>NC_136120.1:433654-3283654 GCF_965212315.1 Lampetra planeri | reverse complement strand
CTGTAAATCGAGATTCTTGGTCAGTTTGGGTTGGTGAAGGATTGATCCACGACCAGATTAGATGTCGCTCTGCTGTTGCTGTTAGCCGTGACCGGGATTCAAAGTCAGGCTGGCGGGTTCACAGGGCAGTGCGCCAACCACTACAACACCAGTTCAACACGTAGTAGGATTTCGTGACAAATATGATTAATTCTAGAGGATTTTTTTGGGGGGGGGGTGGCTTATATCTCGTGAATATAACTGCGTCGTTAAACCCGCCACCACCCGACACAGCCATTTAGCAAGCGTTGTCACGCACACAAAAACGTGCTAATTAGTTCAGCAACACCGGCGCAAAAAAAAGAATCCCGTGGACAGCACAAACGGCACGTGAACAATGCAAAAGTGTCCGAGACATCGCAGAGAGACCTTGCATGTGTTTGCAAAGCGAAGCGCCCGTTGCTGACACCGTCACGCACCGAAGGCCTCGGGGCCGATCCTGTGGTCGAGTTGTTTTCGTGTTTGATGTGTGTCCATTGCTCGTGCTCGTGTCTCATTTTCCCCGTTGCTTTGGAGTAAACATTTGCCCTGCTCTATTGTGCCCCCCCCCCCCTCGCCATGCCTTCTCTTCCAGAGACCTGAGGTTCAACCGGATCAGGGAGCTGCCCGTTGGGACTTTCCGTGGCCTCAAGGACCTCACCACCCTGTGCGTCCCTGTCTCCTACCGCTCGTCACCAACGATGCCTGCGTTGTGCAGTGGACATAGTCAGCCACGACGATGATTGCGTCCTGCTGATAAGCTTGAGCTGATGTGTTTGTTTAAACAGACTCAGGCCCGGTAACTGTAATGGACTCAAGGTTGAGTCCAGCGCAGTATGTGCTAACTGTCCTGGTTGTTCAGTAGGGGAGCGATCGCTTGCAATCGCATTGTTGCGCGTTCAAACCTTGGTTGGTGGTTGACTCAGCCCATCATCATTTTTTTTGGGGTCGATAAAGTGAATACCACTTTGTGGAGAAGTCAACAGTGGTTGCCTCAGAGCTGCAAATGAGCACTGTCCCAATATTCATCTGAGAAAGAGATAACTTTGACTTCTGACTTTGCTTACGAAGGTTATGCTAAATGCACGACAACAACATTTGGCACTAGCAAGTAAGTGACGTTGACACCACTGCGGCAATTGTGCCAGGCTGGGTACGTCTTGACGCCGCATGAAATGTCAAAGGCTCATTGGCAGGAGGTCACGGGACAGACGCAGGTGTTACGGGTGTTATGATTTATAGCAGGGGTCCTCAAACTTTTTAAACAGGGGGCCAGTTCACTGTCCCTCAGACCATTGGAGGGCCGGACTATAGTTAAAAAAACTATGAACAAATTCCTATGCACACTGCATATATCTTATTTTGAAGTGAAGAAACAAAACGAGAACAAATACAATATTTAAAATGAAGAACAAGTAAAGTTAAATCAACAAACTTGCCAGTATTTCAATGGGAAATATGGGCCTGCTTTTGGCTAATGAGATGGTCAATGTCCGGTTCCATATTTGTCACTGCTAGTCGTAACAAGTGATGCAAGTGTGCATCCGTTAGTCTAGATCTGGTTGGAGATTTCAAATGTTTCATTCTGGAAAAAGTCTGTTCACAGACATCAGTGCTGCCAAAGATGGTTGCCATTTTGAGTGCATGGTTCCTGAGATGAGGATATGTCTCAGAGGGGAGAGATGCATAGAAATTATGAAGGCTGCTTGACTTGAATGCGTCTTTCAGAGAGTCACAATTCTGCAGTTCAGCCAGTTCCATTTGGTAAATTGTATCCACATTTTCAATGTCAATAGAAAATGGGTTACGGAAAAGCTGTATGTCCTGTTCATGGAGATGAAGCTCTTTAAATCTAAATTGGAACTCCTTTTGCAATTTTTCCAGTGAATCCACACATGTTTTGTTTGGGAATGCAAACAATGGTTTTTCCGCTAACAGATTTTAAGTTGTGGGGAGATGGCAGAAGTTTTCCTCCTTCACTTGTTTGATGAGAAGGCCTAATTTTACTTCAAATGCTTTGACATGTGATTGCATATCACAGATGAGCTTCCCCTTTCCTTGAAGTTGCACATTGAAACTGTTGAGTAGCTCTGTTACATCTGTCAGAAAGGAAAGGTGCCATTTCCATTCTGCATCATTGAGCTCTGGTACTTCTTTGTTTTTTGAAAGCAGAAAAGCTGTAATCTGTGGAAGTAAGTCATAGAAACGTTTCAAAACTCTCCCTCGACTCAGCCAACGGACTTCTGTGTAGTACAGAACATCTTCATAGTCAACATTTAGCTCAGACAGAAATTCCTGAAATTGTCTGTGGTTTAGTGCATGAGCTCTAATGAAGTTAACGCAAGATACCACAATTTTCATAACAGAGTCCCACTTCAGTGATTTACTACACAGCGCTTGTTGGTGGATGAGGCAGTGTATGGCTATTGGATGAGAATGGTTATGTTTGTCCATCTCTTGGTCAATGCGAGCAATTACTCCTTTCTTAGACCCCACCATGCTAGGAGCACCATCAGTTGTCACACTGGCTAGTTTAGCCCAGTTCACCTCCAAACCATTCACAGTTTGGCAAACCTTTTCATAGATATCCTCTCCTGTAGTTGTTCCTTTGATGCTTTGCAGTGCAGCAAGCTCTTCTGTGACTTCGAAATAGTCATTCGTCCCACGAATAAAAATTAAAAGTTGTGCAGAATCACGAACATCATTGCTTTCGTCGAGTGCCAAGGAAAAATAGGAAAGTTTTTTTGTGGAGTTTTGCAAATGCTGATGCAAATTGTCTCCCATTTCTTCAATCCTCCGTGTAATTGTAGGTCCTGAAAGACTCACTGTACTAAATAAATCGGCCTTCTCTGGACACATCTCTTTGGCAACAGAAAGAAGGCATTCTTTAACAAATTCTCCCTCCACGAATGGTCTGCCAGTGCACGCTATTAGCTTGGCAACTTGAAAACTTGCTCGCAGTGATGAAATATTTAGCTGCTTCTGCTTCACAAAAGTATTTTGCTGAGTTGTTAATGTATTTTTCAGTTTTAATATTTTATCTTTTCTCACTTCTCCGACCAAACAATCATATTTATCTTTATGTTGAGTTTCATAGTGTCGACGTAAATTGTATTCTTTGAACACAGACACTATATTCTGGCATATCAGACACACAGCTCTTTCCTTGTACTGCATGAAAAAGTAATCATAAGTCCACTGTTCTTTGAATATCCTACACTCCGAGTCAATTTTTCTCTTTCTTGACATCATTGTTTCCTAGGGAGTCAAAATTGCTATTAGTAAAATACCAATATATATACAGCGCTACAAAAATAATATACCAGCAATAACTTTGCCCACACAGAGACATACAGACTGCACTGCCCATCAATGCAGTCTGATTGGGGGAACTCCGCTTTTACCCCAGGCTCACACTGGTGCGGGTGCCATTAAAAAGTTAATTACACCTGCAGTTTTGTTCACAGATCGCAGTGCGGTGGGCACAATGAGTGCCCACCGCCGCAGCTCAATCAGTGCTCGCCACCGCAGCCCAATGAGTGCTCACCAGCGCAGCCCAATGAGTGCTCACCAGCGCAGCCCAATGAGTGCTCACCAGCGCAGCCCAATGAGTGCTCACCAGCGCAGCCCAATTAGTGCTCACCAGCGCAGCCCAATTAGTGCTCACCAGCGCAGCCCAATGAGTGCTCACCAGCGCAGCTCAATCAGTGCTCACCAGCGCAGCCCAATGAGTGCTCACCAGCGCAGCCCAATGAGTGCTCACCAGCGCAGCCCAATGAGTGCTCACCAGCGCAGCCCAATGAGTGCTCACCAGCGCAGCCCAATTAGTGCTCACCAGCGCAGCCCAATGAGTGACCATGGGCCAGATAAATGTCCTCGGCGGGCCGCATGTGGCCCGCGGGCCGTAGTTTGAGGACCCCTGATTTATAGCTTTGAACAGATTGTTGGGGCAAGTGTTGTTAGCGAGCCCTTATGGATCGCCAGCACGACGCCCGACCGCCTTTGTCTCCCCAGTGGCGATGTTTACACACCGCACCAGGTACTCATTTGAGGCTGAGTCAACCTACGGGAGGCTTAGGACCGGTTCAGATATTCGTCACCAGTGTTGGCCGTGATCGGGAATCAAACCCGGGTCGCGGGGTTCGTAGCGCAGCGCGCTGACTGCTACACTACCACTCCCTACACCGTTAAATGCACACGCTCACACGCTCACACACACACGTGGACACATGGACACACAAACCCAGACACACACACCGACAGACATTCCTTCAGCGTTCTCAAAAATATTCGTAGCAGGAGAGCCAGCCAAAGCACACGACACTGCTCATTAAGATTCAGCAGCACAGAACCATTTCGCATTAATACTGCTCGCCTTCTGCTGTGGCAGTTTCAAACTAGGAATGCGAGTTGCTTCTCTGCATCACTGTACGTACGTGGAACTTCTGTGCTGATCGGGGATGCGGGGGCAAAGGACATCAAACTGAACACAGCAACAAGCAGTTCTGAACAAAATGAGTTTTAAACCGAGATGATTTCAATTGTGCACAGCTCCAGTGGCTTGCTAATGTCGGAAGGAAGAGCGTTCCAGACGGCCACAGAAGCGCATTTGAAAGCGCGCAGTGCGACGAGACCGTCTGTCACCGTCGTGCTCACGGGTGGATGTTATTCTGGGGAAATGTTCACCAACAGGCGTGGACTGCGAACGGTGGTTTGCTTCGTTGGACAGCTTGACGTTTCACATTTTTTTTCAATGCGTATGAGGAATTCTTGCAAATTCACCGACACGTTGTGAAACCCACATGATGTTTTCCGTCATTGAAAAATGTTGGTTCTCATCCATCGCATCCTGTTTCAACGAGTGCAACTCTCTGCTCTGTGGTCTTTGCAAATCCCTCACCTCAAAAAGCCAATTCATCCAAAATTTCGCCGCCAAGACTCCTCACCCACCCCCATGAACGAGGCCACGTTGCTCCGCTCACGCACATCCTGCTCAATGGCTCCCGATACTAACCCCGAATACATTGATAATTGTTTTTTTACCCTTTTATCTGGCAACAAAACTGACACCTTTTTTACAAGGAGTTATGTTTGCATAGACCACAATACCTGCAGTCATAATGCAAACAAAAAACGTAGCTCTGATAATGTATGCACTGTCCTTGAAGTTGATTGGTCCACACCCGAGACAGCTTTCCTTAGAGAGACTTGTGAGACTAGGCTCTAAAAAGGTGTCAGTTTTGTTGCCAGATAAAAGGGTAAAAAACCAATTATCATATTTTTTCTTCTGGCAAGTGAGGTTCCAATGGTCCCGAATACATTGCAAAGATCGCACTCACCGCCTACAAGATCCTCCATGACTCTCCCCCCTGATCACGGCTGGCTACGTGCGGTGCGAGCGAAGTTCAACATCCATCTGTAGACTCTGTTTCCCCAACACTCAGGCTTTCTGTCGAAACCCCCACGCAACCTTTGCACACTGGGAGGTCGCTCATCCTCCTCTGCTGCCCCCCCCTGCCCCACCGCCCCCCCCCCCGCCCCCCGTCATCTGAAACTCCATCCCACCAGCCACCCGTGCTGTTGGCTCCCCGCTCCTCTTCAAGTCCAGGCTCAGGGCCTGCTCGAGGCTGACCTCTCTCTCTCTGACATGTTCCCACGGTGTCTGTATCTTGAGATGTGGTCGCATTTAGGCATTATATAAGTCCACACTGTATTTATTCTGTGATTCATAAGTAGCTATGACGCCATGTCCGGGAGCATTGTAGCAAGTGCCCCATCCCCGCAATGTGAAGATTGAACATTTATACTCTTTGGTTGTTTCGGTAAAATCGCATAGATATGAAAGTATTAATAGATCACGACGTTTCGATCGCAACACAAGCAGCCGTCTTCAGGTGAGAGAGAGAAAGCTCCTGGAACAAGGTCTTGTGTAGACGGTCGCTTGTGTGGTGATCGAAACGTCGTGATCTATTAATAATTTTCTACCCACGTGACTTTACCCAAAGAACCAAAGAGCCACGAAAGCTTCAGATCAAGATTGAACATTGAATCCCCGATGGTCGCCAACTCAGCTCATCGTTCCTCCGCCGCTAATGAACAAAATGAGTACGCCGTGGGAAGTCAACGTGGTCCTTGCTGTGATGAGATCAGCTCCCCACCACGGGAATTGTGGAATTCCCACCAGTCGCTCAGATCCGCCATGTATCGAGCGACTGCCCTCGCACGGCCGCGTTGGCCACGTGCACGGCTGCTTTGGTGACAAACACAATTAAGGCAAACGTTCGTCAAGTGACGTGCGTATATTCGTGAACAATTAAATGTTTAAATTTTAGTTTGCGACGACCGTGAGTGGTGACTACGACCGGTCACGGGCTGCTGGAGACCAAAGCGCAACCGACCATGCTGAGACGAAATTAACGAGTCTGAATGGAGAGACTGTCACGAAGGTCATTGAGAAACGTTATCAGAGGTTACGGTGCACCGTAGAACACCAAATATGGTCATTCCCAAATATATTATCCACATGAAAACATCGACCGAGTTCACTGATAGGCTGAGCTGATAATATCCACACCAACATTTTCACAACTGAGTCAACTGAACGTTTGACTGCTTTCGTTGACTGAGATAATGAGACTTGACTCAAATCCCACAAGGTTGTCGTAGACTATGGCTACGAATAAAAAATAAAATTGTGGACTAACTGAACACTAAATTTCGATTTAAAGCTTTCGTGATTGCAGGGATTCATCTTCTTGGTTCTTTCGGTAAAGTCACGTAGAAGGGAAATAATAAAATAATAAAAATAAAACAAAAAAATACAATTCTCACGACGTTTCGGCCACAACGCAAGCAGCCGTCCTCAGGTGAAAAACAGGGCTGTGGTGGTGTTCATTCAGACGCTGTCTTTCCGTGGCCGAAACGTCGTGAGAATTGTATTTTATTATGTTTTATTTTTTATTATTTTATTATTTCCCTTCTACGTGACTTTACCGAAAGAACCAAGAATAACTGAACATTGCAGCACACACACACACACAGACGCGCATATGGGGGCTCTTTCGCAGGAGTGGATTTCGCACGAGAACAACAGAAGACGGCCAGCACCGCACCTCCCTCTCCTCTGACCCCGTGTTGGCTGCAGGCCGCTTGCCTGGTTCATTAATAATCCTGAGCAGTGGCCCTGGCAGGAATGTAGGGTCATGAGCTGTGGCCGTTCGCAGGGGCAAGCGCACGGGCCAGGGACCGCAAGGGGCTGCTGGGATAATTCCAATGTGGTTATTTGTGGAGGCTTTATGCCGTAAGTATTTACGACTTTGTCTCAAATCCCCGTGGAATTGATGCTACCGCGGCATTTTTTTTTAGTGGCGCTGTGTTAGATATGTTTGTATTACTTGTGTTTGTCTTGTAGAACATTTTTTGAAATTTTGGCTTCTCATTCAGGGGGAGTGGAATATTTTTCTTACCCAGTGCGTAATACCATTATTATTATTGTTTACCATTACGCTTGTTAACTCAGGAAAGCCTCACCGAGTCTCAAGATTATTTTTGAGGAGGGTCCTGCCAAGTTTTCGCAGTGTCGACGATATGGCAATTTGTAGTTTGAATTAAGTAATTTGCATCGAAATATTTTAGCATTGAGATGTTGGGCCAAAAGCAGTTACACTGTCGGATTTTTGTTGTTCTTTTATCTATGTGAGGAAACCATATAACCTGCACAAAACTCATGCAGAACAGGGGGGTAAACACACAGACTCCACGGATGAAGGTGCCATCGTCGGGAATTGTATGCAGGCCTTCTAGCTCGGAGGCACAAGTGTCACCACTGCACTGCTCTGCACCACCCAAAATACTTCCGATGACTCTCAAACACTTTTGGCGAGCCACACATTAACGCACACCTCCGCGTTATCCGAAAACAATGAAAATAATAATTAAGGCAAATATTTTTTGGTGACTGCATTCAAATTACGAACACAGAGTCGCTAGCTTGCAAATATCCTCTTCTCGTACACGACTAAAGATCTAAGGTGATCGCAGCAGTGGATAAGTATTGTTTGCGGGCCATTTCAATGTGGAAGGCATCAATGTGGCGGCGGGCCGTATGAAATGAAGCCGTGGGTAGTATCCGGCCCAGTTAATTACACTTAAGTGGTTTAAAACTCAGATATTTATTTATCTATTTTGTTCAATCATGCTGCTGGCAAATGCATAGGCTGTGCGTCTGTGTTAAAAAATGCGGTCCGGTGGTTCCATCTCGGACAAGGTGTCCCTTTACGGTGGCAGACTGCGAGGCAACAAAGCAAACGGCAAGTGAGGGCACCAGACATTCCTGGCCCGGCTCTCTTTCGACGCTCATCGGCAGGAAACGTGACAAATGCGCGCAGCTGCCTGCCGCAAGAGATGACAACAGCGCGCCTGTTGAATTCCGAAAAACAAAATTCCCACCACGTACACCACGAATGTAGGCAGTAGCTGCAATTCCAGCTTCACCCCACGAATGCCTTTACCCCACTTTTTTGGCAAAAATACGTCAAAACGTTTTTGACGTATTTTTTATTTCTGCCGACTGCTTTAACGGTCGCACAAGTTGGCACCGCCGGTTGGAGCAGTGGAGCCTCGAGAGTCGTGAGAATGCGAGTTCATGTCTAGGTCACGGTCATCTTGGCCCCCCATTACTTTGATAACGAATTACATCGTCCGTGTGTGGTGGATAAAATTGGTACCACCTGGTTGAGGCTTCACCAACCTTGGGGGATGTCTGCAGTGGCTGTTCAATGGATGGGCTGGTCCCTGCCATAGGAATGGAGACAATCAGTGCCAAATGCTTATTTGAGCATGGTTTTTAATTAAAATACGATGGCGAAATATGAACTACCACGCCTGGTTCGATCCCGACCCTGACGCCTGTATATTTGGAGGTTGCACGTCCTCCCCGTGGTCGCGTGGATTTTTCTCAGGGTTCTCCAGTTTTCCCCTCCACATTTAGAATCAACAACCGTTTCGAGTATGTGGCTGCTAGAAATGTCCACGTGACACGCGACTTTGTTGAGCTGACATTTGTGGCCAGGTCGCTTCTGAAAAAAAAATCCATAGCTCAGTGGGAATTCGCTTGCAAAATAAAAAAAAAATTGTAACAAAAATAGTTTTGTTTATTAAATTATGCTTTATTCTTGCATTGTATATGTTGAACGTTTGACTATTTTGCTTTTAACAATTCACGACCATTGCGTGTGTTTTCAGGCTGCTGAACAACAATGAGCTTCGGCGAATACCACGGAAGGTGTTTGACGAGCTGGAGAATCTGCGATACCTGTGAGTGATTCTGTCAGGACGCTTGAATTTATTGTGGCAGGCAAAGCTCTCCCTTGGTTGTGTGCACATGTATGCCGTGCTATTCATGCCGAACGTACGACGATGGGTCCATGTCCGGTAGCCGATGTGTTGTCCGATTGTGCGCTGTCCAGATCAAGAGACACTTCTAACAGGAACGTCGCATGAACTCTGTCCTCCTGCTTCCTGCCAATCCTCCACCTTGGCTACTGAATGGCTTAATAACCCCAACAATCGCTTCTAATGTCACAAGTGTCACCTCGCCGCCGTACGAGAGGAGACGGTGGCGTAAGTGGTTAGCACACCACGCTACAAATCCCGTGGTTCAGTTTCAATTCCGGGCCACGCAAAACATGAGTGGAAAGTTGTCCTTCAAGCAGTCCTGGACTCCTAGACTTGGTGAATGTTTGCAAGGAGGGCTGGGCATGGTGCTGACTGCACCACCCACGCCCGCGCTGTCCTGGCACACATCGGAACCCTCCGGGAGCGCTTGCTCCAGCAGTCTCCTCGATAACCATCGCACTGCAGACTTTTACCTTCTCCCAATACAGTCGCCTGCCCTTCGAACTGCGGATTAAAGCGACATTGTGCTTCACATTCGATGTAAATCACCGCACACGTTGTTAATGTTCCACAACAAATAAGCACAACGCTAAATACACGTTTGTGCCGACCCACACCGATCAGCGTGGTGAAGTATGGTCAAAGGACCCCCATGACCGACACGGCATGGAGAACCCTTCATGCAGCAGTGGATTGAAAAAATAAAATCTGTATTTTACTAATTTATATTGCAGTAAAGGCTGGATATAAGCACACCCCTTGGGGGCAATGCCTTCCCACCACCAGTGCAGTGTAGGCGTGTGTTGCGGACATCAGCGCTGTGCGTATATCCCAGAACACTCGGCACATTCGTCAATAGCACCGTTGCATTGAAGAGGAAAACAATAAATATAATAGACAACATTTTTGGGCTATGGCCCTCATTCATCGGACGTAATTAGAGAGGCCAGAGTGAATAAAGGTTGGACACTTAACACCATGCGGCCTGATGCGATTTAATTACAAGCATGTTTCCTGATGAACAGTTCTTTTTACTTGGCATATAAATCGTTAGAATTCATCTGGGAGCGTTTTTAAGCTAATTCATATCAGGCTCCATGGTGTAGGGTGCAGTCCAACTCTTACCGACTCAATCCCTCTGGCCTCTGTATGTGCTATGAAGAAGAGTCATTGCCCGAAACGTCACCTATTATATACAGGGGCGCCTCGACTTACGAACGAGATAGGTTACAGATGTCTGTTTCGTAAGTCGATTTGTTCGTAATTCCAACTTTACTCCCGTCGATTCCAAACATGTTGTACGGCGTGTACACTAAACACGGGGAATGGCTGTAGTTGTAGATGCCGGTGGTTCTTCATGTTCTGCTGATGGAGATGCCACCACCACCGCCACCACCGCCATCTATTGCGCGGCGGTTGAACTTACGAATCTCGGTCCGAACAGGCAACTGGACATACGGACCAGGTTTGTTCGTATCTGTGAAAGTTTGCAAGTCGAATGTTCGTAACTAGAGGAGTCCCTGTACTTTTCATTTCTTTCAAGGCCGCAATGTGATTGACGAGGGTGTTGAGGTTTTGTTATTTGTGCTTGTGCAGCACTGCCAACACAGCAGCGTCACCAAATAATGTGTGCTTATATAATCTCTGCTCATATCCAGTGCACGCTGTGCCAAAAATGTGCTGCTATGTCGTGTCTGCGGTATCTAAAATTGCACGTCTGCCGTCAGCCGCGTGTGTTTGCCGGGCACATCTAGCGCGTGAGTCATGGCAATTTGCGAGAAATCTCTCCGCCTTCCCCGAGGTGAGAAGCGGGGGCGTCGGGTCGCGCTGTGGACATTTCACGGTGCCCCACCTGGTGGATTTTAAAATTCCGCACGCGGCGTGGAGGTCCCATCGCCATGCATGCAAGGTGTGCATTGTGCAAATGCACTTTGACCCCTCTGTGCGCGTTAACCTCCCTCCCCCTTCGCGTAACACTGCAGGTACCTCTACAAGAACGAGATCCAGAGCATCGAGAGGCAAGCATTCAAGGGCCTGAAGTCCTTAGAGCAACTGTGAGTATTATATATATTATAAACATTCACACTGACCGTGCATACCGTGTCCACCGACACGCTCGTTACTCCAGGACAGTCGAGACCCCTGTGCCAGGCGGTCGTCTACGAAACCCTTGCTGTCGAGTAAGCACCGAAGCCCTGTCAATTCACCAATGAATCCATCGCCGAGCCTCCAAAGCTCGCTTACAAAATGTGGAAGGATTCGTGATAAGGTTCATTAGCCATCGCTTGGTGAATGGCTTCCTTCCTGCGAGCGCAAGGCAGTGGAGGACAGAGAGAAGTGGGAGGGAGGGGGCTACACCGCTGCCAATCCCCCTTGAAGGAGGACAGAGCAAGACACGGTACACCCTCTAAGGCCAATTTGATGCTGGACCGAACGAAATTTTGTACAGCAACTCCCTCGCCTGTTTTCGGGTCGTGCCGATATTTTGTTCTGCACAATGTCTGGGATCTTCTCGTAGGTAATTATAAGAAGCTCCGGGCACGCGGAGAGGAACGTCGGACATGGGTGAAGCTGGGGTGCTTGAAGAAAGTGCATGCTTAGGAAGCCATGACACCTCAATGGTCCCCACAATGGCTTTGGCAGGTTCACAAACCCGCATTAAATCTTGGAAAGTGTTTCGCGATAAAAAAAAAATTCCAATGATTCTCAACGTTTATTTTCCAGTGGAGCTCCGCTTGTAATCTTTTGCCAATTCTGAGCAATTGTGTGTGTTTGGGGGAAAAAAACCACGCGTTTAGGGAGGAATATCAAGAAAAACACTGCGATGCAGGTCGCCTTTCAGGCACCTGGTTTCTCCGACTTTTTGGCTTACGCAGCCAAGGCTCTCAATTGATTTCACTGGCCTCAGTATCGTGCTCCTGCAGATGCGATCCTGGCTGACCTTGTCCGTGTCTCCACGTATTCCCTGGAATCTGCACGAGAGCCAAGAGCATATTAGAGGCAAGCTGCCCGTTTTTCATGCGTTCATTTGTTTGGTTTGCCTGACCGTAGTTAGGTGCTAATCGTGGCTCTGTTATGCTTTTGGTTGCTAGCAGCGTCTGGCATGACAGCACTGTAAGTCGGACCGAGCACAGAAATGCGGGAAGAGGCTCATGGTAAATGTCTCACCGCTTGCGCCTGGAGTGAGACTGAATTAGGATGGGGGGTTGCCTGCCAATTCAGGTGGTGTAGGCTCGGGCTTCGAGGTGGTCAAAAGATGCGAAGTACAGCAATTTGAATTGTGAATCTATGCATTCATTCATCGCGCATTGCCAGCGAAGGAACGTTGCACCAAAGGCGTGACCTCTTGTGACACCATTCGCATCAACCGCTCTTGCTGGAGTGAATTGTTTGATCCACGGATCACGGGGGGATCACCACAGGGAGGGCGGCGTTACTCCTTTGAGGGTCGCGGTCCTCACTTCGAACGTCGACCGCCAACTGAGGTGCGCGTCGAGACGGGGCGACGCGTCCCAAAAGTGTCAGCCGTCGATCGCGAGGAGACCGGTTGCACATGCAATGGTGACTTTGCTAACGATGTCGAAACCAGCGGATGGCGAGCAGGGCGTCTTCGGCATCGCACGTGGAGGGACTGCAGCCGATACAAATCAGCTCGTGAATCTATCTGTATGGAGATGTGACTGTGATGCCGTCACATGTATGGGGGCTCTCTTGATGCTCTGGGTTTATCCCATGTGGTAAGCGCTTCTAAACGGATAGCTCCTGGGCGTGTGTTCTGGTCGTGCCACGTCTTGTTCGGAATTGGTGTCCAATGTTTCGGTTCACGTGACGGGAGCTGCTTCAGGAACTGAACCGTTGGCTACGTACGGTGTGAAAGAAGTTCAACATGCAGACATACAAACAAAGATGCTCCCACTTGTACTACCTGAAGACGCATCATAGAGCAATACAGCACAACCGCAAACACCTACATAGTCATCATGTTTATAAATGGCATTGGTGGAACAGCCACTGCAGCACCGTGCTAAACATGTCTTGAGTCTCCGTAAAGTGACTCAGTACCTGGCTTGCAAGAGGGAATTAGTCGAGCAGTAGAGGGTGATGATTCTTGTGAATGAATAACATCGTCGACCATGACACCAGTACACAAGGGCCTGCCCGTTTGGAATGATGTCACAGGATCATTACCGTCCACTGCGCAGCGTGGTTATGTCTTCTTCTTGGTTCTTTCGGTAAAGTCACGTAGAATGGAAATAATAAAATAATAAAAATAAAACATAATAAAATAATTCTCACGACGTTTTGGCCACAACACAAGCAGCCGTCCTCAGGTGAAGAACAGGTCTGTCGAGAAGACAGAGTCTGAATGAAACACCCTAGACTTGGAGCGTCTATTTAAGCTAGGTTGGCGGGGGGGAGAGCGCCTTGACAAAATAATTTGCATATCAAGAAAAAATTATCATATTTACGGGAGTTATGGTTAAGGCACACAGCTCAGTATTAACCAGGGCAGCCTGCCGGATTCGACCCGCAAACCCCCCATGCAATAAGTGACGAACGCATCTCCACGAGGCCATGTGACCACCCCAATAAGTTGATCAGGTTATCTGAATAAAAATAGGCCAAGTTTGATTCGAATAAGCCTGTGCTATTTCTCCTGATTCTTAATATATACCCCGGTGAGTGAAGGGTGCTTTCCTGGTTTAAATGATTTTCAAATTCTCTTCTTATTGTTGATACTAAATTCTGTTCAATGTTTCTTCAACTCAGATACATTCATTTCAACCTCGTGGAAAACTTGGAACAGGAAACCTTCAGCCATCTGCCCAGGCTGGAGAGGCTGTGAGTAATTGTTACGCACACACACTGCACTCGTGAATACCGTCATGTTCCCTTGACAGGAGCTGACCCTTTCGTTCGGCTCAGCTTGGAGTGATATGGCAACGGCAGCAATAATGTTCACCGTCCAACAAATAAAAAAAATGTCCCCACTGTCATATTTAGTGCTGGGAGGTGCTCATCTGCATTGGTGGTCCTGCATCAGTGGTGGAAATTCCACGTTACTATTTGGGGGGCGGTACATCCATAGGGGCAGTCATTGTTGTCATGCCCCACAAAGTGTTGTGGCGGGCGTGTGAGGCTTCATTTGACCTCTTACTCAGAGCGACCTTTGCCGGCTGTCTGTGGCTTTCGTGTCGCACTCCGTGGGAAGCGAATTACCTGGTTGTATGCTGGTTGCCGATCATATATGTGTCACTGTTTTGCGTGAGATTTAAAGCAATGCAGAACTTTAGACCGGCACTGGCCAGAGAGATGGAGTGAATAACAACAGTTGGAGACTGCACTATGCATCATGGGGGCCCTGGCGTAATTGAAATGTTGGGAACGTTTTTAGATGAACAGCTTTAAATTGCCATACGAAAATTACCAATTTGTAATAATTTAATATCGGACACATCCTTCAAAAGTAAACAAAACCATGCACACACGAACTCATTTACCATTGAGGAACATTCTCAAAAGTTGCTGACCCACTGAATCCCGCGTGCAATGCGTCAATAACCTTTGATGGTTATTTCTTGGCCGCCACCAACAGAGGTGAGCACTGCCCAGCGCTTGCGGTGAGTGCCAACCACGGGGACGCTCTGAACTGGATTTTAAACGTCGTTCACGGCACGTGTTTTTTGTGTAGAGTACATTCAGTTTCACAGCGAGCTCAAAATCGTTTTTTTTTCTCTCTCTTGAAAGCGTAACATTACACGCGCCATTACGTGCGTCCAACTGCAGATACGTGGAATCGAAAGTGGCTTTAAGATGATGTAGTCAGATCTCCCCACGAGAGTGGAAGCCATCGGCTGGCACGCGACCACGCCAAGTCGGCTCAAGCGTTCCGCAAACGAGCCAGTTCGTTTTTCCACACTTGGGCGAGCGTCGTCACGACGGATTAAGCTGCCACGTACTTAGCCGAGGGGAGCCCAGAAATATAAGAACCGCAGATGGATTTTACGTTCCCGTCGGAGGGCTCGAGACAATAGTTTTTTTGTGTGACTCAATGGATGGCATTCGCATCGCCCTCAAGAAGTTTGGCGATGCCGAAACCGGCGATGCCAACAAAGAGTGTCTCTGCTCAGGGGACCGAATCTGTAAATAGCGAGAAATCCCGCCCCCCCCCCCCTGCCGCAATAGAACAATAGCGTGGGCCAAAGAAGCCACGAATTTAAAACAACAACAACAACAACACCAACAACACAGAGACACACGCGTGCACAGCACACACATATGGTGTGTGTATACGCACGGAGGGTAATTGTGCACGTCGGCTTTCACGACGCAGCGTCATGATTCATGACTCGTTGCTGTAGTTAACGTCCTGTTGGTGCTGGATGCGATCTCCAGCGGAATGTCACATACGACCATTTTACTTTCTATTTAACGTTCAGATTTTTCTGAAAAAACAAACAACTCAATCGAACTATTTTCCCACGTGACAATTTTATTTAATTGGTTTAGTCGGGTGGTGGAGAGTTAAAGGAATTTGTTTTGCCATCATTCCTCCACGACAATCTAACCCAAAAGGAACCGATTACGATCGATTATTAACCGATTACGAACCGATTTTTTTACATAACACCTTCACGACGACGTAACCCAAAGGGAATCGATAACGAACACACAGAGGCAGCTCGCGTGAGCGGCAGCTGCCACGACCGCAGCGGGTGCCTTGGCACGACCACAGCGTTTCCAGCAACGGCTAATTCACAGTGTTCTGAACAAAATTCGTGGTACTTTTTACTTCACATTACACACTTTTTCTGGCACAAGGTATTCCAACGTTTTTAAGGTAATTTTGGGGTGCTGATTCCAAATCAGTTTTTGTCTATCACATCAGGTTTTTGAGATATTAAATATTGGATTTTTAATAAAAACTGCAGAAGAAAAATATGAAATAAATGTGGATATCTACATAAAATTATATTATAAACATACTATCCTAAAAATACAGCACCATATTTTAACACTAAAGCAGTCACTGACTCGCAACAACTTGCAATCATAAGTGACAGTTAATTTCGGGTAAAATCAATGAAAATGGGGCATGCCGATAGCATAAAATGAGATGTGATAGAGCAAATCTGAGATCAGACTTGGAATCAGCACCCTGAAATTAGTCTAAAACAGCTGCAAAAGTTCAGGCCAGAATTTTTTTTTTTTTGTTGACCAGTGTAATTTCTCCCTTCAAGAGGGTGACATGGATGCTGATTATGCAGATGACGGAGCCTTGACGTGCACAGTAGGGGCATGGAGAGCCGGCTGAGTCGGTAGCCAGCTGAGTCAGTGGCCAGCAGCTGCGTAATTACGCTACAGTGGTGCAGTTTGGTTAAGCACGTGTTAATTAGGGTGTGTGTCTGCACTAGTATAGCACGGCAACAGTAATTAATCAATGAGAGAATGATAAAACAACGGGTAATTGTGCACCTGCAATCTGACTGCAAACTATTAAAAACTATTAAACCTTTTTTTTATTATACCAGGTACGGCCCACTGAGCAATGTGGCTCTTTTTTAGGAGCGACCTGGTCACAAATGACAGCTCAGTGAAGTGGCTTATCGCGTGGACATGTGTAGCAGCAGCTAAATACTCCAAACGCACGTTTCTGAATGTGGAGGCAAAAATCGGAGGACCTGGAGAAAAATCCACACACAAAACTCTAAATAGCAGGCATCAGGGTCGAGATCGAACCCACGATCTCCTGCATACCAGGCGAAGTAGTTGATATCTCGCCACCGTATTTCAAGAGAATACCACTCGCCTCCTGAGCAAACTAAACTCGGCGTCGCCATGCTCGAACAAGCATTGGCCACTGCTTGTCTCCATTCCTATGGCAGGAACCGGCCGGTCAGGCGAGGGGGTAAACATCTTGGCACCGCACGGGGCGCCCCCAAGAGTGGGACACCCCCCCACCCCAACTTCCAAAGTGTGGTGGTTGTGGCCCTGGCCCTGCTCGTAACCACTTGGGGGGGGGGGGGGGGGGGCAGTGTGGGGACTGCGCGATCGGACGCCGTCACGCGTTGGTGCATCTCGCGTGCGTCTGTGCGTCACGGTGGTGAGAGCGGTCCGTGTACGCGCGTTGAACCTCTTCCGCACCGGGGCAGGTTCCTGCACAACAACAAGATCGCACGCATCCCCGCCCGGGCCTTCTTCCACCTCGACTCCCTCAAGCGACTGTGAGCAGCCGCGTCGGCTCCCCCCCCCCCTCGCCCGCTCGTCGGTGACCGTCCGCGTCCAATCACGGTAGTCGATGTGAGAGCCAAGGTCGGGTCGTGGTCGAGGTACGGTCTGAGCGCACGTGTCAGAAACGGGACATGGCAAGCGTTGATTTGTGTGGTGTAATCGGTGTGGGCTGCTGAAAAAAAACACCTGAAAAGTGGGTAAAGTAGCATGGTGAGATGCGTGCTTGGAATCACATTGAGAGCCAGAGAGAGGAGAAACACGCGGAATATGGCACATCATTAAACCTGCTAAGAATAGTGAGTGGGCATGGGTAGGATGCGTCGCTAGAAGAGATGATGGACGATGGGCAGGAATAGTAACTGAGCGGGAGCCACGGAATGAAATGCGTCCGTGAGGACGTCCCCCGAAGGAGATGCAGCGATGAGATCAGCTGATCTGCAGCGTGGACTGATTGTTGCATGGCAGGATCGCTAGAGGCCTGGGGAGTCCTTCATCGTGGCTGATTGCGATGATGGTGGTTTACAATTGATTGGTGAAAGAGAAAAAAAATTTGATTTGAAAACTTTTGAAGTTTAATCCACTTCGGATTGATTTTGTGTCAACGTGATCTTCCAACCATGTCTACGGACATATAAAATCCTTAACATCTTAGTCCGAGGGCACACTATAAACATGCGGGCATCTCATGTAAATCTATGCAGTATGTGCTGGCTTACGCATGGGCGTGCGCGTGTGCACACGTGCGTTTGAGCGCGCGTGAGTGAGCGTGTGTGTGATGTCAAAGTTCACCAATGCCTGGCGCATACACCACGGTGAGCTCATCACCACGGTGATTGGGGGCTGTTGTTATTATTGTTGTTGTTGCTGCGTGTGCAGGAGTGTGCACGGTGTGTGTGTGTGTGCGTGCGTGCGGTTATGTCTGTGTCTGTATACAAACAAAGACAAGCTGGGAGTGATTGGCGCGCTGCGCTATGAACCCGGCGACCCCAATTCGATTCCCGCTCACGGCCAACACCAGTGACAATGATCTGAACCGGTCCTGGGCCTCCTCTAGGTCGACTCGGACTAAAACGAGTACTTGTTGCAGTGCGTAAGGGGCCGTCAATAAATGACGTCACGCACCTGGGGGGGGGGTCAGACATTTGTGACGATGTGTGACGAGGGGGGAGGGGTTTGAGAAATGTGACGTCACATCAAAATGCGCAACTTTAAATAAATATAGACAACACGTTCTACTTAATTAAATATACTTTTTTTAAATAAATGTTTTCTCCTACAACATCAGAGTGCAGCGCCACATTAAATACGCACTACAATGACAATAGTTTTAAGCGATTCGAAGCATTTTTATTTTTGGGGGGGGGGGGGGCAGAGCTTTGTGACGTCATATTCGAGGGGGGGGGGGTCTGACTTTTTGTGACGCCATGTGACGAGGGGGGCGGGGGGGTCAAAAATCGTCAAAAATCGCGTGACGTCATTTATGGACGGCCCCTAAACATCGCCACTTCGGAGACAAAAGCGGCCGGTAGTGGTGCTGGCCACGCACGCACCTCGTGTGCCGTGCCGGCCTTCACAGGCGCTCCCCGCTCGCAGCGCTTGCCCCAGCAGCCCGTCAAGGTCAAGGCCGCGTGTGAATCTCTGTCTCTGCGGCAGGCGGCTCGACTCCAACCGGCTGGTTTGCGAGTGTGACCTCAAGTGGCTGTCCAACCTTCTCAAGTCCATCCTGAAGCACGGCAACGGGCAGGCGGCCGCCACCTGCGAGCAGCCGGCGAGCCTGTACGGCCGCACGCTCGTCTCGCTCACCGCCGAGGAGTTCGACTGCGGCGAGCCGCACGCCGGTAGCGACACGACACGCACCCCCCCCCCGTGTAGCTCACGGCTGTTAGCGAGCGTCTACGAAGGGCGGCCCCACGCCCGCCCGGCTGTCCACGTGCTGATGTTGGCACAGCGGCACCGAAGCCGAGTCCCAAGAGCGGTTCAGATATTCGCCAACGACGTTGGCCGTGAGCCCGGTTCGTAGCGCGGTGCACTCACCGCCGTGGCGGCACACACACACGCACACGTATACACACGTGCACACGTATACACACACACACACAAAGATAAAAAACAAAGATCCCCCATATAGCCTTAACAGACTGTAGGGGGCAAGTGCTGTTAGCGAGCACCTATGAAGGCCGGAACGGTACACGAGGGGGTGGGTGGCCAGCATCACGCCCGACCGCCTTTGTCTCCCCAGTGGCGATGTTAACACACCGCACCAGGTACTCGTTTGTGGCTGAGTCGACCTAGGGGAGGCCCGGGACCGGTTCAGATAATCGTCACTGGTGTTGGCCGTGAGCGGGAATCGAACTCGGGTCGCCGGGTTCATAGCGCAGCGTGCTAACCGCTACACGACCGCTCCCCACACACACACACGTGCACACACGTACACACGCGCGCGCAGACGCAGCTACGTAGAGGTGCGCTAGTGCTCGAGGTATCGCGTGCCCTCGTCAGCAGCTCCAGACAATTTGTTTTGTCTTCATTTAGAGTTCATAGGGCACTACGGAGCCTCTACACCTGTCACCAAATTGACCCAGAATACACCTGCTCTCAGCAGATCTCGGAAGCTGAGCAAGCTAGAGCCTGGTTAGCGCTCGAATAGGTGACCTCCCCACCCCCACCACCACAATGCAGAACACAGCTGCCGTAGGCTGCTGCATTATTCCATTGTAGGCAGAGTGCGGCACAGCAAGTCGATATTTTTACAACGCTGTAGCCTCTAAGGTCTCACTTCACTAACCCGCACCGACTCGCTGGATGACGGCCTCCCCACGACGCACCGGTCACTTTGCTTGTTTCGCCGCACACCACCATGACGGTCAGTGCCGGCTGGTGAAAGGCGGGCACAGGACCGGTGACGGTCCACATCGGCCTTCCGATCGCAAGGCACAAGATGCTCGCTGTGCCGATTCTGACCGTGACGCCGCCGCGGGCATAGAAATTTCCCACCGGTCAGCGGGATTGTGGTCGCGAGATCTGAATGGGAGTGCCGCGCACAACACGGGCTCCAGCTCAGCGTTACTCGGCCCCCTTCAACTGAACCTCCTTGCCTGGCCCTTTTTTTTGTTTCAAACCACCTCCTTATCCTCACCCCCGCGTGCCACCGACCGACACAGAGCGGCCCCGCATCTTGGCGGAGCCGAGGGACGTGGACGTGACACTGGGCAAGACGGTCCACTTCACGTGCCACGCCGAGGGGAACCCCAAGCCCGAGATCATCTGGCTGCACAACAAGTGAGACGCCACCGCCACTGCGGTGGACATTGTCTGCTGCGCTTCCAGCGTACGCGCACCTACGCTGACCGGTCGCTGGCCACCAGCGCACCGTCCCGCTTGGGCGGGGAGAAAGCGAGGCGTCGCCTGCAGTTCCGCTTTTTTTTTGACCGCTCTTGCTGATTTTGCGCTCCTCTAATCAAAGTGTCGTCGTCACAATCGCCCATCATGGTCGACGTCGTCGTTGATATCGTCATTGTCGTTTTCGTTATTTTCATGAGCGTCGTCGTCGTTGTCATCGTGATCACCGTGGTTACCGTGTTCATCATCGTCGTTGTCATCGTGATCACCATGGTTACTGTGTTCATCATCGTCGTTGTCATCGTGATCACCATGGTTACTGTGTTCATCATCGTCGTTGTAATCGTGATCACCATGGTTACCGTGTTCATCATCGTCATTATCATCGTGTTCACCATAGTTACCGTGTTCATCATCGTCGTTGTCATGTGATCATCATGGTTACTGTGTTCATCATCGTCGTTGTCATCGTGATCACCATGGTTACTGTGTTCATCATTGTCGTTGTCATCGTGATCACCATGGTTACTGTGTTCATCATCGTCATTGTCATTACTAACATAATCGTCATTGTCATCGTCGCCGCCATCAACTCCCATCATCATCAACAATATCATCCTCTGTATAGTTATTTTCATCATCATTCTCGCCATCATCATCATCATCATCGTGATTCCTCTGGGGTGGGTACATTGAGCACCACCTGGTGAAGTCGCACCCGTTGGCAGGAAGTCACCACAGCGGCGCCCCTACAGAGAGAGAAAGACACTTGCTCCTGTCATAGGCATGTGTACAAGTTCACCCCCGGCTGGTGGCAGCTGGTGACTGACAAATGCACGTCTTGAGCACGGGGGGCGACACGTTGGCTGTGTTCTCTTAAGTCCTTCTTCTTCACTTAAATACTAAGTTGAAAGCCACCATTTAAAAGCATTTCTTTTTTTTTATATATAAAGTCCTGGCTCACCTGAACCGTTCATTCACGCACCCAGCCAGTTTCCTGACTTAAAACAGACAGGAGCACGCCGAACGTGAGTGCGGCCTCACAGGCGCATTCTGCCAAGCACAACACACGAATAGCCAGTTTACAACATTCCACGTCTCCTGCGTCAAGTGCACTTGGTATGGACGGTTGTTTTCCGCACGAGCGCGCGGTTTAAATTCGTTAAAGTTGCGGGTCTGTTCATCCACCTCGCCCCAACTTTCAAAATTGTAATAAAAAAATTAGTTTAGCTACTTGTTAAAGCCCCAGTTTGCCTAAAAGGCGCTCTGAGCACATACCATGAATGCTCGCCTGAGCCAATGTTTCCATCCCGGTTATATTTATAGTCAAACCTGTCCCGGTGGGCCAATGAAATTCATTTGAATACCTCTTTTTTGTATTTTAGCTTTCATGTTTCTGTTTCCTTTACAAATGAGAAAGTGACCGTTTTTTAAGGGCGAAAATTCCACGCGAGAAATAATCCATATTCGATCTTTTATTGTCGCAAGCAGCAGAGTTCCAAATTCCTGGCCATAGGCCATTCCCACACGCTACCTCTTGTATAATGTTTCCTCTGCAGGGCAGTACTGTCGATAAATGCTCTTTGTGGGAAGTCAACTTGGGTAAATCCACAGACTCAGTCACAAGATGTACACAAAGCGTTACCCAATGTGAGGTCTATGTTACTCTGTAAAACCCAACTTCACTGATTACGTGTGTCATTCCTTTTCTTGTGGCTTATTGACAGTAATATGTCAAACACGTCAAACAAATGCATATTAAGTTTTTCATCGAGGCAATATGCGGGTCCGTTACATCACGTTGTGTCGCACGTACACACACCGTCAACATCAGCTTCACCGGGAATGAAAATCAGCGGATAGAAAGACGGGGAACGGACTCGCTACCCCAATTCATCTTTATTGTGAATCCTTTAATGCGCATCATGGTATTTATGTTAAACATGGTAAAATAATGAACTGCACAAGGTTTTAGCAATATACCCCGGTCGTGAGAAACTCCAGTTCCATACTAATGCATTTTAAAATCTAGATTGAAAACTCATTTCTTTCGAGCTGCTTTTTCTGTTTTAGGTTGCTGTCCTTCCCCCGCACCTCCGATTAGTGCGGTTGGCTACGTACGGTGCGAAAGAAGCTCAACGTACACACGTACCCATACAACGCTCAACCGAGCAGGAAGGACCGCACAATGCATTCGCGATTCAAACGCGTGCGTGCGAAGGAGCCAAATGACCCGCCGTGCCCACGTCCACCATGGTTACTGTGTTCATCATCGTCGTTGTCATCGTGATCACCATGGTTACTGTGTTCATCATCGTCGTTGTCATCGTGATCACCATGGTTACTGTGTTCATCATCGTCGTTGTCATCGTGATCACCATGGTTACTGTGTTCATCATCGTCGTTGTCATCGTGATCACCATGGTTACTGTATTCATCATCGTCGTTGTCATCATGATCATCATGGTTACTGTGTTCATCATTGTCATCGTGATCACCATGGTTACTGTGTTCATCATCGTCGTTGTCATCGTGATCACCATGGTTACTGTGTTCATCATCGTCGTTGTCATCGTGATCACCATGGTTACTGTGTTCATCATCGTCGTTGTCATCGTGATCACCATGGTTACTGTGTTCATCATCGTCGTTGTCATCGTGATCGCCATGGTTACTGTGTTCATTATCGTCGTTGTCATCGTGATCACCATGGTTACTGTGTTCATCATCGTCGTTGTCATCGTGATCAACATGGTTACTGTGTTCATCATCGTCGTTGTCATCGTGATCAACATGGTTACTGTGTTCATCATCGTCGTTGTCATCGTGATCACCATGGTTACTGTATTCATCATCGTCGTTGTCATCGTGATCATCATGGTTACTGTGTTCATCATTGTCATCGTGATCACCATGGTTACTGTGTTCATCATCGTCGTTGTCATCGTGATCACCATGGTTACTGTGCTCATCATCGTCGTTGTCATCGTGATCACCATGGTTACTGTGTTCATCATCGTCGTTGTCATCGTGATCACCATGGTTACTGTGTTCATCATCGTCGTTGTCATCGTGATCACCATGGTTACTGTGTTCATTATCGTCGTTGTCATCGTGATCACCATGGTTACTGTGTTCATCATCGTCGTTGTCATCGTGATCAACATGGTTACTGTGTTCATCATCGTCGTTGTCATCGTGATCAACATGGTTACTGTGTTCATCATCGTCGTTGTCATCGTGATCACCATGGTTACTGTGTTCATCATCATCGTTGTCATCGTGATCACCATGGTTACTGTGTTCATCATCGTCATTGTCATCGTGATCACCATGGTTACTGTGTTCATCATCGTCGTTGTCATCGTGATCACCATGGTTACTGTGTTCATCATCGTCATTGTCATCGTGATCACCATGGTTACTGCGTTCATCATCGTCGTTGTCATCGTGATCACCATGGTTACTGGTGATCTCTTGCGCGCCGCAGCAACGAGGTGGACATGACCGAGGATCGGCTGGACCTGCTGGAGAATGGCACGCTGATGATCCGCAACACGCGCGAGTCCGACCAAGGGATCTACCAGTGCATGGCGAAGAACGTGGCGGGGGAGGCGAAGACGAGCGAGGCTCTGCTGCGATACTACGGCGGCCCCAGTGAGTGGGGCCCACAGACGTCACGTGAACGGTGGTGGGGGGGGGGGCAGCACTCGTGACTGGCTGGCTAGTTGGCTAGGGGGTAGTACTATGGCTTGTACTAGTGGCTGGTTGGTTATGTTGCAATTGGTGTGAGTGAAAGGGATAGTTCTCGTGGCTGGCTAGTTCGTTTGGGGTTACGTCTAGTTCTAGTGGCTGGATCACTAGTTCGTCAGGGGTTATGTCTAGTTCTAGTGGTTGGCTGGCTAGTTGGTTAGAGGCGATGTCTAGTTCTAGTGGCTGCCTAGTTGGTTAGAGGCGATGTCTAGTTCTAGTGGTTGGCTGGCTAGTTGGTTAGAGGCGATGTCTAGTTCTAGTGGCTGCCTAGTTGGTTAGAGGTGATGTCTAGTTCTAGTGGTTGGCTGGCTAGTTGGTTAGAGGCGATGTCTAGTTCTAGTGGCTGGCTGGCTAGTTAGTTAGAGGCGATGTCTAGTTCTAGTGGTTGGCTGGCTAGTTGGTTAGAGGCGATGTCTAGTTCTAGTGGCTGGCTGGCTAGTTAGTTAGAGGCGATGTCTAGTTCTAGTGGTTGGCTGGCTAGTTGGTTAGAGGCGATGTCTAGTTCTAGTGGTTGGCTGGCTAGTTGGTTAGAGGCGATGTCTAGTTCTAGTGGCTGGTTGGCTAGTTAGTTAGAGGCTATGGATCGTTCTAGTGGCTGGCTAGTTGATTAATGGCGGGGTGAGCATTTGCTTGTTCGGTGTGCTCCACCCTCGAGACTCCTGTCCCTTGCCCCCACTGCCAGGCATGGATGTTCAGGTCCTGGCGTTTGTGGCTCCACACGCGGAGCGCGCGGAGGGAAGTGCGTGCGGAGTGGTCTGTGTGTGCTTTTGTCCCCAGGCGGCCGGAGCCTGCTGACTCCGGCCCGACTGATAATGCGCCGCAGCAAACATCGTCAAGCAGGCTTACTGTTTTTAAGGGGTTTTCAGTTCATAATGTTTACGTTGGAAAGTGCTGTCGAGATAATAGGGAGGAGGAGGCTCCGTTGGGTGGGGTATGTGCGCAAAGGGGAGGAGGGCGGTTCACCGAGGCAGGCTTCGCAGTGCCACCCAGAGGTTGCTGAGCAATGGGAATAAAAATATTAACCCGTAAAAACAAAGTTTTTCACTATAAATCCTTTATATGCGTGGCATCGGGGCGGCTAGAGTCCTTTCGTCCTCTGGCTTGAGATGGCTGCCACCTATGGGTCAGATGATTGTCTGCCACCATTAAGCAATTGGTAATTAAGTATTTAAAAATTTTTCCCTAAACAGTGTAAAATTTGGGAAAATTTTTTTCACGAAAATAAATTGTCACGCACAACGAGTCTGTGTGCAAAATGTCAGCTCGATTGGATCACGTGAAGTGGGTTAAAAAACGACCGAAAGATTTGCACGGTCGTAAGCAAGCAAGCAAGCACGCAAGCACGCAAGCAAGCAAGCAGACTTAATATAAAGGATTTAAAAAACCTAAAGCCAGATGGACGGACGAGTCCGGCATCCGATGGCGGTGACGTGGTCTTTGCGGTTGCAGCGTTCGCCAGTCGTGTGCAGAGGTTCACGGTTCGTCTCCAGTGGCCACCGCGATCGTTCTTGCGGGTTGCAGTACCCATAGTGACGCTACGTGCTGTCCGCTGCACAGTGGACGTCTAACACCCCCGCACGAAATTCGCAATTCGCAAGGGGAGGTCATCGTGTGGAGGCGTCAGGGTCCGAATTACCAAAAATGTAATATTACTCGCAAAATGAATAAATTGTGATTATACAGAGCGATCATCGCCCCTCCTACCGGCAGCCTAATGCCTGATTGCAGGCCAGGGTGCTGAGTCACATGGTGCTGCGCAGGGACAGCTGCCAATAGAGGTGCCCTTTAAAATGCCTGAGATGAGATGTGAAGCGTTGAGACCTCCTGGTGTAGACGGTACTATTTCAATCACAACTCACGATCACGATCACTGACTAATGTACTAGCGAATGTGGAAACAGCCGAACGAGCTATCACTGCAAAGACGAACACGTGCTTTTCTCTCTTAGTTGCTGAGCACAAGCAGTCAGCCAGGGAGAGCGCGAATGACGATAGAGCAGATCGAATCACAAACACTTTCCTCGAGTTGAACAAGGTGATCGGATCTGGGGAAAATAATAAAAGGCAGGGGAGCTCAAAAGTTGAGGAGAACGAGGGAAAAAATAATGTTTTGTTCTGCGCTGATGATCACTCGATTTGGTATAAACGAGTTCTTGACATTGGCGGAGGTACGAAAGTGTGAGGTTTACGGGACCGTAAACCACGATAGCAGCGATAAAAGAGTGACAAGAAAGCGACTAAAGGATGGTGAGACAATGGAATAAATCCGTGGTTGGAGTAAATAAGAGGAGTAGGGGCATCATTTACATCGGTAAAGGTGGTTGAGAAATCACGGAGAAGATGAGAGAGAGAAAAGGCTGGTGTGGTTCGGTCATTTGGAGAGACAATAGGAAAGTGATGTGGGTCAGAAGGTGCAAGTGATGCAAGTGGAAGGAAAGAGATCAAGAGGAAGGCAGAAGAAGAAGGAGAGCTGGGTGGGGTGGGGGGGGGGGCGGTGTGATGGGACACGGTGGCCCGAGGAGTGGAAAGAGAGATGGCGCAGGACAGTGCAGCGTGGAGAAGGTTGGCAAGGACAGAGGGTCACGCCCACACGCGTGGAAGAATAAGAAGACCTTTAACATGGGTAGCCCCATACACGACTCAACCGTCACGCGTGTGTGACCTCAACCTCAAAGCAGCAGTCACCATGATATTATACCGCTCTCCTGCTTTTCTCTCGATCCTCACAAAACTCTGATCCTCAACCCCGACCGCCCCCCCCCCCTCGACCCCCGTCAGCCCCGGCGACCTTCGTGATCCAGCCCCAGAACACGGAGGTGCTGGCGGGGGAGAGCGTCACGCTGGAGTGCAGCGCGACGGGACACCCGACCCCGCGCATCACGTGGACGCGCGGCGACGGCTCGTCGCTGCCCCGTGACCCCCGCTTCTCCACGCCGCCCACGGGCGGCCTGCACATCCACAACGCGTCCCGCGGCGACGCCGGCCAGTATTCGTGCCACGCGTCCAACAACCAGGACGCCGTGCGCGCCAGCGCGCTCATCATCGTGCAAGGTGTGCGTCTATCTGCGTGCGTACGTGCTTATGCTGAGCTACGTTGGCAACGTACGTAGCCAACCGCGCTAATCGGAGGTGCGGGGAAAGGACAACAGTCTTGATTTGAAGCTTTCGTGACTGCAGGAATCTATCGCCACACAAGCAATCGTCTTCGGGTGGGAAGACGGTTGCTTGTGTGGCGATCGAAACGTCGTGATCTATTATTTTTCTACCTACGTGACTTTACCGAAAGAACCAAAGAGTAAACGACAACAAACTAAACACAAAAATCTGTTATAAAGAAATTTGTTTTCAATGTAGATGTTAAAAGTGCATCGCTCCCTCCAGTGGCTTCCTAATATTGGAAGGGAGAGCGTTCCAGATGGCCGCAGACGCGCCTCTGGAAGCACGTGATGCAGCGACTGTCTTCGATGATTAGCCAGAAATGATGAGGAGATGGTTGGGAACCAAAATTGTTGTTTTGTCTGGATTTCGTCTCGTGGTGCTGCGTTGGGAGCGTTTTTGTTGATCTTTCCAATTGGCTGCAGCATTGATTCCTCAAAATACAATTTCATGCCAACTCCCATGGGGGCCGTGCTACCATTCACATCGTTTTTTGAGTTGATCAATCCGCAAATGGGTACAATGACGGCTTTCTGCGCGGCCGACCCATTGGCTGGCGAGCAGAGGTGTGCGCCGATTCACAGAAAGAGTGAGAGACGACATTTGTAGTGGAAGCGAGAGAGAGAGAGGGTGTGTTTCCTGGAAGGCGTTGCAAAAACAGCTTCACGTACGGGTGTGTACTGCACGTGATCTCCAAAATAAACGCCCTTGAGAGGAAGTCCTCTTAAAAATGAAGAACCGTGCATTTTAAACGCTGCTATAAATTTGTATTTGTTTTAATCAAAACCTTATTACAGGGTGGGCGTACTTCCCCACCCAACGCTAATAAAAATGTTTCCAAAAAAAGGACTCTTTGCTCAAATAAATTGACCGTCAGAATAATTTTTTTTCCGGTGAGCGATGCAAGTTTTTGCCAGCGTTCTCAGGGTTCAAATCGCCCTCCCCACGTCTACGAAACGCGAACGGAGGCGTTGGTGGGGGGGAGAGGAGAAAATCGTTTCCTGGAAAAGTTTGTTTACAATGCACGCACGGCTCCGTTGCAACCTGCAGCCAGCCGGCGGACCTAACTAGCGGTCGTTCGTCCACTCCATTTGCGTGGCGTGGCAAATGGAGTGGTTTGATTTCGGCACTTTTAAATCTTGATTGAAGTCACATTTTGGTTGGCTATGCACGATGCGAAAGAAGTTCAACGTTCGTCTGTTGCTCGGTATTTCAGCCGGCCGACTTTGGCAGGTTTGATTCTATTTAGTAGTTAAAACAAACACAAATCTAAATAGTTTTAATGAAGTTAAACTTTCAGCTGCATTTCTCTCTCCGGCCAATGGCTGCTCGTAAAGACGTCGCGTCAACTCCTTGTTAGGTATTTTAAGAGAATGACATCGATAAAAATTTGTTATGATATTCTTATTAATATTATTAATTAGTAATACAGTATGTAGAAACTCCATTATATATGGGAAACAATAAATATGTACGTATGTATGTTGAACTTCGTTCGCACCGTACGTAGCCAACCGCGCTTATCAGTTTGCTACGCACAGAAGAAATGCTGAATAAATAAAATAATTGCCCATATTATTTTTAAACATGTGAACATACTTTATGACGAGAATAGTTTCAGACATGGATTAAATTTTACTTTCTTAGGTTAAACAAACATACGGGTGGTCATATGATACCTCTCGACTCGCTGTGATTGGCCACACATTTCTGAAATGTTGCAACTGTTGCACTGGGTAGGAACAATCCCTGAATAAGAGAGACAAGGTAGGAGAGTACATTGAGATGGGAGTAGAGAGAGGTGAGAGAGACGGGGTAGGAGAGTACATTGAGATGGGAGTAGAGAGAGGTGAGAGAGACGGGGTAGGAGAGTACATTGAGATGGGAGTAGAGAGAGGTGAGAGAGACGAGGTAGGAGAGTGCATTGAGGTGGGGAGTAGAGAGAGAGTGAGCGAGAGGTGGGGGTTTACATAAAGCAAAGTTTAAAAATTTAAATTAAAAAAGAGAGAGATGAGAGAGACGGGGTAGGTGACAGCGAGTAGGTCAACAGAGTGAGGCGTGAGGAGAGAGGGGGGCGACCTACGGATCAGCCGCGTGTTGAGGAACGAGCCGTGCGGGTTGTGTCACCCGCAGAGCCGCCCGAGTTCATGGTGCTGCCCACCAACCAGACGCTGGTGGAGGGTCAGACCGTGGACTTCCTGTGCGAGGCACGCGGGGATCCCCAGCCAAGCATCTCGTGGACCAAGGCCGGTGCGGTCTTGACCGCAGTCTCAGCTGCACTGCTGTCACGTCCTCGGAGACGCATAGCTGACACGTGCCGCTGTGGTGTCAGTCCGGCCCTGGACTCAGGGCCGCCCTATGGCGTGCTGGTCGTGGCGGTGGTGTTTTTTAAAAATCCGTATTGTCTTTCGCTCGGCATGCTGGTCAGTGTGGGTTTGGTAAAAGCAGGGGGGGCACAGATGTGGGCGCAACGTACAGTACAACAAAGTGTTTTTCTGCAATTCGCTCTGCCGAACACCACCTAGCACAGTCGCACAGCGGTGGGCACGCATCCCAAGCACTGTCCAGGGCTCAATCCCACATACATTCTGAAATCTGACATGAGATCGGGCAAATTTCCGCACGATTCGGTCATCAGCCTGAAATGAATGCCTGGCTACGGGGCGTAAACATCACCACCGGAGATACAAAGGCGGCCGGGCGTGACGCTAGCCGCACCACCCCCTTCGCGCGTCGCGTTGACCTTCATGGCAAGGGGCCGTCCATTGAGTACGTACGCATGGAGGGGAGAGGGGGGGTTAACCCAAATGCGTAGCTTGCGTATGGGGGGTCTACTGACAATGTACGCATAGGAAACGGGGGGTGGGGGGGTGAAGCCTCGATAATAATGTGTCTACATTGGCCTTCAAATGAGTTAGATAGTCCGGCGGTGGACTGTCTGTTTGCTTAAACGCATTAATATTATTAACCCATGATCGTTTCTGCCTGGATTAAATATCGGGCTTTCTATAGGATTCGGGGAGGGGGGGGGGGGTGTAAAAAGTCCGCGGGTGTACAAGGAGGAGGGGGGTGGTGAGAGCTCAAGTTCTGACAGATTTCTGCGTACCGACTCAATGGTTGACCCCTACCGGCACTTTGCCCCAGCAGCCTGTGTGTGGGCTCCACGCGGATGGGCAGAGGTCGCAATCGGGTACCCGATACCCGTACCCTACCCGATACCCGTACCCTACCCGATACCCGGCTACCCGTACCCGGCCGGGTATCGGGTAGGGTACGGGTAGGGTACGGGTAGCCGTTTGCGACCCTGGTGCGGCTGGGTACGGGTACGGGTAAGGAATCAAAACCCATTTGCGACCTCTGAGGATGGGTCTTGGTGTCCGTGCCGTGCGGGCGAGCAGGTTACCCCGTGGTGAGCGAGGGACGCGTCTCCCTGCTGCCGCCCGGCACGCTGCGCATCGCGCGTGCCGAGGTGCGCGACAGCGGCCGCTACCGGTGCCAAGCGAAGAACGCCGTGGGCTCGCGGGACGCCGACGCCATGCTCACCATCACGCGCCGCCGTGAGGGCCACCGTCTACCGCTCCACCACCTCCACCAGCTCCACCTTCCATGTCTCCCTCCACCACCACCACCTCCTTCACCGCCACCTACACCTCAACTGCCATGTCCGCCAACTCAACATCCTCTGTGTCCACCTTCATCTCCACCACCACCACCTCCTCCTCCTCCGCCTCCGCCTACACAGCCAACACGTCCACCTCCGATTAGCGCGGTTGGAGGTTCAACATGAATACACACCTCCCACGCTCCTGCCAGACAGCCGCGCTGCGCAATGCAACAGTCAGGAGAATAATAAAAAAACAACTCACGCGCTCGCCAAAAACACCGCCACAGAGAGGGAAACTGATATCGTCGGCGACATTCTGGGAGGCGGCTGTTCTACATCTCAGAGGGAGACGCATCTCTCTATCTCCCTGCTTGCTTTCTTCGTTTGCGATAGTAGATATATAATTATTACGATCGCCAAGGCAGCGGTGAGCTGGGCTGCATTCATCGCAAATCTCATTCGTTACACAGTCACTTTTAATGTACAGTTATTACTGACCCAGGTAAAAAGACAAACTTCTACCACTATAAATGTCGATTTAAAGCTTTCGTGACTGCAGGGATTCATATTCTTGGTTCTTTCGGTAAAGTCACGTAGAAGGGAAATAATAAAATAATAAAAATTAAACATGATAAAATAATTCTCACAAAATAATATTTTATTATGTTTTATTTTAATCATTTTATTATTTCCCTTCTACGTGACTTTACCGAAAGAACCAAGAAGATTCTACCACTATATTATAGTATATACCATCATCGTGTATATTTAATCGACCTTAACTGTTCAAATCTTAATCCACGATCCCCCCACGTTTCTTGCCCACCATTATAACGCGACCGTCTGTGAGTTCCCACTCGGCTCCTGCGACTTCAATCGTCTCACAGACGTACGCGGAATTGTTTCACGTTGCTTCCTTAAAGGTCTCGTTCCGTTTCCCCCGTGCGCTGTGTATTCACAGAGGCGCCGGTGATCACGGTCTTGCCGTCCGACATCAAGACGGAGTCTGGTCACCACGTGCGAATTTACTGCAGCGCGCAGGGAGAACCACAGCCCGGCATCACCTGGACTAAGGTAGGACGGCTCGCAGCCTCACCCCCCCACCCCACTCACACGGCGATTATCCAGTTTAGCATATTCCTGCAGAGGGAACTGGTAGGAACGTTGGGTTGCTCGGTCAATGGCCAGGGTCAACAGCGGCGTGGTGTATTCCGCAAATATGCCCGACTGTGAGGGCGGGCACAAGTCGGCGTGAGTAGGTTAAACGTTGAGTTTTATAAGGGCACCACAGGGTGACCAGCCCCTCCCCACCCAGCCCCACCCCTCCCACCCCCCACCCAGCCCCACCCTCCCGACCCAGCCCCTCCCCTCCCCACCCTCCCCACCCAGCCCCTCCTCACCCTCCCCTCCCCACCCAGCCCCTCCCTCCCCACCCAGCCCCTCCCTGCACGACGGACAGACGGACACAATAATCCCCTGTGTGCTGGTGGAACCAGTGGGTTCCTACCAGTATTACATCTAGCTATGGAAATATTCGTCAGCAAAGCGTTTTGCACGTTGGTCGACCATGACCGGCGGGGTGGACAAAGGTCGTCGAGCGTGACGACGGCTTGCGGCTGCTACCCACCAAACAGCGAAGCTTGACCGGCTATGACGGGACAAAAATAACGAGTCTGAATGAAGGTGCAGACTTCAGATAATTTAGTAACCTTAACGGAGGCTGCGGTTGACCAAAGAAGACCAAAACTGACCTTTGGCTATATATGTTACACCCGAAGATGTTCTGAGTTCACTCATTGGCTGGCCTGGTAATATCGAGGGGGTGGGGTGGAGGACGCGCACCCCTCACCCCAACATTAAAAACTCAAAGTGGACGAAGCATTTCATGTTTTGGTCGACTAGACTGCGACGAGGACTTAATGGAACCCACAGACTGAGACTCGGCAAAGACTGTGACTCATATACAACCGCTGGCAAACTGAAGACTGCCCGCAAACCCATCCAGACCCCGTTCGCGCACCCCTCACGGCTCACTCTCTTTTAACCTCGAGACGCCCTCAAGAAAGCTTCAGGCCTTGTCAGCCCAGGTTTAGAGGCAGCCTCCTCTGCCATGGACACCCCCCACTCGGAGCCCCCCCAGACGAAGCCCCCCACCACACAGAGCCCCCCCCACACAGAGCCCCCCCCCCACACAGAGCCCCCCCACACAGAGCCCCCCCCCCACACAAAGCCCCCCCCACACAGAGCCCCCCCCCACACAGAGCCCCCCCCCACACAGAGCCTCCCCACACAGAGCCCCCCCCAAATGGAGCTCCCCCAGATGGAGCCCCCCACACACGGACCCCCCCCCCCCACATGGTGTGTTCGGGGGCATGGGAGGGGGGCGATGGTAATTAACATTCCTGCAAAGTGGGGCTCTCGCTAATTGATGCACTCACGCAGGAAACGAGCGCGGCTCGTGCTTACGAATAGAAACACGCGCGCGGACGGGGATATATGCATTTACGTGGGGAAATAATAAAAAAATGTTGTTACGTATGTGGAAAAGGGAAGAAATTCTAACTGTGTCGTAAATTTAATACGCTTTTGAAGCGAAACATAAGGAAATTGCTTCAGGCAGCAAAAGTAAACATTTTTAACGAAAGAGGTTAATTTAATCCTTTAATGATTTTGCAAAATAATTTTTCACGGCACCAATGTTAACAAAGTGACACATTATCAATACCATGTTTCATGTTATTATTGTCACTGTAAGACGAGAAAATAGGAACACGTGGATTAGAGTTCGTACACAGGTCAGAGTCGTCGTCTGCTGGTTGTGGAGGAGTGGGCCTGACCCGTACGCGTCTCCAGAAGGGGGAGACGATGACCGGGGGTCGAGACTAACGACGGAAGGCAGCCAAAGTAGGGAACAGGCCCCGACAAACACGTCCCCCCCCGCGAGACGGAGTGAGAAAACCAGCCGGTGTGCAGGAGCTAGACGGATTCGGAAGGCCTTAATCCGGCAGTGGACAGATCACGTTTGAGGATGATTATGATGAATATGGCTGTGAAGAACACGTAGAACAGATGTCATAAATGGTGAATCGTACACTTGGCAATTGGGCAGCGGTAAATGTCATATGTTTGGGTTAAATCAGGATTTGTTCATGTCTTTTTTTTCATCACCTGATTAATTTCTTTAAAATGTATAATCATGTCCTTGTAGCGAGCTAAAGCAGAATGAAATGCTCACCAATGAACAGGGAAATGTGCATCTTGCTGCATTCAGAAGGTTGCGAACGTAGATATGCAGGGTCATCATCGTCATCCTCAACTAAACAGCGCCTATCCATGCAGTGCATCTCGAGGCACCGAAACGAAGGCCTATTTGAGATGATTACTCAGTAAGAAGGTATTGCAGATTAAGCACGACGTTCGAACACAATACAGTTCAGACAATATATGCAAAGAATGAGGATAAGTACGATTTAAAATATGAACTGTGCTTCAGGCTACCCCCTGGGGTTTCCTCTGATCCGAGCCAACGTCTCGTAAACCTGGACGGTGGTGAGCCAGCCGCTTCTCTTTGCTGACAGATATTAATGAGCAGTGTAGCGTGACTGGTGGAATGTTTGTGCGCGTGTGTGTGGTACGTGTGGTGTGTGTGTGTGGTGTGTGTGTGGTATGTGTGGTGTGTGTGGGGTGTGCGTGTGGTATGTGTGTGTGGTGTGTGGTATTTGTGTGGTGTGTGTGGTGTGCGTGTGTGGCGTGTGTGTGGTGTGTGTGGTGTTCGTGTGTGGTGTGCGTGTGTGGTGTGCGTGTGTGGTGTGTGTGGTGTGTGTGTGTGTGTGCGTGTGTGGCGTGCGTGTGTGGTGTGTGTGTGTGGTACGTGTAGTGTGTGCGTGTGTGGTGTGTATGTGCTGTGTGTGTGTGGTGTTCGTGTGTGGTGTGCGTGTGTGGTGTGTGTGGTGTGTGTGCGTGTGTGGCGTGCGTGTGTGTGCGTGTGTGGTGTGCGTGTGTGGTGTGCGTGTGTGCGTGTGTGGTGTGTGTGTGCGTGGTACGTATGGTGTGTGGTGTGTGTGTGTGTGTGTGGTGTGCGTGGTACGTGTGGTGTGTGTGTGTGTGCGTGTGTGGTGTGCGTGTGCGGACTGGCCCTCACCTTCACGCGATGTCCAGGAACGAGGCGAGATGGAGGAGACAATCTTTTCTCGTTTGTGTTACTTATCGAAGCCTACATTTTATGCAACTGACTCAATTGATATAACTCAAACGAACACTTTTCATATATTGTCGCTGCGTAGATTATTTAATCTGCGTGCAATTACTAGTTGGTGTTATTGTTAATCTTACTGCTGGCGAGTTTTAACACGTTGGTAATGTCTTTTTATAGACTTTTGCCATTTTTGGTCAAACATTTCAAATGCAGGCCACTTCCAAAATGGGAATAAAACGCTGCAATATATATTTTTTATTTAAAGCAATGCATCAACATAACTGTTCTTTGCCCTTTGCCAACACAGAACGTGCCTTTAATTGTGACATCTTTCATCACGACATGGCCATGAGAAAAATGAAATTCTTGTCAAAGAGGAGGGGATCGCCAACAGCATTGCTGATCATCCTTCTCAGTGTTTGGCTGCCGCACACAAGACTGGGCTCGCGGTCAAATTGAGCTCATTGCCATTTCAAAGTAATTGACATCACCGTGCATCTGAAAGGCATTTACGTTCACAGGGCACATGACTTCAGAACATTGGCAAGGGGTAGTTGGGTGGGATGCGGGGTAGGGGGGGGGGAATTTGCCAGCTGGCATGTTTTGGTGTAGGCCACAGAATCGGGCACCCAGCGCGGGTCTCCACACAAACACTTTCACATTTCTGTTAACTTCGTTTTTTTTTTGTAGCGATTTGGAGAGAAGTGCGGAGAAATCTGTCGGACAGGCGAACGATGTTCGCCCTTTCCGTGCAAGATCGTCGTCTTTGTCGGGAAGTTGGGACGACGTTAAAAAGGAGCGTGGAGTCACCAGTTTACTCCGCAGAGATTTGCAAAAGCGGATTGTGCTTTATGTTTGTTGTATCGGGTGATATGACTTTGGGTTGTGTTGTTTATGTGCATTTTCCAGTGCCGGATTAAGCTAGTGCGGGGCCTGTAGCATATGTTATAAAGGGGCCCTATATAAAAAAACCCACAAATATTAAAACACAAATTTGTAACTTGCATAGTAAAGTAATTGTATTTTTTCATTTGCTATACAGCCAGATAAGACGACAAATCGCTAACCTGAAACACCCAGTCGTTCGTAAAAGTTGAAGGCGGTATAGTACTATAGTAATAGAGCAAGTGCCGAATCACTGGACCGGAATTGATAGCTTGAAAGCATTTAGCGCAGGGCCCTTGAAGGTGCGGGGCCCGTAGCATTTGCTACTTTTGCTACGAGGATGATCCGGTACTGTCCCTCGTGCGCCGTGCCGGCCTTGGTGGTCGTTCACAGCGCCTGCCCCAACAGTCTGTTAAGACCCATACGGCGGAATTGTTATCTTTGCGTGTCTGTGTGTCTGTGTGCATTTTTTTTCTCGAGGCACACAACTCGCTACGTCGCGCCTGGGGCTACTCTGGGGAATGAGGCAAATGAATGTGCTTCTCCCAGAGCACTCAGCTTGTTCAAGAACAAACACGCGCGTGCTCGCATTCAAACATCTGGCTGCATTTAGCACATCGCAAACCGGCGCGCGCGTGCGCGCACACGGCGTCTCCCTACAGTGAAACAGATGTCTTGAGAAAAGTAAATTAATAAATAATGTGTCCCACCTTGTGTTCCAAAACAATTAGAAGATTCCAGCAGTCACGGTTAAATGTTCGCACGTCGGTTCACGCGGCGCGGTGCCCGATGTGAGAGCCACAACCGCTCCTCCTGCCCTCGTCCCCTGCTATTTGAATCGGCTAATGTGGGACACCCCACTTTAACACGTAGTCGGCTTTCATGACCAATATCCATGGTAGAAGTTTTTTATTGGTTAGATCGCGTAAATATAAATGTGTCGTTGCACCCACCACCACCCGACACAGCCAATTTGTAAGGTTTGTCTCGTAAACAAAACGTGCCAATTCGTTACTAGTTCAGTAAACCGGTGTGTTGGAGAGTAAACCCACAACATGCACTATTCAATGAGGCTGGTTGACAGCCACTAACTCTGGCTGTCGCCTGATGAGGCTGGTTGTAATTGCCGCTGAAACGTTGTACTCGAATTGTAAATGTCGTGTGTTTACTCTCCAACACACCGGTGTACTGAACTAGTAACGAATGGGCATGTTTTGTTTACGTGACAAACATTACTTATTGGCTGTGTCGTGTGGTGGCAGGTGCAACGACAACTTTATATTTACGCGATCTAACCCAAAAAACCCTCTATTCTGGGACACCCCGTAATCAGACGCAGAGGGACAGGGTTTCACGTGGATTTCTGAAAGAGAGAATATACCCATTCATTAAGTCATTCCTCGATGTTCTCTCTGCAAAGGAATGCACTCAATTATTTGCCCATTACCGAAATTCCTGGACGCGCCAGAGAATCGCTTCGGATGTCCAAATTCTCTGGCATCTACGTTCCAGCGGGGCCTCCGTTTGTTGTCACTGATTAGAGGTTTTCTTTTTGCAAGCGTCTCGCTAAGCGGTCTGCAAGCGGTCGCTGGATCCGAACGCAATCGCGTAGCAGCCGGCGGGGCCACTCGGTGATGCGCCCCAAAACTCAAGTCGCGCGTTTGCCGAGTCCGTTTGGCGGAACTCGTCGAAGCGATCTGAGCGCTCCCTGCGGAGGACGACCGTCAGTCAGGTCCGAGTTGTATTTGTGTACGGCCAACGTTGCTTAGGTACTGGAGCCATGGGGCACATTCCTACCGCGTCGGCCGGCTGCTCACGTGGATGCGCTTGGCCATAATTCATTGTCGCGAGGGCTATGCCCAACGTGTGGCTTTGCGGAGTCGCGAAACTCTGCGGTGGCCCTGGGCGCTGTCGAGGAGCGTTGAGAGGGCGTGAGCGAGCGCTCGGCGTGTCGCGTGTGCATCGGTTCGTCGGTGCAAACCGATGCTCGCGTTCACTATGCACGTATCAAATCGTGCGCGTGAATGTGCATTCTTTTTTTTTTACTCCTGCAATGTGTGTTTATGGGTTTGTACATAGCACATAGTACACGAAGGGACTACGTGTATATATTTATATGTTCAAGCCTTTGTCGATCTGTTGCGATGCAGAGCCTCCCCATGGTGTTAGTATGACTATACGGTACTTCACCATACTGGCTAGTACAACTTTGTGAAGGGGGGGGGGGCGGGAAGAACCGGTTTAGACAACACTCACCACTGATGCCATCCATGACCGAGAATCGAACTCAAGTGGCCCGGCCTAGGGAACAGGGCGTTAAAACATCGCGTTCCACAACTTTAGCCCCCCCCTCCTCCCCTTCCCAGAATTATCTTCACCAAACGGTAAAAAAAAAAGTATTGGACCTTGACTGTAATCATGACAATTAATCAAATTGTGGGGGAACTTGCATCGCTAGAGCCCTAATCATCGCCACACGTGGGCTGCGTTACTGCCGTTGTTACTATTATCAGAACCACACATTTCACTTTAGACGTGGCCACGTGTCCAGACAACAGAATGTGCGGAATCCTGTGCACCCTCTTCGCTGCTGTTTTGACAAACAACGATGCTCAGTGGTTACCTGTGTGCCGTGCCAGGCCACGTGATTTCGTGCTCGCTACATTGTCACGTGGAGCGGTGGAATCTTCGGCGTCTGTGAATGTCACCGATCGGGCGACTCTTTCAAATGAGGCTCACCCCGTTCTCTTGAATTCTCACCTGGTTACACAAAATCAACTTGGAAACGAGAAACCTTCTTTGCTAATCATTGAATCCCTTTTTTTTTTAAAGTATATACAGTTGTTTACATCGTACTATTATAATATTACCCACGCTGCACTTGCAATGCACAGGTTGCCAGCTTGATCGCTCGTCGTTGAAACAATGGTGAAGGTATTTTAATTCTGCCCACCTCTGTCCACCCGGCAGTATACATGGGCTCATGACAGTCGATCAGCAGGTAGGGCGTGGGTACTACCATCTCTTACAAAAGGTCTGGCCAGCGTGGCCAAGATTGCCGCCAGAGTGACTCTTTAGAGCCGCTTTAGCAGAGGCCCCTACCCCGGCATGAGCAGGTAACTGCAGGCCTGCAGTGTTGATATTTAATTTATTTTATAGTTTTTTTCCATTTAAACATCTTTAATATTCGAATAAATATTTTTTTTTTGACTTTGTCACGTCCCACATTTTATATTTGTACTGGATGCTTTCTTTATACGGCAATTGCTTTTTTTGTTATCGATTTGGGCCTCTACGAACGCTGTCTTAACAGCGGGCCCAGATTACCCCCACGTCACGTTGAGCCTTTGCCTCGGGGTCCCAACGCCCCTTCATCTGGCACAATAGTAGTAATGATTTTTAAAATAGCATTTGTGTCACATGCGTCCGGATATTTCTGATGGATACATTTTGCCGGGGCTGATGAGCTGAATCAGCTGATTTGTTAAAGCCAATAGTATTTTTTTTCGACCTATAATTTGTTTATAGTGTCCTTTCCACATTTACCCCCTTACAATAGTTGTGTTGCTGCTGCTGTTTTAACAACGTCGACGTGGGAAATAAAAACGTGGAAAAAAAGACGTCAACCTCGGGGAGCGGTAGTGGAGTAGCGATTAGCGGCGCTGTGGTGCGAACCCAGTGACCCGAGTTTGATTCCTGCTCACGGTGTGTAGTAAACATCGCTACTGGGGAGACAAAGGTGGCCGGGAGTGGTGCTGGCCACCAACCCCTTCGTGTGCCGTACCGGCCTTCATAGGCGCTTGCAAACAGCACTTGCCCCAAAAGTGTGTTAAGACTCTACGGGGGATTTTCGTCTTCGTTTCTGTGTCGTTGTTGTTTTAATTCACAGACTGACTGACCGAGTGTGCGTGCGTGCCCGCTGTGCAGGACGGGGCGCCGCTGTCGGAGAGCGGGAAGTTCGTGATGAGCGCCGAAGGCTTCCTCATGGTGCGCGACGTGAACGCGGGCGACGAGGGCCGCTACGAGTGCGTGGCGCGCAACTCCGTGGGGCACGCGTCCGCCAGCATGCTGCTCTCCGTCAAGGGTCGGCACGCTGCCCACCACGAGCACCACGAGCAGCAGCAGCACTAGCAGCAGCATGAGCAGCAGCATGAGCAGCAGCATGAGCAGCAGCATGAGCAGCAGCATGAGCAGCAGTACTAGCAGCAGCACTAGCAGCAGCATGAGCAGCAGCATGAGCAGCAGCATGAGCAGCAGCATGAGCAGCAGCATGAGCAGCAGCATGAGCAGCAGCATGAGCAGCAGCACGAGCAGCAGCATGAGCAGCAGCATGAGCAGCAGCATGAACAGTAGCAGCAGCACGAGCAGCAGCATGAGCAGCAGCATGAGCAGCAGCATGAGCAGCAGCATGAGCAGCAGCACTAGCAGCAGCACGAGCAGCAGCATGAGCAGCAGCACGAGCAGCAGCATGAGCAGCAGCACTAGCAGCAGCACTAGCAGCAGCACGAGCAGCAGCACGAGCAGCAGCATGAGCAGTAGCACGAGCAGCAGCACGAGCAGCAGCACGAGCAGCAGCACTAGAAGTAGCATGAGCAGCAGCATGAGCAGCAGCACTAGCAGCAGCACGAGTAGCAGCATGAGCAGCAGCACGAGCAGCAGCACTAGAAGTAGCATGAGCAGCAGCATGAGCAGCAGCACTAGCAGCAGCACGAGTAGCAGCATGAGCAGCAGCACGAGCAGCAGCATGAGCAGCAGCACGAGCAGCAGCACGAGCAGCAGCACGAGCAGCAGCACGAGCAGCAGCACGAGCAGCAGCACGAGCAGCAGTACGAGCAGCAGCATGAGCAGTAGCATGAGCAGCAGCATGAGCAGCAGCACTAGCAGCAGCACGAGCAGCAGCACGAGCAGCAGCATGAGCAGCAGCATGAGCAGTAGCATGAGCAGCAGCATGAGCAGCAGCACTAGCAGCAGCATGAGCAGCAGCATGAGCAGTAGCATGAGCAGCAGCATGAGCAGCAGCACGAGCAGCAGCATGAGCAGCAGCATGAGCAGTAGCATGAGCAGCAGCATGAGCAGCAGCACTAGCAGCAGCATGAGCAGCAGCATGAGCAGTAGCATGAGCAGCAGCATGAGCAGCAGCACTAGCAGCAGCATGAGCAGCAGCATGAGCAGTAGCATGAGCAGCAGCATGAGCAGCAGCATGAGCAGTAGCATGAGCAGCAGCATGAGCAGCAGCACTAGCAGCAGCATGAGCAGCAGCATGAGCAGTAGCATGAGCAGCAGCACTAGCAGCAGCATGAGCAGCAGCATGAGCAGCAGCACTAGCAGCAGCATGAGCAGCAGCACTAGCAGCAGCACGAGCAGCAGCACGAGCAGCAGCACGAGCAGCAGCACGAGCAGCAGCATGAGCAGCAGCACTAGCAGCAGCACGAGCAGCAGCACGAGCAGCAGCACGAGCAGCAGCACTAGCAGCAGCATGAGCAGCAGCACGAGCAGCAGCACGAGCAGCAGCACGAGCAGCAGCATGAGCAGCAGCACTAGCAGCAGCACGAGCAGCAGCACGAGCAGCAGCATGAGCAGCAGCACGAGCAGCAGCACGAGCAGCAGCATGAGCAGCAGCACGAGCAGCAGCACTAGCAGCAGCACGAGCAGCAGCACGAGCAGCAGCATGAGCAGCAGCACGAGCAGCAGCACTAGCAGCAGCACGAGCAGCAGCATGAGCAGCAGCACTAGCAGCAGCATGAGCAGCAGCACGAGCAGCAGCACGAGCAGCAGCACGAGCAGCAGCACGAGCAGCAGCATGAGCAGCAGCACTAGCAGCAGCACGAGCAGCAGCACGAGCAGCAGCACGAGCAGCAGCATGAGCAGCAGCACTAGCAGCAGCACGAGCAGCAGCACGAGCAGCAGCATGAGCAGCAGCATGAGCAGCAGCATGAGCAGCAGCACTAGCAGCAGCATGAGCAGCAGCACTAGCAGCAGCACGAGCAGCAGTACTAGCAGCAGCAGCACTAGCAGCAGCACTAGCAGCAGCAGCACTAGCAGCAGCAGCACTAGCAGCAGCACTAGCAGCAGCAGCACTAGCAGCAGCACTAGCAGCAGCAGCACTAGCAGCAGCACTAGCAGCAGCACTAGCAGCAGCAGCACTAGCAGCAGTAGCACTAGCAGCAGCACTAGCAGCAGCAGCACTAGCAGCAGCACTAGCAGCAGCAGCACTAGCAGCAGCACTAGCAGCAGCACTAGCAGCAGCACGAGCAGCAGCAGCACTAGCAGCAGCACGAGCAGCAGCACGAGCAGCAGTAGCACGAGCAGCAGCAGCACTAGCAGCAGCACTAGCAGCAGCAGCACTAGCAGCAGCACTAGCAGCAGCACTAGCAGCAGCAGCACTAGCAGCAGTAGCACTAGCAGCAGCACTAGCAGCAGCAGCACTAGCAGCAGCACTAGCAGCAGCAGCACTAGCAGCAGCACTAGCAGCAGCACTAGCAGCAGCACTAGCAGCAGCACGAGCAGCAGCAGCACTAGCAGCAGCACGAGCAGCAGCACGAGCAGCAGCAGCACGAGCAGCAGCAGCACGAGCAGCAGCAGCATGAGCAGCAGCATGAGCAGCAGCACGAGCAGCAGTACGAGCAGCAGCATGAGCAGCAGCATGAGCAGCAGCATGAGCAGCAGCATGAGCAGCAGCACGAGCAGCAGTACGAGCAGCAGCATGAGCAGCAGCACGAGCAGCAGCACGAGCAGCAGCACGAGCAGCAGTACGAGCAGCAGCATGAGCAGCAGCATGAGCAGCAGCACGAGCAGCAGCACGAGCAGCAGCACGAGCAGCAGCACGAGCAGCAGCACGAGCAGCAGCATGAGCAGCAGCATGAGCAGCAGCACGAGCAGCAGCACGAGCAGCAGCACGAGCAGCAGCATGAGCAGCAGTACTAGCAGCAGCACTAGCAGCAGCACGAGCAGCAGCATGAGCAGCAGCATGAGCAGCAGCACGAGCAGCAGCATGAGCAGCAGCACGAGCAGCAGCACTAGCAGCAGCACGAGCAGCAGCACGAGCAGCAGCACGAGCAGCAGCACGAGCAGCAGCACGAGCAGCAGCACGAGCAGCAGCATGAGCAGCAGCATGAGCAGCAGCACGAGCAGCAGCATGAGCAGCAGCATGAGCAGCAGCACGAGCAGCAGCACGAGCAGCAGCACGAGCAGCAGCACGAGCAGCAGCATGAGCAGCAGCATGAGCAGCAGCATGAGCAGCAGCATGAGCAGCAGCATGAGCAGCAGCATGAGCAGTAGCATGAGCAGCAGCACGAGCAGCAGCACGAGCAGCAGCACGAGCAGCAGCACGAGCAGCAGCACGAGCAGCAGCATGAGCAGCAGCATGAGCAGCAGCATGAGCAGCAGCATGAGCAGCAGCACGAGCAGCAGCACGAGCAGCAGCACGAGCAGCAGCACGAGCAGCAGCACGAGCAGCAGCATGAGCAGCAGCATGAGCAGCAGCATGAGCAGCAGCATGAGCAGCAGCATGAGCAGTAGCACTAGCAGCAGTACTAGCAGCAGTACTAGCAGCAGTACTAGCAGCAGCATGAGCAGCAGCATGAGTAGTAGCAGCACTAGCAGCAGCACTAGCAGCAGCAGCATCCTCATCATTACCGTCATCACCCATCCTTAATACCAGCATGGCCATCATTTTCACCTCTCTGAATACAAACACGGCCATCCTTATCAGCACCTTGAATGTAATCATCATGATGATGATCATCATCATCATTGTTATCGGCAGTAGCATTCGCTTATGTGTCAGAATTAACGCTGGCAGCAATATTAGTGTCGTCATCGTCATCACCTCGAATCATCCACTATCAATGTCTTCAATGTCATCATTATCACCATTGCCATCATTGTCATCATCAGCCTGAAATAATATCACAGTGGAAACGTATCAATAATCATCAGCACCAACGACGAATATCTGATGTGGTCGTGAGCCTCCCCTACGTTGGCTCGGCCCATATGAGTACCTGGTGCAGTGTGTGTGTAAACATGAATACTGGGGAGACAAAGGCAGCCGGGCATGCTGCTGCCAACACGTGTCTCAGCAGTCTGTTAGATGCTATACGGGAGATCTTTGTGTTGGTCTTTGGAGGGAGTAAGTGGACTAGGCACTCCCATCGCCGGTGTCTCTCACACAGCTCCAGTAAAACTCCCCACGTGTCACCAGCTGCGTCTTCGAACGAGTCCGCGCTAACCTGCGTCTTGACACCGGTCACGCACACACGTAACGCGCCGTGTGCTGCGGGCGACATTTTCTGGAGCCGTGCCTCGTAAGGCCCCCCCCCACTCGCCTCCAGCATCTGGATTCTTTTTTTTTGTAAAGGAGAAAAAAACGACACGCAACTGCTGGGTGATTCATGGCAGCAGATCCCTTCCAAAAATAATAGCTCACCAACAGGAGTCTCGGTTTTCTCGCCACTCAGCCGCTCATCATCGCCTCAAACCATTGAGCAGTGACCGTGCCGTGCGATGAACACAAGTGGATTCAAGCCTCCCGTGTGCCGTTTGTATTCGTCACACGTCGTTGGTAGGGAGGGAGCTTGTGGATCACACAGGGATAGAGCCTATGGGAGGTTCCCACCTTTTGGGGCAAAGTGGAGCCTCATATTTCACGATACAATCGAGGCTGAATATAAGCACGCCTGGCCTTGGCAGCAAGGCCAGCTGTGATTGTATCCGGAGTAGCGTCCTTGTACCAGAAGTCGTCCTTTGCATTTCCCCCACCAGGCTAATTTAAGTACGTGTTGCTTATATCAGGACTGTGCTCATAAAAGGTATAAATATATCCGAATTCCACTCATTGTGGAGGTGGCTAGGTGCCACAGGGGCCGATTCATATGTTAGGCTATGAAGCTGCCACTGCTGAGAGTTTAGGTTCAAGTCGAGGTTTCAGCACCCCCCCAGACTAGACTAGGTGCAAGTCAAAGTTTCAGCACCCTCCCACCTCCAGACTGTACCAGGTTCAAGTCGAGGTTTCAGCACCTCCCCAGACTGGACTAGGTTCAAGTCCAAGTTTCAGTACCCCCCTCCCACCGCCCTCAGACTGGACCAGGCTCTCAAGCATCGTGAGCTGATGGCCTCAACCCATTGACCGATGACCGTGGCAAGGAAAACTCAATAAAATGTGGTTGTGTATTAATTGTGGATGAATTTCAACTCTGAAGACGAAAAGTGAGCACCTCAATAGCAGGGCACGGTGAGGTGGTGCAACACCACCCAGTGTGGATAAGAGGCGATTGAAGAGACCTCGAGAAGTTCCGTTGTTCCGTGATGTCATCTTGCCAAGACCGGTCTCTGACGTGGGTTGATGCGACGCGACTTTCTGTGAGCGCTCCGAACGGGAAGCTAGATGTCTCACGACAAAGCCACGGACAGAATAATTGGAATATAATTATAATTCCAGAAGGCCAATTATAATTCTAGAATTATAATTATAATTCTAGAATTATAATTCGAGAATTATAATTGCGTACGGTGCAAAAGAAGTTCAACATTTCTACAAATAGATTTTTTTCCCATGACGATTGTACAAATGATTCACAACATGCGGTGGCGACAGAGTTATAAAACCCAATACACAGGTGCAGTGGCGTGCCGTTCGAGTTCTTAGGTGGTGTAACTGTGCAGGGGCCTATGAGCCACACAAGCCTAAGTGCCGGGATACAGAGAGTTGGGAAATTTGATGGGGGTGGCATTTTATTCATTTAATTCCTTGCCCCCGGACCCATAAACGAAAACAAATTTTTATAATTTTACCAGGTAAGGCCCACTGAGCTGTATAGCTCTTTGTCATAAGCCACTTGGCCACAAATAGTAGCTCAAAGAAGTGGCTTGTGTGGAAATGTACAGAAGCCAAATACTTTTCGATTTAAAGCTTTCGTCACTGCAGGGATTCATATTCTTGGTTCTTTCGGTAAAGTCACGTAGAAGGGAAATAATAGATTAATAGAAAATATATAAATAAAATTATCACGACGTTTCGATTGCAACACAAGCAATCATCATCAGGTGTGAAAACAACAGCATATATATAAATATTTTTAACCGCTACTTTTTTCAAAAAAATTCTTGCTGTGGTTTTCACACCTGATGATGATTGCTTATGTTGCAATCGAAACGTCGTGAGAATGTAATTGTTTTATTCTTATTATTTTATTATTTCCCTTCTACGTGACTTTACCGAAAGAACCAAGAATATGAAGCCAAATACTCTCAACACCCATACCACCCGCACCATGTCACTGGTTTTGTTTGAGCGCTCGGATGGTCAAGAATGAGGCACCGCTCGTGACGCTCGCCGCGCTCTCCCCCGTGTGCTGCAGTGCCTGAGGCGGTGCGCTCGGGAGACTCGTTCGTGGAGGAGTCCCTGAAGGAGGCGATCCGGAGCGTGAACAGTGCCATCAACTCCACCCAGCGCGAGCTCTTTGACAAGTGAGGTGGCTCCCTGCCCGGTCTACACCAGCCGGCTTCAGTCCACGTGCATTTGGAGACACGCAGTTACATGAGGACCTCCGTACGGGGGTTGCCACCTTTTCCATTTTAGACCACACCCAGACACACATACATGTTTATCAGCCAGCCGAGGTCTACAGTATTATCAAAACTGCGCAGTGTAGTATTCTAAAGTTCACACAATACCGTTACCAGATCTCGTTACAAATCAATTCTCACCACCAAACACGGAAACCAATTCACGGACCATCCTGGGCAAACCAGGACATGTGGCAACGCTGTCGCCAGGGGTCATGGCGATTATTTGGCGAAGGTGCGGGATGTCGGAGCATAGAATTACAGTGCAATAATGGATTTTGATTCACTGTCCCCACGTAGACCCGCAGCCGTTAACAAGTTGTATTCGTGGCGGTTTTATATTCAATGACCCTCCAGGCTGTAACCTTGCTTACCTTTCAATATCTGATGAGATCCTGCGAAAGTTCTGGGCAATGTGTGCAAAGGCCAGCGAAATAAACGGGAGTAAGCTTAGATTTGAAGCTTTCGTGACTGCAAGGATTCATATTCTTAGGTTTTTTCGGTAAAGTCACGTAGGTAAAAAATTAAAATTAATAAAAGTAAAATAAATAAAAATCACGACGTTTCGGAGGCAACACAAGCTTCCGTCTTCAGGTGGAACCGTCACAGCACGATAGCTGTATCAAGTGCTGTATCAAGTAAAGAAGTAAAGATTACTTGATACAGCAATCGTGCTGTGACGGTTCCACCTGAAGACGGAAGCTTGTGTTGCCTCCGAAACGTCGTGATTTTTATTTTATTTTAATTTTACTTTTATTAATTTTAATTTTTCACCTATGTGACTTTACCGAAAAAACCTAAGAATATGGGAGTAATCTTGTCAGTTTTCTCATGAAGGAAGGCCTCTCAATGCAGTGCGCAGTGTTGATGGTAATTTGACCATACGCCACCATTGCTGGTCAGTGTGTGAGGTGAAGAAGGAGAGGACTGATTCTAGATATCACTGACGACAGCCGTGGCTGGGAATTGAACTCAGGTCGCCGAGTTCACCGCCCAGTGTTGGGGTGAGCAGTGACGTAGCTAGCGGTTCGTGCATTCCGCAATTAAATATATTTATTTGCATCGAGTTATATTCGTTGAGCCTGTCCACAAACTACGACAAGCGCTGGTGGCTTTAATAATTAATTCCGTGAACAGAAATATTCAAGAAGAGATTTGTCACTTTTGTTTTTGATGGCGTGTTTTATTTATTAATGAAACCCATAAGAAAGTCTGCAATCGATTATATAAAAAAACACTTTTTCACGAGATCGGTAACTTTGACTGGCTGATCTTCTTGGTTCTTTCGGTAAAGTCACGTAGAAGGGAAATAATAAAATAAAAAAAATAAAACATAATAAAATAATTCTCACGACGTTTCGGCCACAATGCAAGCAGCCGTCCTCAGGTGAAGAACAGGGCTGTCGAAACGTCGTGAGAATTGTATTTTATCATGTTTTATTTTTATTATTTTATTATTTCCCTTCTACGTGACTTTACCGAAAAAACCAAGAAGATGAATCCATGCAGTCACGAAAGCTTTAAATCGAAATTTGACTGGCTGCTTACCCAGAGTTCACCTGACTTGCCCTGCAAATGCCGCGTGAGTTCGAGCAGCACGGCGTGTTCTGTATTTCACGCTGGCGGGAGCCCCGTTGCAATTCGACGTCAAATAAATTACTATTGGGCCCCCGCGGATATCTCCTTACCCTCCCCCACCCACAACCACCGCGTGGCTGCCCCCCTCTCTCGAGCGCGCACTTCCCCAATGGCACACACAGTGATCCACCCCGCCGTACGACTCCACGCAATGGGACCCGTGCCGCGCCAGGCTTATCGGAAACGGTAGAGCGGGTTACAAGGTAGTAGTGCTGGGGCTGATGAGCTGAATTCGATTAATAATCGGGTAATTTTTTGTTAATGTTTTAATTGTTTCAACTTTGCGTGATCTACATATCCTACGTTTTCAATTGGCACCCCATTCGTTGAAATTGGTGGAGCGCTCTAGAATGAGTTCTTCAGACAAGCGAATAATGAATTGGCGTCATGCGATAAATTATTCGATTAAGAAAACTAGATGGGCATCTAAAGAAGTGAAACTCACTCTCTCAATGAATAAATCGAGAGCATGCCCTCTGCACACGTGTGTCCCTCCACGTGAAAACATACACATCCCATCAACTGTAGGGTCTTCTCGCAGTGCATCATTTCAGTCGCGTTGGTTTAAAACTCGCAAACTCTGAACTTCTCTCGGCATTCATTGTGTCATCAGCGGAGTCAGGCTTGCTTCATCCCTGGTGAAATGCCACATTGCTAGAGGCAAGCACCCTCTCTGTTAGATATGGGTCCTAGTTTGATACAAACCTAAATATTAATCGTAACAATCATTGAGTTATTTCACTGAAACACAGAATCTGCAGCTTTTTCAAACAAAGTAACCTGCATAGATTTTTGTTTTGGTTGTGTTCTCTGTTGCTGTCCGGACGGGAGTTTCTGACAGTAACAATTGTTATGTACTCAAGAAAGCCTCGGTGAGTCCCAAGACTACTTTTCAGGAGATTCCTGCATTGGGATGTTTGTCAACTTGCATACGTGTCTTTACGTGGGAGGAAACTGGAGTAAGCTCCAATCTCGTTGAAACTACAACACCTGGCAAGCCCCGGCGGCCACCCATTCGAGTGCCAACCCCGCTAAACTCTGCTCAGTGTCCCATGAGTTTGGGCGCAGTTAGCTTGATTTTGTCGCAGACGATAGATTGCCTTTTCACAATCGACTGACAGATCGTTCTCTCCCAAGTAACTTCACGCACCAAATGTGACCGCCAACGATTGACGGCATTGCATTGGAATCAACGGACTGCTGCTTTTAGCAGCCAAATCGCAAGCGACGAATAGCGGCTCCGCGTCGTCAATCACGAGGTCGTCAATCAGGTCGAATTTCGGCGACAACTCGGGGGTAGTGGTGGTGGTGGGCGCTGGGGGAGGGGGGAGAGTTCCAACGGCGGCGTCGAAACTTCGCAGTCACACGGTCGGTTATGAAGCGGCACACAGAAAACTCGACAAGAAACCTGCTGTGAACTTGGAGAACGTTATTGCTTGAAGAAGGAAAAAATAAAACGCGCGCGCAACAAAAAAAAACCCCCACTGCGGCCGAGCTGTTTCTGAAAATGCCAAGAGTTCTCGAAACACGAGGGGGCAAAAAAAAGAAAACTTTGACGAAACACGGCACGCTGTTGGTGGTGACTCACAATGATGTCACGATGTCAGCGCTCGCAACGCGTGGAGCGGACAGGGTGAAATGGCTCGGGGGGAGGGGGGGGAGAAAACATTACATCAGGGAGAATGTATTTTCTGGCAGAAAAATGTAAGGAGGAGGAGGGTGAGGAGGAGGTGGGGGGGGGGTGCTCTGGCGATGGTGTTGTGTTTCGTTTGGGAACGCGGCGGTGCAGCGATTCTTCATGCAGCCGGCGGGACTTTAACCGTGACCCCCATTGTCGGCTCCGCGTGTTTGCCTTGGCCTAATTAGGGATGTTATTCCCAAAACAAATATGTATCTTACGGCATATGGTGAACGGTTGGGCGTGAATGGAAATCCTGGCTCGTCCTACAGATGCACTTCATTTTTTTGCGGCTTTTAGTTTTTGCTTGTTGTTTGAGGCATTTGTGAAAGTTAACGGGGTGCGGTGAATACCTGCCAAACGTGCGTCCTCTGAACATCACAGACAGGGCATGTGATGTGCAGAGGACGCACGTTTGGCAGGCAAAGCGCAACGGAACACAAACGTGTTTAATCTTGCAAAATGTTCTTGCTGTGGTTTTCACACCTGATGACGATTGCTTGTGTTGCAATGGAAACATCGTGAGAATTGTATTGTTTTATTTTTATTATTTTATCATTTCCCTTCTACGTGACTTTACCGAAAGAACCAAGAATATGAATCCCTGCAGTCACGAAAGCTTTAAATCGAAATTTAGATCCATTCGTTTCTTTGGCCATGTCTGTCCAAGCACGAAGCTGATAATTAGCAAATGTTCTGCATTGAAATGTCTGCAATTAGACAATCAATTCCATCGCATGTTATTATTTTTGTTGATATAGCGTAAGGTCTTTTAAACTCCCAATGTTCGGGAACAGTGATGATTGAACTAGTTTTGTTGCGGTGTTTCAGTGTTGTCTCTTTAAAAAAGAACGGAGAGAAGATTTTTTTCAGTAGGGATCCTGTGGACCCCAATGTGGCCGCAGACTGTAGGGGTTTAAAGACAGGATAAAGTTGTCCACAGCGGTCTGCAAAGTGTCAAATTGTTGTGATTTGGGGGGAGGGGGGGTCATAACGTAATCCCAGAAGCCATTAATTAATATTTGCTTATTTCGGTATATTACTTTTCATCTGTAGTCTCTTGTTTGTTCTGAGTCAATATTCACATTTTTTTGTTCATTCCAGTAGCCTGAATGTGACGTTCGCTCGCGTGATTTGTAACGATGAATTCACTGCTCGCCGACGTGTTGTTGTTGCGTTGCCACCCATGCTGGCTTGTCCTGGGGAAGCTGTCAGTCTACCTCGGGACATAACAGCCAATCCTTGTACACGGAATTCTTTCCTCTACTGCCACAACGAGACATTTTTCTTCCCACGATACGTCCCGGTTTGTTGGTGCCTCGGCAACCCGACAGCTCTCGTGCGAATCTTGCCGACGGCCGTCACGTCGCGATCGCGGTGCGCTGCGTCTCGGAGGCGAGCAGACTGACGATCGACTCGTCTCGTCTCCGTCTCTCAACCCCCCTCCCCTTTCACCTCCTCCTCCGCAGGCGTCCGCGCACGGCGGGAGACCTGCTGGCGCTGTTCCGCTACCCGCGCGACCCCGACACGCTGGAGCAGGTGCGCGCCGCCGAGATCTTCGAGCGCACGCTGCAGCTCGTGCACGAGCACGTGCGCGCTGGCCTCACCGTCGACCTCAATGGCACGGGTACGCCGGCGCCGGCGCCACGGCGGCGGACTGGGTTCCCAAGGGGATTCCCGCGGACGCTTCGTTTGTTAAACCGTCGGAGGAAGCGATGTCGCGCGCGCGTCATTGTTGGCTGTGTGAACGGCGTTAAAGCTGTGAGTGACGGCGAGGCTCCTCTTGCCTGCGTCGATGTTGGTTTGGTGAAATCGGCGAACGTCACTGCCTGTGGCACGTGGGTCAGAGATGCACACTGAGAATTACACTGAGAGGCGGAAATAGGAACACGTGGATCAGAGAGCATACACAAGTTACAGACTATTGACTCTCAAGGGGAGGTTGCTTGGGCAAGACACGTCGCTAGAAGAGACGATGGCCATTCGCTGAGAATAATTGCCTTTTGTCAGCCAAGGGAAAGAGATGGAGCGACATAATCTGCTCGTAGGCATGTACTTGGTGGTTTTTACACGATGCCGAGAGGAATTGGGGAGGCCTTCATCCAGCTGGCTATGGCAATACTGATAATTCGCATAAATGTACAGCTCTTAGTCCATCCACCGCCGGATGAAGGCCTCCCTGATTGTGAGCATTGCAGAGGTTTGCAGTTCGAATTCGGATTTAATTAGCCATAATTATTAACAATGCATTAACAATAAATAGGCATGCACCCTCTGCTTCACAGTGGACTTAGAGATCCCATGATGTTATTCAAACAAAAGTAGATCAATGTCAGCCGGCGCCATGGTCCAAATTGGCCAAAATATGAAAAATCACCTGCAAATTACTCAATTGCAATTATTGACCATCAGCCCCCGTCTCCCCAAGGACTGGCAGGCTAATGGCCACGTGCAGGCGTGTGCTGCGTTAGCCTGCGCCGCACAGATGACCGCTGTCGCTCGGAGTGCCCTTCGAATGTTCGAGGCGAGACGTGAGTTTTTCCAGGGGAGGGGGCTGCTTAATCGACGCCGTACGGACGCGGAGACGATCATTCACGAACCGCCCCCACCCCCTCCGCGCGCAGGCTTCCGCTACAACGACCTGGTGTCCCCGCGCTACCTGGAGCTCATCGCCAACTTGTCGGGCTGCACGGCGCACCGCCGCACGCCCAGCTGCTCGGACGCGTGCTTCCACCAGCGCTACCGCACCGTGGACGGCAGCTGCAACAACCTGCAGCACCCCATGTGGGGCGCGTCGCTCACGGCCTTCGCGCGCCTCGCGGAGCCGGCCTATGAGAACGGCTTCAACGAGCCGCGGGGGGGCGGCGCCTCGGGCCGCGGGCGGCCGCACAGCGGCTTTCCGCTGCCGACGCCGCGCCGCGTCTCGGCCGAGCTGGTGGGCACCGAGAAGATCACGCCGGACGAGCGGCACACGCACATGCTCATGCAGTGGGGCCAGTTCCTGGACCACGACATGGACCTGACGGTGGTGTCGCCAAGCCAGGCGCGCTTCTCGGACGGCGAGCCGTGCGCCCGCGCCTGCACCGACGACCCGCCGTGCTTCCCCATCGAGCTGCTGCCGGACGACCCCCGCGGGGGTCACCGGAGCGGCGGGGGCGGCGCGGCGGGGCGCTGCATGTTCTTCGTGCGCTCGAGCCCCGTGTGCGGCAGCGGCGCCACGTCGCTGCTCATGAGCTCGGTGCTGCCCCGCGAGCAGATCAACCAGCTGACGTCGTACATCGACGGCTCGAACGTGTACGGCAGCACGGAGCGCGAGGCGGCCGACGTGCGCGACCGCTCGTCGCGCCGCGGCCTGCTGCGCCGCGGCATCGCGGTGGGCGCGGCCGGCAAGCACCTGCTGCCCTTCGCCACGGGCCCCCCGACCGAGTGCATGCGCGACGAGAGGGAGAGCCCCATCCCCTGCTTCCTCGCCGGGGACCAGCGCTCCAACGAGCAGCTGGGACTCACCTCCATGCACACGCTGTGGATGCGTGAGCACAACCGCATCGCCGCCGGGCTGCTCAAGGTGTGACGCGCGTGTGGGGGAAAGTGGGGGGGGCACGGCAGGTGTCGCCCCCACCTCCTCCTCCTCCTCCGATCTCCACCACCCCCCAATCGTGGTGGTGGTGTTGCGGGCAGGTTTCATCGCTGCCCTCAATGCTATGTTATTGTCTTGTCGATGTTGTTATCCTTATTGTTGTTGTCACCTTGGTTATAATCAACATTGTCATCGTCGTTCATTGCTGCCGTTATCAGTGTTCCCGTTGTCGTCATCGTTGATTGTCATGGGGTCAATTATCGTTCTTGGCAGGATCATCATCACCGCCATTGTCATAATCCCCCAGATATTAAATATTGGCTTGCAGCAGTTTTTGTCACATGGCCATCTATTTTTTGGCATCACTGCAGTATTACAAATACAGTCATTTGGATTTACATGCTTTCGACATACGACATCGTCTCGAGACGCGGCGCAGTCCTCAGCCCACGCGTCTCATCTCACCCTCTCGCGCGGCGGATTCACGCTCCCGTTCCTCCCCCCCCCCGCCTCCCCCCGCCTGCACCCTCGTGCGACTCCGCCAGCTCAACCCGCACTGGGACGGCGACACCATCTTCCACGAGTCGCGCAAGATCGTCGGCGCGCAGATGCAGCACATCACCTACGCGCACTGGCTGCCCAAGGTGCTGGGCACGGACGCCATGCGCTCCGAGCTAAGGCCCTACGCGGGCTACGACCCCTCCGTGAACTCGGCCATCTTCAACGCATTCGCCACGGCCGCCTTCCGCTTCGGCCACACGCTCATCAACCCCGTGCTGCTGCGCCTCAACGAGTCCTTCCAGCCCATCCCCGAGGGCCACTTGCCGCTCCACCGCGCCTTCTTCTCGCCGTTCCGCCTCGTCAACGAGGGCGGCATCGACCCGCTGCTGCGCGGCCTCTTCGCCACGCCCGCCAAGAAGCGCGTGCCCTCCGAGATGCTCAACCTGGAGCTGACGGAGAAGCTGTTCCACATGGCGCACAGCGTGGCGCTCGACCTCGCCTCCATGAACGTGCAGCGCGGCCGCGAGCACGGCCTGCCCTCCTACGTCGCCTACCGCCAGTTCTGCAACCTCACGGCGGCCGTCGACTTCGAGGGGCTGAGCGGAGAGATCCGCGACCCCGTGGTCAGGGAGAAGATGCGCAAGTGAGAGATGCCGCCGCTGTTGTTTGCTTGTTCGTTGGTTCGTTTCGGCACGAACGAGATGATGCGCTGGCTGTGTCTGTCCGTTCGGTGTGGGGGGGGGGGGGCAGCAGTGGGTTGCTATGAGGGACGTAGCCTATTGAAAACCAATCAAAACTGATCTAAAAGTTGGCCAAAACTTAACATGAACCAGAGCAAAAGGGACTACTTTCATATGTACACACGGACTTTTTTTCCTGAAAGCGATTTCCGTACTGCGAAATAAATACTTCCAAACGCATGCTGGAAAGTGTTATGTAATCCGCTGGATTTATGTTTGTTTAAAAAATGTGCAGGTGGTGCGATTGCACGGTGGCCCATAGGCTCGACGAGTTGGGGAGCCGGGCTACAAAGAAGGGGGAAATTGAACAGCCTGGTGCCATTTCATTCCTTGCACCGGGGACTATACAAACCACGCTACTCCACTGAAACCACCATCCAGGGTTTCCACCTGTCCTGGTTTTCTCAGGATCGTCCTTTTTTTGGGGTTGCGGACATTTTTCCTGGGAACTCCATAAGTCCCGGCGAGACTTTAAACGTCGCGTAATCGTACACCGCTCACGACAGCGCATCGAACGTAATTCTCTCCCCTGCCCGGCATTTGCGAGACATTCTCCCTCCCGTGATACGTCGCGTTTTTTTTTGTTTGTTTGTTCGCACGCTGGAGGCGGCAAACCGCACTGCCATCCCCACTTCCCCCGCAGCCTTCGTCGCCGTCGCGCGGCGATCGGGGCCGACGGCGGCCCGCGTCGTGGCGGGGCGCGCGACTGTAATTGTGTCTCTCCCTGCTCAGGCTCTACGGGACCCCCGAGAACATTGACCTGTGGCCAGCCCTGATCGCGGAGGACGTGATTCCGGGATCGCTGGTGGGGCCCACCCTCCTGTGCCTCTTCACGGAGCAGTTTCGCCGCCTCAGGGATGGGGACAGGTACAGCGGGGACGGTGCGGTGGTTGGCGGTGGTGGCAAATGGTGTACATGGATGGGTGCGTAGTGCTAGACATCGCTTGTCGACGGTGATGAGCACGGTTGGCTCCGTACGGTGCGAAAAAAGAAGTTCAACATACGTACAGGCGATTCGCTGATGATGATGATGGGTTCGGTCACATCTGAGTGAATCAGGGTTCTCAAGTTCAATGGATGGATGGTCCCAGCTCAAATTTATCTATGACTGTGAATAAACCATCACATTCAAATAGTTCTGACTTAATTTGGCTAAATTACAACGATGAGAAATAAAAATATCACTTTCACTGTCATGGGACAAACAGTATTCTCAGTGGCAGAGCGGTTGGGTGTGTTGAACAGAGATTACTTGGCAGGATCTCAGAGGTAATTCTATGATATCCACTGCCGTGGGCCATTGTCACCTCCGATAAGCACGTTTGGCTACGTGCGGTGTGAAATAAGTTCAACGTGCGTTGCCTAGCACAAAACGTTGTATTGCTTTGAGAGATCCGCATTGATTCTTTGCCTCATGATGTGACCCCGAGAGTACGTGCAGGATAAATGTGTGGAGAAACTAAGAAAGAAATTATAAAAAGCTCGTGTTACTAAACTGAGTTGAATTAAACCAGGATGCTAAGACATAGCACTCTGGTTACATTTAGAATGTTTCCATTTCAATTTCGGCCATGGGATGTCTGAATTCATCTTTCATTCTGGAGTCCATAAAATTAATACCACATTGGTTCGCTGCTGTGTCGAGAGACGCGCTCCTGCTATAGGAATGTGGAATCCCTACCTCTGAATTAGAACTGCTAACAGAGGCGAGCATCACAAGATGTTTTTTTGGGCACTGAGACACTAACGTGGTGCTGGAAACTGCTGAAACACGTGTCGTGAACCGGGGCCTTCGACTTTTTGCGGTAATATTGAACTCTCCAAAGTAAACCACAACCACATGCATTTTGGAAAACAACAACTTTTGGCCGCAGCTGCTATAGTTAAGGGGCCAGAGCATAATAAACTGATGCCACCTGCGGTAAAAAGAAAAGTTGCGGCACCGCTATCTCTAAATGTATCCTGCCATTATCCCCACTCACTCAGGGCTTTCCTTCCTTAACCTCTTCGCTCATTCCTATCCCGGGCCTACTTCTCCACGTCCGCTCCGCCAACGCAGCCCTCCATCTCCTGGTTCGACACTCAGGAAAGCACTCTTACACCGGCGATCCTCGCCTTCGTGCGTGCGTGCGTGCGTCAGGTTCTGGTACGAGAACCCGGGAGTGTTCTCCCCAGCGCAGCTCACGCAGATCCACCAGAGCTCGCTGTCGCGCGTGCTCTGCGACAACGGCGACGCCATCACGCTGGTGCCGCCCGACGCGTTCGCCGTGTCCGCGTACCCGCAGGGCTACGTGTCCTGCGGCACCCTGCCCAGCGTCGACCTGCGCATGTGGCAGGACTGCTGCCAAGGTAGGTGTCGCGGAGAGAGAGAGAGAGGGAAGATTGTCCCCGCGTCGTCACGTGGTGGAGAGACTTTTGACTTTTAAACAACTTTTATTGCCGCCAGCAGCAAAAGCACTGGAGGCGATTTCAATATGAAATACAGTCACCAGCAAACAAATGAAAATAAACGCTACAAATCGACGCGCTGTGGCGCTAAAAGCACCGCGCACAATACAAAATAAAAGTCACGTGGTTGTGGTGTCATCGCGCACGCCACGGTGACGAGCGAGCGCTTCAGAAGGTGAGAGAGGATTGACCCCGCGTCGTCGCGTCGTGTAGCGGAAAATCGGGCGGTGCGAAGTGAGCTGACACCTGCTATGTGTGTGTTGAACTTTTTTTGCACCGTACGTAGCCAACCGTGCCAATCGGAGTTGCGTAGCGAGTCATGTTTGGAACAAGCGGGGGTTTTCTCAGGGTGCTCCGGTTTTCTCCCACACGGACGGAGTTGGAGAAACATCCCAAATTAAGTTGTTGGCTGCCTTCCCACCCGTCTGTGGTTTCCCCTAGGAAACCGTGCACAGTACAAATTAAAACCTTTAAATGGACGTATGATTTTAAGCCTTTACGACATATGATCAAACCTTAATGCGCCACTTGTCTGTAGCTGGAAGGAACAATAATGCTCGTAATCGTGATCTAAAGTGAACTAAGCATCCATGTAAAGTTGTGTTCCCATGATGAACTTACGCTACATGGACGTGCTGCTTCCTTCACACTCGCTGCTCGCATTATTATCAACTCGAGTTAAATCCTTCCGAGGACACACACGTGGCGGAAAGCGTTACACAGTCAACGCGTATGCATGATTTTTCTTCCTTCTGTTCAGAGTGCTAAGTTGTCTTCTTGGGGGAGGGCATGGTTGCTAGACTCATGGGGAGGAGAGGGTCCGGTTGGGGTTAGGTTTAGCGATACGCAGAGGGCTGATGGCGATGAGTGGCCTCCATGAAGCTTTGTCTCTTCCACGGTTTCCCCACGGTCTGAAACTCCCCCCAGCCTCTTGTGCTGTCGACCCCCTGTCCCTGTTCCAGTCCAGGCTCCAGGCCCCCCCCCCCCCCTCTGACTGCCTCATTCTCGCTATAAAATAAATACAGTGAGGGAAAAAGTATTTGATCCCCTGCTGATTTTGTACGTTCACCCACTGACAAAGAAATGATCAGTCTATAATTTTAATGGTAGGTTTATTTGAACAGTGAGAGAAAGAATAACAACAACAAAATCCAGAAAAACGCATGTCAAAAATGTTATAAATTGATTTGCATTTTAATGTGGGAAATAAGTATTTGACCCCCTCTCAATCAGAAAGATTTCTGGCTCCCAGGTGTCTTTTAATCTAATCTCAGATCGTTACATGTATAAAAGACACCTGGGAGCCAGAAATCTTTCTGATTGAGAGGTGGCCAAATACTTATTTCCCTCATTAAAATGCAAATCAATTTATAACATTTTTGACATGCGTTTTTCTGGATTTTGTTGTTGTTATTCTGTCTCTCACTGTTCAAATAAACCTACCATTAAAATTATGGACTGATCATTTCTTTGTCAGTGGGCAAACGTACAAAATCAGCAGGGGATCAAATACTTTTTTCCCTCACTGTATCACCACGAATTCTGTACAGCGCCTAGAGATGCAGCCGCATTTGGAAGCTCTGTGAGCCGGCATCGCTACACCGTAGCCACGCCAGTGCCGCGTGGCGTCTCCCAGGGGATTGGCTCCGGTTCGGACGGGCTCCGTCTGGGGCGGCTCACGAGCGTGGAGGAGTTGGAGCCACCCCGAGCGCTCACGGCGGCCCCTTTGGCACGAGGCATTGAAATGGTCTCCCCTTGCCTCCAGTTCGGCAGGTCGCAGCAAAGGCCGTGCTTTTGAATTCGATGCAGTCTTGGTGGGTTCTCACCTGGTCGAATCGAGATTACCGACTTCGCGGCTTCGCAACAATCGTAAAATGGCACGGAAGATGATGAAATAAAGAGTGCGGTTGTTCTTGTTAAAACTGGTGGTGTAGTCATGGTGACAGAGCAGGTGGTAGTGGTCAAGGAGCGGTTGGGGTAGTGATAGGGGTTGGGGTAGTGATAGAGGTAATGATAGGGGTTGGGGTAGTGATAGGGGTTGGGGTAGTGATAAGGTAAGGGTAGCGATAGGGGAAGTGATAGGGGTAGGGGTAGTGATAGGGGTAGGTGTAGTGATAGGGATAGGGGTAATGATAGGGGTAGTGATAGGGGTAGGGGTAGTGATAAGGATAGTGATGGGGGTTGTTTTAAGGGAGGTTCTGAAGCAGGTTCGTGAAGGTTATTATTTTACATGAAGTTGGAGCATACACAGACACATTTAAACATCTATTCACATAAAGATAGAATATTAAATATTAAATATGTTTTCGTCCATAGCCCTATTGACTTTGTGGACCATTGTGTTTCATTAGCATTCATTCAAGGCAAGCCCTGGACCGGGTTTAACCTTCTGGGTCTCATCAGCTGACGCACACCTGCTCAACACACAATTCCGGCTGCCAGATGTCATTGGCAAGAGCACGCAATGAAAGCATTTGGGTATGTTAAGTGCAAATCAATTTAGTATAATACTCAGCAGGCACTTGTCATAGAGCATTATGGGGGTCTATGTTTAAAGCTATTGCTTTAACATGATCCTTGGCAATTAAATATGGCTATTCTCAACTTCACTGCATATGCCAGGAAGCTAAACAAATGAATATTTGTCTTGAAATGTCATTGTTGTTCCTTAGTATTTCCACAGTGGTCTCGGTGGTTATTAATGCTGGTTGTGTGCGCGGCCAAAGGCAGCGATCGCCTCCGCGTAGGCTTTCGCGACGCTGCTCCGTGACTCTCCGTTGGCCGTTTGAATTCTGACGTTTCGCTGCGTGGGCTTCGGAGTGAAACGTCGGACATCGTGCCGAACAACACGAGGCAAAATGTCTCCCCGTTCAGCCTCGCTGGACTGTCGTGACCAGCGCTGGTCACTTGATTAGCTCAGCCTCTTGGAATTTCCACCGCCAGGCTCGGCGACCACCAATGGCGATGAGCGACGCCCAGCGCTCATTTTCCGAGCACGGGGAAAGTCATTCATCTTTTGATTGGAAAAAAACACAAAGCTCTTTTGTCGATCGCAAATTGCGACCCCACTGCACATTCCGATTCGAGGAGACGCTTGTATAACGCAAAGGTCAGTGGATTTTTCCACCCGCACCCCGCCCCCCCCCCCTTTTTTTGGTTTCTACCCAAGGCGCACATTTGCGTGATTCGCGTTAAGTGCCCCAACGGCAACAGCAGCAGCAAAAGAAACAAGAGGTAAATAAGCGGCGCTTGAAGAAAGTGCGTCATCGGTGGGCACTTTACGGTCTCGGGGTGGAACACAATGGGGGGGGGGCTTTTTTTTAGGTTTGGCTCCGAAAAGCGCCGTTGCTTCCATCCCCTGGAGGAACGGAGCCCTGGCAAAGTTTGTGCCCGTGAGCTGATAAGTGCCGGCTGTCACTGCCGTTTAAGATTGAGCGGTCGAGCGTGGCGTGCAAAAAGTTGAGTTTCTTTCCTTGAAATGAAACGCAGAAACGCGCATGTCAGTTCGAATACTGTAAAATGTTTTTTTTAAAGAACGATTACACTGTAAATGCAAACACACTCGCGTGGAGTGCGTTAGCGGAGACACACATCTCTTGTTCAGCGTTTTAGACTGTTGTGGCAAGTGCTGTTAGCGAGCAGCCATTAAAGCTGATGACCAACCCGTATCGATGCGCGTGAGAATTGAACCTCACAGAAGTGAAACGGGACTGCAGACAAAGGGATGTGGTGTTGAGGAATCCTGAGACAGATTCAAATCTGACGGACTGTTAGGTAATCTCCACAGTGCAAACGGCTCAAATTATGACAGCCTCTTGAAAGCCATTTGGGCGCACATACCACCACCAGCGCGTTATCTGAATTCCTGGCTTGAGTGCGTTGCAGATGAACAGTCCTCACCCAACCTTCAATTATAAGCTTGCCCATGGTACGCAGGTTTTATGGTGCAGGGCGTTCTAGAATTTTGCCGAACACGTTTGCTTCTCTGCTTCAGCTCACCCACAACTGACGGTTGGGGCGAGCACAGCACACGAGGGGGTGGGTGGCCAGCACCATACCTAGCCGCCTTTGTCTCCTGAGTGGCAATATTTACACACTCCACCAGGGTTCATCCAAGGGAGCCCAGGACTGGTTCAGATACTTATCACCGGTGTTGGATGTGAGCGAAAATCGAACTCGGTTCGCTGGGTTTGTAGCGTGGCACGTTAACCGGTGGACTACCGCTCATAAAACCACAGACACACACACACCTATGATTTGATCATTTACATTGTTGAATTTAATTTGACAGTTATGAAAAGCCAGGCGTGGACGTGTGTTTAGAGTTCAGCGTTGGACTCGCATGAACCCGCATGAAGAGCATCTCATGGGTGACACCATGAATGGCTGAATGCATGTTTGACCGTTTGTGTTTGACTCTGTATTGTTTCCCAGGCACAAGAGTAATACTCGTACATCATTTACAGCCCTTTGTCAATCCACTGATAGCTGACGGCCTTTCCACGCCGCGTCGGTTGCAAGGGATTATTTGACCATACTTCACCACACTGGGGATTGGGAGTTTGTGAATGGAGAAGGGCCCAGGACAGGTTCGGACATCATAAGCCAATGATGTTAGCCATGCTCTGCTATTATGATAACGGTGGGAAGTTATTCTTTGCTCATATCCGGATGACCACTTATGTGTGTGTGACCCGTGCTATGATGCTGTCCAAAATCTGTTTATTAGTTTATTGTAATTTACTATAAACCGCAGACGTTTAAACGTAATTGAAACGGGGGGGACATAAGGTATTTAGTTGCTTTTAATAGCCCCTAAAATCGGCAGATATATATTGTATCATTCGTATTTAAGCGCGACACACGATTGACATATATGGGCCCGAGCAATTTGCGTTTGCGACACACAATATGACTATGCCACCGTGGCTTGTGCAGGTTCGTGGTACTGCTGACTTGTGATGTTGTCCAGCAGGGATCAATCAAAGGAGGGTTTTTTTCCATTGCTTTGTTTTCGTTCATTTTAAAAGGAGAGCATTTTTGGCAGTTTTCAGTCGCGGTGCTAATTGCCCGACGGGATTCAGAGGGAGGCACGCGGCAGCTGAGTTTTGTTGAAAAACATTTCGTTCCGTGCAACTTTTTTTTTTGCTGTTGTTACATTTTTCACACACAAACCCGTTTAAGCAGCTGCCATCCTCCCAGCCGGGCCTGTTAACGGACGCGTGGTAAGTTTGGCCATCGATGGTGGTAGCTGGTCCATGGTGGTGCCTTACGCTTATCCCTTTCAATTTATCCAATCCTTGTAAAATGATAACAGCGATATTGACAAGAGATAGAGATGGTGTGAGGTAAAAGAAATTGAGACAAATACAGGGTCTCCTCTATTTACGAACATTCGACTTACGAATTTTTAGAGATACGAACAAACCTGGTCCGTATGTCCAGTTGCCTGTTCGGACCGAGATTCGTAAGTACAACCGCCGCGCAATAGATGGCGGTGGTGGCATCTACATCTGCAGAACATGAAGAACCAGTTGCATCTTCATCTACAGGAGATTATACAACATTTAAAGCCATTCCTCGTGTTTCGTGTACATGCCGTACAACATGTTTGGAATCGACAGGAGTAAAGTTGGACTTCAAACAAATCGACTTACGAACAGACATCTGGAACCTAACTCGTCCATAAGTAGAACAGTCCCTGTAGAGGTATAGTGAGATGGGAGAGAGGTAGACAAGATAGATATGAGAGAGATGGATTTAGCATGTGTTTATTATGATTAGAAATTAAGATGATGTTTAATCCACCATTGCCTTTTTGTTTTAATGGGTCCGGGATCCCCTTGAGCTGCTTGGGGACCCTGAGGATCTCCTCGGGTTTGTTCTACGTCCCAGCGCGACCACTGTCGTCTGTTCCCGGCCCCCCCCGCCCCTCGTTTTGTGTCTCACTTTGGGGCGAATTAGACTGCCGGACGCGCGGACAGTTCAACGCCATCTCCAACCACTTTCGGAGCAAACGCTCGCCGGAGTTCAGCTACCCGGGGGAGAGGCCAGCGGACCGGAATGAGGAGCAGGAAACGAGCGAAGGGTGAGTCGCCTACAACTGAGTTGTGGCACCTTGGGGCGAGGGGGGGGGGGGATACACGTCGTCACGGTCAATGTTAAACGAACTTTACACAAATATTATACGCTATTAGAATCAAGCCTCTTGTTTTTTTCTCGGTGATGGTCTGGCGCTTTTCTTGTTTGAGTTGAGAAAACGCGTGCATGGGAGGAGAGGAGAGCGCCAAACGCTGTGACGTCCAGATATCTGCACGTAACCTATGCGCCGGATGTTATGGCGAGAATCCCTGGGTGGGTGGCTGCTCCTGCCATTGCCATTGTGCCCGGGGCATCCGCAGACATCGTTTCATGAGCTCAAAACCAGTTCATGGTTTTCTCGTTTAATAAACAAATACTACTGGGAAGAGTGAACCAGGCACACCGCCTAGAACAAAGTTTACGCGTGCGACTGGGAAACATCAATTGGAAGTTCCCACGTTGCCATTGAGCGAAATGTGATAGGATTACAATGTTAATTTCCATGTAGAAATTATACAAATTGCCCTTGCCTACTGCTGTTTTTATTAAATCCTTTATATTAAGTTCACTTGCTTGCGCGCTTACGACCGCGCAAATTTTTCGGTCGTTTTTTAACCCACTTCCCGTGATCCAATCGAGCTGACATTTTGCACACAAACTCGTTGTGCGTGACAATTTATTTTCGTGAAAAAAAATTCCAAAATGTTACACTTTTTAGGATTTTTTTTTTTATATTTAATTACCAATTGCTTAATGGTGGCAGGCAATCATCTGACCCATAGGTGGCAGCCATCTCAAGCCAGAGGACGAGAGGACTCTAGCCGCCCATTTCAAAGACCAATGTGGGCTGGGTTGTGGCCCACTGAACACGCATATAAAGGATTTATAGTGAAAAACTTTGTTTTTACGGGTTAATTTTTTTTCTCTCCTCCCGGCGGCGTGGCATGCTGGTGATGGGCCCCTGCGTACCGTGCGCACCACCTCGCTGTCTCCCAGCCCCGCCCAGCACAATGTCACGCAGCGCACACAGGAGCGGGAAGAGGATTCGAGTCTGCAGGAGCTCCGCGCCGTCGTGTCGGCTCTGCAGCGCACGGTGGAGCAGCTGCGCTCGCAGGTGAGGGTTGTCGTCTGAGGTTTCGCTCCTTCCAGCCCCCGGCTCCACCACGATCACCGATGCCCCGGGGGAGGTGGAAAGCCCTTTCCTTACTGAAGGCCGAATCATCATCATTATCATCATTATCATCATCATCACCATCATCATCACCATCATCATCATCACCATCATCATCATTATCATCATCATCATCACCATCATCATCACCATCATCATCATTATTATCATCATCATCATCACCATCATCATCATCACCATCATCATTACCATCATCATCATTATCATCATCATCACCATCATCATCACCATCATCATCACCATCATCATCATTATCATCATCATCATCATCACCATCATCATCATCACCATCATCATCACCATCATCATTATCATCATCATCACCATCATCATCACCATCATCATCATCACCATCATCATCAGTCATGGTCACTCCACAGCTGTGTGAAGGCCTCCCCAAGCCTCCGCCTCTCATGATCCTGTGAGGTACTAATCCACCTCGCACCTGCACGTGAACTGATTGAGGACTCAAGAGCGAACTCAGTCTGGCCTGCTCTCGCTCACCTCAAACAGCACATGCGGCACAACACGCACGCCTCCACACATTCGTGTCGTTCATGGGGCGTGTAAAGGAGTTCCAGCCCAGGTGAGTCTTGAACTCCGTCTCTTTTACGTCTTCGGCATGCCGCGTCACACGTGAAGGAATCACTCCGTTCAGGCGCTCCAAACCCTCCGTCCATCCCTCCTTTTATTCTCTTCCCCATCCTTTTTGGGAACTTTCCATGACTCTCCACCAATCCTCGAACGGTCTACTGACCAACCCCTCATTTACATTTAGTTTTCCCTGTTGACCATCCCGATTTGGATGTCCTCCACTTTCAAATCCGATTGTGTGCCCTATGTCGGCTCCCCTTGTCATGGCTCCTCGCCAATGAGAGACGAGCACGCCATTCGAACTCACAAGCCGTTAGACTTGGTGAGTGTATATTTATTTCAAGATAGGGTTTGCCTCTCGCCATCCCTTACAAGTGGATAAACAATGATAATACAGTCATACAAACTGGCGTCATTTTGCATTGTGGTCGTTTCCTATACTGGCGTGTTATTTGTGCAACAGAGATTCATTTCTCGTGGAATATTTCCCAAGCCCCCCCCACAACGCCGCATACCCCTGGACCCTGACAGTGGGAGGTTGGGGCGGAAATATTTTCTGTAGCTCGGCCCCGTACAGCTCCGGCTGTAATTCAGTTCTGTTGTGCACTGCAGGTCAGTGGTTTGGAGCAGGCGCTGCACAAGGGCAGCCGATGTAAGAACGCGGACGGGAAGGAGCGAGCACATCAGGAGACCTGGCACAGGGATGCCTGCAGCGAATGCCACTGTGAGGTACGGAGACTCGCCTTCAACTCGCCTTCAGCGTGACCTTGTTTAAACGGGGGTGCGGGAGGGGCATACCAAAACTCAGGTGGGGGCGTGGTATTGATACGATACGATTGTGTCTGTTGTGCCTTTCGCTTGCACTCGCATCCCTTTGAATATGCAGAAAGGCTGAAAGTCAACCGCCGCTGGTGTTATTTTTTGCACCAACATTTTATTGACTTGACGAGGGCTGAGCCTTCAGCAGGCGGGCTCAGCCCCCTCTAACCCCACCGCCCTCGATGCCACAGGGCGGACGAGGACACACTCTGCACCTTCAGTATCGCCGGCCACTGGAACCGTTATTCCTCCAATGGGTTAACTCACGCCTACGACCAAATCACCCTGAATGCCACTGACCCCGCACCTCCGATTAGCACAGTTAGCTACGTACGGTGCGAAAGAAGTTCAACAAATATGCACGATCTCTCCCGATCTCGAGCAGAGTGGATTGGGAATTGTGCTTTGATGGGTGACCACCATTCACTACGGGAGGCGTTATGAGCTATACACTCCTGGCCTGGGTGGTCGACAGCAGAGGGCAGTGCAGCAGATTCCATTATTGTACTGTACTTATAGGCTTCCATGCCTATGCTCCCTCTTGCCTTTAACCCGCACTGACCAGCATTTGGTTAAGTATTTTTTTGGCAAAGGGGCTGTATATGTACTGCACATGACCGGGCTAGTTAATCCATAGCACAAATGCTGTTGACTTCTCACACATTGGTACTAAATTTTATTGACCTCAGAGGGATGATGGGCTTAACTGGCCGAGGCTGGGATTTGAACTTGTAACTTTTTCAAATGTAAGCCACATGCTCTATCCATCATCCCCTGAGCTACCCAGCCAGATATTTATTCCACCCCTGGATAAAATCCCAGGACCTCACACATGTTCTGACTCGGCAACACTGACAAACTTTATCTCCCCTCAGTGACCCAGCCATCTCATTTATAAAATGTGAATCAATTGTCTGGATGGAATCTCAGCGAGAACAAGACTGGATCGGGTCAGAAATGAAGGGATGAGGAAGAAGGCAATAGTGGTGGTTACCCGTCTCAGGCAAGCTGAAAGAAAGGCGATTTCCGATGGCGAGGCTTTTTTTTTTGTCATAACAACAGAGGAAATCCACACTCGTGTGGAACAGGAGACACTTGAAGGGATCTCAGCGGCAGATCTATGACGTCCACTTCCATGGGCCGTTCTCTACAACGAAGCGTGGCACTGCACTGCGAGAGAGGTCTCGGCGAACGCTTCCTCTCTTGATTTGACACCGGCGGCGCGGTTGGGATAAAATTGAGGAGAGAAAAAAATAGATTTCACATCAGTTTATTCATGCTCATGAATTTGATCGCAAGTTACGAGGCGCACAGTGGGGATGTGACTGTATAAGATGCACAGAACAGAAGCAAGTGGAAAAATATAATCTAAACAGCCGACCCCATGTAATAATGGGATTTTAAAACGTCACTTCCTGTCATCTGTATGAGATATAAGCTGCATCAATGTTGTCCTTTCCTGCTGGTCTCCATGTGTGTTGTCCTTCCCCTGCACCTCCGAATAGCGCGGTTGGCTACGTACAATGCGAAAGAAGTTCAAGGTACATACGTACGTGTGATGCGTTTTGTTTTTGTTCTGGGGTTCCAGAGAGGCGAGGTGGTCTGCCACGTGGAGAGGTGTCCTCCCATCAACTGCCCTTCTCCAGAGCGTCTGGAAGGAAGCTGCTGCCCCATCTGTGTAGAACAGGCTGCCCCCGGAGAAGGTGACAGAAGGGTGGATGTAGCGTAAGGGAGAGGGGCGGCTGGTCTCTCTGTTTCTTTAAAAAACAACACTGCCCTGCTTCTCCCCTCCATCCTCATCCTGCTCCATCCCCCAAAGCACTGCCCTAAAAAACTGCCTCTGCTGTGAATGTACTGTGCACACTCCGTTTGGTCCATTTGCAATGCTGCGTTAGCCTCCGTTTAATTAAGCAAGAACATTATTCAGCATCGGCTAATCCACGCGCGGTGCATCATCATCTTTCCAAAACAATGCATTGCATTGCCAGTTCTTTCTCAAGTTTACAAGAATCACTCTCCCCCTGTCACATTAAATGCATTCCAGCAGACTGCCGCTTAATCGTTAAGCGGCAATTGCAGCAGACAAAACAACAATCACACGAAAACACACGTTGGACTGGACCGGCTGGTCGATTCAATTGGCCGCTTGCGTTGAAGCGTGTACCGCAACAACAAAAAAACCCGCCGCTAGATGTGCCCAGGAATGGCGAGTCGCACACAATGTGCTGGAACAACACAGCACGTTGCTCATACGCCAGGCGTGACATCATCTCCTGCCAGAAGAGAAACAAAAAATCCCGCAGCGAGTGCAATCAGTTGAAACGTTTATAAGTTTCTCGGCTCGGAGAATTAGCCACGACGAAGTGTATCGAGTTAGCTCGTGGGGGTCGATAATACATTTCAGGACCGCTGGCATCATTAGCCTGGCGAGTATATGTTGCTTGCTAGCGCGCATACAATGCGCTGCTCGTCATAAACACCAAAAGCATTGCCAGGCTCCATTCGCAGGTCGCGACACGTGCTCTCGCTTTTACGCATTAGTAAGTCGAACGTGCAGCAGCGGCCAAACATCGTCACAGAGTACGCGTATAACAGGTACAGTATTCCTTACTCAAAGTATTCCAGTGTGGAACTGTTATGATGGAAAATACTTGACGGAGTAAAGTCGATTACTTTTCTTTCAAATGTGAAATATTGCTGTTTTCAATAGATTACAGATGCCATAATAGCCTTCGCCAAATTGTATTTGTATGGTTATGCATTTAAAGCAAACAAGGTGTCCTTGTGGTGGCGGTTTCATGTATTTTTTTTAAATATGCTAGTTTTCCAGAACATCTAGCCTTAGAAAAATTATGCAAGAGGCATACGTGGAAGGGGTTCCTTCTAAAAATGCAACTTTCCCTATGAATGTCTCCATCGTAACTGTGATGGGCTGGTGCTTGACACATTTCATATTTTGCCAAAATATTTCCTGAAGCTGTGGCTCTACGTAGCTCGATGTGCCAGAGTTAATCTATTTCCGTGACCCAGTATTTGACGTTTCTTTAGTTCAGTGTTCTTCACACATTTTCAGATGGGGGCCCCTTCAGTGTGAGGGCCGCCACACATTTGAAACCATTGGGGTTTGACAGCACGATGATGGGGGGTGTTTTCACATGTTGTGCATTGTCGGGGGCCGCACGTCAGGGCCCACACTAAAGGCCACTAAGGCCGCCAGTGGCCCTTGGGCCTTGCAATGGAGAACACTGGTTTAGTTGGTTTCAATGCTAAACGATGCGCAGTAGATATTGAGACATGCAGCAATGTATTCTTCTCATGCATTTATGGACATTATACTCTCGTCTAAGTAGCAGTATAAATGGGTTGGCGCCATGTGAAGCTGCAATGAATTCCTGCGTTGAAAATGAAATCCAAAGAGAGTAAAATAGCTCGTCAATGTGGTTTTGGGTTGTACCGCGCATTGCTCGGCACGATGTCAGGCATTCCACTCCACGTGCTGGGAACTTCTTCAGGGGATCCGAACTTGTGCCCAGTCTCTGTAAATGCCAGTCATCCACCTCCGATGAGCACGTTTGGACAAGTACGGTGCGATCGTACGTACAACCTGAAGACGCGTCACACAACTGAACGGTGCAAAAGCCGATGCGGTTGTACGATTGCAACCCAGTAAACGTGCAACGTTGGATCAACGTTGGCATGTGATTCCATTCGCATACCAACTTTGGTCCAACATTGACTATTTTTCTTGGAATGTGTTATACTTTTGCAATATCTTAAAAAAACTAGCCTTGTGGCTTGTCGTGCGCCCAGCCAATGCAGGTTGTTTCATAGTTCCCGAGTATTAGTCGCCACTGAACGGCACGTAATTCATCACTGCTGACTTTTTGAATGAACACATGGATTGTAGTGGCTTGTTGTGCGACTTCGAGGCGGTCAAAAAAAGTGCCAAAACACTGCCGTAATTGTTTTAATATATGTAAAATATGACAGAACAACCGAACAAAACGAATCAATAAATCACATTTGTGTATTTTGAGTTAGCACATGATATAGTTGGCTTCCTTTGTTTCATGAATAAACATTTTGTAAGAATATTGTGATTATTCTTTGTTTTTTTTCTTTTGTGCCGGAATATATTCAGTGAGAAATTAAACCCTGCCTGTAATTCTCAACTACGGTCCTTGTACAGTAAGATATAGGAATTGTAATACCGAACCACAGAACAAATGCGATGGGTAAAACATTTTATGACAACAATTGCTTCATCATTAGACCTCCGTTGCCAGTACCAAAATATAATAATAGGGGGTTTCCCCTTTTTTCTGGCAACAAAACTGAAACCTTTTTACAAGGATTAATGTCTGCATTGACCACAATACTTGCGGTCAAAATGCAAACAAAAAACACACTGATAATAAATGCATTGTCCTTGAAACTGATTGGTCCACACCAGAGACAGCTTTCTTTTGAGCCTCGTCTCAAGTGGTGCTCGACCAGAGGACGCCAAAAGGTGTACAGCTCAAAGACAATGCACTATCAAAGTAATGAGGGCTCGGGGTAAGCATATACATCATTAGACTTCATTGGCTAGTACCAAAAGAAAGTTGTCTCTGGTGTGGACCAATCAGTTTCAAGGACAATGCATATATTATCAAGAGTGTGTTTTTTGTTTGCATTTTGACTGCAAGTATTGTGGTTAATGCAGACATGAATCCTCGTAAAACGGTTTCAGTTTTGTTGCCAGAAAAAAGGGGAAAACTATTATTATAATAACTCTTACTTCTTAAGCTGCAACGAACTAATGTGGTTTTACACTTAGGGCTTCTCTGTTGTAACATAAACCAGAGCTGGCTTACGTAAACGCAACTGACAGTAATATATTTTCCCCATTATTCTCTGCGTAAATGTGTGCACCAGATATAGCAACTTATCACGGCAAGAGTGTTCTGGCAAACGGCATCCTTGCTCCCAAGTGCAGGGTGGCTCATCTCTACTCTCGAGCAAGGCAAAGCTCTCATTCTTCCTCTTCACAGCGTTGACTTATCAGTCATTTGCGCCACTGATGCAGCTATGCCACTTGTAACGATGTCATGCCACCAAGACAGCCGATTTAAAATGTACGTAAGATGCCTTTCAGGAGCAGTGTCGACCCAGCCTGGGACGTCATCTGCAGCTTTTGCCAAGCCTGCCTATGTGCAAACTCATATTCCAAGGCAAGTAAGACTAACAGGGAACTCAAGAACAGCCTCACACGGTGGCATCACTGCATTGCAGATTTCAAGCTGTTAGCTTTAATATTGCTCATTTCCCCTCTGGAAATCTACGAGGCTTTAGTTTTCGTGGACAATCCAATAGAAATGTGATGCATTTGGTTGCCACCTATCTTGGTTTTACCTCGACAAATATATTTTTAAAGTCCTTCAATATTAATACGATTTACCATGATATTCAAAGTTACGTTTTTTTTGTCAGTTGTGTAATGATATAGCACTCAAGATGACGCATAGACATGTAGTTCTCCCCTCTTCCGCTATTATGAAATATTCCCATGATATATCCCATTTTATGTACCTTTGAGGTGGCAACCCTAGGCCCAAAGCCTGTTTCCATGAAGATTGCTGATGCAGTCATTACCATTATTACGTATTGAATAATGAGCAAAGAGCCATCGCAGCAGCTACTGCTGCTGCTTGCTATCACACCCTGCCACAGCTTCCCACGCCTTCGATAAGCGCGGTTGGCTACGTACGGTGTGAAAGAAGTTAAACGTACATGCACACTTACATCTGCCAGATGCTGCAAACTGTTGCACAGTGGACACCTAGTTGCTTTGGGCTACAGGTCCTTCCTCTGGTCGCCGATCTATGGGTGTTCGCTCAACTAATAAATGAGACATGACGGGAAGTTTGGTGCTGTCAATGACTATTTGTTAATCCGGCCATGGCTTTAACAGGCAAGGCAGCTTCCTCCTATAGCCACAGATGTTGCTGATGATTAAGACTGCGCTTGTAACTAGGAATGAAATGTGGCAATGAGGTAACGTTTTCAAGAAGCAGCAGCTAAGGCAATGAAAGAGTGAATACCATGGACATGCTGCTCAAAGCTTTAGACTTTAATCGGTCAGTGCCTTTACAATGCAACACACTCATTCTAGCAGGTAGCAACTAATCCTAGACGGTATAATAGTCGAACCTTTTCATCAATCGCAGCTGCCGAGCCAAAGAAATGTGGCAATCTGCCTCTTCTGTTTCATGTTAAGCCTTTAATTTGAGTCCAGATGAAGCCTTTAATTTGACCAACGAGTCGATGGGCTCCTCCTTTGTTCCATGGTATCTTTACCAGAAGTTCATTACAAGTCCACTCAGCTCAGAAATGAATACTGTACATGGTATGCCTAAAGAGGTACCTGCTTTTGCTCAACTAGATTTTTGAGGCTCAATGTTGGAATGTCAAATGAGAGGGTTGTTTCTTTAATTCTCTCACATTGGTTTATACAGAGAATTAAACAAATACGTTCCTCCACTGCCCAGATTGCATTTAAGGGAAATGCCCAACTATCTGATCGGCGCCACATGATAGAGAAACGTAGCAGCACAATGCAGATTGGGAAGCTTTGTCAGTTGAACCTATGGCAAGCGCGTCACGTCGATTAGATTTCATTAAAACCACATGCGCTCCACTCGTGTTGTCTCGTGCCAGAGAATAATGTAAAACACGATTGTATCCTCTCTCAAAAGCCACACGTTCTATGTGCAAATATGTAATAAAGCACCCGTAAGGCCTTCTGAAATATACGCAATGGGGAGATATGTGCTGTGTATATGGAAAGGTGATTTCAACATCAAAAGACCGGTAATCTCACAAGCAGTTATATAGGGCTGTGCGGCATGTTTTTGTACTTTATATATATACACATTAAATGTTAAATATATGGTCGAACAAGTTTTGACCAGCAGGCTATAAAAAATAACCTACCATTACTTTATACACTAACCCATCATTGTAAGGATTGATCAGTTATTACATGCATAGCACGTACAGACGGGCCCTCAGATTTTAACCCTTTGGGTTTTTGGGCCTTCTTAGTTTATTGTCTTGTTTTTTAAAACATTTTGTATATTTATTTTTTCTCCTCGTATATGCACATGTACGCAACGTATATATTGTCTCAATGCGTGCCATTTTTTTCTGCTGCTGCTGGAATAGTCAGGGTGACTTTGCAAAACCACGTCGAACACACGTGTAACGAGCTGCCTAAAAAGCGGCTCGTTTTTTTCTGGTTGTTAATGCCCGCTTTTCCTCAAAGGGGGAAACACAATCTGGTTAGTATTATCTTGAACACATTGCGTAATTAGATTTCCCGCAAGGGGTAATGCATATTCCCAAGACAATTTATGTCAGTTTCACTGACGTGGCATGAGTTTACCTTTAAACAAGTTCCATGGGTTTGTAAAATATTAATGTACGTCATTTTTAAGCTCTCTCTCCCCCCCCCCCATGCCGTTACATGGGATATGTTGTTTGCGAAGGTTTACGGCTGCGATCCATAAACGCCTGTTATTGAAACAAACGAGAACATTTAACACCGCATCAAAAGCCTGACGCCCGCATCATTTCTCTGCGCCACTTTGCGCCCTCGACTAATTTGTGCGTCGTGGGCCTTGCCTCGTTCTCGGTGAGGTCACTTTGTGATAGCGCCGTGATAAATGTCTCGGGTTCCTTGGGGTTAAGTGCGATCGTCTGTGACTGTGGCCTCTCGTGGCCAGAGCCCAGATGACCAGCCACAGGCAAGGCCAGATGAAGAAAGTCTTTACCAAAGTTGGGGGGGAGGAGGGCGGAGGGGTGAGGGAGTTTCACTCAAATTATGGTATTTGGCCTCTTGACAAAAGGCGGAATTCCAGATCGTCGAATGTCTAAAAGGGGAACCGATGAAAGTTCAATGACCACACACACACATCAATGACCACACACATCTGCCTCTGAACACAGTTACTTCATGCGAACTGCATTCTGGGCGTTGTCAAACTCTGTGCCAGTATTTTCCTGTGCAACAGCGCAAAGGTTCGTGTTGTTACTATAGGTCACCATGACTTTTTATTTTAATGAGTGTGTCCCTTGTTGGCTGAATTTTTTAAGGGTTACATTTTATTCAGGTATCCTTTTGCACCATTATAATATTGTCATTAATTTGTTAACATATATTTGTCTTTCTGCCTTTATAGCTTGAGAGCCAAGAGTGGTTCGAGGTGGAGCAGTTGACCAAACATGTAAACATTTGCCTTTTCAACATGCAAGTCTGTTTTTTGAGAGGGCATGACCTGACCTGGTCGAATGGACAAAAAACATTTAATGGGGCGATTGGTTGTCTGTGATTGGTTGCAAGAGAAGAATATTGTTCAAATCATCATCATCACTGATGATGATTTTCCAATTAGTTAATTACAAAATGATTGTTTTCATCATTATCATTATTACACTTCTATTCATGAAATGAAAATGTTTGTCCTAATCACGATTTTTTTTTCACCTCAAAATTAGCACGGTTGGCAACGTACCGGTGCGAAAGAAGTTTAACCAACATACAGCACATACGTGTAATCCGCATTTACCGTCACAATCAAAAATAATCCGGTATGAGTACCCTGTGTACACGATCGCCTTCCTGTATTGCTCAAGTTGCTGCCGAAACTAGTCACTTATTTTATAAAGTTCATTCATCGACATGTATTTAAGAAGACAAGATCTCACTGAGGTACACACACTTCTCTTGTACAAGTTTTTCTAAATATATTTTCGTATCATTTTGTAAGGATGTCTTTTTTATTGTTTGTCAAGAACCCAGAATGCAGTTGGAACATGAAAAGGATGGAGGGGAAATATGTAACGGACAACAGGCCAGACATAATGCACCTTCTTCTTTCGGTAAAGTCACGTAGAAGGGAAATGATACAATAATAAAAGTAAAACACAGTAAAATACAATTCTCACGACGTTTCGGCCACAACGCAAGCAGCCGTCCTCAGGTGAAGAACAGGTCTGTCTTTCCGACTTTACCGAAAGAACCAAGAAGATGAATCCCTGCAGTCACGAAAGCTTTAAATCGAAACATAATGCACCTTCATAATTAGGGAACGGACGAGGCCATCCGGGCTCCCGTCTATTTTTATAAAGGGAGTCGATGTTTGTGCAATAACATGAGCATTCATATAATGGCGAGATTTCATCGCAAACCTTCAATACTGTATTCTTAGGGTCTTTCGGTAAAGTCACGTGACTTCACCGAAAGACCCAAATAATATGAATTCCTGCAGTCACGAAAGCTGTAAGGCAAGCTTCAATACTGTACTTGCAAATTGCTAACTAATAATAAGTGTTAATAATTTGAAACTGGCCAGGTTTGCTGTGTGTAGGGTGCTTGTTAAAACGATCTTGTCGTACAATCTAACACTAATGCCACACTGATTATCCAAACGTAAACCGTTGTACAAACGCGCATGCAAACTGACGGCATTTGTCTTCGGGGAGCAGCAGCGCAGTGGATTGTGTAGCAGGCTTTGAACCAAGTACCTCGATTTCAATTCATGGCTCTCACATCGTGCCCAGTGATATCTGAACTGGTACTGGTCCTCTCTTCACCAACCCTGCACCGACCAGCGTGGTGAAGTATGGTAAAACGACCGATATGGTATGCGGAGGCCTTAATCCAGCAGTGGATTGACAATTCTAAAGACTTAGGCACATGCCTAAAGGTGACCTTTTTTGCTGAAATGACAGCTGTTTTATATCGAGTGTAGCATTCCCAAAAAACCCAAATATATTATATTGAATTTAAGTACATTGTTATAAAAACGACGTGCTCTATTCAAAAGGCAGTAGCTTTTAAACCATGCGAATCATTCTGGAACACGCTTGTAAGGATTTGCATTTTTGTTGTTTTTACTGCATGTCCTCGTGCAGTTTTGTTTTATGTTCCGGGTTGCTTTGAACTACATTCTCATGGAGTGATGGCAGAAGGCAGACTAAAGCGTGCAGCTGACTTAAGAATTCACGCGTCAATTGCACGAGTGTTTGCATAGTTACTGTCACCTCGAAATCCTTACATGTTCTACATAGTTTTTAAACTTAACATTCGCTCCAGTATAAATACGCCATTATGTTTATATTCAAATTAATACGACATCCAAAACATTTCGTAGCCAAAAACAATAATTGAATTGGGTTTCTTAGCATTCCTAGCACGTTTTACAAATAGAAACAGATTTCAATAAATACAAAAAAATCATGAACACATTCATCATAACAATACGGAATGCCTATTATAGTTGTTTTTTTTTTACTGGCATTGTATGTTAAAAAGAACACGATGTCTTCAACTCGTGACATCATCAGTGCAGTGCAGTTGTCCAAGCTCCCTTCTGGGATTAATTAATAATATTCAACTTTTTCTTTTTTTGACAACTTAAAAAAAACTCTCACTACATGAATGCGAATGATTGCTGCATGCCAAAAGTATTTGTCGTATTTGTGTGTATATTATTTCTAACTTCCATAATAGAGGTTTTTTGGGTTAGATCGCGTAAATATATTGGTCGCGAAAGCCTATGTGTTAAACTACTTCTAACTTGGTGCACCATTCCTTAACTATAATGTCCTGAGTCCACTTGGCCGCTACAGCCCTTTAAGTGACCTGTGGTGGGAATGAATGGATAACGAATAACACCTAGCAACCAAGTTTGAGCATTAAACATTTTTCAGCTACTGAATTGCCCGCGATAATTCTCTTAAGCAGAACATCACACATGCTGTGTTTAAACATTATTCTGTGCCAATTGCTGAAAGGATCAAGTGAAGCACAAAATAAAATATGATGAAGAAAAATACACTTTCAGCCCCAATCCTCAAACAAAAATCCTCAGCCACCGACTCTGGCATTTCAACATCGACAGAGATCATAGTGGAGCCAATTTGATGAACTGTTGGGTGAAGGGTTCCATGTGGACCACGTGACCCTCTCAATCTCATACTGTGGGGACTTGGGCAAATTACTGTATTTGTCTTACTTTGTTTAACTTCAAACTTTTACACACGTGAGAATGCACCTCTCACGTTGCACCTCTTTCGTTTTTAAAGAATAATGGTCACGGTGCTCAGAAAAAGGGTAGGAAATGAGTTTCACACACATCTGTACCCATTCTCTATTTCATCTAATATTTAAATGTCATATCAACTTGCGACGCGTCGCAGCATATTACAAAAAAAAGAATGACAAAAACTGCTGCCAAAAAGCAGAGCACGCAAGCAATAGTCAAATAATTAATCAAGTGCAATTTAATGGGTAACACAAACGCAAACCAGACATGCAACTCAGACCAATTACAATAATATGCCTCCCTGTGCAAACTGCATATCCAAAAGTCATGAACATTCATATCATCCCTTCGATGTGTAAACAGCAATGTATGGTAGGAACCTCCTGGTTACACCAGCCCACAGGGGATTATTGTGTCCGTCCGTCCGTCGTGCAGGGAGGGGCTAGGTGGCGAGAGAGGGGCTGGGTGGGGAGGGTGGGGCTGGGTGGGGATGGGTGGTGCAGGGGCTGGTCACCCCGTGGTGCCCTTATAAAGTTCAACGTTTAACTTACTCACGCCGGCTTGTGCCCGCCCTCACAGTCGGGCATATTTGCGGAATACACCACGCCGCCGTTGACCCTGGCCATTGACCGAGCAACCCAACGTTCCTACCAGCTCCCTCCGCAGGAATGTGTTAGACGGAGGACCCTATAGCAGTACTGCACATGTATAAAGGACTGGTGCTGGGTTATACAGGGCAATTATATGCCTACCACGGCACATTGAAGGGCTCTGACTCAGGCTCTGCAATCTTTAAAAAGCAAATTTACTATGGTTTATGTTTAATGCCAATAACATTACATTTACTAGACGATTTAACACCGCACAACCAGTTGCACGTGTAGCAGCAATACGGTTCAACGTCCTTGTTCCCGGGCAGTGTTGCTAAATGCGTGTCTTCATGAGACGGTGGAACACGTTTTAAAGCTTTCGTGACTGCAGGGATTCATCTTCTTGGTTCTTTCGATAAAGTCACGTAGAAGGGAATTAATACAATAATAAAAATAAAACATAATTATGTAGAAAGGAAATAAAATAATAAAAATAAAACATAATTTTGTTTTATAAACATAATTATGTTTTATTTTTATTATTTTAAAATAAAAAAAACATAAAACATAATTATGTTTATAAAACATAATTATGTTGTGTTTTTATTATTTTATTATTTCCCTTCTACGTGACTTTACCGAAAGAACCAAGAAGGTGGAACACGTGTTCAGGGCTGGAGCAAGCGGTGCCCATAAGTGGACACACACACACGGGTTGACAACTTGACAGGGAGGAGGAGGCTGCTGCATGATCAGTTGCTGTAACAATCAAGTGTGTCGGCAGTTCCACCGCACGGGGACTCTGGGGCCAGAGAGGCCCAGGCGCCGGACTACATAAAGAGGGGGGGGGGGTTAGTGGAGAGGGCATCTCCATTTCCATTCCTTGCAACAGGGCCCATGCCAAACATGCAGTAACACCACTCAGGAAACTGCCGCATAAATGCCACGCAACGGATAGAGAGGCACTGATCTACAACGTAATCGAGTCAAGGTGCCTCTTCAGGGAAGGAAGAGAATGCAGAAGATGCACGCTGAAAAGAGGAGGGTATGTGGCAGCATTGAAGCCTAATTCTAGATTTGAAGCTTTCGCGACTGCAAGGATTCATACTCTTAGTTCTTTCGGTAAAGTCACGTAGGTAAAAATTAATCCCCCCTTAACCACTATATAAGGTACAGATATTTTTCTGTGACTGTTTCACCTGAAGACGGAAGCTTGTGTTGCCTCCGAAACGTCGTGATTTTTAATGTTTTATTTTTATTAATTTTTACCTACGTGACTTTACCGAAAGAACTAAGAGTATAGCATTGAAGCCTGGCAGGGCACGTGAGTTGGTGTGGCCTGTGGGAAGATGGCCCTCGTGCCGCGTTCCAGTCGAGGCTTAATGATGTGTCCCCCGCATGCTGCTTGTGAATATTCTCTGGTGGGAACCCAGCATTTAGACAAAATCAATTCCAGATGGACATTCTACAATGTGTTGAGGGTCATAATTTTTCAGATGGAATTGCTGGCAATGGCTCCGTTGGCCTTGACTTTCAATCATTAAAAACACACTTTCCATCGGTTTATTTTTTTTGTAAATTCTCCAACAGTCCTGCAATTGCCTCGTCTATAAGCGTACAATGTCTACAAAACAGGTTTGAACAACAAAATAAAATAACCATCCAAAAGGGACTTTATTTAGGGGCACCAACAGCTTGAGGTATGATCACATAATGGTGTGGGGAGGCCCACATCCATCAGTTTAGCAACCACACTGTATTTGTAAGTGCTTTTCACGAGCTGAAGGAATGTGGTCAATAATCACTTGACCGTGGGCTAGAACAGAAAACTCTCCGAGTTCTATCGTGTGACGTATGACAACTGAAGAGTGAAGAATGTTTCGTGTGTCACGTGTCTAGTGACTCTCCACTGCCCTCCAGCGTTGAGCTCAAGGTAACATGCGTCAATACCGACCCTTAAGATGAAAATAACATAATCGGAGACGTTTCGGGCAATGACCCTTCTTCATAGCAGTGGATGTCATACTATGAAAAATGGGCCATTGGGGAGATAACTGGTACGTAAGAAATATTTAAGTGTTAATGTGCGATTTTATTGATGGAATGTGCTCTCTTGGTGCGGTCTGAGACAGTGTATTTGTTAAATCTTGACTTAAAGCTTTCGTGACTGCAGAAATAAATATTCTATGGGTCTTTCGGTAAAGCCACGTAGATAGGAAAATAATAAAAATATCACGACGTTTCGAGAGACGATTGCTTGTGTTGCGATCGAAACGTCGTGATATTTTTAAAATTATTTTTCTATCTACGTGACTTTACCGAAAGACCCATAGAATGTGTTATTGTTGTTGTTTTGCTACCCTGCCCAAGCTTGCATTTAGTGTTTAAAAAAGAAACCCGTAAAAACAAAGTTTTTCACTCTAAATCCTTTATATGCGTGACGGCTAGAGTCCTCTCGTCCTCTGGCTTGAGATGGCTGCCACCTATGGGTCAGATGATTGTCTGCCAGCATTAAGCAATTGGTAATTAAATATTTTTAAAAAATTCCCTAAACAGTGTAACATTTTGGAAAAAATTTTTCGCGAAAATTAATTGTCACGCACAACGAGTCTGTGTGGAAAATGTCAGCTCGATTGGATCACGGGAAGTGGGTTAAAAAACGACCGAAAGATTTGCAAGGTCGTAAGCAAGCAAGCACGCAAGCACGCAAGCAAGCAAGCGAACTTAATATAAATGATTTAAAAATCGGCAAGAATGTATGTACTTGTGCAATTTGAACGTGTATAAGTTATTTATTTTTCGCGGCCTACTTACCTTTCATGTATTTTGCACTCCTATGGTATGTTTGGTATTGTTTGTTGTTGTAATTTACTGACCCGTCCCTACTGGACATCTGTGAAAAAGAGCTATGGGGCTGTCCATAAATGACGTCACGCACCTGGGGGGGGGGGGGTCAGACATTTGTGGAGGGGGGGGGGTCAAAAATCGTCCAAAATCGCGTGACGTCATTTATGGACGGCCCCTAATGTCATCAGCAATGAAGTATTTGTTTTACACAACCCATCGGCCTTCTGCGAGTGCATGAATTCAACGACGACGCAAATTCAGCGTAAACAAGACTCATCAGACATTGCTTGCAACGACGGTGTTTGCTGATGAAGCATTGAATTTCGAAACCGATCCAACATTTTGCCTGTGTTGAACCAAAACGGCGACATTTTTTGCGCTCCAAAAAAAGGCCTTGTGCGATTTTGGACGATTTTTGACTCCCCCCCCCAATCGTAACACGGCGTCACAAAAAGTCAGACCCCCCCTCAAATATGACGTCACAAAGCTCTGCCCCTCCCCCTCCCAAAAAATAAAACATGCTTCAAATCGCTTTAAACTATTGTCATTGCAGTGCGTATTTAATGTGGCGCTGCACTCTGATGTTGTAGGAGAAATCATTTATCAAAAAGTCTATTTAATTAAGTAGAACGTGTTATCTATATTTATTGAAAATTGCGCATTTTGATATGACATCAAATTTCTCAACCCCCTCCCTCGTCACACATCGTCACAAATGTCTGACCCGCCCCCCTAGGTGCGTGACCTCATTTATGGACGGCCCCTTGCCTTTCCTATACTTTTCACTCCTATTGTGTTTTGTATTGTTTGTTGTTGTAACGTTCTGACCTGCCCCTACTGGACATCTGTAAAAGAGAAGAGCTTGATAGCTCATCGGATTCCTCCTGCAGTAACACATTCCTGCGGAGGGAGCTGGTAGGAACATTGGGTTGCTCGGTCAATGGCCAGGGTCAACGGCGGCGTGGTGTATTCCGCAAATATGGCCGACTGTGAGGGCGGCGTGAGTAGGTTAAACGTTGAGTTTTATAAGGGCACCACGGGGTGACCAGCCCCTCCCCACCCAGCCCCTCCCCACCCAGCCCCACCCCTCCCACCCCCCACCCAGCCCCACCCTCCCCACCCCCCACCCCACATCTCCCACCCCCACCCAGCCCCACCCTCCCCACCCAGCCCCTACCCACCCACCCACCCAGCCCCTCCCCTCCCTACCCTCCCCACCAGCCCCTCCCCACCCTCCCCACCCAGCCCCTCCCCACCCTCCCAGCCCCTCCTTGCACGACGGACGGACACAATAATCCCCTGTGGGCTGGTGTAACCAGGAGGTTCCTACCAGTATAAATATTCGGATTGTCTTGTAGGTGGGGGGTAAAGTGGGGGGTGCAGGGGTAAGTGGGGGGGGATTTGGGGGTGAGCGCACGTGACCTACGTCTAACCACGCCCATATAACTATCACCGCTCTTGAACTTGACGTGACGTCACATCCCAATTGAACGACAAACCCCGCCCTCTTCAAAGCCACACCCCAAATCTGGCCCCGCTCCCCGTAAGCCCCGCCTCATTTAACGCGAACTCCGCCTCCCCCACACACGGAGCTCCGCCCCTCCCACAAGGAGCTCCGCCCCCACACACAGAGCTCCGCCCCTACACACACGAAGCTCCGCCCACTCCACACGAAGCTCCGCCCCCTCCACACAGAGCTCCGCCCCCACATACAGAGCTCCGCCTCCACACACAGAGCTCCGTCCCTACACACGCAGCTCCGCCCCCACACACGAAGCTCCGTCCACTCCACACACGAAGCTCCGCCCCCACACACAGAGCTCCGCCCACTCCACACACGAAGCTTCGCCCCCACACACAGAGCTCCGCCCACTCCACACACGAAGCTCCGCCCACACACACGCAGCTCCGCCCCCACACACGAAGCTCCGTCCACTCCACACAAGAAGCTCCGCCCCCACACACAGAGCTCCGCCCACTCCACACACGAAGCTTCGCCCCCACACACAGAGCTCCGCCCCCACACACGAAACTCCGTCCACTCCACACACGAAGCTCCGCCCCCACACACAGAGCTCCGCCCCCTCCACACAGAGCTCCGCCCCCACATACAGAGCTCCGCCTCCACACACAGAGCTCCGTCCCTACACACGCAGCTCCGCCCCCACACACGAAGCTCCGTCCACTCCACACACGAAGCTCCGCCCCCACACACAGAGCTCCGCCCACTCCACACACGAAGCTTCGCCCCCACACAGAGCTCCGCCCACTCCACACACGAAGCTTCGCCCCCACACACAGAGCTCCGCCCACTCCACACACGAAGCTTCGCCCCCACACACAGAGCTCCGCCCACTCCACACACAGAGCTCCGCCCACTCCACACACGAAGCTTCGCCCCCACACACAGAGCTCCGCCCACTCCACACACGAAGCTCCGCCCACACACGAAGCTTCGCTCGCCGCAATCCGCCCTGGGGGCACCGCTCTTTCTAAAAAAATGGCGGCGTCTCGCTGAGTGTCGCGCGGCATTGTGGGTATCGTCGCCCGCCCCGGCTCTGCGCCCCCACGGCGGCGGCGGCGGCAGCAGCAGTCGCCCTCTCGTCCGCCCTCACGACGCCGCCTCTCGCCTGCAAAGTTACTCGGCCTGCCCCGAGTTTAGCCATTCGTTGCATGTTCTAACGTAGTTTTGAAATCTAAAGTTACATCGTCAGGCCGTGTTATTGATAACGAGTACGAGGCGGCGTGGGGTGACGGGGTTGGGGTTGGGGTTTACATTGCGGCGTATTGTAGTAATTGCGGTGGCTGGCAAGACCGTGCAGCCATGGGGAAGGGAGACGAGGTGGTGAGGATAGCGAAGAAGCTGGACAAGATGGTGTCAAAGAAGATCACGGTGCGTATAGCGAGCGAGCGGACGTTCTTGTTGTCGTGTGCGTCTCTTCCCGCCTTTCATGCGCGCGTACGAGCGAGCAGCGAGCGGCGTTGGCCCCTCAACGCTGCCGTCGTTTTCCCGCCTTTGGGTGGCAGCGCCGCTCTCCTCACACTCCTCGTCTCCTTCGTCTCCTCCTCGTCTTCGTCTTCTTCGTACGGCTGATGTAGCTGCAGAGCAACGCACTACAGCGTGACAACTCAGGTGGTCAAGCCCGAGAGAGAGATGAGCGCGCCAGGAGGCAGTGGAGCTGTATCGCTGTTGACTAACACCCCCCCCACCAGCCCCTCTTACCCCCCACCAGCCCCCCCACCAGCCCCCCCCCACCAACCCCTCTTACCCCCCACCAGCCCCCCCCCACCAACCCCTCTTACCCCCCACCAGCCCCCCCCCACCAGCCCCCCCCCACCAACCCCTCTTACCCCCCACCAGCCCCCCCCCACCAACCCCTCTTACCCCCCACCAGCCCCCCCCCACCAACCCCTCTTACCCCCCACCAGCCCCCCCCCACCAGCCCCTCTTACCCCCCACCAGCCCCCCCCCCACCAACCCCTCTTACCCCCCACCAGCCCCCCCCACCAGCCCCCCCCACCAACCCCTCTTACCCCCCACCAGCCCCCCCCCACCAACCCCTCTTACCCCCCACCAGCCCCCCCCCACCAGCCCCCCCCACCAACTTCTCTTACCCCCCACCAGCCCCCCCACCAGCCCCCCCCCCCACCAACCCCTCTTACCCCCCACCAGCCCCCCCCCCCACCAACCCCTCTTACCCCCCACCAGCCCCCCCCCACCAACCCCTCTTACCCCCCACCAGCCCCCCCCCACCAGCCCCTCTTACCCCCCACCAGCCCCCCCCACCAACCCCTCGCCCCCCCCACCAGCCCCCCCCACCAACCCCTCGCCCCCCCCACCAACCCCTCTTACCCCCCACCAGCCCCCCCCCACCAGCCCCCCCCCACTAACCCCTCTTACCCCCCACCAGCCCCCCCCCACCAACCCCTCTTCCCCCCCACCAGCCCCCCCACCAGCCCCCCCCCCCACCAACCCCTCTTACCCCCCACCAGCCCCCCCACCAACTCGCCCCTCAAGCCAGTGGTTCTCAACCCCCCCACAACCCCCCCACGACCCCCCCCCCACGACCCCCCCACGACCCCCCCCACAACCCCCCTAAGACCCCCCCCACGACCCCCCCCCACGACCCCCCCCACAACCCCCCCCCACGACCCCCCCTCACGACCCCCCCTACAACCCCCCCCAAGACCCCCCATAACCCCCCCCCACAACCCCCCCCACAACCCCCCCCACAACCCCCCCCACAACACCCCCACGACCCCCCCCCAAGACCCCCCCCCACGACCCCCCTAAGACCCCCCCCCCACGACCCCCCCCACGACCCCCCCCCACGACCCCCCCCACAACCCCCCCCCCTACGACCCCCCCCCCTACGACCCCCCCTCACGACCCCCCCTACAACCCCCCCCAAGGCCCCCCACAACCCCCCCACCCCGCGCTCCACATTCCCCACTACGGATATGCGGGGCCGCCGGTTGGCTCGCGCGCTAATTGGTCGAAGCCCGCCACGCTCGGCCAATGAGCGCGCCGATGTCGGGGGTAGAGGGGGAGGGGCTTCCCCCCAATGTCTCGAAAATTCGTCGGCGCGCTTTGTCGAGGCGATGCTTTAATGTGTTCACTGTTGCGCCTGCTCCGCGGAGACTTTATTGCCTGAGCCTTTTATTTTTAGATATTTATTTTGTATACATGGTAACGCGTTATTCATATGTGCTGCCATTGCTCGATAGAGCGCGATACGTTTTGTAAATCGCGACGCCGTTGAACGTTACGATGGGGAAAGTGGCAGGACGATCGCGTTGCCAAATTTGGAACCCGTCTTGCGGAACGCGCGAGTGTGCCAGCGGCGCATGCGCACTGGTGTCCAACGCGTTGTATTTGACGCACCCCTCCCCCCCCCAAACTATGAATAGATCGGTGCACATCGCGAAATATCAGCACAGAGTAACGTGATTATTGTAAAATATCTTTCACGCGTTGCACAGCTCAAGTGCTGTGAAGTTATACAATGCCATGTTATTTGCCAGTAGTCTTAATTGCCATCGCTTGATTGTATTTCGTTTTACACTTAATTTAATAAGCATTTGTCACGCAAATGTTCAGCCCTCTGGTAAATCTACAGCTGGATGAAGTCTCGTCGAGTTTTTTACACCATTGGAACCTCATTTGCCAGTAAAAAAATATGATAATTGGTTTTTTACCTTCTATCTGGCAACAAAACGGACACCTTTTTACAAGGAGTCATGTTTGCATAGACCACAATACCTGCAGTCATAATGCAAACAAAAAACAACTCTGATAATGTATGCACTGTCCTTGAAGTTGATTGGTCCACACCCGAGACAGCTTTCCTTAGAGCCTAGTCTCACATGGGTTGGACCAGATGACGCCAAAAGGCGCACAAGGACAGTGCATACATTATCAGAGTTGTGTTTTTTTGTTTGCATTCCGACCGCAGGTATTGTGGTCAATGCAAACATGACTCCTTGTAAAAAAAAGGTGTCAGTTTTGTTGCCAAATAAAAGGGTAAAAAAACAATTATCATACCTTGGGATATTGTTAAATGCAATCTCGGAGTTTGTGTTCCACCATAATGCATTGTTTTAATTTTTTTATGAAGGCCTCTGTGGGAGCTTTGGTTTTCACTAAATCCAGTACATTTCCATAATCTCAAAAAAGTCGAGCAAAATGGATTTTGAAATATATCTTTTCTATAATTTATTGATTTTTGTGTTCCATCTTAAAACGATCTTAATTCAATTAACATTGCTCACATGGCTGGTTTGTCTCTAAGATGTCCATTTATTGTCCAGTGATATTTGTGAACAACTTGTGTAAATTTACGATAGCAAACAAATGGGTCTTTCAATTGAAATATTGTTATCGTCTTTTGAAATTGAAGCATGCGCCATCATTTCAGGACTATATTTGTTGAACTTCTTTCGCACCGTACGTAACCAACCGTGCTAATCTGAGGTGCAAAAAATTAGAGTTTTTTGCGTCTGTAAACATTTAGTGAAAAGGTAAACTAATTTTGATTCAACACCTGGTCTCCTTAACGATGTCCACAGTTGTCCTAGTGGAACATCGTCATCCTCAAATAATTTTTCTCCCTCCAGTACGTGGGATTTGGGATTTTTTTTTTTACTGAACAGATCTGTATTCATTTTGCTATTTTTATGAAAATAGGTTTCTATCTCATGGTTGCATCATGCTAAAAGTTATGAGTGATTTATAAAGTTACATTGCTTTTTTGCTGCTTTCGTGCTCCCATGCTCTTGAAATTCAGTCACTTGTGTTTTCTGATTCTCAATTTAATGTTTTTATAGAGGTCTGCATTCGTTATTTTGGTTGTAATTTTCAGCAGTTTTCTCATCTCGTTTTTCACCATGTTTTTTGTAATTTCAGATATATTTTTTACACCGTCCCTAACTTTTATTGCATTGTCCATTATAATTTTGTATCAAGGAATGTGGCTGATACCTAGTACTGTATTATTAAGTATTAGGCATGAGATACAAATGTTGGTACAGGATCTGTTTCAAGGTCAATTGAATCAGCAAATGTCACTTTTTACTCTTCATGATTTTTTAAAATACTTCATTTTCAGTTGTTAGTCCATAATTTGTGTTAAGGCACTTCTTAATGGGCGATGTATCAAGGTTTTATTTAAGGGTCTAAGTGACCCTTAAAACTCTTTGTTGTAATGGGGGGTGATATTTACTTTATTTGTCTTGAGTCATTGGTGGAAATGTGATGTTCCTGTGATGAGCAACCAGTGTTGTCTCGTCTATAACAACTGCTCTTCGATAAACACTTCGTGTTGGAGTTTACAGATTCACTTCTGAGTTTACGAATCCCAAATGATTGGTACGAGTCAACCACGACAAGCATTCAATCGTTAGATTTTTCAAAACAACCGTTATGCCCCCACCATTTTATATATATATCCTAGTCCATATAATACAATTTAAATGAAAAGGTTCGCTTGTCAAATTTGATGGGAAGGCATCTGATGTATGCAGCATATTTATTAATGTTGCATGCTTTGAATGCAGGCAGGAGCATTGGATCTTTTAAAGGAATTGAAGTCCATCCCGATGACCCTTGACGTATTACAGGTAAGCCACAAGTTTACTTATGGTGCATGCACGAACCTTGTTAAATCCCTGTGTCTCGATTCATGAGACACGTATTGAATGTAAAAATAAAAATGTGGTCTCATTTTGTCACGCGTTGTATGTCTCAATGTCTGCCTCTTGTATCCTCAACTCTGTCTGTTGTCGTATCCTCAAATCTTGTAACTGAATTTTAACACACTTTCCAATGTCGTATCGACTGCAAACTTGGAATATGTATGTCATACTGATGACAATACTATATTCTATCATTAAAAAAGAAAAATATATTTATATTTTTAAGCAATCTTTTTTAATATGTGATGTTTCGGCTTGGGTCTAATTGTCTACGCTCAACTCACGTTGCCTGTAAATCACCACAGTCCCTTACGTTATGGCAAGCTTCGGGGCCACTTCCTGGAGTCGTGGAGTTCTGCCATTACTCGTATGGTACATTTTATTAAAGCGTGTTTAAAAAAAAAATTAATGTTACTTATCTCTTGTTTGTACGGGATTTCATTTTGACCGTCTCTTCTGCCTTGTAACGTTAGTCTCTCGTACTTGTTCTGTCTTGTTGGTATTGTCTGTATGGCCTCATTTATTATGTCTAGTTTGTAGTGTGTCGAGTCTTGTTCATTTTGGCTGCTATCCTAATTGCATAAAATGTTCATAAATCTAAACATATATCGTTATATGCAGTATTCAATGCATGTATTCTGGGCTAAGGATCATGAATTGTTGTTTCAATTGATGGCAGAAAATTGTTACCTGCACTAAAGATCATAAAGACTTGTGCAGTTTAGAATGTGTGTTAACTCTAAAGTGATCTTATATTCAAATGTTCGTAGTGTTATTTTATTGTACTGTGTATGGTAAGCAACTTTTCCTGTAGTATGATAACATTTCTTACAGGAATTATTCTTTGCTATTCCAATCCCCAGAAAACCGGTTGTTGCAGCAACAATAAGCACCTTATTGAGATTGTGAAAGACGTTTAATATCTTCATATGTTGATTTTTTCAGCTGGTGGATATTTTACTTCCCCATACCTTCCCGTTCATGACATGTCTGCTGTTCAGTTTGAAATATTAATAGGTAACGAATAGAAAACATATATTATGCAGTGGAGCTTTTACAATTTTCTAATGGTTGAACTTTTCTTGTTGACAGTCAACGAGGATCGGGATGTCTGTAAACGCTGTCCGAAAGCAGAGCTCCGATGACGAGGTAACATCTCTGGCCAAGTCACTCATCAAGTCCTGGAAGAAGTTGCTTGGTGAGATTCTGCCACTCTTGGTTGGTATCTCTGTCACCTTTGAAAAAGGCAGCGTCTATAATGTAATAAAACAATAATGGACTTTTGGCAGTGGTGCACAATTACAAGCAAGATGATGATATATATCATAACATAAACATTTTTGGCAGTGTCCCTTATTCAAAGGGAAGGCAGTGTTTGACTCGACATTGCTTGAGATTGAATTTTACATGGCAGTGCCTTAAAAACGTTTTCATTTATCACGAACAATTTTGCATTGGCATTCATAAAAAAGGCTTCCCATATTAACCTCAAAGTTACGCAACTGCATAAATGTAACATTATCCCTGCAGTTGCATAAATGTATTTTAAAATCCTTTATATTAAGTTCACTTGCTTGCTTGCGCGCTTACGACCGTGCAAATCTTTCGGTCGTTTTTTGACCCACTTCCCGTGATCAAATCTAGCTGACATTTTGCACACAGACTCGTTGTGCATGACAATTTATTTTCGTGAAATTTTTTTTCCAAAATTTTACACTTTTTAGGAAAAAAAAACTTATATTTAATTACCAATTGCTTAATGGTGGCAGGCAATCATCTGACCCATAGGTGGCAGCCATCTCAAGCCAGAGGACGAGAGGACTCTAGCCGCCACGCATAAAAAGGATTTATAGTGAAAAACTTTGTTTTTACGGGTTAATTTTTTATCCTTGTAACTGTTCTACTGAACTGTGGTAGTACAAGACTTAGTGGCCCAAACCTGAACTTTTTGCAGTGCCAAGTGAGATCTCCAACTTGTAATATTTGCACTCTCTCTACTCTGAAGGAGGGCCATTGGCCGAGATATTAGTATTTTAATATTTTGCTGTTATTATATTATATATTTATTTAGCGCCTTTTCCAGGCAACATGAAAAATACACGTGCTGATATATAATTTGTATTTCATTGTAGCCTGATTTTGTAAATACTCTCACGTGTTTAAGCCACGCATGAAGTATTTTTATTGCATATTGCTACTTCAATCATATGTTTTGAGAAGGTTGAATATGATAGTTGTAAATATGTCCAGCATTGTGCCAGTATTGCTGAGACGTTCATTATTCTATTGGTGCAGCTTCCTGTTAATTTCTGCCGGGAATTCATCCAGTCTGATAAAAATAGTGTTACAGATCTTGTGATATATTTTCGTTGAGTCACTGTGTCTTGAAAATATCCAAATTGTCAACTTTAAAATACCAACAAGTGAACTGCTTTTTGTGTTTAGTTTGTTGACCTTCCCCCACACCTCTGATTACACTGTGTAACATTTTTTTTTTTGTCCCTGGGTAGTAAGTGTTATTTCTGAATTGCTTATGCCTCAAAAGTACAGAAAATGGCTATTATTCCCCACAAACTTTGATTTTGTGACCAGGACAGTGATATTTAGAAATTTACCTATTTTCAATGAGAAAACGTGGTGTGCATTTGTGTCATTCCTTTACGTAAAGTCCTGGTCACAAAACAAGTTTGTGGGGAATTCATATTCTTTGGGTCTTTCGGTAAAGCCACGTAGATAGAAAAAATAATAACTATAAAATAAAAAAAATAAAAAAAAATAAGTGAATAAAAAATAATAATAAATAATAAAAATATCACGACGTTTCGATCGCAACACGAGCAATCGTCATCGGAAGAAAAAAGAGGGGGAAAGCTGCTGAGGCAGGCTGTGTTAAAGGTTTGAAATGGGTGTAGCCCAAGGGTCATAAACGAAGTGGGTGGGGCTCGTGATGTTAAAGTGAGAAATTTGCAGGTAAATGTAAGATTGGAGAGCTACCTCCACGACGAGGGCGCGGAGGTGGACATTGTATTGTGAGAGATTAGCATGTCAATGTAAGATCGCAGCGCCACCGCCACATCAAGGACACGAGCGACGGCGGTTGTGTTAGTGTGAACCTGTTCATGTAAAATCAGAGAGTCGAAAATAACTGCTAACATTGGAAGGTAGGATGGAAACATCACAGCCAGTTATGACTTAAACTGGTTAATAACGTCCTTCCAATGATTGCTCAGTTTGTACCCATCTTCTCGGTTGAAATTGTGTCTGTGTCTATATATTTGGATGGCTTCATGAACGAATCTTTGTTGATAGCCAGTGGGTTTGCAGAGTACCTTCGTCTTGGAGAAATCAATTTCGTGTGAGCCCACCGCATTAAAACAATGATCATCCACGGCTGAGGTATTGGTCCTACCGTGTTTCAGATCTGCCTTGTGTTCACAAACACAGTCCGAGACATGTCGCTTAGTTTCCCCAATGTAGACACAGCTTAGTTTGTCGACGCCGGGGTATTGCATGTCAGAGATCACATCCTTCACAGATGGGATCAGATCACGAATTTTATGTACTGTGTTAAATTTAACCTGGATCTTGTGTTTGCTCATGATTTTGGAAATCTTTTTGGTGACCCCTGCTATGTATGGCAAGGTGATGGTTTTGATTGGATCCTCAGATGGTTCTTTCCCAACAGTTGGGGTGATAGCTTTACGGATTGTGTAGTCTGAATATCCATTCATCTTCAGGGCTTGGTGTACGTGTTCCAGTTCACTGGCTAGGTGGTGATGGTCGGAAATACCACGAGCTCTATGGTGTAGAGTTTTGATGAGGGAATTCTTCTGGGATGGATGGTGGTGGGAGTCCGGTTTTCGGTAGGCATCCATATTGGTGGCTTTCCTGTAGACAGTGTCCCATTGAGCCATCTGGTCTCTTTCGAATTAAACATCCAAGAATGGTAACTTGCCATCCTTTTCCACCTCCATGGTGAATTTGATGGCTGGGTGTATGGAATTGATGTGGTTGAGAAATTGGTTCAGAGCTGGTAGGCCATGTGGCCAGATGACGAACGTGTCATCTACATACCTCTTCCACAAGGACGGACGTAGAGTGGATGCCTCGATGGCATCCATCTCAAATTTTTCCATTAAAACATTGGCTACAACTGGAGATAAGGGAGAGCCCATTGGAGTACCTTCAACTTGTTTGTAGAATGTTCCATTCAAGGTGAAGTAAGTGTTGATGAGGCAGTGTCTAACCAGGGCCGGTACATCAGCATTTAGTCATTGTTGGACCAAATCTTCAATGATTGCAATTGTGTCAGGCACAGGAACTTTGGTAAACAAAGTTACTACTTCGAAACTAACGAGCAAATCACCGGGAGATAGTGAGATGTCCTTAATTAACAATACCAAGTGAGCTGAGTTAAGTACAGCTGTGGTGGTCTTACCAGTGAATGGTTGTAAGGTCTCAGACATAAATCGGGCCAGTTTGTCGGTGGGTGAGCCAATGGTGGAGACGATAGGACGAAGCGGTGTACCTTCTTTGTGGATTTTTGGTAAGCCATACAATCTGGGTTGTCTAGCAGCAGAGGGTTTTAAGGAAAACCGCTTGGTTTGTTCGATACATTTTTATTATATTTTTTTCTATCTACCGTGACTTTACCAAAATACCCAAATAATATGAATTCCTGCAGTCACGAAAGCTGTAAGTCAAGATTTGTGGGGAATAATAGCCATTTTCTATACTTCATAGGCGTAAGCAATAAAAAAAGAACACTAACTACGCAGGGACAAAAATCGTGTTATCATGTTTGGCTACGTATGGTGCGAAAAAAGTTCAACATGCGTACATACAAGCGGTAAAAAATTACTATTTTCATCAGTACAGTTTAATTAGGTGTTGTTAAATATGGATTGCAGTAGTCTTCTCTGGTTAAAATAAAGGATAAACATTTTAAGGATCCTATTACTGGTAGGAACCACCTGGTTCCACCAGCCCACAGGGGATTATTGTGTCCGTCCGTCGTGCATATAAAAATGGGAGGGGTGGGGCTGGGTGGAGAGGGGAGGGTGGGGAGGGGCTGGGTGAGGAGGGGAGGGGCTGGGTGGGGAGGGTGGGGCTGGGTGGGCAGTGGGAGGGGTGGGGCTAGGTGGGGAGGGGCTGGTCACCCCATGGTGCCCTTATAAAACTCAACGTTTAACCTATTTTTGCCGGCTTGTGCCCACCCTCACAGTCGGCCATATTTGCGGAATACACCACGCCGCCGTTGACCCTGGCCATTGACAGAGCAACCCAACGTTCCTACCAGCTCCCTCCGCAGGAATGTGTTTAGTTGACCATGTGGTAGACGTATCAGTGTTATTATTAACAACGTCATAGCAGTTTATTTGGATACCCAGTGCTAGTTCTGCAACAGGTGTCCCTTATTGACAGTGCCATGTAGTTTCAATGAAGCATTTACATTCATGGTGATCGTTTAATGTACAATTTCACCTGCCCAATGCATAACTTGGGAAGATGTAACTATTGCAATAGGGATGCCTATGAGTTTGACAGCACATGAGAGATATTGAATTTTGATGGGAGGGATGTCACAATCGGTTTGGGAAATTGTAGCAGGAATGTGGTACTGTTCTTTTAAAAACTGTAAAGCTAAAGCGTGTTTTTTTAACTTCAGATGGTGCAGATGGAGCCAAGTCAGGTGAAAAGGACAAAGGCCTCAGTACAACACCTCCACCGTCCTCCCAAGACTCAATGGATGGTGAAGAGGAGAGGTGAGCGAGCAACACGATAACGTCATTGTCAGCATTGGGGATGTAACAATTCACCACCTCACCCGATGATTCAGTGAATTTGCATGACTCGGCCACTTTTAGTTGCAGTCTCATGTTCTGTCACCTTTGCTATGTATCGTTAGCCTACGTGTATATTCACATCATATTCGTAATTCTTAAATTATTGATTGTTACCCACATGGTTCAATGGCAATAGTGTGAGTAAAAATAGATTTTAATTTATCATTAGCTTTATCCTTAGGAGAAATACCTACTTCAACAACCTGTCTGAAAGGTAGTAATCATGGGTGTAATGATGCGTCCGTGCATCGATTGATATTAATTATTAAGCTCACGAGACGTGCATCGAAACGCACGTTAGAATCAATAGTTTAGATTAATATATGTTGTATACAATTGACACCTCCAGCCATTAGATGCCACTTAATTTACATCAATGTCAAACAATTGATTATTGTGAGGTGGCAGGGTGGCCCAGAGGTTAGAGGTCAGAGTGCTAAGCTGGCAGAATGACTTTATCCCCTTGTGAGTAAACATACATTTTTTGGTTATAAAAAATGTTAACAAAATGAATCGCTGCCCTGTTATGCAAACATAGATTTACCAGCGAAGGGGGGGGGGGGAATAGACTTGTAGGCATTTAACAATTTCCCCCCAACGATTGATTAATTGTCTTGATTGGGGATCACAATTTTATTCAAGAACATTTCTAAGGTTTTGGTTTGCGAGTGCTTTGCATCAATGTCCACTGAATCATGTGCCTTTTTTAGTCTTCAAAATATATGCAAATGGCGTTTGAAGTCAATTTGTCTTATCTAGAATCTGATCCATATGATGATTATGGTTGATGGTAGTTAAGTCAATTCTCAATCCATCTTTGCTTGTGGTTGGTTTGCCTTGAAAATCTTTTTGTTTAACATTCGTTCACAATTTGTATTCCTGTGATAATACGTTAATGGGTTTCATTTTTTAAATGAGTGGTGTCCCCATTAAAAAAAACAGAGTAACACATGGATCAGGTAAATGCAAATCCGATACATCATAGAAAAGTTAAGTGAAATTGGGCAGGATACATGAAGATGATGGCTGACGAAAAGGGACTTGCAGCCAGGGAAATTATCGTGCCTGAGAGAATGTCCAGCACTGAGATGGAGTAATGAGGTTAGAGATGGATTGTGGCTTCGCAGGACTGGAGAGTGATGATGACTGGAGGATGCCCTTTGTACCGGAGTGGATAGAACATCACTGAAGATAACAACCAAATAATTAGCATATTAAAACCGATTCTTTGGCACATGATTCGATTGCATGCATCTGAAATTTAGTTGATTTTAGTCACTGAATTGATTGTGACACACCACGTAGGTATAAAATAAAATGTTATTTTCTACCTACGTGACTTTACCGAAAGAACCAAAGAGTATGGATTATTGCAGTCACGAAAGCTTCAAATCAAGATTACAAAAATAAATGTATAGAGCAGTTCAGCATATGATGTTTTCATATACACTGTTAGGGTCTATCTGTACCAATAATTGACTAAAATTTGACAATTATCTTTCTAATGAAAAGTGGTTCTTTGGAAAAAGGTAGTATCCATGATAACATTAGTCCTATTACCATATTTGTCAAGACAAATTGATATGGTATGCACTTTAAATATCTCCAGCTATGAAGTGAATTATTGGATCTGTAGTGAAATGAATACCCTTTGTCGTGGTGGTAATTCACCACCGCGCAGACTCTTGCGAGTGTTTTTAAATGCAATGTTGAACTGTAAGTAACGTACCATTTCACGTTGAGTTCCGGCAGTGGAGTGTGCAAGTCTGAGTCCGGGAAGTCACCTGGCACGCCTGTCGCTACGTGCTTCCCACGCGCACCTATCACGGGCGACTCCGTGCGCATGAAGTGTCGCGAGTTGATCTCAGCTGCTCTCAAGACCAATGGTAAACAGGGGCATGGGAGTGCATGGATTGTCTATGCGAGCGTACTTGCCAATTACTCCAAAGATTATGGGCAAGGGGGACCTGATCGTATGTTAACCCCAACCATCGTGGCGGCACACTACCTCGTGTTCTTATTTGTTCAAGCAACAACTCCGTTCGTATCCCTAGCCTGTAAGAATTGTGTTTATCCAGCTGTTGTAAGATGTGTTTGTGTAGTGTTTATAATTGCTATCACTTTTCATCGTAACAATATTTTGGTGCATTTCTCAGTCCATGCCGAGCTTATCACACATTGTAATTCTGACTAATCTTTTGTCACTACTACGGAAGATGGAATCTCATTCACTGCCAATCACAAGATTCACGTCAGCTTTTTGTTTTGTTTTTGATAATAAGGCAACGAGTTTCTAATACAGATACTGACTTGTTTTTTTGTCTTTTTTTAGATGACTATAACATTTTTGGAACAGATTGTGAAGAAGTGTCAGCACAAATAGAAGAATATATCCTTTGTATTTCAAGTTACACACTTAATCACACACTTGATTAACTTTAATTCCATCTGAAGCATTACACTAAGACCTATTGGATATGTAATTAACTACCATTAATGTTTGCAATATATTGAGATTTTTCGTTTACACGGTACGTTTGTGACTGAACAGCCCAGGTAAATTCTTTGACACCATGCACTCATCTTCCAAGAGATGAAGAACACAGACATGAAGTACAAAAATCGTGTCAGGAGCCGAATCAGCAACCTCAAGGATGTCAAAAACCCCGAGCTCCGCAAGAACGTCCTCTGTGGCAACATCACGCCGGAAAAAATTGCCAGGATGACAGCAGAGGTGCAGCTCCTCGCAGCCACCAGAGGGCGCTGTGGCTCTTGTCCTCATTTTAAGATTGAATGGAAAAAGTAGAATTTTTAGATACTGAATGTGAAATACATTTCCAGAAATTTCTGTTGAAACCCCTGGGTGTGGTTGGCGGAGAGCTATTACATGCTTTGTTGAGATGAACTGATTCTATACTGAGATTCTGTCAGCAGTGTAGTAGTGTATTAGTGCAAAAGACCGATGGAGATGACGGGGAAGAGTTTTTGTAAACACACAAACACAGAATGTTATCGAATGACAAGGCCATTCAACCCATTGTTGCTTGCTCCAACCAGAGCTAAAAAGCCAGATCAGCAAGACTTGTCTTTCCCACCCCCCTCAACTCCACAGTGGGTGCAAAATTGAGGCATAGGCAATGAATGGTGAATAGGAGTCACATGCAGATGTTCCTAAAATGTAACCTAATGCAGCTCGTCAGGAAATATGATATGGATTTACCATGTCAATGCATTTCGTTTAGTGTCTAGAATGTTAAAACGACTTTCAGAAATATAATGAAGCAATGCTTAATAATTAAAATGTAAACTATTCCACATGTGTAAGCCCGATCTATTCAACTGGTGGAATAACAGTAATGTGAGATCAGTATTTTGTTATTACAATCAACATTCGCAGTGAAAATGGGTTATTGAAAGCATTGGTGTAAAAATAAAATAGTGCCTGTTGTATGTAGTGAAGAAACACGTGAACACCGATATCTTTTTTTAGATGTTTATTTTACCAGGTAAGGCTTAGATATAGAGCTGTTTTTCAAAAGCGACCTTGCCACAAATGATAGCTCAGCAAAGTGGCGTATGTGGAAAGTTATAGCAGCCAAATACTCAAACGCATATTTCTAAATGTGGAAGGAAAAACCGGAGGGCCTGGAGAAAACTCCACGTGACAACGGGAAGAGAATATGTAAACTCCAAATATACAGGCGTCAGGGTGGGGATCGAACCCACAAGCTCCTGTATACCAGGCATCTCGCCACCGTGGCGGCCCATACAATACTGCCCGGTCTGCGGTACTTCGCATATAAGTAAATTACACAGTTTGTAGGGCAAATGTAAACTGTCGTTTTGACTGGTACCCAACCATGCTGTGCGCGGAGTCTTGGCGCCTACGTCAAATTGCGTTTCCTTCTGCTGTTGCAGGAGATGGCGAGCGACGAGCTCAAGGAGATCAGGAAGGCAATGACGAAGGAGGCCATCCGTGAGCACCAGATGGCCAAGACCGGCGGCACTGTGTCCGACCTGTTCAGCTGTGGCAAATGCAAGAAGAAGAACACCACCTACACGCAGGCGAGTGTCCCAGGAGGACTCCCACCGCTACAGCTCTGTGGAGCATGAACTGCTCAGAATGAACTTCAAGATTAACACACACGTAACAGACTAATCGAGATAACAGTTGTCTCTGGATGACGCTTGGTGTGGTAGTGAAGCAGGTGAGGTCCGTGGATTGTGTTTAGGTCATATGAGACACCCACATGCAGAGCTCCCAAGGTGCACTCTAGCAAGTAGGTTGTGGAAGGCTATTTGTGTGGTGTCTGGTATCTCTTGGTTTGGCTTCATGAGCAAAGCTGTTTTGTGCTACAAGTTGACCAAACATCCCAAACAAGGGGGGACCCTCTGGGAAGTATTCTTGTGACTCAGGTTTTCCTGGGTAAAGAACGTATTCTGTATTTTTACCACCCAGCATTCACCTGTTAAACTAATTTGATTGTGGGATTTAATTTGATCGGTTTTAAATAATGTTTGGACTGTAGGGGGAGTCCTATAATTGCATATCCCGGTTTATACCAAGGATGCATTGCTGAAAACCAGAACGTAAATCGAAAGGACTTTAATTGAAACAAAGAGATAGGATGGCGGAGAGTAACGTGGTACAGAACCTAAACAGGATGCTCAGTAACCCATTGCGCATTTATACTGTACCACCATCGTTGTGAAAAGTCGGTATATATTATAGATATATTCAGATATATCACCTTGTCTATTTTACTATATATATCGCGTGTTGTTTATCACGTAAAAAATGTTTACGCTTGTATAAACAATCGCCATAAATACGGTATGTGGGGTAAAAAATATTAATATGTATATGCCAACGCTTGGGCACCATCCAGCGCATGAATGTGGATCTTCGTGGTGAAGTTCATAAATCTTGAGTACGTTATGGCGAGGTACCACAGTGCGTAAAGTGGGATTGGATATTGATAAGTTTAGTACGTTATAGCGAAAGTACGTAAAACAGGAGGGCGACAATTGGGGTATTACTGTATTTGCCAAATGTCATTTCACGTAGCTTAGATTGTACATCTTGTTTCAACCTCGTGTGGGTCACAGGTGATCATCTTCTGTGGGAGGAGCTGGTACCAGTGGTCCCAAATGTTTTAAGGCACAAATATGGATGCTCATGTTCTTATAAAGGGAACAGATTGGCTGCATATTGCTATTCCAGGACACTTCACATGTTTTCACAACAATTGCAAAACCCCTAAACTGATCACTCCAAAAATATACCACCGAGCTTATTGATACCATTATTCCGATAATATTTTTTTAATGGACAAGGGAAAAGAAATATATTTGTTTTTTTAAATTAACAAAGCAATGTTGCATAATAGCATGCATAACAGCCCAAGCCAATATGTACCCCGATTTACCTGTTGTGCGTTTTGTCCATGCACACATTTCGATGTACTGTTGAATCCCCTATGAAAATTGTATTTGGAGTTTGTTTACGTAATCATTACTATGTTGTCAGCAGCAGTAATCACTTTGAAGTGCCACCATCATCGTAATCTTTGACCGATCACGTCATGTTTAAGTGTGTCATGTATATCTCACTCATTTTACCTACGTCTCTCCAGGTTCAAACGCGAAGTGCTGATGAGCCTATGACCACTTTCGTCCTCTGCAATGAATGTGGAAACCGATGGAAGGTAAGGGGGAGTCGCATTCATATCTGCAATAGATGGCATGGCGGTCTTCTTCCAGACCAAACCCTCGCCAATTTTCAACACCCATCTCGCAGTCACTGCACAAAGGTGGTGTTACAAGTATTGGTGGAAATGCTTCAGTTTTCACACACACATATCTGATGGTGCAAACACTGTGCTTTTGTTTTCAGTTCTGCTAATTCCCGATGGCCACGTGGGAGGAGAAAAATCACTGCCAACGGAAATTTGAGCAACAAAATTGGCATTTTCCAACGATCCAACATGTTGATGCACTGGAGAAATCCATCCTGTATCACGTCTAAAAGCCAAGGCTTAGTTATCATTGTTTAATTTTTTATATGTAATGAGCTGTTAAAAAACACAACTGATATTGGTTTTTAAATACAGTAATGTGACTAGCATTTTTTTGTTTAGTACCTGAAATAAAGCTTTTAACTGTTAACAGTTCCTACTGGTTTGGTTTTTGTCTCGAAAAAATATATTTCAATGTATATTGTTAGCTTAGTAGTTTTTATAAACATTTCATTACAATTCAGAATGTCGAAGAGTGCTGTATTTTTTTGTGCATTTTTTTGTGCATTTTTTTGTACATTTTTTTGTATGGAAAACTCATTGACAATGAGCACACTACCAACTACCTATTTCAGTGATGCTAGTTGTAAGATGTATAAACATTAATTTTTTGCCTTGGGAAATTTAAGTAGGTCAGCATATTTTGAAGCAAAGGCTTAAAATGTGTACGTTAAGGAGGAGTCTATAGAGGAAAATATATCGTCATGAATGCTTAATAAATGTTCAACATTCTTAAGCAAAGGCATTTGTTTGTGGGATGTCAGATTTTAGAGTTTCTGTGTATCCTTCCTAAACATTTGTCTTTTGGAAGATTGACTCTTTATCAGTGTGGTTTCCTTTTATCAGTGCAAACCACCGCGTATGGAAGCAACCTCCATTTTTCACGTTAATGTTCGTGCCAAAGCATGGGGCCCCCCAAAGTGAGGGGCCCGGGGTAGTCGCCCCTATTCGCCGTTGCCTAGGGATGGCTCTGCCTATAAGCATATGGCAACTGCACATCTATCAACAATAATTGGAAGATAAATAGTTAACTCATGCCTCCCTATGGAATTAAAATTATTTTTATATAAATCCTGCAAATGGTATGCCTATTTACATACAGTGACATTTAATTTTTTTAATCGCATTTAATCCTGAAGGTTAAAAAGGCATCTTCAGGCGTTGCACAAGAAATATACTCTGGTTCTTTCGGTAAAGTCGCGTAGATCGAAAAATCATAAAAAATCACGCCGTTTCGACCGCAACACAAGCAAATCGTCTTGGGGTGAAAAAATACAGCGGGAGAACTGCTGAGGCACACTGAGCGGTAGAAAAAGGTAGACAATGTCAAACCAACACTCCAATATTTATGCCCAATTGGCCTAGAGAGTATATTGTTGTGTGCCATTATTTAATTGGCCTTGGTGTCACGTGGCATTTGCCTACCATTTACCCCAGTGTCTAGCACTGGGCAAAGGGTGGAATTTTTTGCCATGTTTGTCAACTATTTGTACTCTTTCTTAAGTACACATTACATGGATTGGTTGTACCCTGTACAACGCCATTAGGTTTGTGTGCACTTAGTGTTAATGCAGCTGTGTACACACGTCACTCGTCACCAAACATAATTAAGCCTTGGAACAGGAGCTTGGCAGGGATTTGTGGTTTCGGTGTGTGAATATATATTTATAAATGACTTGAGTGTTTGCACGTATTGATGATGCAACGCTAACAGTACCACCACCACGTATCGACAAGCCACATAAAATACGATGAGGCAATATGATCTATATCCTCAAGTTTATAAATAGCGCAGCGTTTTTCACCTTTTCCACATTAGCTCTGGCCACGACAACACCACCTCACTGATATGTGATTGTTCTTGGAATGAAAGTACTTACCACAAGTACACTCAGTCATGTACAGTCGAGGTGTTTGTTCATGTATTGCCGATGTTCTAAGTCGCAGTATTGGGTACAATGTGCCTAAGCTACTGCTTAAAATACAAGATGTCGGTCAGGCACGCAAACGTATAAAAGCTTTTTTGACCTACAGGCATGAGAACAGTGATTATTAGCAAAAAATTCCCACCAGAGCTTGTGATGCATTCTCTGAGATGGTGCAGAGCGGAGGCTTATTAAGAGTGGTAGGGGCCACTTCAAGCCAGCTTTTGCCTCTTGGCTTCATGGAAGTGATTGCAGACTACTTGGGAGTTTTTGACAGTTGGCGCATTGCGTGGATGTGTGCAGAGAGACATCGGGTGTGGGGGATGGGGAGTTAATGGGCTTGGGTCAAGTATTGGGGTGGGGGGGTCAGAATTTTGAAGCGAGAGGTAGAGTCGGGAGGGAGCTTAGAGTGGCACAGCGGTTTCAAGAGGAGTTATTTAAATATTTATTTTCTACTTTTTCCCATGACCATTTCATGAGCAACCACTTAGACTGAATTGAGATGCTCCAATGTGGTTGATTATTGTTATAAAAATATAATGCTGGATACACAGTGCAGACGGGAGAAATTAAGGAACACCACCCATATGGCATGGATAAGAGTGACCATATTAAATATGAAAAAGTTTAATTGTGTATGTATACACTATGTCAAAGCAAATACATAATTTACATGTAAAAAATCATATACTACTGCAGGGAATCATGGGTAACATGGACAGACAAAAGTTGATCTCTCCTCATAAAAATAATTATTCACCTTTGGGCCCTGTGGGCCAATGTCTAACAACAGCAATTGTTTAAATCCCATATGATTTGTTTAAATATCATGATGCGGAGACGTATATTTTGTCCCTACGCCATCCTTGTGTTTAAAGGTCAACATGCAAGCACAGTACTATGTAACGGGAGTAGTAGGGTACGTATATGTATTAATATATTTAGAGGTGACGTATATGAGCTAATGCACGATTTGTATGGCTTCTCGGTTGCCACTTATTGGTCACGGTCCTCGTTTACTATTATATACCTGAATATAACTTAACAATCCTTGCAGGCGTGCACCAGTCGTGATGACCCAATCGGCCACGGCGTGAGCCACCATATGATTGCTGTCCTTGAGAGTGCACAGTCAAATCCCGTGATAGCGTCGCCTCGGGTTTATGGGGCGCGAGTCCCTGCAGAAAAGGGATTTTAAGAGAGTCCCATTCACGGCTTGACCACCGTGGGGCTGGCGTCCACGCACGGCGAGACGGCTGCCGTGCTCTTGTCGGGGGCGCCCTGGAGCAGCGAGCGGTAGTGCTCGGAGGCGAGGAAGCGCGGATACGAGTCCCTCTGCATGAGCATGTAGATCTGCTGCTGTGCCTCGTCGAACGTGCTCACGCCCGGCTCCTCCATCCCCTCGTTGATGGCTTCGCGGGCGCGCGAGTCGAGGCTTACCTGCGCACACGGTGGCGTAAATCATCCGCCTGCTCCCCTGTACCCGGGGTTAGAGATATCGGACAAATTGAGACAAGTGGTGTAAGCTGTCGAGTGTGCAGGTGGTACAAATATACCAGGGCCCACGGGCTGGAGAGCCCCAGATGCTGGGTTATGAAAATGGGGTTGGTGGAAGGTGGGGGGGGGGTGAGTGCTGGCGGTTGGCTGGGGACTCGCAGTGCCGGCTTTAGGCGTAGTAGGCAACGTAGGCATTTTCCGAGGGCGGTGGCAGATGTTGGGAGTTGGTAGGGGCGGCAGTGTCAAGTTCTGCCATCGGGTGGTCGTGATTCGTGGGTGTGTGTACGCATGTGAACTCGCGTGATACAAAGACGCCTCGGTATACATCGTTGAAGACACTCGTGTGAAACGTGCCAGCGCCCTGTGTGAATACACACAGTGATGGGGGACCATGATGGAAGAGTGGGGAGCCCCGTTTCATTCACTGCACAAGGGACCATGCCAACCACGCTACGCGACCGTACGGAGCACAGAAGAAGGCTGTTGCTGTGTGAGACGCTGAATTACGTTGAGCGCGGGGGGGTGGGGGGTGCCACACCGAGCGACGGACGCTCACCTCCCTGGGCGAAAGGATGGAAATGTACTCCTCATAGATGGTCCTCATGCGCTCGGGTAGGGAGGCCTCGTCTGTGCCGACTCGCAGCTCCTCGCACGCAAGCCAGAAGAGCAGGTTGTCCTCGCTGAATTCGCCGCGCAGGAAGTGGCGGAAGTGCGCGCGGCCCGTGGGGCTGCGTACGAGACGCTCGAACGACCGACCCCACGCCAGCACCTCGTCCGCACCGGCCCGCCCGCTGCGCGTGGCGATTGCGTGGAGAGGGGGGGGGCGTAGGCCGGGTTAATGGCTGCAAACTCATTCGGCCTCTTCTGTCAGTGAAACCAACAAAATGGGCCACTCGTGCTTTATTTGACATTTTTCCTTCTGAAAGATCGGGTAGCTCCAAACATTCGTGGTGAAGCTACAAGCATTTCTCAGAATTTTCCCCCATAAAAATTTCTAAACGTTAACATACGTGATAAGTACAAAAAGCAGGGCCTTGGTTCTCCACGTGTTAAAAGATGAAAATAGGAAAACGAATATTGTGAAGAAATATAAAACATGTAGCAGAAAAATTTGTGCTATTTTTTTTAAACATGTTATTTTCACCAAAACAGTCATTGGTTTAATCTTGATTTGAAGCTACCTACGTGACTTTACCGAAAGAAACAAAGAGTATGGTCATTGGTTTGATTGGCTGCTTTTCATAATTAAATTCAGCTCCACAAATACACTTTTCTGCTCGTTGGCTTTCATCATTATGACTGGTCCACTTATAATAATTGTCCTCGGTATTAAAATTATGTTATGCTCTCTTAATTGTATTCCTCTAAGTTATTTTGTCCGTATTTCTCTGGAGCAGCCCAACTTCAGGATAGAGGCTGACATTTAATTCCCAGCTCTTCACATCATTTACGAATGTTATACATTTGGATATTTATTAAAAGTGGGTGGCTCGGTAGCTCAGGAGTGGATGACTGATCCAGCAACACTGAGATCTTAGGTTCTAATTTGGGTTCTGCCACCTTTGATTAAACCAGGTTTTCAAGTGTAGCAAGTTGACGGTCTTAGCTTGGCGATTACCAACGACTGCATGAAAGAAAACCTCCCGTTTAAACGTAGGGGTTCCACTTTTAGTCCATAAACATGTATTTATATATATGTAGAGGAGTAAAATGGGGACGTGATATCAGGTGTGCCATTCAGTGTGATGACGTCACGTCTCCTAGGGTACTTAAGAGAGACCTCGTGACGTAAGCGGGGTCAATGGGAACGGGTAGAGTAAGCAGGGTGAAGAGGGAACCAGGGGTAGAGAGGGATTGAATAGTGAGTCTGGGGAGAAGCCGGTGGTAGCCGTAGAGGTGCTTCTCTCTCCGGTCGGTGGAGTCGGCAGAGTTCCCGATCCGACACGAGAGAGAGACCGGAGCTAGCCGGCAGGGACCCGAACTCAGAGTAGGACCCCTAGCCCCTGGGAGTTGTGTTATTGTTAACCTTCAATAAACCCTCGGCGGAAGCCCTTAACTTACCTCCGTCTCCGAGTGCGTCCGTGGGAACTTCTCTACATATATATAAAAGTTTGTTGACCATCATGCGACAAACATCTCTACAGCAGGTCGCGTGCAAGGCTGCAGCACTTCCAATGTGTATTAGGGGGTCATTGGAGGGATTTATCACCATCTCCGGACCATTCTCTCGCATCGTGATGCATTGCTCTAGGCAAGGTCGGAACGGATAAATGTTTCTGTCATGACAGTGCCAATGGCACAATTATAATACGATCGGAATATAACGAGACATTTTAATAAAAAAAAACCTGATGCCAAATAAAAAAACCCATATTGGAGCCATTCATTTTAAACAGACTTTGATGCCGGCACTTTAACTTAGTCTGTGACGTACGACAGGATTTGGCACTGTGGTATGCTCGAAAGAGGAGTTTTGGGTGAGGTGAATGACGCATCCCGCACTCCGACGATGTAACTGTCAAAAATCGTGGTTTCCGAGTCCATTCAAGAACCAATTCTGTGTTCAACATTGCTCCGAATGGTTGCAGCTCAAGTGGCTGCCGGAGTGAAGTCAACCCATCGCGTACAACAATACCGATTCTTATACACAAGCGATGTGATGCTTGTATATCACAAGCCTATGAATCGATGTGTTGTGTTCACCCCCCCCCCCCCCCCCCCGTATATACTTCGATGATCCATACTGATGTAATGACAGGGTGCCACCTTTCGGTCTGAAGGGGAAATCGCGGTTATGGGTACATTACGTAATGCCTAATTACGAGGAGAGCGTATCTGGGGTAAAGGTGGAAGGCGGAGTCAGTCGAGAAGCTCCGGGAACCTGCTCGAGGGTTCTAGAAGGGGGCGTGGCCAGAGGCGGAGCTTGGCCACGCTGGGGCGTATATAAGGGGGGCCGAACCAGAGAAGGTTCGGTGCTGTTGCGGGTCCTGGCTGCGTCGCTGCTCGCCATCATCTTTCTTCGTCGTCCGGCCACGTGGCCGATCTCCTGCATGGCTCTCACCGTCGCCGTCACTGCGCTGGTCGGGCAGCTGCGTAGTTTGACGCCGACGATGGGGTTGTGTGTTCGGGTCGGCTATGTGTAGCTGCGTTACATAAATGTATCGCCCAGTGTGCTCTTAAAAAATAAGAAGCCTTCTACACGACGTGTCTCAGAAGTCGCTCACTACACTAAGAACAAAAAACAACAATCTTTACGTCCGGGAAAAATGTTTCTGCCCGTCAGCTTTTTCCCCGCGTGAATTTGTAAACGGTGGCAAACCCACACCTCGTGGCCTCCGAGTCGGTGCAGTCCTCGGTGCGCGTCGTGTGCGAGTTCTTCCGAGAGGACGTCGGCGAGTCTTCGCCCTGGGGCGCGAGACTACATTCGGCGCACGGGAGTTGAAGCACAAGTCAAGAGCAACGCCTCGGCGCAAGGAAGCCACCGTTGAAACCGAGCGCCGCCGTCTCTCCAGCGCCGAGCTTCGTGTTCGAGAGTAGCCCCCCTCCCCCGTCTCCCGTATCGATCTCCTGTACGCGCATCGCACTGTAATGCGGTCGCAACGGCCAATAACAATGCGAGCCTCTTATCTGTGACATTCTGTCGCGTCTCCCTGACAACTGTAACAAATGAGTCCCGTGAGAATCGACTCGGGGATATTTTTAGTCGAGTTTTAACGGCTCGGGGGGGGCCCCATGTCGCACCAATCTGGGGTGCCGCGTGCGTGACCTTTCCTCAAGCGTCCCGCTGCCACTCACCGCCTCGGTGCCCAAAGTGATATAATCGCGGCTCAGTGTTGCAATATTTTTTTTTGGTCAAAGGCAAAGCTGCGTTGTGAGGTTGCGATTCGACGTTTGACGAGGACGATTGCCGTGTCGTAACAGAGGTCACGTTGCAAGAATTGTAAACGCCAAAGCAAAACAATGTAATAGGTGAGGTGAATATTGTGTTTTTTTATATTTTCGCGAATAGAGAAACTTTTACTTGTTGAGTTAAAGAGTATATTAACGTTTCATCCTCGTGTGCCTTACCTGCACACTGTCTAATGCAGACCACAGCTTCCTTAACTTTCTCTGCTAGAATATGATTGTCCAGTATATGTAACTGTGATGTGGTATTTACTGCGTCAACTTCGATGCGTCCTTCTGTCTTCACAGACCCCTTGCTACTCTTCTGTCTTCACAGACCCCTTGCTACTCGTTCCGAATCACCTCTGGACCCCCTTAGACCTTTTTATGGACCCATATTGATGCCTACGCTTCCCTTGGGGTCCCCAAACCCCAGGCTAAAAACTGAGCGTGACAATTTATCCTTTTAGGGATTACATAAATTGTTGATAATCAGGGCCGTGATTCAAGAATGTTATATATATTTTTTAGTTTTGCTTTTGCCATCTTATTTGTATTGTTTCTCATTCTGTCTTGTTTGGTACATCGTTGTTCACTCCCTTGGCCTTTGTGCATTTAATTTGCACATCGTTTGTAACGTTGACATTACATTACTCTTGAGATTTGATGCTTGAATTGTGAGCCAGAATAATCGATATTAACGTCGTAATAGGGTCCGGGAGGCTCAGGAGTCGGCACTGAGATGGCACCACCGAGTTCCTGGCTGTGACTCGACCAGCGGTTCTTACCCTTTACTGCAGCCTTGCACCCCTTTGGTTGTCAATCGTTAAAAATATCTACTGTTAATAAGCACACAGGTTTCATGAAGCACAGCAGTTGTGCTTACGTGCCCGTGCTTAATATGTCTTTCGATGATTTACCTCCGAAAAAAATCTGGCCACGTCTCGCACCCCCCAGACAGGGCATCTCGCCCACCCCCAGTGGGTGCGTGCATCCCAGATTCAGAACCACTGCTCTCGATGGATACCGATGATGAAACGTGGTTCTGTATGTATGTATGTTTGTCTTTCACACACCGCATGTAGCCATATGTACTAATCGGAGGTTCTAAAGTTGTATCGAGTTGATAATCTCAGTCTTGTTCCCGAGGATTGACTTAAAATTGTTGGTTTGATTGACATGTGATGGACACTTTTGCAGTGCATATTAAACCTTAGTGTGGATAAGGAGGACTTCTGCAGTGACCTCAGATGTTGTTCTGTGTCGTCATGTTCCGCGACATTCTCTCTCACGGGATAATGCACCGCTGGATGCAGAGCCCCGAATTAAAACGTTCCTGTCCCGCGAAAGTCGCGCACAATTGCAATATAATGGGCACAAAAACCCAATAACCACAACCGATATCGATCGATGAATCCGGTGCATCATTGCACCTCTACCGGGAAGAGCTGCTGTAGGAATATCTCCCTTGCCCCCACTGCCCCTGTCGGGCTCGGTCCCCCCAAGCGGAGGGGGGGTCACGCACCAGGAGCACGAGCAGCAGCAGCACCAGCAGAAGCAGCACGCGTCCCTGTCGGCCCCTGCCCCCTCTGCGCCCCCAGTCTCCTCGGCTTCTGCGCTGTCCTCCCCGCCGCCGGGCTGGGAGGGCCCCTTCACAGGGCGAGGCATCTCTGCTGGTGCCCCAGCTTAGCTGCACAGGAACACACACGGCAACATTAATTCTAGATTTGAAGCTTTCGTGACTGCAAGTATTCATATTCTTAGGTTTTTTCAGTAAAGTCACGTAGGTAAAAAAATGAATAAAAGTAAAATAAAAATAAAATTAAAATCACGACGTTTCGGAGGAAACACAAGCTTCCGTCTTCAGGTGGAACCTTCACAGCATGATAGCTGTATCAAGTAAGAATATAGGCACCATTAATATTGACACCGTTGCGATACTGGAACACCGTCGACCACGGTCAATCCACTGGTGGATGAAGGTCTCTCCGAGCCGGCACCGTCTTTCACAATCCTAAAATGTAATAATTCACCTTGCACCTTGCAAACGAGCTGTTTTTACGAATCCTATCTATTCAGAAGTCCTCGGATGCGTTTCATTCCTTCGCTGCTGCTGCTCACTCTCATTGTCCTTTCTTGCGATGTGTTTCGACGCAAAGCCCACTTTTCATAATTGTTTGAATGCTATTGACCTGCGTTATGTTCTCTAATCCTCGTGTTCATCTTTCCGTCTTTCAATATAATGTAACAATTGAGTGTATTTATCCGGGAAAGCCTTGCCGAGTCTCATGGCTCTTATTTTAGGAGCATCTCTGAGCCACCCCGTTGCCTCCAAACGTCTGGATCAGGTGTGAGCCAGCACTAACAGATCTCACATGTTGGGGTGACCAGCATCACGTCTGCTTCGTCTCCTCAGTGCTGTATTGACTATGGACTGCATCACTTCACCTGCGAATAATCTGTACGTGGAGCTTATGCCTCAAATCTCTTCTGGAACTGCTCCACAAGCCCTCAAGACTGCTGCTGTTATTGAAATCCTGGAGGAAGAAAAAAAAACTACATTGGATCCCAACATCACTGCAGATTTCCATTCTACATTTTATAGGAAATAGTGCAATGACGCATCTTCTGTCATGGTCTCCACCATGACCCAGTTCAATCTTGTTTTTTGCAAAAAAGGGAAATTCCACCGAGATTGCTCTGTAGTCAATGCCCTCTTGTGGATCTCACGCTCATATTTCTCATCGACTTCTCTCTTCCCACATCCCAACTTCACGCAGAGCCTCAAACTTCCATCTGTGTAACATCTCCTGCATCTGCAACTTCCCTGCCTCCCCCCCCACCCAGCTGCGAGTGAGACCCTCCATCCCCTCGCCACATCTCGACTTGACCACTGACATTCTCCTCTGGAGGGGTGTGGGCGGGCAGGGGAGGTTCTTCTGACAATTGCCACCACTCGATGCTTAACCATGACCAGGAGTTCAACCGTCATGAATTATTGTTCGTTGGGTCGCGTGCTCGACAAGTCGTTGCCTCCTGCAATGAGCATGCGGCTTTGCTCGCCTCGTCAAGAGCTTTGAGGGCAGTGGTGAAAATATCGCATTCCAGTGACGGAGCGAAGTGTGTATTCGTCGGACAACCATCGGTGACACTCGAGCACGATGCCACAAGTGCCGGCATGCAGCACCAACACAGATACGTAAACGGAGCGGGGCCTTTTATAAACACGTACGACTAGCTTACACGTGCGCACACATGCATAAAAAAACTACTTTACAGATGTTTGTCAATCTACTTCTGGATGAGGGCCTACGCACGCTTTACGGATCCTCGGATCGTGGCCGGGGGGGGGGGGGGGGTATTTGACCCGACTTACTGCACCACGTTGGTCAGTGCCGGTTCGTGAAGGCGGGGGAGGGAGGGACCCCAGGACCGGTTCGGATGTCACTCGCAGCTGGTCTTAGCTGTGGCTGGAAATCAAACTCGAAGTGGCTAGCTTGATACCGCAGTGCAATGCATGCCAATGCTGTCGCTGCGTTAGACTATAAACAAAGGCATTTAAACAAAACTACGTTTTCTACACAACTATAATTCACAAGTCGCATACCATATAGTGCTGCAATTACTGGATACTGTATGAGGTGTAATTGTAGACTAAAATATAGGTACACATTTCTGAGAATTCTGACTTGACCCCAAGTGGATAATCTAACCTATAATACATTCAACATCTTATACAATAAAATGTACATAATTAATAAAGTAAATTATCACTAAATGTCAGCGTTCTAGTAATGCATATCATCCGCGTAGATCGCTCAGAATGTATCCCATCTCGTTACCACAAGCTATGTACTGTATGTATGTTGAACTTCTTTCGCTCCGTACATAGCCAACCATGCTAATCAGAGGTGCGGGGGAAGGACAACAAACTAAGCACAAAAATCAGTTGTAAAGAAATGAGTGTTCCCATCTAGATTTATAAGTGCATGGCTCCAGTGGCTTCCTAATATCGGATGGAAGAGCGTTCCAGACGGCCGCAGAAGCGCATCTGAACGCGTGCGATGCGGTGACCGTCTTTGTTCTATGATTAGCCGAAAGCCACTGCGAGGATGACTGGAGTTTGCGCGATGGTTTATGCTTCAGCAAGGTGTTGCAGGTTCATTTGTGGCAAGCACTTTGTGTGTAATGAGTGCGAACTTAGAATGTATTTGTTCGGTAACCGGAAGCCAATGCAGCTCAGCGAGCACTGGACATGGTTTAGATCTTGCAGTAAACGCTGGATGGAGTCTGGATAATGCTTGGAAGGCGACCACCATGTACACAAGGGTGTTATAGGCTACTTTGGCACGACGTGGTGGACGCTGCAGAAGAAAATCAACTGTTATTGATGTGAATAGCAAGCAATCTGAAGATGTGACCACCTCAAGATTCAAAGATCTGCGAAACTTCAGTTTGAACGATCCGTGACCCGATGACCTTTTGGCCTTCACCAACCCCGACTGAACAGCGTTGTGAAATCCAGTCAAATCACTCTTCACGACCGGCATGTCGTGTGGAAGCCCTCATCCAGCAGTGGATTGACTAGAACGGCTGTACATGTACTTAGAGCTGGGCAATCGTTCAAGGATTCTGCACAATCAATCAAATCTGTAAATGATGAGAAAAACCCATCCTGACGGAACAATAGTACGGCTTCAAAATTATACCTTCCCAACGATGATAAAAACGTGGAGACATAAAAAAAAAACGGCCTCTGTGCACATTCAAAAAACCCATCAACGTGTTCCTGTAGAAGTGCATTTTGGCCCTCTTGTCTTAGATCACCATCAAAATAGATTCGTGCAAATGTGACTGGACTGGCAGGTTTCAAACTCACTTGGTAGCAGTGAGCATAGCTGACTGTTCTTCATGAGTCCTAATAAAGGACGAAACTAGTCCACAGTTATCTATCTCTGTACCACTGCTGTCTATCAGTCACATTTGCTCAAGAGTATGCGCAGGTGTGGTGAGTAAACTCATACTTTTAAATGTTACCAGGTAAGGCCCACTGAGATATATATATAGATTTATTTAGAAGCGACCTGTCCACAAATGATAGCTCAACGAAGTGGCTTATCACGTGGAAAATTCACAGCAGCCGAATACTCAACGCATGTTTCTAAATGTGGAGGGAAAATCTGGAGGACCCGGAGAAAAATCCACGCGACTACGGGGGGGGGGGGGAGACATGCATACTTTAAATATACAACAGCAGGCGTCAAGGGTCGAACCCACGACCTCCTGTATACCAGGCGAGGGAGTTAACATTTCACCACGCCAGGTAAAGCATGCGCGCAGAGTTAATCACAATTACAAGCGGCCACGAAGTTTCCCCCCCTCCCCTCCCCCAACACATTTCGTCACGGATAAGATGAGCTCTACTCCACCACAATTGTATTTAATGTGTGCAACTGCTGGCTACTGACTCCATACTGAATCTACAGTTCGTGTGCTACGGTGGCGAGATGTTAACTACCTCGCCTGGTATGCAGGAGGTCGTGGGTTCGATCCCGACCCTGACCTCTGCTGTATAATTGGAGTTCGTGTGTCTCATCATAATCATCGTCACGGTGGCGAGATGTTAACTACCTCGCCTGGGTTGCAGGAGGTCTTGGGTTCGATCCCAAATCTGACACCTATATATTTGGCGTTTGCATGTCTCTCTCCCCGTGGTTGTGTGGATTTTTATCCGGGTCTTCCCTCCGCATTTAAAACACCGTGCGTTTAGAATATGTGGCTGCTATAAAACGTCCACGTGATATGCCACTTCGTTGCGCTATCATTTGTGACCAGATCGCTTCTTGAAAAATAGCTTATACAGCTCAGCGAACCTTTCCTGGTAAAATAAAATATATAGTTTAGTTTTAGTGTATTCAAAGGGTCCATTGTCAGCACAATCAGCATTCATGTCACCCTGTTGAATGGAGGAAAACGCGGACTCGGAAAACCACGATTTTTTTGTCTCGTCAAAATGTGGGTGTCTCTCGTCTGTGCCCGAGATGTGGACTCAGAAATCCAACGCACATCGACATCACTGCCATCGTCATTAACGCCGGACCGTCGCTTTGTAAATGATGTGTTGTACGCACACGCATCGAGCTAATGTGCGGGGCAGTCGCCTCCAGTAGGAGCAGACAAGCAGGGCCAACACACGGAATACTAAATCGCAGTTTTCTCTGCTCGGGCTCACGCCCTGTGAGATTGCATAGCGAGATACAACGAGCGGCATTGCAATCCTAGAGTGGGACAGATCTGTCTCTTAAGTATACTTGCTGTCGAAAGCCATGCACTCCCGCACGCACGTTCATTAAATGATCATCATCGTCGTTGTAACCACATCAATGATGTTAAGGCTCAGCACCACCGAACCACCGCAGCAAAATTGTCCCTCCCTGCGTAAAAAAAATGCTGTGTAACAAACACACATGCGTACAAAGATACAGATTCCTCGTGTAGCAGGCTGCTGAGACAAGTGCTGTTAGCGAGAGCCTATCAAGGCCGGTACGACACACGAGGGGATGGTGTGTTACCGGCCGCCTTTGTCTCTCCCTGTGCTCATGTTTACACACCGCACCAAGTACTCGATAGTCAAGCCGGGTCGATATAGTGGAGGCTCGGGAGCGGTTCAGATACCACTCGCCAATGATATTATAGCCGTGACCAGGAATGATACATACTGGAGACGCCGGGTTCGTAGCGCAGTGCGTTAACACTACGCCACCGCTCCCCATAGACGCGTACCTTACACAAACACACACACGCGCGCAGTACAGTACAACCTTTTCCAGGATCTCGAAGGCATGCGGCTGCCGCGATGGCTGGAATGATGGTGACGCTGCCGGGGATGAGCCTGCTGCTTGCTCCGAGCGTGCGTGTCATATAACATGCGTGTCCATCACGTGTAGGAGCCGTCCCCCCTCTCTCCCCTCTCTTCCCCGCTCTCTCTCTCTCTCGATTTCCTTCGCGCTCCACCGCCCGCGCACTTTTACGCATCTTCCCATTCGAATCCGTCAGGCGCGCGCCTCGCGCCACTCTCTTGATTTGACCGCACGGGATTATCGGAGGAGCGCGTCGCGATGGTGGCCCGCGGTGTTTGCCTGCCCCGTCGTGCACAGTCGCACGTGGAGTCCCTCCTCCCGGCGCTGATGAACGCACGCGGCCGATCGAGGGTGCTCGCGAACGGCGAAGCGTGTTCAAATCCATCATAGAGGCGATTGTTTTTTTCGTGGGTTAGATCGCGTTCGTATAAATGTGTCGTTAAACCGGCCACCACCCGACACGGCCAATCAGTAAGGTTTGCCACGTAAACACAACATGGCAATTCGTTACTACGGCGTGTTGGGGAGTAAACCCACAACATTGACAATTTGTTTCGTATTAAAATTGTGAGTTAATAACCGCCACCCTCTGCTGTTTACCCAGACAAGACTCGCCGAGTCTCGGGACGATTTTATGATTGCATTCACAGGCGCGTCCTGCCACTTTGATAGTTGGCAAAATACCATTCGTGCGCTGTTCGTTTGTCGAAAGAAACCGGACAACCCGTGCCAGAGCCGTGCAGAGCCTTCATGATGAGCAACGATCTGGCGTCGTGAACACGCGCGTACACAGCGGCTCGGCGGAGAGAACATTACGTGTAAGTGTGGAGGGGTGCGTAGCAAACACACGTGTCTCAATTGCACAATGACTGTCACACGTGTCGAGTGAACGCGCATTATGCGCGGAACGCTTCACTTTTACGCGTGCTATTACGCCGTGGGGTACACTGAACGTTGCATATGGCTAATACGGTCGGAGTGCGTCAGTGCCGCCGGAGTTGGAGCCCTGTGCAATGCGGATCCAGCGATTCCCCACAGCCTCCACAAACCCGCACTGGCCACTGTGGTGAAGTTTGGTTTAAATGGCCCTCGGTGTCCACAAGGTGCGGGGGAGAACCCTCATCATAGGTAAGCGGGCCGTACGTGCGGTTATTAATGAACGTTACGTATGTTGCGTAATCATAAACTAATAACTAGTTTTACACGATGTATTATACAGCCGTGCTAAACAGCGCATAACATATAGCCCACGCCGATGTGATGAACCTTGGTCTGCATAATTAACTTAAACACCACGCTTCACATGACGTCCATCATGTGCGTAACAAAGACAAAGATCCCCCATATAGCCTTAACAGACTGTAGGGGCAAGTGCTGTTAGCGAGCACCTATGAAGGCCGCAACGGTACACGAGGGGGTAAGTGGCCAGCACCACGCCCGACCGCCTTTGTCTCCCCAGTGGCGATGTTTAGACACCTCACCAGGTACTCATTTGAGGCTGAGTCGATCTAGGGGAGGCCCATGACCGTTTCAAATAATCGTCACTGGTGTTGGCCGTGAGCGGGAATCGAACCCGGGTCGCCAGGTTCATAGCGCAGCGCGCTAACCGCTACACTACCGCTCCCGCACACACACACGCACGTACACACGCGCACGCACACACGCACACACACGCGCACGGTGCTTAAAATGAGCACGAGTGTTTAACACCTTGCACACGCGGTGAACACGTGCTTCGCCTACTCTACATCCGCACAAATTCTGTCAACACCGCCGTGTTCACATTGACGAGACACGCGTGGTCGTCGACAAGACAGGTCGACGCAGCACACACGGGATACTGCTGCACATCGTCCATGTACCCAAAGCAGTCCGTGCAGACGACATGCCTGCCGTATACTGGACGTTCAAACTTAGAAGAGTCGACAGTCTATACTGAACACGGTCCATATATGCACGGCATGCAAACGCAATCTAAAGGGCATTTAGTAACATTAGTTTTATTTATGGCCTTTTGGCAATCCACTGCTGGATGAAGGCCATCCTTACGCCGTCTCAGCTATGGGGGGAGGGGGTGGGTTGTCTGACCATACTTCACCACGCCGGTCAGTGCGATTTGGTGAAGAGCAGTGGAAGGCGGATGGGGGGTGGGGTGGAAGAGGGTCGGGGGATCAGAACTGATTCCAGACATCACCTGTCACTGATGTTAACCGTGGCCAGGGAACGCAATTCGCCGGTTTCATCACAAGCGCAGTGGCGCAATCCGCACGACATCGCACTCTACCACGCTCGCTCATATTATTACACACACACACAGACAGAGTTGGTGTAGCGATAGCACCCGCCGCACGGGTGTGTGTGTGTGAAGCACAGGCTACTGCTGCTGCTCCCGCTCGTTACCTGTTGCTCGACTCCACCGTGGCGGAGTCCATGCGCTCCGAGCGCGGCTGCACGCGCGGGCGAGATGTCGTAGCGGCAGCAGCAGCGGTGAGACGGCCCGCGTCTTGTTGATGATGTGGATCGTTAAAAACTAATAAAATAAATAAATGCAACTCGCTCACACCCCACACCCTACCCCCTCCCCGTGTAGCCTTAATAGACTGTTGGGGCTGTTAGCGAGGAGCAGCACCGATGAAGAGCCGCGCGTGGGTTGTGGGTGGCGAGCAGCACCACGCCCGGGTCGCCGTCTTTGTCCCCCGAGCCGCGGCGTTTACGCATCGCGCCAGGACACTCATTTTTTTAGGCTGAGTCAACCTAGGCGGAGGCCCCTAGGAGCAGCACCCGTCCAGACCATCGTCGCCGGTGTTGCCCCCCCCCCCCCCCGAGGGCTCCACCTTCGAAGGGTCTCTGTATCCGTGTCTCTCTCTCTCTGTGCACGGGGGGGGGGGAGCGGTAGTGTAGCGGTTTGTTTAGCGCACAGCGCTGCGAACCCGGCTAGCCGAGATCGATTCTCGCTCGCTCGCGACCAACAACCGGTTATGGCTCTTCCCTAGGTCGACTTCGCCTTAAATCAGTGGCTGGTGCGGTGTGACAACAATGGGGATACAATGGCGGCCCGTGACGCTGGCCACCCAACCCCGTGTGCGTGCTGCAGCCGGCCTCGCTAGGTGATCGCCTACAGCACTTGCCCCTACGGTCTGTGAAGGCTACACGGGGGAGCTTTGTCTTTAGCATTAGAAACGCCACGATTTTCCTTCCCTCCCCTCCCCCCCATAATTGACGCAATGTCTCGATTTGGTTGTCATTACGGGTTCGAGTCAAGAACGGATTTTTGGTCCGCGTTGTACGTCGACTCCGTGTCTCCTTTGTTCCCGTCTCGCCTGTCCTCTCTCGCTCTCTCTCTCGCTCTCTCTCTCTCGTTTGCATCGATTCGTTCGCGCTCGTCTGGTTCCGTGTTGGTTCGCGCCGTCGTCTCATTGCTTCCTGCAGCCACGCGTCCGCTCCGATTCGGCCCCGCTGTTAGTGCCGCTCGCAATGCGGCCCGAGTATCCGGGCGCGTTCGTTGCCGCGTGCGCGGCCCCAACCGTGGCGCTGATCGCCTCTGGTGGCGCCACGGCACCGCAGGCAGCAACCCCCCCGGTGGTTGTTTACCAGTCGAGCCGCGTCGGAACATGAACGGGCACATGGAAGACGATGCACAGAAGAGAGAGCGATTGTTGGCTGTGCGGCGCAGTGGAATGGGAACGTTTATTGGAATTGGAGGAATCCGATGAGCTATGAAGTTCAATGTCCGGTCGAGGCCGGGTCAGAACGTTACAACAACAAACACAACGAAAAGACACGAAAGGCGTGCAAAGTATAGGAAAGGTAAACACATCGCTTAAAAAAGACGTGCAAATTAAACTTAACTACGTCTTTTATCTTACCAAATAAAGCCCACGGAACTATTAACTTCTATCTCAGAAGCGACCTGGCTACAAACGATAGCTCAACGAAGTGGCTTATCACGTGGACCTAGCAGCAAAATACGGTTATCTAAATAACACGATGATGCGCGTGCTACGTGTGCAGTGTCGTACATCCCTGTAATCTGCGCTCCTTCGACGGAGGAGGAACAGCAGAAGGTGCACGAGCTCTCCGCCTGAAGCCCCCTCGTGACTGCGCGCACCTCCACGCACGCATTGCCATTTCGCTCCTGGGACAGACTCGCCATCACACGCAATGTCCCGTCGAGGCAGATCAGAATGGAATCGTTGCGAGTGGGACCCCCCCCTCTCCCCCGTGGCCCAGCTCTCAGGATGAGCCCTGCAGCAGAGGTCGCAACCGGGTACCCGATACCCGTACCCTACCCGGCTACCCGTTTGCGACCCTGGTGCGGCCGGGTACGGGTAGGTCGTGAGTCACTGGTGAGTAACTGTTTGTCACTCATTTCCCAACGTCTTGTCTCTTCTCACAATTCAAGTTCCTAGAATCAACCCACCCGCGCCTGCAACATGGCTTCATCCCAGAGGTCGCAATCAGGTACCCGATACCCGTTTGCGACCCTGGTGCGGCCGGGTACGGGTAAGGAATCAAAACCCGTCTGCGACCTCTGCCCTGCAGTAAGTCGCCGTGGCCACCACGCGGCGCCTCGCCCTAGGAGCGGTGGCGCTGTGATAGGGATAAACTCGTACACCCGACAGAATCACCGATCAAAGATTTGCCCCCCCCACCCACTCACCCCCCGACATTGTGTGGCAGCTAGTGAGCGTGCCTCTGGCCGAAGGGGCCGTGTCTTTGCCCATACATGGTGTTGGGGATCGTAAATCGAGATTGATTGTATGGATTGCGCTCAGCCGTTCCAACGAAAACAAACATTCAAAAATGCCGGGTTCATCGTAATTTGAGGGTTGATAGCTGTGTCGATTGATTGCCAATCGATCCATGGATCAAGTTATCATGTGACACGCCCCCCCCCCTTCATTCGATTGGCTAATATCAGCAAGATCGGTGATTCCATCGCAGTCCGATTTTATTGTTACCACGGCCCGAGAGGAAGCCGAGTACACAATGAGGACAGTCGTGACGCGCGCAAACAGCCCAGCCTTCTGTGTTTGTTGTTGTTGTTGTACCAGGTTAGGGCCCACTGAGCGATACAGCTATTTTCCAGAAGCAACCTGGTTATCACAAGTGAGAGCTCAACGTAGTGGCTTATTTGGAAATTTAAAGCAACCAAATAAACTAAACAAACGCACTCTTACGTCTCTAGACGTGGAGGGGAACAAAACTGGGGGACTCAGAGAAACATCCTCGCGATTGTCTGGAGGTGGAGTTGGTGGATCACGGTGAGATCATGCGCGAAAATAACAAATTGAGAAAATAACCACGCTCTAAAGTAGGCGTCGATAACTTTGTTTTTCGTACCGAGCGGCGCTGGAAGGACGAGTGGTATAGTCGCGAATTGCTGAGGAAATAGAAACTGCTTCAACACATCACTCTTTAACTCCATCAACAAAGTAACTTGCAGCACCACACCTATCACCATCCTAAGGGAAAGAATGGCAACCCTATCTCCGACCCCCAAAAACAGGTTCGTAGATTTGCTGAGCATTTCTGTGACACGGTGGAATTGACCCTGCTGGTGCTGCTGTGCCTCAAATATTGGAGGAAGTCGCCACTCCTTGTGAGTGGTTGGCTGATGTGCACAGTGGGGACCACAGCTGGTGCATTTTCCAGTCATCTCAGTCAGGCAACCCATGGCACCTCCTGCCAGAGGGCCTTCGACATTTAACGTGGCCTCAAAGTGCACCTAGCCTGGCATAAGCGCCGCGACATAGTTGTGCCATGTGATATGTGGTGTGGTAGTATGTAGACTGTTTGGTGTAGCTATATGTACAATACATGTAATGCAATGTTTCTATAGAGTATTCATATCGTGTGTGTACGTTGCTTATACCTTTTACGTAGCGTGTGTACGTAGCGTGAGGCGTATGTGTTCACAGTATGGTGTGTGTGTGTGTGTGCAGCGTGCTGTGTATGTTGTGGGATGTACGTAACTAACGTGTATTAAGCAGTGTCGTGATTTGGGTTGGATAGACGAGCTGTGTGAATTGTTATTTATTCACAGGGTACGGCCACTGACATTCAAACGTGTTCATCGGTGTATTGATTTGCGCACAGTAATCATGTTCATGGTACAAGTCGTTCTTGAGAATAACCGACTTCAAATCAAAGGGAAAGCCTTAAGATTGCACTCACGCCTCCACAGCTGTAGCTGATGCGATGATAATAATCCACGGGTAGCGAAAGGACTTGTCCATATGTGGGAAGGCACCAAGGTTGCTGGAGAAATCATCACGCGCACGCGGGGAACACGCTCCACCGTCAGTAACAACGTTTTGCTCCAACCCTACTTTCTGTACTGCCTCATACCCCGGCAACTCCGCGGATGGGCGTATGACACACGGCTCTCAACGCGTTTACAAACCACATTCACAATCAGGTACGAGAGTTATCTTATCCAAACACACGCACACACCAGCAGGACAGGTCGGCAAGCAAGCAGACGTAACTGGTTATATATATATACAAGTACAGTAATTATATAGAGATAATGATGGTGATGTGTGCGACAGGGCCTGAGTCAGGATGTATTTGCCCTCCGGGAAACACACAAGTAGACATAAAAAAAAATCATGTTTTAAAATTAAGCTTGAAAATGTCCAGCACTGTTCATCAGCGCACACGAATCAAAAACTAAACTACTGCATTTAATTTTACCAGGTCAAGCGCACTGCGCTGTTCGCTTTTTTCTCACAGGCAACCTGGCCACAAGTCATTACTCATCGGAGTGGCGTATATCATACGTGGGGATTTATAGTCGCGGCCAAATAATGTCGACGCACGTTTATAATTGCGGAGAGCAAAACCGGAGGACCCAGAGAAAAAATGGACGCGACCATTACGGGGAGAGAGAACACGCGAACTCCCTCTGTACACGAGTCAGGGTCTTGAATAAAACCCGTGGCCAAGTGCATATCAGTGAAGGCTGGGTTCGTGTCTGGCGTTTGTGCGGGCGGCTCTGCTGCCGTGACTCATGGTCCCAATGTGAGCGGCGTCGTCTGCATATACCACGGGCAGCTGCGCTGTTGCGTACGTGTAGCAGCGGCGCCAGCGACAATGTGTTTGCATTCTAGATTTGAAGCTTTCGTGACTGCAAGGATTCATATTCTTAGGTTTTTTCGGTAAAGTCACGTAGGTAAAAAATTAAAATTAAAATTCATAAAAGTAAAATAAAAATAAAATAAAATAAAAATCACGACGTTTCGGAGGCAACACAAGCTTCCGTCTTCAGGTGGAACCGTCACAGCACGATAGCTGTATCAAGTAAATGAGAGATTACAAGAGATACCACTCCGTATATATACTGGTTGAGGGGGGGGGGAGATGCAGGCGGTGTAACTGCACCGGGGCTCACGGGCCGAATGCGTCCGTCCACCAGGTTCTGAAGACGGTGACGCACTGGATATCCCACCTACTTTATTCCATACAGCAGGGCCCATTACAACCACTCGACGTCACTGGGCCATGATGTTTCGCGAGAATGCCCAATCGTGGGCCATGCAACATCGAAAGCGCAAAACGTGGCGTGCGCATTTTTTTTATTTTGTCCACCACGAAGCCAGCAGCTTACAGATTTAATCATCGCACGTGCAGTCTGCGTCGAGAGAGCGCTTGAGAAAGCGTGAGAGTGCTCGTGCGATGATCGTTGACTTGCGTTACGTAACATGCATCACTCTGCATGATGTGGATGATGGACCATTAAACGATTGCGGTGTAGACTCTCGCTTCCACTTAATGTAAGGCATCCATCAGATTTGACTGGAATAGACCAGGCCACTTGTTCCCATGATATACTGAAATATACATACTGCGATAGGCATACAAATTGGCTTTTCTGTAACAGTGTTTTCATCAAGGAGATAATTACGCTCGTATGTGGACGTATTTTTGATCCAATCCAGGTCATGGTCGGCAGCCAGTTTGACTGTAATCCGCATCAGTGGTTTGAGACAATCACGACTTTACAAAGAGGTCGTTCAGTATTCTTTGATTCTAGATTTGAAGCTTTCGTGACTGCAAGGAATCATCTTCTTAGGTTTTTTCGGTAAAGTCACGTAGAAAGTAAAATAAAATAAAAACAAAAATCACGACGTTTCGGAGGCAACACAAGTCTCCGTCATCAGGTGGGACCGTCACAGCCAGATTAGCTGTATCAAGTGAGGCAATGATTCAAGATGTAATCCCTTAAAAGCGAGTTGAGGGGGGAGGGAGAGGGAGGGGGGAGCTCATCAGACTATGGTAGCCAATGAAAGGAACGTATCGGGAGGGAGGGGGGGCGAGGCCAAAAGGGTGGGCGATGGACGTGGAAGCGCTTGTGCCCAAGCGGCCAATTACTGCACACGCCAACACAATGGAGCGATTGTGCGCAAGCGGCCAGCCACTGCACCCGCCAACACAATGGGCAGAGAGGAGGAGGGGGAGGTCTAATACACATGATAGACAAAAGAACGAAAATGATGATGGGTACAAACTTAGGGGGAGCTCATCAGACTATGGTAGCCAATGAATGGAACGTATCGGGAGGGGGGGGGGGCGGGGGGGGGGGGCGAGGCCAAAGGATGGGCGACGGACGTGGAAGCGCTTGTGCGCAAGCGGCCAATTACTGCACACGCCAACACAATGGAGAGAGAGGGGGAGTGGGGGGTCTGATACACATGATAGACAAAAGAACGAAAATGCCCATGTTTATACCAATGCTGGCTGAACAATGAAGAGAGTACTGTTAAAATAACTGGGGATGTTAACACTCGGTAAAGTACAGTAAAATAGTGCCTGTCAGATAAGATGGTCCAAAAAATTTGTGATTAAGTCTTTTTTGCGTGGTTGATAACATCTTTCCAATGATTACTAAGTTTGTACCCATCATCACGGTTGAAATTATGTCTGTGTTTGTATATTTGTATGGCTTCGTGTACAAACCTTTGATGGTAGCCGGGAGGTTTGCAGAGAACCTTGGTCTCGGAAAAGACAATTTCATGAGAGCCCACCGAGTTGTAGCAATGATCGGCCACGGCAGAAGAATCAGTTCTGCCGTGTTTCAGATCTGACTTGTGCTCGCGGACACGATCAGAAACATGACGTTTCGTTTCTCCAATGTAGCAATCACCACAAATGCAACTCAATTTGTAGACTCCAGGATACTGTAAGTCAGGAACGACATCCTTCACAGATGGAATCAGATCACGAATTTTATGCACTGTACTGAATCGGACTTGGATCTTATGTTTGTTTAGAATTTTTGTTTGTTTAGAATTCATTGGCTACCATAGTCTGATGAGCTCCCCCTAAGTTTGTACCCATCATCATTTTCGTTCTTTTGTCTATCATGTGTATTAGACCTCCTCCTCCTCCTCTCTGCCCATTGTGTTGGCGGGTGCAGTGGCTGGCCGCTTGCGCACAATCGCTCCATTGTGTTGGCGTGTGCAGTAATTGGCCGCTTGGGCACAAGCGCTTCCACGTCCATCGCCCACCCTTTTGGCCTCGCCCCCCCTCCCTCCCGATACGTTCCTTTCATTGGCTACCATAGTCTGATGAGCTCCCCCCTCCCTCTCCCTCAACTCGCTTTTAAGGGATTACATCTTGAATCATTGCCTCACTTGATACAGCTAATCTGGCTGTGACGGTCCCACCTGATGACGGAGACTTGTGTTGCCTCCGAAACGTCGTGATTTTTGTTTTTATTTTATTTTACTTTCTACGTGACTTTACCGAAAACACCTAAGAAGACAGTATTCTTTGGTTTTTTCGGTAAAGTCACGTAGGTAAAAAAATAATAAAAATGAAAACAACTAAATTAAATCACAATTTTTTTTTTTTAAACAACTAAATTAAATCACGACATTTCGGAAGCAACACAAGCCTCCGTCTTCAGGTGGAACCGCCACAGCAAAATCACTGTAGTGGATAAAGAGAGCTGTTTAGAGAAACAGCTCTCTTGTTCTTGCTTAAAGTAATTTTGCTGTGGCGGTTCCACCTGAAGACGGAGGCTTGTGTTGCTTCCGAAACGTTGTGATTTAATTTAGTTGTTTTCATTTTTATTATTTTTCACCTACGTGACTTTACCGAAAAAACCAAAGAGTATGGATACTTGCAGTCACGAAAACTTCAAATCTAGGTCGTTCAGTCTCAGTGCGCCACCACCACAGTCGAAACCTTAAACCAACGTGGGCAGATTTCAACTGGGCTCACTTTCTATCGATTTAGTTAAATTCGCTACCAAACAAAATACGGAAATACTATCTAATGGTCATCTAAAACCCGTGAACTATCCATTACATACAAAGTCATTATGCATTGATGTAAATCATTGCTGGGAATAACGAATCAACAGACGTCCGTTCTATCTCCTCATGCAAATGACAGCTCTGAGTCATCTGCCTATTGGGGTTTCCAATACAAAATTATCCAGCGGCAAAGCAAGAAGAATCTGGACTATTAAATGCTAGCCAATGAACAGCGCATAACGTTTGCTGTTTTACAACATCGCATGTATTACTTGTGGGATTAAGAACCACACAGAACTCGCACAACTCAAACACACAGTACAGATTCTTGCCCGCGGCCTTCTAAAGCGTCACATGAATGCAGAGGGCATCTCCCCAGTAGAAGCTACGGCTCCCTCGTCGTTTATGTACCGAGGCAGTCACAAAGACAATGCTTTTATAGAATGATGATGTAGCTGAGCAAATAATGGACCGAGTGAGTGATTACGCACAGCACTTGGAGCTTCTCCACTTACAGAATCCCACCACCTGCCGCCCCGTGCACCCACCCAGCTCGCTGGCCCTAGCGTGGAATTACAGCCGGGAAACTGAACACACAATGTTGAGTTTTATTTGATTTATTTCGTGTACTTTTGCGTCGCTTTTTTTGCGCGTGCGATACGAGATACGAGATATGCACGCACCCCAAGAAGGAGTGCGGAAGGGATTGCCCGCCATGGTGATTTGTCGGGGGGATCTTATGCAGTCAGCGTTGGGCCCAACGCTGACTTGTTTGCCGGGATTAATCCTGTTGTGTGGATTCTATTTGTCTGCACAATACCCCGCCTCCACCTTCGTCTTACACAACGCCGCGCGACAATAAACGCCGCTCAAAGAGCTCAAGATTTACAGATGAGTTGTTGCAAACAAGTGTTGTACGTCATCCGTTTGACCCTGGCAAGCGTTAGGAATAATATTTGCGTGCACTGGTTGTTGAACATCTATCGCAAAGTACGTCGCCAAACCTGCTAATCGAAGGACAAGACTAAACGCAAAAAGCAGTTCTAAAAAATTGAGTTTTGAGTCTAGGTTTGAAAGATTTAGATAATGTTTAATCACTTTAAAAATGTACGCTTGATCGAATCGACATTCTCAGAGGTACCGGCTCTAGGGCTCCAGCAAAATATTTCTGAATTATATTCTTGGTTCTTTCGGTAAAGTCACGTAGAAGGGAAATAATAAATAATACAAATATAAAAAATATAAATTCTCACGACGTTTCGACTGCAACACAAGCAATCATCATCAGGTGATTGATGAAAATTTCTCACCTGATGTTGATTGCTTGTGTTGCAGTCGAAACGTCGTGAGAATTTTTAATGTTTTATATTTTTATTATTTGATTATTTCCCTTCTATGTGACTTTACAGAAAGCACCAAGAATATGAATCCCTGCAGTCACGAAAGCTTTAAATCATTTCTGAATTGTTTCAGCCATGTGGCCGTCTGATGCATTGTCCTATATTAATTGTACTTCTTCAAACAACACAAACGATGCCTCCACCCAAACGTGACGGTATAATTGTGTCTCATTCAACGCAATGCAACCACCTCCCCGTGTAGGACATCGGAGTACATTCCGTCTAAAGTTGGCAATTTAATGACATCGACGCAGCGATAAAACGCAACCGTCGTCAGTGCTTGCACTGGCTGATGTAGCGCCCTCTGTATCCACCAGATGGAGATGATAGTATCTGCAACACGGGGACAAGTATTCAATCATACTTTTTTGCGGAGATGTACATTCCCTGCTCTCCGGGAAAACAATAGTAAAAAATAAAGATAATGCAGGAATAAATTGTTTGAAGTTTAGCAGGGGGTTATGAAACGTGTTAGTCTCAAACTGGTGTTCGGTGGCGTGTTACATTACATTGATGTAACTATCCGCTTTGGCAATGTTGAACATTTTTTTAAATTATTATTTTGTGTGTTGTGTGGAAATGTATTATGTGCAGGAAGCGTTAGGTACTGGCGCTCTGATCACATTAAACTGACATTTACTGCCGCGTGATGTGTGAAGTGCGTATTGTTGACGCAAAACGTAGTTACAATTTGGAAAAAAAAATCTAAATAACATCCTAATAGTCATGATTCGAAATCGCATTGCAATGGCTATAATGCGTGCATCGTTGCATATCTGTTCACCGGAGTCGCCATAAGGCAATTAATAATTACTGCGACAGTTTTTAAGCTCTTACTGCAAAAAACAACAACTATAGACTACACGCAAACACACACACACACTGCTTGCCTTTAAGTTCTTCAGTGGCTGAGAAAAGCCATACGCAATATCAGAGGTTTACGCTGACTGTGTCGACAGCAGCCTCATTGGGGTGGTGCTGAACGGGACAGCTCCCTCTCCGCCTGAACCCACGGGTGAGTGCTACGAAACGAGCGGGGATTAACGCGTCTTGATTTCCGTAGCGAAAACAAAACAAAAACCCGCTATGGCCACACCATGAAGGTCATAATGAGTAATCCTGTCTCCCGAGGGACCGCGACTTTCCATAGATGGAGCGGCAGCATCACACGTTGGGAGATGCCCCGGGTAAGGGTCGCAACTAGGTGTCGTATCATGCACACATGTACAGCCCTTATGCCGATCAACTGCTGGATGAACACCTTCCCTACGCCGTGAATTTCGTGGGCGGTTATTTTCAAAATGCAGTAATACCCCGATTTACATCCCCCCCCCCCACCCCCATTAACGTCGTTTCGCAAATACGTCGTCACTTAAATTTTGTAACACCACTACCTGATTTGCGTTGCCTCAACCCACGCTTACGTCACTAACAGGATCATACGTCATTTCTCGTATCCGTCGCCTCGGCCATCGCCTCCACGGTAACCTGTGACTCGCTTCGATTCACGTCGTTTCGATGTTCGACGTCGCACCTTTCGGGAACGCATCCCCGACGTAACCCGGGGTGTTAATGTATTTCACCACGCTGGCAAGGGCGGGTTGGTCATGTAGGGGAGCTTCAACGTGGGAGTGTAGAAGCACCGTACAATAATGGAATTGTCTGCATTGCCATCTACTGCCCACAACGCGAACCCGCAGATCGGTCGCATTTCAAGTGTTTTTTTTTGCCATTGGCGGATACACACCCTGATTATTTCAAAAACTATTGCACCAAAACAACCTTAGTGTCTCACGACTGGAGGAGGGTCCTTCTAAGTTTTCGCAGTAGGGGGCGATGATTGCTATGTATACGTTACATGTATTACAACATTTGTAAACACATTCCTGCGGAGGGAGCTGGTAGGAACGTTGGGTTGCTCGGTCAATGGCCAGGGTCAACAGCGGGGTGGTGTATTCCGCAAATATGCCCGACTGTGAGGGCGGGCACAAGCCGGCGTGAGTAGGTTAAACGTTGAGTTTTATAAGGGCACCACGGGGTGACCAGCCCCTCCCCACCCAGCCCCACCCCTCCCACCCCCCACCAAGTCCCATCCTCCCCACCCAGCCCCTCCCCACCTTCCCCTCCCCACCCAGCCACTCCCTCCCCACCCAGCCACTCCCTGCACGATGGACGGACACAATAATCCCCTGTGGGCTGGTGTAACCAGGAGGTTCCTACCAGTATTACATTTTCTATCTACGTGACTTCACCGAAAGAACCAAAGAGTATGTATTACAAAATTGAGTCATTTGCGGTGTACACGTACTCCATTAAAATTTGACAATTTTTTGTACCATAACGCCAGAACACGGTGGCCTACTCTTGCCAACAACGTCGCGGGATATTTAACGTCCACTCTAGAGGTGACACGACGTGCGGTAACTTCGCGACAGACACCCGCAGCGGCCGTAGGGTTCGAGACTGTGAGCCTCTGCGACGAGGGGGCGAACGGGCGACAATTTGAGAGAGAGGATGCGGCGCCGCTGCGCTTTGTGGAGCTGCTACTTGGGCGGCCGCTGGACAAAACAACTTCAGTGATAGAGGGGTGGCGAGTGTCAATGATGGGGGGAGGGGGGAAATAAAACACCGACACAAATATTCGTCAGGCTTACTGCATGGAGAGCTCAGTGCTTTATGTCGGAGGCGTGCTCCCTCTCTTTCGATGTAAATCATAAACGTATACTGCATTTAAGACGTCGAGCAAGGCACAGACGTGCAAACAGGCTGGCCTTCTCCGTGTCGACGAGCATTTTATACTGCTGTCTGCCCGCGAGAGAAGTTGCGGCACTGCCAGAGGGAGACATGGCAGTCGATAGCAGATCATCTCAGTGATTAATCCCCCGGTTAAATGGTCCGCTTCGTGGTCAGTCCCTGTTCGTCTTCCAATATTTGCTCGATCCGAAACCTCTGTGGACAACAAAACAAGTCACATTTAATATCATAGTTCAGAAAATGATTTTGCACTTATTCGTAATAAACAGTGTCACCTTTGGATGCATATACCCTCGCAGGGAATGCTGTAACACTGACTTAAAGCCTTATTCTTTATGCACGTTTGTCTGTTCCTCGTGTTTATGTTCCTATGTTTGTCTATCATACGACGTATGACATAGGGAAGTAAATAGACGCAATTTTGGTGAAAAATTGTCATTATTAAGGTCGCAAAATGTAACTAAACATGAAAGGTGTGCAAAAAGCACGGAGAGATGCATGCTTGGGATTTACAATGAGAGACAGGACGAGGAACACGTGAGGCAGAAAACATATGCAAGCTAGAGACGTGGTTTTGACTCTTAACAAAAGTAAGCGGGCATGGGTAGGACACACCGCTAGAAGTGATCAAGATTAACTGTGGAGTGCCAGCCAAGGGAGAGAACACAGACGAGAGGACGTCTACCACAGAGGGGGTGCGGTGAAATTAAACTAAATATAATTTGAACATACAGAGGTAGAAATAAGTACAATACAGTATGAAATAATGTATTTCCACTCAAATTTCCAATTTGTTTACCCAGTCCCTTCATACAAGATTGATTGAGACAGGAAACGTTAATTTTTAGTTATAAATATATATTTGTATATCTGTACATGCAGTGGGTTTAGGACCTATATTAAGATATTTATATAATACTAATAATATTTTTTACACTTTTAAACCACCTTTCACGCAAAGGTTGCAAAGTTCTGTACAGAGGTAAAATATAAATATATATCAGGAAAATAACTGTTACCCCAATAAAAGCATGCAGTCTAGTGATAGGAACATCCGTGAAATAAAATAAAAAAAAACCCAAGGTTAAGTCAAAAGACCTTCAACAACAGATGATGTCTTAAGGTGTGATTGGAAGCAGCAGCGAGAAACTCAGCTTGGACCAAATGGCTGGTGGAAGTGATTGTCACAGTCTGGGGGCCACACAGGAGGAGGCCCGGTCACCGCCCATTGAGCGCAGGTTTTCTCCCAAGATCACAATGATCAGTGGTCAACAATCCAAGCAAACAGCCTCTTAACAAAAGCCTTCAGACTCTGCAAGCCTTTGCATAGCCAATTCTAATAAACGGTCTTTTGCCAATCCAATAGAGCGTGAGGACCTCCCAGTCATGGGTGTTGTTAGACCGTTTTTCCATCAAAATTGCGTGTATTTACTTCCTTATGTAATATATATTGTTTATGATAGGCAAGCACAGGAACATAACAACGAGCGGTGCTGCTGTCTGTTCACATTAGGCTCGTGAGTAGTGGTCGTCTGGTCAAGTTTTTACGTTATGGCCATTCCACATCTCGCTCATCAATACCACAACACGCACTTCTGATCGTGATGAACACGGATGGTCGCAGCGATTACGCTCCATCTTCAGCCCCCTCTACACATGAGATATGATTGCGAACGACAGATCGATCATTAGCGACGAGTTTCGGTTGTGAAGCATTAGCGAGCACAAAGAAAATCAAAAATGCACTAAGAAATATATAAAATAAACCGTAGCCTAGAGATATACTGTATCTATGTGTGTGTCTCTCTCTGCTTGTGTGTCTATGTGTCTCTGTGTCTGTGTTTTGTCTCTCTCTCAAATTGAACAATCTATGGAAGAACGTAATGAACCAGGTAGGGTGTTGACTTGAGTTAGTTTAACACCTAGGCTTTCGCAACCAATATTATTCATAATAAACGTGTTTGGGTTAGATCGCGTTATTTATAAATGTGTCGTAACCCTCCACCACCCGACACGGCCAATCAGCAAAAAAAGTGTCACGTTGACAAAAGACAAATAGTTCACTGCTTTAGCCCACCGGTGTATTGAAGAGTGAAACCACAACATTTACAGTATTTGAGTATGACGTTTCGCTGCTAATTGCATCCAGCAACACTTTTTTTGCTGATTGGCCATGTCGGGTGGTGGAGGGTTACGACACATTTATAACTAACGCGATCTGACCCAAAAACGTTTATTATGAATGACTTGTGTTAGCCGACTCTCTGTGTTGTATTGCATTATATTTCTAAGTTTACTAGGTTTGTTTTCTCATTTATTCTTACCTGATGACGGTTGCTTGTGTTGCAATCGAAACGTCGCATTCGATTATTAAATGTATTTTATTTCTACGTGACTTTACCGAAAGAACCAAAGAGTCTATCGACATTATCGACTCTTGGGGCAACGGTTATTCGCGAGCACCTGTTGACATCGATATAAAAAAAACAATGTGATGGTGTGGGCAAGACCACTCTCATGCCTGGCTACGTCTCTCCAAATTGCCCGAGTCAGTTCAACACGTATCAGCAGGCTTTCGCGACCAATATTATCCACAATGGAGGTTTTTTTGGGTGAGGTCGCGTAAATATAAACGCGTCGTTAGTAAGGGTTGTCGCGTAAACGAAACGTGCCAACTCGTTATTCGTTCAACACACCGATGCGTTGGAGAGAGTAAGCCCACATCATTCACGATTCGAATACGACGTCTCGCCGGTAATTACAATCGTTGCCGGAGTTAATACGCCCGGTGCACTGAGTGCTGCAGAGTACGGTACTTATTTTAGACTGAGGACAACCATGCCAGGTCACATTGCCCCGCATTCTAACACGTGGTAATGGTTGAGTAATAATGTCCGACTGGGCACACATTACATTGGTGTGCTTGCCGACTGTGTGTAAAGACAGGCATTGTTTATTCAGCTAGCGTCTATTATTGCACTGGGTCACGAATACACTTTTGTGCCCGGGAAGTAAGGAGTAACTAAAAGCCATTTCTGAATTTCAAATTACTGAAGTAATTTTTTCTGGGGACATCTCGACCCCAAATTTAAAAAGGGGGCAAACCTTCTCCCTCGCTTTTTTGCTTATTACTTTTAATCGCTAATTACTTTTCTTACGCTGTCCGTTGGGCACGGTTGCACTTTATTTTGTGCTCGGTTGTAATTTATTTTGATCCGTCAGTGTTTGCCGCTGAGGTGGTGACGGATTTATTTTTATCATTAAAATGAACATTAATTGATTAGATCTCAAGGCTTTTGTATTGAATAGACTATAAATTAGAAAACTAAACTATTTTTTTTATTTACCAGGTAAGGGCCCACTGAACTATATAGCTCTTATTCAGAAGCGACCTGGCCACCGCTGATAGCTCAACGAAATTATTGTTGTGGAAATGTACAGCAGCCAAACACTCAAAATAGAATTGTGGTGTTCCATTAACATTAATGGGATGGAGCGGTGGTGGCACAGTATTTAATGCGTTGTGCTACAAGTCCCATCAGGGGCGAGTGACATTTGAACTGGTCCAGGGGCTTCCCCTTCACGAACCCACCTCCTCCCTCCTTCCCTCCCTCCCTCCCTCCCTCCCCCTCCTCCTCCTCTTTCTTCTTATTGAAGCACATTGGTATGTTGCTTTTCATTGATAAATTTAGGCACGGATGGCCAAATTAAAGCAGCCGAACACTTTGGAGGACGTAACAAGTTTTACAGCAAGACAACGCACCCACTCAGTTACAGATGACTTGACTCTCAAAGGCGCACGTCTGCTCGTGTGAAACATCGGTTACCTGCAGCTTATCGAGCGGATCAGGAGGCTCTGGAGAGCTCGGTTTGGTTGGTAGCAGGGCCTCCAGGCGCATCGCTTTCGTGGCTGTCGGCTGGCTGGCGACAAGGTGGTTGATCTCGTTCGCCTGCCGATGAAAACATGGAATTCTGACAGCTGCCGAAGGAACACTTTGAAACATTCCCCCAAGCAACGCTCATTCCAACGGTGCCATTCAAAACTGTCACGGTGAGAGTCGTGGTCCTGGAATATTATTTCACAAAACTACTCCTGAAGTCACTTCAACAAACTCTCTTTGCTCCACACGAAGGATATGCCTTTCATATGTTCCGCAAAGGGGCGTACAACACGTGTCAAACTGAAATGTTTAATTTTCAGAACTGGCATGAATTGAATGAAGTGAATGTATTCTTGATAACTCAGCTTTGACCATCACCCTGCTACATTAATGAACTCATTATGATTATACCAAATATTTGGTGATACTGCATTGGCAGTAGTGCACACAATCCCACATGATACTCAACACATTCAGGCGTTGGCCTTTCATCGCACACGGCGTGCTATTTACATGCAATGAAGAAGGGCCACTGCCAGAAACGTCACCTATTAGAGAGATAGATATACAATTAACGCAGAGTTGTTGACAAAAGTTTCAGTTTGATAATTCACGATGTAACACAATTTTTATTCCTGGGTACTAAGTGTTATTTTTAATTGCATATGCCTAAAACGTATAGGAAATGGCTATTATTCCCCGCAAACTTTGCTTTTGTGACCGGGACTTTACGTTAATGAAAGACACAAATTTGCCCATTTTCTCATTGAAAATATGTACATTTCAAAATATCACTGTCCTGGTCACAAAAGCAAGGTTTGTGGGGAATAATAGCCACTTTCTGTACTTTTGAGAGATAAGCAATTAGGAAATAACACTTAGTACCCAGGAACAACATGTTTGTATTGTTACACAGTGACATATATTTAATGAATGGCTAAATTCTGGATTTAAATTCCAGGACCTTAGGAGTGCTGATGTATCGATCTCGTGGTTTATTTTGTATGTTGAACTCCGTCTGCGCTGGACGTAAAATCCCTCGATCACCCGTCCACCTCTGGAGGGAATTCCTCGACCTTTATACTTTGTACAGGACAACAACAGCTGCTGTTTGCCAGTAAGTGTTTGAGATGTAACCACGGTGCTTATCTGCTGCTATGCACACAATTGGCGGTAGCAAAAGATCCCCTGTCAGAGCACGGGGTTGCCCAATGTGTCGTGAGTTTACAGGCCGGGATGGCATAAGCACTGTAAATTCTATGAATGTATATTTAAAAAAAAAACATCTAAACAATTCATGAAGTGCAACGTGATATTTAGAATAGGAACAAGTACGCTTGATTTGTTTCTTTTATCGTCTGATTACAATATTCTTAAATACAAAATAATAAAATGGAACCAAAGAAAAAATAAACGAATGACTTAAACCCAGCAAAGTTTAAAAAAATACATTACTGCATGGTATGTTTAATACACGGTGCCACGGTGGGGAGATGTTAACTACCTCGCCTGGTATACAGGGGGTCGTGGGTTCGATCCTGTCCCTGACATCTGCTGTATATTTGGAGTTTGCGTGTCTCTCTCTGCGTGGTCACGTGGATTTTTCTCCGGGTCCTCCGATTTTTTCCCCTCCACATTTACAAACATGCGTCTTAGAGTATTTGGCTGCTATACATTTCCACACGATAAGTCACCTCATCGAACTATCATTTGTGGCCAGGCCACTTCTAATCAAGAGCCGTACAGCTCAGTCGGGCCTTACTTGGTAAAATAAACAAAAACAAGTTACCATCTCGCCACTGTGCGGGAATTCGGGCCGAGCCAATTTGTCCGGTTCGTGAGACGGGTCGGCTTGCTTCCCTTCCCCAGGGCTCGTGGGCCCGCGGCATGAGTCATCGTTCAGCAGACCTCCCAGTAGCGTAACTAGCACAGGGGCAGGGGGTGCCTTGACCCTCCCCCATACACCCGGTGCCAAAGGTCCAAGTTGGGGCCCCCTTGACAACAACCATGAGATACGTGTAAAAGAACAAACACTTATGTCATGATGTGATTCGGTAAGAGGAGCCGTGATACATAGCCTCGGTGTGACCGTGAGAGACAAATCAAATGTTGGCCCCCCCACCCCCACCCTGACCGATCGCCGCACCCTCTGAGCTGATAACTTCGACTGATAACGTCGCTAACGCCACCGGGGACCTCGACATTGGCGCTCGCTGCCGCACGCGTCAATGGCACAGAATGCGACGCCGGAGTTGTGAAGTCGACGGGGGCGGGGGGCGGGGGGCGGGGCCCCCCCCCCCCCCCAGGGGGTCAGTTGCAAGCAACGCACGCGGATGCGCTGGTAGTGGAGGCGCAGGGCGCGGATGCGAGCCCTGGCCTCGGCCGCTTTGAGCTGCCCGATGAGACGCGCCTGCCGCTCCGCCGCACTCGGAGCTCCAGGGCGAGACGGCGCGCGGTGGCGCGTGCCTGCTGCGTCCACAGACAAGAGGCGAAGATCCACCACCACCCATCATCACCACCACCACCAACACCAACACCACCACCAACAACACCACCACCAACACCACCAACACCACCACCAACACCACCACCAACACCACCACCAACACCACCACCAACACCACCACCACCACCAACACCACCACCAACACCACCAACACCACCACCAACACCAACACCACCACCAACACCACCACCAACACCAACACCACCACCACCACCAACACCACCACCACCAACACCACCACCAACACCACCACCAACACCACCACCAACACCACCACCACCACCAACACCACCACCAACACCACCAACACCACCACCAACACCACCAACACCACCAACACCACCACCAACACCACCACCAACACCAACACCACCACCACCACCACCAACACCACCACCACCAACACCACCACCAACACCACCAAAGACAAAGATCCCCTGTATAGCCTTAACAGACTGTTGGGACAAGAGCTGCTAGCGTGGCGCACCTATGATCACTACCACCAACTCCAAAGACAAAGATCCCCTGTATAGCCTTAACAGACTGTTGGGGCAAGTGCTGTTAGCGAGTAGTAAGCACTAATGAAGGCACATGAGGGGATGGGTCCCGGGGTGGGTCCCCATAGGAACGCACAGCACACAAACACACAGGAATAAGTAGGCCTACATACACATAGACAAATGTCTCCCCTGTAAGACTTTTTTAACCGACTGTTGGGGTAAGTTTTGACTTAAAACTTTCGTGACTGCAGGAAATAAAGTGATAAAAAATAAAATAAAAAGTCTACATTATCGACTGCCAGTACACTCACCGAGGTTAAGAACCATTGCTACAGTCTACATTATAGACTGCCAGTACACTCACCAAACTTAATAACCAGGCTACAGTCTACATTATAGATTCGAAGTACATTCACTCGAATTAAGAACAAGGCTACAGTTATTTTAATAAACATATTTTATTCACTTTTTTTTTTCTACGTGACTTTACCGAAAGAACCAAAGAATATGTTGGGATAAGAACTTAATTAGCGAGCACCCAGGAAGGCCAGCATGGTACACGAAGCTGGGTGGTCAAGCCAAAACCGCACCCAGCCGCCTTTGTCTTTCCAGAACTGACACACAGCACCAGACACTCATTTAAGGCTGAGTCGACCTACGGGGAGGCCCAGGACCAGTTCAGATAATCGTCACCGGTGTTGTTCCATGAACGGAAATCGAACTCGGGTCGCCGGGTTCATAGCGCAGCGTGCTAACCGCTACACGAAGCACATACACTCTTGTATACACACGACGCACATGCTTGCACATGTAACGATAACAGCGGCGATGCTCGCTCATCATCATCATTACCCATCTTGTCTCATCACTTTATTTGGCAGTGCCTTTGACGGCAATCAATGCGTTGAGTCTGTGCAAAAAGCTCACGGAAAACCATTCCGATGCCTTAATTGAGGTGGCTGGGTGGCACAAAGGGATCGAAATGCTAGCTGAAGGAGTCCCAGAATGAACCCGAGGGTTCTGTTATAATGTAACGTACAACCCTTCATCCACCCACTATTGCTAGGTGAAAGACATCACACACCCTATTGATGATCCGAGTGGGTTTTTTTTCTTACCACACTTCATCATGCTGGTCAGTGCGAGTTGGCGAAGGAGGTACCCTGGGCCAGTTTAGATCTCAATCGCCAGAGGTGGGAATTAAACTCAGGTGACCAGATTCATGGTGTGGTGTGCTAACCAATGCGCCACCATTCCACGCCAGTAGTCCTATTATTTTGGTGCTAAGTAGTAGAGCTGAGAAAATGAGTCGGTTAATCGACTCAAATTATTGTTGGCTACTTTTTGTGGTCAAGTAACAGGGCTCTTTAAAAAATTGTGCCCCCCCCCTGCCCCCCAAAATCCTGCCTCCGAAAAGCAAGAAACCCTCTAGAAGTGTGGTGTGATGTGGTGTATGATGCCGATGACATCACCAAGCCTCGCTTATCATCTCCCATCCAAACGTGGGAAAAGACGTGAGACATTTTACAACTGTTTTCATGCTATGAGATTAGACGAGTAATTGAACCAAAACAAATCTCGAGTATCTGGCAACAAAACTGACACCTTTTTTACGAGGAGTCATATTTGCATAGACCACAATACCTGCAGTCATAATGCAAACAAAAAACATAACTCTGATAATGTATGCACTGTCCTTGAAGTTGATAAAAAAAGGTGTCAGTTTTGTTGCCAGATAAAAGGGTAAAAAAACAATTATCATATTTTTTACTGGCAAATGAGGTACCAATGGTGTAAATGCTTACCCCGAGCTTTCATACTCTGATGGTGCATTGTCTTTGAGTTGTGCGCCTTTTGGCGTCATCTGGTCCAACCCATGTGAGACTAGGCTCTAAGGAAAGCTGTCTTCGGGTGTGAACTAATCAACTTCAAGGACAGTGCATACATTATCAGAGTTATGTTTTTTGTTTGCATTATGACTGCAGGTATTGTGGTCTATGCAAACATGACTCCTCGTAAAAAAGGTGTCAGTTTTGTTGCCAGATAAAAGGGTAAAAAACCAATGATCATATTTTTTACTGGCAAATGAGGTACCAATGGTGAAATCTGGAGTAGTCGATTGCTTGAATAATGGCATTGTCCGGCTCTACTCATTCGGCGAACCTGAAGTCCTTGTGACTGCACTCTGTGTATCGGGAGTCTGGCTCGTGGCAATCTCCTTCCCTTCAGCTCCTTTCTCTGCATCAGCAGCCTCCTCTTTCGTCTCCATGTCTGGTAGGAACATACAGACACACAGCAGTGGAATATGTTCACGTGACAGGCAACCCAACATTTTATGCTTTGGCACAACAAGGATCGTTGGGCAAAAAAATAGTTGTTCATCATGACATCGCTTCAACCCAAATCCTTGTTTATGTAAAGACAGCATGAAACCCAGTCTCCTGGTCCCATAGAAATACATTTCAAGCCACTAATCCGGTGAAGTGGCCCAGTTTGCCACAGCTTAACGTGTTGCTTTCCACTCGTCTTGTTGGATGGAGCAGTGGCGTCGTGGTTTGTGCAATGCGCTCTGTATCCATGCACGTATGTTGAACTTCTTTCGCACTGTACGTAGCCAACCGTGCTAATCGGAGGGGTTTGAGTTTGATTTCCGTCTACGGCTATTAGCGACAAGCAACACCTGAACCGGTTCTCTGAGCTCCCCTTCACCGACTTGCGCTGACCAGTGTGAAGAGTGGCGGTGAGACAAACCCCACAACTGGCACGGCGCAGGGAGAACATCAGCGGTGTCATCTGAACCAGACTCGCCAGCCCCCCCCCCCCCGTCCTGTGAACTATGAACCCAGCAGCCTGAGTTGAATTCCAGGCCAGGGCTAACATCAGCGGTGTCATCTGAACCAGACTCCCCAGCCCCCCCCCCCGTCCTATGAACTATGAACCCAGCAGCCTGAGTTGAATTCCAGGCCAGGGCTAACATCAGCGGTGTCATCTGAACCAGACTCCCCAGCCCCCCCCCCCGTCCTATGAACTATGAACCCAGCAGCCTGAGTTGAATTCCAGGCCAGGGCTAACATCAGCAGTGTCATCTGAACCAGACTCCCCAGCCCCCCCCCCCCGTCCTATGAACTATGAACCCATCAGCCTGAGTTGAATTCCAGGCCAGGGCTCACATCAGTGGTGAGTGACATCTCAACTGGTCTTAGGCCCCTCCTCACCAACCCACGATACTCAACGTCTTGAAGTGTATATAAGGATAAAAACCCGCGATCAAACCAACAATGTAATGGCGGTGTAATTGTATTTCATCAAAGCAGAAATGTTCGTGTGTATTTAATCGTTACCTCAAAAGCCGTTAATCAATGGGCCAGACCTTAATGTAAGTTGTTGATTTGGACACGCAAGCAGTACATTTTTTTCTGAAATATTAATTAATTGTAACGAACCTTTACCTTGTCCTCACGGTTCAATAAAAGCATTTCCAATAACGTCTCACACACTAACCTGCTCAGATATTTAAAAGCCAATTACCAAAATTGTCCCTCCCTCATACATTTTTCCCAAAGTTTCTCCGACGACGACGATGATTATGATGCAGATGATAACAATAAACACGGATCGTGGTGGCTTGACTTGCATTCATTTAATTCAAACGAGGCTCTTATTGTGGTTTGTTTTTAATGCACGAAAAGGACACGGAGTCCGTGACACGAGGGTTACCCGGGTAACGTTCGGCCTGCTGCGACCGTGTGGGCAGGGAGGTTGCTCCAACGAAGCGCACGAAATGACTGGATAGAATGAGGCCACAAGCACACGGCGCAGATCACAGGTCAAATTACCCACAGCGCGATTTGGCATTCACATAATTTCCATTGCCTTGAGCAAAATGTCACATTTTACAAGCAGTAACAACATGACAACGAGCAGAGATATTGATAGCTTTTTGAAAGAAATTATTTGGTGATGCTGCTGCTGCTGCGTTGGCAGTGGTACCGTATGCACAATAACAACACAAACTCAACACATTCAGGGAATAAGACTGTGGCCTTAAACATAAACAGTCTATACAGTAATAGGCGACGTTTTGGGCAATGGACCTTGTTCACAGCACATAAGAGCGGCCAGAGAGGTATTTAATAGCTTGCTTAAAGAGGACTCCATATTCGGTCATAATCAAACTCGGGGGGAGGGGGGGGTACAACATAACGGACATTTAACAAACTTTAAACAAATCTTAAACTATTTATTTTATATTTTACCAGGTAAGGGCCCACTTAAACTATGGAGCTCTTTTTCAGAAGCGACCCGGCCACAAATGATAGCTCAACGAAGTGGCTTATCACGTGGGAATTTGTAGCAGCCAAATACTCTCATTGCATGTTGATTATAAATGTGGAGGGAAAAACCGGAGGACCAGGAGAAAAATCCACGCGACCACGGGGAGAGAGAGACATGCAAACTCCAAATATACAGCAGGCGTCAGGGTCGGGATCGATCCCACGACCTCCTGTAAACCAAGCGAGGTAGTTAACATCTCGCCACCGTGGCAAATCTGAACGCCAATGAGCTTGAGTCACGATGCGTTCTGATTTTATCCGCTATGAGTCCTGCCAGGGATCTCACCGAGTGTCAATGAGTAGAGGCTGCTACGCCCTTCGCTTCATGCTACTGACGCGACTCTGACAGATTAGAGTGGAGGGGGGGGCTGTCAGCAGGGGGGATTCACCCCCCTCCAGCCCCCCCCTCCAGCCCCCCCCTCACCCCCACCCCCCATCCTGGCACTACAGAGCTGAGTTGTAGGTTTCCTACCAAACTATCCGAAACATCGTATCGGAATAACACGAATTGTACGCATGTACAGGGAAATAATAATAATACAAGTTTGCGTTTTAAAACATATATCTTCGTGTTGTTTAAAATATTCACGAATAAACAGTAGCCTATTTTTAAATGTGTTTACCATGTCCACCTCGAGGTTATAGAAAGAACCTTAAAAGCAAATTAAATGTCGTAAAGAAAGGACACCCGTTCTTATAAGCAGCACATATTGTGAAAGATTACTCCTGCTATCACATCGCGCACACACACACACCACACACAGCACACACACCACACACACACACCACACATACCACACACACACCACACACACACACCACACACACACACACCACACAGACACCGCACACACCACACACACACACCGCACACACACACCACACACACACACCGCACACACACACACACCACACACCACCCACACACACACACCACACAGACACCGCACACACCACACACACACACCACACACCACACAGACACCGCACACACCACACACCGCACACACACACCACACACACACACCACACACACACCGCACACACACCAGACACACACACCGCACACACACACACCCCACACACACACACCACACACACCACACAGACACCGCACACACCACACACACACACCCCACACACACACCACACAGACACCGCACACACCACACACACACACACACCACACACACCGCACACACACACACCACGCACACACACACCGGACACACACACCACACACACACACACCACACACACACACCACACACACACACAACGGGTTCCACTACCACGACACACGGACAATCCGTGAATGTACGTGCACAGATTGATCCATTTATAGCCACCCCACCACGTAATTGTCAGAGGACTGCGGATACAAAGCAGCACGTGGGGATCTCAAAGCCTCCTTACAGCTACTCCCACGAGGATCAATGCAACACACTCAATGTTACATCAGTTGAAGAAATAAAACAACAACAGCAACCTGCGGTTCAAGATACGGAAGCCACAGCTTTCACAATGACACGCGCGCCGATTCAATCGGTGGGTTGTGAAGCGAGCGAAAGAGGAAGCCATTTGTAAGGGTGGGTTATCTGTAAATGGATCACGCGTGGTACAACAGCAACTCGTGACCATTTAACAATAACAACAACAATGTCGGCGGACTTACTATGAGGTCAGATCTCTGCCGACGAGTGGCACGACAACAACAACAACAACAGGAGAGAGAGACAGAGGAGGGTCAGTCCGCTCCCACCCTTCACTGCACCGCGTGTCGCTGTGACGGCTTCAGCGTTGTGTGCCTGCCGCGTGTTGCCTGGGGTAACAACGCACGCACCGCTCTTTACACGGTGGTGGGGGGCTCTGGGGGCTGTGTGGGCTGTGTGTGTGGGGGGGGGGCCGTGGCAACACGGGTCTCACACAGACAGGGTGCTTCGAAGTGTGTTTTTATATATATATGTGTGTATGGCGCTATCGTTTTGAATGGGAAATGAACGGGCAATGCACTGTAGCGTGATGACAAATGTGATGTTAATCGCTGCTAAAACTCTTTGGTTTTTTCGGTAAAGTCACGTAGGTAGAAAAATAAATTAAATTAAATCTCCGCATCTCCAGTTTCTTCAGCCTCCCACTCCCAGCCTCCCCCCTCGTCTCCTAAACGCTCTCGCAGCACCCCCCTATCCCCCCCCCCTCTCTATCTCTCCCCCCTTGCCCCCCCTTCTCTACCTGTCCCCCCTTGCCCCCCCCTCTCTATCTCTCCCCCCTGGCCCCCCCTTCTCTACCTGTCCCCCCTTGCCCCCCCCTCTCAATCTCCCCCCCCTTGCCCCCCCCTCTCTATCTCTCCCCCCTTGCCCCCCCCCCTCTCTATCTCTCCCCCCTTGCCCCCCCCCCTTCTCTACCTGTCCCCCCTTGCCCCCCCCTCTCTATCTCTCCCCCCTTGCCCCCCCCCCTTCTCTATCTCTCCCCCCTTGCCCCCCCTCTCTATCTTTCCCCCCTTGGCCCCCCCTCTCTATCTCTCCCCCCTTGCCCCCCCCCTTCTCTATCTCTCCCCCCTTGCCCCCCCTCTCTATCTCTCCCCCCTTGCCCCCCCTCTCTATCTTTCCCCCCCTGGCTCCCCCCCTCTCTATCTCTCCCCCCTTGCCCCCCCCTCTCTATCTCTCCCCCCTTGCCCCCCCTCTCTATGTTTCCCCCCCTGGCTCCCCCCCTCTCTATCTCTCCCCCCTTGCCCCCCCCTCTCTATCTCTCCCCCCTTGCCCCCCCTCTCTATCTCTCCCCCCTTGCCCCCCCCTCTCTCTATCTCTCCCCCCTTGCCCCCCCATCTCTATCTCTCCCCCCTTGCCCCCCCTCTCTATCTCTCCCCCCTTGCCCCCCCTCTCTATCTCCCCCCCTGGCTCCCCCCCCTCTCTCTATCTCTCCCCCCTTGCCCTCCCTCTCTATCTCTCCCCCCTTGCCCCCCCTCTCTATCTCTCCCCCCTTGCCCCCCCTCTCTATCTCTCCCCCCGTGCCCCCCCTCTTTCTCTCTCCCCTCTCCCCCCCCCCTCTCTATCTCTCCCCCCTTCCCCCCCTCTCTATCTCTTCCCCCTTGCCCCCCCCTCTCTATCTCTCCCCCCTTGCCCCCCCTCTCTATCTCTCCCCCCTTGCCCCCCCTCTCTATCTCTCCCCCCGTGCCCCCCCTCTTTCTCTCTCCCCTCTTCCCCCCCCCCTCTCTATCTCTCCCCCCTTCCCCCCCTCTCTATCTCTTCCCCCTTGCCCCCCCCCCCTCTCTATCTCTCCCCCCTTGCCCCCCCCTCTCTATCTCTCCCCCCTTGCCCCCCCCTCTCTATCTCTCCCCCCTTGCCCCCCCCCTCTCTCTCTCTCCCCCCTCCCCCCCCTCTCTATCTCTCCCCCCTTGCCCCCCCCTCTCTATCTCTCCCCCGTGCCCCCCCTCTCTCTCTCTCCCCCCTCCCCCCCCCCTCTCTATCTCTCCCCCCTTGCCCCCCCTCTCTATCTCTCCCCCCTTGCCCCCCCCCCTCTCTCTATCTATCCCCCCTTGCCCCCCCTCTCTATCTTTCCCCCCCTGGCTCCCCCCCTCTCTATCTCTCCCCCCTTGCCCCCCCCTCTCTATCTCTCCCCCCTTGCCCCCCCTCTCTATCTCTCCCCCCTTGCCCCCCCCCCTCTCTCTATCTCTCCCCCCTTGCCCCCCCTCTCTATCTCTCCCCCCTTGCCCCCCCCCCTCTCTCTATCTCTCCCCCCTTGCCCCCCCTCTCTATCTTTCCCCCCCTGGCTCCCCCCCTCTCTATCTCTCCCCCCTTGCCCCCCCCTCTCTATCTCTCCCCCCTTGCCCCCCCTCTCTATCTCTCCCCCCTTGCCCCCCCCCCTCTCTCTATCTCTCCCCCCTTGCCCCCCCTCTCTATCTCTCCCCCCTTGCCCCCCCTCTCTATCTCCCCCCCTGGCTCCCCCCCCTCTCTCTATCTCTCCCCCCTTGCCCCCCCTCTCTATCTCTCCCCCCTTGCCCCCCCTCTCTATCTCTCCCCCCTTGCCCCCCCTCTCTATCTCTCCCCCCGTGCCCCCCCTCTTTCTCTCTCCCCTCTTCCCCCCCCCCCTCTCTATCTCTCCCCCCTTCCCCCCCTCTCTATCTCTTTCCCCTTGCCCCCCCCTCTCTATCTCTCCCCCCTTGCCCCCCCTCTCTATCTCTCCTCCCTTGCCCCTCCTTTCTATCTCTCCCCCCGTGCCCCCCCTCTTTCTCTCTCCCCTCTTCCCCCCCCCCGCTCTATCTCTCCCCCCTTCCCCCCCTCTCTATCTCTTCCCCCTTGCCCACCCCCCCCTCTCTATCTCTCCCCCCTTCCCCCCCTCTCTCTCTCTCCCCCCTCCCCCCCCCTCTCTATCTCTCCCCCCTTGCCCCCCCCCTCTCTATCTCTCCCCCGTGCCCCCCCTCTCTCTCTCTCCCCCCTCCCCCCCCCTCTCTATCTCTCCCCCCTCCCCCCCCTCTCTATCTCTCCCCCCTTGCCCCCCCCCCTCTCTATCTCTCCCCCCTTGCCCCCCCCCCTCTCTATCTCTCCCCCCGTGCCCCCCCCCCTCTCTATCTTTCCCCCCTTGCCCCCCCCTTTCTATCTCTCCCCCCTTGCCCCCCCCTCTCTATCTCTCCCTCCTTGCCCCCCCCCCCTCTCTTACTATATAACCTCTTGTCACAGCAGCCTTTTGCCCACTTCAGCAGTTGTTTCTTGCTGTGGTTGTCCTACCTGATGACGGACGCTTGTGTTGCGCCCGAAACGTCGTGATTTAATGTATTTTATTTGACATCTACGTCACTTTACCGAAAGAACCAAATAGTAAGTCTCCCACTTGTAGTCAACACGCGCCAGGGGTCTTCTCCAGGTGGTCTCCAGAGCCCGGAGGCAGACTTCTCGTGGCGTTGTTGCAAATTCTCACAAGTTTTACATCTTTTTTTTTAAGCACCCTGGTACGGTGGTGTGCGTACGTGAACTTCTTTCGCACCGTACGTCGAAAACCGTGCTCATCGGAGGTTGCGGAGGGAAGGACAACAATCTGCGGGCTCTCTCGCGATGCCACTACCACTACGATTGTATCGCACTACGAAGTGGTAATAACAACAACAACAAAACGGTGGTCAGCGCGCTGAGCGAGTGATGCGCATCGTGACCCGAGTTCGATTTCTAATCAGCGGCGAACATCGGCAGCGAGTGAAATCAGAACTCGTGCTACCCCCCCCAACCCCACTTTCACCAACCCGCACTGATCAGCGTGGTGAAGTATGGTCAACCCCCCCCCTCCCTCCCCATGGAGCTTTAAAAAAACTGATGGCCCACGACAACCGTTTCGTGTAGTTTGCATAATATTGTTGTTATATTGCGAGTAACGAGGCTCATTTTTTATATTTTATGTTATTTCCCGAAAAAAGTTTATGTATGCAAAAAGCGCAGTGATGACAGATGTAAATAGATTGTTATTACCTATTCAATATTACAGATGTAAATAGATTGTTATTACCTATTCAATATTACAGATGTAAATAGATTGTTATTACCTATTCAATTTTACAGATGTAAATAGATTGCTATTACCTATTCAATATTACAGATGTATATAGATTGTTATTACCTGTTCAATATTACAGATGTAAAAAGATTGTTATTACCTGTTCAATATTACAGATGTAAATAGATTGCTATTACCTATTCAATATTACAGATGTATATAGATTGTTATTACCTGTTCAATATTACAGATGTAAAAAGATTGTTATTACCTGTTCAATATTACAGATGTAAATAGATTGTTATTACCTATTCAATATTACAGATGTAAATAGATTGTTATTACCTGTTCAATATTACAGATGTAAATAGATTGTTATTACCTGTTCAATATTACAGATGTAAAAATATTGTTATTACCTATTCAATATTACAGATGTAAATAGATTGTTATTACCTATTCAATATTACAGATGTAAAAAGATTTTTATTACCTGTTCAATATTACAGATGTAAATAGATTGTTATTACCTATTCAATATTACAGATGTAAATAGATTGGTATTACCTGTTCAATATTACAGATGTAAATAGATTGTTATTACCTGTTCAATATTACAGATGTAAATAGATTGTTATTACCTGTTCAATATTACAGATGTAAATAGATTGTTATTACCTGTTCAATATTACAGATGTAAATAGATTGTTATTATCTGTTCAATATTACAGATGTAAATAGATTGTTATTACCTATTCAATATTACAGATGTAAATAGATTGGTATTACCTGTTCAATATTACAGATGAAAATAGATTGTTATTACCTGTTCAATATTACAGATGTAAATAGATTGTTATTACCTGTTCAATATTACAGATGTAAATAGATTGTTATTACCTGTTCAATATCACAGATGTAAATAGATTGTTATTACCTGTTCAATATTACAGATGTAAATAGATTGTTATTACCTGTTCAATATTACAGATGTAAAATAGATTGTTATTACCTATTCAATATTACAGATGTAAATAGATTGTTATTACCTATTCAATATTACAGATGTAAATAGATTGCTATTACCTGTTCAATATTACAGATGTAAATAGATTGTTATTACCTATTCAATATTACAGATGTAAATAGATTGTTATTATCTGTTCAATATTACAGATGTAAATAGATTGTTATTACCTGTTCAATATTACAGATGTAAATAGATTGTTATTATCTGTTCAATATCACAGATGTAAATAGATTGCTATTACCTATTCAATATTACAGATGTAAATAGATTGCGATTACCTGTTCAATATCACAGATGTAAATAGATTGTTATTATCTGTTCAATATTACAGATGTAAATAGATTGTTATTACCTGTTCAATATTACAGATGTAAATAGATTGTTATTACCTATTCAATATTACAGATGTAAATAGATTGTTATTATCTGTTCAATATCACAGATGTAAATAGATTGTTATTACCTGTTCAATATTACAGATGTAAATAGATTGTTATTACCTATTCTATATTACAGATGTAAATAGATTGTTATTATCTGTTAAATATTACAGATGTAAATAGATTGTTATTACCTGTTCAATATCACAGATGTAAATAGATTGTTATTACCTGTTCAATATCACAGATGTAAATAGATTGTTATTACCTGTTCAATATCACAGATGTAAATAGATTGCGATTACCTGTTCAATATCACAGATGTAAATAGATTGTTATTATCTGTTCAATATTACAGATGTAAATAGATTGTTATTACCTGTTCAATATTACAGATGTATATAGATTGTTATTACCTGTTCAATATTACAGATGTAAATAGATTGCTATTACCTATTCAACGAGGGCTTTCCGAGACGATTTCCGAGCCACAACTGCCAGGCCGTTGTTATTTGTTGTTCTTTGTAGAATGTAAACAGTCTTGCGTAACTGACATCTGCGTGCGTCGTTACGAGCGTTACGGATCGTAAAGTGGCAATAAACGGAGTAGTTATGCCAGGCGCGACTGTGTTTGTTGGGTGAACGTCAGTTGAAGTCACCACGTGCCATGCTGGCCTTCAGAGTGCAGCAATGCACACATGGCTCGGTCGTGTTCTCGGAATGTACCGGGACTGTGTAAGGGGCCGTCCATAAATGACGTCACGCATCTAGGGAGGGGGGGGGGGGTCAGGCATTTGTGACGAGAGGGGGGGGGGGGGGTTTGAGAAATGTGCCGTCACATCAAAATGCGCAACTTTAAATAAATATAGACAACACGTCCTTCTTAAATTTCGATTTAAAGCTTCTTTCGTGACTGCAGGGATTCATCTTCTTGGTTCTTTCGGTAAAGTCACGTAGAAGGGAAGTAATAAAACAATAAAAATAAAACATAATAAAATAATTCTCACGACGTTTCGGCCACAACGCAAGCAGCCGTCCTCAGGTGGAGAGCAGACTGTCTTCTCGAACCAAGAAGACGTCCTTCTTAATTAAATAGACTTTTTAATAAATGTTTTTTCCTACAACATCAGAGTGCAGCGCCACATTAAATACGCACTACAATGACAATAGTTTAAAGCGATTTGAAGCATGTTTTATTTTTTTGGGGAGGGGGGGCAGAGCTTTGTGACGTCATATTTTAGGGGGGGTCTGACTTTTTGTGACGCCGTGTGGCGAAGAGGGGGGGGGGGAATCGTCCAAAATCGCGTGACGTCATTTATGGACGGCCCCTAACCAAAAATTGCACTAAGATGGAGAACCACATCTGGGAGAACCTAGACCCACGTGATGGAGGAGCTGGTGGCAGCCATCAGCTTCTCTTGGGGCGAGGCTCAACATTTGTTGCCAAAGGACAGGAATAAGTGTCCCGTAGGGGATGAAGATGATTATCTCACCAACGCACACAAACAATCATACTACAGTGTCGTATTTAGAAACAAGTTTGGCTGGCTGGCTGGCTGGAGCGAGGGACGGTCACGTACACAAAGACGCGTGGGTTTCTCGTATCATTAAAGCGTCATATTTAGACAGTTATGAGAAACTCACATCGTTAACATTAATATCACATCACATCGTACGATATAATAATATCGGGGCAATCCCAGGTACCATCTCCCCGCTCATTTCTCAACATCTTAAACCTCATCATCAGCCATGGTCCAATCTACTGCTGGATGAAGTCCTATCCAAGCCGCCGCTGCCAACTCTGGCAATCCGTGCGATTGTGTCAATCTATCTGCAAAGGCAAACACCTGCACACGAGCTCCGTCCTGATTGGATGCGTTCTATTCCTGGCTGCCACTCACGTCATCATCGCGGTTCACGACGTGCCTTCTACTCTTTCAAACCCTTCCAAATATCAACTATAAGTGCACGTCTTCTCTAATGCATTCGTTCACCTGTCTGTCAAAGGCAGACTCTCCCGTGAAATGAGAGCTGAAGCGTTTGTGAATGCAAATCACACACACACCTAGTGTTCTGCGGGGGCGATGAAAACACACGCGCACGCACGGCGCAAACGGAAGCCGCGATTCTCAGGTATAACGCGGGTCTCGGGGGAATGCATTCACTTTACGCGGCTGAGATTGAAAGGGGCTCACGGAGAAGACAACTCATGTTCTAATTCCAGCATTGGTGTGGTGGGCAGTGCACTTGGCGGACAATGCAGACTCGCTGTTGACGGGAATTCCAATCCTATTGTCCGCGAGAAGAGATCCTGAACTTATCGAAATTATCCACGGCTAAAAGCTGATCTACGTGGTCAACAACAACATCCATTGTTGGTCGCCCTGTATACATATATGCCCCTACCAACCCGCATTGACCAGCGTGGTGATGTATAGTTGAAATAACTACCACGATCCGGAAAGCGAGAGGCAGACTTCATCCGGTAGCGGATTGACAAAGTCTTGCACATGCGCATGCATATGAGCGGATCATAGCATGAGTTTAGCGCCCAATGGCGACCACTTCCAGGTGACTCCTCTTATGAGCAGCTGAAGGCGGATAAGAGGACGCGTTTGTCATTGTTTGAAAACAACTGCCGATGAGACACTGGATATCGAAACCGGTCCAATGCTGCGAAAGCTATACACTCACAGAAGGCCGTGCGGCTGATAAGTTGTGGAAGGAATACGTGTATTTATTTTTATGTGGAGAGACGCATTTGTGAAAGAGACGTCTTCTTTTTGTATTGTATTAATTATAGTTTCCACAACGACACTCATTATTCACCATTGGAAATTGCCAGTAGCAAAATATGATAATTGTTTTTTTACCTTTTTATCTGCGCCTTTTGGCGTCATCTGGTCCAACACCATGTGAGACTTGGTTTTAAGAAAAGCTGTCTCGGGTGTGGACCAATCAATTTCAAGGACAGTGCATATCATTACCATTATCAGAGTTGTGTTTTTTGTTTGCATTCCGACCGCAGGTATTGTAGTCAATGCAAACATGACTCCTTGTAAAAAAGGTGTCAGTTTTTTTGCCAGATAAAATGGTAGGAAAACAATTATCAGACGCTCATTATTATTTAAATGTTCAGAAAAGTAAGTGGCCGTGGGTGATACACGTCGCTGCAAAGGATGATGGCCGATGGTCAAACTAATGATTGCGTGGTATTAAAGCAATGGAACGCATCTGAGAGGACATCCAACGTGGAGATGGAGCGATGACATCATCACGATCGTAGGCACCTGCTATATTGATTGTATCATCGCAGGATCACGAGGTATGAGGGCGACTTGGGTATGCCTTTCGTCGAGCAGTGGATTGACCATCGCTGCTGCAACATAATGAAACGACACACTTTCCTATCTTTCCACACACACAATAAAATAATGAATACAAAGCTAATCAAAACATGTAGAGCGCGGTTATTTTTTACACGTAGATATATCCGTTCATTATGCACACGTGAGAAAATCCAGATCGATAATTTTCCGATCATTAAAGTGGCGACCCTGTGTTTTGTTTTGGTTCATTTCGCTCCCCTGAGCAGAGCACACTCACCCAGTAGCTTGTTTACCCCGCTCCGTCTTGAATCACCGCGGAGAAGAACACCCTAAAGCCACACATAATTGGTTATGTTGTTTCTCTCACAAACACAGCAATCGTAATATCTAAATAATTTATAGGTAAGGAAATATCACAACAAGACTATACTTCCTCTTGCCTTGCCTATAATTATTTTAGCGATTATGTCTAAATCCCAACCCGGCATTATAGGGTTTTAACACAATAAACGTAGCCTCGGTAATGCAATTAATTACTGTGCTTCACATCTGAATGTAAATCTTGTGGCCTTTAATCTCCGTGGGCTGTCTGCCAAAGCAGAGATTTAAAAAAAAAAAAGAGTTCTCGCAAATTGGAAAAAAATCAAACGGCGAAAGTCTATTGTATGATCATCTCGTATTGGGTAATAACCGTCATAATCCCGCGATCCGGTGAATTGAAAGGCCGTGAGGAGTGAATCAGTCTGAGATCGTGCACGTGAGGCGCACGCCCGAATGGTAGCAGAATTGCATGTTACAGGCAGTACAGCAAATAGGTGGATTCATGAAATGCGCATGAATGTTATGTCCTCATACAAACGGGGTTTCTCATAGTGGGATCACAGCCGCGTGGTTGACGTGGGTGTCCCGACACCCTCAACATTTAAAGGTATCGTGGCAGAGAGACACTCACAACGTATTGGACTAAATGGCAATTTTTTTCTCCCTTGAACATGGTGACACGAATGCTTATTCTGCTGACCACGAAACCTTTTAAACGAAACAACGCCCCTCGCCGCTAAGTGGCGGTGATGCCACCACGGTGCTTGTGCCAGGCCAAGTGCACATTGAGGCCACGTGAAGTAACAGGAGGTCACGGGACAAATCCAGGTGATATGGGTTTACTGCCTAACATCACCGGCAGATGCACAACCTGTGCTCCCCATTGTGCCAACTTCTTGCGTTTTAGTTGTGAGCTTCATTTCTCTGCCCTCCGCTCTTGTTGGAGGGCGACTGCCTCTAACTGCCCAGCAGCGTCCTTCACGAACCTCTAAGTATACGCAGTAGCTAACGCACAATAGAAACAGCACTGAGGCTGTAGTCAGCAGTTGCATAGATGTAATCATCATCGTGCAGTAGGACCGCTCTTATCCGTGATGAAGTTGGAGGAATTGGGAATGGGGGACTTCGCGGAGTATACATGTAAACTACTAACCACCGAAAACCATTCCCTTGTAGGCCACATCCAACATGCACAGTGCGGCTACACATTTGTCCACATGTTCTATGCTTTTAAACTAAACCAAACAATGTTTAATTTTACCAGCTATGTAGCTCTTTTTCAGAAGCGACCTGGCCAACACGTGATAGCTCAACGAAGTGGCTTATCACGTGAACATTTATTGCAGCCAAATACTCTCAACGCATGTTTCTAAATGTGGAGGGGAAAACGGGAGGACCCAGAGAAAACATCCACGCGACCACGGGGAGAACACGCAAACTCCAAAAATATATAGGCATCAGAGTAGGGATCGACCTCTTGTATACCAGGTACAGGGAGTGCAATCACTAAATCAACTCGTACCATAGTCTCCCATTGCGATTCGATCCATTGTAGTAATTCGGGGTCTCAATTAGATTTGTTTTTTTCTGTTGTGGTGAACATCACAGTCACTCGAGCAGTGGTTCTCGACCTCTTTACGACGGAACCCGTCTGATTCAGATCACGCGTCCCATACAACACGCTCTCATCAGTCAATGGTTTCATTGTTCAACGATGCTGAAAAGTGGGTGAGTTTACACATTTGTTTGTGAGTGTGAGAGTGCGTACATCTGTGCGAGTGTCTATGTATATTTGCAGGTGCGCGTATGCGTGTACACCCACGATCATAAAACATAGGTTTTACCATTTCTGGCAAAATAAAAAAGCTGTTAAGATGTTAAAACACCAACAGAATCCTTTTCCAAGGAATCCTGTCTGCATTAACCACACGTATTTGTGGTGAACATGCAAACAAAAGAACATGGTCTGATAATATATGCATTGTCTTTGAAACAATGCATATATAATTATCAGAGCATACACACGATCATGTATGAGTGTACACGCACACACGATCTGACGAATGTATCATTAAGGGTAAGGTTACTTTACTTGATGGTCGGTTCAATAAGGACACGATTCGACACGTACCATGCAGAACTTTTTTGAAAAAAAAATATCGAGACTAAAGGGCAAACGAGTACAAATAACTAAACAAATTCAGTCTTCCGTGGATAAACAAGCACATAATTGTATTATTCACGATGTTTAGAATACATTTATTTTTGTTCACGTGAGTGCTAATGCGATCCTGAAACCCAAGGCTCGAGATTATTAACATCGTCACGGTCATTATCCCTGCGAGTTGGGTAACGAGGTCTGGATAAGGCCCCCTTTCTAACATCGCACACACAAGAGGATTCAGGTGTTCCTTTACATGGCTGTATTGAGCTAATAGGCGGTGCGTGAGACAGCCACGCAGCAACCACAGGCTCATACAAGTGAGCAAAGAGAACTACTTGAATATTAATAGCACCTTCTTTAGGGTTTGGGTTCAAGCCGTGCGGTGTTTGCAAGCTTCTGACGGCCACGCCAATGTGTCTGAACTCATACGGACTGAATAATTACATGGGGAGTGTGCAGTAATTAGCAGTAGAGACGTAGATGAGTGTTGATGGGAATGTGCCAGATGTATGACATCTGTTGAGTAGATTTGTTTTTATATTCTGGTTGAAAAAACTCGGGCAGCAGTGATTTGTGCATAGAGCGAATCAATCTCAGGGTCTGATAATAATTGGCAAAAAAGTCACATTTTAAATGTGACTGATTCGAATGGATTTCAGGAGCTGAGTTAAATGTTTTGCAGTTAATTAAAATCCAAGATCGGCGCGCAATCACGGGCTTATTACACCGATGTGTGTCGGTTGTACGCACGCGAAAGAGTAAACGGATACTTAAATATTGCAGCATTTCAGAAGTTAAAAATAACATGGTGTAAATGAACACTTAACGTGACTTTTGAGATTTCATATTTTCACTTAAGGCCAAGCTGGGCATGTGTCCTGTCCAATGGCCCACTTACTTTTCTTATCATTCATTATTGTCCACTCTTCTAGATTTTACAGAAAACACCAACTTTGGAGAGTAGTTGTTAACTTTTGGCAGGTGGCACCTCTGTGCCAGATATCGCTTGAAGGGAGTTTTTGTGAGTCAAAAGGTACTGGGTTAAAATCCAGCGTTTTATGAGTAAGTTCATTATATGCATGTAGGTCAAATGATCAATGGTAAATGTTGCATTATTATATTTTTTATATGCCTTGTAAAAATTGCAATGACTTAGTAACCCGAACTTTTGTAACTTCTACCAATATTTTGTGGTGCTGTGGAGAGCATTGCGGCTTTAAAGGTGGTTGACCCAGGTTTGAATCCCATGCTTACATTTTTATTAAGATATTCATGTATTCACCACTATGGGACGCAGTTTTCATTAAATTACCCGTCAAATTTCCTTGCAAATAAACACATACCATTTTGTCTCACAGAAGGTCTAAACTACAGTGTTATGCAAAACCACAGTGAAATATTTCACTACAACAAAAACAATATCTTGAAAATAGTACATTTATAATTTCAACAAGTGCTTCGCTGAAATTCGGCATATAACTGCTGTTTTCCGGGACGATAAACTTTTTTTTTTTAAACAACCGCTGGTGAAGTATGGTTAAATAACCCCCATGACCGCACAGACTGTGGGTGCCTCATTCAGCAGTAGATTGACAAAATGACTGCAAATGTACGAAACGCTCCAGTCACCTTAAAAACGGTAACTGGGAGTGTCATACAGAATACAAAAAAACAATATTAGGCAGCAATTAATCAACAATAAAATTGTGCCCAAAATGCAATACGTAACTTTAAACGCGAGGTTCCATGATGAAGATCACATCGAGCAAACGGCTTGAGCAAACACTATGTTAAAATCTAAGAATAGGTTTGACCCTTTCTGGCAAAAAAACTGGTGTTAAGATGTTCAAATACAATGCATATATTAAAGCGAATGCATGTATTACACTGATAATAGGGGGTCCCCTATTTTCTGGCAACAAAACAGGTTCTTAGGTTTTTTCGGTAAAGTCACGTAGGTAAAAATGTAAATTAATAAAAGTAAAATAAAAAAAATCACGACGTTTCGGAGGCAACACAAGCTTCCGTCTTCAGGTGGAACCGTCACAGCACGATTGCTGTATCAAGTAAATGAGAAATTCTAAGAGACCCGTCCTTGTTTATATACTGGTTGAGGGGGGGAGGAGCCAAGGTAGGCACCTGGATCGGAGTTTTGTATTATTGTTATTGTGAGGTTGGTGCGGCTGAGGCTGCTGTTAGGAATGAGACTTTGTTGTGTAGACTGGTGGAACTGGGAGGTACCAGAGTTGTTAAGGTGCGGCTGCTGTAAAGGTGCGGCTGCTGTAAATAGGACTGAGCCTTTGTTATGTAGATGAAACAGCCCTTTGCTCTCAACCAGTATATATACAAGGACGGGTCTCTCAGGAATTTATCTTACTTGATACAGCAATCGTGCTGTGACGGTTCCTCCTGAAGACGGAAGCTTGTGTTCCCTCTGAAACTTCGTGATTTTTTATTTTACTTTTATTTATTTTTACCTACGTGACTTTACCAAAAAAAACCTAAGAATATGAATCCTTGCAGTCACGAAAGCTTCAAATCTAGAAACAAAGCAGGTGTTAAGATGTTAAAACACCAAACTGAAACCTTTTACAAGGAATCATGTCTGCATTAACCACAATGCTTGTGGTCAGTATGCAAACAAAAAACACACTCTGATAAGATATGCATTGTCCTTGAAACTGATTGGTCCACACCAGAGACAGCTTTCTTTTGAGCCTCGTCTCAAACGGTGTTAGACCAGAGGACGCCAAAAGGCGTACAGCCCAAATACAATGCACTATCAGAGTAATGAGAGCTCGGGGTTAGCATCTACATTATGGGACCGACTTTGCCAGTACCAAAATATGAGAATAGGGTTTTCCCCTTTTTTCTGGCAACATATATTACTCTGTACAACAATATTTTTTTGTTCCTGGGTAGTCAGTTATTTCCTAATCGCGTATGCCTTAAATTCACAGAAAATGGCTATTATTCCACACAAACTTCGCTTTTGTGACCAGAACATTGATATTTTGAAATGTACCTATTTTCCAGAACATTCCAGATAGATTCAGTGCTGAGTAAAGTTGGAGTAAATTCTTGAACATTTGATAACTTTCTAATAATAGTAGTATGGGTTTCTCTCCGATGGGAGCGCGGCGTGCGCTGGGAATGATTGAGCGCGGGGCCCGGCGGGTCACGGCGGATTGTCAGAGAGTTAAAACAGTCCCCGCGGGACGGTGATTCTCGTCGGATTGCCCTCAGCAGGGGAAGGTGCAGCTCGGCTCGACGCCAATGGACATTTGTGGGGGGGGGGGGGGAGCTTTATAGCTCATCGGATTTCTCCGGGATAAATAAATATTATTGTGATTCTCCTTGATTGTCACAGCAACACAAACAAGAACAAACATGCGCGTGCCCGGATTCTGCAACACTCCTCCGACCGTTAACTTTGTTCTCGGGAATGTTGATTTCGTGATAATAATTCGTGATAATGTTACGTTTCAAGTCGCCCGACCCCGAGGTGACATCACTCGCCGCGCATCGTTTGACACCGGCGAGATGACGTCACGCGTAGTACGTCATCGCGAAGCGAGGCGTGCATGAGGCGCGCCAACGTAAATAGCCTCGGCAGAAGTGGCTTTTTATCATCTTAGGGGCCGTCCATAAATGACGTCACGCGATTTTGGACGATTTTTGACCCCCCCCCCCCTCGTCACACGGCGTCACAAAAAGTCAGACCCCCCCCTCAAATATGACGTCACACAGCTCTGCCCCCCCCCAAATAATAAAACACGCTTCAAATCGTTGTAAACTATTGTCATTGTAGTGCGTATTTAATGTGGCGCTGCACTCTGATGTTGTAGGAGAAAATATTTATTAAAACGTCTATTTAATTAAGTAGAACGTGTTGTCTCTATTTATTTAAAGTTGCGCATTTTGATGTGACGTCACATTTCTCACCCCCCCCCTCGTCACACATCGTCACAAATGTCGGACCCCCCCCCCCCCAGGTGCGTGACGTCATTTATGGACGGCCCCTTTCCCTATTTACCGTCGTACTGCTTTGATTTCTCCCACGCAGTGGCTGCCGACCTGTGATCCTGTGTTGTGGAGTGACTCATGCAGCCAGCTATGGCTGCAGAGTTTGGTAGTACATGTTGTTGACGTCGTTTATTGTGAAAATTCGGTCACAGTTCCTATGATCACTGTTTCATTACTTTCATGGCTTTATTTTGGTGATTTTCGAAAAGTTTTTTGGTTTGGCCATGTTTGTTTGCTGTAGTACATAGTTATACTGATGGCCTTAATCTAAGTTGTCTTGTGGTTGTTGTTGTTTGACTTGCATCCCACTGGGATTTTTGCACACAGGGTTGGTGTACGGTGCTTTTTCTGCACTTTTTGCTGTTTTCTCTTGGATTTTCTGTTTGCACTTAGTCACATAGTCACTTTAAGATGTTTTCTTGTTCATGTTTTTGTTTTCTGTTTGTTGCGGTTGCACCCGATTCAAGAGCCGAATGGCTCACAGGGCTATACCTAATCAATGAACTTGAACTTGATCCGCACGGCCGTGGGAAGTCATCCATGGAATTGTTGCAGATGAGAATTTGTCGTTCAACAAAACGACAGATTTTTTTTTAAACGTCTATATGGCTGTCTTGTGAAGGACATTGAGAATGGTTCAGAGTGGCCTACGGGATACAGATATTGCGCGAGGGTTAAGTCCCGAAATACCCAGTAAATGTGGAACGTTGTGTCAACGTCGGTTCAACGGTTCCTACCGCGTGCCAACGTCGTCCAAACGTTGCCATGTGTACTGGGCAGCAATGCAACTATGAACTACAATTGTGTTTGTACTGGATGACTCATGTCGCACGTTCATCTCAAGTTATTACTTTGTCATCAAGACAGTTGTCCACATTTGTACTGGTAGGAACCCACTGGTTCCACCAGCCCACAGGGGATTATTGTGTCCGTCCGTCCGTCGTGCAGGGAGGGGCTGGGTGGGGAGGGAGGGGCTGGGTGGGGAGGGGAGGGTGGGGAGGGGCTTGGTGGGGAGGGTGGGGCTGGGTGGGGCTGGGTGGGGAGGGGCTGGTCACCCCGTGGTGCCCTTATAAAACTCAACGTTTAACTTACTCACGCCGGCTTGTGCCGCCCTCACAGTCGGGCATATTTGCGGAATACACCACGCCGCCGTTGACCCTGGCCATTGACCGAGCAACCCAACGTTCCTACCAGCTGCCTCCGCAGGAATGTGTTTCCCCAAACAAGAGTGCACGTTTACACGTAAATGTTGCTCTCCCAAAACACGTTAGAATCTTTGTTTAAAGTGACCGTTGTTGACACGAGCGCAGGTTTCCTTCTCGTGCTTTGCGAATTAAACCGACACGCACACACGGGCACAGAGCGTTAGCGCTGCAGATGGCAGCACACGTCCATGGTGCGGGCCATCCGTGAGCGTCTACTCGCAACCCGCAACAACTCTTGCTGCTGGCCAGTTCACATAAAGCACTGCACACTTCACACTCCACGTACTGTACAGGCATTTGTACAATCCACTGCTGGATGAGGGCCTCCGCACACGCGGATCGTAGGGGTCATTTGTGATAAACATGGGACGATGGAGGGAGAACATTGACGCGGGAGCATAGAAGTACAGCACAACAATGGATATTCATGAACTGCCCCCCTGCCGGCCCACTGTATAATTCTCGCGGCTGAAAATGCTTTATTTTGCGTGGTGGTCACTCATCCATCCATGCACGATCCACGTTGAAACCCGCTCAGCTTCCGTGATCTGGTGAGATCGGGCGCATCCCTTGGTGATTTGGCCATAGGCCCCGCTATTTCAGTCTATTTCATGAAAATATCCATGAATTGCTCAAGATGTTTATCCATTGAGGCCTATCGTTCAGTTGCAAGTGCGTGACAGCGAAATGTTCGGGTGACGGCGCTTCATTTTGTTTAATGCTTCCAGCTCGAACTACAAAAAAACTTTTGCAAGCGCGGAACATCTCACGTGGTACTTAAATAAAATCTGACCGAATAGGACAAATCTGTTCCCAACACCCTTGGCCGACAGCTCCAATGCCGTGTCAATCATGGGGATTGTTTGACCGTACTTGCATCACGTTGGTCAGTGCAGCTTTGCGAAGAGGAGGGAGGGAAGCAGAACTGGCTCTGATATTGCTCGCCACTGATGTCAGCCGTGGTCAGTACTCAAACTCAGGTGGCGCGTATCAGAGCGCGGTGTACACAACCATTGCAACAACTCCGAACCTCCCCAACCCACCGCGTGGTATCCGACAATGCCACCAGCAATGATAAATCTTGTGCCGCATGAAAGCCTCCCCAAGCCGTTGGCATCTCTCGCGGTCTTGCGATAAAACAATCCCAATTGGACCTCGCGCGCGAGCTTCTATTTTTAAATCCTTTATATTAAGTTCACTTGCTTGCTTGCGCGCTTACGACCGTGCAAATCTTTCGGTCGTTTTTTAACCCACTTCCCGTGAGCCAATCGAGCTGACATTTTGCACACAGACTCGTTGTGCGTGACAATTTATTTTCGTGAAATTTTTTTTCCAAAATTTTCCACTTTTTAGGAAAATGTTTTTTTCATATTTAATTTAAAATACCAATGTGATAAAAATGAAACTCTTGCTCAAGAAAAACAGAAATGAATAATAAAATAAAACCGATGCCACGCATATAAAGGATTTATAGTGAAAAACTTTGTTTTTACGGGTTAATTTTTTTGAAGTGTTCTCTGCTTTGGCTGCCACTCCATCATCGGTCTTAAGCACCGGCCATCATTCTTTTCTTGTCCTGCCCAAGCCCACTTAATTTTCTGAACGGTTAAGATGATGTCTCTATCCTGCGCGTGAATTTTTTAAATCGACGTGTGCATAATCCTGCCTCGGATTGTAATGCCAAACATGCACTATTCATGTTTATTTGCACACTTTTTTTTAGGCTTGGTTTAATTTCAGTCGTAAATGTTTGTGCTCGTGATCCATTTCAATTTCCTATTATAATGTCATCACCTAAATGGGACTATCGTTTTTAATGGGAAAAAACGGATAATACACCGTAACATGATAACAAATGTAATGTTAATAGCTTAAAAAAACTAAATGAGTCTCCACTTGTTCGCCATCATTGTCAACACGTCGCCTGGAATCTTCTCCGGGTGGTCTCCAGAGCCCGGAGCCAGCACTTTTCTTGTGGTATTATTCCACATTCTCGGAAGCGTTAACATTTTTCTGAAGCACCCTGTATAAGATGGGCGGCGGCAGCGGCGCACGCCTGTAATCCAGCGCTGCGGAGCCGAGGATTGGTGTGGATGGTGGGCATTGAGTTGCCATGCCCTGGCTTGCCGAGAGAAAGTGGTACAGCAAGGGCGGACTCCACCTGTTCCCATCTGTATGTGAGACTAGGCTCTAAGGAAAGCTGTCTCGGGTGTGGACCAATCAACTTCAAGGACAGTGCACATTATCAGAGTTATGTTTTTTGTTTGCATTATGACTGCAGGTATTGTGGTCTATGCAAACATGACTCCTTGTAAAACAGGTGTCAGTTTTGTTGCCAGATAGAAGGGTAAAAAGACAATTATCATATTTGTACTGGCAAATGAGGTTCCAATGGTGTAAATGCTTACCCCGAGCTCTCATACTCTGATGGTGCATTGTCTTTGAGTTGTGCGCCTTTTGGCGTCATCTGGTCCAACCCATGTGAGACTAGGCTCTAAGGAAAGCTGTCTAGGGTGTTGACCAATCAACTTCAAGGACAGTGCACATTATCAGAGTTATGTTTTTTGTTTGCATTGTGACTGCAGGTATTGTGGTCTATGTAAACATGACTTCTTGTAAAAAAAGGTGTCAGTTTTGTTGCCAGATAGAAGGGTAAAAACCAATTATGATAGAGCATTGCCTGCACGCATGCGTGGGATTTCCTCTGGGTGCCTCCGGCTTTCGCCCACATGTTACACACTCGTGGCACCACCGGCTCACCGTGTGGCTGCTGCCTTCCTGTGTTCCTCCTCGCGCCTCTGAGTCCATTCTCCCTCTTCTCTTTGGGACTCAATGAATACTGTGGGGCGTGTTACAAGTTGAAATGATTACGTGATCAATTTGTATGCCTTTGTTTCTGCGCTCCAAATTATCGGAACACATCTTCTCACGTCTCTGTGCATAACTGTGATGTAGTTTTTTTTTTATTGCAGCTCTTTCATTTTTCGAGATATGCACGGTACTATTTTATTTCAGACGATATTTTTCCAAATGACGTTGCAGAGTTTTGTGCATCTGTGTCTCCTTTGATATCTCCTCTTCTCCGTATCGTTTGTGTTTTCAGATGTTTCTCTGCTTTTAAGCCCCCATCTCCCCGATATGAAATATGGTACATTATTTCTGGGCGTAATAACGGCTATAGATCATATGTTGGTTTGGCTGCTTACACACTGAATATATTATACCCAACAACAACATCTGTATTCGTGAGTAATAGATCGGTGACAAAGTGTGTCCCATGCTGATGATCATGATTTAATACCAAATAAGTCAAATAAATCCACTTAATTCTAAATTAAGTCCCACATCTAAAGCATATACTCTATAATAACGCTAATATACCATACGAATGAAAATGACGAAAAAAACACCTCGAATTTTCAACTCTCCACCCATGCTGTTTTTGGAACTGTGGATGGAATAATTCCGAACCACACAATTAAGCAAACCACCTCAATTAGGGTAACCATCTGCCGCTTTCATGGAAAACATTGACTCTCTCACAGTATTCACGAGAAAGCAGGACAAGCAGAATAAGAAGCCATTATAATGTTCTTCATGGAATGACCGTGTTGCTAAAGGGATACTTATCACGGCACATGAATAGACGATGGCCAAGCGGGCAGGCATATTTGTGAGCAGGTGTTCAGGCCAGTAGGGATCGTGTGGGAAGGGATATTCGGTTGCAAGGTAGGCGCACAATGGCAAGTGTGATGAAGTCAAATTCAAAATGGCTCAATGCTAAAACAAGGATAACTTTCTCATTCAAATATCCGCGGATTGCGGGACCCCTACGTCATTTAGGGGATGCTGCTGTGGTGCAATGGTGTGCACACTGGACTCGCAACCCACTGGTCGTGGCGGTGTTCGGGGTTTCCGTCTCTCGCTCCTGCTCCGCACCTCTCAAGATCTGTCTGCGTCTGTCTCTGAGTGCGTCTCTCTCGAGGTGTATTCGTGCCTCTCTGTCTCCGTCCGTCTATGCATCTCTGTGTCTGCCTCTCTGTTCGTTTATATGTCTCTCCTTGGCCGTGTATATGTTTCTCCCCATCCGCAGAATTGTTGAGGCTCCCTCTCATATATTCGCAGTGCCCCTTACGGTTTTGTGACGTGGGTAGCCGCCCTCTTCACCCACCCTGAGTGCTGGGCCTAAGCTTACTCACACCGAGGCATAGATTGCCTCGTTCTCTTGATAACAGCGTCTTGTCGGCATTAAGTGTTGAGTTTGTTGTCTATTTTGCAAAGCTGCATGTTTTTGCCTAAAAACCCACGTGTCATTACCGTGATTACAAAACGTTTTTGTTTCACAACCTGTTGCCATTCCACTAATAATTGAATCTCTCCCCGCACCGAGTCGGTTTGCGTGGGTTAACTTTAGCTTCGCAACATAGGTTAGCGCGGCTTTGGTGAAGGGGAGACTTGACTTTTAGGCAACTTTTATTGCCGCCAGCAGCAAAAGCACTGGAGGCGATTTCAATATGAACTACACAAAGTCACCAGCAAACAAATGAAAATAAACGCTACAAATCGACGCGCTGTGGCGCTAAAAGCACCGCGCACAATACGAAAGAAAAGTCACGTGGTGGTGGTCATCGCGCACGCCACGGTGACGAGCGAGCGCTTCAGAAGGTGAACACCACGAGGGTGCCGTCCACTCTGGTACAGAGAGGGGCTTTTCCGGCTCCCCAGCGTTCGAAGAAGACGCGCTGCACATCACTGACATGTGTGTGGTACGCATGCTCCAGCCGAAGCCGCCCCTTAAGCAGGCCTCTGAACACTGGAAGCACAGAGCAGCCGTTAGTATCGGTGAAGGGGAGAGAGAGCGGTTGAGAAATCACTCGCCGCTGACATTAGCCGTGACCAGGACTCGAAAACTCACGTTGCCGGACGCGCGGTGCAGCGTGCTAACCACCGCACCACACAGCTTCACCCCATTTTTGAAGGGGCCCACACCCCTTGAATTGCGTCGTACGGTCCTCTCCGTTTGGTTAAATTGGCCGTCCATAAATGACGTCACGCACCTAGGGGGGGGGGGGTGTCACATTTGTGACGGTGTGTGACGAAGGGGGGGGTGAGAAATGTGACGTCACATCAAAATGCGCAACTTTACATATATATAGACAACACGTTCTACTTAATTAAATAGACTTTGTAATAAATGTTTTCTCCTACAACATCAGAGTGCAGCGCCACATTAAATACGCACTACAATGACAATCGTTTGAAGCGATTTGAAGCATGTTTTTTTTTGGGGGGGGGGGGGGGGCAGAGCTTTGTGACGTTATATTTGAGGGGGGGTCTGACTTTTTATGACGCCGTGTGACGAAGGGTGGGGGGGTCAAAAATCGTCCCAAATCGCGTGACGTCATTTATGGACGGCCCCTAAACACTCCTCGCCAACAGCCGGAGTGGATCGGGAGATACTTTGGCCCCACAGCGACTCCTCGTGTCGTCTTCGAACGCGCGCGCAAGAGGGCGGTGGAAGTTTGACACACACACAACAAAAATACACCAATAAAATCCTTTAATTACCACTTCGTTCACCCCGCAGCCTCTAATTGCCCCTCCCCGCCACCACCCCCCCCTTCCGCGGGGTCTCATATCTCCGAGTAGCACAATGCAACACAGAAAAAAAATTACCCACGTTTTGCATTTGTGTGGGGAATTAAAGCAGCAGGCACCACCGCAGTTTCGGGCACTGACAGTTATTCAATTAACTGTGCCGGTGCATTTCGTTGTCATCGCCAGATGCAGGATGGTAAATCAGAACAGCAAACGAAGCGCGCACGTGACGACGATCATGCTGACAATTGTCGTGCTTTTATTGTGAAATCGACTGCCTGACTCCAATGTGGCTCAGGTTTATTTTATTTGTTTTAAGCCAGCCGTCGCGCCTCTATTTTTGAAGCATTTGATTTTCGGTTTTGGTGCGATACTGCTTTTGGTTCTGAACAGGACCCTATACGGGCAGTGAAAGGTGGAATGCTCTTACCAACAGCAATTTGGCAACTCAGTAGTGTTTGTGTAACGAGTCTGAATGTAATGAAGAGACCAAAAAAGTCAAAACTGGTCCAGAGTTCAATTGCTTAAATAATTGGCTGCCGGATATGGTTTGGAACATCTTTCGGCTGACGGACTACAACATCTATTTTTACGTGGAGTGATGAATAGAGGTGTGTTTATTTACTCTATTGCTCATATTGCTCCACAACAGTACAGTACACAATGGCTTATTTTTTTTAAATAAAAGATTGATTTTTGTATTGAACTGTGCCGCACAGTGAGAGGAAGTGCTTGTGCAAAACAACGCCTGGCAATGCATCAGCATCTGTGTAACAAGGTTGACTGCTGATTGACTGCACTGTGAACCCAGTGACTTGAGTTCAATTCCAGGCCATGACTAACATCAGTGGTGAGTGATGTCTGAACTGGTCTGAAGCCTCTTTTCACCGAACCGCACTCACCAGCACGGTGAAGTATGGTTAAATAACCCCCATGACTAACATGGCCTGGGGAGGCCTTCATCCAGAAATCGATTGACAATGAGGTGTGCATTATTAATTACTGTTTGTATATAGATACAATGTACTACCGATTTCTGTGTAGTCATTAAAAAGTACGTGTATATAATGAAGCATTTTGGCTCTCGATTCCGGAAACAAATTCGATTGCACATGAAATCAGTGTCCTTTATATAATATTATTGTACATGTGCCTGAAACAGGGAGAGAGAATCAAGCATACTGTCTGGATTCTGTAAGACTTTACAATCGTGCAACTGCAGGCCACTTGGAGTGCCTGAACACTCACAACTGTGCCATCTCGGGCGCCCATAACGCAAATGCTCTTCGCTACCAAACAAGTATGTTAGAATATGTTTTGTCGAGACCGTGTTGGCAGTGGTGCACAAGTACAAATAACAAAAACAACTTCAACACGTTAATCAATAGCAATGCCTTAAATAAATCTATCTATAAACACACGACATTCCGAGCAAGGATTCTTCAAGTTTGTCGTTGTATGTACAACACGAATTTACTTATGGATCACCCTATCAAGGTATTCATATCTTTAGTTATTTTACACATAGTTTCGTATTTTAACGTTATTTATTTAAATTGCATTATCCCAATGTATTGTGCGGACCATAGTTCAAGGCCTAGATCCCCTGGCTGATCCTTGTGAACTCCTGGTTTTGTTTGTTCACCCAACGGGGCGAGGGGCGGTCGTTCAAGGGTAGTGGGAGTTCCTATTTCATCAGCATCAGTTCAAACAAGCCTGACTTTGCTGATGAGACACGAAATGTCAAAAACCAGCGCAGCATTATTTTTGTCGCGCAAATGGTGCTCCAGCTATACACTCCAAGATGGCCGTGCAGCTGACGGGATGTGCTCAAAAAATACTTTGAAATTTCACACGGATGGACAGTTCTCGGTTAGGCCGTTGTATTGTGTGCTTGTTTTATTCATGTCAATTACGGATGGAAGGGCCGTCGTTAGAAGGAGCCCAAGAGAGCCCCTCTCTGGAAGATATCTGGCTAATTCTTTCACGTTGGTCAAACATCTTAGAAGAGGTGGGAGTCCTGACACTTTACCTCACTCCACCCGATCTGCCGATCCACCCATTCATACCGTTGGGTGAACAGAGTTGTGGGTGGAATTTAAACAGACTTGCATTTTTGTTTAAACTGCCATGCCAGGAGGACGAATCTGTGACCTCTGGATTGCACGTCCAGTGTGCTAACGATACCACCACGAGAGTATCCATGCTCACAGCATATGCTCCTTCAAATAAGTCTCGAGACACATCTGGGGCTTTTATGGACAAATAATTATAAATTTCAACAAACACACGTGTCACTTTCTTTTTTTCATTCAAACATAATTTGGAGAATATTTAACCAGGCAAAATAATTGAATATTGTTTTAAAATGGCGTAGTCATACATTTTTTAGGATTTCCATAATCTCGAGTGTTAAATGAAAATAAATTATTCATTTACATTAAAATTTAAAGCCACCTGCATGTCAAATGCGTTTTAATGTTTCCTGGTGGATGCATTATTTATTAGTAAAGACTTGTGGTCTGTTAAACACATCACGTCGTGATATAGTCACTTTCACATTTGAAACAAATTGTGCATCATAGTTATGTTACCCAGCTTTGCACCAATTTCCTAAAGCAATGTTCTTCACTGATTTTCAGAGGGGGGCCATTTTCGCCGATAACACATCATCAGTGTGAGGGCCGCCACACATTTTAAACTATTGGGGTTCACAGCATGAAGTGGGGTGTGTTCACATGTGTGTATTGTCGGGGTCCGCACGTCAGGGGTGGAACTAAAGGTCACTTGGGGCCACCAGTGGCCCACGGGCCTTGAAATGAAGAACAACATGCTCATAGCATAGGTAAAGGTGCAGCTCTGTATTTACTTGCATGCGACAATGCTGGCGGAAGGTCCTCCACTAGAGGGAGCGAGAGAAAGCCCCTGTAGAGGGTATTTGGCCTATTCTTCCATGCTCGCCAGACGTCTTGGAGAAATAGTTTTACAATTTTTATTCTTCTACCGGCTGAGAACTCAAGAGACCAGGATGAGTCTCATTTACAAGCGTGACCTCGGTTATTAAAATTATAAAAGCAAAGAAAAATACAGCAGAGCAGCAAATACGGTGAGAACACCCACACTACATCCCACCACACACGATCTGCTGCTGGTCGACTGTGGTCGATCTTCTTGGTTCTTTCGGTAAAGTCACGTAGAAGGGAAATAATCAAATAATAAAAATAAAACAAAATACAATTCTCACGACGTTTCGGCCACAGCGCAAGCAGCCGTCTTCAGGTGAAGAACAGGTCTGTCGGAAAGACAGCGTCCGAAAGACGCTGTCTTTCCGACAGCCCCAAGAAGATGAATCCCTGCAGTCACGAAAGCTTTAAATCGAAAATTGTGGTCGATCTGTTTGTACTGCTGGGTGGGCACGGATATCAGGATTTCAGAAACTTTCACCACTGTGACAAGTGACGCGCCGGGACGTCAATTTGAAGCGTCGACCTCCGGGTTGCAACGTCCACTGTGCTTCACAAAGATCACACTGGCCATCGCTTGTGAAATACGATCAAAATCATTCCCGTGAACCAGTACGGCATGGGGAGGGTCTCGTGGAGCAGTGGGATTAACAAAGTGTCTGCATCTGTACACAAAGTGTCTGTACACAAAGTGTATGTACACAAAGTGTCTGTATCTGTACACAAAGTGTCTGTACACAAAGTGTCTGTACACAAAGTGTCTGTATCTGTACACAAAGTGTCTGTACACAAAGTGTCTGCATCTGTACACAAAGTGTCTGCATCTGTACACATTCCGCTTCTCATTTTCCGAAGAAACGACTGAGCTCCCCCATGGATGGAATATTCTCCATGCACACTCGTAGCTCCAGCCGTGGGGCTGACGGGATTGTCGACAAAAATGTAGAAGCAGACCAAACGCCTCCCTTCCCATATCCGTCCCATCACGTAAATTTTTTTTAATGTTTATTTTACACATCCCATCAGCAACACGGCCGACTGGGAGTGCATCATTTTAGCAGGCGTGGGTTCTGCAGAGGCCGTGAACGGCGACTCACCGTTAATGTTAAGCCGTGGCCCTGGAATCAGCCTCGGGTCGTCGGGTTCACATCGCAGCGTGATAGCTGCCAGTTCACCCAGGAATCGTTTCTTGCTGTGGTTGTCCCACCTGATGACGGACGCTTGCTTGTGTTGCGCCCGAAACGTCGTGATTTATTTTATTTATTTTATACCCACGTGACTTCACCGAAAGAACCAACGAGTATGCCAGCTCACACCACTCACTCTCGCCTGTGCGACACAGAGAGAGAGAGACCGCGATGGCTGTTGTTTGTGCAGGACCGTGCCGGCCTTCATAGTGCTCGCTAACAGCACTTGTCCCTCCAGTCTGTTGAGGCTATATGGGGAGGAGGAGGAGGGGGGGATCTTTGTCTTTGTTGTGAAGGAGCACTGCAGAGTGGTGTGGGTCAGTTTCAGCTCTTTTGTCTTTTTTTTTACGATCAGTGGAAACAAGATGCTGGGTGTATTCGGCAATTTTCTTCGTTCATCATTTCGTAATTTGTTTTTTAAACTTAGCTTTATGTAAAAAAAGCAGCTCTTTTGTCAATCCGCTGCTGGGTGAATGCCTCCCGATTCATCGTCGCCCATGATCGATCACAGCGAGCGGCAGCGCCGAGAGGTTTGGTTGGGACACGCCATGTGGGCAGAGACTGGCGATGAGGGGTTATCGTAGCAAACGATGCGGTCAATGTCCCTCAGTTGACGCGGGTGTCGCCGTTTCGCTCAACGTTGAGACATCTCGGCACCGGCGGACGAGGGCTTTTCGTCGAGTGGTGTCGCAAAACCCATCCGACGACACCCGTTGCGTCCTCTCCAAAGCCGCTCCGTGCTTCCAGTGTTCAGAGGCCTGCTTAAGGCGCAGCTCCGGCTGGAGCACGCGTACCACACACATGTTGGTGATGTGCACGTCTTCTTCGAACGCTGGGGAGCCGGAAAAGCCCCTCTCTGTACCAGTGTGGACGGCACCCTCGTGTTCACCTTCTGAAGCGCTCGCTCGTCACCGTGGCGTGCGCGATGACCACCACCACCACGTGGCTTTTATTTTGTATTGTGCGCGGTGTTTTTAGCGCCACAGCGCGTCGATTTGTAGCGTTTATTTTATTTTGTTTGCTGGTGACTTTGTGTGTTTCATATTGAAATCGCCTCCAGTGCTTTTGCTGCTGGCGGCAATAACAGTTGTTTAAAAGTCAAAAGTCTCCAAAGCTTTACAATGTTCCTGACGAGCCCAGCTCTCTCTCCCCTTGAGAGCTAACGGGAAACACGCTTATTTGTTTAATAGCCACGGCAGATTGGTACCAAACGAAAAGAAAGAGACATTGCTTTTCGATAACATCTTCTTCAGGCCACTGTGTATACGATATTTAAAAAGGTGCGACTGCTTATTTCCGCTGTTTCCTCCTGGGGGGGGAGGAGTGTGGATTTGGAGAGATACATTTGCTCATTAGCAGTTTTGCCTTTGGGGCCGTCCATAAATAACGTAACGCACCTAGACAACACGTTCTACTTAATTAAATAGACGTTTTAATAAATGTTTTCTCCTACATCATCAGGGTGCAGCGCCACATCAAATACGCACTACAATGACCATAGTTTAAAGCGATTTGAAGCATGTTTTACGTATATTTTTTTGGGGAGGGGGGGCAGAGCTTTGTGACGTCATATTTGAGGGGGGTCTGACTTTTTGTGACGCCGTGTGACGAGGGGGGGGGGTCAAAAATCGTCAAAAATCGCGTGACGTCATTTATGGATGGCCCCTTTCCAAAGTGACCGCCCATGCCCACTTGCTGGGCTCACGGAGAGACTGCACGGCGGCTGCAACTAAAAGTTTGACCACTTTAAGTTGCAGCCGTCGAGGCGGTAATGAGCGACCGGCCAACACCCCCCCTCGTTTTCTTATTAATCTGATCGTTGTTGCCACATTGAATATAAGGAGGTCAGATCCACAATACATATGTAATGTGAGGATATATCCAGCTCACTGACGTATCACAGCTCGTCATGATGATTGGCTCTGCCGGTCCTGGTCTATAGCCAATGGGGGGAAGCCTAGGGGCGTGGCCCTGACGTAAAGGAAAGGTGACAGCTGTAAGTAGAGGATTGGTTCTGCTGGCTTTGGTCACAGCCAATGGGGAGATGAGTCAGGGGCGTGGTCCCGGGAGCTTACGAGGGAGCCTGGAATATTCCATGGAGGCTAACCAGGATTGGTGGAAACGTACCACGTGACCCGGGTATTACATAGGGGTGGAGACGAACGACACGGGGTCAGAACGGGAACGAACAGAGGAAGGGGGCCACGCGGGAGCGGGGCTCCGGGTTGCCACGTGGCGGTGTGTCTCTCTCTCTATCTGTCCCTCTCACGCTGCCTGTCAGTAGCGTGAAGGAAAGCTGTAATACAAGTTGAATAAAAGAAGGATTCCAGAAGACACCTCAACGACATTTATTACACATATTACAGGTTTTTTTGGGGTTAGATCGCGTAAATATAAGTGTTGTTAAACCCGCCACCACTCGACACAGACAATTAGTTAGGTTTGTCACATTAACAGAAGATGCCAATTCGTCACTAGTACAGCAACACCGGTAGGTTGGAGAGCCAAGCCCCAACATTTACAATCTGAGTGCGACGTTTCGCCAGTGATTACAACTCGGGTCAAATGTTTGCGTCTCCCTCCTAGACGGGCCCCCCACCGTAGGCGGAGTTTTACTTCGATATTTTCGTGGGGGGGGGGGGGGCGATGGGGTTATCTCTCACATTAGGAATCGCGGTTGTATATAATTAAAAAAAAATCTTAAATGCCCCAAACTCAACCCGTGCCCACACTCTCCCCGGCCTTGATTCCCGGTTTTGTGTTCTTCCATCCACGGTGGCCACCTTTCTTCACAGGGCCCAATCCCAGACGTGCTTCTGAGTCAGCGCTCGTCCTATTAGCAAAAGCGTGCCGTTAACCGTGCAACAACAACAATAGTTCAGCGTCATACCGCTACAAGGCGACTCCTGTAGGTTCGAACATGTGATGGGACACGTGGCTAGACGGGATGGTGATCGATGGTCGAGAATGATGATGGAGCGCCAGCCAAGGACTTGACCATGCCCAGGAGGATGCTCCACCGATTAGATGGAGCGATGAAATCAGATCAATCATTATGGTGACAAATTGGGGTGACCTCCATCCAGCAGTGGATTGATGAAGGCTGATGATGAAGTTGTTGTCGGTGATGATACGATAAGCTAACAATACAAATAAATACGCCGATACTGACAAGAATCTACCAGCAAACACAAATGAGAGGAAAAATTTAATAATCGGATTCAACAGGCTTAGTGATTAAGCACCTAACCGCTTGCCTTTTTCAGAGCAGAATTACTCCGATCAATCATGCGGCTCGAGTCTCAACCTCGTGCTGCATTTGCACATGCTTTTGCTGAAAACACCCCCCCCCCCACACATACACCCCGCCTCCCAAGGGAGGCATTGCCAGCGCATTATACATCAGTTCATAACCGGCGATCTGAATTCAAGGCACGCAACGACCGCGTGTGATCAGCCGCAGGACACAATCTTCTCCGCGTCATTCGTAGAGTCGACGGGACACAACGCACTGTATTCGCACGCATCTCATCGCCTCTTGTTCAACGATTGCGGCCGAAGCCACGCGTCATCCCCACGCTCAAGGAGGCTGCAAGGGGAAGGGGCGAGTGGACTCGTCGAGAGATAACAATGCAATGGTGCTCCGCCTGTAGATGGCAGTGCAGCAGATGAGTTGCTGACCGGCCTGTATGGACGTGAGTCCGCTGCTGCTGCTGCTGCTCTCACCTTGTATGATGGGGTTTGTTTTCTTACTCTTTGGTTTTTTCGGTAAAGTCACGTAGGTAAAAAATAATAATAATAATTATAAAAAATTTAAATTTCGATTTAAAGCTTTCGTGACTGCAGGGATTCATCTTCTTGGTTCCTTCGGTAAAGTCACGTAGAAGGGAAATAATAAAATAATAAAAATAAAACATAATAAAATACAATTCTCACGACGTTTCGGCCACAACGCAAGCAGCCGTCCTCTGGTGAAGAACACCGTCTGTCGGAAAGACAGCGTCTGAATGTCTTTCTGACAGACCTGTCCTTCACCTGAGGACGGCTGCTTGCATTGTGGCCGAAACGTCGTGAGAATTGTATTTTATAAAGTTTTATTTTTATTATTTTATTATTTCCCTTCTACGTGACTTTACCGAAAGAACCAACAATAACAATAATAAAAATAATAATAATTATTTTTTTACCTACGTGACTTTACCGAAAAAAACAAAGAGTATGAATCCTTGCAGTCACGAAAACTTCAAATCTAGAGTTTGTTTTATTATTCATGCATTGGTTTCCTCACATTTACGATTCATTGTCTCGAATCAATTGCATCATGAAGAGCGTTGTTTGTTACTTGTCACTTGGCATATTTGGGGACTTTTGGCCCCAGTGTGCTTTGCAACCATTATTTAAAATAAAGCCCATGCAAACATGCTTAATGCATCTGGGCGGAGTGGTGGCACTGTGGTTAATGCACTAAACTTTGAACTCTATGACCTGAGTACAATTTCCAGTCGCAGCTGAACAGCAGTGGAGAGCGATCATCTAAACCAATCTTCCACCCACTCCATCTTCACCGATCCCCACTGACCATTGTGCTGAGCTGCACACTGCTGAGATTCAGGGTTAAAATCCGGGTGCAAGTTGGCGATGGCTAAGCCAGATTATCAAGTCCGGCGAGTTCATGGTCTCCAGCCAGTCACCGAGTCGGCACAAAAATAATAATATAAAATTTAGTTTTTCACTTAATCTGGCGTTGACTGCCAAGTGAGAACATGTATTTGTAGCGGAGTACACGAGAAAGTGAAGCCCCCCCCCCCATCGCATGCTGTGGATAAGCATGGTCACTTAACGAAGGGATCCCCGAAGCAGTTCTGTAATAGCTCCTTCTGCAGGCCATTCTCTCACGTGCGGTGGAGGATGCACCATTCAATGACACGAAGCTCACTTTGCAGAATTCTGATAAAATGTGTAAAAAAGAAAAAAAGCAACAAAAAACGGTCCGTGATAAACAACATCGGATGACTAAAACCAGGGCTACATTTCTCACTCGTGTCTCCACGATCGTCTCTGCATCGTCCTCGCTGGGTGCAGCACTCACGGTGAAGACCACGGCAAACAAAGGGTTACACCTTAGTGTATGCATCAAGCGTAGCTCGATCCCTTCAGGGATTAAATGTGCTACATGCGGTTCGTGGCTGTGCATACATTGCCGGGAGCAATGTTAACATTCTCAGACGGGTTGTACACATTCAGAGATTTCTGGCCATGTTATTGGTCTAATCGTGGGCTGAAACCTATTTATTCCCAACAATAAGAGACAAGGCTAGCTTGAGGGGGGAAAAAATACAATTTGAATAATCGTGTGGAAAAAAATGTTCTTCTCAAATGCTTTTCCTTATACATAAATCTCATGGAAGTTTACCCGTGTCCCTATGGTACACTACACCACCCTGCCGCGCCATTAAATATTCAAACGTATATTGTTTTCTTCTCCGAATAATGTGAAAACCTTAAAAATATATATTCCACTTGGGGATTTTTTTTATGTAGGTTTCGTTATTCAACAGCACATACACAGTCCCACACACATGACTTGTTGATTCATGTTGAACTATTTATAACTTGTTTTTTTTTAATGCGTTCATTCAGTTATTTAAAACTGTTACTAAGGAGCGAAAATGATTCATTTGCATCTCAGTCGACGATGTCTTATTTCGATCCATGTGCTGGCTGGCTGTGGCAGGTCGGTCTCCAATGACTGCCCTATTGTCACGTGTGAGCAATGGTCAATTTGTTTATTTTATTTTACTTATTGTGTGAAGCGCACTATTTTGTGACGCTTGGCACAAATCCAAAAGCTGTAAAATATGAACAATGAAACGGTCTCCATGGTGGTCACTGCATTGTGTGTGATAAACGGTATAGCCACTTCACTTTTAACCCAACTCTACCACTTTCTCTCAATAATAACTCGTTGGAGAAAAATGTTCCTGCGGGCTCGAAACACAAGGTGATTTACTTTTTGTTCAACAAGAAAATAAGTACGTATTTTTTAAAAGCAAACTTTATATCATTTTTTCCAATGTAGGGTTTGAAATTACCGTGTGATGTATCACAGTAGCGGACGAGCAGTATTGCTGTCATCAATAACATTACTAACCATACTAACTAACAATACCATTTTACATCATGACAATATTTTGATTAAAAAAAAACTGAACTATTAATTATTATTTTTACCAGTTCACTTCCATTGAGCTATATAGATTTTTTTTCAGAAGCGACCTGGCCGCAAATGATAGCCCAATGAAGTGGCTTATCACGTAGAAATGTATAACAGCCAAATACTCTAAACGCATGGTTCTAAATGTGGAGGGAAAAACTGGAGGACCTGGAGAAAAATCCATGAGACCACGTGGAGAACATGCAGACTCCAAATATACAGGCGTCATGGTCGGGATTAAACCCACGATCTGTATACCAGGCGAGGTAGTTGACATCTTTATAATAAATTATCTTAACCAGCACGCTCCTCGTCCGAAGTGTCCCTCTTCACCTAAAAAACATTTTTTACGGCTCAGTGACATTATATAAAGTGGAATGTATCAACTTTTTTTGTTAAAAAAAATTGTATCGTACTATGCCTGTATTATGAAATCAGTGAGTGATGTGATGGTGAAAAATTAGTGGGTAAACTAACCGCTTTGGTGTTTCATGTATATATGTACAGCTTGTTCTCCTATAACGCGATAGTTGTGTTCCTGAAGAACATCGTGTTATGGAAAAGTCGTACTATAATAAATAATATATAAGACAGGGTAAACCACAGTCCGCAATAACACGTGAGATGCGTACGCAGGCTGCACAAAGACCGAGGCGCGTGGGTAGCATCTCGAAGCATCCAGCAGCATCCCAGCGCCTTGTGTGATGCTACGCCGAGGCAGCGGTACAGCCGCTTACTCAATCGTGTTATATCCAATTTGCATCCGCGCTATAAAAATGTGTTCCTTAATACATTCATTGCGCTACATCCAAATTCTTCGCGTTATGAAAACAACACACCGTAATAGAACGGACTGTATGTTGAACTTCTTTTGCACCGTACGTAGCCAACCATGACAATCAGAGGTGCCGGGGAATGACAACAAACTAAACACAAAAAACTGTTCTAAAAGGAAATGCGTTTTGAATCTATCAGATTTCCCAGCAATAATTTCACGTTTACCTCTGACCGGGGTGGAGCAGTGGCAGAGCAAGTTAGCGCACTGTGCTGTGCACCTGACGCCCCTAGTGATAATTAAACTGGCCCCGGGTGCATCCGCACCTGCCCCCGCTCCCCCACCCCCCGTTATCAACCAACATCAACCAGCAGAGTTAAATATGGGTCAAGCAACCACCTCCCCCCATATCCGAAACATCTTGCGGAGGCCTTCATGCAGCAGTGTCGGGCAGTTTCAAAAGAAAACTCAATAAAACTCTTGACTGCACTCCTACGTGACACCTGCAGGCATTTCCAGTCCTCGTATCATGGGTATGGAATGATACCTGCAGATATCACGCAGCACTGTGGAACTGATCAATGAGGGTGTCCTGGATGAAAGATAATTCGATGACATTCAAAATGTCCTTGTCCAAGCAGTGGCCTTTTGTTGATGTAGGCGGATTAAGTGGATGAACATTGCTAATTATTAAATTCATTGCGTGACCATCTGGGGGGAATTAATAATTATATTCATTGTGCGAATAAATTAGACAATAATGTATTGTAAAATGTTTCACTGAAGCTACCTGATTTATCATATTCATGAGGGATGCGTTCCTGATTTTTTTTTTTATAATTCAGAAAAAAAACTGGGCCTAGATAAGACGTTTTTGATGTGCTGAAAAAAATAATGATTTGGTATTGATCCGAAAGCATGATGTCACGGTAAGTGACATCACTTGCATCACGTCTGTGCCTTTCCTTCCAAAAGTGGTGTCACGTGGCATCGGGTGATGTCACTTTTGTTAGCACGAAGACACATTAACTTGCCACGTAATTTAAACCATCTGGAAATCTCGACCCCCTCCCCTCCCGAAATCGCCCTTTAAATCGTAAGGACGTTAAATCTGAAAGACATGTAGGGTATCAAGGTTTCCAGGACATCTCTCAAGTCTGTGGCAACAACATCCTCCAGCCAGAGAAAAGATTGTTTAATTTTGGATCTTATCCTGATTCAAGTAAATGCACTCTTATTTCAATTGGACGGATGCATACAGATGCATGGGCCTTAATGATAGGGTTGGCCAGCTCGAGTGGGGCAGGACTTAATTTTGAGTCGGAACAATAGTTGTGAAAATTGGATCATGTCAGTGCTGACCTCTTTCAGCAATGAGTATAAATAAAGGACAAAGAGTCTCAAATAAATAATGGACAAGAACCTCTGTGCTGCAGTCATTGCTTCCTGTAGTTTCAATGGGCGCACTTTACTTGACCAACTGGTGCACACATTAGTCACATACTTTAACGCTTAGTCTTTTGTATAAACATATTTTTTAAAAAAACACGGTATCGAGTGGTCTTCCATTATTCGGTTTGCGTCATTGACTTGTGCCAAATTTCCAACCCTGGCTGCTTTTAAGAACATGAATGTTGAGCATGCTTTGAATTTATGAATTGGTCTCCTACTCTGAAATAATAAAATACCGTATGTGAAGTAGAGGGCTTTTATAACCCGATGCATACACGTCCATTAATCAGGCATGTACAGCTGTCGCAATTTTGTGAAATGCAAGCGACGAAAACTTGATAAAACATTTAAACGTCATGTGTGTGAAGAGAGAACATCCTGTTCGCCACCGAAGGATACTTCTGATTGGTGTTTAGAGGGTGCATTGTGTGCAATGTTCATGCAACAGTTGTTTTTTTTTAAACACACCTATTGTATATGTGATGTAATGATTTGTGGTGACACATTGGTTAGCACACTGCGCTATTGACCTGGCAATCGGAGTTCTAATCTAACCCCCGGCTAACTTCAGTGATGTGCGATGTCTGAACCATTCCTGTGCCCCTCGTGACCGACACGGTGTGGGAGACCGTCATCCAAATCGTGGATTTACGAAGACGAGTAGTTGATTATTAATATCAAAGTCTTTATTCAGCGTGCGCGTTTGCGCTGAGACAGGCGGCGGCTTCATCACTTGCAAAACGCAGTCTCCTCAAACCGCCACGAAAGCTTAAGTTCGAGGACACAGCCTTCAGCAATGTGCGTCATCGCTGCCACGTCACCGTTACCCTGTGCAGGCGTGCTGCACACAGAAGACCTTGGCCGGTTTGAGACCTGTCAAGCAGTCACGGCGCAGAAGATAACAAACACATTTGGCGGGCGGATCGTAGGTTTTGTCCACGAGGACAAAACTGTAAAACTGACTGTAAAACTAAACTACTTACAAAAATGTGTTTAACAGGTAAGGCTCGCCGAGCTATGTAGCTCGTTTTGAGAAGTGTCCTGGCCACACGTCATAGATCAACCAAGTGGCTTATCACGTGCAAGGGCATCGCAGCCAATACTCTAAACGCATGTTTCTCTAAATTTCGGAGGGCAGAGAGAAAGCAAACTTCAAAATTTATAGGCGTCAGGGTTGGGATCGACCCCACGTGCCTCCTGCATACTAGGCGAGGGAGTTAACATCTCGCCACCGCGACGCCGCCACTCCTCACACCACGTCGACTCTGCCGGCACATTCCCGGTCGTGGCACTTTGGTGAACGGCGGGTGCCGGGGTAACAGACTGCCGGCAAGTGGTCAAAAGAGATACATGTGCAGCGGCAGACTCGGTTTGGCGCAAATATCCTCCGGCAACTCGGCGGCCGCAGCCTCCTGACGCATGTGCGGAGGGGCGATGTTGCTCAGAACTGGAAGTCCAACGGAGGGGAGTCGCTCAAAGATTTCCCGAGACAATGCCCATTGTCAAATGTTACCGCACGTCAACGCACTTTGACGTGCGATGCCCGACCCCAGGCAGGCGCACACTTCCGTCGAGTACGACACCGCGACAAGCTTAGTTTGACGTCCATAGAGTCGGAGCGCCACCCGCCACGGGATGACCTTTGGTAGTAGGGCAGTGTCTGGTCCACGGTCGCCCCAAGGTAGACTGGGTGTGTGGGTTGTGTCTCGGCCTCTGCCCACTGAGGCAAATGTTCAGTTCGTGGGCAGCGCTGGCGTTGTGAATGTGCAACGCGCTGGACACCGTCCTGGTAACACTCGGCGACAGATGCCGCGTCTCGCAGTCGTCCGCCAGCCTTCATCTGCTGGGATGTGTCGTGGCAGGATTGCCAAGATGCTCCCGTTTCCAGGGGCGTCACTGTGTTCCTCCCAATTTTGCCTTGCGGAAATTCCATCTAATCTCCTTTAACATTACATGATTCGTTGGGACATCTGTGCACGACTTACTTTTCCACACTGTCGTCTAAAAAGGGGAACATTTAACCTTTGTCGCTCAATGCGTACCCACTGCATAATCATGTTGAACATTGTAATTGACGTACAAATGGAGCTTTACGTTGAAATGAAGAGGTAACGATACACACCGGTGCGACTAGCTAGTGGCAGCGACATCTGCAATGGGACGAGATAGCTCGGCATTTTACATCATTTAAGGTCGCACTCACTACACACAAAGTGCTCGCCACAAAGGAACCACAAAGACCTTGCTGATCTCATCAAAGAGCATGAACCATCACGGCAGACTCCGGTCTTCCTCGCAGCGGCGGCTTTTGGCTCACCACAGAACAAACAGGGTCACCGCAGCGCGCACTTGCAGATGCGCTTTTGCGGCCATCTGGAACGCTCTTCCGATATTAGGACGCCACTGGATCTGTGCACTTTCACGTCTCGATTTGAAACTCATTTGTTAAAAACTTACGCTTTGTGCTTAGTTTGTTGCCCTTTCCCCGCACCTCTGATTAGCACGTTTGGCTACGTGCGGTGCAAAAGAAGTTCAACACACACACACGCGTCTATGTTTGTCTCCACATACAATAGTTCTGCCCCCCCCACCCCTCGGTTTAAAACTCGAACATAATGAGCCATTTAGTCTCCCTGCGAGACCACACGTTAGTCACGTACAAAGCCGCGAATTAATCTGTGATGTTAATTGTCATGTAGGTTTTAATTTGTAACTGGCGTTGGTAATCAGGTTGCAACTCAGCTGCAAGCCGGACAAATGTACGGTATATTAAGTACATGTCAGCCGAAGTTTGCTGCGGTCGTGTTGCTTGCAATACGTCAACTTAAAGTTAGGCGAGAGATTAGAAGGGTCATACAGCCAATCATATGCAGGCATTCAAGAACACGTGGGAGGGTGCAAATGAATAAAACGAGGCAAGTGTGACCCACTGTAGCTTGTACTTATCAGTGACAGGATGTTGAGTGGCTAGCTGTTGCCTAAAACGTTAAGGTATTGGTTCAGCCCTCAAATTGCTTGTTCACACCACTGCTGTTTATTTCACGACAACAACATTCAAATGAAAGGTAATGAATGCAGCGTGTTGGCAGTGGTCGCAAGCACTAAACGCAGCTAAGCTCATCGCCATCATCATTAACTCTGATAATAAGTGGCAACAAAAACACATATGCAAACCTACCCGTCATAACGTACTGTTGATTGGGAAGAATTGTATTTCTAGATTATCGGGGTGGAGCGGTTGTTTAAGTAGATCGCACACTGCGCTGTGAACTCTTCACCTGAGTTTCATACCTGGCGATGTCTAAAACTCGTGGCGAGTCATATCTGAACCCGTCTTGCGACCACCGTCCACTAACCCATGGTTAGGGGCCGTCCTTAAATTACGTCACGCACCTGGGGTGGGGGGGGTCAGACATTTGTGACGATGTGTTGACAGAGGGGGGGGGGGGTTGAGAAATGTGACGTCACATAAAATTGCGCAACTTGAAATAAATATAGACAACACGTTCTACGTAATTAAATATACTTTTTAATAAATGTTTTCTCCTACAACATCAGAGTGCAGCGCCACATTAAATACGCATTACAATGACAATAGTTTAATGCGATTTGAAGCATATTTTTTTTTGGGGGGGGGGGGGGGTAGAGATTTGTGACGTCATATTTGAGGGGGGGTCTGACTTTTTGTGACGCCGTGTGACGAATGGGGGAGGTCAAAAATCTTCCAAAATCGCGTGACGTCATTTATGGACGGCCCCTTAAGCAACCCCCAATGACCGACAGAGCATGGTTTGGCCTTCTTCCAGCATTGGATTGAAAAAAAGCTGTATATCCTATTATCAATTCCAGAGTAACAGAGTTATAGCATGATATATAGAGCCTGATAATCATTAAATTTAGTGTCGCCTTCATCGGGGCTGTTAAGTCCCTAAACGTTCTTATATATCCGGTTGGCACCATGTAGGAAGGAACCAATTTCAATCGCCACATCTTTTATCTCCGCACCGTTCTTCAAATTCCTGTTGCAGTGGAACCCGCTCGTAAGCGGGCACACCCTTGCGTGTTACACGTGTGTGTGTGTGATACATCGGTGTAAATGACGAAGGCGGCGATAGATGTTTTTGTCTGCGGTGAGTACAGTAACAGACTATTTAGTGACAATCCACGGGAGAGCGGCTTTAAGTAGATGCATGAGTCACTGTGAGATGAGAATGCAATACTGCAAGGCGAAATCTCCCTGGATTTGATTTCATATCGCACACGAGTGGCATGACAAAAAGCTTTTTTGGCTTAAATTCTACGGACTGTCTAGGGATGTTTGCCTTCTGAGAGAGCACCATACATTTTTTTAAAAATCTCATTGCTAAACCAGAGGAGGTAGGTGGGCCTGTACAATACTTCCACTCCTCCGTAACCAACCGCTTACAACAAGAACAACAACAACAAGATCCTTGGGAGCTTCAGCATCATCGGAAGTGCTCCTGGAGGAAAATGAAAATGTTTAAGGATGTATTACTTTGATACTATTTCAATTACCTACAGGCCTGTGTAAGCCAACATTTTATAACATGATTTAAAGACTTGCAAAATAAGTGAGCCACTAATGAGCTGCAATACATGAAAATAAAACAAATATACATATGTCTTGTTATGTTTGTCTTCATGTATACAAATAACCAGGATACACAATTGCATAAATGTGTATAATGCTCGCAGAAACAACATGAAATGGACAATAGCCAATAAATAAGTCGGCCAAATGTCTTGACATTTACGTCTCTTACACAACCCATCCACAACTACGCCCACGATTATTTAGAGGCATGTGAGGTTATACATTTGCATCGAACTTGGATCCATATGGTAAAGAGAATGTCTTTTTGCCTGTAATATTGGCAGTTCGCCCGCATTGATTCAAGCGAGCCTGTGACTGCTGCTTAGACACCGCAGCGTTTGCTTGGCTGGAATCAACACCGAGATGCAGCATGCTGATGCGTGATGTAAGAAATACTTTTACTTTTTATTTTTTTACGTGGAGAAACGATTGTTTGTTTATTTATTTTGTCATTTATATTCTCCACTGGGGCCGTCCATAAATGACGTCACGCACCTAAGGGGGGGGGGGGGTCAGACATTTGTGACGATGTGTGACGAGGGGGGGGGGTTTGAGAAATGTGACGTCACATCAAAATGCGCAACTTTAAATAAATATAGACAACACGTTCTACTTAATTAAATAGACTTTTTAATAAATGTGTTCTCCTACAGCATCAGAGTGCAGCGCCACATTAAATACGCACTACAATGACAATAGTTTAAAGCGATTTGAAGCATGTTTTTTTTTGGGGTGGGGGCAGAGCTTTGTGACGTCATATTTGAGGGGGGGGGTCTGACTTTTTGTGACGTCGTATGACGAAGGGGGGGGGGGGGTCAAAATCGTCCAAAATCGCGTGACGTCATTTATGGACGCTCCCACAATGACGCAAAATGGTCGCTGCGGACAATTATATAATCAACACATACCGTACGAGCGCGACAGATGCCCCATATAACTGCATAGATCGCTGGAGTAGTTGTGGTTAGCGAACACCTATTAAAGCTGCCATGCCACAAGAAGGCTGGTGTATTCTTTGGTTCTTTTCGGTTAAGTCACGTCTAAAAATAAAATAATAACTCAAAATAAAATAACACATTACGACGTTTCGATTGCAACACAAGCAATCATCATCAGGCATAAAAGAAATAGCAACAAAAATCTAACTAGAAAAAACTATAGACAGACATACAAGCAGACAGACATCACAACGGCACACAGAGAGGAGTAAGCTGACAACGCGGCACGGGCACGCAAGCCTGAAAATTAGGAGGCAGGCACACGAAAATTAAATAACCTAGTAAAATATCGAAATGTGATGTAATACAACACAGAGAGTCGGTTAACACACAATTAACGCATAGCCTGGTTGATTACGTGTTTCAAAATTTGCTAAGTTAGAATTTTAAGTGTGAGCAACAAAAATCTAACTAGAAAACTATAGACAGACATACCAGCAGACAGACATCACAACTCCTCTCTGTGTGCCGTTGTGATGTCTGTCTGCTTGTATGTCTGTCTATAGTTTTTTCTAGTTAGATTTTTGTTGCTATTTCTTTTATGCCTGATGATGATTGCTTGTGTTGCAATCGAAACGTCGTAATGTGTTATTTTATTTTGAGTTATTATTTTATTTTTAGACGTGACTTAACCGAAAAGAACCAAAGAATAATTCCTGCAGTCACGAAAGCTCCTAAATTAAGATTGAACCACTTCTACGGGGAAGTTTTAAGCTTATCCTTTTTCTTTCTGGCTATTTGTTCTCTCTGCCTGTGTCCTCTCCTGGGAATTTTCACACTTAAAATTCTAACTTAGCAAATTTTGAAACACGTATTCAACCAGGCTATGCGTTAATTGTGTGTTAACCGACTCTCTGTGTTGTATTACATCACATTTCGATATTTTACTAGGTTATTTAATTTTTCGTGTGCCTGTATCCTAATTTTCAGGCATGCGCTCCCGTAACGCGTTGTCAGTTTACTTACAATAGAAGTACGTTGGCGCGCAGTCATTGATATGCTTGATTCTCTCCGCCCTCTCCCCGTCCCCACCCCCTCCTCTCTATATTTAAGGGACCGTCACAGAAACGACCCCTCTCTTTGTGCCGATTTGTGTCCTCTCTCTGTGTGCCGTTGTGATGTCTGTCTGCTGGTATGTCTGTCTATAGTTTTCTAGTTAGATTTTTGTTGCTCACACTTAAAATTCTAACTTAGCAAATTTTGAAACACGTAATCAACCAGGCTATGCGTTAATTGTGTGTTAACCGACTCTCTGTGTTGTATTACATCACATTTCGATATTTTACTAGGTTATTTAATTTTCGTGTGCCTGCCTCCTAATTTTCAGGCTTGCGTGCCCGTGCCGCGTTGTCAGCTTACTCCTCTCTGTGTGCCGTTGTGATGTCTGTCTGCTTGTATGTCTGTCTATAGTTTTTTCTAGTTATATTTTTGTTGCTATTTCTTTTATGCCTGATGATGATTGCTTGTGTTGCAATCGAAACGTCGTAATGTGTTATTTTATTTTGAGTTATTATTTTATTTTTAGACGTGACTTAACCGAAAAGAACCAAAGAATAATTCCTGCAGTCACGAAAGCTCCTAAATTAAGGCTGGTGTAGCCAGGGACATGCCTCCCCATCGCCCCATCCGCCTTCATCCTCACACTGCCGATGTAAGCCAGGGTACAGTCGGTACTCCATTTAGCCTGGGAGTTGCAGTATAATTCTAGATTTGAAGCTTTCGTGACTGCAAGGATTCATATTCTTAGGTTTTTCGGTTAAGTCACGTAGGTAAAAAATTAAAATTTAAATTAATAAAAGTAAAATAAAAAATAAAAATAAATAAAAGTTGCAGTATAGGACGACGCAATTGGACATATTCACACACACACACAACACAAAACAAAGACAACTTCCCCTCGCTTAGCCGTACAGACTGCCGGGGACACGCGTTGCTAAACAGGCACCTGCTTGGAGGAGGCGGCACACTGCTCTTGGCCACTTTGTATCCCAGCGGCGAGGTGTGAATGGCACGGGTCCTGGTGCAAGGGATTGTCGTGGGAGACCCCTGTCCGCCTTCCCTCCTCTTAGTCACACCACCTGCACACTTGGGCAGTCTCGCCGATGGCCTCTGTGGCGATGTTCACACGCCGCAGCAGGAATTCATTTAGGGGCGAGAAACATGGGCGTCAGGGGGAGAGGGCGAGGAAATGTTTATATTTACCGCCTGCCATTGGGGGCCGTCCATAAATGACGTCACGCGATTTTTGACGATTTTTGACCCCCCCCCACCCTAGTCACACGGCGTCACAAAAAGTCAGACCTCCCCTCAACTATGACGTCACAAAGCTCTGCCCCCCCCCCCCCCAAATAAAACATGCTTCAAATCGCTTTAAACTATTGTTATTGTAGTGCATATTTAATGTGGCGCTGCACTCTGATGTTGTAGGAGAAAACATTTATTAAAAAGTATATTTAATTAAGTAGAACGTGTCGTCTATATTTATTTAAACTTGCGTGTTTTGATGTGACGTCACATTTCTCAACCCCCCCCCCACCTCGTCACACATCGTCACAAATGTCTGACCCCCCTCCCCCCTAGGTGCGTGACGTCATTTATGGACAGCCCCTTGATGTGCAAGGCCAGGAATTGAAGCTGGGTTCCCGTGGTGTTTGTGGCACTGTGTGATAATCGTCGCTACAAAGACAAAGATCCCCCGTATAGCCTTAACAGACTGTTGGGGTAAGTGCCGTTAGCGAGCACCTATGAAGGCCGACCTGGCGCACGAGGTAATTGGTTGGCCAACACCACGCCCGGCTCACTGCGCCAGGTAATCATTTGAGGCTGAACCGACCTAGGGGAGGCCCATGACCGTTTCAGATAATAATGATAATCCTTTTTTTACCCTTTTATCTGGCAACAAAACCAGGGGCGGTTTCTTCATTAGGGCGATTGGGCGACGCACCACCAATGTCATTCAACCACAGAGTCACGCTAGCCGTCACTGTGCCTCTGGATATAGTCCAATCAGCGTCATGCTACGTTCTGTGGAGTACCGCCTCTTTTTGGGCGATTTCCCTCCGGCTGAGAATCGCCAGAGTGGTCTCATAGACTTACATTCAAAGATGTTTTTTTTCGAACGGGGGGCGCTGCAATGCATTCTCTATGGCTTCCGGGAGGTCTCGCACTAACGTGCTTACGTCATCATACGTAAGCACGTTGCATCCAACAATATTATTTGTTGCCACCTAGTGGAATCTTTAATAAAAGAAACTTGAGTGGATTGTATTAATAGTGAGTATAGAAACAAACAAGATGTATTGTAAGAGTCACTTTATTTTTCATTAATATTAAAGAAGTGAAGTTGCCTTTACATGCTTAAGCTGTTAATTTATCCTTTGCATGGGTGGACCTTATCCTTATAAATCATCCAGACATTTGCCCCCCCTGAGAGATTTTGCAGGAGCCGCCACTGAACAAAACCAATTATCATATTTTTCTACTGGCAAATGAGGTTCCAATGGCGTTTCAGATAAGTCACAGGTGTTGGCCATAGCACATCGCTTTAACCTCTGCACTGCCACTCCCGCAAGAGTCTTCGTCGCTACACAGAGCTTGCACATGCAAAACCATTCTCCGATACCCTTTAATGATGTTGGGGCAAGTGTTGTCAGCGAGCACCTATTAAGGGCCAGCGAGAACCACACATATATCGCTCAGTGAACTGCCCCTCGTGCCCCGGGGCTCCTCTGTTAAGAATAGAGAACACGAATGTGGGGGCTTAAATGGCCCAGCATCTCAAAATGCCTCATACATCCCATCTCATCTCAATTATGTTCATGCCCCGCTGCAGTTTACATGTTTAGCCTAGGGGACCCCCTGATGACAGCTGTCCCCGTGCAGCATGAGCCGACGCAGCACCCGCCCGCAAGTCGGCATTAGTCAGTCGGTAGGGCGCGATGTTGCTATTGGTTACTCCACTTAAGTGACTTGCGAGTCAATTTAAAAATGTGAGCCGTGACACCTGGACCCGTTAGCCCACTCGTTTGTTTTCTCTCTCTCCCGAATAACGTCACGGGATCTTTCACGTCCACTGCGATGCAGGCAGCGCGCATCTCATTGCCAACGGAGCCGGGCGATTAATGCACCGGGGAGCAGCCCCCCATGGGAGGGGGGCAGGGGAGGGGGGCAGTGAGAGGGGGGGGGAGTTGAACCGCAAACCTCTGCATCAGGCGGCAAAGGCGCGACTAATCGCTCGCTCGGCCACGTTCGAGAGGCATTTAAAGAGCTTTGCCTCATTTGGGAGCTGTTTTACGTGGTCGCGTGGCGCTCACCCGGGAGTGGTGTGTGTTGGGGGGGGGTGCCCCTTAATTGGATCGGGCTGCAGCGACATTGGCCGACGAGAGATAAATGGGCTGAGCCGCGCGCTCACTCTCGGCCAACACTCGCAGGGGACCCGCGGGAGGGATTCGGTAATACGCTTTAGCACCCAGAGCCACACGATCATTCCCAGCACGGCCGCATGCAATCTCGCCCCTGCAAAGAGTGGAAGAGCGGGGGGGGGGGGGCAAATGTAAATGACTTATTACTGCCTTCTGCTCGGCTATATGAGGAACTGTCGCTTCGCATTTCGGGGGAGTTAGACGCGAGTGATGTACTCTGATGCAAAACGCTGAACTGAGTGCACTTAGACGTTGACGTGGGACGCGATCGACTGTGACTGGAATGCCGTTTCTGTGGGAATTAATTGGTCGGGCGAGCAATTAGCTGCCCTCGGCTGAAGGTGATGGCGTATTGAACATCTTCCCTCAAATTAAAACAAAAGGAAATGATTGGCACTTGCTGGGAAATTCGTTGTTGTTGTTGTTGTTGCTTTGTTGATTTATCAGAAACCTGAACTGTTGTGATGTATGTCACATTTTAATAAATCACACGTCTTGAGTAATGATGGAGAAGAGGCAGTTATTACTGACCAGGTTTTAATATGTTTTTGTTTTTTGCAAAATATTAACGATACTATTCTTTGGGTCTTTCGGTAAAGCCACGTAGATAGAAAAAATAACAAATCAAAATCACGACGTTTCTATCGCAACACAAGCAATTGTCTTCAGGTGAAAATGAGGGAAATCTGCTGAGGCAGGCTGTTTATAAAAGTTTAGAGATATTAATTCCTGCAGTCACGAAAGCTTTATGTCAAGATATTAACGATACTGTATTTATGCGTCAACCTGGAATCACCATTCCCTTATGAATGTGTAGTGTCGTCTGTGCGTGCGGATGGCGTGCGTCGCACACACAGTCAGCCGGAGACAAGGCGGTCGCAGGAGGCACCGATCTGCCCTCTTTATTGTTGTTGCCGAGCTCACGCCACCACTCGGGCCCCCCTTTCTCTCCCACGCACGACCCCGCCCGCGTTGCACCGACCGGGACGGCCAACCGCTGTCCGGCCGCGCAATGATCGGGCGAAGGCGGTGGCGGTGACGATGGCGGCGACGACGAGGCGAGCTCTCGCTCTCTGCTGCTTATATTCCCTTCGGCGCGACTTGGCTCCGCCCCAGCCGCGCCTCTCTTCTCGAACCCAGCAGAGAGTTCCAGGGGCTTCCACGCGAGGTCTACCGTGACCCTTGCCCCAGTTCCTCCGCCCTGCCGGCACACCCGCGTGTATGCTCAGTGGCGTGTGCGCTAAGTGTCCACCTGCAGTTGCTGCTGCTGTACAACAGTCAGCGCTATGTCACTATAAATCTACAAGCACAGCCCTTTTGTCTATCCACTGCTAGATAGGGCCTTGCCACCACGCGTGAGTCATGGTGGTAATTTGACCATACATTACCACACGAGTCAATGGCGGGTTGGTGAAAAAGAGCTTCATAACTCATCGGCTTCCTCCAGTCTAAATAAAGATTATTACGTAAGTGGGGGAATAGAAGCATAGTATAGGGACTCCTTTACTAAAGAACATTCGACTTACGAACTTTCAGAGATACGAACAAACCTGTCCGTATAGCCAGTTGCCTGTTCGGATCGAGAGTCGCATTAGATGGTGGTGGTGGCATCTACATCTATAGAAGATTATACAACTTTTAAATCCATTCCCCGTGTTTAGTGTAAATGTCGTACAACATGTTTGGAATCGACATGAGTAAAGTTGGACTTACGAACAAATTGACTTATGAACAGTCATCTGGAACTCTTCTACTTACGAACCCGTTCGTAAGTAGAGGAGTCCCTGTACAGCAAATAGTTTTTGGCTGGTCAAGTCACTTTTCTTTCCAGGAATGACATCTTTACTCTTTGGGTCTTTCGGTAAAGTCACGCAGGTATAAAATAAAACAAAGTAGATCACCACGTTTCAGGCGCAACACAAGCGCCCATCATAAGGTGGGAAAGCATGGTCTGTAGCCCTTTTTAAAACAGTCTGCCTCAGTAGCAGACCATGCTTTCCCACCTGATGACGGACGCTTGTGTTGCGCCCGAAACGTCGTGATTTATTTTATTTTCTACCTACGTGACTTTACCGAAAAAACCAAAGAGTATGGATTCCTGCAGTCACGAAAGTTTCAAATCTAGATTGAATGACATCTTATTTATTGTATATTTAGATTGCTTACCCACAATTTTCTTTTACGTAGGCTTTCACGACCAATATGATGATTCATAATTAGTCTATTTTGGGTGATATCGTCGTCGAGTTGAAACGTCAGTTTTTTTTTTCATTATAACCATACACCACCTGACAGAGCTAATCAAAGCGAGTTGTCAACGCGAGAAAATATGCCAATTGATTTGGACTTTAAGCAAATCGGAACTTTGAAAATCAAAAGCACATTTTTTAACGACAGTCACGTTTATTTTTTTCTATATTCGAATGTGAATTACATTAATTGTTACATAAAGTTTAGGTCAGAGGTGGATCTAGAAACTTCCTGAAATAATAAGGTTGTGGTGGGGGGGGGTGGAGGGTCGCGAAATGTTAAGCTTTATAAATGTTAATTTGACATCAAGTTACAAAAGTAACATTCAATGTATAATTCCTGGTGACGATCAACGCATGCGCTTGGGGTCTCAAAGGGTGGGCAGCGTCGGGAGAGGGGGGGGGTCGCATCGGCCCATGCCCCCCACCAAACACACCCCGACAGCCCGGATCAGCGACTCTCCTCTCGCTTTGTTACATTCTAAATGTATTTAAACTCGTGTTCTTCTGTACTCTAATTGCCTGGATGTCGTCGAGGTCGACCTTGCAAGAGAAGCAATGTTGCACGTGGCTGAACGGGCCCCCTTGTATGTTTAATCTCCTGGTTAAAGAGGTCACGACTACAACTCCTAACTTCTTGTACGTACGGTGAGAGAAAAAGGTATTTGATCCCCTGCTGATTTTGTACGTTTGCGCACTGACAAAGAAATGATCAGTCTATAATTTTAATGGTTGGTTTATTTGAACAGTGAGAGACAGAATAACAACACAAAAATCCGGAAAAACGCATGTCAAAAATGTTATAAATTGATTTGCATTTTAATGAGGGAAATAAGTATTAGACCCCTCTGCAAAACATAACTTAGTACTTGGTGGCAAAACCCTTGTTGGCAATCACAGTGGTCAGACGTTTCTTGTAGTTGGCCACCAGGTTTGCACACATCTCAGGAGGGATTTTGTCCCACTCCTCTTTGCAGATCTTCTCCAAGTCATTAAGGTTTCGAGGCTGACGTTTGGCAACTCGAACCTTCAGCTCCCTCCACAGATTTTCTATGGGATTAAGGTCTGGAGACTGGCTAGGCCACTCCAGGACCTTAATGTGCTTCTTCTTGAGCCACTCCTTTGTTTCCTTGGCCGTGTGTTTTGGGGCATTGTCATGCTGGAATACCCATCCACGACCCATTTTCAATGCCCTGGCTGAGGGAAGGAGGTTCTCACCCAAGCTTTGACGGTATATGGCCCCGTCCATCGTCCCTTTGATGCGGTGAAGTTGACCTGTCCCCTCAGCAGAAAAACACCCCAAAAGCATAATGTTTCCACCTCCATTTTTGACGGTAGGGATGGTGTTCTTGGGGTCATAGGCAGCATTCCTCCTCCTCCAAACACGGCGAGTTGAGTTGATGCCAAAGAGCTCCATTTTGGTCTCATCTGACCACAACACTTTCACCCAGTTGTCCTCTGAATCATTCAGATGTTCATTGGCAAACTTCAGACGGGCATGTATATGTGCTTTCTTGAGCAGGGGGACCTTGCGGGCACTGCAGGATTTCAGTCCTTCACGGCGTAGTGTGTTACCAACTGTTTTCTTGGTGACTATGGTCCCAGCTGCCTTGAGATCATTGACAAGATCCTCCCGTGTAGTTCTGGGCTGATTCCTCACCGTTCTCATGATCATTGCAACTCCACGAGGTGAGATCTTGCATGGAGTCCAAGGCCGAGGGAGATTGACAGTTCTTTTGTGTTTCTTCCATTTGCGAATAATCGCACCAACTGTTGTCACCTTCTCACCAAGCTGCTTGGCGATGGTCTTGTAGCCCATTCCAGCCTTGTGTAGGTCTACAATCTTGTCCCTGACATCCTTGGAGAGCTCTTTGGTCTTGGCCATGGTGGAGAGTTTGGAATCTTATTGATTGCTTCTGTGAACAGGTGTCTTTTAAACAGGTAACAATCTGAGATTAGGAGCACTCCCTTTAAGAGTGTGCTCCTAATCTCAGCTCGTTACCTGTATAAAAGACACCTGGGAACCAGAAATCTTTCTGATTGAGAGGGGGTCAAATACTTATTTCCCTCATTAAAATGCAAATAAATTGATAACATTTTTGACATGCATTTTTGTTGTTATTCTGTCTCTCACTATTCAAATAAACCTACCATTAAAATTATAGACTGATCATTTCTTTGTCAGTGGGCAAACGTACAAAATCAGCAGGGGATCAAATACTTTCTTCCCTCACTGTACGTACGTTGAACTCCTTTCGCATCGTACGTAGCCAACCGTGTTCATCGGAGGTGCGGGAGAAGGACAGTACACTAAATACGACAACAAGCAGTTCTAAGGAAATTAGTTTTCAATTTAGTATAGCGGTGTAGTATAGTAGTATACTGCAGTGTATAGTCTGCATGTATGTTGAACTCCTTTCGCATCGTACGTAGTTAACCGTGTTAATCGGAGGTGCGGGGCAAGGACAACAAACTACAAACAGCAGTTCTAAAAAAAAGAAATTTCAATCGAGATGTTATAAGTGCATAGCTCCGGTGGCTTCATCATATCGGAAGGAAGAGCGTTCCAGACGGCCGCAGAAGCGCGCCTGGAAGAAAGCGACGCAGTGGCCGTCTTTGTTCGATGGTTCGCCAAAAGCCGCGGCGATGATGACCGGAGTTTGCGTGATGGTTTTAGATTGAATAAACCTCAGAGACGCTCAGGCGAGATTCAAGTACCAGCTGCCAATAATGTGCATCGTAGGCTGGAGATGAGTCTGTGTTTGCTGGGATGGTTGCCGTGTGCACGAACCATTCTGACACAGCACGTTGCGCAATCTTTATCCATCGGTTAAAACGAATGCAATCGCTTTTAGAAACGTCTTGTCTCTCGTAGGGACGTGTGAATAATTTAAAAGTTGGCCTTGTATTAATTCTTCACGTTTATAGAATTTCAGCACACGTGTACATACAGCACCATGGAGGTTTATAATCACAAGCCTTCGTTTTAGATGTGGGCAATTCCGCAGCAACGGCATTGCAAGAACGATGATGCTGGAATAACAGACACGGATATGTAGCGGGGATTCTCGGGCGTATCACATCAACCTTCTGCATAAATAACATTTAGAAGCTAACAATTTTTTTTTATCAAATGAAGTTTGCGTTACATTTTACGATTATCAGGTTCAATCTTGATTTGAAGCTTTCGTGACTGCAGGCATCCATATTCTTTGGTTCTTTCGCTAAAGTCACGTAGATAGAAAAATTAATAAATCACGACGTTGTGTTGCGCCCGAAACGTCGTGATTTATTCTATTTTATACCTACGTGACTTTACCGAAAGAACCAAAGAGTATGATTATCAGATTCTCTGTCTTAAATCCGCTTCTGTCTAAACGACCATGCACCATCCACTCACATCTATTCCAGCTTCACCCTATCTTATTTTCAGAAGGGAACATTCATTAATGTGTCCCGCTCCTTGGAAAAGGGTGGAATTCTCGCCACACGTCGGCGGTGGTCATAGCAGATGAGCCGACTGAACGCGGTTTCCAGAATGTTCGTGGATACGCGGGGTCAGAGTCCTTCGAGCCCGGCCTGTGTGTGCGCGCACACGCACGAGGCTGGGTGGAGAGGCGTCTTCATTAGCATGCGAAGCAGTGTGCGAGACGCGTGAGTGGAAAGGGAATGAACCTGCCTGTAGAGAGGGCGTTTTAACATCGCCAACCCTTGCGCATTAAACAGTGACAGATCCAGCGCCAGACAAGGTACGCACTATAATTTCTGCTTATAAATAGGGCAGGGCTGTGCGATACGGTTGACTAAAATGAATGAGTTAATATGCAGAGGTTGATAATATTATGGTAGAATTGGTACAACAAACATTGGGGAAAGACGACGCACGATAAATATCGGCTGCGACGTCTCTCTGAGTGCCGTTTGTCTTGATTTGTAAACAATTTGATGGTTAATAGAAATGCTGATGCAACCTTGAATTGTCACGAAAATCTTCATCAACATTGTCATCATCAGTCGTCATATTGCGCCATTAACAACGCGGGTCTCTGCAGTTCATATTTTAAGAGGAAATTCCACTTCAGCAATGAAGGAGGGTAATGATATATACGGAAATAAACTCATAATGCACCTGATCCCAGCTGACTTCAGAAGCGAAACAGAGTTGAGACTGATTTGTGTCCACCGTGCGTATCGAACAGGGGTAGTAGGCATTGTGGGCAGTAGAGGGCAGTGCTATAAATCCATTGTTGGTCTCTCACGTGCAGCGAAATCCATTGTTGGTCTGCAGTGTGCAGTGAAATCCATTGTTGGTCTGCAGTGTGCAGTGAAATCCATTGTTGGTCTCTCATGTGCAGTGAGATCCATTGTTGGTCTGCAGGGTGCAGTGAAATCCATTGTTGGTCTGTCGTGTGCAGCGAAATCCATAGTTGGTCTGCAGTGAAATCCATTGTTGGTCTCTCACGTGCAGTGAGATCCATTGTGTGTCTGTAGTGTGCAGTCAGATCCATTGTTGGTCTGTCGTGTGCAGTGAGATCCATTGTTGGTCTGCAGTGAAATCCATTGTTGGTCTGTCGTGTGCAGTGAAATCCATTGTTGGTCTGCAGTGTGCAGTGAGATCCATTGTTGGTCTGTAGTGTGCAGTGAGATCCATTGTTGGTCTGCAGTGTGCAGTGAGATCCATTGTTGGTCTGTAGTGTGCAGTGAGATCCATTGTTGGTCTGCAGTGTGCAGTGAGATCCATTGTTGGTCTGTAGTGTGCAGTGAGATCCATTGTTGGTCTGTCGTGTGCAGTGAGATCCATTGTTGGTCTGCAGTGTGCAGTGAGATCCATTGTTGGTCTGTCGTGTGCAGTGAGATCCATTGTTGGTCTGCAGTGAAATCCATTGTTGGTCTGTCGTGTGCAGTGAAATCCATTGTTGGTCTGCAGTGTGCAGTGAGATCCATTGTTGGTCTGCAGTGTGCAGTGAGATCCATTGTTGGTCTGCAGTGTGCAGTGAGATCCATTGTTGGTCTGTAGTGTGCAGTGAGATCCATTGTTGGTCTGCAGTGTGCAGTGAGATCCATTGTTGGTCTGTAGTGTGCAGTGAGATCCATTGTTGGTCTGCAGTGTGCAGTGAGATCCATTGTTGGTCTGCAGTGTGCAGTGAGATCCATTGTTGGTCTGCAGTGTGCAGTGAAATCCATTGTTGGTCTGCAGTGTGCAGTGAGATCCATTGTTGGTCTGCAGTGTGCAGTGAGATCCATTGTTGGTCTGCAGTGTGCAGTGAGATCCATTGTTGGTCTGTCGTGTGCAGTGAAATCCATTGTTGGTCTGCAGTGTGCAGTGAGATCCATTGTTGGTCTGTAGTGTGCAGTGAGATCCATTGTTGGTCTGTAGTGTGCAGTGAGATCCATTGTTGGTCTGCAGTGTGCAGTGAGATCCATTGTTGGTCTGTAGTGTGCAGTGAGATCCATTGTTGGTCTGCAGTGTGCAGTGAGATCCATTGTTGGTCTGTAGTGTGCAGTGAGATCCATTGTTGGTCTGTCGTGTGCAGTGAGATCCATTGTTGGTCTGCAGTGTGCAGTGAGATCCATTGTTGGTCTGTCGTGTGCAGTGAAATCCATTGTTGGTCTGCAGTGTGCAGTGAGATCCATTGTTGGTCTGCAGTGTGCAGTGAGATCCATTGTTGGTCTGTAGTGTGCAGTGAGATCCATTGTTGGTCTGCAGTGTGCAGTGAGATCCATTGTTGGTCTGTAGTGTGCAGTGAGATCCATTGTTGGTCTGCAGTGTGCAGTGAGATCCATTGTTGGTCTGCAGTGTGCAGTGAGATCCATTGTTGGTCTGCAGTGTGCAGTGAAATCCATTGTTGGTCTGCAGTGTGCAGTGAGATCCATTGTTGGTCTGCAGTGTGCAGTGAGATCCATTGTTGGTCTGCAGTGTGCAGTGAGATCCATTGTTGGTCTGCAGTGTGCAGTGAGATCCATTGTTGGTCTGTCGTGTGCAGTGAGATCCATTGTTGGTCTGCAGTGTGCAGTGAGATCCATTGTTGGTCTGCAGTGTGCAGTGAGATCCATTGTTGGTCTGCAGTGTGCAGTGAGATCCATTGTTGGTCTGTCGTGTGCAGTGAGATCCATTGTTGGTCTGCAGTGAAATCCATTGTTGGTCTGCAGTGTGCAGTGAGATCCATTGTTGGTCTGCAGTGAAATCCATTGTTGTACTGCAGCGTGCAGTGAGATCCATTCTTGGTCTGTCGTGTGCAGTGAGATCCATTGTTGGTCTGCAGTGAAATCCATTGTTGGTCTGCAGTGTGCAGTGAGATCCATTGTTGGTCTGCAGTGAAATCCATTGTTGTACTGCAGCGTGCAGTGAGATCCATTGTTGGTCTGTCGTGTGCAGTGAGATCCATTGTTGGTCTGCAGTGAAATCCATTGTTGGTCTGTCGTGTGCAGTGAGATCCATTGTTGGTCTGCAGTGAAATCCATTGTTGTACTGCAGCGTGCAGTGAGATCCATTCTTGGTCTGTCGTGTGCAGTGAAATCCATTGTTGGTCTGCAGTGTGCAGTGAGATCCATTGTTGTACTGCAGCGTGCAGTGAAATCCATTCTTGGTCTGTCGTGTGCAGTGAGATCCATTGTTGGTCTCTCATGTGCAGTGAAAACCATTGTTAGTCTGCAGTGTGCAGTGAGATCCATTGTTAGTCTGCAGTGTGCAGTGAGATCTATTGTTAGGCTGCAGTGTGCAGTGAAATCCATTGTTGGTCTGCAGTGTGCAGTGAGATCCATTGTTGGTCTCTCACGTGCAGCGAAATCCATTGTTGGTCTGCAGTGAAATCCATTGTTGGTCTGCAGTGTGCAGTGAAATCCATTGTAGTTCTGTCGGGTGCAGTGAGGTCCATTGTTGGTCTCTCATGTGCAGTGAAACCCATTGTTAGTCTGCAGTGTGCAGTGAGATCCATTGTTGGTCTCTCACGTGCAGCGAAATCCATTGTTGGTCTGTCATGTGCAGTGAGGTCCATTGTTGGTCTCTCACGTGCAGCGAAATCCATTGTTGGTCTGCAGTGTGCAGTGAAATCCATTGTTGGTCTGCAGTGTGCAGTGAAATCGATTGTTGGTCTGTCGTGTGCAGTGAGGTCCATTGTTGGTCTCTCACGTGCAGTGAGATCCATTGTTGGTCCAGCATACTGTAGAATGGCCAAATAACCGTCACCTCCTTAACAGCATATGCAGGCTTCTCATCCAGTCGTGGATTGATCGCATGCACAAACAGGCAAGACATGTACAATAAAAACATATGCTTATTCTTACACAAGTTAACTGAAACCCAACGTGTATGCACACACGTCTGCAAATATACGCATCGGGAGCTTCCAAATGATTCAGAATGCAAAGGAAGATTTATTTTCTCTCCCATTATTCTCGGTGGCAGGACTGGTCGTCAAAGTGCCGTCCCCTACGATGTTGCCCAGGTGGTGTCTGTTGAAGGGATGTTGGAAGGCAACTTGCTGCGTGATATTTTTATTACACGTTTTGCACCGCTTGCATCGTCGTGGATTCTTCGGCTCATGACGTCAATAGCACAACCCGCATGAAATGGGGGGGGGGGATATAAAATAATAAATAACTGCGTTTTCTTTCGCCATGATGATATAACCAAAAGCAAACAGGGAAGGCTGCGGTCGGGAGCTTATTTTCGTCATAGTTTCGGACGGTTGGGTCCGCAACCAAATCACCCATTCTGATGCGCACGATTTCGTCAGATATCGGAAGCTAAGCAGGCATGAGCCTGGATAGTTCCTGGATGGGATACTACCAAACAAAGACAACGATTCCCCGTATAGCCTTTAACAGATTGTTGGGGCAAGTGTTGCTAGCGAGCACCTATGAAGGCCGGCACGGCACACGAGGGGTTTGGGTGGCCAACACCACGCCCGGCCGCCTTTGTCTCTCCAGCGGTGATGTTTACACACCGCACCAGGCACTCATTTGAGGTTGTGTCGACCTAGGGGAGGCCCATGGCCAGTTCAGATAATCATCACCGGTGTTGGCCGTGAGCGGGAATCTAACCCGGGTCGCCAGATCCGTAGCGCAGCGCGCTAACCCAGACACTACCGCTACTACCAACAACAACAACAACCGCCATTCGCCACTAAGTGGCGGTGACGTCACCACGACGCTTGTGCCAGGCCTTGTGCACCTTGAGGCCACGTGAAGTGTCGAACGCCCAGGAGGTCACGGGGCAGACCCAGGTGCCACGGGTCGACTGACTGAGATGACCGAGATGACTGGCTGATGCACTACCTGTGCCCCCTACTGTGCCAACTTGCTGTGCTTTAGCCACCCGGCGCTCTGCTCGTTGTTGTGAGCGTCGCTCCTCCGCACTCCGTTGTTGCTGGAGGGCGACTGCCTACCATGCACACACACACACACAGGTTGCTAAAAAGGTGGGGGGGGCTTGCGCGGTGGGCAGTAGACCTTCCACACATTTATACGTTCCCCACCTTCGTCAGCCCCGCCTTGGCCAGCATGGTGGAGTAACCTTTCCCCCACTTATAAATGCACTGGCCCTGGCCATGGTTGTTAATGCATCATTTAAAGTGGTGACATCCATTTAAACATTGGGGGCCGCAAGAGATGGGGACGGCTTGGGGAAGCCTCCATCCAGCAACGTCGATCATGGCTGATGATGATGATTGTCAATGTTAGTCTACATGCAATGTTAGTCTATGGGCAATGTTAGTCTATGGGCAATGTTAGTCTACATGCAATGTTAGTGTATGGGCAATGTTAGTCTATGTGCAATGTTAGTCTATGGACAATGTTAGTTTACATGCAATGTTAGTCTATGGGCAATGTTAGTCTACATGCAATGTTAGTCTATGGGCAATGTTAGTCTATGTGCAATGTTAGTGTATGTGCAATGTTAGTCTACATGCAATGTTAGTCTATGGGCAATGTTAGTCTATGTGCAATGTTAGTGTATGTGCAATGTTAGTCTACATGCAATGTTAGTCTATGGGTAATGTTAGTCTACATGCAATGTTAGTCTATGTGCAGTGTTAGTATATGTGCAGTGTTAGTCTATGGGCAATGTTAGTCTACATGCAATGTTAGTCTACATGCAATGTTAGTCTATGGGTAATGTTAGTCTACATGCAATGTTAGTGTATGTGCAATGTTAGTCTATGGGCAGTGTTAGTCTATGGGCAATGTTAGTCTATGGGAAATGTTAGTCTATGGGCAATGTTAGTCTACATGCAATGTTAGTCTATGGGTAATGTTAGTCTATGGGAAATGTTAGTCTATGGGAAATGTTAGTCTATGGGCAATGTTAGTCTACATGCAATGTTAGTCTACATGAAATGTTAGTCTATGGGCAATGTTAGTCTATGGGAAATGTTAGTCTATGGGCAATGTTAGTCTACATGCAATCTTAGTCTATGGGCAATGTTAGTCTACATGCAATGTTAGTCTATGGGTAATGTTAGTCTACATGCAATGTTAGTCTATGTGCAGTGTTAGTCTATGGGCAATGTTAGTCTACATGCAATGTTAGTCTACATGCAATGTTAGTCTGTGGGCAATGTTAGTCTACGTGCAATGTTAGTCTACATGCAATGCTAGTCTATGGGCAATGTTAGTCTATGTGCAATGTTAGTCTACATGCAATGTTAGTCTACTTGCAATGTTAGTCTACATGCAATGTTAGTCTATGGGTAATGTTAGTCTATGGGCAATGTTAGTCTATGGGCAATGTTAGTCTATGGGCAATGTTAGTCTACATGTAATGTTAGTCTACATGCAATGTTAGTCTACATGCAATGTTAGTCTATGTGCAATGTTAGTCTATGGGCAATGTTAGTCTACATGCAATGTTAGTCTACATGCAATGTTAGTCTATGGGCAATGTTAGTCTACATGTAATGTTAGTCTACATGCAATATTAGTCTACTTGCAATGTTAGTCTACATGCAATGTTAGTCTATGGGTAATGTTAGTCTATGGGCAATGTTAGTCTATGGGCAATGTTAGTCTATGTGCAATGTTAGTCTACTGGCAATGTTAGTCTATGGGCAATGTTAGTCTACGTGCAATGTTAGTCTATGGGCAATGTTAGTCTACTGGCAATGTTAGTCTACTGCCAATGTTAGTCTATGGGCAATGTTAGTCTATGGGCAATGTTAGTCTATGGGCAATGTTAGTCTACGGGCAATGTTAGTCTACGTGTAATGGTAGTCTATTGTGCAATGCTAGTCTATGTGCAATGTTAGTCTACATGCAATGTTAGTGTCGTGGATTCAACTGAGTCGCCAACGTACTTATTAGAGGCAACACATTTGTTGTGCCATAAGAGGGGAGGGGCTGCTGGGGCGAGGCATAAAAGGGCAGCTCCCTGGCCGATCGGGGCCAGTCGCAGCTCAAGACCCAAGACCCGCCAGCCAGCCAGCTTAGGACCCTGGACCCCCTCGTCCCGCTTGTCCTTGTAAGTGCCGGGACGCTATGAGGGCCAGTGGTGGGACTCTGGGACTCCCGGCTCTACGTCCTTGTAAGGGCGAGTTCCGAGGAAGCCAGAGTCCAGACCCGCACCTTGGCTGGGTCGGGTCAGGTAGCCTCCCCTAGGGTAATTGTAGCCGGAGGACACCAGAGCGTAGCTAGAGTAGTGTATCTAGGCTGTGTACCTAGGCTGTGTACCTAAGCTGTAACAGAGTATCAGGACTGTTGGAGTGTTGTATTGAAGTAAAGAAGTTACCTCTACAAGTGTCTCTGGAACCCACTACACATTTATTAACACCAACACGAAACACAAATGGGTTACTGCCCCTTCACCAGATAACCTCTGGTGGTGGACCACCAGGCTAACTATGCTAGTTACTGGGAGCAGCTACAACGGACAGGACCTAGCTTGGGTCCTCGTCCACGTGTTGGTGACTTCTTCTTGGACGTAGAACATACATCGTATATCTTCAGATGACCACAGCAACGCTGAGCCCCGGTCCCTGTGCGGACCCCAGTTTATATGCTCCTGGGTTGTGGCTGGCCTCCCCCTTGGCCACGACCACCTTCGAGAAACCTCTTGTTGTTTCTTGACCCTTCCCGTAGGATCTCACCCTGACACGTGACCACCCCCTAGCCCCCACCTGGAGCCCCTGTGTAGATCTTACTGGTCACGTGCCTTCCAGGGTCAACCAGCGTGCCATGGCCCGGGGTAACCTCATCCCATGGCTGACACTCTCACACTCGCTCCTGTAGGGGTTGGCACTGCAACCACGCGTGGTGCCACTGAGCGCTATCCCAGCGTTCACCGAGCCCCTCTAGGTGTGGTACTACACCCACCTACGGGGTGTCCGCGATGTGAGTACATCGCACGCCGTGCCCCTCCAGGCCCGGCACCACACAGTGACATCCGCGATGTCACTACATCTGTATACATGCAATGTTAGTCTACGTGCAATGTTAGTCTACGGGCAATGCTAGTCTATGGGCAATGTTAGTCTATGTACAATGTTAGTCTATGGGCAATGTTAGTCTATGTACAATGTTAGTCTACTGGCAATGTTAATCTATGTACAATGTTAGTCTTTTGGCAATGTTAGTCTACGAGCGATGTTCGTCTATGGGCAAAGTTTAGATTGCCGTGAGTTCACGAGCAAAACTAGTTAATTAATGAAACGCCAATTTCTAGATCTTATTGGACGTGGACGGCAGCAATAACATGCTCACATCGCGGGGCAATTTTCGGAAAATGGAGGATAATTTAAGATTTTAAATTATTCTTAAAGCGAACAAGCATGGCGAACGACGCACGGTGCATATCCACGGAAAGAGCCGGATATCAGCACACCGCTTGGGAACAAGACCCGCTGTGCTTCTATTCATAATAGCATGATTGTTTCATAAATTGCCCCTCTTTTACACCATCAGCGTAATGTAACTATCTTGCTTATATCAGAACTGTACTTGCATAAGGTGCGCTTCTATCCAGATTCAATTGTACAAAAGATGCCAAGGTAGCATACATGAATTTTATACGGTGGAATTTTTTTTACTTATCTCATGCATAATTAGAATCTTGAGCATAATCCTGAATTATTCAGTTCATATGCTAGAGGCATAATGCAGGCTGTAAAAAAGCAGAATTTAATCAAATTTCTCGTCAATAGTTACGAAAGAAATGCAATAGATATCATGGTCATTTTACAACCTCTAAATGGGAAAATCCTCTGCATAGATGTATTTCTGTAACCTGGAGTATATCTAATAGCCTACATATACTACGTTTTTAGTTGTCATTTTTAAGCTGGGGGAGAAACCGATTTGGAAAATATATTCTAATAATTTAAACGAGAGATTTTCGGACAACCCCTCCCCTATCTGTGCAAGTGGGGAGCTGTCCACTTTCTGACCGAGTCAAACAGAACGAACCACATCGAGGCAGTCTTGAGATGCATTCATTGATTGGAGAGTTCCTCAATAATCCCCTTCTAATTTTCACGCCCGTAAATTCTAACGAGGGTCCGTCGTGTCGCGGTGCCACACAGGGGTCCGGTGACGGCTGATAAATAAACACGAGTCCGTCAAAGGCATCTGTCAAGACTATTTCACGACGGAGGGCGGGTGCGGAGCGACCTGCAGCGTCTCCTAGCAACCGCTCTCAGGAGGAGGAGGAGGGAGGAGGAGGAATATGAGGAGGAGGAGGAAAAAAAAGAGCGGCACACGCATTAGAATGTGCGCTGCGTGCAGGTGCCGTACGACGTGCACTGCGAATCCACAGCCCCCCCCGCCCGCCAACCCTCCCCCACCCAATCTCCAGATGTTGTTGGGCCGCGAGACGTGCAATTGTGTAAGAGGTTACGATTCGCTTGCTTGCAAGGGCCTGCCTGCAGAATGCAAATGCGCCGCATTGAGATCCCAATCGAGATTCGTTCTCTCCATCGAGCTGCCATTCATTGCAAATCTGTTGGAATAAACGGCAGCTGAGCAGCAGCAGCAGCAGTCGTGGTACGTGGGACCCCCCCCCCCCCGTGCTGTTCTCCAAAGAGGGGGCAGGTGTTTGGTCGGGGTGTGTTAGTGTGGGGAGCGGTGGTGTAGTAGTTAGCGCTGCGAACCTGGTGACCCGAGCTCGATTCGCGCTCACGGTCAACACCGGTGGAGATTATCTGAACCGGTCCTGTGCCATCCCCTGGGTCGACTCAGCCTCAAATGAGTACCTGGTGCGGTGTGTAAACGTCGCCACTGGGGAGACAAAGGCGGCCGGGCGTGGTGCTGGCCACCCACCCTCTCGTGTGCCACAGTGCCGGCCTTCGTAGGTGCTCGCTAACAGCACTTGCCCCTACAGGCTGTTCAGGTTATACGGGGGCTCTTTGTCTTTACAAGCAAGAGTTGCTGGAGGTGGAGGCGGGTGGACACCTCATAGACGACGATGAATGAATCGGTCTCTTGCCACGTTGAAGAGACGCACAGAAACCCCGCGCAAGCTGGGCGAGGAACGGGACCCAAATTGAGACGTGCGCCACCGTGGCGCTGGGTGCAGCGCTGGCAGCGGGCAGGGAGGGAGGGACATTCACCGGCAGTCGCGGCTGCCATCGCGGGCGCCAAGGGTCCTTGGTGGGGGGACGCGTGCGCGGTGGTGGAAGGAGCTGCAGGGGAAGGAGGGAAAGCGCGCGACCCTCTCATCACCATTCAGCTGCTTGTCTGCTTGGCCTTTGCGGGGGGGGGGATGTGTGCGTTCAGAGGCCCGGAGCCAGAGAACGCACGCATGCATCCACGAGCGAGACAAAGATCCCCGAAATTTTAAATCTATTTTTTGTGCTTTTATTCGGGGCAATCGTCGTTAGCGAGCAAGCAGCTATGAAGGCCGGCACGCGAAGTGCTGTGGGTGGTCATCATCATCGTCGTGGTGGTGGCGATGTATACACACCGCACCAGGTACTCGTGAGGCTAAGTCGACCTCACGGAGGCTCAGGACCGATTCGGATAATTCGTTCACTGGTGTTGGCCCTGAGCGGAAATCAAACTCGGGTCACCCGGTTCGTCGCTTCGAGCGCTCACCGCTACGTACACGACGGCTCCCCCGCACACGCGCACACATGCACAGACCATGGGCTCTTTTCTCGCTTGTCATAGCAACGTCTGCGGTCCAATGGCAACCGCTAAAGTTATGGGATTTGAATTTTGAACGGATGGTCTTTGTGACGGTGGTGGTGTAGCGTCATCAAACGGTTGCGTGGCATTCAAAATTGTGTATATGATGTGTGCGTGTACGCACACAAATAGTTTGCATAGGAACCACCGTAAACCAGACATTTCGATGCATAAACGTCACGGATTTAATGTCACAATTTATTTTTTGCATCATTAAATGGAACGAAAACAACACAGTGTGCTCACTATCTACATGCAATATTAAAATTTATATCGTAACCATATCTCACGTCGTTATTTTGAAGTTGAATACATCCACACGCACTCATTGCAAGAAAAATATGAACACAATTCAAATCTCTCCCGCAGCATTTATTTCCAACGAAGCTTACGTTGATTCAAATACCGCCGATGTAACAATCATCATTACAATCACAAAAGGGATCTTAATTGTTGGCTTTTTGTATTTATTTGCAATTGCCATGGTTTGTGTGAATGTGTGGAAGCACGGGCGTGCACATGCACACACACAAACACACGTGCGTGTGCGTGCGTGCGCGTGCGTGCGTGCGCGTGCACAGTTAAAGGGGGGGGGGGGGTCTTGCTGCATTCGATTTCATCACCGCTGGCGCGCGCCATATCCCTGCACTGCGAGCGAGCGAGGGAGCTGGCTGGCTGCAGAAACATCCTCGCGATCCTTTCTCCCGCAGACCTCGAGCAGGTAAATCATGCACACCGAGCTTTCACGCGCACGCACGCACGCACGCGTATTAAACAACAAGCAGCACTGTCCGCTTTTACCACCGGCCAAATAATAACTGTCCTAGCACATTTGCACAGTCCTGTATTGCAGCTCCGGAGAGAGAGAGAGAGAGAAAATAAATAAATATATATTGTTGGATGGTGGTAGGTGTTTTTGTCTGTGTGTAGCATGATTTATTAGCTGGTGTGCGCGTGTGTTTTGAGCAGAACATTCTACGTGTGAAACGCTAGCACTTAATACTGTGATTGAATGCGCTTCGTGGTGAGAAGCTGTGTATATTTTAAATCAGAAGCTGCCGATATTTGAGATCATGGGTACAAAACGTGATGTGGCATTTCATTCAGGATCTCGAGCGGCTACATTGGAATTATTATCGTGCACGGTTAATGTCCTCATCCGTGTTGTCATCAATTGATATTGCCTCGCGCAATGTTTTGTTTGCTATTGCTATTGCCGTGCGAAGGAGTCATTCGTCCCGTCAGGATAAGGGTCTGGCAATGTTAATCTGTAAGCACCGCCCGCGCTCTGGGTGTGCGGGCGCTCCCGTGCGCTCCCAGACACGCAACACGCTCCTTGCATGTCAATGCATTCCACTGCTGCAGTATCGCCGCCAAATGTCTAGCGCCCATGCTTCGGAGCATTTTCATTGGGTCAGTCGTCCGGTGTTGTCTGAATCCAGAAAACTACGTGCTGATTTATATCATTAAATTGACTCCAGCATCAACGGCGTTTGTATTTAAACAGTTTTAATGTGTACTTTAGCTAAATAATACATTGTCGTTAATTTGATGGGACTGTTCGAATGCATAAAAAAACGCACTCCGTTTATTTATCTGCAAAACGTGAATAGAGTTGGGACATTAAAATTTTTTTAAAGATAAAACGTCATTTATTTTTTAAAATCAGTGTCTCAAAATGGACCATTTTAAAACAAATACCATACCAAAACCTGTCTTAAAGGCTGAAACTGCCTCGTTTTTTTCTCTCCCAAACACACAGCCGCTGTGAATTCTTTTGATGTTGCACAAATGGAAAAATCGCGACCACAAGGTGCGGCCGTGTGCGGTAGATGTGGCTGAAAATTGTCAATGGAGGGGTGACATATTGGGGGTGTGTGCCATAGGGGCCCACGCTGCTGTTGCGATCGATACAAATCCGAGCATCCATCAGAGCATCCAAGCTCCATCACATCCTACGTTCTGTTCAGCTATGTCTGTTCCGATCAAACCGTTCACAGCACGAAGCAACAGGCTGTGCGTTACCACACCCTCCCACCTCCCATGATATGTCGGTATTTAAATCGTTTTTTCTTGCCCAGCTTTAAAATTATCATTCACCGTGGTTATTTTGAGAGTTCGGTGCGTAAAATAGATGTATTTTAATGTAGCTATTAGAAATTATTTTTTAACCCAAAAAATTACAATGCGCCGCTTTTAATTTCAGAAATCGTAGATTGTATTATCGTGCGCTATTCGTGCTCCGAATGCGATTATTTGGAATCGCGGGCGTTTCTGCTTTCGGTTCGATAAAAAAACAATATACATGGCGCAATATCTGCTCATGAGCACGTGCAGTTGCTTTGTAATTAACGCATTCAATTAACACTTATCTTTTAACCAATTTGTCAGACTGCATTGCATGTTTCATCCGCGATCGTCGTAGATTTCGGGCAACATATGTCCCTGAAGACAGAATCGCGCGGTGTCTCTCCGACCCCAGCATGGAGCTGGAGCGGGTAAAGGGTTACACGGCGCAAACATCCACGGCCCCCGTCTCTCTATATTTATTTATTTACCCGCTTTGCAGATAAAGACGAGGACCAGACACAGCGGGCGCAAGCTCCTCTTGCAATAAAACCGACCGCGATGGGCGTGGCGACCTCACAGAATTCCGCGCCGGAGTCGCCCGATGACAGTGGCATGGAGGGTAGTTGGCAAAACTGGGACATCCCTTGCCCCAGCCCGATGGAGCTGTGGCCCAACGGGAGCGATATGCCCTGGGGTGCTTTCAACGGAACGAACATCACGTGCAACGGTACGGAGGGCTACTCCACGTCGCCCATCGTGGTGAGCATTATCACGGCGCTCTACGCCGTCGTGTGCGTCGTGGGCCTCATCGGAAACATCCTGGTCATGTACGTCATATTGCGGTAAGGAGCTGCACCGCACGCCACACTCGCGCGCGCTCGTTCCCCAGCGGCTCCCAGCCAACCCTCGTTTCATTAATATTGCATTTGTTTTTTGTGCAAACTGCTGCTTGGTTGCGGGGAGTTCAAACCATATCTCTGACTGAAATATGCGAATTGCTTGCTGAGTTGTTGATATTTTGCCGAGGCTGCAGCAGAATTTATTTTACCCGAAGTGTGAATTGTGCTTGGGATGTGCTGCGCATTGTGCCAAGTTGTTTGGAACGCTGCTGCTGCAAAAAAAATGAACGTGGCGGCATTATGTAACCAGCCTAATTTCAAAAGACATTGTGTCAGGGCTCTTTCTGCAATCTGACAGCATAGTCAGCTGATCTATCAGCCGTTAAAATAATCTTCTACCTTTACCTGCCCTTGCATCCGTCTCCTAAAAGCATCCAAAATGACACACTTCAAATGGGTCCCACAATATTAACTTTAAGCATTCCACCACCATTATTCGTCAACTCTCAGGGTGGGCTTAAATATAGAACGTAGAGATATGAACCTTATGGCATGACCACGGGGTCCCGAATAAACGGAAGTCAAAATCGTAATTAATTTATTTTTGGCGACTCCGTCCCACCGCGCAAATAAACGCCGCGACCCGCCTGGCGCGGATCATTCTGTTGTCATGTCGTGTCCAAGCGCAGCAGCGAGGACGAATGCGCAGAAGAGCTGAACAAGCGAACGCACTCCATGCTCGGGTATGGGCAGGATCATAAGTCTTATCATCCAAAGCTGCTCAAACTGCCTACACGACTCAAGTCCTTTATTTGTCATAACGGTATGCATAATACAGTGAAACTGCTCTCTTATCTTCATTATTTTTGTGACCTACCAATGTCTGCAGCAAGGATAAATCGATGACAATCCTATTACCTGCAGATATTTAACAGATGAGATGCGTCGCACCGTGAATTCCTCCTGTTTGATAATACTTTTCTTGCCCGTATGCATCTGTGCAGATAGGTTTTTTTTGCGGTTAAGCCATAGTCCCCACATACCGCTCGTATCAATGCGGATAAGAGGAGCGGCGACCCACTACTCTGTAGAGTAACATTGGTATAAACGCTTGTTACAATATGAACAGCGCATTGAAGACGCGCACTATTTTATGTACTGTTTACAAAGTGTGTTCACAAATCCACACGGAGAGACACGATGATTGACAGAGGGGTGTAAATAATCTTTTCGATAGTGTATTCAAATAGAGGTACTCTAGGTAAGTAGTTTTCAGTTTTAAATGCACAGTTTAACAAGACAACACTTGCCACCATCCTTCAAATCCATTGGTGAAAAAGAGCAAAGTTTTTGTTTACATTATAATATGTTTATCGCGAGAGCCGGGGGCTTATGGGACCCCTGGGACCCGCCATGAGGTTAATTTATCTGTACGTTTATCAATGAAGGCTGAAACACTTTTTTTTATCTACTATGCGAGGTATACTCTGTCTGAAAAACAAAGATCGATTTTTTTCATAGGGAGCAGTGGAATTTAGTTCATCCACTGAACAATGAGTCTATCCATCAAGATTACATTCTTGACTGTGCACACAAGCGGCATTTGGTATCAGAACCTGGCCCGAGCCTTCTCCAGATTGAATGATGTACCAAGCGTGACCATCAGTCAGTGTTCCACGAAATTTTTTTGCTAACAGCATTTTGTTAAAAACCTACGTGACTTTACCGAAAAAAAATCAAATAGTATAACAGCATTTTCCCAACAGTCTTTGCAGAGACAAGACGTATCATGCGTGGCACATACAGGTCTATACTGTCACCACATACTACATGCATAAACGTGACCCTTACTGATATTATATTTTCCTACACCACGTTAATGTTTAAAAAAAAACTGTTGTTGGAAATAAATCACGGGTGCGCACATGTGCTCGCCCATTTTCAATACACTGCTGGATGAGGGCTTCTCTGCACTAAGCTGGTAGTAGGGGTCATTTAACAAACGTCCCCAAGGCTGGCCAGTGCAGGTTGGTGAGGCAGGGAAGTGGGGGAGAGTGTGGATGTGGAAGCATGGATATAAAGAACAATAGATGTTTGTTGTCCATCGTGTAGCCCCACGGGAGCCTCCAACACCTGTTTGGCTTGTTGGTCACCCATCCAAGCACTATCCAAGCTCAACTTTGCTTAGCTTGATCGCATTCCAGGTGAATTGTACATAGGCTCATTGGGAAAATGATACATGAAATATGATATGAATATAAGCTTATCCGCAACATATATGAAGGTTTCAAACAGGCATTCGGATGAATGCGTACGCACCTCACGTGCAGGTTTTGAGTAGATTAATTATTAACGTTCTAGTATCGTTAGAGATGGATTGGGAAGGCCTTCATCCAGCAGTAGATTGGCCGAGGCTCATTATGAATCAGCACATCACATTTTTATCTTGACATTTGATGGGCCATTGGTAATGGTGGCCCAGGATGGTTTTGAATGCAGGATGGAGTGTGTGCACAATTTTGTGTGGACGTAATGTGCTTTGTAAGATTCATTGATAATTTCACTGCTTTATTTAAATGGTCAGATTACACACATGAACAATTCCGAGAACAGCAGAGTTTAAAAGGTTTTCTCAAATTTACATTACATCGTAACTTCTGTAAAAATGTTTTTTTATTTACTGTGCATTGTTCGTAGAATTTTTTGCATTCTGCTTTCCCTGGAAAACTCAACAAGTATATGAATAAGAACAACACTTAACACAACACCGGCATTGGAGGTGGCTCAGGTGTCAGAGATCCCGACGAGAACCTAGAGTTCAAATCTGGGTTTCAGCCCTCCACGATTAAACTGGATGTTTAAGTGTCGAGAGTTGAAAGTCTCCAATTGGTAATCAATCAATGATTCAACAAAAATCCTAAACTTTAAATGTTGGGGTTTTTTGTTGTTGTTGCTGAAATTGGCTTATTCCTGCTTTAAGAATTACCTCCGGTTGGATTGCCATGCAAAGGACATCTCTTTGCAGGGCATCTATAAAAAAAGTAATATTTAAAACAACGTTTTTTAAAAACACGCTTTTATGAAATATACTAGTAATGGAAGAACTCCACGACTCCAGGAAGTGACACCGAAGCTTGCCAGAACGTAAGGGACTGTGGCCAATTACAGCCAACGTCAGTTGACCGTGGACAATTAGACCTAAGCGAAACATAACATATAAAAAATAATGTAAAAAAATATATTTGTAATGATAGAATATAATGTTGTCATCAGTATGACATAAGTATACCAAGTTTGCAGTCGATACCACATTGGGAAGTGGGTTAAAATTGAGTTACAAGATTTGAGGATACAACAACGACAACAACGACAACAACAACAGACAGAGTGAGTTAAATGAAAGCGTGTAAAAAGGTGTGCCCCGAGTGTGGAATCGGAGGCCTGTTGATGTCACCCCATGAAGTCGTCTTTCTGTGACGTCATCTCCCAGGGCTCTTCTTTGACACATGCGATGCCAGCTGCAAGAGATCTGAATGGAAATTTCCGTCGTCTCGCGACATAATGGGGGGGAGGGGGGGTTGGGGGAATATGTAAAAAGAAGCGGTCCAGATGGCAGGGTGGAGACGAAGATTTACGCTCGACATATGCGTGGCAACCACCTGAAAAGAGCAATGAGGTAGCAGCTGCAGGCAGCGGAACAAGTAGGCTGGCGACCCAATCTGTGTGGAGTTTGACAGTTCTTCCCACAACCATCATCAATCCACTGCTGAATGATAATCTCCCTAGGCTGTCGCCACCTCACAGTCACGTGATGTAATGATCCCCCCCCCCTGCCCCTCAATTGCATCGGTTTTTATCAATCCACTCTTAGTCTCTTCACACAAGAAAAATACTGAAAAGCAGTATATTGGCCAACATCTCAATGCATGAAAAATAGGAATAAGTTTGACCCCTTTCTGAGAGTAAAAACGGCGTTATGATGGTCACACACCAAATAGATACCTGTTTGCAATGAATCGAGTCGACATTAACCACACGTACTTGGAGTGAATATGCAAACAAACAAGCATTGGCAATTTACGCATCGCCTTTGAATCTGATTGGCCTGCACCAGAAACAGTGCCAGACGAGAGAATGCCAAAGGCGAACAGTCCAAAGACAATGCAAGTTCTAGATTTGAAGCTTTCGTGACTGCAAGGATTCATACTCTTTGGTTTTATCGGTAAAGTCACGTAGGTTAAAGAAGAAAACAAATAAATTAAATCACGACGTTTCGGAAGCAACACAAGCTTCCGTCTTCAGGTGAAACCGTCACAGCAAAATTGCTGTATCAAGCAAGAGCATTAATGGTTCGGGGTTTAGCAGCTATATCATTGGACCTTTTTTGCCAGTCTTAAAGTATGAAAAATAAAAATAGGGTTTACCCTGATCATCGGTTTTCCCCCTTTTTTCCGCAACAAAACAGGTGTTAAGATGTTAAAACACCAAACTGAAACCTTTTAGAAGGAATCATGTCTGCATTAACCACAATACTTGTGGTCAGAATGCAACCAAAAAACATACTCTGATAACATATGGATTGTCCTTGAAACTGGTTGATCCACACCAGAGACAGCTTTCTTTTGAGCCTCGTCTCAAAACGGTGTTAGACCAGAGGAGTTTCTATTTGGTGTTTGCGCGTCTTAACACCTGTTTTATTTCCAGAAAGGGTAAAACCTATTGTTATTTCTTTTTTATGCTTGACACTGGCAAAAAATATCCCTTGACATCCCCAAAGCACGATGCATCTCCCGAAGCAGTTTTAAGACGAGTCGGGCTTCCTGGGCAAATGGATGTTATTATACAACTCCGTGTTTCAGATGCCAGGTACGAGACGTTTTCTGCAAAGGGGCACTTTCGAAAATGGATGCCAAATAGGCTTGGTGCTGCCCTCTGAGGCCGTTATGCAATCTGTAGGTTTCAGCAACATCATTGTAAGCCGTGCACGGATACCACACTGCAGTTCCGTCGCAATGTCCGGGCGTAGCATAAACATCAAGGATAGGCACTCAACGACGACTCCGTCACAGATGTTTACGGGACATATTCCCAAACTGGGTTTGTTTTCATTTACCCAAAACCTGTGGCTTTGAGCGCGACGTTATGAGTATGGAATAGGCAGGGTTTGTGTCAATCGGCACATTTTTGCCTTAAAATTCTTATTGCTTGGGCAAAACACACTGCTAGATGGGATAATGGCTGATGCTGAAGGAGTGGCCACCGAGGAATGGACCATATCAACATTACAATCTTTAAACGGATTAAGTGTGCAATAAAGATTCGTCTGCCTTGTCTTTACTACCAACCCGCGCTGTGACGTCACTTCCGGGGGGAGATGCGACTTGGCCGTGCCGCCTTTTGCATAGTTTGTGTGGTTCGGCACCCGTGGCATTCCCTGGTTAATACTGGCGGGTGCACTCACCGTGGACACGTGCCACCTGCTTCACAGTGGACAAAACAGATCTTACACGATGCCCTCACAGTCTATATTTACAGAAAAAACCCTGCCAATTAGTTAATGGGTAAAACCACGTACCAACATTGCCGTCCACGGACCGACTATGTCCGTGTGAAACACAGCACCTTCGAGGAAGCCGTTATGTTGCACGGATGACGTAAATACCAAATGTAATTTGTTTTATTAATGCACTCATATTTCACGAGGTAGATTGTCAGGTTCAAGGCCAAATCCTGTCTGGGATACATTTAGCCAATCTTTCCTCGGGGTTACAACGAGCACCACCTGGGTGAAAACACTCATCAATAATGATCCTCGTCTGACGAGACTGCTCTTTGCCATGGATACGTGGATATGCAGTCGCCGGAGCGTGGCCGGTGCTTTTCCAGTTCAACTTCATCTCTCCGGATGCTTCCCATTCTGTGGTCGCACAAAATCACTCACCGTGCTTCGGGGTGTCTCGGTGAAGCCGCGAGACACCGCGTTCTACACCTAGAGACATCGATCAACCGGAGTAAACATATTTGCCGATGAGCCTCATGCACCTACGGCTGCACCTTGAAATGATGTGCAAATGATTCCATGAACAAGAACGCACAACACTTATGATTCCGACCGCCCCGCCCTCCCCAACCGAGCATTTTAAAAGGTGACGTGCGTGAGGCATCATAAATGTCAGACATTATTTCTTTGAAGCGCTACAAGATGGTCGCCAGTGACCACGCAACTATCGACAATATTAACCTGTTCTGTGACGTAAAAAAATGCATGCGTTCCAATAACACTAATATACGATCCTCACATTGGAAAAACCTCCCGAAACCTTTTGTAATTTTTTTTCAGGGACGTCTGGGCAATTGCTTGTAGAAACCTCCTCTGCATAAAAAAAAAACACAACACACAGCAGTAAATTACCACGATGTCAACTAGTAATTAAAGCTCAGACCCTTGCATGATTCACTCACCCAGTCTCGGAGTTAAAGACGTTGTTCTTCCAACTCCAGACTTTAAGAATTAAGAAAATGAGCAATCAACACAATGACGGGTTTAATATCAAGAGCGCAGCAGCGACAATTCACTGTGCGAGTGTAACACATGCCCCCCGTATTAGTCGATACATTTTTTTTGGGAAAAAGCTGTTGAAAAAAAAACACAGCACTCAAATATCAATCCTCATCCCTGTAAAAATGCAATCGACCACAAGCACCGCCATCTGTCGCATCGAGTATCACCGACATTTTATCACCTCAAGAGAACCTCGTTTGAAAGTTGTGCAGCTGAGGAAATAAATTGGTCTCTTCTTCCAAATGTTATTTTTTCTTCCTTCCACCATATCGAATACGGAACACGGTTTATTGTGCGCTTCCCAAACGTGCCAAGTGTTGTAGTAGCCGTGATCATAAGCTGCATCAGTGGTCTGTAAATCCCCATTTAATGTATCGCGTGTACATGTTTTTCACCTTCATTTGTACCAGGCTCAGAGCAGTGACCAGAATAGTTTATTATTATTTTAATTTTATTCTTTCACGAGCATGTGAACATTTCCCAATGCAACACAGAATATAAAAATATATCTATATTTTTTAAACTAAGTTTTGCATGACCATCTATTCTCTTTTTAATGAACATGTCAATTTCCATCATGTTTGGCGACTTCTGACGGAATATACTTGTATGCAAGAAAATAATTTTACAAATCAGTTTAGCTTGTGTTGGGAATTGTACGAGGATCAGTTTCGCATTCTTGGTAGAATCACCATAATTGTGATTGTGCCAAGGGCATGGATGAGTCTCAGGAGCAGCAGCAGTAGCAGCTGTTGCCCAAGTGGAGGTTAGGAGTCCCATTTAGAGTTCAGAAATATGGTCGAGCAAGAGTTCGGGATTGGTGGATGCCCAGATAGGGAATTTGCAGGGAGAAGGGTGGAATTGCATATATTTTGATCATCACCCCCATTTTTTATTTAAAATGTGCTTCACAAGTGCTGCATCTCGAGAAGTGCAAATAAAAACATTTACATTGATAACCCACATCTCTCAGACCATGTTATTATAATGTCCTTTATCCAGGAAAATCATCGCCGAGTATGGAATTTCGATTTAAAGCTTTCGTGACTGCAGGGATTCATCTTCTTGGTTTTTTCGGTAAAGTCACGTAGAAGGGAGATAATAAAATAATAAAAATAAAACATAATAAAATAATTCTCACGACGTTTCGGCCACAACGCAAGCAGCCGTCCTCAGGTGAAGAACAGGTCTGTCGAAAAGACAGCGTCTGAAATTCAGACGCTGTCTTTCCGACTTTACTGAAAGAACCAAGAAGACGAGTATGGAATGTTTTCAGGAGAATCCTGGATTTGGATATTTGGATAGTTTCGTCGATGGGGAGTTTGACTTCATGTCCAAGGAAAATTAGTTCCTGGAGAAACTGCATCCATGCGAGGATAGGAACACGCAAAGGGAGTCGGGTCACATGAAGAATCCATTACTGTCCTGCCATCTCCTGGGCACCTTGCAGCCCAAACTTGTTAAGAAAGTCACAATACATCACCGTCATTACATAGAGTTATCGCATTACGCCGTTGTACTAGATGATTCCATTGGCGCTGAATGTGGCAGTTAACTAAGTCTGGTGTCATTATTTTTCATGCATCTAGAACAAAACCTACAACACCTGGTGTTTCCAAAGGTTTTTCTTTGAAGGACTAAATGGGCTGGTTCTGCGATTTAACATGATTGGTGGCTTTGTATTTAGGGTGATCACTACATCTTCTTCATCATCATTAACAATACAATCAAGGGCTATTAAAGGAAAATATAAATATTGCACAGGGAAGTCCAGATGTATTGAAACCCCCAATGAATTGACCCCAAACGTGTTTTTTCATTTGCCTATTCATTTCGGTTTAAAAAAAAACCTCACTTCAAAAAAAAATATATCGAGTTTTAGATAATTATTAAATGGGGGTCACAAGATATGTAGAGCACCGTGTAGTTTACTTCATGATATAAGTGGTCGGTGTACTGCACATATCGTGTGACAAACAGCACGTTGATTGCTATGGAATGGTGCAATTCCCCGGGGTAGTTCGGCTGTAGAATGGAGGAATGCATCTTCATACGATGCATGCCGAATGTTGACAGAATTATCCACGGACTCGTTGCTGGCTCTGATCTCACTCACTGTTCTCCAACATCCGTGAGGTTTGTCACGTGAACAAAACGTGCCAATTCTTTACTGGTACAGCACACCGACGTGTTGGAGAGAAAATCAACATTTACAATCGGAGTACGACATTGTGCACTCTCCAACACACCGGTGTGCTGTACTCGTAAATAATTGGCACTTTTTGTTTACTTGACAAACCTTACCAGTTGGCTGTATGTCGTGTGGTGGCGGGTTTAACGACACATTTATATTTGCACGCTCTAAACCCAAAAACCTCTATTGTGGATAACATTGGTCGCGAAAGCCGACTAGCTATTACACTGAACCAAGGATTCTGTCGAAGCGAAGTCAACCTTCATTTCGTGGGCAGCTGCTCATTTTCCTCTGCTGCCCATCGTACAAACTCCCTTCCCCCAGCCATCTGTGCTTTCCACTCTCTGCCCAATTTCGGGCCTAAGACCTTTTTGTCTGTGCCTGTGAATGCCACTATTAAAAAAACCCATTGTATCTGTAATCTTAAGATGTGTTCACATGCGGATGCTATACACATCTAAATTGCACTGCATTTGACAGGTATGAATATGCTACTCGTGTCACTTAGTCCATGCCCAAAACTACAATAAACATTCCATAATAATTTTAAGTGTAATGGACAGCCCTTTGCCAAGCCGCAGCTGGCAGAAGGTCACACATGGGCAAGATTGACCATACTTCACCATATTGGGGGATTTGGTAAACTAATAGGGCAGGACGGCTTCATGTGACTTGCTACCGATGTTTGCCATGGCTGGGAATCAAACTCGTGTTGCTGGGTTCATAATTTAGGGGCAGAGGTGGATCTAGAAACTTCTTGTAGTGAGGGGGGAGGGCAGGGTTATGACCCTCCCAATGGATCTACCACTGGGGCAGGGTATAGCCGGGCAATGGTGGCTGTACACGTGGCTTGTAATCCCGCACTGTGCAGGTGGCGAGCGTTGGTGGGTCGGGCGGAGAGGACGAAATGTTTCAGAACTCCTTTCCCTTGGACATTGAGGTGCGGTTTCCTGGATTGCAAGCAAAGTTCCGTCCAGTAAAGTTGTGGCCTTATATTACGTGGTCCCCTCCGTATGGGATAGAGGGTCGCCTCCTGGCACGCACGCAGGGGTTTCTCCGTGTGCTCCGGGTTTCCTCCCACTTTATTGGCTAAAAACATCTTAATATTTAGACAACTGCAGGGCAATTAGTGGCATCTGTTCACTGCCTGGCAGCCTTCCAGCTCTGCCTGTGGTTCCGACTCAGCGATTGTGAGATGCAATTTGCATGCACTACACCATATCAAATTAATCATTAGATGTTTTGTTGTTATATAAACCACTGCAGCCCCTACCCCAACGAGATGTTGCATAACCGACCTTTGCAGGTCTCAATTAAATGTGCATCACTAACATTCATGGGGGAAATGCACCACTGTCAATCAGCTGCCAAGCACAATATCAGCATGTGAGAAATGCACAAGTGTACACAGTGTGCGTCTATTACATTATTCATTTCGAAGTATAAGAGCAGTGGCAAAACAGAAGCAGAAATTAATAATGAACTTTTTAAATATGTAGGATATTAGAGTTAGGGCCAATAATTAGGCTTTGGAAATTATTTGATTTGGAATGCCAATATCCAATTTCCCTGCCAAGAGTAGGGCGGCAATTTCGTACTATATCATGCAATTTGGATTTATGTAGCGTCTAAAGCACGACCACATCTCAAGATGCCGTACAGAAACTGTGGGCATATTTATTTTGTAGATGCCAATAATAGGCCTCTATGCGAGTCTGTGAGCATTTGTGCCACTCTATGCCAATTCATCATATTGTGGATTCATGCATAATCTAAACGTGACTGCAATGAACGGATATTTTTTTAGTTAATCAGCCAGCTCTAGGAAAACAATGGGTTGAGCCTGGACTTGAACTGGAGAAAGCGATTTGGCGGCACGAATTGCTGGTGAAAGGTAGTTCCAGACGATAGGGGCAATAACAGTGGCGTAGTCACTACGTTATCAGCTCAGGGGGTGCGGTAGTCGGTCAGTCCGGGCCCCAAATACTGTTGAAAGCATCTCACGCTGGTTGTCAAGGGGGCACCAAGTCGCAGCTTTGGCCACCGGGGGGTGAGGGCAAGCAAGGCCGTAGCCATGGAGTCAACATTGGGGGGGACCAAATCTTCCAGGGAGTCTGGGGGTCCCCCCCCAGAAAAAAAATCTAAATTTGAAAATTATTTTCTGCCATTTCTTGCCTAAAGTATTTAAAAAATTACTAACACATGGGAAGGACTTTTAATTTATGTTTTACAATAATGTCTTATAGTGTATTGTATTCCATTGCTCTTTTTTCTCTTTTTTACCTTTTCTTGTTTCATTGTATGTAATGGCAGAGATTAGGGATTAATAAAGTACAACCATAACCACAATCATATACACAGCAATCTATTTTATAGCAATATATTGGGGGGGGGGGGGCATTTTGAACATATTTTAATATTGGGGGGGATGTGTCGTTACGCTACTGGACAGCAGAGGAGAATAAGTGACCTCCCACCTGAGCAAAGACTGACTGGCGGCTTTGACGGATTTAAACACCTAAAGGCAAGGATGGAACTTAAGGGGACTAGCGGCTCGCTCTGGGCGAGCTTGCATCAAATCCATGCCGCTGTCCGTATTGCTGCAATGAGTGCCAAGCTTGTTAATGCAGCCACGTCTGGGTCCCAAACACATGTAATACCCGTACTTCATCTACTACAATGACAGTTTATGTATTAAAGGTGTGTGGTGGAGGGAGAGAGCAGTGGTGCAGTGGTTAGCACATTGTGCTATTATCAGAGCCAACCACTTGATTTCCAGCAATAGCTTGGACCAGTTGGGAGCGATACATGAAATTGTCCAGGGCATTTTCTTCAGCAACAGCAATTGACTAGGGTGGTAAAGTATGGTCAAATAATACTCACGAATGTGGTGCAGGAGAGGCGTTGATCTAGCAGTGAATTTAAAAACTTGTAGTGCGCATTACTGGATTCAGTAATGCTGTACAATTCACCCTGCCCCCGCTCTCCCACTGTTTTTGCCAAATTGTCGTCGCGATTCGATTCGACTCAATAACTCATTCATTTGTTGAGCATCAAGGTTAACGTTATGTCCAATCGTAGTTTGCTCGTCCACTCAGAGCCCTCCAACTCTTCCCTCAGCTGATGGCACCGTGCACCCACCAGCCCCCCCACCAGCCCCCCCACCAGCTCCCCACAACCCCCCCCACAACCCCCCCCCACCAGCCCCCCCCCACCAGCCCCCCCCATCGCCCCCCCCCACCAGCCCCCCCCCCCCACCGGCCCCCCCAGCAGCCCCCCCCCCACCGGCCTCCCCCACCCCCACTCAGACAAACCCCCAAGCCCATGAATGGGAGACCAGTCCTCACGTCGCAACCGCAACATTTATTTCAAAACTACTTTTAAAAATCTAACAGCAGTGCATACTGACTGTGATGGTATCCTGCTATGATTACAGCAGTGCATACCGACTGTGGTGGTACCTGCTATCACTATAGTAGTACATGCTGACTCTTTAGCAGTATTTATCGACTCTATAGCACAACGTACTCACCTGACAGAGTGGTGTGGTGAGGCCTAGTCCCGTGCAGAGCCTCCGGCCTCGCCTAGATTGTCCAGCCGGCCGAGGTGGCACCTTGGCAGGCTGGGGCTGGGCTGCTACGATCTCCCCGGCCGCTCTGCAGTAATATCTACGGCCTATAGTGGTAGCATCTAGCGACTGTATAGTAGTAACAACTGCACGCATCGGGGTGGGGGGGACATCACACAGTGAAGAATTAACGTCAGCGTTTTGTGTATTTTTCTAGCAATTTTAACACGAAAGAAAATGTCCCCCTCACTGCCACCGAAGGCGTGCGACTTGGCGTGCGCCGGCCCCCCCACCAAAGGCACGTGAGCTGGTATGGCCGTGCACGCGTTATAAATAAATAATTGGAAAGCGCTAAAAAATCGCACTAGATCGCTAATTAAACTAATTTAAAGTTGACGGATGTGAAAAAGGAATAGCGCTTGCTCACGGCGGGGCTTACGGCGTGGTACCTGGCTATTTTTATTTTACGTAAAACCCCACCGTTGGAGAGCGAAATCGTTTGCAAGCGCGCGAACACACACAAAGCTACACACAAACCCACAAACATACATTTTTTTGCTCTTATATATCTAGAAGATAACGCAACTAAAAACCAACTAACCGAAACGCACAACGCAAAGCCACTGAACACCACGGATACTCGGTACTGATGTGGTTCAACCTCCAGATGCCGAGAGTATGAGAATCTCCTTTCGAAATCACAGATCTTGCCCCCTGAAAAATGGGTGGCGCACTCGACCGCCAGAATACTTTTTCCGGTCACCACTGCGAATTCTGCTTGAGCAAAGCGTAAGGCCTCTCGCTCTCGAACATGAACTAAATAAGTTACACTTGAAACTCTTGCCTGGGTGATAGCCCCCCCTCCCCCAAACCCTTCACCAGCTCCTTGATTTTGCTGGTCACTGCACTGTCTTGCCGTCTCCATTGATGGCCCCTGGTGGCCTTTAGAGCGGCCCCTGATGTGCGGCCCCCGACAATACACAAATGTGAAACTCACCCCACATCATGCTGGTTTCAAATGTGTGGCGGCCCTAACGCTGATATCTTGTCGGCGAAAGTGCCCCCCCACCCGTACCTCTGAAAATTCGCGACAAACACCGCTATGGGGCTTTGTGCCTCTGTTCCACTCATGTGGGCCACCCTCTTGGTTTGGTTCTATAAATAGCCCAAGGCCTAGTGGATTCACTCAATGAGGCATTCGATGTGCTCTCGCTCACCACATAATGGTAAAGATCCTAATTGGAAAAGTGTATAAGTACGGCCAATGTGGTGTCTTAATCACCTCATTCTGCACATAAATGGGCATGCACTGATTGGGAAAGTTTGCACCACAGCCAATGGGTGCGTTAGCCGCCTTTCTCACTCATGGGCTGATTTCACCTGTATGTTCACCATCCCTACACCCAAAACCTCTCACCACAGATTTCACAACCAGTTCCCACTTCTTCCCCGCACCTCCGATAATTATTAGCATGATTGGCTACGCTACGGTGCGAAATAAGATTCAATATACATGCATACCTTCTGTATATTTTGACCCGCCCCTACTTAACGTCTGTGGAAAAAGAGCTTCATAGCTCATCAGATTTCTCCAGGATAAATACACAGTCTGATACCCCAGCTAAAGTATCGCTTACCCCGTGAGGTGAAAGACCAAAGGGACCCAAGTCCTCGTGGCTACTTCCAATCCCCCCCACCCCACCCCCAATTGTAACATAAAGGTTATCGTGAAGGTGCTATGTTTCACAGGGAGTATAGTATGCCAGTCAGGGGGAAAAGTTGCTTCGCATTTTCCCCTAATTAAGAATATTTCAGGTATATTTTTCCCATTTGGACCGTGACCCCAGCATACACGGCCTACTCTTTTTGTTTGTCATAAGATCACGGGACCCTCATCATCCACCATGAAGCATATTTTGTATTTCAGACCGATGCTGCTCTATTAACCAGGGTGGCCGTGGGTCTTGAACCGCGAGCCTCTGCAATACAAACACTGCCTCTGCTCTCGCCGGCGTCGCTGCTGGGAGACGGCCCCCTAGTCTCTGCGCTTCAATAAAATACCTGCCGAGTATCGCTGGGGTGATACAATGCGCTATGCTTTCAACCGGTGGCACCATTATGTTTATTAATGCGTTTCACTAACGGCTTTGTGTTAATGTCGTTTGATGTCAGGCGTGCGTTTCAGAGGTGCTAATTTCAAGAATTTAAGTACGAGCAGAATTGACCGCGATAATAGAGGAATGCGCCACACTTCATCTACACCACTTATGTTTTTTTAGGAGTTTTATTTACCATGTTTTATTCAAATTATGCTTGAGTGGTCATGATAAAAATACGTAAACTAGGCAGGGGCCCTTTCTGGAACGCCATGTGCTATGGAGAAACGTTATTTGTAGGGTAGCCGGACCAATTTATTCTAAAAGCTTGTGATTTTAGTCCACGTAACTTTAAAACTACAGATGTACAATACTCACGTGGGGAGGTGTGGTGCTTTCATAAGTGACCAAACTGCGACCACCAGCTCGCTTCGCTTGAGAAGTCGGTTTAATCACGGGAAGCTGAAAATCCGATTGGAAACTGAGGATGTCAGTGGTGCCAGTTCAGTGCTCTCAACTCGAAGCCACCCAGCCACCACACTCGTGCAGCTACCCCTACACATGCGCCTGTGCAATGTAGCAATAACAAGCCTCCAACATATAAAATATGAATAAAAAAAACGACAAAGCTACCCCACTGAGTTTCAAATGGAATTAAAACAGCTTTGGAGTTGCTGGTGCAGGACAGAATCGGAAGGGCGAGATGGAAAAATGTGGTGGAATGAGACGTGAGAAGTGCGTGGAGAAATACAATCCGGAGCCATCGACCCCCAAGATGCAATGGTGATTTAGAAGAAGCCACGTGTTTTGCCGAAGAATCGTTTTGCACAACTGGCATACGCATGGCGATTATACCGAGCTCATCGTTCACCACGTTGGTGTGTTGAGGAGTGGAATGGTGGCAATGGAGGCGGCATAGCGGTGAGTGCACTGCGTTTTGCACGTGGGAGACCTCAGTGTCATTTCCTGCCACGGCTAACATCAAGGGCGAGTTGTATATGAACCGCACCCCATTTGCTCAACCTGCATTGACCAACGTGGTGAAGTACGATCTAACAATCCCCCACCGTGGCCTGGGGAAGTCGTTCAACAATGGATTGACAAAGGGCTGATAACCACATTTTTAATTATTTGTTATTCATACAATATTCCTGCTGGACCTGGCATTGAAGAACAATACACATTTGTGCACAAGCTATTCCGATGAGCCTGAAAGGGATTTGTCCAAAGTAATCCATGGTGCATCTCATTTTGGTGGCTCAGGTATCTGGAAACCTGTGAAAAAAATATTTGTAGCGCATCAGATCCCTCCGGTGTAAGTACACTTTCTGATTCTGTATCAAAGCACGGTATGACGAGGACCTTCATCCAGCAGTGGACTGACAAAACATTGTGAATGATGACGATGATGTATTTTGACATGGCGACACCGAGAAGAACTCAGGCAGCGTGACGCCACCTGGTGACCAGAGCGGTACAATGCCGCTCTGAAGCAAAGGTCATCTGTACCGTATTCAAGTTGTATTCAACTCCTGTACCCTACTCGAGTTATATTCAACTCCTGTACCGTATTCAAGTTGTATTCAACTCCTGTACCGTATTCAAGTTGTATTCAACTCCTGTACCCTACTCGAGTTGTATTCAACTCCTGTACCGTATTCAAGTTGTATTCAACTCCTGTACCCTACTCGAGTTGTATTCAACTCCTGTACCCTATTCAAGTTGTATTCAACTCCTGTACCGTATTAAAGTTGTCTTCAACTCCTGTACCCTACTCGAGTTGTATTCAACTCCTGTACCGTATTCAAGTTGTATTCAACTCCTGTACCCTACTCGAGTTGTATTCAACTCCTGTACCGTATTCAAGTTGTATTCAACTCCCCACTCTCGCCTTTTTTGACGGGCCCTCAACAAAGCGAAAGCCGGGAGGACGCTCTGTAATTCGGGTTTGCCTCGAAATTAAATGGAGGGGTGGGGGGTCGCAAGACATCTGGACCACCCTGTCGACCAAACCTGGATATATCTCAGTCAGCTCTCGTGAAATTTAACACAATATTACCTGGTCGCCCAATCGGTGGACTCATCAAATCGTTTGTACACGTACAGTACTGGACTGTGTAGGCAATTGTGAGTGGACTGCAGTCTTTAACACTGTGACTACATTAGCAGAATCGCTCATTCGTCTCGTCATGGCCAGTCACGCTTTGGGCTCTGGTGCGTTAGTGGCCGCAGTCATCATAACGCTTGATGATTGTTGTTTAAAAATAAAATAATTTCTTGAATAATTTCGTCCCTTATTTTATTCACAAAAGTAACACTTGCCCCTCGACTCAAGTGAGACATACGCCGTTTGCTCTTCTCTAATCGGCGGTGTCATTAAAAGTGAAGATAATACAATCGGACATGCTCTCAAGCCGCGTGACATATCTTCTCGCATACATCTTTCATGATACGTAACTTGATTGTTGTCACGAGCCTGACAAAGGGGGACCTGAGGAAGGTTGTTTTAACATCTGGGTAAGTAGTTCGTTCAGCTGTGCCTCGGCATACAAACAAATGAGTTCAGATCCCATGCCGAAGTGTGTCTGCCTACTCCTTTGTGATTCGCTACGATCCACAAGTTCAGTGATACCGTTGCAGACTGATTGTTTGGCATTTGCAGCGTTCCCGGGCAACGTGACGAAAATGCCACCCTCTCATGGCCAGTAGAGGACCACCGTGAATTTGATGACTTCTCAGATTAAAACAACACAGATGTTCTGTTTCACGTGGTGGTGGGCTGAGTCGAGTCAGGAAAATAAATAGAACATTGGCATCTTGTATTGTGCACGGGTAACAAAAAAAGCCTACGTACTGTATTCAGAAATTTTACTTTGCAATCTCTTTTTTACTCGAACAATAAAAGTCCTTCAGATTTTACTCAAGAAACATAAAGTACACGAATGAGAAATGCACCCAAAAAAACTGCGAAAAAAGAATCCCACTTTTCAAAATACAAGTTCTTTTTGTTAAAGATAGGACATGACCTTTTCCAGGAGAACACAGCAATGAGATGTCATCAATGAGCGTATGGCTATATGTGAGTGAAAACAAGAGCAGCCAGAGAAAGCCCACCACCCACACAAGGGGACAAACATTCAACACCGCCATCGGCTGGACACCTCGCAGTCCCATTCCTACAACACCCGGCAAGCCCTGATGGTAACCCATCCGAGCACTCACCAGGTTCAACACTGCTCAAATCACCTGGAATGCGCCCAAACCCAATTAGATCTCAAGAGCTAAGCCGGGTTGAGCCTGGATAGTGCTTGGATGGGCGACCACCAGACACCACACAGGTGTTGTAGGCTGTGGGGCTACGCGTGGGCAGCAGAGGGCGGTGTTTAACAAAACGCATTATTGTTACCGTACATGGTACTGCACGTGTCATACGTACACGATGTAAGCTAAACGTTCTTTGTCGTAATTTTTTTTGTGCGCGTGCCGTGTGTGACCCCCGGCACCCCCCCCCCAACTGTTCGCAGCTACACGAAGATGAAGACGGCCACAAACATCTACATTTTTAACCTGGCACTGGCCGACGCTCTGGCGACGAGCACGCTGCCGTTCCAGAGCGCCGACTACATGCTCGGCAGGTGGCCATTCGGGCCCGTCCTCTGCAAGGTGGTGATGTCCATCGACTACTACAACATGTTCACCAGCATCTTCACGCTCACCATGATGAGCGTCGACCGCTACATCGCTGTGTGCCACCCGGTCAAGGCCCTCGACTTCCGCACGCCCACCAAGGCCAAGTTGATCAACGTCGCCATCTGGCTGCTCTCCTCCATCATCGGCGTTCCCATCATGATTATGGGCACCATCAAGCCTGACCAATTTGGTGAGGCCTGTTTTGGGGGATGGGGACGTGGGGGTGGGGGGGGGGCAGACAGGGATTAGAGGCTTGTGGGTCTGGGACTGGGGATCAGAAGACTAAGAGGTGGCGACCACGAACCTGCGTACCAGGGGATGGCAACTAGATCAGTGGGACATCTTTACTGTATATGCCGGAGACCAAGGTAAGTGACACGAGGCTGGGTTCCAGGGATCGGAGAGAAATTAGCAGGTTTACTAGAGGCCAAGGACTAAACGATGGTGACCATGGAACGGAGGCTAGGGATCATGAACTAGAAGCCGGTGACCAGACACAAGGGACAGGAGATCAGGGACCAAGTGTTCAGTTGGACCAAGGACTGAAGTACTGTGACCCCGGGGCTGGAGACCAAGGGCTAGGGACCGGGGATGAAAGATCATGAACCAGACATCAGACACGATGAGTTAGAGGCAAGGGATCGGATACCAAGCATTGGAGTGCTGGGCATCCCGAGTTCTTGATTGCTCAATCGCCTCACGTGATATCGGTGAAATTCACTTTACAAAGGCAGGGTGGTAAAAGCCCGAATGGCTTTTTGTGGCTCAACACCAGAAGTACAAAACACTGGCCCGGTATTAAGCGAGGGAAACAAACAGGCACGAGCCTAATCACGCTTTTAACAGGCATTCCATCCATGGTCTGATCAGTCGCCTCGCTACATTACAGAAGGCGTCCATTCAAGCAACATTTGTAGCACCGTGCACCGAGCAGGCTGCGTATTAATTTCAAGGGACATGCAAACAATAGGGCGATTGGCATTCAATTAAGCTGCATTCAGATTATATACAGAGGAGCCTTGCGCTGTTCCGTAGTAGTTAAGCTCAACGATACTAACTCTTTGTGTATTATTGAAAGCATCAATACGACTCACAAATATGACTGCAACGTAAGGTGTCCTCGGTTGTGCTGTGCAACTCTCGTGCGCTCGCGGGTTGTGTCGCGTGTTTTTATTTTTTGGGCGCGACGGCCGACGTTTCGCTCCATGCGTTGGGAGCTTCTTCAGGAACCGAACGGCACAGCTCAACGTTCACCCTCGACGAAGGGTTCGCGTGAGCCGCCTCCGTTCAAGTGCCCGAAGAAGCTTCCCCGCACGTGGAGCAAAACGGCGGTGCACGTCAAAAGCGAAACGTCAGAATGAGCTGCACGTGACACATTTAATGCGATTACAGGTGTTTACATTCAGGGCACAACTGTAGTAATAAAAAAAACAACAACAACAACAACGCAAAATCGAAACACCACGAAGCAGCAGTGGCTCTTAATGAACAGAGTAATTCAACTGGTACAGATAATTAATGTTCGTTTTTTAAAAGCTCGGATATTTCTCCTTTATCTTATTTTAAGTTAGAAGTAACTTTTTATATTATTTGGGTCTTTCGGTAAAGCCACGTAGTTAAAAAAATGATACAAATATCACGACGTTTCGATCGCAACACAAGCAATAGTCATCAGGTGAAAAAAAATATAGCGGGAGAGCTGCTGAGGCAGGATGTTAAATAGGTTTGAGATGGTTTTAGCCCAAGGGTAAGTGGGCGGGGCTAGAGATGGGATTTGCGTGTAAATGTAAGATCGGAGAGCGGATATACCTCCACGACGACGCAGCTGTGGAGGTGGCCATTGTATTGTGAGAGATTAGCATGTCACTGTAAGCGAACCACCGCAACGGTGGCTGTGCTTGTGAGACATCCAGCTCGTTAAAAAACGAGGGACAGCGCCAACTCGAGGACAAGGAGAAACGGTGGCTGTCTTAGTGAGACATTTAGCATGTATGCAACTCAGAGAGTCGGAAATAACTGCTAACATCGGCAGGTAGGATGGAAACATCACAGCCAGTTATGACTTAAACTGGTTGATAACAATCTTGTCACCGTCTAACTTTTTAAAGTGTGGATCTGGCTTCTTCTTGGAAAGGAGGTTGAACTTGGAATCAGGTTATCTTTGCATTTAGCTGTTTGTACCTTTTGCTCTGAGGGCAGTAGATTTCCAATGTTTGGATGCTCCTCCAGAAGCTGTACAATGCACATGTACAGCTCTGATGTCAATGCACTGCTCGATGAGGGCCTACCGAAGCCATTCGTGTCACAGGAGTCCTTTTATCAATCTTCACCACGCTGGTCAGTGCGGGTCGTTGAATGTGAACAGCATAGATGTGAGTATAGAGGACCGTACAACAATGGATTTTTCTGCACTGTTCTCTGCCAGAGCAGCCTATTGTTTTCACGGCGGTTGTCCATCCAAGCACTATGTAGGCTCGACCCGAAGCTTAGCAGACGAGATCTGACGAGGTCGGGCGCAATCCACGTAATTGCGTCAGTTGGCACTTAACACAAACGACTGGCATAGCGTGCGGGACAAATGTTTACACCTGGGGGTGTGGACGGGTTCCTTTCTCGTGCAGGCTACATGGAGTGCCTGGTGGTCTTCCCGCCGCCGTCCTGGTTCTGGGAAACCCTGCTGAAGATCTGCGTGTTCATCTTCGCCTTCATCATGCCCGTCGTGATCATCACCATCTGCTACGGCCTCATGATTCTGCGCTTGCGTACCGTGCGCCTCTTCTCGGGCTCCAAGGAGAAGGACCGCAACCTCCGGCGCATCACGCGCATGGTTCTGGTGAGAACTCGGTCAAACGTTCACAATGACAAAGGTGCCCCCCCCCCCGTGTAGTCTCATCAGACCATTTGGGCAAGTACAGTTAGCGAGCGCGCGTAAAGGCCGGCACGGCACGCCAGGAGGTGGGTGGCCAGCACCACGTCCGGCCGTCTTTATCTCCCGAGTGGTGATGCTTACACATTGCACGGTGCTCATTTGAGGCTGAGTTGACCTCGATGAGGCCCACCGTAATCATCACTGGTGTTGGACGTGAGTGGGAATCGAACCCGAGTCGCAGCGTGTAAGCCTCTGCACTACTGATGCCCACAACAACACACACGTCATGACCCACACTCACACACATGTACACACACACACGTGCACCCACAGTGGCTAAACCCCCAAAATGCATTAAATGCGATCGGAGTAGTTGGCGTGGAGTGAAGTTTGCAATATTATTGCCTTGTTGGGAACAACTTTATTTTGGCTTAGAGAGTAAAAACATTTGCAATGCACGCGGAGTCGACACAGTGGCACTGCGTGGTTGGCATGGGCCCCGGTGCGAGGAATGAAATGGAGCCCACGCCCTGTCCAATGTCTCCCCCTTCATTACCCAGAGCCTTGGCCCCTTCAGCCCATGAGCCCCAGTGCAGTTGCACTGCCTGCACACTCCATCATCTACACCACTGAGTACACACACTGATAATGCCAGCGTGGACATTTGAATCCCAAAGTCATCCCAATTATGGTATTAGCGTCACACCGCCGGACAAAGCATCCGTTCAGCTCTATCGTAGAGCAGTGCAACCCTTGGGGGGGAATCTGTATTTTTATCCCAAAACAAAGGTAGCAAGTGCCCTGCACTTTCCCGCACCGTGGCCGCAGGTGGTGGTGGCGGTCTTCATCGTGTGCTGGACGCCCATCCACCTGTTCGTCATCGCCAAGGCGCTCATGACCATCCAGGAGACACCGTTCGTGGCGGCGGCGTGGTACTCGTGCGTGGCGCTCGGCTACACCAACAGCTGCCTCAACCCTGTGCTCTACGCCTTCCTGGACGAGAACTTCAAGCGCTGCTTCAAGGAGTTCTGCTTCCCAGCCGGCGGCGGCGGCGGGGGCAGCGGCGGTGGCAGCGGCGGGCGCCGCGACCGCGCCACGTCGTCCTCGTACCACCGCGCGGCGCGCGCCGGCGGCCACAACAACAACCACGCCGGGGGGGGCAGCGGTGGCAGCAGCGGCGGCGGCGTCGGATTCTGCGGAGCGGTCACCCAGGCGGGGCTCCTGTCGCCGACGCTCTTCGCCGAGCAGACCACCGCCGTCACCGGCATGGAGCGCACGTCGTCACACCCGCCCGCATGACTAGACGTGGAGCTGTCGCCGTTGTCCTCGCCGCCGCCGGGGATGAGGGACGACGCCACGTCCTAGCTGAGGCTCACCACGGGGCTCGGACGAAGGCTGCCTCCTCCTCCCTAAACCGCCGAGATCACCACGACCACCCCCGCCGTGGCTATTTGCTATTTTCCCCCAACGCGCGCCCCCCCCCACTCCCCTACATTTTCACGTCCCACACCCATCATAGCCGTGGTGGTGGTGGTGGTTGAAGTGCGGCGTGATCTCGCCTGACCTTGAGGAAGGGAAGCTTCGAGTGAAGGCGGCTGCAAGAAGGTTTTGTGTGCAAAGAGGGTATCAGCGTCGCTCGCGAAAGATGGGTCCTTACGAGGGTGCAGACGGTGGGCGCTGCTTTTGAGGTTTACAGCGCGGCTCTGCCGGTGGAGTGCTACTGGAGAGAGCGCGAGACCGCCAGAGCCCCCCCCCCCTTGTGCTTGTGATTTTATGCAAAAGAAACTTAAGCAAATTTCACACACAAACATCAAGAGAACTTGTGCAAGGCAAGAGATACAAAGGCGGGTGCACTCCATTTAGGTTGTGTTTATCCACGAGGGAATGTATTTGAATTTGACGTTTAATTTCATTGTAGATGATGGTAGGAATCAGACGTGTTCATTGGACACATGCTTGTTTTAAATGAAGAAGGTTTCCATCTTGCGCTTGCAACAAAATACAACTGGAATATTGTAGATATTAACATTTTAACCTAACGTTATTTACTGTAAATATATTTAAAACAATTGTCCCAGGAGGCTTCGTGAAATGGTTACACGATTGTTAACACTGATCGATTCTGCAAGCTATGGCATGCAGGAATTTATTTATGTTAAGAGTCAGTTCTAACAACAAGCTGTGTGCTCACATTCTGATAATCGGATCGCATCTGTATCATAATACTTTGCACTTTCCATGCTGACAGAACTGTCAGTTTTAGTTGCTGAGTGGACCAGGATAAAAGATGAAAGAAATCAAAATATTCTCTATTTGCAAAAATTGTTTGAATTTGCATCGTGTTTATACAAGGCCGAGCAAATGATTGCTGTCACCAAGCTGAAAAAACTGTATATACCTGTTACGATCAGATAGTTTCGTGAACATATAAAATATTCACATTGAAAAAATATATTTAAAGCAGTTATATTTTGCAAGTGTGTACCAGTGGCAGAAATACCAAGTTGTTTATTTTGTAATATTTATGTACATTTATGACAAAGTTAGTGGATAGATAGATAAATAAAAAACAACAACAACAAACATACCAGCAGTTTTTTTTTTAATAAGACGTAGTGCTGGGTTCCCAAAAAAAAAGAAACACATGGTGCAATAACATTTATTTTCAACTGTGGGATAGCGACGTGAAATATTTTCCTCGTCGTCTTTCCGATGACGAGCTCGTATTCGACACTTGGTTTTGAAAGCGTGTCTCCAATCACATTGCGCAGGCGGAGATGAGACGGACGCACGTGGAGGAACGACAACGCCGCTCCCACGTCGCTCGCCCTTCAACCGCACACTCGCAAAGTGTCAACGGGGCAAAACGTTTTTTTTTTTAAAACGACATTTTAAAGTAGCCGCGATACAAGTGCTGTTGCAGAACAGAGGCTCGATCGGAGAAAGGTGAAGAGGGGGGGGGGACGCTTGAGCCCTCGAAAAAAAACTTAGCGCGCAGAAGCAGCAGCAGCAAAAGAAAACCCCAACTCGTCGCAACGTCGACGCCGCTCATGTACATCACGTGTTTTATCTTTCTGTGGAGAACGGCAACCCCACCCCTCCCCTACAACTTGGAAGTGTGAAGAGCTACCACCACCTTCATTTCAAAGTTTGTGCAGCTTTAGTCTGGGGGTTCTTTGCCCCCCCCACCCCCATCCCCCTCCCCTTAGGGCACAAGCCTCGTTTTTGTTGCCCTTCTCCAGCACCTCCGATTAGCCACGGTTGGCTACGTACGGTGCGAAAGAAGTTCAACACACACACACACACGCGGTACATACAATCCGAAACGTTGGGGAGCGTTTTCCACCCGGCGAATCGCAACGCACACACACACAGACACCCGGCAGACGACGCAACGCACACACACACACACCCGGCAGACGACGCAACACACACACACCTTTCGGACGACGCGCTGTCTGTGAGCGTACCGCGTCGCTGCTAACTCACTGCCCGCCTGTGCGCGCACGTCATTCGCGGCTCCTGCCAATAAATGATATTGAACAACAAAAAATGTCACAACAAGAAAGAAACCTCAACACAGACCAATGCTTCGGTGAAGTCGGAATCGCCTCCGCAGTTCGCTGGCTGTGGCGGAGAGCGCCCGTGCAGCAGCCCTGCTTGCGACTCACTCGCGCAACACTTGATGAGACTTGAGGTTTCTGAGCGATCTGGGGTTTTTGTTGCGGATTAAGTGGCTCGCTGCAAGATTCTCTCTCCCTTCCCTCTCTCCCTCTCTCTGGGAGAGCTTTCGACGGGGAGGGTCGGGGTCAGACCCCCATCGGAGGGAGGTCACGATATGGGACGGGGGATGGCCCTGCAAAAAAATGCAGGCTGTGTATGTGTTCGTTGTTGAAAAACTAACATATATATACGTACGTACGCATATATAACATACATTTTAATATATAAGTATGGAAACGTGTGTACAGTTGTTGTAGTGGATGTGTTGCTCTTTCAAGGTGGATAATTACTGTGTCATACTGGACCGCAGTCATCTTAAAACCATGCTCGCGTGTGCTAAGGTGTGAACGTGCCCACAGACAGCGATTCCCGGTGACAAGAACAACATCGATAAAGTACTGACATATAATAACCCATTAAAGATATTAGAGACGATACCTTAATACTGGTACATTCCTGTGAACATCCCAATCTCGATATCAACATATTCTTGGGATAAAAAAACATTAACAAAGCACTCAATTAAATGATGAATACTGACACGCGAAACGCCCTTTTTTAAACCCTCATTTGAGTTACATTATTTCTCAAACATCAGAATTCAAGATATCAGTGTGATACGTCCAACATTGCACAGGTTTCATATGTGGTATCAATATATTACAAGTGCGAATGTATTTAAAAAAAAGAATCTGAAAGCAAGTAGTCCGAACTTTATTCCAAAACACTGGATGTGTCCACGGCCTATGACGATTTAAGCGCTGTAGTCTTTTACCAGCTTTTGTGAGTTTTGGTGTAATTTTTGCGAATGCCACAGACGAGCCGTGCTTTAATAAGTGACACTGCACGTTTAAAGCCACACTCTGCTCAGTGGTTTCAAGTATCCTCGTTTTAGCAGCTGTCAATAACTCGGTAACAGTGGTGCAGGAATACTTCGCCTACCCATGCACTCACGTCAAGGTGTCACGTTATAATCCAAAATGCCACGCATCTGATGGGCATGTAATGATTCTATTCCCGCTAGCGATTCGATTAAAATGCACAAATTGAGATGATTCGATTCAGCAATCCATTTTTTTCAGTCTAGTTTATACCACCTCGTTTGTTCTGTTTCATGTTTTAATGTTTTGTTGTGTCGTTGGTCCAGTTTTGTTGTCAACATCAGCCTAAATGTCACACTGATCTAATTAGCATATAATACAATCGATCACGATGCATTTGACTCATGCCTCGTGAGCTTAAATGTGCATTTCAATGGACGAATCAACGCCTCGTTCCTCGCCAAGTCGAGAAAAGTCCATCCGTACGACGAGGGGTGATGAAAAAGTCTGTGGCTTGACATAAAAGTTCGTATAGGAGTGTTCGTACAAGAGTGTGAACACGTTCCCGAATGCCGTAGCAGTAGACTACCGATGTCGATTAAATAGACGTTGGGACCATTGGAACCTCCTTTGCCAGTAGCAAAATATGATAATTGTTTTTTTACCCTTTAATCTGGCAACAAAACTGCATTCCGACCGCAGGTATTGTGGTCAATGCAAACATGACTCCTTGTTAAAAATAAGGTGTCAATTTTGTTGCCAGATAAAAGGGTAAAAAAACAATTATCAGAAGTTTGGAATCACGTTTATTATTGCGATGTTTAGTTCATGAAAAATTAAAGCGTGAAAAATAAATCGAAAGATATACGGAGAAAAATTTAGTCGAGCGGGCAAACGACCTGTATTGTATTCACAGGAGCTGGCTCTGGTTGATTTTCACCGGTCTGAACCGCTAGAGAATCACTAAGAAGATAATATATTACGTAGTGATAGTGACGGGGTACTTTGAGGTGCCAGGCAAAGTGATCTTCCGGTTGTAACTTTGATTGGAGCGAGTGTACTGCACTTCTCTGCGGACTACGTAGAAAAATAACAGCCTCATCAAGGTCACCCATTGCGTTACATGTCAGGCAGTGGACTTTTCGGTCACCCCTTTGTAAGTTAACGTGAATCCGAACCCACTCGAGACGTGATCAATGTTCACATTTATCGTGATGGTGTCCTTGTTAGAATGCTTGGCACACAAACCTTGGCTATTGGAAGTATGGCAAGCAGAAATTATTTGATTTATTCTAGATTTAAAGCTTTCGAGACTGCAAGGATTCATATTCTTTGTTTTTTCGGTAAAGTCACGTAGGTACCACAACCACAACCATGATGTGGTTGTCCCCACCTGATGACGGACGCTGGTGTTGCGCCCGAAACGTCGTGATTTATCTTAGTTGTTTTCATTTATTTTATTAGATTTTTTTACCTACGTAACTTTACCGAAAAAAACAAAGAAAATTATTTGATTGCTATGATTTATGGTGGTAATTTATTATTGTGTCGGTTTATACTGTCTCGTTGTGTTCTTTTTTTGTTTAGTTCACTCCGTTAGCCTGAATATAACATCACCACACAATTTATATTTAAAATGCACGCATGCCAATCAATCTTTTCTCATACGCACGATTCGTGGCATGTATCGTGAGTGCAAGAATCTATGGAGCGTTGCGTCGTTGGATGCCTGATGGCTGCGTAATAACAGTAGCACAGCTCAGAGGTGAACATGTTGAAATCGCAATTCAAGGGCTGCCTTGGCAGTGACATAAAAGCGCACACCGGAAATATTTTACCACGATCGTGAAGTGCTCAAGTACTTTAAGTCTGAAAAAAATGTACCTCGATATGGATGTCTCAATACGAGTGAAGTATCTTGCTTTTATGATTCAGCTGCGACCATTCAACTGGAAAAGTGATCAGTCTCGCTTCGCTTGGGCGTCCAGAATCACGCACGCACACGCGCGCGCCTCTTTTTCACCACTTCATCTGAGCTGCGCCAGTATCGGGGCCCTCGTGGTACGCACGGGTGATTTTCCACTGGCTAGTTGCTGAGCCGAGCCACAACCAAACTAGATTTGAAGTTTTCGTGACTGCAGGGATCCATACTCTTTGGTTCTTTCGGTAAAGTCACGTGCCTTTACCGAAAGAACCAATGAGTATGCATAACCAAACTGTGAAACCCTGGCCTCACAACACGTCCAAACCTGACTTGAGGTCAACTAGAGACAGGGGCGATTTTAACGATGTTGATTACATCGGTGGCAAGGGTCGGGTTCTGCAGTAGAAAAATATAACCACCTGATGCCACACACTGGGCTGGCTGGGCACGGGCCCTGCCATGGCTCGGTTGTGCAGTGGAAAAATAAACCACCTGATGCCACACACTGGGCTGGCTTGGCACGGGCCCTGCCGTGGCTCGGTTGTGCAGTGGAAAAGAGCAGACAGTCGTTCGCATTGGTGTGTGGTGATGTGGACTTTAAACTTAAACCATGCAACTTATGTAGAGACACGTGTGTGTGTGTGTAGGTCTGTCGTTCGCAGCATAGCGCTTTCAGTAGCATAAACGCCGTCTGCAGTGTCGAGTCTAAGCGCCAGGCATCTTGACTCGTGTTTGATGTCATTAAAGAATCGTCACGGCCGCGTAAACCATTTATGCATCCCGCAAACAAATTAACTACCTTTTCAAAATGCTGTACTTTTGACTGTGAACTTTGGGTTTGTACATTCAATTTTAACTGCAAAAAAATATTTTAAAAAAAATCTGAAATATTATTAATATACATTATGTACAGCTGCGAGTAGTCAGTATGTTTTGAGAATAAAACATTTGCGGTAAGTTTCACCAGTATATCGTTGAGATGCTTAAAACCACATTTTGTGTACGTACATAATATAACACAACATTGTTATATATTATTGGTGGCTATTGAAATTAAAATAAGTCAGTGCATACGTATACTGTAGTGCATATTGAGTTTTCAAAGCCTTTGGACGACTAATGTGATACGGTACAGACATGCGCGTGCGTTTGCAGCAGATGCACGCACACAATCAGCGTACATCTCACAACTGTGGTAATTATATTTTCTGCAAAGGATCCTTAGTTTGCGAATAGATTTAGAAAAAAAAATACGACAGCTTGAAACATCTTCGTCATTTATGGACTTATACAGGCACGTTGTTGTGTTCAGTGTTTTGAGCTTTCGGTGTTTAAAAAAAAAGTATTCGCAGTTGTTTTGATATTAGTATTCATGACCGTGGGGTGTGTGGTAGACTGCAAAATGTGTTCTCGATGGCTCAGTTACAGGGGTGGCCAAACCTGTGGCTTTCGCGAGCCGCATCCGACTCCCCGCCAAAGAACGATCGAGCCACGCGCAGCTTGTCTGCAACTTTTCAACATGCAGATATCCAGTGAGCGAACGTGGGGGGTGGGGGTGGCCCGAGACACTATGGAAACAGACACGAGTACTTAACGTAAATGTCTAAATTAAAACAAACTCCACGGCCAAACGGCGCGAGCGAACGAGTGAATCTTCCGACCGCAACCGCTCCAATCATCCCACCTCCCGGGTGTTACCGTGTTGTGGCGTCTGGGGCGAATGTGACGATTGCGACACGCGGTCCGCAAAGGTCATAACATTTGGCCACCCCTGGCTTAGTCGTTTGGTTGCACCGAATCTGTGTCCGTAACACGGAGAGGGAGGGGGGCAGTGGTAATGGAAACTGAAGTCTGCAAGTGGTCAAAAACAGAAATCCATCGACGCCTGTGTAAATGTACGCGAGTTTGCTTGGGGGATCGGATGAATGTCATGGAACGTATTTTTAATCCTGTATTTGTACTGCTGCTACTCTGACACACGTCACGTGATCCCGCACGCCGTTGCCGCCTTGAAGCAGACTCGGAGGATCGCCACACGGTGGAACTTGTGTCAGTGAAGGGAAAGAGTTTTGGTTTTGCTGCAGTGTAACAAAAACAAGTGTGTACGTGTGTGTTTTTCTTTAAAGAACAGCATATATCACAGATAACACAGTGCAGCGGAACTACATGGCTGGCGAGAATGTAACAAACAACAACTCACGTAAGAAATAGCCGTTTGCACAATTAATGTCCCCCGCAGTGCAGAGAACATAAATATTGTTGAAGACGCTGACAGATGTATGACGTTGATCGTGTTGTGAAGATTTAACAGACACACACACATTGCTCGTCTAATCTCCGACAGTGGTGTTCCAATATTTGAAGATTCTATGTCAAATGTAAGAAGTGCAATTGTTTGCAGCAGGAACCTCATAAGGCAAAAAAGCACGTCCAGGTGCTGGTATGCCTGTAAGGTGCTGAATCTAAACCAACATTTAGCCTGACAAGTTTAAGTGGGGCGAGAAAGAAGCAAATCGGTGTGCGCGCTACGTTGAGGGAGTACAATGGAGCACACACACACGAATGATGGGATACTACGAGGCCTCGGAGTTGCTCATGCTCATATTGGTTCTCGTCTGAACTGCTCTCCGATGCTTTTGTCAGGAGCAGCGGAACGTGGCGATGGACGCACGCAAATTGACTCTGCCACCAGGTGTAACCAAATGCCCAGCGGGGTTGTCCAAAACCAATTTTTTGGATGAATTTGAATAAAATTTCACCTGGCGAGGGGGAACTTCTCATTCAGTTTACATTTACAAAGGTTTACATGCAAGGGCCGGTGGAAACGGAATGTAATTTGTGATTGGAGAGGTGGAAACTACTGTCGGGTCCTTTTTTGTGTGAAAACTCCTCACATTTGGATGGCAAGTGCAGTTCAGTTAGCCGTGGGTGCAGAGGTTTTGTTGTGGTACAAAAGCTTTGCAGATAACTTTGGCGTTTCACGTGCAGTGTTACTGTTGGTAGGAAGATATGGCCATTCGATTGCGGCAGTGTAAGAAGCCAGCGCCATCAAAACCATTTTGCCTTTTCGTTACTGTGGCACAACTTTGCTTTGCGCTTATAGATCCACCTCTTTGAAGCCCCGCTCACGTTAATGTCAATGGGTCACCTGGCTCCAAGTGTAAGGCAAAACATTTTGAAAATGGAAAAAATAAAACAATTATTATTTGCACCCAACGTTTTCAAAATCAGTTGTTTAGCAAAAATACAAGGACGTTTGTTAGCAACAATCTTTGTTTCAGTGTATCTGTGTGTGTTGGCAGTCGAACTAATAATGGCCACAATTCTGATATGAATAAATCCTGACACAAAATACGGATATTACTATAAATTCAAGGTAATTTTTCTTTCAAGCAGTGAACATTTACAATGATTTGTAATTGCTGAATAAAACCAGTTGGATAAAATGTCAAGATCTTTCCTCTACCACTGACAGTTAAATAGTAATGTTTTCCTATATTATTAATATGAGCATAATCTGAATCTAGTTCGTTGTCTAATACTACCTTGTATTTTTGCTTTCTAAAACAACAGTTATGTTCTAAAATGAACATTCAATACAACTCTTAAAAATGCCTCATTGGACAAAGCTACCCACAATTTAAACAGCTTTGAAAATAGCTGCATTAAAATAGTCACAATTACACTTGGAATGCTTCGAGTGCGCATTATAGTCTGGTCATTTGAGTTAATTAGTGACTATGCAGTACTTGCATTGTAGCTAGGTCTGTGTAGTTTGCTGTAAAGTGGCGTGACCGTGTCTCTCTATTGTACTATTATACTGTATTGAAGCCTTCAAACGCTACGCGTGACATACATATGTGCCTACTGTGTTTCAACTCATCATGCACTCGGGTTCGTCTTTGAATAAATGTTTCAATGGGAATGTCTTTGCCCCACGTTTTGTTATTCGTGTCGTCGGTGGTAATGGGTTATTACACTGTGTAACAATTTGTTTTTGTTCCTGGGTATTTCCTAATTGCTTATGCCTCAAAAGTACAGAAAATAGCTATTATTCCCCACAAACTTTGCTTTTGTGACCAGGACAGTGATATTTTGAAATTTACCTATTTTCCAGAACATTTCAAATAGATTCAGTGCTGAGTCAAGTTCAAGTTTCAACTTGGAGTAACTTCTAGAACATTCTAGAACTTTCCAGTCATATAAATAGCAGTATAAATACAGGGGCCTTAAGCCCACCAGTTCAGTTTAGTTCCAGCTGCCTAAGTGGATACATATCTGCATTTTTATGAGATGGCAACAAAGGGCTGCAAGCATCCAGCAGACACATTTTGCTATGTCTGCGGCCAATTTATCAGACATAGACACTTCAACCGAGAAGATGGGTACAAACTCAGCAATCACTGGAAGGACGTTATCAACCAGTTCAAGTCATAACTGGCTGTAATGTTTCCATTTTAGACTTGGCAGCTCTTTTAATTGGTGGAAGCCCACCACCAGGACTGTCACTGCTCACTACTACCATCACCACTAGCAGTAGTCCTTCATTGGTGAAAGCCCACCACCAGCACCATCATTACCCACTACTACCATCACCTCTAGCAGCAACCTCTACCGTCACCAGTGTGAGTTTGTAAAGCGAGGTGCAATGATTACCTGGCAGCCCTTTGATTGGTGGAAACCCACCACCATCGCCGTCGTTGCCCACGACTACCATCACTGACATTAACATCAGCTGCCCCGCCCATGCTGCTGACACTTGGGCTACGCCCATTTTAAACTTTTATAAACAGTTTGCCTTTAGAGGCTAACCCCCTTTTCCTGATGACGACTGCTTGTGTTGCGATCGAAACGTCGTGGTTTTTATTTAAATTTTATTTGTATTATTTTTATTTTCACTTTATTATTATTATTATTTTTCTATCCATGTGACTTGACCGAAAGAACCAAAGAATATGTAAAGCGAAAAAGTACTCTGTGAAAGCTTCTGCTAAGATGTGTGAGGCCTACAAAGCATATTTCGGCATGCCTGTCGGGGATCAAGACAAACCCTGGGCACCTCATTTCACCAGCGAGCAAAGCAAAAAAACTCTGGAAGATTAGATGGAAAATTGTTGCTTGGAATTTTATGTTATAAAATTTGTAAAAATAAAAATTTGTAAAAGTTTTTAATTTTTAAATATTTTATAATTTTCAATGTTATTGAAAAAATATATCATATATAAAAAATGTTGTGAGAATCTCTTACACATTAGTCATGGGTGAAATAAATCTCTTTTTGTAGGATGGTACAAAGGGAAAAGGAGAGCCATGAAGTTCCATATCCCAAGAATTTGGCGGGAACCCACTGACCACTCAAGCAGCTGCTACTTCTGAATGGTGGACCCTTCCAAACGTCGGACTGCCAAGAATGCCCCTACTATCACGTATCCAGACCTTCCTTCATCCATCGCCCCGGTGCCACACTGCCATGAGCTCCCTGTACCCACTCCTCCGGAGAGAGAGCAGCCGTCTTTAGAAGAGCGCAGCAAGTCAGAGAGCGAGGAAGACGTTGTAGATCCAGATGACAATTTCAGAGGTGGAGCTGAGGAGAGAAACCCATACTACCCCAACCAATAATATCTCAACGACTTGATCAGAGATCTTGGTCTCACCAAGTCCAATGCCGAGCTTTTGACGTTGAGGCTCAAGCAGTGGAACTTGTTGGATAAAAGTGTGCAAGTCACAGATCAGAGGAAGCATCACCAACCTTTTTGCAGCTTATTCATATTCTTAGGTTTTTTCGGTAAAGTCACGTAGGTAAAACATTAAAATTAATAAAAGTAAAATAAAATAAAAATCACGACGTTTCGGAGGCAACACAAGCTTCCGTCTTCAGGTGGAACCGTCACAGCCACGACAGCTGTATCCACCTGAAGACGGAAGCTTGTGTTGCCTCCGAAACGTCGTGATTTTTATTTTATTTTTAAATCCTTTATATTAAGTTCGCTTACTTGCTTGCTTGCGTGCTTGCATGCTTACGACCGTGCAAATCTTTCGGTCGTTTTTTAACCCACTTCCCGTGATCCAATCGAGCTGACATTTTCCACACAGACTGGTTGTGCGAGACAATTAATGTTCGTGAAAAAAAATTCCCAAAATTTTACACTTTTTAGGCAAAAATTTTTTATTTTACATATATTCAAATAGAACTCATTCATGGCTTTGGCTGAACGTCACAGTGTAAGAGCCTAGAGCGTAACCCCTCCACAGGCCGTGGCGGAGTGGCGGAGTAGCGCAGTTGGTAGCGCCCTCGCTTCCCATGCCAAAGGTCGCGGGATCGATCCCCGCGTCCTCCACAGGCGAATATATTTTTAAATCCTTTATATTAAGTTCGCTGCAACGCATATAAAGGATTTATAGTGAAAAACTTTGTTTTTACGGGTTATACTTATACTTTCATTAATTTTAATGTTTTACCTATGTGAATTTACTGAAATAACCTAAGAATATGAATCCTTGCAGCCACGAAAGCTTCAAATCTAGAACTTTTTGCAGCTTCTTCACCTGTAAAAGATGGGCTCTGCTTCTGCCACAATGTGACCAGTCTGTTCGAGGCAATCGGAATCACCTGTAACCAGAATGAGTGGTGCCTCTTCATTGACAGCTCATCCAGGAGCCCCAAAGCCGTGCTGCTCCATAATGGTAACAAGTACCTGTCTCTTCCCCTGGCTCACTCGGTGCACCTCAAAGAGGATTGCAATAGCATCAAGACCTTGCTGGACGCCTTGAAGTATGATAAGTACGGCTGGGAGGTCATCGCAGATTTCAAAATGTTGGCATTCCAGATGGGTCTCCAAGGCGGTTTTACCAAGTTTCCCTGATATTTTTGCCTTTGGGACAGCAGGGACACCAAGGCGCACAACCACAGGCGGGACTGGCCACATAGGCCCGAGTTCTCTGCGGGGAGGAAACGTCAAGTGGGAGCCACTGGTGGACCCCCGGAAGGTGCTGATGCCACCACCGCACATCAAACTGGGCCTCATGAAACAATTTGTCAGAGCTGTAGATAATGAGTCGGCAGCCTTCAAATACCTTCAAGACTTCTTCCCTAAGCTGTCTAAGGCAAAGGTCAAAGCCGGTGTCTTCGTTGGACCACAGATAAAGAAGATCCTGGAGTGCAATTAATTCCCCAAGAAGCTCACTAGTAAGGAGAAAGCGGCTTGGAACAGCTTTGTCGCAGTGGTTAGTGGCTTCCTGAGCAATCACAAACTACGTGGAGCTGGTTGAGACTCTTGATCCTCATCTTGATAGATTTAAGGAGAACATGGGAGCGTACTCGGAGGAGCAAGGCGAGTGCTTTCACAAGGATATACTGGACTTTGAACGCCTCTACCAAGGACAGTATAACGAGAACGTGATGGGAGACTACATTTGGGGGCTGATTCGTGAAAGTGATTTACAGTATAATCGTAAATCTCGAAAAACTACTCACTTCTAAATCTTTTGTAGTAATTTTTGTATTACTTTAGTATAAATACATGTTAATTTTGATTCATATGTTGATTTTTCTGACTTTATGTGAACGAAAAGACACAAATTCGCCCGTATTCTCATTGAAAATCGGTATATTTCAAAATATCACTGTCCTGATCACAAAAGCAAAGTTTGTGGGGAATAATAGCCATTTTCTCAACTTTTTAGGCATAAGAAATTACGAAATAACACTTACTACCCAGGAACAAAAATTGTGCTATTTAGTGTTATTCATAATAATGGGTTATTATAGCAATGGGTTATTATTGCAATGATTCTAGATTTGAAGCTTTCGTGACTGCAAGGATTCATACTCTAAGGTTTTTTCGGTAAAGTCACGTAGTTACCTACGTGAATTTACCGAAAAACCCTAAGAGTATTATTACAATGGGTTATTAATATTAAAATGTATTCGTATAAAATGTACGCCGCGTACATTTATCGCGAGCAACGACGATGGTGGATCGTGCTGTTATTTGACAAACAATGCAGATGTCGCACGCTTGAACGGCGCTCCAGAACACGGTGGTGGCTTTCTGTTGTTCCCAGGGACGCGCTGCGGCACCGCTAAGTGGATGCGAACAAAGGGGCAATGAGTTCGCGGTGTCCTCTACCGGGGCTGAATCAAAAGCCGCCGTGACACGATGGCGGCGGCGGTGATGAGGGCTTCAGAGCGTGTGCCTCGAACGCCGAGTCGCAGCACCCCAATCGGTTTGTCTTTGGGACACTTTATATTCTTGTTTGCAGTATCCAAAATGATGAAAAATAAGAATGAAGTTTTTACCCTTTCTGGCAATAAAACAGGTGTTAAAATGTTCAAACACCAAATAGAAACCTTTTTTTTGAAGGCAACAAGTCTGCATTGGCCGCACAGACAAAAACATGCAAACAGACATGCTCTGGCGTCAATATTCAAACGATGTTCTGGACTCGTAATTGTCAATCCACCGCAGGATAAGGTCGTGGAGGCTTACTTGGCCACACTCCACCGAGCTGCTCAGTGCGAGTGGGTCAAGGCCCAGCGGCAGCAAAAAGATATCTGATGAGCATCGAAGGGCAGAACAATGGATACGATGTTGCTCCACTGCCCTCCGTTGCCCCATCGCTGGAGCTACTGCAGAAAGTCTACGGGACGCTTGTTGGTTTTCCACCCAAGCACCGCGCACGCTTAACCCTTGCTCTCAGCTTCTCCGATCTGACTGGACGTTGGGCGCGTTCTCGGTGAATTGCTCGTGGACATTTAAATCACATCTGTTCGGACAAGAAAAAAATTAGAGTAGTATTTTTTTTTGTTATTGATTTTTCACTTGATCCGAAATGTGCGCGAACCAGTGCGTTTTGCCGCTTGTCGCAAAGACATACCGTGTCAACCCACACGGTTTACCCCGTATTCTTGTTCAGGGAAATTGAGTTTTCAGGTCCACACGGCGTACAGCCGTTTCAATAGGGGCAAACATGTTTTTGTCTATTTGTTTGTGTTTCTCCCTTGTGATGGGACTTCGTAGGATGCACTTTGTGATTTATAAAGGCACGGGGTGACCAATAAGGTCTGAATTAGTCTGTAATAAGGTAGGCACTGATAAGGGGTTGACAGGTATGCAAAGGTTGTTCGCTATTCGCGCCCAGCGGCTGCCCTGTTTCATTCCGGGGGTGCGTTAACTGTCAAGGCGTGCCATCTGCTTCACAGTGGACGTTAAAGATCCCGTGGTGTTAATAAAAAAAGTAGTTGACTCTGTGCGCGCTGTCATGGTTCAAAAGTGCCAATAATAAGGTTTTTTGGGTTAGATCACCACCCGATGCAGCCAATTAGTAAGGTTTGTCACGTAGACAAAACATTTTTCGATTTAAAGCTTTCGTGACTGCAGAGATTCATCTTCTTGGTTCTTTCGGGAAAGTCACGTAGAAGAGAAATAATATAATAATTAAAAAAACATAATAAAATAATTCTCACGACGTTTCGGTCACAACGCAAGCAGCCGTCCTCAGGTGAAGAACAGGGCTGTCGGAAAGACAGCGTGGAGCTGGTTGAGACTTCGGACGCTGTCTTTCCGACAGCCCTGTTCTTCACCTGAGGACGGCTGCTTGCGTTGTGACCGAAACGTCGTGAGAATTTTATTTAATGATGTTTTATTTTTATTAATTTATTATTTACCTTCTACGTGACTTTACCGAAAGAACCAAGAAGATAAACAAAACATGCCAATTCGTTACTAGTTTAGCACACCGGTATGTTGGACAGCAAAGCCACAACATTTACAATTCGAGTACGACGTTTCGTCAGTAATTACAACCAGCCTCATCAGGCGACAGCCAGATTTGCGGAGACATCCTCCTGTTCCGTTCTTAAATAGAGAGATAAATGTGATGTCGTCACCTGTGAGCCAATCAGGCTCGCATGTGTCAAATTTGATTACTCTGTTTTTTTCTTCTTGGTTCTTTCGGTAAAGTCACGTAGAAGGGAAGTAATAAAATAATAAAAAATAAAATAAAACATAATAAAATAATTCTCACGACGTTTCGGCCACAACGCAAGCAGCCGTCCTCAGGTGAAGACCAGGTCTGTCGGGGAGACAGTGTCTGTTTTTACTGAATTGGAAAAGCCACAGAGCAACATCGACACCTATTGGCAAATTAATGTCCACGCAGGTATATTACAAATATTTAAGTGATGATGCATGGGAAGGGTGGTTACATCTGACAGCATGGGTGGCGGTGCTCAGTATCTGTTTTATTTCGTGAGACGGAGAGTGAATAAGCGTCCGCAGCCGTGAGTGTACAAAAAAAACGTTATGAAAAATTTAACGTTTGCTCTGTGAAGCATTTATTGACTTGCTACATTACATGTCCATGAAGTATGACTGAAGTGGATTTTAGCCTGAAGCAAAGAACATTCCAAATGGACAGGTAACGAGAGGAAAACAAGCATTACTTAAGCAACGCGGCCACGTGCACAGATGCAATGTGCAGCCGTGGAATCTTTGGTCACACCACTGACGGTGAGAGGACTTCCAATAGATAGTCCCTATAGATGGCATTTGGCCTACTCTTCCACGCTCTCCCAGACGTCTTGGAAGAGGTGGGAGTGCCCACATTTAACCTCATCACACGCGAGCTGCCGATCGACTTGTGTGCCTATTTATTCTGCTGGGTGGACAGAGGTGTTGGGAGGATTTTGAGAAACTTGCTACTGTAGTAATAGGGTTTTACCCTTTCAACTGGTACAAAAACTGACACCTTTATACAAGGCATCATGTTTGCAATAACCACAACACAAGCAGTCAAAATGACGCCATCTGGTCCAACACCAATGGAGACTAGGCTTTAAGAAAAGCTGTCTCGGGTGTGGACCAATCAACTTCAAGGACAATGCATATCATTATCATCATCAGAGTTGTTTCTTTTTGTTTGCATTTTGACTGCTTGTGTTGTGATTATTGCAAACATGATGCCTTGTATAAAGGTGTCAGTTTTTGTACCAGTTGATAGGGTAAAAACCTATTACTATATTTTGCCACTGGTAAAGGAGGTCTCAGTGAAACTTGCTACTTGTTTAAACTCCCACACGTACGGGGCTTGACGACACAGTAAACATGTGGCTGGAACCGTTGGACCAACGTAGACCCAACATTGGTTCAACGTTCGATGTTTATTGTGTCAGGCCATCATCCCTCAGCGGTCGATTAAAAAGAGTACCACTTAGTGCTGAAGTGGACAGGGGTTATTGTCTTTGGGCTGTACGCATTTTGGCGTCCTCTGGTATAACACCGTTAGAGACGAGGCTCAAAAGAAAGCTGTCTCTGGTGTGGACCAATCAGTTTCAAGGACAATGCATATATTATCAGTGTGTTTTTTGTTTGCATTCTGACCACAAGCATTGTGGTTAATGCAGACATGATTCCTTGTAAAAGGTTTCAGTTTGATGTTTTAACATCTTAACACCTGTTTTGTTGCCAGAAAAAAGGGGGAAATCCTATTATCATAGTTATTTAGCCTCGATGATTCTCAACACCTTTCCAGAATTATTGTGACTGGGCATGTGCAAACTTACGGTACTTAAAAAAAACAGTCATACTACACAAACAATGTAAAAATCGAAACATTCGTCAGTAACTCTGCCTTTTAAGGATAAATAAAATCGGCGACATTCCCGGAAATAGCCCTTTTGTATGTGCTATGAAGAAGAGCTATTGGCCGAAACGTCCGTAATTATATACGGATATTTTTTCCCCCTTCGAAGTGAGTTTTTTTTTTTGGCGAACGTGAGTCCCTCTATCGAATGGTATTTCCCACACACGAGGAGCCGCATGTCAGGAGAGAGACTAAGCGTGAAATATAAAAAATTACATTTTGACTTCATACAGACAGCGAGCGAGCGAGTGACCATCTTGCTGTACTGCTGCCCTAACAGGCGGCTCGTTGACTCGGTGAAGGGAATTAAAGTACCACACCACTCGCTGGGCGCTGTTGCAAATGAATCGAGACCGATGTAACATTTTAAACACTTGTCCCTCTCGTCAACAGGTAAAGTGGCTTTCAGTGTTCGAACGCAGAGTTGATTTGCGAAGGCGCAGCCGTGTGTATCGATTTGCAATGTTCAGAGTGATCCACAAGGTGGCAATGCGACTCTTCTACGACGCAAGGAAGAAATTCGCCATCAAATGGCTTGCGGCTTGCCTGTCGTGGGCCCACTTCAGCGACAGTGCAACCAGAGCTGTCTATTGTTTTGTGGTAGGGGTTGGAAGGGGGCGGCGTGGTGTTATCTCACGAAATGATTTTTGTGCCAAAATGACGACTCAGCAAACGTGGAACGTTGGGCCAATGTTGGTTCATCGGTTAGTTCCAACCGCAATGTGTTACTGGGGGAGCGTCACTATCTAGTTTTAAAACACCTCAACCAATAAGGGTTCCTCGTAGCCTTGTGCAGTGACGTGGAGTTTCCAGGTCCACACGGTGTGTACAGCCGTTTCAATACGGGTAAAAATGTTTTTGTTGTCTATTTGTTTGTATTTCTCCCTTGTGACGGGACTTTGTAGGATGAACTTTGAGATTTAAAAGGGCACGGGATGACCAATAAGATCTAAATTGGTCTGTAATAAGGTAGGCACTGATAAGGGGTTTACAGGTATGAGTTGTTTGGGACAAGGACATGTTGCAGGTGTAAAGTAAAGATCTGTATAAGTTTAACTCGGTCAATGGTCCAGCGACACATTTTAAGGAGTTGACAACGCTGTCCAGAACTGTCGCACGACACAGCAGTAGTATCCAGTCGCTAAACAACGGGTGCGGTAGTGTAGTGCCCTGCTCGCCGCAAAACAACTCCTACCTCACTAACATAGAATTGGACTTTAAGGCATGTGCTCATACTCATTCCACTCATCCAGGTGCCACCCTGGTTCCCTTTGATGCACTTTTTGAGATCACAAATCAGAATCTCTATTTAGAATGGCAGACTCCGGTGAGCCCCGAAGTTATTTTCCACGGATGTCCGGTAGATGCCACCAACAACCACGTGGCCTACAGACACAATCTCCAGAACCGCAGAGGGTCACGTGTGAGACCAATACATCTGTGCGCGTGGAGCGAGCTGCGTTTCGAATTTGAGCTACACATTTAACGATTTTGGCTCTTGCTCGATTACGATTTTAATATCCACCACTAATTCCAGTAAATGACTCATTCCGACTGTTGACTGTTAACCTTGTTGCGCTGCTGTTTCGCTCCGTCAAAGGGAGGAAAGCAGGTCAGGTTTCTACTTGGGCCAGCCTACATCTCACTGTCGCTTAAAGAGGGCAGCATAGACGTAATGGATCCGGTTAACATATAACCGTGTTTCTAAGTGTTGTGTACAAATGACACGGTCCATGATAAATTTGAGGAGTACATATTGTGTCCTCAAGTTACGCCAGGAGTATACGCCGGGGCGACGCACAGGTATCCGCCAACGCCAACAAGTATCCCAACTGGCAAAGGTGCCGTGTCCAGTTTTACAATAAATATATCCCTTCCCCCGTTTGTCATTTCCTTAATTGCCAAAGGGGTGGAAATTACTCGGACTTTGCATTGGTAATGCGGATGAAATATATTTCCAGAGTAAGTCGGCATGGTATGAATGATAAAACGATAATGGTGATGGCCAGGAAAATTATTCCAGTATTCTTCTTTTTTATGAAAAGTAATCAAGCACAAGTCTCAGGACTGAACAAGTGTCTATTGTGAGCAGGCAGACACCATGTTGACGATACAACTGAAGATTCACAACAATCTGTAAAATTAAGTATACAATATGCGTAGTATTTGTAAAACACTTCTTTGGCATCCTACATTGTGAGTGGAAACAATCACATGGTCAGAAGCTGCTGAAATGTCTCACAGAAACGGCATCCGGATTTGAGCAAAACATCAAAGCAAAACTCGCTTTTAGGTGACACATGACGTCACTCACAAAGCGATATGCTCGAGCGGTGTTCTGCATTGCAAGCCCCGCGGGCCACTTTCGGCCCCTGGTGGCCTTTAGTGCGGCCCCTGACGTACGGCCCCTGACAATAGACGAAATGTGAAAGCAACCCCTTGCAGGCAGTGTGGCGGCACCTGGCACTGATGATGTCTCATCGGCGAAAGTGGCCCGCCTCTGAAAATTAGCGAAGAAGACTATGCTGGAGAAACCATCAAAGGAGCCATAATGCACGGTCATGCGCACAGTTACCTAGGTTATTGATAATTCAGTGGGTTGAAGAGCGATGTAGAGAGCATGTTTTACAGGAACAGATGATTCTGTACATCTTGTGTACAGCAAAGTGCTTTTGTGTGATCTGTAGCTCACACGCAGGGTTTCATAGCAGCACTCAAACAAAATAATCGATGAGTGGAGAAAAACAACCAAACTCAGAGTGAATGTTATGAAGCAGTATAGTTCATGAGCACGAATTAACTTTTGCTGCACAAGCTTTCAAATGTTTCATTTAACAGCTTTCCATGAGCTAAAGTGAAATAGATCAGTAGTGCACATTCGCATCGATGAAGATGAACACGTGATTGTATTAGTTTGGTCATCGAATTCACCATAGGGTTGCCACCTGCCCTGATTTTCCCATGCCGTCCTTTTTAAGCTGGCTGCCCTGTGGCATATGTAAGTTCTAATACGCCGCGCAAGATGATGCGTGTAGTTCTCTATTCTCACAGGTTTTGTAAAACATTCTCATGGCTTCCCGGGGGAGGAAGGTTGTACCCCAGAGGTAACAACCATTGCTCACCAAAGTGTTCACACTGTATTCATTCATACTCTTTGGGTCTTTCGGGAAAGTCACGTAGATAGAAAATTATAAAATAATAAAATCACGGCGTTTCGATCGCAACACAAGCAATCGTCTTCAGGTGAAAAAAAAATACTGCAGGCGGACTGCTGAGGCAGGAAGAAATGTAGCGAGAGAGCTACTGCAGCCAAAGGTTATACATGTTTGAGATGGGTACAACCTAAGGGTAAGTGGGTGGGGCTAGAGATGGAATTTGCAAGTAAATGTAAGATCGCAGAGCTAGCTATACCTCGGCTATTGTGTTGCTAGAGATTAGCAAGTCAATCTGTTAAAGTAACCCCACGACTACGGTGCTGAATAAGCCATTGTATTGCTCGAGATTGGAGATGAGCATGTCAACGTGAGACGGCTCCCGCAGCAGCGGCTGTGTTAATGAGAGACATTCAGCCGATTATACAACGAGCCCCACCGCCGCATCGAGGAAAAGGGAGCAGCAGCAATGCTCGTGAGACATTTCGCCTGTTAATATGAAGACATTTAACAAGGTAATGTAACTCAGAGAGTCGAAAATAACTGGCTGTGATGCTTCCATCCTACCTGCCTATGCAATGGCCGATGTATACCTTGCTCTGTGATCTGATCTTACATTTACTTGCAAATTCCATCTCGAGCCCCGCCCACTTACCCTTGGGTTGTACTCATCTCAAACCTTTATAACCTATGGCTGCAGTAGCTCTCTCGCCATATTTCTTCCTGCCTCGGCAGTCCGCCTGCTGTATTTTTTCCACCTGAAAGACGATTGCTTGTGTTGCGATCGAAACGTCGTGATTTTTAATTATTATTTTATTATTTTTCTTCTAGAAAAATAATAAAATAACCAAAAGAGTATAAATTCCTGCAGTCACGAAGGATTTAAGTCAAGATGTATTCATTAATTTGAGGAACAGATTTCATGATTTGTCACTTGCTCAATTACAATCTTAAATCCACCACTAATTCCTGTAAATGACCCATCCCGTCTGTTGACTTTTAGCCTTGTTGCGCTGCTAAGCTCTGGAAAAGGGAGGAATGCAGGTCAGGTTTTGTTCAGGCCAGCCGACATCTCACTGTCACCTAAAGAGGGCAGCACAAACATAATGGAACCGGTTAACGCGTGACCGGGTTTCTAAGTGTTTTGTAACATTACAGGGTCAATTAACAATTTGAGGAGTAGCAGACCATGCTTTCCCACATGATGATGGACGCTTGTGTTGCGCCCGAAACGTCGTGATTTATTTGATTTTCTACCTACGTGACTTTACCGAAAGAACCAAAGAGTATGGATTACTGCAGTCACGGAAGCTTCAAATCAGGATTGAGTACAATTGTCAATTACTAAAGCCACAACGTAGCAGGCGTATTTCGCTATCATCAGAGGAGTTGGCAATTCAAATGCTCGTCTTCAGCGTGGGGTGTCACACTCCCTGTACAGCTCACACGGCACTTTGTTTAATCGGTGATTTTGCTCGCGCGGCACACACACAGCTGACCGTCTCGCTCCCAGGTCGTGTCCACAACAGGCGAGCATGCAGAGTTGGGACCCTTTGCCAGTGGTGAATACATCGCAAGGGACCAATGGTCATCGTGGGTGGTGGCCCTTCTGGAAGAGCGCGAGAATACCTAAGCTGACAGTGGGCGACAAGGGGCCGTCCATAAATGACGTCACGCGATTTTGGACGATTTTAGACCCCCCCTTCGTCACACGGCGACACAAAGTGTCAGACCCCCCCTCAAATATGACGTCACAAAGCTCTGTCCCCCCCCCCCCCCCAAAAAAAAAACCATGCTTCAAATCGCTTTAAACTATGGTCATTGTAGTGCGTATTTAATGTGCCGCTGGACTCTGATGTTGTAGGAGAAAACATTTATTAAAAAGTATTTTTCATTTAGTAGAACGTGTTGTCTATATATATTTATTTAAAGTTGCACATTTTGATTTGACGTCACATTCCTCAACCCCCCCCCCGTTCGTCACACATCGTCACAAATGTCTGACCCCCCCCCCTAGGTGCGTGACGTCATTTATGGACGGCCCATAATACAAAAAAGTAAAGGTGAGGTCGTAGCCATCTTCACTTTTTAGGGGCAAATGTGAACCTAACCGCGACTAACAAACTGCCATAATTACTTGAGTGTCAGTACCGAGTTGATGTTTAAAGTGTTGGGCATTTTAAAAAGCAACGGATACAATATAAGTGTTGATTAACATGTAGTGGAAATTACGCATTGGGACAGCATTTTACCTTCTTTCAATTACCCGCTTGACAGTGCAGCTTCAAGGATGAACAGTCTGTCTTGCATCCTGCTGGTCATCACAATCACCCCCGTCTTGTCCTCCCCCTCCAACCCCCTTGAAAACACTCACAGTTGCAGAGAAACCTCGCTGCACCTCGTCAGCCAGTCTTGCACTCGAGGAGCTTGAGAAAGCTCCGGCGAAAGCTCTCGTCTAGGAAGGCGTACAGCAGCGGGTTGAGGCAGCTGTTGGCGTAGCTCAGGCTGATGATGAAGTACGACACGGCGATGACCATGGGCGTCTCGTTGAGGTCCACCGCCAGCGCCACGACGGTGCTCAGGTGGTAGGGAGTCCAGCAGAGCAGGCACACGCCCAGCACCACGGCCACCATCAGCGTCACCTTGCGCTTGGCCTTGTCGAGGGCGCGCGCGTTGTTGGAGCTCAGGCGGAGGCCCCTGAGCTGGCGCAACATGGAGGTGTAGAGCGTGCAGATGGTGGTGACGGGGAGCACGAAGCCGGCGATGAGCGTGTAGGTGCGCACGGCGCGTAGCCACTCCGCCTCGGGGCTGGGCAGCTCCAGGCCGCAGCGCGTGCGCCGCTGCGAGTCGACGATGCCGTTGCTGGCGAACACCACGAAGGGCAGCACCACGAGGCTCACGAGCGCCCAGACGGCGCCGCACACCCACTTGGCCACGGCGTAGGTGCGCCACGTGAACGAGCGCGACTTGACCGTGGCGAGCACCACGAGGTAGCGGTCGATGCTCATCACGGTCAGGAAGTAGATGCTCGTGAACATGTTGTAGTGGTCGATGGCGACGATGAGCTTGCACATCGCCTGCCCGAAGGGCCACTCGAGGAGCAGGTGGTCGGCGATGTTGATGGGCAGCACCAGGGTGAAGAGCTCGTCGGCGATGGCCAGGTTGAGAATGAACATGTTGGTCACCGTTCTCATCTTGGGCGCGCGCAGGATCACGTAGATTACGGCCGTGTTGCCCAGGAGGCCCACGGCGCAAATGAACGAGTAGATGATGGGGACGACCACGTAGAAGTTGTGCTGCCCTTCTAGCTGCTGCGTGGCGTTCATCGCCACGTCGCTGATGTTCACGTCTGGGTCCGACATGTTGAGAACTAGAGCCATGGTCGCCCGTTTCTCTTCTGCGATGCCACGTTTGGCCCAGACGCACGGTGAGGCTCTCTTTTGAGATTAACACGATCTATTTTCTGTGCCGTCTGCTGTCATCTGATATGTCATATGGCGCGGTTGCAGCGAGCACATTGACGTGGGGATAATTCATCGGAGTATTTTAAATTAATATTTAGCTTTCTATCCATATGTAGTACTTGACCATAATGCGCAAACTTTCAAAAAATCGTCATAAATATGGCCACAAAATGTTACCCTTTTCCAAAATAGCACTCTCATTGAGATGAATGCATTTTTTTCCTTCAAAATAAAAATCTCTCTCGGGTATTTCTTTGCAGGGATGAGCCGAAGCCTCTTCCTTGATTGACCCTTGTGCTGTAACCAACAGAAGGGATAAAACATATATAGTAGAACGCCCTGCCTTTTATACACACAGGTGCACCGCAAACCATGAACCAATTGCATTAGAGTGGAAAGGCGCATCCAGAGAAGTAACTGAACAGTCTCTCTCCTAAACACGTCGTTCAATTATCGCGTAATTGTCACAGTGGGCACAGGCAAAGTAAGGAACGTTTGTAACGTCTGTGAATCATTTCAGGCGACTTGTCCGTGCCGAAAGAACAGGATAGCAAGCGATTCAACCGTTTACCTATTGACGCGCACACGTGTTACAAAAAAGGAAAAAGATCACCCAGATCGCTTTTCTAGACTGCTGGGAGCAAGTGTTGTTCGAGAGAAACCCACTCAGGAGTGAATGACGCACGAGAAGTTGCTGTGATCAGCCCTGCATCTGGATGCCTCTTGCCTGCCCAACGCTGACGTTTAACGCAATGCAACCGGACATATAAGAAACCGAAGGGGCCGGTACAGATATTACTCCACACTATGTTAGCTAGAGCTAGAAATCGAACTCAGGTCACCGGGTACATGGGGTGGGGTGATAAACAAAGCTCTGTGATGCACTAATTCACAAAATTAAAATGAACGGGTCTGTGTTTTTTTTCTTCCTCTCTCTCCATTTAGGTGACTGCGTATTTTTAGCACCTTGTCAAGATTTCATTAAAACAGTCGTTGATGCACGCAATCCTGCGGGAAAGATTGCGCGCTCAATTTCGGCACATCCGTCAGAAGTGGAATCAATACAGAGCAAAGTTGGCAATGTGCGGCAACTCGCAAGCGTTACAATCACAAATAATCTGGCGCATTCTTTCACGCAGGTTCTTAAAGTGAACAGAATGACACATGCTAATCTCTGCGAGCATTGGTAACAGATCCGTTTTCTCTTGCGACAACATAATAAACGGGACGATACGCATTCATGTCCACAACCGAAGGCGTTACGCAAATGACAAGCAGGTGGGAATTGATGAGACGTAACTCAAGCAAGGGTTGCTCATGGCCATCACCAAGGAATTTTAAACAGCTAAAAATAAGTGGCGCATTCCAGCAATGGGAAAAATGGAAGCAGCTACGCTCTTCCATAATTTGTCACGCTGGACTGAAGATCTTTGCACGCGCCCTGTTGCAATAAGGTTCATCACGCGTGTATGTATATATGTCGAACTTATTTCGCAACCGTACGTATCCAACCGTGCTGATCGTAGGTGCGGGGAACACAATGCTTGCAGGAGACCACGCGTAGTGAGTGGTGCGGCGTGGTGGACATGGGCCCAGGTGCAAGGAATGATATAAAGAATGTAAATAAGCCCCCCTTGTCTAAATACACTCCCCCTTCGTGGCCCGGTGCCTTTGTCCCTGCAGCCCATGGACCCCATTGCAGATGTGCCGTCTCTTTACTTGACACCTACGCCACCGATGCCCAGGGCCGGATCAATGCACGGGACTTTAGGGGCTGCGGCCTTCGCCAGCTGGAGGACCTCCAGAGATGAAGTGAAAAGTTATTTCATTTGTGAATGCTGAATTGTATTTGTTGTTAGCCTCGTAAAAATACATTTTATTTTTCTTTAACTTTGTTTTCCTTTTGAACATGGGGCCTACACGATCTTCATCCGGCCCTGCCGATGCCCAACATCCCAAAGCTTCGTCGAGAGCAGCAATTAAGAATGATACGTTACAATTATCTTCCACATGCGTCGTTGAAGCTGTCACTTATAAGCTGTAACTCGCGAAGGCTGACAAGCAAAGCGCCATCGTTCATCGCTCGGACGAGCTTTCGCGTTGTGTCGCGCATTGATCGGCACGATGTGCAATGTTTCGCTCCGCATGTGCACGCGTGCACACCTGCGCAGAAGAATATCACCCTCACTGGGCACACGTGTATCGGCGTCTCATGTAAAATGTTTGCGTTTACGCTCTCTCGTGTATCGCCTCACACTTCTTCACCCTGCGTCCTCTACTCCCAACAAGCAAGATCTGCTCCCATTTCAATGCCGTAAAATCTCGCACTCAAAAGGCGGGCCGTGTCTTTTACCTCTTACTCTTAGTTTTTTTCCCGGTAAAGTCACGTAGGTAAAAATAATAATAATAAAATAAAATATTAATAAATGAAAAGAACTAAAATAAAATTTACCTCTGTTTTACCGTGCCCCGAATCTGTCGGGATTTATTTTGCCCTGTGTTGTCTCTACATAGCAATCTGAATTGGCCACATTGTGCTGCACAATCGATCTGCTTTGCAACACTCTTACCCTGCTTTGTGTTACACATTCTTGATCGCATTCCTATCGTGGCCTGACGTATTTGCTTGCCGTTGATGTTATCATCCTCATTGACCGGGCGTGGTGAATTATGGCTAAATAAACCTCCGTGACCAAAATCGATGTCGGAGCATTCATTCAGCAGCGGATTGACAAAGCGATGTGAGTACGTACTTACAAATAGGCTCGGTGTGAAAAGCATCCATTAAATGCGTAGATGGAAAATAAAATCGGCTAATGTCAGCTAAACGCAATTTCAGCCATTTCAATCGGGAAAGTGGCCTAATGGAAACACTCTCATGAATCCGAATACTCTGGAGCGCTCACGTATTACTTGACATAACACTAGGGCCTGGGTACAGCTCACTCTCATATAAGTTTACTTCAAATCTAAACAAGGTCCATCCAGCCTCATTGCCATTTTCATCCTCCCTCTTCTAGGGTCGGTAAAACTAGAGTCTTATTTGGTGAGGCTGTAACACTTGATGTGACGCCAACAGCGGTTGTCCAATGCGTGGACTTCTTCTTTCGTATGGATTAATAGCAGCAGATTAAAGATGCAATTTTAGATTTGGTATCCACTCAATTGTCTGTTCAGACGCAGAGTGGATCTCGTCCACTCCTCCTTTAAAGTTAGTGAAGACAGCGGAGTGTTTACGATGCGGGTCGATGGTTTGCGATTCGTGGCCGCACTCCCAGGCCGCCGAATCTTTGATGCGCCGTTTGTGGCATCAGGTGGCCGCATCGCCCATGGACTGATATCTGCCATAGGAATCCTCTGCCTATTGACTAAGGGCCGTCGAAACGATTATTGGTAAATCGTGACTTGGGTACTACTAAACATCTTGATCACGTCATGGTGATCGAAGCACAAATGCAGTACGCCCTGCTAATATTGTAACTTAGTCATATTTGTGACAAGGGAACAGAGGTCAAAAGTAGAAACCCGCCCCCCTAGAGGTAGTTGGCCGTGCAGATGCAGCAATGATCCCGACTGATGTGCGCGATCGCTCGCTGGTTGTGTCATTGCACTCCTGCTGATGATGATGTCTTCACTTTGTTTTATAGATTTACAATTAAAAAGCCCCATGGGCTGCCCCACAGCAATGACAACGTTGAGCCAGGCATGTGGACAAATGTCTGGGCTCGAACTGGAATAAAAGTTGTGGATGCTTTTTTTGGAGCACCACTTGTATTTTTCACACACACACACCCACAGAGAGACCATTGCAGGACTCACGCAATTCGGGATAACACGAGCGTCTCGTGTGTATGTTAATTAATTGGTGAAAATGCTCGATTAGTATATAAAATAACTACGTAATGTATTAAGCTCGGTGCAACAACAATTTACAGCCCTTTGTAAAACGACTGCTGGATGAAGACTTCCGACCATTGTGTCGGTTTTTGACTACGACCGACAAGATAAATTATGTAATTGAAAACCGCTGATGAATCTACATATATCTCGTAAACGAATTAGTCTGCAAAGAGGAAAAAAACAAACAGACGTGGTCAACAAAAAAAAACATTTTTTTTCTGGCCTGGACTTTTGCAGCTGTTTTAGACTAATTTCATGGTGCTGATTCCAAATCTGATCTCAGATTTGCTCCATCACATCTCATTTTTATGCTATCGGCATACCCAATTTTCATTGATTTTACCCGAAATTAACTCTGTCACTTATGATTGCAAGTTGTTGCGAGTCAGTGACTGCTTTAGTGTTAAAATATGGTGCTGTATTTTAGGATAGTGTGTTTATAATATCATTTTATGTAGATATCCACATTTATTTAATATTTTTCTTCTGCAGTTTTTATTGAAAATTCAATATGTGATATCTCAAAAAACCTGATGTGATAGAGAAAAACTGATGCCAGATTTGGAATCAGCACCCCAAAATTACATTGTAACCGTTGGAATACCTTATGCCAGAAAAAGTGTGTTGACCAGTGTAATGATTGTGAATAAAGGCAGCGTCGCTCAGAAGGGATGATGGCCGGTGGCCGAGACGACGGCAGCTCGAGGAGGGAAGACGCCCGGCAGGATTGAGCATCGTGGAGACGGAGCGGGAGCAATGAGATCAGCTCCGGTGCAGGAGCTAAGATGGATTTTATCACGGGGCCTTTTTTTACAGTATAAAAGTATGAAAAATGAGATTAGGGTTTACCATTTTTTTGGCAATAAAACAGGTGTTAAGATGTTCAAACACCAAATAGATAGTCTGGTGCAGGCCAATCGGTTTCAAAGGCAATGCATGTTCATCACAAGTACGTGTGGTTAATGCAGACTCAATTCCTGGAAAAGTATCGATTTGGTGTCTAAACATCTTAACACCTCATCATGGGACCTCCTTTGCCAGTACCAAAATATAAGAATAGGTTTTTCCACATTTTTTCTGGCAACACAGCTGTGTTAAGATGTTAAAACACCAAACTGAAACCTTTAACAAGGAATCATGTCTGCATTAACCACAATGCTTGTAGTCAGAAAGCAAACAAAAACATACTCTGATAAGATATGCATTGTCTTTGGTCCACACCAGACAGCTTTCTTTTGAGCCTAGTCTCAAACGGTGTTAGACTAGAAGACGTCAAAAGGTTTCAGTTTGGTGTTTTAATATCTTAACACCTGTTTGTTGCCAGAAAAAAGGGGAAACCCTATTCTCATCTTAACACCTGTTTGATTGTCCAAAAGGGTAAAACACCCTTTTTATTTTTCATAGATAGATTTTCTTTGTGACCAAGATCTTATTGATCATGATGAAGGTTTTAAAATATATATATATACCCACCAAACATGATCTGGCCGTGATTGAAAATATCGCCATGTGTCAAGAAGCCCATTATTCAGGCCTGCGAGGAATTACATCTATGCTCGCGTCACTATTTTGTTGTTGCGGACCGCACGAATGGGCAGTGCACCACAACATTTGAGCAATCAATAATCATAGTAACAACAATAACAATCCACCGTGGCTCGTATCGAGATTGTTTCCTTGCACGATCATCATCCGCGTTGTTTAACCTCAGTCTAAATTGGCGCGTCTCAAATCGTAAACAGTTGGCATGTCCGGCCCGTCCTGTTGCTATGTCTTTAACGCCTTGCTCAGTGAGAACCATCGGAGCGAGCATTTGCGATAGGACAGTGGAGAGAGATCGTTAGGGATGTTGACCGCGGGTGAATGCGTAAAGTTAGATTTTTTTGTCACAATTTTTGTCAATGAAAGTTGCGCACATTATTGCTATGCCGTATAAGAATAACAACAATGCCATTTTGTTCATCGAAAGCATCAGTTATTATCAGGTAGGTCCTCTGTTGGGATGTTTGGGCAATTCCAATGAATGTTTGGAATCTGATACTCATGTATCGGCTTATAGCCGTAATTCGGGTTTTATTACTTTCAAATGGGCGCTCCAATGGGGACTGACATTTAAATTACAAGTGGGCATTCATTCGCAAAAGCAGGTCTAGGCAATAAATACAAAAAAGTTAATCTTAAAGATGAGCACCACTCTTTGACTCTCTCTCAATCTCACAGGCGAGCGCGAATATTTGGTGTCTCATTGTTTTCCCAAGAAGAGCCAATGGATAGTCTCATATTAACATTCCTATTTTTTGCATGTTTGACCAAATTAATTTGACGAGCGTTTGGAATCTGATGCTCACAACGGTATTGCCTTCGGATGTAAATTGGCACGTACTTTCGTTTAACGATCGCTCCAAGGAAATGTTAAATGCATACACGACACCTAATTAAATGTGCGCGCCCATTCATGAAAGCGCCTACACTGCAACGCATGCATTTTGTAACAGACGCGCATAGCCTTGCGTTCACGCGATACCGCTTTCCACTCGAAAATGCGATGACTAATAATAACAACGCATCGACTTAAAACGAAACTAATTGAATAATGCATTAAAATAAAACATGCCCTATCGCGTATTTACAAATCGTACAGGAACGATTGCGATCGACACCCGCGTAACTAGCGCAGGCACTTACCTTTATTTAAAAAAACAACAACCAAAAAACAACATTGGCCTCCCAGCACAATGCGGCCGCGTCTGTCGGAAACGTTGATGATTTTTTTAGTCGCGATGCGTGAGCCGACTCGCACTCACGTACAGACAGACACACACACAGAAAGATAGAGAGAGAGGATTCACAGGAGCAAAAGGCTCACTCGCACCTGCCTTGCACGGGAACAATGCGGCGAGTGCCGCGGTGCCCGGGTTAATATACGAGCAGCTGCGAGGCGGCGGGTGGCAAGGGGAGGAGGAGGGAATGATGATTCGGCTGGGCGCTGTATGCACATTTATTGTCGTGCGCGCGAATTGGGGCACGAGTCACACCACGCACGCGCTGGGGGCGACCCTGCTTCCCTCCCTCCCTTCGTCGTTTTAATTTCAAAGGTGAGTGACGATATTGCCCGTCGAAATGTCAAAAGGTAATACCATTAATGTTATCTCTTTGTACAAAGGTGAGTATCTCTATCACTGTCACCCCTGCATAATGTTGATTCCAACATTCAGCACGTACTAAATATTAAAGTTATGCACCCTTTTGACATCTAAATCTGAAAGACGGGTACCTATGTTATCCGGATTCCAAAGAAGAGTAGTCTACGTGACATCAACGAGGAGCACCGCATCTATTGTACACAACGTTTAGGAGCTGCGGCTGGATTCCTGGCAGACTGGCTGGCCGTCTGGCGAGCGGGGCGGGCGTGAAAGAGGGCGACACCCCCTGCGCACATCTGCGCGATGATGCCACCCCGCAATCCCACAGCGTCGAGTCGGCTTCGTGCGTGCCGACGGTCACGCCTCACCCACCCTCCACACCGGCCGTGTATTCTGCGCAGATGCACGCAGCGCTAACATCTGTAGTGCAACTACAAATGTTGTATTAGTCCATCTCAATGGAAAGCCAAGCATGAGCATCCATGACTGATTCCATACAACTGTAGAGGAGTAGTGAGTGACGTCACGCTCGCCCTCGGAGAGAGTGGCGTCGCAGAACGTGACGTCAGGCGGGGGTAGGAGTGCGGACTCGGGGTCGGTGATCCTCACACGAGGCTAAGGGAGGCTACTCCGCCCGACCGACCGAGGTTGGATTAGTCCCAGGCTGGGGCAGGCAAGTTAGCCGGGGTTGTAGGATTCACAGTACCCTGTCCCCTGGGGAGTTATAGGCTAGGGTGGTTTGGTTAGGCATAAGCCCTGAATAAACTCGGTGTGAGCCCCTAACTGAACCTGCCTCTGCGTAGCAACACAACCATTCACGTTCATGCACAGCATGTATAATAATTAGCATATTTTAACAACAGTTGGGGGTAGCCAACTATCGAATGGTGCCTGGTAGCTATTTGATTACGGGCATTTCTCACCTAACGAGAGTTCTTTCTACGAGAATTCGCCATCACGAGACATTTTAAATTAGACCAATTTATTCGCAAAACGAGCAAATGTTCGCATAACGAGTGGAGGACCGATCGATCGAATGCGTTCCGTGACGGCAGGGGGAGCACCGCGGCTCACAGCTGTTTGTTTATCAGCTGGGCTGTGCTGCATGTGCGCGCGTTTGATTTACCGTGTCTGGGAGGGGGGCACGATAATGGACGGGTGGGGAGGCTGCATTCATTAATCGTAGACGCTGAGGACAGGCACCTGCAAGCGCTGCGGTTTTCATGTTTGGCGTTACATTTCATGTTTTATTCCTTAATTTAAAATTATAATTTGTATTTCTCACGTTAAGAAAGTTGTTCGAGTGGAATATTTTGGGTCTGAAATGTACTTCAGCTTTTAATATTGGAGTCAATGGGACAACGATGATCGTTTAATGAATTGTCACTTAAGGAGCAAATTTTCGCAGAACGTATCTCGATCGTTAATCGAGAGACACCTGTATTTGATAGACTACAAGATTTCGGGCCCTCTGGACCTTCATCTCCTAGGTCCTGTGGAGGGCTTGGGGGCCTAAATGCTTTAATTCTAAACGTCATGTAGAGGGTACTTCTTCTTTAGTTTCTCATACTGGGCACAACACAGGCCAATACTTATTATTCTCACTCTGAGTAGAACACTTAGATATTAACGTCTCTACTGGCTACACACAGCCGATCACTCGGCGTGGTCCCACCGCCCTTACTCAGCTACGCCGCTGGCTGGTGGCGTGATGATGATGGCGATGAAAACCCGCAGGAGATCTTCCACGTGGCCGGACGATGGAGAGAGCCAGGACCCAAGAACCCACACACAAACCCCGTGCCCCGGGTCCGCTCCCCCTTATATCTCCCCAGGCATGGCTAGGCACCGCCTCCGGCCATGCCCTCTCGTGGAACCTTTGAGCAGGTTCCCGGAGTATCTCGGCTAACCCCACCTGTTGCCTTTGCCCCAAATACCTCTCCTTCTCTGATTGGTTGTTACTTTAACCGTGCCCATACCTGTGATTCCCTTTCCTGGCCAGCAGGTGTCACCCTGTCATTACACATTCAATTGTAAAATTAAAACTCCTCTAAGTGAGACATGGATAGACAATAGCATTCAAGAATATGTATTTATTTCAAAAACGTAATAATAATAAAATATATCTTAAAATACCACATCCGTGTATTTTCCAGATACGAAGCCTTCTGAGCCAGAATCTGGCTTTGCTGGATTCAACGCGTGCGTTTGCCACGTAATATTGGCTGTGACTAAACATGCCAGAAGGGAGGAAGATTCCAGTTGGCCACGTCCAGTGTTTGTCCTTGGCTCTTGCTGGTGGTGACTAAAAGCGGGCTAGAAATACAAATTTTCACAAAAAGGCTAGAAATGTGGCATTTAGTCATATATAAATAAAGCATGAACCATTCTGAATGCTATACCGTATTAGATAACAGTCCCCTAGTGCTATGAATTCATAGGACAACAGTGTTAAGTGTACAGCAAGTACTGAACATAATTTTTTTGCCAAAATTGACACAAAGCTATTTTTATTAACAAAAACAAATTCTTACCTTGTCTTCTTCCTTCCTTTTAAAAAATAACTCACTCACTTTGTACAACGTTTCACAGTCGAAACATCGCTGTTCAAATGTGTTGGGAGTCATGTCGGAAGATGCATCGTAAATTAAGTTTCTGTGTCGTAAATCGATCCATGGTGGAGTTATATAAACGTCGAAAATGTGGATCGTAAATGGGACCGTCGTAAACCGTGGACCGCCTGTAATGTTTCCCAAGTACGTTCAAAACACTTTAAAAAAAAATCTGTATTCGAAAATGTTATACGCTCAAACTCACACTTGATCCATTATAGTTAGATGATCATGATGATGAAGTCCACTTTTCACTTCTTAATGGGAAAAACACATTATATAGCTGTATAATTGTGTAGTGGTGATACGCGCTGGGTGTATATGTCGTGTGCCAGCGCGCATGTACGGGTGTGTGTGTGGTGACGCGCGCTGACGGGGAGGAGCAGGCGTCAGTGCGCGGGTGGGGGTAGTGCTGCTGATTGGCTGTGTGCCGGTGACGCGCCCAGAGGGAGTGATCGGGTAGCAGCGCGGTGTGATTGGTCGGGGAGTGGAAACACGCGCTGAGCGGAACCGGATCGTAGGGATAGCGCGTGGGGATTGGGTAACTGAGGAGCGGTGCCGACGTTGAGGTCCGCATCCGCTCCGTCTCCCGGGAAGAAGAGGTATATAAGGTGATGCACAGAGGAGCAGGGGGCAGAAGTGGAACCATCTAAGAATGAAGACGAAGGTGCAGAGATAGAGCCCGGAGAGGAGAGTAATGGAGAGTAGAGGAGAGTAAGGTATAAGTGTGTAGCCAGAGAGAGAGAACGGTCTACACGAGCTGAGTAATGTATAGTGTGTAGCCAGAGAGAGAGAACGGTCTACACGAGCTGAGTAATGTATAGTGTGTAGCCAGAGAGAGAGAACGGTCTACACGAGCTGAGTAATGTATAGTGTGTAGCCAGAGAGAGAGAACGGTCTACACGAGCTGAGTAATGTATAGTGTGTAGCCAGAGAGAGAGAACGGTCTACACGAGCTGAGTGATGTATAGTGTGTAGCCAGAGAGAGAGGAAGGTCTACACGAGCCGAGTATGCATACGGTGTAGCCAGAGAGAGAGAAAGGTCTACACGAGCCGAGTATGCATACGGTGTAGCCAGAGAGAGATGCAAAGTCTACACGAGGCGAGTGGAGAGTGTAGCAGAGGCGCAGAGTCTACACGAGACGAGAGAAGAGTGTAGCCGAGGCGCGGAGTCTACACGAGGCACAGAGAGCCAGCAGCACAGAATCTAAGAGAGTCAAGAGAAGCGTAAGGCGGAGAGAAGAGGTCACGAGTTGTACCGTTGTATGGTGACCGCATTGTGAAGAAGAGAGGCCACGCGTTGTATTGTTACAAGTCAAGATTTAATAAAAGAAGTGTGTTCCCGTCAAGGAGTTTCCTGCCGTCATTTTCCAATACTTCAATTGTATTACATCTGTGCAAATGCCTGGCTACTGACTCTGTGCCATGCCTACTCTGATCCCGCGCGATTGCGTCATCAGCTTTTGTCGATAACCTTGTTGAAGTCAACCAGGCAATGCGTTAATTGTGTGTTGACCGACCCTCTGTGTTGTATTACATTACATTTCGATATTTTACTAGGTTATTTAATTTTAGTGTGTCCTTCTCCTGATTTTCAGGCTTGCTTGCCGTGTCATCGCACTTGCAGCACCACGTTTTGTTGTCCACTCATTGACATGCTATTTTTTTCTCTAACCCCCCTCCCTCTCTCTGCGTCCGCCCTCCACTGTCTATTTAAGGCCACCCCACAGAGACGACCACCTCTCTCTGTTACCTGTGTTGCTCTCTCTATGTATCTTGGTGATATCTGTCTGCTAATATGTCTGTCTATAGTTTTCTGGTTAGATTTTATGTCGCTATTTCATTATACTTGATGATGATTGCTTGTGTTGCAATCGAAACGTCGTATTCTATTATTTAATTTAATTTATTATTTTATCTTTAGACGTGACTTAACCGAAAGAAACAAATAATAATTCCTGCAGTCACGAAAGTTCTAAAATTAAGATTGAACCACTTCTACGGGGAAGTTTTAAACTTATCTTATTTTTCTCTCTCTGACTACTTGTTCTCTCTGCCTGTGTCCTCTCTTTGGAATGTTCACACTTAAATTCTAACTTAGCAATCTTTGAAATACGTAATCAACCAGGCTATGCGTTAATTGTGTGTTGACCGACCCTCTGTGTTGTATTACATTACATTTCGATATTTTACTAGGTTATTTAATTTTAGTGTGTCCTTCTCCTGATTTTCAGGCTTGCTTGCCGTGTCATCGCACTTGCAGCACCACGTTTTGTTGTCCACTCATTGATATGCTAATTTTTTCTCTAACCCCCCTCCCTCTCTCTGCGTCCGCCCTCCTCTGTCTATTTAAGGCCACCCCACAGAGACGACCACCTCTCTCTGTTACCTGTGTTGCTCTCTCTATGTATCTTGGTGATATCTGTCTGCTAATATGTCTGTCTATAGTTTTCTGGTTAGATTTTATGTCGCTATTTCATTATACCTGATGATGATTGCTTGTGTTGCAATCGAAACGTCGTATTCTATTATTTAATTTAATTTATTCTTTTATCTTTAGACGTGACTTAACCGAAAGAAACAAATAATAATTCCTGCAGTCACGAAAGTTCTAAAATTAAGATTGTTGAAGTGTAATGTAGGAACTTGGCGGGAGACGACCTTACGGGTAGCACACTCTTTTATTAACACCAACTTATATTACACGGGTGGCTAACTCCAGCCTTAACCCACAGGGTTCCCCTGGCTACACCCACACGGGCTCTTACGCCCCGTAGCCTCTCGGAACACACCCAGCCGGGGTGTCCGTCTCGACTCTGGGTCCCACAGTCTCGGTCCACAGGGACGTCAGACCACGGGTCCCACAGTCTCGCCTCCGAGCCACACAGGGCCCCGGCCCTCACAAGGACAGCGGGACTAGGGGTCTCAGGGCCTACCTCTGAACTCCGTCTTCGGTCTTCGGCTGGTTAACAACTCCCCGAGTGCTCCCGCGCGTCCCCCTTTATAGTCCTTCATGCGGACGTCGCTGAGAGCACTCACCCCAGTTGACCAATCACTGCGCGCTGCCCCCGATCCTCTTTCCCACCTTGTGTCAGCGTGCACAACCACGCACCCCGCGCCGCCCCGTAATCTCTCACTCCCGGCGCGCGCGTCAACACCACGCCTACATCGCGTGCCCAACCACGCACCCCGCGCCGCCCCGTGATCTCTCACTGCGGGCGCGCGTCCGCACCACCACTACATCACCCCCTACCACATAGCTCGCAGCCGACCCGGCTGCTATAAAAAAAATCTTATTACCCCCCCCCCCGTGTGTGTCCCGTAACACAAGCAACAACAACAACAACACAACACAACAAGAACAATATGTACAACGCGGCGGGCGACAACAATAAATGTGTATGCAAAAAAATGACTCGTGCAGCGTCCCTTCATTTCCGAGCGCCCCTTGAACGGGACATTACACCGGGCAGAAGGGGAACGCGGCAGCGAGCTCGGTTTTTTTTTTTTTTTTTCATGAAAAGTGTTGTGTCTTAGCACGAGTCCGCCTGGCCGGTCCGTCGTACGGCACCAGACGCGGTTGACCGTCCGGTGGTGCCGGCAGTCCAGGAAGGCACGGGGCAGGCATCGGAGATCCGCGCGTGCCGCGGGGTTCCGGTTCCCGACGGTCAACAGCCGTCAGGTCCGAGACACCTGGGAGTGGGTCAGGTGGAGACACGTGAGGATCAGCCTGCGACACATCCCTCCCCGAGTCGACGGCCACATCACACGCTCGGTCGTTACGGCACAAAGGGAGGCCATGCGGTGCCGCGAAGGGTTTCAGCCGGGAGGGGTGTACGTACCAACGGCGTTTTTCCCATTTAATCTGGATACTCTGGGGTCGTGCAACACGCACAATTTCCACCGGTCCCCTCCATGGTCTCAACAATTTAGGGGACGTAGCCAACGGTGCATGTGGACAGTGCAGCCAGGCCTTATCGCCTGGTTTCCAATCGTGCGTATACACCTTTCGTTCATGCAATCTTTCGTTAGCGATCTGGCGAGACCTCGAATTCAACCTCGCAGCCTCTCGCGCTTCAGCCAGTTTGGCGATATTAAATTTGATGTGGTCGGCCAATTTAGATTTCGCACGTGGCTGGGAAATCCCCAGTTGGACATCCATGGCCGGATCGGCCTCCCGCCCATACATGAGAAAAAATGGGGAAAACCCCGTCGCCGCATGAGGGGCCATTCGATAGGCCGCGAGTACCCCAGGTACCTGTAAGTCCCAATCAACCTGATCGTTGCAAACCTGTTGGCACAGCATAGAAGTAAACGTACTGTTCAGATGTTCAACCATTCCATCAGTCTGCGGGTGGTACGGGGAGGTACGCACTTTCTTTGTACCCAACAGGTCGCACACCTCGCGCAACAAAACGCTCGAAAAATTCTTCCCTTGGTCCGTCAGCAAGCGTTCGGGGGCGCCTTTGTCCAAAACATAGCCCTGGACAAAGGCGTCCGCCACTGCCACAGCCGACTGGTTGGCGAGTGGCCATGCCATGGGCCATCGGGTGAAGTATTCTACGCCAACCAGCAGGTACTTATTACCCCTAGGTGTAGCGTGAAAGGGCCCCAAGATGTCGAGCGCAACCAGTTCGTTTGTGCGCGAAACCTGAATGGATTGTAGCGGTGGATTAGCCGCTATTGGTGGCGGTTTCCTTTGGGCGCACCCCACACATCCCTTAAGGATGTTTGCCACGTCGTTGCCCATACCCGGCCAATAATAATCCCGTTGGATTAGGACGAGCGTTTTGTGAAATCCCAAATGCATGAGTCGTTCGTGAGCAGCCAGAACGACCCTACCCCGCATAGCAAATGGCACAACGAGCGCATGACGCCGAGACATGTTGTCCCACTTCATCAGGAGGCCCTGTCTGACCACCCAGGAACCGACTCACGTCTCCCCCCCCCCCCGGGAGCGTCAGCCTTCCGACGCAGCGTGAGTAGGGAGCTGTCGGCCATTTGGAGACGGCCCCACTCGATAAGAGGCAACGCTAGTAACGAGTCCCTCCCCGTGGGAGCGGCGGGCGCGTCGACCCCCGGGGCGTCAGTGGCGGTGAGCAAAACTTCCGCGGGGACGGCGACAGGGGGTTTACACCGCGCCGATCCCAGAAGACATGCGCATTCCGAGCGGGGCGGCAATCGCGACAAGGCATCCGCATTCGAGTGCCGCAATCCCTTACGGTAAATCGTCGTGAATTGGTAGTCTTGGAGGACCTCCAGCCATCGGGACAATTGGCCGGAGGGTTGCGCCACCCGCATAGCGTATTGGAGAGCCGCGTGGTCCGTACGAACAGTAAAATGACGGCCGTAGAGATACGGCCTGAATTGCTGTATAAAAAAAACGATCGCTAGCAATTCACGACGTGTTACACAGTAGCGTTGTTCCGCAGGTGACAAAACTCTGCTACTGTAGGCGACCACCCGTTCGACCCCCCCGACCACCTGTGAGAGCACTCCCCCGATACCCGTGTTACTGGCATCCGTGTCAAGCAGGAACGGTTGCGTGAAATTGGGGTAACACAAGGGGGGAGCCCGCACCAAGGCGTCTCGAAGGGAGCAGAACGCAGCCTCCTCTTCCGGCCCCCAGTGAAACCTTACTCCTTTAGCCGTCAAAGCGTGCAGGGGCCTGGCTATGGTGGCAAAATGTTCGACAAAACGGCGGTAGTAGGAGGCGAATCCTATGAAGCTGCGGACTTCAGTGACTGAGGTTGGCGTTGGCCATGAGCTGACGCAGTGCGTCTTAGCAGGGTCTGTAGAGATCCCTGAACGGCCAACGATATGCCCCAAGTACCTGACCGATTCCCGAAGCAGGTAACATTTCGCCGGTTTAAATTTTAATTTAGCGAAACGCATCCTGAGGAACACCGCTCTCAGTCGCTGGAGGTGCTCCTCGAAAGTCCGGCTGAAAACGATGATATCATTGAGGTAAATCAAACAGGTGTCCCATTGGAGTCCTGACAAAACCAATTCCATGAGCCTCTGGAACGTGGCGGGAGCGGAATGTAAGCCCATGGGCAATCGATTGAATTCAAATAGGCCTCCTGGTGTCCGGAAAGCGGTCTTTGGTTTCGATTCGTCATCGAGGGGCAATTGCCAAAATCCCTAAAGCAGGTCAAGCGTCGAAAAAAACTGTGCTCCCGCCAAGGCATCCAGCGACTCATCCATCCTAGGGAGTGGATACGCGTCGGCCATTGAGATTTTGTTTAGGTGGCGGAAATCCACACAGAACCGCAAGGACCCGTCCTGTTTTTTAACAAGGACGATGGGAGCACCCCACGGACTGGAAGAGGGCGAAATGATGTCGGCCGCCAACATGTCATTAACAGCCGACTGCACATGCTCCTTCTCGGCTGGGCTGAGCCGGAAGGGATTCTGCCGAATAGGGGCCGCGTCACCCGTCGCTATGTGGTGGCGCAACAGGTCTGTGCAGCCAATATCGTACTTGTGTCTGCTAAACACGTCAGCGAATTCGAGTAGCAAGCCCCTCAACGCTCCCAACTGCACACTAGACAAGTTACCAGACCCAGCACACAACGAGTCCAACCACTCTGTCCCCTCCTCAAATGGAGGATGCGTATCGAGGCCCGAATCCGCGTGTGCAACGAGCTGTTCATCGACGGGTAGCGGCGCCGCGTGAGCCAGCACCGTGCCCTGTGTAATTACGGCTGGCCGCGACCCCGTATTCAGAACCATAACGAACGGCTCACTGTCCGCCTGCACCATGGTCTGAGCTACCGCTAAGTCGAGGCCCCCAACAGCTCTGTTTGACGGCCCCAACAGAACACCCTGTCCCGCCGCATCCACCCCGAGGGGTTTCCTCAATCGAAGGGGTACCAACATTTGCGATCCCGGGGGTACCCGTACAGTCTGAGTTGCCAGCGCCTGAACCGTCGCACAAACCGTGCGTATTTTTGTAGGACTCGTCAAAAATGCAACCCGCCGTCCCGATGGAAGCTCAATGCAGGCCTGATCGATGAAAATTTTGATGGGCATTTTAGCCAGAAAGTCCGTACCCAGTAAACAAGGAACTGCCAGAGATGATGATACAAAAATAGGACCCGCCAATTTGATATCGCCAATACAAATAGTCGCCCGAATCTGTCCGATGATTCCCAAGGATCCCCCGTTCGCCGCGTAAAATGGTACGTCCACCGGCAAAAGGGTTCGACATTGGACGGGAAGGATGTTATAAATAAGGTCCGAAATGATAGTGGCTGACGCACCCGTGTCCACCAGCACCCGGACCTCAACCCCGTCAATAAAACCCGTTACCACGGACGACCCGGCCGACGCAGCCACTATCCTGTGGGCCAATTCGGACCATTCGACTGCTTTCGGGCCGTGTACGAACCTCCCTCGCCGAACCGAATCCCCGGTACCCATACGCGGTCCCCCCACCGCGAAGCGGCGACCCGAGTGTGCCGTGTATGTGGACCGAGCGTGTGGGGTGCCGCGACTTGCCGGGGTTAGCTGGGACGACTTGGGGCCTTGGTCGTCGTCCGGACGTGGTCCCGTGGCGCGCTGACGCGGAGCCCGGCACCCGGCCTCGACGTGACCCCGAAGGCCGCAGTTGTAACACATGACGAGGGATGTCGTGGGTTTCGGTTGCTCCAGCTTGCGGGACGAACGTGTGGGCGAACGACCTCCCGCTCTCCATTCCCCCCGTCTCGACACGGTGAAGGCCTCCTCCCGAGCCGTAGCAGTCTGAGGCTCGGCGACCGTGGCGGCAGGTGCCGCGATCCCCGCCGATGCACAGACGACCGTCCGCTTGCGCTTGAGGACCTCGTGTGCGTGAATACTTGTAGCAATCCCCAAGGAGCAGATGTCCATTTCGTCCGCCGTATTGATGGGGACTCCCAGGTCGTGAGCCAACGCCAGCAGCTGCTTTGTCACCATGGCGTCCTTCCCCTCCTTGTCCATGCGGGGAAAAGCAGCGTCCGCCAGGGCGAGCAGCGCCTTGCGATAGGCGAGCGTAGTTTCTCCAACCATCTTGCGCCGTTCGTAGAACTGGTGGCGACAGGTCGAGGGCGGTCCGAACACCTTAGCCATTAGATGTAGCGCGGCCTGGAGCGTTGAGCGGGACGACCTTGGGGCGGATGTGAAGGCCGCAAGCGCGTCGTCGTCGAGCGTCGCTGGCAGCGCGCGTAGGGCAGTGGTGTCGGACCACCCCGACATTTCTTGATGTGCGAGGAACCTTCGTTGGAAGGCCCCCCAGTCGCCCCCGTCTGCCTTGAACGCCGTCAGCGCGGGCAGTCGTTGCTGGAAGACCTGGTCGTCGTCCTCCGAGGAATGCTTTTCCCACGCGCCGCTGTGGTTGACGAAAATGTCGGCTCCGTCGGCAGGCGCATGGTGGAGAGCTCTGGCGTGCGCCGATGATGCGGGCTGTGCAGAGTGGAGGTCTCCGACCACGTGGTGTCCACGCTTCCCGCCAACCGATGGTGGACCCTCAAAAATGGCGCCAATTTCAAAACTTTCGGCGCGAAGCGCATTCTGGCGGGATCCCTCCGGCCGCGCTCCCTCCTCCAACCTCGTAGTCGTCCTTCCGCCTGCTGAAACGGTGATTTCCGCCAAAATTGAAGCGGCGGCGAGCAGCAACTCCGCCAGGTGGGAGTGTGCATCCTGTAGGCTGGTGTCGGAGGCGAGCGGAGCGTCGGCCATCGCCGCGAAGTGCTGCATCGGCGGCAACTCCTCGTCCTCTCCTTCCGAGGTTTGTGGCTCCGGTACGCCGTCATCTTCCCGATCTCGCTCGTGGGTACGGGTAGTCTTCCTAGTATCCATCCTTTTGAAGACAGGTTTACTTCTGACGCCAGTTGTAATGTAGGAACTTGGCGGGAGACGACCTTACGGGTAGCACACTCTTTTATTAACACCAACTTATATTACACGGGTGGCTAACTCCAGCCTTAATCCACAGGGTTCCCCCGGCTACACCCACACGGGCTCTTACGCCCCGTAGCCTCTCGGAACACACCCAGCCGGGGTGTCCGTCTCGACTCTGGGTCCCACAGTCTCGGTCCACAGGGACGTCAGACCACGGGTCCCACAGTCTCGCCTCCGAGCCACACAGGGCCCCGGCCCTCACAAGGACAGCGGGACTAGGGGTCTCAGGGCCTACCTCTGAACTCCGTCTTCGGTCTTCGACTGGTTAACAACTCCCCGAGTGCTCCCGCGCGTCCCCCTTTATAGTCCTTCATGCGGACGTCGCTGAGAGCGCCCACCCCAGTTGACCAATCACTGCGCGCTGCCCCCGATCCTCTTTCCCACCTTGTGTCAGCGCGCACAACCACGCACCCCGCGCCGCCCCGTAATCTCTCACTCCCGGCGCGCGCGTCAACACTACGCCTACATCGCGTGCCCAACCACGCACCCCTCACTGCGGGCGCGCGTCCGCACCACCACTACAGAAGGGACAAAGCACCCAAACATATCATGATTTTTTTTATATCATGGTGTCACTTGTTATTAGAATACACACAACTGGACAAGCACAACACTCAGAGTGACCACGTGTCTGTTGTACACGAATGAGAAAACGCACACCCCAAAATATTCACGACAACGACGTGTACGTGATATTGAACCAACAGACGTTCATTTGTGCCTATAAGAAGGAAATATCAATTTATTGACCGCTACTCTTTTTCGACATGAAATTCGCACAGCAGCAGTGTCGTCTCCCAATGTTTGGCCAAGTGGTTGATTATAATAGCCACATCGCTACCCACCACCTGGCATAGGGTGCTCGTTACTGTGCCCAGAAGAGAGCTACATCTCGCTCCATTAGCCGTGGGATTTCCAGATGTCACGGTTGTGCCTAATCTGTGAAACATTATCCGAGCCATAAAAATATAACATTCTTAACGCTTTCTTTAAAGTTCAATGTACCATGCAGATTGTTTTCCACTACTCACAAGGCCTAATGTGTAAGAATACATCTTGAGCGTGCGATGTTGTTTACATTTGCAATACATTTTTACGAGCAACTTGAAATCACACATTTACTACAATTAGCATGGTTGGCTACGTACGATGCGAAATAGGTTCAACATAAATATATACTCAAAACGCGCGCATAATCCCAAGTGATTTCCAGCAGTTTTTTTCTCTGCAGTTTATTATTCCCTTGCAGCGGTTATTATATTTAGAGCATTTGAATACAAAAGAAGCATTCAAAACCTACATTAATTCCGTGCAAATATACAATCAAGTGCCGAGTGGGGAGGTGTCGACATGTTGAAGACGTTCTATCAATGGAACAGTCATCGCATTAATCGCGCTGATGGTTTATTCGCTGCAAACCCATAAATCCTTTTAAATCAAGAGCATAGCAAGACGACGGCATCGTGGATAGTGATACATCGTTAGATGTGCCTAAACTCAGTGGCATTACCCATGTTTGTGAATAGGTCAAAACACCATTATTATTTCCCCGTTGCCCACGGATTGGCTGAAATGTACAAAAGCACTCAAAAGTTTAAAAAACATAATGAATTGTCATCAATAAATGGTTTGATCTTCATGCATGTACTGCTCGTAGTCATGGTGAAAGATAATTAAATAAAAATAGATATTCTAATAATATACAGCCATTTGTGAAGCCACTGCTGACGGTCATGAAGGTTTGTTTTTGCCATACTTCACCACCCTGGTAAATGTGGGATGATGAAAGGTAGCCCAGGATGTGTCAGGCAAGTTGTGCATGCGGCTCGGTAAAATGACCTTTTGCGAGGGCAGAGTCATAACAGCATCTCCACTAAAACAAATTAATTTCTTTATTTCACCAAGTAAGGCCCACTGAGCTATATTGAGTTTTTTTTCCAGAAGCGAACTGGCCACAAATGATAGCTCAAAACGCATGTTTATAAATGTGGAGGGAAAAAGCAGAGGACTCGGAGAAAATCCACGCGACCACGGGGAGAACATCCAAACTCCAAATATACAGGCGTCAGGGTTGGGATTGAACCCTCGACCTCCTGCACACCCGGCGAGGGAGTTAATATCTCGCCACCGTGCCACCAAACTCTTGCAGTGTGAAATACACACGGCTTTGTGAGACAACATGCATACGTGTACCTCGCTGATTCCATGATTCATTGCGCATCATGCATGTACAAGCAACGCTTGGGCTCCACGTTTCCTGCTCAAACATCCTCTAACCCTTTGCTCTCATTTGTTACGCATTCATTTCTTTGTTTTGTATGACTCGCTGCCAAACATTTGAATGGCTGGACCGTGTCACCCATAGATATGGATATTGAAGTGGGTGCACTCATTAAATGAAGTAAACTCTGACGCATCATGAAACCATTAAAATATGGACGAAAATGTTATGTTCTGCAGAACAGTGCTCATCATGTGCATCTTCAAACGTTTGCTTACGCATTATGTATTTGCATCTGATACCTAAATACACGGTGAAAAATTATACTTTTCCGCAAATCTAGACGCATACACTTAGAAATGCAGTACTGTATATACATATTTAAATAAATATCCAAAGACAAATATTTTCTCCGTATCGCCTGAACAGACTGTAGGAGCAACTGCTGTTAGCGAGCACTCATGAAGGCCGGCACGGCACACGAGGAGGTGGGTGGCAGAACTATGCCTGGCCACATTTGTCTCCCCAGTGGCGATGTTTACACATCGTACCAGGTACAGTACTAATTTGAGGCTGAGTCGACCTAGGGTAGGCCTAGGACCGATTCACATCTATAGCCACTGCTGTTGGTCATTAGCAGGAATCAAACTCGGGTCGCCAGATTCGTAGATCAGCGTGCTAACCTCTACGCCATCACTCACTTCGTATACATATAGAAATGTGCACAAGCACACACACACATATATACGCATCATGGGACTTCTTTTGCCAGTAACAAAATATGAGAATAGGTTTTTACCTTTTTTCTGGCAACAAAACAGGTGTTAACATGTTAAAACACCAAACTGAAACCTTTTACAAGGAATCATGTCTACATTAACCACAATTCTTGTGGTCAGAATGCAAACAAAAATTACTCTGATAATATATGCATTGTCGTTGAAATTGATTGGTCTAGACCAGAGACTGCTTTCTTTCGAGCCTCGTCTCAAACATTGTTAGACGCCTTTTGGCGTCCTCTGATCTAACAGTTGGGCCTGTAGCCCATTGTATTTTCCTGACTTGTTGCTGGCATTGTCATATGACTGACCTCTTCAGTTTGAAAGGTCCAACCCAAGGCCCTCCATCATCAAAGTCACACAGTCTGCTAAACTTCTACCAGTGTGGCTCTCAATTGGCTCAAAGCCCAGGAATCACTCCACTGCATTCCCGCTGCTGTTAACAAACCAGAATATGAACGTCAATTGCTCCACATGTGACAGGTCTGGGGTGGAGTCAACAATTATTGAAAAATATTTGGCATCCCGAATCTCATCTGCTATTGTTTGGCGAGTTTTCTGACCCATTAGCTCAATGAGTTCTTCACATATTGTCGATGACAAAAAGGACACTGTGCCTCTTTCTTTTCCGCCAAACTTTTTAATATGTTCAGCTAAGAATGGGTCAAATTGTGATAGCAATTCTAGGATGCCAAAAAAATTACCATTATGGGTTGACCCAAACCGTTGATCATCTCCCCTAAACGCAAGTCCTCTTTCACCCAAGAACTTGATCACTGCTACAACTCTTTTAAAAATGTCCCTCCAGTATTTACGTCCCCCATCGAGTTGCTGAATGAGATCTGCATCTATATCACTGCCCTTTGTCCACTGGTGCAAGGCAAGCATGCATAATCTGTGTTCTGCACTCTTTTCATGTTCCCCTATTCTTTAAGAGTGCTTCCAGTCACTAAACCCCTGACTAAAGCCACCGAACTTGCTGGAGAACAGTTTGCATGCAAAACAGTATACACAACCTGTTGAGAGTGAGTTCAGTAGCCACGGTCTAGAAACCTTCTGCCCATTTGGAAATATACAGTTCAGAAGTTTATTGTTGAAACTTCTAGTCTTTCCACCAAGCGCTCTATCTCGGACTGAAGCTGGGTATTTTTCACTGCGGTTTTGGAAGGGGACTGCTCCCCTTTCAATAAGCACTGACTTCACAATGTCACTGAAAGTGCTTTGCCATAATGCAGGGTCAGTGACCTCAGAGCACCAGGAATGGCTTGGTTGCTGATTTGATTCTTGTGAATTGCCCAACTGCTCCTGAGGTGGAAATGATGGTTCTTGTATACCATTAGCTGTTGAGGGTTCGCCTTCAAAGGATGGCTCTGGAGGAGTGACAGCATTACTGGAAACTGCTAGTTCCTTCCTCACAGCTGACAATATTGCTGTTGTCATCATTATTACTATCAGAGGTTTTTTGAAAGAAGTTGGCGATGAGTGGAACACTTTGAAGCAAAACTGCCTCTCTTGCCCCCTTTTCTTTTTTAGCTTTACTTTTGAAAGCACCACTATTCCAACGTTTGTGGTCCATATTTCAGAACTAGTATGCTTTTTATATGAAAATATTTATAGCATCTCTCAATACGCATTAAATCATAATTTAATTAATATACATTAGTAATGAAAACACCCTTTAAATACTGTTGTTGGCAATGACTTGGTGGAGACTATGCACATAGGCCACACCCCATCGATGGGGAGGGGAAAAAAAGACCTCGTAAGAGCCGTCAACATTTTGCATGTCAACGTTAGCATTATCTACTTCCGTGGATCTAAAAACAGACGGTCTATGGAAAAAATGAATGGGGGTTTTGCTTAATCTTTAAGTATGAATTGGGTCTCTTATACATGCGTTAATGAATGAAAAAAATAGCTTTTGGCATATATTTTTTCAAACCGCGGTGTATTTTTAAATCCTTTATATTAAGTTCACTTGCTTGCTTGCTTGCGTGCTTGCGTGCTTGCTTGCTTGCTTACGACCGTGCAAATCTTTCGGTCGTTTTTTAACCCACTTCCCGTGATCCAATCGAGCTGACATTTTGCACACAGACTCATTGTGCGTGAAAATTAATTTTCGTGAACATTTTGTTCCAAAATTTTACACTGTTTAGGGAAAATGTTTAAAAATTTTAATTACCAATTGCTTAATGGTGGCAGACAATCATCTGACCCATAGGTGGCAGCCATCTTAAGCCAGAGGACGAGAGGACTCTAGCCGCCCGTTTCATGATGACGCAAATGTTGACTAACCACATGGCATGAAATCCCTGTCCCCACGCTGTACAATGGAGACTATTTATAGAGCAGTTAAATTGAAGCCGCCAGGTTCTTGAAAGTGGTAAAATGGGTCAACGCTAGTGCCCTCGGAAATATACGGGGCATGTCAAGAGGTGATCTTTCATTTTTAAATCCTTTATATTAACTTCACTTGCTTGCTTGCTTACTCAAGAAAAACAGAAATGAATAATAAAATGAAACCGATGCCACGCATATAAAGGATTTATAGTGAAAAACTTTGTTTTTGCGGGTTAATTTTTTAATCATTGATTTGTCAACGGCTAACTAAGCTCTCAACAAACGACGAGCCCTCGGTCTCACTAGCTGGCTTTTTAGTGCAAATAATTTGGTTGGAAGGGCAGCTATCTGGCAAAAATGGCAGCTAGATAATAATTTTCTGTTAACAAGCTGAATCATGTGGGCAGCTAGCTATGGAAAATGGGCAGCTAGCTAAAATGAAGAGATAGCAAGTTACGGTAAGTCAAATAACGAACGGTTTGCCATAATATGACGCCCTTCAAACTGTCCTGTTATGCAGAATGAACTGACTTGTTGGTGAAAATTGTATCATGTCACAGCATATTGTAGCGTGCCAACCAGTGACTCAGTTGTACAGAAGCACTGTACTCTCCGAGAGGCTCTCGTTTTAAGCATGCACTGTATGTACCAAGGGGCCCCCAGGTGTTACGCTCGATGTATGCACCGAGGGGCCTGGGGGCCCTAGTGGTCCACTCACACTGTAAGCACCCAGGGGCCCTAGTGGTCACCTCATGCTTTAAGCACCGAGGGGACTCACATTGTAAGCGCTGCGGTGCCCGGGGGCCCTAGTGGTCAGTTCATGCTTTAAGCAAGGAGTGGCCCAGGGACCCTCACACTGTAGGTGCCGAGGGTCCCAGAGGCCTTAGTGGTCGGATAACGATTTAAGCCCCAGGGGCTTAGGGTCCCTAGTGGTCAGCTCACTTTTTAAACGCCAAGAGGCCTGGGGGCCCTCACACTCTAAGCGCTGAGGGTCCCAGAGGCCCTAGTGGTCAGCTTATGTTTTAAACACCAAGGCGTCTGGGGGCCCTCACATTGTAAGTGCTGAGGGGTCTGGGGGGCAGTAGTGGTCAGCTCACGTTTTAAACACCAAGGGGTTTGGGGGGTCCTCAAATTGTAAGCACTGAGGGGTGTGGGGGGCCCTCGTGGTTAGCTCACGCGATAAGCACCCAGGGGCCTAGTGGTCAGCTTGCACTGTGCGCACTGAGGGCCCTGGCGTTCAACTTCCTTCGGAAGCCTTGGGCCACGTACCGTGCGCGGCCTGAGGCTTGGAGGCCCCCTGGCAGTCCGAGGCCCCGGGGCACTGGTTCCACTGGCCCGGTCCATAATCCAGCCTTGGAGTGAACTCGTGGAGAGCACAACATCACAGCTCCTGGCGCGGTTATCTGGCTTCACCATCTGAATGAGACATTGCAGTCGTTGCTCGACATCAAAAATATTTTAAACTAAACAATTTTTTTGATTTTTTCAGGTAGAGCCCACTGAGCTATATAGCTCTATTTTATAAGCGAGCTGGCCATAAATGATAACTCAACTAAGTGGCTTATCATGGGGACATGTATAGTGAACGAATACTTTATACCAGTGGTTCTGCTTCACCTGGGGTGCACGCACCCCCTGGGGGTGTGAAATGCCCTTTCTGGGGGTGCGGGAGATGGCCAGAATTTTTTAGAAGGTGAATCATCCAAACAAATTAAGTACGGGCACGTAAGTACAACTACTTTGTTTAATCAAACCTATGTATCCATTAACATTGTCTTTTTTTAAATATTGAGAACCAAAGGGGTGCAAGGCTGGAGCAAAGATTAACAACCACTGCTATAAACGCGTGTTTCTAAATGTGAATGGAAAAACCGGAGGACCTGGAGAAAAATCCACGTTACCACGGGGAGAGAGATACTGTATACAAACTACAAATATACAGCAGGTGTCAGGGTTGGGATATAACCCATTACCTCCTGTATACCAGATGAGGTAGTTAACATCTCGCCAGCACGGTGCCCTACATCAGCCATAGGAAAGATGCATACTCTCAACCGCATTAGGAAATTAAGCAATGTTTAGCGATATCCTGCACCACCGAGAATGTGTGTTTTACCTAAAAATGTACCCACGTCCCAAAGCATATGAGCGACCCTAAGCCTCGATAAGCTTTACCACCAAACATCTTAAGTTTGTGATTAAACCAGATTCTCAGTGTTGAAGGCTTTTAACCTGGTCACCAATAACTCCACGACAACAGAACCCCCGCCCCCCCCCCCCCATTACATTCATCTTGTTTCTGCACTTGTGGTTACTTGAACGCATTTCAGAGGTAGCTTTGCTTCCACAGGCCGTCTTCTAACACGAAGGGTTGCGAAAGCTTTGAATTGATACTTAGTCGCATGACAGGACACTGATGGTGCACTTAGGTTAAATTTGGGGGAAATATGACAAGAAAAACATAGGGACAGTTTTGCCCTCCATCACCTTGCCCCCTTTGACCTCGTAATGTTTACTCATTTGTAGTGGAGTAACGCACGACAGGTTTTGCAAACAGTGTGCATGCACGTGTGAGCCGTGGACAGTGAAGTCAAGGCAGGGCAAACAGGTGCGGTGAGAGAGTAATCCAGAGAGAGACGACCAATTAAGATGCATAGCGGTGATTGGCTGGCTGCAAATGCAGACACGGTGTAGGCGCCTCAGAGTCTGCAGATTGAGGCGATAGCAGCAGAAGCCACGTGCGAGAGGCGACGGGAGGACACCAGCATAATTAGGGCGTTTAATTAGGGCGTTTAATGAGGAGCAGGATAAATACTGCAACTTGTGAGGCAGGGAGTTGAGTTGGTTGGAGTGAAAAGAAGAGTGAACACAAGAGAAGTCTAGGGCCCGCTCGCCACACCTCGTCTTCTCCAGTAGTGATGGCTGACCCCCCCCCCCCCCACTGGAGGCAAGGGCGAGGTTGGAGAAGCGAGGGTAGACAGGCCAGCAGTAGAGAGGCTAGCGGAATCCTAAGTGTGAGTGTGTGAAGACTAGCAGTAGAGAAGCTAGCAGCGTATATAGTAAGAGGCTAACAGTGGAGAAGCTAGTGTGGCATTTTAGGAATGGCCCACTCTTTTAATTATTTCCTCGTGCAGCAAGGGAGTAAAGTGTGGTTTTGTGAAAGTGCGTATGTGCTGTGCAAAACATCGATGCATGTGTGTACACCAGCATGCGATAACGGAGTTGGGCCTGTAGGGGACTGGCAGGGTTATTGATTAACCGCACTAGTACACCAGTCACATGGTTAATGGCGACTCGGTGAGTATTGCTGTGTGACACACGTGCTGTTGCATCTTACAGGTAAAGGCCCCAAAGGTTGTTTTTGATCGTTATAGACTTGTTTTAGACTTCAAGCTTGGCTTTGAATTGTTAGTTTGTGATATATCCAATAGGAGGGGTTTGAGCACTGTACACTGTAATGGATGACGTACTGTCATTGTAATTTTCTAACCCAAATATTGTTTATTCTATAACCATGCCCATGCACCCAGAGTATGACTACTTGCAATGCTATTCAGAATAGAACACATACAGTTGTAAGTGGTACAATGGTGACAAGTACAGTACGTTTTTTGTACACGTACAGGTAATGGGTGTTAGATACTGATATAAGTCGACGGTATAGATAGACATGCAGCTTAGGGTTAAATTAATATGCGAATAGTGAAGTGCAAAGGTTACTGACAAAGATGGTTTATCAGTAGTAGAATTAGGTTAAAGAGAAACTGATTGATTAACCGCACTTGTACAACAGTCACATGGTTAATGGCGACTCGGTTGAAGATTGCTGTGTGTGACACAACGTGCTGTTGCATTTTACAGATTAACCACAATAAATGTGTTTGCACTCGATTTGGAGCACCTGCCCACGTCCTTCATTTCGAGTGTGCAACACTAGCAGGATATATAGTGAGAGGCTAGCAGTGGAGAAGCTAGCAGAATATAGTGAGATGCTAGCAGTGGCAAAGCTAGCAGAGTGTATAGTAATAGGCTAGCAGGGGAAATGCTAACAGAGTGTATGGTGGGAAGCTACCAGAGTGTGTAGTGATGGGCTAGCAGAGAGAGGGAGAACAGAGCGAGTGGAGCATAGCAGACAGGCTAGCAGCGGAGAGGCTAGCAGAGTGAGAGAGAGAGCGGGCTAGCAGTGGAGGCTGGGAGAGAGAGCGGAGTGAGCAATTCGAGCGGAGCGAAGCAGGCAAGCAGCGCAAGCGGGAGTTGCGACGGCGTTACGTGGTGTTGAATGTGAGTTCTGTTCGAATAAAAGTGACACAGGAGATAAAAAGGTTGTCCGCGTGAAATAACATCACTACACATTGAATGAAAGCCTTAAGAGGACGCAAGTCACTGATCACAGTGACTTTCGTCCTCTTAAGGCTTTGCCTATTACCATCCGGCTACTTCTGACCAGGTGTTGATGCTGTTGAGTGCCTTCCTGAAGACTGTCTAGTGGCTTTTATCTGAGCTTAGTCACGTTTCGATCGGCATGATAGCACGATAAAAAATTAATATGGAACATGTAACATTACATGCCAGTTTAACACGTTGGCTTTCGTGACCAATATCATCCAAAATACAGGTTTTTTTGGGTTAGATCACGTAAATATGAATGTGTCGTTAAACCCACCACCGCCCGACACAGCCAATTAGTAAGGTTTGTAACGTAAACAGACCATGCCAATTCGTTACTCGTACAGCACACCGGTGTGTTGAAGATTGTAAATGTTGTGGATTTGCTCTCCATCACAGGGTGTGCTGTACTAGTAATGAATTGGCATGTTCTGTTTACGTGACAAACCTTACTAATTGACTGTGTTGGGTGGTGGTGGGGTTAACGACACATATTCGCAATCTAACCCAGAAAAAAACCTAAATTATGGATTAAATGCCAGCTTTACTTTGTGGGAAAACACTGCTCAATCCATATTTTTCAGACGCCATTTCCAGAAAGACGTTAGGTTATCCACAATACTGCGAGCCACGGATGGATTTGGAGACATGGAAAAAAACTGGTCAAAAAGATCAGAGCCTCATTTGCTTTCATTTGTATCTGTCTCTGCTAAGTTTGGCCAGACAATTAGTACACACACTGTAACTGCGAAGCACAGCACTTAAGTGACGTGATGCCAACCTGCTTTATATTCGAGTAAACATTGGTACAATTCGTAAGTGGCCAAATCATTTGCTCTCAACGCCGGCCTGACTTTATTTCTGAGAAAACATTGGTTCAATTTGTAAAAGGGCAAAATTTATTTTTGCTGTTGTACAAATTGGATGTAGTGTCACGCGTGATAAGATGACAACGCATGACAGTATGCTCTCATGGAGAATTGTGCAACAGCCTTGCCAAAAGCATGCCAACTCAGTGGGCTTAACTGCAAGTGATCTCCACAGCTTTGCGAAAAAGCGCAGCAGCTGTCACTGGAAGGCCTTCGTCCAGCAGTGGACTGACAGTTGGGTGATAATTATGATACCAATGAGGTTCTCAACAGCAGTTTATAATACATGAATCAATCATGGTATCCACCACTGTGGTCTCAGAGTATCCTTATTGTCATCCGTTATCCTGTCACAGCCAATTAAGTGAATTATAATTGAGCAATATTCAATATCGTTAGTCCCGTTCCATGTCATGTCTAGAGGAGGAAATGCATAAATCCCGAAGCAGATTGATATGTAACCCGACTGGATTAATGTACGAGGGTGGTGACGCACGCCAATAATCCAGAGCTTTGGAGGCAAAGGTTGGTGAATCACCTTTGAGGCTCCTCTTGAATGCACGTGCCGTCTCCCACACGAACACAACACTCGGCTGTCTTTTTAAGAGTCTTGACAACTCGGTGATGTCAGTCGATTTTCACTTTCTAGATTTGTTTTTATGACAATGCAACAAACACTGATGCGAAATCAATCACAATGTCCTGGTGTGTAACTTGTGAAGAGAATTACAGATCATTAAAATGTCTTTCTATGTTTTTAGCGTCATACATTTCAATGCAGAAAACAGACCAATAACAGATTCAATTATTTCCAGTCTTTTGAGAACTATCAATGCACATTTTGTAAAAGTAAAAACAGCTGCTCACATGGTGGTGAATTCTAAGATATTTATGTATCTTTGGGGAATCACAGGCGTAGCTAAAAGCCATTGTTAGCAGACTTGAAAACAATGAATGCCGGTAAATATAAAACTATTAAATGCAGATAAATTATGTGGTGATACTGTATTGATGACAGGAGTGCACAAGCACAAATAACGAAAAGATCACATTTGGCGATAACACTTTCTTAACAGTATATGTTTTTTAATAGGCGACATTTTGGGAAATGAAACGGCTAGGTCTAAGGCAATTGTACAAAATATTGTCCGGTAAAAACCTAAGCAGCACATTTTTGCATCTGATTGCGATGTTGATTGAACACTAATTAATCATGAATTTGGAAAAGGCAGGAGAGATGTTTGGGAGATATTTATGGAGGAAAGAAATAGGTTTCAGAGTTCGGGAAGCTCTGGGTGAAGGAGACCTGAAAGCTCCTCGCGAGATGTGTGTGAGGGAGACGGATAACTGAGGGCAGCGGAGTTGGAGAGGTGGCGGTTAAAACTGTGTGCTTATTTATGTCGACTGGTGGTGAGGAAACTGAGGAGCGAGCGCGTGGAGGAGTGGCAGTTTAAACTAAACTCAACCATTTTTTTTATTTATTTTACCAGGTAAGGCCCACTGAGCTTCATTGCTCTTAATCTTGATTTGAAGCTTTCGTGACTGCAGGAATCCATACTCTTTGGTTATTTCGGTAAAGTCGCATAGGTAGACAAAATAAATAAATCACGACGTTTCTGGCGCAACACAAGCGTCCGTCATCAGGCTCTTTTTCAGAAGTGGTTCATCGTCTGGAAATGTATCGCAGCCAAAAAAAATCGAAAAGCACGTTTCTAAATGTGGAGGGGAAAACCGGATAAAAATCCACGCGACCACAGGGAGAAACATGGAAACTCCAAATATACAGCAGCAGGCGTCATGGTTGGATCGAACCCACGACCTCCTGCATACTGGCTGAGGTAGTTGACATCTCGCCATTTCGTTGTGGACACGTGCCATGGTATTTCATGAGAGAACTGTAAATAGGGTTTTTGACTTGGACACACTTTGATGGAGGCTGCGATAGGATTCGAGGCTAACGTTTTCTGATATGAGAGTATAACATTGCTGCTTTTGTTACCAAAATATAGTTAAAAATTTATATTGTTGTGGATAAAAGTGTTGCAGTATCTGCTAAGTGTGGAAACACTGCATACTATTATTATTGAGTATCAGTCAGTTTATTCCTGGTAAGGCCCATTTAGCTAAGATGCTCTTTTTAAATGTCAACCTGGCCAAAGCAGCTGATAAGGTAGCAGGCAACGTTACATTGGAAGGTAGTATTTACAGGGGTTGCGTAGAACAAAAGCAGGCATAATTTCTAAACGATAAAAATACAAATTGATAACAGACATTGAGAGGAAGTCACATGTGGTATTTGTAATGAAATTTGTGACAGCAAGAATTACAGTTGGATTGCCTATTTTGTAAAAAAGGGGCAATGTCAAGTTTCAGTTGCAAATAAGGTGCTAGTAGTCATCAAGCAATGCCTTCAGTGCAGATAAAGATGGGAGGATCAGAATATTGTGAGCAACTAATTCGCTAATCAAAGGGGTTGTTTTGTTCCATACGTGTCTTTCCTCTCTAGTCGCAAAATATATATATATTTTTTGGCTCTGTAGGATTTTTGTTGTTGCATGTATAATCGACAAAACACAGGCTATGAAAAGAACCTATCTTGTGATCCTGTTAAATCCCCAACATTAAACATACAAAAAAAATTATACTCAAATGAAAACCATGTATTGCACATTAGAATGCCGAGTGTGTTCAAAGGAGTGGCATTTTCATTGTGAAAAAAACGTCGCAAGTTATTTCGTTGGAAATGTCAGGAAATATGTGGTGTTAATCACAGGCGTTTGATGATGAGAGCGCCACACACTCGAGGTATCTTGAGTGTGTGGGGCTCTCGTGAATCCTCATGAACACACTCACCTCCGCAGAATAGGCTCTGCTGATGAGACACTAGATGTGTACTCCAAGAACTACTTAAAAAAATGTTTTTACCAGGTCAGGCCCACTGAGCTATATAACTCTTTTTCAGATGCGGCCTGGCCACAAATGATAGCTCAACGAAGTGATCTATAGTACAGAAATTTATAGCAGCCGAATACTCGAAACGCATGTTTCTAAATGTGGAGGTAAAAACCGGAGGATCAGGAGAAAAAAAAATCTACGTGACCACGGGGGAGAACATGCAAACTCCAAATATACAGGTGTCAGGGTCGGAATCGAGCCCACGACCGCCTGTATACCAGGCTCAGTAGTTAACATCTCACAACTGTGCCACTCCACCACAGGTTGGGAAAATAACTTGGCTTCTCCAGAGAAACAGAACGTTATGTTGTTGACGAAGGTTAGATGCTGTTATGATAGAATAAAAAATAATACCATTTTACAATTTGTCATTTTATATTAACGTATTCGTTTGGCAAGGTCTCTAAAATAACAATTCAATAACCAGTTGCCACGAAATCAGCCTAGCGTGTATTGACATATTTTTTGTTGAAGCATTGTCGAGTATAGTGGTTCCCAATCGTCTTCCAATCTTTGTTAATATTGCCCCAGAACTATGCATATTGGGCCATTTGGTGTAGATACGCTGTGAGGTAAAACGTATGCTTCATAGGAAATCTGCTTATACTATACACAGTTGGATAGTAGTGTGCGATAAAGCATGTATTCTCACAACGGTGCCACTATATTATATTCTAGAGGCGTGGCTACTCCTTTTTACTCTTTAACAGCCCACCTTTGGCCACAAAAAATATAGATTTGTGGAAACTAAGAACATTGGCCTTCGTTTATTTTCAGCAAGCTTTAGAGATAATTTTGCGAGAGCAATACATTAGAAAATGGAAAATAATCTACCCATATTGCATCATGTTTGTTTTAAACTGAAATTACCTATACAAGTAATTAAACATTTACACATAACTTCAAAAGAAGTCAGTTAAAATGTAATGTTACAGAACTGCAATTGCCTGCTCATGGCACTGCTTGGTCGAAGGGCCTCCAGCAGAGGGAGAGAGAGCTAGAGAGGCCTTCGAGAGGATTTGTCGGTCTTCTTTTCCACACAGGCCAGACGTCTTCAAAGAGGAGGGAGCACCCACATTTTACCGCACCGCCAGGAGATTGACCACGAACAGACGTTCTCGTTATAACATTCACCTACGAAAAAAAGATTATTTTTACGGAGTGATTAATGTTATGATTGTAAAAAAGACATATCCTTGGGATGCATGTGGATCATTTACAAGGATCTTCAACCCACGTAAGAAAATAATTGACTTTTGGAAATGGAGCGTTGAGGAGCAATTGCCGAGGGCAGAAATTATATTGACCTGAGGTGCGATTCAACCATCAAATCAGGATTAGCGCATAGCTACACACACACACATATATAATTAATGCTCGGTTCGTACAACACTTTGCTTACCGCCGCGCACACAGCACAAACGAATGTGCTTGAAACTAAGAGAGTTGTAATTTGTGTAATTGTTCACAGCTCAGCACGCACAGGTCCCCCGTAGAGGGGGGTGAGTGTGGGTGTCGTCGAGACGTTTCTGCAGAGACGAGCAAGCTCTGAGCAGCCCACCTCGTGCCCTTGCCATGCACTCACACACACAGAGAGAGTTGTCCAAGAAATACAACTGCGTAGGACTGCCGTGGTTGTGCTACGCAGCTCTCTCTATTTTTTTGTGTTTCTCTGGGCTGTTCGCTTTTCGGTCATGGTGCCCCATGTCTCCTCTAATTTACATATCGAGTTGCCGGCTGCTGCTGGTGGGTATTTGACGCAGGCCGTGACCGAAGTTATGAGCCTCCTCAGCCGTGCATACATGCTCAGCACCTGTGCACGCGTGAAGGAGTTCCAGCGAGGATGAGACGTGAACTCCGTCTCTGTTACGTCGTCCGCACAGCGCGTCACAACACCAGGGGATCACTCCGTTCAGGCGCCACCGAACCTTCCATTATCTTCCTCCCATTATTCTCTTCCCCATCCTCTGTGGAACTTTCCACGACTCTCCACCAACTCCACGTTCATGTCTCCTATAACGGGTCTCCCAGCCGATCCCTAATCTACATTTAGTTTTCCCCGATGACCAATCCGTTCTGAATGGCTCTCCATCAAATGCGATTGTCTGCCTCCCTACGTCGGCTCGCTCAGTGATATGGGGAATGCCTCGGTGATAGTCGAGCGCGCTATTCTAACTCACGAGAGAGCCATGGGACCCACGGAGTGTATCTTTATTTATTTCCTAGTTGGGTTCAACCTCTGGGCATCCCTTACACTTTCGTGTGGTAAATCCCATTCACTACATTGACATGTTTGCAACTCCCACCCCCCTGCTGTACTTCTGTATATGATACGTTTGTGTGGCATCTGCACGTGTGTCTGTGTGTTTTTCACCTGTAAGATGCGCCTACCATTCTTTTACAACCGTCCATCTTCACTCGCAACTGGGGTTGGCATCGTGTGGGGCCCCTATCATCCTGATGCCGAGGAGAAGTGGGCGAGTTTCAGGACTGCGACTCATGCAGCTGCCACGGCTGCTTTGGGTCCAGAGCCCAGACTTCCCCAGAAATGCTGGCTGACGGCTAGTTGAAAGTAAGCGGCAGCTCCGCTCCCATCGTCTGCAAAATCCCACGTATGAGAATGAGGAGGCTTACCGCAGGCTTCGCTCGGAGGTTCCGAAAGCTGTGCGACGTTGCAAGGGTGAGTGGTGGGTCGTGGGTCTCTGAGGAAGTGGAAACTGCCTCAGTAGCATGCGGTAACAAATCACTCAACTCCATAAAAAAAAGTAACTTGCAGCGCCACACATCACCATCCTTAAGAGAAAGAACTGTAATCTGTTCTCAGACCATCAAGAGCAGGTTTGCTCAACAATTAGTGAGGCCTTAGGGGAGGGGAATCCCCGCAGCCGCTGGAACTGCTGTGTCTCAAATATCGGAGGAAAAAAGTGTTTAAGGACGATTTAGACCTTGAGACCTGTTAAAGTGCCGGGGTACATATTACCTTTCAAGTGGACTGCTGAGGGAAGGTGGCCTTTGTGTGCTCACTTCCCTATGTGACATCATTACAATTGTCTGGTCCACAGACATGCTGCGAGGAGAGGCTTGCGGAGCCCCAATGTGATTTCAGACCCGGGTGATATTGCACGGACGCCATTTTGTCTTTCTGTCTGATAAATCTCTGCTTTATTGATCTCTGCTTTATTGACCTGAACAAGGCCTACGATACCATCAACAGACCGAGGGCTCTGGGTCATTCGTTGTGCTTTCGAGGTCCCTGGCCCTATGTTCACAATCATAGCGGTGTTTAAGCTGCATGGCCAGGAGTTGGAGACATTTTCTGTTCACCTTGGTGTGCGAAAGGGATGTCCTCTGGCCCCTACACTATTTAACATATTCTTTGACCACGTAGTTCGAGAGGCTTTCCATGGATGTACTGGTGGAATGTCCATCTGGTACAGATACAATAGGAGGCTGCAACTAGTCTGGCATACCACAACTTAGTGGTGAATGGCGGTTGCTGTTATGAGTGTTGTCAAGAGACTTGGTTGATTTAAAATTGGCAATACCACAAAAAAACAGCAGTAAAAATTCATCAGATCTAAATGCTGCCCATCAGGTGAACGCATAAGTGGTGGCTTCAATCTAGTGTGAATCTGGTTGATGCATTCTGCACTCAAACGCATTGGCATTTTATATTGAATTTGTTTTGCGAAAGTGTTTTTATAATGTTTCTCGTGAATGTGAGCAACAGTTGACGAGCAGAAGTGATGTCTTTTCTTTTGAAGTGTGTAGCCGAAAGCTTTTAACTGTCGTTGGCTGACATGTACTTTTGAAGTTATAAAATACTTGAGGAAAAACTATCACATGGCTTGGTGACCGTTGAATATAACCCTGAAAATGCACTTTTCCAAATCAATTATGTAAGTTTATTCTTTGGGGGATAATAATGTCTATAAATGCGCCAATCTGATCCAACGATGGTCATCCATTCACTGTCAAAGCAGCACACGCCATCAGGTGTCAGTGTCGAGGTATTATTGTGCACTTCCCATGCCGTCAGCTGGTAGTATCCCACACGTGTCAATAGGGGGCGGAAGAGTGACTGAGCCCAGTGTCGAAGGACTATGGCTCAAGGGGCCAACGGTAACCCCTATGGCAGGGGTCGCAAACCAAAATAACAAGAAGAGCCATTTCTTTCCAATTCGGTACAAAATTCAGTATTTCAAGAGCCGCAATGCATACTGTACATACGTACATATCGTCAAGAAGCAGCCCGTAAAGAGCCGCATGCGGCTCCGGAGCCGTAGGTTGCCGACCCCTGCCCTATGGGATAGCGGATCCAGGGACGCAGACCCCAGACCCCAGGAGGGGCCTGGGGGATGACGTCACCCAGGACCTGGTGGAAGGTTCTAGATGGAAGGTGTGGCCGGGGCAGAGCGAGCCACGGGCCTGTATAAAAGCCAGACCTCTGAACGGTCCCGGCAGTCGTCGTCCACCCGAAGATCAAGAGCCTCCTGAAGAGAAGAGCCCAATGGGCAGAGCCGCACGCCTGGCAAGGGTCGGCTCCAGCTTATATATCAGTGAAGACCCAAACTTCACTCAAGACAGGTTAGAATAGCCAGTGAGAGGCATATTAGTCCGGAAGGACAACCTCCTCAGTTTATCGGGTGTAAGGGGCCGTTACCCCTTTGTGTCAGGGATGTATTGTTAATAAAAATACGTGTTGCCTCAGAGAGACTCTCTAATTATTGACCCACTACAATAGTAATCCGTTACGCTTTAAAAAAAAAACTTCCATTACCACGCAGTGGGTGAATACGCATTGGGCAGAGCGTAGCCTTTAGCAAGAAAGACGAGTAGCGCTGCACACTTGCCGTATTGTCTGGATTATAAGATGCACCCCCACACTTGTGCCCGGTGCCAAAAAGGTGCGCAAATCCGGTCATATCTTTTTCCTTAAAATAAAATATTGGCGGGGACGGGGGGGGGAGTGCATCTTATGATCTGGAGAATACAACATTTACCCACAACATTAACCAGCGTATTGGAGAGTAAACCCACAGCATTTCCAATGTTTCCAATGTTGTTGGTTTACTCTCCAATATGCCGGTGTGCTGAACTAGTAAAGAATTGGCATGTTTTGTTTACGTGACAAACATTACTAATTGGCTTTGTCGGGTGATGGTAGGTTAAACGACTCATTTATATTTACGCGATCTTACCCAAAGAGCCTCTCTTATGGATAATATTGGTTGCGTAAGCCTACGTGTTGAACTGTGTGATTTCAGTAGTGGGATTCTCACTTTCAAGACCATTAAGAATAATGGGATTTTCTTTTTTTTCATATCTGGGACCTTGACATTGACAGTTAGCTTCACGAGAGAAAATTTCGCTTTCAAAAGAATGTTCCCTGAAAACCTCAATATCGCCTTGGACCAAATGTTCCGTTGTGGAAAATATAATGCCGGTACATTTTGTACACAGTTCTAAGCGTTTTATTACATCACTGTAAGGGGCAGCCGTATGCCGATACATTGTTCAATTCGATTCTTACACCCATTACGCATGAATCGAATTGTGTGTATGGGAATTGATTACAGTATATACAATTTATAAAAAATAATGGCAATGTTGTGTTAATGTTGGGGTAATAAAGTGAATGCAACTCTACAAAGTGTATAAACGGGACTATAAGGAGAACACAACTTAAAACAGATACGACTTAAACAAAGAAACATTACAAATGAGGTGATAAAAATTAGACGAAACCATTTTATTCTTCAATCGAATCATTAACTCCAAATGGTGCAATTGAATCGCTGGGAGAATGGTTACGAACTCAAGCAAAGAAAAAGACGAGTACTCGCTGTGCCTTCTCAGTGCCATGCCCCTTGCATTGCAATCGAGTGGCAACTGCTCGATCGGCGCCCCTAACGTAACGATCTGACATTGCTACGAACCTCGTGGTTTGACCTGTTGTTGTTGTTTCCCTCCACTTCCCCCGTTATTTTTGTCCTCTTGTCTCCAACCCCTCTGCCTTTTATGTGTTTATTCCCGATCACATTGAAATGAATAGCAACTGTAATGGGAAACAATATTGAGGATGCCACAGATTATATGGGCGCCACGGTGGCGAGATATTAACTACCTCGCCTGGCATACAGGAGGTTGTGGGCTTTGATCCCATCCCTGACGATGCCTGTATATTTGGAGTTTGCATGTTCTCCCCGTGGTTGCGTGGATTTTTCTCCAGGTCCTCTGGTTTTCCCCTCCACATTCAGAAACATACCTTTCGAGTTTTTGGCTGCTATTCATTTCCATGTGATAAGCCACTTCGTTGATCTATCATCTGTGGCCAGGTCACTACTGAAATATATCTATATAGCTCATTGGGCCTTAACTGACAAAATAAAAAAATATTCTTTAGTTTTAAGTACCCTGTTAAATCAAGGACATTAAGCTGTAGTTATAGGACAGCTGAGCAGGCAACAAGATTCGCGGTTGGTAGTGTTCGAGCCATCTTCACTGCCTCTTAAACCTGCCACTGTGAATTGCTAGAAATGCATTTCTGTTACATCATGATTAGTCGTGATCGATCCACTGCAGGATGAAGGCTTCCTCCAAGTTGCTGCCACCTCTCCCAGAATTCCGAAGCAAAAAAAAAATCCATCAAGTAATTGCACACGAACTGATTTCATCGCTGCATCTCCTCAGTGGCGAATGTCTCTAACGTAGTTCCATCCAATATTATGTTTGACCATTGCCCTTCGTCAGGTTTATAATACTTTAGGTTAAAGCAGACTCCATCGAGTATAAGAGTTAACAAACCAAATTTATTGGATTTTCACTACATCCAAAAATATTAGCGGTACACATCCTTAAGAGTTACTGATTTATAATAAACTCTGTTTCAAAGAATAAAGAGCTACATAAAGAGCTATACGTGGTGTGAATGTGAAGATAATTTAAAGGTGAGAATTGTGTTTTTTTTGATTGACCTCAGAAGTGGCCCAAGTGCAGGAATGACGAACGTGCATTAGGCTTGAGTGTTGGCCTTACAGGTTCTAATCATGTGATGGCGTCGGTGATATGTTACAGCAGGAGGAGAGCGATCGATGGGGGGATAAATCATCATTCTGGGTGTGTTGTTGATGCTCGCCTGTAATTCAACAATTTTGTAGGCGGTGTTGACGTCTCGCGCGAGATGCCCGTCCTGCATCGTGACAAGATACTCGTTGTAGCGAGGGGGAGGGCAAGTACAATGTTGATCCTGTTCAGTCCGAGTGTGCCTGTACACTTGCTTGCACTGGGGTTTCTCCATGCACGCCAGTTTCCAATGACAAACAGCAATGAACCAACAAAGCCATTTTGTCTAAACATTTGCAGCATGACATTCTTTAAAAACAACTTTTCAGAATCGGCGAGGCTTCCCCGTGTAAGACAACAAAAGTATTTTGTACATTTCCATTGTACATCCGATGCAATTTGATGAGGAAAAAGGTAGACGTTCTAAATATATCGACATTTTAATTATTTCACTAGTTGCGGATACAGTCTGAATAGCAGGATGCCGGTTATCTCGCACGCCGCAAAATGTTGTCCACACGCATCGCTGATGCGGAGCATTTACTGAGTAATGCATCGCACCAAGGCCAGAAATCGCTGGTGTGAAGATAAAATATACATAGCGCAGGAGATTGACGTAAGTGTGTCTTTGTTTACATATGCATAATGCATTAGTGACCCCAGATAGGTCCTGTCATTGAAAGAGATTGTGCATCAGCATGAAAGATTATTATTTGAGCACAAGGCCTACATGAGTTATTAAACGAGCTTCAGAATATGCACTTCCCAGATTGTGTGGTGATAAAAATATAATAATACGAAATGCATTTCATATTTCACGTTTTATACGGCAAAAAAATTACCCTCCATATTAATGACAGACTTGTACTTCAAAAAGACAATATAATTTCCTCAAATGATTGAACTGATTAATTTGAAAATCATGCAAAAAACCACAGGACAGGATGTTGAATTTATTATAAATATTGTTATTTTGTTTAAAATGCCACAGTGATATCATTTGTGGCCTTTGAAGAAGCAGCTCATGACAAACACAACATTCATCATGCATCTGTGAAAATGCCTTATTCAACCATGTACAAATACAAATAATTTAATTGCAAGAATAGTCCCAAGACACATTAAACAAACATGCAGCATCTTCTTGATTATTTCGGTAAAGTCACGTAGAAGGGAAATAATAAAATAAAAATAAACATAATAAAATACAATGTTTTATTTTTATTATTTTATTATTTCCCTTCTACGTGACTTTACCGAAAGAAACAAGAAGATTAATCCCTGCAGTCACGAAAGCTTTAAATCGAAACATGCAGCAGTTAAATAACAAAACATATTTTCTCAAAGAGGTAATGGTATTTCATTTAATTATACATCTTTAAAAAATTACAGCTCACAAAGCAGCATACCATTTTACAAACGATTACAATAAGTACGTGAAGATATCCTCATGAATTAAAAATACATTTACAAGCCATGGTATGTGGCATAGTTATGAATTTATTCATGTGACTTTAATTAACAGAAGGAGTGGCATTAAATGGCAATCAGTGCTGTAACGGATGGATGGGCAAAACCAGTGGCGGATGGTGGATCACATTTTGTCGTGGGGTAGTGCCGTCGCCGCAGTAGAGAGGTGGGGGCCGTGGTGTGGGGGGGGGTAGCACCTTCCTTGTGGCAGGAGAAGCCATCGTGTCTGGTGACTACAGCTCTGATGTCAATGTGAAGTCCATGTGAACTGACGTGCAAAAGTGCTGCGGTGGTGCAGATGCGATTTCTTGGAAAAACCTCAAAGTGCCTCGGATCGACCATGCTTTCCCACCTGATGATGGACGCTTGTATTGCGCCCGAAACGTCGTGGTTTATTTTATTTTATACCTACGTGAGAGTGCAATCCACTCGTCGAGGAGGCCGCAGCTGTTATTTCCGACTCTCTGTGTGTGTGTCTGTCTCTCTCTATGCCTCTCTCTTAGATCTTTCATGCGCACATGTCCTTTGCATTGCACTCTCATTCCTTTGGATTGCACCACTCTTAGTTCTTACATTAACATGCTAATCTCTCACATTAACACAGCCACTTCCGTGCCCTCGTCGAGGAGGCCGCTCTCCGTTCTTACATTTGCATGCTAATTTATCACATTAACATCACTAGCCCCGTCCACTTCTTTATGACCCTTGCGCTACACCCATTTCAAACCTTTTAAAACAGTCTGTCTCAGCAGCAGACCACGCTTTCCCACCTGATGATGGACGCTTGTGTTGCGCCCGAAACGTCGTGATTTATTTTATTTTATACCTACGTGACTTTACCGAAAGAACCAAAGAGTATGCCTCGGCTAGTTACACGTTTCAAGAATAATGATCCATTTTTGGATATAATAATAATGATGATGACGTGTGTGAGTTTTCCTTCATCAAGTGTCACGATCCTGTAAGCTCACAATATCTTCTTAATGTGGGAATCATCGTTGTGCCTGTGAAACAATGCATGTATGTATGTTTGTTGAACTCTTTTCACACCGTACATAGCCAACCATGCCAATCGAATGTGCAGGGGAAGGACAACAGACTAAACACAATCGTCAAAGTGCAGCACTCAGATTCATACTTCTGTCTGGTCCCCCCCCGCCCCCATGCACCAGTGAGTCGACGCTGGGAATTCGTTTCACTTCATTTAAACATAAATAGAAAATATTGGCAGTTGAAATACGGAATTTGACGACACCTGGTTGAGCCAGATAATTCTCCAGTTTTGTAAGGGGAATTTATTTGTAAGCTCTGCTGGGTTTTTTTTGCATTGCAATTACTTTCATGTCCATGTCAGTGACTTAGTTTAATACGTAGGCTTTCGCAACCAATATTTTTCATGATAAAGGTTTTTAGGACAGATCGTGTAAATATAAAGGTGTCTTTAACGACACATTTAGATTTACGTGATTTAACCCAAAAACATTTATTACGAATGTCAGTGACTTAGCCAGGTTGCACTGCGTGTGTAGCCTATAGCAACGCATTTCCATTGCCATACAATGTTCCATTTCACAAGCCTGTAACTACTTTGGCACTGCAAACATAAGCTCCATCTATTCTAACGGAATGGTATGCGCGCATTTACAAACAAAGCAAAAATGGCCAATATTTTGGAAAAAGATTTCAGTTTCCACAGGGCAATTAAAATCAGAACTGTTGACCTATGGCACGCCGTGACCTCCATCGCAAAAACGGCGCTGTACTTGTGGCCTGGAATGATGGACAGCTGCTTAAAAATTGTATTTTCAAATTGAAGAACAAATGCATAAATGCCTCAAATGCAATGAGGTGACAGTCCATTCACACGCAATGTTTGCATGCAAATACAGTACACAATACAGGTGTGCAGTGCGCTCAGAAACACCCTCGGTGCATCGTGTGGTCACGCGGGTTTTCTGACTAAATACTTGGACGGCGTTGAGCAGAGCATTGTCATTATTATCACCGCTGTACAATTTTTTTTAATTAGATCTATTCCTCATTCGAGGCACAATGTCGTTAGAATGCAATTGAGATTGATTCAGCTGTTTGTGTTTTTGCATTTATGAAATTGCGTGATGTAAAGCCGGCTACTCACTTTCACACAATAACAACCTACGCACGATGCAGGCACATACGTCACTACACACGCAAGCAATTTTGCAATAATAATACTAATTTACAGCCTTCTGTCAATCTACTCAAGGATGAAGACTTTGTACCATGTCGGTGATGGGGTGATGAAGGAAGTTTAAGCCCATGTGCAGATATCACTCGCCACTAATGTGAGCCCTGGCTTGAAATCAAACTCTCGGCTAGCCGGATTCAAAGCGCCATGCGTTGACTGCTGCGCCACCGCTCGCCCCACTCAAGCAAGAAGCAATGCTGATCAAATAGATTGATTTAAAACCATAACTACGCCTGCATTGATATTATAACTATGCATTTTAATATTAGTTCACAAATTAGTCAAGAACACCTCTCAAGCAGGAGTAATGTTTCTCACAAGGTCATTATAAGAACTGAGTTTGTGATGCATTTTTTCTTATGGTGATACCATCACCAGTCATGATCTATCCCCTGCTGGATTAAGTCATTACATCGTCACCATCCCCCACTGTCCTGACATGCCTGCCTCGCTCCTGCACATGAGCTTATCTCTCTGCTCCATCTTCACTGTGATCATCCTCCTGGGTGTTGCTCCCTTCTATCGCTTGCCATTCCATCACCAGTCTCACCCATTTTCCATAATTCATTCGGTAATGTGTCCTGCCCATGCCCATTTACTTCATTTCACAGTTAATTATAACGTTTGCATTTATGTGGCGATTAAATGCCTAAGAAACTCTAAGCGCCTTACAACTAATCTCGAACGTTTTAAGAGAACTGCCAGTCTGGCAGCTGTCCCCTGCATGGCACAATGTGACTCAGCACTTGGCCGACAAATTGGCACAAATCCGCCAGAAGGGGGCGACGATTGCTGTCGGTACAGGGACTCCTCTACTTATGAACGAGTTAAGTTCCAGAGGTCTGTTCGTAAGTCCAACTTTGAAATCTACAGCAGTAAAGTTGTACGGCGTGTACACTAAACACGGGGAATGGCTTTAAAAGTTGTATAATCTCCTGTATATGTAGATGCCACTGGTTCGTCATGTTCTGCAGATGTAGATGCCACTACTTACGACTCGGTCCAAACAGGCAACTGGACATATGGACAGGTTTGTTCGCATCTTTGAAAGTTCGTAGGTATAATTTTCCTGTAATCCAAATTTAAATAACTGGCAGGTAATTTAAACGCCGGCACACAATAACATTAATATTTGAATGACATTGCGGGAACTTTGACGTTCTTCGTAAAGCAGAGGGCGTGGTATCTTACGGCTAATACACCCCCCCAGGCATTAACCAGGGCGGGCTGTCGGATTCGAGCCACGGACGCTTTGCCAAACAAGCGGCGGACACACTGCCGCTGGGCCGCATCACCACCCCAGCGTGAGCTCCTACAATGTGCGTAAGTTCTCAAATCTTCTCGTTCATCCGTCGCTCCAATTCTCAGCACGGGTCTCTCCGTGCTTTTTTGTGCACTTTTAAACCCTTTTGTTCAAGATTCGTTGTTAGATTACACACCTCGTGTATGTTTCATAGCAGGTAAAATCTACTTAGAGACACTGGTATTTTGCTCGTTTACTACCAAATACATTTCGCAATAGGCAGCAAACGTCTGGTGTATGACTTTATTTTGCCAATATATCTGAGCCCAACTTTATAACTTTCATTGTAAAGTTATTTAATAACTCCCTGTAGTGTTATTTCCATTGACTTATATATTGACTTAGTTAACATAGATGTTTATGCTTAATTTCTCCAATACAATTTTTGTAAAATATATTTTTAATGTTGTTGTGAACAAGCGTTGGTGAGTGAATCGCTTCATCCGACGCTTTGTATTTTGTTTCATTATTGATACAATCCCAGTGAAGCTGCTCTGTCCCGATTAACAAGAAGCACTACGACTGAATGCCGACAATAATGCTCAAATTAACAGAGCATTGAATGCCAAACCAAGACCGAACAACAATACTGCTGAAAGTGATCAGATTATCAAAACAATTAAAATACCATATCTCGGGATTTACTGACAAATTAGCCCGTGTTTTTCAAAGGCAAAACATGAAAGTGAGATTTCGTACGGTACACAAAAGAAAAAACTAGTGTCTTTTACTAAAGATTAATTACCGAAGTTATCAACAGAAGGTGTACCGTATTTTCCCGCATATAGCCCGCATACACATATAACCCGCAGACGCATATACCCTGCAAAAATAGCGTTTTGTGTAAAACAAATTTCAGATAGCCCGCACCTCCATATACCCCGCATGCATTCATATCTTTAACGTCGTTACCGCAGCTTAATTCCATCATATTAATACAAAGTTTACATTTGTAATACATTCCACTATCAATTGTTAACATTAAAATCATAACGTGCACAAAGAAAACAAACTAACCGGAAACGGTTGAACTTAAAACAGTAAATAAGTAACAAAAGTAAATATCCAATAAATAAGTAACACATAACTGGTAGATAAGTACCATAAGTAAGCGTACTGTTAGGCTTACCGGCATTCGGCCTCATCATATTACAGCTACTGGACCGGTAGTTACCCCTGTACAGTTTTAGCGCTGGTAGATTGCGCACTGCGCAGACAATAGCGGCACTACGGTAACGCCGTTGCCTCCTGGCAACAAAGCCATTGGAAGTTTGAAGCAAAGCTCATGGTCGCAATTGTATAGTGCTCAGCTAATAGCAGCGGCCTAAGGCACTCAACAATTATGATTCTGCATCTGGTAGACGCTTGTTAAGGCCCTTCCCATTGTGCAATCCATAGCTTCAGCTGAAACTTTCGCACCCCCCTACAACCACTGAAAGTATTACGGTAAACAAAGTGCGCCCACTTCAAACATTGTCGTTTCATTGTACAAACAATTCGAATCATTTAAAACGTGATAACAAGTGCAATATTAGTGTGAGTGGTTTATTCAGCAGTGCTTTAGTCAAAGGTAAATGTTGCATAGTGGATAGTCCTACCATGAATACATTAAACGAGTTATGACATGTCACACGTGTAAAATGTTTTTGTATAGTCCGCAGCTCCATATACTCCACAGGGTCTTGTTTTGTTTGTAAAAAGTGGTATACCCCGCGGGTTATATGCGGGAAAATACGGTATATCGGATCAATTGCTTATGCGGTAAGTTTTATATTGGACAGACGGGACGTAACATTAGTGTAAGACTAAAAGAACACCAAAGGAAAATTAAATTCTCCCAAACTCAGCTGTCAGCAGTGGCAGAACATGCTTGCCACCGATGACATTCAACTGATTTTGATAACATTGACATGCTATGCAGAACTAATTATTACGGGCCAAGACTAGTTAGAGAATCAATCGAAATTGAGAAGAATTAAATTAATTTCAACCGCAGTGATAGCTACAGACTCAGCGCAGCCTGGAAGTGTATTATTAAGTAATACACAACACGTTTCATTTCCTTACATGTGAGTCACATGCTAAGTGGCTGATTACTGATCTATTACATAATTGCATATACCCCCACCCCCACCTCTGCCTCTGATCTCGAAACCTCATGGAGTTCAACAATGATGACGTCCTCCTGCACTATTTAAGACCGGAAGCAGGTGGATGGCTTCACTATTCTGGCAAATCGCCCGAAAATGCTGGATGTAATTTCCAGCGAAACGTCATACTCAAATTGTAAATGTTGTGGATTCACTCTTCAACACATCGGTGGGCTAAAGTAGTGAACTATTTGTCTTTTGCCATGTGACACACTTTTTACTGATTGGCCGTGTTGGGTGGTGGAGGGTTGCAACACATTTATAAATAACACGATCTAACCCAAACACCTTTATTATGAACTAGCCTTTTGCCCATCCTAGGACGGTAGCTGTAAAAGTAAAGATGTACATTTACGTTTTATTGTGTGATTGTAATTTTTTTCCAGAATTTTTGCACATAAATACATTTTTCCTAACTTCACTGTTCAAAAGGTTTCCCTGCAGTTGACTATCCTTGATGAACACTTTGATCCGCTGAGGATTTTTCGATCTAGATAGAGCCACGTACAACTGTCCATGGGAAAATAGGGTTCATTGCGATAAACACCAACATATAAACAATTCTGACCTTGGCACTTGTTGATCGTCATCACATACGCAGGAATTATCGGAATTTGTCGTCTTTTCAGTACGAAAGGAAGAGTGACATCACTTGGAGCTAGGTCGATTCTCGGGATGAAGACGATTTCGCCTCGGTTGCATTCCGATACAATCTCTGCAGTGATGAAGTTATTTTGTAATGATAAGAGCATCAAATGTGTTCCATTGCAAAGACTGTTCTTCGGGTTCAGATTCCGCAGCAATGTGTGTGGCGGCATTCCTGAAGGCGTTTGATCGTGAAGAAATTCTGGAGGTTAATTCAATGCATCCGCAGGATCTTCCGACATGATCGAGTTTGAGCTGTAATAAATTCGGAGATCTCCGGATAGCTGTGTGATGATGTTTTGGTTAATTTCGAGAGTGTCCTTGTTGGTAGGTGCCATAATTGCTCTTTTCGCAAGCTCTTCGGCAGGCATGTGTTGCAAGTTCTGACTGTAAATTGCGGTGACCAGATCATCAACCGTTATCATTTGAGGTGGAATTTCAATAGAACCTAACGGCACTCCAGATATCTCGGGCAAAGTTCCCAATGCAACTTTCAGCAGCCAATTGTTATGCTCATTTTGACCATCACTCCGAAGGTTTTCCGTGAGTCAATTTGGTAAAAAGCTGCCACAATACGCTGGATTTGATGCAGCTCTCGATTACATCAACACGGGTGCCTTTTGCTACAACCGGCAAAGTCTGTCTGAATTCGCCACTGATTACGACTTTTGCACCAAACGGCCGTTGAATCTGCATGATGTCGCGCAACAGCTGATCGATGCATTGCAGGCCATGCTTTGTCAGCATCGAAATTTAATCAATGATGATGAGCAAAGCTTGTCGTAGCGTTTCGCCTTCTGGCGAATTCAGTCTCATCAACGAAGAAGATGTGTCGAGGAGGGGAACTGGAAGCTTGAATCTGCTGTGCACAGTTCGTCCGTCTTTCTGTAAAGTCGCTGCGATTCCAGTGGTCGCAAAGGAAGAGCGATTTGACCTTTTCTACGAACAAATGAGAGCAGCGTGGAGTACAACAAAGTCTTTCCAGAGCCGCCAGGACCATCTAAGTAGAAAAATCTGTTGTGGACATGCTCATCGTCGACAGCTCTCATTATTGCTGTGAAAGCTTCAAACTGTTGCCCATTAAGGGAGCAAATTTTCGTTTCAGCATCTTATTCTTCTTGCACTGCGTCGTATAGCTGAACTTTGATTGGATGTTCTATCGGTTGCAGAATGGCAATTTATGCGCAAGACAATTCATACTCTTTGGTTCTTTCGGTAAAGTCACTTAGGTATAAAATTTAAATAAATCACGACGTTTCGGGCGCTACACAAGCGTCCGTCATCAAGTGTGAAAGCATGATCTGCTGCTGAGGCAGACTGTTTTAAAAGATTTGAAATGGGTGTAGCCCAAGGGTCATAAAGAAGTGGGCAGGGCTAGTGATGTTAATGTGAGAAATTAGCATGTTAATGTAAGAACGAAGAGTGGTGCAATCCAAAGGAATGAGAGTGCAATGCAAAGGACATGTGCGCATGAGAGATCTAAGAGAGAGGCATAGAGAGAGAGAGACACACACAGTAAGTCGGAAATAACAGCTGCGGCCTCCTCGACGAAGGCACGGAAGTGGCTATGTTATGTGAGAGATTAGCATGTTAATGTAAGAACGAAGAGTGGTGCAATCCAAAGGAATGAGAGTGCAATGCAAAGGACATGTGCGCATGAGAGTGCAATCCACTCGTCGAGGAGGCAGCAGCTGTTATTTCCGACTCTCTGTGTGTGCCTCTCTCTCTATGCCTCTCTCTTAGATCTCTCATGTGTACAAATGTCCTTTACATTGCACTCTCATGCGGTTAGACTCAGAATGTTCAGATTAATGAAAGGCTGTTGGGAGTTGTCTGGATTCTTCGGATACACGCGCATGTCACGTTCAAAGGGCGGCTCACCATCGTTGTTGACAAACACCATATTGACCTCGTTGGCAGTTGGTGCATTGTAGCGACCCTGATCCGAATGACGATCTCGTCGAAACACCAAATTCACAACCGGCGTCGCGTCGTCTGCAGCATTTGCTTCCTGTGCAGCTAGATCTTCTACTTTGCGACGCATTGGGGTGTGTGTTGGCGAGTCGATTGTTGATTCGATAGTAGCGGTCGATTTGATCCAGAAGCCGTGGATTGCACTGAGCGTTGGCAGGATGATTCGTTCGAATTTCTGTTGCTTGTGTGCTGGCAACAACGTAAAGTTGAGCGTGTTGTCTTGCTTGACCGTTAGTTGGTTAAAGATGGCTTGTCTCGTGGTAAAATTGGCCATGAACCTTGAACACGTAAGGACCGCCTCCATGAAAGTCAACAACCTTAGCCCCCATCGATGCAAATGACAATGCGCTGTTGTATGAACGAACATTTTCACAAAATGTCTGTAGTCGGAATACTCAGGATGTGATAGAAGCTCACAGAGAAATGAAAGATATTGGACCACGTTTCTATTCGAATCGATCAGCTTTTCCACTTTCACTTTGCCTTTCCGACAGCAACTTGTGAATTTTCCATCTGATGGCCGCTCCACAGCAAATTTTCGTGAACCACAGAACTGGCAAACTACATTCAACACACTGCAATTGTGTTCAATCACTTCAGCTTCCACAAAGTGATTTGCCTCGGCACGAATAGCTTGACTACGACGTTGTCCTGCGAGTCGAGTATCAGTATTGCCAGCGAGGCGAGCTTGTTTATGATCCAGAGTTTCTTGTTCTCGTCGATTTTCGTGCCTTTCAGCATTCGCTCTCAGAATTCTGTCCGAAGTTTCTTGGCTCTGGCGAGCTCTCCATTTCCGCGTTCTTTCTCTTTGCAAACGCCGTTCCTTAGCTGCAGTATCTTCGTCCTCCATGATGGTTGGCAATCCTGAATTGACATATTTTGATCTTATGACACTTTACGTGTTCCAGCAGCTGGAACTGCGTTTTTGAGTGTATATGGACAGTGAGATCGCTAGACACGCCAAATTTTGGTAAGAAAAGAGCAAAAAGAAGCATTAAAATGTGTAAATTATTTGGGCACGGACTCTTGTGTATCTTGTGCAATTTTTAAATTTTAGCGGAGTCAAGAAAGTAGACTGCTGATACTGTCAGAAGTAAGTTTTCAAATAAAAAAGACCAAACATAACCATTAAAGTTACAAAAAAATTGATCAGAGTATTATTGTATCTTGTGTAAATTTAATGGCAGTGAATCTTGCACAAAACGATGTAATCAAACACTTCACTGTATTTCACTGTAGTACTGTATTAATGGATGTGATTGTTGCACAAAACTACGTCATAAAACACGTCACTTCATGTCACTGTAGCACTGTATTTAACTCACCTTCAATTAGTTCAAAATCACTGCTGTGATACTTTATTTTCTTCTGCTTTCACTCGCTGTGGTTGAAATAAATTTGAATTCGATACAATATCTGGAAAATCACGGAGGAATGTAAATATTTTATCATAATTTAGAAGCAAAAATTTGACTGACCCCTTATTTCAAGTGCTGAAGAAATAAATAAAAACACCAAAACCACTTTGTTTCTGCGTATAATTATTTATTTGAAAACATTTCAATAAAGAAACGTCAAATTTAAAGCGAATTTGCGTTACAAAAATGTTTCTCCACTCGACCCGGGGGAGTGTAAAAATCCACCCGCTCATGATTATTAATGAGGGGGGGGGGCAGAGGCGTAGCTAGGGGGGTGCAGGGGGGTACATATGTCCCCGGGCGCCAAGGTAAAGGGGCGCCAAAATGAGGCTTACAACGTTACATTATAACTTATTGCGGCGGGCGCGGCAGCCTGAAACTACTGCACAAATCTACACCTCAACCTAAAAGTGTATATATCCCGCCACACTCAGCCTAAATTATATGTAATTACATTTTGGTGCGCGCGCCTATTAAGAACTTACATGGAAGAACGTCCCAAACAACAGACAGGCGCAGTCTTTCAGCCTTAGTCACTGGCCTGTTTTTTGGTGGCGGAAACTACGACGGCCTGAAACACGCTGGAGTGCACGATCAGAAGCTGTTAAAGCTATCTATGAAGGACTGGATGAACTAGTAGGGCTGCTAGACAAATTATCGGACGACATAACTATGACGCCTGAAACCAGAAGTGATGCAGAACAGTTACATGCATGCGTATTAAATTTTAACTTCATAGTTTTATTACATTTCTGGAATGTCATTCTTGGAAAAATTGATCGTGTTCAGAAGCACTTACAGGATCCTACTATGAATTTCAAGGAAGCAGCAACTGATCTTGAATCTTTGGAGCATGAATTTGTCAAGCTTCGTGATGATTTGAGCCAAGTTGCTGTAGAAAACGCCAAAACAAGATGCACAGCCTGGGGTATCGATGTGGACAAGAATTAGGCGACGTCGGAAGATGCCAGGAGAACTGGCAAGAGATGCAGGACTTTCGGCAGAAGAAGAAATTGTGCGCGTTATGAAGATCGTATTTTATCGACTTCAACAGGAGATGTCAACACGGTTTTTACGACTAAAAGACCTGAACACAAAATTTCGATTTCTGCTGGACGTCAAAACTCTTCTATCCGACACAGATGTCGATGCAATTCGTCGAAATTGCACAGATTTTGGAAATTTTTATGACACCGACATCAATGGCCACGAACTTTTCACAGAAATTGGAGATTGCAAAATGCTGCTCAGTAACCGGAATGAAGTTCCACCAGAAACTCCTTTGGATCTTCTTGGTTTTATTGTGTTTTATGAAGACGACATATTTCCGAATTTGCAAATTTCACTGCAAATTGTATTAACAATAGCAGTTTCAATTGCAAGCCGTGAGCGGTCGTTCAGCAAATTGAAACTTATTTTGTCGTATTTTCTTGCTTCAATGGGACAAGATCGTCTCAGCGATCTTGCTCTTCTTAGTGTTGAAAGAGAAACATTGGAATAAACAGATTTTTATTACGTGATTGACCAGTTTGCGACAGTGAAATCGAGAAAAAATAATCTTTTGTAGACTATGTCAACCAGTCTACGACAGTGACTGAGTGAGCCATGTAATATAATTGCTATAAATTTGCTTTTTTAAATACAATGTTTCATAAACATTTTAATTGTTATTCCTTATTCGAGGTAATATGAAAATGTGATTAAACGGGGGGGGGGCGCCAATTTTATAGTTCGTCCCCGGGCGCAAAATATCCTAGCTACGCCTCTGGGGGGGGGGCTCTTTTACAGTGACGTCACATACGGATGTAGCACTGTGCTGCGTAGATTTATTTTTGACCATCACTTTCTGGAAAGAAACGTCATATTTGAAGCGATTTTGCGAAAAGAAAATATCTTTCCGCTCGAAATTCTTCCGTGTGAGTGTAAAAATCCACTCGCTCATGATTATTTAATTATTAATGACGGGAGGGGGGGGGCATGTGGAATGACGTCACGCACGTTACACACATTTCTGGGCTATTATAGCAGTAATTCGTATGTATGTTGAACTTCTTTTTCACCGTATGTAGCCAACCGTGCGAAAATAATATAAAACGGTTTAAATGTGGGCTCGTCACATTTGAACGAATACAAAGACCGCGAGTAACAATTATCTATACGTAAAAAATAAAGTTGGAGCATTTATAAAGTTAAAATTTTTTCGTCCAGCATTGTACAATTGTGTACAATCCTCTTGTAACGGAATCATTTATCAGCGGGATTGTTTTATGTCCAGCTTTACCAATAAAATATTTATGATAGGTTTTGCAATATGAGATTTTGACATGGAAATTTATTTTTGAGGTACTGTTCCTTGAAGCTCATTGGTAGTTGCAAATTGAATCCAATGAATAATGTATGACCAGTAGCAGAAATGTAATGCCCAGGCACCCAAGACAAAAAGCCAAAGGCAACAGTTTAATCATTTCTGGTTTCTTCTGTGGAAACTTATATATTTTTTTTAATGGGAGTTTGAGGGGGTGAAGGAAAAGGTGAATGCTTTCCAAAGAACGTCAGCCTCTCAGAGGTTATTTAACCTATTAAAAAATAAATTTGCAGTGAATTTTAAATGGCATATAAAAAAGTGTGTCTCTTATGTGGATAGAGAGTTCTATTGAAGTGACTTGAGAAGCAGTTATAATGTCATCTTCTTTTAATGATCATAATTTAATTTTATATAGCGCATTCATGCCAATTGCATCCCACAATGCTGTACGTTAATTATATAAAAGGCCAAATCCTATATATTAGGTATGTATGTAGAACTTCTTTCGCACCGTACGTAGCCAACCATGCACCTACGATTTGCACGTTGGGCTACGTACAGTGTGAAATAAGTTCTACATACATACACAGCAACTACTAAGCAAATTAAAACCCTTCAGAAAATAAAAATGAATAATCAAATAAAGCAATGTCACCAAAACAATGGCACAAACAACAAATACATTTATCACAAAAAGGTAAACAAGTCCTTAAAGTCTTCTTGGTTCTTTCGGTAAAGTCACGTAGAAGGGAAATAATAAAATAATACAAATAAAACATTATAAAATACTTCTCACGACGTTTCGGCCACAACGCAAGCAGCCGTCCTCAGGTGAAGAACAGGTCTGTCGGAAAGATAGCTGTCTTTCCGACAGACCTGTTCTTCACAGGTCTGTCTTTCCGACAGACCTGTTCTTCAACTGAGGACGGCTGCTTGCGTTGTGGCCGAAACGTCGTGAGAATTATTTTATTATGTTTTCTTTTTTATTATTTTATTGTTTCCCTTCTACGTGACTTTACCGAAAGAACCAAGAAGATGAATCCCTGCAGTCACGAAAGCTTTAAATCGAAATTTAAAGTTCTTAAAGTAACAAACTCCCAGACCATAACCCCAACTTCACACACAAGCAGCCAGGAGACCTTCACGGGAGGAGTGGCTGAATGACAACAAGCTGTCAATCGTTTTTATTCTGGGGCCATTTTCTGACATTGGGCGATGCACTTCTCGCTGCAAACTTATGAATGGAAATGTTTTAATCGCGTTAAAACATGAAGGCCACAGTGAAAATTGGAATATTATTGGGGAGAAAAATTCGTATCATTACACGCTTTCTTTTAACTCACTCTGTCTGTTGTTGTTGTCGTTGTTGTATCCTCAAATCTTGTAACTCGATTTTAACCCACTTCCCAATGTGGTATCGACTGCAAACGTGGTATACTTATGTCATACTGATGACAATACTATATTCTATAATAAAAAAATATTTGTAAACATTAATTTTTTATATGTTATGTTTCGGCTTGGGTCTAATTGTCCACGGTCAACTGACGTTGGCTGTAATTAGCCACGGTCCCCTTACGTTACGGCAAGCTTCGGGGCCACTTCCTGGAGTCGTGGAGTTCTGCCATTACTAGTACATTTCTTAAAAGCGTGTTTAAAAAAAAACTTTTTTTTAATATGACTTACTTTTTTTTATCATCAAATGCTTTTAAGGATAATTCAATCACAGTCTATCAAATACATACATATTGCAGGGTATATATCGTCTTAAGAATTTAAATACGAAATGTTAGGTAAGTTATTGTCAATTTGTTTACAGAATATTTAGTTATATGCCAATACATCCCTATAATGTTTAGGAAATGTTTAATCTTAACCCCGGCTCACAGGTGCTTTGTAATCTTTGCCACTTTGTGTGAACATTTTTAACGGGTTAATGGCAGCAGTGACAAACAGAAACTCTAACGGTTGGTATATCGATGTGCAGTTCCTGAAAACAGCTCTCACAAATATAGATTTTAAGACGTAATTATAATTGAAATTTCAAAAAAAAAAATCTATATTTACCTTTTCATTATCTCAAGCATTGCAAAACTATATATATATATATTTTTAAAAATACAGTTTTTAATTGGAATGAATCCCAATCATGGCCATATATCCCAAGTAGCAGCGCCCTCCTTAGTCAGTGAGGCTATCCTGGTCGAATAAATGGTGATTACTATTAGTGCCATCCACACATATATTGGAAGCTATCTGAGCAAAAATTCCCAGATGACTCATCAGGGGAACAGCAGAGAGATTCTTGCCATAAAGGATAATATGTGAGAAGAGCAATTACCCTCCTTCTCTCCTTTATAGCTCTGTCGGTCACAGACATAGCTATCATTAATTGCAGAGCGAACGTTTATCTCCTTAAATGAGGCATTAAGAGTTCTGACTCAGAGGACACAGCGTTTTAAAACCTGTCACCGAAATTTCAAGAGCCAATCGGTCAGAAAGCAGCAAAAGTCCATTAGTCCAAGACTATTAGGAATCGCCGCTCCATTTGTAAGTTTCAGGAACCTAGAGCATGATGGATCTGCACTGTATATATCGCTTCAGAGATTTTATGGGATCCCGTGGAAAAGAAAGTCATCACCATAATTACGGAAGATACATGAGAGACTTGAAAAGAATGCAATGGAATGAAGGCTTTGTGAATTCAATCCATTGGTGTAAACAGATACAAGCCTTGTGTCATTTCGTTGTGAGTAGATTTGAAATGAAATAATAATTTAATTGACATTTTGTTCCCAGAAATGCAGTAATCATAGGTTAGCTGGTTGAAGTCTGTTGGACAAATTATGGCAACTCAGATTGATTCCTTCAACTATTTATGTTCCGTATTGCATCTCATTTGTCATTCAGTAGAGATAGTTTACATTTAATAAACTGGAGATGAACGTGTGTCTTGTTAATGTGGCTTATTTTGACATTCCATAGAGAGATGCACTCCAATTGTTAGCAACTAATATCTTAAGGAGTAGCTACACCAGAATATTTGTTAAACGCAAACCTTTGTTCTTCAACCATTACCGACAACACATTAATTTATAGCTCTGATCACAAATATTATTTTATCTTCTTGTCGAGTCATCTGCCTAAATTCAGGTTCTTGACCCAAGCCCTATTCTCTGCCTTTCGTACAATCTCGTCGCATTGCGTTTGGCTTTCGGAGTTGTGCCGTTCAGCTCGCCAATGTGTTTCTTGAGCCGAACCGGTAAGGGCATAGTCCGAAACCCCAAAACACATCTGGGACCGATCTTCCCCCGATACTTCTCCTCTCCGTTTCTAAAGTCGTTGGGCAGCCCCTTCCTTATTGCCCCCCCCCCCATCCCCGCTCCCTTAGGTCTTTTACCCACCATAATTCCTCTGAAACTGACTTCAGTGAACCTTCACCTCTGACAATGTGCCCCGTCCAGTTGTTCTGGCTTCTTGGAATTGTCGCCATCAGATTTCTTTCCTTCTCATTCTAGCTTTTTTTTGCCTAGCTGATTTTCTCTACACGACGTCAATCCACGCATTTCAGAGTTATCCCCTCTTCTAATATCTTCCTGTCTCATCAATGTCATTCTATAGACGACTGTAACTGGTGCGAATTTCAAAAGGAAAGCAAGTTCTTTCAATCCTGTTCAGCTTGCTTCATACTGGGAATTCATTCTGTACGGCCTAAAGGTATATATTTATATATTGTGCCCATAACATCACAAAACGTCTTAAAGCACATTTATTTTTTTAGCCCAAGAGACCTCCTGATGGCAGCTATATCTGCGGCACAAGGTACCGCAGCAGTAGCCCGTTCATGGGCATTAGCCTGCCAGTCAGGAGCGAGAGTTGTTAAGTGTCATCCCAATTGAGCAATTTGCAGGTGGTTTAGTTTCAAATTTGGATTTCGCCAACAGACAATGGCCTACTCCTTTTTTTTAGTGAAATCGTGAGATATCTAACGTCCTCTGGATAGCAGATGTCATGTTTGCAAGGCTAATAGCACTTGAAGTATTGCAGATAATTTATTTTCCAATCATAAATGGAGATGTGGAAAAGTTATTAACATATGCAACCAAATGCCTTATCAGGTTGTTTATAAAAAAAAGAAGGTATACATTGTTACCACCCTTTATGTTTTGAGTCATGAGGGAGTCATCGTGGTTCACGCGATGTTCTTTTATCTCGGACGTCCACGTGCAATTCTAACCTCAGAAGCTGGCATTCTTCAACAACCGAAATGACAAAGACTAATTAGAGAATCCATTGAGATTGAGAGAAACAGAAATAACTTTAATCGCTCAGACAGCTACAGGCTTAGTGCGGCCTGGAAGCGTATTATTAAATAAGATGCATTACAATTCCTTATAAGGGAAACAAGCACTAACTGATTATTAATGTAGCATAATCACAATAGAACACATTCCAAATGATTACTAATCTACAACTCGCATCGTAACAATAGCCTTATTACTAATCAAGTATATAATTACAATAACCCCCCCCCTCAAATCTTTGCACCTGATGAGTTAATGAGTTAATGATGACGTCACCCTGCTGCTGCTCTATATAAGAACGGGAGACACAGCAGAGCCTCACCATTCTGGCGAATTGCCCGATGATGCTGGATGCAATTACCAGCGAAACGTCGTACTCAAATTGTAAATGTTGTGGTTTCACGCTTCAACACACCGGTGGGCTAAAGCAGTGAACTATTTGTCTTTTGTCAACGTGACACTTTTTTTTACTGATTGGCCGTGTCGGGTGGTGGAGGGTTACGACACTTATAAATAACGCGATCTAAACCCAAAAATCGTTGATTATGAACCGAAATGACCCTGCAAATCCCGCGACAGCACGACCCTGGCCATACCGGCCAGAAATGAGCGTGCAGTTTTCTGTTTGCAGAGGCTAGAGAGAAGGTTTTGTGTGTGTGTGTTTGCTGCTGCTGCTGCTCTCTCAGACGCACACACACCAACATGCATCCACGGACCCTTCATCACTGCCCCGACGTGCCTGGAGCAGTCATGGAAGAGCGATTTAATGTTATGCTAGTTTATTCAATGCCTTCGTTAGCCACACTTCGCGATGCGGCATCACAACAACACAATTCACAACACCCCCCAGGGCATGACCGGAATGCACAAACAAGCCCCGTCTCAGTATGCAATTTTAATAGCCGCATTTTTTTCCATGTACACTGCTCACCGATAGCACGCAAATTTGCTCTTTACTGTCACTGGAAACAACAGACTCAGGACGGTGTGAAGTATTTCACTCTGGGGAGCAGTGGTACACACACCGCACTAAAGAGCGGACCACCTGGGTTTACCGGCCATGACTGACGGTGGCAACTGACTGAATTCTGAACAGATCCTGGGCCTCCCCTAAGTCGACCCAGGCTTAAATGAGTACTGTACCTGGCGCAGTGTGTAAACATCTGCACTGGGGAGACAAAGATGGCTGATGAACGTGGTTCTGGCCACACCATCCCGTTCCGCACCATACCAACCTTCATTGGCGCTCACGAACAGCACTTGCCCCAACATCCTGTGTCGGATATTTCGGGGATCTTTATCGTTACCTCCTCTCAGGCAGTCATTGTCAATCCGATGAGATGACCAACAAGTGCCATGGAAGTTTAAATTCATTGTTAACTAATTTGTAATTCTCGCAGTGCAAACCCCTCTATTTGTTTAGTACTGTATATTGCTAAGCTGTGGAGCTGTTTTCATACCCTGACATTTGGGACTTTAGACAAAAAATAAGATTATTTCAATAGTTAATGACAACTACTGCTTAAAAAAGTAACTGTAAAAAGTAACAAAAATAAAAATTGTTCTGCAGATTTTTGCCGAAAATGGACAATTTCTTTTTTTATTCGAAACTGATAGGTTCTCTAATGGAGCATGCTGATAGATAAAAACAAATTCTCCACCAGGAATAAGCCCAGATATAGAGTCGGCTTATGAATAAACACAACATGTAATTTGGGCATGCTTATAGGGTACACGTAAAATCATAATTAAATACGCATGCAAATTCGAAGCTATTCAGCCTGTCATATTATTAATTTATTTTCTATCTACGTGACTTTACCGAAAGAACCAAAGAATATGGGAAAAAAACTGCCAAATTATGGTGTTTGTATATCCTGTCCTTATTGCAAGCAATGTGAGAGAGCAATACAGAACACTTCACAGCGAGGAAGTTCCGCTTATATCTACAGTATGCCTTCAAAACAAATAGTGTGCACGGCGATATAATTAAGCGTTTTGTTTGCGTATTCCTAAAATAGCGACTTAAATGTCTTAATAGAGGCTCGGTGTTGCCAAACGTGAACCAATTGCAACCTCCGATTACCATTTGCTGGCCTTGATTTTTGCCCGTAAATAAATAAACTCCTTATCTGTCCGTGCTGCAACATCCCCTGCTGTTATCTTGTTATCCCCTGGCAGGATTGTGCACAAAGCAGAACATAAGATTTCGCACCCCCTCCGCCTCCGACACCATTGCCCTGCACCCCCCGCACCTACCTGCCGCTGTTTTTGTAAAACACATCCACGTGAGAAGCTAATACGAACCCAAAAGTGGCGTTTACGACCAAATGAGATCCAGAGCGTGACGTGGCAGGTGGTTTTATTTCGAGAGAAAAGGGGACACCACCAAGTTTAAATGTGTTTACTCTAAAATACAATTTTGGAAAATATTAAAGATATATAATACGAAATAGGTTTATTTTTGTAAAGTAACAATTTCACACGGTGATAGCGGAATGTGGCACGTGACGTCACACGCGGTGATATGCTGACAGCGCTACTGCGACGTCTGAGAAAAAAGAGCTTCATTGCTCATCGGATTTCTCCAGGATAATAAAGGTTCTTATTCTGACGTGCAGCTCTGCTATTACCCTCTCAAGTCACAGCGGGAGGAAGAGCCTCGACTAGATGAAGCTTTTGAGACCTCCTGCAGGAGGTCTGTCACCATGCCGGCCAGTTGTGTTGGAAGAGGTGGGATTACCCACTCTTCTTTACCCCACCACACGCAACCTGCCGATCAACGTGCTGTTTTGCACATTTATACCGCTGGGTGTATGTGTGTATTATGTTGAACTTCTTTCGCACCGTACGTAGCCAACCATGCAAATCAGAGGTGCTGGTGAACAGAGGCATGGGGATTAAGAAATATGCCCGTTGTTTCATTTCAAATCCAGTCTGCTAAACATTGCAACGTGGCAGCAGACTTGTATAAAATTGGTTGGATTTGATGTTGCAATAATAGTTTTTCGTGCTAAAAATGTCGTTTAAACCCAGTGATAATTATTTAATTAATTGAATGCTGATAATTGGTTACCTATGATGATATCCAGCCCTTTGCTGCTGCAGAGAGCAATCACTAAGTGCAAATATGCATTTGCTAAAAGTAATAGCTTATTTTTGTTAAACGTATTTACCCAGGAGAGCCACACTGAATTATATAACTTTTTCAGGAGGGTCCTACATTGGGTTTATATTTTAAGATGTTTTCAGCCAATTAATGCGTGTTTACACGTGTGGGGGAAAACCGGTACACGTGGAGAAAACCCATGCCCGCGAGGGGGAACCACTCTATCTCCATACGAATGGAAACCGATGTCGATTAGTCCATTTGCCGTACTGCCTTCGCCTGGCAAGCCAGGGTATGGCGCCTCCTCGTCGCCCACGGGAAGGGAGTTTGACAACATTTGTGCGGTGATCCACCAACCCTCGCTGCTGCCTCCACAGCGCTGGATTACAGGCGTGCGCCGCTAACCGGCCCCTGCATACCTCACTACATTGAGAGTCTTTGGTAGTCATATACATATCATTCGCGGTACCATCACCAACGTATGCGGTACGCACAGAAGGCCTGTATACAGTGGCATGGCACTTAACAGGACGTTCCTGTCTCTGCAGACAAAATGCTCGTGACAAAAATCCATTAATATGTCCGCGATTCTGTCACGTGCCATGAATGGGCAGGAGTAATGATCACCATGGAAAAGGGCAAGACATGAATCGGATCCCATTAGAGACGTGGTATAAACCACAGTGTGGGTGGTTTCCTTTCGATACGTTACGTTTTTTTTTCATGCAAGCCACCAACTTTTATTCAGCACATCAAATTTGATCAATTCTGGGGTCAAAATAATAATCTTTTAAATTTTGAGTGCACATAAGTGCGTGCATTGAAAAACTAGTTCTTTTTTTAACCATTTTCTTTTTAAGGGTAAGACTTTGAGATTTAAGTTTTACGCAATGCTTTCACCATGTTCATGACCTCTGAAATGTGAGCTTGGAAATACCGTTCGGAAATTATGTGAAGTCGTTTCCGCCAACATTGTTGGGAATTTTTTTCCCACCTTCCTGTTATGTGCCTGTACACGTGAAGTATTGGAAAATGACGGCTGGAAACTCCTTGACGAGAACACACTTCTTTTATTAAATCTTGACTTGTAACGATACAACGCGTGGCCTCTCTTCTTCACAATGCGGTCACCATACAACGGTACAACTCGTGACCTCTTCTCTCCGCCCTACGCTTCTCTTGACTCTCTTAGATTCTGTGCTGCTGGCTCTCTGTGCCTCGTGTAGACTCCGCGCCTCGGCTACACTCTTCTCTCGTCTCGTGTAGACTCTGCGCCTCTGCTACACTCTCCACTCGCCTCGTGTAGACCTTGCATCTCTCTCTGGCTACACCGTATGCATACTCGGCTCGTGTAGACCTTTCTCTCTCTCTGGCTACACCGTATGCATACTCGGCTCGTGTAGACCTTCCTCTCTCTCTGGCTACACACTATACATCACTCAGCTCGTGTAGACCGTTCTCTCTCTCTGGCTACACACTATACATTACTCAGCTCGTGTAGACCGTTCTCTCTCTCTGGCTACACACTATACCTTACTCAGCTCGTGTAGACCGTTCTCTCTCTCTGGCTACACACTATACATTACTCAGCTCGTGTAGACCGTTCTCTCTCTCTGGCTACACACCTATACCTTACTCTCCTCTACTCTCCATTACTCTCCTCTCCGGGCTCTATCTCTGCACCTTCGTCTTCATTCTTAGATGGTTCCACTTCTGCCCCCCTACTCCTCTGTGCATCACCTTATATATCTCTTCTTCCCGGGAGACGGAGCGGATGCGGACCTCAACATCGGCACCGCTCCTCAGTTACCCAATCACCACGCGCTATCTCTACGATCCGGTTCCGCCCAGCGCGTGTTTCCACTCCCCGACCAATCACACCTCGCTGCCACCCGATCACTCCCTCTCAGCGCGTCACCGGCACACAGCCAATCAGCAGCACTACCCCCACCCGCGCACTGACGCCTGCTCCTCCCCGTCAGCGCGCGTCACCACACACACACCCGTACATACGCGCTGGCACACGACGTATACACCCAGCGCGTATCACCACTACATCACCCCCTCCCACATAGCTCGCAGCCGGCCCGGCTGCTAACAACAACCAACCGCGACGATAAGACGACAACCAACAAAAAAAAACCCGTAACCCCCCGAGTGTGCCCCGTAACATAACAACAACAACAACAAGAATAACTATGTACAGATTGACAATGAACACGAAAAGTCAACAATAACACGATACAAGCAAATTCCAAAAAACGAACGCGCCCCACGTCCCTGCGACTACACGCAGTGACGAGGCGCTCCAACTGCCTCGACTCCTCACGAGGCAGGTCATGCAAAGTAGCACGACCTGGCGCGAGTCCGTCTGGCTGGCCCGTCGTATGGGGCGGGACACTGACGACCGTCCGGCGGTTCCGGCAGCTCCAGACGGCGCGGAACGGGCCTGAAAGGGCCGGCCCCGCCGCGGAGATCCGGCCGCCGGTGATCGGCAGCTGTCAGTTCCGAGACACCTGGGAGCAGATCAGGCGAAAATACGTGTGGATCAGGCAGAGACATTTCCCCCTCTGGGTCGCCGGTCACGTCACACGCCCGGCCATCACGACACAAGGGGAGGCCATATGGAGGCGAGAACGGTTTCAGTCGGGAGGGGTGAACGTACCAACGGCGCTTTCCCCACTTTATCTGAACGCACTGGGGCCGTGCAACGCGCACGACCTCCACGGGTCCCCTCCATGGTCTCAACAATTTAGGCGACGTAGCCAAGGGTGCCTGAGGGCAATGCAGCCAGGCCCTGTCACCTGGTTTCCATTCGTGCATGGACACCTTCCGTGCCCGCAACCGTTCATTAGCAATTTGGCGAGCCCGCGAATTAAGCCGTGCGGCCTCCCTCGCCTCTGTCAGCTTGTGAATATTAAACTTAATATGTTCTGCCAAATTAGAATTAGTTCGTGGAGCGGACAGGCCAAGTTGCGTTTCCATTGGCGGGTCAGCTTCCCGACCGTACATCAAATAGAATGGGGAAAACCCCGTAGCTGCATGGGGGGCCATTCTATACGCGGCAAGGACTCCCGGGACCTGCAGGTCCCAATCTACATGTGCCTCGCACACCTGCTGGCACAGCATGGAAGTCAAAGTTTTGTGGAGTCTCTCCACCATCCCGTCTGTCTGCGGGTGGTACGGGGAGGTACGCACCTTCTTGGTACCCAACAGATCGCACACCTCTTGCAACAATTTACTCGAAAAATTTTTACCTTGGTCGGTCAGCAGGCGTTCGGGAGCCACCTTGTCCAGGACATAGCCCTGGACGAAGGCATCCGTCACAGCCGCTGCCGACTGGTTAGCGAGAGGCCACGCCATAGGCCATCGGGTAAAGTATTCGACCCCCACTAACAAATATTTATTCCCTCTCGGCGTGACTGGGAAGCACCCCAAAATATCGAGTGCAACGAGCTCGTTGGTACGCGAGACCTGAATAGATTGCAGCGGTGGATTAGCTGCCACGGGCGGTGGTTTACGCTTGGCGCACTCAACGCACCCCTTCAGAATATGTACCACATCACTTCCCATTCCCGGCCAGTAATAGTCACGCTGAAGCAGGGCAAGCGTCTTGTTAACTCCCAAGTGCAAGAGGCGTTCGTGTGCCGCCAAGACAACCCTCCCCCTCACAGCGGAAGGCACCACGAGTGCTTTCCGCCGGGACAAACTGTCCCATCTCAATAACATGCCCTGCTCAAGTACATAGGAGCCGGTACGCTCCTGGTCCCCCTCGGGACCCCCAACCTTGCGGCGCAATGCTAGCAGCGAGCTGTCCGCCATCTGGAGGCGGCCCCATTCGCTGAGCGACAGCGAGAGCAGCGAGTCCCGACCCTGAGAGGCAGTGGAATCATCCACGATCGGTGCGCCCGCTGTCGCAGCCAGTGCCCCCATCTCCCCCGCAAGCGTCGGTTTACAGCGCGCCGATCGCGACAAACACGCGCATTCATCACAAGGCAACAACCGCGACAAGCAATCGGCATTTGTGTGTCGCAACCCCTTACGGTACGTAGTCGTAAACTGATAGTCCTGGAGGACTTCCAACCAACGCGACAACTGGCCCGAGGGCTGGGCGACCCTCAATGAATACTGTAGCGCCGCGTGGTCCGTTCGGACTGTAAAGTGACGACCATAGAGATATGGCCTAAACTGCTGCACAAAAAAGACAATGGCAAGCAGCTCGCGACGGGTGACGCAGTAGCGCTGCTCCGCCGGAGACAACACCCTACTACCGTAGGCGACAACTCTTTCGACACCCCCAACGACTTGGGATAGCACCCCCCCAATGCCCGTGTTGCTAGCATCCGTGTCCAGCAAAAAGGGACTGGCAAAATCGGGATAACACAAGGGTGGGGCACCCACCAAGGCGTCCCGGAGGGAGCGAAACGCGGCCTCCTCCTCCGGTCCCCATTTGAACTTCACTCCCTTCGCCGTTAGAGCGTGCAAGGGTTTTGCAATAGTGGCGAAGTGCTCAACGAACCGCCGATAATAAGAAGCAAACCCGATGAAACTACGCACGTCGGAAACGGACGTAGGTGTCGGCCACGAACCGACACAATCCGTCTTCGCGGGATCGGTGGAGATCCCCGAAGAATCGACAATGTGACCCAAGTATCTAACCGACCTACGAAGGAGGTGACATTTGGCCGGTTTAAATTTCAACTTAGCCGATCGCATTTGCAAGAACACCCCTCTCAATCGCTGGAGGTGTTCTTCAAACGTTTTACTGAAAACAATGACATCGTCCATATAAATCAAGCATGTATCCCACTGCAAGCCCGACAAAACCAGCTCCATAAGTCGCTGAAACGTCGCTGGAAAGGAGTGAAGTCCCATGGGTAACCGGTTAAACTGGAACAGCCCCCCTGGAGTCCGAAATGCTGTCTTAGGTTTCGACTCTTCGTCGAGCGGCAACTGCCAAAACCCCGATAACAAATCAAGAGTCGAAAAATATCGCGCACCAGACAATGCATCGAGGGACTCATCCATCCTGGGGAGCGGATACGCGTCAGCCACAAAGATCTTATTCAGGCGACGGAAATCAACGCAGAATCGCAGGGACCCGTCCTGCTTCTTAACCAGCACAATAGGCGCTCCCCACGGGCTAGAGGAGGGCGAAATAATATCGGCTTCTAGCATATCGTTAACAGCCGACTGAACATGTTCCTTCTCCACGGGACTCAGTCGGAAGGGATTTAGCCTGACCGGCGCCGCATCGCCCGTTTCAATGTGATGGTGCAACAAATCCGTGCACCCAATGTCATACTTATGTTTACTGAATACATCAGAGAATTCAATGAGCAACTCGCGCAGCGCACCCAACTGCGCCGCCGACAAATCGTCCGAGGCGGCACATAGCGAATGGACCCACTCAAGGTCTTCCCTTGGCTCAACGTTCCGCGCGGGGCTCGAGCCCACCTGCGCAACCAACCCATCATCCACAGGGACCTGCGCCGCGTGAGCCAGCACGGTGCCCTGCGGAATGACAGCTGGTCGCGACCCCGCGTTCAAAACCATCACAAACGGATCCCTGTCAGCCCGCACCAAAGTGTGAGCCACCGATAAATCAAGACCCCCGACAGCCTTGTTAGAAGGACCCAAAAGCATACTTTGTCCCGAAGCCTCCCTCACCCATGGTTTCCGCAACCGGAGGGGAATCAACATCTGTGAACCCGGGGGCACTTGCACTGTCTGCGTCGCCACCGCTTGTATCGTAGCGCACGCCGTCCGAATGTCAGTAGGGCCCGTCAAAAATGAAATCCGGCGACCCGATGGCAGTTCAATGCATCGTTGATCGATAAGAATTTTAATAGGCATTTTAGCCAAAAAATCAGTGCCCAAAAGACACGGAACTGCCAAAGAAGACGAAACGAAAACGGGTCCCGACAATTTGATATCTCCAATGCAAATGGACGCCCTAACCTGACCGATAATGCCCAACGATCCCCCATTAGCGGCGTAAAATGGCACATCCACTGGAAGCAGCGGACGACATTGGACTGGAAGAATATTATAAATGAGGTCCGATATAATAGTTGCCGATGCCCCTGTGTCCACTAACACCCTAATCTCAACCCCATCAATAGATCCCGTAACAACGGACGAACCCGCCGAAGCAGCCACAATTCTATGCCCCAATTCCGCCCATTCAATGTCTCCCTGGTCCCGGCCGAACCCCCCTCGCCGAACCGAATCCCCGAACCTTAACCGGCCCTCCTCCGCCGCAACGCGGCGTCCCATGTGTGCCGAATAAACAGGCCGAGCGTGTGAGGTGCCGCGACTTGCCGGGGATTGTAGAGATGACTTGGGCTCTCGGTCGTCGTCCAGCCGAGCTCCCATGGCCCGCTGCCGCGGAGCGCGGCACCCGGACGCCACGTGGCCCCTGAGGCCGCAGTTATAGCACGTGACGAGGGTCGGAGTAGATCTTGGTTGCTCCGACTTTCGGCCCGATCGCAGAGGCGACCGGGCCCCCGGCCTCCAGTCCCCTGGTCGTCCCGTGGCGAACGCCTCCTCTCGTGGGCTGACGACTTGGGGTTCGGCGACCACCAAACCCGGGGCTGCGACGACAGCAGCGTTGCAACCAACGCCCTGCTTCCGTTGTAGGGCCTCGTGCGCTTGAATACTCGTGGCGACTCTCAAAGAAGAAATATCAATCTCGTCAGCTGTGTTGATAGGGACCCCCAGGTCCTGCGCCAACTTGAGCAGCTGCTCCAAAACCATCGCGTCTTGGCCCTCCTCGTCCATCCGAGGGAACGCAGCATCAGCAAGAGCCAGCAACGCCGTGCGATAGGCCAGCGCGGTCTCCGTGGCCGCTTTCCGTCTTGCGTAGAAATGATGGCGGCACGCCGAGGGAGGTCCATAGACCCTGGCCAACAAACCCAGCGCATCCTTCAGCGTGGAGCGGTCCGACTTCCGTGCAGCCCTGAAGGCCGCGAGCGCATCGTCGTCCAGCATGGCGGGCAATGCCCGCAGCGCCGTAGCATCGGACCACGCTGACATCTCTTGATGCGCCAAAAACCTTCGCTGAAATTGGCCCCAGTCTCCGCCTTCCGCCTTGAAGGCTGACAACGTGGGCAGGCGCTGCTGAAAAATGAAGTCATCCGCCTCGTGGTTCCTCTCCGCCTCTCCGTCGGTGTGTAAGATGGCGGCTCCAGCAGCAGACGTAAAATGGCGGACCCCCTCGCGCGCTGATGACGTCGATGCGCGCGCTTGGGAACCCACCACCACGTGGCGCTCGCCGTTCCCGCCAAAAGTAGGCCCAGGCGCAATGGCGGGAATCCCCCATTCGTTTTGGCGGGAATCTGCGGGGCGACCTTGTAAAATGTCCCCCACCGTCCCCGCTCCTCCCGACGAGCTGATCTCCGCCAAGATGGACGCGGCGGCGAGCAGCAGCTCCGCCAGTCGGGAGTGCGCCTCACGAAGCCCGGCGTCGGTCCCCGGTCGCTCGGCCGGCGCCGTCGACGGATCCTGTAGCGTGGGCAAGTCCTCCTCCTCACCCCCCGCCACCAGCGGCCCCGAGTCGTCCAGGTTTTCCTCGCGGTCAATCCCGTGGGTCCTACGGGTCTTCCTTGTCTCCATGCTTGGAAGCCCGTTTCACTTCTGACGCCAGATGAAGTATTGGAAAATGACGGCAGGAAACTCCTTGACGGGAACACACTTCTTTTATTAAATCTTGACTTGTAACGATACAACGCGTGGCCTCTCTTCTTCACAATGCGGTCACCATACAACGGTACAACTCGTGACCTCTTCTCTCCGCCCTACGCTTCTCTTGACTCTCTTAGATTCTGTGCTGCTGGCTCTCTGTGCCTCGTGTAGACTCCGCGCCTCGGCTACACTCTTCTCTCGTCTCGTGTAGACTCTGCGCCTCTGCTACACTCTCCACTCGCCTCGTGTAGACCTTGCATCTCTCTCTGGCTACACCGTATGCATACTCGGCTCGTGTAGACCTTTCTCTCTCTCTGGCTACACCGTATGCATACTCGGCTCGTGTAGACCTTCCTCTCTCTCTGGCTACACACTATACATCACTCAGCTCGTGTAGACCGTTCTCTCTCTCTGGCTACACACTATACATTACTCAGCTCGTGTAGACCGTTCTCTCTCTCTGGCTACACACTATACCTTACTCAGCTCGTGTAGACCGTTCTCTCTCTCTGGCTACACACTATACATTACTCAGCTCGTGTAGACCGTTCTCTCTCTCTGGCTACACACCTATACCTTACTCTCCTCTACTCTCCATTACTCTCCTCTCCGGGCTCTATCTCTGCACCTTCGTCTTCATTCTTAGATGGTTCCACTTCTGCCCCCCTACTCCTCTGTGCATCACCTTATATATCTCTTCTTCCCGGGAGACGGAGCGGATGCGGACCTCAACGTCGGCACCGCTCCTCAGTTACCCAATCACCACGCGCTATCTCTACGATCCGGTTCCGCCCAGCGCGTGTTTCCACTCCCCGACCAATCACACCTCGCTGCCACCCGATCACTCCCTCTCAGCGCGTCACCGGCACACAGCCAATCAGCAGCACTACCCCCACCCGCGCACTGACGCCTGCTCCTCCCCGTCAGCGCGCGTCACCACACACACACCCGTACATACGCGCTGGCACACGACGTATACACCCAGCGCGTATCACCACTACACACGTAAACAACAACGCGAGGATAAGTGGGATTATACAGCAAATGAATGCTACTGCATTGGTATTGTTTATTCATAATGAATGTAGGCCATTTCAATACCATACATCAGGCAATTCCATAGGGAAATTAATAAGCAAATAAACTGTGCATTCTTTGGAGTGTAACTTTATTTCTCTTAATTCACGTGGTGAGTGTGACTCAGGTCAAATGTGAGAATTGAGATTTTTTTTTTCAAATGCAGTCGTGATTAAATTTCATCCCATAAATTAAATTAAGGCAATGAAGCCCTCCCGCCCCCTTCCCCTCAGTCCTTAATTTTTGCCCAGCACGAGGCTAATAAGGCCACACTGACCGTGCGGTGCATGTTAATGAGAGTACCACTCGACGGGAGAGTGGACTCCCGTATGTACGGTCATGCGCCGGAGAGGGAGATGCATCAATGCGTGTGACACCCCTGCCGTTACGGCGTAACAAACAACCTCGATAACACCAAAATCACCCAATTTAAAAGGCGCCGATGTCCCACTGAGGTGGCATATTTTCTTAGTTGGCCGTGGTGGTGCACACCTGTAATCCCGGTGCTTTGGACGCTAATCCGGTGGATCCCAACACGACGGGCTATGAGGTGGACCTAAGTTACCATTCCAGGCATACGATGACAAAATTGTATACCTCCGAGGAGTTTAACACGTAGGCTTTCACGACCAATATCATTCATAATAGTGCTTTTTTGGGGTTTGATCGCGTAAATATATAAATGTGTCGTTAAACCCACCACCACCCGACACAGCCTCTGAGGAATTGCTCTGAATCCCTCCTGCTTCTGTGAGATATTGGACCTCAGCAAGATCGAGCTTTCTGCTTGGTTTTGTGCTGTATAACGGTCCAATGTGTAACTTAAAATTTCGGTTTTCGGAGCGAAAGCAGTGAGCCCATATTTTTCGTTGTCTGGCCACGTAGTAGTTTTATTATTCTCCTTGTCAATAACCCTCCACCACCTGACAGCATTGTCACGTTTACAAAGATATTATTTGTACGTGCCAATATTTTAATAAATTATGATCAATTGAGCTCACCGTTGGCTTACGAATTTTCAGTGACTTGATTGAGAATGCTTATCACTTGGATTGTTGGCCAACAGGGCTTGCCAGGTGTCGTAGGTGTGGAGCTGCACAGTGGCTGGTAGATGGTAGTGCTGAGTGGTGTTTTTCAAAATGGGTTTTCTGGTTTCTTCCCACATTACACCAAATGCTCATTACTAGAATTGGCCAAAAAATCCAAAATATGAAACTGCTGAAACGGGGTCAGGATAAATAATTGCCATTATTAATAATTTTAGGTTACTGACCTATCTGTGTGTGTTATTCGCTCGTACATATTGGATGTCTTTCAGAAATCCAGCTTCCTTCAACTTCCAAGATAATAATTTTGCAATGGTTCCAATGCAGGCCTCTACTCGAGATGAGCTTCCAAGCTGAATGATATTTTCCTCTAGAAAAACATTATTTATTTATTTAGCAAAGTGGTCCTGCTTGCTGATTTAAGATTTCAAACTGAGGACTTCTACCATGAAAGCAAATGCTCTCCCACAGGGCGGCTCTTCTTCGTCACAGCAACCCCTGTGATGGTCTCGACACGTGGACACTGGGAAGAAAATTGCTATCACCATCAGCTTTGCCAAACCAATTCCCGCCGACATGACCGCGAATTGACGACACGCTCAATGGGGAGACGTCTCCTACAGGTGCACGGTGGCGATAGCCCCAAAGAGTGGCGTGAACAGGGGACTCGCGGACAAAGCTCAGCAAGCCTGAGACGATTGCATGCCGGGGTGCTTCCGTTCCAATGGTCTATGAGAACAAAAAATAATCCGCCAAAATTGCATTGGGACGACATTAGACGGGGATTATTATGAATGGATGACTGGATCATTCAACGTGATGCTGCCACATTTTATACACTCACGGATATTACAAACACGCAGAAACACATACAAAAAGATTCCCCATGGGATGTCAGGACAAGTTCTGGAAATCGACCACATTATTAAAGCAGGCATGGCACACTAGGGGATTGGTATGGCCAGCACCACTCAGTGCTAATGTTAACATACCATACCAGTTACCAGAGGTGGGACAAAGTCATTGTTATGCAAGTCCAAGTCGAGTCGCAAGTCATCAAATTCATGACTCGAGTCTGACTCGAGTCCAAGTCACATGACTCGAGTCCACATCTCATAGGTGGGACAAAGTCATTGTTATGCAAGTCCAAGTCGAGTCGCAAGTCATCAAATTCATGACTCGAGTCTGACTCGAGTCCAAGTCACATGACTCGAGTCCACACCTCTGCCAGTTACTGTAGTCAATAAATGCTGAGTCAACCTAGGACAACTTTAGACTCCGCTTGTAACTGATGCCTGGGAATCGAACTGAGTTTACCCGGCCTTTGGCACGGTTCACTAACCACTGCACGACGGGTATTTTCACATATAGACACAAAAATAATGTACACAGCAATGTTAAACCACTGCTGGATTAAGTTTTACCCCATCAGTGTTAAACGACCATACTTTAATAGCCTGTTGGTGAAGGGGTGGGAGCTGGCTTCATCTAAGGGGTGGGGGGGGGGGGTGTTCAGGCATCACCATCCGATGTTGTTCGCTGTAAAATCAAACTCAGGTCGCTGGGCTTTATAGGGCTCGGTGTGGAACCACTGAGCCAACAACGCTCCGCCCACATACAACAATTACGAACATTCCAGTGTACTATAACACAGAATGTGTCAAAGGTGAAGTCTTTGCACAGGAATTCTACACACACACACAGCATCCACACGACTGGTATAGTACTTGTTTGAGCATATTCGTGAATTATGTATGTATTGTACAGCCATTACAAAATATTGTTCAATGAAAGTAACAAGGTACGCATACATTTTTATTGAAAGCTTTCGTGACTGCAGGGATTCATATTTTTGGTTCTTTCGGTAAAGTCACGTAGAAGGGAAAAACAAAATCGTTGTTTTTATTATTTCCCTTCTACGTGACTTTACCGAAAGAACCAAGTAACAAGGTACGCATAGCTTGTATTCTATGATCACTGCTTTGAAGACATTAATCATTGTGGTTACAAGAGGAAGATCTGCGATGTCGATAGTAAAACAATAGTGTGACTTTCTGAAGAGTGACATGGGATCCTTAGTGTTCACAAGCAGTAGTAATTTTTCGCTCTATCACGTTCCCACAGCACCGCAGTGAATCTGTGATGAAGCGGCTATCCGCTGTTCTGGGATGGAAAAAACCTTACCTATCAGAGCTCCTTATTATCAGACCAAAATGTATACAGGCATTAAAATGAATGCTGTCTTTTTAAAAAGACGTATTCCAATTCTGCCCTCGGTGTCAAGTAATTCAACCGAGTATCCCTGTGGATGCCTTGCAGAGCAATGCAACCTCATGTTAGAGAATAGCCCTACGGAAGCAGATATCACAGCGCTACCTCTGAAATTCCTCCTAGTTACATCTGTAATAAAGCTCGTTGAGGCAACTTCTGGATTTCGTTTTTTATTCAACTTATCTTACAGTTTAATCCATGCTGCTGATAGCGTGAGAGGGACAGATTTATAGAGAGAGACGCACTGCCACGTGGCAACTCTGAGCCCCGCTCCCGCGTGGCCTCCCCCCTCTGTTTGTTCCCGTTCTGACCCCGTGTCGTTCGTCTCCACCCCTATTTAATGCCCGGGTCACGTGGTACGTTTCCGCCAATCCTCGTTAGCCTGCATGGAATCTTCCAGGCTCCCTCGTCAGCTCCCGGGACCACGCCCCTGACTCATCTCCCCATTGGCTGTGGCCAAAGCCAGCAGAACCAATCCTTATAACTGTCACCTTTCCATCACGTCAGGGCCATGCCCCCAGGCTTCCCCCCATTGGCTGTAAACCAAGACCGGCAGAGCCAATCACCATGACGAGTTGTGATACGTCAGTGAGCCGGATATATCCTCATATTACACATCTTATCCACATGGTGGACAGCAGGACTTTTCCACTCGCCCTGCATGTAAGAATATTTGTCACGTGAGAATATAAACTATTTGTGGCATGACAGTCAAAATGATGTTTTTAATTCGCAGAGCTGGCATTTAGGGCATTTAGCCAATTTAAGTGCATAGCCAACTTAAACGTGGTGGGATTTTTTGCACGGTCATTCATGACTGAGCTGAGGCCATCAATTCACTGTACTTGAAAACCCACAGCAGTGCCAGTTCTGCACTCTGACCTCTGAGCTACCTGGCTACCTCTGACTGGAGAAATGTTTTTTTTTCATGTTATTCAATGCGTTTTGGTTTTCTCCGGACACTCCGGTTTCCTGCTGCACACAAGAGTGACAACAAATAAGTGGCCAAACTCCCCATCTGAGAAAGTATTGAGGCTTAATTTTTCTAGATACGTAATGAACAGTTATTTTCCCCAGTACTTTTTTCTCGAGGTGATATGTTTGCAAGTCACGAAAGCACATGACCACCAGTAGAAGGCAATGACAGAAAATAAATATATTTATTAGCCGTTATTAGCGTGGTATTGTGGTTTACCCACCCAGACAGAAAAACAAATATGGAAAAGGGCAAAAGGCAGTGATGAATTTGATTATTTTCCTTCACATGTGTTAGCTTGGGTTATACCCTTTAAAAATATCATACATTCCATAAAAAAGCTGCAATTTGTCTGAAATTCATCCTGAAAATATGCAAAGCATTGATGAACAAAGTTGCTGCGTTTCATATTGAAGCGTTAAGATGTTTTATTGAATTTAAATAGCCTCTTCTGTAGCGAGACATTCTGCTAAACATTCCTGTGCGGATAATGAGTTACTTTATTTATGACTATTGTGGGCATGCTAAAGGTGATGGCTGAAGATTGAGACCAACTTTTCATTCCAGAGGGCTATCAAGTGTGGCCAGGTCGTCTCTTAAAAAAGAGCTAATGGCTCAGTGAGCTTTACCTGGTAAGTAAACGGCATAGTAGTAGATTGAGTGTCATTCTCTCCCATCAGCGGCAATCACCACTGTGGCACACAATGCCCGCACAGACTTCACCTTTGGTACCGATCCCCTCCTACCCATCAGTGTCCCACCGTCCGAGTTATCTCAGCAGTGTCTATCATTCCGTGGCCGAACCGATAATAATGCTGGATATCCTTGCACTTCTCACCTGCCTGCCAAAACCATGTTGTTTGAAAGTTTGAAGGAATGCTGTTTTATATACGCTACAGTTTGAATACATATGTACAGTGAGGGGGAAAAAAGTATTTGATCCCCTGCTGATTTTGTACGTTTGCCCACTGACAAAGAAATGATCAGTCTATAATTTTAATGGTAGGTTTATTTGAACAGTGAGAGACAGAATAACAACAATAAAAATCCAGAAAAACTCATGTCAAAAATGTTATAAATTGATTTGCATTTTGATGCGGGAAATAAGTATTTGACCCCTCTGCAAAACATGACTTAGTACTTGGTGGTAAAACCCTTGTTGGCAATCACAGAGGTCAGACGTTTCTTGTAGTTGGCCACCAGGTTTGCACACATCTCAGGAGGAGATTTTGTCCCACTCCTCTTTGCAGATCTTGTCCAAGTCATTAAGGTTTCGAGGCTGACGTTTGGCAACTCGAACATTCAGCTCCCTCCAGAGATTTTCTATGGGATTAAGGTCTGGAGACTGGCTAGACCACTCCAGGACCTTAATGTGCTTCTTCTTGAGCCACTCATTTGTTGCCTTGGCCGTGTGTTTTGGGTCATTGCCATGCTGGAATACCTATCCACGACCCATTTTTAATGCCCTGGCTGACGGAAGGAGGTTCTCATCCAAGATTTGACGGTATATGGCCCCGTCCATCGTCCCTTTGATGCGGTGAAGTTGTCCGGTCCCCTTAGCTGAAAAACACCCCCAAAGCATAATGTTTCCACCTCCATTTGTGACGGTGGGGATGGTGTTCTTGGGGTCATAGGCAGCATTCCTCCTCCTCCAAACACGGCGAGTTGATTTGATGCCAAAGAGCTCCATTTTGGTCTCATCTGACCACAACACTTTCACCCTGTTGTACCTCTGAATCATTCAGATGTTCATTGGCAAACTTCAGACGGGTATGTATATGTGCTTTCTTGAGCAGGGGGACTTTGCGGGCGCTGCAGGATTTCAGTCCTTCACAGCGTAGTGTGTTACCAACTGTTTTCTTGGTGACTATGGTCCCAGCTGCCTTGAGATCATTGACAAGATCCTCCCGTGTAGTTCTGGGCTGATTCCTCACCGTTCTCATGATCATTGCAACTCCACGAGGTGAGATCTTGCATGGTACCCCAGGCCGAGGGAGATTGACAGTTATTTTGTGTTTCTCCCATTTGCGAATAATGGCACCAACTGTTGTCACCTTCTCACCAAGCTGCTTGGCGATGGTCTTGTAGCCCATTCCAGCCTTGTGTAGGTCTACAATCTTGTCCCTGACATCCTTGGAGAGCTCTTTGGTCTTGGCCATGGTGAAGAGTTTGGAATCTGATTGATTGATTGATTGCTTCTGTGAACAGGTGTCTTTTATACAGGTAACAAGCTGAGATTAGGAGCACTCCCTTTAAGAGTGTGCTCTTAATCTCAGCTCGTTACCTGTATAAAAGACACCTGGGAGCCAGAAATCTTTCTGATTGAGAGGGAGTCAAATACTTATTTCCCTCATTAAAATGCAAATCAATTTATAAAAATTTTGACATGCGTTTTTTTTTATTTTGTTGTTATTATGTCTCTCACTGTTCAAATAAACATACCATTAAAATTATAGACTGATCATTTCTTTGTCAGTGGGCAAACGTACAAAATCAGCAGGGGATCAAATACTTTTTTCCCTCACTGTATGGGGGAGGCAATATGTCAGTGATTTGCACACTGAGTTATGAACCTGGCAGCCTTGATTGAAATTCTGACTGCGGCTAATACTTGTGACAAGTGATGCCTGAACCAGTACTGCCCCCGCCCACCTTTCATCAACCCGTACTGACCAGTGTGGTGAAGTATGGTCAACGCAATACACATGACTAGCAACCCTAAGCTCCAGAGCCGAATGCGGGCTCTTTAAGGACTACGTTGTCAACATTATGATGCAATCCTTCCACAGGCTAGTATATTCACAGGTAGCCATAATGAACGATAAATATGTTAATAATTTCACCAGATGATTAAGAATAAAAATACGTTATCTTTAACGGCTAATATCTAGTTTAAATGTGATTTTTATCGTTCCTGTGAAACTATGGCACCTATTTAAGGAAGTTGACAGAGTGATTTCGACTCCATGGATTGTTATTTTGACTTTCTGGATTTTGTCCAAAGGAAACGTATATAATCTCTAAATTTGGCTGTGAGAATTGTTCTTCAGCTCACCGGTGAGATGACACAATAATAATAACAGGCGAGTTAAAAACGTGTGTACATGTTGCAATTAATTTGTTCGGCTGTGTTGGGTGGTGGAGGGTTCTGAATGACAGATTTGTTGGGATCATTCCGTGGCCTAACCCAAAAATAAATTATGAATAATGACGTTGGGTGTGCAAACAAGTCCATAAAAGAGGAGTTTTAGGTTAATCACGTGAATATAAATGTGTTGTGAAACCCGCCACCACCCGACACAGCCAATCAGTAAGGTTTGTCACGGAAACAAAACATGTCAATTCGTTACTAGTGGTGTATTAATTCAGAGACACTAGTAGGAGGCACTCTCTCTATTTTATTCCGGCCTTTACAGCAATATGGGATAACTACATACTGGGTCAGGACAGCCAACATGCTTCCAGACCCACAGCTTCGAAGAAGCGAAGACCACGACGACCGCAGCACGACGATTTCCAGTCCAGATGGCAGCAGCCCCGACGGTGAGTCGGAGCTCGCCTTTTATCCTCCCCAGCGTGGCCAGACTCCGCCCTCGGCCACGCACCCTTCTGGATCCCCCAGAAGGCTCCGGGCTTCACCCACGTGGGTCCAACTGGTAGAACGCGCTGCTACCCCCTCTCCCATTCTCTACCAGTCCCCAGCGCTACGCGCTCCAGGGACTCATTCTATGTCACTACACTAGTACAGCACACCGCTGTGTTGGAGAGTATACCCACAACATTTACAATTCGAGTACGACGTTTCACCAGTAATTACAACCAGCATCATCAGGCGACAGCCAGGTTTGTGTTCAATTGTGCAAACAAGTGTAATTTATTTTGTTTGCTTTTTCTCTGCTGGGGCTAGAGCATATGCCACCACGTATTTACATAATTCACATGTCTGTCCTTTATTCATGATTCTAATTGGTCAGATTTGGATAACAGTTACCACATTAATATATACGGAACTTTTTGGCAATGGACTAAAATTTGATGCAGTGCGGTAATCGTAAAAATGTGAAAACTTATATTGCTGAGATCCTGCTTTAAAAACCAGGCAGCCACTTGTGAATAAAGCATTTAAAAAAACACATGAAGAATTAGTCTGATTCATAGAGGAATTCAAACGCAAACCCTCCTTCCTGCAACATTAATACTCATTTCCTCAGAAATTCTGCTCAAAACATCTCTGTATTAAATGTGCAAAAATCGAATGCTTGAAACCTGCAACTTTAAATATACTACCATTAAAATGGGACAAATGTAGCGAGATCTGCTAGCCAGGAAAAAAACACTTTTTAGAAGCACCACATCTTGTAATCTCAGAATTCGGTATTACTGCACCGCATGAAACGATAACTGTTTGCAAATCTCTTTTCCATGTGTGGTCATGTGCAGTTGGAGTTGAGGCACTCAATTGCTGTGCACGTGAGAAGATTTCCAATTGCAGAGGGAAGAGCCACTCTTTTATTGACATGCCAGTCCTGAAGCTCAAGCGCAAGACAAGATAAATATTGGATCCCCACCATAAAATAGCCCTTCGGTGACATTGCCATAGAGCCAAATCTGGATTTTAAGAACTGTGGGATCACCCAGAGAATGGCACAATGTCCCAGAATTATGCATTCAACAGATAAAATGTACGACAACATATATACCGGTAGAATTTGTGTACTATCAAGAGTTAACCATGAAAAATTAAAGAAAAATAAACATTTTTAATTCTTTAGACGTGTATGGCATTTGCAGATGAAAGGTGACGGTTAAGTCAGAGCAATATATCACTGAAATGTTTCTTTGTTGAAGTTCAACACAATGTACAATGAGAGGGACTTTTCTGAAATTTTCAAATGTACGTACGCACAGCTTACGAATTTTGAGAAAATGTAAATCTCAATGAAGCCTTGACAGCAGTCTTGCATTCACACACATACACGCACACACACGCACGCGTACTTGCCCTGTGAATCTCAAGAGGCTCGACACGCATTCCTTAAATATGGTGGCTATAGCTATTTTGTGTTCAATGTTCAGCTCTTATTGAGCCCTAAAGGTACCATTATAAGAGAAAAATATGCAACTGTGGGATACCCTAATTATTTTGCGTTATAGGTTTGATCTGGACAGTCTGTAAATTGGCATCTGTGTTCGAGAGGCAGGAACTGATATGTACCGAGATCTGCTGGTATTGTATTGAAAAATAAACTGGATTATTTTTATATACCGCAACTGACTGAGAAATATGTCTGGTTTCGGTCTGTGGAAAAGGAGCCAACCCTACTCTGGGTGTAACAAATGCCCCACGTCCCTTGGAAGCCAAGTGCATTGGCTACCAAGACGGGCCGCTCCCAATGTAGACCAAATGTCATCTTTGGTCTCAAATTAAGAACCACAGATTTGACCTATAAAACGTGTGAAAACACCAACCTCGTCATTGGAACAATGCTTATATCAATCCTTTGACACAAAGTGGTTCCTTACAATCACAATACATGCATCATTTCGTGTATCAATTATTTACAATCTAAATGCATTGTGATTAATTAGTTAATGTATAATCTGCAGCCACTACAAATGCATCTCAGTGACAAATTATATTTCACAAAGGTTTTTTTTTTCTGGCTGGTTGGCATATGGGCAGGCAAGTAGGCAGTGGGTAAAATTACCGGGCACATTTGCATAATGATATCATCCACATCCCACAGCGTTGGGCCGGGTTCATGCGAACTGATATAATCCCGATCTCATCAGAAAGTCTAAGTTGGTTAACATTTATATTTTAATGCTTTTTCCATAATCTGTCCAATGCAGTTTTGGAAAGACTTTCCTTTTAACTTCGTGATCTGCGACAAGAAGAATAGATAACATCGCTATACGCTTTAATTTGGGATGCACCTATAGTATAGCAGCTATCGCAGTGGATAATCCGGAGGTCGCTGATTGTGATTCGATCTCCAGGTATGGCAGTTGAAGAAATGGTGCAAGTTTCTTAAGTTCACCCTGCCTCTGAGCATCGTGGTGGCGAGATGTCAACTACCCCGCCTGGTATACAGGAGGTCGTGGGTTTGATCCCGATCCCGACTCTGACGCCTGTATATTTTGGAGTTTGTATGTTCTCCCCGTGGTTGCATGGATTTTCTCTGGGTCCTCCGGTTTTTCCCTCCACATTTAGAAAAATGCGTTTAGAGTATTTCGCAGGTATACATTTCCACGTGATAAGCCACTTCGCTGAGTTACCATTTGGAGGCCGAGTCGCTTCTGAAAAAGAGCTATGTAGCTTAGTGGGCCTTACCTGGTAAAATAAAAAGTGTTTTTTTGTCTACCCAACAGCATAAATGGGCACACTACAGTTAGCCAATCGGCAGGTTTGTGTGGTGAGGTAAAGTATGGGCACTCACACCTCTTCAAATATGTCTTTGCAACATCTAAGAGTACGCGGAAGCCCCTTCCTCCAGCAGGGGCATTTGCAAGCAATTGCAGGGCTGCACCTTTACCTTCCATGGTTTTGTGGTATTCAGTGATGCCTATGAATATTATATGAGTGACTGGGAACCGCTTCTGCGTAGCAACTTGACTTAGTAATCATTGGTGAGGGGGATCACCTTCAATGTTTACTTTAAACAATCTGGTGACATTACATTTTAATATTGGGCAGGCAAAGGGAAGGAGAGGGAAAGGGGTCAATCCAGGCTCAGAGCCCACCAGCTATTCAAATGAACGGATTAGAAAGAAAAGAGGATACATCTTTAGACAACAATACGAAGGTGCTCAATAATATGTGTGTATGTTGACCTTTTACCCCGTACGTAGCGAACCATGCTAATCGGAGGTACGGGTGAGCCAAGTTATATGTTCTTTGGAGTCAAGTCTTTATTGGACATTGCGATTTTTCTGTTTTTATCAATTATCCAACTTCCAAGTTGTTTAATACATCTGTAGTCATGTTAAGTAGATCCAACTTCCAAGTTGTATAATACATCTGTAGTCATGTTAAGTAGATCACTACCGCGCGTAGCGCCAAGTGCAGTACCGTTCAGGATGCCACTAGGGGCACGGTACTGGGTACTAGCAGGAGGAAGCCTGATGAGTCCTACCGACAAAGTAGGGGACTGCAGCCTCCACCAGCGCCGCAGGGAATTACCACAGAGTGCGCCACTGGGGGAGTGTGGTGGGGGGCGGCAGGTGGCAGGGGCCATGTGAGCACGAGTCACCCCCACACCGGGTTAAGCACGTGATGGGCCGCGGTGAGTAATGTGGGCCAAAGGTGAACGAGGGGGCACGGGGGAGAGTAGCTGAGAACGTCTAGAGAGTTCGCGAAAGAGGCGTGGTTAAGGGCGGAGCCAGAGAGGGAACAGGTGCAGTGTAGCCTGGAACCATCGGGAATATTCTGGACGTAGGGCGCGGCCGAGAGTGAAGTCAGGCCACGCCGAGAGAGGTAACAGGGAAGCCCAGAGACAGATTCGGGCTGTCTGTAAGTGAAGTGGAACCCAAGTGCTACGTCTTAGTCCCTGTCTTCGACATCGTGGGTCAAGCAGTACCTGGCTGCTCTGACCTGATTATAGTTATCCCGTACGTAAGAGAAATAGGTGTATTGTGGTCCTATGCGTAACATAAGTGAGAATAGGTGTATTTAGTTCCGTGTGTAACAGTGTTGCATAAAGTGTAGAATAAACGTTGTTGCCTCCGAAATAGTGTCTCTGAATGACTCACTACACATCCATACAAGTATTGTACTATAGATTTGGAGATGCACAGTATACAACCATACCTAGAAGAGTTAACTCGATTTAAGGGGGAACAGCTGTTTCAAAACCTGTATTACAGTGGTGTAAATGTAGGTCATAAATGCCTGGAGCATCTGCATATGTCTAAAAAGTAGGCTCATATGTTAGTCTCATTTGTCTGGGAAAAGAGGACAGAATGGTTGTTTGCTGGGGATGTATTTTTCCGCTGAGAATGCATATGATATGAACCATGACGACATTGAAATTGCGAGAATCTGAGCAAGACTGATTTCACACCTAGATAAATGTTCCCATATAACAGCCCCGCTTTGCTTCAGGGAACAGCGCACAATTCTGCCACAGAATTGTGCCGCATTTCTTAATTGGCCAGTCGCTGCCAAGCACTCAGAATATATGGCAGCCGATTTAACTACAGTGAGGGGGGGATTGGTGCCCGAATGGAATACTGAATTTATAGAAGGTGCAGCCCTACAATTGATGAGCTAAACTAAAACTATTTTTTATTTTAGCAGGTAAGGCCCACTAAGCTATATAGCTTTTTTTCAGAAGCTACCTGGCCACTAAATGATAGCTCAACGAAGTAACTTTTCATCATGTGGGAATTTATAGCAGCCAAAGACTCTAAATGCATGTTTCTTAAATATGGAGGGAAAAACTGGAGGACCCGGTTAAAAATCCACACGACCGAGGGGAGAGACACGCAAACTCAAAATATACAGGCATCAGGGTAGGGATCGAACCCACAACCTCCTCCATACCACGCGAGGGAGATAACATCTCGCAACCACGTGTATATGCCACTTTTGGCAGGATAGCCACTCGAAGGAGCTGTAGAGAGGCCCTCAATAAGGGTATTTGGCCTACTCTTCCACACAGGCCAGATGTGTTTGAAGACGTGGGAGAACCCACACTTAACTCCACACGACCTGCCAATTGACTGTGGTGGTTCCATTTAATCCAGTGGCTCAGTGGTAGAGCGAGTGACTCGCAATTGAAAGGTCGTGAGTTCAAATTCTCGTTGGCGGTTGGCTCAGTCCATTACTCTGTGTAACAATTTTTTCCTTGTTCCTGGGTAGTAAGTGTTATTTCTTAATTGCTTATGCCTCAAAAGTGCAGAAAATGGCTATTATTCCCCACAAACTTTGCTTTTGTGACCAGGACAGTTATATTTTGAAATGTACATATTTTCCAGAACATTCCAGATAGATTCAGTGCTGAGTGAACTTCGAGTAATTTCTAGAACATTCTATAACTTTCTAGTAATATAAATAGTAGTATAAATACAGGGGTCTTAAGCCCACCAGTTCAAATCTTGACTTAAAGCTTTCGTGACTGAAGGAATTCATATTATTTGGGTCTTTCGGTAAAGTCACGTAGATAGGTAAAATCATTTTTTAACTATGACGTTTCGACCGCAACACAAGGAATCGTCATCAGGTGGAGAAAAAAAGGGGGGGGGGAGGAAGCCTCTAAAGGCAAGCTGTTTATAAAGGTTTAAAATGGGCATAGCCCAACTGTCAAAACGGAGTGGGAGGGGCACAAGAGCCCTGGGGCAGCATGAGCGGAGAAGGTTATGTTAATTTGAGGGATTAAAAAACTGGTGAGCTTCCGAAGGTGCAAAATTGGAAACATCACAGCCAGTTATGACTCAAACTGGTTGATGACGTCCTTCCAGTGATTGCTGAGTTTGTACCCATCCTCTCCGTTGAAATTGTGTCTATGACGCATTTTGCTATGTCTGCAGCCAATTTATCAAGACAAGAACGAAAAGTACTCTGTAGAAGCATCTAAGATGTGTGAAGCCTACAAGACATATTTCGGCATGCCTGTCGGGGATCAAGACAAACTCTGGGCACCTAATTTCACCTACGAGCAATACAAAAACTCTGGAAGGTAAGTTGGACAATTGTTGCTCAGAATATCATGTTATAAAACATTTTAAATTGTAAAAGTTTTGTATTTTTAAATGTTTTACAATTTTCATCATATATGAAAAATGTTGCGAGAATTTCTTACACATTAGTCATGAGTGAAATAAATTTATTTTTGTAGGATGGTACAGAGGGGAAAATAGAGCCATGAAGTTTGCTATCCTAATAATTTGGCGGGAACCCACTGACCACTCAAGCAACTGCTACTTCTGCATGGTGGACCCTTCCAAACGTCGGACTGCCAAGAATGCACCTGCTATCACGTATCCAGATCTTCCTTCATCAATCGCCTCGGTGCCACACTGCCATGAGCCCCCCGTACCCACTCCTCCGGAGAGAGTGCAGCCATCTTTAGAAGTGAGCAGCAAGTCAGAGAGCGAGGAAGACGTAGATCCAGATGACAATTTCAGAGGTGGAGCTGAGGAGAGAAACTTATGTGCTACCCCAACTAAAAAGACCTCAACGACTTGATCAGAGATCTTGGTTTCACCAAGTCCAATGCTGAGGTTTGACGTCTAGGCTCAAGCAGTGGAACTTGTTGGATGAAAGTGTGCAAGTCGCAGATCAGAGGAAGCGTCACCAACCTTTTTGCAGCTTCTTCGCCTGTCATTGAAAATAGGTACATTTCAAACTAACACTGTCCTGGTTACAAAAGTAAAGTTTGTGGGGAATAATAGCCATTTTCTATACTTTTTAGGCATAAGAAATTACGAAATAACACTTACTACCCAGGAACAAAAATTATGTTACTTAGTGTTATCTCTCTGGGGTCGATGCAATGATTTCCACTTTGTGGGCATGTTAACAGTGATTGTCCTATGGATAGACTCGCCTCTGCCATTGGAATAAATATCGAATTTCCACCACTTGCTCGGTGCTATAGAGAGTAGATTAGCACCATCTCAATGCTCAATTGATCAGGAAATCACTTTGCAGTTTGACTTTTTGATCCCGTGAACATCTGTGTCGCGCTTACATAGCCGGATCTCAGAGGCAGTTGAGCTCCTATTGGAACCATCAGAAACAGGGTTGCCCTTAGTTTTCTGGAAACAGACAGATGGCGGAAGGGCTTCCATCAACAGGAAGCTCTAGAGAGCCCCTCTCGTGGGTATTTCACTCTGCCCTTCCACGCTGGCCGTACATCTTGGGCAGATTAAAACAAATCATTTTGTGATACTGCATTGGCATTTGTGCACAAGCGCAGATAACACCAACTTACCTCCGTCATTAATACAGCCTTCAAGGTAAAATATAGAATAGGTGACGTTTCAGGCAATGGTTCCTTCTTCATAGCACGTGTGTATGTATGTATGTTGAACTTCTTTCGCACTGTAGGTGCCCAACCATACAGTGAGGGAAAATAGTATATGATCCCCTGCTGATTTTGTACGTTTGCCCACTGACAAATAAATGATCAGTCTATAATTTTAATGGTAGGTTTATTTGAACAGTGAGAGACAGAATAACAACAAAAAAATACAGAAAAACACATGTTAAAAATGATATAATTTTATTTGCATTTCAATGAGGGAAATAAGTATTTGACCCCTCTGCAAAACATGACTTAGTACTTGGTGGCAAAATCCTTGTTGGCAATCACAGAGGTCAGACGTTTCTTGTAGTTGGCCACCAGGTTTGCACACATCTCAGGAGGGATTTTGTCCCACTCCTCTTTGCAGATTTTCTCCAAGTCATTAAGGTTTCGAGACTGACGTTTGGCAACTCGAACCTTCAGCTCCCTCCACATATTTTCTATGGGATTAAGGTCTGGAGACTGGCTAGGCCACTCCAGGACATTAATGTGCTTCTTCTTGAGCCACTTTGTTGCCTTGGCCATGTGTATTGCGTCATTGTAATGCTGGAATACCCATCCACGACCCATTTTCAATGCCCTGCCTGAGGGAAGGAGGTTCTCACCCAAGATTTGACGGTACATTGCCCCGTCCATCGTCCCTTTGATGCGGTGAAGTTGTCCTGTCCCCTTAGCAGAATAACAACCCCAAAGCATAATGTTTCCACCTCCATTTGTGACGGTGGGGATGGTGTTCTTGGGGTCATAGGCAGCATTTCTCCTCCTCCAAACACGGCGAGTTGAGTTGATGCCAAAGAGCTCCATTTTGGTCTCATCTGACCACAACACTTTCACCCAGTTGTCCTCTGAATCATTCAGATGTTCACTGGCAAACTTCAGACCGGCATGTATATGTGTTTTCTTGAGCAGGGGGACCTTGCGGACGCTGCAGGATTTCAGTCCTTCACGCGTAGTGTGTTACCAACTGTTTTCTTGGTGACAATGGTCCCAGCTGCCTTGAGATCATTGACAAGATCCTCCCGTATAGTTCTGGGCTGATTCCTCACCATTCTCATGATCATTGCAATTCCACGAGGTGAGATCTTGCATGGAGCCCCAGGCCGAGGTAGATTGACAGTTATTTTGTGTTTCTTCCATTTGCGAATAATCGCACCAACTGTTGTCACCTTCTCACCAAGCTGCTTGGCGATGGTCTTGTAGCCCATTCCAGCCTTGTGTAGGTATACAATCTTGTCCCTGACATCCTTGGAGAGCTCTTTGGTCTTGGCCGTGGTGGAGATTGCTTCTGTGAACAGGTGTCTTTTATACAGCTAACAAGCTGAGATTAGGAGCACTCCCTTTAAGAGTGTGCTCCTAATCTCAGCTCGTTACCTGTATAAAAGACACCTGGGAGCCAGACATCTTTCTGATTGAGAGGGGTTCAAATACTTATTTCCCTCATTCAAATGCAAATCAATTTATACCAATTTTGACATGCGTTTTTCTGGATTTTGTTGTTGTTATTCTGTCTCTCACTGTTCAAATAAACCTACCATTAAAATTATAGACTGATCATTTCTTTTTCAGTGGGCAAACATACAAAATCAGCAGGGGATCAAATACTTTTTTCCCTCACTGTACGTAGCAAACTGTGATTATCAGAGGCCAGGAAGCTAGAGTGGATAATAGATGAAGACTGCACTAAATACCATTTTGGAAGAAGTAAGAGTACCCACACTTCACTCTACCACATGTGACCTGTTGATCGACAATGGTGCACCCATTTATACTGCTGGATGGACAGGGGTGGCGGGGGGCATTAAAGAAACCCGTTTCCTCACAAGTCCACTGTGGTAACCATTACACCACAGCAGCATACCTCCAATGAATGAACGTGGAAGTTAAAAGTCAAGCATTGAGCATTGAGCCAATCATAGGATATCGTGGACTGAGGTTAAAGTATAAAATTAGGGGCAACAAATGGCTTGGTAGTTTTGGTAAATCTTTCAGGTGTCCAGACGGCTCTAAAGTGACCAGGAGGTTACAGATTCCCAATGCCATTGCTCCTATACAGGCAATAATGTGATGAACATAACACATACACGCAGAAGCTGAAGCAGTAGCAACATAACATGTACATATGATTTGCTGAATGGGTCAACTAGAATAAAGCCTATGTGTTAAACAGAATACAATTGTGACAAATACGTCAACAGCTGGCCCCTAAGAGAACGTGAAGGAACATTGTTGATGATGGGATTTTATCGAATGTACATGTCAGCACCAAGTTCAAGTCACCGGCAAGTAGCACAACTGTTGTTGGGCCAAACTATTTATTTCTTGCATTTACTTTGCCTAACAATATATACATGGAGGGGAGAAGGGTAAAGGAGTAAGGGACACATTAACAGGGCAGGGGAAGACACAATTCACAGCAATGTCAGCAAATGAGAATACACTTACGGGAGGCTACACGTGAGGAAACTACAAACTAACTAAATCACGAGTGAAAAAAAACAATCGCATCATGGAACTTTCATGCTTTTCTTTCGACTTATGTTTTGTACATGACGCGTGATCGCCTTCAAGAATAAAAGCGTTAGACCGTGGAGGGCCATAAATACTCACCGAGCTATAATCTACCCACGCGAAGGGAGCCCGGGACAATTATAAACCAACCCAGGAGATCACAGCGCTGGGAGAAGAGATTAAAACGAATTAATCTCATTTTGGATTCCTCCGCATCCATTTCCTAGATTCTGTCTAGGCTCGTCGCGGGAGCGCATTCGCCGCTTGTTTGCAGAGGTTGACGGCGCACATCCAGCTGCGGGTGCGATAACCATAATAGTTGTACGAACCGTTTGCTTCACCATGGATGTTAAAGATCCCCATGACATAATTCGCAAGAGTAGGCCATTATGTGCTGGTTCCATGGTTCGAATTTGCCGAGTGGGTATGTACGTATGTATGTTGAACTTATTTCGTACCGTACCTAGCCAACCATGCTAATCGGAGGTACAGGGAAAGGACAACAAGCATCATTGAACGTTCATGCTTACTCAATTTGTATGATACATAACGGCACTCACCGCCCCCTTCTGGCAGACTGATGCCCCAGGTCACCCTTTGCAAATTAAACTCATCCTGGTTTCTTGAGTTCCCACCTGGTTAAGCAAGACATTTTGTTTATGTCCTTGCTGGTTGCAAACTCTAATAGATGCTCACCACAGCTAAATTATATTTGAGCAAATATTAAACATGTATGACCCATTGGGCCTATTCTGAAGCCATGCCACTAATGCAATAATGAAATAACATATGTGGAATAGAAATGTATTCATACATAATATAATACATAATATTAAACGGTCAGAATGCATTCGTCACATTTTAAGGTCAGTTGCAATGTCAATGGTAAATTTAACAGTGGAACCCGCCCACCTTTGATATGCACAAACGTTTCCATTATAGTTTTTTTTCCAGCAAATTCATGATGTCCACCGCAAACAGTTCATTATTATTATTAAACCGTACGGCCGTCGGAAACCCAAACACGCTTGGTTCACACAAAACGTTAATAGATTCAGTGTCAATCGTGGACTTGAAACTTGAGCCGTGTATTTCTTATGAATTGCGACGATTATGGAGATAAATCCGTCTGCTCCATAGATGCGTCGGGGGTCGGGGTTGGGCAGAAACCGAGGGCAACCCCTAGGGCAACCCTGCTGCTGAGGATACGGAGTTGGAGGCTGGTGGTCTCCCCTGGGAGCTCGGCCACCTCTGAGGATCCAGCCTGATTGGGCGACGCGGATATTCATGGGAACAAAAACAAAAGTCAAATGTCAAAGTGATTTCTTGCTCAAGTGAGCACTGACACAGTGGCGGAAATTCCATATTCCTATGGTGGAGGTGCGAGATACCAACAAGACAACCACCTCCTCGCCAAAGTATTCCTCGTTTTTATCAAAGGATGATGGGCTGAGTTAACCTACAAACCAGGTTTTGAAGGTACAACCTGTCGATTCCAAGCTGCTGGCTCACACCATTTAGCCACCTGGCCCGATAGGGGCACAGACACCAGACAACACAACAGCCAAGTATGCAGGATACGGGTTTTGCTTTTAAGTTGTGAGGGCAAGGGGCCATATTGCTCCTGTTTCCCATGTTAAGGGGCCAATCACCTAGAATGTGCCTGATCTCGTTACATCTCGGCAAACTACGCAGTCTGAACCTGGATAGCACCACACGTAACAGGTGTTAGAGGATGCGCGGCCACGTGGTGGGCAGCAGAGAGCAGTTGTACTGTAAGTCTGTAATTATATGCTGCCCTATTTATGCGGACCATACCTCAATATGCACCGACCAACGTGGTGAAGTATATTCAAACAACCTCCGTGACCTCTACAGTGTGAGGAGGCCCTCATCCAGCAGTTGATTGAAACATGGCCATACACGTACTTGTGGCTATGGGATGGAGCGATACCCATGAATATGGTGACCTAATTTCGACTCCTGGCCATGACAAACATCATGTAACATATGAACTGATTTTGGGCCCTTCTTTCACTGTCACGCACTGTTGTGAAGTATAGTCAAACTTCCCCGATGACTATCATTTCATTGATAAGGCCATCATCCAGCAGTAGATTGATAAAGGACTGTAATATAATAATTATGTGTGGCTAAGGTGGTTCATGAAGGAAATTGAGGACACAACATGGTGAATAAATATAATCGGAGAGGCAGCAGCCCCCCTCTAACCCCCGTGTCCCCACACCATTGAAAGCAGCAGCTGAATTGGCAGCACAAGTTAAAGGTGTCACAATATTTTCAGCAGTGGCCGCCTTTATATGAGGTTAGCAAAAAGCCGACAGCTCACCACCCACTTGTGACCCGTCATCGTGCACTGTTGTAATTACATTTGCTGTAGCTATGGTGAAACACATTTAAACGTGTTCAGAACTTAAATGCTAAAACACCTCATCAGTCTCACAGAGTGCCGGCTGTGTAGTCATGTGGTCTGAAGTGCACTGCCACCCTTACAATGGTATACTCCTTCTGGGTAATGTCCCATCGTGCAGCGTTCTACCGTTAACATCATTAGCCATGATCAAGCCACTCCTGGAAGCAGGCATCACCGAGCCAACACGGCCATACCTGCCGCTGAGGATCGTGGAGAGATGAGCGAGATATCAATATTTACGGAAATCTATTGCACGCTGTGCACGTCTCGAGGCGTTATAAGCGTGACGCACGTTACTCATTTGAACCTTTTATAGTTTCTATCTCTCTCCTTGAGGTTCATAAACATACTGGGACATAATCATATCGGGTATGTATCGCAAGGAATATTTCTATAGTCTTTAGTCATTTATAGATGCTTTCCCGGTGGATATGAAATAAAATAATTATCATTATGAAATAATTATAATGCAATTTATAACGCACGCAAATTTGCGGACATAACGGCCGCAACTCAGAGGCGCGGAGCCAAGCTCAAGAGTCACTCGAAAGCGTGGTTGTAGAGATTCGTTTTAAGTGTCTCTTGAATGAGATGATTGAGGTGATGCTGCGAATGTGCAGAGGGATAGCGTTCCAGATTGTTGGGGCAGCCACCGAGAAGCGGCGCATAGACGTGACCATCCTGGATCTTGGTATCAAGAGGAGGTCGTGAGTCGCACTGCAAAGGCATCTGCCGTGTGCTGTGCTGCAAGTCGTCAGTCGGGAAGAGAGGTATGGGGGCAGGCAGATGATGTGAAGGCATGGTGGCAGAGGCAGGCGATCTTGTATGTGACCCTGCTGGCAATGGGTAGGCAGTGGAGGGCACAGAGACAGGCAAGTGAGTCGAGGCAGGGATGAGTGCGACCAAGGACGATGCGTGCCAGGTTGTTTTGTAGTCTTTGAAGTTTTTTGAGGTTGCCAGAGGAGGACCGGACTAGGACGGAGTTTCAATAATCGGGGTGAGACCCAACTATGTAACATGCCAATGTGTTGGCAATTTCTGTGGAGTTGAGAGGACGTAGGTGTCTGAGAGCCTTCAAGTGAAAGTTACAGGAACTGATGATACGATTGGTTTGACGGTCGAAGGATAAAGTTGAATCTAGGATGACACTGAGGTAGCTGAAGTGATCGGTGAACCTGATGCTGTAACCAAATATGTGTATGTGTGTTGGGAGCGTGGGTTGAGGCGTTGCCTGGTACCTAACATGATGGCTACTGACTTTGACGGATTAAGGACAAGGTTGTGTGCGGAGAACTACTGTTGTAGGGCAGTGGTGCATTCCGAGAGCCTCTCAAATCCAGACGCAGTGGGAGAATTGATGGCGGTGAATAGAATAGTGTCGTCCGCGTATGAGTGGTGCTTAACACCGAAGCTTGCGATGAGGCGGCCGATCGGGGAAGTGTAGGCGGTGAACAGCAGGGGACCGAGGACGGAGCCCTGGGGGATGCCACATAATGTTTTTGTTTCAGGAGATGTGGACGAGCCCACCCTGACTGAGGATTGCCGATCAGAAAGGTACGACAGTATCCACTTGAGTGCTGAGCCACATATACCGAAGTCGGATTTCAGGAGGGAAGTAAGGAGTGAGTAGTTGACGGTGTCAAAGGCTGATGAAATGTCCAGACTTATAAGAGCAACGATGGAGTCGGAGTCAATAATCATTAAAATGTCATCGAGCACTCTGGTGAGTGCTGTTTCTGTGGAGTAGTTTTGACAGTAAGCTGACTGGAAGGCGCAGTAGTTTGGACAGGAGGTGATGTTGGGTTTTAGCTGTGCGAGGGCGAGTCTTTCGGGGAGTTTAGAGATATTCGAGAGATTAGTGATGGGACGATAGCTAGATGAGTCATCAGGGTTGAGACTTGGTTTCTTTAACAGGGGGGAAACCAGGACAGATTTGAGGTTGGATGGAAAGCACCTATAGAGAATGAGGCATTTGCGATGTTCCTGATCATGATGGCGAGTTCCGGAGCACATTGCTTGAACAAGGAACCAGGGAGGATGTTGATTGGAGATGACTTCATGTGAAGTGATTGAATCAAAGAGAAAACGTCTTTTGAAGAGATCGGCTTGAACGTTGTTAGAAAGGTGTCTGGGTGAGTGCTTACAATTTCAGAAAAAGGGAGATGGGTACGATGGTGCAATGTGAGGGAAGACGTGCAGGAGTTTTCAATGGTGACCAGCTTGTTGGTGAAGTAAGTTTTCAAAGAGGTGGCAAGTTTCAGTGAGGCCAGGGGATTGCTAAGGTGAGGGGCCATGGTGCTACCAGAATTTAGAAGATCCTTGAGGGTTTACAAAGGATGCGTGGTTTTCCGGTAGCTGTTTTGATGCGTTCTTGAATGTAGGAGGAACGTGAGGCAACGATACGTTCGTTGGTTTTCCTGCAGGCAGCTTTGTAGGCAACTCGATCAGCAAGAAGAACACATTTCAAGGCGCCTCCTGATTCGCTTAGCAAGGATGGCGTCTCTTGAGAGCCAGTGAGTTTCTTGGGAAGGTTGCCTAGTGGTTCGTGGTTTGAATGGTGCCAGCAGTCCAGCGCCACCCTCATGTCAGCTTCTAGTTGAAGAGCGCAGACAGTTGGATGGGATGATGGGGATAACATTGAAGGCGAATTTTCGAGTAGGTGCTGTAGAGTGGAAAAACTTGATACCCTTAAAATTACGGGAGTGGTTTTAATGGCGATTGGCTTGGGAATTTGAAGGGAAAATAGGATGAGGTGGTGGTTGGAGTAACCAGTTTGAAAAACTCCCAGTGCAGAGATGCAACGATCCAGGTCAGGTTCCACAACCAGGTCAAGCATACTCTCAACATTTGTTGAGGAAGCTCTGGTGGGGCCTGAGTTGGTGAAAGAGACCATGGTTATTTTTTGTAAGAGTTATTCGAGTCAAGTGATCACATTGTAAAAACTCTCCACTAGAGGGTAGGCAGAGACTCCTTGTAAACAAGTTGTGTGCAGCTTAATGGAGCCCTGCTTAATGGAGCCCTGCTCCATTAAGCTAAGTAAAGGCTCCAGATGTGATAAAGCTTCAACATATAATTTACACTCAGAAAAACAAAGTGTCACTGTCTGGTTTGACGGCTGAAGTTACTTTTGAGGAGTTATATTTAGATTCTCTCTTTGAAAGGATTTGAGGCTTCAAAGGCTCACAGACTGTTCTCTGGATTATTCAGATGTGGCCGAGTGAAGCAAAGTCAAACACGGCAGCTTCCCAATCCCTTCACAGATATTGTACAGCCCACACATAAGTATTAGGGTGGTGACACGCCTGAGCGGGTAGCGTGCCTGCAGCTCGTTGCAGACATTTACAGTTTGGACCAGATGGCCACCCTGGTTAACACTGCAGTGTGTGTATTCACTATAGACACTGTGCGTCGTCCGCTTCACAGTGGACATCATAGATCCTGTGATATAATTCGAAAGAAAGTAGGCTGTGTGTGCTGGCACCACGGTTAAAATTTGCAAAGAATTGCTAAATTACTCACAAATTGCTGAATTGATAAAACAAGCAGCAACATCGCCCAACACCATGAAACTACTGCAACCTATTTATATGTAACATAGCACCTTCGTTATAGCCTTGCACTATTAGAATAACATGGATACCAAATACATTAATAACCAAATTCAATTATTGATATGCCTGCTATAAAGTACACTCTTCGTTCACAGCCGTCCAGACAGCAAGACGGCAGGGCTTCGTTACAGGACTGCTCGTTAGGCCATTGGCGATGCAAAGCTTGCCGCATTAAAGCAACCGTGTGATCTGTAGGAGGGCCGATGGGCCACCATCTGTGGGCAGCTTACGGGGGCATCGCTAGTGCCCACAGTATGGCAAGGGCAGCTGCTTTTCGCAGACTTAGGGCTCTGTTTTTGGCAGACTTCATTGCAATCAATTCTGGGGCACGGAGGACAATTGCACCATCAGGCGAGATGATGTAATTGCATTAGGAATGACGAGCTTTTTGTGCAGTCTTACAGAAACACGACAGAAAGGCTGACAGGCAAACACGATGCATTAGACCGGTAATGAGATAATCATATGTTTCTCCATCGCCCGTTCAATGCAATAGCGAATTAACCAAATTAGATGCATTTTATTTTGTCATTACGCCAACCATCGAGTTAAAATATATTCATGAATGCACATCAAATGACCTAATGCTATCTGCGGAGTTTTTATATGTAAAACGGGTGCGTGATAATTCCACCCCAATGAATATAAACTGCAATGGTTATTCTATGCAAGAAATCGTCACTGAGCCTCGGGAAGATCCTGCGTGGGATGTTTGGTTCATTTCATTCCAGGATATGTTTGTTTATGAGAAAATTAATTGGAGGAGTGTCATTCGTACAAGGATGACGTGTATGCATGTTGAACTTCTTTCACACCCTACGTAGCCAACCATGCTAATGGGAGGTGTGGAAATGCATGCACTTGTGGTGTACCACCTTAAAACAGTACATTTTCTGCCTGCAAAGCCTTGAGATGCCACCCGAAGTGTAATAGATTAGTCCGCAACTCTCCACGGAACACACGGTATCCTGCATCATTCCGAAGTTGAAACATCATTAAATAAAAGGCACGAGCGTGTACATTAGCAGCGTATCAATAATTAACAGCCTGCAACTTAACAATGACAATGCTTATGTTAATTTTAGAACTTTCGTGACTGCAGGAATTATTATTTGGTTCTTTCGGTTAAGTCACGTTTAACCGAAAGAACCAAATAATAATGCTTATGTTTACATACCGGTTCGCCAAGTGACACCATAATTATTCATGCATGCGCATTCAATGAGCACAATTCACATTACAAAGACATAAATTGTTGTTACCTACAAACCTTCATTTTCCCCACATTATAACAAGGGAGCCATAACATTGTTCATATATACATGTAGCTGAGCCTCCTTGTCACTTTTTGCAGCACCTTATACATGAATGCCAATGTCAAGGTCGCTGGCTACAAGAATCATCAAGTCAACAAAGTAGACAAACCTACATGCCCAGCTCGTGTGAATTAGCATCATTGGGATAAAAAAAAATATGGGCAAAGTGAATGGCACCTGATCTGCAAAACCAAATGACAAAAGACGTCTTCATGTGAGCACAAAAATAACAGAGGCTAAACCCAGGATAAGTGCGAGCATCCAGAGTTTGAGGACAGGGGCTGGTGTCCCTGTCGCAGTGCATCATCATTCTTTTATATATATATATAAAAGCGACACCATGCCAGAGATTGGTTTTCTTATCATACTTGTGAAATAACTTGGACGGACGACTGTCTACTAGGAGCCTCCTTTATCACGACACAATAACAGGTTCCGCTCCGTTTCCCGCCCTTTTCCCGTTCAAAACCTTTTCCTCCAATCGCTTCAAACCCTGCCTCCCGACCAATCACATTGGAGACCTCTCTCCGTCAATGGGAGACCTTGAATAAACATTTAAACACATTGGCTTGGGGTGAGTGCCTATTAATTTCAGTCATTGCACATTTATATTGTGCCTTCACTAAAGGTGCTGTACAGTGAACTAACTTTGGCACAAGATGGTTGGCGAGATGGAAACGAGATGAGTGGATAGGATACGTGTGCAAAATGGGGTGGTGGTGACGACGATGCGTGGAATAAACGAGGATGTAAACGAGATGAGTGGATGGGAAATATGTGCAAAATGAGGTGGTGGTGACGATGCGTGGAATAAACGAAGATGGAAATAAGATGAGCAGTGTCTCGGCCTTGCTGTGCCCTGCGTTGCACCACTATCCGAGTAGTAAACCTCGCATTCAAGAAACTTTCAGAGCCAGGGTGAACATCCGACTCCAATGTATTTCATAAATAGAACGAGGTAAAAGTTATGGATAAACACAGCACAAAATGCAGCATCTGTTAATACTTGCAATATCAATGCAATGAATGAACACTGCAGCATCATAACATTGTCTAAGATAACATGCATCTCAACAATAGGTCCTGGATGGACCAGGCACCTACATTAGCACTGAATAGCTATACAACAAGAGAATAAGCTACTGTGTTAAATAAGGTCACTTTGTGTAATCACCATACTGCAACCTAAATGTACAGTGCTGCATAAAACACTGAGCTGTGGATGAGATACTTCTACATGGGCACAAGTCTGGCTCGACTTATCCAACTACAAATAACATTCACAATAATGCAAGTGGCAGGTTTCGTTGTTAACTAGGCTTCATGTTCATCATAACAATTTAACAGCATCATAAAGGCATTTACAGCATTATAACGGCAATCATAACATTACAACAGCATTCTCAGTAGTATAAGAACATAAACTAACTTACAGACAATGTCTCTTAAAGGCTCACAATGAACAGATGCACCCGTCTTCACTGAGACTCTAATTGTGCCTCCATTTTGTACTCTGTGTAATGGCTGACACGCCTGCCTCGTGGCTTAGAGAACCTTACATCGTAACTTCCTGGTCACGTGACCAAACTCAATAGATATCAGGAAGTTATTTTGTAAACACACCCCCATATCTGCCTTGGGGCAGAACAAGCAGATTTGATGATGGGTGACCATGGGGAGTTGAGGACGAACGGCATTAGAACGAGTGGGGAGGACAATGATGGGAGAAGGAAGGGTGGGCAAGAGAGAACAAGTGGGTTTTAAGAGTAGAGCGGAAGGTAGTGAGAGAGGGTGATTGTTTGACGTGCAAGGACAGTTGATTCCAGTGAAGACGGGGAGCTAAGAAAGATAATGCGCAAAACCAAGATTGTGCACACGGAAGAGGAACATAAATAGACAACACATATTTAGACTGGAGGGCAACTTCCACCCGAATGCGGTGGATTCTGAGTTAATGGCCACCTATCCTCAGCAACTGTATCCAGCGTATAAAAAAGTGTGTGGCTTTGTTCCAATTGACTCAAGAGAGTTAAATATCGAGTGTAGGCACTTGGGATGGTGCTGCTGAGACACTGGAGTTCAAATCCTAGCAATAGTTCATTAATTAAAGCAGGCTCTCAATGGTAATGGTCCAGCAATCTTACCAATGATTTCGAAGATCAAATCGTGCAATATTATTTCTCCTCTTAATTTTTTTTCCACCAATGCTATCCTCATTGTGTTATGTAGAGACATTGAAAACACTTTGCCACTATCAACGTTAACTGCTAATTACCTAAAGCAACATATCTTATCTATACGTCTTATTCATAAGGCAGTGTGGGCTAATTACGGCAATGACACAATAGTAATAGCTTGTGTGAATTAATATAACCAGAGAAGTTCGTTTTTTATATTTGTGTATGGGTGCAACCATGTGCTTCATTCGTCAGGGTCGCAATTCGATTAAACTAAATCGATTCTTGCTTTTAAACATTGCTTTAAATGTAGCAACCTTGATTGGCTGAAGTGTTCACGTGAACTACTTACATATCACATGTATGAACTAAATCTAAAAAAGAAAAATCGATTCTTGTTTTTAAACATTGTTTTTGGAGGATTCAAATGTATGAATAAATAAAAACAACTGTTAATTTGTTACACATGCGATTCAATTGAAATAATTGGATGGATGCCCCGTTTAGTTACTTGTTTGTACTGCATTGAGTATGAATGCAAATAGCCCCCTAGTGGCAGACAATACATAGTGTACGAAAATTAACACGTTAACAACCTTGGCAATAACATTGTGGTATTGCTAGTAGACAACGTTGTTTATTCCAAATCTTTACTTATTTGTAAAATATATATACTTGCAACGATTGATACATTTCTGGGCTATCACTTTACTAACATTGTGAATGGTTGGCTTGTGGGTGCCATGGTGGCAAGATGTTAACGACCTCGCCTGGTATACATGAGGTTTTATTTGCATGTTCTCCCCGTGGTCGCGTGGATTTTCTCCGGGTCCTCCGGTTTTCCCTCCACATTTAGAAAAACGCATTTAGATTATGCTGTAAATTTCCACGTGATAAGCCACTTCGTTGAGCTTTCACTTGCAGCCATGTCGCTTCTCAAAAAGAGCTATATAGCTCAGTGGGCCTTAACTGTTAAAATACAAATACTTTTATCGTAGTTTAAAATCCAGGGTGAATAGTTAAAATGCGCGTGGGCAGAAACATTATTTGCCCATTCCCATAAAATTATATTTGCTTGCAGTGCTTGTGAAATGTTTTGAGAGAGGCGTACACACTGTTCTGGGAAGGCAACACTATTTATTACTGAACACAACGTTAACTCGTAACGATCACATAGGGTGGTGACCACCTATCCTCACTAACACTCGTTAACACTGACACTCTGATAACAATGGTGTGGCCAAGCAGTAGCCCTCCTGACTGATTGGAGGCTTGATTTCACTCTTCATGAGGCGTCTTCATCCCGGACTCGAGCAGCCCCGCGCCAGGTGCAGAGGCCGCTTATATGCGCCTCAGCGTGGCCAGGCCATGCCCCCCTTTGAGAACTCTCGAGAAGGCTCTGCTTCTTGCCTCGTGGCCCCCAAGGTCCCCCTGGGGCCCCCGGCCCCCACCTTGATCCGGTCACGTGTCCGGTCGGGTTCATCCAGAGTGCCACTGCCTCACACAATCCCCGCGGCACTGACCGACACCCTCCTGGCCCCCCGACCCAGCCGTCACCTCATTCCCGCATCTGCACCTAGTGACATCATGTGTGTGTGTGAGGCCCAGACGGTAGTGACGTTCCCCGCACATAGTGACGTCAAGTCACTACACTTGCAATGAAACAGGCGATAACAGACCATGCCTCCACGAAAACAGAGCAGCCTTTTTTTGACTTGGCGTCTTCATGGATATTATATTTTGTGACACCGCTGCCCCTGTTGTCAGCTGGGAATTTCCCAAAGCTGGGCAAAGGCCTCCCCAAAATTTCTTCAATTCCCCCCTTTTCTGAATTGCGCTTGTCCAGTTGTGGCCTTCAAACAATGTGATCTCATCTCAGTGCCACTTTTCCAATGTCTCTCTTTATGTCTATTACGGTATTGCGACATTTACCTGCATATAATCAGTGTTGGAATCATGCACATGCATTTTTATAATCAAAGCATTCCTAGGGTGATCATTTTCATTGCAGATGCTCTTTTGCTGCTAAGTGCCAATTGCTATGCACTAAATCAGTGAAGTAAAATACTGTAGAGCAAGGCAGTGTCTTCCTGTGTATAGCATAGCAATCCCTTAAAATAAACGCGTAGAATGCATACAATTATTATGCAGTGGGTCCTTGGATCAGGCCGGAAACTGTATACCTAATTGAAAATATTGATCATCTCAGATTTGCTGATTACATATTCATTAAAATCCCCAAAGGGAATGAACTCCAGGGAATGTTATAATAACTTAATAAAGAAGGCTGCAAAGTTGGGCTTAAGATAATTAAGAGCAAAACTAAAGTAATTTCCGACAAGTTCACTAACCAATTGAAAATATGTCGGAGGCTACGCAACTGGAACACGAAGCAGATTTTGTAAAACTGGAACAGCTATTGCAGGAGGACCAAGAACAATCTATATATATAAAATCGCAAATCTGTCTGTCTGTCTGTGTGTGTGTCTGTGTGTCGCCGGACCATACGCAGTTTCATTGGACGGCGGTTGCCTCTGGCAACGGGTAGCGACGCATTTGCCGCCGGGTGGACGCCATTTTTAATTCCCGTTAAAAATATGCGCACGCATTTGTGGTATAAACTCGATATACCCAGCGTTGCCCGGGGGGAAAATACATTTAAAATCTTATGAAAACTTTCAAACATTACATACCAATGAAAAAACAACTGTGTAATTACTTTTAAACCCGACGCGCCAAGAATCGATTCTCTGAATCGCGCAAAGGAATCGAAGGTTGTAGATTACTTTAGATTCGGACGATTCCCGTTTACTATAAGTTGGTTAAAGTCGATATAAACTTAATTCTAGATTTGAAGCTTTCGTGACTGCAAGGAATCATATTCTTAGGTTTTTTCGGTAAAGTCACGTAGGTAAAACATCAAAATTAATGAAAATAAAATAAAACAAAAATCACGACGTTTCGGAGGCAACACAAGTCTCCGTCATCAGGTGGGACCGATATAAACTGCTACGAACGGGACATATCCGGCGTTGACCAGGGCAAAAATGTAATTAAAAACTCCTGAAAAAATAAAAAAATGAAATAACAATGAAAATGAAACTCTATCATTCAAAATGTAAACCCCCTACATGCCAGGAATCGATTCTTTGAATCGCACAAAGGACTAATCAAAGGTTGTAAATTACTTTAGGAGCGCGCTTCTTGTTTAATATAAGCTGCTTATAGAGTTGATATAAACTGCTACGAATGGGAAATATCCGGCGTTGACTGGGGCAAAAATATAATGGTGAGGGCGGTTGTGAGTGGCGATTGTGAGTGGTGATTAGTGAGTGGTGAGGGGAGGTTGAGTGGTGAGGGTGAGTGGTGAGGGTGAGTGGTGAGGGTGAGTGTTGAGGGTGAGTGGTGAGTGGTGATTGGTGAGGGTGTGATTGGTGAGGATGAGTGGTGAGGGAGAGTGGTGAGGGAGAGTGGTGAGGGTGAATGGTGAGGGTGAGTGGTGAGTGGTGAGGGTGAGTGTTGAGGGTGAGTGGTGAGTGGTGATTGGTGAGCGTGTCATTGGTGAGGATGAGTGGTGAGGGAGAGTGGTGAGGGAGAGTGGTGAGGGTGAATGGTGAGGGTGAGTGGTGAGTGGTGAGGGTGAGTGTTGAGGGTGAGTGGTGAGTGGTGATTGGTGAGGGTGTGATTGGTGAGGATGAGTGCTGAGGGAGAGTGGTGAGGGAGAGTGGTGAGGGTGTGATTGGTGAGGATGAGTGGTGAGGGAGAGTGGTGAGGGTGAATGGTGAGGGTGAGTGGTGAGTGGTGAGGGTGAGTGTTGAGGGTGAGTGGTGAGTGGTGATTGGTGAGGGTGTGATTGATGAGGATGAGTGGTGAGGGAGAGTGGTGAGGGTGAATGGTGAGGGTGAGTGGTGAGTGGTGAGGGTGTGTATATATGTAAGGTTATTACGAAATATATTTTTCACCCGGGCAACGCCGGGTACTTATGCTAGTACGATTATATACATAGGTGGGCAAGAGTGGGTCAGGGTGCTTTGTGAAAATTTTAACTCGATTATGAAAATCAGCATACGAATTCACCTCCAGAAAACATCAGTGAGTACTTCCACTGATGTCATGGATCAGAAATATAGACGGTGATGAAGAAAATTGAACAAACGCTGAGAGTTCCGCGCAGATGCGAGACGTGTGGGCAGATCAGCTCCACGGTAGGTTCTGGTGTCAAGGTCATGGGCCCGCGACCGCTATTCCGTCACTATGTAGTCCAGCAGATGTTCTTGCTTGGACCCAGCATGCATCCATGATGTTGTGTGGATGCGCCGATGCCAGAATTACAAGCCCATGGGCTCAGAGACGTAGCTAGGATATTTTGCGCCCGGGGACGAACTATAAAATTGGCGCCCCCCCCCCCCCCCCCCGTTTAATCACATTTTCCTATTACCTCGAATAAGGAATAACAATAAAAATGTTAATGAAACATTGTATTTAAAAAAGCAAATTTATAGAAATTATATTACATGGCTCACTCAGTCACTGTCGTAGACTGGTTGACATAGTCTACAAAAGATGATTTTTTTCTCGATTTCACTGTCGCAAACTGGTCAATCACGTAATAAAAATCTGTTTTTTTCCAATGTTTCTCTTTCAACACTAATGTAATGCGGGCGTAAACGGCTTCGCGGATATGACGTCATGGGGGGGAGGAGTTAGGTGACGTGTGAGAGAGGGGTGAGGTCTTAAGGGAGAGATACCGGAAGAGACGGGAGAGTGTGGGAGATAGAGTTAGAGTGAGGCCACGCAGGGCGGAGGTCGAGGAGTGGCGAGATCGCCACACACACGGAGAGTAAGACTTGGCACCGTCGGCCAGCGGTGACCAAGCGCGGGGGGAACGACGGGCAGCGGTGGAGCTGCAGTGAGGGCAGCGGTGGAGCTGCAGTGAGGGCAGCCGGAGGACTGCACAGGGGATCTGCAGCGGAGCTGCAGAGGTGTGGAGGCTACGGGAGCGAGGGCAGCTATGGAGCTGCCAAGGAGAGAGTTCTGAGCGAGGGCCGTGTGGGAAAAGTGTAAGAACCCGAATAAAGGACAACGGAGACAGACCCAGGATCGAGTCCTTTATTACACTAAGAAGAGCAAGATCGCTGAGACGATCTTGTCCCATTGAAGCACGCAAATACAACAAAATATGTTTCAATTTGCTGAACGACCGCTCACAGCTTGCAATTGAAACTGCTATTGTTAATACAATTTGCAGTGAAATTTGCAAATTCGGAAATATGTCGTCTTCAAAAAACACAATAAAACCAAGAAGATCCAAAGGAGTTTCTGGTAGAACTTCATTCCGGTTACTGAGCAGCATTTTGCAATCGTCAATTTCTGTGAAAAGTTCGTGGCCATTGATGTCGGTGTCATAGAAATTTCCAATATCTGTGCAATTTCGACGAATTGCATCGACATCTGTGTCGGATAGAAGAGTTTTGACGTCCAGCAGAAATCCAAATGTTGTGTTCAGGTCTTTTAGTCGTAAAACCCGTGTTGACATCTCCTGTTGAAGTCGATAAAATACGCTCTTCATAACGCGCACAATTTCTTCTTCTGCTGAAAGTCCTGCATCTCTTGCCAGTTCTCCTGGCATCTTCCGACGTCGCCTAATTCTTGTCCACATCGATCCCCCAGGCTGTGCATCTTGTTTTGGCGTTTTCTACAGCAACTTGGCTCAAATCATCACGAAGCTTGACAAATTCATGCTCCAAAGATTCAAGATCAGTTGCTGCTTCCTTGAAATTCATAGTAGGATCCTGTAAGCGCTTCTGAACACGGTCAATTTTTCCAAGAATGACATTCCAGAAATGTAATAAAACTATGAATTTAAAATTTAATACGCATGCCTGTAACTGTTCTGCATCACTACTGGTTTCAGGCGTCATAGTTACGTCCTCCGATAATTTGTCTAGCAGCCCTACTAGTTCATCCAGTCCTTCATAGATAGCTTTAACAGCTTATGATCGTGCACTCCAGCGTGTTTCAGGCCGTCGTAGTTTCCGCCACCAAAAAAATAGTCCAGTGACTAAGGCTGAAAGACTGCACCTGTCTGTTGTTTGGGACGTTCTTCCATGTAAGTTCTTAATAGGCGCGCGTACCAAAATGTAATTACATATAATGTAGGCTGTGTGTGGCGGGATATATAAACTTTAAGGTTGAGGTGTAGATTTGTGCAGTAGTTTCAGGCTGCCGCGCCCGCCGCAATAAGTTATAATGTAACGTTGTAAGCCTCATTTTGGCGCCCCTTTACCTTGGCGCCCGGGGACATATGTACCCCCCTGCCCCCCCCTAGCTACGCCTTTGCATGGGCTGAACAAAAATCTAGCAGCCTCCCCGTATAGCCTTAACAGATTGTTGTGGCAAGTGCTGTGAGCGAGTGTCTATGAAGGCCGGCACGGCACGCGACAGGGTGGGTGGCCAGCACCCCGCCCGGCCGCATTTGTCTCCCTAGCGGCGGCATTTACACATAGCAGCAGGTACACATTTGAGGCTGAGTCGACCTAGGGGGGTGGGGGGGGGCGTTGGGCCGGCACCGATTCAGGCAATCGCCACTGGTGTTGGTCGTGAGCGGGAATGGAACTCGGGGTCGCCGGGTTCGTAGCACCGCACGCCAACCGCTACACTACCGCTCAACCCCCAACGGAATCTACACGCACGTACAGCCACCAGCAGGCACACGTGCGCGTCACTCACTGCATCCGTCTTCGTCGCTGTGGTCGCCGCAGTCGTTGTCGCCGTCGCACTGCCACTGCTCGAGGAACACATGGATTGCAGCAGATACAAAATCGTGTTTATTTTTTGTTTAAAAAAGGAAGTGTGGGCTTGGGGCAGGAAGCATCAACAGAAAGGATGATGGCAGGCAGTGAGACTACAAAGTGACAGTCGAGGGAGGGAGGGAAAGCATTCGAGATGACAGCCACCTCGGACATGGATATATGATATCAGCGAGTGTGCATTGAATTGTTACACGGATGAGAGATGGTGACTGATTGGGGAGGCCTTCATTCAGGTGCGGATTGATCGTGGCTGGTAATGACGATGACATGACTGTCTGGCACAGTGGTGAGTGCAATGCTCAATGAACCTAGCAATATGAGTTTGATTGCTTGCCACGGCTAACATCAGTGACGAATGATATCTGTACTGGCCATGAGCTCTCCCTTTAACCAACCTGCACTGACCAGTGTGGTGATGTATAGTTAAACAACCATTTCCACATGATAAGCCACTTCGTTGAGCTATTATTTGTGGCCAGGTCGCCACTGAAAAATAAGCTGATAGCTTAGTGGGCTTTACCTGGTAAGATAAAACATAGTTTAGTCTTAATCATATATATATTTTAAAGTGATTTGTTTACATATTCTTTGGGTCTTTCGGTAAAGCCACGTAGATTGAAAAAATAATAAAAAATAGAAATAATAACAATATCATGATGTTTCGATCGCAACACAAGCAATCGTCATCAGGTGAAAAAGAGAGAAAGCTGCTGAGGGAGGCTGTTGATAAAGGTTTAGAGATGGGCGGAGCATCTAATGTTAATGTAGGAGAGGTCTCCGTAATCTGCAGTAGGTCTATACCAATCAAAGAGCTGTTTACAAAGGTTTAGAGATGCTTGTAAATGTAAGCTCGGAGAGAGCTAGGAAAGAGCCATCGCCACATGGAGGTGGAAAAGGATGGCAAGCCGCCATTTACGAACACAGATAATGGTGGCTGTGTTAGTAAATGTAAATTACTCCACCTCCACGTGGTGATGGCTCTTTCCGAGCTCTCTCCGAGCTTACATTTACAAGCAAATTTCTTACATTGACATGCTAATCTCTCACAATACAATGGCCACCCCCACAGCTTTGTTTCTGAGTTACATTCACTAACACAACCACCGTTAGCTGTGTTAGTAAATGGCGGCTTGCCACCCTTTTCCACGTCTATGTGTCGATGGCTCTTTCCTAGCTCTCTCCGAGCTTACATTTACAAGCATCTCTAAACCTTTGTAAACAGCTCTTTGATTGGGGTAGACCTACTGCCGGTTCCTGAGACCTCTCCTACATTAACATTAGCTGCCCGGCCCAAAAGAACCAAAGAATATGAATTTCTGCAGTCACGAAACCTTTAAGTCATGATTTGTTTACTGTGCAATCCTATCGTGTTTTTGCATTGTTTGTTCTTGTGACGTTCTGACCCTCCCCAACTGGACATCTGTGAAAAAGAGCTTCATTGCTCATCGGATTCGTGCAGTATAAATCAAAATTTCCATTCTGAATCTGTGAAGTACCGTTGATGACTCTTGGACACCGTTGGTGAGGCACACGTATTTATTCCGTACAAGTAGTCACAACTGTGGACATACAATACTAGAGGGGGTATCGGCCCCCTCACCCGGCTAGCTGGGAATACACTGCTAGCTATCTCTGACCTACCTCCTAGTCCTCCACTAACGGGCTAGGGGAGGCTGTCTGGCCCGACACTGGTAAGTCGGGCTACGGTACCCGGAGTCCCAGAGCACTAGCTCTGGTTCTCGGGACCACGCCGCTGGCTCGGTCCTGCGCGGCCCTGACAAGGGCGGCGTCCCAGGGGAGTCCAGGGCTCTAGCTAGACGATCTTCGGTCTTCACTGGTTTAGCTTTAACATTCTGCCCCGAGCCCTCTGACACATCCCCCTTTATACTCCACCCCCGCTGAGGGGTGGGGCCCCGGGCTGCCTGGTGCGGACGTCGTTGAGAGCACCCCCCCCCCCCTGCACTCACGTAGCCCCGCCCACTGTGTTTGTTTCCCATAAGCTGCCATGCATAACGGCTCTCTCTCTAACACCCCTACATCACCCCCCCCCCCCCCGCATAGCTTGCAGCCGTCCCGGCTGCCAACATACAAAAAAAACGACAATAAAAGCGCATTTACCCCCTGACCGCGCGTGTGCCTCACTATTTTTCAACATAACACGAAGAGAACAACAACAAGAACCAGAAAACCCCGAAGGGAAAACAACCCGACACCCCCCCCCGAAAAAATACGAATTCCGTAAAAGCAACGTATATACAAATCGCAAGGAACCCCCAACACACACACAACACAACACAATGTGCCAGGAGCACACCACCGACGCAGCGCACAGTAACCATACACGTGAAAATAAAAAAATAAAAAAATGTCTTCTTTTTGTGCATCCTAAGAGTCTGCGCATTCTTGCGCGCGTCCTTGCCGCAGGCCCTTCACACGGGGCAACCCCGGATGGCGGACCATCCGGTGGCAGCTGTCCATTTCGAAGTGAGTCTGCGCTTGATGTCGCGAGACCCTCGGCATCCCCCGTAGGGGTTGTTGGGCGGGAGCCCGTCATTCCTGGTGCACCTGGGGGCGGGACAGCCGGCAACACGTCAGGTGAGAGCAGCAGAGACGGACCCTTTGAGTCGGCCGACCCCCCACATCTTTGGCCACGCGTGTGTGGAGTGGGGCCTCACACCGCAACGAAGGGTTTCAGCCTAGAGGGGTGCACAAACCACCGGCGCTTCCCCCATTTGATGCGAACGCACTGAGGCCGCAAAACCTCGACCACCTCGACGGGGCCCCGCCACGGCCGCACCAGTTTTGAGGAGGTCGCGAGTGGTACCTGGGGACAGTGCAGCCATGCCCTGTCCCCCGGCTTCCACTGTAGCACATGCGCGCGACCCAGTCTGAGGCGCTCATTCGCTTTCTGACGCCTGTCGGAATTTAGCATGGCAGCATCCCGTGCCTCAGTCAATTTCGCAAGGTTAAATTTAACATGGTCGGCCAATTTAGTTTTTCCCAGTGGCGCGGGGATCTGCAGCTGTGCCCGAACAGGTGGGTCAGGTTTGCGGCCATACATGAGGAAGAAGGGTGAAAATCCCGTCGCAGCATGGGGGGCCAATCTGTATGCTGCCAGGACCCCTTGAATTTGCAAGTCCCAATCGGTCTGTGAGTCCGAAACCTGCTGCGACAACATAGACGTGATGGTTCGATGCAGACGCTCGACCGTCCCGTCAGTTTGCGGGTGATAGGGAGAGGTACGAATTTTTTTCGTTCCCAGGAGCTCACAGACCTGTTGGAGGAGTTTGCCGGAAAAATGTTTTCTCTGGTCGGTCAGCAGCCGCTCCGGAGCACCTTTGTCCATGACGTAACCTTGGACAAAGGCCTCCACAATGGCTGCTGCCGACTGGTTGGCCAGGGGCCAGGCCATAGGCCAGCGCGTAAAGTATTCCACCCCGGTCAACAAATATCTATTGCCCCTAGGGGTGGCGGGAAATGGCCCCAGAATATCCAGCGCGACAAGTTCGTTCACTCTGGAGACTCTGATAGACTGCAAAGGTGGGTTTGACTCCCGTGCTGGTGGTTTTCGCTGCGCACACCGAGGGCATGATGCCAACAGATCTGCAACATCCCTTGTCATGCCTGGCCAAAAAAAATCAAGCTGGAGCAAGGCGAGGGTCTTTTGGGTACCCAGGTGGAGGAGGCGCTCATGAGCAGCCCACACCACCCTACCCCGCAACCCAGAAGGGACCACCAGCCGGTGTCGATGGGATTTCCCGTCCCAATGCATCAGCAACCCCGCGTGCATTTCCCATGCGTCGGCATCGCCCGTCCCCCGCCCCGCCTCCCCGGCGCGACGACGCGACGCGAGGAGGGAGGTATCCTCCATCTGGAGGCGCCCCCATTCATTAACAGGCAAACCCAGCAGGGAATCTTTTCCCTGTTGTGTGATAGAATTTGGAAGCAATGTTTCGTCGGCGGCGGCGGCCGCCAGGACCGGAACCGGCATGTCCCCTGCTGGCTTGCAACGTCCCGACCCCAGGAGGCATGCACATTCGGAGGTGGTTGGCATGCGCGACAGAGCGTCCGCGTTGGTGTGGCGAACGCCCTTACGGTAGGTGGTTTCGAAATCAAAATCCTGGAGGATCTCCAACCATCGGGACAATTGTCCCGATGGCTGTTGAACTCGCAGGGCGTACTGCAGTGCCGCATGATCTGTGCGGACGGTGAAATGCCGACCGTACAGATATGGGCGATACTGTTGGATGAAATAGACAATTGCCAACAGTTCCCTACGGGTGACACAATATCTTTGCTCCGCTGGAGACAACACCCGACTGCCGTACGCAACCACCCGTTCCATGCCGTCAACCACCTGGGAAAGCACGCCCCCAATACCCGTGTTGCTCGCATCGGTGTCGAGCAAAAATGGTTCCGAAAAATCGGGGTAAATAAAGGGAGGAGCTTTTACCAGGGCGTCCCGAAGGGAGCAGAAAGCAGCCTCCTCCTCCTGACCCCAGTGGAACCGAACCCCTTTTGATGTTAAAGCGTGTAGGGGTTTGGCAATCGTCGCAAAATCAGCGACGAACCGTCGGTAATACGACGCGAAGCCAATGAAACTCCTGACCTCTCCCACCGAGGTGGGAGTCGGCCAGGAGCTGACACACTGCGTTTTGGCGGGATCGGTAGCAATACCTGAGCGCCCCACGATGTGCCCCAAATAATGCACCGAATCGCGTAACAAATGACATTTTTGGGGTTTGAATTTCAAATTAGCAGCCCGCATCTTTAGGAAAACCGCCCGCAACTTCTGGAGATGTTCGTCAAAAGTTTTACTAAAGACGATAACGTCATCCAAATAAATCAGGCACGACTCCCATTGCAATCCAGCCAAAACCAATTCCATCAAACGCTGGAAAGTTGCCGGCGCTGAGTGTAAGCCCATCAGCAACCGGTTGAATTGGAACAGGCCGTGCGGTGTACGGAAAGCAGTTTTAGGCTTTGAATCATCGTCCAGAGGAAGCTGCCAGAATCCCGAAAGTAAATCCAGTGTGGAGAAGAATCGCGCTCCCGCCAAGGCGTCCAGCGATTCGTCCATCCGTGGGAGCGGGTATGCGTCGGCAACTGAAATTTTGTTAAGGCGCCGAAAATCAACGCAAAACCGCAACGAGCCGTCCTGCTTTTTAACCAGGACGATCGGCGCTCCCCAAGGGCTGGTGGAAGGAGAAATGATGTCGGCGGCTAACATGTCATCAATAGCCGATTTGACATGGTCCTTTTCGGCGGGACTTAACCGAAACGGATTCTGGCGTATTGGCGCGCTGTCACCCGTGTCAATATGGTGACGCAGCAGATGAGTGCAACCCAAATCGTATTTGTCCCGACTGAAAACGTCGGAAAATTCCCGCAGTAGCGTTCTAAGCTGTTGGCGCTCTGAATTTGACAGGTCCGTCGATCCGGCACAAAGCGCATCGATCCACCCTCCATCGCTGTCCGAATGTGGGTGCGGCCGGGGAGCAGTGCCGACGTGATTCGCAACAGGTTCCTCGCAGGGCACCGGCGTCGCGTGAGCAAGCACCGTCCCTTGAGGAACTACCACTGTCTGTGACCCCACATTGAGGGCCGTGATGAAAGGGTCCCCGTCCCCTCTTACGACGGTCTGGGCCGGAATCAAATGAGGTCCACTAACCCCGGCCCTAGATGGTCCCAGCAGAATTCCCTGGTCCCCAATGCCCTCAGCGAAGGGCCGACGAAGTTTTAGAGGCACCAACATTTGAGCTCCCGGCGGCACACGAACTGTTTTAACGACGAACGCTGGTACTGTTACGAACGCCGTCCGAGCCGCAGTAGGGGAAGGCAGGAACGCCATGCGTCGTCCCGACGGGAGCTCAATGCATCCCTGGTCTATTAAAATACGAATCGGCATTTTGCCCAAGAAGTCCGTCCCCAGCAGGCACGGAACCGCCAGCGAGGAGGAAACAAAAATCGGGCACGACAATTTGATATCCCCGATACAAATTTGCGCTCGAATCTGTCCAATGATGCCAATAGAGCCCCCGTTAGCAGCATAGAATGGGACGTTAACCGGCAGTAAAGGACGGCTCTGGACAGGTAGAATATTGTAAATGAGTTCGGAAATGATGGTCGCCGATGCCCCCGTATCGACCAGGATGCGTACCTCCACCCCGTCAATGTGTCCCACCACGGCCGACGACCCCGACGACGCGGCCACAACGCGATGGGCCAACATGGACCACTGCCTGGGTTCGATTTGAGTCCCCATAGTGGTGCGTGTTGGCCCGTCGTAGCGCAATGTCGGCCCCCCGTTCGTTGCGGTGTGCGAGTGTGTGACGAGTGTGTGCTTGGGCCAAACATGAGGGGTGCCGCGACTCGCCGGATTATGTTGATGGAGCTTGGGAGGAGGAGGGCCGGCGTCCTGTCGAGGCGTCGTCCCGCGCTGCCGAGGAGAGCGGCACCCCGAGGCGACATGGCCCCAGACGCCGCAGTTGAAGCAACGCAGGAGCGCCGGCGGCGATGACGGACGGTCGAAGCGGCTCGACCCATCCCGGCCCGACCGTGCTCCCGTCCCCTGCTGCCGTCGACGGTCGACGGCATAAACCTCCTCCGCCGGGAGGGTGGCTGCAGCCACCGCACGCCCGGCCGCTGCCCTGCTGGCTCTCCGACGCTGTGACAGCAGGTTGGCGTGGAGGAGCCGCGCAGCCTGGAGGGAACTCATCTCCGTGTCCTCCTGTGCAACGACGGCGATGTCCAGGTCGTCTGCCAGCAGGGGGATTTTTTCTGTGACCATGGCGTCCACGCCGTCGTCGTCCATTCGAGGGAAGGCCGTCTTCGCCTGTGCCAGGAGACTCGTCCTGTACGCCAGGGGCGACTCCTTTGCACCCCGCTGGCGATCGTAAAACTGCTGCCTGCATTCCGCTGAAGGTCCGTAGACCCCGGCCAGCAACTGCAGCGCCATCTGTAGCGTGGAGCGCTTCTCCCTCGGCGCCGATGTAAGGGCGGCGAGTGCGTCGCTGTCGAGGAGCGCCGGCAGCGCGCAGAGAACCTCAGCATCCGACCACCGTGCCATTTCTTGGTGGGCGAGGAAGCGTCGCTGGAAGCCGCCCCAGTCGCCCTCCGCGCCAACAAACTCTTTGAGCGGAGGCAGCCGTTGGTGCAGCGCAGCGGTCGCCATGGAAGCTCGTAGGCTGCCGTCCCCGTAACTCGGCTGCGCTTCGGCGTGAATGGCAGATGGTATCGCCTGTCGCAGCCGTGATGACGCTCCCTCCGCTGGCGGTGACGCGGCAGCCCCAGCGAGAGCGATGTTGGACCCGAGGTTCAGGCCGGCCACACCCTCAGCAGCTGCTGCGGCGATGGCGGGAGATTCAAAGTTTGAATCCATTGAGATGGTGGGAAGGCGCATCGGACGTCGGTTCTCCTCGCCCCGTGGTGGTCCACCAGCCCCCAGCCGCGTGATGTGTTCGAGTGTGGCGGCAGCGGCGTAAAGCAGCTCCGCCAGCCTCGCGTGAGCCAGCCTCAGCCCTTCTGATGGCGGCTCCTCTTCATCCTGATGCCCCGGTAAGAATGCGTCTGGCCCCGGCTGCACGATGTCTTGTTGAGCCGTCTCGGGCTCAACAATTTCAGCAGTGTCTTCCACCTGCGGTACTCCGGCTCGAGCTGTCCGGCGCGTGTCCATGTTCGTAGTTGTTCTGACACCAGATGAAGTACCGTTGATGACTCTTGGACACCGTTGGTGAGGCACACGTATTTATTCCGTACAAGTAGCCACAACTGTGGACATACAATACTAGAGGGGGTATCGGCCCCCTCACCCGGCTAGCTGGGAATACACTGCTAGCTATCTCTGACCTACCTCCTAGTCCTCCACTAACGGGCTAGGGGAGGCTGTCTGGCCCGACACTGGTAAGTCGGGCTACGGTACCCGGAGTCCCAGAGCACTAGCTCTGGTTCTCGGGACCACGCCGCTGGCTCGGTCCTGCGCGGCCCTGACAAGGGCGGCGTCCCAGGGGAGTCCAGGGCTCTAGCTAGACGATCTTCGGTCTTCACTGGTTTAGCTTTAACATTCTGCCCCGAGCCCTCTGACACATCCCCCTTTATACTCCACCCCCGCTGAGGGGTGGGGCCCCGGGCTGCCTGGTGCGGACGTCGTTGAGAGCACCCCCCCCCCCGTGCACTCACGTAGCCCCGCCCACTGTGTTTGTTTCCCATAAGCTGCCATGCATAACGGCTCTCTCTCTAACACCCCTACATCTGTACTGATACGACATGGGGCGGCCTTTATCAAGCAATGGTTTGGCAAAGGGCTATACATGATGATGATTATTATTACATAACTGTCTATTCCACCTTGCCTTCCCTGGATGGATTCCGTGGCTACTTAATGAAGTCCATTATGGCAGTGAAAATGTATGCTGAAGATGACTACGATCTTCTGGCTGTAGTCGAAACGTCTCAATCTATCTTCTTCTGTATATATAAAAGTCGAAAATTGTCTGTTTGTGGGTTTGTGTGTGGCTTTGTGTGTGTTCGCGCGCTTGCCAAGGATTTGGCTCTCCAACAGAGGGGTTTATGTGAAATAAAAATAGGCAGGTGACACGCCATAAGCGCTATTTCTTTTTCACATCCGTCAACTTTCAATTAGTTTAATTAGCGATTTAGTGAGATTTTAGCGTGCTATAGTTTTATATATTTATTTATGACGCATGCATAACCATACCAACTCACGCACCTTTGGTGGGGGGGACGGCTCATGCCAAGTCGCACGCCTTTGGTGGGAGTGAGGGGGACATTTTCTTTCGCGTCAAAAATGCTTTCAAAATACACTAAACGCTGAGCTTAAATCTTCAATGTGTGATGTCCCCCCCACCCCGATGCGTGCAGTTACTACGATATACAGTAGGAAGATGCTACCACTATAGGCCGTAGATATTACTACAGAGCGGCCGGGGAGATTGTGGCTGGGGGGGGGGGTCAGGGGTAGCAGCCCAGTCCCAGCCTGCCAAGGTACCACCTCGGCCGGCTGAACGAATCTAGGCGAGGCCGGAGGCTCTGCACGGGACTATGCCTCACCACGCCACTCTGTCAGGTGAGTACTTTGTGCTCTCGAGTCGATAAATACTGCTGACAGCAGTTACCACCACAGTCGGTATGCGCTGCTGGAATCATTGCAGGTACCACCACAGTCAGTATGCACTGGTGTCAGATTTTTAAGAGTAGGTTTGAAATATAAATTTCACCCGGGCAACGCCGGGTACTTCCCGCTAGTTGTCATATGAAAGGCTAGAGCATCCCATCTTGTAACAATAGTTTATCATTACCAAAAAACCTGTATTATGTGTATTCCAATGTATTAGGTTGTGTGTGATGGGACACAGCTCAGTGATTATTGCAGGTAATCACAACAGATGTGATTATAGCAGGTGTAGGGGTGTTACGGAGGAGCTGTATGTGTAGGGGTGTTAGAGAGAGAGCCGTTATGCATGGCAGCTTATGGGAAACAAACACAGTGGGCGGGGCTACGTGAGTGCACGGGGGGGGTGCTCTCAACGACGTCCACACCAGGCAGCCCGGGGCCCCACCCCTCAGCGGGGGTGGAGTATAAAGGGGGATGTGTCAGAGGGCTAGGGGCAGAATGTTTAAGTAAACACTTGAAGACCGAAGACTGCCTAGCTAGAGCCCTGGACTCCCCTGGGACGCCGCCCTTGTCAGGGCCGCGCAGGACCGAGCCAGCGGCGTGGTCCCGTGAACCAGAGCCAGGACTCTGGGACTCCGGGTACCGTAGCCCGACTGACCAGTGTCGGGCCAGACAGCCTCCCCTTGCCCAGTATTTGGAGGATTAGGAGGCAGGCTAGGGGTAGCTAGCCGTGTGTTCCCAGCTATCCGGGTGAGGGGGCCGATACCCCCTCCAGTACTGTATGTCCCCAGTGACTGTTGTGAAATAAATACGTGTGCCTCTACTCGGGTGTCCACGCGTCCTCAACGGTACTACATCTGGTGACAGAAGTGAACAACAACGAACATGGACACGCGCCGAACAGCTCGGGCCGGGGTGCAGGAGGCGGAGGACACCGCGGGAAGTGCGGTGCCAGAGACGGCTGATGGAGGCAACGAGCAGCCGGGGCCGAATGCATCCTTACCGGGGCATCGGGAGGAAGGGGAGTCGCCATCCGACGGACTTCGGCTGGCGCACGCGAGGCTGGCGGAGCTGCTGTATGCTGCTGCCGCCACACTCGAGAGCATCACTCGGCTGGGGGCTGCTGGACCGCCGCGGGGCGAGGACGGCCGACGACCGTTGCGCCTTCCCGCCATTTCTACTGACTACAACTTTGAATCTCCCGCCATCGCCGCAGCAGCTGCCGAGGGCGTGGCCAGCCTCAACCTGGGGTCCGACATCGGCCTCGCAGGGGCTGCCACGTCACCACCAACGGACGGAGCGTCACCATCAGCGCGACAGGCGATTCCATCTGTCGTTCGTGCCGACGCTCAGCCGAGTTGCGGGGACAGCAAAGCGCGGGCCTCCATGGCGATCGCTGCGCTACGCCATAGGCTGCCCCCGCTGAAAGAGTTTGTAGCTGAGGAGGGCGACTGGGGGGGGTTCCAGCGGCGCTTCCTCGCGCACCAAGAAATGGCGGGGTGGTCGGACGCCGAAGCCCTCTGCGCGCTGCCGGCGCTCCTCGACGGCGACGCCCTCGCCGCTCTTACGTCGGCACCGAGGGACAAGCGCTCCACTCTTCAGATGGCGCTGCAGTTGCTGGCTGGGGTCTACGGACCTTCGGCGGAATGCAGACAGCGATTTTACGATCGCCAGCGGGGTGCAAAGGAGTCGCCCCTCGCCTACCTTACGAGCCTTCTGGCGTTGGCAAAGACGGCCTTCCCTCGTATGGATGACCAAGGCGTGGACGCGATGGTCACTGAGAAAATTCTTCTGCTGGCGGACGACCTGGACATCGCCATTGTCGCACAGGAGGACACGGAGATGGGTTCCCTCCAGGCGGCGCGGCTCCTCCACGCTAACCTCCTGTCACAGCGACGGAAGGCCAGCAGGGCAGCGGCCGGGCGTACGGTGGCTGCCGTCACCCCCCCGACGGAGGAGGTCTACGCCGCCGACTTCCGACAGCAACAGAGGGTGGGAGTACGGGCGGGCCGGGATGGGTCGGGCCGCTCCGACCGTCCGTCATCACCGCCTGCGCTCCCGCGCTGCTATAACTGCGGCATCTGGGGCCACGTCGCCTCGGGGTTCCGCTCTCCTCGACAGCGGGGGACGACGCCTCGCCAGGACGCCGGCCCTCCTCCTCCTTCCAAGCTCCATCAACATGACCCGGCGAGTCGCGGCACCCCACATGTTTTGCCAAAGCACACACCCGTTACACACAAGCACACCGCAACGAACGGGGGGCCAACATTGCGCACCGTTGGGCCAACACGCACCACTATGGGGACCCAAATCGAACCCAGGCAGTGGTCCGTGTTGGCCCACCGCGTTGTGGCGGCGTCGTCGGGGTCGTCGGCCGTAGTAGGGCACATTGACGGGGTCGAAGTGCGTATCCTCGTCGATACAGGAGCGTCGGCGACTATCATTTCGGAACTCATATACAACATTCTCCCCGTCCAGAGTCGTCCTTTGCTACCGGTTAATGTCCCATTCTACGCTGCTAACGGGGGCTCATTGGGTATCATGGGTCAGATTCGCGCACAAATTTCGATCGGTGATATTAAATTGTCCGGCCCCATTTTTGTTTCCTCCTCGCTGGCGGTTCCGTGCCTGCTGGGGACGGACTTCTTGGGCAAAATGCCAATTCGGATTTTGATTGATCAAGGTTGCATTGAGCTCCCGTCGGGACGACGGATGGCGTTTTTGCCTTCCCCTACTGCGGCTCGGTCGGCGTTCGCGACGGTATCGGCGTTTGTCGTTCAAACGGTTCGCGTGCCGCCGGGGGCACAAATGTTGGTGCCCCTAAAACTTCGTAGGCCCTTCGCTAAGGGTGTTGGGGACCAGGGTGTCCTGCTGGGGCCATCTAGGGCCGGGGTTAGCGGGCCGCATTTAATTCCCGCCCAGACCATCGTAAGGGGGGACGGGGACCCTTTCATCGCGGTCCTCAATGTGGGGTCGCAGGCCGTGGTAATTCCTCAAGGGACCGTGCTTGCTCACGCAACGCCGGTGCCCTGCGAGGAACCTGTCACCAATCACGTTGGCACTGCCACTCTGCCGCTTCCACATTCGGACACCGATGAAGGGTGGCTTGAGGCGCTTTGTGCGGGATCGACGGACCTGTCGGATGTAGAGCGTCAAAAACTTAGGACACTCCTGCGCGAATTTGCCGACGTGTTCAGTCAGAACAAATTTGATTTAGGCTGTACCCATTTGCTGCGTCACCATATTGATACGGGTGACAGCGCGCCCATACGCCAAAATCCCTTCCGGCTGAGTCCCGCCGAGAAGGACCATGTCAAATCGGCTGTTGATGACATGTTAGCCGCCGACATCATTTCTCCCTCTACCAGCCCGTGGGGAGCGCCGATCGTTCTGGTTAAGAAACAGGATGGATCGTTGCGGTTTTGCGTCGATTTTCGCCGCCTCAACAAAATTTCCGTTGCTGACGCATACCCGCTTCCCCGTATTGACGAATCGCTGGACGCCTTGGCGGGGGCGCGATTCTTCTCCACATTGGATTTGCTTTCGGGATTCTGGCAGCTTCCTCTGGACGATGAATCTAAGCCTAAAACTGCATTCCGTACACCACATGGTCTCTTCCAATTTAACCGGTTGCCGATGGGATTACACTCGGCGCCGGCGACTTTCCAGCGATTGATGGAATTGGTTTTGGCTGGATTGCAGTGGGATTCGTGTTTAATCTATTTGGATGACGTTATCGTCTTTAGCAGAACATTTGACGAGCATCTCCAGAGGTTGCGGGCCGTTTTCCTCAAAATGCGGGCTGCTAATTTGAAATTTAGACCCCAAAAGTGTCATTTATTGCGCGAATCGGTACGTTATTTGGGGCACATCGTTGGACGCTCGGGTATTGCTACCGATCCCGCCAAAACGCAGTGCGTCAGCTCCTGGCCGACTCCCACCTCGGTGGGAGAGGTCAGGAGCTTCGTTGGTTTCGCGTCATATTACCGACGCTTTGTCGCGGACTTTGCCACCATTGCTAAGCCCCTGCACGCTTTGACGTCAAAGGGGGTCCGCTTCCATTGGGGACAGGAGGAGGAGGCTGCGTTCCGCTCCCTTCGGGACGCTCTGGTTAATGCCCCTCCCCTGGTTTATCCCGATTTTTCAAAACCGTTTGTGCTCGATACCGACGCGAGCAACACAGGTATTGGGGGCGTGCTTTCCCAGGTGGTTGAGGGCATGGAACGGGTGGTCGCGTACGGTAGTCGAGTGTTGTCTCCAGAGGAGCAACGATATTGTGTCACCCGTCGGGAACTGCTGGCAATTGTCTATTTCATCCAGCAGTACCGGCCATATCTGTACGGGCAGCGTTTCACCGTCCGTACAGACCATGCGGCGCTACACTACGCCCTCCGAGTCCAACAACCATCGGGACAATTGTCTCGATGGCTGGAGGTTCTCCAGGATTTTGATTTTGAGACCACGTACCGTAAGGGCGTTTGCCACACCAACGCGGACGCTCTGTCGCGCATGCCAACCACCCCCGAATGCGCATGCCTCCTGGGGTCGGGTCGGTGCAGGCATCCTGGTGAAATGCCTGTTCCGGTCTTGGCGGCTGCTGACGACGCAGCGTCAATGACGAATTCCATCGCACAACAGGGATCTGATTCCCTGTTGGGGTTGCCTGCCACGGAATGGAGGCGTTTGCAGATGGAAGATACCTCCCTCCTTGCGTTGCGCCGCCGCGTCGGGGACCGGGGGCGGGGGAGGGGTGATGCCGACGCATGGGAAATGCTCGGTGGGTTGTTAATGCATTGGGACGGGAAATCCCATCGACACCGGCTGGTGGTCCCTTCGGGGTTATGGGGTAGGGTGGGGTGGGCCACTCACGAGCGCCTCCTCCACCTGGGAACCCAAAAGACCCTGGCCTTGCTCCAACTTGATTTTTTTTGGCCGGGCATGACAAGGGATGTCGGGGATCTGTTAAGGTCGTGCCCTAGGTGTGCGCAGTGGAAACCACCAGCGAGGGAGTCGAACCCGCCCCTGCAGTCTATCAGGGTCTCCCGGGTGAACGAACTTGTCGCGCTGGATATTCTGGGACCGTTCCCCGCCACCCCCAGGGGAAATAGATATTTGTTAACCGGGGTGGAGTACTTCACGCGCTGGCCTATGGCCTGGCCCCTGGCCAACCAGTCGGCAGCAGCCATCGTGGAGGCCTTTGTCCAGGGATATGTCCTTGACAAAGGTGCTCCCGAGCGGCTGCTGACCGACCAGGGTAAAAAAATTTCTGGCAAATTGCTCCAACAGGTCTGTGAGATCCTGGGCACGAAAAAGATTCGTACCTCTCCATATCACCCACAAACCGACGGGATGGTCGAGCGGTTGCATCGTACCATCACGTCGATGTTGTCACAGCAGGTTTCGGACTCACAGACAGATTGGGACTTGAAAATTCAGGGGGTCCTGGCAGCGTACAGATTGGCCCCCCATGCTGCGACGGGATTTTCCCCCTTCTTCCTTATGTATGGCCGCGAACCTGACCCACCTGTTCGGGCCCAGCTGCAGATCCCAGCGCCACAGGGAAAAACTCAATTGGCCGAACATGTTAAATTTAACCTGGAAAAATTGACAGAGGCGCGGGATGCTGCCATGCAGAATTCTGACATGCGGCAGAGGGCTAATGAGCGCCTCAGACTGGGTCGCGCGCATGTGCTACAGTGGAAGCCGGGGGACAGGGCATGGCTGCACTGTCCCCAGGTACCACTCGCGACCTCCTCAAAACTGGTGCGGCCGTGGCGGGGCCCCGTCGAGGTGGTTGAGGTCCTGAGACCTCAGTGCGTACGCATTAAATGGGGGAAGCGCCGGTGGTTTGTACACCCCTCCAGGCTCAAACCCTTCGTTGCGGTGCGAGGTCCCACTACACACGCGCGTGGCCAAACATGTGGGGGGGCGACCGACTCAAAGAGTTCGTCTCCGCTGCTCTCGCCTGACGCGTTGCCGGCTGTCCCGCCCCCAGGTGCACCGGGAGTGACGGGCTCACGCCCGACGACCCCCACGGGGGATGCCGAGGGTCTTGCGACGTCAACAACAGACTCACTCGGAGATGGACACTTGCCACCCAACGGCCTGCCGGCCGGGGTTATCCCGTGTGACGGGCCTGCGGCGAGGACGCGCGCAAAAATGCGCAGACTCTTGTGACGCACGGAGTGAAAATGGGAAGAAAAAAAAAGGAAAAAAAAGAATTTTTTTTTTTGCAATATTTTTTTTCCTGTGTACGTTCACATGTTATGCTCACTGTGTGCGGCGTCGGTGGTGTGCTCCTGGCACATTGCATTGTACGAATGTTGTGTTCGCTGTGTGTTGTGTGTGTGCTGGGGGGTTTCCTGAAAAAAATGTATATACGTTGGTTGTACGGATTTCGTATTTATTCGGGGGTGGGGTGTGTCGGGTTATTTTCCCTTCCTGTTGTTCTTCTCGTTGCGTTATTGTTGTAAAAATGAGGCACACGCTGGGGGATCGAGGGGTGAATAAACTTTTATTGTCAAGGTTGCAGCCGGGACGGCTGCGAGCTGTACAGGGGGGGGTGATGTAGGGGTGTTACGGAGGAGCTGTATGTGTAGGTGTGTTAGAGAGAGAGCCGTTATGCATGGCAGCTTATGGGAAACAAACACAGTGGGCGGGGCTACGTGAGTGCACGGGGGGGGGTGCTCTCAACGACGTCCGCACCAGGCAGCCCGGGGCCCCACCCCTCAGCGGGGGTGGAGTATAAAGGGGGATCTGTCAGAGGGCTCGGGGCAGAATGTTTATGTAAACTCTTGAAGACCGAAGACTGCCTAGCTAGAGCCCTGGACTCCCCTGGGACGCCGCCCTTGTCAGGGCCGCGCAGGACCGAGCCAGCGGCGTGGTCCCGTGAACCAGAGCCAGGACTCTGGGACTCCGGGTACCGTAGCCCGACTGACCAGTGTCGGGCCAGACAGCCTCCCCTAGCCCAGTATTTGGAGGATTAGGAGGCAGGCTAGGGGTAGCTAGCTGTGTGTTCCCAGCTATCCGGGTGAGGGGGCCGATACCCCCTCCAGTACTGTATGTCCCCAGTGACTGTTGTGAAATAAATACGTGTGCCTCTACTCGGGTGTCCACGCGTCCTCAACGGTACTACATCTGGTGACAGAAGTGAACAACAACGAACATGGACACGCGCCGAACAGCTCGGGCCGGGGTGCAGGAGGCGGAGGACACCGCGGGAAGTGCGGTGCCAGAGACGGCTGATGGAGGCAACGAGCAGCCGGGGCCGAATGCATCCTTACCGGGGCATCGGGAGGAAGGGGAGTCGCCATCCGACGGACTTCGGCTGGCGCACGCGAGGCTGGCGGAGCTGCTGTATGCTGCTGCCGCCACACTCGAGAGCATCACTCGGCTGGGGGCTGCTGGACCGCCGCGGGGCGAGGACGGCCGACGACCGTTGCGCCTTCCCGCCATTTCTACTGACTACAACTTTGAATCTCCCGCCATCGCCGCAGCAGCTGCCGAGGGCGTGGCCAGCCTCAACCTGGGGTCCGACATCGGCCTCGCAGGGGCTGCCACGTCACCACCAACGGACGGAGCGTCACCATCAGCGCGACAGGCGATTCCATCTGTCGTTCGTGCCGACGCTCAGCCGAGTTGCGGGGACAGCAAAGCGCGGGCCTCCATGGCGATCGCTGCGCTACGCCATAGGCTGCCCCCGCTGAAAGAGTTTGTAGCTGAGGAGGGCGACTGGGGGGGGTTCCAGCGGCGCTTCCTCGCGCACCAAGAAATGGCGGGGTGGTCGGACGCCGAAGCCCTCTGCGCGCTGCCGGCGCTCCTCGACGGCGACGCCCTCGCCGCTCTTACGTCGGCACCGAGGGACAAGCGCTCCACTCTTCAGATGGCGCTGCAGTTGCTGGCTGGGGTCTACGGACCTTCGGCGGAATGCAGACAGCGATTTTACGATCGCCAGCGGGGTGCAAAGGAGTCGCCCCTCGCCTACCTTACGAGCCTTCTGGCGTTGGCAAAGACGGCCTTCCCTCGTATGGATGACCAAGGCGTGGACGCGATGGTCACTGAGAAAATTCTTCTGCTGGCGGACGACCTGGACATCGCCATCGTCGCACAGGAGGACACGGAGATGGGTTCCCTCCAGGCGGCGCGGCTCCTCCACGCTAACCTCCTGTCACAGCGACGGAAGGCCAGCAGGGCAGCGGCCGGGCGTACGGTGGCTGCCGTCACCCCCCCGACGGAGGAGGTCTACGCCGCCGACTTCCGACAGCAACAGAGGGTGGGAGTACGGGCGGGCCGGGATGGGTCGGGCCGCTCCGACCGTCCGTCATCACCGCCTGCGCTCCCGCGCTGCTATAACTGCGGCATCCGGGGCCACGTCGCCTCGGGGTTCCGCTCTCCTCGACAGCGGGGGACGACGCCTCGCCAGGACGCCGGCCCTCCTCCTCCTTCCAAGCTCCATCAACATGACCCGGCGAGTCGCGGCACCCCACATGTTTTGCCAAAGCACACACCCGTTACACACAAGCACACCGCAACGAACGGGGGGCCAACATTGCGCACCGTTGGGCCAACACGCACCACTATGGGGACCCAAATCGAACCCAGGCAGTGGTCCGTGTTGGCCCACCGCGTTGTGGCGGCGTCGTCGGGGTCGTCGGCCGTAGTAGGGCACATTGACGGGGTCGAAGTGCGTATCCTCGTCGATACAGGAGCGTCGGCGACTATCATTTCGGAACTCATATACAACATTCTCCCCGTCCAGAGTCGTCCTTTGCTACCGGTTAATGTCCCATTCTACGCTGCTAACGGGGGCTCATTGGGTATCATGGGTCAGATTCGCGCACAAATTTCGATCGGTGATATTAAATTGTCCGGCCCCATTTTTGTTTCCTCCTCGCTGGCGGTTCCGTGCCTGCTGGGGACGGACTTCTTGGGCAAAATGCCAATTCGGATTTTGATTGATCAAGGTTGCATTGAGCTCCCGTCGGGACGACGGATGGCGTTTTTGCCTTCCCCTACTGCGGCTCGGTCGGCGTTCGCGACGGTATCGGCGTTTGTCGTTCAAACGGTTCGCGTGCCGCCGGGGGCACAAATGTTGGTGCCCCTAAAACTTCGTAGGCCCTTCGCTAAGGGTGTTGGGGACCAGGGTGTCCTGCTGGGGCCATCTAGGGCCGGGGTTAGCGGGCCGCATTTAATTCCCGCCCAGACCATCGTAAGGGGGGACGGGGACCCTTTCATCGCGGTCCTCAATGTGGGGTCGCAGGCCGTGGTAATTCCTCAAGGGACCGTGCTTGCTCACGCAACGCCGGTGCCCTGCGAGGAACCTGTCACCAATCACGTTGGCACTGCCACTCTGCCGCTTCCACATTCGGACACCGATGAAGGGTGGCTTGAGGCGCTTTGTGCGGGATCGACGGACCTGTCGGATGTAGAGCGTCAAAAACTTAGGACACTCCTGCGCGAATTTGCCGACGTGTTCAGTCAGAACAAATTTGATTTAGGCTGTACCCATTTGCTGCGTCACCATATTGATACGGGTGACAGCGCGCCCATACGCCAAAATCCCTTCCGGCTGAGTCCCGCCGAGAAGGACCATGTCAAATCGGCTGTTGATGACATGTTAGCCGCCGACATCATTTCTCCCTCTACCAGCCCGTGGGGAGCGCCGATCGTTCTGGTTAAGAAACAGGATGGATCGTTGCGGTTTTGCGTCGATTTTCGCCGCCTCAACAAAATTTCCGTTGCTGACGCATACCCGCTTCCCCGTATTGACGAATCGCTGGACGCCTTGGCGGGGGCGCGATTCTTCTCCACATTGGATTTGCTTTCGGGATTCTGGCAGCTTCCTCTGGACGATGAATCTAAGCCTAAAACTGCATTCCGTACACCACATGGTCTCTTCCAATTTAACCGGTTGCCGATGGGATTACACTCGGCGCCGGCGACTTTCCAGCGATTGATGGAATTGGTTTTGGCTGGATTGCAGTGGGATTCGTGTTTAATCTATTTGGATGACGTTATCGTCTTTAGCAGAACATTTGACGAGCATCTCCAGAGGTTGCGGGCCGTTTTCCTCAAAATGCGGGCTGCTAATTTGAAATTTAGACCCCAAAAGTGTCATTTATTGCGCGAATCGGTACGTTATTTGGGGCACATCGTTGGACGCTCGGGTATTGCTACCGATCCCGCCAAAACGCAGTGCGTCAGCTCCTGGCCGACTCCCACCTCGGTGGGAGAGGTCAGGAGCTTCGTTGGTTTCGCGTCATATTACCGACGCTTTGTCGCGGACTTTGCCACCATTGCTAAGCCCCTGCACGCTTTGACGTCAAAGGGGGTCCGCTTCCATTGGGGACAGGAGGAGGAGGCTGCGTTCCGCTCCCTTCGGGACGCTCTGGTTAATGCCCCTCCCCTGGTTTATCCCGATTTTTCAAAACCGTTTGTGCTCGATACCGACGCGAGCAACACAGGTATTGGGGGCGTGCTTTCCCAGGTGGTTGAGGGCATGGAACGGGTGGTCGCGTACGGTAGTCGAGTGTTGTCTCCAGAGGAGCAACGATATTGTATCACCCGTCGGGAACTGCTGGCAATTGTCTATTTCATCCAGCAGTACCGGCCATATCTGTACGGGCAGCGTTTCACCGTCCGTACAGACCATGCGGCGCTACACTACGCCCTCCGAGTCCAACAACCATCGGGACAATTGTCTCGATGGCTGGAGGTTCTCCAGGATTTTGATTTTGAGACCACGTACCGTAAGGGCGTTTGCCACACCAACGCGGACGCTCTGTCGCGCATGCCAACCACCCCCGAATGCGCATGCCTCCTGGGGTCGGGTCGGTGCAGGCATCCTGGTGAAATGCCTGTTCCGGTCTTGGCGGCTGCTGACGACGCAGCGTCAATGACGAATTCCATCGCACAACAGGGATCTGATTCCCTGTTGGGGTTGCCTGCCACGGAATGGAGGCGTTTGCAGATGGAAGATACCTCCCTCCTTGCGTTGCGCCGCCGCGTCGGGGACCGGGGGCGGGGGAGGGGTGATGCCGACGCATGGGAAATGCTCGGTGGGTTGTTAATGCATTGGGACGGGAAATCCCATCGACACCGGCTGGTGGTCCCTTCGGGGTTATGGGGTAGGGTGGGGTGGGCCACTCACGAGCGCCTCCTCCACCTGGGAACCCAAAAGACCCTGGCCTTGCTCCAACTTGATTTTTTTTGGCCGGGCATGACAAGGGATGTCGGGGATCTGTTAGGGTCGTGCCCTAGGTGTGCGCAGTGGAAACCACCAGCGAGGGAGTCGAACCCGCCCCTGCAGTCTATCAGGGTCTCCCGGGTGAACGAACTTGTCGCGCTGGATATTCTGGGACCGTTCCCCGCCACCCCCAGGGGAAATAGATATTTGTTAACCGGGGTGGAGTACTTCACGCGCTGGCCTATGGCCTGGCCCCTGGCCAACCAGTCGGCAGCAGCCATCGTGGAGGCCTTTGTCCAGGGATATGTCCTTGACAAAGGTGCTCCCGAGCGGCTGCTGACCGACCAGGGTAAAAAAATTTCTGGCAAATTGCTCCAACAGGTCTGTGAGATCCTGGGCACGAAAAAGATTCGTACCTCTCCATATCACCCACAAACCGACGGGATGGTCGAGCGGTTGCATCGTACCATCACGTCGATGTTGTCACAGCAGGTTTCGGACTCACAGACAGATTGGGACTTGAAAATTCAGGGGGTCCTGGCAGCGTACAGATTGGCCCCCCATGCTGCGACGGGATTTTCCCCCTTCTTCCTTATGTATGGCCGCGAACCTGACCCACCTGTTCGGGCCCAGCTGCAGATCCCAGCGCCACAGGGAAAAACTCAATTGGCCGAACATGTTAAATTTAACCTGGAAAAATTGACAGAGGCGCGGGATGCTGCCATGCAGAATTCTGACATGCGGCAGAGGGCTAATGAGCGCCTCAGACTGGGTCGCGCGCATGTGCTACAGTGGAAGCCGGGGGACAGGGCATGGCTGCACTGTCCCCAGGTACCACTCGCGACCTCCTCAAAACTGGTGCGGCCGTGGCGGGGCCCCGTCGAGGTGGTTGAGGTCCTGAGACCTCAGTGCGTACGCATTAAATGGGGGAAGCGCCGGTGGTTTGTACACCCCTCCAGGCTCAAACCCTTCGTTGCGGTGCGAGGTCCCACTACACACGCGCGTGGCCAAACATGTGGGGGGGCGACCGACTCAAAGAGTTCGTCTCCGCTGCTCTCGCCTGACGCGTTGCCGGCTGTCCCGCCCCCAGGTGCACCGGGAGTGACGGGCTCACGCCCGACGACCCCCACGGGGGATGCCGAGGGTCTTGCGACGTCAACAACAGACTCACTCGGAGATGGACACTTGCCACCCAACGGCCTGCCGGCCGGGGTTATCCCGTGTGACGGGCCTGCGGCGAGGACGCGCGCAAAAATGCGCAGACTCTTGTGACGCACGGAGTGAAAATGGGAAAAAAAAAAAGGAAAAAAAAGAATTTTTTTTTTTGCAATATTTTTTTTCCTGTGTACGTTCACATGTTATGCTCACTGTGTGCGGCGTCGGTGGTGTGCTCCTGGCACATTGCATTGTACGAATGTTGTGTTCGCTGTGTGTTGTGTGTGTGCTGGGGGGTTTCCTGAAAAAAATGTATATACGTTGGTTGTACGGATTTCGTATTTATTCGGGGGTGGGGTGTGTCGGGTTATTTTCCCTTCCTGTTGTTCTTCTCGTTGCGTTATTGTTGTAAAAATGAGGCACACGCTGGGGGATCGAGGGGTGAATAAACTTTTATTGTCAAGGTTGCAGCCGGGACGGCTGCGAGCTGTACAGGGGGGGGTGATGTAGGGGTGTTACGGAGGAGCTGTATGTGTAGGTGTGTTAGAGAGAGAGCCGTTATGCATGGCAGCTTATGGGAAACAAACACAGTGGGCGGGGCTACGTGAGTGCACGGGGGGGGGTGCTCTCAACGACGTCCGCACCAGGCAGCCCGGGGCCCCACCCCTCAGCGGGGGTAGAGTATAAAGGGGGATCTGTCAGAGGGCTCGGGGCAGAATGTTTATGTAAACTCTTGAAGACCGAAGACTGCCTAGCTAGAGCCCTGGACTCCCCTGGGACGCCGCCCTTGTCAGGGCCGCGCAGGACCGAGCCAGCGGCGTGGTCCCGTGAACCAGAGCCAGGACTCTGGGACTCCGGGTACCGTAGCCCGACTGACCAGTGTCGGGCCAGACAGCCTCCCCTAGCCCAGTATTTGGAGGATTAGGAGGCAGGCTAGGGGTAGCTAGCTGTGTGTTCCCAGCTATCCGGGTGAGGGGGCCGATACCCCCTCCAGTACTGTATGTCCCCAGTGACTGTTGTGAAATAAATACGTGTGCCTCTACTCGGGTGTCCACGCGTCCTCAACGGTACTACACAGGTACCGCTACAGTATATATACTACTAAATATATTGTTTTCCTCGAGATGTGTTGATTGTCTTCAATACATTTCAAAAGAAAAGTTGAATTAAAAAATATATCCGTAAAAATAAAATCTGTACTCAAAGACATCAGTTGTTGTGGTCATATTTACAGGATGCACATTGGCTTTTTGGTCTGCGTCACTTTGTGTAATAATAAAAATGCTCCTGACCATTCATTTAGTGACTTGGAACAATTGATTTGAGGTCGCGTTGTCTGGCGCAATAATGCTAAAGGGCCTCTGTGTTTAGACCACAGCCGTTTGCGATCATTGCTCGGAGCGATTTTTGTGAGTCCATTAAACATTTGCGGAATTTTAAATTGGATTATTGTACTGATGTGAAGGCTTCAAATAAAATATTATACTCTTTTACCTTCGTACATTTCTAGTACTTTGTTGAAGTAACTTTTTAATTTAATTCTTTTATTCGTACATTTTTTACGTTGGCAATTTTCATTGTCAGCTACATTTACAGCACTTCGTGGTAGGCCTGTAATGATTCGCCAGCCTCAAGATTTCATGAATTATCGCAATTCGGGGTGATTCAAACCTCCGTATATATGTTTTACTTTATTCAAAACAATTCTGATGTATTTTTTGGTAGATGTAATGGGACACAGAGCAGTGGAACGTCATGTGTTTGAGAACAACTTTTAAACATTTCTTCTAGCATGTATTCAAAAGTTTCGTTTTAATCTTTACACCACGGGGGGGGGGGGACACTTGTACACACAACTCTGCTTTGAGGTTGGTGTTTGTCAAGTTACAGACAATTAAATCAACATTTAAACTCTCAAGAGTTTGAATTTTTAGACTTAAAACTTTCGTGACTGCAGGAATTCATATTATTGATTCTTTCTGTAAAATCACGCAGAGATAGGGGGGAGGGGTAGAGATGGGAGGGGGGGATTGTACCTCACTACTCCCATCCACACTGTTGACGGTAGAGGTTGACAAGGAAACACAAATTCAAGTCATGACCCAAAGTGGTTGATGACATCTTTCCAATGATTGCTGAGTTTAAAACCGTTGTCTCGGTTGAAATTGCGTTTGTGTCTGTATATATGTATGGCTTCGTGAACGAATCTTTGTTAATAGCCAGTCGGCTTGCAAAGTACCATCATCTTGGAAAAATAAATTTCAAGTGAGCCAGCTGCATTAAAGTAATGATCAGCTATGGCAGAAGTATTGGTTCTGCCGTGTTTCAGATCTGCCTTGTGTTCAGGTACATGGTCCCAGACATGTCGTTTGGTTTCCCCAATGTAACTGCTGCCGCAGGTACAGCTTAGTTTGTAGACGCTAGGATATTGCATGTCAGGAATCTTGTCCTTTACAGATGGGATCAGGTCACGAATTTTGTGCACTGTGTTAAATCGGACCTGGATCTTGTGTTTGTTCAATATTTTGGAAATCTTTTTGATTATCTCTGTTATGGAAGGTAAAGTGACGGTTTTGATTGGATCTTCAGATGGCTCCTTCCTCACGGTTGGGTTGATGGCTTTGCGGATTGTGTAGTCAGAGTATCCATTCGCCTTGAGAGCACGGTGTACGTGTTTGAGTTCACTGGTCATGTGTTCATGGTCAGAGATACATTGAGCTCTATGGTGTAGCGTTTTGATGAGGGAATTCTTCTGGGATGGATGGTGGTGGGAATATTTTTTTAGGTAGGCGTCAGTATGGATTACTTTCTTGTAGACAGAGTGGTTCATTGAGACATCTGGTCTTCTTTTGAGTAAGACATCCAAGAAGGGTAGCATGCCATCCTTTTCTACCACCATGGTGAATTTGATTGTTGGGTGAATGGAATTGATGTGGTTGAGAAAATTGTTTCAGAGCCGGTCAGCCATGTGACCGGATGACGAACGTGTCATCCACATACCTCTTCCAATAGGACGAGTGTAGAGTGGATGCCTGGATGGCGTCTGTCTAAAAATGTTCCATGAAAATGTTGGCCACAACTGGAGATAAGGGAGAATCCATTGGTGAGCGGGCTGAGACCGTCAACTCAGTAGACTTGAGAACCTAGTTTAATAACAGGTGTCTGAAAATTGAACGCAGCCTTTCAGCAGCGCCAGCTCGACTTTTCTGCCCTCTGAGTCAGCAGTCCACCTCCAATTACCTATTCTTATTGTGGTGAATGCAGTGGCTTCTGGTGGGTGGGGAGGCAGGGTGGTGCAGTGATAACCACTTGTGTCCTACAGCAAGAAAGATACGGGTTTGATTATAGACTTGGGTGATTTTATTCGTGACGTTTGTATGTTCTCTCCCTTGTTCGGCATGGTTTACATCCAGGTTCCCCCGGTTTCCTCCCATCGCTAAAAACATACGGTGTGATTTGGTATTGGCCAAACATCCCAATGCAGGATGCTCCTGAAACAGTCTTTGAAGTCAGCACGACTTTTCTGGGTAGTAGTATTATTATTAATGTGGCGGCAGAGACAATGCTAACCCATTACATAGAACATATATCAGTTGAGAAATAATTGCTTCTCGCATGCAATGGTTGTGCAAGTTGAATCCTTTATAATCAATGTGTAGATGCATCGTCTCACCTATATCTTCGCCATGCAGCTTACAGCACGTTTTCTTCTCGTGACCGGCGGATCTTCGAAGCTCACGCACATCCTTAGATTGCAGCTGACATGCCGAGTGGCCGTGCTCAACTCCCACTCCCATGATGCTTGGCTCATTGTCGATTTTCTCATAGACCTGCAAACCCCGCATTTATGGAACATTTTTCTGCGCAGCGTCGCACAATCTGAGCTAAAAGCCATGACACGTTGGAAACACCAGAGTGTTTCAGTGACACCTCGTACACACCAGAGTGTTTCAGTGACACCACGTGGTCACCAGAGTGTTTCAGTGACGCCTCGTGCACACCAGAGTGTTTCAGTGACACCACGTGGTCACCAGAGTGTTTCAGTGACGCCTCGTGCTCACCAGGAGTGTTTCAGTGATACCGCGTGCTCATCAGAGTGTTTCAATGACACCTCGTGCTCACCAGAGTGTTTCAGTGACACCGCATGCTCACCAGAGTGTTTCAATGACACCTCGTGCTCACCAGAGTGTTTCAGTGACACCTCGTGGGATGATCGACCTGCGCTCAAGGAGCACCGAAGCATTGGCCACCGGCTCAAACTCAACAGCTGTTTCTGCCGGCTTGCCACAAACTCTTTTGTCTCCCCCTGAGCTGCACACAACCGATGGCTGACGACAAGACCTCATGTTGCAGCGATCCTCGCAGTTTGAAGGCTCGGTAGTACATTCCACAAGAGCCATAAACTGGAGCAGATTGGGTTTTTTTCCCAACCGAGGCTCCCAAATGAGCGGAGGCAATGGGAGATCGCGCCCCGTGTCCTCATAGATTAGCCATGGCAACGACACCAACACTGCAGGTCCCTTGCCCAATAGGGGGAGGCTGGTTGGCATTGGCAAGTGCCTTCCCCCAAGATGATTTTACTGTTAGCTCTGCTGGGCCAAACGCGGAAATGACTCTCACGCGTCTTGTTGAGAGAGCCAGTGAAAGTTTATGATGCGATTGTGCTTTCCCAAGACCTAACATGAGAATAATGCTCCGCAGATGGTTAATATCACTGTCAGTTTCCTTGCCAACAGCGTGTTTACCCCATGGCACGTTACACTCTCTCGTGATTAGTGTCTCTGTGGGAGCGATGGCACACAAAGAGCAGTGCAGCTCAATGCTTAGCCCCAGGAAACAGCTTGCATGCTATCGCTGAGGATCTGTTTAAGATTCTGCAGCAGCAGTGTGTGCATGTTTAAAAGACTTTTCTTTTTAATTATAAGGATGCCATAAATGGTTACACGATGTGCTCCAGCATGGAAACATATTGCTCTGCCTTTGTATTCATTTCTACACTCGTACCATTGTTTTGTGACATTTGCATTACTTGAAAAACAAATATCTTACCTGGCTCCGAATCCACACTTGATTCCAATGTTGAAAAACAATATCCCACATGCAAACATGTACACAATATTCATGGGGACATTTTCATGCAACAAGTGACTTGATATTCAGTAATAATATTAAAAAGGCATCCCGGCTTTGCTTGTGTTCACAATACATTGTCTTATCTCAGGAGCTAACATTTAAATCATGAAGGCATTTCACACATTTCTTGACAAACTAAAACTGTACAGTAGTACCCTGTAAAATAACACCTAAGTTCCTCCTGGATACACTGCTTTGAAATTATATCTGGAAAGTCTATCTGGAAATGGGACGTTTTCTGTATTATATAAAAACATGCAATGAAGGCGAGGCTATTGGATGTTAAATGTTAATAAAGGCGCTGGTGTGCCATCAACCACATTAGCACATCAAGAGGCTGATGCGCACATCTCCCTCTTGACTCGGCTTCACAAATGGAAAATTAAAGACAAAACCACAGTGTGTCTGCGGCCATAAAACCCAGTCTGCTCATCCAACAGAGGAATTGCAAAACTACTCAATCCTCAAGCCTTTTCGTGGCGAGCAGACCTCGACATAGGCAATTCGCTCCTGAATGTATTGTCGTTCGCAAGAATAAAATAAAATAAGCGGAAAGACACAATCCTTATTTGTCCATGGTTATTTCTTAGCTGCCATTTTTTCATGCTGAGTGGATTTACAGTCAACTGTGATTATTAACATATGATTCAAAGATAATTAAAAACCCACACTTATGCAATTACTCACGCTGACAAGGTCTATCGTGTGAACTGTGATTGAATATCCGTAGTGCAGCGTCTGTTAATTTTACACTTTACTGTATGAGAGATAGGGCTACACCGCTCCCATCAAGACGCCCATCAGAGATAGAGCTACAAGAGATAGGGCGATAAGATTTCTATCAGGGTTTGAGTGACGTGGTACATTGCTGTGCCAGTGTACGTGGGTAGTATTTAGGTTTAATTGAGAGATCATAGTCTGTTGGGTGACAGTGACTATGACAAAAATCAGCAACTCAGAAGTAGTTTCTTACTCACCAGTCAAGCTGCAGGAAAAAAATAGATATTTGTTTAGTATTCATAATTTACATAACATGTAGGTTTTAACAACAATATTATTCATAATATATTTTTGGGTTAAGGCCACGTAATGATCCAGCCAAATCTGTGTCTTAAAACCCTCTGCCACTGGAACCTCATGGCGGGACCCTGGGGTCCCGAATAAACGGAAGTCAAAATCGTAATTAAATCATTAATTATTTTTTGGCGACTCCGTCCCACCGCGCACATAAACACCGCGACCCACTTGGCGTGGATCATTCTGTTTTGGTTTGAAGCTTTTGTGACTGCAGGAATCCATACTCTTTGGTTCTTTCGTTAAAGTCACATAGGTAGAAAAAGAAAGTAAAAAAAAAAATTCACGACGTTTCGATCGCAACACAAGCGGTCATCCACAGGTGGAAAAAATTATCTAGCAGTGGAAGTGCTGAACCAGCGAGAGAGCTGTTACAACAAGAGGTTATTTATGGGGCGATGGGCAAGGAAGCAGGGTCTGAGCTGGAAAGGAATTCCATCCCGGGATGCAAGCACGTCAGTTGTGTTAATGGGGGAGATTAGGGAGAGAGATATGGAGAGAGATTAGCATGAAATGAGCTTCCGTCGCCCCATAAGAGTTTGGTCCCTGAATATGCGCACAACAGCAGTGTTAATGGGAGATTAGCACTATGTTGATGGGATAGATTAGGCAGGGAGATTAGGGGGATTAGCAAGTTAATGTCATGTCTATGTGTACCACAAGCTGCGGCGCTGCCAACTGCGCTGTGAGGCAAGCGCGTCCACGCAAGAGAACTACCGCAACGGTGGTCGCGCCAGTGAGACACAAAGCCAGAACTATCGATACATTGAGGCTAAGGGAGCAGAGGTGACCATGTTAGTGAGACCCCAGCCCGTTAATGCAGAGGCACCCAACAGGGCAATGCAACTCAGAGAGTCGGAGATAACAGCCAAACAGCAGGGAAGAATGGAAGCACCACAGCAAGTTACGACTTTGCTTAGTTAATAACGTCCTTCCAATGAAGGACTTTATTAACCAAGCTTATACCCATCTTCTCGGTTGAAATTGTCTCCGTGTTTATATATCTGGATGGCTTCATGGACAAATCTTTGATGGTAGCCCGAAGGTTTGCAGAGAACCTTGGTCTTGGAAAAAACAATATCGTGCGAGCCCACTGCGTTATAACAATGATCAGCCACTGCAGAGGTATTGGTTCTGCCGTGTTTCAAATCTGCCTTGTGTTCACAAACACAGTCCGATACATGTCGTTTTGTTTCCCCAGTGTAACTGCTGCCGCAGACACAACTTATTTTGTAGACATCAGGGTATTGCCTGTCAGGAATGACATCCTTCACAGATGGGATCAAATCACGGATTTTGTGTACTGTATTGAAACTGACCTGGATCTTGTGTTAGCTTAAGGTTTTGGGAATCTTTTTGGTAACACCTGCTATGTATGGCAAGGTGATGGTTTTGATTGGGTCCTCAGATGGTTGTCTCCCCATGGTTGGGGATACAGCTTTGCGAATTGTGTGGTCTGAGTATCCATTCATCTTGAGGGCTTTGTGTACATGCTCCAGTTCACTGGCTAGATGGCGCTGGTCGGAGATGCAGCGGGTCCTATGGTGTAGTGTTTTGATGAGGGAGTTTTTCTGGGCCGGATGGTAGTGGGAGTCAGGCTTTAGATAGGAATCTGTGTGTGTGGCTTTCCTGTAGACGGAATGTCCCAACGAGCAATCGATCAAAACATCCAGGAATGGTAGCTTGCCATCATTTTCCACTTCCATGGTGAATTTGATGGATGGGTGTATGGAATAGATGTGGTTTAAAAACTGGTTTAGTGCTGGCTGGCCATGTGGCCATTTGACGAATGTGTCATCTAAGTATCTCTTCAAAAAGGAAGGGCATAGGGTGGATGTCAGGATGGCATCTTTTTAAAATTTCTCCATGAAAACATTCGCTACCACTGGTGATAAGGGATAACCCATAGGGGTACCTTCATTTTATACTCTTTGGTTATTTCGGTAAAGTCACTAAAGTCACATAGGTAGAAAAATTATAGATCACGATGTTTCGATCGCAACATAAGCAATCGTCATCAGGTGGGACAACCACAGCAAAAAAAAAACTGCTGAAGTAGAATGTACCATTCCAGATGAAGTAAGTGTAGGTCAGGCAGTGCCTCACCAAAGTTGGTACATCAGGATTCAGTCCCTGTTGGACCAAGTCTTCAATCATTGCTACGGTGTCAGGTACAGGTATCTTGGTGAACAGAGAGACTACATCGAAGCTGACAAGCAAATCATCTGGAGACAGTGAAATGTCCTTGATTAGAGAAACCAAGTGAGCTGAATTAAGTACTGCTGAGGTGGTCTTGCTCGTGAATGGAAGCAGGGTCTCAGACAGAAATTGGGCCAATTTGTAGGTAGGTGAGTTGATGGTAGAAACGATAGGATGGAGTGGAGTACCATCTATATGGATTTTGGGAGACCATAAAATCTGGGTTGTCTCGCAGCCGAAGGTTTTAGAGAGAGCTGCTTGGTTGGTTCGATTAGAGAAGTCGAATTAGTGATGATATTGTTGGTTTTGGTAGCCAGGCGGTTGGTAGGATCTTTGTTGATTTTAGTATAACTGCCATCATGAAGAAGGTCCTGAATGTTGTTGTTGTATGTGGTTTTATCCATGATGACCGTGGCATTGCCCTTGTCGGCTGAAAGCATGATAATGTCATTTCTCTTTATCAATTTTACGAGTTCAGAGCGCTCGTCCCTGCTGATATTACTAATGGGTTTCTTAGCGTTTTTGAGGATGGCGGCGATTTCAGATCTTGCCATGTCTGCTGGGATGTGACCAAAACTTTTGAGGGCTACGTCAACCTTGCTGAGGACGACTGCTTGTGTTGCGATCGAAACATCGTGATATATTATTATTTTATTTTATTTTTTTACTTACGTGACTTTACAGAAAGAACCAAAGAGTATGATCATTCTGTTGTCATGTCGTCCAAGCGCAGCAAGGATGAATGCGCAGAACAGCTGAATAAGCGAATGCACTCCATGCTCGGGTATGGGCAGGATCATAAGTCTTATCCAAAGCTGCTCAAACTGCCGACACGACTTAAGTCCTTTGTCATAACGGTATGCATGATATAGTGAAACCGCTCTCTTATCTTCATTATTATTTGTAACCTACCAATGTCTGCAGCAGGATCAATCGATGACAATCCTATTACCTGCAGATATGTAACAGATGAGATGCGTTGCACCGTTAATTCCTCCAGTTTGATAATACTTTTCCTGCCCGTATGCATCTGTGCAGATAGGTTATTTTTTCGGTTAAGCCATAGTCCCCACATACCGCTCGTATCAATGCGGATAAGAGGAGCGGCGACCCACTTCTCTGTAGAGTAACATTGATATAAACGCTTGTTACAATATGAACAGCACATTGAACACATTCCTGCGGAGGGAGCTGGTAGGAACGTTGGGTTGCTCGGTCAATGACCAGGGTCAACGGCGATGTGGTATATTCCGCAAATATGGCCGACTGCGAGGGTGGGCACAAGCCGGCATGAGTAGGTTAAACGTTGAGTTTTATAAGGGCACCACGGGGTGACCAGCCCCTCCCCACCCAGCCCCACTCCTCCCACCCTCCACCTAGCCCCACCCTCCCCATCCAGCCCCTCCCCACCATCCCCTCCCGACCCTCCCCACCCAGCCCCTCAATACCCTCCCCTCTCCACCCAGCCCCACCCCTCCCATTTTTGGATGCAGCACGGACGGACACAATAATCCCCTGTGTGCTGGTGGAACCAGGTGGTGCCTACAAGTAAAAGGCGTACTATTTTATGTACTGTTTACAAAGTGTGTTCACAAATCCACACTAAGAAACACTATGATTGACAGAGGGGTGTAAATACTTTTTTCAATAGTATATTTAAATAGAGGTCTTGCAGGTAAGTAGTTTTCAGTTTTAAAGGCATAGTTTATTAAGACACCACTTGCCACCATTTTTCAAACCCATTGGTGAAAACGAGAAGAGTTTTTGTTTAGATTATGATATAATCTTGATTTGAAGATTTCGTGACTGCAGGAATCCATACTCTTTGGTTCTTTCGGTAAAGTCACGTAGGTAAAAAAATAAAATGCTTATGGGACCCCGGGGTCCCGCCATAAGGTTCACTCGACACTGCCGAAAAATAATATTGTTAGCTGTGTAGTGCGCGTCATATTTGAAGCGACTTTGCATAATACATTGTTTAATTCAGCTCGACCTTCCTCTGCGTTAGAAATCCACCCACTCGTCAATGAGTGGGGGTGGGCCTTATGTAAAGTGACGTCATGCGGGTGGGGGCGGGGGCTCATGGTGAGTGACGTCACACGCGGGACACACACACATTCTTGGCTCATTATATTAGTAATAGTGAATCCAGGTCTCATCGCCCTTAACAAATCGCCTCTTTTCCTCAACGGCATAAACATTTCTACGAGACGATTGTAGCATCAAGATTGGTTTCAAGAACTCCCTCTTAATGTCACATGTCAGCATTTCGTGGACCCAATGTCCATAGACACCCCAAAACGACTATCCCCGAGTGATCATGTAAGATTGCTGCACGTGATCCCACACTAATTCCCAAGGTGTCAGCTAACTGTGCAACGGTAGTAAGACGGTCTTCCTAAGCCATTCTTGCAGAGACTTCGCTGCAGTCACAGGCTGCTCTTAGCTGAGGTCATATTGAAGTGAGTGTGCTTGGATGAAATTCAGTTTCGTTTAATGGTGCATTTCAACATGTGTAGTGGGTACAAATAGAAGGAGGCTTCTCTGAAGGCAACACGTTTATTAACCAATAACGATACAGCCTAACGCAAAGGGGTTACGGCCCCTTTCACCCGATATCCTAAGGAGGTATGTCCTCACTAGCGTGCCCTACACACCGGGAGAGCTGTCCGCTCAGGGTCCTCCGGCTAGCGGGACCGAGAGAGGCTAACCTGACCCGACGGGGCAGCTCGGTCCCGACCCAGCCAAGGTCTTTGGGTCCGGCCTCGGGCTCCAGGTCTTCCAGATGGCTTCTTGAGTCTTCGAGTGGACGACAACTTCCGGGCCCGTTCAGGGACCCGGCTTTTATACACAGTCCCAATTCACTCCGCCCCGAGCCACACCTTCATTCTGCAATCTTCCTGAGGAACCTGGAGTGTGACGATGCTTCCCGGGGATTACCTTGGCCCAACGGCCCGACTTCATCTACCGAGTCGGCTCAGCTTCCCTTCCGACCCCTGTTGACATGGGGCCGGTACTACCGGCTATGAGTCGTGGCGATCGCGCCCAACAATGCCACTACACATGCATCAAACATTTCCAAAAGATTCGTATTTTCTCTCGCATGAAACATTCCAACATCCATCACGGTGCCACAAACAAAGCATAAATAAGGAACAAAGCTATTTAAAATTTAGTACCCTAGCTCTTTGAGAATAATCAACACGGACTATAAGGAGTTGTAGCCTCCATGGTATATGGCATTTCCTTTCATGTTAGGCTGAGAAACTTGTTGAAGTGCTCTCACTCTCAACTTTAGCGAACGCGTTTAAATACAGTCACCTGAACTGCATAATGTACAGATTGAGAGAAAAAACTCACAATCATCAATAGCATTGTGCCCTCTGCATCAACAAACAAAAACAACATCATAGGCGACATTTCAAGCAATGGACTTTCTTTAGAGAAAGGCGCTTTTTGTTGACAAATGTGTCGATATGTTGTTATATGTACTCGCGCACCACTGCCAATGCAGTGTCACAGACCAAAGAAAACAATAACAGCAACAATGCAGTCGTAAATATAAAACAATGAGAACCTAAAATTGCCCAAAATTTTTTACTAAGAAAAGAGTCGAATGAAAACGAATGACTGTGTTCCTAGAGCTGCATGTTTATTTCCACTCAATCGGACACTCATTTTCTGTACGGCAAAGTGATCACTGTTAATTAGGTGTGTTGGGTTGCACTGATCAACAGGCCAATCAGGGCAGAACTGTGAGGCATTATGGACAAAATACTCCTCAACCCAGCTAATAATTGGCATTCAGGTGCATGATCTGGGAGTTGTCAGGAGCTGGCAGTATATCAATATTGCAGTGGAGGCCAAGGCCGAGATATACTGGATGTGTATGTTGCATACTCTATGGAGGGGGGTGGTTAGCGCACTGTGCCATGAGCCCAACGTCCTAAGTTCAATTCCTGACCACGGCTAACATCAGTGACCAGTGAAAGCTGAACCACTACTGTCACCACCATGGCACGCGGAGGCTACATTATCCAGCAGTGGGTTGACAAATGGCGATACAATTCGTTTCTGTATATAAGCTACCCAATACAAACATTTGAAAATTATTCACAACTACATTGCAATAGAACTGTCAATGCATGAATCGTTTATCTAGGTCTCTCTTACAAAAAAATAATCCTGATTTGTTTCTCGCATGATCAAAGGATGTTAATCAATACATGTAAAAGTGTCAATCAAATATAATTTTTGATTTAATTGTCTGATGCTGTATTGATTAATAGCCCTGTCAAAGAAAAAAACGTATGAAAATAGGACAATCATACTTTAAAAATAATTAAAATGCAGAGTGTGCTATTGATTAAATATCACTCACGTGAGTGTGTGAGTGCACTCTAGGTAGTGCGCTGCGCTACGAACCCGGCGACCGGAGTTCAATTTCTTCTCACGGCTAACACCAGTGATGATTATTCGAACCGGTCCTGGGCCTTCCCATGGTCGACACAGGCTCAAATGAGTACCTGGTGCAGTGTGTAAACATCGCACACTGAGGAGACAAAGGCAATCGGGCACGGTGCTGGCCTTCATAGGTAATCCCTAACAGCACTTTCCCCAACAGTCTGTTCAGGCTATACGGGGGATCTTTGTCTTTGCACTCCTTTAGGATGGTTTGAGGTTTGGTGATGGCAAATGTTCTAAATAAGAAATTGAAACCCCCCTGGGCCTCTCCACCAAGACACAATATCAGTCCAAGTTCTATGTTAAGGCATATACAAATAGTGGCACATTAAATATATGCTGTGCGCAACAAAAAAAAATGTATTCTCACAATTGCCCACAAATTATGCTGAAGCACTGGATCTCTACCAAAAAGCTTTGACAGCCTGCTGGAAACGACAGTGCTGTGTGCAAAGCTAGCATAATTAAATTCAAAAGGTTTTGAAAAATGTGGCTTGCACTTAGCAACAAATTTGAGCAACCTGTCCATTTAAGGTACGCCTTTTACTCCAGCTGTGTGCCTGCCACATCAGGTAAATGTTTGTGAGCATCATCATCATCAACCATGGTCTAGACACTGCTGGATGGTTGCCTTCCCCTTGCCGTCGTCATCTCTCGTGGTCCTGTAATATCACAATCCAGCTATGCATGACCTAATCTCGTAGCTCCATCTCATGTTGCGATGTGTCCTGCCCAAGTACACTTTATATTTTAACAGTCAAGATGTTGCCTAATCTCTCCCATCAACATAGTGCTAATCTCCCATTAACACTGCTGCTGTGCGCATATGCGGCGACGATACTCTTATGCGGCGACGGAAGCTCATTTACTTTAACATGCTAATCTCTCTCCATAATCTCCCCCATTAACACAACTGATGTGCTTGCGTACGGGGATAGAACTCCTTTCCAGCTCAGACCCCGCCTGCTTGCCCTTCGCCAACATATATAACCTCTTGTTGTAACAGCTCTCTCGCTATGTTCTTCCTGGTTCAGCAGTTCTACTGCTGGATTATTTTTTCCACATGAGGACGACCGCTTGTGTTGCGATCGAAACGTCGTGATATTTTTTTTTCATTTTTCTACCGTGACTTTACGGAAAGGACCAACGAGTATGTTGTCTATAACGTATTATTGATCCCTCATTCGTGTACTCCTCTTTCAACTGCTATGTGTAATTCCAAGCATGAGTCATTTCGTTAATTATTTCATGATTCTTGGTAAAATTAGCGCATGTTCTATTTTATTTGGTAGTGACCATATTCATAGACCCATAGGTCATAGTGGGTAATATGTATTGACTAAAATCTTTCCTCTGCAGGCGTACCTGGGATGCTGCTTTTCATTATCAAATTCTGTTTAACCAAAGCACTCAATCCTAAGCTTAATAATATAAATCAACATGACAATTTGCCTGCAGCAGAACGTTTTAAAATTGTTGTAAACATCGAAGAGTGTACAGAGAAATGGGGCAGAGGTGCGCGCTTGAAATTACCCCGAAGGACACGAAGAGGAACACTTGTGTAATGAAGACTTGGCACACTTTTCTTGAGATGGCACTTTATTGAAGACACATTCACTTGACATCAGGCGGAGACCCCACTGCAACAGCTCTGAGTCTCTCGCGCATCTCCCTTATATATCAATCGAGGCCATGCTCCCGTAGCCACCAGTCTCTTCACACTCACAACTGATACCCCTGTCATTACCTCCCGTGGCCACTAGTGCATTCGCACTGTAGGCTCACTCCCCTGTCATTACCTCCCATGGCCACTAGTCCACTCATACCGCATGCAGGCTGTCTTGCCTCACGGCAGATGTGGAGCGTGCGTTCACAGGAAGTTCCTGTTTTTTGATGCTAATGTTGGTCACGTGACCAGGAAGTGACGATGTTAGATTTCCACTGTACCACGCGGGCGTCAGCCATTACACAGATAAGTCAAGATGGCAGCACGCATCGCACTTGTCCATTGTGGGAGCTTAAGAAGCATTATCTGTAAGTTGTTTATATTCCTATAATATTGGAAATGCTGTTGTAATGTTGGAATGACCGTTATAGCAATGTAAATGCCTTTATGGTGCCGTTAAGTTGTTGTAGTAAATACGAGGCCTAGTTAGTAACGAAGCCTGTGACTTTCCTTATTGTGGATGTTACTTGTGATTTAGTAGGTCGAGTCAGACTTGTGCCTATGTTGCGATCCTGAGAGTGATGACGAAGTATCTCATCCACAGTTTAGTGTTAAGTGTAATGTTGTACATTTGGGGTGCAGTGGGATGAATACACTATGTGCCTGTATGCAACGCACCAGCTTGTGCCTTTGTCTAGTTGTTCAGGGGTAATGTGGGGGCCTGGTCCTTCCAGGATCTATTGTTATCTAAGACAATGTTCTGATGCTGTGGTGTTCATTGTGTGGGTGTTTCCGGATTATAACAGATGCTGTATCTGTGTTTTCTCACCAGTTTTACCTGTTACAATCAATAAATGACGATCGGAGTTGGACGGTCATCCTGGCTCCGAGGGTTTATTGAACACATGGTTATCTACTCGACTAGCGGTGCAACGCAGCGCACAGCGAGGCCGCAGATACAGGCTCTATTGTCATAACACTTGTGTTGCACACTCGAAATGAAGGACGTGGGCAGGTGCTCCAAATCGAGGGCAAGCACATTTATTTATTGTGGTTAATATTAATCTTGGGAAGAACAGCACCGTCACTCTGTAAAATGCAAGAACACGTGTGTTACAACCAGCCTTGTTCCCGAGCCGCCATTAACCATGTGGCTGGTTTACACGTGCGGTTATTCATTAACCCTTTCTCTTAAACCCAATTCTACTACTGATAAACCATCTTTGTCTTTGACAATCACATTTGCACATCACTATTCGACTATTACTTTAATCCTAAACTGTATGTCTATCTATACCATCCACTTATATCGGTATATTACACCCATTATATGTACTGTATGTGTACAGTATACGTACTGTATCTCACCATTGTACAGCTTACTACTTTACATGTGTTCTATTCTCAATAGCATTGCAAGTAGTCATACTCTGGGTACATGGGCATAGTTATAGACTAAACAGTATTAGAGTTAGAGAATTACAATGACAGTAACTAATTACAGTGTGTCATCCCTTTACATTGCACAGTACTAAAACGCCTCTAATTGCATATATCACAAACGAACAATTCAAAGCAAAGGCTTAAAGTCTAGAACAAGTCTAGAACAAGTCTAGAACATTTATATAACGATCAAAAACAACCTTTGGGTCCTTTACCTGTAAAATGCAACAACACGTGTGTTACAACCAGCCTTGCTCCCGAGCCGCCATTAACCATGTGACTGGTATATCCGCGTGGTCATTCAATAACCCTGCCAGCCACCTACAGGCCCGACTCAGTCATCACATGCTGCTGTACACACATCCATTGATGCACTGCACAGCACATCAGGACTTTCACAGAACCACACTTTACTCCCTTGCTGCACAAGGACATACTTAAAAGAGTGATCCATTCCTAATGTGCCACACTTGTATTAGAGAAACTGAGCAAGTTGGAGACATCACACTGACTATCAAGATGAACAAGTGGGATGGACCAGGACTCGTCGATTTGAAGGGATGATGGCAGGCAGCGAAGACCGATGACGGAATGGCAGCCAATGGAGGAAGCACGTGTGAGAGGGAGTCCACGATGGAGCTGGAGCCATGTAAATCGCATTTGCAGGCCGTAGATAAGAGCGTTGCATCGGAAGACCGCGGAAGATGATGGCTTGAGGAGGCCTTCATCGAACAGTGTGGATAGCTGGTGATGATGTTGAGTATTATTTCAGTTTTCACGTAAACTTTGCCAGCACCTCCGATGAGGACGTTTGGCTACATATTGTGCGAAAGAAGTTCAACAAATGTACATAAAGTACTACAAGGTTATGCCATTAATAAAAGGCTTGAACATTTCCACTAGTCAAGCATGTGTTCTCCATTCAGAAAGTATCTTTTGTACAACTGTTTTGAGTTAATGGCAACTATATGGGGTGCACACGTAAAATATTATCAGCGGCTAAGGGACGGCTAATCTTTTGGAATAATCAGAATAATCAGATCGCCGCATGCATCGCTTGCATCGGCCACATATTAAGTGCCGCGGCATGGCTGTTGGAACATCTCTCTCTCTCTCATTTCGGTAACATGCTCGCAAAACATCTGATGCCCTCAGATACACTCGTGATATCCCATCGCCCCCCTATTCCAATACCCTGGAGCGTGACTATATTTGTGTATAATGTATACCTCCCCTAACAGCTGCCCTCCGTGGCCAAGGGGTGTGTGCGCTCACATTGTTCAGTTGCTTGCTGCCTGATATTTTTTTCTTATTCAGGATTACATAATGTAGCAACCAATGCATGTCTAAGCAAATGTCTGTGTTTTACACAAACATTGTAACTACTCGGGCAGGTAGATGAACACTCTAATTAGCAGGTCGTCACAATTGTTTATTACTCATCACGTCCCAATGCTTGAATTTGTAGTACGTGTAATATGGAGAGGCATTCGTTCAGCAGTGGATTGGCCATGGTTATTCACAGTGGTTTTCATTTTGACTGCTATTTAGTCGGGAATCCTGTCAGAGTTAATCATATTCATTTGCTTAGCACTATGCTCTACTCATATGGGGTTTCATAGTTGTGAAGTTTGTAATCATATTTCTGGTGGAAAACTACCACTTCACAGAATCAAGTATTTTTATTCTTCCAAGACAGAGTAACAAAAGACATACAGTGTGAATATTTGCAATTTATCCCACTCATTTGCCTTACCCTCAACAATCCATCAACAAATTCCACGCTGGTGTCCCTTAACATTAGGTTTTTTTACGGCGTGGCTGGGGAGCTCAGAGGTCAAAGCACTGAACCAGGACCGTTGAGACTGTATGTGTTGGGGCCGACGTCTGCCCCTCCGCCCTCGCCGGGCAAGTGGGGCGCAACGTTTGCTCCCTCCACTCCCTTCTCTACTGCCTCGATCGGCCCCCGCCGCCGACCGGGTGATCGCCCCCCCCCGCCGTTAGCACCCCCTCTGAGGGACATAGCTAAATCGCTGTCTCACTGCCGCACGGGGTTATTCCACATACGCACACACGCTAACGCGACGGCGGCTGCGCGAATATGCGCGCGCTCCTCCGGATGGTTAAACTCTAATCCGCTTGTACACAAAGGCTAGCGCTGAACGGCTGCGCAAATTTTCGTGCCAGCGGGTGGTTGTTCGCGACCCCGTACCCGCCCTAATACTCGCGCGTGGCACGGCTGCACGGACGAGCGAGCGTCAGCGGGCGTTTCTGTTTTAATACACGCGGGCCTCACAACACACACACTCAAATTACCAGCACCACGCCGAAGTACCACCCACCCACACAGAAATCACACCACACCGATGCTCTGTACTAAAGTTAATTAACGGCGCAAATACACACTATCGGGGGGGGGGGGGGGATATTTTGCGAGAAGAAATTAGCCTAACTCTGCCTACGTACCCAGTCACTCAAACGTCCTACCACGTGCCTCGAAGCTGTACTCACGGCGTCGCACAGACGCTGTGAGAGTCGGAGGGAAGACGAGAGAAAACTTTATCCTATCACTGCCTCGTAGCAGCACTCGCTGGCATCACACGGATGCTGTGAGCGGCTCGAGGAGGCAGGACGGCAGGGAGTGGGTCTTGACGGCCCAGAGGTTGAGTCCTAATATCGTCCTGGGTTACTCTTTTTATTCTCTAAACTTCAAAGGCCCAGGGTGACGTCATACCGCACAGCCAATCGTGCGCTTACCTGTGCCTTCGTGCCTTTCGACCTTCTCTGCATGGAGTGCACGGGGTGTGCTGCTGCTCCGCCCACCCATTGTTCTCCCGTGCTCATTAATTTTAACCTACTTGTCTGCCCTTCTTGCCTAATATTCCACCCTCAGCCTCTCTCAATGTCGTGAATAACTTATTGCAGTTGGCCCAGTGAACCTTTTCCTTCTGCGCCCATACAATTTTAAGCCACTTTAGGGGCACCGCAATGTAACCCGTCCTGTGAGGGTCGGCCAATCTCCTGGCACCGGGAAACCGTGGGACTCTCAATCTAGGGGCCCTTCGGATTAAAACCCGACGTGCCAGGCAACCCCCCGCCAGGACACTACGTGGGTGCAAGTGCTGCGTGTGTGCGTGTGTGCGTGTGCTCAGGGTGGGGGGTAGTGGACAATCACGGCGTTTCCGGAGCAGCTCCTCGATCGTGGCACCACATATGAACTCAAGGCTCACATCCAGGCGGCCGCTTGCGATGAAAACTGGATTCTCAAGTGTTCAGAGTGGATTCTCCCAGCCTGGTCACCAATCACTACACGGAAAACACATTAAACTCTATTCTGCACGTAAATTGTCTAAATTCAAGCTCTGTTAGAATAAAAAAAATGTCAGTTTTACTGTCATCATGAAGGGTTCAATTGATCTGTAAGAGATCCGAATGGATGCTTCATATTACGCCGTGACACCTATAGCACAATTAGCATTGAAATTGTGCACAAATATGGAGAGAGAAAAAACTGGTTCCTTCCATGTCAGTCAAGATGGCGTCGGTGGCCTTGTGGTGAATGTGTCCACTGTGTGTTGCGGTGTGTTCATAAACTCCATTCCTCTATGTCCCACCCACGTTCTTCGCATCTCGAGTGACTGAGCTCCGTCACTCAGCCTGCACTGCATTAATACTACCGCACAATACTTCCAATTCAGTCGGTGTTGATTTTCGCAGCAAGCCGTTCACACCTCGGTAGTCGCCATGAATAAAGACGCGCATACTGAGCTGTTGATTGATTTGAGTTTATTTTGATTTGTTACATGGATGATCCTGCTTAGCCAGTTGTCCGGCTACTTTACAAGGCAGATCTGTAGTGTGCATGAGCACAGCAAAGAATGAGTTCGGAGTCCTCAAGAAATATTGCACAAGTAACAAACGAGGTATTTGACAGTCGTAAATGACACACACGTGAGTGAAAGTGCGCGCAAGTGTAATATGAAAAGGTTAGGCGCAGGTGCACGTATGAACAAGATGTTTACAAGTTGACGTATATATTTCAGAATGTGTACTCGCAGATTAACAGATGTGCACGCTCCACTCCTCGTGAATTGAAACCAGTTCCAGCTTCAGGCACCCGTCACGTCTGAATTAGATGAGATGGCTCCGACGAATGGCGCACAGGCGAAGATGAATGGCTCACGAGTTACTCCGGCACGCGCGTTCCCACCATTGCCGCATGCCACGTGTCACCCATGTGGCACAAAGTGTTACTGTTGCCGCAGGTTGGAAATGTAGTAACAAGAACAACTTGTAGTTTTATTTGCTCTAGAGTTTGATACATTCAGGCAGTTACACAGACGTGAATGTGGCTCGTATTGATTGTACAGAAATATATACTTTGCAACTTTTTGTGATTCCTTTGCTGCATGAAGGCCTCTCTCCACATTCCATATTGATCGTGGGGTTTGCGTTAACACACTTCACCGTACTGGCGAGTGTGGGTTGGTGAAGGGTGGGGGCAAACCGCCCATATATCGATTAACAACAATTGATAGTTGATTATGATTATAAAAAAACAGCAAACCTACGACCCACTCCTGTAATCCTCTGATATTCACTTTATATCAGAAGATTTGCTGATATAAATTGCAGCATCGGTATATGAATGTGATGTTTGTGAATGAAATGGAGAAAATTACATGAAGCAGCCAAGCGCTTTGACCACCTAGCTATCCACCTCGTGCAATGTTCCACTTTCTCGTGAAATAAACCGTGAAATATTAATTTTTAATCAGTAAATGTTCTTGACTTAAAGCTTTCGTGACTGCAGGAATTCATATTCTTTGGGTCTTTCAGTAAAGTCACGTCGATAGGTTCAAAGAAAATAACAAAACGTCGTGTTTTTTTGTTATTTTCTTTGAACATATCTACGTGACTTTACCGAAAAGAACCAAAGAATAGTAAATGTTCTTTTTTGAACAATTTTCTTAGGATACAAACGTTTAAGTGAACTTTTATTATTACTTGTAACTTTTTTTTCATGCATAATGACCAGCAGTTTAGACTAATAATGGAGTGGCAGGCTAAGGAAGAAACACAGAGGGCATCTACGGAAGAGATGGAGTGATTAAATCATCTCGATTGCCGGAGCTAAATTAATTGTTGCTTCGTAAGGCAATCACAACAGATATCAACAGCTTGGTGATGCCTTCATCCAGGAAGGATAGATAATGGCTAATGGTGGTGAGGGAGCATTAGTTTTATTTTTAAGCATCGCATTGCTCTTGATGTGTTTTTCAAAAGTTCCATCGAGTGCAACATCAGCCACTCGATGGTCTAGTTTCCTCTACTCATGCAAGTAATTGCGCCACAAGAGCCATTCACTTCCACGTGCGCCCATGAAGACGGCAAAATTACGCAGAAGCCATAATTAACCTGCCCTTTGATGTCAGACATTTTATGTTTGAAGATTGGGTTTGAGTGCCCTTGAACACATTTTTTCCCTTCCACCCCTACAGCTAAAAAAAAGAAAAAAATGCGGAGGACATCTGTTGAATGTGGTCAACAAGACAACTAATTTGCGGGAAGCAGTTTTCTTTTACAGAAATTATTATTCCTTAACGTTTTTTGGTTCAGAACTTGGGCACTTTTTGAAAACAAAAATGTTCGGACCTCCAGCAGTGGTTTTTGAGACACGTAAAGTTTATGTGGCATTTGTCAATATATAAAAAATATGTCTGTGATCCTCTAAACTACTGGGCATAAAACATAACCACCAATTTAAGCAGCTACATTAATTTTGTGGGCCTATTGACCATGTGTCTACCATCTAATTTCTCACACTTAGTTGAAAGCTCACTCCACCTCATGCTACATCACAAACTTTTGCGATTTGCGTCTTTTAAAATCACGTTGGAATCTCTCTGAAATCGATTTTTTACGTATGGATGTGCTAATCGGATAACAATCAATCTCTTCATAGCTGTGATCAATTTATATTATGTTTATGCACCAACTGGGAATACTGAGTTATTGTGTTTTTGGAGGCCTTTTTTTTGCACCAGCAGGGCCAATTTAATTGTATTTCTACGATCAACATTGGGACTGCATTGGTGCTTACTCGCATGACAATGATTCACCACCCACGGGAATTTGATGAATCGCCGCCTTGCAGGGACCCGATATAATTTAATTGCTGATTAATCGCATAAATTGAGAGTGCCTATAAGTATCTGTCGGGGGGTGATGTGAACCCATCACAAGCAATGTACGCGTACAGCCCTTTTGTCACTCCACTGCTGGATGGATGCATCTCCACACCATTGAGGGTTACTTGACCACACGTCATGACACTGGCCAGTATGGATGAATGAAGATGGGAGGATATATATCGGAGCACAGTACAAAGATTAATGTTGCTCACAATGTAGTCCCACAGCGGCCAACAAAATCCTGTTTTCTGCATGGTGGTCACCCATCCAAGCCCTCTTCAGTTTTCAACCCTGATAAATCTCCGAGATCTGACAAGATTGGGCGATTTGATCACAGCATCTTGGTTGGGGTACATGTTGGGAACTAGGTTTGAATCAAATATAGGACCTGTTAACTTCTGACAAACATCTTAAGTCATTTATAAATCTGCAAGCAAAATATGAATAGAAAAAAACATTCTCATAATTCGATGTTTGTATAATACGCTTTAATATGAATCGACTAATAGATACCGTATATCGTTCTTCCTAAAGTGCTTTTGGTAGATAATGGAATCAAGGCTGGAAGACAGTGGTTCCTAATTTGAGGCCAAAGCTGATACTAAGCTCGCATTGGTAGGGGCCTACCCTTGGCATTTCACTTGGCTTCAAAGGGATATGGGGTCCTGACCTTTAGAGAATACTGGGCATTGGACCTGGGCCCTCTGGGCTTTATGCATAGGTCAAAAGAGAACCACGTGGCGTTTATTATGCCCATCGCGTCAACAAAAAAAGCAAAATACAATGCTCACAGCACCAACGGTCTTTTCTTTCACCAAAAAGCCCCAACAATTATTCACTCCAAACCTTTAGCTACTGTTAATTGCCAACACGTGAACATTTTTCCTGTGCAAATGAGGAGAAGGAAGGGGAGCGGAGGGAGGAACAAATATTAAGTGGTTGCAATAATGCACTGGTTGTTGGGAATCGCTTTTTTTTCTTGAGAATTGTTGAATGAGCAGTGTTTTTAAATAAACGAACCATTGTGTGCCTGTTCCAAAAGGTCAGTTTTTGTGTATTTAGAGCTCGCGGCATGAATACATTCCAGCGGAGGATTTGATGTAGAAATTCTTGGTGGGGAAGCACCTCCGTCCACAGTCACAATTCCACCCCCAATAACTACGACTTTTGGTGCACGCTCCAGCTCCCCCAACTGCACACCCACCCATCCCCCCACACTCCCCCAAGCGACTGGGACAAATCCAACACTGCTCATTCGGGGATGCTGGTTTATTTGGGCAGCAGGATTTTAATTGACACATGACGAATGATGAAATTACTCATCACAGTTTGCTGTCAAGTATTTCCGGAGGAACCATTGCTGCCAATGTTTTCTTATTAAAGCAATGCCAGTTCCAAGCACTCGCAAACACAGCGTCCGTCTCAGTGTGTATGTCTTTGTGGGAGGGCTTTGCGGATGGGGAGGTGTGTGTCTGTATATATGCGGAGCACTAGTGTAGCAGTTAGCACACTGCGCTATGAACCTGGCGTCCCGAGTTTGGTTCCAGCTCACGGCCAACATCAGTAACAAATATATAAAGCCATCCTAGGCCTCCCCTATGTCGACTTAGTCTTAAGTGAGGCTCCAGTGCGTTGTGCAAATAATCGGCACTGGGGAGACAGCTGGCTTTATAGGTGCTTGCTAACAGCACTCGCCCAAACACTGTTAATGGCTATACAGGGGATCTTAGTCTTTGGGGATGGGGGTGGTTAGATGCGTGTATGTATGTGTAGTGACTAACTCGGAGAGAGTAAGACTTGGAGGCACTTATTTTATTTAACGAGCACCATTGGGATAATACACACCCTACGTGGGTACACACTGTTACTGTTGCTAGCCTATACACAACACTAACCGTCTAACACTGACGGCGCTGAACGGAGACAGCCAACAACTATCTAGCAGCGCAATATCGAGTGAAGACGACAGCGATGATGGCGACGAGATGGTAGCGTCGACGATCTTGAACAGCACGACGGGGATCCCACTTCCAGCAGAGGTCGCAAACGGGTTTTGATTCCTTACCCGTACCCGGCCGCACCAGGGTCGCAAACGGGTACCCGTACCCGGCCGTACCCGTACCCGGCCGGGTACGGGTAGGGTACGAGTATCGGGTACCCGATTGCGACCTCTGGGATGAAGCCGTATTGCAGGCGCGGGTGGGTTGATTCTAGGAACTTGAATTGTGAGAAGAGACAAGACGTTGGGAAATGAGTGACAAACGGTGACTCACCAGTGACTCACGGCCTACCCGTACCCGTACCCGGCCGCACCAGGGTCGCAAACGGCTACCCGTACCCGGCCGGGTACGGGTAGCGGGTAGGGTACGGGTATCGGGTACTCAGTTGCGACCTCTGACTTCCAGTAACAGCCTCGAGGTCCCCCACAGGGCCCCCTCTTATACTCCCAGCGTGGCCTCGCCCCGCCCCGGCCACGCCCCTTTCCACCCAGGCCACGCCCCTCTCCACCCTGGCCACGCCCCCTTCTCTCTGGAACCTACTAGCGGGTTCCCCAGGCTTCCCGATGGGCCCCCCTCTGTGACCTTTCCCCCCTAGATGTCCCCCTCTCGTGTATATCGTGGCCTGCCGACGTCAGTACTGCCGTACACCGCAATTAATGTTTTCCGCCAGCAGCCAGCACTATGCCATTACATATGTATGTGGGGAGTGGCGATGCAGTGGTTAACGCACTCCGTTACAAACCCAGCGTTCATTCTCATAACTTGATTCCCGGCCATTAATAACATCAGCATTAAGTGCTTTCTTAAGCAGTACTGGACTACCCCTTTTGGTCGACTCAGCCTAAATTAAGTACTTGCTGTGGTGTGTGTAGCAGCACTAAAGAGATAAAGGTGGACGAGCATAGCTGCACCACCTCATTCATCTATAAATTAGCCTATATGGGGGACCTTTGTATTTGTATTGGGATCTTGCTAGAAGTCATTATGTTGACTTAAAGCTTTCGTGACTGCAGGAATTCATATTCTTTGGGTTTTTCGGTAAAGCCACGTAGATAGAACAAATAATACAAATATCACGACGTTTCGATCGCAAAACAAGCAATCGTCATCAGGTGAAAAATATAGCGGAAGAGCTGCTTAGGCAGGATGTTATAAAGGTTTGAGATGGGTGTAGCCCAAGGGTAAGTGGGCGGGGCTAGAGATGAAATTTGCGTGTAAACGTAAGATCGGAGAGCTGATATACCTCCACGACTATAAATCTGTGGAGGTGGCCATTGTATTGTGAGAGATTAGCATGTCAATCTGTTAATGTAAGATTAGCATGTCAATGTAAGAAAAACCTGGCGCCACCGAATGTCAACAGATTGACATGCTAATCTCTCACAACACAATGGCCACCTGCACAGCTGCGTCGTCGTGGAGGTAAATCAGCTCTCCGATCTTACATTTACATGCAAATCCCATCTCTAGCCCCGCCCACTTACCTTTGGGCTACATCCATCTTAAACCGATTTAACATCCTGCTTCAGGAGCTCTCCCACTATATATTTTTCACCTGATGACGATTGCTTGTGTTGTGATCGAAACGTCGTGATATTTATTTGTATTATTTTTCTATTTTCGTGGCTTTACCGAAAGACTCAAAGAATAAGTAATTATGTTGCTTAGCAGACTGATGTGTTGAATCCTAGAATCCAGCTTCGATTTCTGGAATCGACCATAGTGTGCAAACTCTATTTGCTGAAGGAAATGTGGCCTAGCTCTCGCCTTGGTCAGCTTAGCCTAGATATCAACACGGGGGGTAATTATGTGGTGAACATTAACGCTGGGGAGATAAAGGTGGCAGGGCACGAACAACGCTGGGCTGTCTTTCACTCTGCGAAAAAATATCGTGATCGAGGAAGCTGTACTCATTCGAATTTCAAAGGGTGTTTTTTTCCAAACGTGTGGGATGCATCTGAGTTGACCTGAAAGTCACCCTACGACAGTATCCCCACTGATGCTTTTAAACAACAACTGCAATGTATATTACTGTCCATATTCTAGAGTGTGCTCCACCATTTATATAAATGTACACTGAGAGCTCAGTGTGCCTTATTTTTCAAAATTATCACGTGTTTATCGCTGTGAAGAGGAGTGAAAAAAAGAAAACGGTCATTTTAATTTTGAAGTGATTGGCTTCCACGTGCCATTCATTACATCTGGCTCTGGGAAAACATTTTCACTAGTTATAGGCAAGATTTACAAGTGGGGAAAATGTTGAGATTGGCCGATAACTTGTCAAAGCAATTTTCACGGCAGTAAAGGATCTAAAACAAACACACACACCTTATTTCATTGAATGTCATTTGTGGCTACTTTGATGCCTCATAAAAGTTGTGCCCTTGTAGGCCTTTGGTTTATTTTTACAATATGTGGCCTTAACATAAATTATTATTTGTATATATGTATAAATGCACATATTGAAGTGCTAATGTTAAGCTCAATTTAATTTGCCCCACTCAGAGGTTTTATGAATCACAATCGAGCTAGGGTCAGATCACAACCTGACTATTCATACATGTTATATTTTGTTTTATGTAATGCCAATAATTATTTACGCATGTAAGCCTCAGTGAGGCTCAATATTATTTTCAGGAGGGTCATGCATGGGGAGGTATGGCCCGTACCATTAATTCGCGCTTTGTCTTGTTGTGGCAGGAATTTTTGAGAACTTGGAAAACAAAACTCAGCAGAATGGATAGGAGACTGCCGTTTCTGCTGTCTATACTGCTGCTCCACACCTTCAACACCTGGCAAGCCCTGGTCGTCACCTATCCTCATCATGACCTAGCCCACCGCCGTTTAGCTTTCGCGATCTGATGAGATCGAGCACATTTAGATTTAATTGGTCACAGATTTAATCGAATTTAACTTACAAACTGCGGTAGGTGCTGTGTTGCCAGTCTAGCATATCACAGCCAGTGAGCTCACTCTGCTCTTTTCTGGTTGGGACTCTACAATACCCATCGCGGTCCACCAATAACACTTATTCTGATGTTGTGGTCAAATTAACTATGAGCAAGAAGTGCTCTAGTGCATTATGTTATGCTTACATCCGAGTGCTCTTGGTGAGGACAGTTTTGTTGTGCTTCTTAATGTCCCGGTGTAACGTTCTTCAAGATACCTGTATATTTAATATTGCACACATACAGGGAAAAAAACATATATGTGGTGAGATATACATACTGTGTAAGTTACACGATGCAACCATTACACGAACATTGTGATGTTGTTTGTATAAATGTTTGAATACATACTAGTATTTAATGACATACATTGACATACATGTACATTCAAGACAATGATGGTGTATTTGCAAGAAAAAAAATCAATAGCAGCACGCGATAACAGGAAATCCTGGCATCCTTTGCATGTCAAGAAGATGTCGCCATTCTGTCGCACTTTCTGCACACAGCCTCCTGACAGCCACCAACTCAAAAGAGCCGACATGGTGGTATTTCTAACTGTAATGCAGGTTTGTATCCTTCTTAGCAAATCCATACATACAACTGGAGTTATCCAGGGCTGAGTTCTAGGAATATATGTCCCTGCCCCACCTCCAGCTGCTGGCGGTGGGGGCAGGTTATTTGGGGTTGGTGGTTTGGGCGAACCCCTTGGAATATATTCATATTCCACGAGAAATTAGGAGGCATGCATACCTTTGTGGACGCTCAAATCTAACCCTTGTCGTTAGCAAAGTCTTCCGTCGTCACTTAGCAAAACACTGCTCTTGTGACAGATTCCAGTTACAGAGAGGACATCAGGGAAAGGAGTAATTTAGTATCAAAATCTGCGAACAGATGTCCCCGTACATTGCGGGATGAAATGTCAGTGTGTCCAAAGCCAGGTTTCCTTTGCAACGGAAAAAAGAAAACGAAATATTATTTCCCAATGGACTTTCAAATGTATTTACACGTGGCAATTAAGTTACGTGTGAACACCTCAGACCTCCGCATGAATCAGAGTTTGAGCGCAAAAATACACGAGCCGTACAAAACTGGATTGAATGACGACCAATTAAGTGGTCATTCGTACGAAAAAATACGGATTAATTCTTACATACTTGAAAAAAAACAAAGTCGAATACATTGGACGAACAGGCTGTTGTTGATTGAAGGCTTTCATAGCTGAGGGTTGGGTGTGTGTGTTGGGGGGTTCCCCTCAAAGTGCACCTGGCCTGGCACAGGCGCCGTGGTGACGTCCCCGCAACTTAGTGGCGAACGGCAGCTGTATTTGGTATTGGCTTAGTGTGGGAGTGGATCTGAAGAGGAACCAGAACACGGCGTCCTTACTCGCAGCGTGACGAACATTGCGCACTGAGTGCAACTCAAGTGACGTACGTATAATATGGGACATTTCTTTCCAGTATTATAGCAACAGGTTTTTTTACCCTTTCTAGCAATAAAACAGGCGTTAAGATGTTAACACACCAAACAGAATCTTTTTCCAAGGAATCCTGTCTGCATTAACCACACGTACTATATTCTCAGATAACACTGGTCAACACACTTTTTCTGGCATAAGGTATTCCAACGGTTTTAAGGTAATCTTGGGGTGCTGCAAAAGTCCAGGCAAGAAAAAAAATGTTTTTTTTGTTGACCAGTGTAATATATGCATTGTCTTTGAAACTGTTTTATTGCCAAGATAAAACCTATTTTGACGTATGTTTGTATATTCTTGGGTCTTTCGGTAAAGTCACGTAGATAGGTTAAAAGAAAATCATAAAAAAATAACCTATCTACGTGACTTTACCGAAAGACCCAAGAATATAAATTCCTGCAGTCACGAAAGCTTTAAGTCAAGATTGTGTGTATGTACTTTGAACTTTCAACACACCGTACGTCGCCAACCCCGCTAATCGGAGACGCGGAGGGATGACAACAAACTAAATACAAAAAGCAGTTCTAAAGAAATGAGTTTTCAATCTCGATTTAAAAGTGCAATATCGGAAGGGGGAGCGTTCCAGACGGCCGCAGATTCAGCATGTGAAAGCGCGCGATGCGAGGGTGACCGGAGTTTGCGTGACGGGTTTATGCTCCTTGACGAGATCAATGTGATGGTCAAGGCTCACCGGTCACACTGCGCTTATGGGCAAACGTCCCACCACGTGTGCCGTGACTTCGTTTCCGCTACACATAACTGAAAATCGACGACGGTGCCGAAAGATCGAGTGGCCAAGTTGATGCCGCTCTATTTTCGTTGGGCGTTCGATAGTCTAATAGTATGTACGTTGAACCTCTTTCGGCACCGTACGTAGCCAACCGTGCTACTTTCACAGGGGGACCATGTGATCTTTACCATCTTCCTCTCTTTGAACTCTTGCCCGAACATATACTTCACAAGAAATATCGATTGTATCCACGTGACCACGGGGAGAACATGCAAACTCCAAATATACAGGGGGCGTCAGGGAGGGGATTGAACCCACAACCTCCTTTATACCAGGCGAGGTAGTTAACGTCTCGCCACCGTGAAGCTCGGACTTCATAAATTGATTTTACAAGTTGTTACTATCAGTGCCGGATTAAGTTAGTGCGGGGCCTGTATCATATGTGATCAAAGGACCCTAAATAAATAAAAACACTTAAATATTAAAACACTAATGTTTAACTTGCATAGTAAAGTAATTGTATTTTTTCATTTGCTATACAGCCAGATAATACGACAAATCGCTAACCTTAAACACCCAGTCGTTCATTAAACTTGAAGGTAGTATAGTACTCTAGTATTATACTACCTTCAAGTTCAGAATCACTGAACCGAAATTGATAGCTTGAAAGCATTTAGCGCGGGGCCCTTGAAAGTGCGGGCCCGTAGCATATTGCTACTTTTGCTACGAGGATCATTATCCGACACTGGTTACGATGAACTGGATGAACCCCTTGACTGAATGTGAATATGCACATCTTCGAAGCATAGGCTGACCTTTGAAAATGTTACATCTTTGGATCCTTTCCTTAGAACAAAAAATAATAAAATCGTGCTTTGTGAATAAAGGAAAGGAATTTCTATTCTTAATACATATATCTTCTTAACAATGCATGCTTAGACGAATCACATTACCTAATTTGATAGTAATAAATGTATCAAATTGCAATTATAGCTTCAATCAAGGCTTAATTCCAGAGCTTTCATACGTAATGAATAGCATTGAAAGGTAAAATCATATGCCGACACTAGGATTTTTATGACAAGACGTGTTTAATTCAGCAGTCTGTAATGTCATTGTTTGTCTGTCAGTGTATATTTTAAGCAAGTACTGTACTGCATAACCATGTCACACATTTCTTTACTCTCTTATATCACCCGTTCTGTTTGTGTGTGTGTGTCCTGCGTTGTTGTGGAGCGGTAGTGTCGCGGTCAACGCGAGTGACGATCATCTGAATCCGTCCTGGGCGTCCCCTAGGTCGACTCAGCCTCAAATAAGTACCTGGTGCAGTGTGTAAACATCGCCACTGGGGAGACAAAGGCGGCCGGGCGTGGTGCTGGCCACCCACCCCCTGGTGTGCCGTGCCGGCCTTCGTAGGTGCTCGCTAGCAGCACTTTGTTTTTTGTGTACTGCCTTGGTGGGGAGCGGTGGTGCAATTCCCGGCCACGACTCACATCAGTGGCACGTGATATCAGAACCGGTCCTGAGCCCCCCCCGCCCCTCTGGTTTGACTCAGCTTTAAAGGAGTGTCTGGTGTGGTGTGTAAACATCGTCAGTGGGGAGACAAAGGTGGTGATAGCCCCCAACCCCCTCAAGCGCCATGCCTGCCTTAATCAATGCTCACTAGGGGCCGTCCATAAATGACGTCACGCACCTGGGGGGCGGGGGAGTCAGACATGTGCGACGATGTGTGACGAGGGGGGGGGGGTGAGAAATGCGACGTCACATCAACAGGCGCAACTTTAAATAAATATAGACAACACGTTCTACTTAATTAAATAGACTTTTTAATAAATGTTTTATCCTACAACATCAGAGTGCAGCGCCACATTAAATACGCATTACAATGACAATAGTTTGAAGCGATTTGAAGCATGTCTTGTTTTTTTTTTGGGGGGGGGGGGGCAGAGCTTTGTGACGTGATATTTGAGGGTGTCTGACTTTTTGTGACGCCGTGTGACTAGGGAGGGGGGTCAAAATCGTCCAAAATCGCGTGACGTCATTTATGAACTGCCCCCTAACAGCACCTCCGATAATGTCGACTCGGCCAGGGCATCTGTGTGTGTGTGTCAGGCGCAGTTCGTCTACTAGGAGCGGCGTTGGGGCACCGCCCCACCAAGCAGCCGGAGATGAGAAATTATTTTTCGAATAAAAAAAACTTTTCTCAAAAAATTTTGTTAAACATTTTTTTTACAAATGATTATTTCAACGTGAATTGCCTGATGAAGGTAACATTTAAAGTTGTTCGTATTATAAACGGCTGCAACACCACGGTCTGACGTGTGTGCCTCGGGGAAGTCTCGGGGCGGCTGTGAAGGCGTCCGAGTGAGAGATTTCCCCTCGTTCATTGCGATCGGCTTCCAGCGTCGTAGCCGCGGCGTTTGAGACCCGTGCAGGATGGTGAACAAGGCGCCCGTGGCGGTAACGAGACGACGTCACCGTGCAACTGGAGCAGCTGACGCACGGCTTGGGGCAGTGAGTGTCAAAGGGGTTGTGTGGTGTGGCCTTGAGGGTCATGGGGACAGCTTTTGAGTGATTTGTTGTTTAGTTTCGTATTGTTTATAAATTCCTACCGTTGGTAGATAAGACAGTTATATAACTTGGACGGGAAGGCCATTATAACATTGCGAGGTTTTTCTGAATTAGAACGCCGTCTTTTCAGAGGTCACTCACAACAGCCCCACCTCGTGGCGATGTCGCCACTGGTATGTGTGTCCACGTGGGGAACAGTGGGGGTGGCAGTGGCGGAGTTAGTGTGCCGCGCTACGAACCTGGCGACCCGAGTTCGTTCCCACTCACGGCCAACACCAGTGACGATTATCTGAACCGGTCCTGCACCTCCCCCCCTAGGTCGGCTCAGCCTTAAATTCGCACCGGGTGTGTAGTAAACATCGCCACTAGGGAGACAAAGGTGGCCGAGTGTGGTGCTGGCCACCCATCCCCCCCCCCTCGTGCGCCGTGTCGGCCTTCATCGGTGCTACTCGCTAACAGCACTTGCCCCAACAGTGTGCGAAGGCTACACGGGGGATCTTTGTCTTACCATCGGGCGAGATAATAACGCCAACCCAACGTGCAGCGTGTAGTCGCGTGCTCCTCGCGCGATCTCTCTCTCGAAGACGGAGGAAGCGCAGAGAATCGGTGGTGAGCCGGTGCCAAATCCCCACTCCACCCCGACCTGAAGCTCTGCGACCCTCTACATAACCAGCGAAACTCGAGAAACCCCACGCACATGACCGGGACAACACTTTGTCCCGTACAGATGAATCAGATGCAGCCCACATTTTGTCTGGACCACCCGCTCGCGGCAAGGCAAGGGGTTATGGCACTTCGACTCACGTGAGAAGGGAGTTTCACAACGCTTGCGTGATCCACCAAGCCCTCACCTCCACAGTGCTGGATTATAGGCGTGCGTGGTAAATACCTGGCCGTTTGCATCATTCTCTATTGGTATCTAAACCTGGCCCGTGCTTTCCCCGAGGTCAACTCAGTCTAAAACTAGCACGTGGTTGCAGTAAGCCAACATCTAAAGCTGTCAGTTTAACACGTAGGCTTTCGCGACCAATGTTATTCATAATCAACGTTTTTGGGTTTAGATCGCGTTATTTATAAATGTGTCGTAACCCTCCACCACCCGACACGGCCAATCAGTAAAAATGTGTCACGTTGACAAAAGACAAATAGTTCACTGCTTTAGCCCACCGGTGTGTTGAAGCCACAACATTTACAATTTGAGTACGACGTTTCGCTGGTAATTGCATCCAGCATCATCGGGCGAATTGCCCGATGATGCTGGATGCAATTACCAGCGAAACGAATTGCCCGATGATGCTGGATGCAATTACCAGCGAAACGTCGTACTCAAATTGTAAATGTTGTGGCTTCAACACACCGGTGGGCTAAAGCAGTGAACTATTTGTCTTTTGTCAACGTGACACATTTTTACTGATTGGCCGTGTCGGGTGGTGGAGGGTTACGACACATTTATAAATTACGCGATCTAAACCCAAAAACGTTGATTATGGATCTAAAGCTGTGCTGGTCTTAATAGGCGAATCAAACAAAACACCTTTCCTGACAGTCCACGAGGCCAACACGATGATCTTGCTCGATCTTTAAACGTATGCCTTCTAATCATATTGCATTCATTTGTTGATATTCTAACAGACAAAAAAACTCGATGTACACGGTGCGCATACAGGTGATTGTCAACATGTTCTGAAAGTATCAAAACGAGTTCCCAGGTATCGCTGATGTTAGTTGTGGCCAGTGATACAAGTCAGGTCATTGGATTCGCAGCGCATTTTATTTTTAGTTCTGTGCCACACCACTCCATCCCAACCACTTTAATGCAATGTTATTATTGATTCATGGTACAATGAAATTCGTTAAGATTATACACTATGTAACACAATTTTTGTTCCTGGGTACTAAGTGTTATTTTTAATTGCTTATGCCTAAAAAGTATAGAAAATGACTATTATTCCCCACAAACTTTGCTTTTGTGACCAGGACTTTACGTGAACGAAAGACACATGCACACGTTTTTTCATTGAAAATAGGTACGTTTCAAAATATCACTGTCCTGGTCACAAAAGCAACGTTTTTGGGGAATAATAGCCATTTTCTGTACTTTTTAGGCATAACCAATTAGGAAATAACACTTACTACCCAGGAACAATTTTTTTGTTTGTTACACTGTGATTGTGGTCGATTAACATGAAAGTAAATGAGCCCAGCGTTCGGTTAAGCAGGGCGAAATCTGGACCAGTTTCAACCGTCTCGATCTCAGCAGCAGATTCAGGCTATTTTTTTACACAAATACTGTTGGGTTTCCAGGCGTTATTGGTAAGAGCCTCCACATCTTCGCAGTGGGTGCCCTGTCAGCACAAACAACAACGCACTGTGCGCTGATGCGTGTATACATTTGGAACGTCTTTCGGCACCGCACGTACCTAACTGTCATAATCGGAGGTGCGGACCATTGTTACCTGTAATGGTCCAACAAAAGCACATATTTTGAGTCATTATGTAATTATTTTGAATGGAAAATGTCACGTGTGGTGTGCATGGACGTGTCGTATCCTCCCCTGAAAGTGACTTGACCTCAATTCTTACCCTCCAGTAATATTAGAACACACATCCACGCACACACCAAATGTCTTTTTTCATTGCACGTAAGAGAAAGCGTTAATTAATTCAACTTAATAATTGTTTTTGACATCCCAGGCGGGGTCCCAGATGGAATAGTTGCTGGAGAGTTTAAGGTTGTGTGTGAAAGCTTCTCGAGTGAGCCTTTAAGTAAACACCTCCTGCTAGTTCCTACTGAATGGCAATGGCAGAAAGAACGGCAGCGTTCACTTTGCCAGAAGGAGGGCCTCGTTTCAGTAAGACTGCAATCATGGCCAGACCGATGAATATTAGGAGCAAAAAAAACAACATTCAAAAGTATTTTTACAGTGTGCCGCTGCATGCCTGCAATCAAAGCCACGGTCAGATTCGTTTCTTCTCTCTTTATTCGCTTTGAAGGACCATTGACTCTGTGGCTAACTTATTAACAACTATGCAATACTACTTTACCACCATAAAAAAAATATATATATATACTGCTGGCTGAAAGTCTCCCCATGTCATATCGCTCATAGAGGTTGCTTGACCATATTTCACCACGCTGGTCAGTGCGGGTTGGTGAATGATGTTGAGTTGGGGCCAGAAATATAACTCGGATAATTCCTTTTGTAACGTATTGGTGTTTACCACTGTGCCACCATAACCACCAGTATGTTTCATTACCGTGAAATGGCACAAGACAATTAGGAGAGACTATGGTGGTAAAATGTCCTCAGCCTGTGTATGTTGTTTGTAATATATTGCTCAATTATGGCGAGTCAAGAGATGGCTTCGTAACAGTCACTTCGTAGCCATGTGCCAGCTATGTGTGGTAATGGAAATATTTAAACATCGTATTCGCATACTATTTCCACGTAAACCTTTTGCCATGCAATGATAGTATTAACACAGAAAGAACCAAGGGAAATTAGAATTTACATCTGTAATTTCAATGTTGTCAATTTCTTTTCAGGGATTATTTGGGGCTGAGTTATTAAATCGTCATGTGTAAAGGGGGTTGTGTTCTACCATATTTCATTGTAATTTAAATCAAAATCAAATATATTCTTATTCTAGAAATAAAGAAATGTTGCATGATCAGACTCGATGTAAAAAACCGACGTCTTAAACATATATTTTATGGAAATAATTGATAATTTTGAAATGCTAACTCGCCTTACTAAATTACGACTTTTCAGACATCTCCTGATGGTGATATTGATTATTTTTATTCATATATCTTGCCCTAATGAAACCTACCAATCAATGCTCCTGTGCTCAGAAGCTCAAGTTGAGTTCTTAAGTTACAACTAAAAAATTCCATTGTTACATTTTTTATAGCTGCTTTGATTCATCTACAGTAATTGGTCATAAATGTATTCATAAGTTTATACATGTATTCATTAATGGGCGCCTGAGCTACACATTGTTCATCTTGAAGCTCTTGCAATCCCACTCAAAATCAGCCTCTTGAAGCTTGATGTATAATATTGAGTGAGACATTAAGTCCTCGTCAAGGTGTAGCTGGTGGGTTTATGATGGTCATTATGGAGTGAAGTAGTTGGGTTAGCCAGGTGGTTGAACTGGACTGGCAATGTGACCCATGTTGGATTTCCGTTTTGTCCTTGGATTTTGGAGTGTCGGACTGTGGTGGCTACTGTTGCGTCCGTCTGTGTGTGGGTGGTGTGTGGGTGGTGTGTGCCTTCATAGGTGTGGGGAGCTGCAGTTTCACGGTTAGTGCGCTGCGCTAAGAACCCGGTGACTCGAATTCGATTCCTGCTCAGTGAGTATTATCTGAATGGGTCCTGGGCCTCCCCTAGGTCGACTCAGCTTAAAACGACTACCTGGTGCAGTGTGTAAACATCACCACTGGGGAGCCAAAGGCGGATGGGGCCTGGTGTTGGCCACCCACCCCCTCGTGTGCCGTTCCGGCCTTCATAGGTGCTCACTAACAACACTTGCCCCAACAGTCTGTTAAGGCTATACGGGTGGATCTTTCACTCTTTTTTTGAGTGTGTTAACTCATCGTCATTTCACCATGCTGCAGTGCCCTAATATATTTACTCTTTTATGTCTCGTCAGCATAATTACCAGCCACGACCAATCCAATGCTTGATGAAGGCCTCCTCGAGCCGTCAACAATTCTCACAATCCTGCGATGTGGAATTCCAACAGGCACCTGCGCGCCAGCTGATTCCGTCGCTCCATTTCCTCGGTCACGCCAACTCGGAGGCGTTCCATTGCTGCGCTGCCACTCACGTTATTGTTGACCATCAGTCATTATCTTTTTCTGCTTCTTTTTTGCACATTGAGCTTATTTCGCACCGTGCGTAGCCAACCGCCCTAATCGCAGGTGCGGGGGAAGGACAACAAACTAAAGACAATAAGCAGTTCTCAAGAAATGAGTTTTCAATTTAGATGTAAAAGTGCATAGCTCCAGTGGCTTCCTAATATCGGAAGTAAGGGCGTTTCAGAAGGCAGAAGAAGCGTCTATTTCCCCCATTTGCCCCTTCTCTGCCCTTGATATATTTTTACGTTTGTAAATCGCTTCAAGATGATACCTTATTTTATCGCCGAATGAATTCAAATATGTATCCTTATTAATTCATCTATCTGTCCACCCATCCACCTGTTTACCATTTGCTATGCTTTCTAAACAGCTGCAAACTATCATGTCCTTTTGAGTAGATAAATTAATAGGTTATACAGTACAGTACTGTATGTTGCTTGCGATCAGTTATTCACATTGGCAATATTATTATAATTATTATACAGGGTGAGCCATTATCCATAGCTACCCCACTGAATCCCATTTCATAGATATCCCACTGATTTCCCAACAGGTGATTGACTATTGTGAAAGCTGTGGCCTTGTACCCTGCAGAGGAGAGCGCTGAAAGAGGCAATAAATGTAGAGATTTGGTGGGCGGCATGCAGAGGCTGATGGTGCATGAATGTGTTGGACGGAGCGCAGGGCACGTCAACAACTGCACCATCACGACTCTACCCAGAAGAAATAACCCCTCACCACCCCCTCTTCCCCCCACCAGCACTTAAAACATCTCTATCGGCGTGCACGAGTTGCTCAAACAAAACAATCAAACTGCGGTGGGCATTCTCTCTGGGGCATATGCATGTACAATGTTGAACTTATTTCGCAGCGTACGTAGCCAATCGGAGGCGCGCGGGGAAGGACAACAAACTAACACACAAAAATCAGTTCCGTCATTAGTCATCAGCACTGGCCATGATCCGTGCTACTGATATGTCTTACCCAAGCCCTCTTTCTTTTCTTAAGATTCAAAGTTAAACATCCTTCAATGTCCACTATCCTAGCTAAAAACACCAACATATTCTTGGAAAGCAGCTGCTAACTTTTGGAAGGAGGCAACTCTTATATCAGCTATTGCCTGGAGGCAGTTTTGGCCAAGTTCCAACCATCATAGGTTGTAACTTTAAATGGAAGCAGTTGCGAGGGTTATTTGAAAGTCTGTGAATGATGTTACATGAAGGCCGTAGCCATGGAGTCAACATTGGGGGGACCAAATCTTCCAGGGTGTCTGGGGGTCCCCCCCCCCCAGAAAAAAACATCTACATTTGAAAAATCATTTCCTGCCTAAAATATAAAAAAAATTCATTAACACATAGGATGGACCTTTTTTTTTAATAATGTCTAATAGTGTATTGTATTCATTACATTGCTCCGTTTTTTTCTTTTTTACCTTTTCTCGTTTCATTGTATGTAATGGCAGAGATTAGGGATTAATAAAGTACAACCATAACTACAATCATATAAACAGAAATCTATTTTATAGCAATATATGGGGGGGGGGACATTTTGAGAATATTTGAATTTGTGTCCATCCCCAATATATATTATAATTACGGCCTTGTGTTACATGCCTTGACGACAATGTCCGCTTTAAGAACAACGTGATGAGGGTGAAGTGGCGAGCACGTGTGCCGGTGAGTCAGTGTCCCGGGTTCAAATCTACCTTCTTAAAGTCACGGTAACAGGATGTCATCTACCTCGCCTGGTATACAGGAGGTTGTGGGTCATATCCCGACCCTTACACCTGCTGTATGTTTGGAGCTTACATGTTCTCTCTGTGGTCACGTCGATTTTCTCCGAGTCCTCCGGTTTTTTCCTGAACATTTATAATCAACATGCGGTTAGCGTATCGAGCTGCTGTACATTTTCACATGATAAGCCACTTCGTAAAGCTTTCATTTGTGGCCAGGTCGCTTCTGAAAAAGAGCTGTATAGCTCAGTAGTCCTTACCTGGTAAAATATAAAATAAATACCCCTCTTGATTTAATAAAAAAAGATGCGTGTAAGATCAAAAGCTCAGGAGTACATCTTTCATATTGAATTTTTTATACAGAACAAAATAAAATGACAGTGATTTAATAACCAGAACATTTGCAATATCCACCAATCCGCAAAATATTCTACTGTGCTGCTCCTACAAGGCAGTGGTGAGAGACAATGTTTGAGCTGTTGTGCTCTCAATCTTGGTCTCAGTGATGTTTGTGGTGAGGTTGCTTTAAGGTGGAGCTTGAGACTCTATCCTGGTCTCGTGAGTTCCCGCATGTATAAATGCGTCGTAATAACGAGACAAAAAAAACTATATTTGTTTTGGTAATGTGATTATGACCACTAATCGTCATAATCGAATCGCAGGGGAGGGTGGGGTCTTGATCAGCATACGCCGTTCTCATTGGCCGAACGAATAATTGGGGTGGGAAGGTTTTTTCGACCGGTGCTGCTGTGTTCTTGTAAGCGCTTTATAGAAATTTGATTGACATGTCCGTGTGAAACAGAACATCTCCAGTGCTATAACGAATCAGAGTTATACGGGGTCGCGCTTAACGAGGTCTGCCTGTACGTTTAAGAGTTAAATGGCAATGTCGAGCTCTGCCAGCCACGAGAGGGCTTCAAGAGAGAATTCGTGTATATTTTGTATTCCACTTTATCAGTGGTTCTTAACCTTTACTGCAGCCTGCACCCCTTTGGTTCTCAATCATTAAAACATGTAACATGTTAATAACTACGGAGGTTTGATGAAACAACGTAGGTGTACTTACGTGCCCGTGCTTAATTTGTGATTTCGATTATTTACCTTTTTAAAAAATCTGGCCACGTCTCGCTCCCCGAGCAAGGGCATCTTGCATCCCCAGGGGGTGCGTGTACCCCCGGTTAACAACCACTGCTCTCAATAAAAGAGCAATATCAACATCCTACACTCTAGCCATTCGCATCTCCCAACAATGCAGCGTCTAAATATGTTTCTACTGCTTCTGTACAGCTTTCAATTGTCTATATATATCCAAATCGCATTGTCTTTGATCCCAGAGATTATGATGTTTTGCTTTATTATTGCTCCCTTGCTTGCATTGTGTCATGTTTATTTTGTTTCTATTTAATTTACAGGATGTTGTTATTTAGCATAACAATTTCGGATCATTTGATTACATCAGAAATAATAGATTTTAGCATACACACACATAATTAGATATGCTTATTGTGCACCAATCAATTTGACTAAATTAACTGAATCATTGTTACTTGCTTAGTAATCCCAGAATAGAATAAGTGTATTAACGATGAGTCACTATAAATCCTCATCTGTATTTAATACACATTTTTTAAAAGTTTATTTGGCCACCCTTTGTCTTTCCCTGACGTAGAAACGATTATTTAACATTGCCAAGCAACTATAAAATTATCATTTGTTTTCCCCAAAAGTATTTTATTTACAAAACGATTCAGGTACATAACACAGAGAATATAAAGGGGGTTGACACCAGCACAAACATACATTACGGATTACAGTCCAATGGAGACATGTCTAAACCACATGTTTCAATGAACCGTTTCGATAAACTCTACAACCAAAAATACTATATATTTTTTTAAATCACCAGGCGAGCCATTGTGACAGAGTATTTGTTGTTGAAAATTACACCTCTGTGTCACACTCAAATGACTACAAAGACACCATCATATCCTCAGAATCATAAAAAATAAGAAATAATAATTTTACAATCCTTTGCCAATCCACTGCTGGATTAGGGCCTGCCCATGATGTGCTAGTTGTGGGAAGTTATTTGACCATTCTTCACCACACTGGTCAGTGTATGATGGCAAAGGGGAGTTTCAGATATCATTCTCCTCTGATGTTAGCCACGACGGGCCATTGAACTGACAAAGTGACAATGTCAGGGTTATAGTGGATTGTGCGAACCACAGCACCACTGCTTCGCCCCCGTAACTGTTATTATTTATGTATTGTAATGCCATTGTTATAGTTATGAGCAGTGGAATGACGTGTGATTTAATAAGCGGACATATCTGTTGCTCAGCATGGATCTTGATTGTGGCAGCCACACACAAACACCTACACATATATTACTTGTTCTCCAGTGCACACACACCTGTGCTGACTATAGCAGTGCTTCTGACACAGTGCACGTGTTAGCAATAAGCTTAAGAGCATTCCATTTGCAGACGGGTTCCGGACTCGTGGGGGAGGTTTGGGGTAACAGTCTGCATCCGCAGCCGAGTGAGCTGACCTCTGTGTCAAAATTAAGCACCCGGCTGGGTGGTGTTGTCTGCGTTTTGCACGATGGCCCCCGCTAGGCACGTTAGCGCTGCAACGATCCGTCGATTAAAGTCAGATCCTGAGCTCGCGATCATCATCACCACCACCATCGTCTTCGGCCCATCGTCGATGCAATGCTGGATGAGGGCCTCCACACACCACTGCCATCCCTCACGATCCAGTGCTGCTGTCTTTCCATCTCACTTCTACGCGCGAATTTATCCAATCCCTCTATCTCCACGGTGGTTGAACCTCATGGCGGACGCGTTCTCTCCTTTGCGTGGCAGTATCCTCCATCAACCCACCTTGCGATGTGTTCCGCCCAAGCCCATTAACTTTTCTTCATGGCCAACGTGTCTTTTATTTGCGTTTGTTGTGTGTATGTACATTGAACTTATTTCGCACCATACGTAGGTGCGGGGAAGGACAACAAACTAAACACAACAATCAGTTCTAAAGATATGAGTTGTCAATATAGATTTATAAGTGCACTAGCGGGAAGTACCCGGCGTTGCCCGGGCGAAAAAGACAGACACACACTTACAGACATTGACCCACACACACAAAGACATCGACTTACACACACACACATATGGACTCACACACACAGACATCGACTTTAGATACACACACATGGAGTTACACACACACATGCAACAACAACAACCGCCATTCGCCACTAAGTGGCGGTGACGTCACCACGACGCTTGTGCCAGGCCATGTGCACCTTGAGGCCACGTGAAGTGTCGAACACTCGCTGGCAGGAGGTCCTGGGGCAGACACACACACACACAGAAATATGGACTCACACACACAGACATCGACTTTAGATACACACACATGGAGCCACACACGCACCGATTGACACACACACACATCGACTCACGCACACACACATAGACTCTCAGACACACATCGACTCACACACACACATCGACTGACACACACAGACTCATCGACACACACACACACATGCACGTACACACACACAAAGAAATGGACTAAGACACTCACATGGAGCCACACACACACATCGACTCACGCACACATCGACTCACACACACAGACACATCGACTAACACGCACACATGTACTTAGACAGACATAAATATTAAGAAATGTAGTATTTTAATTGTAAAATCTTAGTTGTCTACGCACACACAAAACACGCACACACATCGACTAACACACACACATCGACTGACACACACATATATCGACTCATGCACACACACACATGGACTCTCACACACACACACCTCGACTGACACACACACATGGACTCACACACATACACGTCGACTCACACACACATACATATCGACGCAGACACACACGTAATTATTTAAAATTAAAGTAACCTAATTGTTAAATATTAGTTGTGTACACACACACACCACGCACACACATTGACAAACACACACACAGCGACTGACACACAGAGACTGACACACAGAGATTTCAACTCATGCACACACACATCGAATCGCACACACATTGACTGATACACACACACGGACGTAGACACACTCACATGGTGGCAGACACGCACATGTACTCACACGCACACAAGGACTTAGACACAATAAAAAATATTAATATTGACCAAGTACATTTTTAAATCTTAGTTGTCAGTACACAAACATTATGAATGTAATATTTGCAAGGTGATTCTTTAAAATTCAGGTTTCTGTCAATGTTAATAAGAAAATTATTAATGACCAAGGTATCGAAAGAATATTCGTTGTGAGCACAAAACAATCTATGTTTTTATATTTTGAAGGAGATAATGAAAATGACAGGATTGTATGTACGTGAGTTTAGCAAAAGAAGCAAGGAAGATAAATATTAGTTGTTTGCACATAAACAGTATTAATGTAATATTATGAAGGTGCTTATAGAAAAAAGTTTTCTATAAAGGTGAGTTGACAGATAATAAATATAATAATGACAAAGTTATTGTTAAAAGATTAGTTGTGAGCAGGCAAACAAAAATAGTAGTCTGCACACAAACATAGTTAATGTAATATTAGCAAGGTGATTATAAAAAAAGAACTGGGTTTCTATCAAGGTGAGGTTAGGGAAAGAAACAAGGAAATGGTACTTAACATTGCCGTGGTGAGGCCTAGTCCCGTGCAGAGCCCCTGTCCTCGCCTAGAGTGCGCAGCCGGCCGAGGTGTCACCTTGGCAGGCTGGGGGCTGGGCCGCTTCGCCCGGCCGTGCTACAAAAATGCTATTTAAGCGCTATAATAATATGTAGGGGTTCTATAGTAGTGAAGTACCATTGATGACTCTTAGACACCGTTGGTGAGGCACACGTATTTATTCCGTACGAGTACCGTCTCGGGCTCGACAATTTCAGCGGTGTCCTCCACCTGCGGTACTCCGGCTCGAGCTGTCCGGCGCGTGTCCATGTTCGTAGTTGTTCTGACACCAGATGAAGTACCGTTGATGACTCTTGGACACCGTTGGTGAGGCACACGTATTTATTCTGTACGAGTAGTCACAACTGTGGACATACAATACTAGAGGGGGTATCGGCCCCCTCACCCGGCTAGCTGGGAATACACTGCTAGCTATCTCTGACCTACCTCCTAGTCCTCCACTAACGGGCTAGGGGAGGCTGTCTGGCCCGACACTGGTAAGTCGGGCTACGGTACCCGGAGTCCCAGAGCACTAGCTCTGGTTCTTGGGACCACGCCGCTGGCTCGGTCCTGCGCGGCCCTGACAAGGGCGGCGTCCCAGGGGAGTCCAGGGCTCTAGCTAGACGATCTTCGGTCTTCACTGGTTTAGCTTTAACATTCTGCCCCGAGCCCTCTGACACATCCCCCTTTATACTCCACCCCCGCTGAGGGGTGGGGCCCCGGGCTGCCTGGTGCGGACGTCGTTGAGAGCACCCCCCCCGTGCACTCACGTAGCCCCGCCCACTGTGTTTGTTTCCCATAAGCTGCCATGCATAACGGCTCTCTCTCAAACACCCCTACAGTAGTAACAGGACGCATTGGGGTGGGGTGGGGAGAAGAAGACATCACCCGTGAAGAAATAACCTCAGCGTTTTGTGTGTTTTAGTTGCATGTTTAACGCGAATGAAAATTTGTGCCGATCGTGTGTGCGTTGCTAGGGGCAACCCTTGTCAGCAGTGCAAAGTGTAATTTTACAAATTCTTATGATACTAATGTGTGCGACTTACCTTGTAGAGTGTGCAGGCGAATAAAAAAGGCCGCACACCTCCGGCGATGGTGCGTGTGGGTTGCTAGGGGCTAACCGTGATGAGGGTTGTGCACATGCGCAACTTACTGCGTTGTCCCGCCCCGAGCGGTGAAGGGAAATAATTAAATAAGAATTAAACTAAATAAATATAGACAAATTGCAAGAAAACGCTATTTAAACTAATTTAAAGGTGACGGATGGGAAAAAGAAATAGCGCTTGCCCATCGCGGGGCTTACGGCATGATACCTGGCTAATTTTTTTTTACGTAAACCCCACCGTTTGAGAGCCAAATCCCTCAGACAGACGGACAGACAGACAGACAGACAAAAAATGCATTTCATAGGCCAGTGTCTTTCTAATGTAACGACTCCGGGCTCGAGCTGTAGAGGTTTGTTTTATTGCACGTAATGTGGCTTAGGACCACGTCGTCATAAGATAATGCCGACGTGGAGATCGCATGACCGAGCAGACAGTGACGACGTGAAGACAGCGACGACGTGAAGACAGCGACGACGGCCCGAGTCCCTCTCGACTGCCCCGAACTTCCCTTCTTGCCCTGCTTTTATCCTCGTGGATTATCTGGGGGAATTTCCCAACCAAGATCTTCTAGACTTGCTGGCGCCTTGTCTTTGCATCCAGCCTCGCTGACACCCTATCTTCACATCGAGACTTGCTGACACAGTCTTTACACTTATATCAGAAAGAAGAGCGGTCCAGACGGTCGCAGAAGCACATTTTAATGCGCGCGATGAAGTGACCATCTTTGTCCGATGTGTTCCGTTCACTGTCTCGCAGTCTTAATTCCAAGCGTGTATCTCTCCGCACTACTTTGTGTGCTTGAGCTCACAATGCACGCATTTAAATGTGGGTGTAAGAACGTATTGCTTTGTGCGTAATATATATGCAAATCACATATTAATGGGAAAAACCTTGTTTTTTTACAAACGAGGAAATAAAAATGTGACAAAAAAGATGCGATTCTTGAATCGAATCACTTCTTCGAATAACAATCATTCATCCAATAATTTTAAAGGGGATAGGGAGGGGGGAAGAATGATGACATGCTGCCTACAATCCAGCACACCTCAGCCACAGTGCGTGCTTGCAAAGCTTGTAAGCAGTCGACTGAACACGTTTAAACCCATCTAAAACGACACTGATTATCAAAGAAAAAAATGGCATAAAAATGCTTCATTCAACATTTTTATAAAGCGGTCTGATTAGCTTTTAAAATCACTGTGTGGTAAAAAAAATATAATGGTAGGTTTTTACCCTTTTAACTGGTACAAAACTGACACCTTTATTCAAGGCATCATGTTTGCAATGACCACAACACAAGTAGTCAATAAAGCAAACAAAAAGAAGCAACTCTGATAAGGATAATAATATGCACTGTCCTTGAAGTTGCTTCTTTTTGTTTGCTTTATTGACTACTTGTGTTGTGGTCATTGCAAACATGATACCTTGAATAAAGGTGTCAGTTTTGTACCAGTTAAAAGGGTAAAAACCTACCATTATATTTTGCCACTGGTAAAAGAGATCTCATAGTGAAAAAAAATATATGTTTTAGAAATTGGCCGCCTCTCCCTTTAATTGGTTCAAACTTTGTTTCTTGAACAAATGCTCTTGGATTAATATTGCACTGGAAACCCAATAGGCGATTGGACAGTAAACATCTTTTTATTTATACGTGAGGAAAGAACAGGGCACTGTTTAAAATATACTTTCAATCAAAACTCCCCGTAACAATGCGTACCGATTTGTGTATTAAATCGGTAAGGTTGGCAACAATGGCATCGCGATGTTTTGGTCGTCATACGGAAAGAACCGCTTGATGTTTCTCTACGTCAGCCGATGCTGGGTCGACTTAGAGGCTATCTTTTTTTCTACGCTATGTCGCAGGAAGTCGACAGCGGACATAGAACGACAAAGTTAAGTTTGAAAATAAGCCATCTCTTTTGGTTCTTTCCGTGTATAGCAGATGGCATATTCACCGTCTCTTACAAAGACATTGTCATAGGGGGGCATTGAATAACAAGACTGATATTTTTGCTCCAAACTTCCAGCGCGTTCGTTAATAACACTGCCGTAAAAATGAAAAATATATTTTTGGGTTAGATTGGATGAATATTAATGCGTCGTTAAACCCAACACCAACCGACACAGGCAATTAGTAAGGGTTGTCACGTAAATAAAACATGACAATTCGTTACTCGTACAGCCCACCGGTGTGTTGGAGAGTCAACTCACAAGTTGTATATTTACAGTTGACCGTGTTGGGTGGTGGCGGGTTTAACGACAGCCTACGTGTTAAACTGACATTTATATTTATGCGATCTAACCCAAAACAACCCTTTAAGGATAATATTGGCTTCGGAAGTCAACGTGTTAAACAAGAAAATTACGTGTTGGGTTATAGACCGTCTCAACAGCTCGTATGCTATGTCTTATGAAGAAGGGCCATTGCCCAAAACGGCACCTATTATAAATTATTTTAAGGCAGTATTATGGAAGAATGTGTTAAAGTTATATGTCCATGTAATTTGTGCTTGTGCACCACTGCCAATGCAGTAACATCAACGCATATTTTATTATATATTTGGACAAAGTATGACATAATTAATATTCAGTCCACTGTATAATTTAATGTAGCATGGCTATATAATGTGCCTATAAATGAGCTTTAAGCAGCTAAACAGTTGTGGTGCGTAGATATTTTAGCATAAAACATGTAATATACATCACTGGATGCAAATTATAAATAAAAATACAAATTCATATTCTATTTACATGAGCATGAGCTGCATAAGGTGTAGTATCAAATCACCTGGAATGCACCCAATAATATAATATTTTGGAAGCTAAGAGTTGAGCCTGGATAGTGCTTGGATGGGTGATGGGTACCAGAGAGGGCAGTGCAGAAAAATCAATGAAAACAAATCATTAGTACGTATGGTTTTCGGGCCATTTTATAATTTAAGGCTAATTCGTGAGAGTGGTACATTTTCACAGGCGAGTATAATCTGCAGTAGTTTCACAGCAGGGGGGTTGATGTGGCAATGTGTATTTATAAAATTGGGTAATTTACGAGTAATCTTCAAATTTGGCAAAGTGGAGCATGTCCACTGGCACACATGGACGACTCGTTTTTCAAATAACGTCACGGGATCTTTAACGTCCACTGCGTAGCAGACGGACGCATTATTTTGGTTAGCATGACACTCGCAGTATTAACCTGGTTTAGCCGCTGGGCTCAAGCCGCTAAACCTCCTCTGCAACAAGCAGCAAACACGTGACCACTCGATGACCACGTTGCCTCTAGAACCCATACGCTGTGGGGGAGGGCCCTCAGCCAGTAGCAGATTCACAAAAAATGGCTCTGAACGTGCTTGAGCTTCATGGTTTTATACTCCAGATTTTTTCTCTCTCTCATAACTTTCCGTAATTTCCGCCATGTGATGCAGTCATTTTCCTCGGTGATCAGCACAAGAACACCGCGTGATCACAAGCTGTTAAGAAGTTATCAGGGCCTCGCCTCTGACATGTCACGGTGCTCCACTGCAGTTCGCGTGCGTCAGTCGAGTGCTCGTGTCATATTGGATGCGTCTCACACCGATTACTTTCACCTTTGGGCTTTGCACAATGCAAAGCACATTCATGTATTTGCCTCAATGGATTGGCCGATTCTTATGATGATAAGTGTGAATGTGGAAGGAAACTCGAGTGCATGGAGAGAACCCATGGCATGTGAAAGATGGACATTGAATTGTCTGCACAGATTCTGTCATAAACCTATTTGCTGTACAACGACCTTTTGGTCAACTTGTGGCTTCAGTAGAGTTAGAAAGTTGCATGATCCACAAATCTTTGCCTCCAAAATGGTGAATTATAAGCATTCATACATACAGCGTATGCACCAGGCCTTATGTTTACCACAATATTGTTAATTACCACAGGATAATGGCTATAGCTTGTTACTATTTAAGTCATGAACTGTGATTTTATTGTTGTCATTGATTTTGTGTTCTCCTCTAACTTTTCTGCGATGCTTATTTGAGTGTCATTTTATTAAAATAAATTGCAGGACAGGAAAAAGGTAGCATTGTGATTGATCTTTTTTTTTACTTTACAATAATCACCTCTGTTCTATACACTCTCGGATAAGATAATCCCCCGTGCCTTTTTGGCCATGGGAGATGTTTGAATTTACGTCATCATGCTGATCAGTCTGGTGGGGTGGGTGGGCAGGACTAGTTAAGAAATCATTCGCCACTAATATTAGCTGTGAACGGAAATTGAAATTGAATTCAGGGCTTTTTCGAGCAATGAGCCACGCCCAATAACAATGCGTCACATCTCCCACCCCACTGCAATTTACACAGGTACAATTTAAAATGTCTGTGTAATGTTACCAGCAGAGGGCCACATTACACAACAGATCACGGAACGCCGTTAACAGAATGTCAATTGTAGCAGCAATGGCCTTTAGCCGTTGCTTATACAATCACACAGCGAAGGAAGGCACTTTATTTGGTTGAGAAAATGGGATTACTTTATTACACTGTTATAATGCTCATGGTATCTTATTGACGGTCTATTCCCTGATATGTCAAGAAAGTGGTGTTGAACGCGCGTATTTGACACTCCAATAAATAGAAAGGCTTGTGAAGAAATAAGAAGGGTTGATCTTCCCACGTGTGATTTCAAAGGAGGTTTGAGCATGAGAAGGCCATCATGAGTGTCCCAATACTTCTATGTGCATATCCAAGTCTATTGCACCAGACACCACTTTCGTGCCATTATCTTGCGCAATGCAAATTCACCTTAAGGATACCATCATCATCCACTGTTGGATGAAGGCGTTGCCAAGCTGTCACCATCTCTCAGAATTTTGCAATGTAACAATCCACCTAGCACCTGTGTGTGATCTGATCGCATCGCTCCATATTATTTGCACAATAACAATGTAAAATGTCACCGCTACTGGCTTCCTGATCAGTCCTGTCTGTGTGACAAACACAGAGCCATTTTGCGCAGACGTAAAGGTTGATTCGAATGTAAACCAAGCACATTTTGACTCCCAATACTCCTGCAGACTCACCTTGTCTCGAGAACGCGACATTTCCAAAGATAGAATTTCCCCCTAAGACGCATTTCTTCTTTTCTGTTTGAGTCATGGCAGTAACTAATGTAAGTGGCATCACTCTCGGTTAACAACATGATTATATAACGCATGTTAATATTTGGGTGCTCGGCCATTTAAGTCTTTCATCCTCACTGTGAAATATGTTTTCATGCAGCCAGAATGTCGCTCCAGGTTAAATCGACATCACCTACAGTTGGTCGTGGGTTCGTGGTGGTTTTTAATATCCGTTGTCCACATTTGGGTGGTCTCCCCCCCCCCCACTACTTCCCCAACCTCATCTTTGTGAGAGAAAAAAAAACACATTTTAAATGAGCCCTACTCTGGATCGGCATCTCACTGCATCATTCCTCTGAAAGGGAAATTGTAGCTCGATCGAAAAAAGGCCTCACTCAGATTGCTTGACAAGATATCTTGAAACGGGCAAAAGTTAAGTTGGCATCCCAGACTTAAAAAATAACATTGTAAAATGTCAGTTTCATGTTAATAAGGCTAAAACTCAATCTTAGAAATCTGACAGTATTAATGTGAGACATATAAATACAACTGACTTGTGGTATTACATATTCCTTGGAATGATGTCTGGCCACTTGATTTCGGTCCAGTTTTTTGATAACTAGTAAGTATATTTACGTCGTTTTTCACCATGGTTTTTCGGTTTTTGTTAATGCAATCCCAAAAAACTAAAATTGACACTTAAATTACGTGTATGCAACCTTTATTACAGCAACATTCTCACATTGTATGTTTTTACCACAATTGACAACAACAAGTACAATGCTACTATTATGATAGCAATTGCATTACCATAGTATTTTCCATGAGCCTAAAAATTCAAGTATGCCTGTCAGCAAAAAAACACGGCACAGTACAAACTAAACAAAACAATTTTATTTTTTATTTTACCAGGTAAGGCCCACTAAGACATATGGCTCTTTTTCAAAAGCGACCTGGCCACAAATGATAGCTCAACGAAGTGGCTTACTATGTGGAAATGTATAGCAGTCAAATACTCTAAACGCACATTTCTAAAGCAAGCATAATGCGCGTTAACCAGGTTCTGGTGAGTCACCTGTGCTGGACTAAGTCTCCAAAATGCTCCAGTAAGACCTGAACAAAACCACATTGTCTCATTAAATGCACTAAGCTGAATAAAGCAATCAGCATCCGGGCTCCCGTTACAAGCTGGTGGAGAGAGAGAGAGAGAAAAACACTGAAGGAAAAAAACAAAGAAATAAGAAGGCAGAGAAAAAAACCTCCGCACGAACAGACGCAGTTTTATCTCTGCGCACTGGAGCGATGTAGAAAGCTGTTCCCTCTACAGCACAGCCGCTGTGCGGGCTTCTCTACAATGTGGTCCTAATTTGGCATCTTCTCCTAGACGTGGTGTGCGGAGCGGGGCTATGCACACACACACAGGAAAACAGGCAGCTGCCAAAAAGGCACCCACCGTCGCGGACAGGATTTTAAACACAGACAAGTCTCTGTGGCCAGTAGGGCTAGACGCAAGACAAAACAGCGACTGCGAAAGCAAAACAGTCCTTGTGCACCAGCTGCAGCATCTTATAGGAACAAATTACGCTCGGCCCGCAGGACGAAGCGCTGCTAACGGGATCCAGCGAACGTAGTAGGAGGCGCGCGGAGGTCTCACTGTTTTGAACGGTTAGGTGGTTTCGTGCCTTCAAGCCGTGTGTTGAATAGCATCCACCTCCGTTACCTGCAATGTGCAGCCGTCCTTTTGCACAATCCACATTCGGACGAAGTGGGGGGGGGGGGGCGAGTCTTCCTAACACCGCACGCGTTTGTGATTAATTATTGAACCATACTTCACCAAGCTGGTCGCTTCGGGTTGGTGAAAGCGAGGGGGTCGTCGGTGTGGAAACGCAGAAGTGGCACGGCCACGGGGCATGGATTGGGCCACGGGGCATGGATTGGGCCACGGGGCATGGATTGGGCCACGGGGCATGGATAGGGCCACGTGGCATGGATTGGGCCACGGGGCATGGATTGGGCCACGGGGCATGGATTGGGCCACGGGGCATGGATAGGGCCACGTGGCATGGATTGGGCCACGTGGCATGGATTGGGCCACGGGGCATGGATTGGGCCACGGGGCATGGATTGGGCCACGCTGCTGAACTCTGCTGCCCGCCACGTGGTCCCTGCCGCTGGGCGCACGGAGGCGGGGGGGGGTCGCCATTCCAAAGCACTATCGAGGCTAATGACCTGCTGAGCTTCCAAGATCTAATTCGCCTGTGCGTATTGTGGTTGGTTGATCGGATTAGAGGTCACTCTAATGCACCACCTTTAAAATGTGTAGCTTTGTGGCAATAAATGTTTACAGTTATGCACTAATTACCTTTATTTACGATTTAACAACCTGATCTAATGATACACTGTTGTAGTCTCAACTTCCACTAGTAGTCTCAACTTTTGTGATAAGGTACTGACAAATTGCGTGTGTTTACACTGATCGTTGTATACAACTCATACATGTTATTGTCGTAGTATTCCCTCATATCTCATTTAAAACGGACGGTCTGCCACGTAGCTATTACAAGCTCCTTCCAGCTATGAGGTAAAAGGCCTTCATCGCGGTCACACGTGCGAGTTGCCTCATCACCAAATTGTCCCCACCGAGGGTCATTTCGTGGGACACTTGCATGGTCTCGTGTGTACCGAAAGGAAATACCTTCGCCCGGATACAAAGTTCTCCCCAGCTTCCATGCCATTAATTAAAACAAATCTATAAACAGGCGAGTGAGAAATGCGCAACGATGGATATAACAAATCAAAAAATGTGTTTACATGCCAAGGTAAAACATGCTGATCCCAGCAAGTTCTCAATGTAATGGCTCCTTAACCACAAGCTCAGTCGACGATGACGACTAACAATGGCTACTGCACTTGTTTCCTTCAGCCGAGATGTGCCCTGCGTGTGTGAACCAGCGGCAAAAGGGGTCACACTTATCGCCAACGTGCACGGCCACTACCACCACCACCACGGAGAGTTCACATTTTTACAGGGAACAATTCTGACAATGCACGCCGAGTAAACATTCCGCTTCAAGCGTACATTCGTCCATAATATTTTGGGGGGTTATTTCACGTAGATATAAATGTGTCAATCTAAACCCAAGAACCTCTATTTTGGATCATATTTATCGCGAAAGAATGTCCACAATAAGGTCCCACTTATGACACACAAAGTGCTTGCCACAAATGACCCGCAATACTTTGCTGATCTCGTTAAGCAGCATAAACCACCATCACGCGAACTCCGCTCATCCTCGCAGCGGCTTTTGGCTGGCCATCGAACGAAGACGGCCACTGCATCGCGCGCTTTCAGATGCGCTTCTGCGACCGTCTGGAACGCTCTTCCTTCCGATATTAGGAAACCACTGGAGATATGCACTTTTAAATCAAGCTTGAAAATGCATTTCTTAAGAACTGCTTTTTTCGTTTTATTTGTGGTCCTTCCACCGCACCTCCGATTAGCACGGTTGGCCACGTGCGGTGCGAAAGGAGAGCCAAAAAGCACTCAACGCCACGGCAGCTGAACCCACGCTCAGGAAGCACAGGAGGGCCTGAAGCAAATTTGCGAGTTGGACGAGAGGCGCGAAGTATTCCGCTGAAATCCACTTGACTCGTGTCCAGGCGAAGAAGGTGTTTCCTTGAGGGACACGCGACACCATGAGAACGTCCCACGGCACGAAATGAGCCTCGGTGGGGACAATTTGGCGATGAGGCAACTCGCACGTGTGGCCGCGATGAAGGCTTTTTTTTACCTCACAGCTGGAAGGAACTTGTAATAACTGCGTGGCAGATCGTAATCAAAACACGCGCGAAGGAGCTCTCACACGCACGCATGCCCTGGTACACGACTCCCAATGTGAGCCACACACGAATGCTGAGAAAGGCAAGCCTTGAAAATTACCCCCAAAGCCAATTTTACATCATCAACCTTTCCTACATCACTGACTGCATGTCTCCTTCCTGTTTGCTCAGCACCAGCAAAACATCGTCTCCGCTCTGTATCCCTTGTGTCGACAGTCTCTCAGTAGAGGTTGCTCCTTCTCCGGGGCTGCCCCCACTGCCTGGAAATCCGTCCTCCTGTCTGTCCGCACTGGAAATTCCCCCCTGTGTTTAAATCCAAACTGAAGGCTCCTTCCTGCTGCATATGGTTCATCTCTCAACCCGTAACCTACTGTATTCTCATCCTATCCCCCATTCACATTTAAACCCAGCGCACACTCATATTTTAGTATCATGTGCACTTTATTTAAGGGTTGTATTTTTTTTTCAAACGCATTTTCCCAAATGTGTTACAAATGTGCTATCGACATCATGTTTTTATACAAAATGTCCATTTGGAATGCTCACAGAATGGTTACATCGCCTCGCGTTAGGGAACCTGCCCTCAACACTTTCAATCACAAAATATTTCCAAGATCCCTTCAAATGATGTGTTATACATATTTGTAATACTCGGAGATGTAATTTTGTAGCATTAAGTGAAATACTAAATGTAATGATTTTTGTGTGTGTGGGTGTCATCATTGGTAACCAGGCTGAGACCAGCAACTGGAAACACTTGAGGACCCGGTTTGCGCCTTTTGGCGTCATCTGGTCCAACACCATGTGAGACTGGGCTCTAAGAAAAGCTGTCTCGGGTGTGGACCAATCAATTTCAAGGACAGTGCATATCATTATCAGAGTTGTGTTTTTTTGTTTGCATTCCGACCGCAGGTATTGTGGTTAATGCAAACATGACTCCTTGTGCAGTGTTGTACAGACCGACTCTTCAACGTCTTTTGTAGCACACACTTTTATTTGTCTTATGAACACAGTCCCTATGCACTGAGGGGTATACGGTCCCCTCACCGTTACACTCAGAACGTACAAGCCTCCGCACCCTACAGGCCACTTAATATCTCGCTCTTTCAATGTCCTCTGACTGTACCTAGGGGGATGTCTCCCCAACCACTGGTTACACTGAACCCTAGCCCTTATAAGGGCTGGGGGGCTTGGTCCAGGGTCCTAGGCTTCTTCCGCCGTCTTGGGTCTTCGTGTAGTCGAACTCCCTCAGAGCTCTGAGCGCTCTGGCTTTATACTTGTTCGTGGCCGGGTTGTCCAATCCCCGGCCACCTTGTGGAACCCTGTGATTGGTCGTTCCCAATCTGCTTTTGGATCCCAATTCACCCTATCTGACCCTGACCGTTTGGTCGCGCGGGAAAACCTTGTTTACGGTCAGCTCTCACAGCTTGTGAGACCCTGACCGTTAGTTTGAGCGGGAAAACCTTGTTAACGATTTGCTCTCCCAGTTTGTGAACATCGAGTAGTTAACTCTACTACACTTGTATAAAAATTGGTGTCAGATTTGTTGCCAGATAAAAGGGTAAAAAAACAATTATCATATTTTGCTACTGGCAAAGGAGGCTCCAATGGTGACCCAGTTTAATCACGTGAGTCTCACAACCCAATTCAAACCCAGGTCTCAGTGGTCCTGGTTCAAAGCTCTGACCCCTTAGCCATCTGGCCACCTCTTTTTTTATGTTATTTTCAGTTTAGAGCGAATGTGCACTGAGACACTTTACATGCTGTGTTAAGCGGAGTATGCGTGCTTTCACACACTACGTAAATACAATTTATAAATACAATTTTTTTATTTTTTAGTTTTACAGGCATTGGGTCTCAGTTACTTCTGAGCTGACAGTTGTGGATAGCTTGGGTTAGAGATGGAAACAGAATTAGCTTTACATTACCACGTTGTGTCAGGGCAGCACATAAAGCTTTCAACGGGATAATCTTAGGTCATGTCTGGGCTACCATTGCAATGAGGCAGGCTCATTGCACGTGGTTGGTGCTTATTCTGGTCACCGTGTTTTTTGGGAGCCACACACGTGAGCACATTTCACTGGACGTGTTCTCGCCACCTGGTGTTACAGTGCGCTGCGAGCGCCATATCAGCATGAGAATGGTAGAAAATAGGGAAACTAAATATTTTTCACGAGGCATTATCGCAGAAAATAAACAAGAGCCTCGTTACGTAGAAATAGTGCAACGCTTAATGCTGCGACTGTTGAATGCTGAAAATGTAAAAATCAATAAGTATTATAAGTGAATAAATTCCACACGCAGCACACAAAAAACAATAACATTTACATTCCTTTGTCAGTCCATCAATTGGATCGAGGTGGATTGGTGAAGGGTGGGGCCCAGGATCTGTTCAGACATCACTCACCACTGGCGTTAGTCATGGCCAGGAATTGAATTCAGATTACCAACTTCATAGTGCAGTATGCAAACCACTGTGCCACCTTCCACACCAGATGTACACACGCACATATATATACACACAAATAAATACATACATAAAGAAGTACTGATATGGATTTGTATCTCAAAACACGTGGATCGAATGTTTTTGTATTAACTGGCTCACGTGATCCCACCAGCCACTAGAGGCCGCTACATTTATCTACAATGTAAAACATATATTGGTTTATTGAATCGTAATCCATAATCGAGAAAAGTTATATATTCAAGACAGGGACAAACTATTACATCCATGATATCTCATTTCGTGTGAGAAACATGAAAAATTTAAATAAATGTACAGGTTTTTTTTAAATATTTATCAGCTGAAGCCTCCTTTAAATCACGTGACCTGTGTGTGGCCACCCCCACTCTGAATCCCTCTCCTCTCTCGTCCCCGCCCACTTTGAAAACAGACGCCGCTCGTCGATGCAGCAGCAACGAGGCCCACGTGGAGCCTCTTCCTGTCCTCGTTTCTGCTGGCCCTTTGCTCCTGTCCCTCTGTTCCTTTCCCATCCGTTTAATTTTATAATTTCCCATTCTTTCACTGCTCTCTTTCCTTTCCCATTCCATTCCTTTTTTACAGTAGCAGGCATTGCACCCTTGACCCTGCTCCTTTTCCTGTGTAGTGCCACAGGTACAAAGTTTGCTCGTAGTTTTAAAAACGTAGTTTTATTATTTGTACAATACAGTACATGAGTACGTTGTACATGCATATATAGTTCTTTCACCCCCCCTCCCACCCTGCCCCCCCCCCCAAATAACACATATACGTATTTATAAATAATGTGCAACAAAGTGTAAAAAAACTGTCAGTGGAGCATGGACATAAGCCACTGAATGAGAAGACAATAATTCTTTGGGTAACAGCTGTCCCTATAAATCACTGACATATTCTTAACGAGAAAAGGTCCTACGTAAGAGTTTAAAAGGGAACCCTGAAAAAGTGGAGTGGTTGGACAGCGGTTAACGTGATGCACTATGAGCCTGCCAATCTGAGTTTGATCTCCCGGCAACAGCTGAAATTAAGGTCCGAAAGTCTCACGATACCCAGTTAAATGACCCTTTCCTTAAATGCATGCAGTGTCAAAAAGTGTTGAAACAACACCATCCATGACAATTGAAACACTTTTTTGTGAGTACAGTTAATTTTCTTAAATATTTATTTTATTAGCACGTTGGATTATTTCAACCAACATTTGTATCCCTTGAAATTGTAGTTCGTTGCAGAATTTATATTAAATGCTTGAAAAAAATAACACATTTGAGAAATATACAATTCGCTTAATCAAATTCTAGAATTCACCACATTTACAGATGCACCCGAGATAGCGTAATGAATAACTTCGCAAAACAAACACTAATATGCTTTCACGCAGAACATACATAACCAACCGCACAATCCTTTTGCTGTTATTTTTTTTCTCAATCTCATTTGTGGAAAAAAAATGTGTTTCGGCGACAGAGCTTCCAAGGTCTTAATACATTAATCTCACTTCATCTGTGACCCAGGAATGAAATTTCTCGATTATCTATCTGTGGTTATTGGCTCAGAACCAGCCACTTCGGCGAAACTCCGTACGCATCATCAACATGACTGCGGGTGCTCCGGTACATCTCCCGAATCCCACAAGCACAGCTGTCGCGATGCGACGAGGGCACTGCTTTTTCAGCTCCTTACGCACAATCATCCAGTGCCAATGAATGAGTCCTTTATTGAGGCACGAAGGTGGATTCCACCCCCCCCCCCCCCATGCATGCCACATGCTTGGTTGCATCCACGCTCACACACGCAGCTCCATGATTTCTGTCGGCTCGGTCATCCACCCACAACTCACCCATCACCCCCAAAGCCCCCCACCATGCACTCCTTTCCCTCCTCATCCCCTCTCCATATCAAATAACCTCCAGGTATTTCCTTCCAGTGGCGTTTAATCTCGGCTTTTAATATCTCCAGATTATCCCTATTTGCTGACCATGCAGCATACGGGGTGGGGGGCGGCCCTCTGTGGAAGTGCAGTTGCCAATGCGCACATTAATTCCTCGCGAGCACCCGCGACAAGAATTAGATCGCATAAGCCGAGCTGAATGACGAAAAATTACTTGAGATTTCAGCAAGTTTCTAAATTAAAGATCTGCGCACGCGTCTGGGCTTTCACTGTGGGAGGGCTCCAATAATGTCGCGTTTATCTGCGGGCATTTGCTGCCGATCAGCCGTTACAAAGGACCTACACCTGTGAGCCACGGTGGTCTGGTCCAGGGAATCAGTGGCAGTCGGAAATTGTAGGGGTTTAAGCCTCGCCGTATCAATTTTAGCCATGCCTACTGGCTCAGATAAGTATGGTGCCCACCCGCCAATTTAATCTGGGCTTTAGCATCACATTTTGGGACTTGAACCACCACATAATGTTCCAGTAAAGTTTCTAATTCCGGAATTAAAAGTAAAAAAGTTTTTTTTTATGATAAAGCGCACAGCACCTTGAAAGTTGTCCATGAAATCTGCTGCCCAGCCCGGCTCAATTTTTTAAACCGATGGCATTGAGAGAGACCCACGTCCAATTTAAATAAAAATTAATAAAACAGTATAAATTCATTATTTAAATAATAAATTGCCGGTGAAGTAAATGCATTTGCTGATGCTTTTTTTCTTAAGCCTCTTTGGATTTTCATTTAACAGGTCCCTGCGGGGTGGGCTGGTAGGAACGAATAACCAAAGTATATAAACATCATGTATTATTGCACTTGTTTAGCCAGGAAAGCCTCACTGAGTGTAAAGGTTTTTGTAGTGTCCTACCAAGTGTTTGCAGTAGGGGGCGATGTTACTACACCTAATCGGACGATACGAATGGAGAGTTTGAGGCCTAGTTCTAGGCTTTAGGCCTAGCTGTAGGCTTTAGGCCGCTGTGAGTTAGTTTTTAATTTAAATGTTTTAATTATTAATGTAAAAGCTTTAAATGTAAATGTTTCTATTTAAAACCATCAGGGAATGTAACATTGTTAAACATTAACTCCCTTTCACACACGTGGGGGTACGATACGAAGGGAGAGTTTGAGGCCTAGTTCTAGGCTTTAGGCCTAGCTGTAGGCTTTAGGCCGCTGTGAGTTAATTTTTTATTTAAATTTTTAATTAAAAGCTATCTCAGGGAATTATAAGGGAATGTTACACTTGTTTAGCCAGGAAAGCGTCACTGAGTCTAAAGGTTTTTGTAGGGTCTTGCCAAGTGTTTGCAGTAGGGGGCGATGTTGCTACACCTAATCGGACATCGGACGGACGGACGGACGATATAATCTATTGTAGGCTGGTTCACTTCGTTCCTACCAGTAAAATATATATTTTGACTCCCTGGCCTTGACAAATGCATTTTTTTTGCATATTATTTGGAGGAAAAAAGAATGCTGACAGCTATTGTTAAAAGTATGCATGCAGCGGCCAAAACATGCAGCAGGCACATGTTTACCGATCGCTCATTTGTAAATATATTCCACCGTATCCAGTTCATCACGTCCTCATCGGAGGAACCACACATACACTGCCCCCAAGACACACTGAGCCTATGTTAAAGGACTTTTGTAAAAAAATAACATGCACGAGCGTTCTCACCCATACACCAGCAGCATTCCTGCATCACCAATACACGCGTGCAACGAAGGACTTACATTTTCACAAAGGTCACGTGTTCCGCAATATCTCGCTGCCATTCCTGTGCCATTACACGACATCACATTGACATAATGGGAATTTTATTTTGTAAGATTTAGATTATTGTTTTTGCCTGGCAGTACACGATACACGTGGAAATTCGAATTATAATGAAACTTGGAAAGGCCAGGCTGCTAGCACTGCAATGTATTACACGACAATTTTGTCTACAATTGTCTACGAGAAAATAGTTTAAAGCCATACCGTTTGCCATGTCCATATGCACACTTATTAATTAATTTTCAATCTTACCTATTTTTTTTTTACACGCATGAATTTGTTGTGTATCTTTGCATGGACATCAACAGGCATGTGTGTACCCATATATGCAAGCATTTGACTATAAATGTAAAATCATGGTTGTGTGTGCTCATTCATATGCACGTATTTGTGTGTAGACACACGGCAAGTGTAACTTTGCACATGTAATTTGAGGCTGAATAGAGATAACAAATTGTATTTAACCTGTGTTGTCTCCTTTAACGGGCTTTCACAACACGTGAACTTTGCATCTATGGAATAGCCCATCAATACGGGATATGAAATGTTGCACTCACCGTAAAAATATTCGATGAGATTGGGTGATTTTCGGGTGGTTTGGTACAGAGGCTTGACTCGTGTGTGTCCTATGCCACGAGTTCACGTGACCTGTGCAGCCATTAAAGGTGCTCCATTCGCCACAATAAAACAAACGTTTCATTGAATCCTGATCCCCGAATTATGAGAGGTCATCGCATCACGGTGGGGGCGAGTGAATTTTACAGACATGCAATTGCACACCACCAGATACGCGGCGGCCCCGGGGAAGTTAGGGTCACGAAACATTTTCGACAAACGAAGATAATTCCCCGCAGCTTTGGGACAAAGATGCGGAAAAAAGGGGGAGAAATTCTCGAGCAAAATGATCAAAGTGTTACACAAAAGGGCCACAGGTATGGAGGAAAATATCTGTTTCGCATTTACAGCATTTTGCCCTGATCACGCGCTCGCAAGTACGCGTGCACGAGTGTTCGTGGAGACGCACGGCAGCACCGCACACCGGCGTGTACACTCGCTCTTGATTAATACTGCACGGACAAGAGCAGCCAGCAATTAAGAGCATGTGCGGTGTGGTGGTTGGGTCGTGGGGTGGTGGATGGGTGGGTGGGAAGCATGAAACATGAGGCTCCAGGGAGCGAGAGGCATTCTGTGGCTACAGGGTGGGGACCACCTCTGGGGAGACGCCTGGAGCGCACTGCGGCAACCGCGACGCTCACCCGCAAGGCGAAGGGCGGCGGGGGGGGGTCGCTACGGGAAGCCAGCCAAATGCGCCAAGCAGAGACCTCCCGATAAATAAATAATGCGCGCATACTCCGGCGCGAGCGTAAATACTAAACACATTGAACCGTTGGAGCGCTTCCGCGCTGCAACGAGCGCTGGGTGGCGTTCGGCTCCATTGGTGGTCCTGCGGCGGTGGTGAGAAACAGAAAACTACACGTTGCTATGCCAAGAGCCTGGACTGTCCGTAGGGGAAACCTCTGCTGACTTCGCACCTAGCGGGAGCTTCGTCTCGAGCTCGTGGTGCTCGTTTTGACTAAACCTCACAGTGACCCGGTAGCTGGGATTTGAACTCGGAATCTCGCAATTGGAATTCCCTACTTGCTGTAGCAAATGAGCGATTATCCGGCCTATGAAACACAACAACATAACCATAAATAACAAATACACACTTTACTGGCTTACTGATAGAGAACTCCAGAAGCAAAAAAACTATCAAATCATCAACCATTTTCGATTTATTGCGATATGAATTATCTCCCGCACACGAGCTGATGTAATTGCTCATCTCCATGCCGGACATACTCTCAAGCATGTTCCCTCCTTTGGCTGTCACTCCAACGTTAGTCTCAACCATCCGGCCATCCATCCCTCCCTCCCAAAGGACATGTCCTTGCGAAATCCACTTTGTTTTTTCTTAACAGTCAATATGATCCATGTAACGTGCACATGGGATCGAGCCCTCTTTTTGTTTCTCAGTGCAGTTCTCCATGTTTCCTTACACATTGTAATGATTTCATTATTATTCAGATTATTTTCATTGTTAACTTTTCCCAAAAAGATCATTTGCAATTTTCCGCCATAATTTGAGACAAATGCACGCAGAAAAAACTTGACTAATATCACACTAAATCTGAAGTCTCCAAGCGGACATTTATTTTACAGAGCCGAGATAAAGCTAGCAACATATGTGGGAAAAAAAACTGTTACACGTAATAATATATTTATAAATGTACAAACATTGCTTACATTACTAAAAATCAAGATCTTTACAAATATGCTTCACAATAAGCAGTTTGCGATGTTTTATTATTTTTTTCACAGTTCAGATAGGTCACAATTGACGCAGCAAAATACTATAATAAAAAATAAACACAATATCAAAGTAAAGTCCAGGTTTATGAAGTTCTTATTAACTCTGAGAGTTGCGCGAACCTGCCACTGTGCATTTCCTTTCCAGGAACAACACAACACGTTTTTACTACATGAGGTTTGCGTGCTGTTATCTCATCAATTTAAATCCGCAACGTGGCTGACAGCCTCACATTATTTTTCTGTTTAACCGCTCAAATGCCACACTTTATTTGTGCGACTGGGAATGCTTACACTACCGTGGGCGAGTATCTCTTGTCCAAGAGCAATAATAGGACGTGGAAACTAACAATCACATTGAATTCCGCGGAGGAACGGTTTATCTCCAGTGAATCCGTAGGCTTGGGGGAATTCCTGCGTATGGTCCATGTCATGTTTTGCTCGACAGGAAACCTCCTCATTCGTTTTACGTCGGGTTTCAGAAAGTATTGCGTATTTAAGTCACTCACTTTTGAACAAGTTGGAAAGTTTCAGATTAGAGACATGCTTTGGTAGTTGTGCGAATAGCGCTTCATACTTTGAACGAACCTTGAAGTCATAATTTACCACAAGCCTTTAATCAAGAGTCTTTATTGAATGGAATAACTTAAACTTGCGCAGGTATTGTTATGACCGTTTTCTCTTGATAATTATAAGATGCACCACAAACGTATATCCGGTGTCAATAAAGTTAGACAAACATAGTCACACACAAACACACACCTACTGGGTTATACGACACACCTCCACAATCTTTTTATTAAAAATACAGGGGTGGTGGGGGAAGTGCTTCTTATTATCCAGAGAAAACGGTATTTTGATAGCATGAGATATAATGTGAAAATCCACCACTGGCTCAAGACTGGCAAATGCGATTGGAAATGTCAATGCTCGTTTGAACAAAGGGCTTTTGAACACTATCAGTGAATGTCAATAAAAATGAAAACAATTCACGCTTTTATGATAAATACTTAAAAAATGACCTCATCTTCCCAAGCTCATATCTCGAAAGCCTTCTCAGTTCATATCTCTCAAGCAGGGGAGGAAAAAAAAACATTTTTTCAGATCCGAATTTGAAGTTTAAGGTTCAAACCTTAATAAACCTTAATAAAACAAATAAACCTCATGGTTTTATTCGCAATACTCCCAGATCAGTACTAGTCCTCCTCCGACGAGTCCATGTCGTCACCCTCGGACATATAACTGCATTCGGTTAGCGCCGCACAGTTGCTCTTGAGGTAGACCAACTTCTCCACCGAACTGGGTGCCAAGCTGTCCCTGCTGTGTATGAAGCCTATAGTTGAGAAGTTGCACTCCGAGGCAGCAGAGGATGTCGCCATCGTGAACAGCTTGCCACGCCGTCAGAATGCCAATACTGCAGAGGTGTCTCACGTCCCTTGAGCAGCATAATGAAGCTAAACCCGCCGGCATCCTTCTCCTGCTGCGCCGAAATAACGTGCTCGGTGAGCTGCATAAAGAGCGCCTCTCGCCTCTCGTCAACAACCGCCGTCTCATCGTCGATCGGCGTCTCCAGTAAGATGTTCTCCAGCTCTTTTCAATTAGCCGGGCTCAAGCCCTCTCCAATGAAGCGAGGATCTAACAGATACGCCAGTCCATGGGCCTTTCCATACATGAACTGAAAGCGACTTGCTGCCAAATTGATAAGGTAGTTCTCTTCAGTGCTCGCATGACCATCTTCGTGCAGCTTGGCAAACTCAGCAGGGAGGGCGTGAAAATCCGGCAAGACTTCAGAAACTGGTACAGAATCGGATTGATATTTGACAATCAATGCTTCGATGGGTGTGAGAATGGCAAGGGACATCTGCAACAGAGAGACGAAGTCGTCGCTCGTAATGATGGTCTTGATTCGCATGCGCTCGGATTTCTGAGCTGCCATCCCCTTGATGAAGTCGCGAGCTGTGACAATGGAATGCAGAATCCTCTCCGACGACAACAGCGTCTCACAATAACCTTTCATCGTTCCCCAACGTGTAGAAGCCAGCCGGATCAACGCTCAAACGCCAGCGATCTTCTGTTCAACCTGCAGCTGTGCCTTAAGAACGTGACTGTTGTGAAACAATTTGAACGTTTCCTTGCACCCCACGATGAACTCAAGCAGGTACTCGAACGGATAGTCGATCGGGTATGTGTGTTCTGATTGGCCGGCTTTCCTCGTCTTCGTGGCAGAGAATATGTCCTTGACAAGCAAATGCAGACCATGCGACGTACAGCCTTGGAAATAGGAGGATGGTGAGCCTTCGAGCGCTGGTGGATGTGTTGTCGGTGACTGTGCTAGCGAATGTAGTCTTCGGATGGGACGCCATCACACATTGAAGATCCGAGGCGATCCAGTCAGCATTGTGGCCCTTCTCTCCAGTAGACACCGACTCGAGAAACAACGTTGTGGACGCAGATGTGACCATGTAGTTCACAATCCGATCATTCTTGATGCTTGACCACGCATCAGATGTCAGGCAAACGGTCTTATTGTCCAGGACAGTGTCAACCTTCTTCTTCGTGCCGATGTAGCTCTGTCGATCAATGGTCTGGCGCATGCATTCAGGTGCCTCATCGCCTGCTCACTCTTCTTGTGATGATTGAATCTGATGCGACAATATTTGCAGACGGCACTCTTCAACTTGTGCGGTTCTGGATCATCGATGAAGTAGTGCCAAAACTGGCCCATCGAGCATCTTCTGGCGTTCCCTGCATTCGCCGACGCCTCGTCGGCCACTCCATTCTTCTCCATCACAATTACAACATCACTATCACATTCTTTGGAATCGAGTAAATCCTCATCCAGGTCCTGATCCATGATCCGGCTCGCGTTGGAAATTGGGTTCGTTTGATGACACTAGTAACTCAGGTAATGCCAAGATTTCTGATTTCCGGGCTCCGGTCTTCTGCAGTCCGTTCTTCAGTCAGACTTCCTGCAAAAACCAAAATGGCGTCTTTTTATAATAAGCCTCAAAACCTCACCCTAACTGACCCTTCGGGATATTGAGTTTTTTTTAATTTAAACCTTATCAAACCTAATTGTTTTAAACCTCGCCTTGCCACCCATGCTCTAAAGCTACATTTAGCAATACAATTAAATATATAACAGTCGACATTCTGGTCAATGGCCCTTCTTCATAACGCAGAGATAGGCCAGAGGGAGAGAGTGAATAAGGATTGGAGGTCTGCACTTAATGCCATGGGGCCTGATGAGAATAAAAAAAAAAAATTTATTCCTGATGAACTATTTTTTAATTGGAATATGAATAGTTACTCGTACCCACTGAGTGACAGACAAACCTTTCAATGATATTCATAGCTCTCTCACTGCCAAGCTTGACAAACCTAATGGCACGCAGTATGCCGTAACAACTTGCTCCTCTCACGATTCGATGAGCGGTCATGATTCGGAGTCACGATACAACTCCGTAATGCAGCACTTTTAATGTATGTATGTTAAACTTCTTTCGCACCATACGTAGCCATCAGTGCTAATCGGAGGTGAAAATGGCTCTACCAGGTAATGTGAACCAATCACGTATGCCACATATGAGTCGAGCCTATACCAAATCTCCTAGAACGCACCCGTTCTCATTATATCTTGCAAGCTATGCAGGTGTAGTGACATATAATGGGTCACTACGGCGCCTATCGCCATTTACCGACGGAGAGCGGAATAGTGGGTATAGTATCCCTCTCTGCCTGAAGAGTATTTGATGTCATGGAAGAGGTCTCTGGGGCTGGCAGAGTAGGGGGCAATTGAGGACGTAGTAGCCTGATTGGCCGGCAGGGGCACATGATGGGATGTAGGCCAAAGATGACAGAGGGGACACGTGACACGTGTTGTAGGGCCCAGAACCTTCGAGTGAGTTCCAGAAGGGGGCGTGGCCAAGGGCGGAGCCAGGCAAGGGATACCAGAAGGTTCTGGATAGGGGCGTGTCCGAGGGCGGAGCGGGGCCACGCTGAGCGGCATAAAAGGGGGGTCCCGGGGTTGCATCGGGGCTGTTTGCTGGAATGGAACCCGCCGTGCTTGGTCTTCTCTTCGGTCACCGATCTTCATGCTCAGCATCGTGGGTCAGGCAGTGTGCCGACGGACCTGACCCGTTTGTGTAGTTACCCCGTTGTGGTTCATGTAGTTACCCCGTTGTGGTTGTAGAATAAATGGTGTTGCCTCCTGAATCAGTGTGTCTCTCAAGTGAACCCACTATACAGGGATGAGCCTGGACAGAACGTGGAAGTGCTGATAATTAACCACTCACTGTCACTCTCGCCATCGTTTATTTCACGTGTCATCATCATATTCATCACGTGCTGCCATCCTTCTCATAAACTCATCTCATCGCACTATTCTGCTGTACAAAATATTTTTTTTTTCTTCAGCGCCTTAGTCAAGGTGCTATATAACTAAAATAATACAGGATGCAAAACGCAAGTGTTATAGGCTGTGACGGGACTACCTTGTTCACAGCGGAAGGCAGGGAGTCAAATGTTTTGTTACAGTGTACTTCTATGTGTCTAGGCCCATGCTACCCACCTTTACCAACCCACACTAACTAAGTAGCATGGTTGAAACTAACGTTGGAGTGACAGCCAAAGGAGAGTATGTCCTGCATGGAGATGAGCATTTACATCAGCTCGTGTTCGGGAGATAATTTGAGTGTTGCTATGCAAGACATTGAGAGAATGACGGTTTCGGGAGGCCTTCATCTCGCAATGGATAGATCATGGCTGATGCTTTGATATATGTTGTTTGCTCTTGGAGTTCTCTGTTTGTATGGTCAAATCATCCTTACGACCTGTACAGCATGCGATGGCCCTCACCCAGCATTGGATTGACCCTTATTTATGAGTAAAAAATAAATAAAATCGATTCTCACACGTACAATTCAATGCTTGTCTCATGAACTCAATGACTCATTTTTATCGATGAATAAATTCCAAAATATACCCCGAGTGCCTCAGGAAAACAATGAAATCTCTTGAATGCCAGAGCGGAATTCTTCCTCACCACATATTGGACGAAAGCCAATCAGCTCCCACGACTACAACAAACTATCGAGGGAGCCTGAGAGACAGCCCCCCCCCCACCACCGTCTCACAAAGGAGTTACAATAAAAGTTTTCCTCACTTTCATCACCGGAACCATTCGAAACTCTTTCATCGCCACAGTTTTCGCAGCGTGCGTGGAAAAAAAAACGCTGAGGCTGGGCTGAGCCTTGCAGGTGTCACCAGTGTGTGTGGGGGGGGGGGCTTATTTAATACTTCTATCAGCATTCAGGTGTTGGGAAGTTTTGTAAATGGATGTGTGTGTGGTTTGTGTGGTGTGTGTGTGTGATGTGTGTTGTGTGTGTGATGTGTGTGGTGTGTGTGGTGTGTGTGTGTGATGTGTGCGGTGTGTGTGGTGTGTGTGATGTGTGGTGTGTGTGGTGTGTGTGTGATGTGTGTGGTGTGTGTGAATTGTGGTGTGTGTGGTGTGTGTGTGATGTGTGTGGTGTGTGTGATGTGTGTGGTGTATGTGGGGTGTGTGATGTGCGTGGTGTGCGTGGTGTGTGTGTGATGTGTGTGGTGTGTGTGTGGTGTGTGTGATGTGTGTGGTGTATGTGGGGTGTGTGATGTGCGTGGTGTGTGTGGTGTGTGTGTGATGTGCGTGGTGTGTGTGTGGTGTGTGTGGTGTGTGTGTGGTGTGTGTGATGTGTGTGGTGTATGTGGGGTGTGTGATGTGCGTGGTGTGTGTGGTGTGTGTGTGATGTGCGTGGTGTGTGTGGTGTGTGTGTGGTGTGTGTGGTGTGTGTGTGATGTGCGTGGTGTGTGTGTGATGTGCGTGGTGTGTGTGGTGTGTGTGTGGTGTGTGTGGTGTGTGTGTGGTATGTGTGGTGTGTGTGTGGTGTGTGTGTGATGCGCGTGGTGTGTGTGGTGTGTGTGTGGGGTGTGTGGTGTGTGTGTGATGTGTGTGGTGTGTGTGGTGTGTGTGGTGTGTGTGTGATGTGTGTGGTGTGTGTGTGATGTGCGTGGTGTGTGTGGTGTGTGTGTGATGTGTGTGGTGTGTGTGTGGTGTGTGTGGTGTGTGTGTGCATGTGTGTGATGTGGTTTGGGGAGCGATTCCCGCTCACGGCCAACACCAGTGACGATGATCTGAACCGACCCTGGGCCTCCCCTAGGTCGACTTAGCCTCAAATGAGTATCTGGTGCGGTGTGTACACCTCGCCACTAGGGAATCAAAGGTGCATTTGACTCTTGCCGAGTCGATATGCTGTGGATATCTTTACATTCGTGCGCAGATAATGTAACTGTAGTGGGTAGTGAACTTATCTACCAAGGAAAGCCGCACTGAATCTCAAGATTCGTTCTTAGGAGGGTCTTGCAGTCGACTGTTGGGCCAATTACATTCGTGAGTGTTTGACATGTGGGAGGAATCGAGAATGCCCGCAGAAGACTCACCACGCACATGCGGAGGAGACACGCAACGCTGCTATCTGTGGGCCACGTAGCAGCCCTCTGCCTGCAACACCTGGCAAGCGCTGATGATCACCCATCCAAGCATGAATTGGGCTCGGCTGTCCTTCATTTCGGAGATCGCCATGAGAGAAGGGCGCATTCAGGGTGATTTTTCGTCGAGCTTACTACCCCAGGATTCGATTTCTACTCATGCACGACGGTAACTGGTAGCACGGTTATTTTGCTACGTACGAAGTTCAACGTACGTACATTAGTGCGTTAGGGAAATGAGTGTGATGTCAGTGCAGGTGTGGAGATCTTTGCTTTGCCAAACCAAATTTCCACGTTGAAAAAAAAAACACAATAGTAATAATTTAAGACCTTGGCCAAACCTCACAAATTACGCCATCGCAAAAAAACGACGTTGCACGATGGATGTGTGCCAATGCACACAAGAGCAGTGACACCTACAAATCACTGGGAGCAGTCGGCAGTGTGGCGAATGTGCAGATCTCTTGATATAGAAACAGATGTAATCGGCACGTTCATGACACATCTCCCTGCGAGTCAATGAATCGTCGTGATTTCCTACGTCTCATTTTAACCACATTGTTTTTTTTACAATTCCGTATTCGTTTCGTCTCCTTTATCGTCTCGTTACCACCGAATGTGAGATTTGCATTGCAATTTCGCTGCCTTTATATCCCAGTGTGTTCACATGAGCACTGGGGATACAAAGGCAACAGGGTGTGATGCTATGCACAACCACTCCCTCGTGTGCTGCTGCCAGCCTTGGTGCTTGCCAACGCACTGGATCGTGAAACGGGGGGGGGGGGACCTTTCCATTTGTGTGGGGAGATGGAGCTGTAGTCGCTAGTGCACTGATATTGTTTAGCCAGGAACTCCTCAATGAGTCTCAAGATTGTGTTCTCTGCAGGGTCCTGCATCGGGATGTCGAGTCAAGTTTCATTATTGGTTGGCTACGTACGATGTGAAAGAAGTTCCTTTTAATTACCCACTTTGTTTACAATGGACATCAATTACGTAGGAACGGCATGTTAAGAGTCGACTACATTACACCCTCAACAGGTGAATAATTGGCATTGGGATTCTTAATGTGATACTGCAGGATCAGCATAATGAAATTAACTAAACTTTTTATTTTAATGGTTAAGACCCACTGAGCTATACAGTTATACTGGTAGGAACGAAGTGGACCAGACCACCAATAGATTATATCGTCCGTCCGTCCGTCCTACCAGCCCACCCCGCAGGGTCCTGTTTTTTCAGAAGCGACCGGGCCACAAACGATAGCTCAACGAATTGGTTTATCACGTGGGAATTTGTAGCGGCCAAATACTCGAAACGCGTATTTCTAAATTGTGGAGGGAAAAACCGGAGGACCCGGAGAAAAATCCATGCGACCACGGGGAGAGGAGACACCGCAAACTCTATCTCCTGGAGTGCCACTGCCATGTTGTGTTTCATCATGATGACGCGCCGATTGCCATTAAGCTGCAGGAGTATATTTCAGTTATCGCCAAGGATACGCGCTTTACTCCAACCAGTGTCTTGCGTGGCGAGGCATCATTATTATTCTTAGCGCCTTACTGCTTCGCTGTCTGATGAGTTTCTCATCACGCACACAACGTGATAGAATTGGTTTGTTGCCTTTGGGCTGTGTCAGACTGTGTTTAAAGTGACTATGGAGGGCTTGTACACACACAACTAAGCCTCTGAGGCACAAGTCATTAGGGAATGATAGCTGGACTGCACTGATGAATCCTAACAAGTATGACACCGGTGTATAGTATCTCACTGGCCTGCAGTCGTTTAAATAATATTTCTACAATTTAGATTCTTTTGGATCGATCTAGAACAAGGCTGTATGATGATATTGCATATTGGTTTTCTCGGGAGTGCTTTGTAGCAGTGAGATGCGTTGTCACGTGTACCGTCTGTCACCATCTTCCGATGCTTCCCTCCACGTGCTGGGGAAATAATTCCGTGAAAGCCCAAGTAGATCATCACACAGCCTGATTTGACACCACCGTTACAAACTCCCGAAAAAGATTCTGGCGCGTGGCGCCAAAACGTCGAACACCATTCCAAACAACACTCTTGTTTTGGCGATAACCCTGAGCGTGCATTGCTACTCTCGCAACGGTGCGGTGTGATTGCACCAGACAGAATCTGGCATGAGTACACCAGGTGGAGCCCAGGAGCTTCTACCGCACGTGGCATTGCACACTGCAAACCCCCCCCCCCCCGCCGCCCAAGACCTGTACACAATTTTTGTTTCAAAAGGACTGCGACGTTAAGAATGCCTTATTGGTGTGGGTGGCAACTTCCCCCTTTAATTAACAGCCATGAATCATTTTCAGGAGCGGCTGACACGCCATCCGTCATCTGTTCACAGAGCCGACTACCATTTTGTAAATTTACCGAAGAGTAAATGTGCTCGAATTGAGTGCATTGGCGTGCTTCTAACGTTCAAAAAATTACCCAGGGCATCAATATTTTCTGAGCAGGCACTTTCAACTAATTCAAAGGTTACCTTTGACGTTTTTTTTATTTTCCCAATTCTGAAAAAGAAGTGCAAACGTATAACAGAAATGACACAATTCATAATTAGTTGGTATGATGTCAATATTTAAACTATAACCCTCCACCATCCGACAGAGACAATCAAATCAAGTTGTCACGTGGGCAAATATGCCAATTAAATTTTTTTCTCCAAACTGGAATGTTCAAATCTAACTGTTGAGAATTTTTCTCCAAACAAGAAAATAAAAAAGCGAAATTTACAGAAAACCTAGCCGCACAGTTACATGTCCTTCACATGCGCTCTCAATAAAGCTCCCTTAATTTCATTGCGATTATTAATAAATGCATGATGAAGCGGCTATACATAACCTCCATAAAACCTTGCTCGCCATTCTTGTCACCGCGGTTGCAACGTTAGTCACAGCAATTCCCATTATATCTCAAGAATCTGCGGTTTTGAACAATAGTTTCGTGTGACAGGATGTGATGGGTGAACATTAAAATCATACTTTGGCACATAACCGCACAAGGCCAGCCACTGCAGATACACACGCAGCTTGTTTCTGTGTAATGCAGAGTTTTATTTATTTATCGCGTAATGTAAACATCATTAGCACCTACTAAATCAGCCACCTTTGCAGGCGGTAGCCGGATAAGTCGCGCACGTGTTCTAGACAGTGAAGCATGGGGCGTCTTGTGTGTTCCAAACTCAGTGTAAAAATTGCAATAATAATAATAAAATACCCTCAGCGCTGTAAATTGAGAATATCCACCTAAAAACGCAGCCTTTATTGGAAACATACTGGCCGTGCGTGTGGAGCACCTACTGCTGCATTAGGAGCTGGGGCGAGCCCACGTTGATAGTACGGCTCTGCAGCGGAAATTACACTGTAATCTATAACACATGAATTATAACCCGGGGTTTGCCTTGCTTAAAAGTTTTAACCGAGGGGGGGGGGGTTTGTTGATGAACATTTTCTTTTTGAAGAGAGGAAGAGAGAGAAAGGAACCCATGGTAACGAGCGAGTATGAGCAAAACACACGCGGCGAGCATAGGCAGCAACGATTACACGGATGTTGTTTTATAAATGAAATCTCACATTTATTTGCGGCCTCAATATAATCAACAAAATACAGAAGCATGAAAACAAACGCATTTTTGCAGCCGTCCGCCGGGGTGCGCGTAAGTGGATGGGACAGGCCACACAGTAGTAATTCAGTACAGGACACGAAGCCCAGCCTCACTTGGAGTCGAATTGCAACTACATAAACAAGGAGACGACAGCTTTAATTTTTCATAAGGTCCCATTTCCTGCCAGGGCATAGCCTTAAAATTGCATGGGGGAGCTCGGTCTGTTATTATTATTATTGAAAAGTGGTACATGAACAACTACTGTGCAGGCTAACCAAACTACATGCATGGAACCTCTTTGAACAAATGCACGTTTTCATATTTTAGGTAGATACATCTGCATACCATTCATAGTACTAGTTACAATTTAGAATAATGCTAATAATAATTAAACAAATGACGAGGACCTCAATGAGACCTGAGACACTTTTAAGAAGCGTCTTGGCTGCGATGTTTTAGGAAATCCCCTTTTGAGTACGGTATTTTTTCGTGACACACATGCTTGATTCTCGGCCATGGCTAACCGCCACCAGTGGCGTCCGATCTTGTGCCCTCCACCCCTTCACTCACCCAAACTGACCAGCATGGTGAAGTATAGTCAAAGAAAAAAAACCCCTGTGACAACAATGCACGGAGAGGCCTTAACCCGGTAGTGGATTGACAAAGGATTGTGTATCATGCAGTCAATAAAATCAGGAAAAGTTACATAGACAGAGTGCAGACATCTGAAACATAACATCAGAAGGCAGCCAATCATCAGACAGGTTTCAACACACTAGAGGAAGCTGCCAGGGAGATGCATCAGCTCGGCAGATGGACGTACGCTTTTAAATACCGACGTGATATTTGTACGATCCCTCATCAACATTTTGAGGGTTTTTCCACTGTTGTTACAGTGCCACCCATACCAGCACAGTAGGCAATCACGTTTGCATTTTTGTAATTTTTCCCTATCAACTTCAACTGTTTCTTTGCAGTGAGGTGAGACCGAGCAGTTACTAGATTTACAGCAAGAAGTGGGAGAAATAATTCGACTTTAATCATACAAGTTGAGTGACGTTTGCCATTATCCCAGAGAATTGTTTCTCTGTGGCGGTCACGACTGGTGTTGCGTGCTGTGACTTACACATTGTTTTTTAAGAGTAGTGTCCTCATCATAATCGCCATCGGCTTCATCAGCCATGATCTATCGACTGCCAGGTGAGGGCATTCCACTTCTTCGCCATCCCTCATGGCCTGTTCCGTATTAAGATCCTGCACGTGAGCTGAACTCATCACTCAAACTCCACCGTGGTCTTCCTCTAAATTGTGTTCTCTACCTTTGCTGCAAACCCATCATCAGTATTGATCATTGGTCACCATTCCTTCCATGAAATGTGTACCGCCAAAGCCCACTAACTTTCAGTCAGTCCATGCGATGTACTGTATTTTAACTCGTATTTGTTCTCAGATAAATGTGTATTCGACAAAATATAAAGGACATTTCATTCAGCTTGCGAGTAAAATTATTTTTTTTGAGTCAATTATACATGTTTAAGTCATCCCAGTGATGTTAAAACAAATGTTTAATCGAATAACAGTGTTTATTTGAATAAATAAGTGAATTAATTATAATCCCGATAATTGTACCTCACTTCCAGAGGCATGAGATCCCCATCCTCTAAGTGGATTCATTACTTTAATTCCCATGATTGTGACTAAGCTAAAGAAAGTCCTTTGGGGGTGGCTGGGTGGCTCAGAGTTCAGAATGTCGACCTGGCACTCATGAGAGCCTGGGTTTTAATTCATGCAGTCCCACATGCTTCAACTGGGTTCTCAAATAAAGTGAGCTGATGGTCTCAGCTCGGTCACCGATGACTAAACAAAAATAACACGTTGAAATAATTTCTGTACTTAATTTGGGAAAAATTTCAGCTATCAGAATAAAAAAAATGTTTACTGTCGTGTGATGAACATTACTCTTCGAAGCAGGGAGGGTGGAAAAAGTTCGGAAAAAGGACACCAAACTCAACTTGTTTTTTGTGTATTCGTTTGTTGTCCTTCCCCCTCACCTCCTATGAGCACGGTTGACTACGTCCGGTGTGAAAGAAGTTCAACATACATAGAGACTATACCACTATACTAAATTGAAAACTCATTTCTTTAGAACTGCTTGTTATTGTATTTAGTGTGTTGTCCTTCCCCCACACATCCAATTCACACGGTTGGCTATGAACGGTGCGAAATACGTTCAATATACATACTACCGCTTCTTCTTGGTTCTTCTACGTGACTTTACCGAAAGAACCAAGAAGATGAATCCCTGCAGTCACGAAAGCTTTAAATCGAAATATTACCGCTTATTGCATAAATCAGAGATCACCTGAAGAGATTATCATAAGCATTTCTGCAAAAAAATTACCGTCTGTGGGCTATTCTCTAACGCGAAGGATTCCACTGCCCAGCGAGAATTGTGCATGCTTCTTCATCTCATAACAGGTGTACAGCCCATTTTTGTCAATCTATTTCTGGATTAGGTCATCCCCAGCCTCTATGCCTTGTAGGCCGTGTGGGATATTTGACGGTGCTTCACTACGATGGTCATTGCTCGCTGGGGAAGGTGGGAGGGGGAAGTGGAGATCAACGATGGGTATTGCTGCGGTGCCCTCTGTTGCCCGCAAGACCTATTGCACCTGGATTCTGCAACGGTGATCACCCATCTAAGCATTATTTAGGCTTACGCATATTTATCTTCTGAGATATGATGAGATCGGGTACATTCCAGGTGGTTTGGTCACAGGGCAATAGCACAATTGGGATACATTTAGGCGGGGTGGGGGGGAGGTCACTAAATAAATAAATATGCACACAAATATGCACGCAGATTAATGTTTGTCTAGGTCAGTGTCTGGTTTCTCACAGTGACGATCATATTCCCTGCCGTGAGAACTCTTTACGATAAAACCAAAAAAAATTGCCCTGTGGCTGAAAACCAGGATCTCAGAGTTGCTGGCTCGGTACCCAGACATGGGGCATTCCTCACCTGGGTCACCCACACGCCACTATATTATCACCTCCTAACAACTTACAACTTCCAGTGGATAACACAGTTATACAGAACGCAGTGATATGAGAGATACTTTTCTACATTTGCCCAGGGGAGCCTTTCTGAGTGTCGAGGCTTATTTTTCAGGAGGATCCTGCCTGGAATATTTGGGCGATTGCTTGAGTTTTGTTCTCATTAGAGAACCTGGATAACTAATATTTACACTTACACGAGGGGATAAGACATTTACATTGACACGAGGGGATAAGACGCGATCATGGCCATATTGGTTTGGGATGTACGATCGCAAAAGTGTCTCTGTTCACACGAAAAAAACTGAATATGAATTCGCGTTAATTTGTCGAATAAAAGCATCATCCAAACACGTTGATTGTCGACTTGCCTTTATGTTTAATTGACTGAATAAATACAAATACAAACATTCATGAAATAATTTATATTGCCATTTCATTGCACTGCCATCGACGTGTGTTGCATGGGTGGAAAAAACCCGATTTTTCCAGCGACAGGCATCGGGTTTTTTCTTTAATACAATTAATCCCGATTTCGGGGAATTAAAACCTGGTTTAATGAATACGGAACTCTGATCCAAGGCTTAGGCTGCTTCATCGTCGGTGCTGCTATCATCGTACTCGGGGGGCCGTCGGGCACGGGGTAGTCGTAGAATGCGGCGGGCAGGTTGGTCGTGATGAACACGAGCTTCACCTCCACAATCGTGGGCGCCGCCAGTGAGTTCCTTAGCTTGGAATGGATGAAGCCCATCGTTGGGAAGTGCGGTTCTGCAATTAGAACCCATTAAACCGGATTTCTCCCAATCTCAGATGATCGGGTTTAATATAAAAAGACAATTAAACCCGATTGTAAAAAACTCGACTGTGTGCCACCCTTGGTGTGTTGCACGTCAGACTGATTATGATGCTTGAACTGATGAACCCTATCAGTAATCAGCATTAAACTTTGATGTACTATACATGCATTGACAATTAGTCTTCGACATCAATTAGAAGCATGCCACCCATGAGGTGGGGGGGGGGGGAATGGTTACGGCAAGTTAGGACAAGCTCTGTGACTTATCATTGAAAAAAAATGTGCATGTTTGGGTTTGAATAAAATAACATTACTTTGATGTAAACATCATCTGCTATTTAACACGTGGCAGGCTTTCGTGACCAATATTATTAATAATAAAGGCTTTTGGGTTTGATCGCGTAAGTATAAATGCGTCGAAAACCCTCCACCACCCGACACAGCTAATCAGTAAGGGATTTGTCACCTAAACACAACGCCAAATAGTTACTGCTTTAGCCCACCGGTGTGTTGGAGAGTGAATCCACGACATGTGTTGAAGAGTGGGCTGAAGTAGTAACTATTTGGCGTTTTGTTTACGTGACAAATCCTTTACTCATTGGCTGTGTCGGGTGGTGGAGGGTTTCGACAGATTTATACTTACGCGATCCAACCCAAAAACCTTTATGATGAATGTTCAGCTATCTTGAGGAGGATGTTGGACAAGTTGATGGCTTTTCCAGATGCGAAGTCACGAATATGTGCTTCTTTTCGTGCACAATCAACTGTAACGTTTATAAACTATACCCGGCCAAATATCTTAACATAAAAAAGTTAATTACCCAATCATTAATAACCTGCTGGTAAACTGCATCGTTTGAATGGGTCCCAGAGGGATGATAAAGTGTTCGGGCTTAATTTATCAGTTCGCTTCAGATCATAGTACACTGAAATGTGTAACAGTTTACACTCCAGAAAGAAACGTTTAATCATGGCAGTACCCATTTTTTGTGTTTTTAGAAACAAAACATGTGTGTGCCTGAAATCTACGATTTTTTTTGTGAGGTCATTCAGCTCGATTTTTTTTAAACATTATTTCAATTCCAGAAGATGCCTGCAGGGTTTACGAGCTGTGCCGTGAGAATTTTTGTCAAAGTTTAAAAAAAACGACCAAGTAGTGTCCCACTGCGATCTGCCATTCACTCTGAGTGGAGCGTACGTGAGTTTGATACCCGTAGGATACAGACAAAAGCGCATGTTACAGGAAAAGTCATAACTCGCTCTTGTAGAAAATAAGAGAGCTGCATGCAATTGCATTGCCCTGATCGGTGTATTAATATGATTCAATTGACAAAAGAAAAATTGGAAAGTCCTGCAATATTTCTCAGGACAGCGACGTCAAAAGGAGAGAGGGGAGGGGTGAGGCTGAGAGAAGGAGGGGTGAGAGGGGAGGGGTGAGAGGGGATGGTTGAGGCTGTGAGAGGGGGGTGAGGGGGAGGGGTGAGGGGAGTGGTGAGAGGGAGGGGTGAGGGGAGTGGTGAGAGGGAGGGGTGAGGCCGTGAGAGGGGAGGGGTGAGGCTGTGAGGGGAGGGGGGAGAGGTGAGGGGAGGGGTGAGAGGGGGTGGGGTGAGGCTGGGAGAGGGGAGGGGTGAGGCTGCGAGAGGGAGGGGTGAGAGAGGAGGGTTGAGAAGGGAGGGGTGAGGCTGTAAGAGGGAGGGGTGAGGCTGTGAGGGGAGGGGGGAGAGGTGAGGGGAGGGGTGAGAGGGGGTGGGGTGAGGCTGGGAGAGGGGAGGGGTGAGGCTGCGAGAGGGAGGGGTGAGAGGGGAGGGTTGAGAAGGGAGGGGTGAGGCTGTAAGAGGGAGGGGTGAGGCTGTGAGGGGAGGGGGGAGAGGTGAGGGGAGGGGTGAGAGGGGGTGGGGTGAGGCTGGGAGAGGGGAGGGGTGAGGCTGCGAGAGGGAGGGGTGAGAGAGGAGGGTTGAGAAGGGAGGGGTGAGGCTGTAAGAGGGAGGGGTGAGAGGGGAGGGGTGAGGCTGTGAGGGGTGAGGCTGTGAGGGGTGAGGCTGTGAGGGGTGAGGCTGTGAGAGGGGGGGGGGTGAGAGGCGAGGGGTGAGGCTGTAAGAGGGAGGGGTGAGAGGGGAGGGGTGAGGCTGTGAGGGGTGAGGCTGTGAGGGGTGAGGCTGTGAGAGGGGGGGGGGTGAGAGGCGAGGGGTGATGCTGTCAGAGGGGTGGGGGGTGAGGCTGGGAGAGTTGAGGCTGTAAGGGATGAGGCTGTGAGGGGGGGGGGGGGTGAGGCTGTGAGTGGTGAGGCTGTAGGAGGTGAGGCTGTGAGAGATGAGGTTGTGAGGGGGGGTGAGGCTGTGAGGGGGGGGGGGGATGAGGCTATGAGTGGTGAGGCTGTGAGTGGTGAGGTTGTGAGGTGTGAGGCTGTGGGAATCGCGATGTTCCTAGCGGCTACAGCGACCCAGTGTGACCGCCGGGCCGGAAACGAAGCTCTCAGCCGAGTGTCCGCGCCACGTCAGAGTGACACCTGACAAATTCTTTTAATTTGCCGCACCTTACAAAATAAAAATATAAATAAAGAGCGTAAAGGTCAGTGCACCTCCTAGTTTTGTTCACGCTTTAAATAACAGATGCCAGGTGTTATTTACTTACTTGAAATAGTGACAGTTTACTGTTGGTAAAAAGAAAAACTTTGCTGACTTAACTTTTTTCATTCGTAAACAAAAACAATTCGTATTAATTTTGAGAACATCGAAGGGAAGGGGGGTGGGGGGCAAACACTGCAAGCGGTATCCTCTGCCCCCTAAATTAATCACATTCATGTTCCCCCCCTCGCTACTTAACAATGGCCTTCAGTGCCTGTTTGCCACTGAACGCCACACCGCAAAGTAGTTTTTTGACAACAAAATTCAAATTATTAAGTGTCCGTATGTCACCACATCTCAAAAGACTGCACAAAAAGAGGAAGATTGTGCATGGTTATAATCAGAGGGAAGGACGAGCAATGTGTTGCTGTTGTTGTTCAGGCGCAGGTGAAGTTGGAAACGAAAGGGAGAGTCGGGTTACTCGGGGAGAGGACGATGTCAATGCTGTTCAAGAAAACCAGAAAGATGGAAAATGGCCAGAGTGGGGTAAATGCAGCGGTGCGGACAACCAGAGAGCGTACCACCCTAACCCTCATCGTCAACACCATCAACTACCTTGTGTTCACGTTCATCGTGAGTCATCTCCTGTATGTGCCTCTGTCCCTCCATTGTCCCCATTTCTGAAAAGTTTAGAGCACCAAAAAAAAATAACTGCTCAAAATTTTTTTGCAACGAGTACTCTGGAAAAGCCCAATTTTGTAACAAAAAATATTGCCAATTGCAGGCCGCCAAAAATGTACGAGACAAACGTGTGCAGGATGGGGGTCGGCATCGCGCCCTCCTCAGCCTTCCCTGCTCAAGTCCCCTCTAAGCCCTGCCGCCCAGAGCGTGATGGACGCAATTTCAGCACAATGCTGGAGAGCTTCCACGCGTTTGCAATCCACGTTTAGCTCGTGCCTTGGCTCTGCCCTAACCCTTGCCCACTTTTAGCCACTCTGCAATTGTGTCACGAGTGAGTGGCAGGGTTATCGTGGGTGTTCTTGCACAGAATCAGTTGCACGTGAAATTCAAATTGTAGCATGATGCATTTTTTTCCCACAACCTAACATAATTAATTCTGCTAAAAAAAAAATTGGCAGAATGGCCAGAGTAGCTACTTTCATTGGGTCCACTGCCCAATTTAATGGCTAGCCATCGAAGACAGTCACTGCATCGTGCGCTTTCCGATAAACTTCTACGGCCGTCTGGAACGCTCTTCCGATATTCGGAAGCCACTGGAGCTATGCACTTTAAATATAAATTGAAAACGAATTTCTCTCGAACTTTTTTGTGTTTATTTTCTTTTTGTGTTTATTTTCTGGTCCTTCCCCCGCGCATTCGATTAGCACGGTTGGCTACGCGCGGTGGTGAATGATGTTCAACACGTGGACAAACAAACAACTCAACCTCGATGAGCAACTTGCTCAATGTTTCGTTCCCTTTCCAGTAATGCGTTGGCAGTAGCTCAACTCATTGCCGATCACCGTCTTGACTTCCTGCGTTTGCCCGACACCTGGCACATCGTAGGCCCCTTGACGACGTTTCATTGAACGAGGACGACCTCGTCAGCTTTCTCTGTTTACGAGACGCTCCGGTAAAGTGGCCCCGAGGGGTGGGGGGGGGCATTAATTTACACCCATTGAGCAATCCTTCCTCTTTTTCCTCTAACCAACGTCTCAGTCACTTGAGCACTTGCCATTGGACTGGAGACACAGTTGTGCCCAGCCCATACCGGTCATGCCTTTCGATTGGCACCAATACTCCGCAATCTTAAATCATCTTACAGTATTCGAAAACCTTCTGATCAGTGCCTCGTCGCAATGTGCGCAGTCCCGCGTGGCAGACACATAACTCCTTAAACATGTATTTTTAATTCAGCAGTGCTGGCATCGCACAATGGTAAAAAAAAAAGAAAAACCGCTCAGGTTTCATTGAGGATGCACGTTAGGGCCTCTGTATTTTGAGAGGCTGAGAAAAAGGCCCGAAGAGGTGAAGGAGCGGAGAACAACAAGAGATGATGAAATTTGCCATGAATGCTCCATTGTCGCCTTCTCCTTTTTATTTTCTGCTGCGCCGTAGATTCTTTTGAAGCCTGGGAACTCGCAGGTATCAAAGAGGGGCGAGGGGTTGGGTGGGAGATGTGGAGGGTGGGGGGGGGATTGGGGGTGGGGGGAGCTGGTGGGGTGGGTTTGGGGGTTGCATTTGCAGAGCGAGAATGAACCTGCGTGCTTTCACAACATTTTTTGGGGGCTTGACAAATCTGTGCCTCAAGGTGCCTTGAGGGTGAGGATGCGCTCTGCGTTTTGTTGTTGTTGTTGTTGAGGCAGGGATGCGGTGGGGGGTGGTGGTAGGGGTTGAGGTTGGGGGTGTCGATGCAGGCACGGAACGACGGCAGGATGGAGAGAGAGAATTGTGAGATCATGTATGGACTTGGGAGAGAGCGGGAGAACGAGAGGGAGAGCAACGACTCGAGCGAAACGACCCACGTGGGACAAAGTCAGTGGCCGCATGCATCACACTTTCACGCTCGGCTGCACAAACGACTTTTGAAAAGCCCCAAGTGCGTTCACAGGAACTATCTCAGATGAAAGCACGCACGACTCCCTGCTGCTACTTGCCGTTCAATTGTGTACAAAACTACTTGTCAAAATGTGCTTCCTATTACGGGTATGTGAACGCTCATCGTATGTATACGTTTTAATTTATGAGTGTGCTTGTTGGGACTAGTGTGATGTTGTTATGTTCAGTCTTTCTTGTGCGTGTAATACCTGTTCACATGTGCCATTCTGTGTGTGTTGTTGTCCCCCCCCCACCCCGCGCCTACGATTAGCACGTTGGCTGCATACGGTGCAGAAGAAGTTCAACATACGTGCAAGTAATTGAAAACTATAATAACGAATAAACAAACATTGTCCGTGCAGTCGACCCGGGAGTCAGCAGTGGGTCGCGAAGTTATCTTCGCACCGCTGTAGCCGCAGGTGAAGGAGGCCGGGACCGTGAATTGATGTCAACAGGGACGTTTCCTCCACACGGCAGCTGAGATTGGCCGTGTAGGGGTTAGCGCCCTGTTCTCGCTCATGATCAATAACAGTGGCGAATATTTGAATCGATCCTGATCCTCCTCTAGTTCGACTCAGCCTCACGTGGTGCAGTGCCAACATCAGATTAATGGAGACAAAGGTGGCCGGGCGTGGTGCTGGCAACCCCCCCCCCCCCTCTTGTGACGTGCCAGCCTTTCTCAGTGCTTGCGAACAGCACTTGCCTCAACAGTCTGTGAAAAGGCTATACGGGGGATCTTTATATTTGTGTTGAAATAAATGTTTGCCCAACGTTTCAAAACATTATAGTGATATCATATTAAAAATGTGTTTCCAATAGATTGTGTATAATACATAAGTGCAATAAACATTTTTAACTCAAGATATTTATTTTAAAACATATACTTTGATTTGGACTCACATTGTGCACGGACAAAATATGCGCGTAAAACTATTTAAACAAATAAATGCAGGAAGGAATTTGTATGTGTTTTATATTACAAAGGGTTAGTCGAAAGGTTTTCATAACAGGATATTGAAAGTATGCACACATTTACACGCCTTGCTTTGTTTTTTTCCTGTACACTGCAGTAATCCCTATTAGCAATTCACATTGCATCACATTACATGACCACTGCATAAAGACACGGTGGGATGGAGCAGAAACAGGGTGGTGTGGCTCGTCATTCAAAATCTGCGAGTTCAAATTCTGGCGGTGATTTTGGCTTAATCCATTCCTTTCTGTGCGATTTATAACCAAAAATGTACACAACTTTGTGCGGAAGTGAACATTATTGTTTGACGAAAGAAAAAGATTAGTTCACCACTATCTCAGAACTGAAAACAAGAGATGCATGTTTTCCCGTGCTCAATTGAGCAGGAAACCACGTTGATGTTTTTTTCTTCCTTTAATGGAGACAATGCTTCAAACTTCTAACTTAACATGAGGATGCTAAACCATACATTGGTGTCCGCATTCAGGTTACCGAAACTGATCGGTTATTCGCGTGTGTCCCAACAGCAGTTGACATCCTAATGCTGGTGTGGCTCTCCATCCTGATTGACTCCGCCTTGCAATGCGTCGCCAGGTGCAGCATCGTGGTGGAGTCAACGCCACCGAAGGGTGGACTTGCCTCACAACACTGTGACTATAGAGATGGTGAGCTTGGGGAGGACTTCATCCGGCAATGGACAAATCAAGGCTGATGAAGACAATGGCAGCGGTGTAGTCGACTGATGAAGGTGGTTATGCGATGCTTGGTGCTGGCACCACCAATCATGCCCTAGCATGCTGCTCGGCTGGGCCTAATAGCTGCTCGCTAAGAGGCCGTCCATAAATGACGTCACGCACCTAGGGGGGGGGGGGTCAGACATTTGTGACGATGTGTGACGAGGGGGGTTTGAGAAATGTGACGTCACATCAAAATGCGCAACTTTAAAAAAATATAAAAAACACGTTCTACTTAATAAAACATACTTTTTAATAAATGTTTTCTCCTACAACATCAGAGTGCAGCGCCACATTAAATACGCACTACAATGACAAGAGTTTAAAGCGATTTGAAGCATGTTTTATTTTTTTTGGGGGGGGCAGAGGTTTGTGACGTCATATTTGAGAGGGGGTTTGACTTTTGTGACGAAGGGGGGGGGGTCAAAAATCGTCCAAAATCGCGTGACGTCATTTATGGACGGCCCCTAACAGCTCCGGCCCCTACATTGTTTACGGCTAAAAGGGGGCCTGTTTTGTTGTTGCTTTTGTACCAAAAGCTATTTTCGGCGATACATTATTTCCAGCAATAACTTGAAGAGACCGGTCCCGCATAGCTTTAGGTCAACGGTCAAACACTTTAGCTGCCTTACGCTGATGCGATAGGCACTGATATGCAGCATGCGCGCACGATGGCAGTTTTATTTAAAACAGCATCTGACAGCTCAAACATGGAACGGAAGAAAAAATCCATAATCCAACACAAGTTTATGGATGTGGACGGCAAAAGCAGACCCAGTACCTGCCTCCCGCCCCCCCCCCCTACAGCCGTGCTCCCCACATCAATCACGGGCTGACACGCGCATGCACGTTTCCATCTGCGATCGGTTACAAGGGTAAGCGCTGTTAAATCTGGAGCGGCTAATTCGTTTCACTGAATCACCTGCCTTCAGCAGAGTCCCCCCGGAGAGCAGAATAAACCGGAACACCGTTTTTAAATGTTCCACACGGAAGCCGCTTCCATCGTCCACGGGAGAGCGAGAGACAGGGGGAGCGGAGAGTGCAGAAGAGAGCGGAGAGAGCGAAGTAGAGTTGGGCATCCCAGCAGATTGTGCGCGTGTATCAATGGGTCTGCCGTGAGCTTGCCGATGTAGCAAGTGCACGCGTGCTCTTCATCACGCTCACCGAACTAAACTCAACAACAATGTTTTTACTTTCCTGGGTAAGGCCCACTGAGCTACGTCGCTCTTTTTCAGAAGCGACCTGGCCACAAACGATGGCTCGACGAAGGTGGCTTATCACGTGGGAATTTATAGCAGCCAAATACTACGTGAATAAAACATTGCTGAAAGAGTATGTCCCGTATGGAAACGTTTTTGTACACGCACACAAAGGTGTGATTACGGTGTGATTTTGAAATCAATTACAAGTAAACGCTGATAATGTTAATTATTCCAAAGTGTAAATGTATAGTACGTACAACAGGGCTGTACTATTTTTTTTTTAATGCCTGAATATGTCTTGAACATGTTATTGTAAATCTGATACCTTTAAAACTAGCTTATAGTTTGTGTATCACTCACAATTCTGTTCCTTCGTAAATAAACCTATTAAATAATATATATTTTATCAGTAATAATGTGTGCATATTCACATTTTCATTGTTAAACCGCATGAAAAAAATTCAAACCCGAGGACATATCTTTCATTGGGCTTAATTGCAGGAAACACATATTTGGAATGTACATTATGAAATTATATGACACCAAAAGTCAGTCGATATACAGAGTAGTGTATATAATTGAAGAGAAAGGATGCACTGCATATTGTAATAAACAAAACATATTTAAGTCATGGAGCACGGAGACATTTATTGTTTCTTATCCGAATCTATATCCACTTTTCATTTGTGACCAACAGCCAAAGCGTTGCCACGTTGCGGCGATGTTTGGTCACATTTGGGGTTATTTCTTTAAAGCTGTTGTGAAATGCATTTCAAGAAAAACCACAACTCTTAAACAAATCTCTGCTTTTTCCTGGCCTCCACTCTGGCAAATGAGGCACTTTTGGGCTCTTCTGTCCAGAGGCTTGGGTGCTATTTACAAAAAAAAACAATCTGACAGCCCTGATCTCAGGTCTCTTTTAATCACAATTATAACAGCCAGCAGAGAATTTAAGGAAGGGAATGGAGTTGGGGGTGGCGACGGGGCGGGGGGAGAAGCATGGAGCTTGTTATGCTCAAAACGTCTTGGAAACGGGCAAATGATCCACTCACACGGGCAGGCGCTCCCACGAGAACATCGCGCACAATGACGCTAATAAAGCGAAGCAGGAGCACTGCGGCGGGTGCAGATGTGCGGAGCAGGCGTGCTGCAACGTTTTGCGACAATCGCTCACGGTTCCACGTGCGGGTAACGCTCCGCTCGTTCGGTGCCTCGTGGGCAACGCACCGTGCTCGCTCGGCGCCTGTGCCCGCAAACCGTAAAAAGCACCTGCAAGCTAAAAAGGCATGAACGCAGTCACGCGTGAAGCTCGAACATGTGTCCAGACATGTACCCCATATATGCTGGTAAGAAAATACTACACGGTGAGGTTTTCGGGGGCCCAAAAAACAAGGCATAGCCCAAACAGCACGTATCAGAGTGCATCACACATGACACATGCAGACTAAACAGAGCAAATAAAAGAGACCAGACCCTGCCACGTGAATTGGATTCGGACCAGATTATTTTTTTTTTGTGTCCGCTTAACCAGACGCGCGCTTGTGTGTAGCTCAACGCCGTGACTCCGTCTCGCCAAAGTGACGGCGACGGCACATTTTGACTGGCAACACGAAACGACGGCGGGATGAAAACCCACCCCTCTCCCCGAGCGCTGCTAATTGATAGGAAACTGAGCTCAAAATCACCTACAAGTGTGTTGAGCATTCTTTTTGAGTAAGAAAACGAAAAGAAAAAATGTACAATGTGGTGTACACACACCATCAAGTCCAGTAACAGATGTTAGCCACAAAGGGATTGTATGAAAAGTAGGGTTTGTCACCTGTGATGTACAACTGAAACGAGGACATTTGATGGGACCTGTTGCCAGTATCCAAAATTATGAAAAATAAGAATAGGTTTTACGATTTCTGGCAATAAAATAGGTCTTAAGATGTTCAAACGCCAAATATATACCATTTTCAAGGCATCAAAGGTCTGCATTAACCACATAGTTGTGGGAAACATGCAAACAAATGTGCGCTGATGATAGATAGGCATTGTCTTTGAAACTGATTGGCCTACACCAGAGACGGCCATCTTTAGAGCCGAGTCTCAACCAGTGTTAGACCAGAGAGTGCCGAAAGGCGAACAGCACAAATACACTTCTAACTTGAGCAGTTATATCTACGTGACCTTTTTCAAAAGCTATCTATTTGGTGTTTGGACAATTTAGCACCTGTTTTATTGCCAGAAAGGGTAAATCCTATTCTTATTTTTCATCATTTCATGGGAAGTAGAAGACCTCACAATTCAAGTAGAAGGGAGAACTACGTGTGAATGCATCGTCTTGAGTGGCGCATTATGACAACATTTTAAAACACCTGGGAGCTTTAATGTCCTGGGAATACTTGCAATCTTCCTAGGATAGCTACGTGGAAAATAAAAGAGTGACGATCCCGGGGAAATCAAGACAGGTGCTAACCCTAAGCTATTGGGGTGTATTTGATAATACTGTTAAAATTGTATGTATGTACTTTTTGACCTCTTTCCCACCGTGCGTAGCCCAACCGTGCTAATCGAAGTGGGTATAAATATCACAAGAGCCGTATGGGGCACTACTGCTCGAGAGAAAGATGGGGGGGGGGGGGCTGACTCACCTGAAAAGGATTTCGCTGCATGTTTCAGCAGCAGAGCAGAGTGGGCATGAAAATGGGTTCGTTTTTGGTGGGCGAGATTCAATTTCAAAGTCACATGATGAACAGGGCTATGAATTATATATGCAGGTACATGAAACCTGTCAGGAGGGTCTTTCAATGAGGCATAATTGAGGTGTTTTTTTACAGGGGAAAGAAAGTTTCCTTTCGTTTTGCTAACATCATAAAACAAAACATGGCCACGGAAGATGTATTTTGTCTGCGCAGGAGGGAAAACATAAAAACGTCCGCACCCCAAGATTTACGTCACGAGAGTTAATTTAGTTTTAATGAAGAGACCGTTGTTGTCTTTTTTTTCTCTCTCTCTCAGTTATGTTTCAAGTGTAGCATCCGCTTCATCGCGATGCCGTGAGAAGACATTGGGAACTTGACTTGAAGCTTTCGTGACTGTAAGAATTCATCTTCTTTGGGTTTTTCGGTAAAGTCACGTAGATAGGTTCAAATAATAATAGAATAGACAAAAAACTACGACGTTTCGATCGCAAAACAAGCGACCGTCATCAGGTGATCAGGTGATCAGGTGATGATGGTCGTTTGTGTTGCGACCGAAACGTCGTCGTTTATTTAATTTTATTATAATTTGAACCTATTGACGTGACTTTACCAAAAGACCCAGAGAATATGGACATTTGGAACTCTCGCAAAGCAGCGGTCCACCACCACCACCTTGTGCCAGAGAATGTGGCCTCGGAAGTTCGTGTCACGGGGGGCTTCTGAGGTCAATTAAGTGGACCTATTTACCCATGCCAGTGGAACACCTTATATAAGCCCTGCAAAGTAAGCCAAATGAGGCACACACACAAAAAAAACCTAATTAAGTGTAATGCTTTTTGCTTACTTGTTGGTGACCAGGCTGCGACCAGCAATTCGCTAAACTTGAAGACCTTGCTCTACCGCTGAACTGGCGGTGATGATGCTGTGTTGGCAGCGGTGCACAAGCACAACTAACCAACAAACAATCAAACAAGAAAAACTCAACACATGTGTCAACAACACCGAGTTAAAAAGACGACAAAATATCACAGGTGACATTTCAGGCGACGTTATTTCTTCATAGCACGTAAATGTTTTGCGCACTGGTGGTTCCCCAGATATGAAGCCAGCATCTCGTTTCACTGTCTCCGTTCTCTGATCGAGCATTGGGTCTTGTTGGCCACCCGACTGCCTCATGCACTATTTCTTTTGAAAGTCTTAAATAGCATACAACTTGGAACAGAACCACACAGGAGTTTAGCATTGCTTTTAAACACACCGCTTTGCATTTTGTAACATGCATTTTGTAACACATCGCTACAATGTTAGTGGAATATAAGGAGGTCCACAAGGTATTGTGAATCTTGGAAGATACGAGGTGAGGAATGTGCCCAGCAGTAGGATGTTAAGGCTCACCTTTTGCAACTGGGACAGCACTAGGACACACCTTGGTCCAACGCCTTCTGCACTCTGTCTCCCCAAAGGTGAATTAAAGGGATGCAGGCTGTAATGGTTGATGCATTGCAGGTTTGCTGGTTCGATTTGATATCGGGGAGCAGCAGTTGAAACAATTGGCAAGAATGAATCTGGGAGGCCCGGTTTCAGTTGTACAACAAATACAGGCTCTAGGAAAGGAAGTTATAGCCGAGGTGTGGTCGAATCATCGTAAATGGCCACGGTGACCTCTTGAACTTGACTATCACAATGAGCACTGACAGATATCCGTAGAACCATTGCTCATTGTGATGAATGAGAAAGGGCCAATAGGGAATATGCACGTGAATAAAAGCAATTTCATCTATACAGAAAGTCAGTAACGTTATTTAAACTGACTGGCCAAAACAAATTTTGGAGAAACATATTTAGAATGCTCTCACCAAACAAGTTTTGAAAAGGCTTTCGCGTGGAAAAAAAACTTCCAACATTGAAGAGAATATTTCTAACAAGCTGTGGGCAACATTCCAAACCCCACTGCTGCACTTGCAAATATATGTAAAGAGAACGTGACAGATTTGTTGTAAATAAAGGTATGTAATCAGAGAGGAAGGCATTTTTTTGTCCAAGGCATGTCTGTTGATCAAATCTCTGAATACATGTTTGAACATCGTACGCAAATCTACATTCACGTGGCTCTCGTAAAAACGAAAAAAAAAGCGAACGCATGCGTGGGGGCGAGATAATTGGGACTCCGTTCCGCTGCTCCTTCATTTGTTGGGGAGATATCCTTACATTCCCCACCTAATTACATAGAATTTCACAAGCCATAGCAGCTGGATGCATTGAAACAAGCAAATTATGCATTTTTTTCCATCTCATTTAACCGCGAGATCCTGCCATGATCTCGCCACGCCTACTCGGAGGCTTGTGGAGAATAAAAGTCTCGGGGTTAAAAAAACCTTTCACATCAAATCTCGCCTTCTCGCTGTCAAAACCAATCCCGCGGCCTTTTACCAAAAGTTTCTGGCCCCGAACTTGTATTTTACGCTTGCACAAGTGTATAGCAATTTTCCTGTCTGTCTGTCTGCACATTGCTGCTGATCCACATTAAACGCCGAGGTCATTCGGTTCTAACAAAGCCATTTGAAGCCAAGAGTTTTTGCGACTGTGAATTATTGCTACTGACTCGCCGCAGCCTTTTCCCAACAGACGGGGAGACTTGGCCTATGCGGAAAATTATTTCCGTGACTGGCTAATTACTTGGTGCCGTCTTTGAACGGCGCCGTAATGTGTAACGTCTGCCAAAGCGCCGGCCCTCGCAGATTTTGCTCAATGGCCAAGAGATAGAAATGATGCTGCGATTGTAATTACTTGCAAAAAAAATTCTGATTGCCTTATTGAATTCATTCTAGATTTGAAGCTTTTGTGACTGCAAGGATTCATACTCTTAGGTTTTTTTGGTAAAGTCACGTAGGTAAAACAAAAATACTCAAAGTAATAATAGAAATTAGTATAATTTTATTTTATTTCTATTATTACTTTTAGTAATTTTTAATCTTATTGAATTCAGTTGAATTCTCCCGAGCGCCGTGGCATGGCAGTGAGTCGAACAATGCCATTGATTGCTGTCACGTACAAAGGTGTTTTTCAGTTATGCTTATTTAAAAGTATAATCCGTCTAACCTTGACATACAACGTAATTATAATTTACAGCCCTTTGTCAATGCACTGCTGGATGAAGGCCTCCCCATGTTGTCGGCTTTTTGGGGGCCTGTTAATAAAGCCTCACTCACCACCGTCAATCTACCGACACGACCATAACCTGGAAAATGTAACAGGGAAAAAAGGAGAGCGTTCGTGAGGCGGCATAGACTCGTGGGAACAAAAACACAACCCCCCCCCCCCGAAACAAACAAAAAACGCAATACCCATTCACTGCTCCGCGCTTTGAGGTTCTGCTTTGACAGGCGCCGACACCGAGACGCCCCGTGGACGCAGGGCGCAGAAGAGCCCCCCTCAGTCGGTTCTCTTCCTTTGCACGCGGCCCCCCCCCCCCCTTAGCCACGTGGGTCTGCGCCGGTGGCTCCTTCACCAACACCAAGAGCACCATCGTTGGTGTCAATCGCCCCCCCCCCCCCCCCCCCCCCAGGGACTTTACGGCCATCCATCATTCATCAGGTTTAAGCCACTGCACAGTTCGGAGGTGGCGGGGGAGGTGGGGGGGAGGTGGGGGGAGGTGGGGGGGAGGTGGGGGAGAGGTGGGGGGGAGGTGTGGGGGAGGTGGGGGGAAGGTGGGGGGGAGGTGGGGGGGAGGTGGGGGAGAGGTGGGGGGGGGAGATGGGGGGGAGGTGGGGGGGAGGTGGGGGGAGAGGTGGGGGGGAGGTGGGGGGGAGGTGGGGGGGAGGTGGGGGAGAGGTGGGGAAGAGGTGGGGGAGAGGTGGGGGAGAGGTGGGGGGGAGGTGGGGGGGAGGTGGGGGGGAGGTGGGGGAGAGGTGGGGGAGAGGTGGGGAAGAGGTGGGGGAGAGGTGGGGGGGAGGTGGGGGGGAGGTGGGGGGGAGGTGGGGGGGAGGTGGGGGGGAGGTGGGGGAGAGGTGGGGGAGAGGTGGGGGAGAGGTGGGGGAGAGGTGGGGGAGAGGTGGGGGGGAGGTGGGGGGGAGGTGGGGGGGAGGTGGGGGGGAGGTGGGGGAGAGGTGGGGAAGAGGTGGGGGAGAGGTGGGGGAGAGGTGGGGGGGAGGTGGGGGGAGAGGTGGGGGGGAGGTGGGGGGGAGGTGGGGGGGAGGTGGGGGGGAGGTGGGGGGGGAGGTGGGGGGGAGATGGGGGAGAGGTGGGGAAGAGGTGGGGGAGAGGTGGGGGAGAGGTGGGGGGGAGGTGGGGGGGAGGTGGGGGGGAGGTGGGGGGGAGGTGGGGGGGAGGATGGTAACTTTCCCTGCGGTGCTGGGGAAACGTCCCCGCTGACATCAATTCACGGTCCCGTCCTCCTTCACCTGCGGCTACAGCGGTTCGAAGATAATTTCGTGACCCGCTGCTGACTCCCGGGCCCACTGCATGGACAATGTTTGTTTATCGGTTATTATTTTTGTCAATTATAAGTATGTACGTTGAACTTCTTTCGCGCAACTACGTAGTCAACCGTGCTAATTGAATTGTGCGGGCAAGGACTACAAACTTAACACAAAACGCAGTTCCAAAGAAATGAGTTTTCAATCTAGATTTAATAGTGGCTTCCTAATATCGGAAGGAAGAGTCTTCTAGACGGCCACAGAACCGCATCTGTATGGATTCATTACTTAATTTTAATTGTTTGCCGATGACGGTATCGCCCGAAATGCACCCCAATCTCGTTAGATATCGGAAGCTAAGCCGAGTTGAGCCTGGCTTATGTTTGAATGGGCAACCACTATGCATAACGGGTGTTACAGGTTGCAGGGCTACGATATGGGCGGCAGAGGAACAGTGCAGTCAAATTCATTGTTGTAGTATACCACACGTCTATGCTTACCATATTCACCGACCTGCAATGACCGGCGTGATGAAGTATGGTCACATAGCCCCCAGGACTCGCACGGTGTTGAGAGGTCCCCATTTAGCAGTGGATTGCCACTTTCTTTGGCTTCATTCGTGTATCTGAAACACCACTAAACTACTCGCTTATCGGTATGCTATAACTTCCTACCTGCCTGCCTGCTTCGCCAGGTTACTAAACTGATTTTTTTTTGGTTGGTAAACCGACAGAAAATAACACGCACTTTCATCGTGGGCATGCAAAATGAGGCCTGGGAATGCATTCACTACAGCTATGTTTTTGTACAACCGTGTAAATTTGCACTTAATTATTTATATAACTTTCCCATTTCATGCTTGACCCATCAGTGTACAATTATGCGAGATGTTTCTTGGCAATCTCTTCTTGTTTGCCGAGGAACTTTCCTGTTGCACGAAATTCAGGAAGCTTTTCTTTGCGGGGCCTCTGGTTACAGACTTTGCCAAATCAGAAAACTTTTTTTGTGACCGTGGAAAAGTCATTAATGCACAGAGTTGCTGCTCGCTTGAGCCACGCATGAGCGAGAAGCCTCCCGCCGGAGAAGCGGTGGCATGAGAACGTGGAGGCCCCATCTAGATGTTGGCCCAACGCATCCATCTCACATTGCATTTTACTATCAGCTGACGAGCGCAGCCCTAGTGGGACAACGCATGTCGTAACCGGCCCCAGATGTTTGCGGCGTATTGAATCAATGCTGCAGAAATGATGCACTTCCAGAAAGCTGTGTGGCTGATGGAATGTGTAACGAAAAAATACCGCTTAAATTGTTGTTATGTGGAGACGCAAATATAGCAACTTTGCATCATTTATTTTGATCATTCTTATCAGCATCATAAACGTTCATCCATGTATAGATATTCCCACGAAAATAATATGAAAAAGCACTGTAGAGTTAATTAAAACATTTTCTTTTTTTAAATCCTTTATATTAAGTTCACTTGCTTGCTTGCTTGCGTGCTTGCGTGCTTGCTTGCTTGCTTACGACCGTGCAAATATTTCGGTCGTTTTTTTAACCCACTTCCCGTGATCCAATCGAGCTGACATTTTGCACACAGACTCGTTGTGCGTGACAATTAATTTTCGTGAAAATTTGTTTCCAAAATTTTACACTGTTTAGGGAAAAAAAATTAAATATTTAATTACCAATTGCTTAATGGTGGCAGACAATCATCTGACCCATAGGTGGCAGCCATCTCAAGCCAGAGGACGAGAGGACTCTAGCCGCCACGCATATAAAGGATTTATAGTGAAAAACTTTGTTTTTACGGGTTAATTTTTACTTCAAGGCATTAAAATCTTGAGCACTCTGTAATATGTAAGGCCGTCACTCTCACACGATGTAACGACCTTCGTATTTGACGGAAAAAGTCAAAGGGACAAATGAGAAGTTATCACTTTGTTATTCGTTCATTGAAATGTCTTCGTTATTCCGCTCATACGGCTAGAACTGAAAGAAGTACAAAGATGAAGCTCTTGGGAGTGTGCTGTATATTTGTATGCATCGTTAAATATTGGTTTGGAAAAAAAAAACATTAGCGATACGTTCACAAAAAAATGCGCAAACAATAAAAGTACCTCGATTTAAAGCTTTCGTGACTACAGGGATTCATATTCTTGGTTCTTTCGGTAAAGTCACGTAGAAGGGAAATAATAAAATAATATTAATATAAAACAATAAAAAAATTCTTCCTGTGGATTTCAGACCTGATGATGATTGCTTGTGTTGCGGTCGAAACGTCGTGAGAATTTTTAATTTTTATATTCATATTATTTTATTATTTCCCTTCTACGTGACTTTACCGAAAGAACCAACAATAATAAAAGTACCCTTTCCAAAATACAAGTTCATCTCTTCGCCGGGGGCATGAGCTGACCTGGCGGGCAGCGGAAACATTTTAATGCTATTAGCATTGAGGAACGGAAATGTGTTGAGATTTACACGTCGTGGCCACTAATCGGTAGGTCTTACCTGCTGTGTTTGTGTGTTGAACTTCTTTGGCACCGTACGGAGCCAACCGCGCTAATCGGAGGTGCGGGGGAAAGACAACAAACGAAACACAAAAAGCCTTTCGATAGAAATTAGCGTTCAATCTAGATTTTAAAGTGCATAGCTCCAGCGGCTTCCTAATATCGGAAGGAAGAGCGTTCCAGACGGCCGCAGACGCGCATTTTGAAATCGCGTGACGCAGCGACCGTCATTGTTCGATGGCCTGAGCGGTAATTGACCAACTCGGTTTGGGGGCGGGAGCCAAAAGTAGCAAGGATGAGCTCCTGTGCACACAGTCACCTTCCGGTCACAGTGGCGATTCACTGCCAAAGGAGACGCCGAAGGTGGTGACAATCTATTATTATATTGCCGCCTTAAGAGTGATTTTGGTGGTAATGATCGTTAAGTCTGCCCCACCGCCCATAAGCTTCCACCACTACCCAAACAAGCCCAACCCTGTGTCTGGGGGGGGGAGAGGTGGGGCCCAAACAGAACAAGGCGGGGACTAAGGAAAAAGAGGCGGGTCCTGAAAGGCGCGGAGCCGAGAGAGGAAGAGACAGGGGGCCTCATCAGGAAGGGGTGATGGGTCTAAGGAGTAAGAGGATGGGACATAAAGAGGTAAAGGTGGGGCATGAAGATGGAGTGAGGCATTTCTGTAATTAGCAGACAGCATATTTTTGTGCCACAAATGCAGCTCCAGGCCAACTAGTTCTCCTGAAATTGTTTAAAAGCAATTAAAATAGCACCTCCGATTCCCACACCTCTGATTAGGGGCCGTCCATAAACGTCACATGACGTCACAAAAAGTCAGACCCCCCCTCAAATATGACGTCACAAAGCTCTGCCCCCCCAAAATAAAGCATGCTTCAAATCGCTTTAAACTATTGTCATTGCAGTGCCTATTTAATGTGGCGCTTCACTCTGATGTTGTAGGAGAAAACATTTATTAAAAAGTCTATTTAATTAAGTAGAACGTGTTGTCTATATTTATTTAAAGTTGCGCATTTTGATGTGACGTCACATTTCTCAAACCCTCCCCCCCATCGTCACACATCGTCACAAATGTCTGACCCCCCCCCCCCCTAGGTGCGTGACGTCATTTATGGACGACCCCTCAGTTTAATTTCAGGTTTACATTTCAAATGGGCATTTTGTTAAACCAGATGAGAACTGAAGAGACCAGCATGAGTCTCATTCGCAAGAGTGACCTGGGACGTTAGTCTGCCAGCAGGGGGAATATGATTGCTAATATAATTCCAATTGAGTAATTTGTAGTGGCATTTTCGAAATTGGCAAATCATCATTAATATGGTGCCTGCAATGCAATCATTTATTGAGGTTCCAGGACAAATGGGTATTGGAGAAAACTACTCAGTAGGGAATTGACTGAAGATCAAATGCGATGTTCAGTAACAACGCAGCGTAGGAAAGGGGCCGTCCATAAATGACGTCACGCGATTTTAGACGATTTTTTACCCCCCCCCCCCCATCGTCACACGGCGTCACAAAAAGTCAGACCCCCCTCAAATATGACGTCACAAAGCTCGGCCCCTCCCCCCCCCTAAAATAATAAAACATGCTTCAAATCGCTTTAAACTATTGTCATTGTAGTGCGTATTTAATGTGGCGCTGCACTCTGATGTTGTTGGAGAAAACATTTAATAAAAAGTCTATTTAATTAAGTAGAACGTGTTGTCTATATTTATTTAAAGTTGCGCATTTTGATGTGACGTCACAATTCTCAAACCCCCCCCCGTGGCGTCACAAATGTCTGACCCCTCGCCTCTAGGTGCGTGACGTCATTTATGGACGGCCCCAAATACACAGAACAAAGATGGTCACTGCATCACTCGCTTTCAGATGCACTTCTGCGGCCATCTGAAAGGCTCTTCCTTTTGATACTAGGAAGCCATTGGGAGCTATGCACTTTAAAATCGAGATTGAAAACTCATTTCTTTCTAACTGCCTTTTGTGCTGAGTTTGTTGTCCTTCCCCCGCACCTCTGATTAGAGTGGTTGGCTACGCACGGTGCAAAAGAAGTTAAACACATACATACAGAACATACAACAGATGAGGAAAAACATTTAAAATCTAAACGCGTGCTTCAGTCTGCCATCATTTCTGTCCACTACATTTCGGCGCGTCACAGGCTGTCTGAAAATCACAATCATCACGACACATTGAGAAACACGGGAGTGATTTTTTTCAAGGGAGAGAAATGCAGTGTGAAATGAGTCGTGAAAGAGATGTAAATGGCCAGTCATAAGCAGATGAAAATAAAAAAACCTCTTAAGTCTGGATTGCATTTTATCGTAATTATGCGATTGTAACATCCCACATGTTCTTATCACTAAAGCACATCGCGAATGGGGTTCAAACACGCACTGCGCATTATGGCCCTGATTGATTATCCTAACCTGATGAAAGTATAACGTCCCTGCAGGAAAAGTAATAAAATACAGAAACATGCCGAACCTCGAATTGAACCGAATATACGCCACCACGACATAGCAGTATCACGTGAATGTGTAACCAAACGCCACAGTAACTCCAGGCACCTCACACGCCACCGGGACACATAACTTAAGACTAAGACAGTGGGGGGGGAAAAGATGGCTCGGGTACAAAAACCGCCCCAACAAATGGCTGGCTTTGAGGTTTTCTGGGTTAAGTCCCGCTGTTGTGCCAGGTTTGGCTGCAGGGCGATGGTGGGCAGCCCTACACAAAAAGAGTTGTGCTCTGCAGAGGCCTGTTCTCTGTCTGACACGGCGCTCTTTCCCAGGCTGTCAAATTATCTGGGCGTCGCGTCCCGCTGACACACCGTTGACGTGCACCGTTTAATGGGTCACACAGGTAGCCACATCTTCCCACACTTTTCACGTCTCTTTCGCTGTCTCCTGGCTCTCGCTCGCTCTCTCTCTCTTTTTAAAAAGAAAAGTAATTTTGCCTTACAAGCGAACGACAAGGAAGATGATACATTTATAGTCACACCTTGTAAAACAGACTCCACTGCATTCCTTTGTTTGTGAATTTGTGAAAGGCTGCGTTACAAAAGATTCTTTCTTTACGTCCCTTTTTATCATCTCCAGTAGCTTGTTAACCTTTGGTATTTCTTAAGGCATATTTTGTCTTTGAATTCCAATGTAACCGTATTACACCCACAAAAACAAGTTTACGTTCGCAGCCAGACATTAATGATCACATGACATTAACCTGACATTATTATAAGACTTTGCCAAAAAAAAGCTTCTTTTTTAAACAATCGCCTGTTTTAAAATGAATAACATTCTGTACATTCTTTAAACTCAATTTAAAAACACTATAGCTGTACGTTACAGCTTTAAGATTGTTAATTCAAAGAATGGCGAAATGCGTCTTAAGTGAACGTAGCACTATGTGACCATTCATTAGATCTGTATGCAAATGCGGTGTGGATCTGTTTATTGCTCAGGCAGCAAACACGGAACATCAAAGGTAATTCCTCTCATCTGAGATTCCACATCAGACACCTTGACAATTTTATTTATGTGCGTCCACTCTTTTGGATTGCTTCTGGAGAAAAGCTGTTTTTTCTGTCTCTTTCTCAAGTTTATTTGGTTTGTTTGCTTTGATTTCTCTTTTACTTCAACGTTGTGCTTGTCTTTGCGTTATTGTTTTGTGTCATGCTGACGACTTGGGTTGCTCTTGCAGATGATAACTACGCTCGTCTCTTGAGTTCTCACCTGGTTAAGCAAAATAAACTAACTGGCGTGCTATCGGCCTATTCTGCTGCCCTGTGGATGCACTTGAAATGCCCAATTTGTGATACTGGGTGATACACCTTGAAGGACCACCTTTTAATGTTGTCAAAAACAAATAACATAGATATATCATACTAGATTCAAAGCTTTTGTGACTGCAGGAATTACTCTTTGGTTCTTTCGGTAAAGTCACTTAGAAAATCAAATCAAATAATAATAATAGAATACGACGTTTCGATTGCAACACAAGCAACCATCATCTCTCTCTGCACGTGTGTCTGCCCATGCTGTTCCCGTGTCTGTGTTTTATCATTCATTCTTACCTGATGATGGTTGCTTGTGTTGCAACCGAAACGTCGCATTCTATTATTATTTGATTTTATTTTCTACGTGACTTTACCGAAAGAACTAAAGAATAGATATATCACGTCTGCATGTTAAAACAATCTTTAAAACAATTTAACATGAATTACTTCCACATGAAAGAACTGGCCATTTGGCAAGAGGGGGTTACGTGCTAGTGTTACGGCAAAGTCTTTAAAAATTAAACCACGATAAATGATCAGGTTTGTGCCTTCCTGAAGGCATGTCAGTGTGAACACCTCTGTGCTTCGCTGTTAATTCTCCCTCGGGGCTGAATCTGACGAAAGTTAACGACAATAATTCTCTTTACTAACTCAGAAAATCTCCACTGGGTCTCAAGACACTTTTTTCCCAGGGAGAGTGTAACATTGGGACTTTTGGTCAATTCTTGTAATGCATGCTTGGTTTCATGCGAGAGGATATCGAAGTTCCCAGAGAAAACCCACGACGCATAGCAGGGTGTGACCCCCTCAGCTCTGCCATCTCCACGACACACACCTCACAGCTCCGTCCATGCCTACAATACCTGGCAAGCCCTGGTGGTCGTCCATCCAAAGACTCACCAGGCCTTAGTTTCCACGAGCCAACACAACCAGGCACATTTACGGGCGATTCGGTCGTACGACGATGGTGGTAACGATGGCGGAGTAAAATATATTTACGAGAGGTACGTCGAGGGTGGTTAACAATCGGATGACACAAACACTCCACGCGCACGGTTCTGGTCCGCACGGCACGAAACCCAAATGACCCACCTGTTAATTATTTGGGGGAATGTTGCGTTTCGCCGAGGATGCCGGCATATCGGGTTCTCCACTCGCACCTGCAAGCCACTAGCGTCGCCACCGCAAGGGCCCCAAAGATGAGAGCGCATTCTGGGCAAAGCAAATGGCACTTAGATTAGCTTTCAAGGCTCGAAAATTTGTTTTACAGTAAAGCCTCGGCGAATTTAAGAAGTGAAACCTTAGAACACACCGGAATCACGGCAATCATGTTTTCAGCTCTGATTAAGATGGGAAGCCCCATTTCTGTTACTGCTCGTTTGTATTCCTTTTGTTCTAAGGCAAGTAAAAAAAATGTCAGTCTTATTTATTAAAAAAAAACAAGGAAACGTTCCCAGAGGTCAATTAGGTCATAGTACTAATGAAGCCTTAAAGAACGCTTGCGTTAAGCATGCTGGCAAGTTGTCGTAATAAACAATGAAATATGATTAGAAACCCATTCATTGGATGTATGGAATTAGATTGAGTGCATTATTGAATTTAGGTACAACGAAAGAATGTACTGATAGAGGGCATCGTATTATTTTAGATAAATACACATTAGGATAACTTGGGTAAGTAATGCACACACAATGATAAAGGTTACGATAATTAGCCAAATAAATTATTTGTATCAATGCCAATCGACAAGTGTTTAACATTAAATGTATTGATTAACTACTGTTACATTTAACGTATATATTTGTTTTAGCACAGCAATAACATACATTTACAAAGCAGCCATGGCATATCCATGCACCATTAATGTATACAACGTACCATTGACCATTTTTATAAAATACTTCAACATAAAATTGTTTTTGGCATGTTATTAGACCATACATTAAATGCTATTCCATTCAAATTCATGTTAAGACTAATTTGACATTGTAAAAGTGTGACAAATAACAAAGATTAAGTTTAACGCTCCATAAAAACTTGAAAACTACTGCACTCAATGTCCAGTCTAAGCCGCAAGCACTGAGTAATGGCGGAAGAGCCATGTGGTGTTATAAGGCTTGGCATTCATCCAGCATTTAATACCTTTTTTCTTCTTATAATATATTTCCTTTGGCATGGTGAAATAAAAAAAAATTGCATTCCGTTTAGAATATTCTTCATTATTTATGGTAAAAATGTACAACACCAAATTAACCTACAAAAGCAGCACCACGTGTCCCACTCACTCGCGCGTTGTTAAAGTGGCTAGATAAGCGCTCTTTAACTAAAAATGTTGCAAAATTTGTTTCAATGTAAATTTACTTTCAATCATCTATCGCCGTATTTTCTTTTCGACCTTTAAAGGGGTTTCACAAGGTGTGCCTTCACGCGCCGAATGTGCTCACCGTCACGCAACACAACTTTAAATTTACCGCACCGATTTAAAAAAAAATTTGGGGGGGGGGGTTTGGGGCTGCCGTGCAAGAACATTTTTGTTCCATATTAACTTCGACAAAACATTTATTATACCAAAATGTCATGCGGCGGCGCACTCGCGCATAACACGGGCATTGATGATGTCGATGACTTTAGAAATATTCGTGCTCGTTTTACAAGTGGCAAAATGTGACAATTTTCCGTGAAAATGTTAGCTTTTCAAAGGAAGGTCTTTCAATTAACACAGCAGTCATCCTCGTTCTATACAATAAAACACCAGTAAGTGAGTTGCATGTCGTATATCAGGAAAAATCCAAACCCCTATCCTGTGTTTCTAAGGCCCCTCTGCACGGCAGGATTGTAACACTTTCCTGCCAAATCAAACATCGTATGCATGCATAAACACTGGCTTCACAAGGATTACAGTAGTTGCACAGTTACTAGCCGGAGATTGATTATTTGAAATGTCTTGCAAATGTTTGAGGGACAGAAAGCCAGATAAAGTCGTGGTTTTTATTACAAAACAGTCAAGCAAACTTGGTATTCAAAGAGAGAGAGAGAGAGGGAAAAACGCCTCCCACACTGCTTGCATCCCTTTCTGGTTAAAGTTAACTTGAATGAGTTTTGACAGTGACCCTGACATGAACTTGAAAATGCAGACAACTGTCTCAACTGTGGTCAAAATGCTCCGTATCATGACAACAAATCACGATAAATTAAACAAGAAAACAAACTACAATTCCGAAGATTTAGAAATTTCGGTAACAACGATTTTTTAAATCGCACAGTCGAGGTGTGTTGACGATTTTTCGCGGCAGATGCTTTGTTTGGTGTGCGTCTGCAGCCGGCCCTGACCCCGGAGTGCCCTGCCATTGGAGTCAGCAGACCAGTCACATTGGCTTGAGAGAGACTCCCATTAACTCCGGTGCTGAGTAACAAGATCCCCCGCTCATTTCTACCTTCAGCTCGGTCAAGGAAGTAATTAAGACAATAGAAAAAGTAATCCATCACACACAGGGCCTGATAATTGCCATGCTGTCGTGTGTGTGTGTGCTCTCGTGTGTGTATGTGCGAGTGTGTGGGGAGCGGTAGTGTAGCGGTTAGCGCGCTGCGCTACGAACCCAGTGACCCAAGTTCGACTCCCGCTCACGACCAACACCAGTAACGATTATCGGAACTGGTCCTGGGCTTTCCCAAAGTCGACTCAGCCTCAAATGAGTACCTGGGGTGATGGATACACATCACCACTAGGGAGACCAAGCCAGCCAGGCCTGGTGCCGGTCTTTATAGAGGCTAACAGGACTTGCCCCAAACGCCTGTTGAGGCTATATGGGGGATCTTTGTCTTTGCATGTGAAAAGCAGAAGTGTAGTGGTTAGCATGATGCGCTACGAACCCGGCGAACCGAGTGACGATTATCTGAACTGGTCATACCCCCCCCCCCAGGTCAACTCAGCCTTAACGATTACTACTTGGTGTCATGTGTAAACATTGCCACCAGGAAGACAAAAGCAGTCGGGCGTGATGCGTGCGACCTCCTAATGCTCGTGGACTGTGGCGGCCTTCATAGGTGCTCGTTAATGGCACTTGCCCCAAAAGACTGTTGAGGCTATTACGGGTTTTATTTGTGTAGTGCGTTTACGTGGGAGACACCCTCGACTTTGGAGGAAACACGTTTATTCTATGACCACAACAGGGTAACTATATAAACGTAACAACGGGCTAACTATATAGCGGTAACCACCACGGGGTAACTACATAGCCGGATCAGGTCAGTTAAGACACTGCCTGACCCACGATGTCGAGCGTGAAGACCGAAGACCGAAGAGACGTAGCATGGCGGGTTCCATTCCAGTAGACAGCCCGGATCGGACCTCGGGACCTCCTTTTATGCCCCTCGGCGTGGCCCGGCTCTGGCTCTGCCACGCCCCCTTCTAGAACTCCCGAGAAGACTCCGGGCCTTACATCACATGTCCCTTCTGTCACCATTGGCCCACATCCTTACCATGTCCTGTCACGTGTCCTTGCCAGCCAATCGGGCTGCTACGTCCTCACATGCTCCTTAGGGACCATTTACCATGGCATAGCACACCCTGCTGGCAGAGAGGGCTACTTACACCCCAGTTCTCCTCTATAAGTAACTGGCGCTGTGCGCCGTAGTGACCCAATATATGTCACTACATTTGTGTTCGTGCGTGTGTTCGTGTGCACCATAGCCACCAACAGTGGCAAGCACAATATGAGCGAGCACATTGCCGGTTCTTTGAGAGGCGTGCTTTGCTTTTATACTATGAAGCTTTAGTGACTGCTCAGGATCACTTGGACTGTGTAAATTATAAAAAAAAACACAGGGCATGTTTCTCGAATACAAACCAGAGGTGCTCTTAAACCATTGTTTCTTTTCACTCGTTCTAATTTTTCAGCCACGTATGTTGAACTTCTTTCGCACCGTACGTAGCCAACTGTGCTAATCGGAGCCATGTGAAAAAGGAAGCCAAAATTTGTAGGAAAGCCACTGGAAGTCCAATGGCACAATTGCAACATTTTCCAATTGTTGACCTTTTTGGTGGAGATCTTCAGCTGTGACAAAAAACACTTACTTTATTATTATAATACGATGAAGGGTGAATGGCACAGCGATTAGCACACTATGCCATGAACCCCGTGACCTTAGTTTTCATTCTCGGTCACGGCTGACATCAGTGGTGAGCGACGTCTGAGCCAGTCCCAGGCCCTCCCCACTTCACCAAAGCCGAACTGACCAGTGTGACGGTCAAACAAGCGCCACGATTGTTACAGTGAGGGGAGACGTTTGTCCAGTAGTTGTTTGGCAAAGCTGTTAACTACCTCGTCTGGTATACAGGATGATCGGGAGTTCGATCCCGACCCTGACGCCTTTATATTTGGAATTGGTATGTTTTCCCCGTGGTAGAGTGGATTTTTTCTCCGGGTCCTCCGGGTTTTCCCTCCACATTTAGAAACATGCATTGAGATTATTAAGATTATTTTGGTGCTATAAATGTCCATATGATGGGCCACATTGTTAAGCTATTATGTGTCCAGTTCGCTTCTGAAAAATAAGTTACTACCTCAGTGGGCTTGTCCTGGTAGGATGGTTTAGTTGTATTTGTATGTGTTTGGGTGATTTGTTTACCTTTCTCGTACTCTGTACTACTATCATGTTGTTGTACTGTTTATTGTTGTAACGTTCTTACTCGCTCCTACTGGACATCAATGAAAAAGAGCTTCATAGCTCATCGGATTCCTCCAGAACAAATACATATTCTAAATTATTGCGTACCAGTTCGATGATCAACATTTTAATATGCACCCGTTACCGAGTTTTTTTTGTTATTTTCACAAACAAGATAGAGTATAAATAAAACTCTCCGACGCAAAAACGATCTTGCGAAACGCTAACAAACTAAACAATGGAATATATTGGAGGGGTTCTTTCTCCAGGTAACACGTGCGAAGTGAAAGCTGAAGTTGTCGTTAATTTGGGAAACTTTATTCAACGGCGTTCAACTACGTTCAACATAGCGAGTGCAGCGCACTGTGCAAAACAGTGAATAAGCCTCAGGAACACCATTGGAACCTCATTTGCCAGTAAAAAATATGATAATTGGTTTTTTACCCTTCTATCTGGCGTCATCTGGTCCAACCCATGTGAGACTAGGCTCTAAGGACAGTGCTTATATTATCAGTTATGTTTTTTTTCATTATGGCTGCAGGTATTGTGGTCTATGCAAACATGACTCCTTGTAAAAAAGGTGTCAGTTTTGTTGCCAGATAGAAGGGTAAAAAAACAATTATCAAGCCTCAGGAAGTAATTCCTGCCCTGGGCCCAACTACGTCGCCAAAGCAACAGTAACAGCGCCGTGAACCCACCAACTGTCTTCTTGTGCACTTCAACCACCCACCCACTACGTGCTGTTTTCCAAACGCACGGGGTTCTCCTTAAAGCACCCATCCCCGCTCACCTCGATGTACAAACACGGAGGGGAATGAATGAATGACTTAATGCAGCCTATGCCCGCGCGTGCACTGGTGGTGGGGGGGGGTGAGAGCAGATGGTTGGGTGTAACAGAAAGGCTGCCTAATGGGTGACCCACAGCCACTTAATTGTCTTTACCCCACATGCATCACTGTCACCGCACACATGCTTTGCGCGGCGGCACCGCGCAAAAGCCCCCCCTCCCCTCTCTCTCTCTGCCCGACTAAAACATGCGGCTCCGAAAAGATTTCCTCCCATTCTAAATGGGCAAACACGGCGAGGAGCGCTCATTGACTTGAACACGTCTGGAGAAAATTTCTGACGTCGCCACCCAATTTTTTGGGCCGCCTACGCCGGCTAAGACAAATGCCGCAATGAGGCTCCAGGGAAGTGGAGTCGTTCAAACGTATCGCTTAAAATAATTTAATAAATAGCATAAAAAGAGAAAATGAGGAGGGCATGGGTGGTGGGTGGTGGGGGTGGAGGGTAGGGAGGGGGACAAAAATTAAAGAGGGGTGGGAGGGGGAAAAACCCCACTGAATTCTTGTGTGTGTGTGTATGTGTGTGTGAGTAATATTAGTGGCAGGATACAGCCGGGATCAATTAAACTACATTATTCTCTGAAGCAGCTTTCAGATCAACCCCCGTGGATATCGGGCTGGCTTGCACGCCATTGTCAAGAGCAATAAGCAAAGTCGTATTTTCTTGATTGTGTGGACTTGTACCGGCGGGCGAGCAGGCAATTTTGCCTCCTTGCCAATGCCAGAAAAACAATCTGGCCTTTAAAGCAACTTGGCTTTTATAGAAACAAGGCAATTCCTTCTAATCATGTTTCCAAGGGGCTGGTCTGCTGTGGGTTTACTATGACCAAATCTAATAAACCAGCCGTCAAGCAACCGCCGTCAGCTAACATCATACTCCAGGCCTTGAGGAATGAGGGGCATTTTAGTTTACCATGATGGCTAAATTGGTTCAGCATGCTGCATAATTTGCTCCACTAAAGCAGCTGGAGATTTACAAAATGTTACTAGACGCTAATATTACGTAATATTGTGTTAACAATCTCCACTCTGATTCCCAAAGAGGGCCTTACGTGTCAGGAGCGAGCGGACCTGAGCGGCGAGATGATCGACAAACGAAAGCAGAAAGGGCCGCACCGCTGAGCCAAAGTGTAAAGTGCCATTTGTAAGGTGCAACACTTTATCACTTTATATTTTCACTGGCTTGATTCCTTCGGTGTCGTCGGTTGGGGAGAATGAGCGTATACACATTTGGCAACGTGTGGTTTTCAACCCCAAATGCCTTTCAGCTTTGAAACAAGAATCCAGAGAACAAAGGCAGCACTGCTTAAACATGTCTGGTCACATTTTAAAAATAATTATTTAATCCTGAGCCCTTTGTTTTAAAGTTATGCGATATCTTTACAGTACATTTGTGTTAAATTAAGCAGAGCAGGGGCAGATTTTCAGCAGCATATATAGAAGGAAAAAAAATACCAGCATGTTTCCATCTAATTTAAATCTTCAAATAAACATACGTTACAAACGCAGAAGTTCAAAACATGCATAACGCAATGAAAATAATCAACGGTCATTTTTAATCACTCTCAAAAATTGAGCATTTAACCCGCCAATATTAAGTGCATTTTGTAAAGCATTAAATACTACTCGCTCTCGTTTAATACCCTTCATGCCCTGGCAGAAAGTAAGGATGGGAAATGAAATGGAACACACTTTGAATCGAATTATCGCTCGGCTTTCAAAGCCACTCTGAATTATGTCCCACTTTGACGCCTCTCCTCTCATGAATCATTAAATGTGCAGAAAGAAAGAAAAAACCCAACCGTGCTGCACTCATAACCAACTGAAGTTCAACATCGTAGAATAAATTAACATTCAACTTTTTCTGTTACACACTACACCACCGTGTCATCATATAGCTCGCGGGTTACAATTACAAGGTGCAAAAGAAACGTCTCCGGTAGGCGCTACATAAATCCGACATGGAATTCACGAACCTGGCATCATAAGCAAACATTGTATCCCTGCCGGGATTGGAAATGTATAGGGGGGGGGGGATGGGACTTATGGTGTTAAACCATGTTGCGAATGGAGCAATGAGCAAACGTTTGATGGTTGGGCCGGCAATGAGTGGCAAGGGAACGAGGGCAGGTAATCGTTAAGCGTTACCACGCGCACCTCTACCTGGCTGTCTCGCCTCGTCGTTTCGTTACCGTGGTACCGCCTGGAGATAATTGCACTTTAGGGTTTCTCACAGCTCACCTGGGGGCGATTTCCGACTGAATAAACGGGGAAAACTGAAAAAAAACCCTCATTTTCACTCTCGTTGCCGTTCATCCGACGTTTTTTTGTAGCTTGCATATTTCAACCGTTTGCTGTTATCAAAACAAGTTGCACGTGCCAGTCGCAAGCTGGCTTGAGACAGACCTTCGTTGATCACCTCCTAAATTTGTTCCAAGAACCGTAGGAGGCACGCACGTTGTGTTTGAAACCTTTAATAATGCTCTTCGCCGACCTCTTCATATATTGGGGATTATTTGTGATGCATGTGGGGTAAAGTCACATACGCGTGGTGTGGGTCACACATTCGGCCGCTTTTCTGTTACACCCAGCCAACTGCCCCCCCCCCCCCCCCAGTGCACACGCGGGCATATAGTCATTCATTCCCCTCCTTTATGTTTGTACATTGAGGTGAGCGGGGATGGGTGCTTTGTGGAAAACCCCCGTGCGTTTGAAAAGCAGCCTGTAGCGGATGGGTGCTTGAAGTCCCTCGGAAGAAAGTTGGTGGGCAAACGGCGCTGTTACTGTTGCTTTGGCTAGGTGGTTGCGCACACCAGAGCAGGAATTAATCTTTAGCTGATTCACTGGCGTTTCTCGGTGTGCTGCACTCGTTTAACCTGCCACGCACAGCTGTTTCTATGCGCTTCCAAGATTGTCGCAGTTAACGGATTCCCTCGTTTCTTGAGATAGAGATTTGTCAGCCCCATTCTTAAAACTCGGGTTCGATCAATATGGAGTACGTGCCGCGTACAGCGTTAAAAGACCAGCCAACAGCACCCAATGCAATTGTGGCTCACGGTTAGAATATCTGAGTTGTTCAATGGGAGGGCGGCATTGCAGATTTGACGTTAATATTCATTTCCAACTGAAACAAATATTAATAATTTAAGTATGGTATTGAAGACAAATGAATATTGGCAAAACTGTGTTGTAGTGTTCAACATTTTTGAACAATAGTATTGAAACGAAATGAAAGTTGATGCAAATAAGTGACGATTTCCAAAAAGATCGAATAAAACTGAGTCTTAACATGAAATGGATATTAATAAAACACAACTGATTTACAAAATACGTAATATAGTGCCCTGAACAAAACACCAACACTTTGGAATCACAGAATATTATAAATACAATACTATATAATCCTATCCACTAAAATAGCGAAGGTCTTTAGGTGCAGTGTGAACAAATTATGCACGCAAGTAAAACTACAATTAATCGATGCTTCCCACACATAAAAAAAATTAAATAACTTTCATCGGCGAGTGTGCCTAGAGTCACAGACACCTATAATTATACTCCTTACACTTAACCACATCCTGTGCGATCACTCTGTATAAGAACACACGCCTCAAGGGCAGACAAAGATGGGAAAAAGTTTGGGGCATCTGTAAGTTTTAAAAAAGTCACCTAAGGCCATTCCCACAAACTCTTCACAGCACATTATACAGTAGTTTTAGCCGAGCCTCAAGCGCACTGTTAAAAGACCTATACAGTATTGTACTTCGCAAGCTTTACTTTGAAAAAAATAAATAATGCTGTCAGCCGGCGTTAGAATTGACGTGGTGAGTGACAGGATGTGAACGGTGTGTTGAACTGGGCACTTTGCTAGGCCATTACTCAGTTGACTCTTGTCAGATGCAACTCAGGGGCTTTGGGATTTTCCAGAATAAACTGTAAAAAAAGTGTTTTTTCTTTCTCTCAAAACACTTAAAAATTGTAAGAAGAAAAAAAATCAGATTTTTTTTGCCACCACTTTGCACAAACAGCGCCTAACTGCCGTTTTAAAATTGCAATCCTTATGTATTTGTGGGTTTCTGATAGTACATAGCAAAACGTTTGTTGCCGATGTTTTTTTTTAATTGTGGCACAGGAGAACGTACTCTGATTCATAACCCTCTCAGCTGCGAATAATATTATTGGTGGCAGCCGTGACATCCGCAAAACTAATTTTTCGCGGTCCTATTCTTCCTGTTATGCACCGAAAATGTTCCCACGGATGGAGATAACCTCACGGAGCATAGGATCGGCGTTATTGGTCCTGCACATTGCCGCAGGTAAGAGGAGTTTTCATTGACGTGTGACATATGCTTTGCCCGTTCATTCAGAAAAAAATACATCGGATAACTTTGTGATCAATCTTGATTTGAAGCTTTCGTGACTGCAGGAATTCAAACTCTTTGGTTCTTTCGGTAAAGTCACGTGGGTAGAACTTTGTGATCGTTCTTAAGATTGCTGTTAATCCACTGATCGTCACACTTCACAATGCTGGAGAGAATGGATGGGTGAAGGGGGGAGGGGACCCAGGACAAGCTCATACATCACTCGCCACGGATATTAGCTGTGGTAAGGAATCACACTTCTGTTACAGGGATTCTTAGTGTAACGCGCTAACTGCTGCGCCACTGCTCTCAATTTGAATTTGTAGATAAAGATGTTGAATTAATAAGTAAATTAAGTGTAAAATGTCATTCAACATACAACCAAAAAAAATCGATTGAAATATGCTATTTTAAATGAACAAAGACAACATTTGGTCACAGGACAAAACGTGGTGTCATCTCAAACAACATTTTTATTAAATTAGCTAAACATATTGCAAGGCTCCTGTTAATTTTTTCCCAGACTAGAACACGCAATATATATAATACAAATGGAAGGCAAGCGTCACACGTCCCACTCGGGTCTCAGTGACGGCCACTCGCTCATCCGCGTGACTAAACGAAGAAGTGTGTATGGAGGAGGGCAAACTCCTACACCACGTCACCCTGAAATGTTTCAGTTCACAAAGCAAAGCTTTTACGAGGTCAACGTCAGGAGGAAAAAGGGGCCTCTGTCTCCCTTCGCCTGGATGTCGCAGCAGTCGGCTGTTTTGACTCGGAAAAAGGAGACAAAACCCACGCCGACACGAAAACAGGGACGGCTTGCTCAAGCGTCGTCTAGTGCGTGTGATCACCCGGTTATTGTTTTTAAAATGTACTTCTCTCAAAGGTTAGAAAAGTCAAAAGCATGTCCCTTTGAATCTGCCATCAGAAGCCAGTTTCCAACAGACATACACAGCAGAGCGATATAAAATGCTTTGCGAACAACGAAACGTTTGGACATTTTGGCGTGGGTGAGAATGGAGCTCATATTCATATGGTGGCAATAAACGATCCTCTTTCCGTACACAGCGTGACCCGAATGCACTTAAAGCAAGGCTGCTCAATGTGTAACCTTTCACTGCTAAATTCCTTCTGCCAACACATTCATGCACTTGTTAAATTTAATGCAAATTGTAAAGTTCAATATAGTTCGTACTCGTGCATGCCACTTTTGTTCATATTTGCGGATGTTCATTTTCGGCAAAGCTCGCACTCAAAATAATTGGTACGCGAGCCCTTTTTATTTATTTAATCTGCTTCCAATACGAACCCCAGTGACGTCAAAAGTTGAGCAGCCGTGATTTAAGGGAACTTCGCAAACATTAATTTCACCAAACTGGACACGGCTAAGTTTGTTGGTTAAGACGTTTTACATTTATCCGGCTTTCAATAACGCACACAGAGTAATTCATTCTGGGAAAGATACAGGAAAAGTTGAACAACTTAAATGCAACAAATAATTTTCCAAACAGAAGGCGTTTTGTTTTGCTTTTCAATTAATGCCAGCCACAACATTTGCTGGACTTAAAACTAAATATCGCACAATCACAGTTGAGAGTTCATTTAGTCTCGAGTGCTTACAATTAGAGATTTCAACTCAATTGCTGAACAGCGCACAGCTTGGTAATAAAAGGCACCACTGTCAATATTGTCTAATTATTTTAAAAAAAAATCCCTACGCCTATAAACGTCATGCTTGAATTGCATAGGAAACAGTTTGCTGCAGCAGCGAACAAGGTAGAACATTCTAAATGCTGACAGATGCTGTCCAAGTTGATAATATTGATTTTCTACACACAAAGGGAATATCACATACTTCCATACTTTACTTACAAAACGTTTTTTTTGCTTCAACCTTAGGTCTTTTTTTTAAACAACAAATACGTTACTCTTAAATGCACGAAACAGATCAATTTACAAATCAGCTTCCAATTTCTACAGTAAAAGATACACGAAAGGCGACAATTAAAAAATATATACTGACAATTCCGCGTGTCTGCCATCATCATTAACAGTCACACATGATTAGAAGCTTTGATTTCGAGTGACGCATTTTGGTCAAACAAGGACGGAAGTTAATTTTATTTGTATCTACATATTTACCCACGATGCATTGTGACATAGTAGTAATTCGTGAAAAACGTGGCACGACAGAAGCACGTGCTGACGTGATTTATCATTTGCAATGCCGACACACGGCCCCCCCCCCCCCCACAACTTACACGTCACGACCTTTTAATGTTTCGTTTTCGTTTCCATCTCCCCCCTTTATTTTAAACAATGGGTTAAATGACGGCAGGAAGTGTACATTTGATTGTCGATGCAGATCTGCGTTTGTTTTTTACAACATATCCAAGCATCTTGCTCTCAGAACCGGTCTCCTTTTTGTACGTACCTTCAGCAAATGACGGAGGGGGTGGGGGGGAGGTGAAAAATTACAATAAATACATTACAGCGGTTTACATCTTCGCAAACACATTTTAATAACAGACCCCCACCAACCCACCCCACCCCACCACCCCGTCCCCCTCCCTTTTCTCTTATAGTTGTCAACATTCTGATTTCTCCACCTGTGTCTGTCATTTGTAATGTAGCCTTTTTGTTACTTGAGCACTTAAGAGCAGATATCAAGCCACTGTTGAAACAATGAATAAAAAAACCCCAGAAAACACCACATCTGTGGCTGAAGAAACACTCCGGGCTTCATCCCAAGTCCACCGCGAGTCTTGCACACCTTCTCCTTTTTCTGCCAGGCCGGTTTGGACGTAAAAAGGGTCCATGCAAATCCTTGGTAACATCAAGTAAGCTCCGTTCCACCATAGGTCCCCCCCTTTCGTCCGTGGGCGAACAAAATTATTTGTAGATTTTTTTTGTTCGTTAAAGAGAAATCACTTCTCGTGTCCCCGCCGTGGCAGAGTGAGGCACGGGCGAAGTCTTGCTTTGCTCAAGCCGTCGGCCTGGGGCTAAGAAGAGACTTCTTCACTCGGCTCCACCGAGTCCAGGCGTCTTGAGCTCCGGGACGACAGCAGTGGCGGCGGCGGTGGCGGCGGTGCGACTCAAGCGCAGGCACTACAGGTACTCCAGCTCCAGGGCGTGGTGCAGGGCCATGAGGTCCGAGTGGCTTGAGATGCGCCAGAATGGCATGTTGTGCTGGCGACAAGAAGAAAGCCGTCCCCGTTAACACTCGCGGCGTTCGAGCGACGTTCGCGTGCAACGGCATCGCTTCATTTAGCTCGCTCCGATACGGGTTTCGGGGTTCGTGCCGCCAGTTGCTCAGCACGGCGTCCGAGGTTTCGCTCCACGTGATAGAAGCTTCGTCAGCAAAGCTGGGAGTTCCAAGCACGTGCAGTGAAACGTCAAGACACCACGCCGAACAACTTGCGGTGCAACCCGAAAACGCATCAGAGCTATACGGCAAAAACCTACGCAATAGCATCGTCATCCAGTTTGCACGAGGCATCAAGTGTATGCAGTCACGGATTAACGAGTGCTGGTTAAAAATCAATATATACACGTAGGTTTGAGCCTTCTTTTCAAAGATACCCCTCAATTTACCATGAAGCTCAACACAGGAGATCAGGTTTTCCTCTTCATAGTGAACAACATAATAACGACGATTTTAGTTTGCGTACGACATATTAAACATGATTTTATAAGAAATATAGAATAAAAGGCATAAAAACATATTTGAATTGGGAAGAAAAAAACCGCACATCAGGAGCAGTTTTGGATCATGTTTTCATCAAAGCTTACCACCTCCATCTACATCGTGTTATTTCATGAGCGCTGACCTTAAAATATTCGTGCTGATTTTAAGCAAACACTGAAAACTCTCTGATAGGATACACTTTGAAAACATCCAAAACAAAAGTACAAACGTATATGGAATTTGCCGATGGTAAAGTAATGTAACACAAGCCACGTCTCTCCCATGTGTACTTTGGAACGGCTTAAAAAACTTTAAAACGTGGAAACTGATACGTTAAAACTTTCGGCAAACCCCAACTTTCGCAGTTGACGCCCCGCGTGTTTTGTTGTCCAGCGCTTGCGAAGCCGCGGCAAAATAAAAAAAAAACGGGGGCGGACGGCACAAGCGACTGAGCCAGAACATAACCCCAGCGTGGGAACGCGCCGGGCGCGCGGCTCGGACTCGCAAGGAGGGCGCACGCCAGCGTGGTACCTGCACGGGCGCAGGTGGAACGCAGGCCCTCATGCTGGCGTTTGTGCAGGGGGCTTCAAAGGTATGGTAAAGGTGGGGGGGGGGGCTGTGTCAATTCTCAGCACGTTGGCCCCATGCAGGACAGTCTGGGAATTGTTATTCTCGTTAAGTAATGTTGCTTTCTAAGGGGCGCAGTGGTGGCACTGTGGATAGGGCATTGCACCATCAATCAAACGACCCCAGTTCGATTTCCATTCGTGGCTAGCATGAGTGGCGAGTGATGTCTGAACCGATCTTGGTCACCGCTCCACTCCTTCCCCCGCCCCCATCCATGTCGTCCAACCGCCATTCCTCCTCTCCCTTCGCTAACCCACACTGACGAGAGTCGTGAGGGATGGTCAACCAACTCCCGTGGCCGACGAGGAATACGGAGGCCTAAATTGAGTAGCGGATTGACAATGAACCTCATTATATGTTGATTTTATATTATGTATACATATATTTTTCATTATTTTCTAAGAATACGTATAACTAAATGTCCTTTCGAGTCTCAAGACTCTTTTTCAGGAGGCTCATGAAAAATCACTTTGGAATGTTCGGCTTATTGCACCAACACTTTAAGATTCAGCAGCTCTTGCTGTAATTTTTAGGTGGTTTAAAAGTGTCAATTGCTGACATTTTATACATTTTAGACTCAGATGGGAGCTAGGTCAAATTCAAGAAAAACAACGCTTCGAAGAATCCGGCACAATTAGGGGTTTACTGCTTGGATTCAATGCCGAGATTTCTGCCGTGTCAGTCGGTTTTCCAACTCGAACGTTAATTTCCTGCGCTCGCGAACGACACCTTTCATATTTACGGCATTATCACATTCGCTCCAACGCTACGAAGGAAAAACTATTGTCGTTGCCGTCACGTTATTCAAAACCTTCGTCGTTTTCCGTTAAGACGACACGAGTGGCATGGCTCTCGAGGGAAGAGTGTGACACAGCCTGGCAGTGCGGTCGGTTGCTCTGCGACTCCTTGTTTACCTTCTTTGAGGCCTGTTCTTCCTCTACGCCGTCGCCCACAACCACATACACTACCTTCCGGCCAAACCGGGACATAATTCGCTCAAAGCAATTTTCTTTGCCTGGGGAAACACAGGGATAGGGTTATTTACCTGCTTGGATGTCTGTTCCTCATCTTGCCCATCTCCAATCACAACATATGCAACTTTCCTGCCAAACCTCGAAACTACGCGCTCAAAACAGCTCTCTTTGCCTGCAACAACAACATAATACTACTCAGCGACCCTAAGCACACTACAGTTTATGCAAAATTATATATGCTGTAATACTTTCACTCGCAAAAACAAGAGAATGCATAAATAACAATTTTATTCACCCGGGGATGCCTCACTGAGTATCAATGGACTTTCACTCGCATTCTGCTTAATGGCAGTGCTTTTTTAGATTTTTTGTTTTTATAATGTAGTGATAAATGTGAGTGGCTTGAGTAAGCTCACACAATTATCTCCACCAACAAGGTCAGAAAAAAACGATTTGATGTGCTACCTGTTACAGGCACTATCTCATTGCCCTGTGGGGTGGGTGTCTCACACATTTGATGGCTTTGTCTCTGTGCAATCCACCAACCAAATTGCTTAAAAATCGTGGGGCGTGCCCAACCACACCCAGCAAATGAGCTTCCTTTCGAAGGAACGCAGATTTTTTGGCATTCGTTTTTTTTTCCCTTGTGGCATGCTTAGGCGTTACCAACATTCAAGCGACGACATTTAAAGCCAACATTAAAAATGTTGTTCTAAAGGAATGGTGATGGACTTAATCATGCAACTACAAGCAAGAAGAGAAAACGCACGTTTATGCAATACGTTAATATTTCAGCGGGCTGCCAACTGTCTGCAATAGCACAGAATGTTCAAACCGACACAAACCACTCGCCAAAAAATCCATTAACAAAGCAGCCTGTCCCTTGTAACTATGAAATATAACAAGTTTACCTAAATCCAATTAAATTGAAAGACTTTATTCTGTTTTGTTTATATTTATGAACCGGGCAGGGGGGGGGGGTTTGCCTGCTTTTCAGACGGCTGCAAATAAAATGTCAGTAACTGAATTGAGAGTGAGCAGGTAATGTTTCCTGAGCCAATATATGTCTACATGGCTCTATGATCCAGAGATTGCCAATGGTCCAGTTTGAACAGACTTCCACGTTACAATTTTTAGCGGAGGCCACTTTCTGACCGATACCATTATCCAAGCCCCACATTTGAATAAATAAAATTGACCACATAACTTCATGGACAGTACCACATTGCATATCCGACTAGCTGGGGCCTGAGATATAGATATTCTGGATTAAAACGGGTGTGGGCAGTTAATTGGTCAGGGCGGATGCGAGTCAAGATATTCGAAATCGTGCTTATTAGTAAATGTAATCAAGTAACACAGGCCTATTATACTATCTATAATATTTATAATTGTGCTCGTTTACCCAGGAAAGCCTCAACTGAATCACACCTCTTCTCCTAGAGGGTCCCGCCAAGTTTTTCAGTAGGAGGCAAAGTTGCTATCTGTAAATTTCAAGTGGGTAGTTTGCAGGTAATTATATGCGACTGGGATTTTTGGTGAGTACCTGTGACATTTTATGATTTTTTTTATAAATGGAGAACCCAGAGAAAACCCCATGCAGTATAAGAGAACATATAAACTCCACACAGAGAGGTGGTGCTCGAGTCAGGCATTGAACCCAGGCTCTTCTTACTATGAGGCGCAAGTGTCACCCACTGCGACATTCTTTAAAAGGTAGCACAATTAGACGCACTAAACAGGGAGCAGGCCGTGGCTGTTACACCCAAGTTACACGCAAGCTGGCCAGAAGATGAGTTGTAGTCCTTACCTATTTTTGTTGCGCTATAAATATTCTCTATGGGGAACACGATTCCCAGGCCGTAGAGGAGCACCTTGGCCAGGGCTGGCACCAGCTGGGTTGTGGTGACCAACACGTTGATGCAGTTTGACCTGTGCGAGAAGCCATCAAGTGTCAGCATCAGTTAGCGCAACAACGCCCACAATCTACTTCCACTGCGCGAGCACTCAAAGCCCACAGCTGCTCAAGTGTATGCGCTTTATCTATACAACTCACCGCCGTTACTAATTATTGTGATGTTAAGCTGGGTAATAAAAGTTCTGGCGGTCGTTCGTGTTGTGTTAATTAAGTGCACAAGGCACGCGCTATTTTATTGGCAGAAGAAATGCGCCGCTCTATCCAGCGGGGTGGGGGTGCCGCTTGTTAGGCATCACCCAAGCAGGTAACGGTTCAATCGCATCGGCGATTCGATGGATTTGCCACTATACGAGGCCATGATTTGATTCAAGAATAAATTATGTTCTTAGTCTCGTTTTTACATCTTGTTCGCATTGCTTCTCCTTGCTTGTTCCGTCTCATTTGTCAGGTTTTTCTGTCTCCATTAACCTAAAATGTGGATTTTATTTGGCCGCTTGGGTTTTTGGGCCTGTGTTCGGCAAGTGTGATAACAACAAAAAATGGGCCAGGAACACATACATTGCAGTCGAGTACTGTACAACAAAATTTTGCTGCACTGCCCCCTACTGATAACTTAGCCTCGCAGCAGCCTATAACACCTGTTTAATACCTGGTGCTTGCCCATCCAAGCACTATCGAGGCTCAACCCTGCTTAGCTTCTGAGACCTGACAAGATCATTTACATTCTAGGCGACTTGTTCATAGGCATAATTGGGCCTGAAAAAACATTCTTAGGCTTTAAAAACAACAATAACAACAACAACAACGAGACAATGAGGCGAGCAGTCTAAGCGGTCTGACGGAAGGGGGGGGGGGGTGGCGCGCAGCGTGGCGCTGGGGCGTCTTGACCGACCGGGAGTGGACGAGCGAGAGCGACTTGAGGGCGAGCGTGAGCCAGGAGTCGGTGAGGGCCTCGATCTCTGCGCGCAGCTGCAGCCAGGCGTCCCGCTTCGGTGGCCCGAGGAGGCCTGCTCCAACAACAACAGGAAAGCGACGGCGGGCGCTTACAAAAATAACTCTCGAGGAGCAGCACCGACGGCGCTCGTGTTTTCTCGAAAAATAACGCGGCCCCCCCCCCCCTCTCTCTCTCTCTCCGCTTTTTGGGTACCCCCGTGTTTCAAACGTGGAGTTCGGCGCGAGGGAGTGAAAAAAGCAAGCTTGTGAAACTATAACGGAGTCGAGTGAACAAAAAATGTTTAAGCGTTGATATAAAACACGCAGTACTGAAATAAAATGTAAAAACACGATTATTTTTGAAAATTGTGAAATCATTTGAGGGGTTGCAAATGTATGAATGTCTTGGCAAGTTGCTAATTCACACTTGCAAAGAGCGATGAATTATTTGCGTCACCAGAGCGATGGAAAATTTCGATTTCGCTTATGTAGTATTTTTTAAAATGCAATTAGAGTTTAATATTTCACACTTTGACATCAGTCAGCCTGATATCGACTGCGAAAAAGTGAAACCTGAAAACGCCACATAGTTGTGACAATCCACAGCAATAACAGATTAAGTGCTTAAACTAAACATGATTAAGAGTGTGAGCAAACAAATATAAACCGTGGCAGGCTTAATGAACATGTAAATTTAGGCCTAAGCAGTTCTGACATGACGCAACTGAGGGAGCTGTAAAGGGTGTTATTTCATCTTGTGACATGACCGTTAATAGCACAACAGGGATGGAGTCAAATCAAATATCATCTCCTGCTCATCTCTATTTCTCAGCACTTCATGTAGTCTGCGAGCCAGCAAAGGAAATTCCAAATTCCCATGGTGAGGGCCAATCTGTACAAAAAGGCAAATTACGTGATTGACAATTTTTGTTAAAAAATGTAATGATAAAAAAAACACACTTATACCCAAGCAGTTCAGCCGTGGAAAGAAAAATAACAAAAACTCTACACACGTTTGTCAATAACACGTCTTAGTTGAGAGATCTCTCTCTGGGATGAAGTAGGGCCATTTCCAAAACCCTTCGCTTGTTACATATTGTTTCGTCATTCGAGCAGCATTAAACGACGAACGTGTTGAGCTTTGACATTTTCGCCTGCGCTCCACTGTCAACGGAAAAAGCCCATCCACAAAACGCATTTCGTTTAATTCCGCGGGAGAAGGGCCGCGGTGCTCGCCTCCGACGTTGTTTTTGTAGCTGTTGTAGATCTCCTTGACGCGCCGGTAGCGGAAGGCGAGCTTCCTCATCCAGTCGACGCCGCCGCGCACGCCAGTCGCCAGGCACAGGTTGGCGCTCGTCGCCGACGCGTGGAATCCGTCCGTGGCGAAGTTGTACGTGCTGCGGCCAAACGCAACGCGGCAAGGAGCGGGACGCGCACGAGCGCGCAAGCAAAAGTCAGCGACGCGATGCCGCGGCGGAACCAGCACGGCCAGAGCGGTGGCCCTGGGCTCTCCCCGCATTGGCGGATGTGAACGCACGGCCGCGTGCGAGCACTACCGATTAGCACGGTCGGCTACGTATGGTGCGAAGGAAGTTCAACACCATTGGAACTTCATTTGCCAGTAAAAAAAATATGATAATTGTTTTTTTACCCTTTTATCTGGCAACAAAACTGACACCTTTTTTACGAGGAGTCATGTTTGCATAAATCACAATACCTGCAGTCATAATGCAAACAAAAAACAGTGCACATTTTCAGAGTTATGTTTTTTGTTTGCATTATGACTGCAGGTATTGTGGTCTATGCAAACATGACTCCTTGTAAAAAAGGTGTCAGTTTTGTCGCCAGATATAAGGGTAAAAAAAACAATTATCAGAAGTTCAACAGTTACGTACAGACGGATGTTGCATTTGCGTCAACGCCACTTTACTCTGACACATGCCAAGAATTACAATTAGAGGTGTTGTTTTTACTTTTCTTTATAGCTATGTCAATGTCGTGAATTATACTTTCTGAGCATCGCCTTGGCCACGTACGGTGTGAAAGAAGTTGAACATATACATACTTTCCGATTCTACTATGTTTTTAAAAATTAACGTTGAACAGTTTTTTTTGCATGGTTGGCTAGGTATGCTTTTTCTACTTACTAATTTGCATGGGTCATGAGTGTAAGAAACAATTTGAATCAGTGAACCAATTAAATAGTGCATGCCTAATACTTACTCATGGCAACACTGTAAGGTCATAAGCTTATTTCATACTCGGAGAAATGTTGATGACACGTGTCATGATTAACTGAATAATTAAGTAAAATAAATTCATATATCGCGATGCCAGCATCGAATCGTGCCAGTAACTTGCACCACCTTTAGGCGAACAAATCTAATGAGATGCAACCAACGAGACAGAGAGGTAATTTGTTGCTGAACAATGAAGGACCTGAATCATGACAATTCAATGAATTGCGGGAAAGTGAAACAATACAGGCCAAATGTATACACGGTACATGCAAAAAAAAGATCCCCGTATCGCCTTTAACAGACTGTTGGGGCAAGTGCTGTTAGCGAGCACCTATGAAGGCTGGCACGGGGGGGGGGGGGGGGGCAACACCACAGTCTTTGTCTCTCCTTAGTTGCAATGTTTACACACTGCACCAGGTACTCGTTTGAGGCCGAGTCGACTTAGGGGAGGCCCAGGACTGGTTTAGATAATCGTCACTGGTGTTGGCCATGAGCGGGAATCGAAATCAGGTTCGTAGGGCAGAGCACTAACCGCTACACTACCACACCCCACTACATGCATGCAACCATATTTCATAATTTACAATGAAGCTTCACATACAATGATTCCCAAGGTGAGTAAAGCAGCTCGCAAGATCAACATGCACAAGACAGACAACACTTGTGGGCTTCCGTCTCCTTTCAGTATTGCATAGGTATATCACTTGAATTATGGCTTAGAGAGGAAATTGCCTTAATGCTGCTTACCTAGGGCAATTTATGGTTCCTTGGTGGTTACTAATTCAAGTACTTCCAGACCAGAGCCTGTTTGGCTCATGAGATCTAGCCGCAATGTGCTGTGGCCGCAGACCAACATGACACAGGAATACACTTTGGTGATGATCCGGCTTCTACTGCCTCCCTTTTAAAAACAAGCGATGGACTCACAGTGGCGTATTGTCATTTGCCGTTTCATTTCCACGGAATGGAAATTAAACATTTGCCAAGCCAACCCCGCCCCCCCCCCTTGTGCACCAATGTTGGACGTCTCTCTTCGTTGCGAAAACCCTGAGCCGATGAGACGATAGCAATTAATGCAGCCGAGGCTGCACTCGAAACCTGCTACCGCCCAATAATGTCACACGGATTTCACTCCGAACAAAGGCAGCTGTGGTTATGATTCATACAGGACCAGATTTTGTTCTTTCAATTTCATTTTTACCCCCCCCGCCCCCCAACGTTGTTGTGTCATTGCTTCTTCTAAGCCAAAAAGTCACATAATTGCATGGGGTCGGCTGCTCAGAGGCACATGGAGAAAGACAATCTCTTGTGCACCTCTCCTCTGAAGTCACGTCCACTGCCCTCCTATTCCAGTCCACCACATCCTCCCATCCTCACCCTCGATCTCCTAGCCCCTGCAACTGGTCGCGTCTACATTAACCTTCCTCATTGCCATCTTCTTAGCCTCTGCTCATCACGTGCTCATACCATCTAAGCTTCACCTACCTTTACCTTTGATAAAATTAGTAACCTCTGCTCATCACATGTACAAAACGCAAGACTATTGGTTGCATAATTGGAATGTAACAGTATATAGATGTAATCGCAAACTAAATGCCACTCTGGCTACTCCCGCTGCTCCTGGAATGCATTAATGAAGGCCCCTGGCCCTCCGAGACTGGTATAATACAGGAGGTCGTGGATTCGATCCCGACCCTGATGCCTGCTGCATATTTAGAGTTTGCGTGTTTCTCTCCTCACATGGATTTTTCTCTGGGTCCTCCAGTTTTTCCCCTCCACATTTAGAATCCACAGCATGCGTTGAAGAGGATTTGGCTGCTGTACATTGCCACGTGATAAGCCACTTCGTTGTGCTATCATTTGTGGCCAGGTCGCTTCTGAAAAAGAGCTATACAGCTCAGTGGGCCTTACTTGGTAAAATAATAAAATAGTAAATAAAATTAAAGAGTACACACAACTCTGGGACTCATCACAGCTGCTCTGGCTGCACCGGATGTCCCTGGTTGTCATTGGTGCCCGACTGCATTCGTTGCCCCTGGGACTCTCATTGGTGTTGGGGCCTCCTGGTTGCTTTATCTGCCTGGACTCGGTCTCGTTAGACGGGGGGGGGGGGGGGGGTCAGTGCCGTGGAGTTGTTCTCTCCTCTAATCCCGAGTCTCACTGCCCCCTCCCCCAACCGAACCCCAAACCCTCACTTCTTTACCTTCTTTCCTCATGTGAAGCATCTTGAGACCCTTTATAAGTTAACACTGCTGGCATCACATTCACTATTGATTTTGTTTTAACCCACTAACTCACCATGCCTGCGGTGTAATTAATTGCACACATTTTATCTACCTCCCTATGCCGACTAGGACCCAAGCACAATGTTAGAAAATTGCTCAAGAAATTGCCAGATAACAGGGATAAGGCCAGATTGTAAGGCCTGCATGGCATTATGAGTGTGGCATGGATTGAGCACTTTTATCCCCTTAGTGCTTGCCCAAGCTGACTTTCGGGAGGCCAGAAACCGTTTCAGACACCAGTTGCAACTGGTGCTGTGAATTCCAGCCCAGAATCAAACCCAGGCCATCAGGATTCTAGTAGCGGGGTGCACAGACTTCTACATCACTACATCACCAATCGCCACATTAGCAGAAAAACACATACACAGATACAAAGACAAAGACCCCCCATATTGCCTTAAACTGTTGGGGCAAGTGCCGTTAGCAAGCACCTATAAAGGCCGGCACAGCACACGAGGGGGTGGGCGGCCAGCACCACGCCGGCCGCCATTGTCTCCCGAGTGTTGATGTTTACACACTGCACCAGGTACTTATTTGAGGCTGGGTCGACCTAGGGGAGGCCCAGAACCGGTTCAGATAATTGTTACTGGTGTTAGCCGTGAGCGGGAATCGAACCTGGGTAGCCAGGTTCGTAGTGCAGCGCGCTAACCGTTACACTACCTCTCCATATACACAGATACACAAACAAACACACATAATCCAAGCAGAAGGAATGTGGGAGAGAGTTGTGAAAAATACAAAAGACAATATACAACACTGGTGAGTGGGTGGTCTTGAGGTAGGGCGCTTGCCTCTGAATCCATGGGGTCGCAGAATTTAGCCTCTGGATCCCATGACAATGCATTATGGGCACGTCGTCAAGAATCAAGCATCAACTCGCTCGGCCATGCGGGAAATATCCCACAACACCCTTCTTGAGAGAGGCCATTGTTTCTCGTTGTGGAGGCCAATCTAATTGTGCGCAAGTGAGCAAACATCTCCTAAATTACCTGAAATACATTCTGGTGTGTCATGTACAAAGGCTAAAAAGACATGACGAGAATAATAATACTAATAAATCCAAGGAAGCGTTTATAGAAAACCTCAATAACTGGAAAAAAGATATAATTTGGCAAAGCCGCACCATTTAATAACAACGTACGCAGAATCAATGTTTTTGTTCGCTAACAAAAACAACCGAGGACAAAGATTGAACTCCCATTGTATTCTACGTATCGTTTTCTAAAGATTGCAACGAACAAAAACAGAAATCTAATGACAACTAGAAATCTGATTTCTGCATAATTTTTTTTTGTTAAAGCTACAGGACAAGGAGCAATGATTTTGAGATTCTAAAATTAAGGCATGCGTGAGCATTATGGCATGCAAGAGAGCATGAACTTGTGACCGTGCGTCTGTGTGTTTGCGCCTTGTGTGTTCAGTGTACATATCACCACTGGCAATTAGTATCTGTACCTTACATGGCCTCCCTTAGCTCCACTCAGCCTAAAATAAGTACCTCGAGCGGTGTGCTGTCATGTACACATTGCCGCTAGTACTGGGAATCAGAGGTAGGAGGTGGTAGGTTATTTGCAGAGCAAGTACATGCCACCCAAACCGTGTTGTCGAACACAGTTTGAGTTGTGTGTCCGTTGTAGAACACCCAAACAGTTCCGAGTGTGTGTATTGTGGGGAGTGGTGGCGCAGTGATTAGCGCATTGCGCTACGAACTCGGCGACCAGAGTTTGATTCCCGCATACGGCCAAGACCAGTGACGATTATCTCCACCGTTCCTGGGCCTCCTCTAGGTCGACTCAACCTCAAATGAGTACCTGGTGCGGTGTGGAAATATCACCACTTGGGAGCCAATGGTGGTTGGGCATGGAGCTGGCCACTCACCCCCTCGTGTGGCGTGCTGGCCTTCATAGGTGCTCGCTAACAGCACTTGCCTCAACAGTCTGTCAAGCTTATACGGGGGATCTTTGTCTTTGTGGAACACCCAAACTGTTCCATGGCAGCCAATAATAGATGATCACTACAGCACTTCGTCCCGCGGTCTGCATTGCCAAATGGGCAATTATTTTGCCATTGCGCGCACGCGTGTACGCAGGAGTGCGACTGCACAACCGCGCATGTGCAACCTGCACACGTCGGTCGGTGCAGGCGCGGATGGGAAGCCATCCGCGGGGATCCCGAAACTTGTGGGATGAGATGAGGACGTAGATAAAGCGGAGGTTCTGTCCAAGACTCAGCGAGGCAGCTGCGGGCTCCCCGCGGGGCCCCGCAGGCAGCGCCGTGTTTTCATAAGAGAGGGGAGAGAGGCGAGCGGCCTCGGGGGGGGGGGGGGGGCGAGGCGAGAGTGCGGAGTGTTGGGAGCGGAGCGTTGGGAGCGGCGCGCTCGCCGCGGCACCACCGGCAGGACACAGGGGGCGGGGCCTCACCTCAAATCCTGGCCATTGTCGTCCGACGACACATCATCGATGTGCACCTGGTCGCACTCCTGTCAAAAGAGCACAGAGGTCGGGGGGGAGGGGTCAGATTTTGGTGGGCGCGTGGAGGGGCTGACCCAGGATCTCGCCGCGTGCGCGCGCATCACATTGAAACACTAATAATATACTTCAGCTCCCTGCCACACGAGAGCAGTGGCAGCCGTGGTGAAGTCAGCGTGCAAAAGGAAAAATAATACAACTGCGTGGTGCGTTCTGGTAAGTCTTTGCTCCACGTGTCATTCACGGAATGAGGAGAGAACTAGGCAATGCCGCATGGGTGGTGGCTGGACACGGCAACACTGATATATAGTTGCATTGTGCAAAGTGTGACGATAATGAGAGCAGACGCTTTACTATCCAAGAACCATAGTCGAGAAAATGAGTGCTCTCTCCCTCGGCACACTTCTGCTGCTGAGGTTGTAGAGATGTAACCTGGCAAGCGTGCAGGATTACAACATTACACCTCCAAAGCCAACAGATTAAAGCTTCATGTATTTACAGTCATACATGCACACACACGCACACACACAATGTATCCATTCACAAATTTGTGCTGCAAGCAAAGAGAGCACATCCAACCCTTAGTATGTGGATTTAAAAATGCATTGTAAAATGCTCAACGAATGCAAACTTACAAACCTACAGTCGTTATGGTTTTCATCCTGGTCTATTATGGCATGTTATGCATGCATTGTATCGCTAGACATAGTTTGGCTGGCAGCCATTTTGAAGCCTCGATGTACATTATTGACTAAAATAATATAGCTTCACGTTATATACGACATCTTTAAACATTGGACTGATATAGAGACAAGAATTTTGGTTCAGGATCTCACTGTTGATTCAGCTGGTTTGAAAAAACCCAGTGGTGGTTGCATTTGCATGCGGGTACTTTGCAAAACAGACGTATTTTGATTAAATCTATTGGGGACCGTCGTATTTTTTTTAGGGGGGAAGAGCACATTCAAACATAAACAGACTGGGAATGGATACAGTACCTTAAAGGTGAACATACAACACAATCAAAAACATCGAATAAGATTCGTAATGTATGTTTACCTCTCCGTCATCTTCGCACAAGAAGAAGGATGACACTCAGGTCATATTCCAAACCAAAATATGTACGTAAAATAGTTTTGCACGTTACAGCAAAAGCTTTAACATGCATTTCATGCGTGCAAGGCTCCTTGCAGTTCTGAACTAAATTAATTTGCTGAAATAACAACCCAGTAAACATGGAATGTTGCGCCAACGTTGCCCCAACGTTGCATGTTTACTGGGAGCATAACCGTTCATAGTCTCAATAAATTCTCAAGACGCACGACAGCAAGGCATGTACCTAATTTTGAAAACTGCCCCCCCTCTGTGCTTAAAATAAAAGGACCTGCGGCGTAATTACAGGTTCGAAAGAGCCCTTATTTGGTGCTTCCTGTGCTTGTCTGCGCCCATTACCTGCTGAGTTACATGCTCCCAGGGAACACTTCCGACAACGGTAATCACTAGAGACTCCGGATTTCAAAACGTATGACCAACTGCACACGTTTGGCCAAACAGGACCACAACTTCACTTGGCGAGTCCGAAAGTAAATAATGAGAACGGAGTGCTGTCGCTCTCCATTACAACACAGGAGCTCAGGCGAGCCCCTGAAATCTGCTAAATGCAGGATTGCCGTGTTCCGAAAATGAAATGCAGGTTCCGCAAAGTCTGCCCCAATAATTATATCCATTATCAAAGAAGCCAGGGGCTAATGCGAACATGTACGCGCGTTAATGCCTATTGACAACTTATGGTTATATTGTGAGTTTAAGGAAGCCGGCACAGACATAAAGGAAAAGTGTGCGATTGTATCGCGCCACGCTCCACAGAAAATGTTAATTTGCTGGCAATGGTACTAGCGCTTCACATACCAAACTTCTGAATGCCCACGGTATTTTATTTCCTGACGTGTTGCAAGATAACCCAACGAAAACACTGCTCTCGGGATATTAAAACAACAACACGCAAGTGCAGCGGAGTGCTTGCGCTCCGCTGTGTCCGCCGGCCGCTGAGCTCGCAATTAAACGCGCAACGTGCTGGCACGCGCTCTCTCACGCGTGTTCGTCCGCAGCCTGCGTGGAGGGGGGCTGGCAGTTTTAACTTTGTGCTGCTCAAAAAACACGTTTCGTAACGTTGCTGCTGTTGTTGTTTGCCACACGCTTAATTGGGATTTTTCCACGCGGCGTTGTGCTACACAAGAGTGGGCTTGCGGTTGTGCGTTAGCATCGTGCCACCGAGTCAAAGGCTGTGTTCTTTAGCCCAGACTGTTGGCGAGTGAACTCGGGTACATTCTGATATTCTGATAATGCCAAAAGGGATATAAGCTCAGTATGGATGGTTTCCCTCTCTCAACAAATGTATTTGTCCGTTCATTTGACAATGGTCATCCCACAGAGACAAAGACACTAACGACAGACTTCAGGAAAAGATTGACCAGGAGCCAGTTTGCTTTAGTTTCCCAGGAGTGTTGCCGTTACCGTGCTCAAGCCTGACAGGAATTTGCCCATGTCGTCATTAACACTCTGCCGACATCCGCTGTGGAGAATTAAATGTTGAATACCGACTTATGTTTGTGCGATATGCTCGATTTCTCACGTGTCACTTGATTTTGTGACGATTTTCTATTTGCTTCATTGCTGTACTAACATTATTTCTTTTGTAATTTTTAGGTTTTTTCGGTAAAGTCACGTAGGTAAAAAAATTAAAATTAATAAAAGTAAAATAAAAATAACAATAAAATAAAAATAAAAATCACGACGTTTCGGAGGCAACACAAGCTTCCGTCTTCAGGTGGAACCGTCACAGCACGACAGCTGTATCAAGTAAATGAGATATTTCAAGAGATACCACTTATTTTACTTTTATTAATTTAAATTTAATTTTTTTACCTACGTGACTTTACCGAAAAAACCTAAGAATATGAATCCTTGCAGTCACGAAAGCTTCAAATCTAGAATTTTGTAATTTTAATTACCCAGATTACTCTTATAAATTAGACTATCTCAGTATCTTGAGTTCTCACCTGGTTAAACAAAATATATTTGATAAACTAATATTCTGGGCAATGGCCATTGTTTAGAGCAGTAGTTTATGCATGCATACTATACATATATTTATAAATAAAAAACCACGTACCATATTTCATTATTTAACAAAAAATACCGCATGTAAACACAACTAAACATAAACATTAACCAATGAACAGCTGCTGGATCCAAACGTTCTGACATTCAAATCCTACGTAAATTGCATGCAAAAGCACAAACCAAAGCAGGACCATACACCACACGCCCACAATGCTATTCAAAGTGACGTTAGGGCTGGGACAGATTTACTGATCGAACCAAATGAGCAACAAAACAAGTTCTTACGCCGCTGGGCGAAGGGACGCCCAGAGAGCTGGATCATTTTAAATCTCCCAAGTTCCACTAATTGACTCGCCAACAGTTACGGTGAATTTAAACAGCCGCATAATCAAACAGGTAAAGTTGGCGCCGGGGAGCCAACGTTTTTACGCAGAGACAACGCAACCGCCTCGCCTCGCACTTCCGACGGACTCAAACAAGTATGACAGAGGGGAGGGGGGGGGTTTCGGCCTGCATTTCTAGTCCTGCAGTGCTGAGCACGGAGGCAAATGTTCCCAGAGCCAAGCTAATTTGAGTGCAAACCACACACAGCCCTGGCACAAAGAAGCATTCCGACAAGGACAGGTGTTCGACGGCAGGTACTGGCAAGTGTCCTGCGATGTCGCCGCCACCGCGGTGGTAGCCGTGGACACTTGCGCATCTGGAGGTCGCCGAATCGGTCTCCCGGTGCGGTGCAGCAGTTTACAACAATGCGGGAAGTTTTGTTTTTTAATCCACCCACCTCCATCCACCAAGCGGTGTAAATGGCAATGCCACAGTCAATTGGGGGCAAAGTGTGGAGTCTCACACCTCTTCCAAGACGTCTCGTCAAAGTGGAAGAGTAGGCCAAAATCACCTCCAGTGGAGGCCATTCGGACAGCAGTGTCATGAGAAAAGATTTCAGGAACGCATCTTTACCCTTTTACTCACAAAGCATCATCTGCCAATGCGTAGAAAGGCAGCTGCCAAGCCAAAGCTACAGGACTTTGGAAGAGATGTAAGGTTCCATTTCACTGACAATAGGAACAAATTCACCGGATTCCTGATACAATGCTCTCCAATAATTTTTTTAAGCTACAGTTTTTCGTGTTTTCTTTTTAATGAAAGGAAAAAGGGAGGGAAAACTTAACGATATTAATTTGTGGCAATGGATGTTCGCACAGCTTCTGAAGTCCAACCCTCTACCTTTTTAGCCAATGAGGGCGACCATCTTCTTTCCCAAGTCTGCAACATTTACTCCATGCACGTAGACACACTGTTCACATTGAGAACTCTAAATAATGGCAAAAAAAAAAATCACACCTTGTTAAAAAAAAAAGTCACATGAGGAAAGAACTATGTGGTGGTTGTGCACAAGCCAACTCATGATCACTGCCGAGGCTGCGTCGGGAATATTTGGGCACTGAACTCCTTGAGGGAAGGAGCACAAGCCCCTTGCATTGTTTCCAGTGGAAAAGGCAGCACAATCCAATTAATGAGGCACTCAACACCCCTCAAGTGTTTATAAAAGCAGATTCGGTGCCAGCAGCATACGCACAGACGAGGTGAGGTTTTTTTTATATACCAAACGCTTCATAGGGCACGATGGAAATTTTAGTTAATGATAAAACAAGGGCGACAAGAGATGGTCAATAGATACACAATCAGCTTAAGAATCACCGTGGTTAACAATACCACAAATATCTAACGTAACATTCCATGATAGCCCGTAAACGTCGTCTGTTATCGAGCGCAATATGAATTGTCCGAGTTGAAGAAATTGCCAAAAGTCACGCACAGCACAACACCGTACACATCTGCACGTGCAATGTCTCCCATATAGTGACGAAATCTTGGCAGAGAATGGCTGGCTACCGCGTACGTGAAAACGATCGCCGCCACCGCCGCCGCCACCGAGATCAACACAAGCTCCCATTGTGGGAGAAGGTCGCAGCGCGCACAAGCAAAAAAAAGGTCATCGCAAACGGCACCCTTTTTTTCCCAGTGCCGCGGTTTTCACACTCGCGCAAGGCATTTGTGGCTCGCGGCCGCGCAGCTGAGCCCGTGGGACCCAGCTCTTCCCACAGCGGCGCTGGAACCCTCACCTAGCCAGTGACCCAGGAGACCCACCTTTCTAGCCTTCGCGCCCGCCCCTCTGAGCTGTCAGCGCGCTAATTGACCGTGTGCTGAAATACAGGGTCAAGGCAGGGGGACAGGGGGGCACCGCTGAAGGGCACTGGCATTGTCTCGGCCGGCCACCCTCCTTCTCCTGACAAGTTGAGCTGCAGACCGCTCCTTGTGTGGGGGGGGGGGGGGTGTTCTCATTCAGGCTCAATATGGACAAGCTCAATGTTATACCGAGCATTAGCGAGTGGGTGAAATGAAGCCTCGCTTCGTTACGTATGTGTGACGTGCAATGGGTTTGCGGGACCCCTCCAGCCACTACTTCAACCTCAATCGAATTGCATTGCGACCCTGAATTTGTGGCAATTCACTTAATGACAAGGTGGGAGGACGCAACGACTTACGCAGAATAACCTACAGAACTCTTAAGTAGAACATTCAATAAATAACCTATTGGGTTTGTAGCATGTACCACTACAAGACAATACAACTGTGTACTTGTTCTACTGAAATAACTTAACCCGCTCACAAATGTCAAATGTCCTGCAATATTTCTGGTCGCAGCTGTATATATTATGCATATTTCGATTAGTAAAACTCATGCATATGCACATATGCAAGATAAAACACTAAACGTATCAGTGAATAGAAACCCTTTAGTTAACTCACTTATGTTCATAAAGACAATATAATTCTTATAATCCACACCTTCATGAGCCTTTTACATGGTGCTTGCGCCCTCGAAAATAAGACTACATATTTAAAAAAAGGCGTAATATCAAACGGTGCTTGGAAGGAATTGTTTTAAAAAAAAGTTAACTTTACAAATATTTAACAACCAAGTGTAAAACACCTCTCATGGCTCAACATGCAAAGGACAAGAATTCCACTCCGCTCTGCGAGTTCCACGACTGCAACGCGTGGAAACCGTGGACCCGGTGCCTCTGAGAAGAAGCGTAATGGAAATGGACATTTTGATTAATGAACTGCAGGGGGCAGGGGGGGGGCAGGGGGGGGGCAGGGGGGGGCAGGGGGGACGCGGCGAAGGCTGTCGCGCTACGTCACCGCGCTGGCTCCGCGCCAGCCACAACGATAAGCGGCGTCTCAATCGGACTCCACCGAGCGCGGCGTCCGCAGGGGGAGCACCGCCGGCCCGCTGAAGTGGCCGCCACGCTCAGACGTAATCAATTCCGCGTGTCTTTTGGTGGAGCGGTGGGGGCGGCCCGCATGGCAGTGTTTAAGTCTTCTGCATCAATCATCGAGTCGCGGCAATCTCCACGGCGAGAGTGGAAAACATTGGCTCAATTTTATTTGGATTTCCTGAGCAATGTGCCACATTCACGTCGGTTTAATGAAACAAATGTGAGCGCTCTTTGGCGATGAATTACAAATCTGAATTGTAAATGACAATCTAATACCAATTTAAACATTCCTGCTGCAGGGATTTGTAATATCAGATTCTGCGACGGTTGCTGGACTCAAAGGTTAGGTTCTGCAAATACATTTAAAAGCGTGAGTGGCTTTTAACATTTTTTTTTAGGTCAGTGAACCTCTCCCATTGTGTGTGGTTACCAAGAACGCACGCAAGGTAAGCATCATAAAAGAACTATTACACAATAAGCTTTCACGACGGTCATATTTATAAAAGATAAACAGAAACCTGAGAACCAAATACATTTCAGTTATTCAAGGTTCTGTGTGTGTGTGTGTTTATATATAGCTCAAATCAAACCACTCAGAATACGCTTGACCTCGTGAGATCCTGGAAGCTAAGCAGGTTTGAGCCTGGACGGCACTTGGGAGGGTGACCACTATGCACGCCAGGTTGTCATGGGCAGCAGCGTGGCAGTCAGCAGAGGTAGTGCAACACATTCTATGCTCCCGTGGTGAAGTGCTGCTGATCCCCACTTTCACCGAACTGCAATGACCAGCGTGGTAAAGTATGGTCAACCACACCCCATAACCGACACAGCTTGGAAACAAAACCCTTCATCCAGCAGTCGATAAACAAAGGGCTGCACACTATTATCAATTAATTTTCTGGCTGTTTTTGCAATTATTCATAACAGTTCGAAGGAAGTATAACCAAATTGTTGTCGCGAAATGGCGTCATCCTGAATGTGAATTTTCATTTGTTTTTAAAAGCAAGAAGAGGGGCAATGTTAATAGGGTGTGATCATCGGCCCTTACACGGTGACTGCCCATTTGGACAAGGCTTTCGATAAAACCACAAATAACCCACGTCACATACACAATGTGATGTGACGTGCTGGACACTGAGTGTCAAAGCCTTGCGGTTTCACTACGATTTGACTCTCATACACACGAAACGTTTACGAGAAGGGGACAGTTGAGGTCTAAAAAAAGCAGACATGTAAGGGATTCATCAAATCACCGATAAAGATCAATTCTTCCGGTCACAATACGTACTATAAATCACGCGTGTAAGCATGAAATATACATGATTTATGAATGTTCCGTTTTGGTTAATGAAGCAAACAAGACGGTAAAAAGACAATGAATCAAATCACAATCCGAAATTGTCACAATTCATACAATGGTAGGGATGGGGTGAATATTACATGCATTGCTTAAGGGTTACTCAAATTTGGTATGGTAGCATTAGGCAGGGCTTTTTGACCCTGCTATGGACACATGGAAAAAAGAAATGGACAATGACAAAGAAAACAGAACAAAAGCTGGTAAGTGCACAAGCAGCTAGCTTGGATTTACACCTCCGATTAGCACGGTTGGATACGTACGGTGCAAAAGAAGTGCAACATACATACAAAAAAAGTTAAATTTTTATTTGATCAGGTAAGGCTCACCGAGCTGTATAGCCCTTTGTAAGAAGTGACCTGGCCACAAATGATAGTTCAACAAAACAGCTTAACATGTGGAAATGTATAGCAGCCTAATACTTTAACCACATGCTTCTAAATGTGGAGGGAGAAACCAGAGAACCCAGAGAAAAATTCACACGACCACGGGGAGAACATGCAAACTGCAAGTATACAGGCATCAAGGTCGGGATCGAACCCAAGACCTCTTTCAGACTAGGTGAGAAAATTCAAATCTTGTCACCACGGTGCCTATATTGACTGTCAACGATAATAATGTTGACTGTAAATAATAGTAAGTATGCTTTGGCGAAACATCGCTAGACGGGATGATGACCGGTGGTTGAGACTAATGATGCAGTGACAGCCACAGGAGGCGGGAACACTTCCGATGTGTCGTCCTCTGGTGATGGAGTGATGACATCAGCTGGTGCGCAGGAGCTAGATGGTTGTTGCATTGCGATATCATGAGAGATGGCAGGAGCTGGAAACGCCTTCAACCATCAGTGTGCATGGCTCATTGTTGTCGACTGTGGTAGCATTTGACAAGTCTAGTACGTGACTTTACCGAAAAAACCTAAGAATATGAATCCTTGCAGTCACGAAAGCTTCAAATCTAGAATTAAAGTCTAGTATGCATTAGCCATAGACTGTATTATACTTAATGGGTTACAAAACAAAGGAAGCAAACGCTTCTCCATTGCCCCATTTCCCTTCCTCTTCCCTCCCCTCGCCCCTCCACTCCATCCCATCCCTCCCCTGCAGCCCTTTTCGTGACCCCCACCATGTGCCCTCTGTTACGGTCGCTCGTTCCTTAGCCCTTTGCCCGCCGCTTGCCATCTAATGCACTCGGATTTTGTTACCGCTTTGTACAACGCCTTGAGCTAAGGCACTCTATAAATATAAATAAGATAATATGTGAACATATATGTTCGACATACAAAAAATAGATATTATTTACATACCATGCAGTAAGATCGTAGATTGCACTTGCAGTCATATTTGTCACATGTTTGGCTGAAGCTGCAAGACTAAGCTAACAACATTAAAAAGAGCATACAAATATAAGGCGTACGTTAGTAACAATGATCGGTTTCATTTAATCTTAAGCAGAATGATCCTTTTGTTAGGATTAAGTCCACCCAAATCTCTTGTGCGCATTATAGCCACTAAACCTAGAGCGCATTATAGCATTGTATACAAGGTTACATACTCTCCCTTATCAATCAACCGTATAAAATCAACTTTTTTTGTAACATGCTGCCTGTACTTGGGGGTTGTCCGACCATACATCACCATGCTGGCCACGTGGGTTGGTGGAGGGTGTTGGTGGGGGCGAAGCGCCTGGACTGGTTCAAATAACACCCTGCCACTGATGTCGGCTGTGGCTGTGAATCTGATTCAGGTCATTGTGTACATAGTGTAGCGCACCAAACGCTGTGCCACCATTCCATCAATCCAATTATACTTAAATGCTGATGTAAAAAAAAAGCCCATAAGAAAATTAAGACCAGTACGTCTAATAACATCTCGGTAAGGTCATTGACTGTTCAGTCACTGTTCCACAGAATTTTTATTTGACCTTTGAAGCTCCCCCATTAACATGATTTATTTTTAATTATAATAATACTAATTTACAGCCACTATCAATCCACTTCTGGAATAAGGCCTCCCAACACCACGTCAATCGGAAAGGTTGCTTGAACGTACTTTACCATGCTGGTCAATGTGGGTTGGTAAAGGGCTGGGAAAAGACTAATTTAGACATTACTCACCACTGATATTCACCATGGCCCGGGTTTATAACAGTGCACAAATCACTGTGGAACCACTCCACATTGTTCAATAAGCTAGTTTTAAACTGTAACATTACAAGATGATGGTTGGCAGGGTGCAAACACTCCTAACAAAGCACACCTGAAGAGTCTGACACAATGGATTTATCAAAAGAAGTTTAAAGCATCATGGACTTGCATGAATATTTTATGTGAGATTTAAATAAAACATAAAAATGTTTACTTATTTCTGTACAAATTTACCAAAACCTTTGGCTGTAGAAAAACAACCCCAAGTTATTATTTTAATGTTAAATACAAGTACAAAAATACATCCAGGTAATGTATCATTTGGACCAGTGGGGGTGTGAATCGGCATCAGTTCCCATCGATAATAATTAAAGCTAGATGCATACCTTGAATTGCGTTTATAAGAACCCACGTTATTTTATACGTATGTGTTGCATGTAATGGGTTCTAGTGACCCCTCCAGCCGCTAGAGGCTGCCGCTAAATTCCCCGCAAAATAAAAAATTCCTGCATTTCATCGTGACCTTGAAATCAGACCCACGCATTGTTAGGTGAAATTGCAAGTTACATTGCGGTTGCAATTCATTATGAACGACGCTATTGCAACCGACCCAGGAGTCGTCACCCCCACCGACCCTGCCTTTTAGTGATCAGGACCACTACCACCAATTTGTTGGCAAGTAAACATTGGTCGTTCTATGTATAAACTCGCCCCCACCATAGGAATCAGGAATTTACACCACAGACTCTGTAAACAGGAGATGAATAACAACCTCAATGCTCAGTTGAGCTGGGAAATCACAATGACTTTGATCGATCATCAAAAAAACTTTCAACAAGCCACGTTATTGTAGTCCGCAAACTTAATTGAGCAGCAGTGGGGGGTTTTTTTCAGGACATATGGACCCATCTTCTGGATTCATAATCCGCTGAGGAATGCTTTCAGGCCACTGAAAATAAATTAAATATGAAAGAAAAACAAACAGATACACATCTTAAAAGGTTATCTGTGGATTTTCCACAGGGCGTAACACACGCGCGGACTCACCTCTAAGTCGTTGAAGAATAAGTGCGTGTCGGCGAGGTTGAAAATCATCTCCTCCATTCTCAGGCCTAACGACACGGACGTTGGAGGGTCCTGGAAAAAAAGAGAACGCCAACCGATCTTTCAATCTCACAAAACCTTTCATTTTGAGTCAGTTGATAGCCCACTTAGTCGATGATTTAAAAAAAAAATCACCTGGCGTGGCGGCGGCGGCCTCTGATCGCATCAAAACTCGGAAGCTAAGCGCGGTGAAACCTGAATAGCGCTTGGATAGGTATATCGCAAGGCACGCAGCAGCAGCAGCAGCGGGGCGCTACTAGCTGCTTCTGATGCTGCTGCTGCTGCTTCTGCTGCTGCTTCTGCTTCTGCTGCTGCTGCTTCTGCTGCTGCTGCGGAGAAGCTACGCTGTGGGCAGCAGACGAAAGTGCAGCGAAAGTCGTTGCTGTAACTATGCTCCACACGTCTACGCTGCCCCACATTCACCAACTCCCCCCCACCCCCCCCCCCGTGGAATTGACCAGCATGGCGAAGTATGGTCAAAATAACTCCCACGATCCGCGCGGCATTGGGAGGCCCTCATCCAGCAGTGGATGGACACGTTGCTGTACATGAGCTCCCAACGACACTAAAAAGGTCTCTCTTTCAAGGGAGATGCGGGTCGCAAAAACAATACACAACCGCATGTGATGAAAGATCAGAAACAGCCCTATCTATACCTTATGCAGGGGACACGATTTACAAAACAGGAAATCAAGTCCTTAAATGTTGCATAACATTAAGCATAATTATGCAATCGAGCAGTACAATATACAGTTTAAATAATATAGATTGTGTAAGTACTTTATGACGTTTATTAGAACTACACTCCTCCACTACCCAACAACAAATAAAGTTGTCAGGTGGTCAAATGCGCTAACTGATCCTGTTTTTAAGCAAAACGGCGTGTTAAAGAAGCAAGTAATTGAATATGTATAAAATATTTTCAACATAACCGGTTTTGCAAAAAATGATCACGAATTGGTCGACTTTCCCACATAACTTGATTTATGTGGCTTTGTCAGATGGTGGAGGGTTACAGCTCTGACTTTATACCTAAACGATCTGACCCAAAAGAAACCAATTACGAATCTGATGATGTTTGGTTGTGAAAGCCTGAGAATAAAATAAAAATACAACCCTTTGTCAAGCCACTGCTGGATGAAAGCGTCCCCCCCAAACTGTGCTGGTTATAGCGTTGCTTGACTATACTTCACCACACTGGTCAGGACAGGTTGTCGATAAAAAATGGGGGGTCAGGGAGGGGGTGAACCGAAATTGGGCCGCCGCGTTTTTAGCGCTGAAATCAATTATTGTTTTTTACAAGAGCCTGATACAGAGCGCCAGCGATAAAAATAAAAGGGAGGGGTGCACAGATATTTATGCGTTTAAGAGCATTTGGCTGCGATACATTTCTGCGTGATAAGCCATTTCGTTGAGCTATCATTTGTGACAGCCAGGTCGCTTCTGGAAAAGAGCTCCATAGCTCAGTGGGCCTTAACTGGCAAAATAAAATACAAATTGTTTCGTTTATTCCACGAACGAAAGCCCGAGGCCTGGTGCTCCCAGGGCAGGAGAAAGGAGAAATGTGGGCTCACTACCCTACTAATGAAGGGACAACGATCAGGAGATCATGGTATTTTTATGGGGAAGGGGAATTATTGTTGTATTCTAATTACAAGCCCTCACCACAGCAACTTCAGGCGAGTGCAAAGTAAATTCATCTCACAACACGGTTTAATTAATACCCGAATCACCAGAGCGCCGTACGACACAACCGTGAAAACCTAGGTAGTACTTTCCCAAGCGACTCACGGTCAGGAACTGTCTGTGCCGTGGTGCTTCAATCAGTGCATACGTGACGTGCAGCCAAAGCTCCCGACAGCGGCGAAACACACCCCCTCATTGTACATGTCGTGTAAATGACATCGCCGAGAGGGAGAGATTGAAACACTATCCGACAAAGCAACTGCATCAATCTCAACAGATGGCAAGAGTGATGGCGTTCATGTCAAATATGACCATTCAAACTTGAGCACGTGTATTTCAGCGCTCATGTTTCCTTACACACCATGGGATTTCAAATAACATTAAAAACTACGGTCTGATAAAAATAGGGGGGGGGGGCTCATCCTTCACAAACCCCCATAGGAGTGATGTGGTTAAGTATGGTCAAAATCTCCCCCCATCTATGACATTGTATGGGGTGGACTTGAAACCCACAGTAGACTGTAGATTATTATAATCATTAAATGCATCTAAAAAATGGGACTCAAATGTTCTCCAAGCCGTGGTACATGCTAGACAATCCAAAATGAGGTCTAATCACCAAACCCAAATATGTTCAACAATAAATACCTGAACAAGATCATTGCCCGAATAACACTGCCAGCGTGCTTCAGGCTGCCTTCCAATCGTGTTCAAGTGTCATGTTCCCAGCACTCTCACGCAGCATTTCTGAGATCGCCTATGAATAGGGTTGCCACCTGTCCTGGTTTTCCCAGGATCGTCATACATTTTTTGTGGGTAGCCGTCCCGCGAAATCCATAAGTTGTCCCCGGGACATTAAAAGTTTAGGTTTGTGTCAGTTGTGTAACGCTACGCCGCTCGTGACAATGCGTTCAAATGTAGTTCTCTACTCCTCCAGTCTGTCGCGTGAAATATTGTTCGCTCCACGATATGACCCGTTCTTTCTTTCACCTCAAGAGGTGGCAACCAGAGCGACACATGCGAGTGACACGTGTCTGATAGATGCACCTTCTTCCGAAGCCAACACATGGTGTGCTATTGTTATTGCCAAACAGCAGCGACGTCATATGTCACAAGACTCCACGAGTCTCGCCTAAACCCCCCCGTCGCCCCCCATGACCACGGAGACACGCAACTATATCCAAGCCTCAACCTCCATCTGCTCATCTGCTCCATCTGTCTCGCCAACACCGAGGGCCATCTCTGTGCCTTCAGGCAATTTCAATAATGCAGGCCGTGATTTACGACGATGATGATGATTTATGAGTGACGATCACATCCAACGATAAGAGGTAAAACCTGATTGATCTGTGAAGGCTGACGATGCTGACGAACGACAACAAATGCATCAAGACTGCCTCGAAGTAAATAAAGGGACAAACTGGAAATACCGCTGTCAACATCATCAAGAAAACCCGTCTCAAAAATTAAATGACTGTAACTTGGAAAAACATTATTTCTGAACAGAATTAACGTGAGAAAATGTGAAGATTATGTTTCATTTTATATAGAGTTGTCCCGCAAAGACAACAATTATTTGATGCCATAACCCAATATTGATAATACACATGCAAAAAGTGTATTCAACAGGAGCACATAATATCATTCCCAGCAAGCATTGCAAGATGACATCACCAATCTTGTGCCTATTCTCACGATGGTCACCAGCTGAAGGCAGGCGAGGCTGATGTGTTTAATTTAGACACCACTAGAACAATAAGACAAGTGGATACAGGTTTCATCATAATTAGAAGTCATCGGTCCAGTATCGCCATTATTACATGATGAGTTTGTGACATATACGACATGTTGGTGGTTAATGACCACACCCAAGACAAGCTGACATTAAATTTAATTAATGTTTGTCGATTAACAGAGCTTTAGCATCGCGGTACTCTCTACATATATGCATCCATCTAGTGGAACATGTAATCAAGCACCACAGAACACCCCATCAATCAAACAAGTAAAACAAATGCAGGACTACAGTAATTTAAAAAACAAGATACTAAATGTTTCTCAGTGTTTCCTAGTATGCACAGGGTGTGAGTCACTTGCATTAATGTTTTGTTTTATACTAAATGCGAATTGAAGGACAACTTTTAATAACGAAAACAAAATTTGTGAGGCAATGCTAAGCATACACATACGTGGCAGACTGAACCCAATTTTAGTTTGTATAAACATTTAATTTTTCGATGCTCAAAATCCATCTGTTCTTCATGAAGGAACAAAGGCCAATGTGTCTGTCCTGTAGAGCTTGGTAATATTGCCGAGTAGTTATATTAATTATTGACAAAGATCCTCACTATAGCCTTCACAGACTGTTTGGGCGAGTGCTGTTCACGATCAGCTATAAAGGCTGGCACAGCACACGAGGGGATAGGTGGCTAACACCATGCCCGGCCGTCTCTGTATCCCTATTGCTAATGTTTATAAGGCTGAGTCGACGAAAGGGAGGCCCCCACTCAAATATTCGCTGCCTGATATTGGTCTTAAGGGAGAATCTAACTGGGTTTGCCAGGTTTGTAGTGCAGTGCGCTAACCACTACACTAATCGCCGACAGGCCTAAACAACACGTAAAGCATTTTCCCTCCTCATTATTGAATGAATTGCTGAAAAATATATTTTTGATTGCGCAGAAAGTAGCAGCATGTGGCGGCTCGAGGGGGGGGGGGGCACAAACCCGCATCGCACACAACACATACGGACCGGGAAAGCAGACATTCTTAAACACGTAACTCTACGCAAAGCATCTTGAGATTAACAATTGATATTTATTGACGAATCGATGCTTCATTAAACCCCCCCCCACACCACACGCAAATGCACGCCTTGAGTGTCCGCTCTGTGAAGCCCCGGGGCCCCGAGATTGAATCCCACCACACATGTCGCGCACTGGGGCCAGACGTCTTTGTGCTCAAATGCCATAGACCTCTCTGGGTGCACGCCAATATTTGGTCACGTACGCGTGACGCGATACACACGCACGTAACTTACTCACGCACAGTGAACCTTCTTTTGTAGAAGTAAACGGGTGGCATAGCGCCCTGCTGCTCCTTTATACCGCGACAAAGGTTCAATTGCAACCTTTGTAACCCGGATAGGGCATCCCCAAAGGTTGACTCGGCCCCAAATATTGGTTTCGCTGCAGTTGACGCTGGGTTGTGGGAGGAGGTGGGGGGAGTGGAGGAATCGTAAAATGTGTGCAGCGCTGGTCGACTCCTCCGTTGTGCTCAGGGCTAAGAAACGAATGCTCTCAGGCAGCCCAGTCCCTCATCACTCTAAGAGGCCATATGGTGGATCTTTATCTTCATAATCAATGACATGACAAAGAAGACGTTGATAATGTGCACTTAGTTGCACAAGCACTCGGGCGGTTACGATATGCGGTCAAATGCAAAATCACAGCCTATACGGTTTGGCATCTATTATGCAATATGCTTATACAATATTTTACCAGGACATCAAAATTTACAAGACGATCAAAACATTGATTTGTACTTAGCTTCAGTGCTTCACTCATTAAGCCAAACATGTGCCTGTTTATTGATTGCATTCAACATCTCAGGTTTAGACGAATAAACTGCTGTCGAAAATAAGCACGTGCCTATCAGGTCTAGCACAGCACACCACTGAGTGGTATAGCTAGCACATGTAATGCACAGCCAACCTTTGTATCTCGACTACAGAAGTTTATAACACTTAACCAGCACCGGTTACTCATTCTAGCATGAGGGACGATCCAGACCAGCATCTGACACCGATTACAACTGGCGCAGTGCACCACTAGATGTTCTGAGAGAGAATGGATACAAGAAGGAATCATTGAGAAGTGTGATGAGAAGGAAGGTGGCTAATGTGCGTTGTATCGCAAGAGGTTCAGCTGGAGATACCATGAAGATGATTCTGCAGGGAAGGTTGATGGGAATGTGAAGAGGAAAAGGAAATGCATCAGTTTGGTGGGACTATGTGAGCAGTGCTTTGGGATGCCGAGCCAGTCAACCTCGCGTGAAAATCCTCGCGAGAGAATGCTTAGAAGTGGAAAGCATCCACCATGGAGATCGGACCTCCGTTACGAGGATGACACGAGGCAGACAAGACAGCGGCACCGCGGCCTCGAGTAGAATCACGGCGCAAGTGCCCTCTCGCCAACCATCACAGAATCACTCCCCTATACGTCCACGCAAGCACGAGCACGCACGAGCGCCTTAGCCTGTCCACGAGCACACACGGCGCGAGGCTTAAGGCCGGGGCGGCCACACTAAGCCGCCGAAGCCGGGTCGAGGCATGCACCTGCGCACGCCCGTCGGCACCCTCCCCGGCCCGCGTTCTGTCATCGGGCGGCCGTTCCCCAGGCCGCAGCAGCTGACGCCGACCGTCAGCTTTATTGCCTCAGTCGCCAATTTACCGTGGCGGAAAAATAAAATTCCATACCATCGCACCAGGGCACCCCTATTTATAGTGTTCAGAGTTGTGCAGATGCCAGCAAATAGGCAACGAAATGAACGTTGTCCGCGAGGCCCGAAGATTGACGATGGCGTGTTGGTGTTACAGGTGGGCTGGGAGGTGGGGGGGGGCTCTGGTGTAAAAATGACGCCCCAGGAAAATAAAAAAAACCCCATGAAATAAAGCAAACCGAATGTAAATACGGGACTTCTCATTCGATGACACAAAAGATTAAAACTAAGAAATACACATTCCACTTAAAGTGTGTAGTTCTGAGTTAAAAAAAGCATTAAAAGGGAACTACTTAAAAAAATACCCAAAACATTTCGTTTTATAAGCTCAAACTGAAACAACACTGTGCACACACACATATATATAAACATGTGTACAAAGCCCATAAAGGCACAGAATGTTACTGTTTGTGTGTGCAAGTGACAACATGCCGACTTGATTAACCAGAGCAGTCGACTGTCAAACACGATACTGATGCCCTGGTTTGACATTTTTGGGATATTTCCAACCCACCAATAAATTCCAAATGCCTCAATTCAGCTTCCAACAATGGGCGTCTTTTGTTCCATAACCAAAGCAATGCTTGGGGTCGGAGATAACGTCAGAGGACATGCAATAACAATAAACCACGATCACTGTCACAAAACGCGTGAAAAGCCGCACTCGAGAGCATCTGGTGCGCTTCATCGCGGAGTGAGCGTGCGTCTGCTAGCCGACACGCAGAGCCTCAATCCTCCAAAGTCTGTGGCGAGCTACAGGCTCCTGTCGGCTTGATCTCGGAATAACAGACGATACGCCGAATCGATAATTAGGACCATACTGACCGCGCTGCAACAAAAACGCCACTCAAAGTGGTAAAAACTAGACAACCCAGAGAGACTCGGCGCGCGCGAGTGCATAGCTGCTCAACTGGCTTCTGCTTTGGCTTGTCAGGAGGTTGCTGGCGGCAGGGGAATGGGAGGGAGTGGGCATGGCGAGGGAGGGAGGTGGGGCATGGTGGGTGGGTGGGGGGTGCAGCGAGCCAGGCATGAGGCCTGGGTAGGGGTAGCAAGTGGGGGGAGGGCAGAGAGGGGGGGGGGTGATAGGAACAGGAGGTGCAGTCCAGACTGGCAGAGAGGGGAGGGAGGGAGGGCTGGATAAACTTATGCAATCTCCCGGAATACATTTCTGCCGCTCTGCTAATTAAAAATGTATTGAAGGAACAAGAACTGCTGACATAAACAGCTGGACTGGATCTGGACAAATCAGAGCTGGATGATTGATAACGCCTTTTTTTTCCCCCCCACCCCATCTCTGATGCCAGGCCTCTTCATTAGACAAGGCCCTTTCTAACGGAATGATTGGAGCAGCTGCCTGTGCTCCCTGTGCTAATCTCAACCGAGGCTCTCCCTCTACGGCCCCACACCACCACCACCCATTACCCACAGCTTATTTGCTGATCCAACGGCACAAACCCATCACAGTTATCTGCTCCTAAATCCTGAGTTTCATTTTAATTTCGAATTCCAAAATGTCTTATTAAAACATAATAATACCATGGCTCCCATCTAACAACAGAGCAGCGTTGACCCTTTATGATTTTCTTTCTGTTTAAAATTGGAAGAGTGGGCCAAGGCAAATATTTAAACGGAGATCTCGCGCGCTTTGCTCGGCCGGGCGACGCTTGTGACGAAACCCAAGCCGACATTTTAACTTATCGCCTTGGAATTCTACAGTTTGGAATTTCCATACTATCAGAATAATTATGCAAATGTCAATGTTGTTAATTCAATTTACTGCATGTGGAAATGCTTGCATGCTGTATAAGTAGTACTCGTTATTGAAATAAGTTTAAAGGTTTAAGTGATTCTTCAAGGACTAAGCAAATTAAAGACAAACTGTCCAGTAAGATATCTATGAGGCCTTTTTGCCAGTATCAAAATGATGAAAAAATAAGAATAAGCTTGACCCTTTCTGACAATAAGACAGATGTTAAGATGTTTAAACACCAAATAGAAACCTATTGCAAGGCAGCAAGTCTGCATTAACCACACGTCCTTGCGGCAAAACGTGCAAACAAACGTGCCCTGTGGTTAATGCAGATTTGTTGCCTTGCAATAGGTTTCTATTTGGTGTTTAAACGTCTTAACACCTATTCTATTGACAAAACGGGTACGGATTTGTTTGAGATGGATTTGTTCACAATAAGAAACAGCCCAAACAGTGGAAATAAAGCCATGTATATTTTAACCAACACTAGCAATAATTTCCAGCCACATTAAATCAATGGCTACCTATATACAGGCATTTATATAGTAATTCAGTCACTTACATTTATACTTTGTGTGAACCAAGTAGAAAATCAGAAATATACAAGTACTGTATTAAAATAATGTAGAATAAAACTGTAGCTTTACTATCGCACCCCTGTGTGAAATTACCATTTGAACACCAGCACAAAAAAGCTGCAGTCGTAAGTCCATCATAATTTACATTTGCTCCACTGGTACCGAGTGCCGATGTACCCTCAACAAGGCCAAAAGAGCCCGCCCCGGAGAAATGTCATTTTAAAATATTTAGCCTACAATATTCACCTTCCAAGCAATTTTGCAAATGTGCGGCCTGGCAATACTATTTTATGGACGGCATGTTTTTGAATCCTGTGCCACGAAGGAATGCTGTACAGCATAGCTGGTGTTGCCAGCAGCTGGTCAGCTGTCAAACAGCCGCTGACTTGCCAGAGACAGTCTCCGATGACGGGGCAATTGGAATGTTTCTCTTAGCAACTGGGAAACAGCATCCACTTTCATACGAAGCAAGGTAAGGGTGTGTTGCCCTCCCCCCACCCCCAGACATCGACAGCAGGATCTCTCAAACTCCAGTAGACCCACCACGGTGGCGAGATATTAACTCCCTCGCCGTATATGCAGGAGGCCGTGGGTTCGATCCAGCCCCTGACGCCTGTGTATATGGAGTTTGCATGTTCTCCCCGTGGTCCCGCGGATTTTTCTCCGGGTTTTCCGGTTTTTCCCTCTACGTTTAGAAACATGCTTTTATAGTATTTGATTGCTATAAATTTCCACGTGATAAGCCACTTCGTTGAGCTATCATTTGTGGCCAGGAAGCTTCTGAAAAAGAGCCATATAGCTCAGTGGGCCTTGCCTAGTATTTTTTGTTGTATTATGTTGAACTAGTTTTAGTTTTATACCGTTTTACCTCCGTTCACATATAAATTACACATTTACAAGCGTACGTGTCTGACGATTTGTGATAGACATTCTATGCAATGTAGACATACATTGATTAATTTGAACCAGTGCTCTCTAAGTCACGTGGGACAATAGAAGAGACAAAGATCCGCCCCCATGCTCGGCTACACCAGGTACTTATTTAGGCTGAAGTCCACCAAGGGGGAGGGGCACAGGACTTGTTCAAATCTTCGTTGTTTTTTATTGGTCGGGAGCAGGAATCGAACTCGTGTTGCCGGGTTCCGTGTCGAACGCTAACCAACACACGTCCACCACACGTACACACAAAGACGTCGATGTGATATTGGAGCAGAGTCGTGTACGTCCGGTGGGTCTATTGTTGAGTAATAACGACGTGCGTGCAGCGTGTCAATATTTAATTTGTACAAGATGGACCATGGTGGGCTGCGAGGACTGGAGTTTAAAAAGAGAGCCCGATAAAGAGGTGAACCTATGACAATTTACCAGAAATGTGCCCCATCCCGTTGGACCTCAGAATGCTAAGCAGTGTTGAACCTGGATAGTCCACTTGTATTATGGGTGAGCACCACCATGCATTCAATGTGTAGTAGGTGGTTGATGCAGTAAATGGGCAGAGCAGCGAATTTCCATTGGCATTATAGGCTCCTCCCACCTTCACCGATGCGCACCTGAGCAGTGTTAAAAAAGCCTCGGGAGCCTGTAGGCCACAGGCAGGAGGTCCTGGTCTAGCAGTGGATTGATAAAGTCGGCTGCACATGTCCACATGCACACGTGCCACATGTTACACATGCCACATGCACACGTTGTCCACATGTATGTGTGCATGATCTAGAGTGCACCGAGAACACGTTCCCAGACTAAACCCACTTTCCACCACCAAATCTCAGGTAGATCATTCGAGGAAAACAAAAAGTTTACCCTATGAATCGATGTTGGCTGTGACATCATACGTGCAAAGTTAAAATGACCTTGAACAGACTTGGTGAATCAGTGGTTCATCTTGCGTGTGCAGTATATAGATGTGTAAGCGAACGACATTCGCAGCGGCTTGTGAGCTTTCAGATGCGCTTCTGCGGCCGTCTGGAACGCTCTTCCTTCTGACATTAGAAAGCCACTGGGGCTTTGCACACTTTTAGGTTTATATTGAAAACTAACTTCTTTAGAACTGCTTTTTGTGTTTAGTTTGTTGTCCTTCCCCCGCACCTCCAATTAGCATGGTTGGCTATGTACGGTGCGAAAGAAGTTCAACATACATACATCACCGCTGCACGTCGTACATTTATCCAAAATCGCCGTGCAACACCGTGAAATGCAAGGCACGTACCTTGCCGTATCTTGTGGCGTACGAGCCCGTCAAGAGTGAGTGGAAGATGATAATCGTTTCATCCAAGTCCCAAATGAAAACCCTCTGAAAAACAAGCGCAAAATAACATTTTGTAAGATACAATCTTCACTGGAAATATGTCAATGGTCAGCTGTTTGTCAACTTTTGTTTTTACAACTCGTCAGTGAACAAGAAATAAACAGACCTGCTAGAACGGAATGTGCTCAACCATGCTCGTGTACCATGTACTGCGAGTTATGTGGTGGATTCGAAACCAATCATGGTGAATGAAATAAAAAAGCATGATAATTGTGTTCAGTTTCATTCCAATTAGAGTGGCAACTCAGTAAACTCCCGTAGTTATATGATAATGATGATGACAAACGTGTGTGGGTGACTAGCAAAGCTGATTTTTCAGTTATTTTCCAATGTATTTGATATTTTACTTTCTGTATCAGACCACGAAACAAATAATTACTTCATAAGTATTACAGAGCAGTGTGCTCTATCTGTTAGAAAACATCTGAAGAAGAGATTGTTGACAGCACTTAATACATTTCAAGTGGCATTTTCGCCCTTTACATCATAGCACCCCCAATAAACTGACATTCCACTGCAATTTGATCAAATTTAATGTGAAGCCAAATATAGTCTAACAACAGTTTGATTATGTAGCCACTGGGGGACCGGGGTTGAGACAATCAACTCGTGAAACTTGAAAGCCCAGTTTAATCATGGGCGGCTGCAACCCAGATTTGAACCCAGGATCTCAGTGGTGCCCTCTCGGCCGTACGGACCTTTGAGCCAACCCCGGCCATCATCTCAGCAAAGCGAGATATTTCATAAACAAAATTGCAATTCAAGTTCAGACCAACAAACAAGACCAAAGCCCCACTTGGCAGAATTCCATGCACAGCGATGGTCATGCCCACGTGACCCCCCCCCACCGCCGCCACGTAGGAACGAGTGAGAGAGGCACAAGCTGCTTGTAAATCAGCGCCCGATGAAAAACACTGCCACCAACGCATCTGTAACACGGGGTGTGCGTTCGCTTTGTTGTAATGTGCCACTAATTGATTTTATTTTCGTCGATTGCGCCTTCTATCTCGGATCCCTGCGCCTCCCTTTGAAGGTCCCTTTATACCATCACCTTTGATGATAGCACATTTATTTTGGCACAACGGCGACGTTTACATTCAAACGACGGGCGTTGAAGCAATGCGGCTCAACACCTTTGGTGAAGTGATTAATGTAAATGGGCTAATTAGGGCGAACCAATTTCAGTCTTTTAAGTTATATCCTTCCATGTGTATGCATGCAGGCATACACGTATGTTTAGCTACATGGGTGCAGTGTTGAGTGGACGGATGAATGGATGAACGGATGGATGAACACACAGATAAGGCAGGTATAGGCAGGTAAGTATGCATGCATGCATGAATGTACCGATGGGGGCATGTTTGTTGGTGTGTAGGCAGGTGGAGAGATGACTGTGGTGGTACTGTACACATCTAGCTGTGGTCGCTAAGGTAGGACGAAATAGCAAGGCAGGAAGGTGGCCACTGGTAAATAGATAAATACCACGTACAAAAAGCATTTGTAGATTGGCATAAACACAAGTACATAGAAAATACAATCGAAGGCACATTAGAAGACTGGTATGCAATCAGGTAGTTGGACAAGTAAAATAGGTAAGCATACGATTAGGTAAGTATGTGATCGTGTACGGCAGTAGGTATGCAGGCAGCCAGGCATGGAGATAAGTAAATTAATAGGTTGGCAGTGAGCATGTAGTGATGCGTTGATTCAACTATTGTGCAGGGTGCTGGGGGGAGGGATTGTTGAGTGATGTCGATGGCTTGGGGAAGCCATCATCCAGCGGTGGATTGAACATGACTGATTATGATGATAAAGGCAGACTGACCTCCAAGTCTCCATCGGGAGGTGGAGAGGGGTTATTCCTTCTCCCGCGACCCCTGGATTTTCCACCGGAAGCGCGGCGCGTCCTCTCCTCAGACTCCTTCCCGGGTGTCGTGGGGCTCTGCAGGGTGCCGTACTCCGCTGCCGGGGCAGGTGGAAGGGAGACACACGAGGCAGCCTCGGATAACTCACGCTTGTATGCATGGCGTTTGTACAAACGGTGAACTTCTTTCGCACCGCACAAAGCCAACCGTGCAAATCGGAGGTGCAGTTGTCGCGGCGTTCGGGGGGGCTTGGGGGGGGGACATTGAGCGCAGTTTGGATGGTGCCGGTTTTTTTTTGTCATAAGTGATGCTTATAAATAACTAAGCACTGGCCGCGCATTTGTGCAGGATACAACATTCTGCGTGGAGGGTGGGCGTTGGGGAGGGGGCGCAAGGTCGGCGCGGGGCACGAACTCGGCTCACAACGATGCGGCATGCGGGTGACGTCACCGCGCAGGTGTGAGAGGCGACGTCACCTGCGTGCCAGCCAGCAAAACTTTTTTCCCGATATAGTACAATAAAGGATGGGATGGAGCAGCAGTGTGTAGCCGCTTTTTGAGCGATGCGCTATAATCACGGTGACCCGAGTTCCATTCTTGGCCATGGCTAAAATCAGTGGCAAGTGGAATCTCAACCAGCCTTGGCCACCACGCCCCCCTTACCAACTTAACGGACCACATGGTGAAAAATAGCCAAACAAACGCCCCTAGCTAACATGGTTTGGAAGGCCTTCATTCAGCAGTGGACAGATCATGACCGGTGATGATGATGACCATACATTTTCAGTGAAACACTGTGAACCAGGAAGCATTCAATATTCAATCTGGTACCTGGCTGACAAAGCCTATTACCCCTGCAAAACATAAATATGCTCCAAAATGAGAAGACGACAATTTAATTCCCCCATGGACACAGGCTGGGGGATACCACATTGGTAAAGAGCAGTGGCTTCCAATTTGATGCGTGCTTCTCGTGATTTGGGCAGCTTCCAGACAGATGTCCTGATAAACAGGACACACACGGGCCTGCTGGTTACGTAAAGGTTGAAGGACTGCAGAGACTAAAACAGAGGTCATGAGCACAGCCTCATTACTAGCTAGCGCCTGAGGAAAAAGACTTGGCATGGAAATGGTCGATGCCGCTCATTTCCACTTCATTCTATTGCAGTATCAGGAAGCGAGCAGTGGCAATGGAAGGCTTGGCAGCTTTTACAAGTCAATAAAACATATTGTTGCAAGAAAATTAACAGTGCTCACTTAAAGGAAGGTTCCACATTCATTTGCGGGCGCGTGTCTACCTAGCCTGGCACCGCAACCTTCAGTAACACGAGCGGCGATGGCATGGCGGTGTTGCTGTGCTGTGCGCGCTTTTTTTTTTACTGAGGCAGGAGAGCGGGGCAGAACTCTAAAGCGGGTGGCCGTTGCGTTAAACGGGTCAGGAGCCGTCACTTTGCAACCATTAGGGTAAGATCTTGTCAGATTTAAGATAACTGCGAAGCAGACTACAAGCGTTATTACGATGATGGATTCTGGAAAATAAAATTAACAAATAGTTTTCAACATTCGTGAAAATATCAATTGACCAAAATTTTTTAGTCGGGGCGAGGTTTGTTGTACTCAGATCACTCTTTCCCTCAGGAGGCTGATAATCCATCTTATGATGAGCGATGATGATAGCAGTGGTGATGACGGCTATGTGAAACCCTCATGCTACACTGCTGAATGTACGATAACGATAATGAAAGGCTCAAAACTTCTTAATCTTGTGGAGAATGTTGTGGAACTTTAAATATCCGCACACAGGCACAGAAACGTGCCTTGTGACCCTCTCTCGAATCAGTCTGTAACGCCAATGGTCAGAGCAACCATTAATAGGCATTGGAACGATAAGATATGTGAATGATGAATACTTGGCTACACCATCACCAACACTTAATTTGAATACAAAATGAGAGTTTGATGAGACTAAACATATCTTTTTTTAAAGAAAGATACGAGTTATAAACGAGAAAGCCAGTAACAATATTATGCAGGGTCAGAAAAGCACGGCGATAGAGAAACAAAACATTAAATTAGTATGAATCAGTCTGGAAACTCTGCAAATGATATCAGTGGAGGCAGAAGTTCCAATAATTTAAATTTAGCTTGGCTTAACATCAGTGCGCACCCTGCCACACAGAGGTCCGTGTAAATTGTACCACACAGCCCAGCGCCCGACTCCTCCGCAATCAAATAAACTGGTAATTGTGGCCCGACACACCAGCCAAACCGGACTAAATGTTCACAAGGAATACAAGGTCAAAGACTGAAGGTCGCACTTGAACCTGACAAATGACGGTCCCCTGTAGGATTAACACCTGTTCCGCGTTTCACAGAACCTTGCCTGATTTCTTGTCAATTTGAAACGCTCATTGTAAATGTGCAACAGGAATTCATAGTTATCGTGTGGCGACCGAACTTTAAACGCACGGTCAACAGGCATTACATGAAGCTTAAGCAGAATGACGGCGAGTAAAGAAACGTTCTAAAATAGGGCTCGCTTCCCGCGAGACTAGAACACAAATCGCATGTGCTGCACGGCGGACACAACACAGGCACCACCCCCTCATGACGAGCGTGCGCTCCTCATTATTCCGCTTCTTCTCAGCCAGAAGTCCCATTAATATGCGGGGTCAGCTGCTCCGATTGTCTCTCTCGATGAGCTTCTATTCTGCTCTTCTTCTCTTCGTCGCTGCTGTCCACCGTCCCCCCCCCCTCATACCTCGCTCCCCCGCATCCTCCCATCTCACCCTTGATCTCCCTCTGCTGCCATCTGCCCTGCACCGACAGTATCTCCAATGCCTTTCTACTAACTGCATCTTCTTTTGCCTCTTCTCAACGCAATCCCAAACTGTCCAAGTCTCGCCTCCCTTACCTACTCAACACTATCCGTAACCGCTGCCAAGGTGCCGATTGTTTCACATTCCACCTCATTTCTCAACATATATCTCTGCCATTTCAAGCACTCATCTCACTTTTTTGTTACCTCAGTGCCGAAGTCACTGCAGCATATAAACGATGGTCACACACACGTACCTATAACAGCACTGGTCGCATCATCACCCGACATATTTAATTATCAGTTTTACTGGCTTCTCTCTGCTTATATACAATTCCTGTAACCCTTCTTCACTTATGCCATCCTGCCCCAACTCGTTCAAATCTGTTCATCTCAAATTGCGAGTCTCCAGTGAGCCTGGACGATTTGACAGCCCTTCGCTCGGCCAGTTATTAATAGAGCGGAGCTGTATATATTTATCTTTGCTGCTATTGTTCGTCAGGACACGTTGTGTATAGCGACTGCGCAGTTGGCAAACCCCTCTCTATTCAAGACAAGGCGAGGACAGGGCGTGCATACGGCAGCACTGACTCGGCGGGCGGCGGGGGTGGGGGAGCGCGCAACGCGGCCCAACCACAATTGGGATTCGAAAAGCGTCCCGAATAGGGGTCGGCTACAAAAATAACAATACAAGCAATGCAGCACGTGAACACGAGAGACGGTGGTCCTTAATAAATGACGTCACGAGGCAGCGCTTAAAGAGCCGCATGCGGCTCTAGAGTCAAAGGTTGCCGACCGCCTGGTCTAGATGCAACCACCGCCTCTCGCCAGACCCCAATCAATCGATCAAACTTTATTTCTATAGCACTATTGGGTGCAAATGCAATACGTTGTGCTTTACAGGCATGAAACAGTCAAAGTGAAATTGTAGGCAAAATAAAATCACGTTGTAACAAATTTCTAGCAAAGACATAATAAAAATAACACATGAATACAATCCTAATTAAAAGCAAGTTTCAAATAGTTAGTTTTTAGATTTGTTTTAAAAGTGTTTAATGATTCTGAAGCCCTCAGGATCCCCTGGCAGGCTGTTCCACAGGCAAGCACCGTATACACTTAAAGCTGCAGCAAGATGTGCACTTTATTATAATTATGATATTAATGCTCTGTGTTTGTCCCAGAGTGCCTCATTAACTACGCTTCTTCAGGAGGGTACTGTGCACTGGGGATGTGTGGCCAGTTCCACGAATTCATTTTTTTTTTAGTCTCCACCCGGGGAGAAAGCCGGAAGTGCCCGGAGACAACCCGTCACGGCATGCACTGGAATTCCTCGGCCACCTCGCAGTCGAAAAGGAGGGACGCGGTTTTGCCTTCAGGCTATAAGGGCGGCGGGTCAGGGGAGAGGAGCGATAAGAGGAGCGATAAACGAGGGTTACCCGCCCACGGATAACGTCAGTGGCGAGCGAGGCGCGAACCGGTCTTGGGTCTTCCTCTGCGCCAACCTGAACTGACCAGCACGGTGAAGTATGTTCAATCAGGGGGGGCGGAGGGGCAGTGCGGGGGCGGGTGGCGATGTCGTACCGGCCTGGCTGGTAGTGATAGGCGCCGGCTCCTGAAGGGTGTAGGTGGCAGCCGTGGCGGGCGGGGTGGACGGGCTGCTGCTGCTGTTGGCCATGTAGGTTCCGTAGGCGGCGCTCGGGTAGTACTGCCCGACGGCGTACTGCCCCTGCGGGAAGCCGGCGTATGACGAGTACTCCTGCAGTTGCGGGGCGGCACACACGGCGGGGACGAGTTGGCGATGCGCGACATGCACGTTGGCGAAGACGTTCCCGTTTGTGCGTTTAGTTTGTTGTACTTCCCCTGCACCTCCGATTAGCACGCTTGGCTACGTACGGTGCGCAAAAAAAGTTAAACATACGTAAATTTTATTTTTGCGTGATGGCAATATGTTCAGGTCAATGACAATGTCAATGTCTGCTAATCGCGAGAGGGTGTGCAGTTTTGCCTTTTCCTCCTCTATACAAAGATCATAGAGCTAGTGGTTTACTACATGGTTGATGGATTTAGTTGTATGGCCACAGTCGCACTGTGGTTTGTCTTTAACGTTCCATTTGTGAAGGGGATATACATCGGCCTGTTGATGTTCTCATGCGGTTGGTTACACCAACAGTATCTTAGAAGGATTGTCCCAGCCAGGAGGTACGATGTTTAGGTCTCGAATTATGTGTTTTTCTGGGCGATAGAAGATGTTAAGAGGCAATAGCGGCAGACCCTGGGGGTCTACAGCAGCGCTGTTAGCTGCAATTACAAATTCATTGTGATGCAATTAATTACCCGTCAAGCAACTGCAATCGACCCCAGGTCTCAATCATGGCTGCTTTCTAAAAACAACTTTATGAATGATCTGTAATTAAACAGCAATGCCACCATTTATTTGCACCTGATAATTGAGCTAAAAGCCATCAAGAATGAATTACTCACCCACGCTTACGAGATGTAATTGACGCATCAGGGAATAATTGCTTAATGTCAAGTTACATGCATCGAATCACGTGTGTTACGATCAGTTTTCCGATGCAATAAACCCATTCCATGTTGTATACAATGAGTTCACGTGATCCTTGCATACATTCGTGACCACTACATTCATTCCACTGGCAAAAACATTATAAATTCTTTATCAAACTGTGACCTTGAACTATGACAATTCATTAAATTAATTGGGGGGGGAGGCAGGCAGGTGGGCGGGCGGGGATCATTACGCCTATCATGCTGAGTGTTTGAAATTTGAAAAATAGTTTGAGATATCACTCGCTACTGATGTTGGCTGTGGCCAAAAAATCTAACTCAGAATATGATGGGGTTTAGAGTGCAGTGCGCTAATCACTACCGCCACCAAGCATTTCCGATTCAATTTTTGCTGAATGTAATGTCGTCCACGTTTCGTGTATTGTGTGCATCACAGGAAGGAGAGGCAGGAAACAGAGACTTGATGGACATGATGCTCTAGGGGAATCCACATTCTGTAATTTAATGTATGGTTTAATTTGAAACACCTTCCACTATAATCTGGACTGAACTTAATCCACTATAATCTGGACAGAACACTTGCAGTGATTTTATCTGATCAAATAGAGCAAGACTGAGAAATAACTTATTCTAATTCCCTTCTCAAACCAATAAACGCCAACCATGTTGATTTTCACCTATACACGACCTGAGGAAGATTGATGAAGATACTGTATAATATAAAAAATCACGCATCAAAATGCTATATTATACATACAATAAAAAGGTTATTAAAAATAATAACAGGGTACTTATAATCAATTGTAAAGAAGTACCTCAGTATGTTTTGCCAAATGGCCTTCCTTGAAGAAAACCAAAGTCGGTCAAAATATCAGGATTTATACCTTTTTTCCATCACCTATTTTATCTTCCCTTAAAAAATGTTACGTTCAGCGCGAACATATTCTGCTTCATCCTTTAGCCGCGAAGCCAAGTGAGCAAGCCACAACGTTGGGGAAACGCGGACACGTTATGCCCCGAGAAGGGCTCACTGGGGACACGTACACCGCCTACAGTATTGTGCATGCGCGAGTGCATCTACCACGAGCGTAACCAAATTTACATTGGCATCGGCGAATGTCCCGAATTTATAATTTTACCACGGCTCGCAACTTATCACATGCCCTCTTTACGTAACGCGTCTTGTACGCGCGCTGTCGCCCCCCGTATCTATTTTGGCTCGTGACTCCCACGATAAGGCCATCACCAGGACCACACTGTAAACATGGCAGCGCATCTTAATCAGCGGCCATCAAGGTTAAAGTGTTTTTAATCAGCAAGTGAAAAAAACCTAAGCAAAGTTAGCATTATCAAATTGAGTATATTAATATGCACAGCAGTTACATTGCACACAAACATATTACAATATACAGCAGTATGTTAACAAATGGGCTCAGAGTATGGCAAAATTTAGATGTTTTCCACGAAACTTAAAGGAATCACTGTGTCCTGTATATTTAAGTACGTAACATTCAAGGTTGTATACTTGGTGACGACATTGAGACACAAGTTTGCTCCTCTTGCAAGTGTTACTGGGGTTTCAAGGCCACGTTTTCTCAGCTGGGAAGTCCCCAAAGCAAATAGGCACTGATTCAATGTTGCCACAGCTCGCTATCACGCGACATCGGTGGGGTTGTGGGGGGGGGCAGCTGAGATCAGGCCTCAGAGTCGGCCACAGGCCGGCTCGAAGTAGAGGGAACCGGCCCCGCCATGCCGCCCAGCCATACCTCACAACTCCTGGTATCAGCGGCAGCCGACCGACCGAGAGCTTCGCTACGCTGAGTGACGACTCTAACGTACGATCAACAACCTCGCAGTCGGACGTCACGGCGTCAGCGCTGAACCCGCAGCGAAGCGAGAGCCCGCACACCCGCACGGACGGCCCCACCCACCCAGCCAGCATCGTCAGCCAAACGTGCGGCGCACACAGAGCCCAAACACACTCGGCCGCCATCACCAAGGAAATGGACACGGAGTCTTGTTTGAAAGTGCCAGAAAGATAGCTTCGGCAGATACCGCCAGCGTGATTACGAGGTACCTGCTGAGAGCTGCTGAATCCTGCCGAACTTGTGATGGAATTGCTCGGAGGGTATATCCCCGAAGCGGTCGTAAAGCTTCCTCCCGCTGCAAACAACGCGAAGGCACAGTGGGTGGGGGGGGGACAAGAAGGCGGCACGTCAAGAACTGACACAAAACAAAACAAAAATCCCCCTAAGAGAACCCGGCTTGGCGCCGCCGCTGACACACTCTCGCGAGCGCGGGCCCGGGCGATAATTTTTCACGGTTATTTTTCGTACGCGTTCTGGTGGAGTGGCAAACACCGGGCCGACCGGACTCGCAAGAAAGCAGCTCGCGCAGGCTGCCGCTGGATTAAGAGCCGTCACATGCGGAGCACGCGCGTCACCTGCGCGCGGGACACAGGCGGGCACCTCGATCGGCGCAGGCCTCCAAATGGCTTCCAAAAACTCTTCCTGCGGCTAAAGCGAAGGGCGCGAGGAAGTTATTAGGGGGGCTAACGTGCTGCTGTTTTCGCTTGCTAATGGAACAAAAATGGATGCAGATGTCAGATTTTTCTTCGCGCACAGAAAAAAAAAATACCGGCCCAGTGGACGCGCGCGTGTGTGTAAATGATCAAAAAATAAACACCGAAAATATGCTTGATGTTGAGTTTTGTTTGAATTAGCACTGCAGGTATAAATATCAACGTACATTTACTTAAAAAATAAAGGCAACAAAACATAATTTTATCCACTTCACAAATTCCACTCTATTTAGAATTCGTCTGCAAAAATATTTCAAGTTAAAATCCTTTCAATAAATATGAAAATACATTTTTGGGCTGGCTTTGGACGTGTTATTCTGGTCTGGGCAGGGAGTCAGCCAGTCAGGTAATTCCTAGCTGTGGGTCACACACACTTGCTGTCAAGAAAAACAAATACTCACACCTCATTCCACTTCTTGCTGCGCTGCGCTGACAAGGGGTTAACACCACATTCTCATCGTTGGCCTCGAAATTCAGACTCCACAAAAATCTCTGTAGATGCGCCAGAAGGTAACCTCGTTTAAGCCGCGCTTGTGCAGAGAGGGGAGCACCGTCATGGGAACAATGCAACTTGTGTGAGGCAGAGAATTTCATTGGACTCTTTACAATCTGGTCTTAATAAATGTAATAAGCTACAGAACGTTAAAAAAGGGGGAGGGGGGGGGGAGACGACGGGGTGGGTGGAGGGAAAAGGTCTTCACGTGCATAATCGTGACTGCTGGGAGAAAACAAGCCCTCCAGCGGTAAACATCTTCTGTTCGGGGTGACTTCAAGGGTCAACGTCCAAGTATTTACATAGCTTTGATGTTCACCCATTGCCTGGTCATGGAATTGGTTTGGTGGAGGCCCATTTTGACACTGTTGTTATTGACGTTGTGGGTGGGGGGCCTTTTATGCAGATCTGAGAAAGGCATTCTTAATTTGTAGTTTCCAAAACTAAAAACAAGCACCTCCCCCCGAATCTATGAGAATATTTCTCCCTTCCTGGGCAGAGCACTCCCGTAATCTCGTTTGGCATAAAATGAAAGGATTAGCAACCTAGACAATAAAACAAACCCACAATAGAAGGCGGTTATTATACTGCGAGAGCAATGGCTGCTTTGTGAAATCAAAACCGCACGTATTCATTTTTCCCGACACTTTGGGTACAATAAAGGCTCTGCCACAGGCATGCACTTAAATTGTTAAAACGCTCTCGCTGATTTAAGGCGGTGTGCATTTCATCAGCGAAATCGCTCTTCCCATATGTATCCAGGAGTCAGGTGCAAGGACAAACACAGCGTTATACTGCGAACAGCTCAAGGTGTGGAGTGGTGGTGAAGTGGTCAGCGCACTGCGCTATGAACCAAGCGACTCCCGGTCTCAGCGAACATCAGCAGAGTGTGTATGTATGATGAACTTCTTTCGCACCGTATGTAGCCGACCGTACTAATCGGTGGTGCATGGGAAGGTCAACAAACTAAAAACAAACAGCAGTTCTAAAGAAATGGGTTTCAATCAAGATTTAAAAGTACATAGCTTCAGTGGGTTTCTAATATCGGAGGGAAGAGCATTCCAGACGGCCGCAGGAGCGCATCTGAAATCACGTGATGCAGTGACCGTCTTTGTTCGATGGCTAGCCAAAAGCCGCTGGGCAGTGGTGAAGTATGGCCAAACAACCCCCCATTGACCGACGTGGCATAGGTAGGCCTTCATTCAGCAGTGTACTGGGCAAAGGGTTGTATGTTATTTTCGCTATACTGTTTCAACAACGCAAGGCTGTTACTCTTGTGTTGTATTTGTCGATAACTACTGTAAGGCACACAAGTAGATGGGAATAAGTGTTTCACTCCTATTTAGCGTCCCATTCCACAGGAGGGAAATTACTCTTTTCACTGTAATGGGGATCATATATGTTTGACTCAAGACTTAAAGCCATTTCAAACGTTATGCTGAGCATGCTTTAACAGTGAAACCAATCAATGTCCAGACATTATTATTTGAAGACCCAATTTTGGTTTTAGGATTGCTACAGGCAAAACCATAAAAGCAACTACATTTGTGAAAGATTTCAGCTTTTCAGCTCTTCTTGAACATAAGTATAAATGACATCAGGCGGTCAATTACCATCATCTATATATCGGATGTAAGTTGCATGTGATCTAGGGTGGACTGGTGGCGCGCTGCGCTATTAACTCAGCAACAAGTTCAATTCCTGGTCACTTCCTAACATTAATGGCGAGTGATAGCTGGACTAATCAGCATAGTAAAGTATGGTCAAACAACCCTCATAGGGAGGTCTTCATCTAGCAGCTTATTGACAAAGGGCTGCACTGTACATGCGCATATGCGATCTATCAATATTTATATTTTTTCATAGTTATAACCAAAATATAAGACAAAAGCTGTGATTTGGTACTACTAGCATCATGACTATGTATACAGGTACATAGTTCAATGCACTACACTGGTGCATGGGGGAGTTGATGAGTGCAAGGGAAAGCGATCGATACGTTCCGACTGTCGCCTTGGGTGCGACAAATGACTTGGCCGTCACGTGTGACGGCGGGGTCTCTCCGTGACGACGTGCCACGCATACAGGCACCAGGTGAGATTGGGTTTCAAAGCATGGGGGCGAACATCCCCTCTTCTCTCCCTCTCCCACACTCCCAGGGAGGGAGACTCCAGACTGCACGCCAATTAAAGGCACAGTTCCAGCTGATTTATACACAAAAGGCTTCTCCCCCCTTGAACACCAACCAGCAGTCCATTGGAATGGACCGGAGAATAATGCGATTAATACCACGTTCAGGTTTGGCATTCAATGTGCTGCCCAGTCGCACACCATATCATATTCACAGAGATAATCGTGAGCCGAGTGAATGAGTGACTTGTGTAGATGAAGATGAAGTTCCAGAAGGATTAGGAGAGCTTGCGTTAAGCACAACTAGAAGGCGCATACTTAGAACAATAAAAATGCAAAAAAAATTACTTCATAATTTGGGTGCCAAAAATTTTAAGCGTGAAGATTGATTAGTTTCAATCACAAAGCCGGCTCAGCTTTAAGTTTCTTGTTTTAACACTTAAAACACGTGAAAAATCTAGTGCTAATAAAAAAAAAACTATTGATATCAAACTTTCCTCTGTGTTAATATGATTTGGGGTGTAAAAATCCCTTCTCCTCAAGTGACGAAATAAATTATCCGAGGATCAGGATTTGTATCAATAATAGATGTAGATGCTTACAATGCGGTGAACGTAGCAGCGTCTTGTGGCTCGCACGGTTGGCTACGAACGGTGTGAAAGAAGTTCAACATCCCTCCATACAGAGGAATACAACCATCATTTACGATGAAAAAACATCGACTCCTACATACATGGCTCGGTGCATGTATCCGTGAGCTTCGAGAATATTAAATAATCTTTGAATTGATGCGTTGTGATTATAAAATTGCGAATGTCACTTGTACGAGGTGCTGAGCCATATGCGTGTTGTTAAACTCTGACCAATGTTAGCCTTGACAAAATGAATTAAGACATTACATTTTTTTAATGGCAAATAATTTACGAATAAAAAAATGTAGTTTTGTTATTAATACTCTTGTATTCTGGTTGATGTAACAGCAGGATGTACCATAAAATAAAACATAATATCTAATCCCAATACGGTTTATGACATTAACTGTTTAATGCGACATGCACAGCAATACAAAACAATAACACACATATGAAAGAATACACAATAAGAATGTTAAAAGATTATGAAAACTTATTCTAGGATTGCACGCAAAAGTATTTTTCATGATCCATTCTATTTTCATGCAAATGAGAAATTCCTAAGATGTAATTTAAACCAAAATACTGAATTATGCATCCCATATGTAGTGTTTACATTCTGTACTGCCAAATAAACCTGAGCAAGAAATAACAAACTGATATGTTGACCAATGGCATTGCTTGAAACTCATCCATTTGCACCTCGAATGTGATCACAATCCCCTAACTTATACGCAGCAACACTGCAGATACACATCAGCAACGTTGCAGATACACATCGGCTCATACTTTCACCCAGAGGTGTTTTCGCTGCATAATAACGTTAACTTTACTCGACAAAAACACGCCGCGAAAACTGCACGTGCCTCACATTTCCCAAAGTTCGAACAGCCTCGCCTTGTGCCAAATAGGCGCGTAAAGCGCAAAGCCAAACAATTGTTAAAGAGCATTTAAGGCAGGCTTGTCCTACATCTGGATCTATTGAATTGGCAGTAAAGTACAAGCACGCTCGTGAAATGGCAGGATGATGGCATGCTACAGCGAGTTTGCCTCGCACCGGCGAGCATTCCGCACAATGCTCGACGCACTTCTCTTTTTAGCCGCACCGTTTATAAAACAACAACGAAAAATCCACTCTTCTGCCGCCGCTTCACGTTCTTCCTCTTCCCTCCTCGGCGCAATGGGCCGCACGACCGGCGTAGCAGCGCCCGCCATCCCTGCTCCCTCCTCAACCCCGCGGGCCATGGGCCACGTCAATCATCGGCGAAACAGAACACCACCCGAGGACGGCTCGCCAACATCTACAGGGCCGGCCTCTGGGGAGGAAGGAGCTGGTGAGTGCTTGCGTGAGAGAAAGCGGCGAAAAGCGGCGGATGGCTTGCGGAGGGATTGAAAAGTCGTCGAAGAGCGGAGCATGACAGACAGGGAAGCTCGCTTCAGAGCGGGGAGGGCCAAATTGAAATCAACTCGCACAGCCCGTGGGAATGGGGATTTCTGGGCAACGCGACGCACCCAACGCGGAACAGAAAACGCGCAACGCTCGGGCAGCGGGCCGCTCGCTGGAGGGGGGGGGGGCGGCTTCGTTAGCTTTGTTGAGCAACAGCCATGAAGGTCTCCTGCGTGCGGGTTTCTATTTTATTCATGACACTGCCCACTTTTAATCACGTCAGACTGCGCCGGGTTTTGCAGTTCACTTTCCTTATTCGAATAAGCGCCAAACTTTAATAAAAACGGTGTTTTGAAAATTGATACGATGGATAAACATGCGCTTCCAAACACATAATCCTACTCATAAACAGGACTACAATTTACACGTCCTTTTTATTGATCTGATAAATGCATTTAACACATGGAGAATGAGTTTAGACCAACATAAGCTACGGATGGATTCTTTCCAATTACAGTTATAATTGGAATACTATTGTGAAAGCAATGTAATAATCACAGCAAAACAAAGGCTGTTAAAGGAAAACTCTGGTTATGCAAAATGGTAAGTTACTCGGAATATTCGAAAGAAAAGAGGGAAATATTGTTTCGATATTTTCCTACATCTTCACAAAAACCCAGCGACCAACAGACAGCCCAACAGTGCTTGCAGGTAACTAGTTCTGTGACTTTTTTTGGGTCGTACTGCAGCAACGTTGTTCAGAACGGTGTCAAGGTTTTTCTCCACGTGCTTAGAGTTTCTTTAGGAACCCAACGGTTTCCTGAAGTTCCCAGAAAAGAAAAAACATATCGGAGGAACTACACAGCACAAACTGTAAACACCAAGCGTTGGTAACACTGCTTGCAGAAGCCGGGAGGAGGGGGGGGGGCCTCACAGCAAGCGGATAAGACGCAGCACCCCGTCATTTTGCCGCACGTCAAACGCACGCTAAGTCGCAATGCGGAAAATACACTCCCGTGCTCTCTCGGAAACACTCTCCGTTTCAAAACCCGACTTCACTAACTAACGGGGCATTCCGATCACTTAGTCCCAAATAAAATGAATTCACCGCTAACGAACACCAGATTTCTTTGTTGACCATCAACAGGCCGCTAAACAAGACATCCTCTGTTGCTATTTAGCAACACTGCGTTAGAAAGCTAATATTTATTCCGAGCATGCTATATGCTAACCCTGTGGGTGTGCCGGTCAATTTCTACCCATGAAACACATGTAATATATACAGCATACACACGTGTGCCCTATTTAAAGGTGCTGGTTTATTAAAGGTCCATATTTTAAGCCAGCGGCTATTTTAAAAGGAGGAAAACTGCCTTGGAAATACTCGCAATCCACAAACCGTCGCATTTACAGAAAGTGGTATTGTAGAAATAGAAACCTTTCTCACTCGGCTACTCGCTTCACACAGGTCCCCCACATTCTGGCGATGCACGAACAAATGCTAAAAAGGTTAAAATAATCTGCGACGAGATCTCGCGGCGGCAGCGGCGGCGGTGGGCGAGGAGACACGAGCGGCAACGTTCTCGCGCGCGGGATCGTGTTCAGCTGGCATGGACACCGCGACCTCGGCAGACAACGGGCGGTTTCAAAACAAAATGTGCACGACGTTATTAGTGCTCGGGGCCACCGGACTGTTCCCAATTAATGGATTGAGAGAGAGAGAGATGTTTTTCTCGCTCACATTTCATTACGTAAACTGGCCTTTCCCCACAGCCTTGCACGTGTTAAGTGTGTGCTAATGGCAAGCTTCCCCGCCCCCCCCCCCGTTCGAAAATGCAGATGAGCCAATGTCTAAAAAAAAACCCTCACCGTCAACACATTCACCGCAACCCTTTCGAAAAGGCACAAGCGAGGGGGGAGGGGGCCACAAAAGCAGCTTTGATATTATACCTCCACGCAGATTTTAAATACTCCACAATTATATGTGCCCGATTGTGCCACGCACAAAACAATGTTTTAGTATTACCACCATCACTAGACCTTGGCCCCCCCTCCCCCCACATGGCAGTAGCAGAAGGCAGCACAACACACGAAGGTTGCCAGGCCATCCGCGTGAATTGTTGAGTGCCATCTCCTTGCGTGTGCGCAGGTTTTCCCACTTCTAGCCACTCCCCCCCCCCTCAGACTCACGTCCTCTTCCCCAAGCGCTCACACGGCCCCCCCTACCCCCCCTCTCTCTCCCGCATTGCCCCTCCCCCCTTTCTTACCTATATAACCTCTTGCCACGGCAGCTCTCCCGCCCACCTCAACATTTTCTTGCTGTGGGTGTTCCACCTGATGAGGATCGCTTAACACGTCGTGATTTGTTTTGTTTTATTTTATTTCTACCTACGTGACTTTACCGAAAGAACAAAAGTGTAAGGTTTTCTCCGGTTTCGTTCAGACGTGCAAAACTACTCTCGCTGGTGAATCCGGCCAAACATTCCACGAAGGACCCTCTTTTAAAGTCTTGGGACGCTTTTGTGACACGACCCCGCATTGATATCCAATATTAATATGCTTTTTTTGACGCGATGAAAATAAAAATCTAACACATGATGCAAATTCCCAACACAAGCTTTTGAAGTGTAAAATTTGCCGACTCAGTGTGTTACCTGATAATCACTTAATAACATTGCACAACCACGTTATGCAGCTTAAACTAAAAGTGAAAATTTTACATTCTGAAAGCTGTTTAAAAATTCGTTGATGCTTATGTAAAAACACCCAAAACCCCTAAGGGTTTTTGAAAATACAATAAATATAATACGAAATAAACTATTTTACTTATATATTGTCAATCCACTCCTGGATTAAAGCATCCCCAAAACATATTGCCCATACGTCAATATGCCTGTCAATGTGGGTTCGTGAAGGCGAGGCGGGGGAGAGAGGGGGGGGGGCTTGTATCGGTTCAGGTATTGCACACGTTACTATTGTTAGCCATGGCGTGGAATCAAACTCAAGTGTTCAGGTTCATAGTGTCGTACGCAAACCGCTGCGCCACTGCTCTCCACCTCTTTAATTCAAAATGTATACACATTTTCTTTGGGTCTTTCGGTAAAGCCACGTAGATATAAAAAAAAATCACGACGCTTCGATCGCAAACACAAGCAATCGTCATCAGGTGAAACAAATGTTTAAAAACATTTTTTACAAAAATATCTATATAAAAAAATTACACATTTAAAATAGCCAAATAAAATTTAACAATGTTTTTTCAACCTGATGACGATTGCTTGTGTTGCGATAGAAACATCATGATATTTGTATTATTTTTCTATCTACGTGGCTTTACCGAAAGACCCAAAGAATATGAATTCCCGCAGTCACGAAAGCTTTAAGTCAAGATGTATACACAGTTTACGGCTTAACATTTTACAAACTCGAGTATTTTTACTTTCATGGGAATTATGACAAACTTAACAGCTAATTATTGCCACTTGACCAATGGGATTCAGAGAGCTCCCACTGCACCAACTGGTCAAGAGCGTGGGGGCTTCTCTCGTGTGTTTTTTGCCACGACAGTCCTACACTCGTTATCCCTTTACACTTTTGTTCATGTGACTAAATAAACTCGTCCTTCCAGTCTGGCATGAAACATTAGCACAGCTGGTTGTGCGACAAATAACCTTTTTCTTTTAAATATTTTAAAATAGCCAAAGGTTTCCAAATAAAAACATATTTTTTATAAAAGAAAGGTCCCATTGTGTCAATATTGGTATACTTTGGCAGACATGAGATGAACATCAAGTACCACTTTGCTTACGCATGCATTGTTACTGAAAGACGGGATAATGTAAATAATATCTCTATGCGACACAACTCCACCGCCAGAGCAATTCGACTCAATATTCGAATTCATACGCCGGTTGGGGGTCAACTTGACCCATCATCTTCTTGGTTCTTTCGGTAAAGTCACGTAGAAGGGAAGTAATAAAATAATAAAAATAAAACATAATAAAACAATTCTCACGACGTTTCGGCCACAACGCAAGCAGCCGTCCTCAGGCTGCTTGCGTTGTGGCCGAAACGTCGTGAGAATTGTTTTATTATGTTTTATTTTTATTATTTTATTACTTCCCTTCTGCGTGACTTTACCGAAAGAACCAAGAAGATGAATCCCTGCAGTCACGAAAGCTTTAAATCGAAAAATTGACCCATCATGCCACCAGCGTCAGTAAAATTAGTACCGCTTCGGGAGGCTGCATCACTAGCTGAGAAGCCAACAGTGGCATTCCTGTGGACAGACTGGTCACCTTCACGGGAACACAGAAATTACACCACTGCTTGTCCTGTTACATGCCTTCTTTCGACGATAGCGACCCTCACTAGTCTGAACGTAACGTCGCAGCAAGCGTCAGCGCTTGCAGCACTCCATAGAAGGTGCGCTGCGTGATGTGCGGCACGATGGAAGTGCCCAGCGCTCGGGAGCGAAACGCCGGACGGCATGCCGAACAACCAGGCGGTCCGACACGAAAGCCCGGCGGAGAGAGTTATAGAGTGCAACTGTGAAAACGTAAAAACGTACCGCGGTGCTATTTTTATTTTATTTTTTATGCCGGTGCGGCGGCATAAAGAGCCCCCCCCGATCCATCGTCCCACAGGCCGACGCTGAAACTCTTGCTTTCCGCGCGTCAACAAGACACGTAACCCTGGCAGAAGTGACTCTCTCGACGGCATAGCTCAAGCATAACAAAACTCGCGGCCACGCCGCTCAGAAGGGCCTGCAACAAAAACGCACCTGCGACAATCTGGCACGCGCACGTGAAAACACAGGCTGGGGATGAGAGGCGCCATGTGTGCTGGATTCTGGGCATGGGTGTACCTCTTGGCTGCATCGGAACGTCCAGAGTTTCATTGCCTAGGCTTCAAACTCCACGTCGATATACAAGGGGTGGTCATAGCGGAAACCCGCTGGGATTTTATGCCTTACACCCTAAGCACCACAGTCCAGATTTTTATTTTTCTCCCCACTCGTATTTATTTTTGCACTAAAAAGGCCTCTCCTATTGTGGCAATATTGCGCATGTTGCTTTTGGTGAAAAAACGTTTAAATATTACGATAATATACTGTAAATGTCACCGACTGCACACTTTGAAGAGGTGCTTTTATCGAATTTTCCTGATGCACTTACGTCTCAGCTCTGCTATTAATAAGTGTTACGTCTGGCAGCGAGGATAAAACGTCTAAAAATACATCCGAGTCATGATCCGTTTGCAGGCTTACCACCGTGCCATGTGGACATCTGAACAGATCACTTCATTGTAAACGCACAAAAGTGAAATACACACCAAATTAAAGGCGAATTCTATACCATTCTTAGGACACACTGTGTGAAATTGAGGAATTTTAACAATGGTTAAATATGGCAACCCCCCCCCCCCCCAAGCAACATGCTCGTTGTTGAGGAAGGCAATATGATATTTAGGATGTAATAATTCAATATTCACCACAGATACTCAAAAGAGCAGTCAGCATATGACGTTAAAGCTTCAAGCCGATCTCAACAAAACCTACCCCCCCTACAAGAATTTAAACCAAATGGTGTGGCCCATCCATCGGGCACAAGGGGCAGTGACCCTAACTTCAGGCACGGCGTCAACTTTGCAAGACTCGCCGCTTCTGCGCTCACGTGCAGCAAACGTAAATACAAGCAAATACATGGATATATGCAAATGTAATTGACGCCACGTAAATACACGCATAGATGCAAATGTAATTGACGCCAGCCATGCCTTGCCTCCTCCCCCCACCCCCACCCAGCAAATGATACCAGTGAGACACGACGAGTAGAAATGTGCAGTCGTTTAATCAACATTGGGAGGGGGGGGGGTTGTCCACCGTAGACAAAGGTGGCTTGGTCGTTTATTCTATTTATCATCAACATATACTATCTTCTTGGTTCTTTCGGTAAAGTCACGTAGAAGGGAAATAAAAAAATAATAAAAATAAAACATAATACAATAATTCTCGCGACGTTTCGGCCACAACGCAAGCAGTCGTCCTCAGGTGAAGAACAGGTCTGTCAGAAAGACAGCGTCTGAATTCATTCAGACGTCCTCAGGTGAAGAACAGATCTGTCTTTCCGACAATTATTTTATTATGTTTATTTTTATTATTTTATTATTTCCCTTCTACGTGACTTTACCGAAAGAACCAAGAAGATGAATCCCTGCAGTCACGATAGCTTTAAATCGAAATTCAACATATACTAATTATCATTATTGTTGACGCTCAAATACTGACCTTGCATCTGATACGAGTATGCAGTCTGTCCGGGCTGGGGCACGCTGAAGCCAGCTCCGTATGTGGTGAGGTAGCCCGCCTGGCCGGCCGTCTGACCCTGCAGCAAACCGCCCTCCGTCTTGATCCCTGCCCACAATGCATCAGCTGATATTTTGCACAACCAACAAGTCCACGTCGCCAACCATTATCCTCGTCGTCAACAATCATAGCCACTAATTCTTCCTCAGCCACTCTCCACCACCCGTCCGTAGTGGCTATGTCCACACTCCACCTTGCTTGTACAATGTCTCAAGTTGATACGTCAGCTTCGTATCTCATGCCTCTTGGAACACGTTTCTTCCTAAGCAATCATTTCATCCTTAGCAAATGGCTGCTCATATTTGAAAGTGTATGATCACAGTTTAAATTCTCCCCTTAACAGTGGATGAGCTGTTCTGTGTACCTGTCAGGTCTCTGATAAAAAATAACAGCGATTGATTGTATTCCTTATTTTTTGGACAACCATAAATTATAAACGGTATCAAAAGAAAAAAAACATGACAAAGCACACATTTATGAACTCATATTTTTAAGTTAGGTCAATTTGTTTCACCGAACGTTGCACTCGCAGTAATATTTAACTTAAAACCAAAAGACTCGATGAAAATACAAATGATAGCGGCAAAATATTCGAATTACATGATCAACTTTGCGCAATTAAAACAATCTTCGTTCAACCAATCGTTTAATTACCACCATTTAATAAACATACCTTGAACTGTAATGTAATAGAGACGGATCAGTGTCAGTCACTGGGGAGGTGAACGGCGATCGATATATATACGGCATGCCTCATTGAGATTTCTGGCCGCAAAATCAGCGGCAACCCTCACTGAAAACCACGATTAAAATAAACGCAGAGTAGGACCCCCAGCCTCCACTTCTCCCAGCCACGGGTCACGTGTAATCGTGCCAGCAGTCGTGCGGGCATTGGAGAGATTCTGAGAGATGCCCCTGCGTAGGATTTCGCGGTTGTGCTCGTCTGTCCGACGTGTTTATGGGTTGTATTGTTCCTGAACTGAACAATTCGGTCCTTGCAGAAGCTCCCAGGACGTGCAGCGCAACATCGGCGGTCACGATGCACGACAAACGGAAGCGAGTTATTCCGAAAACGAAACACAATATGGCTCCCGGCGGCACATGGAGCGAAACGTTGGACGTTATCGGGCATCGCGCCATACAACACGCCGCACAACCCCGATAAGCACACCGGACAGAGACGTGGAGAGATGCTCACCGTACGACGGCAGACCATAGTGCTGCCCGGGCTGCGTGTACGTGCTGTAGGGAGCGGCCTGGGCCATCACCGCTGGGTACTGCGGCTGCCCCGCGTAGGTAGCCATGGGCTGGGCGGGTGGTGCTGACAGAATGTGGGGGTATGACCTGCTACTGGAACAAGTCGGAGGCGCGCAGAAAAACCTGGCATCAGTCAACGTCACAGCTGGCCGAGGAGGCTCGGGGTGTTCCACTACATTTTTTGTGTGCAACTGTTTGAAGTTAAGCATGTGACCTTTAACCCCTCGCCAAACTAAAAAACCTTTACGCCGAGCCAAATATTCGGCGGGGAGCGAATGCCCTTGTGTAATTCGGTAGCCTGTATCCAATTAGTAATGGACAATATGGTTCTATTATTAGACTTGAGGGCTTTTAATTTCTCTCTTTTTAGAATTTTTCTTATTGGGTGCATGTGCTGTTTTTCACACCACGCTGACAAGATGGATAATAATAATTAACAAGACAAAGTTATATTTTGTTATGCAAAAACTACATTTTAAAAGTTAATTTCTTAAATTCTAAACATGGGCAAACATGCACGACTACAGACATTTTTTGGTTAATGTAACAAAGCCTTTATATATCATTGTGCTCTTGTAAAAAATGCTTATAGAGCTTCTTTAACCAAATGGCATTGAATCAATTAATCTATCTGGAGAGATGCAGCAGTGAAGTGGTTCGCACACTGTGCGATGAACCCTGTGACCCGAGTTAAATTCCCAGCCACCGTGAAACATAAGTGGCGAGTAATATCTCAAATGGTCCTGGACCACCACCAACACTGACCAGCAATGGACGTATGGTCAAACAACCTCCATGGCCGGCAAGGCAAGTGAAGGGGAGGCCTTTATCTAGCAGTGGACTGACAAAGGGCTGGACAAGACATTACATTATTAAATGGAGCAACACTTTGTTGGGCATTTGCTACCCCGCTGCTGCAACTCAACTGCCAGACTTATTAGCCATTATAACACACAGAATTTCGTTTTTGAAACATGCCAACACGTCAAAATACAATTCACAAAAACAGTTAATCTTTGCGATCATCACTTGCCATAGAAAGGTTCATGCAACCCGTCCATAAGTGCACTGGAGTGTTAGACACCACTGGAACACCATTAGTTGCTTAATCTTTGTGAAACCACAGGCCGAGGCTTGAAAAGCGGGCACAAACCCCTCAGTGCACCAAGAGAAAAGCAAGGGCGGCCTTACTTTGATGAGTAAATCTGCGGGGAATACTGGTGTGTTTGTCTTGGACTGTAGCCGCTGCTGGCGATAGCTGTTTGGAATGAAGGAAAGGAGAAAAAAAATATCACAGAATTAAACCGAGTCTGGGACCTCCTTCCCAAGAGCAAAGCTGAACGATTCTGGTTTTAACTGCCAACAAAGGTCTGCGCCCTCTCATTGCAGAAAATCGCAGCTTATATGCGAAATGCACATAGTTCAACATTTGTTTATTTTACGGTCTCATTTCTCAAAAGCGATCAAATGTAGCACTAAATCGACGGTAGCATGCGGCACTCGGCAGTCAAGACAATTATTGCGGGTAAAACAATGTGGCCAACAGATTATTACGTAGAGCCCTGCAGCATTGCAGGGACTACGAGGACAAAATGTTAATGATGCAGATAAAATCAATTGTGGCTTTTTAATGTTCACAGCACCAACTTGCAGTCAACAATTTAACCCTGCAAACGAACATGCAAGTGACATACGTATAATTATCTACATATGCATATTATTATGTATTTGACTTATTTATTTTCAAAGAATGTGCTCAACAGAGCACCCATTGAACAGACACAATCAATAAACAAACTGAGCTGCGCCACTGTGGGGGGGGGGGGGGCGCGTGGAAATTAACAGCACAGCCGCAGAAACCCGCCAGAGACGTTCCAATTATTTTTTCAGGGATAAAACCTTGCTATGCTAAGGCGCTCCTAAACGTACGCGATCAAAGCTGCGGGCAGCTGAGGGTACGCGGTCGAGGACGCGGCGGCGGAACGCTCGACGGCGACTTTTAGGGTCTGCGGTGCAATCCCCACTGATCTGCGCCCGGCGTGCAATGATTTCGCGGCTATTTCCATTAGCCGCCTATACTCGGTGGCGTCTCTCGCGCGCTCCGCTCTCTCTTTGTGTGCGCACCACGGGCAAACACCAAGCCAATTCAACCGGAACTGCAAATGTGCGATCCTCAGCTTTGAAACTATTTAGCGCAACACAAATCCCCCTCCGACATGTCGGTTCAGTGGACAGTTGAACGATCAATCGGCCGTTCGTTACTTAACCGGGCAGAAGCTCGTTTTGCCCGATCCCGGCGTTTTTGAAAGGGACAAACCGTGTGATGGTGAATAGGCGGAAACAGCTACAGAATTTGTTTGCAACATTAACATTCTGGACTGCGGCTGTGTCCCTGGCCACATAATGTCCGGCGCTTGTGACATCTTAATGTCTGCACTGTGTTGTAATGTGCAGGCAACTGGCTGATTTCCCATAAGTAAAATTGATTTAAAACTCCAGATTTCACAGCTTGAATGTTGCTTGTGTCATTCAAGGCACATCCACAATGATAACAATATGCATAGAAAATGCCATGTCTGGGCCTTTCCAATAAAACATTGAAGCTTTGTTAGTGAGACAGAGTGAAATAAAGTATATATATGAGGATGTCCACCATTATACTGTGACATCACACCGTACCACTGCAGTAATATCAATCAAGTGCTATGCACCTGTCCTTGATTTTAAAGTGTTTTTCTTATGATTAACAAAGCTTAAAACGTTATGAATCGACATATGTTGTATCAACAACAAATAGATTTGTTTGTTGGATTGCATCTTTCTTTAAAGCAATGTATTTCTGAAGGAATTTGCCGGAAAGCATACACGGTAACTAGAACGAAGAAATTACTCAAATAATTGTGATTTATTCCTATTATTGCATGCTAGATGGTTCCTATAATCATCAGGATTCTTCTGTGCGATTCCAATGTTAATACCTCATGTCTCGCCCTGCTGTACTATGGTCCATGTATGCATGTATGTAGAACTTCTTTCGCACCATACGTAGCCAACCGTGCTAATTGGAGGTTGGCCCAGACCAGATATTTCACTTTGTTGGTACCACCTGAAGTGGCATAACTTTAGTGGTTCCAATTATATTATGCGGCCAACAACCGTGAATTATTTTCTAACCATTTAAGACCATTGGGTTCTCTAATCATCCACTATTATTAGCCATATATAAATAAATTGGCGGTACTACCATTTTGCTACCTTAGATGGTACCAATTTCTGCTTTGGCCGACAGACTATTATGGATATAAGAGTAACGGTATTTGTGACCACACACCTGAACCCGAATAGCTGTCTAACGAGGCGTCTCCTGTGGAAGCAGGGATGTCACTGTTGCTCATTGGTTCTGTTTTAACTGCAGGAAGGAAAAAATTGAACAAGCATTGCCGGCCATTAATACACGCATCGTCAGTCGGTACAATTTGCATGCATTAAAAAATATTTTAACGAATATATATATATATGGTCTGGTAATTGATGATGCTGTTCAGTCTTCAAGTAAAAGCTGTCATTTCCACATGGAATTTAAAAAAATCACGAGGATTTAATTGATGTGATACGTATTATTGCATTTGAAGAAATACACAATGCTACTGTAGACGGTGTTCCCAAACTATACTAATATCGGCTCAAGGAAGCCAAGCATAGTGGGAGTGTGGTTCGAACTACGATGGGAGACTACTTGGAAATGAATACCAGGCCTAATAGACTTGGGCTACAAGGTTGGCCAAAAGATCGAAGTTCCGCAAAGGATCCTTGAATCCATCGGTGTGGAGCTTTCAGCATTATTCCCTCCACATGTAGTACTTGGGATGTTTCTGGGTGCTCTGGTTGGCAACCCAAGTGAAGCCAAACTCACGGAAGGAATATGTCAAATAACCTTCCTGAAAGAGTCTCAAGACTCGATGAGACTTTCCAGGGTCAACGGGTGTGCGCTGTTAACCGTATGGGAACATGCTGGGTAACATTTCTCAGTCGCCGTATGCTACCTCGTCATTCAGGCGTCTGCACATCACCAAATCTTTTGGTTGGGTGTCAACGGCAACAATGGTCCAGATCACGGCTAGGAAGCGAGCGAAGGCACGCGTGGAATTCATGGACAATACCAAGCGCCCAGCAGGTCTGGGCCCATAATATAATTCAACCACCGTTAAAAAAGATCGTGAACAACGCGATGTTGTTGAGACAGGCTAAGAATACGGCATTGTTCATTAATGCCGCACACAGCTGTGTGACATAATTATGACAATGGATGCTACCGTTCCGTTATCCATAATAAAGTGAAGTGCTGCATTTTTATGTGCTTTTAAAACAAACAAAAAAGGCAAGTAAATCAATGTTATGGTGTTAAGCCAAATAACTGTCCCGCCGATATATCCCTCAACCGACAAAACCAGTCAGCTCGGTGCTCATAGCTCTGCCGACGTATTGACCGATCGACCAATGTCGATTCTGAAGTTCACGAGACACAGACTGAAGTGCTTGCTTAAGAATCAAGTGTTTTGCGATAGGAAGACGTTATAAGTAATGGCTTCACGAAACCCCTCCAGCCCCTAGAGGCGCCGTCATTCCCAACAACGCTGAATAAATAGAAATTCTTGAAAAGAATCACAAGGAAACGTGACAATTGCATCTCGAGGGGGTGAATAGTTAGACTCCTACTAATGCAGAAAGCGAATCGCAGATTTATTTAATTTCCACGAGACACTCCCCCACAACCTACAGATCCATTCTCTTTGCTTTCGTCCGCTGATAAGTAAAGCTTGTAATTATACCGACTTCTTAAAACGGCCACAGCTGAGGGTAAAGTTGCTTTCAATCGTACGTCCAAATTCACTGGGCTGTGAGGTAGTGCTTAGCACAATGAGATGCAACAAAGTTGTTACAAAACTAAGGCTGGACCCCAGGGGAAATCATCAAAGTGACTCGAGCAGCATTTGTTCCAATGTGGCTCGATAGACAGCCGCTTGAACCTGGTGTGATTAGGCTGACTACGTGCTCCATCAAGAGTTGTTTCTGCTTCAGAGGATGGTTCTCTGCAGTGGCAATATAAGTTGACAGTTTTCAATCTGGCCCAACGTGGGTACCGCGACACCGTCACGCGCACAAAGGCAGAATCGGTGAACTACAGTGAATGTGTCCTCTTTGGAAGCTAACCCAAACACCGTGGCACACCAATATAAAGTTCTCCGTTTTTTTTTCAAGTAGCAAGAGAGCATCGATTAAATGAGAATTAGTTGTGCTTGAAACATTAGACGTCAGACCTACAGCTTCTTTGGTACCAACAAGGCCGATAAAAAAAATATATACATTACAATTGCTTTTACAAACAAATAAAAATCGACTTCCAAATGTTCTAATTATTTAAATTACTAAAATCTTTTCCTGTCTAGGTTAAGTTTTTTTTTCTCCCATTTCAAAAACTGAAAACTGCACAGAAATGTTGTTGACCGCTTGATGTCCCGAATTAACACATGAGTTTGTGTCGTGGACACCCGCAAGCATACACGCCTGAACAAAATGAAACACCACCTCGTGTTCCTGCAAGACATCTCCACGTGTTCAAAACCTGTCAATTTGTACACAAAACCAGAGCTCTCACCAAGGTCACAAAGCACACACCAGGGAGATGTGCTGTAAAACGTTGTGTTGTCCTCGCACTTGGCTTCAACAGTGATCACAAGCACTAAAAACGACTGTGCTGGAGGACAGAATCACCAATTTTGCCGTTGACCAAATCACTCCGAGTTGCGCTGATCTTATCCCATCTCAAAAGCTACGCAGGGTTGAGCCACGTGGTACTTGGGTGGGAGACTTCCTGGGGATATTGGGTGTTGCAGGCTTGGACTACGAGGCCGCCTGAAGGTGGTGAGAGGACAGCAATGGATTTTGGAATTTGTGTGAAGCTTTGAGCGTTACCTCCTCATGTGCGTTGGCTCCAAAATACTCGGGTTCCGTACCCGAAGCGAAACACTCATGAATGAGATTAGCCAAACAACCCAATGAAGGGATCTACTGAAAAAGTCTTCCAACCCGGTGAGGCTTTCCTGGGTAAATAAACTGCTTAATTACTTGTGTACTGCAACCAAATAAATGATGCAGAGCTGACATATCTACTCATCTGGCCATGTGTTGCAGGTGTCTTCACAAACCGTACTTTGGAAGAAAATTGGACACAAGTTGAAACCAGCAGCTCTAGAAAACCAAGGAGCTTGCCTCCGACTACGAGCAGCTCACACATTCACTGGGAAGGTACGAAGTATGTTCACCGACCGTCTCTACATCAAATCATCAACACTTGCCGTGCAAATCCATAACTTTGTAACGCCCCACGCTCGGAAAGAGCTTTGAATAGTCTGCCGAATCTCCGAACAATTTACCACGCCGCGCCAAACGATAGATATTTGTCCTATCTAAAACATTTTAAAGAGGTGTAAAAATGTGTTTAATTGTAAATGTCGGTTACGTAAATAATATAGCTTAACAGGTGACGTAATTTAGCTCAAGTAAACAGCATTTTGGCAGAACCAACTGCCCATGGTACACCTTTGTTAAACCCATCAGTCACATAGTAGACCATGTAAAAGGCAAAAATTCGCGTGTCAAGACAGAAACCCACAGAAAAAATCCTTACAAGTAATGTGGTTGCCAAATTTAATTTTCCAACTTGCCTACACCGAGACGGTACATTTAATTATTATTATTATGAAAAATGTCTCCTCCCACTTCTCTCAATCATCCCGATTAACTCCCACATCCATTTGGCATAAATTAGATTTGGCCCCAAATCACTGCAGTCCTCACAACAACAACAAAAAAATCTCCCTTTCATCGGATGTGGAAAGTAGAAATGTCTGCTGTGCCAGGAGTTGCCATTCATGGAGGAAGCAATGACTTCCAAATAGAGGGGGTAATGACAGAGGCAGTACAATTTAAAAGTTAAGCAAAAAAAACGTAACTTATCATTACGTAAAAAAAACCTTTTTGGCCTTCAGGCAGCATTTTGACACAAATAAATATATTGAAAACATGCTGCTTATTGTTTAATCTCCTCACTGAATAAGAAAGTGGAAGATCTTGACATAAAGCTTTCGTGACTGCAGGAATTGATATCTACGTGACTTTACCGAAAGACCCAAAGAGTATAAAGAGGAAGATGTTTGTTTTAAAAGTTGTTTCAATGTGTGCATGTGCATTCGTGTCCATGACTGTGGGTACACGTGTCCAAGTATTTTAAAATATAGCAAAAATAACATGGAGAAACTGACTTTTGGAACGAGCCATCACATGCACAATGGCTTAAAGTTATTTTCAATTATTTCTTCCCCAAGCAGTTAATCAGATGGGATTTTGAGATAAAGTGAATGCTGCAATTGCTCAGCCAATGACAGTCCTGGTTTGTTTATGGAAATATTAAACTGGGAGACCTACGCGTCACCAGATGTACGATGTCGTCTTTTTTCAAGGGTCACAGTTCGAATTTGAATTTATAAGCAATTTACAGTTGAGCAGCTTTGAATTCATTCAAATTTGTACAGATGTCCAAGCAGCTGTCAAGGCACACAACATTAGCATCGGAAAGAAAAAAAAAAGCTTTTCTCACAGCAAAAAAAAACACCGCACACACACTGTAACGCACCCTTTCTGCACATCCAGTCGGGGTGCAACATTTACCAAACAAGACTCCATTGCGCTAAACTCGTAGAAATCAAAGCGCGGCACAAAAGAGGGCCTCTGACGAAAAGAAAACACAGCGGTTCGGCCTGCGTGCGAGAAGCCGCCTCTCTCTGGCACACGGTTAAGGGACACGCAGCAGCGGCAGCAGCAGCCAGCAGAGCGCAGCTGTCGGGATTAGGCAGCGCAGGGAGGAATGCTGTTTCATGTATAAGGGAAGCGGGGTCTATGCAAAAGCTCAGGCTTCGCACGGCACTCGATGCACAAACTGCACACGGGGGATGTGAGGCCGGTACCAGACAGGTTGGCACTCGCAGAGACTGCCTGCGAGTTACAGCTTAGAGCCCAGTCTGCTGTGTTTAGCATTGTCATGTTCTCCCCTAAAAAAAATAAATGAGACAAAATATTATATTGTTTTCGCTTTTTCTCTGCTTGAGATCGCCGAAAGTCTTCCGTACATCCCGCCGCGGTTTATGAGGAACACACGAGGCATGGAAAAGCAAATGAAAGGTGCACACACGTTACATACACTGCGTGAATATTTAGGAAATGTGGCAAATGGTGCAATGATTTTAATGAAGCAGATTTATATTGATTACGTGTAAGTTTGCATTTTATCAAGTGCATGTATCTATCATTGCGTAAGCCAACGGCCGTAGTAAGACTTAAACATTTCTCTCAAAAGATAAGAATGTACTTTGAAAGCCATGTCAATAAGAGCACCAAACAAAATATCAACTATTTCAGGAACACCTTCTGTTAAACTGGGAAATAAAATTGTGGTTATAATGAATAAAAGGACATTGTTGTTGTTGCTACCAAACAACAAACACCAGGAATAAAAAAAAAGTCCATTATCTCATTAACCAAAATGTTATTAATATTATTTAATTTCTTTTACGCAGTCAACCAATCCGTCTGTCTACTTTTGCATTTCTCACAAACCATCGTGATGGCAGGAAATACCTTCTGTACAATTAATAATAATACTTTAATTTCATATAGCGTAATTCATGCAAATAGCATCCTATAATGCTGAACATTAATCGTGTATAAGGACCAAATCTCATAAAAAGCCACTTCCAAGCAAATCAAAACTCTACTACCAAGTAAAATAAAAAATGGATAAACGAATTAAGAAATGGAACCAAAACAAAAAGCACAAACAAGAAAGTTATCACAACAGAGAAATTAGTCCATGAGATCACATCCAAGTTGGTGTTGTTGACGCCGCCCGCTGCACAATGAGACGCAACGGGGGAACTGTGTACGTATGTACGTTGAACTTTTTTAACACCGTACGTAGCCAACCGTGCTATAATCGGAGGCGCGGGGTGTACGACAGCACGCACCTTCCGTCCCATCAGGAGTGACGGAGTTCGTGGTAACGGTCGAGCTGCCAATCTTCGCTCCGCCCGGAGAGTCGCTGCTTCCACTCAAATGACTTGGCGGGCTGGCTATCTCCTGCATTTCCATAGACCTGCGGAGAGACGCGAGTGCGCGCCAACGGGGGAGCGACGTGATCGCTAAATGCAGCGAAGGGATCGTGGGGAGCTTGCGACACGGGGACGAGGGGCGCCCCAGGAGCCCGACCACACAATTTGGGGGGTGTCCTACGAGCCGATGGTTCCCTGTGGTCATCTAGTTAGATTACACATGCAAAGTCGCACGGTATTTGCGAACGCTATCGTTATTTACTCTTGCCGTGCTCTGTGCGGCACCGACAACCCATAGTTAATGAAAGAAAGTCATGTGAATGGCCCAATGACGTAGACATCCCCGATTAATAAAAGTTTTAATTTGACCAAGGCTTCAAAATGTTGTGAGCATCTCGCAATCGTGAGGGAGACTGTTGGGAGGGCGGGGGGGGAATCTGTATACCCACAGCGGCTGCAGCGCTGGATAATTGCACACGCATAAAAGAGACGTCAAGCCAGAATAAGAAATCCTCCATCGGACTGCAGCGCGGTAACAGGTTCATGTCCGCGTTATGAAGAGACTAGAAAATCACAAGTTACCATGCAGGCGCTCCCATCTCATCACTACACAATGCATCTCCCCTACTCAAAACATGAATTACGTTAGTCGAGAGTGAGCAGGGATGCACACAAACGTATTCGCGTGCGTTGCCATAGAGCCGCGCCAACCGGGGCGTGCGAGGGAAATTTTGAACGAGCTTACAACGCGAGTGAGAGCTTAGGACGAGCGGGAGCTTAACCGAGCCCTGCTGTGGGGGCTGGATTTAGGACGCGTAAATCGATGCTGCTTGACCACCGAGCCAACAAATATTGCGCAGCTGGCGGCAGCGAAGAGCACGCAGAGGCGTGCATGGCAAAGCGGGGGCAAAAACCCGACAACACGATAGCAACACCAAGTCCAAGACAGCAAAGCGGAGATGGTCAATATGCGCCAGCAACAAGATGTGCCACTATTCGTATGTATTCCTCCCCAAACCCCACAATCCCCCCCCCCCCGCAAAATGTTGTGCAAGCAGCGCCCAGGGAGCTTCTCAGGCCACGTGTGTTTTGCAAGGACGATCTGTGGCTAATTTTAACAATGAGCAAGCAGAGCATCATGGGAAGGAAAGAAATCAATGGATGAAGAAATGTGCTTTTCCTACACAATATCATGTAGGGTTATCTTAATGAACGTGGAGGCACAAGCACATAGCTGTATTCCTTTTAAAATAAAGGATTCATAATCTAACTTAACAGTAAATGTACTCTCAATTAAAAACAATATATGGATTATATAATTGCATAGAGGCCTCACTTTGTCAACAAAATTATAATAATGCACGCTATTTCGTCCTGCATTTGGATGTTTGGCCAGTTCCATTAATGAGAAGTTTGTCATGTGGGAGGACGCCAACGTACATGTAGAATCCCAGAAACCTGTCATTCAAATGTTAACCAGAATTGAACCTGCTTAGCTTCTAATATCTGATGATCAGGGTGCATCCAAAGACATTTGGTTGCACTGTTTTTTGAGCAATATATATGGCTAAATTTGGACACAAAAAAACGATTGGAGTATAATGAATATTACTTGTTGTTATATTCTTATAACTAACTGTTTTTTTATCTACCCCTTACAGCAGTGTGGGGTATATTTGTCCAACGCTATTTTAATGTATCCGCTGGAATGCTGTTCTGTGTCAAAAGACAAAAAAAAAAATCGGCTTTCTTTTCTGATAAAAAAAAACCCCTGTAACATGACGTGTGTGACCTGCAAGGCTGGACGGTGTGTTTATTGTTGTAGTGTACCGTGCATCAGATACGTAAATAAAGTACAAAAAAAGAGAAACCCCCGTGGATAAGTTCCAGGAATATAAAAAAACTATTCTTAGAAAATGTAGTAATGGCCCTTACGACGTGACCTTCAGGCCCAAACAGAGAAGGCTGCTCGCTGAACCACTCTGAGAACTTAATTCGGCTACTGAATGCTGCAACGTTCAAAGTTCATCATTTGCGAGGCACGGCAATCCCTCTTTGCTTATGCGCCACAATGCGAAACACGGCGTGGTTACATTTTCCACCGCGTAGCGCCATTGCCTACGTATGATTTTATCCCCGCCTAGAGGATAAGAGAGCATTAACACATGGTATATCACTCGGCTTTCAACCATGCCCTTGTGATAGCAAACCAATATTTTTTTTCCTTTTTCTTCCCTTTCACAACCAACAAGGTCCACGTATACATTCGTCAAATTGTGGCCCACAGCAGGGTAATGGGCGTGGAAGGTGGCACGGTGAACAAGCCATTGCAAAACGTAGCCTTTTTCTGCGGGTTTTTTTAGTTTCAATAAGGGCGGACCATAATGGCATGCGATCAAATGACAGACTAATTATATAGTACCCAGGAACAAAAATCGTGTTACATAGTGTTACAAACACATTTATTTACAGCCCCTTTTTATCAATCGACTGCTGGAGGAAGGCCTCCCCATACCATGTTTGCCTTTGGTATTTTTTTAATCGTACTTTACCATGCCAGTTAGTGTATGTTGAACTTCTTTCGCAACGTACGTAGCCAAACGTGCTAATCAGAGGTGTGAAGTCAGGTTGACGGATTCATAGCGAGTGCACAAACTACTGTACCACCAATGCACCACACCAACGCATTCATATATATATACGTATGTTTGTTGCTTTATATTTACTGTGACACAATACACTATGCGAGTGAACTAAAATGAATGGCAGACGTATATATATATTTTTTAAATTCAGGATTTATATTTAGAAAAGAACTAACGTTGCAGGCAATTTCCCTTTGTAAATGTTAAAGTAACTAACTTTTGTGGTTCACGTCCCGTGTAAATATGAAACACAAACACTGGTTCTGTTGGGTTCACGAGGTCAGGGGAGAACACACGCACGGATAACCCCGCCCCCCCATTGTTCCTTACCTCTCCTTTTGAGGCTCTGAGGCATCTGACTCGGAGTCAAGTCGAGCCTTCTTCGCCTGCAACACAAAAAGGGTACGGGCGCACGTTGAAGAGCAGACCGCGTCACCTTTGTTCAATGTGCACACGCGCATGGCTTCAAACACACCACCGCCGCGAAGATTTTCACGGTTGTGCTGCAGTACAGCTCTGCCGTGTTTTCAGGTTGTGATGTCTCACGTGAATTCAGTTCCCCGAGGAAGCTGCCAGCCAAGAGAGTAATGCCGAACGAGCTTGCGGTTACGGCTCAAAAAAAAAACACACACATCGTAGAGATTCGACTCTGCCCAAAGGCACAGCCTCTGCTGCCACCCAAAGTCGGGTCTGCGAGCAGGACTGCAAACGTCGGAGGATCACAAAGCGGGTGAAAAATACATTTACGAACTCAAAGTAGAAAGTGTGGCTGCGGGAAGGAAGGGAAAAAAACGCACTCGTGAAAATAAGTGGAGCCAACCGGGCCCTTATCTAACGAGTGAGATGTCACCAGCCGAGAGAGGAAACGCATCCGAGATGGCGTCCATCACGGAGATGGATCAGATCAAATCAGCTCGTGTGCAGGTAGATAGGTGGATTGTTTTATCGCAGATCCATGAGAGATGGTGACCGCTTGGAGAGGCCCTCGTCAAGGCTGTTGATGATTAGATGTTATCAACTCGACCATGGGGGGGGGGGGGGCGGTGGTTCCCTATTCGAAATCAGTGTGAAATTTGCGGACGTTTTGCCATGGGCTTTAATTATGCCCGTGCCTACCAAAGTCCATCGCCAAGATGAGGAAATTTGAGGCCTATGATGACTATGATCTCCTTGCTGCAGTTGGAAGGCATCACTTGTTTAGCAAAGAGGCTGCTGTCCCCAAAGTTAATAATTATTGCGCTCTGCTGGATTATTTTACTTGCACAATGCTATGGGGGTGGGGGGGTGGCGGATACAGATGACCCAGCAGACACCGCAAACCGGCGGTTACAAAAACGGTTTTCTCTCCCCGTCTGTCACGGCCGCAAAGCTCTCACAGGGGGGGAATTCGATAAACTGCAGACCGATTTGAGGCACGATGGCCTTCAGCTTATAAACAAATGTGGATTACTTACTTACGGGCCACCATTCACAATAAGAAAGCGCGTGTCAACTAGGTAATGTTAAATGACCAGCGGCTGTGTCCTCTCATGTCCTGCCACCACAGTCGTATGGTTACCCAGTAATGGGGCGCATGATACATACGCAGGAGGGTTGACGTGATGGCTCCCGTCAAGATGGTTCGAATCTGTGAACGCTGCCAAACACCGACCACCATGAACGATGGATCAGCGGCCGAATGCTGCCCAACGTCAGGGAGTGCGCGGAGTGTGCAACGCGTGGCACTTCAGAGCGTCCCTTCCGCGTGAGGAGCAGTAACGAGTGCGACTCGTGCGATGTTCTTAATATCGGGAAAAAACAAATCGCTCAGCTGTGCCCACATGTGTCCCGTGCGTGCCAGTGACGAGGTGGCCATGGGATCCACCACCATCGGATCGACCGCACGTGTCGTGCGGACCGGCCAGTGGCGGCTTGCTATGCTGTCCGCTCAGCCTCGACCGGCAGGCACCTGCGACTGCAGAGGCGCAAGCCAAATCACGCAATTAACTCTTAATGGCCACGCCTTTCTTCGTGAAAAAAGAAAGACCTCCGGTCTTGCTTGTCGAGGGGCAGGTGAGCAGGTGAGTGCGGTTGAGTCCCGTGTCACTAAGCAACTAAAAAAAAACACTCGGGGAGTCTGCAGTAGAACGTCACTTGAAGTGACCGCGATGGAGCTTTATATATTTAAGGATCTGCATTCGTCTGTTTGTTCGTGGCATCTTCTGCCAGGATACGCAATACTCAAAACCAATTTTTTTACGTAACATACAGCCATCGAACGACCGTCAACAATGGCCAACGCACCACAGTGGCGGCAGCATACACGAACCGTGCCAGCACAGATGCGCACGAGGCCTTTGCCGATTTGGTGCTTGTGGGATAATCTCAATTCCTAAATTGACCAAACGATATTGAGCTGCATTCCTTGCTCCAATCAAGACGCGCGCAGTGTTCAGTCGGAAACCATCCTGACCGCCAGCTGATTACTGCGATTAATACCAAACTTCGAAACGCTCCAAAAGCACCGTGTATTGACCCGCGGACACATACCGCACGCATGCACGCGCACACACACAGTGATAATACGCCCGAGCCGATCTGGCCGACAGCTACAAACGAAATCACTTTGCAATCAGTTTTTTTTCTTTTGTAATATTCACATGATGTAGATCTGCTAGGACATCATTACACACTTGGACCATTACCTCAAACCACATCAGAAACGATGTGGCGGCATTGGCATGGCGCACGGCAGCATTAATTACCCCGTTTAATAGAATGAGCGCGAGGATTTTAACAACTGCCGCGCTAATTAAAACTACTTCTGAGCAACGCACGTCCCGTGCACGTGCGTGCTCACGGAATGTAAATCAAAGGGAGCCTGGGTTTGGACGGCGAACAAAACACGCGGGAGTGGGGGGGCACAGCAGTCATCGCACGGCACATAAACAATAACGGAGCATCTGGTGATGCGACCGTGACACGCTGGAACGCAAACTCCACCTACGCCAAGATTCCCCACTGTCGACCGCTGCCGGGTTTAGGAGGGGGGGTGGGCCCTCCGAATTTGGAGCTGACGTCGGTGAGGTCCGTTGGGGAACAACAGATACCCGAGCGCAACCCGTCGCTTGCACAAAAGAGAAAAAGTGTGCCAGCCAACATCGAGCCACGGAGGGGCTTGCCGTGCAAATTTAGACGTGGATTTCGAATAGCTTACTCGAGCACATACGGCTGAAACATTTCTTTTCATCCATTTGGAAATTAAACGTAAAATGCAATTGTCGAATGTTGGTTTCACTATGGTGTTTTTTTATTGTTTTGTTCAGGCAGACACTGCTTCGTGACCCAGGTCGATGTGACCTATGTCCCTCCCCCCCCCCCCTTGAAAAGGATCCGATTCGTCTGAATCGGCTCTCACCTGGTTTAAATAAAGTTGATGGAAAAGACTTGCTCACATTGCAAACGCATTCCCAGCTATGCCCTACTATGGTGAAAAATTTGACAATGGCCAATTCATTTTTTTTTCTCATCTGAGCTGCGGAGTTTCATAACAAAGACAAAATAATAATCATCTCCGTGTGGCTCATAAACAACACAGCATAAATCTCAGTCACGATGCGATTGGCACATCTCTCTCACACAGGCACAATCAATACCGGCTGCCCATAACTCAGGGAATGTCATAGAAGGGCACAGCTCCTTTCGCACGTGACCCATCCAACCCAGCCTCTGCGATAACCAGTGGCCACAGTTGCATGGGACACCTCAGGTGATAATCACCCTTGCTTGACATTGGCTTATATACTGAACTAAGAGCAATTTTCATTCGGGTTATTTTTTTTTTACTGGATCCGGCAATAGGTTCACACATAGTCATTCGTGCTGTCCATTGTCACCATCATCATCAACTACCATGTTCTATGCACTGCTGGATGAAGACCTCCACACCTGCAGTCGCCATTCCCCGTGGTCCTGTGATTCCAAAGTAGTTTAATGTATGTAGAACTTCGCTTGCACCATACATAGCCAACTGTGCTAACCGGCACACGAGCTAATCTCAACAATGGTATCAGATGGGGCATGTTCCTCGTTATGCCACCCATTCTGTCATTGGTCTCATCCACCAGACATTAACCCTTCTGGAGATGGCTAAGCTCAATTACTTTTGTTACAAGTGAAAATTATGACTTTTGAATTGTCCTGCGATCCATGTGCTCCTCAATTTGTCTCTCCGCAGAATTCCCAGCAAGCATCTCCCCATGCTTCGTTGTGCAAGTTTCAGCTTGTTCCATTTTGTTTTGTCACTGCTCATGTTTCGATCCATATGGGTCACGTGGCATTGCTACATATTCTCCGGCACGTAAAAGCTCGTCCCCAAGATGCCATTGCTGCTTGTGCCCGCATTTTACTTACATATCTACTCAACGATAAATGCAAAAGTGCAATCAGGCAGCGGATGTATGTATGTATATTGAACTTCTTGGAGGTGAGGAGATGACCGTTGATGACGATGGAAGATGGCTGTTGATGACGAAAGCACGCAATAGTGCGGCGTTCCGCTTGTGCACTGGGGAAACTGAGCCCTCTCGAGCGGCGCGGCCAGGCTTTTGCCGCTGGTTTTGACGACTTCAGATTAGGCGGGTGGCACATTCGCCCACGGAGAGTTGGGTTTCGGGATACCCACGGGTGGTGTCGAGTTTATCTCGATGAGAGCACCAGCGTGTATAGATATATTTAGGGCTATGCGCAACACACGTGCCGATTGTTGTTGTTTCGGCGAACCGCGCATGATCTTCGATCATCGATTTTTACCAGACTATTTTTGTGATTATGTCGTGAGCACACTTTTTTTTTTACTGAAAACAGTTTATTTTCCTTGACGCCAATGTATATATTTTCAGTTTAACACGGAGGCTTTCACGACCAATAGTCATTTTACGATCCGCTGCTGGATGAACGTATGGGAGCTGTTTAACCATGCTTCCTCATGATCGGTACGGGTTGCCAAAAGGTGGTGGAGTTCCGGGCCTGTTTAGATAACTAACTTGCCAATGTCTTCTTGGTTCTTTCGGTAAAGTCACGTAGAAGGAAAATAATAACATACTAAAAATAAAACATAATAAAATAATTCTCACGACGTTTCGGCCACAACGCAAGCAGCGTCTTCAGGTGGAGAACAGGTCTGTCACGAAAGCTTTAAATCGAAACTTGCCAATGGTTGCGATCAGTCCAGCATTGTGCCACTACTATCAGTTTTTTATAATGCAATTATTATAAAATGGAAGGGGTTATTTAAAATTTCCCTGATTAAACCACATAGCCGAAGTGAATTCATCAATTTTAAATCACTAAATGTAAAAAATTACAAATACAACATGATACCAGCGTGCAATCATACAATTGCTACGTTTCAGTTCATCCTGATCTGGTCCCATGGTGTAAAGTACAACCTGCAAGTCTTATTATCCTCCCTCTCTCTCTGGTGTCTCTATGTATGTGCTATGAAGAGGAGCTATTGCCGGAAACATCACCTGTTATATAATTTCCCTTTCTAGGCCATCGCGTTGCTGATGAATTTGTTGATTTTTTTGTTATTTGTACTTGAGTATACCACTGCAAACTGTTGCATTCCCAGATAATGTATTTTTTTATCTTTCAGTTGGATGTGTACATATTTACGCCACTTGAGCAAATCAATCTAACTCAGCAAATCTAATTAATTCACAAACATCAATCACATGTGAAACAATTAACACATTCAGACAGTCACCTAACCTGAAACTCCAGGCCCATTTGACATCGAATGTAATCCGCACTCGTTATACACTCAAGTTTATACGAATATAAAATGGATGTGGAATGGTTAACACTTTTCCGTCAACACAGTGTGCTCGTGCGGCTAATGTACATCTACAAAACACAATCTCTGCGGAACATGCCATCCCACGAGCTCACATGTTAGCCTACCTTCAAAAGACACTGTGTAAACTTCAAACTCACCTTGCATTACCAAACTACTGAAGCAGCAGGGTGCGATCCCCCCCCACTCCCGACTTCCCGCCGGAGCCTATATCCTTCAGTGAAGTCACTCAAAGCTGGCGTGCAGTCTACCCTCGCACTGCCAACGCAGACAACGACTGGCAACGCTCATTCCGCCAGAAAGCTGAACCTGGTGTAAACAAGCACTTGTACGCTGCCGCCCTGCTTTAACCAAAAAAAGAAGAATTGCACGGACCCTGGCTCCGATCCGCTATTGCCAATCGCAAACAATTCGTAGCCTTGTACCTGACCCATTACGCAGACTCTGCCCGCGAAGCTTTCAACACAAGGGCTCTGGCCAGCATCTTCGGAAAGCAATACAAGTCAACCACAGCAGGGACTGACGCTTTGATGTCTGGGAGCGAGGAGGCCACGGGAGGAGGAGGAGGGGTGCAGGGAGAGAGTGGGAAAGAGAAGCGCTGGCGGGGTGGGGGGGGCAAGGGAGCCGCCGGAGTTTCCCCCCCCCCCAAGCTTATCTGCCCCGTTGCTGTCACTGCAACGAGGATTTCCGCAGGGGAATTTTTTTTTGTTGAAGCTTGTCAATAATGGGAACAGGAAATGGGGAGTTTGCCAGCTGCAGCGACAAGGTAAGGGAGAGCGAGGAAGGCGAGGAAGGCCGGCCTTCCTCGCTCTCTCCGGCTCGTCGCTCCAAGGACACGCGAAGATCCAAGCCGCGTGGAGGACTCCAACCGCCGGAATCCATCTCCGACCCCGCCGTCTCCAAGCAGCGTTGTGACAGTGTCCAGATTTGACTTCTTCATCATCATCATCTTAAGTTTTCTGCCCAAAGGGGCAGGTCCGTGGCTCAGGCTCCATCCCATCTGATCCCGCCCGCCCCTTCTTGACCCGACCGCCTCCGCGCTCTGTACGAGGGTTCTTGAACTAAAACTACGGGGGGGATAGCCGTGGCAGTTTTTCCTTTGCCGTCTCCCCGGCAGTGCTGTTAAAACTACACACAGTATTGCACTGCGCGCGTGCCACACAACAAACAAGCTAAAAAAAACTTGTCCAGAAAACTGCCTGAAAAAAAACAACCCATGAAAGTCGAAATTATGGCACGAAAAATGGAAGTGCTATGAAGAAATCGTTCCGTTCATTTCATGCGGTACGATGAAGGACCATTGCACGCAACATCACCGATGGAATATTGTTCCTTTAAAGGCAGCGTTGCTGACGAACGTGTTCAGTGTTTTTTTTAAGATTACAACATCGCTGAATTGTCTTAACAGGTTTAAAAAATATGCATATATAGCTAATATAGAGAGCACATTTGCGGTTCTTTTAAGGTGTTAATTTAATCTGATGTCACCTGCTACAACGGAAACACATTTATTCTCAGTCACAGTGGCCGTCAATATTTAAATGTTGTAAATGTGTTGCAGTATATTATTATTTGAATCAATGTATTTTATTGTGCAAAGACAGATTAGGAAATAATGTTGCTTTAGTTGTGTGTTATGTGTGCAATTTCGACAATGTTTGAAGATTTGGTATGATGTCTCTGTTTTTGGAGGAGTTTTATAATCTCAGACAGATATAAAAGTACATGTGGAGTTCTTTTCGAAGCAGAACACAGTAAACAAACGAATGTGTAAAAAGTTGAAATATTCAACAACGAAATTATACATCCAACAACTAATTTACTCGACGTAAAACGTATTTTAATTAAAGAAGCACATTTTAAAATTCATGTTAGCACTTTTTTTCCTCCATACAACACAGACACACAATCCTTCCACTCCTAGTCCACAAGATCAAATGACGTACAAAAAAATCGAGGCTGCGCTTTAAATAGCCACTGGGCTACCTAAATAATCAGACCGCTAGGTAATGTTGGGTCAGGATTAACGGAGACCAACAACTCACACTCTCTACTTTAGTCAAACAATAAAGATCAGTTCTAAACTCTTTAATCTTTGTCCTAACAGTGATGGGAATTAAGCAATTACCACAACCTCGGTATGGTAATTTAATTTAAACCCACCAATCGTGTTAGTCGCGTCAATTTTTCCTGGCTCTGAATTTTCGCGGCCAATTGAAAATATGTTTTTCTATTTAATGTTTACGCTGAATAACAATGTTTATATTTGCTGCATATTAGCACCGCTTGTATTACCACTGTAACCATATCTGTATCACTGCACTAGCGTAGACATTTGTAAACTAAGTGGCTTCACATCATGATCGATGTATTTATTTTCGGTGGCTTTCGGAGGGTTTTCCTAAATGTTGGTAATTTTCCACAAAAGGTACGCAAACAATCCTCGTGAATAGAAATCGAATAATACAGCACGATTATATAATAACGATTGACCATAACCGCTGTTTGTCAATGCGCTCCTGGATGAAGGCCTCCCCCAAGCGGTGTTGGAGATGGGGAGGATGTTTGTACATACTTCACCAAGTCGGTTCACAGGACGTGTTGGTTAAGTGTCCAGGGGGGGAGGGGGTCACAGTTCAAATCTCGCTGGCTACCGATGTCAGTCACTGCCAGGAATGGGGGTGCTACAGTGCCTAGGAGATGTGAACTGCCTCGCCCGGGATGGGTTCGATCCCGACCCTGACGCCTGTATATTTCGAGTTAGCGCGTTCTCTTCGTGGTCGCGTAGATTTTTCTTCGGGTTTTTCCCTCCACATTTAGAAACATGCGTTTAGACTATTTGGCTGCTATACATTTCCCAGTAATAAGCCACTTCATTGGGCTATCATTCGTGCCCAGGTCACTTCTGAAAGAGCTATATAGCTCAGTGGGCCTTACCTAGTAAAATAAAAATAAAATCGTTTTTAGACCTACGCTGAGTTATTAACACAGTTTCCTAACCACTGCGCCACTACTTCCGACCCCAGTTTAGTTATAATATTTTGCCATGATATATGGGTTTGTGTGTACTTGTCTGTACAGTGTATGACGCACATATGCTCCATCTCTGTGTGGGAAGCGTAACCCTTCCAAGGAAAAATAGAAAACTGGACGCTCGTCTAGAATTGTTCCAATAAAACTGTGCAAAACAAAATCGTAATCACAAACGTATTGACACATATGAACCACACATTTTAAACACGACAGCGCAAAGCCATGTTCATCCATGATACTGTGTTACGAGATAGTCTGCTTTCTTTTTCAACAAGGGCTTTATATATATACAGAGCTGTGTAAACTCACAAAAGCAGAAACTACTATACGTGGGTTGGTATAAATCGTAACATTGAAACACCTGTGCACATGCCTCTTATTGGGGAAAACATCAGACCGCCAAGGATGGGCTCATTCAAATTCACATTAATTAAAATCCATGCCTTACATTATAACACAGTATTTAACAACCATGACAAAATCACGTGGCCTAAAATCAACCGTACCAATATATCAACGCATTATTTTCCCTGGTTGTAAAATGTTTTGCCCGCTTCGAACGTACACAATTTACGACAGCATATGGAGTTTAAAGCAGTGGTTCGTGTGCGTGTATTTGATGCATTGCCGTACGCGCGACGCATTAACGAATATGCACATTTAAACCCATCGCAGCCAGTATCACTTTGAAAAGGGTGCTGGAGGTGCTTCGATCCGCCTGACGTTGCACCGTTGAGCGGTAACCAACACGCGTTGTTTCTGCGGGAAAGCGATTTGTCAAAAAGTAATGCCGCCGCAGCCGTACGGCTCGAATATAAAACTTCTGTCTGATAACCAGCGAAGCGAGGGTCAATGCATGAATGCAACCCCTACATTTATGTTATAAAAAACAACTCACACAAGAGAACAATGCAGTCCAACACCACTGAACAGGTTTGCTTAGACGGCAGAGTTTGGGCATTTCAACAAGTTTTAGCTCTTACCAAACTTCCATCGAGAGTGCGCTCCTCACAACGACGAATTCCACGTCTGAGCAAGGGAACAATCGGAGCTGTCCGCACGCACGTGACTTCGCACATGCCGAAGCATGAATTAATCTGCGGAGAAACTAACCCGGGCGGTGGGTGGGAGTTCCGCTGCTATGCCACCCGAGTCCAATACAAAGGCGAACACGGCAGCCGAGTGAGCCCGTTTAGCCGGGCACAAGGGAAACGCACGCAGGTCGTGCGGGAAGGATGCGCTACGGCTGGGTCAATGTTGTGGTGTTCCTTGTTGAAAGTGGACAGTAATAAATGTGGCTGTCTAGGCATCTTGACCTGTGCGCTCAGACTGTATCCTCTATGCATGCACCTTAGCAGCGTTCCACCATAAAACACCCAGCAAGCTTCACAAAACACCATTTCGATTGATAAAAAAACTATACACAGTTCTGAGGAATTGATAGATGCCTTGCACACTGCATTTTCATAAATCCTAGTGTCTGTTTTCTTTCACTGCTATGTTCAGTTATTGTATGCTTTCGCCAACAACATGAATATAAGTAAAACATATTATAGGATGTAATATGATGATTTTGTTTAGTATCATGTATTCTGTATGTGGCCAGAAAATACATGTATGCCCATTTCCTTTGCCGCTATGCTATTGCGTATGCTGTATTCATGTTTTTGTGTTTGGTTGATATAATAATCACCAAATCGTCATTTTAAGAATCTACAGCTGTAATGTACACGAATATTGTTCGTCAAATATTACGACAGACTTGGGCGATTAAATAGGTGTGCATATATAAACAAAGTTACAGCATTTTTTATATTTACATTGATATGTAATATTTACCCAGATATGCAATATGCATAAAAATAAACTTATTTATGTTGTTATATAATACACATTAAACTAAATAATATCTTTGGCAGTGCCTAGGTAAGGTTTTTTTTTTCCCTAAGCATTGCTTAATAAAGTCAGTGTTTTGGCCAAAAAGCCATGAAGCAAGCTTTGAAAAACTAAATAAAAAGCAGCCACCTTGCTCCATCAGCAATAATTTCAATATGTACTGCATAAACACCCCAACAACAGACACACACACACAAATGTACACGTACACCCGCAGAAAACCCACGAGAAGAAAAGAGTTGCTCGCCTACAGTACTGCAAAACAAAAAAACTTGGTACGAACCATCTCATCACGTGCGCACGCTGTATGAATTATAAAATGAGAAGGCCAGCATTTTTTTTTGAAGGCCAGATCGCACAGATAGTATAGTCATCTCCATTATAGTGTTGTGTTACGCCGCAATTTTTACCATTCCTGACGGTGCGGAAGACAAATGAACACCCACCCGTGCACCAAGCACTTGACCTTACAATACCAAATTATGCTTTGCTCAGACAGCTAGGCACGCTGCCTGCATTCTGTACACATGCCCCAAAAGTTTCTTAGCGCGGCCGGGTGTCCGCTCCGCTCGGTTGTTTATTCAACGCATTATTAATGTGCCGCGCTCAATCGCGAAACACTTGGAAGTCTGTGGCGAGCTCCGCGTGCGCGCCTGCTCGCCAATTTCCTCAATGCAACGGAAGACTTGCCGCAGACAGCACCGGCACAGAATTCCCGCATTCAAGGCTAAACGCCTCCAAACGTCCTTCGCCGACAGCTCCGCAGATCTAAGGTATGAATTGCAGATGCAGCCGGGGTGGTTTATGTCGAAGGAAATGCAGCTGCTTCTCCTTCAATACGAGATGGACAAAAGTTAACAGAAGCCTATTCTTCAGATTATGAGAATTAATTTCGCGCCCTCCCTTGTCGTATTTCAAATAAAAAGTTGGCGGTGCGTATTATAATCCCGTAAGCGGGTGTGTGGGACCAGATTTGTAGAAATTAAATTGACAAGTTTGGGTTGAGTCTTACTCTCCAGAGCATCTTATAACATGGAGAATCAGGAAATCATTTTGAGAATCATCCTGATGGAAGAAATGTATCGCCAATTAATATTTTTCCCACGACATCCTTCAAACGGCGAAAATACACTTAACATGTTTATTTCAAGTACACTGTCATGTCATATGAAACAGTGTGGAAAAAGTGCAACTAAACAAAACCTTCTTATTGTACGCAAACATACAGTGTCATGATGGAGTATGGCCACTTAACTTAAAAAATGAAATATATTGCCGAAACACTCGGGGCCCTTATTCCGTGAGAGTTCGCAAGTACATAGTTGCGCCACTGGCAACATTTCCTGGTAACTGTGGGTCGGGCACTGGGATGGCATTACCAGCGGAAAGAGAGACGGTAGATACAATCGTGCACTTACATTTAACAGGGGAAAATAAATGTGTTGTCTCTCTGCTCGAGCAAAGCAACCGAAACAATAAAAGCTTTGATAGTAGGTTTTTACCCTTTTAACTGGTACAAAACTGACACCTTTATTCAAGGCATCATGTTTGCAATGACCACAACACAAGTAGTGTGTTGTGGTCATTGCAAACATGATGCCTTGAATAAAGGTGTCAGTTTTGTACCAGTTAAAAGGGTAAAAACCTACTATCATATTTTGCCACTGGTAAAAGAGATCTCATAGAATAAAAGCTTTGATAATGTTTTTATTTTTTTACATGCACATATTTAGTAGTAAGGTAAGAATAAATAACAAGGCATTAAGAAGCAAAGGTTTAATAATTTGGAAATAGCATCCTGTAAAGTATGATTAGCATGGCTATGTACGGAGCGAAAAAAGACCTACATATAAAATAATAAAATAATAATTATTGTTTTCTAATTACCAGGTAAGGCCCACTGAACTAAATAGCGCTTTTTCAAAAGCGACCTGGCCACAAGTGATAGCCTAATGAAGTGGCTTGCCATGTGGAAATTTATAACAGCCAAATACTCTAAACGCATGTTTATGAATGCGGAGGGAAAAATCAGAGGACCCGGAGAAAAATCGACGCGGCCACGGGGAGAACATGTAAACTACAACTATTCAGCAGGCGTCCGGGTCGGGATCGAACCCATGTGCTCCTGTAATCCAGGCGAGAGAGTTAACATCTCGCCACCGCGGTGCCAATGTACATACATTCTGCCAACTAATGAATTGTAAGATAATACAAAGCTGGAATTTACACATTTATATCACATGTTTAAATTAGAATTCAATCACCGAGGAAAGGTTTATCATTCAGAAGAACAAGTTAATGCTTACATCTCACCATCATTGTCTACTTTAACGTGATTTTTAGCACCACCATAGCTACCATATGCGTATTACAATGAGAACGATCTCACATTCACATTTCTCCAGTGCCTAACCTGTCAACATCGATGATCACATTTCTCCTCCAAACTACCAGGCTGAAAAACTTCCACGAGTAACATTCTACAAAGGTAAACAGCATTTTGAGTTGAGCGGTGGCGCAGTGGCTAGCGCACTGCGCTATAAGTTTGAAAGGCTTGAAAGCTCATCGGATTCTTCCAGTATAAATCAAGATTTTGATTCCCGGTCGCAAATAACATCAGTGGTTCGTGAAATTTCAACCAGTTTCCCCCGCCGCCAAACACCCAAACTCTCTATCTATCTGCTATGACCTGCGTGGTGAAGTATGCTCAAATGACTGCTATGTTCGACATGGCATGAGGAGGTTTTCACAGCCAGTAGACTCAGGGTTGTAATAAAATTTTTATAGTTATTAAACAGTCTGCGAGCGAACTCGCAGCGTGCGAACGAACTCGCAGCCTGGACTCAATCTTACGTCGTTTCACCGCCGCGCCAACACATCCAGTCGCGCACACTAAAAACAATGGCCACTCGTATGCAGGCAGCGCTAACGAACGGATGGGGACCAGTCGAAAATTATCAAAACTGCTGGTGGCCACTAGGCCCAAAGAGAAAATTAACAACAAACCATGCATTCCCCCCTCTGCTTTTCCTTACTCTCCGAGACCACAACTAGGGGCTCCTTTAGTTCCACCAGATTATCCCGGTTGCGTTGATCCCGTGTAGCCTGCGTCTTTTCGTGTTGTTGAACATATAAATAAAAGGAAAACAAACAATACGTGCAATAGTTTAAAGTTACTTTTCAGAGGCCCCATGGGAACACAAATGCTATTTTGATGCTGCCCTCTTTCTATAACGCTGGAAACGATCTCGATAACTTTAATGCGGTCAAAGCGCAACTCTGGCCGGCATGAATGTCAGAGACGTGAACGGCAAGCTACACTTTTACAAGACAAATTATTCACCAATCTAGAAATTGCACGAGCACACGATGTGCTCTTGCAAATCATGTGCACGTCGCAACATTGAGCATAAAAACCCTCACACTACGCTTATTGTACTCTCAGGCAAATTAAAAGTCAACCGCAAATGATATTATTCTTAAAACGAGACGCTTTAACTATTGAAAATGTTTTGGCAAACCAAGTCGAAAAATGAATTATGTTTTATGCATAGCTTTGCCTTTATTCCGCTGACCTTTTAAAACAAACTTAAATTATGAATACGCACCAAGGTTAAATGTGCAACTCATTATAAACACATAGCCAGTCTCTATTGCAAGCAGAGGGATGGCCGGCACGCCGTACGCAATTAGATGCGAGCCGCACAAAGGTCCTGTGTGTTTCACCAAATGCGAGCTGGGAAACGAACGCGAATTAGCGCCGAACACATTGTACGGCAGACGGATAAACACAACAGCGGTGTCTACATCGTCTCACTGCTAACCAGAACGCACTGCTACGGACCAATGGCCCGCAGCAGTGCGGACAGAGAAGGGGAAAAAACGTAAGAGCGACAAAATGGAACGGGCGCAAACACCAACTCGCCGACTACGACCGAGCAAAATCATTCAAACAGATTCTGAAAAAAGTTCACTATTGCTCGACACGATTGCTAGTTCCCTGCCTGTGGTGTCAGACTGCGCTGCTCGCTGGGAGATCTGCGCTTTCACCGGGACTGCTCTGCTGCTGCTGCTGCTTACCGTTCGGGATCACGGGCCGACTGTGCTCCCGTGCGTTCCGCAAACCCGTGTTTCCCAACACTTTAGCCGTCGCCGTCGCTGCCGCCGCCTCCACCACCGCCACCGTCGCATTAACAGTCCATTTCTCGCGCGCGTCAAAAAAAGTATCCCCAGCAGCCGAGGGCAATTGAAACAAAAATTAGCCAAAAAACATCCACATGGTTGGACTGCGGGCAAAAGCTGCGGGTGGACACGGCCGAGCTCGGGGCTCAAAAAAAAAAGAAATAAGGGGTCGGGAGGGCCGGGCGGCCGCCGCTTGAGGGACCGGGAGCTGCAAGGGAGCGACCTCGCTCCGGCGCAGCGTGGCGGCGAATGAGGCGGCGCGAGCGCTTCCCGGGCAGATAGCGGCGGTCGGTCGGAGCGGGGGGCAACGCGGCAGCAGCGGCGTCCGCAGGAAGAAGCCCCCCCCCACTTCGCCTCTCCCTCCGAGCGGCGCAGACTTAACAGACTACGAGGACGAAGCTAATCCACTAAACAAAGGAATCAAAAAGCTTCCTTCAGCATCATTCATTAGCTTAATCCTCCCTCCACCCCACCGGACTCTCCTGCCATCGCCCAAAGGGCCCTGGGCTGAAGCACCCTTTGTTGTTCTTTAGATTGATTTGCAGTTAACGAAAAAAAAAGAAATAAACTAACGCCCCGGCGCAAGGCTCCTGGTTTGTTTTGCTGGGTTTGGAGGAAGTTTCAGGACGAGTGAACATACAAATGCCAAGCAGTGCAAGGCGTTGTGTAGGAAAGTGCAATGGAAGGAAAGAAAGATTCATGCATAGATTCTCAACGTGCGCGACCATTAAAATTTCCCATACACACAGCGCTTGCAAAAGTTCGTGTGTACATGCATGCCTATGCACATCCTGCAACGCTTACTTATAAAGGTACAATATATCTACAAATGTATAAATCATATTTTCAAGGGAAACGGGGAAACATATGCTACATATTAAAATACACTATTTAAAGGTAATAAGTATAACTTTAAGCAAACTTGACCAGATCACAAATCTTAAGCGATGACCGTAGCCACCTCCACACTGATGATGAAGATCATCGTCATCATCATCATTATTATTATTTGTAAAGATCCTTTACCTTGTAGAGCGTACAATAATGTCAGTTCACGGAACCTATGTTTGGGAATCTATTTCAAAGGCACGACAGAAATAAATCTGCATGTCAAGCATTCATATGCGATGCGTCTGCAGGGGCTGCATGATCAACAGCAGGCGCGCAACTATAAAAACCTGCCCAAGACATCCAGAATATCTGTGCTGAATATCTCCGCAACACGGCTATTGGTGGACCCTAGGGACCGAGCTCTCTGTGTTTCTCTCTCTCTCTCCTACAGACGAGGGAAGCACTTGCCAATAGCCGTACATCTGCACTGGAATGAAAAATAAAACTGGCATCTTGTTCCTTTCGACGTTTGTTGCATGCACTAGCTCATTCCTACACACTCGTGACAGAGCAGTATGCGGCAACGTCTTGAAAACATATAAAAAAAAGTAAGCGTAAAAGCTGTTTTAAGTGTACAAAATTCTATTTCGGAGGCCATGCGGACACAATAAACGCGGTGCACATTAACCGAGCGTAACTTTAACCTTTCCTTAATAAATAAAACTTGTCAGCAAATAAAAGGGCTCTGTATGAATGTATAAATATGTTCTCACCAAATCGTATCAGCCGAGCTTGCAGCTCGCATTTGGGAAATGAAAAACACGTGCAGGGAGAGAACTCGGTGTGCGGGACAAATCAAGCGCTGGGGACACATCTCGTGATGCGTTGTATTATTCCCCATGTGATTAGACTGTTAAATGAAGTTAAGAGATACGAAAAATCGTCGCCACTTATGGTCAATGTTGATGATTGTGTATTATTATTCACATCAGGTTGAAATGCATACAAAACGTAAAAAATACAAGCATGTAAAACGTTGATAAGCAAACGTAAGTATCCGCATTGCATCTGTGTAAAAACAATTGAGATTTACACATTTCTATCGCGATGTCAATTCACCGTATTCTCTCAGTGCCCCAGAGATTTCAGAATTGGACATCCTTTGCAAGCAAAAGAAAATAACCAGAAATTAAAAGTGCATGATTCTCAAATTTTTAAATCAACGCAGAAAGGAAAAAAATTGAAGCCAAACAATTTACAAACCCCAACGCATTTCACCGGTCACTGACGGCACCCCACGCAGCCTGGCGCGTGAGCTCCCGCCTGGGCCGAAAAAACTGGGGGCTGCCCGACGCGTCTAACTAAGCCGTAATCGCGCAACGAGCACCATCTCGGATACGGTGACCCCGGGCTCGCAAAAAGCGGAGTTCATAAACAGACAAGCGGGCAAACCCCCTTCCGCTTTTCAAAGCCGGGCGAATATCTCGCCTTACCTCGAGCGGCTGAGACGCAACGGCGGTGGCGGTGGTGGCGGCGGCGGCGTTGGTGGCGGATGCACGCGCGATCTGCGTGGCTATCCTATAGCCTCCGGTGCCGCGAGCAACATTAACACCCCGCGAGCCAGCGTGCCGAGCAGCTGAGCTAACCGCTCGGCGCGTAACCCAAGCCCGCCCGAGGAGCCCTCTTGTCCCTTGCGGCCGGGCCAACAGGGAAGGGCGGGGAGGGTGGTGGTCGTGGTGGTTGTGGTGGGGGTGGGGGGCCGGTGGTGTTGGTGGTAGGGGGGGGGACGTTCGCCGCCGCTGCTGCCGCTGCTGAGGCCGCCTCAAATATCAGGGCACCTATAATTTCACCGTCACGCGCACTCTGCGGCCCACGCCGCGGGAAGCCCCACCATATATAGGGAGTGGTTAGAGGGGACCGTGCGCAGTGACGTTCTCGTCGAGGAAGGTGGGTGGGTGGGTGGGGGGCGAGAGAACGCGCCCGCCTTCCCCAGCCGGTGAATGTTTTTTGCGCACTGGGGATTCACGCGCCAGCGGCACGGGCGCAGCGCACGAACCCCCCGCGAGCGACGCCGCCGTGAGCCGGAGTCGTGCCACCGCTGCCGCCGCTACGGCGCACGCGGCGCAACGCGCGTCCGTGGCGTCGATCGACGGCGGACGGGTCACGGGCGTTAGGCGAGGAGTGCGCGTGCTGCGGTGTGCTTGTGCGTATTACAGCGAATGTTAAAAAGCACTGTGTGCGTGTGCGCTCATATGTATAAGGAGAGCGGTGGTATAGCAGCGGTTAGCGCGCTGCGCCAACACCATTGACGATTATGTCAACCCGTCATGGGCCTCCCCTAGGTCGACTCAAATGAGTACCGAGTGCGGTGTGTAAACATCGCCACTGGAAAGACAAAGGTGGCCCGAGCGTAGTATTGGCCACCCCCCCCCCCCCCCTCAGTGCCGTGCCGGCCTTCATCGGTGCTCGCGAACAGCACTTGCCCCAACAGCCTGTTTAGGCTACACGGGGGATCGTTATCATATGGTGATAGCTTAAGAATTACCATGCTGCGCTACGAACTCGGCAACCCGAGTTCGATTCCGGCTCACAGTCTTCACACCATTGACGATTATGTGAACAGGTCCTGGGTCTCCCCTAGATCAACGCAGCCTGAAATGAGCACCTGGTGCGGTGTGCAAACATCAGCACTGGGGGAGACAAAGGAGGCTGGGCATGGTCCTGGCTACCACCCCTCTCATGCGCAGTGCCGGCCTTCATTGGTGCTCACTAACAGTACAGCCTGTTCGTGCTATACGGGGGGATCTATGTCTTAGACATATATCGTTGGCAAGTGGACTAGGACGAGAAATAAAATGGCATGTGGGTTAAATTAAGGGCTTATTCTGTAAGAATAGTAAAAGGGCAGTAAAGGTGTCACTGGATTAGAAATCAGGTGACAAGACGATGGGCGCAGGAATCCGCATTCACACATTCACGATCAGCTGTGCTGCGAGAAGCGCCATGCATCGCTTAGTTCCTTGTGTACACACACACACCTTCCTTGTTGAGCAAGAGTTGTTTTCTTTATTAATATATATACACGCTACACGAATTTAGTTTGCATCGCTAAACTAAATATTTACAAGCAGCGTGGCGTGCGCGTCGGATAAATTTACGTTTATTAATTGCCACAACAAATTCACGACAGTTTTATTATTCTTCACGCAAACCACCAACCTGCCCCCAAAAAACCCCCATAATAAACAGAAGCATATCGGTTAAAACAAAAGGGGGTAAAAAGCTGGCCGTGGAAAAAGCCCCCCCATCCACCCACCCACCCCTCTTTGAAGCGCGCTTTTGAAGCAAAATTAACATTTTACCCGTGTCACGGTGCCGAGGCCGGACAAAGCCGGCAGGAAGAGGGCACCGCACGCTTGAGGTGAGCCTGGACTGCAGGCTATTGTGGCACGGCCAGAAACCCGATCCGCGCCGCTCGCCCGCTCTCCCGCTCCGCTTTCCCAGCGCTGCTGCCGCTGCCGCTGCCGCCACGGCCTTTGTGACATTCTGCTGCAGGGAAACCTGCGCTGTCTCTGCCCCCCCCACTCCCTGTTCCCCCCCCCCACTCCCAACAACCCTCTCTGCTCCGTCTGTCCAGTCCCGGCTGTACTATTACGATTTAAACTATTTTTTTTATTTTACCATGTTAAGGCCCACTGAGCGATTCGCTTCTTTTTCAGAAGCGACCCGGCCACAAATGATAGCTTAACGAAGCGGTTTATCCTGTGGATATTCATAGCAGCCAAATACTCAAAAAAGCATGTTTCTAAATGTGGAGGGGGAAAAAACAAGAGGACCCCGTACGGAGCCAGAAAGCCGCGTGCGCGAGCAAACGAAAGAGCGAGAGTACGACGGGTGAGCTAACGAGCGAGCGGTCAGCAAACTTTGTCTTTCGCCGATTGCGCATAAGGTTTACTCGGCATCCCAACGCACTTTTATGCATTCATGAGATCGGATGACAAACACGGCCTTGACTTCATTCACAGACAGGCTTTCTTGGCCAACTCGTGAACAGCTTGTTTCGTGGAGGGAAAAATGCATTTAAATTCATTACAAACACGCTCATAAGGTTCCGGCTCAAAGGCTGTAATCAAATCGGCGAGTTTGCTGAAAGCTCGATATTTTTTCTCTAAGTGTTACTGAAATGGCAACGTTTTGGATAAGAGTTTAAAAAATTATACCCATATGCTTGATAAAAATCGGTGCAAGTTATCACAATTATCGTCAATTTGAGTAACTTGATATGCGTTTTTTCTCTTTGGAAAATTGTTTTACAGTATGTACTGGCGTTATTAGTCCTATACAGACGTTATAGTCTTGTCAAATTACACACAGCTAAAGCCCCATGTCCCACCACCATTTCTACCCTGGTTCACAAGCCAAATGTAACATTAGTATTTTCAATAGCACATTCATAAAAAAAGAAAAGAAAAAAACCTATAAATACAATAAACGTTCAACTAAAAAGAAGCATGGCATTTTAAAGACGTACAAAACCTGAATGCTGACCACATCACTCGGTATCAACAAAAGTGTGAATGAGAAAGTGCCGCTGGCCAACACTTGCTTCCCGGTTCAACCACACAAGATGATGGGCGGCTTTCGCGGCGTGCCTTTTGTCTGTCCCGACGCACAAAGAGCCAAACGTTTCAAGCAAAGCCACCGTGAACAACGCACACTCGCCGTGAGCACAGCTTCCAGAACATCGCCACAACCTTCCAAGACCTGGAACACGCGAGCCGTCCGGAGCTGGTCTGAAATGCACTGACTAGGATCCACTGGGAGCAGTGGGGGTGGGGGGGGGCGTCCTGATTTAATTACGCCCAGAATAAATTAAACTAACACTTGGTTCTGTGTGTAAAAGGAGCTTTATTTGCCCATGAGGCTACAGTACGTTGTTATTATTGACTGCTGTCCTTGTCCACAGTACTGTACTCCAACTATCCCAGGCAAAATCACAGTATGTAACTTAGCTCACTTGACCATTTTTTATTTTACCAGGCAAGGCCGACTGAGCTTTATAGCTCTTTTTCTGTAAGCCACCTGGCCACAAATGATAGCCCAATGATGGGACTCATCACGTGGAAATTTATAGCAGCTAAATAGTGTAAATGTCGGGAAAAACCGGAGGACCCGGAGAAAAATCCACACGATCACAAGGAGAACATGCAAACTCCAAATATACAACAGGTATCCAGGTCGGGAACGAACCCACGACCTTCCGCATACCAGGCGAGGTAGTTAAAATCTCGCCACCGCAGCGAATGTGCTTTGGCTGTGCCATGTTTGCTCCAAGGGCAACACCACAAAGCGACCGTAAATGAAATGAACACAACGCGATTGGCCTGCGGAGACAATCCTGAGAACTTTCTCTCGCTCCGCACGATGCGTCGCAACTGCCTACAAAACAAGCTGACCAGTGCGGGACGTACAACACCAAAGCAACAGGCAATACGGGAGCCTCAAATGGCACAACGACGCAAGGTCTTGCCACCACTTCATTCTTTCAACCTGCGCTGCCGTTAGAGACCGCCGGTGCCACAGCTCAATTGCCAAGTGTCAAAACAGCTCGCAACGAAACGGTACGATCGATGTCTGCACCGTTGCAATTAAAACTTCCCAGATGCACCTCCAATTAACACGGTTGGCAACGTACGGTGCGAAAGAAGTCCAACATGCATCAGTATAACTTTCACAGATCTCCTTTTGCTAAAGCGACATGAAATCTGAACGGGTTGTCACCTGATTAAATAAAGGTCGTTACTCAATCCGAATAAAGACACCTCGATGATGAAGGCAAAATAAAATACTAACTAGGTGGCAATGGGGGAAAAAACTGGGATATAGGTTTACAAATAATTATAATCACACCGATGGGAATTGTTTACAATAATGTTTCAATACCAAATACTTTACATAAACAGACACACGTACAGATAAACACTTCAATCTTTTCATTGCCTCCGATTCCATCAGTGCGAGCACAGTTGCTATGGCAGGGTTTACACGGCCACCGCTAAGGCTCGCTCGCTCTCAAACACCGGCTCGGGTTTCACTTACTGGGAGGCAGAGAGAGAGAGACAGAAAAAAAACAGTCTGCAGGATTCGCAGTGCACAAGAAGAATGTTTAGTTTAAACCCAAAAGCAGAAAGTGTCAACAATGCACGTCCTTTGAAGAAAGGAATGGCTACTGGATGGATGGATGGAGCAGCGCGTCAAAGTCGGTACCGGGGAGCGAGAGAATTGAAACCTTAGGAGGCGGCGTGTCCGTTTAGCCAGATGAGACGCAGATCTGGCAGCACGGGTGCTTTGCTTCCAGCGGCACTGGAAGGGTGCCCCCCTCTTAAGGAGACGACGAATCGCACTGCCGTGGACTGTGGCGCGCTCGGGGGACGCGGAGGCAAAACCTCGACGAGGCCGGGGGTCGAGCCGGGAGACGACGCCACGGGGAGACCCGAGGGGAAACGCGCGGTGAGAACGAGGAGGAGGGGGGGGCGCCGAACGGGAGGCGACGAATCCGCGACGCGACTTTTGATTGCCGCGAGCGTGCATAACGATATCGATGTCCTAGGTATTAATAAGCGTGGCTAGCTTGAATATAAGTGTATACAGTACAGATGTATATATAGAATACAACGAGATATATATGTACAACATACTTAGCTGCATCTTTGATACACGGATTTAATGGGCATTTAAAAAGTAATTTTGTATTCAATTAAATTCGATGTGAAAGTGAAAGTCCGTCAATGAACGCTGTGTAAATCAATGAATGAACGGACGTGTATACAATTTCATGGAATTTCACACAATGTGCCCTATTAAAACCTTGTGAGTTATGGGGTGCATGACGATACGTAGGAATTGGCAGAGGTGTGGACTCGAGTCATGTGACTTGGACTCGAGTCAGACTCGAGTCATGAATTTGATGACTTGCGACTCGACTTGGACTTGCATAACAATGACTTTGTCCCACCTATGAGATGTGGACTCGAGTCATGTGACTTGGACTCGAGTCAGACTCGAGTCATGAATTTGATGACTTGCGACTCGACTTGGACTTGCATAACAATGACTTTGTCCCACCTATGAGATGTGGACTCGAGTCATGTGACTTGGACTCGAGTCAGACTCGAGTCATGAATTTGATGACTTGCGACTCGACTTGGACTTGCATAACAATGACTTTGTCCCACCTATGAGATGTGGACTCGAGTCATGTGACTTGGACTCGAGTCAGACTCGAGTCATGAATTTGATGACTTGCGACTCGACTTGGACTTGCATAACAATGACTTTGTCCCACCTATGAGATGTGGACTCGAGTCATGTGACTTGGACTCGAGTCAGACTCGAGTCATGAATTTGATGACTTGCGACTCGACTTGGACTTGCATAACAATGACTTTGTCCCACCTCTGGGAATTGGCACATCCTCATTGAGCCAAATCAAAGCACTCCAACGAGATGGAGGTTCGGTACTGTACGAGTCTTTCCTTGAATCATCATGGGGTATGGTTCTTCATTTTAGATGCAGTTTTACTGAAAAATGTATTTCTAAAAATAAATTTGGTTGACTTGTATTAACGAACGAACAAGCTATTTAAGCTTTAAAATGTGTGTATAGATCTTAAAACAATGTTTCCATTTTATATTAAATGTATGAATATGCATGTTTGCACATTACCACAAACATATTTAAAAACAATCAATTTACAACCCCGTTGTCATCATACTGGTTTGATTGAACGCTTCCCCACACCATGTTGGCCATGGGTGTGTGTGTGTGTTGACCACACTTCACCACGCCGGTGAGCGCAAGTTAGTAAGAGGGGCCAATGGGACCGGACAGTTCAGATACCACTCGCCACTGACGTTCGCCTTGATCGGAAATCACACTCAGCTCACGAGGTGCATGCCACACATCAATGCAACGCTTACCAACTGTGCTACAGTTACAAAATGGGACCTTTCTGGCAATATCAAAGTATGAAAAAATAAGAATCGGTTTAACCCTTTCTAGGCCCTAAAGAAAGCTGTCTCTGGTGTCGGCCAATCAAAGGCAATGCATATATCATCACAGCATGTTTGTTTGCATGCTCACAACAAGTACGTGTGGTTAATGCGAACTTGCTTCCTTCCAAAGGTTTCTCTTTGGTGTTTGAACATTTTAACACCTTTTTTTTATTGCCAAAAAGGGTAGAACCTATTCTTCATTTTTCAAACTGTGCTACCTTATACTCTCAGCGATTACAGCGATGAGGCTGCGGTGAACAGAATGACGCAGTCCGCCACTCTGTGCTGTACACGGGCGCATTCGTTTCATCGCATTCTCCAAAATAAATCGAAATTCCGAATGCTCACCTGGCTTCTCCGTACGTACACATTTGAGCGGAAACCAAGAGGGGCTATTGACGGGCATGTCAGCGGTGAATTTATGCGGGCACACATTCTGATGCGCTGGACAATTTCCAGCCAGGGGCTGTTTTCAAATATGCTTTTCACATGCTGACACGGAGTATCAAGTGAACACGAGCCAAACAAATGAAACATATGTGCGGCAACGTGAAAAAAAAAGTCACGTGAGCGCTCGTACCCCCGCACAGGTGCGTACGCAAAACACGAACATCTTCCGTTGTAAGTCTTTAACAGCCTCGCGGAGTGAGCGCTATTACGTTTGGCACAGCGCACAACGGGGGCGGTGTGGACAGCCGCACGCTTGGCCAACCTTCGTCTCACCAGGTGCCGATGTTTACACACCGTACCAGATACTCACTTAAGGCCCAGTTGACCTAGAGGAGGGGGGGAGAACCGGGGACCAGTTCGGACAGATTCGCGCCACTGATGTGAGCCATGGGCCAGGAAATGCACGTGGAACGCCAGGTTCATAGCGTCGTGTGCTAACCGCCGAGCTAAACCCCCCTTCGCCACACACACAATGCGCTACCGCTCCCCGTGCGCGTACACACGCATCACAGCGGTCCCGCTAACAAACCACTCCCCGTTAACTCCTCTCGTCCACACGGAATCAGCAAAGCCCGGGGTATTAATAGACGTCAGATGATTTCTGGAAACTGCCTTGTCAACAACTTTTTTCTGACCTAATAAACAACAAACACGCGCTCGCAACTGTCCGCTTCTGTCAAAGCCGCATGGCGCGCGCGCGCGCACGCGGTCCCTGCCTTGCTCCGCCAGCCGTTCCACGAATAGAGGGGGGCGCACAGTGGGGGGGCGTCTGGGGCGAGGGCCCAGCGAGTGGTGGCAAAAAAAAACGCCGCTCAGAAATCTCGCAGCGATTCCCCCGTCACACCTCGCGCAAAAAGGGGGGAACGCAGACTTCAGTCCAACTGTTGTGAGCGTGCGCACGTGCCCACACCTCGTTTCTCTTGTGCTGCCCCCATTGTCTGGAACTACCTTCCCCCTAGACGTAAGTTGGTAAGTTGAACTTCTTTCGCACCGTACGTCGTCAACCGCGCTAATCGGAGGTGCGGGGGAAGGACAACAAACTAGACACAAAACGCAGTTCTAAAGTTTTCAACATCCCTTATATCCAGTCCTTGCAACCTGTCATTCTTTTCTACCAAATCTTTATCGTTATTAAATATAAATAAATATATCACCTCCCCCAGCATACTCATGTCCTGATGCTTCGTACAGCAACTCGAGATGCAGCTGCAATTAAGTGTTAGATGGATCAAAATGGCATTTGTGTTCATTCTCAATCTCACGATGCGTACATTGAATCGCACAGGTTACAATGCATTTTTCTCGATGGTGTATGCCATGGTTCACTTTGCTCCTGCAGCTCCTCGGCAACTGGAGGTAGAGGCATTCAAGGCAATGTTTAGACCAACTGCCTCTCTATCAAATAAATATGCCCACCGATTCTGTACAGCCTCTCCAGATTTAGACCTTGTGTAAATCCAAATTACATTGCATTGTTAGGCGCCCTCTCTTACGCAGATTCATATTTTCATATTTCCCTTTCTGCCGTGGCCTTTCCTAGAGACGTCTCTAAATCTAGTGTTGGGGAGGTCTATTGCACCGTGGTGCCAATGTCAAATGGGAGTAAACGCCATCGCTAACACGACGTATCACTTGCATGACGTCCGATGTTGATATTGGATGCAATTTCGCACAATTTTGAGTAATGCGTACGACAGGTAGTGCCGCACATTGCTTTATTGGTGTTTGCCATCACTCAGACGAAGGGGCTCACGATAAATAAATGAAGCGCTCTGCCCAAAGTAACTTGCTCAAATCCTTCTGCTCTGTACAGTGGGTTGGGCCACTTCGAGAAGTAAAACAGATCAGCTTCTGCAATAAGTATATTTCGAGTTGCACTTCAAGCCAAGATGCACTCGGCTTAAGTAACTGCCCAACCAAGTCCTCGGCGGCGGCGCTGCCATGAATCACCGATCAAAGATATCGACTTCGCCCCCAGATCTCAAGTAACAATCAAGAGCTCCACAGTTCATTCCGTTTGTTTAAACAGTCTCGGCCTGAGCGACACTTAACAGTAATGGACCAAAGGGGCTCTTCTCTCCAGTTCAACTTGAGCACTGCGCGTGCTTGCTCTCGCATGTTTGGTTCACCCTCCCCCCACTAAACCCCCCTGCCCCCCCGCCCCTCTCATTCATTCCAAGTTCACCATCCTGCGGAGAAGATCAGCTCGCGATCCCGGGCCGTGATGAAGCGCACGTCCCACCTGTCCCACGCTCCTGCACCAATCTGTCATCTTGTGCTGCCTCTCTCACGGCAAAGCCTCTAATCGGGAATGCCCGCCAACTCCCCCCCCCAACTACTCCTCGCCCTCCCCAAGAAGCGTGCGATCACGCGGTTTGTCCACGCTGACCCCCCCCATCGTTCCTAATTACGGCCTTCCCAGTGCCAAGGTATTATTAGCGTTGACGGAGCGTCACGGTGACACTTGCGCGTTGCTTTTCTCCCTTGTCCCCACCTCGCCCTATAGAACGGACAAATAAAACGCACCCCCCCCCTTTAACCGCACGCCGAGGCTCCGAGTCCTCACGCGGCCAGCAGGAGGGCACAGCGCTGCCCGTGGCGATGATTTACCTGTCTGCTGCCTGGCGGCGGACATCTGGTTAAGTCGTCGCGGGCTGCGTTAATATACTGCGAGGGGCTCGCATTAAAGTTTTGTGTAGAATTCAAAGCACGTGCGCCGACTGGAGGGGCGGGGCCAACGACACGGGGGGGGGGGGGGTCCATCGCTCAGGATTCCTCCGTCTCAGGGCAGCCGAGTTGGGGGTGCGAGTTGAACCCCCCTCCAAGGGGTCGGCGACTCTGCTTCGTGTCCAGCATCCACACTTGGATGCCTCAGACACACCAGCGGTGGGCGCTAGCCCAATGGGGGGGGGGGGGGGCTACCTTTTAAATGTGTAATAAACGACTGGACCACGATGTCTGGCTCAGTGTCCTTTATTCGGTTCGTGCTGTACACCCACACGGCTGTCTTTACTCTGTAGCTTCTCCACGGTGCTGACTCCAATGTCGGCCCGATCCACAACAGCAGCCCCGCTGCTGTTTCTCTCACACAGCCCCCCTTGGCTGTACTCGCTGCAACTCCTCTCTCTCCACAGCTCTGACAGCCTCGTGCTGTCTCCCTCTCTCCCTCCGCAGCTCTGACAGCCTCGTGCTGTCTCTCTCTCTCTCCGCAGCTCCTCCTGGCAGCCACACCGCTGCCTCTAACATGCAGCCCTCTCTCTCTCTCTCTCCGCAGCTCCTCCTGGCAGCCACACCGCTGCCTCTAACACGCAGCCCTTCTGGCTGTCTCCTCTGCAGCTGCACACCACTCCGCAGCTTCCTCTTGTCTTCGGGGTTGGCTCCCGATGGCCGTCGGTGCCCCCCCTCTTCTCACTCGCCCGCGTGGCCTCACTCTTTTCCGCTCACACCCCGACTGACTTCCCCTTCCGGTTTACCCGCTTAAGGACCCGAACCTTCCACCCACGTCACATGACTCCACCCCCCGTGACGTCACATCCGGAAGGTCGCTTACGCCCGCATTACACCACCCTCCCCCGTAGAAAAATCCCAGCCGACCTCGGCTGACCAATAGCAAATCGTAATGCGGCGAACCGAGCTTCCCCCCCTAAAGGACACTAAGCATACAATGTAACAGCAAGAACAACAACAACAACGCAATTAACATCAACGAACGTACAAAAAGCATGCAATAAATACAACTGTAAGAAAAAAAAATAACAAGACAGCAACAATCAACGAAACGTAAGCGATTTGGAACGTGTGCGGGTCGCCGGCCCGTCCCGGACGGTCGGCGGCCCACTCGCAGAACGGGAACGCGATGAAAGTCGAGGAATGACAGGGGGTAATCCCCCTGTCGCAGCTGGAAGTCCACCGACGTCCCGTGTCCCTAAAGAGTTAGTCTTGGGCTTGTCCTGTGACCGTGCCCGCAGCTGGGTCGGAAGGGCTGCAGGGCTCGAAGGTCCCGCAGACCTGGCAGGCGTCCTCCGAGCAGGGCCCCTCGTCCCCCGCAATGTCACGGCCGGCCAGTCTGGAACAGGTACGACAGGCGCTCTAGCAAGATCAATGGACGCAGGCAGGGGAGAGTCAGCAGCAACAGACCCCGGCAAGGCAACATTGGGGGATGACGCATCATGTAAGGGAGCAACATATGGTTTCAAGCGCGACGTATGCACAACCCAGCGACGAGACCCAATCTGGACGCGTGCTGACTGTGGGTTGGGAACCGCAATGAGGCGTACGGGACCATGCCAGGGTTTGTGCAATTTCGGCGAGGTCCCCGGACGTACCTGTGGACAATGAAGCCAGGCTAGGTCCCCAACCTTCCAAGGGCACTCCCCCTCAGACCGTCGCGCATATCGCTCGTTCCGGGCCTGGGCTTTGGCCGTAGCCACGCGGGCATTCTCCCGCGCCTCCGTGACTCGGCGAACCGTGTCCTGAATGTATTCAGGAAGTGGTTTACGAGGTCCCTTCACCCCAGTTCCCAATTGCACATCCACCGGCGGCACGTTTTCCCGACCATACATAAGGTAAAACGGCGAATATCCTGTAGCCGCATGAGGCGTCATCCTGTACGCCGAAAGCACCCCGGGGATGTGCAGATCCCAATCTGATTGTTGTTCACTCACGGTATGGCAAAGCATGGCAGACAATGTCCTGTTCAGCCGTTCAACCATACCATCCCTCTGCGGATGGTATGGGGATGTCCGTACTTTCTTAGTCCCAAGGCCCGCGCACACTTCCGCCAATAATTTAGAAGAGAAATTCCTGCCCTGGTCCGTGAGGAGTCTCTCAGGCGCCCCCTTATCCATAATATACCCAAACAAAAAGGCGTCGGTAATGGCCGCGGCCGACTGATCGGGCAACGGCCAGGCCATCGGCCAACGGGAGAGGTACTCAACCCCTACCAGCAAATATTTATTACCCCTCGCCGATGGTGGAAAAGGTCCCAATATGTCCAGTGCCACCAATTGATTGACTCGAGACACCTGAATCGACTGGAGAGGCGGCACGTAAGGATGTTTCGGCGGCTTACGTCGTGCACACGCAGGGCACGCGCGCACGTGCCCTACGACATCTGTCGCCATGCCGTGCCAAAAATAATGACGTTGCAACGTCAACAAGGTCTTCTGCACCCATAAATGTAAGAGAGTGTCACAATGGAGGGTTCTAATCAACTCGAATCGCAAGGACGTTGGTACCACCAGGCGCCAACGTTCCTGGAACCCCTCCCGCCACATAAGCAGACCATCTCGGAGAGCGGTTTGCGGCCCCATAGCCGTACTCGGACTCCCATTGTCCTTAGCAGACCGCTTCCGCAAGGACACCAATGACTCATCCATCATCTGTTCCCGGATCCAGACAGACCGCGGCAGATTCAAAACCCCGTCAGCCGGTCCCGGTTCCATCGGAGTGTCCGACTTCTCGACGGCCAACGTAAGCGGCTGAGGGGGGTTTGGAATCGGCGAACACCTATGCGTCCCCGACTCACATTTACAAGGGGCGCGCCGCGGTAATCTGGAAAGTGCGTCAGCGTTCACATGGCGCACTCCCTTCCGATGTTGAATTTGGAAGGAAAATTCCTGTAGCGTGTCCAACCAACGTGCCAACTGTCCGGATGGCTGGTCAATTTTAAGGGCATATTGCAAGGCCGCATGATCCGTACGCACAATAAAAGAACGACCGTAGAGGTATGGTCGAAATTGCCGTAGGAAAAAAACAACCGCCAATAGTTCTCTGCGAGTGACACAGTAGCGGGTTTCCGCAGGAGACAAGACTCGGCTACCATACGCCACGACACGCTCTACACCCCCTTTAGACTGTGATAACACCGCCCCAATACCTGTGTCACTCGCGTCCGTATCAAGAATGAATGGGTGATCGAAATCGGGATAATCCAATGTTGGGGCCGTGGCCAATAGATCACGCAGACTCCGAAAGGCCGCCTCCTCCGGCTGTCCCCAAACAAACTTCCGTCCTTTACCCGTAAGGAGATGCAAGGGCCTCGCAATCGTCGCAAAACCCGGCACAAATCTTCGGTAATACGAGGCAAATCCCAAAAACCGCCGAACATCCCCCACGGTGGCCGGAGTCGGCCAATCCCGGACGCACGCCGTCTTTTCCGGATCCGTGGACACTCCCTCAGCACTCACAATGTGCCCCAAATAGCGGACGGACCGTTGCAGTAGGTGACATTTCTTTGGTTTGAATTTCAATTTGGCAGAACGCATCCTCGTGAACACTGTCTCCAGCCGCGTCAAATGTTCATCAAATGTGCGGCTGAAGACAATAATATCGTCCAAATATATAAGACACGTCTCCCACTGCAACCCCGTCAAAACGAGCTCCATCAATCTTTGAAATGTAGCAGGGGCCGCATTCAATCCCATCGGGAGACAGTTGAATTGAAATAACCCCTGCGGCGTACGGAATGCGGTTTTCTCCCGTGAGGACTCGTCAAGGGGAAGCTGCCAAAATCCCGGAGAGGTCCAGTGTGGAAAAGAACTTAGCCCCCGACAATGCGTCGAGGGAGTCATCCATACGCGGCAGGGGGTACGCATCTGCCACCGATATCTTATTCAATTTGCGGAAATCAACACAAAATCGCAATTTGCCATCCTTCTTCTTAACCAAGACGACTGGAGCGCCCCATGGGCTGTTAGATGGCGATATAATGTCCGCAGCCAACATGTCTTCCACTGCCCCCCGTACGTGTTCTCGCTCCGCAGGACTCATCCGATGCGAATTTAATCGAATAGGGGCAGCATCGCCCGTCTCAATGTGATGGTAAAGCAACGAAGTGCGGCCCAAATCCAAATCATCGGAGCTGAACACATCGGAATATGTCAACAACAATTTACGCAGCGCACCACGTTGCTCCATGGACAGGGAAGAATTTCCGTCACATAAATGAGCAACCCAACGATCATCCGAACTCCTTGGCTCGGAAACCCCAGCAACAACTCCCCGGCTATGTGGACAATCATGGGTCGCAAACGCCGTAGTGGCATGTGCCACAACCGTACCGGCCGGGACACGGACGTTTTCTCCCCCCGCATTAAGCACCTGTAAAAACGGTAATTGATCCGGCCGGACGATGGTCTGTGCCCCCACTAACGCCAACCCGGTTGTTATCGTGGCGGACGGTGACAACAAGACCCCTACTGCTCCTAGCCGATCAGGCAGGGGCTTCCGATACCGCAAGGGTATAAGCATCTGTGTACCAGGTGGGATGTCCACAGATGCGACGGACAGCGCCTGCACTTGTACGGCCGAAGCAGGCCGCCCCCAGGGCGACGGCAGAAACGAGATTTGACGGCCCCCCGGCAGTTCAATACAATTCTCATTGATTTTGATCAAAATGGGCATCTTAGCCAAAAAATCGGTGCCTAACAAACAAGGAACCGCCAAAGATCTCGATATCAACACAACACCCGAGGCCGACACATCCCCAATAGATATCTTAGCATCCACCTGACCCACGATACCCATGCTACCCCCGTTCGCAGCGACGCACGACCCATAAACCGGACGCACAGCCCCCGGCGGGATGCCCAACAGATGGAAAATGACATCCGAAATAAGTCGCAGACGCGCCGGAGTCGACCAAAATGCGTACGTCCACCCCTTGTATAGACCCCGGTACAGTGGACGAGCCTGTAGCGGCCGCGACGACTCTCCGTGCCAACTTGCGCCACTGCGTGACCGAGCGACAAGGCCCCGTCGAAGGGCATGCTTTAACCACAACGTTAGGATGGCGCAACGACGGTGATGGGTGAGGTGTAAAGCCTTGCCGAGTGTCTGGTGCGTGCCGACATGCCTGTTTCGGAGGATCTTTAGCCGACTTGACCGGTGCCGAGGCCTCCTGCTGCGGCGGAGCCGGGAAGCGGGCCCAGCAGTCTCTGGCGTAGTGGCCCCTACGCCCGCAGCGGAAACATTCGGCCTCGTTGCGCCGAAGCGCAGGCCTCGCCTCCTGACGGCCCCGTTCTGGTAGCGCCGCGCGCGGTCTCGGCCCGCCGCGTCCCGTCCATGGAGCGGAGGCGGCCGTCAGTTGTTGAGGGCCCCGGTCATCCGGAACATAGACAGCCTGCGCAGGGTTCCACCCCAGCGCATCCCCTTCTTTGACGGGCCCCCCCGTCCACGCCGTCACTTGTTTCCAGCGACGGAGGTTGAATTGCGCATCGAGACACTTAGCAGCCGTCCGGGAAGTTAGCTTCTCATGCCCACACACAGGCATGGGGATCCCTAGATCCCGAGACAGCTCCAACATTTTCCCTAATATGAGAGGCTCGAGCAGGTCCTGTGGCGTCTCAGGATAAGCTGCCATGGCCAGCTCCAGCACCGCACCCCTGAACGCCACGGGCGACTCCTCTGGTGCTCGTTGTCGTTGAGCGAATCGCCGATGCGCATCATCTGGTGGCTCATAAGCATCGGCCATTTCTTGAAAAACACCACATAAAGTTGCCTTCTTATCGGTCGTTATGGAACGGAAGAATCGGACAGATTCGTCGTCCAGGAGAGTCGGCAACACCTCCAAAGCCTCCGCATCGGTCCATCTTGCTGTGCGTACCGCCGCCAAGAAGCGGCAGGCGAACGCGCTCCAGTCCCCACCGACGGAAAATTCTTTAACCGTTGTAAGGTGGCGACTCCGACTCCTCTTCCCGCCGTCTTCCAATGGTGGTGGTTGTGATGGCAAATTCAAAATGGCGTCGGCCCGCGGCGTGGCCAAGATGGCGGTTTGGCGCCACGGAGCGCGCAAAATGGCGGCCTCTTGCCGCGTGGGCAATGGCGGCGGCAAAACAGGCAACGTGGCGGCCCGCGGAGCACCAATTGCATCATCCATCGTCCCTGGCGCGACGAGATGGCATAGATGCGCCAGGACGTCCTTAAGTGCCTCCAGTTGTACCGCCATCGCTTGCCATCGTTGATCCGCGTCTGATGATGTCGACGGACCCGCCACCGCGCCAACATCCTCCACTCCCGTTCCCGTGGTCGCCTCAGCCAGGCTCTCCTCCACCACCCCAACAGGATCCGTGGTTGGAGGGAGTTCGTCGTCGTCGGACGAAGAAGCCGATGCAGGCGCCGGATTAACTTTCTTCCTCACTTGTTTCGACATGCCGTTGCACTTCCGACACCAGTGTAATAAACGACTGGACCACGATGTCTGGCTCAGTGTCCTTTATTCGGTTCGTGCTGTACACCCACACGGCTGTCTTTACTCTGTAGCTTCTCCACGGTGCTGACTCCAATGTCGGCCCGATCCACAACAGCAGCCCCGCTGCTGTTTCTCTCACACAGCCCCCCTTGGCTGTACTCGCTGCAACTCCTCTCTCTCCACAGCTCTGACAGCCTCGTGCTGTCTCCCTCTCTCCCTCCGCAGCTCTGACAGCCTCGTGCTGTCTCTCTCTCTCTCCGCAGCTCCTCCTGGCAGCCACACCGCTGCCTCTAACACGCAGCCCTTCTGGCTGTCTCCTCTGCAGCTGCACACCACTCCGCAGCTTCCTCTTGTCTTCGGGGTTGGCTCCCGATGGCCGTCGGTGCCCCCCCTCTTCTCACTCGCCCGCGTGGCCTCACTCTTTTCCGCTCACACCCCGACTGACTTCCCCTTCCGGTTTACCCGCTTAAGGACCCGAACCTTCCACCCACGTCACATGACTCCACCCCCCGTGACGTCACATCCGGAAGGTCGCTTACGCCCGCATTACAAATGTATAAAATACTAGCAGGATGACAGAGGAGATACTGTATTGCCAGGAGATTTAGATGAAATTATAGAAGAGAAATGTAGACAAAAATAAAGATGTGGTGAGATGATAAGAGAGAGATGTGGGCAAGATAGGGAAGAGATATTCATTCGGCTGTTCATCTTAATTGGCTTGATATGTGTTTTAGGATTTGAAATTTAAAATGGTATCTTACGCACACCCACATTTTGAGTTTTCTTCATAAACCCAGGGGGGCCCTCGAGCCTCTTGGGGCTCCAAGCCGTCGCTGGGTTTGGCTTCACGGCCCCGCAGAGCTCCGGCCGGCAGCTCCTCACAAACGCGAGCGGACGTCGAGACAGACGCGTACAGTAAAAGCCGATATAGCGTCTCTACGCCGCTGCCAAGTTGCCAAAGCAAGTCCCCCCGGCCACCCCCCGCCCCCCCCCCCAATGCTTTAAACTTTTTTTAAGCTTTAGTAAAAATGTTAACTCCGTATTAATGTCAACCGTTGAACACATCGGGGTGGGAGGCGAGGTGGAATAAAAACTCAAGGGGTTTCTCCTCAAGGAGATGTGTTGCAACGAGAAGGGGGGGGGGTGTCACGACAGAGGCGGTTTGTTTCCGCATCGGTAACTCTTCATAACTGTTCATCTTAAGTTGCAATCGCACCTATAGCGCACGACACTGGGTGCGTTTAATCTCAAAAAGTCGTCTATTAGTGTGGATGCGTTCGGAAACACTTGGTACACACTTGTTCATTTGTTTTCTTCATTGATTTTCGCCGAGGTAAAGCTCACTTAAGGAATTTAGCTCCGTGTCACGACTTAACATGTTTAGACCACCTAAAACCCCTAACTTGTCATTAAAAACACCAGCAAGAGCTATTTTATTAGATTATTTAATTAATTTGTGGGGGGGGGGGTACGTGCAGTGGTGTAAGAAGAGAAAAAAATGAGCACAAAAAACCTTCTTGGAAACCCCCCTTGACTAATTTTACAAGATAGTGTTTCACATATGCTGTTCAATTTAGTGGAGTCAAACGTAAAAAATAAACCTTGGGAGAAAACCACCCATGAATTCCATAATTTTCTTAATGCTTTGTTCATCATAAAATCACTTCATATAGTGCAAATACGCATCACGTTTAATACCCAAGGTTCCATAGCGTATACACAACAAATCCAACAACTTGTTGATATATTACGTATATACATTTACGTATAAATACCCAAAACATTTTTTTTCTTAGACAAATCTCTTCAAGGGCCACCAAGCCAAAACTTGTCATTGTTCAATCTATTTTGGGGCTCGATTAAAGTGGCACACAACTTAACAAACATGCACAGAGACTATACCCTGCTTGGGAGTGAGAAGAAGAATCAAACAAGCAAATTCTGCTTTCGTTTTGTAAAGACATTTGATCCTCGGCCACAAACGTTACACATGTGTAACGGCAATTTCCAGCATCCCGTCTTGGGCAGGAGGATCAGATGGCCCTGGTAAACCACAGCTTGTGTGTGTGTGTTGCACCACACACACACAAATTTAACTTTTGGCCAGATCAGCAGGTGTAGGGCCTGAGTCGCATGACTAGTTCATTCATTCACTGCTCCTTCATTTGTGGCGTATCTCACACTTGGAACGATTCTTCAGTTTAAAGATTGTATGTCTGGCCTCTCTCAGTCGGTATTGCCGTGATAAACCGAAGTCATTGCGGAGATCATTTGATGGCAAATGCTTCGTCGGGTTTGTCTATCGAATTTATTTATTGTGTGTTAATGTTTTGACCTCTGTTGATCGTCTTTATTTGCGTACAATTTTTAAGGTTTATATGCATCTTATACTCCATACTATAGGTGGTTTGGGTTAGATCGCGTAAATATCAATGTGTCGTTAAACCCGCCACCACCCGACATAGCCAATTAGTGAGGTACTTGTGGTCTCCACGATTTAAAATAACGCGAGAGAATGATTCTAGCAGTCCTAAGGAGATTGATCGATTTCATTTTTTTTTGGTTTATCCTCCTCCAGACGTTGGGTCGCCGGTACAATTATGCCCATTCTCTCCTCAGTATAATTTAGCGGTGGAAATATTCACCCCCCCCCCCATCCCCCAACAATTCAAGAAGGTGCCACAATTCAGGGTCATCATTCGATCCAACAACCGATTCTTAACATTGCGGTGAATGGTAGCGCCTCCAGTGGCTTACAGTGATAATGTGAACCCATTACACACGACTTTTACACATCGAAAAACCATCGATCCTGTCACAAGCAATTCAAGACGTGTGTCAAGAGCTTAAGAATCGATACCAACCGAAGAGTCTGCATCGTTTCACCCCAGGCCATCCTTGCGAATAAGACTGTCCTGGTCTAATGAGTTCTCACCTGGTTAAGTAAACTAAACCGATCTTCACCAAGTTTATAAAACGCACTGTGCCCAAATTGCATTTTATTTTTTTTAAAAACCCGCACATGATTCCATAAAAGATAAGAGGCAAGCAGGAAAACCTGTTCTTCTGGGTGACGAACGAGTTAAACCACTTGTTTTTTTTTATGAATGCAGCCATCAACAAACCTGTGACAAGGACACGAGAAATCTTGATCTCCAACAAAGCAACGCCCGACTGTGGTGTGGCAAAGCTGGGGTGGTGGCGGTGGTGGTGGCGGCCGCCTGCGTCGTCACGTAATGGACATCACGGAACCAGCCAGGAAGGAGCCCGTTTCGTGATGCCACCGCCGCCGCCGTCTAAAAACGTGGCCGACCCCAACAACCGCCGCCTTCCAACGCGGCGTGAGCGGAAAGCACTCGGGGCAAATGTCTAGCGGGCGGTGATTTGAAGGCGCGGCCGAGAAGAAATTCGACCGCCCCGCGCGCGTTCGTGGAGGAGAGTCCACGCACGATGTGGTGGCGGTGGTGGTGGGGGGAAGTTTGATGTGCGGATTTGCACCCTCGTTTAGCGGCGCGCCGTGCACGACGACGACCGTGCTCGTTGCGTGTAATGATGATGTAGTGGGTGAAGATGATGGTTCTTGATCGGTGGTTCTTAAACCCTGGGGGTGCACGCAGCCCTCTCCGGTGTGCGAGATGCCATTTTTGAGAACCACAGGGGGTGGCAGGATGCAAGTAAAGGTTAAAAACCACCGCTTCTGATGATGATAGAAACCACGTTAATGCGGCTAGTTGCAATGACTGGCGAAACGTCGTGCCAAGATTGTAAATGTTGTGGCTTGGCTCTCCAACACACCGGTGTGCTGTACGAGTAACGAATTGGCATGTTCTGTTTACGTGACAAACCTTACTAATTGGCTGTGTCGAGTGGTGGCGGGTTTAACGACACAGACAACCCTGTCCGTTATTGATGACTGTATAATTCTACATCGACAGTTATATACTGTAAAAAAATTCTACATAGCGACTGAAACACATAGTGGGTTCCTGCAGACAGTCCACCCTTGATACTGGCTTTCTGAGCTGTGGACATAAATGTTCAACAATAAGAAATATCCAGGTGCCTTATTTTGGCTCTACGAGCCTAGAGATATAAGGGAGCATTAGGCAGTGGCAATGAATCCCACGAATTCTGCTCGCCTGTGCAGAAATCCCAGTGTGACACCTAGAACGCAAAGTCGCGCGCATCAAAACAACATCTGGCCGACGTTGCGACGTTGTCACGCGAGCCGCGACCGGGTCCTAGCGTGCCGACGACGGCAATCCATTGGTACGGACACAGGTGCCGATGTGCGCTTCGGCGGGCGCAAGTAGGCTGACGGAGAAACGTGTGACCCAAGCAAATGCGACTCGGCGAGTTCGCAAGGTTGCCAAGGACGCAGGCGAGAGAGACGTAAACGAAGCGAACGGGCACGGTCGGTCGCGTGCAATGGGCTTTAAAAATAAATAAATGTCCCACATCGATCCGGAAGAGGAGGTGCGAGAAGAGGGCTGTGGAGAGAAGATATCGTGCAGGGAACGCGGTATTGTGAAATACGCTGCTATACACAGGTACATAACCCCAAGCCACCGTAACTTTTAAACCGAGCGGACAGCATTTATAAGTTTTAAACTGAAAAAGAGCTCTACAGGATTACTGGCTCGTGGCTTTATTCAATTTGGAGATCTACGACTATTCACTTTTGAGATGGCCATTTTTAGTCGGCAGGACCCGTACATTCTTTTGGAGCATTAAGAAAATATGGGCACGAGAAAAAAATGTAGACAGATGACAGAGTTGTATCATTTTTCAGCAGTCTTTCATGTAGAAGTGTACCTTACAGAAAAAAAGCTGAACATTCATTTTCATTAACGTATTGAGGGTATCTTATATATTTAATCCTGCACCCCCCCCCCCACCGTACCATTTCAAATGCTATAATTGTCTTAGCACTAAGTCACATTTTTTTTGTAGAAATAAATGTAACATTAATGACAAAGTATTTGTGCTCTTCTTCGAATATAAAACAAATGGGGGCGTCACGAAACACACCCTCACCGACACCAAAATGGAGGGGAAAAAAATGTAACCATCTTGCTATTCAGTTTTTTTACGGCTTTAATTACCACAGAAACGGCACCGGAATTATCGTAATGAAAATCCCATTCAAGCTCAGGAAGGCAAAAAAAAGCAGAAGGCGCTGTCCCAACATATGGTGAAGGGGGGAGGCGCAGAGCGCAACACACATGAGCAGTCTGGAATAATGCGGCAGTCTCCCCCGAAAGCCGCAGAAGCCGTGCTCGATCGGCCCACCGTGCCTGGGAGCCTGGCCCACCTGAGCAGCTGTCACAGCCTTGCAACGGAGCTCCGCTGCCCCAACGAGACCACCTACCCAGCACCCCCTTCACCCCCTTGCCCCCCCCCGCCCCCCCCCGGCCACCCCCCCAGAAAAAAAAATCCCAACTTGCACTGATAGCGACCTTCCAGCGAAACTTCCAGCAGTCAAACTTAACCTCCCCAGCCTTGACGCCCCCCCCCCAAACCCACCACAACTCCGGAGCATATTTTTTTTTTTAAACCCCATGGAGTGCATTCATGACTTGGGAGAGAAAGAACGGGACAACTGTTGTATATCCTCGGCTGTCCATCACGGCTGCGTAATCTCGAGATGATTATCAGCCGCTGCATCGTTTCCTCTCGCGAGTGCCTATTCGGACAAGAATGGGCCTTATCATTCTGTGGATTTCACTGACAGACTTGGAAAGATGGAGGGGGATGGAGAGGGGGGGCAAGCAGTTGGTGGTGAAATGACGTGGGGTGAGTTTCGCATTGCAGGCAAGTGGTAGAGAGAAGAGCTGCTGCAGCCTATTCTGCATTTGACTACCGATCCAGGCGGTCATGATCATATTCGGTGTCGTTATTGTTCGGGTAGCAATGTAATGTAAATATAAATACAGTCATCATTGAAGGAGACACAACATCGTGCTAAAAGGGTCTCTAATGCCGAGCGCCATCACACACCGCGCTTTGTTCATTCAATTCATCTGCAGGTCTCGCTTGGAGAGTGGGTTCCACACGACGGGGCCATATTCCAAAAAACGCGATCCACGAATGTGTTTAGACGGGCTCGTGCAACTACAAGACAGCCACCACGAGCAGAAGCTAGGTGTTGCCGTTTCAGGTCATAGGCAACAGGCGTGCAGTGAAATGCTGAGAGCCCTGTCTGCATCACCCAATGCATCGACGAACACGGATACCGATGTGCCCCTGTGTATAATGATAATTTGTGACCATCTGTCAATCCATTGCTGGATGAGGGCCCCCCCCTCCCCAAGTTGTGTCAGTCATGAGAGGTGTTTGACTACACACATGACACAAGAGGGCAGCTTTTTAAAGGGATACATTGGTTTAAGGCAAGACAGATGGCGATTTAGGATGTGTCCCCGATTTGGGGTGAATGTTTCAGAGCTCACAATCAATTTTGGTTGCGAGTCCATAGCGGTGGTTCACATAGACCTTCTTTGCCGTGTCAAGGGACCTTTAATGCCGGCAAGCAGATGGAGATGGGTTTAACGTCCCTCGGAAAAGTTTGGCACCCTCCCAAGATCTGTGCATGCCACGCGGGCAATGAACGCCATAATTGGATTTCGAACCAGTGAGACTATATTCAGTTCATCAACTTCAAATACGTGTACACATCTCAAAACACGCTACACCGAAGAATGTGGTCAGCTTTTCTACGCGTGATAAGTCAAGCACAAACTGATACAATTGTCGAGACGGCTCATTATTACACAAACACACATCACCAATTTCCAATTCTTTTTTCTAACCTATACAGTATTGAAAGTTGCACAATCCCGAGGAGCGAGAATTGCCAAAGGAGACCGCAGGCCTATGGACAGACGAGCAGGAAACCACGATCGCACCCGGCGGCCGCGATGTGTGACCCAGCACGTCGCCCACGACGACCAAACGGAACGAAATTTCCATTTCGTTTTAATTCCACCCCCTCCCCGCCTGATGCACGTTAGGCACAAGCTGGCAAGCTTCTTCTAGCCGTGAGTGAAACGAGGAATGACTGGCATTTCCTCGCCTTCAAAAAATAAGTCCAAATCCAAACCCCGTGTTCCGCGGACTTGCCGGGGTGCCGTGAGCGCGCACGGCTGGCAAAAATCACGCGATTGTTTACAAACGAAGCGAGGCTACCGCTCGAATTTATTGATTAGCGGCGGCGCGCAGAAAAACGTGCGACGGAGATCGCCCGGGCGCGTAGCTTTCCTGCGTTCGCTGCAGTCCTTCGCGCTCCGAGCTCCGGCCCCAAAAAACTGCATCCGTTTTTTTAACAAGCGAGCGACAGAGCTCGCTCGCTTAATAATTCACAACGCGAAACGGGAGTTGTGTGACTAATCCGGCGTCGTAGGAAAGGGATCCTGAACATCCTATTCACGACATATGTCAATGTGACACTACATGAGGTTCCACCGCCAGGACATGCCTCAGGCTATTTTTGTTCATTATTATTGCTGTATGATTTATGCTCTGCATCGCCATCTTTATTTATAATGCACAATTCACAACACAGGCCTCTGTTTACAAAGGCATGGATCGTCAAGTTCAGCCTTTTGCACTGGCAGACAAGTGCTGTTATCAAGTACCGAGGTATCTTGCATCTCAGCCTCCTGGAGTTTTCAAAGAGCAGCCGTAAAAATCTAAATGCAGTATACAAAGTACACGGCAATTCTTCGTTTACCCCGAAAAAGTCTGAGACTCAAGACGTGTTTGGACGTTTGACCAATTCCTTGAGTGTTTTTTTTGCCTGGATTGCGCACAACCCATATTAATTACATGTGTTGTTATATCAAGAGGCTTGTGAAAAGCGGTAGTCATACCATTGACATTTACTGTTGAATGTTCCCGTTCACATAGTGATTGCACAACGGAGATTGTTATAAATCTAAAGCAGACGAGATGCATGGTGGTTGGTGAAGGATTCTCTGAGTATGGATTCTCAGATTGACGACTAACAAACAACGAATAGCATCGACCAGACACCAGGGTTGTTATTTTCAAAACCGCTTCTGAAAAAAACAGAACCTATTTTTCTTTGTTATTCTTTATTTTATAAACAGTATTTTGGAGCAAAGGGAAGTTTAAAATTATTGTTTTTGGTTTGTTAACGTGAATTTTTTTTAATGGCACAAAGAACTACTTGTTACACAGCTAAAGAAACACATGACCCATGCAAAAAAGCAGCAAAGAAAAACAAAACAAAAAAAAAGCCACACTTCTTGGTAGCCAAACCCTGCGCGAATGGGGGCCTCGTTGCAGCTCCAAAAACAATGTTTGCGAGTCCTTAACCGCACTCGCGTTGAAACCAGGCGCTCCCGTACGCCTTGGGATGGAGGGGGCACTTGTGCCGATAGAGGCGCGGCCTGACATTTCGCTCGCGACCGTTAACCACGGTTCCGAGCGATCGCCGCAGATGTGCTCATTAGCCAAGTAGCGCTCAGGAATGCCACCCACAGTAAACATTCCTCGCTTTGACAATATTCCCCCGTGGGATCCGTGTGCGCGCGATTAATTAGACGGCCAGGGAGAGGGGGGAGATGGGCGCGGAGGTTAAATAGCGCTCTGCCGTCACGTCGCCAAGGCTGCTCGCTCCAGCGCTGCAATTATCGTTTCCTCTTTGCCGTGAAGCGTGCGAATGTGTGTAATCTATTAAAGGCGACTTTCGGCCATTAGAAATTAATATGCGAGTCGAGAAGCGCTTATATTTTTTCAAGTAACAATTTCAAGCCATTCCTTGGAATTTTCTTTAACATCGTGGGGTTTAATGTAATGCAACAACTGTAACTAATGTATTAAACGGCGTTGACATTACCGGGAATTAAGGCAAATATGGGTGTACGCAAAGAATCAATGTCACTTATATTTGTAACAATAAAATGTGAAATAAAACTACGAATGGCAGTGCTTCGGTGAAATTTTTATTAACCACTAATGGTCCAGGATATTTGTTAAATAAGGCAGGTTGTTTACATTTGCGTATTCATTCCAAGACATTTACAAGTACAAAATTAATCAATAATCAGTAGATAATAAGCAGACGCATTACAATTTTGGGGGGGAAAAGCCTCACATTTAAATATTACAAGATATAATATTACACCCTCCACTGAATGTTGTGACGCATGTCACTTGTAATGGTTCCAAAGTGAACAAAAACACATTTTGTTAAATTATAAATTTTTGTTGTACGGTAAAAAAAAATGAAATTTACAAAGAACTCCATAGCACAGCAAGTAAATTTGTTTTTATCGGACCAAATCGCAACCGCTGCCCCGGCGCGCACACCGATGAGCGTGTAACAGTTACCATCCCGTACCGGGGACAATGAGCATGTTGTCACAATTTCAAAAAACTTCTATTTTCCATCGCATCGGTCCCCCCCCCACCGCCAATTCCTCCGTCTCCCTCCGAAGCTCAGCAGAGCTCCTGGAGTTAAAACCGCCGACTCGAAGTTCAGACGCTGCTCTGCGGTGGCTGCTCTGCGGTGGCTGCGCTGCGGTGGTGGCAACAGCGGCGCATGTGGATCAGGGATGGTGGGGGGCATTTCCCCGAGTGGGTCGGGCAGGCGCGCGCGCGCGGGGGGCCCACGACGCGTGCGCCCGCGAACCGAGAAAATAAACGCGCGTGCGGGCGAGTCCCTCGCCTGTGAATCGAGGGTGCTGAAAGACCAGCGACTGTATGACACTGTAAGCCACAAAGCGCTACTGTGGGCCCTTCAAACTGCTTGCCACCCCCCTCCTCCTCCTCCCGCCACCACGACCACATTTCGCCTCTTTATTGAATCAACATGTAAAACAAAAGTAGCGAATCGCCCCGCAAACACATCTCACGCCTCGTGTGTCACGTGGGCCGCACCGACCTGCAAAGCGGACCCAGGTTGGCTCGGCGGTAGAGCGAGCGGCTCACAAACGAGAATGCTGCGAGCTCTTATAGTCTGGTCGGAGGGATTGACTGCAACCCATCATAATTTCTCTCCTTACCCCCCCCATCCCCCCGCGGTCAAAAAAAAAGTAACACTTTGTGAGCAGTGGTAATTCTATAGATAGACTCACCCCTGGCCATAGGAATGTGTAAGTTCCACCTCTGGCTCAGGGCTGTAAGACAGGATATGAGCACCACCTGAATGCTCATTGGAGAAAGGAATCAGCGACTTTGTTTTTACATTAAATGTCAGGCTGGTTGGCCCCGACTAGCGCCCACTGGTTGATCGTCGTTTAAATGACATTGAAGAGTACTTTTAAACGTTCACAAAACGGTGACATGTTTAAATGAACAAACAATACACTAATTAAGGAATTTTACAAATACATGTATTTGAGAAGTTCCCTGTTATCTGTGGTGATGTGGGGCGGACCGATACATTGGATCCTATTATCCATGGCATTTTGTGCAATTTTACTCCACGAACGGTTTTTTCTGAATATTGTGGATCACAAGATGAATTTTCCACATAGCTCCCCTTATCTCTGAACATTGAATATCTCATGGGAAGCTTTTCCGCAAAGCAGCACAATAAAAACAGATAACTGCGGATAATCGCAAGAACAGGGACACAGATAACGAATTTTTTTGCAAACATTACATTTCTCAAGGATAATAAGAATCACGGCTAATATGCTCGCAGATGACAGGATATCTGCAGTAGTCAGGTATATATATATTTGTTTACCCATTATAAAAGATAAGACTTTCGTTGTTCTGAAGCGAGACCATATGGCTTTGTTATTAGGCACTGTGCTGCCAAAGCTGATAGAATGGCCAAGAAACACAACATCTGCAGGAATCCGCAAAAAAAACAGCAACTTACAATGAGTAACACACAAACCCGTCTCTCGTTGCCGCCTTCGTGTCAACTCAATTGTCATGAAGGGGGTTTTCTTTTCTGTTAAATTGCCCCAAGCTGGACGCTGAACTAGTTTATACACGAGCGCATGACAACAGGCGCTGGGAAGCGGCCTTTTAAAGCTTTCGTAAGCGCTCTAATTGTTTATTTATTCGCCGACGTACTTAATTTGCCTTGTGGAGCCGTCCAAAGTGAACACTCACAGAAATAACGTTATCCATGCGGAGCTGGCTTGGGAAAACAAACAGGTGCAAGCCTTTATACAACACGTCATCTCTTTTTTATTTGTTGCTTTTTGGTTAAGCGTACCAACAACACCCTCGGTGCACCCGACTGGTGCCGAAACCGATGCGGTTAATGCAGTGTATACAAATATAGCGTGAAACATTTAGTGCTGGGAGACTTTGCAATCATGGGAAACTAACCGACAGTCCTGCCACCGGCTGTGGCGAAGCTGCAAGGCGCGCTTTGGAGCGGATCGACAAAATCCACGGGGGTCTGCAAAAGTGTCCGAGAGAGACTTCATGAATTATTGATGCAGTTTTCTTCATATGCGTGCCACTGGCTCTTAATCAATAATTAATGCTAATCTGATTAGGGTGCGGGATTTCATTAGGCTAGAGTTTTAATTAAAACGGGGACAATGGTGCCTTTGACATATGAACCGAGAGCGAGTCAGCAGAACGCACCCAGGAGAGAAGAGCCACACAATGGTGGGACGCGTCAGAGGTGACTGCATGCAGAATTCATGGCCTCAGAGAAACAAGGGGCACAAGCAAGGATCGGATGGCAGCACTGAGTGCAAACCTTGGAACCGATTACCCCTCCCGTCAGCACAGCCCATCCCCACCCCCTTCCTCCTACACCCACCCACGCCACGATTTGACAAGATCTCATCGGCCGCTTTGCACGGTGGCACATGCTGTTGAATTTCGAGAAAACTGAATGGTCATTTCGATATTGCAGCCAGAGAGAGGCGGATGTCATCGTCAAACCAGCCCCATGGCCCACCCAGTGTTGAAGCAAACTAATTCAACTGTGATGAACTGAGCAATGTTTTATAAACAGCGTTGGGGCCGCAAAGAATGATTTTGAATAAAAGTTACATATTGTACCTCTGCATCCAATGTGAACAACGACAACAACGTCGAATATTGTCAAAACAGCGCTAACTTTTTTCACATCAATGTAAAAGTGGTAATTGTATCTGGGAGGCATTATTTCTTGGACACGGATTTCACTCGTGCAAAAGCGATTCAAACACGATTAGGAAGCGCACCTTGAATTGGCGACAGTAGAGCTGTTAACATCATTGTCTCTGCGTTTATTGAAAAAAATAAAAGGAAATCTGCCGTGGCACAATTGTTGACACTCTGGACTTGCAATCCAGAGGTAGCCAGTTCGATTCCATCTCCTGGCACGGCGGTTGAAACAAAGGTGCAGGTATTTTTTTTTAAATCCTCCACACACACACCTGTCCAGCCTACGGTATAAATGGCTACACCACAATTAGTCGGCCAGCAGACGCTTGAGGTGGGTGGGGTAGAGTGTGGGCATGTCCAGCTCTATCAAAGAGTAGGCCGAATGCCCTCTCGACGGCCCTCTGGTGAGAGCTGGCAAGCAAGCGATTTTAGGCGTGAGCAAAGCAAATTGCCGGGCTGCACCTTTAACTTTTAACCGAGAAACAAGGGCAAACGTACCGTGCGGCAACTTCGGCTGCCATGCGGTTTTTACATTCGCGTGTGCCAATTCGGTGCATTCATCACAGGAGGATTAATACACTTCTCACGGTTACCGATTCCTTACTTTTAGAACCGGGAAATATTCATGAAATCGGTTCATAAATGCCGGTGAACCAGTTGATATTGAACGTTACAATTCGGAACCAACATTGGTGCTCATTTCACTCGACTGCTTAGCAAAGTGAGAAAACTAAAATAAAACGTTTTTTTTATGATCCCGTTGTTTTACTCCGCGTGAAACCTGCGCAACTGCACCTGACAGATGGAATTAATTACCTGAAAACAGTGCAGTGTCCAGAACACAATCATATTGCCTTTCTAAGCGTGTATAGAAAATAAACCAATTCCATCCGGTTATGACCTCGGCAGCAAATGTAAATTCATTACGAATCCTACAGTGCTGTGATTATTAACTGTTTATTTGATAAATGGGCTGCGCTTAATTTTTTATTTTAATTGCAGGTCCCTTTTCTTTCACCCAAGGAAACCATTCGACACAAAGTTTGTTTTCACATTGTAAGCGGTGGCGGAGGAGGCCGGTCTGGGGGGGGGGGGTCCGTGAAATTAAGTGCGTGTGGCAGTTGGCCCAAAAGTCAGTGGCGGTCACACATCTGTGATAAGTGGCATGATTGGGAAGCTTGTGAACAAGCTCTTACACACCTGTATCCAACAAACACACAGCAGGTCCATTTAGACCACAACTCTCTTTCGCAGGCAGCTTCGGTAATGGCAGCAAACTAGCGCGCAACAAATTTATCATGAGTTGGTACACATTTTTGGAAGAAAGTTCTCACTTTATTTCGTTCGGTTGCACAACAAACAGATGGAAATAATTTCTATGCATGTACGTATATTAGCTGTTAAATACTAGCCGAGCAAAATCAGCTGGAAAAACATTTCCCCCCTCCCCCCCCCCGCTGGAATTTTTCCGACGAAGATTAAAACTTATTAAGGACAAGAGTGTACTAAAAACTATAGGTTTGTGTGCACGCGTGTTGTGTGGTGCACGCGGCTGCCATGTACGTGTCCACATGTTCCAATAACCAAATGCGCACATGCAAGCGAAAACGTGGATGAGAACCCATCAACATGCAAAGCCTTCTTGCGATGAAATGTTAAAACTCTTATTAAAATGCATTGATTGAGCGATTTATTTTATTTGTTTAGAACTTCGTGCAACTTCGTGCAAGTAAGGAAGTTACAGCATATAACCATATATATTTATCATCATCATTATCAGTCATAATCAGTCCACTGCTGGATGAAAGCCTACACAATCCATTTCTTGCCACCTCCCAGGGTCCTGCAACGCAACAGACCAACTAGAGCCGATTTCATCGCTCCATCTCCATAACGGGCATCACGAGCGCTACGAAATTGCTGACATCAACAAACTGAGAATCGCCAGATATAGCGGCACGCACATACAATCCAGCGACTCGGAAATGGGGGTTGGTGAATCACGCTGAGATCACACGGGTCAATACACGAAATCAATACACAGCTGCATGGGTGGTGAGGTGCCTATACGAGGCAGTACAGCAAGCAGGTTCGTCTCTAATTGTGTGCAATTTCAGTTGTCTTTTCATATACATGAAAGCTTCTTTTATTTTCTGGGCATTCCAATTTCCTGCCACACTCAAAAAGTCTCAAGAGGGAATTGGGTCAAACATTGAAAAAACATTCCGTAACCTTGGTGAGGCTTCCCTGTGTAAATGCAAGTATTAACAAGTCCTCGTCTGAGCAAAGTGGAAAGTGTACATATATAAGTTGATCTTCTTTCACACCGTACATGGCTAAACGTGCTAATCGTAGGTGCGGGGGAAGGACAACAAACTAAACACAAAAAGCAGCTCTGAAGAAATTTGTGTTCAATCTAAATTTAAAAGTGCATAGCTTCCAGTGGCTTACTAATATCGGAAGGAAGTGCGGTCCAGGTGGCCGCAAAGCGCATCTGAAAGTGCGCGCTGCAGTGACCATGTGTTCGATGACCGGAGTTTGCAGGCTGGTTTATGCTCCTTGATGAGCTTAGCGAGGTATTGTGGTCCATTTGTGGCAAGCACTTTGTGTGTAATGAGTGTGACCACCTTACGAACGTATTCGTTCAGCAAATGGAAGCCAATGCACAAATGTGTGCTCGGTTTGCCACCCATCCTAATTTTCAGAGAATTATCTTCTTGTTTGAGGTGGATGTCCTGGTGTGGGGAATCTATACATCTTCCCGAGACATTAAGCCCCAGTTTTTGTTAATTGGTGTAATAATGACCCAAAGAATATGAATTCCTGCAGTCACGAAAGCTTTAAGTCAACATATCTCTTCATGTAGTTCTACCCTCTCACCGTATTGCACGATATTCTTCTTCCCAGGCGTATACGTCCCGGTTATTTGCACAGTACTTGAAACGTGGCAACGCTCCGGACAGCACGGACAAAGATTGCGTGAGCCTGGTCCCACCAAAGTTGTACAACAGCACGAGCATCAAACACGGACCGAGTTTCTCCCACCGCGCTCTCACCCCGGGCACGGCAGCAAACAAAACACTTGATGCACTTGGGGCGCGTTCTTTCACAGCGCAGAGAGAAATAATGCGAATCCACACGTGACGAGAAGACGGGCGGGCGGGCAGGGGGGGGAGAAACTCGATCACCGGCCACTGCTTCGTCATTCTCTGCTGCATTATTTATGAACACTGTACTCAAACCCCCCTTCAAGGGGGGTTGGGGGGGGGCCCTCCTCTCCTCTCAGATTTCCGCCGAGAGCCTCGGTGCCATTTAAAGAGCTCCGGTTCGTAATTTACACTTCACAACAGACAAAAAGAGTCGCCCGAAATGCCGGTGCCACTGCAAATTGAAATACAACAAAACGCAATCGAACCTGTTTTTGCATTGCAAAACAAAACGAAAGACGGTGGAGGGAGGGGGAGCTGTGAGAGGGAACCGAGTCTGATGAAATATTCTGGTCGAACATGTTTCTGACAAACGTTTCTAATGGCTCTTTTGTTTTAAACGCAGCTTAAAGACAAAAAGCTACCGGTCATGGGAACACCTCCAAGCTGGCCCTAACCTACCCCCCTCCCCACGGAACTGTGTGAGTGCCAACATGAGATAGATGCCGACAGAGCAGAGCAAAAAGGACTCCAAACTGACCGCCCCCTGCCACCGAAGCGTGACCGGGTCCCCCTTTCCCCCCACGGAGTTTGTATCTCTGCATACAGACCCCCCGCTGCTGGTTGTAGGGGCCTCTCCCAACATCGTGCAGGTCACCGTGGGGGTCGCTTGACCATATTTTACCACGCTGGGGTCGGTGTGGGCTCGGAGAAGGCAGCCAGTATAAATGTGGGGAGCATGGAAGGACTAATATCTTCTAGAACTGCTCGTTGGGTTTAGTTTGTTGTCCTTCCCACGCACCTCCGATGAGCACGGTTAGCTACATATGGTGCGAAAGAAGTTCAACATACAATGATGGATTTTTCTGTACTGCCCTCTTCTGCCCAGCACAAACCCATGCAACAGCCCTATGACAACCTGTTTTATGTATTACGAGTGGTGTTTTATGTATAGCCTTTCATGTGTGGTGTTCATCCATCCAAGCAAAATCCGGGCTCAACCACTGTTTGGTTTCTGAGATCTGGTGAGATTGCCGCATTCCGGGTGATTTTGTCAAAGGCTCTGGAAGGCGTGAAATCTATCAATAACGATAGAAAAATACAATACCACCTGCTTACCGTGTGCGTTTTGCATTAATGCGAGCTATGATCGATAGAGAACTCTTGTAGAAATCTACTTGAGTGCTAAATGTGCGATGCGCCACCTTGCCGAGTTTCTATTTACAGCCGTTTTGTCAACCTTCTACGGGACAAAGGCCTTCTCACTCCGTTGCTCATGGTGCTTTCGTGACTATACTTCACCACGCTGGAGGGCGCAGGCTGGTGACGGTTGAGGCAGAGGGCTGGAAGCCAATTCAGACATCGCTCGCCACAGATGTTAGCAGTGGATTTCAACCCCATGTCACCGGCTTAAATGGCGCAGTGTGCTCACCATTTTACCACCTATCTTGGTAGACTTTTCGTAATAGATCAAAATAACTAATAAGTACATGGTCACGTTTCACCATGTATATTTGTCTGGAACTGGTCATTCATTAAATCGTGAGGGAAGCCAATAGGCAATTTGTTAAGACCCCTATTAAATCAGGCACATACGCAAAACGTTCGAAAGGCGATGGATTTCTATTCACTTTGATCACATGATCTAGAATGGATGAGGGTGCTGGGATGCCTCCCGTATGCAGACGGGTTTTCATAATCTGCTGCAAAGCTATTCGGCGGGCAGCAGAGGGCACTGCAGAAAAGCCTTTTTATTGTGCTGTACTTCTATGATCTCACATCCACGCTCCCAGCCTTTACCAACACGTGTTGACCAGGGCGACAGAAGTGCGGCCGAACAACCCCCACGACCCCCATGGCATGGGGAGGGGGACCTCATCCAACAATAGATTTACAAAAATGGCTCTGCAGATACTCTTGTACATTTGAAAACAGAGTTCCCATTTTTGTCACGAAACATAAGGTACAGATTTTGCCCATTGACCAACCCATAGTAGAACACCATTCATAGTTACTTTGCGCAATGCCAATAATGATAACTGGCAATCGCACAAGCGCGGCTTTGAAAAGTCCAGTCCCGCTCCACCCGACCTTCAGCCCTAACCAGGTTTGTCAAAATGCTAAGGTCAGCAGTGGCCAATACAATTCAGTGATGAAAACTGTGTGTGTGCATGTGCTTCATATTACTGACCAATGGCCACAACCCGCCCTTGGAGATCAGAAAAACCTTGAATGAATGATGGACCGGCAGTTTGGAAGAGACCTTTGAAGTTGTTAAAGGCAAGACAGCAAAGTGATATTTTCTTGGCTATTGGCGTTGGAATGATTTGCCGGTCATGCTTTAAAAACGTATCGTTTTATTGTCAATGTAATTTTGCTCGTGTGCTCACTTGGGAATGAAACGAATGATTTGCGGTAGACGTGAGGAGCTACAATACAGGAGTGTGGCAATTCCACTTCAAAGATATGAAGACCTTTCAGTTTGCAATTATTAATCGTCTTTAAACACGTTTTCCTTAGGCCACATGATACCACGAGAAGGAGGGATGGATATACTCTCTAGAAACGTAGGTATGCATTTATACATTGATTAAAATCAATGAGATACATGCACCCAATCATCCTTGTGGAAATATATTAAATTTGCACACTTGTAATCAGGTCACATGAACCCCGCAGACGCTGGTTGGCTACGTACGGTGCGAAAGAAGGTCAAAGTACATACATAACTAAACCATACTATATTTTACGAGGTAAAGCTCATGGAGCTATATCAGCTCTTTTTCAGAGGCGGCCTGGCCACACGTAATAGCTCACACCGTGAGAGAATATAAAGTAGCAGTCAAATAATCTAAACGGATGCCTCTAAACATGGGGGATAAAACTGGAGGACGTGGGGAAGAATCCACGTGACAACAGGGAGAGAGAACACGCGAAACTCCAAATATAAAGGCATCGCCAGGGTCAGGATGGAACCCACGACCTCCTGCGTACCAGGCGAAACTGATCTCACCACCGAGATGTAATGGAATGGAATAAAAGCATACCGCCACTGCAATGCACAAAGTAATGTATGTACGTAAAACTTCTTTCGCACAGTACGTAGCTAACCGTGCTCATCGGAAGTAATAAAAAAAGAACAGACTTGAATATGGTCACGACCCTTAATCGTAACAATTTATCTAATTGCTGGGGCGGGGTGGAGGAGGGGGGGTGGCGGTAAATCACTACACCATGTCATGTACACGGTGCAAGTCTAACGATGCACCGCTCTCTCTCTTAAGAATCTGTGCTTAAGCTTATGATAGGTACGTCCAATCACTCGTGTGGCGATCAATATTTCTGATTCATACATTTTGTTATTGTACGTGAATGGGCATATCCTCTGCCTTGCGGTATGGTGGTGGCTTTTGGAACGTGACCCCTTCATATCGGGCCACCACAACATTCACCACTATATATAAAATAAAGAATCAAATTATGGAATTGAATTGCAACTCTGAATGGCGACAATGCATCTAATCAAAATGGGCCAAAATCGTTCAAAAGGCAAACGCACCTAAGCGTATATAACACTGCGTGCACAACGCACGATTGAAGCACACGATCGGGAGGTGAAAACATCTGAAGCGCATGTGCCGCAAGTTGTGCGACACTTCCTGGAAGGGCACCCAGTTCCCTACAACCGTTCAGCTGACCCGCCATTCACTGAAAGCCCCACATTGTATGCCTCCTTATAATTTATCCCAATATGCAGTTTTCATTTAATTAACTCCACCCTTCAAAAACCGCATGGCATTTTGGCGACGAGCCAAAATTTGGCAACAGTCTCACTTTATAATTACTACAATTATATATAAGGCCATACCCCCACCCGGCTCTACAGAAAACATGCACCGCACACACCACTGCTGCACTGACCTCCAGCTATTCTGTGTATTTTGACTGCAACTAAATAGCGAAGGCCCCACTCTGCAGGACACTCCCAGAAAAGTGCGCGTTACATAATGCACACGGCTACCTTCTCAGCAGACCCAGCTCGTCACATCGTGCATCGGTGTGCCGTTTCGTCGGCGTGATCGTGACGGTCAGAGTCGTGGTTTTTGTCGTGAGGGGAAGAGAAAAAACGATCGATTCATCAAGAAGGCTCGCTCTGCTCTGCACCACCCCTCCCAAATTGTGGCGTTCCCTTTGACCCCACCGTCCATGAAGTCAACTCCCTGCCCCTGTTCAAGCCCAGGATAAAACCCCCTTCATTTTCTCCTCTGTCTATGACCGTCTCTCTCTTTATAAAAGTACAAAATAAAGAAGCTTCCTCTTCCCAGGTAGCCCAATTTCCCACTGTTTTGTACAGCCATGTGTTATATGAACATCTAAATATTGGATTCTATTAATTTTAAAGCTCACAATATCAGCACCGAATCTGCATGTGTAAGAAAAATCCATGTTTCTCGATTAGTACATGTTGTGTGCGTTGGGGTCACATCGCCGCTGCATGTACGAGGGGCAGTACCGTAACAATGCGTCACGTAAACACAATTGTGTGCACTGCAGGCAACTTAAAAATAGAGGACATACAGTAAAGAACACCCTCAAAAACTTAAAGTGCTACATTTATTTGCTTTATTTATTAGGATTACAACTCGGCCAGTATTTGTAAGGTTACTCAAACCACCAATGAAAATTTTCACGCAACTTTTAAATGTTTCCTCTCTGCGCACAGAAGCGCCCTTCAACGCACGCGCTTCCATCCTCCCCGAAACTTCCTTCCTCATCCCCCCCCCCCATCCCACAATCCCAACAGCTACTCCCCCAAAACTCCTCATTCATTCCCATCACTCTATCCCTAGCAGCATGGCATCTCTTCAAATCCACTGTCATCTCAATGGGGGTGGGGAGCAGTGGCGCAGTGGTGAGCGTTCTGCACTATGAACCCTGTTTAGCGGAATTCGATACCTGCCCAGGGCTAATATCCGTGACAAGATATTGTGAACCAGTCGGCCCCCTTCAGCAACATGCACCGAGAAGAATGGTGAAATATGGTCCAACAAACGATCGTGACCAACGGAGCATGGAGCCGCCTTCCACTAGCAGGTTGACAAATGCTTGATTGTATTTTTATTATACTCTTAATAGTGTATTACATCCTGCACATTTTACACAAGCTTACTCGAATACTACGAGTTTGTTATTATAGAGAGGAAACCGCACAAGAGTACATTTACTCAGATGATACATTACTGGTGCCAGGAAGATGCTGCACGACTTGAGTATATTGGCACAAGACAGAGGAAAGTGGAAACAAATGACGAAATGTGCAGTGGACACCAATCTGCCCATGGATCGTGATGACGATGATGATGCCTTACTCAGAAATGAGTTGTAACACAATAGTGCGTCACGATTTACGACGCAGGAATTGGCTCGCGCTCGTCGCTGCCCTTCATCTCGGAGGGGATGAGAAGGGGAGGCAATTTGTACGTCGTAAAACGGCGCTTCTCGTGCCCTGCAATGACACGCGGCGGTCGGTAAAGAGCGTCGGTGCGCTCAGTGGTGAGGAGTCGTGCAGCGCAGTGCTGCGTGCGCAGGCGATGGCAACGTGGACACGCACATCGCTCGCTCACACACGACACGCACATCGCTCGCTCACACACGACACGCACATCGCTCGCTCACACACGACACGCACATCGCTCGCTCACACACGACACGCACATCGCTCGCTCACACACGACACGCACATCGCTCGCTCACACACGACACGCACATCGCTCGCTCACACACGACACGCACATCGCTCGCTCACACACGACGCTCACTCGTGGCACTCTCCTGTCTCACGACACTCACTCACAGAAAACAAAAACAACCCCACGCCCCCTTCCGCTCACTCCCCCCCAACCTCCAACACACTCATTCGCAGGCTACACTCCCGTAGTACAATCACACTCCCGTAGTACAACCACACTCCCGTAGTACAACCACACTCCCGTAGTACAACCACACTCCCGAAGTACAACCACACTCCCGTAGTACAATCACACTCCCGTAGTACAACCACACTCCCGTAGTACAACCACACTCCCGTAGTACAACCACACTCCCGTAGTACAACCACACTCCCGTAGTACAATCACACTCCCGTAGTACAATCACACTCCCGTAGGACAACCACACTCCCGTAGTACAACCACACTCCCGTAGTACAACCACACTCCCGTAGTACAATCACACTCCCGTAGTACAATCACACTCCCGTAGTACAATCACACTCCCGTAGTACAACCACACTCCCGAAGTACAACCACACTCCCGTAGTACAATCACACTCCCGTAGTACAACCACACTCCCGTAGTACAACCACACTCCCGTAGTACAACCACACTCCCGTAGTACAACCACACTCCCGTAGTACAATCACACTCCCGTAGTACAATCACACTCCCGTAGTACAACCACACTCCCGTAGTACAACCACACTCCCGAAGTACAACCACACTCCCGTAGTACAATCACACTCCCGTAGTACAACCACACTCCCGTAGTACAACCACACTCCCGTAGTACAACCACACTCCCGTAGTACAACCACACTCCCGTAGTACAATCACACTCCCGTAGTACAATCACACTCCCGTAGGACAACCACACTCCCGTAGTACAACCACACTCCCGTAGTACAACCACACTCCCGTAGTACAATCACACTCCCGTAGTACAATCACACTCCCGTAGTACAATCACACTCCCGTAGTACAATCACACTCCCGAGCCGGGCCCAAAGTGCCGCCTGCAGGAAGCTGCACGTATCATGAAGGAGTGGGGTAATCGCCATCTACCCGGGTCCCGACTGGCCTGCGGGATTACACAATGGCTCGCCCTCGGCCCGACTCGAGCCGCGCAGAATCAAAGAGCGTAGAGGCAACGCCGAGCGGCGCGAGTCGGGTTTCCGCGAGGTGGCCGAGTTCATTCGGCCAGTGACGTTGTTTACCACGGTTTTTTTTCATACGATTCCCCGGCTCAGCCCTGCCAGCGCGCTTATCAACAGAAATGATTTACGAACGCACATTGGTCAGGTTGTTTCGTCTCACGCATCGTTTCTACTTATTAGTCGTTACTGTATTGCACGACGGGCACGAACAAATTAAACGGAAAATGCATAACTAGCCTTTCTCATAACGGCATACTAAACTATTTCTTTTATTTTACCAGGTAAGGCCCACTGAGCTATATAAGCTCTTTTTCAGAAGCGACCTGGCCACAAATGATAGTCAATTTAAGTGGCTTATCACGTAGAAATTTATACCGGCATGTTTCTAAATGTGAAGGGAAAAACCGAAGGACCCGGAGAAAAATCCCCACGACCACAGGGCGAACATGCAAACTCCAAATATACAGCAGGCGTAAAGGGTGGGGATTGAACCCATGACCTCCTGTATACCTCGTGGACAGCTATGCCTAAAAACATTCAAGTTGCAGCGGCATGATACATTTATAAATGGGCTAGAATGCCAGGCTTAAATATAAAAATAGGAAACGATACGTATTAATAGAGCACCTCAAGTGTACCACATCTCAAGGTGCTGCAAGGGGAAAATGGAGTTGTACGTTTCGATTTAAAGCTTTCGTGACTGCAGGGATTCATCTTCTTGGTTCGTTCGGTAAAGTCACGTAGAAGGGAAATAATAATTCTAGATTTGAAGCTTTCGTGACTGCAATGATTCATATTCTCAGGTTTTTTTCGGTAAAGTCACGTAGGTAAAACATTAAAAGTAATGAAAGTAAAATAAAACAAAACAAAAATAAAAATAAAATTCACGACGTTTCGGAGGCAACACAAGTCTCCGTCATCAGGTGGGACCGTCACAGCCAGATTAGCTGCATCAAGTGAAGCAATGATTCAAAATGTAATCCCTTATAAGCAAGTTGAAGGGGGGGAGGAGAGGGGGGGGGAGTTCATCAGAATGTGGTAGCCAATGAATGGAACGTATCGGGAGGGAGGGGGGTGGGAGGGGGAGGGAGCCAACAAAATCCGTGATCTGATTCCATCTGTGAAGGATGTCGTTCCTGACTTACAGTATCCTGGAGTCTACAAATTGAGTTGCATTTGTGGTGATTGCTACATTGGAGAAACAAAACGTCATGTTGCTGATCGTGTCCGCGAGCACAAGTCAGATCTGAAACACGGCAGAACTGATTCTTCGGCCGTTGCCGATCATTGCTACAACTCGGCGGGCTCTCATGATATTGTCTTTTCCGAGACCAAGGTTCTCTGCAAGCCTCCTGGCTACCATCAAAGGTTTGTACACGAAGCCATACAAATATACAAACAGACATAATTTCAACCGTGATGATGGGTACAAACTCAGTAATCACTGGAAAGATGTTATTAACCACGCAAAAAAGACTTAATTACACTTTTTGGACCATCTTATCTGACAGGCACTATTTTAATTTACTTCACCGTGTGTTAACATCCCCAGTTATTTTTAACAGTACTCTCTTCATTTTTCAGCCTGCATTGGTATAAACATGGGCATTTTCGTTCCTTTGTTCTATCATGTGTATCAGACCTCCCCTCCCCCCTTTCTGCCCATTGTGTTGGCGTGCGCAGCAGCCGCGTCCAAGCCGTCGCCAAATGTTTTGTTGGCTCCCTCCCCCTCCCACCCCCCTCCCTCCCGATACGTTCCATTCATTGGCTACCACATTCTGATGAACTCCCCCCCCCTCTCCTCCCCCCCTTCAACTTGCTTATAAGGGATTACATTTTGAATCATTGCTTCACTTGATGCAGCTAATCTGGCTGTGACGGTCCCACCTGATGACGGAGACTTGTGTTGCCTCCGAAACGTCGTGAATTTTATTTTTATTTTTGTTTTGTTTTATTTTACTTTCATTACTTTTAATGTTTTACCTACGTGACTTTACCGAAAAAAACCTGAGAATGGGAAATAATAAAATAATAATAAAATATTTTATCTTATTTTATAATATAATTGTATTTATTATTTTATTTATTATATTATCATTAGTATATTATTTTATTAGTTTTTATATTGTTTTATTTTTATTATTTTATTATTTCCCTTCTACGTGACTTACCGAAAGAACCAAGAAGAGGAGTTGTACGTTTTATTTTTTTCCATGTGAAGAGACAGTCCGCCATTGGCAGAGCGGATAAGGAAGTTCTTAAGTCTGGATTTGAACATCGGCAGGGAGTTAACAGCACGAAAGGCTGAAGGACATTCCACGTTAGGAGATTAGGAGGGGCAGCAGCTGAGTAGTATGATTGACGTTCCACTGAACGAAGGTTGACTGGGGGGGGGGCTCCGACAGAAAGCTATGTTTGCCGAGGTGAAGAGTGCGTGCCAGAGAGTTCGGTCGGATGAGAGGGAAGAGAAATCTGTGAGCAATTCCACGGAGAAACTTGTAGACGATGATGGCGACCTTGAAATCGATCCTAGATTGGACTGGGAGCTAGTCGAGCGATTCGGGTATTGAGGTGATGTGGCCTCATAAACGGGGTACAGTTAAGGAATGTAGCAGCAGCATTTCGATCATCTGGAGTTTCAAGGTGAGGAATATGGGGAGGCCACGGAATGGAGGTCGTATTGCTCGTACAACTGGCAGTGGTTGTTGGACCTTGCAATATAAAAGGCACGGTGAGACACAGGGCAGAGGGATTGATCTGCCACTTGTCCAAGCAACACAAAGAGGTAATGAATTCTAAAAGCCAAACTACTACTGGCTAAGGACCAGCAATGGAGGCACTATTACTGCCCAATGAGCTGGTCATTGCGAACGTGAGCCTCCCCTGATGGGAGGAAAGTCAAACTCACCACACGCCAAATACCGTGTATTTATAGCCATATAGACGAACGGGGGATGTGCTGGTAGCGAACACCTATTAAGACTGGAATGGTGCATGAGGGTGTGGTGAGGCCAGCACAACACCGGCCTTGCTTTGTCTCCCCAGTGCTCGTGTTTACACACTGCACCAGGTACTCATCGTTCATGTAAGGTTGGGTCGACCAAGGCGGGGCCCCAAGGCAGATTCTGACGCCACTTGCCACGGACATTAACCCGGGCTGAGAATCATACTCAAGTCGCCAAGTTGTGTAGCACAACGTGCTAATCACTGCGCCACCGCTCCTAATGCTACACACACACACGCGCGTGCGTGAACACCAATAGCCGGCCACCATCGCGTGGCAAACCAAGAAAGATATAAGGTTAACCGACGCCTATTAATCATGTATGAGAATTACATTAATTGTATGTAGTGCCCATAGCTTTGACATTAGGTAAGAAATATTTGAACGAGATGGTTAATTACTATGGTAAACGCCCCAGGCAGGATGACGCTCTTCCCAATGACAAGGTACATACCATGGGATGCCGAAAATCTTACCCACTTCCTCCAGGAGTCACTAACAGGCAGCAGTTGTGCTGTAGTTTCCTATTGTTTCCTTTCCTCATCCCTTAACATTTCTTAACCCATTCCCAAACAACTTTCCACAATTAAGGACCGCGACGAAACCGTCAAAGGAGTGTTCGACTGGCGAGGGGGCATCCATGGAACACAAACAACGGGCGTTTGTATCTTTTGTTTACGTTTGTTTTGCTTTAGACCCAAGCATTTGAGAACACCGTGAGACGAGTCTGGCGCATGAGCCACCGAGGAGGGGACATCTGTTTTCAATACCACCGGTGACCTGTGTTACCACTCGCAGCCACGCTGCATGACCAGCTCGGCTTTAACTGCGGCTCTGCCGGCCCATGCAACAATTCATTTCCCTAGCGATGAAAATCGGCAAAATTCAGGCTGTAGAAAAAAAGTATTTTCATTTTTACGCTCTCAATTACACAGGTTTCGCTTGCACCAATAATCTACATGTAACAGTTATCTAATTTATGCAGAGTTTGCTAAAAGTAAATATTAAATTGTTGTTTAATGCATGTAATGTAAGCTTAATAATCGATAGTACGCGATGAATGGCTGCATCGCATACAACTTGTTTCTTAATGGTCACTTGGAATGACAAAGTTAAAATTGTTTGTTACCATAATGTGCCCGAAGTTTCATAATCGATCCTTTACCTTTATCAGTGACTAGAGCTGACCACCACCAAGAAGAAAGGAGCATGGATGGGGTAATTGCTCACTCAGCTCTCACACACACACAGACTCCTTCACCCACTCACCCACTCATATACTCACACACTCATTCACCCACTCACCCACTCATACGCTCCCACACTCATCCACTCACCGCTCACACACCAAAACTCCTTCACTCACTCACCCACTCACCCACTCACACACCACAACTCCTTCACTCACTCACCCTCTCACATTCTTGCACTCACCGCGCACACTCATTCACCCACTAAAGGACCCACTCACTCACACCCATTCACCTACTCACACACACACTCATCCACCTGCTCAATCACACACTCCCTGTCTCTCACTCACCTACTCATTCATCCACGAACTCACCCACTGAAGGACCCACTCACTCACACACTCACTTATCTATATACTTGATGATCCACTCCCCCGCACACCGTCTTGATGGCTAACCATCGGACAATGGCGTTCACTGCATCGCACACTTTCAGATGCGCTTCTATGGCCGTCTGGAATGCTCTTCCTTCTGGAGCTATGCACTTTTAAATCTGGATTGAAAACTAATTTCTGTAGAACTTGATTTTTGTGTTCAGTTTGTTGTCCTCCTACACCTCAGATTAGCCCGGTTCAGCTCCGTACGGTGCAAAGAAAGTTTAACACGCAGACCCTCAATTACTCATTCACCCACTCTATTGCACAGACACACAAAACACACTCCCTCTCTCTCACTACTAATTCACCCACTCACCCACACGCTCGCTCACTCGCTCTCTCGCAGCGGGGCTCAGGGCACACATCGCGTCTGCCCTCCGTGGTCACACCGCTCGCCCCGTTTCCTGGGCTTGATTCAAACCAGCAGCCACGACCCGCCCCCCCAGAGTTGACAAAACGTACATCGGGAGAGGAAAATAACAGCTTTGCAGCTGTCCTGAGCTTGACAACTAGGGGTCAAATCCTACTACCCATAAAACACGGTTCGCGAGCCAGTTTTTTTCCGGGGGTTTTTTTGTCCCCCCCAACTGCATCGCGGGCGTCCGAGTTTGTTTTCGCGTGTGCGAACGCGCGCGTAGCTAAATTTACGCGTGGAAGCCTACGTGAGCGAGCGCAAGCGCACGTGCCAAACGCGCGTCGTCTGCACGTCTGTGAACGCGCGCGCATCTCCGCGTGCGTATTTACATGGGCAGATTGCGTGCAGATCAATGTCACCGTGAGCCAACAATGTCGTTTACAAAACTTGCAGTTACATTTACTCAATTCACGTTGACGGAGAGAGAATTTAAATATTAGTTCAGGAATTTTATGCAGTTCTAGAAATAAATAAAATTCAGAGAGCTCAGGAATTGGACCGACTCTCGGATGAAGAGACGGAAGTTCTGGGCGTTACACCTGTAGAAATCAACTCTGCCATTCACATTGCGAAACAAGGAAAGCTCGTAGACCAGATCGTATAACTGTGGACATGATCAAAGAAGCGGGACCAATTGCTAGATAAACATAATTCGTCTTGAATCTTGACTTAAAAAGCTTTCGTGACTGCAGGAATTCATATTCTTAAAGTCTTTGGGTAAAGTCACGTAGATATAAAAAAAAATATGACGTTTCAATTAGCTATTTTTTCACCTGATGACGATTGCTTGTGTTGCGATCGAAACGTCGTGATATTTTTTTATATCTACGTGGCTTTACCGAAAGACCCAAAGAATATCATTCGTCTTGTTCGCAAAATGTTTACACGGAAATTTAATGCCTCAATCATAGAACGATACTTCCATTATTATTCAATAAACTAAAAACATGTTTTAAAATACTTCAAAACTACACATCATTAGCCTCTTGACACACGGATGATACACATTCAGGAAAGGTCATTGGAGACAGAATAACGATTAATCTAGTGGCCAACTAACAACGAGAGGAAGTAGGTTTAGGAAAGTTTTATCTACGATCAACTACATACATATTGTTAACCAGATTCTGGGGGGAAAAGGTAATGAATTGTAATTACAATTCTAACTAGCCTTTGTAGGTTGTGAAAATACATTCGATTTGGTCTAAATTATGTGCAGTTACTAAACTGAATGCATGACCCCATGGAGATGAAATGGTGCCTTCTGATGACCATCCTTACCACAATTTGTAATAACGACTTCACATTGAACTCGGCTTTTGGAAGATTTTTTTTTTAACCACTGAACCTCCATCAGTAATTTTTTTTAATCTATATCACATGAAGCTTCTATTTTTAAATGATAACCTCTTTAAAAAGTGTTTTTACACCAAACTGATTCAGGTCTAATAAAAACCGAATCAGAATTCAGAGTATCCGTGGAATGCATTGGCTTGCACTTTGATGGACAAGGTCGTTGCATGGCAGTTGTGGGAAGCGTGGCAAACCGGCAGTGAATCACTCGCGATGGGGGTCTTAGGGGATTTGTTTTTACAGAGTCATCAGACAAAGCACGCACTCATGGCCCCAACACGAGTGCCGATTCCCGATGCCGTTGCGAGTCGCGGTCAATGAAATGCACCCTGTCTTGCTGGGGATCGTAACTCAATGTGAAATCTGCTATGACACCATTCCCCCACGGCAGGTGCACACGCACAGGCCTTTTGTCAATCCACTTCTGGATGCGGCCTGCCCCGCGCCGTGCGGGTCGCAGGGGACTCGGCAGTACAGGTTGATTAAGACGAGGAGTATATATGTGCGAGCATAGTACAGTACAACAATAGATGTTGATGTGCTGCCGCCCTCTGCAGCCCACAATATAACAGCGCAAGCCATATCACGACTGGCTTATGTAATATTAAAGTGCAACCTGCTTAGCTTTCACGATCTGACAAGATTGGGCACGTTCTAGATTTTTTGGTCATATTTACGCACGAGACAAATAAAATACAAAGAAGCCTGTAGAGCGCCTTAACAGACTTTTGGAGCAAGTGCTGTTAGCGAGCACCAATGAGAGTCGGCACTGCACAGGAGGGGGTGGGTGGCCAGCACCACCCCTGGCCACCTTTGTCTCCCCAGTGGCGATGTTTACACACCGCACCAGGAATTAATTTAAGACTGAGTGGACCCAGGTGGGGCCAAGGACTGGTTTAGACAAATCGACACTGGAGTTGGCCGTGATCGGGAATCAAACTCGGGTCGCCAGGGTTTAGAACGCAAGCGCCGCTAATCGCTACACTATCTCTCATACAGACACCTATGCACAGCAAAATTGAGAAATAAAAAGTAAATGGGTATTGCAAAACGTGAACTGAAACCACAGGACATACCGACACAACAGAAAACACGAGGACGTGTGCACGATCACCTTTTATCAAATTCCAGCACAATGAGGTGCACCGCTCAGGATGGACATGTGAGCGCCATGCGAAAGGGTGCAAGGCATTTGGAAACGGGCACCCAAGTGTTTTGAGGGATATTGAACGGGAGACTTGGAAGTGAAACGCTACACCGCTTGCATCACGCGAGGTGTAACAAATATGCGCAGAAGCTCACGCAAATATGTGAGGGGTCAGAGGGCAATTAACCAAGTCGTGGATTTTAAATGGTAGCGAACGATTTGATTCGTATGAACTATCGAGAAAAACTGAAACGTTTATAAATTATACCCATTTTGCCCAAACATTAAACTCGTGAATTAAAGGACTCAATTGTGAACAGGTTTTAGGAAAGGTATACTAAACAGTGCAATCAAAATTTTGCATACCACCAGTTACGCATATTCTGAAAAACCCAATATCGTATATTCATGGTGGCATATTATAGTACACCGATGTTTTGGGTTACTCCGTTGAAAATTAAAGCCGGAAATGTATATTTGCATATTTAAATAAATATATACACAGGGTGGGCGAAAAATCAAGACACACAGGGTTATTTCATTTATTTTAACACTGTCATTAAAACATTTTAATTGTTTCAGTTAATGTTAAGTATTATGATTATTAATAGATTTTTTTCTTCTTCCTTATAAAATGACATTTCAGAATGGAATGACAGCTGACTGAAGATGAATGATTTCAATTGGTTTATATGTATACTTATCTTTCGAAACATCCTAAATTAATTTCAAAAGATAATTCGCGCATGCAGTATTGTTAATGGCAGTCAGTTTGAACATTTGTTAAAATAAATTAAATAACCCTATGTGAGTTGTTGAAATCAATATAATAACACTATGTGTCCTGACTTTTGAGCCACCCTGTAAAGTACAACCTGAATAGGCCAGGCGGTTCAGAGGTCAGAGCACTCTAGCAGCATTGCCGAGGGCACCTGGGTTCGAGACCAGGTTTCAGCTGCGCAACCACGACAACACCAGGTTTCTCAAACGTAACGGGTCAAAAGTCTCAGCCTGGTCACCAAATGACTGCACACCCCGAGTTGCCGAGATCAAGCCACCAAACTCTTAAGCCCTCCCAGGCCACAGCGAGCGCAGCACCCCCACCACAGGGGAGCCACGTGGCCCAGGCGACGCACACACATGGGGCGGACACAGTTGAGTGCGCAAAACAGCCACGATCTGCTGTCCCCCTTCGTTATAATTATCATCGTTGTCGGCATCAACGGCAATGATCAATCCACTGCGATCGCCCACGGCTTTGCGATGCAACACTCTGGTGAGCACCGACACACACACACACGAGCTGATCTCATCTACGCAGTGGAGGTCCTCTCGGACACGTCCTTTCCTTTGGCTGTCACTCGGTCGTCGGTCGAAATCATCGGCCATTATTAATTATCCCTGCCAAGCGACATTGCACAAACGAGACCCCCTTAGCAGTGGCGTCACTACGGTTGGTGTCACCCAGTGCGGTAACTCATGGTGTCATCCCCCCATGGACCTCCTCCTGTACCAGACCATTCAGAATCCTTCGTCATGTTTTTTGTACTCATGTTTTTCGTAAATCGTAATTCCCGTATATCACTGGATGTAATGACAATAGAAGTGACGTAAACAACTAGCAAAATTAAAATTACACCTTTACATTACAATGTCATACGTACAGCCTAAATGTACTTATACATAGTTTCACGTGGTTAAAATTAAAATTCGGTAAGAAAACAATAGAATTCGAAGTAAAAAAACGTAAAAACATAAGAACTACATAAAATCAGATATATATATTTGAAATACAGTGATGTTTTTAAAGAAATTTTTAAAAAGACTAAAATGAAAAAAAACACGAATTTAAGATATAAATGATATGTCTAAACATGTATCAAGAAACATAGCATTTCCCCCCACTTCATGTTTTAAATTGTCAATTTCTCTATTTAGTTATCAAAGTTATATAATCAATAATTGTTATACATGTACGTTTATATCAATATTAATCATAGAATAACATGTTATATAGTTGCAAATTGCTTAAATGTAATATTTCTTAGATTATGAATACTAACAACAAAATTGTTTTGTAAAATCTTTCTACATTGAATTACTACACTATTAGTTACATTATTAGTAACTGAGCGTAAGCCTTTTGTTATTAGTCTCCTTTTCTTTTAATTACTACTTAATTCTCAAAAAAGTTACTGATATAGGTTCACAAATACTAATTACCACAATATTGTAGCTAAAGCATCAGAAAATTACAAAATCAGTGACTATAAAAACACGAGCAGCAACGAACACAACAGCGCGTGCTTGTAGCGCGTGCAGACGACACAACGTGACTCGAAGCATCACTGTGATTGGGTAACAAAGACAGCTCTGGCCGGAGCGCATTAGAAGGTTCAAAAAGTACTTCACAATAGAGTTTTAGCCTTGTAGGTATATTGATACAGTACATGTTAGCTGGGCTTACGAAAAGTATTTTGTTGTTATAGCTAGGGGGATATTTTTTATAAAAAAATAAATAATTTCTGCTGAAACACTGCACAAAAATTGTATAGGCAGTCATTTTGGTGTCACCCCCTCTGATGGTGTCACCCGGTGCGGTCCGCACCCCCCAAGTGACGCCACTGCCCCTTAGGTTTCTGGTCAGGGGATATGAGGTCCCTAAAACCTGCGCATGTTCTCAAATCCACGTCTGCCACTTGCTGCCTCTCAGTGCAGTTCTCAAGTCCGCACCTCACCACGCTTCTTTGCGCACTTTGCAACATTTTTTGCTCCATTTTATTTATCGACGTCCGTATTTACGATCCGTATGTCATAGCGAATAAGAGTATACGCCAATTTAAGAAGTCTTGTTCAGGCACATTCATTTGTTGCTTTTCATTCAAATTCAGTTTAATAATACGAATGTATACAGTATGTTGAAATTATTTTGCACCGTACGTAGCCAACCGTACTAATGGAGGTTGCAGGGGAAGGACAACATACTAAATAAAGTATTAAAATCATCTTAAGTCGCTGTACAGGAAATCTTTTTTTTATCTGTCTTGACAGACAAAACAAAAAAATACCGAAACAAAAAAATCAAAACAAAAAACCACGAGTTGGGAAAATCGAACAACGCGGCGCACAGCGAACCAACCGTCCCAACCACCATGACCAAACGCAGCCAGCGGATTGTATTGCAATGTGTAGTCACCGATTGGCACTTCAACACCTCTAATTTAGGCAACATGGTGGGGGGAACGATAAACATCACACCTGGGGCAAGCAGCGACATCGGCACGGTGTTCCTCGTCGCGATACCACAGGCCCGAATTGCTAAAATAAAGAATTGCGCCTCGGGCCCAAAACCGGCAAACGGTGCAAGTGCACACGTGCAGGTTTGCCCCCCCCCCTCCGACAACAAACTTGTTAATACATTCAATTAATGGTTTTATAGCCTACTTGCTCAGGCAATAAATATACAGAGTGGAGCTTTATAAACATGAGGTGTTTTATTTGGAGGAGGAAATGAAAATGTTTTCTTGCTTCATCAGCACGCCACACAACGTGCAAACGATCACCTGTGCATGCTTACACGCTCGTGGTGGGGGGTTAGCACGCTGCGCTTATGAACCCGGCCGCGTGAGTTAGATTCCCCGCCACGGCTAGAGCGATGTCCAAATAGATTCTGGACAGTTCAGGTTCACCCTACACCAACAAACACCGACCAGCGTGGTGAAGCACAGGCAAATGACCGGTTCCATGTCTGGCACAGCATAAGGAGGCTCTCATGCAGCCGTGGATTCACACAGTGATCCAAATTATTGCTGTGGTCATTATTATTAAAACACAGGCAAACACCGGTGTGTGGCATTTATGTTTGGACGAGCAATGACGGTGCGGGTAATTTACTGTTTGGATGTGCGGTCATGTTTAAATGCAATAGGCCTAATCAAGATTTTTAAAAAACACCACCCTGAAAAAATAATTGCAAACAAGCAATCAAGAGGCTGATAAATCAAGTTAAATAAAATCGCACCGTCAGGCTGGAGTTAATGCACTGTGGATGTTTGGGATACTAGCGCTGTACCTATGGATGGAATAAAGGATTTTCTGCAGGCAATGGGGGGGGGGGGGGAATTAGGTCTTGAGCTTCGAACGAAATCAGGCTAGGAAGTCACGGTGCTGATGACAGTCAAGCAGAGGCGATTCAACACAATTGAAGGAGAGGGACAGATTCCAACCCAAACGGGTCGAGGCCAGACACGCGACCGCGTTCCGCCCCAATGCGCCACGACGAGCCGGGACTGCGTGACACCGAGGGAGGCACGCGTTCGTTTGCAAAGCAACCAACGGGACAGAGAGACGGCACCCCGCTCCGAGTGAGTTCTCGTGTCCAGGTTTAGAGCGGAGTAGGGGGCGGGGGGGGGGAACTTGCCAAATGTGAAGAAATTATCCGACGCATAGGTTCCAGTGAACAATCAAATTCTAAAAACGGTCTTGAAACACACAGGGGACAAAAGGACGAGGAGAGTCAAGAGTCAAGACGCCATCACAAGTTCAGATAAAAATACGCGCAAACGTCCGGGCACCAAGCTCGTAAACCGACATAACGAACGGGGCATCCAAACGCGTTTTTTTCCACCACTAAATTATCCGTCTTGCTGCACAAAATTCATGGGAGAGTCACACTGGCCCTTTAAACACTTTACAGCGGGCATCTATGAACGCGGCCTCAATTACGCATCTAACTTCATGAGCCGATTGTAATTTAACCGCGAAAAGCGTAACGAGAATGCTGCACAACATCTCGGCAAACCAGGAGATAGCACAAGTGGGCTTTTCTTTCAACAATGACGGCGGCTGCCGGCAAATTAACACACGGGAGCATAGCCGTAGCAGCACCTTAGCAGGAGCACGAGTATATTAAATCCCCATGTTGCTTTAAATTAATGGCCTGTGTCTGCTTTACGGCCACAATAAAAATATGGCTCAGCTCGTGCGAGAGGAGGAACTTGCAACACCCACCAAAATAAAAAAAAACGTGGCGGAACAGCTTATTGCTACCGGCTCTGGACGGAGTGCGCCACGGAACAAAGCCTCTTCTGAGAGCGGGGGCGGAAAGGTGTTCGAGTGGAGCGGGCGAGCGCTGCAAAACTGGCTGCCGGGAGCCCTTGAAAGCAATATATCGGCCAAAAGCAACAAACCAGACCGCCCGGGTGGAACAATGGCTCTGGCCACCCGCCGCAAAGACAAATAAACTGACCTGCTCACAAAGCGCCGGGTGGGGGCCAGCGGCCGGATCGGGGGGGGAGGGGGGAAATTATAAACTTGAAGCAGAAATGATGAACGTCAGCGCACCGTGCGGGGAGGAGAGGGGGGACAAGCGACGTGGGGGGAATGCGGCGGCAAAGGAGCGCCAAGGTGCGAGGGACGCTCCGGTGCTCTGCAAGGGCCGGGGACGCGGAAACAAAGCGTTACACAGGGGGAAGACGGGAGGGGGGCTTCTATCTTTCGCACGCACGGCAGTGCCAGGCCTTGCGTGACCCCCCCCCATCCGCCGTTCGTACGGGTGCCAGATTCTGCTGACCACCAGTGCCCCCCACCCCGAGCCAAATGTTTGAGCCAGCACGCAGCTGTGCACGTCCCTCAAAACGGCGGGTGTACAGTGCTCGTACATGCGCGTGTGTGTGTGTGCTCGTGTGCGTGCGTATATATTTATACTCACTTTATAGCATGTGCGAGGCCCAGCGCGCGCGTTTACTCGAATGCTCGAAGCTGGCGCCGGTGAGGGAAGATGGTGTCGAACGCTAACGCTCCGGTGGGCTCCCTCTCTCATGCGTACACACACGCCAGCCTAGCACGGCTCCAGGCAAGCGCAGAGCCGTGTGAACACAAAGCAGGTACAAGCGAGCGAGCTTTGTCACACGGCCATGAGCTCCACCTCCGATGAGAGAATAAAAGCAGGCGAAAGAGGACACCTTCTATAAAACAATAAGCGCTTCAAATCAAGCAGCGTTCATCCGTTTCAATTGGGCTTCTCTTTCATGAGCCCTCCCCCGTTATTCTAATAAATAGGGCTGTTTGGGGCGAGGAAGGGAGGGAGGGGAAGGCAGGAGGAGAATCCGCAGAATTGAACTTGGATTAGGATATTGTTTATGGTCACTTTTTTTTTTTCGCAAAGACAAATATCCTGCATGGAAACCTCGCCCAGGGTGACTTTCTTTGTCTTGGGAAAACGGAACCCCGTTTTGCCGAACCATCGCTGGGAAGGATGAGCGTCGCCACGAAGACGAGTGCCTTCGCTGCGGCTGCGGCGACGGAGCGAGCCGCACGCTCTCTCGCAGTTTTGAGGACCCCTTGGAACCGTTCCGACGCCAACATCGGAGCTCCGCTCGAGCAAAGCAAAAAAAAATCCGTAGGCCTCAAAGCGACGGCGCCGGAGGTTCACATCCAAATACGGGCGCGGGTTTAAAATGTCACCCCCCCGCCCACCCCCGGCACTCCACAAGCCCCCCCCCCCCCCCCAGACCAGAGCAGCATCAACGTAAATCATTTCAATGGGCCGTCGGTCACGCCGTTTGGACACAAAACGACGTGCGGCTTTGATGCAACGGTATGCCTCCTGCATCAGATAAGCCCCTACGCGGGTAAGAGCGCATTTTGAAATTCCGGCTACCGAACCGAAGCGGATGTCGTTTTGAGAGCTGGACATTTGACAGCTGCCAAGTGGTCAACTCGCATCTCAACTCTTTTGAGTGCACGAGGAGCGGTCGGTAAGTTTTCTAGAACAGGATATTAAAAATATGCACAGGCCAGTGCTTTATTCTCTAAGAGCGAGTGAATGTACGTACGAGGTGCGCTACCTGTGTACGTTTACGCGAATGGAAATTAATGAGCATGTAAAAAGTCACATCAGCAGGGATCGGGGGGGGGAAATCAGCTCAACATCTGCCAAAGTGAAATGTTGAGCTCTATATATATAGAATGTAGTATTATTTTATTTTCATGTTTCGCTTAAGCTAAAGTGACAAGTAATTATTTTCATTCAAGTTCTACTGTACAACATATTAAATTAATATGCAGTATACCACCCGAATGTTAATGAATAGTATTCAGGTTAAAACGCAGAACATAAGAGCCCTTATTTTCCACCCACATGATTGAGGCTCCCCGGCATTGCAATGGTGCTTTCTTCGGTAAGAGCCCCCGGACCAGGCAACAGTAAACCCTCGTTTGTTTAAACAAGAATTCAAAACTGCCGAAAAATGAGATCCGCGTCACTTGAAAGAAAAAAAAACGCCACTTCTCCAAGCCCCGTCTGCTACCTGACCGTATTTTAGTTCAAACCGGTTGAAAGCCTTAAAAAATATTTCTCACTCGGGAGCCAAATGCAAATGAGGTCGGATCGAAATTTGCTTTGGCAAGGGCGCACACCGACTCGGTAGTCTTGCCGCAACCAGAGCCAAGATACGAGAACCCCCCAGAATGCCTTTAGGCGTGAATTCACGCGCACCTGCAAGGTGGGGTGGAGGGGAGGGCGGCTTCAACACAACACAGCTCACCCCCAGAGGAGGCACCGTTTAGTGACGTCAGGGGCCCGGCGGGTTTTTTTTTTTTGGGTCTCGCTTGGCGGCGGCCCCGCGGCCCTCTTGTTTATCTTGGACGATCCCCTCCCACTTTCGGGTCACCGACTTCAGCTTGACCAGCCGAGCAGGTTGTGCAACGCGTGAACAGGCGCTCGATTTACGCCGGCGAGATCTTGCGACAGCCCCTCCCGCCGGTCGCTGGTGTGCGAACGCATCTGACATCATGAGTGACACTCAATTAGTATTTATCAAGTGACTTACGCAAGCAAACCGGCGGACGGCCTGCCTCGTGAAAAAGACATCGTTTTTTCGTGAAAAAGAATATATTGCGCAGAAAATGTTAAAACTTTATGAAGCTGCTGTTTGAACGGTATGAAATTGTACCGTTCTACGCATTTATATTTGTTAAATCAATGTGCAACGAAGAACAAATAAGAGAACATTTGGAACAAATAGAAGGTTGGGCGTTGCATCAGTTGCAAAGCCGATTGTATATCAGCGTGCCCCGGTTTTCCGGTAGGGATGGGTTGTGTAATTTGTGCAAATAAAGTGAGTTTTTTTTCTTTTTCAGGTAAACGGGTGGGGAGGGGGGTGGCAGGGGGGGGCATCCTTTACTTAAGCCAGGCTTAAAAAAAAGTGAGGAGCATTTTCTCTGCTCGGGTTATAAATAGGCAAACTGAACGCAACGTAAGGATTACGCTCGTGAGCCAAACTTGAAAGGGCACGCTGGACTTTTGCTTCACGTGTGCAACGCAGCAGAGCCGCGAACGTAGCAGTGCCATGAAGGAGGAAGCGGCTGCGGCTCTGGTTTGACGATCACAACCTCAAACAGCCACCGGAAAAGCGTCCACGCGATAGCTGGTGCTCTGGAGTGATTACCTGTGCTATCACCAACCTGTGCTATTAACACCAACTAATGTCTGTATGTTGCACTTCTTTCGCCAGTATTCCACCGCTCTCCACACCCATCCACAAAACAAAGACAAAGATCCCCCCCGTATAGCCTGAACAGACTGTTGGGCAAGTGCTGTTAGTGAGCATCTATAAAGGCCGGAACAGCACACGAGGGGGTTGGAAGCCAACACCACTCCCGGCCGCCTTTGTCTCCCCAGTAGTAATGTTTGCACACCATACAAGGTATTGAGTCGAACTAGGGGAGGCCCAGGACTGGTTCAGATAATCGTCACTGGTGGCGAGCGGGAATCGAACCTCGGTCACCAGGTTCATAGCGCAGCGCGCTAACCGCTACACGACCACTCCCCACACACCCATCCACACTCAGGCTCACGCAAGTTATCCTACCGTGCTGCGTGTATGGAAAAAATAAAATTCACAAAATGGCAATTCTTATTTTAAACTCCACTATTAATGCATAAATCATGTAAATATATTTACTGTATAAACATTGTTGTGGAGTTCGAATCCCGGTCACGGCTAGAAGTCAACAGTTGGCTGTACTGTTTGTTGAACTTTTTTCGCACCGTACGTAGCCAAAACGTGCTAATCGGAGGTGCGAACTAATACAGATCGGCCATGAAAAGTACGTGCTGCATTGAGAAAAAAGAACACATCACCGTGGCGATTTTTCCCAGGAAAAACCATGCAAGTAATTGGACCAGATAATTTTTTTTTTAAATAGTTTCAATCAAAACAACAGCTCAGTGGACAATGGTGCGTGGTATGGAAGATACGACGACAAGCAAGTGCCTGCGTGCCGAGCCGTCACAGCACACTGGGGACAAAACTGCCGCAAGACAAAAACTGGCACGGATTGGTAATGATATCAATGCACATTGGCAATGCAGGAAAGCGTCGAGTTATTTTTTTCCCCAAGGAGGTCCCCCTGCATTGGGATGTTTGGCCAATTCCATCGATGAGCATTCAAGCATGTGGGAGGCAACAAGAGTCAACGGAGAAAACCCAACGTAAAGCTCCACACAGATGGATTTCCGAAATCCACTCGCTTGGCTGCACTGCCATTTCGTGGTCACCTCGCTGCCCAACAGGTTTGGAAAACTCGACAGATCTGTGCGATCCACTACACCACGCGGCAGAAGTGCTGGATTACAGGGTGAGCAACCGTAGACACGTCACATCAAATGCTAACTGGCCCTTCAACCTGGGTTCATTCCATTTCTTTTGTTAAACATCACCAATTGAATCACAACATTAGCATACCCGATATGTAAATACCCTGCTGGATGAGGGCTTCTCCCCACCTTGCGGGCTATGAGGAATACTTGAACATACTTCACCTCTCTGGTCAATGCAGATGAGTGAAGCGGGGGGAATGCACAAGAATAGCGTTGGATTTTGCCGCTCTGCCCTCAAACACCCACAACGCCTGTTTACGCCCGTGTTTTATTTCGGTGGTCACCCATCATCCTAAATAACTTTAAACGTGGCATCCTACTCAATGTTTCCCTTTGGGTCCCGCCCCCTTCCCCCGAACGCGGTGAGAGTTTTACAACGCAGTGACGAGCCGGAGAGACGTGAATGGGAGAGAGAGAGAGAGAGGGGTGCTTCACACTCACAGGCGATTCACTCGATTCCCGAGCAGAGTCCATGGTCGGGCGATGAACGTCGTCGTCGTCGCCGCCCCGCCCCCTCGCAGCTGACGGCTCGAGCCTCCCTCACCCACGAACGCCCCGAGCAGCGACGCAAGCGAGATGCAGCCAGCACGCGAGCTAGTGGTGGAAGAAGAGAAACTGGCGTAAAACAACAAAAATATGCACAAGTATAAACCCCTGTTTGTCATTCCATCCACTGCTGCATGAGGAGGCCTCCCCACACCGTGCAGAGCATAGGGATTAAATAACCATGCTTTACCGTGCTGGTCAGTGCGGGATGGAGAAATAAACAGGCCCCGCGATTGGTGTATTAGATATCACCTCGCCGCTGATGTCACCCATGGCCAGGAATTCAACTCAGGTAGCCGGGCAATACATAAGTGTGTATTACAACACACGCGTCATAATGAGTTTATAAAATGTGTGTCCCTGTAACACGAAACTTCCAAAAACTGGCAATGGCTGATATTTTAACAAAAATATTGCACAGTACGCATCAGAGCATTGAATGCATTGCCAATGACAACCACCACACACCAAAGCACACTCGCACAGATAAACACACAGGATTGAAAGGGTTTGGCTCAGGGCAGCAACTGTGTAAGTGTTTCCAACAATCGGGAGGCATCAGCTTGATATAGAGGTGCAATAGCCACAAGCATCTATAAGTAGAAATTCACCCTTTTTACATTCAATTAAATGCTACTTTATTAATTGTTTTTAATCACAATGTTGAACACATATAACAAAGCTGCTTAACGAGGTGGGTCAACATTGGCGATGTTGAGAAACACATCATTTCGATTCGTTTTCGTCTTAAGTGGTTGAGTCAAATTGAGCGTGTTAAATGGATACATTTCCCTTGTTGCTGTGCTGTTATCTAAAAAACCCAAATAAGCATAATGTAAATTCTTACTTTCCACACTTAAAATATATTTTCTTTTACAATACTCTCAAGCAAGATCCCTTCAATTCAGGCTGTCGTATCATGACTTCACCGTAGCCACGACACAGCGCAAAACCTCGGAAAATTTAAAACACATTCATTCCACCGACCACTGCTTTACAGCTGCACGTACATTTGCAAACAGTCTCAAGTCATTTTATTGGGGATCTTCCATTTCGGCGTATTATATTGGCAACATTGCGGTTGGGGGGGGGGGGGAATGGCAGGTTACACCGCACATGAAAGTCACCGGGCGGTGGGGACGTCGGGCAAGCATTACCGGAGGAGTCCGTTGTCAATATACGCACGCCGCTTTTGCGAGCGAAGGGCCAGAAGCCGCACGAGCGTGAGCCTCTCCTACTTCGGGAACGCGCCCACGAGGCAACGGTGTGCGTTGCAGGATACGCGCAACGCTGCACGCCCGGTATGCTCGCGAGAAAAAGCCGTTTGCCAAAGAGTAAAGAAAAAAAGAAAATAAATCGATCGCACGGTCAGTGACGAGAGGGCCGCGGGTGTTTGGGAATTGGTCACGCCCGACGCAGACTGCGGGTTTTCGCGGGCGAAGAGAGACCGCGCAGGTGAATGCAAAGCGCCTGGCGGAGCAAAGAAGAAAAATGGAAAAAAAAGCATCTTTGTGAAAAAGGTGGCAGTCATTCCAGCACTTTTTTTTTCATGGAATACATTGCACGTTAGTTAAACCAGAGGTACGACCATCTATTATTCGTAGTGGGTGGGGGGGCAGTTATTTAACTTCTTATCGCATTAAAAGATGAACCGTGGTGGTCATTTTGTTTCATGTCACATGGCAGACATTGTCACATACAGTACTGTGATAATGTTTATATGGCAGGTCGTGCAAGTAAAAAGGCCATCTTTTTTCTTTTAATACATTGAAGTGTAGGTGGTCGGCAGATTGTAATTTTTAAATTAAGATTTCACAGCCAAATTCGATAAAACTGCAATGTGTATGTATTCAGGTTGCAGGGCATTAAATTCGACATTTCGTGCCGGGAGCTTTTTCAGGAACTGACCACCACATGGTACAACCTGAAAACACATCCAGAGCTACAGTGCGCGAGCTCGAAACTTTACGCATGAGGGAAATCCTATTATTGTGATGACATTGTTCATACACAATAATACTAATGATGGATATATACACGATGCTACACATATACCCCGTATAGTACAATTACCAACAACACTGACTTTTAGTCTTACAGCGTTAATTTATTTATTTCATACGTAAATCACGACTTCTGCGTTATCACCAATTATAATTATTATCCGACACGACAGCTCCGCATTAGATTGCACGCAGTCCGTTAACAAAAGCGCTCATGTTTACAAGGTACGTGACGTACGTGGAAGCAGGTGGTTAATTTGCGCCGTGACGCAATTATACTGCGGACGGTAATTATAAGGCCGGGGGAACATTTTTTGCAAAAACTTAGTATGGGCTGTTGATTTGCAATGCCCGGGGTGATCCTGCATTTTGAAGCGAAACGAAATTCACCCCTTTAAATGTGGATATTGATGCGAGCGCTAAATCCGCGGCCAAAGTAAACTGCGAATGCCAGTAATGTCAACCACAGCAATTGAAACGCTATACTTGAAAATAGGCCTGCAACATTCTGTCGTGTCATTTACACTGCTCTCTGTATTGTACGAAGCGTCAAGCCATTGAGGTTTGGCAACTCTGTGTGCACGTTTGGGAGGTGCCAGAATGCTAGCCGAAATCTTTATTACATTATCACTCGGCAATTTTCTATCCACTGCTGGATAAAGTTATCTCTATGCAACCTCCATCCCTCAGTCTTATGCATGTATGTTGAACTTCTTTCACACCGTACGTAGCCAAGCGTGCTAATCGGAGGTGATGGGAAGAACAAATTAAACACAAACAGTAAGTTGAAAAGAAATGAGTTTTCAATCTAGATTTAAAAGTGTATAGCTCCAGAAGGAAGAGCGTTCCAGACGGCCGCAGAAGCACATCTGCATATTGCCATATCTGAAAATATCCGCTTAATGTTGAGTGCTAAATATGGTTCCGAACAGATTTTTTTTTCTAGGTTGAAGATACCACTGCTTGTGGGATTGTGGAGCACCGCGATTGCAATCGTGCTGCCGACTTCAAGTCTTGGCCAGGCCCACCTTGTCCGTCAGTCTACTGGGGTAGGTAAAATGAGCACCACACTCTTGAGGTTATTATTCTTCTTTTCTGAAGTTCTCTTCCCAAGAGCAGTTCAACGGCTCAAGATTGCCCAATTATCCATTTACTGCACACAAAAACGATCTTACTAAACTCGGGTTTATACTCAATTTGGATAAATTCCAGCTCTAAAATGTTAAAATATCTGTCAGGGCAGGGGGGGAAGTTCTGCCCTCTACTGTGTGGGTCAGGTCACTTAAAGGGAGCTTGGAAGTAGTTCTGGGATATCCGCTTCTGTCAGCCATTCTCTGCGAGAAATCCGAATGATTTCTTCATCTCATGACATAACATTGATAGCAAAATGAGATTTGGTGGGAAGTGGGTAAAGGTGGTGGGATGACCCTAATTTAGACACGTAAAAAAAATCCTACGTGCATGAATGTATGCATATATCATGGGCAGAAAAATCCATTTGTGGATTTGAATCGATGCATTGTGACATACCTACTGAACACCCAGCAACCCTTATCTCACTGATCCTCATTCCAAGCTCAAAGGACAACACCGCCGAGCTCCAAAGATGTGATGACATCAGACTCCTGCAAGGTGCAGCACAGGCCCATTCACCGATCCGAAAAATAAAATAAAAAGTGCAAACGCTTCAGATAAAACAACCAATGTGGCAGCGATCATCGACCATTTGGTGGCGAAGAGCCGGTGGTGGAAATTCCACGTTTTCCAGTACGAGAGCAAGTCTATCCATTAGGCTACTGGTACTTACAGTGGCAGGAAATGTACACGCGTGCATGTGTGTGTGTGTTAGGAGCGGTCACGTACGTGTCACCAAAAAAACCCAGGGTTTGTTATGAAATTGCCAAGGACGCATTCATCACCTCTTGTTTATCTGCACAGTGAAAAAAAAAATCACCTTTGTTGGCTAAAAAAAACTTTATATAGCGTGTTCTTGACGCATGCTATAACCTGTCAACCATCCCCAAAAAGGAAATGAAATGGCGTGCACACTGGGGGAATGTTTTGATTTACAATGTTGTGGTTTTTGTGCATTTGTATACTTGTTATCATGCACACAATGTGGGGGGGAAACACTATTTACATAACAACGCAGAAGACAAACGCTTCACATTATTGAATCTTGTCAAATATGGTCACCAAGAATAAATGTATAAAAGTGCTTTACAATATTTTTTTGCTATTTAATTCGTGATACCACACATCAGTTGGTTACGAATAATTCATTGTGGGCAGTGTGGAACTGTTGTTCCTACCTGTATTAGTTTACGTATGAAAAGGCTACTGTAAACAAAACGCCACATATAAGTGAATTCAAGAACGCAGGCCAGCAAAAAAACTATAATTTATAGCCATTTATTCACTGATGGATGAATCCTTCCCCCCCATGCTATGCCGGTCATAGGTATTGTTTATCCATACTTCACCACACTTATCGGTGCAGGTTGGTGTGGATGGCCGGGAGCCCGGAACCGGATCAAACATCAATCGCTACCGATTTCAGCTTTGTCCAAGTATTGAACACGGATTGCCAGGTTAATAGCGCAGTGCAACAACCACTGTGCCACTGCTGCCACGTCTCATTATTACTGCCTAAGTATTTGTGACAAGGACATACGTTGCTGTGTTGCACAAAGACAGACAGCTTTATTACACTTTGTGAAAAGGGAACCACTTATGAAACTGATTGTGTTTTGGGGATCTGTGTTGCGGGAATCAACTAAATAATGATCACCATCGTCTCGTTGGAGATTATAACGCCACCAAGGTGGCGAGACGTTAACAACCTCGCTTGATATACAGGAGGTTGTGGGTTCGATCCCAACCCTGACACCTGTTGTATATTTGCAGTGTGCATGTTTTCCCTGTGTTTGCGTGGCTTTTTCTCCAGGTCCTCCGGTTTTTCCCTCCAAATTTAGAAAACAAGTGTTTAGAGTATTTTACTGTTATACATTTCCACATAAGCCACTTCGTTGAGATATCATTTGTGGCCAGGTTGCTTCTAAAAAAGAGCTATGTATCGCTCAGTGGGCCTTAGCTAGTTAAATAAAAAACAGTTTCGTTTTTAGTTTGGTTCTGTTTTGGGAATCTGTGTTGCTGGAATCAACTAAATAATCACCACCATCGTCTCGTTTAAGATACTCTAACTCCACCATCATGTAACAGTTGCAGGTTCTCAAACCAAAATATTAATTACGAAACTAAAAAAAGTGACTGCATCAGCAGCAGTAGACAGACCATGGCTAATGATAATAGAAGAACAATATATATACTCTAGTAGGTTAATGTTTTTAGCCAAATCGTTTTTTCAGAGCTCAAGGTTATTGCCTTAAATGTCAGCCTATTACACATTTTAGTTCTGCACTAAGGGTCTATAATGAATGTGGTGATTGTAGTTATGTGGGCTCATTACATGTTTGTTGAACCACTCTGCTCTGATAAACATACTTTGGTCCAGACCTTGTCTGTCTATCTGAAGGAACCAAAAACGGTATGGGTCTGTGAAGTCATATCGTCAGTGGCCCAGCTTCTAGCAGCCGAGCCGGCTTCAACAATTGGCCCCGGCCTGGCTTTCCTACCCGAGGCTGAACTTTGACCCTTGAGGTGCAGTGGGTTCAGGCAACAGACGAGAAGACGAGAAAGCTTTAAGATCACCATTACACACCACGGCGACATTTATACAACTATAGTGTTTCACTCCACTATTTTTAAACGTGTAACTATTTAACATCTTTCACAATCACGCGAATGATGAAATATCGCAAGGCCACACAATTACATTTTTATCAAGCTTCTCCATGACTTACCCTTTACGGCATCGACTCACTCCCGCAACGGACAGTGTTTCCTTGATAACTTCTCTCAGTGTGTCTCAGTGTTTACGTGACTCAAGAAGCACATTAGGTGTTTGTGCACTTAAAATAGTCAAGTGAAACACGAGATTGCGAGGGTGCGCAGTGGTAGGGAAAGTGAAATGGCGGCATTAAACCTCTCAAGTCTGGCCCCTCGCTTCGTCGGACCAAGAGCTTGTGCCAGTTTGGAGAACTGGGTGGAGGTGAAATGGGCCTGAGCTTGCGAACCATAGCAAGTGAGCAGATGTTGGAAAGAAAACATCAAACAGCAGGGATGAGCACCTTTAAGCCAGGTGCACGGTGACAAAAAAAATATATATAACAGACTGCGTTGGCAGTGGCATACACAACCACAGATTTTTTAAAAACCACCGCATTTGTCAACAACAATTGTGCAGTCACTAGCTAACAGAAATTTCTAAAAACGGGCTGATGCTTCAGGCAACGAATGCATCTTCTTTCTTCAGAGCTGAGAACAAAGAGACCGATCGACTTGTACCAAATAATCTGGGGTAGTGTAAGGGGTTCGCATGGGACAAAGAAAAATATGTATAATACAATATGTGCGTAGCTTAGGCTCTAGAAACTTACCTATTGTAGAATGAGGGGTCTAGACTTAGAATAATGGCATCTATTTTATTGTACCTTAATCGGTTTACTTGTCAACATGCCTGCGGTCAAGTGGACACCGAGCCACTGATCTCCCCCCCCCCCCCCATGAGTAGGAAGCAGATAGTAATTTAACGAGTGCAAGGCGTGAAGATATTTTAATTTTAACGATGTAATATTCACAAGCACAGTTGCTCTACCAACCAGATATGCCACCCAACTAACTGGAGTTCAATATCGCAATTTGCAGTGATACCCTGAGAAAAAACTGGATTCAGCTACGGTCGTAATGCTGGCCATCTAATCATCTGTGGCCAGGTCGCATCTGAAAAAGAAGCTAATGGCTCAATATGCTTTACCTGGTTAGATTTAAAATACTTTAGTTTTTTTGTGATTCGCTTACCGTACCTATACTGTACACTCCTATCCGTGTTTTTGTATTATATGTTATAACTTTATGACCCACCCTGACTGGAACATGTGAAAAAGAGCTTTATAGCTCATCCGATTCCTCCAGTATATATATACAAATATTCTGATCTTCTGAACCGAGGGTTTAAAAAATTTGGAGATAGATCTTTTTTAACTTCCACCCGGTGCCTGGCCAATGCGGCAACACCAATTTGCTGGTCCTTGCCACAAAGCGCTCCCAATGTCCCTATCACCACCAACAGTTCACTCCCTTGCCACGCTCACCCCCCACTCGTAACGCTTAAAGATACCCGGGGGGGCACGGGACAAAAAAAAAGTGAAGGGGGGAAAAAATAAATTTTTAAAAATTACTTCTCACCACGCCCTTGGCGATCTTAATCTCTGGCACAGTGCACGCACACACACACATAGGGCTTTAGGACCGCCAGCCAAGACCAATCAACCACTAACAGTCATTCCTGTGAACTCGCACACCAACGTTTAGAGGGGTCCACACCGCGAAACCAATGGGCCATAAACTAAATCTCCTCTCCCGCCTCTTGTCCATCCAGCAATTTTTTTAAATTTTTATTTTAAATGGGTACACAACACACACCTACACACACACGCGGTTGAGTCGACTGGCACCTGAGTGTAAGGAGGGCAGGCCCAATGTGACCCCCCCTTAGAGTTGTGTAGAGCTCCCGTGTAGCAGACGGAGTGTTAGCACCAGCAGTCGCAGAGGGCTGGAGCTTTTGCATTTACCTTTTTGTTTTACCGAAACCATCCGTGGCGTGACGGACTTAACAAGATGCCTGTTAGCTGCATTGACTGGTTTACTGCGCACGGGCTGGCAAGCTAGAAATAAAAGTTATAATTACGCCGTGAACCCACACACACACACTGGGGCATCAGCCGGTTGCGCAATCCAGCCAAGTGTTGAACATCTTCTGAAGGTTTGAAGCTTTCGTGACTGCAAGGATTCATACTCTTAGTTCTTTCGGTAAAGTCACGTAGGTAAAAAATGAAATAACAATTAATAAAGCAAATCTGGCTGTGACGGTCCCACCAGATGACGGAGACTTGTGTTGCCTCCGAAACGTCGTCATTTTTATTTTATCTTTATTAATTTAAATTTCATTTTTTACCTACGTGACTTTACCGAAAGAACTAAGAGTATCTTCTGAAGGATTGTGAAAGGGAGGAGAGAGAATAAGAGGGTGGCGAGAGACTTTTTTGTTCTGTGTGTTGTCTTTGAGTTGTGCGTAGGCCTAGGCAAGGTAAGGAAAACGTTAAAATGTAAAAAAAGAAAAAGCCTACCTTTACCTTACATTTTACCTTACCACAATACAATAACTCTATCCTACCTTTTACCCTTTAGCAGGTAAGGTAAAAAGTAAAAAAGCAACAAGCCTACCTTTACCCTACCTTTTACCCTTACCCCATATAAATTACCAAATTACAGGGTAATTACTGGGGTACTACACATGAAAAAGGTTTATAATGGTAAATGCTCGGTAGAGCGCTTTATACATATAGAATACTCTCGATTCCAATTTTACACGCTTTCTTTGAACTCACTATCTGTTGTTGTCGTTGTTGTATCCTCAAATCTTGTAACTCAATTTTAACCCACTTCCCAATGTGCTATCGACCAGAGGTGTGGACTCGAGTCATGTGACTTGGACTCGAGTCAGACTCGAGTCATGAATTTGATGACTTGCGACTCGACTTGGACTTGCATAACAATGACTTTGTCCCACCTCTGCTATCGACTGCAAACTTGGTATACTTATGTCATACTGATGACAACACTATATTCCATCATAAAACATATATGTTTTTAAACATTATTTTTTATATGTTGTTTCGGCTTGGGTCTAATTGTCCACGGTCAACTGACGTTGGCTGTAATTGGCCACGGTCCCTTACGTTATGGCAAGCTTCGGGGCCACTTCCTGGAGTCGTGGAGTTCTGTCATTACTCGTACATTTAATAAAAGCGTGTTTTTTAAAAAGTTTATTTTAATATTACTTGTTAAATGGAGGCCACGGACTGCGCCACAGAGCTTTTAGCGGTAAACAAGGTACCGTATTTACCGGGTAATACTTCGCGCTACCTTTACCCTACTGGGTAATTCTGCCGAGCTACCTTTACCCGACCCTTTACCTTACCCCTTGGCATGTCGACACCACTACCCTTTATCCTTTTACCCGGTAAAAAGGGTAAATTACCTTACCTTGCCGAGGTCTAGTTGTGCACCTTTCGGTGTCATCTGGTCCAACACCATGTGAGACTGGGCTCTAAGAAAAGCTGTCTCTGGTGTGGACCAATCAATTTCAAGGACAATGCATGCATTATCAGAGTTGTGTTTTGTTTGCATTCTGACCGCAGGTATTGTGGTTAATGCAAATACGATTCTTCGGAAAAAAAAGGGGGAATCTTTCTAAAAGGCAACATTTAAATTGCCACGATCGATCACGGTAGTTGTGATCAGCCTGTAAATTACAAACGGAGCTGCCTGCAGGCCGTGCCGTGGCAGGGACTTCATGTGTCCCGCTGCTTGGCACGAGGGTTGATGTGATGATACGGTGGATGTGTTTATCAGGTATTACCGGCTGTTGTGTACTCTGCATATAACAAAGTAATGTGGTCGTGCCCGCCAAAACGAGTGGTTGGGGGGGGTGGGGGGCAGAACGCCATGATCATTCAACATAGAGAGAGGTGGGGGGGGTAATTATACACCGATAAATGTAAGTAATGTATGTTGAACTTCTTTCGCGCCGTATGTAGCCGACCGTGCACATCGGAGGTGCGGGGAGAAGGACAACACACGAAACACAACAGGCAGTTTTCTAAAGAGATGAGTTTTCTATCGAGATGTATACGACAGAAAAGTGACCCTATAAATAATCACTGCACTGCGTTCAGGATTAAAATAAGCGTATACCACCTTTAGTCTGGACGTAACATTATTACATCCATCCGTAGTGTTATGTTCCATAACCGATCATGAGTAGCAACAGCCCAGCAGCTACAGTAACAAGAGTCTAAACTCTCAAAACACGTGGAGTTGTGGTGGTGGTCTACACGTGGAGCTGTGGTGGTGGTCTACACGTGGAGCTGTGGTGGTGGTCTACACGTGGAGCTGTGGTGGTGGTCTACACGTGGAGCTGTGGTGGTGGTCTACACGTGGAGCTGTGGTGGTGGTCTACACGTGGAGCTGTGGTGGTGGTCTACACGTGGAGCTGTGGTGGTGGTCTACACGTGGAGCTGTGGTGGTGGTCTACACGTGGAGCTGTGGTGGTGGTCTACACGTGGAGCTGTGGTGGTGGTCTACACGTGGAGTTGTGGTGGTGGTCTACACGTGGAGCTGTGGTGGTGGTCTACACGTGGAGCTGTGGTGGTGGTCTACACGAGGAGCTGTGGTGGTGGTCTACACGTGGAGCTGTGGTGGTGGTCTACACGTGGAGCTGTGGTGGTCTACACGTGGAGCTGTGGTGGTCTACACGTGGAGCTGTGGTGGTCTACACGTGGAGTTGTGGTGGTGGTCTACACGTGGAGCTGTGGTGGTGGTCTACACGTGGAGCTGTGGTGGTCTACACGTGGAGCTGTGGTGGTCTGCACGTGGAGTTGTGGTGGTCGACTACACGTGGAGTTGTGGTGGTGGTCTACATGTGGAGCTGTGGTGGTGGTCTACACGTGGAGTTGTGGTGGTGGTCTACACGTGGAGTTGTGGTGGTGGTCTACACGTGGAGCTGTGGTGGTCTACACGTGGAGCTGTGGTGGTGGTCTACACGTGGAGCTGTGGTGGTGGTCTACACGTGGAGCTGTGGTGGTGGTCTACACGTGGAGCTGTGGTGGTGGTCTACACGTGGAGTTGTGGTGGTGGTCTACACGTGGAGCTGTGGTGGTGGTCTACACGTGGAGCTGTGGTGGTGGTCTACACGTGGAGCTGTGGTGGTCTACACGTGAAGTTGTGGTGGTGGTCTACACGTGGAGCTGTGGTGGTGGTCTACACGTGGAGCTGTGGTGGTGGTCTACACGTGGAGCTGTGGTGGTCTACACGTGGAGCTGTGGTGGTCTACACGTGGAGCTGTGGTGGTCTACACGTGGAGCTGTGGTGGTCTACACGTGGAGCTGTGGTGGTGGTCTACACGTGGAGGTGGTCTACACGTGGAGCTGTGGTGGTTCGGGTTAACAAGCCACCGCTATGATCAGACACCGACCGACGCTGAACAAGCGCGACTCGTCGTACACACAGCGCACTGCCCGAGACACACTTCCCCCGGCGTGCGTGCACACAACGTGCGTGTCGATGCAAAGTACACGTGGGAGCGTAGCAACAAGAACACCCCCCCACACACACACACTTCCCCATGGCCATTGATCCGCGCGCACCGATACAAAGTCACTTCCCGTAAGTGTCGTGCTGCGTTCATCGATAGCCGCCACGACGCCTGCTCGCTCACTCAACTCACTCACGACTGCTACCCACCAACCAACACAGAGAGAGAGAGAGAGGGGGGTGCCACAGCTAACACCGCCGATAACAGCTACACCACAAACAGCAGCAGTCCGTAAACCACCACCACCACCCCCCAGGGCTAGGCCCCGCAGCCAAGCATAGCCTAAGGGTGACATTACACGACCCGCCGGCGTGATGGACGAACCGGCAGAGATGGATGGATGGAGGTGGTGGTGGTTGTTGTTGGTGGTTGGTGGTGGAAGCAGAACCACCGGACAAATACTCACAACAACAACACACTCTCTCACTGACGCTGCGGGCTTGCTGTAACAAGGGCGGGTTGCTTTGGGCAGTGGTGGTGGTGGCTCTGCTGTTGTTGCTGCTGCTGCTGCTGTGGTGAGATGGAGGCCGGTTGGTGAGTGTGAGTGAGTGTGGTGGGTGGTGGTGTGCAACGAGATGAATGAAGCAAGCGGCGTCGCTGCCTGTCGTGCGTGCGTGATGTGTTTGGTTTACTCACAGAACCCTCCTCCTCCACCACTCTCATCACCAACCCCTCTCTCGCATTGCCCTCTCGCTCCCTTCCCCGACACGCGACTCGACATTCAGCGCAGCGCCCCCTCCGACTGGCGCTGGGCTGAGCGGTTTCGGTGGCAAACCCCGGGCGCAGATTTCAAGCTACGCCGCTAGGATCCGTGGCTCCCACGACCCAACCAGTTGAACGAGAGCGGTGTCTGTGGGCTGTGTGGATGATTATCTCTCGTTGCGAATGATGGCCCACAATTGTGTGTGCAGGAGCTGAATTGGGAAATGTCCATGGTTTTCAACCCACGCGGTTTTATTGCCCCGTTATTCGGGTCCATTACGGCGTTACGGGAGAAATTGAGTTTTTGGGTCCGTACGGCGTTGCAGTTGTTTCAATACGGGCAAACTAAAAAACATTGTGTTTCTCCCTTGTGATAGGACTTTGTCGGATGAACGTTGAGATTTATAAGGGCACGGGGTGACCAATAAGGTCTAAATTGGTCTGTAATAAAGTACGCACTTATAAGGGGTTGACAGGTATGGATTTCCAGGGTTTGTTGGTCAGGACGAAGAGGGATTACAGGAGAGAATTCGTGCAGGTTTGCTCCAACTCATGTGGAGTCTGCCTTACCGGTCCTATTTCTCCACAAATTCTTATCCTGAGCCATCTCCAACATGCACCCTACAATCCTTCATATCCGAGCTGAGTGTTACTCGAATTGCTATATTTTTTTAATATACGACAGCTCGTGGTGGCGACATGTTAACTACTTCGCCTGGTATGGAGGAGGTCGTGGGTTAGACCCTCACGCCTGCTGTGTATTCTATGGTTCTTTCGGTAAAGTCACATAGATAGAAAAATAATAACAATTAAATAATAAAAATAAGGACATGACGATTGCTTGTGTTGCGATCGAAACGTCGTGATATTTTTTCACTTTATTTATTATTTATTTTTATTTATTTGTATTATTTTCTATACTCTTTGGTTCTTTCGGTAAAGTCACGTAGGTAGAAATAAAATAAAATGTATTTTTTTCTATCTACGTGACTTTACCGAAATAACCATAGAATATTAATTTCTGCAGTCACGAAAGTTTTAAGTAAAAATGTAACCGCCTGTTGTGTATTTGGAGTTTGCATGTTATCCCCGTGGTCGCGTGGATTTCCCGGGTTTTCCCTCCGCATTTAGAATCAACATGCATTTAATAGTATTTGGCTGTAATACATTTCCACATGATAAGCCACTTTGTTCAAGCCATCATTTGTGGCCAGGTCGCTTCTAAAAAACAGCTATCTCCGTGGGCCTTATTTGATCAAACAAAAAAGTTATAGTTAGTTGGAAGGAGCACAAACTACAGTGCTTCATTACAGATTAACTTTGCCCATACACTACTGTATTCTATGCTTTTGTATGGCAACACTTTCATGAGATGAATGCTAATGTCGACGTCTGATAGGCACGAGATGGCTTCAGAAGAGAGTTCGTGTAGTTTTGTTATTCCTCTGCTGAAGGAGTACAGTGGTTTACTAAATGGGTATACTCTTTGGTTCTTTCGGTAAAGTCACGTAGGTATAAAATATAATCAAATTAGTTTATGTATTACCTACGTGCTTTTCCCGAAAGAACCAAATAGTATACCGATTTAGTTAACCACTGTACTCCTTAAAATAAAATAAATTGTTTTTTTTACATTTATTTATATTTTATACCTACGTGACTTTACCGAAACAACCAAAGAGTATGGATAATTGCAGTCACGAAAACTTCAGATCTAGATTACAAAAGGGGTCTATAGCTGAGTTTGTCAATTTAACACGTAGTAGGCTTTCGCAACCATTATCATCCATAATATAGGTGTTTTGGGTGAGATCGTGTACACATAAATGCGTCGTTAAACCCGCCACCATCCCACACAACCAGTTAGTAAGGTTTGTTACGTAAACAGAACATGCCAATTCGTTACGAGTACAGCACCCCAGTGTGTTGGAGAGAAAATCCACAACGTTTACAATCTGAATACGACGTTTCGCCAGTAATTACAACTAGCATTATCAGGCGGACAGCCAGATTTGTGGAGAAATCCTCCTGTTTCGTTCTTTAAATAGAGGAAAGATGTGATGACGTTACTTGTGAGCCCTTTACGTGCTAAGAGGGGGGGGGGTTAATGAATGCATGTTAATTACATGGCCACAATCGTGCCACTGTGGCTTGTCTTTAATTCATAGAGATAAACTCCACGTATAATAAAATAGGGAAAATTTGTTTTTTATCCATCATAGAGTTTTTTTGCGGTTAGATCGCGTAAACCCGTAACTGGCCGACACAGTCAATCAGTAAGGTTTGCGACATAAACAAAACGTGCCAATTCGTTACTAGTTCCACACACCAGTGTGTTGGAGAGTAAACACAACATTTACAATTCGATTTAAAGCTTTCGTGACTGCAGGGATTCATATTCTTGGTTCTTTCGATAAAGAAACTTAGAAGGGAAGTAATACAATAATAAAAATACAACAATAAAATTCTCACGTTTCGACTGCAACACAAGCAATCATCATCAGGTGTGAAAACCACAACAAGAATTTTTTTGAAAAAGTGGCGTTTTTTTCTTAACCGCCACTTTTCAAAAATGTTGCAGTCGAAAGGTCGTGAGAATTTTATTGTTTTCTTTTTATTATTTTATTATTTCCCTTTCTGCGTGACTATACCGAAAGAACCAAGAATATACAACATTTACAATTCGAGTACGAAGTTTCGCCGGTAATCACAGCCAGCCTCATCAGGCGACAGCCAGAATTGTTGAACACTGCTGGATGAAGGCGTCCCAAAGTTGTCACCATTTCTCGTGATCCTGCAATGTAAATCACCTTTACCACCTGCAAACCAGCCTGTTTCACTGCTCCATCTCGCCAGTGGACGTCTGGCAACTCCGAGAGGCCCCTTGAAGTGACAGACAGACACGACTGAGCAACTAAAACTTAAGAAGCAGTGTGGCCAAGATGCTTGCAGTGAACGATATCATTTGGGGGCCGTTTCAAAGAAAGTAGGCAATCATGTGATGGCCGTGGGCCCTATGAGACGGCCCACGCTCCACAAAAGAAATAGAAGAGACCAGATAAACCTACTCGTGGAAGAGGATAATACAATTTTGTTCCATCGACAGCCCGTTTAAAAAAAAACGAAAACCTACTTGCTGTACTGCCTCCTAGCGGCACCTCGTTCACCTGCAGGTGAATATTTCACGCTGACTCCATCCCTGTGTGATCCACCAACGAAAGGGCATTGATAAAACAGAACGGCCTTAAACTACAGTGCCACTTGATGATTTGTCACGATTCAGTTCCAATTCGATGCAAGAGTAAAACAAATTTGGTTTAACATTCCGGGGAAATATAGCGGCAGTTTGCGGCCGCAAAGATTGCACGGATCTATTATTATACAGCCATTGCAAATTCGTCAAATTCGAGATAGATATTGATAAAAAATATTTAAACCCCTCGTAAACTATCGTGGGTGATAGTGAATGCATATTTATCCAACAGCTGTGGCGTTTGGAAATGACATTTGGAAGTTGCGGTTTTTTGCCAATATAAATAAAATCGGAACTGATTAAGTAGTGCCACTTTAGGTGGAAGCAATTTCTGCTGTGGCTTAGACTTAAACTGTAAGGTTAGATATTAAATTACCGTAAACAGCAAAGTTAGAAGTAATGTACTGTAATTTTTTGTAATTTTATCCCAACTCCAAACATTTAAGTCATACTATAATAAATCATATATTCCTCGAGTTTCCTGGCTGGCTGCTGGCTGGGCTCCTCTCCAGCCCAACAATAACCCTATTGTTGTGAGTGGCTACGGGCCATTGCCACCGACATAGCTAGGTAACTGGCTAGACAGAATTTTCTGCGTTATAAATAAACATTGCCTTGAAATGGCAGAATTAGTTCGGAAGGCAATACATAGCGACACCGAAGAGGTGGGATTAACGAATACAGAAGACTGACCACGGTTCATTTAAAATGTATCTCAATTTGTCATCCTAATAATGCCGCTCTTCCACCAGATTGTATTTAAAACCTAGAGAATATAACAAAAACCTCACACTACGTATTATTTTGTTTTTTTGTTACGTTAAACGGCAGATTATCTGAGTGTTCCGAGTACAGAATTGTGAGGAGAGTATGAAAATGACATTTGTCTCTTAATTTATGTTGCAAAGCAACGGGTTCACTACTAGTAACCATTAAACATATGATTTAAGAAATATCCCAGAATTGGTCATATTAAACATGATAGCCACTGGTTTAACAGAAATGAAAATGTGGAATAAACCGACGGCTCTTAGTGCATAGCACACACCCAATAAATTGACAATTTATACATTATGTAAAACTGACCTTCAAGCAGCCCATGATAAAAACGGGGTTTTCAAGTGCACAAAAACACAGCATATTTATTCCAGATTTGAAGCTTTCGTGACTGCAAGGATTCATATTCTTAGGTTTTTTCGGTAAAGTCACGTAGGTAAAAAATGTAAATTAATAAAAGTAAAATTAAAATAAAATTTAAATCACGACGTTTCGGAGGCAACACAAGCTTCCGTCTTCAGGTGGTATCAAGTGATACAGCTATCGTATCGAAGCTTGTGTTGCCTCCGAAACGTCGTGATTTTTATTTTATTTTTATTTTACTTTTATTAATTAAATTTTTTTACCTACGTGACTTTACCGAAAAAACCTAAGAATACAGCATATTTAATTTGCTTTTGACTTAAAATAATGTTAGTTCCCATAATGTTTAATATATATGGGAAAAGGTTTGATTGAGGCGTGATGAATAGTCTGCATGGCATGCACCAGGTTTGTCCCTGGTGTGGATAAAGGTGCATGTTGACATTATTGGAGAAGTAGTTATGTGATGTCAATATACCCAGATCACACTTGCAATTGAGACTCTCCTGTTTAACACGTAGGCTTTCGCGACCAATATCCACAATAGATGTGTTTGGGTTCGATCGCATCGATATGTGTCATTAAACCCGCCACCACCCGGAAAAAAAACATGCCAATTACCGACTCGTTCAGCACATTGGTGTGTTGGAGAATAAACCCACAACATTTATAATTCGAGTACGACATTTCGCCGCTTGAGTTCTCGCTTAGCTAATCGACATCAACTTTACATTATTTGATGTCATCTTCCGGGGCTGTTCCTGTTATCGACATACGCTCCAATAAATGCTTAATTATGTGACGTCATTGCTTAATAGCACAACTGTTAATACACCTGGGTGGTTAAACGTCTTAGTACTATATCCACAGCTTAATGTCTGAATTTTGTCCGGATTGCTGGTAGATTGGAGGAGACACGTAACTTGTAGCAACATCCATAACAAAACACATTTACTGGATGCAGAAAAACATATTACGGGTTCCAGACTCGGACAACTCTGGCTGAAATTGAGCACCGTCTATATCCCATTCTCATAACGTTTGGCTTGACCGTCATTGTTACTCAAAATTGTGCTTTTATCGTTTATCATTTAAGACAGAATACACACATTTCCACGGCATCCTTAAACCTAAACGCCGAAAGCGTGTAGCGTCACGTGGCCGCATGTTGCTCGATCAGCCGACAGCCACAGAAGGGTATTGCGCAGGGAATGTCACAATTCCACCAAAGTGTCCTCGTCTTTCAGGCTACATTCACCGTCCCGCATTAATGAGGCTCATTCATATCCCTTCTTGGCGGACCCAAGCACTCCGGACTTTCTCCCCTGGACATCAAACAGCTGCGGGTTATTAATCAGAAACAGGTTTGCCGCTAAACGTCTTCCCGTAATTACCATCATTAATCACAGACCTGTTTTCATGGCTTTTAAAGGTAGGCTGTGGGGGGGGGCATACAAGCGGCATATGCTTGTGGCCTGGAGGCAATTACAGCTAATTCAGCTTTATAATGGTAATTTTCACACAAGAGCGCTATTGTCCCCGATGCTATCCATTAAAGAAAATCACTTTGCAAAACGTTCTTCTTTATGTACATAAAGTTAAATAACAGCTGGTTTTAGACACCATTTTGCTTCCACCTCTTTGCTTTGCTAGAAAAATAACAGACCACTTCTTAGCTTAAACGCTGGGTACATACAAAAACACACATTAGCGACTTAAAATTGTTTAAAAATATACAATTAAATGTGCCCTTCGAGTGAGCGTTTGGCCACAATGTTTATAGTTATTTTTTTTTTGTATTTCACATGGAAGTAAAACATCACGCACACAGAATTTAGAAACACACGTGCTCAAAAAAGCTTGATTTGCACATTTTCGTTTTGTCCCCAGAATCAGTAAATATGATGGGTGGTTATCAGCTATCTCCACTGTGCGAATGTTAACAAATGTTGGGTAGCTAACAAATACAGGTGTGGAGTTTATGGATTTGGAGTGATGAGCGGAAATTGCAGAACTGTGTTTGATGCCAATCCATTAATAGTTCCTGGTTTTTCAAGCCACTGGAGCACAGAGTGATTTTCAACGTAGCTATGCAACTGGTCTCTAATAAGCACCATTTAAAATGTGATGTTGAAGGTATTATTTTAATTGGTGCACACGAGTCAATTTTTTTTTAAACGTTGCACATTTTTGACACCGCCAGAAGTAGGAACATACTGGTCAGCTGTTAAGGATATTGCATCGCCTCTGTTTATCATTTTCACGTGGAAATATTTTATTTCTCTCCTGCTTGTGACACGACGTACCGTGAAAAAGTAATACGATTACAAACTAGTTTGAGTTCCAAAACAAAGTTTTTATTTTGACCCGGCTGATGTCATGAGAAAAATATGTTTTAATTACCGAGCTATAATTGTGCATTCCATAAGGTAATTTGTTATTTAGGCCCGTGTGCTTCTAGCCGTGATTATGTTATATGACAAACATTCAAGCGCTCACAATTAATTACCGGCATTTCTCAGAACATTACGGGTTTTTGCAAAAAATATAATTTTTTGTGTGTCACTGGTGCCCTTTCTTCTAACTGTATGACTCCTACTGCACGAGCTGGCACGCTCTCGCGAGTGTTAACACCCCATTAGTACGCCGCTTGAACGGGCACCTGTTTGTTTTGGAATGCCGACAAATAGGTCTGAATGGGATCACTGTGGGATGAAAGCTGAATTTACAGTTCAGCCCTTTAAGCCGCTGAGCCCTCCAACGTCTTGGGAGAAACCAGGGTGGCTCCACAGGTTCCCCAGAGGTGTAACAAGGGTGAGATTTTTTTGCCACCAACTCCCTCCCAACACTTGGTAAAGGGGGGGGGGGGGGGTTAGTTAATTATACTGTAAAATATGCTTCATCCACAAAATTCCCCAGTGTCATTCATTCATGCGAACTATTCATATATAGCCGCACGAGGATCCGGAGAGACTAGAGTGTGCGTGTGTGTCAATGGAGACCTGTAGCAATATTGTGGGGAGCGGTGGTGCAGCGGTTAGCGCACCGCTCTACCGTTACCTGTCAACCAATATGGCATACTCGTATTCTTGTACAGGGAAATTGAGTTTTCAGGTCCATATGGCGTACAGCCGTTTCAATATGGGCAAAACAAATCAAATGAAAATTGTATATTTGTTTGTATTTCTCCCTTGTGATGGGATTTTGTAGGATGAACGTTAAGGTTTATAAGGGCACGGGGTGACCAATACGTTCTGAATTGGTCTGTAATAAGATAGGCACTACGACGATTATCTGAACCGGTATTGGGCCTCCCCGAGGTCGATTCAGCCTTAAATGAGTATTTGGTGAGGTGTAAACATCGCCACTGGGGAGACAAAGGCTGGTCATGGCACTGGCCACCCACCCTCTCGTGTGCCGTGCCGGCCTTCATAGGTTCTACTCGCTAACAGCACTTGCCCCGAGAGTCTGTTAAGACGATGGCTATATGGGGGGATCTTTGTGTTGTATGTTGCAATAAAAGTGTAAGTAAGACTCCATGCTCTTTAAGAGCAGAGAAGAAGATTGACATGAAGCAGTGATCTTGGAATATACTTGAGCAATTACAATTAAAGACACGACTTGTGTTAATGTAATCACGTGCAATCACGTTTCTTTATTTAAGACCAGTTAAGAGACCGTTAGGACCAGAGGTGTCTTGTTCAAGGGAGACCTGGGTTAAAGAAAAGCCACTGGAGTAGCAGAAAGCAGATTTGGCTGCGCCAGATTAGGATGCCGAGTTAAAACGTCACAGTAGCATCGTCGTATCCTTGATTTAACCAGTCGTATCATATAATCACGGGTCACCTGCATGGGTTACATAAAGTCATTTAGAATACAACTGAAAATAAAACTAAAACATCATGGAGGCAAATATCTTAACAGCGGAACTATTTAAAATGTAGCGTGAATTACAACAGGAAATATCACAACAGCTAAAAGGTTTAGCCACACAAATAACAAAAAACAGAATGAAACATTATAAACGGAAAAATCTTAAACACCAATCAGGTTCTAGTGTGACACATCACAACCCAGAGATAAAGATCATAACAGCAAACGTCTACACATGAAAGGTTTTCATGTACAGGATGATCCAATCACATGTTGTGGAGAAAGACGGCTCGTTAGAAATCGGTGGTGTGTCAATAAATCTATTCCCCTACAGAGCAAATGTAAACATAGTTTATAACATGTAGGAGTTCGCGACCAATATCATCCATAATAGAGTGGAGTTTGTAATTGATCGCGTAAATATACAACGTAACAATCGTGCGTTTCATTTGCATTACGTCCACGAGAATTGAAAAACAAAAAGTCACACTCCACGCGAGCCTCTTGCGCACAATTGAAGATGGAAGACGCCTTTCGCTGTCAGACCACCCGAGCAGACCAGGCTGGTAGCAGACGTGTCTGGAGACACATCGCACCCACGTCACCACACTGCGCTCTCTGTGCAGTGGCCCGCGCGTTAAATGGAAAAATGGACCGACTCCCTCATGAGCGCCACACGCACACACACGCACGCGCGCGCGCACCCAAAGTACATATTCAAATATGAATGAATACAAAATTCCATATTTTGAAATGGAAAGCTGGTACCCGTACTTCGTGAATGTACAGACTGCACAGTTGTTTTGGCGCAGAGATTTGTAATGCCTCTTTTGGATTTCTATAGAGGTCGGCCACTCGACGTGAACTGTTTGTAAAGCCCGAGAGAATTCCCATGGATAGGGCACAATGTTTTCGCTTGGCTCCTGACAACGTAAACTAAGCTACTGAGTCAAAACCCAGGCTTTATGCAAAAAAAACGACTCCGATTCGGAATCAAATATCCAACAGCGCAAACACTTAATCCTATAATGCCACCAAATATAACTTTAAGAAGCTGTGCCAAAGTATATGAAGTTAAACAAATAGCATTAGTTACAAATCTTTTATTAATATTTCATATGCACATTTTTTAATTTATTTACAGCAGTGGAATAATTTCACATTGTGTCCCACTGCATATAAATTACATTGTCCTCATTTCATACAATTCATGACAATGGCAGACACCGGTACTGAAAACATCAACGTGAAAAAAAATGGGTTTATGAGTTTTATTCATGCTACATTAATTAATATCACCTTTTTCCTTAGGCAAATCAGTCCCTAATTATTTAAAATGCACAAGCCCCAGTCTCCGCGGGCCACATGGCAAATACAGTACAGGCCCTGCTGCTGCTCTTTATACATTTGCAGTCCAGGCACATTCCACTGGTCTTACCTAGTTTCCTTGATGGAGCCTACAGGAACCCTCTGGTGGCTTGAACCACCACTGCTGCCTCCCTACGCAGACCCACGCTGAAGAGAGCCAGGCTCTGTGTTTACTTCGGCAGAACGCCCTTTTACACTGGAAACGCAAAGGCATCGGAGGGTATTTTTTTTCTTTGCAAGGGCAGAGCATCTGGGAGAGTAGGTAGGTGGGTTTTTTTTAGGGGCTTGTTTATTTTTGTTTAACTTTTTTTTCTTTCAGAAAAGTGCACGGGGGGTCCCTTTTTTGGGGTGGGGGGGGGGGTCTGGGGGGGATCCAGAGGTTGATGAGAAACAAATAGGCATGGAACGAAACAAATAGACGAGCTATTGCCTCTAAAGGGAGGCGGGTTGAAAGGTCTGGCCAATTACAGGCATCCTGCCACCCCCCAGCTTTAATCAGGCGAGATGTGAGCCTTAAAGCCAGGAAATCTGCACCTTCCTTCGCCAATCAGGACCACGAGAGGGCCCCCGTCTGGACCGAATTACTGCGGCCCGGGTTTAAAAAGTCATCGAGTCAAAAGCTGTTAGCACTCGGGACCTAAAAAGGGAGTCGCCAAACCATTGCCACCCTCGCTCATGCCACTTCCTGAAAAGTGGCAGGTTTAATTCACAGGTCCACAAAGCAAGTCACAAACTTCATACGCGTTTTTTTTTATTTTGTCACCATAAAATACAAAGAATAACCTGGCACTCATTTTCACAGTCCAATATCAACACGACCATTTCTTATTACAATTTTTGTGGCCAAAAATATTCAGTATGCAGTATATATAAAAAAAATACCCGTCAATCCTAAAAGTAATTATTAATCCTTCTGGTCAAACCACTTTAAACAAATGGATATAATTGTGTTTTTGCAACGCACAAGGTGCTGTTTGTGTTGCATTTGGACTGGACCCTTTTGGACCGTTCTTCTCTCGTCAGAGATGTTGCTTTCGTGTCGTTTGTTAACACCCTGGACTTGCAATCCAGAAACCACAGGTGAAATTCAATCTTGCAGCATGGCAGTTGATACGATGGTGCAAGTTTCTTAAATCCCCACCACCTCTGTCCACCAATCGGTATGAATGGGGACACCGTATAATAAAGCACTGGAATTTGCGCTCCTTCAGTGAAGGAATAGCAAAACTTTACGAACTTGCTTCTGAAGCCTTCTCGTAACTAGCAGACCTCAACATTGTCATTTAGCTCCTGGACATATTGCCAGAGTGGAATGGGTATAACGCAGTTGGTTGATCAGCAGGTCGCGTGTGGTGGCACCAATGATGGTAATGGTCCACCCTAAACCGCATCCACACAAACCGTGGCAGATGCGGATACCTGATGCACAAAAGAAAAATTAAAAATCTCCAGTATGCGACTGTGGTCATCCAGAACATACCATACAACGTTTAACGAAGCAACGCCTATTCCACAAATACAAAGGAGACATCACGGCGATAAACCCCACTGCTCCTGACGCGGTTGTCTGGCTTGACCACCTGAATGTGAAATTGTAGTTGTTGATCTGTATCAGCCGTATACCTACTATAATCACCCAGGAATGTCTGTCCTTAACGCTCGTGACGTCACTCCACATCGACCAGCCCCCTTCATTAATATTCATGAGCAGGTGACGTCACTCCAAATGGACCCCCCCCCCCCCCCATTCATAATAATTAGCGGCTGATGTTACTCCACATGGGGGGGGGGCGAGGCGCCTCCTCCCCCCTCCTCAGCGTCAACTTACAACCCTCACTACAAAGGCAGAACCCTCACGTCACGTGATCTCCGTCACGCTACTGAGACATTAAAGTAAAAAGGATGTCACGATGAACAAGGGATTATAACCTTAAAATGAAATAGGTCTGTGTCACCGTGCCCTTACAAACTGCACACGCATTGATGCAATGAATATCACGTCGTGGTCTGCTTTTTGCTTGCAAGTTTCAGATTTACTGCAATACACCGTCCTAGGACGGGGCAAAAGGCTAGTGAAACAAGAATTATGGTAATCCCACCTCTTCCAAGATGTCTCACCAGTGTGGAAGAGTTTTTCAACTTCCTTCCAGTAAAGGCCCTTCCACCAGTCATGGCATGATCAAGCAATTTCAAGGCTGCACCTTTACCTCCCGTCTCTCACACGAAAAACTAAACTATTTTATTTTTAAATCCTTTATATTAAGTTCACTTGCTTGCTTGCGCGCTTACGACCGTGCAAATCTTTCGGTCGTTTTTTAACCCACTTCCCGTGATCCAATCGAGCTGACATTTTGCACACAGACTCGTTGTGCGTGACAATTTCTTTTCGTGAAAATTTTTCCCCAAATTTTACACTTTTTAGGTAAAAAAAAAATATATTTAATTACCAATTGCTTAATGGTGGCAGGCAATCATCTGACCCATAGGTGGCAGCCATCTCAAGCCAGAGGACGAGAGGACTCTAGCCGCCCGTTTCAAAGACCAATGTGGGCTGGGTTGTGGCCCATTGAACACGCATATAAAGGATTTATAGTGAAAAACTTTGTTTTTACGGGTTAATTTTTATCAGGTAAGGCCCACTGAGCTATATAGCTCTTTATCCGAAGCGACCTGGCCACAAATGACAGCTCAACGAATTGGCTTATCACGTGGAAATGTATCGCAGCCCAGAAATCTAAACGCATGTTGAGTCTTAACTGTGGAGGGAAAACCCGGAGGACCCAGAGAAAAATGAACCTAACCACAGGGAGAACATGGAAACTCCAAATATACATTCTAGATTTGAAGCTTTCGTGACTGCAAGGACTCATACTCTTAGTTCTTTCGGTAAAGTCACGTAGGTAAAAAATGAAATTAAAATTCATAAAAAATAAAATAATATAATATACAGGCGTCAGGGTCGAACCAACGACCTCCTGTATACCAGGCGATGTAATTCACATTTAGCCACCGCGACGCCCTATGTGTGTGTTCTCCAGATACTGTACCCGGGTTTCCTCCCCTCTTAAAAATACTCCAAGGTGGCCCAGCAACTCAAGCAGAACCGCCTTGGAAAATATTCTGGGATATTCATTATGGTTTTCCTGAAAACATATTAAACTGTTTTACGAGAAAATGTACAGCATATTAAGTTGGAAAGAGGACGTTTACGTTCATGTAATTTAAAAGAGCCAAAATGCACGGAAATTAAAACGTACCTGTTAGAATAAAAAAAAATTCAAATACTGTATGTTTATACAAAATGTTGTGGATAATTTCTTTTTACGAATTTACTGTATATAATTTAATTGTTTGTGATTACAACGTATATGCAGGAAACGAAAGTTCAGTGGTTAGTGCACTGCGCTATGAGAAAACAATGAACCGAGTTCGATTCCAGCTCATGGCCAAACATCAGTGACTAATATCTAAACCTGTCGTGGGTCTCCCCTAGGCTGACTCAGGCTTAAATTAGTACCTTGTGCATTGTGTGTACATCAGGGGCTCGGAAGCCAAAGGTGGCCGGGCGTGGTACTGGCAACCCACCCACTTCGCGTGCCATGCCGACCTTAATAGGTACTCGATAACAGCACTTGCCCCAACAGCCTGTTAGGCGCTATATAGGGGATATTTTCCTTCGTGTGTAATTATACAGTAGCACTGCTATCCTCAGTGTGCCAAAAGACATTTGGATAATAATCAGGCACGGTCTAAATACTGCTGTATGAAAGCCACGCCAAGGCATCGCACCCTCTCACAGCTGCGCGATTCCCCAACACGTTTAGCTTCTGCGCACGGACCGACCTCGTCACTCCGTCTTCTCGGCGGCTGTCCTCTGGGGCGTGTTCCCTCCTTTTGGGTCGCCACTCTGTTGTCAGTCGTCGATAAACATATTAGACAGAGATGTGTATATTACGCGCTAAGACGATGATTGTATGTCAAGTGCTTGTCCCTTAACTCCTTTTTGAAAATACTAACAGCACCCAGTGGGTATGGCTTAAGTCTCTCCCTCCCCTCACAATGATGGCAATTGCAAGCAAGTTAGCCACTGGCTCTTTGGGGCAAAAGACCCGTCTTACTGTCAAGTGGGATTATGGGTGAAAGTGAGTTCAGGACGTGGAATCCCTGATGAGCCAAAACATTAAAAAGGGCATTGAATGACACGCAGATGCTCTGATTCCTCCTCGTCGCCGGGCACGTGCTGACTGAGCGCAGAGCGAGGCAGAGAGGTCGTCTCTAAAACAACACGATTAGATCTGAGACCGTCGGTGCAAAGACGAGAAACACAACTGTTCCCTTTCTTAAACTTGGCAACCAAAATGCATAACATCCAGAATTACCTCGATTTTTTTGCCACAGACAATGCCAATGCTTTCTTTTCCAGAGCTGGGAGGTGTTTACAAAGGGTGGAACATCCTCGGCATGAGAGCTCATCCTGATGATTGGGCATTGTGCTTGAGAATGTGCGGACAATCAAACGCAGCAGACAGCACAGATGAACTTAGCGTGACCTTTTGGAATTAAGCAAAGGCAATAACTGCTTGGGCTGGACTCGCTTCTAGAAAGGATGATGATGGCTGATGGTCAGGAATAATGTTAGCGCGGAAGCCACGGGAAGGGGACGCGTCTGACAGATGGAGCGATGAAATCAGCTTGGGTCTTTGTGTTGCGTGGTTTCTTGCATTGCGAAGTTCAACATGCATACACATATGCGTGAGAGATGGTGACTTGGGAACCCATTCATCCACCAGTTGATAGATCATGGCTGATGATGATTATGATTCATCACCTTAAAGATTTCCAATAAAAATGTTGATTATTATTGTTATATTTTACATGCCATTTTTTTTACATTTGTTTGGAAAATTGATTGGATGAATTAAAAATGTACACTACAGTTTTCAAAGAAACGTATCATACTCACAAAACAACATACAAATATATACTGTATACTGCATACATTTCAAATAAATGCATTTGAAATGAATAGTGAATACGTATACATTTGAAATAAGCTGCACATTTTGGATTCCATCAAAATAGTTATATCTGGACACAACTGAAAAACAGTGTCATTTACATCACGTGATGCCTGCACTGGCTATCACAAAGAATCAATTACATTTTGAAAATGGGAACTTAATAAATGGCAAGCTCACTTTTACTTCTTCATCAAAACCCAATGACTTGTTCAAACCTGCTGATGATGTGCTGGTGGCAGTTATTACAGGGCGTGCTTGGTGGCAGGTGTGCTGGTGGCAAGTATTACTGGGTCTACTGGTGGCAGGTGTGCTGGTGGCAAGTGTTACAGGGTGTGCTGGTAGCAAGTGTTACAGGGTGTGCTTGGTGGCAAGTGTTATAGGGTGTGCTGGTGGCAGGTGTGCTGGTGGCAAGTGTTACTGGGTGTGCTGGTGGCAGGTGTGCTGGTGGCAGGTGTTACAGGGTGTGCTGGTGGCAGGTGTGCTGGTGGCAAGTGTTACAGGGTGTGCTGGTGGCAGGTGTTACAGGGTGTGCTGGTGGCAGGTGTGTTGGTGGCAAGTGTTACAGGGTGTGCTGGTGGCAAGTGTTACAGGGTGTGTTGGTGGCAGGTGTGTTGGTGGCAAGTGTTACAGGGTGTGTTGGTGGCAAGTGTGTTGGTGGCAAGTGTTACAGGGTGTGTTGGTGGCAGGTGTGTTGGTGGCAAGTGTTACAGGGTGTGCTTGGTGGCAGGTGTGTTGGTGGCAAGTGTTACAGGGTGTGTTGGTGGCAGGTGTGTTGGTGGCAAGTGTTACTGGGTGTGCTGGTGGCAGGTGTGCTGGTGGCAAGTGTTACAGGGTGTGCTGGTGGCAGGTGTGTTGGTGGCAAGTGTTACAGGGTGTGTTGGTGGCTGGTGTGTTGGTGGCAAGTGTTACAGGGTGTGCTTGGTGGCAGGTGTGTTGGTGGCAAGTATTACAGGGTGTGCTGGTGGCAGGTGTGTTGGTGGCAAGTGTTACAGGGTGTGCTGGTGGCAGGTGTGCTGGTGGCAAGTGTTACTGGGTGTGCTGGTGGCAGGTGTGTTGGTGGCAAGTGTTACAGGGTGTGCTGGTGGCAGGTGTGCTGGTGGCAAGTGTTACAGGGTGTGCTGGTGGCAGGTGTGTTGGTGGCAAGTGTTACAGGGTGTGCTGGTGGCAGGTGTGCTGGTGGCAAGTGTTACAGGGTGTGCTGGTGGCAGGTGTGCTGGTGGCAAGTATTCCAGGGTGTGCTGGTGGCAGGTGTGTTGGTGGCAAGTGTTACTGGGTGTGCTGGTGGCAGGTGTGCTGGTGGCAGGTGTTACAGGGTGTGCTGGTGGCAGGTGTGCTGGTGGCAAGTGTTACAGGGTGTGCTGGTGGCAGGTGTTACAGGGTGTGCTGGTGGCAGGTGTGTTGGTGGCAAGTGTTACAGGGTGTGCTGGTGGCAAGTGTTACAGGGTGTGTTGGTGGCAGGTGTGTTGGTGGCAAGTGTTACAGGGTGTGTTGGTGGCAAGTGTGTTGGTGGCAAGTGTTACAGGGTGTGTTGGTGGCAGGTGTGTTGGTGGCAAGTGTTACAGGGTGTGCTTGGTGGCAGGTGTGTTGGTGGCAAGTGTTACAGGGTGTGTTGGTGGCAGGTGTGTTGGTGGCAAGTGTTACTGGGTGTGCTGGTGGCAGGTGTGCTGGTGGCAAGTGTTACAGGGTGTGCTGGTGGCAGGTGTGTTGGTGGCAAGTGTTACAGGGTGTGTTGGTGGCAGGTGTGTTGGTGGCAAGTGTTACAGGGTGTGCTTGGTGGCAGGTGTGTTGGTGGCAAGTATTACAGGGTGTGCTGGTGGCAGGTGTGTTGGTGGCAAGTGTTACAGGGTGTGCTGGTGGCAGGTGTGCTGGTGGCAAGTGTTACTGGGTGTGCTGGTGGCAGGTGTGTTGGTGGCAAGTGTTACAGGGTGTGCTGGTGGCAGGTGTGCTGGTGGCAAGTGTTACAGGGTGTGCTGGTGGCAGGTGTGTTGGTGGCAAGTGTTACAGGGTGTGCTGGTGGCAGGTGTGCTGGTGGCAAGTGTTACAGGGTGTGCTGGTGGCAGGTGTGCTGGTGGCAAGTATTACAGGGTGTGCTTGGTGGCAGGTGTGCTGGTGGCAAGTGTTACAGGGTGTGTTGGTGGCAGGTGTGTTGGTGGCAAGTGTTACAGGGTGTGCTGGTGGCAGGTGTGCTGGTGGCAAGTGTTACAGGGTGTGCTGGTGGCAGGTGTGTTGGTGGCAAGTGTTGCTGGGTGTGCTGGTGGCAGGTGTGCTGGTGGCAAGTGTTACAGGGTGTGCTGGTGGCAGGTGTGTTGGTGGCAAGTGTTACAGGATGTGCTGGTGGCAGGTGTGTTGGTGGCAAGTGTTACAGGGTGTGCTTGGTAGCAGGTGTGCTGGTGGCAAGTGTTACAGGGTGTGTTGGTGGCAGGTGTGTTGGTGGCAAGTATTACAGGGTGTGCTGGTGGCAAGTGTTACTGGGTGTGCTTGGTGGCAGGTGTGCTGGTGGCAAGTGTTACAGGGTGTGTTGGTGGCAAGTGTTACTGGGTGTGCTGGTGGCAGGTGTGTTGGTGGCAAGTATTACAGGGTGTGTTGGTGGCAAGTATTACAGGGTGTGCTGGTGGCAGGTGTGCTGGTGGCAGGTGTTACAGGGTGTGCTGGTGGCAGGTGTGCTGGTGGCAAGTGTTACAGGGTGTGCTGGTGGCAAGTGTTACTGGGTGTGCTGGTGGCAGGTGTGCTGGTGGCAGGTGTTACAGGGTGTGCTGGTGGCAGGTGTGCTGGTGGCAGGTGTTACAGGGTGTGCTGGTGGCAGGTGTGCTGGTGGCAAGTGTTACAGGGTGTGCTGGTGGCAAGTGTTACTGGGTGTGCTGGTGGCAGGTGTGCTGGTGGCAGGTGTTACAGGGTGTGCTGGTGGCAGGTGTGCTGGTGGCAAGTGTTACTGGGTGTGCTTGGTGGCAGGTGTGTTGGTGGCAAGTGTTACTGGGTGTGTTGGTGGCAGGTGTGCTGGTGGCAAGTGTTACTGGGTGTGTTGGTGGCAGGTGTGCTGGTGGCAAGTGTTACAGGGCGAGCGAGCGAGCGCCCTGCTCGATGGGCCTGCACGAGAGGCATTCGGGCGGCCGTCACGACGCTCGCCTTTAGACACTCGCGAGTGGACGTGCGTCAATGAGGCCACCGCACACGTCTACGGCGGCGGCGGCCTAGACCTCCAGCCCTGGCGGCAGCGAGACTGTGGCGGGGAATGTGCGAGTCAGACCACGGACAGGGCTCGACAAACAATAGCATGGCCGTATGGGCGACGCGGTGGCTAGGAGATGTTAATAACCTCGCCTGGTATGCAGGAGGTCGTGGGTTCGATCCCAATCCCCACCCAGACGCCCGTATGTTTTGACTTTGCATGTCTGTCTCCCCGTGGTCGCGTGGATTTTTTGTCCAGGTCATGTTTTTTTTTCCCCTTTCCACATTTAGAAACATTCCTTTAGCGTATTTGGCCGCTATACATTTGCACACGATAAGCCACTGAGTTGAGCTATCATTTGTGGGCAGTTCGCTTCTGAAAAAGAGTTATGTAGCTCTGTGGGCTTTACCTGGTCAAATCGCATACACAACACATACACAATCACAACACATACACAACACATACACAACGCACACACAGCACACACAACACATACACAACACACACAAAACATACACAACACACACAACACATACACAACGCATACACACCGCACACACAACACATACACAACACACACAAAACATACACAACACACACAACACGCACACAACACATACACTACACATATACAACACATATACAACACACACACAGCACATACACAACACATACACACCGCATACACAACACATACACAACACACACAACGCATATACAACACATACACATCACATACACTACACATATGTAGTGGTGATACGCGCTGGGTGTATATGTCGTGTGCCAGCGCGTATGTACGGGTGTGTGTGTGGTGACGCGCGCTGACGGGGAGGAGCAGGCGTCAGTGCGCGGGTGGGGGTAGTGCTGCTGATTGGCTGTGTGCCGGTGACGCGCCCAGAGGGAGTGATCGGGTAGCAGCGCGGTGTGATTGGTCGGGGAGTGGAAACACGCGCTGAGCGGAACCGGATCGTAGGGATAGCGCGTGGGGATTGGGTAACTGAGGAGCGGTGCCGACGTTGAGGTCCGCATCCGCTCCGTCTCCCGGGAAGAAGAGGTATATAAGGTGATGCACAGAGGAGCAGGGGGCAGAAGTGGAACCATCTAAGAATGAAGACGAAGGTGTAGAGATAGAGCCCGGAGAGGAGAGTAAGGGAGAGTAGAGGAGAGTAATGGAGAGTAGAGGAGAGTAAGGTATAGTGTGTAGCCAGCGAGAGAGAACGGTCTACACGAGCTGAGTAATGTATAGTGTGTAGCCAGCGAGAGAGAACGGTCTACACGAGCTGAGTAATGTATAGTGTGTAGCCAGCGAGAGAGAACGGTCTACACGAGCTGAGTAATGTATAGTGTGTAGCCAGCGAGAGAGAACGGTCTACACGAGCTGAGTAATGTATAGTGTGTAGCCAGAGAGAGAGAACGGTCTACACGAGCCGAGTATGCATACGGTGTAGCCAGAGAGAGAGGAAGGTCTACACGAGCCGAGTATGCATACGGTGTAGCCAGAGAGAGAGATGCAAAGTCTACACGAGGCGAGTGGAGAGTGTAGCAGAGGCGCAGAGTCTACACGAGGCGAGAGAAGAGTGTAGCCGAGGCGCGGAGTCTACACGAGGCACAGAGAGCCAGCAGCACAGAATCCAGAGAGTCAAGAGAAGCGTAGGGTGAAGAAGAAGAGGTCACAAGTTGTACCGTTGTATGGTGACCGCATTGTGAAGAAGAGAGGCCACGCGTTGTATTGTTACAAGTCAAGATTTAATAAAAGAAGTGTGTTCCCGTCAAGGAGTTTCCTGCCGTCATTTTCCAATACTTCATCTGGCGTCAGAAGTGAAACGGGCTTCCAAGTATGGAGACAAGGAAGACCCGTAGGACCCACGGGATTGACCGCGAGGAAGACCTGGACGACTCGGGGCCGCTGGTGGCGGGGGGTGAGGAAGAGGACTTGCCCACGCTACAGGGTCCGTCGACGGCGCCGGCCGAGCGACCGGGGACCGACGCCGGGCTTCGTGAGGCGCACTCCCGACTGGCGGAGCTGCTGCTCGCCGCCGCGTCCATCTTGGCGGAGATCAGCTCGTCGGGAGGAGCGGGGACGGTGGGGGACATTTTACAAGGTCGCCCCGCAGATTCCCGCCAAAACGAATGGGGGATTCCCGCCATTGCGCCTGGGCCTACTTTTGGCGGGAACGGCGAGCGCCACGTGGTGGTGGGTTCCCAAGCGCGCGCATCGACGTCATCAGCGCGAGAGGGGGTCCGCCATCTTACGTCTGCTGCTGGAGCCGCCATCTTAGACACCGACGGACAGGCGGAGAGGAACCACGAGGCGGATGACTTCATTTTTCAGCAGCGCCTGCCCACGTTGTCAGCCTTCAAGGCGGAAGGCGGAGACTGGGGCCAATTTCAGCGAAGGTTTTTGGCGCATCAAGAGATGTCAGCGTGGTCCGATGCTACGGCGCTGCGGGCATTGCCCGCCATGCTGGACGACGATGCGCTCGCGGCCTTCAGGGCTGCACGGAAGTCGGACCGCTCCACGCTGAAGGATGCGCTGGGCTTGTTGGCCAGGGTCTACGGACCTCCCTCTACGTGCCGCCATCAGTTCTACGCAAGACGGAAAGCGGCCACGGAGACCGCGCTGGCCTATCGCACGGCGTTGCTGGCTCTTGCTGATGCTGCGTTCCCTCGGATGGACGAGGAGGGCCAAGACGCGATGGTTTTGGAGCAGCTGCTCAAGTTGGCGCAGGACCTGGGGGTCCCTATCAACACAGCTGACGAGATTGATATTTCTTCTTTGAAAGTCGCCACGAGTATTCAAGCGCACGAGGCCCTACAACGGAAGCAAGGCGTTGGTTGCAACGCTGCTGTCGTCGCAGCCCCGGGTTTGGTGGTCGCCGAACCCCAAGTCGTCAGCCCACGAGAGGAGGCGTTCGCCACGGGACGACCAGGGGACTGGAGGCCGGGGGCCCGGTCGCCTCTGCGATCGGGCCGAAAGTCGGAGCAACCAAGATCTACTCCGACCCTCGTCACGTGCTATAACTGCGGCCTCCGGGGCCACGTGGCGTCCGGGTGCCGCGCTCCGCGGCAGCGCGCCATGGGAGCTCGGCTGGACGACGACCGAGAGCCCAAGCCATCTCTACAATCCCCGGCAAGTCGCGGCACCTCACACGCTCGGCCTGTTTATTCGGCACACATGGGACGCCGCGTTGCGGCGGAGGAGGGCCGGTTAAGATTCGGGGATTCGGTTCGGCGAGGGGGGTTCGGCCGGGACCAGGGAGACATTGAATGGGCGGAATTGGGGCATAGAATTGTGGCTGCTTCGGCGGGTTCGTCCGTTGTTACGGGATCTATTGATGGGGTTGAGATTAGGGTGTTAGTGGACACGGGGGCATCGGCAACTATTATATCGGACCTCATTTATAATATTCTTCCAGTCCAATGTCGTCCGCTGCTTCCAGTGGATGTGCCATTTTACGCCGCTAATGGGGGATCGTTGGGCATTATCGGTCAGGTTAGGGCGTCCATTTGCATTGGAGATATCAAATTGTCGGGACCCGTTTTCGTTTCGTCTTCTTTGGCAGTTCCGCGTCTTTTGAGCACTGATTTTTTGGCTAAAATGCCTATTAAAATTCTTATCGATCAGCGATGCATTGAACTGCCATCGGGTCGCCGGATTTCATTTTTGACGGGCCCTACTGACATTCGGACGGCGTGCGCTACGATACAAGCGGTGGCGACGCAGACAGTGCAAGTGCCCCCGGGTTCACAGATGTTGATTCCCCTCCGGTTGCGGAAACCATGGGTGAGGGAGGCTTCGGGACAGAGTATGCTTTTGGGTCCTTCTAACAAGGCTGTCGGGGGTCTTGATTTATCGGTGGCTCACACTTTGGTGCGGGCTGATAGGGATCCGTTTGTGATGGTTTTGAACGCGGGGTCGCGACCAGCTGTCATTCCGCAGGGCACCGTGCTGGCTCACGCGGCGCAGGTCCCTGGGGATGATGGGTTGGTTGCGCAGGTGGGCTCGAGCCCCGCGCGGAACGTTGAGCCAAGGGAAGACCTCGAGTGGGTCCATTCGCTATGTGCCGCCTCGGACGATTTGTCGGCGGCGCAGTTGGGTGCGCTGCGCGAGTTGCTCATTGAATTCTCTGATGTATTCAGTAAACATAAGTATGACATTGGGTGCACGGATTTGTTGCACCATCACATTGAAACGGGCGATGCGGCGCCGGTCAGGCTAAATCCCTTCCGACTGAGTCCCGTGGAGAAGGAACATGTTCAGTCGGCTGTTAACGATATGCTAGAAGCCGATATTATTTCGCCCTCCTCTAGCCCGTGGGGAGCGCCTATTGTGCTGGTTAAGAAGCAGGACGGGTCCCTGCGATTCTGCGTTGATTTCCGTCGCCTGAATAAGATCTCTGTGGCTGACGCGTATCCGCTCCCCAGGATGGATGAGTCCCTCGATGCATTGTCTGGTGCGCGATATTTTTCGACTCTTGATTTGTTATCGGGGTTTTGGCAGTTGCCGCTCGACGAAGAGTCGAAACCTAAGACAGCATTTCGGACTCCAGGGGGGCTGTTCCAGTTTAACCGGTTACCCATGGGACTTCACTCCTCTCCAGCGACGTTTCAGCGACTTATGGAGCTGGTTTTGTCGGGCTTGCAGTGGGATACATGCTTGATTTATATGGACGATGTCATTGTTTTCAGTAAAACGTTTGAAGAACACCTCCGGCGATTGAGAGGGGTGTTCTTGCGAATGCGATCGGCTAAGTTGAAATTTAAACCGGCCAAATGTCACCTCCTTCGTAGGTCCATTAGATACTTGGGTCACATTGTCGATTCTTCGGGGATCTCCACCGATCCCGCGAAGACGAATTGTGTCGGTTCGTGGCCGACACCTACGTCCGTTTCCGACGTGCGTAGTTTCATCGGGTTTGCTTCTTATTATCGGCGGTTCGTTGAGCACTTCGCCACTATTGCAAAACCCTTGCACGCTCTAACGGCGAAGGGAGTGAAGTTCAAATGGGGACCGGAGGAGGAGGCCGCGTTTCGCTCCCTCCGGGACGCCTTGGTGGGTGCCCCACCCTTGTGTTATCCCGATTTTGCCAGTCCCTTTTTGCTGGACACGGATGCTAGCAACACGGGCATTGGGGGGGTGCTATCCCAAGTCGTTGGGGGGGTCGAAAGAGTTGTCGCCTACGGTAGTAGGGTGTTGTCTCCGGCGGAGCAGCGCTACTGTGTCACCCGTCGCGAGCTGCTTGCCATTGTTTTTTTTGTGCAGCAGTTTAGGCCATATCTCTATGGTCGTCACTTTACAGTCCGAACGGACCACGCGGCGCTACAGTATTCATTGAGGGTCGCCCAGCCCTCGGGCCAGTTGTCGCGTTGGTTGGAAGTCCTCCAGGACTATCAGTTTACGACTACGTACCGTAAGGGGTTGCGACACACGAATGCCGATTGCTTGTCGCGGTTGTTGCCTTGTGATGAATGCGCGTGTTTGTCGGGATCGGCGCGCTGTAAACCGACGCTTGCGGGGGAGATGGGGGCACTGGCTGCGATAGCGGGCGCACCGATCGGGGATAATTCCACTGCCTCTCAGGGTCGGGACTCGCTGCTCTCGCTGTCACTCAGCGAATGGGGCCGCCTCCAGATGGCGGACAGCTCGCTGCTAGCATTGCGCCGCAAGGTTGGGGGTCCCGAGGGGGACCAGGAGCGTACCGGCTCCTATGTACTTGAGCAGGGCGTGTTATTGAGATGGGACAGTTTGTCCCGGCGGAACGCACTCGTGGTGCCTTCCGCTGTGAGGGGGAGGGTTGTCTTGGCGGCACACGAACGCCTCTTGCACTTGGGAGTTAACAAGACGCTTGCCCTGCTTCAGCGTGACTATTACTGGCCGGGAATGGGAAGTGATGTGGTACATATTCTGAAGGGGTGCGTTGAGTGCGCCAGGCGTAAACCACCGGCCGTGGCAGCTAATCCACCGCTGCAATCTATTCAGGTCTCGCGTACCAACGAGCTCGTTGCACTCGATATTTTGGGGCCCTTCCCAGTCACGCCGAGAGGGAATAAATATTTGTTAGTGGGGGTCGAATACTTTACCCGATGGCCTATGGCGTGGCTTCTCGCTAACCAGTCGGCAGCGGCTGTGACGGATGCCTTCGTCCAGGGCTATGTCCTGGACAAGGGTGCTCCCGAACGCCTCCTGACCGACCAAGGTAAAAAATTTTCGAGTAAATTGTTGCAAGAGGTGTGCGATCTGTTGGGTACCAAGAAGGTGCGTACCTCCCCGTACCACCCGCAGACTGACGGGATGGTGGAGAGACTCCACAAAACTTTGACTTCCATGCTGTGCCAGCAGGTGTGCGAGGCACATGTAGATTGGGACCTGCAGGTCCCGGGAGTCCTTGCCGCGTATAGAATGGCCCCCCATGTAGCTACGGGGTTTTCCCCATTCTATTTGATGTACGGTCGGGAAGCTGACCCGCCAATGGAAACGCAACTTGGCCTGTCCGCTCCACGAACTAATTCTAATTTGGCAGAACATATTAAGTTTAATATTCACAAGCTGACAGAGGCGAGGGAGGCCGCACGGCTTAATTCGCGGGCTCGCCAAATTGCTAATGAACGGTTGCGGGCACGGAAGGTGTCCACGCACGAATGGAAACCAGGTGACAGGGCCTGGCTGCATTGCCCTCAGGCACCCTTGGCTACGTCGCCTAAATTGTTGAGACCGTGGAGGGGACCCGTGGAGGTCGTGCGCGTTGCACGGCCCCAGTGCGTTCAGATAAAGTGGGGAAAGCGCCGTTGGTACGTTCACCCCTCCCGACTGAAACCGTTCTCGCCTCCATATGGCCTCCCCTTGTGTCGTGATGGCCGGGCGTGTGACGTGACCGGCGACCCAGAGGGGGAAATGTCTCTGCCTGATCCACACGTATTTTCGCCTGATCTGCTCCCAGGTGTCTCGGAACTGACAGCTGCCGATCACCGGCGGCCGGATCTCCGCGGCGGGGCCGGCCCTTTCAGGCCCGTTCCGCGCCGTCTGGAGCAGCCGGAACCGCCGGACGGTCGTCAGTGTCCCGCCCCATACGATGGACCAGCCAGACGGACTCGCGCCAGGTCGTGCTACTTTGCATGACCTGCCTCGTGAGGAGTCGGGGCAGTTGGAGCGCCTCGTCACTGCGTGTAGTCGCAGGGACGGGGGGCGCGTTCGCTTTCAAATTTGCTCGTATCGTGTTATTGTTGCCTTTTCGTGTTCATTGTCAATCTGTACATAGTTATTCTTGTTGTTGTTGTTGTTGTGTTATGTTACGGGGCACACTCGGGGGGTTACGGGGTTTTTTTTTGTTGGTTGTCGTTTTATCATCGTGGTTGGTTGTTGTTAGCAGCCGGGCCGGCTGCGAGCTATGTGGGAGGGGGTGATGTAGTGGTGATACGCGCTGGGTGTATATGTCGTGTGCCAGCGCGTATGTACGGGTGTGTGTGTGGTGACGCGCGCTGACGGGGAGGAGCAGGCGTCAGTGCGCGGGTGGGGGGTAGTGCTGCTGATTGGCTGTGTGCCGGTGACGCGCCCAGAGGGAGTGATCGGGTAGCAGCGCGGTGTGATTGGTCGGGGAGTGGAAACACGCGCTGAGCGGAACCGGATCGTAGGGATAGCGCGTGGGGATTGGGTAACTGAGGAGCGGTGCCGACGTTGAGGTCCGCATCCGCTCCGTCTCCCGGGAAGAAGAGGTATATAAGGTGATGCACAGAGGAGCAGGGGGCAGAAGTGGAACCATCTAAGAATGAAGACGAAGGTGTAGAGATAGAGCCCGGAGAGGAGAGTAAGGGAGAGTAGAGGAGAGTAATGGAGAGTAGAGGAGAGTAAGGTATAGTGTGTAGCCAGCGAGAGAGAACGGTCTACACGAGCTGAGTAATGTATAGTGTGTAGCCAGCGAGAGAGAACGGTCTACACGAGCTGAGTAATGTATAGTTTGTAGCCAGCGAGAGAGAACGGTCTACACGAGCTGAGTAATGTATAGTGTGTAGCCAGCGAGAGAGAACGGTCTACACGAGCTGAGTAATGTATAGTGTGTAGCCAGAGAGAGAGAACGGTCTACACGAGCCGAGTATGCATACGGTGTAGCCAGAGAGAGAGGAAGGTCTACACGAGCCGAGTATGCATACGGTGTAGCCAGAGAGAGAGATGCAAAGTCTACACGAGGCGAGTGGAGAGTGTAGCAGAGGCGCAGAGTCTACACGAGGCGAGAGAAGAGTGTAGCCGAGGCGCGGAGTCTACACGAGGCACAGAGAGCCAGCAGCACAGAATCCAGAGAGTCAAGAGAAGCGTAGGGTGAAGAAGAAGAGGTCACGAGTTGTACCGTTGTATGGTGACCGCATTGTGAAGAAGAGAGGCCACGTGTTGTATTGTTACAAGTCAAGATTTAATAAAAGAAGTGTGTTCCCGTCAAGGAGTTTCCTGCCGTCATTTTCCAATACTTCACATATACAACACATACACAGCACATACACAACACACAGCACATACACAGCACATACACAACACATACACAAATCGCAAAGCATGGATTATTTCCAGCAAACTTTGATGCACCTCCGATCAGCACGGTTGGCTATGTTTGGTGCGAAAGAAGTTCAACATACGTACTTACGTGAGTCTAAGAAACTACATAAATCGATACATTGATATGTTGTTACACCCTTAGATGTCTATGCAGACCAGAAGCAATGTTGTTGAATGTGTGTGGAACATCATTGACGAAAGAAAAGTGATCACACGCTGTCAGTCATGAGGGGTTGATTGGCCATACTTCACCACGTTGGTCAGTGCATATTGGTGCAGGAGGAGTGAGTCTGGCCAGGACCAGTTCAGATGTCACTCACCGTGTTCCACATTCATACAATATTCAAGCCTCTGTCACGGCATTGATGGATGAAAGCCTCCCCACACCGTGTTAACGACAGCGCATGTTGTTTGATAATGTAGAGGTTAGCGCTACGCTGCGCTAACCGCTGAATTGTATTTGTTGTTAGCCTCGTAAAATACATTTGATTTTTCTTTAACTTTGTTTTCGTTTTGAAAATATTATTGGGGGCCTCGCTGTACCTGTAGCCCAGGGACCTACTAAATCTTAATCCGGCCCTGGTTAAGGCTATACGGGGGACCTTTGTCTTTGTTTAGCCATATTTCACCACACTGGTCAGTGCGGTTTTGTGAAGCGAGGGCCCAAGACCAGCTGAGATGTAAATAGCTCCAAGTGTTAGCCGCGCTGGGTAGTAGAATTCGGATCGTCGGGTTCATCTAACCACTGCTTCACCCCATAAAATATCGATAAAGTAGAAAGATACAAAATTGCACAGTAGGAATCATGTTGATGTATAGGGTTTTCTTCTGTTTGCTAATGTCTACGTGTGTGTGTGTGCGTGACAGCGAGTGTGTGTGTGTGCGTGACAGCGAGTGTGTGTGCGTGACAGCGTGTGTGTGTGTGCGTGACAGCGAATGTGTGTGTGCGTGACAGCGTGTGTGTGTGTGTGCGTGACAGCGTGTGTGTGTGTGCGTGACAGCGAGTGTGTGTGTGTGTGCGTGACAGCGAATGTGTGTGTGCGTGACAGTGTGTGTGTGTGTGCGTGACAGCGTGTGTGTGTGTGTGCGTGACAGCGAGTGTGTGTGTGTGCGTGACAGCGAATGTGTGTGTGTGCGTGACAGCGAGTGTGTGTGTGCGTGACAGCGTGTGTGTGTGTGTGCGTGACAGCGAGTGTGTGTGTGTGTGTGCGCGTGACAGCGAGTGTGTGTGTGTGCGTGACAGCGAGTGTGTGTGTGTGTGACAGCGAGTGTGTGTGTGTGTGCGTGACAGTGAATGTGTGTGTGTGCGTGACAGCGAATGTATGTGTGTGACAGCGAGTGTGTGTGTGTGTGCGTGACAGTGAATGTGTGTGTGTGCGTGACAGCGAATGTGTGTGTGTGACAGCGAGTGTGTGTGTGTGTGCGTGACAGCGAATGTGTGTGTGTGCGTGACAGCGAGTGTGTGTGTGTGCGTGACAGCGAGTGTGTGTGTGTGTGTGCGTGACAGCGAGTGTGTGTGTGTGACAGCGAGTGTGTGTGTGCGTGACAGCGTGTGTGTGTGTGTGCGTGACAGCGAGTGTGTGTGTGTGTGTGCGCGTGACAGCGAGTGTGTGTGTGTGCGTGACAGCGAGTGTGTGTGTGTGTGTGACAGCGAGTGTGTGTGTGTGTGCGTGACAGTGAATGTGTGTGTGTGCGTGACAGCGAATGTATGTGTGTGACAGCGAGTGTGTGTGTGTGTGCGTGACAGCGAGTGTGTGTGTGCGTGACAGCGAATGTGTGTGTGTGACAGCGAGTGTGTGTGTGTGTGTGCGCGTGACAGCGAGTGTGTGTGTGTGCGTGACAGCGAGTGTGTGTGTGTGTGACAGCGAGTGTGTGTGTGTGTGCGTGACAGTGAATGTGTGTGTGTGCGTGACAGCGAATGTATGTGTGTGACAGCGAGTGTGTGTGTGTGTGTGTGTGCGTGACAGCGAGTGTGTGTGTGCGTGACAGCGAATGTGTGTGTGTGACAGCGAGTGTGTGTGTGTGTGCGTGACAGCGAATGTGTGTGTGTGCGTGACAGCGAGTGTGTGTGTGTGTGTGCGTGACAGCGAGTGTGTGTGTGTGTGTGCGTGACAGCGAGTGTGTGTGTGTGTGTGCGTGACAGCGAGTGTGTGTGTGTGACAGCGAGTGTGTGTGTGTGTGCGTGACAGCGAATGTGTGTGTGTGCGTGACAGCGAGTGTGTGTGTGTGTGTGCGTGACAGCGAGTGTGTGTGTGTGCGTGACAGCGAGTGTGTGTGTGTGACAGCGAGTGTGTGTGTGCGTGACAGCGAATGTGTGTGTGTGACAGCGAGTGTGTGTGTGCGTGACAGCGAGTGTGTGTGTGACAGCGAGTGTGTGTGTGTGTGACAGCGAATGTGTGTGTGTGCGTGACAGCGAGTGTGTGTGTGTGTGTGTGACAGCGAGTGTGTGTGTGTGTGCGTGACAGCGAGTGTGTGTGCGTGACAGCAAGTGTGTGTGTGTGTGCGTGACAGCGAATGTGTGTGTGCCATCGGAATTTCCATTACCGGTAATCCGAGCGGCACACCTTTGCTGTGCTCACACCAACAATGTGTTTTTCATCAGGAATGTCGGTGGAGGATGTCACACCAGTGTGTGCGTGTGTATAGCGAGCTCCATGGAGACGCGCCTATGAATAAAAATGATTGGTCACGCGGTCATTATGTGCATAGCTATGCCAATTACCATAATTGTTTTTAACCGTTGCCCATTGACAGTAATTGTTTCCTAGCCAATCAAGGACATAATTGCTAAAACACTCAATGGGAATTTTCTTCTCGGAATACTTGAAGGTGTATTTGTTTTCTGGAGTTTGTAAATTGTCCTCGTTGCGCTCTTTGTCTCATTGCAACGTTCGAAATGTCACTTAGGGATCTTTTAGCAGTGGGCAAATGCCGTGGACAACTTACGTTTCATTGGTCAATTTTAAGCCAAGCGATTGGAGGTGCTCACGGATTGCCAGCCAGGGAACGGGGCCCATCCAAGAGCGCGTCCACGAAGCGGATGGAGCGATGCAATCAGCTCGTTATGCAGGTGCGAGGCGGGTGGATCCCTTCAAACGATCGTCAGAGATGGTGTCGGCTTGGCGCAGCGGTGGCCTTCGCGAAGCGGTGAATTATCCGTGGCTGATGAGGCTGAATAAGGGACTCACCTTAAACGATGACATCATATGGTCCCTAATTAAAATTCCTTCCGATGCCAAACCTATACCTACCGTTCAGCCCGATACAATCCACCGATCCAATACCGGGGGGGGAGGGGGGTCACTTTTGGAACGGCTACCCCTTTTGCGAACTAAACCCGTGGTGTGGCCTCACCGGCAGACTGGGTCATCCGGCTTATTCTTCATTTGGCGAAGGTGTAACAAAATAAGAGGGAGGGGGAGGGGGGGAGCGGTGGAGATGGAGGAGGGGGGGGGCGGTGGAGATGGAGGAGGGGGGGGCGGTGGAGATGGAAGAGGGGGGGCGGTGGAGATGGAAGAGAGGGGGGGCGGTGTAGATGGAGGGGGGGGGCGGTGGAGATGGAGGAGGGGGGGGGCGGTGGAGATGGAGGGGGGGGGCGGTGGAGATGGAGGAGGGGGGGGCGGTGGAGATGGAAGAGGGGGGGGCGGTGGAGATGGAGGGGGGGGGCGGTGGAGATGGAGGAGGGGGGGGGGGTGGAGATGGAAGAGGGGGGGGGGGTGGAGATGGAAGAGGGGGGGGGTGGAGATGGAAGAGGGGGGGGGTGGAGATGGAAGAGGGGGGGTGGAGATGGAAGAGGGGGGGGGTGGAGATGGAAGAGGGGGGGGGTGGAGATGGAAGAGGGGGGGGGGTGGAGATGGAAGAGGGGGGGGGTGGAGATGGAAGAGGGGGGGGGTGGAGATGGAAGAGGGGGGGGGGGTGGAGATGGAAGAGGGGGGGGGGGTGGAGATGGAAGAGGGGGGGGGTGGAGATGGAAGAGGGGGGGTGGAGATGGAAGAGGGGGGGGTGGAGATGGAAGAGGGGGGGGGGGTGGAGATGGAAGAGGGGGGGGGGGTGGAGATGGAAGAGGGGGGGGTGGAGATGGAAGAGGGGGGGGGGGTGGAGATGGAAGAGGGGGGGGTGGAGATGGAAGAGGGGGGGGGGTGGAGATGGAAGAGGGGGGGGGTGGAGATGGAAGAGGGGGGGGGGTGGAGATGGAAGAGGGGGGGGGTGGAGATGGAAGAGGGGGGGGGGGTGGAGATGGAAGAGGGGGGGGGGTGGAGATGGAAGAGGGGGGGGGGGGTGGAGATGGAAGAGGGGGGGGGTGGAGATGGAAGAGGGGGGGGGGGGTGGAGATGGAAGAGGGGGGGGCGGTGGAGATGGAAGAGGGGGGGGGGTGGAGATGGAGGGGGGGGGATCGGTGGAGATGGAGGAGGGGGGGGCGGTGGAGATGGAGGAGGGGGGGGGCGCCGTACCACCTGTGGTCACCGGGGCCCAGCTCCCACGTGGCGTTTCTTCAAAGGGCAGTCGAGAAGCGGGTCACTCTCAGAGGGTGCCGGGTCTCCGTCGCGGTGTCTCGCCGTCCCATGTCCAGACGCTCACCTCTCAAAGGGGTGGGTAGGCCACCCCCCCCCCCCCATCGCTCTCCGCTCTCCGGCAATACCGCAGCACCAACTCTTCATTTGCTATTGGTCTTTGGAACGAGGGAGACGGGGGGGGAGAGAGAGAAAGACAGAGAGAGAACCACACACACAAAAACATCCCACCAGTCAACACATTCAAAATACTAAAGCAACAATGACTGCATTAAAGCCCCGTCGCGGCTTGGCGATAGCAAGACGTTGTTCTCGACTAAGTGCAGTTGCAAGTCGTCGCTATCAAATCTTGCACGCGCGCGTGCTCTGCGTGCGTGCGTGTGCAACACACACACATATATATAGACGTCAAATGTACATAGATCAAAGAGAGCGTGATGCTTTTATCGTGCACATTATTTTGTTTTCTAAGCTAACAAAAAACAGTCTCATTATTGCAATAGTTCCCCCTGTCTCTCTTTTGCACCTCTTAGTCACATCCACCGTCCTCGTATCTCGTTCCGCCGCATAATTTCCGTCCATCTCGCCCTCCCGTCTCCCCTCTGCTACTTCTGCCCCCTGCACGCGCGACATCTCCACAGCACCCCCCCCCTGTGATTTGCATCTTCTTTGTGCTGTGCCGTTCAGGCAGAGAGCACGGTGTTCGAAGGCTCTGCGCGAACCACGAGCTCTGCTTTTCAAACGCATTGATGTAATTAAGCTGGTCGGAATGTAGGATTACAAACCAAAAAATAATCACCCACAGTTATGTACCTTCGCCGGCACCATTAGCAGTGAAAGGTATAAGGCTCGCCGTGAGAGCATCTTAGGTTCCATTGTTCCATCATTGCCCCCTTAGTTGAGCAGCTTAATTGCCTCTGCCACAGCTATTGTTCCGGTAAGCACGTGATCGTGTGCTTGGACGGCACGACTACTTCTCACAGTGATAATGTACAGTATGCGAGAGGAGGTGTCTTCAGTGGCAAAGGCGAACAGGAATCTCGACATGCTTTGCATGTCAGGATGACAACACCATTCCAGCACATCCTCGCAGCGGGTTTTGGCGAGCCACCACATCGCGCGCTTTCAGATGCGCTTCTGCGGCCGTCTGGAACGCTCCTCCGTCCGATATTAGGAAGCCACTGGAGCTGTGCACTTTTAAATCATCTAGATTGAACACTCATCGATGTCGACCCGATGTTTGTGTTTAGTTTGTTGTCTTCGCGCACCTCCGATGAGCACGGTTGGCTCGGTACGGCGCGAAAGCCCAAGAGCTGAGATTGTGGATATATTTATTTTTATTTAAAGCAACAAAAGGCCAAACGAGGCCACCCGATACCGATGCCCCCCCTTAACAGGATTCATCAGTGCAGTGTGGCCCTGTCTGCTGCTGCCATTTACGTCTGCAGCATTGCGTATTCAGCGATAGAAAGTGACTGAGTTTGCTCATCACAAGTTCACATTAACCGTGGGCTCTCCCTGCCACCAGTGTCTTGAGGAATGTGTCATTATCAAGGTGCGCAACTGCTATTTGTGAATCTTTAGAGTAGAGTAGAAATAACGGATTGCTGTTTCAATTTGATAGCTTTGTCTCCATGGACTTGTTCCCTTATTTCCCCCCACACCCGTCAACCTCTGACATTCAACAACATTGTCATCCTTGCTATCGTCACATTATTAGAACAAATTTTCTTGGTTCTTTCGGTAAAGTCACATAGAAGGGAAATAATAAAATAATAAACATTAAACAATAAAACAACAATATTTTTATCATTATTTTTATTATTTTACGTGACTTTACCGAAAGAACCAAGAATATGAATCCCTGCAGTCACGTAAGCTTTAAATCAAAAGTATTAGAACAGTATTACCCAAGTCGCCCTTGACACAAACACATTTGGTCTTCATTGGCTCTCCAAAACACAACTACATCTGTAATTTACAGCCCGTACCACGAAGGGGATTGTTTGTCCACACTTCATCAAACTGGTCAGTGCAAGGTTGATGAAAGGAGGGGGGGGGGCGCAATGAGCCGATGAGATGTCACTTTTTTTCTTCTTATTGGTTCTTTCGGTAAAGTCACGTAGAAGGGAAATAATAAAATAATAAAAATAAAACATAATAAAATAATTCTCACGACGTTTCGGCCATAACGCAAGCAGCCGTCCTCAGGTGAAGAACAGGTCTGTCGAGAAGACAGAGTCTGAATGAGATGTCACTTGCCACTGATGTTCGCAGGAATCAAAACCAGCTCGCTGGGTTCGTCGTGCAGTGCGCTAATCGCTGTGCCACCGCTTAATCCTGGTTGAGTGGTCATCACGGTCTTCCACCGACTTATAAATTAATGTCATTTATTTATCTATTCCCACTCACTACTCTACCTCCCAGGACCCCATCTCCTTGCTGTGGGCCTCAAGGATGTCAAGTCTGTGTTGGGAGCACAATTACATTTCATTTAACTCCATTAAAATTGACGCTTGCCTTGCAGCTCGTATGTTGCTTACAAGTTGTTTTAACTAAAGTGCAGTATTTTTTATGTGCATTATTTATAAATTGCATTTACACATGGAAACCGTTACACAATGTATAATGTTAATAAACACGTAGGGGTTTGATGAAACAAAGTTGTTGTACTTATTCGTGCCCGTGCTTAAGTTTTGTTTTCGACGATTCACCTTCTAAACAAAAATCTGTCCACGTCTCTCACCCCCAGAAAGGGCATCTCGCACCCCCAGGGGGTGCACGCACCCCAGGTTTAGACCCACTGGGCTAAGGGCTGGACTCACCTACGATGTGTATATATATATGCACGCCACGTGCAAGTTTGGAACTTGCACAGACCCAACTCTGTGGGCAGGTACACCACCGCGCTCGTTGGAGTCTGTTCTCTTTCGATTTAAAGCTTTCGTGACTGCAGGGATTCATCTTCTTGGTTCTTTCGGTAAAGTCACGTAGAAGGGAAGTAATAAAAAATAAAACATAATAAATAATTCTCACGACGTTTCGGCCACAACGCAAGCAGCCGTCCTCAGGTGAAAACCAGGTCTGTCGAGGCGACAGCGTCTGAATAGAATTCAGACGCTGTCGCCTCGACAGACCTGCTTGCGTTGTGGCCGAAACGTCGTGAGAATTGTATTTTATTATGTTTTATTTTTATTATTTTATTACTTCCCTTCTACGTGACTTTACCGAAAGAACCAAGAAGATCTGCTCTCTCTGTCCGTGCCCAGTAATTGCCAACAGGCGAACGGTAGAGACCCTGGAGGGTGTTTACTGAGTTCCATTTCTTGCTCCAGATGCGCCGCCAATGCCACCCAGATGTCCAACGGTGCGTCCGGCAGCCAAGGTCCGAGATGTGATTGGTGAAGACGTGTGGCAGGAAGTCATATTCTTAGTTACTACAGCATCACCATTACCATCACCATCATCACTTACATTGTTAATATATATTGCACGCGACCATGCACTAACGCTTAAAGTGCGTATGAATTCGTTTGGATGTGTGAGTGAACCATGAGCAAGACTTTGCTAAAACAAATCAACGAAACCTACCAACCAAGGAACTAACGCACTGTATGTTGATCTTCTTTTGCACCGTACGTAGCCAACCGTATTAATTGGAGCTGCGGGACAGTATTTAGTTATAAACATAACTATTGACACAGTAGTTAGCGTACCGTGCAATGGACTCAGAGACCTCATTTTTAATTCCCGGCCAGGGCACACGTCAGTGGCGAGTGATACTTGAACAAGTCCTCTCCCCTTTCTTCACCACCCCACACTGATCAACGTGATGAAGACTGGTCAATAACCCCGCATCACTCACATGATGTGAAGTGTCCCTAATCCAGAAATAGACTGACAAGAGTTGTGAATGTTTATTACATCTCGTTGGTGAAGGATCGATGATTGACAGAGGCGTAGCACCCAATTTTATACATAGTGGTTAAGCAATTGAGGGACAGTTTTTTTCGTAAGTAAACTGTAATTTTCTTGAGGCTCAAAGTTACAATTTTCAACACTTGCTCGCAGTATATCATAGACACGTGTCAAGAAAAAATAAACCAAACACAAGATGGTGTCTGGTTCAGTGTGCAGTACGGAAATGTAGGCTGCTAGTTTAGGTAAGATATGTGCTAGATTTGAAGTGTTCGTGTCTGCAAGGGTCCATACTTTTTGTTTTTTTCGGTAAAGTCACGTATATATAGTCTCGTGTCTCTTAGAGCTCTCTTTACTTGATACACTAATTTTGCTGTGACGGTTCCACCTGAAGACGAAAGCTTGTGTTGCCTCCGAAACGTCGTGATTTAATTTATTTTAATATTATTTTTCACCTACGTGGCTTTACCGAAAAAACCTAAGAGTAAAGATATGTGCTATTGTTGTGTCCATTTCCAAGGCTATTCCCTGACGTGATGTCCACATCTGCCATCACTTTCATTCACGTTACGATCCACGTGCGGAGAACGTTACAACGAGCGGAGCTAATTCGTGCGGTTCCTGCTGCATCACAACGAATGGCCAAATGCACGTTCTCTCGGTCTCACCGCGGCACAACGAGACCGCTGAAACATGTGGGCGGTGAACCTTGTGATCTCCTATTCGAGCGAATGCAACATTAATAATCCGGGCAGGACCTTGGCAGGGGCAGCGTCAGCGCGACGCGCGCGTTTTAAACTCGCGGCCGACGCGACCTCCCCTCCAGAGGGCCCTCTGTGTGAACAAGGCTGCGGAATTGGTCTTCGGGGCACCGAGGCCAAACGGCCGCCACTAAAAAAACAAGCCCACACTCATCCCATTGTTCCCCAGAGGGTACATTCCAGCGGGCCACCTCCCCGGCCATAAGTCCCAGTTGTTGGGGGGAAAACAGTAGAACGCATTAAATTGTTTGCAGATCGCAGGGGCGTTCACATGATCACTGGCCATTATGCCAATCTCCTGTCGGACCCATTGAACTGGGAGCAATGCCGCAGCATTAGGCTAAGATGACTGTTTATTAAATAGTGCAGGGATGACAGCGGTGCCAAGCTTTACAAATGAGGCCAATTTTAGGAGCTTCGCGGTGTTTATTTACAACAAAAAAAGCTTTTAGAAGCATTTTTTTCCCCCAGCACGCTTTGTCTCCTCGAGCCGGATGATTGGGCAATGGCGCACCGGGACACGAGCGCGTGCACCCGACCCACAAAGGTGCCCCTCTGTGCTCGGGAACGGGACGACTCGGGCACACAAGCTGCGGCACGGGGTAATTGCCGTCGTCCAGTGTGCACGCCAAATAATTTGTTGCGTTCTGCGTATTATTATTATCCCACCCGTTCATTGAGAAGTGCGTTCCCGAGTGGAGACAATAAAAACGGACAAACCTCGATCTCAATCTGTAAATTGAACGGAGGCATCTCGTCAAAGGGTCTGCGATTGCCCCATAGTACACAAGCATGTCGAGTTTGTGGGGTTTTTTTTATTTTTTTGCCCTACGGACCAAGGGGCGGGGATGGTGCAATTGAAAGGTTTAACAAAGGCTTGAGATTATAACCTTGGAATAGAAGTTTAAATATAATCGTCTTGACTTCTCTGCAATGTTTGACATTGGATGGGCAAACAGACTAACCGACAAACAAATGTCAACTTATAGAGAGAGAATACATTTGAAATTATATTCATTTCTATATTCCTATTTCATGCAGGCCTGTTTCGCAAATTAACTCGCTTATCTCAGTGAGATCTGACCAGGGTGTAAAGTATAACAACGCACCTACCTGCCCACCGACCTGTAAAACACGTGGTATACATTCTCATTTAATACACCAACTTTCTTGTGTTGGATATTATGTTGCTTGACATTTAATAACCGTAAATGAAAGTTATGTTGCACAAATGGCACGGGAAGGTTGCATTGCGTTATTGTTATTTTTGCCACTACACATGTATTACTTGGAAACTCTCAGTAAACTAAACTTCAAAATAAAACTATGAAAATGTTATTTTATTTTACCATGTAAGGCGCACTGAGATATATAGCTCTATTGCAGAAGCGACCCGACCACAAATGCTAGCTCAACGAAGAGCCTGATCATGTGGAAATTTATAGCAGCCAAATACGCTAAACGAATGTTTCTAAATGTGGAGAGGGAAAGCAGATGACCCGGAGACAACTCCACGCGACCACAGAGAGAACATGCAAAACTCAAACTATACAGGCGTCAGGGTCGGGATCGAACCAACGCCGTCCTGTATACCAGGAGAGGTAGTCAACATCTCGCCATCGCGGCGCCCCGATGAGGTTAATTCACTCTGCGGCTCATGTCCACCTTCCCTAGAGCAGCCAGCACGACCTCCCTAACCCCCTCCCCCCCTTCCTGCTGTGCCACCGTCACGCCGCGTGAACCTTGGCGAGTGGCGGGTGAACAGAACAGGGGAGGGTAGAAGATGGATGCGTAGAGGTGGGGGCCAAGGGCCAAGAGGTGACCGCGCCGCTGATGACACCGCGGGGCGACGCACCGCGACTTCAAACGGGCGGGCGGCGTGCGACAGAACTGAAGAGATCGCCCAGCCATTAACCCCCCACCCCACCCCACCACCAAACGGACGCCAGATCTCACGCCGCGGCGCAGCCGCCTGCTGCCGCTCGCAGCGCCGCAATGCTGCACCGGCAGGCAGAGAGAGAGACGCAGAGAGACTGACAGTGTGGAATTTGCCCATTAACGATGAGAGAGAGAGAGAGAAAAAAAGCACAGAGAGTGAGCAAGAGAAAGATCATATCAAGCACAAAGTGCTGGTTGGTTGGATAGGGTAGCTTTTTTTACTTTTCTCTCTCTCTCTCTACCCTACAGAGTTCTTCTCTCTCTGGCTCGCTCGGAAAAAAATGACATTTTGGTCTGGCAAGTTTCGGCATCTGTGCCGCGACGCATTGAGGTCAAAGGCACTTAAACCAGAATTGCTCCTCACTTACAGCTTCTGTCGTTACCTCAACGCGCCCGACTAAGTGTCTGGTATGGCCTCCGATTTTTCTCATGGCACTCGGAAATTCTTCCGCCGCCACCGCACTGCGAAAGAAAGCGGCGGGGTGGAGCATGAAGGGAAGAAAGAAAGCAACGACAAAAAGGCGACAGCCGCAAAAAAAAAATGTTTTACACAAAATGAGTGAAGCCAAGCAAGTGTCCTTAGAAACAAAGTAACTAAAGTGAAATTGTACATGTTGTGTTTTTCTTACACAATGGGTTGTACAACAAAAAAATCAAGTTTGCAAACAGAGTACTGTGGTCAATGGAAAACAAGCCACCTCAACGCTTGCCCACACTACAACAGGCGTTTGGAAATGGAAATGTCCACATTCCGATGGCAGAGACTCACCATCGTATGCCACGCCTAGTAAGTGTCTTAGTAGAGCAACCTCAGCAAACACATCCTGTTGAGATGATGATAACATAACGAATAATGGTGATCGTAATTTAAAGCCCTCTTGCAATGCACTGCTGGATGAAGGCCTGCTCACAGCTTGGCAGGTTGTTGACCATACTTCACCTTGCTGGTCAGTGTGGGTTGGAAAATAAGGGACCTGTTCAGATGTCCCTCTTCACTGACGATGTGGATCTTAATGCAATGATGATGATGTTGATGTTCATGATGGTGGGCTGAGTTGCATCCTGGACAACCGTACTGTTTTTGTATCATCTGGTTAGGATTTGGAATGGAAACTGCCTGGGAATACCAGGTGTCATAGGCTTGTTCTCAGAGGTGGCCTAGAGATGGAAGTACAGCAATGAATTATTGACTCAATCTGTACGAAGCTTTGAGTGTTACCCCCGAGCAAACATTGGATTTCTCCAAGTGTTCTGGTTTTCTCCGGCACGTTAAACACTCATGCATGGTATTGGCCAAACATCATAATCCAGGACCTTCCTTGAAAATCGTCTTGAGACTCAGTGCGGATTACCCGGGACAAATAAACAGCATCATTATACAGTGCCGGTGACCACATTATCCAGAATGCGCCCAGCCTCATCAGGTCTCAGAAGCCACGCGGGGTTGAACGTCGGTTGATTCTTGGATGGGCGACCACATTGCATTGAACAGGCGTTGTCGGCTGCTGCGGTGGCGACGCGGTGGCCAGCAGAGGGCAGTACATCAGCATGATTGTTCCACTCTACTTCTATGCTCCAACGTTTACGCTTCCCACCTTCAATAGCCCGATTAGCACGGTTGGCTACGTGAGGTGCGAAAGAAGTTCAACGTACATAGATACATACAGGCTGAGCAGCGAGCTGAAGTATTAATCAAATAACGAGCATGACCCGCACGGCATGGCAAAGACTTAACCCAGCAGTGGGTCTTGACAAAATGGGATAATCGGTATTCAAACCAAATAATTCATCATAAGTGCAATTTGTTTTATTTAATGGAGTGCCCTGCATTTTGATATTTGGCCAATTCCGTGAAAGGAGCATTTGTCACACACGAAGTGCATCGTTGTGTGCTGTTGCCCACACACAACCAAGTCGACATTCATCCACGCCGCTGGTCGATGGAAAACAGAAGGAACGTGATGGACGGATTTGGCCGCGTTCCGATCACAGGGTTACGCCAACACGGGGTTACAATCACAGGGAAGGGAGAACTGTGGATGGTGGAGGGAGGAAGAGTGGAAAGGAGAAGCATGGGGGGGGGGGAGCTGGGGGGGGGGGGGGTCACCGGTTAAGCCTGGGAGGGAGGGAGAGTTGGGACTTCCTCGGCAGTTCAGCGCGGCCGGTCATGCGGAGGTGAGACGGGCTCCTCCCTTCCCAGCCCTCCGACGGCCTCTCCTCCACCTTCCCCGAGGCTTCCTTTGGTCAGTCCCTCTCTCCGGCAGCCGCCAGGAAGGAAGGAAAGCAACCCCCCCCCCTCCCTTGCCTGGCCCAGCAACCTCCGCAGCCCCCCCTCCCCACGCCACCCACACCCCCCAATCTTACCCTTTTGCAATCTCCCAGGTCGAGTGCCCCCCCCCTACAACCCCGACAACCCCACCACCAGCACCACCACGTCCTCCTCCCCCCGACTGATTGAAACAACCTGGGCACGAGCGTTCACCAGGTTTTGGCTGCCAAAAGGTCTTTCGTGCCCACACACGCGAGGTGCCGAGGGTTCCTCTGAGCACCGAGCAGTTTCCCAGCAGCCCTCCGTGACATTAATAATCATGTCGTTGGGTTCTTGAAGCTTTCCCCCCGTTTTCAGTTTTGGAAATCCACTCCTCCACCTCTGCACGTGTTTCGCAAATGTGCCCGATTTGACAGGTGAGTGCAGGTGAGTAACGAAAGCACATCTGTGGCCAGTGCATCGGATTGTCTACGTACGAATACATAACTAATGTTACCATACTTATACGATTAAATAACATCCCATTGCCATGTAAATGTGCGTTATATCAACCGTTATGGCGATTCAATATTGAGGCAAATGGCACGAACAAAAACACACAGCTGAGAATAAGAGGTAGACAAGGAACACGATTGAAATGAGACAGTGCGAATTAAATTAAAAGAGACTCGATCGTGAAAGCTCATTGGGTAAGGACACTCTTCGTCTCAATAGACTCTCACATGGTTAAAAAAATAATGGATCAGTCTGCATGCCTGAGCAACTACTACAACTGGGAAGTCAAACAATGGGACTGTAATAGCCAGAAACGTAGCCAGGCCACCTTTGTCTCACCAGTGTTGATGCTAACCACGCCGCACCGGCGTCGACCTGGGGGAGGCCCAGACCAGGTTCAGGCTCAATTGCCGCTGATGCTGTGCATGGCCAGAAATTGAACCTGGAAAACTGGCACCGTATCGAATTGTGCAAACCACTTCGCCACCACTCACCGGAATGTGTAGTGAATGGTGGCGCAGTGGTCGCCGTTGAAAAATAAATTATCAACTCAATGGGCCTTACCCCAAATCAACCGACTGTTAACACAGTCGGTTTAATTTGAAGGCAGAGTCAAGACACTTTTGTACAGATGAAGTTGAAATAATCTAGGTTTTTGCATTCATGTAACACGCAATGAATGTAAAATGCATTCAGAGATCTTGCAGACCAGTCAATCATCCCGTGTTCAGAGAATGATTCGAGGAAGAAGATGTCACAGAACTACTTCTGAAATCTATTCGAGTGACCTCATATCCACACTATGGGGCAGGACTTTCCAACCCACCCTGCCAATGTTCGTTGTACCATTTTTTTTATTTCTCACAGCTGACGTATAGCCAAAGTATAGAAACAATTTATGTTTTGTTTTTGGTGCGGTCATCGGTGACCACGCTGAGACCAACAACTCACTACGCTTGGAACCCCTGGTTAAATCATGGGTGGCCTAAACCCAGATTCAATCCATGAACGAAGCTTCATCACCTCGGCACTCTGACCTCTGAACCACCTGGTTACCTCAACTTAAAGTTGAAGAAGCATGTGTTCTTCTTCCCGGCGTTATTCCCACTCACGTGGCCTCTGCTTCCCTGCTCCTTTCTCCACTCAATTCCGCACATTCCTACCCTGGCCATCATCTCCACGTCCACTCCACGGTCCTTATATATCCCGGCTCCTCACTTCGAACCGACCCCATTCCAGGCCTTCCACTCGGTCTCCTCCATTGCAAAGTGCCCTCTCGGTGCCAAACATCTCCACGGCGCACGGATGCAAACCTCCGCGCGCTGCCAGCACGGGCTCCCCTCTCTGGCACGTCCCTCGTCATAACTGGGTCACTGGCAGAAGCTTTACACGGGCCCCATTATTCGCGGAGTTGTGGGCTGGGCGCGTAGGCTCTTTCTTATCTGGGTGCCGAGCGAGGGTAATTGAAAGATTGCGGGACATTAAGTCGGCGGACGGAGGAAACGCGCTGTCTTGTAAATGCAGCAGCTGATCTGCACCTTGGCCGTTCCCAACGAGGACAAATAATGAGGCTCTTTCATAAGCCCCCCCCCCGTGCCGATTATGCAGCAATGCGCTGGGCCTTGAGAGGGGAGGGGGGGAGGAGGGAGGGGTGGGCAGACAAGGGGCAGATAAGGCTGCGTGGAAACACAGCTCTATCAAGTCTGAGATCAGGGACCCGTGGCCTTGAATGGACGGTGCCAAAGGTGCAGGAGAGCATGCGTAGGCCTGCATCGTGTCTCGGTCAGCAACTCTGAATTCACGGAAAATTTGCATGCGGTAAACTTATTGCACGTTTTATTTTAAATTGAAGCCGTAGTTCACCTCCCCCAGTTGTCTTTATTTTTTTGGAGCAACCCCATGCACGGCTTTTTTTTACAAATGCCGCCTCATCTCGGTAATAAAATCGCTCGATGTGATAGCTTATTAATAACCTGAGTTGTCACACATTTTAGTTTGTTTACTTCTTTCGCTGAATAATTCACCTGATGTGCTAAGGCTGTTGTCATATCATCATCACATCGATTATAATAGCGTCCTGCACTCACATACAGTCGTAATATTCTAAACGATAACGATAACAACAACAACTGTTTCCTCTCCATCAGTGTCCATTGCACCGAATAGGCTTCTTCTTCTGCATGCAATTGAATTTTCACGTCATAGAATTTGTGTTCGTGTTCCACTGTGAATGTTTAAATGACATCACATCAAATTTCAGAGTTCGTTAATGTCACCTAACATGTGTATGCGTGTGTTGGCAACTATTTGACCTCTTGTAATCTTCCCGTACCTGCTTTAGTATTTCCTTTTGTAACTCAAGTCTCTCGAAAAAAATACTTTTGGACTGGTTATAAAGAACGATTTATGTTTGTCTTATCATCATGCTCATCATCATCATCTCCAGCCATGACCCATCCACTGTTAGTTTGAAGATGTCCCCACGCTATCATGTTTCCTACCCACGCCCATTTCTATTCTGAACAGTCAATATGCTGTATCTATTTTTGCATGTGGTCTCTGACCCCATGTTTTCCTCTTCCTGTATTTCAGTGTAATTCCAATCATGCCCTTTCCTGACTTCTTTGTGCGTGCTTCAGCTTTTTTTTCCTCATTTTCTTTGTCAATGTCGTCTACATGTCAGAGCTGGTAACAAGCACTGACTATTTGCATAATGATTAACGCACTGTGCTATCAATTCGTCGACCCATGTTCGATTCCCGGTCATCGTTAATATCAGTGACAAGTGTTAAGTTAATTTACCAGGTAAGGCCCACTGAGCTATATAGCTCTTTTTCAGAAGCGACCTGGCCACAAATGATAGCTCAACGAAGTGGCTTATCATGTGGACATTTATAGCAGCCAAAGAATCTAAACGCGTGATGTTGATTCGAAAATGTGGAGGGAAAACCTGGAGGACCCGGAGAAAAATCCACGCAACCACCAGGAGAGCATGCAAACTCCAAATACACAGGCGTCAGGGTCAGGATCGAACCCACGATCTCCTGCATACCAGGCCACCGTGGCAAGATGTTAAACCAACCACAATGACCAATGTGAAGCATTTGTCAGAAAACCCCCATAATTGTGACAGCATGGAGGAGGCCTCTTATCTGGCAATTGGATTAACGAAGGGTCGCAAATTGTTCGATTGTGATAATAAGGCCTTGAGTTGTTGCTCCGGAGACAGGGATTTAAGTTGATCGACGTCGAGTCGCCGGATGTCTCGCTGCGATGCACAAATAGGAAGGAGGCATCGTCGCAGCGATGCACGACTGCGCGACTCCTGATGCAATCGTCTGGCTCAAACCACCGCAAAGTAAATGTATGGTTGTTGATCTACGACGGCATCAGCCTTGCGATGAATAACAAGACCTTCTCCTCCGCACTGCGGTCTGCCCTGCGACCGTAATGAAACCGTGCGCACGACAGAGCTGCGCTCAATCAGCGTGGCATTGCCAAGCGTGACAGCACGTGGCAATGTTGCCCTCCCAGGACTGCTCGACGGCTTTGAGTAAAAGCAAAAAAACACGGGGCGTCTGGTGAAAGTAATTGGAAAAAAATGTCTTTCCCCCAAGTCGGTCATTAGCTTATTAAGCACCCAACATTAACAAGCGAGCATTTTTTTTGTTTTCCTGCTCATTAATCACGGCGCGTTGTCTCGTTACGCGGTGGTATATCATTGTCACGGTCCTAAAATGCAAATGTTGTTGTAACCGACTCTTGGAAATGAGTTTGCACAGTGGCTGCGATTCTTGATGTCACATCGTTCAGGGCGAGCAGTGTGACCTGGGCTCTTTGTGTCACGATGCCTGCAGTCGTTTGGCTGCCTGAGCCAAGTGCGTCAAATAAGCAGTTGATAACACATTTATATGGCAGAGTTTGAGTTAATTGTCTGCTGTGTCGTTAAGAAAGCAGGTAAAGTTTTTGAGATTCAAATTCCAACTTATTTTATGACTGCATATATCTTACCCACATAAGGCCTGATTTATGTGCTTTTCCGTTGATATGTGGTGGTTATTTCCAACAAATGTATCCAGTTTAATGCCAGACATTATTTAAAACTGGTTTATTTCACCAATGCATAAATCAAGTAATTTAGTATTGTGTGCACATAATTTCGTTTTAATGTTCAAACTTCACGAACCATTAAAAGTATGCTGAACTTAACAAAAACTATATGTAAAAAATGTGTTCCAATGAATGTCATACATTTTAAATGAATTCATCACAAATATTTGAACAACACTCAGTTATTTTTTTATAGGCTTAAATATTAAGGTTGTTTAACATAATCCCAAATCAACAACAACATGATTTGTAAAAATGTTAAGACAAATCTTACATTCTGTGCAGGGAATAGTGTTTATTAACCTCCACGACGTTATTGCAGTACAGTATAAAGGGGCTTGTGTAAGGTCAGATGGATTGATGAAATCAGCACCCAGAGCGGGAGTGAGATGGATTGCAGTGGCACACATTCATAGGCGATGGCGCCAACCTGAGGACTTTGTCCAGCAGTTGATAGAGAATGGCTTATGAAGATGAATGCGCTCATTGTAACACGTGTTAGTGAAGGAACATGACCCTATGTCATCGCCACGACATTGTAAGTGAGATGTTACATACCAAGCCTATGTCTTGGTACAAAAAATTATATATATAAAAAACAATTCCAAATCTTTAAGAGTCCATAAATTCCACTTTGACTAAATATATATTTTTACTGCCTCTAATACGACAAAAGAAAGAGGTATGTTTGATTTTACTCCCTTTTGAAAATAGCTGCACGGATTGGAGAAAAACATATTTTACATTAAGCTCTCCTGATTTTTTAAATGTCCTAAATTTCATGAAATGGCAATTGTACTCCATCAGTCTCCGAACAATTAAAAAAAAATGTGCATGGACCTTTTTTCCGGTGTCGTTAATGACTCCCTCCAAGCCACGGGCTCTCTTAAAGGAGGGAGTTTTTCATAATTATTTTCCGATTAAGGGGGAGATTTTCAGCTCCGTGAAAACTCCCTGTTCAACGTTACGCTTTCGCAGTGCACCCACTTGATTTTTCTCTGTTTTTCCCCAACACACATTACTCTCTAAAGAGAACTATTCATATGTTTTAGTTTATTTATACCCACTGGATGTTCACAAATTAATATACAAACCTGCATGGCACGTTCTCGTTACGTCTCTTAACGGGGATTATTGTTTTTGACGCCTGGGTGTATTTTTATGGTTCATTTAAAAAATGAGTCGACGGCCAAACGCGAGGCGTTCAAGTAGCCGTGGAAGGACGACGTCCTCTCATCGTCGACTCGTCATTTGACGCGTTAACCTCACGCTCGTGACGCTTGCATTGAGACTCGTGCACCGCGTGAGTGTCAATTATTTTAAATTCATGCAAAGTACACGTATATGCAAATTCATGTAAATGTTATACTGAGGCAAGTGATAAATGGGAAAAGGGTAAATAACAAGTCCGAAAACCACCGATTCTGGAATTTAATGGGAACTCTTAAACGTAACAATTCACAATATGCATAAATGCCTACTACATAACACGCAATCCACGTGTAGTAGATACATATTGCACGCGCAACATATATGTACATACGCGTGCATACTGCTGTGCCTAGGGAATTGTTTTATTTAGTTGTATCTATATGCAGTACGCATACTGGTGGAGCGGTAGCAAAGTGGTGCGCACTATGAACTCGGAGATCAGAGTTTGATTCCCAGCCAGGGCTAACATCGGCGGCGAATGACATCTGCACCAGTTCTGGGCACCCACCCCCTTCATCAACCCCCATGGACCAGCATGACGAAGTATGTTCAAACAACAACCCAGGACTAACACAGTGTGTGGAGGCCTTCATCCAGCAGTAGATAAACAAAAGCACTACACGTGTATCATTGCACATATGTACAAGTAATGCATTCCTAGCTCCATACTTAATCAAGCAGTCACATTGGATAAGAGCAAAACATATATTAAACCGCTATGAATAAGCTTCGCAAGCATTAAATACATATACCATTCTCTTTCATCCCGATGTATGGATTAGACGCACTAAGAGACTGTGGCTAAAGCAGATCAGTGCCGGGAGGGTGGGGGCGGAGGGGAGTGGGGTGGGGAGGGGGTGGGGAGGGGGTGGGGAGGGGGTGGGGAGGGGGGTGTGAGGCTCACGAAGTCTCTGGCCTTGGGCTCAGAATTTGCGCGGTTCCTTTGGGAGGCCCCTGGAGAGGGTCTCCCAACCAGCCACGCTCCTGATGCCCTTTGCCTGCACAAACAGCCCCGGTGGCCCAGCCTCGGCTGTGAGACGCGAGGCAGCCGACACACTTGGGTTTAACCAAAAAAAATTGGTTGGGGGCGGTGGGGGGGTGGAAGAAGGGGGGGGGGGGGAGCTGCCCCATGTCTGGCTCTGCGCTGTGTCAGAGACCCAAAATCCACTTCTCCCCCCCCGCCGCCCCCGCAACTTGTAACCTGTGAGCGCAACCCGTGTGCAGCACGCGCGCGTCTCGCTCGCCCCCCCCGCCTCTCCCTCTCTCGAGCGAGTTTGACTCCGGGTCGCGGCATATCGACGCGTGGGGGAGAAGGCTTGGGCGAGGGGGGGAGGTTCGACCTGTACAGTCTCATCAGCACGGCAACGGCTGCAACGTTGAAATTGAATGCAGCACCCAACAAGTGTGCGGGGTGCAGCACGGAATTTGTGAAATCGAGAACGCAAAAAGGTGGGGGGGGGGGCGGTGATTGAAAACGCACGCGCACGCATGCACACGCTGGACAAATTACTCGTTTTGAACCTGGAATACATTGGTCATCTTGTCTATGACTTTAAACCACCTCTGCTGATGGTGCCACCTAAACAACACCGTCGAGAAAGGTAAGGGGAAAACCACCCCATCTATCCTTCCCAATGAATGTCTCAAGAAAACTAAGACGCGGCGTGGTCGTGCGGATGGGAGATGGGAGCGAGATCGGATGAGACGAAGGGAGCTTGAGCTCTGAGCCTGCCCTTGGGCAAGACAACTTTAGAGAGATATTGTCCGCAAGAGTGCTGTTATCGAGCACTTTATTAAGACAGCCGCCGTATACAACACAGCTGGCTGCCGTATTGTCGCCACGGTGTCGATGTTTACACAACCTAGGAAGACAATGAAAAAGTAGGTCAAAGGAATGATGATGATGAATACATATCATGGGACCCTATACTGCTATTCCAGCAGAGTGCAGAGCCCACTGCCGCCACGCTCACACACCAACCACACTCACAGAGACCAGAGTCAATAAATAATGCTTCACCACGCACATTAAATCCCTCCCACGAGATCGTCCCACCAAGACGCGTACACATTTAATTCCGTGTCAACATAGGAGAAGGGAATAACCCATTTCAGATAACGTATGTTTGGAAATCAAACCCACTCAGGTCACTGAAATTGTAGTGCACAAAGATTCTCCGTATAGTCTTAGCAGACTGTTGGGCAAGTGCTGTTAGCAAGTGCCTACCTATGAAGGCCGGCACGGCACACGAGGGGGTGGGTGGCCAACACCACGCCGCCCGCCTGTCTCCGTGATGGCGATGTTTACACATCGCACCGAGTACTTATTTGAGGTTGAGTCGACCTAGGGGAGGCCCAGAACCGGTTCAGATAATCGTAAATGGTGTTGGCCGTGAGCGGGAATCGAACTCGGGTCGCAGAGTTCGTAGTGCAGCGTAGCGCTAACCTCTAGCACTACCACTCACCCCCCCCCCCCCTATACAAAGATAAAGACAAAGATCCCCCATATAGCCTTAACAGACTGTAGGGGCAAGTGATGTTAGCGAGCACCTATGAAGGCCGGAACGGTACATGAGGGGGTGGGTGGCCAGCACCACGCCCGACCGCCTTTGTCTCCCCAGTGGCTATGTTTACACACCGCACCAAGCACTCATTTGAGGCTGAGTCGACCTAGGGGAAGCCCAGGACCGGTTCAGATAATCGTCACCAGTGTTGGCCGTGAGCGGGAATCGAACCCGGGTCGCCAGGTTCATAGCGCAGCGCGCTAACCGCTACACTACCGCTCCCACCCCCTTATACCCACACACCCACCCACGCTCACACACGCAGAGGCCCGACTTTTGAAAAAAAATATGATATTCAAGCACGCACAATTACATCCTTCCCAGGAGATCATCCTGCCGAGGCGCGTGGCAGGCAGGCTGGGAGGCTGGGAGGGCGGCTGCGCAGGACGGTGGCTCGGGAGTCTAATCAGCGGCGGCACCGGCCCGTGGGAGCCCCGGGGATTAGCCGCCAGGCACAGCGCCCATTGCTCACTCCGGCGCTGTGCGTCCTCCCCGCCGGCCACGTCGGCACCGCGGGGGGTGCGGCCGCACCACCTCCTCCTCCTGGCGCTCGCTGCGCGCCCCGCGTGCAGATGTTACGCGTTGTGCGTCCGCGCTGACCCCCGTCACGAGTGATCAACGGGTCCCCAGGCTGGACGGCGCACAAACTACAATGGACAGGGTTTGTTGGACGTGAAATATTGCGGGGCCGCTCGCAAGGAAACCAATTAGCGCGCTTGGACCACCGGGGCCGTGCGTGGCGCGACCGGATAAAGGCGCGTGAACGAACGAAGCTCTCCTCGAGTGTGTGGACCAACACCGCGTCTCGACCCACCGTCAACTTACAAGCAAACCCCTGTGTTTGTCGTTGCTTTCGTACCGATTGTTCGCTATTAATTTCAGCAATCGTCGTTTATTCATTGGCCGCCTCCGGGTCAATAGTTGGCTCCACGAATTAAGTAATGCACTTCATTTCTTGTTTGCAAATTGCAAGTACGATCCTGCTTTTTACTCGTTATTGTCGCGCGGCATTGGTAGAAACGGCGGAGCTCTGACTATGGGGCCGTCCATAAATGACGTCACGCGATTTTTAACGATTTTTTACCCCCCCCCCCCTCGTCACACGGCGTCATAAAAAGTCAGATACCCCCTCAAATATGACGTCATAAAGCTCTGCCCCCCCCCCCCCAAATAAAACATTCTTCAAATCGCTTTAAACTATTGTCATTCTAGTGCGTATTTAATGTAGCGCTGCACTGTGATGTTGCAGAAGAAAGCATTAAAAAGTATATTTAATTAAGTAGAACGTGTTGTCTATATGTATTTAAAGTTGCGCATTTTGACGGGATGTCACATTTCTAAACCCCCCCCCTCGTCACACATCGTCACAAATGTCTGACCCCCCCTCCCCTAGGTGCGTGACGTCATTTATGGACGGCCCCTAGATGAAAAAAAATAAGGATAGGTTTTACCCTTTCTGGAAATAAAACAGTTGTGTTAAGATGTTCAAACACCGAAGAGACGCCTTTCGCCAGCAATGAAGTCTCCATTAACCACGCGTGATCGTGGTGAACATGCAAACAAACATGCTCCGATAAAGTCACGTAGAATGGAAATAATAAAATAAAAAATATAAAACAATAAAATATAATTTTATTGTTTTTTATTTTTAGTAGAATGGAAATAATAAAATAAAAAATATAAAACAATAAAATATAATTTTATTGTTTTTTATTTTTAGTAGAATGGAAATAATAAAATAAAAAAATTAAAACAATAAAATATTTTTTTATTGTTTTAATAAAAATATCTTTTATTGTTTTATATTTATTATTTATACGTATTATTCTACGTGACTTTACCGAAAGAACGAATAATATGAATCCCTGCAGTCACGAAAGCTTTAAATCGAAAAATGATCCGATAATATTTGCATTGTCTTTGAAACTGATTGGCCGACACCAGCGACAGCTTCCTTCATGGCCTCGTCTCACCAGCGTCAGACCAGAGAACGCAAAAAAGGCGAACAGCACAAAGACAATGCCACACGTATCAGGGCATTTATTACTCGGGGTGAGCAACTATATCATGGGACCCATTCTTATTGTTTCATACTTTGTATGCCTGATTAAGATGTAAATATATTGACACATTATTGGTGATGCTGCGTTGGCAGTGGTTGCGCAAGCACGCCTAACACATATATTCCACACATTTGTTGATTATACTGCCTGAAGAAAAAATGTATTGCAGTATGTATGTATGTAATAATGTGGTTAATGGCTCTTCTTCACTGTTGTGCTATGAAGGACCATTGCCTGAAACGTTGGCTACTATATATTTTTCTTTTCAGGCCACAGCGATTTTTACGTGTATAGTTGTTTTTTAGTCGTGAGCAGCTCACAAATGAAAATAGTTTTGCTGAATTTGTACATTGAATTGGTACATTTGCAAAAACACTTCTCTTTAACCCACAGTTAAAAAATCTGCCTCAACAAACGCGCTCTTGGCCAAGAAGCAAAGCTCGCAGGTTGTCGTGGCTGTGCGCCTATGCGTAAAAGCTGTGTTTTACATTTTAAATGCCACTTTTAACCCAGCGACGGCACGCAATTAGGACCCGCTGACGTTTGCTGGTGAGTGCAGCCAAAGCGTCGAGCCTCAGAGCCAGCACTCGCTGCCCAAGAAAGAAGTCGGAATAATTCTTTGGAGAATGTTTTTCTCTCTCTCTCTCTCAAGTTTGGAAACGGCTTGCCACTATTGCCTTCTGCTTGGGTAGCAGCCAACTGCAGACACACGGCATTTCTCGTTTAAATTATTTTTTCTTCTGAAAAACCGACAACTAGTGTACAATAATGATTTGTTGCACGAGGCAAATGCACGTTGGGCTTGTGCGAAATGATTATATATGAAAGCATCCGAAATAAAGTAGGTCAAAGCAATGATGAAAATATTGCACGCAATATTTTTTAACTCACATATATCAAAACAATGTTCTTAGTTGACATTGTATTCAATCGTGATATGCAAAGGTTTAAATCAAATTCAATAAACACGCAAACTTGGAAAGGAAATTGTAAAAACATTTTTTAAAATAAAATCGGCAAAAAATGCTAACTGTACATTAATTACTCAGCTTGCAATGTTTTAATCATTATTTCCACATGGTAAATATCTTACTGGCAACTTTCTTCGATTAAAAACAGTATGTTGAATTAAACCGTTGAAGTTTACCAATTTAGCAAGCGGGCTTTAGTTTATCAAACAGTGTTTAAATGAACATTAATTCACGTGATTATTCATGTCCAACTCTTTGTCAATCCACTGCTGAATGAAGATCTTCCCACGCTGTATATATATCATAGGTGTTGTTTGACCATCCATCACCACACTTGTCAGTGTGGGTTGAGGTGAAGCGCCCAGGCACAGTTCAGACATCACCTGCCACTGATGCCAGCAGGTCACTGAGTTTATATCGCAGTTTGCCAACTACTGCACCACTGCTATTCATATGGCAGTAAAAATCGTAATTACAATAAGCCAAAGTTTAGGTCTTGGAAAGTTACAAAACACTCGTAGCCAGACTTTCGGACATTCTCCATTCACAGGCAATAAATTGGCGACCCGACCCACATCGTTAGTTCTCTCAAGTGACCGCGTGTGCAACACACACGTGCACAAGCGTGACGGGCGGCCAGACTCGGCTTTTTTGAAGATGAAAGTCGGACTACGATCCCCACTCCCCCTGGGCTCTTAAAGCGACAACAATTAATGGGCCCCCTCGTGGGGGCGAAAATACCCAACGGTAAACGATCAGAGCCGCAGTGGCTCGGCACTCCGAGCTGGCGAGGATTTATAGCTCGCGCCACCGCACCTGGGATCCATGGCCACTTGTGAGGTGTCCCCTCTGGGAGCACAGGGCCCAGTAACGGATGAGGCGTGCTCCACCCTTGGGCAGCTCCCCGATTGTAGACATACATTCCACTGCTGGATGAAGTCCTCCTCCGTGCCGTGTCGGTCATTCATCTGGAACGCCCTTAGGCTAAAGAATAAAATGTTATTTCTCTTTAGTCATTGAACAAACCTATTTCTGTGTTAATTGTACTGTTATTTACATAACACACGAGGTATATGTTCCTACCGTTGACGATCCAGTGCTGAATTAAGGTCTCACAACACCACGTCAGGGTTATCTGACCATACTTATCCACGCTGGTCAGTGTGGGTTGGTGAAGGATGAAGAGCCCAGAACTAGATCAGAAAGCACTTCCCGCTGATTTTAGCTGTGGTTGGGAATCAAAGTCGAGTTGACAGGAGGCTCGTCGTGAAGTGTGTGTGACGCACTGCATCACTGCTACAGCCTTAAATGTGGGCTAATAATTAAGCATAATCATGAATAGGCTCTTTACTTTGGTATTGCATGCCAACAAATTAGGACTGTAATTTAGCAGAAACAATTTGTCCACCTCTCTTGATAATGGAGAAAATGCTCATAAAATAAAATACAATGGCGTCAGCCGCAGTCAGATGAACGAACTTTGTCACCCAGGCCGGGACGGTGATTGTGCATTCAGTGTTGTGTCAAACCAATGACTCATTCCATAAATAAGGCAATTTTTGTGGTTACTTTCACTATACGGATTTTTTTTTATAGAAATAAATTGTGTCCACACTGTAGCCTGATTTGTAGAGGTTGTTAAATTAGTCCCGGGGAGTTTATGAAATAGTTTACAAGGCTTTGATTTGTCTTTAGAAGAAACAAATGCATGTATTGTAGCAGGGCAGTGCAGGTTTTTAATTTGGGAGAATGCAATTTTTAAACAAGGTGTTAATTATCTCGGAATTCAATTTCAAAATAAAAATACTGGATGCTTACATGAATTGTACTGGGCTCTCTGTTCGTATGGTCTTGATTGGGTATATTAGAATCTCGATTTAAAGCTTTCGTGACTGCAGGGATTCATCTTCTTGGTTCTTTCGGTAAAGTCACGTAGAAGGGAAGTAATAAAATAATAAAAATAAAACATTATAAAATAAAATTATATAAATGAAACATAATAAAATAAAATAATATAATTATTTTATTTTATTATGTTTTATTTTTATTATTTTATTACTTCCCTTCTACGTGACTTTACCGAAAGAACCAATAATATATATTAGAATCTTTACAAAAAAATAGACAACGCATCACAGCACAGATAACAACTGTCATGGCAGCCCATTTAACACACTGAGGAGAAAACGGTGGCAGCGGCTTGAGCAGCAGCAGCAGCGAGGCGAGGCGAGGGATAATTGAGAGAGATCGCGGTGAAGAAAGTATCAACACGCACTTCTTAGTCACCAACGTATCGAACCAGTTCAACCATTGACCCCCCTCCCTATCTGCCGGCGAGGCAAGACGATTCGCCAATGGAAGAAGATGGATTTAGTAGCTATTGAGACTCGAGGCTACTATACTCGAGCAGTGTGCTGGTCCAGCCTCGGGCCAACCCCAACCCCACAGATGTTCTCGTTGGGCAGCGTTTCTCTTTGCAAGGCCCGCGAGCCACTGGCGGCCCCCGACGAAACACAACACGTGACAACAACCCCTGGCAGGTGGTGCGGTGGCCCAAACACTGGCGATGTCTTATCGGCGAAAGTGACGGCCCTCTGATTATAATGCGTGAAGAACAACTGTTGTAGACGATCTGTCCCCGTGCGAGCGCGAATTACAGATGGTTTCTGTCGTCACGATTCTAATCTGGACTCCACTGATCCCTTCTCTTACAAGAAGATCAACAACACGTATATATGTGTGACGGCTATTTGGAAACGCATTACGTTTAACATTGAAATTACATTTCGTGAAATTTAATTCACATTACCAATTGAGGTAATTTTCAGAAAAAAATATTAAAGGGTTTTTAAACCTCTTCTTGGTTCTTTCGGTAAAGTCACGTAGAAGGGAAATAATAAAATAAGAAAAAGTAAACATAATAAAATAATTCTCACGACGTTTCGGCCACAACGCAAGCAGCCGTCCTCAGGTGAAGAATGAAACACCACCAAGCTTGGAGCGTATATTTAAGCTGGGTTGGAGGGGGAAGAAGAGCGCCTTGACAAAAGAAGGTTTTTAAAGTCCGCTTTACCAGACGTCGCGACGCTTTCGGTTTCTGCAACCGTGGCGGCAATTGCAACCAGTTCCCTACAGACGAGTTTAGTGAGCTGCCTAAAGGAACGTCACTTCTACTCCTAGATGCGTTGGGTCCACTCGAAGGAAGAATTCGTAAAGACTCATTACAACAGTCATTGAATCTTAAATCCCAGAAAAGGCCCATCACTTTAACGATAATTAATGAAGTTCCTGTCATTTTCCGTGTATTCTCAACACCAGCTACACGGGGTCAAGACCCACATGAGACATAAACAGCAATTATTCGGCAAAAAGGAATTTGAAAAAGCCATTACGCGTTTTTGTGCAGTATTATGGATAAATAAGTAGCTATATACCGCTGTCCGTCTCTCCAGATTGGTGAACCAATGTGTCTTCCTCGCATGTCAAGACATTGTTGAATTGACCACGAATAGATCCAAACTTTATTTTATTTAAGAAAATACCTTTTTCGTCCTAAAAACCGACAAACTATAGTTCCTTCTCGATAATCTTCACATTGGGAGTGAAGCAGTGACACAGTGGCTCGCACACGGTGACGAACCCGACCACCTGAGTCTGATCCTGAGACACAGTGACGTCGGCAGTGACATGTGAACCGGGCGAGGGCTTCATGAATTATGGTCAAACAATCTCCAAAACCTATATTATTGGGTCTTTCGGTAAAGTCACGTAGATAGGTTCAAAGAAAATAACAAAAACTACGACGTTTCGATCGCAACACAAGCGGACGTCATCACCGCTTGTGTTGCGATCGAAACGTCGTAGTTTTTTGTTATTTTCTTTGAACCTATCGACGTAACTTTACCGAAAGACCCAAAGAATATGAATTCCTGCAGTCACGAAAGCTTTAAGTCAAGATTGTATCCCCAAAACCGAAACGGTGTGTGTTGGCCTCCATCCAGCAGTGGAATCTTATTCTAATTTATAATTCATATTCTCGATATGGAGCATTCCATATATTTTGATTTGGAGCATTCCATGTTTTTTTATTTGGTGCATTCCATGTTTTTGGAGCTGCCTTCAGGTAGAGTGTCACTGAAGGGGCTGTGTAAAAGCGTAGTGGTATTTCCTTTTGTAAGGTTGTACTTTCTTTTGATGAGGACCTGTGCGTTGACTGGATTTATTTTTAGCAAGAGGTATCAACCATCCTTTGAGCCTTCATTAATTTTTTTTTAAATGTCACACGATGGCATTCTTACTGAATGCTTACTTGCTGTGTTTAAAATGTATGAATTTAATTGAAAAATGTTTCCTTATTTAGTTTTTGTGTCACTCAAATTACTTTATTTTATTCTAAAACGTATAACTCCAAGAAATTATGATTATAAATGATGGTAGGGATAAACGAGCGTGCACAAATCTCAGCATTAAACAAATGCATTTCTTATTTTTTGCAAAAAACTTACATTTAATATTTAGTGATTTACGATTTGAAAAAGAGGTGGAAAGTTCAGCCAAAGCATACTTGCATTTCAACCTCAAGCAGAGCCCGTTTTGAATGCATCTCTATACCAGCCACTGCACGGGTCATATGCCAACTTACATTAAATGTTATATAACGAAAGCCAAACAAATGCATGTGGAACAGTTACTCCGTTCAAATATGCAATGCAAGGCCCTCCTCTGGACTAATCCGGTCAAAGAGGCTGTTTGATGTAATATGTTTTTTTTACCAGTCAATCTGTAAGCAAACCCTGCCCTGTTTTTCACCCCCAACATGACTCTGCCACAGGCTGTGTTTAGGCCTTGTGGTAATTGGCTGCTAGGTGCCACATTACAGCATTAATCTGACAGCCGTCGTGGGTGTGAGGCGAGAGAGTGCGACAGGGCAGGACCCAAAAAGACGTTAATCCCTTGCACTCGCCAGGAAGCCGATACAGGCACAAAACACCCCCCCCCCCTTTCTCTATAAGCGCAAAGTCACATCGCCACGGGCCGAAAGCCAAAACCGGTGTTTTTTTTCTGGGGGCAGAGGGGGGCCCTCCGAGACTGTGGGGGCCAAAGGACGATCCAGGCAGCTTTACAAGGCAACTCTTAAGACAAGTAATAAGGGCCCATGTAAGGGTTAGTGTCCACGGTACTTACATGCATGCCATGCTGTCAAGCCTATGTCTACTCAATAAACGTAGTCATAACAGCGTGAAGACAAGCCGGCCTCTCTTATAAGGCACCAATATAATTTTTTTCTTCTCCCCGCTCGAAATCTCAGGCCAAACACGTATGGAAAAAATAATAATCAGCGGGAAATGTTGAGTCGAAACTGAATACATTTACACATTCCCCAAATATATTTTATTAAGCGTTAAAAGTCAGCTTTAAACATTTCGGCTGAAGCCATTCTATGCCGCTTATATGTGTATGGCTAGGGTACGGTGTTTTTCAACGTGCGGGCAGTGTGCTGCGCAAAGGAACTAACATCGTAGTGAGCAACAATTGCACAGTCAGATTCACGCTTTTACATATCCACCGTGGCGATTGTCAGTGCCGGATTAAGCTAGTGCGGGGCCTGTAGCATATGTTACAAAGCGGCCCTACATACAAAAAAAACATAAATATTAAAACACAAATGTTTAAGTTGCATAGTAAAGTAATTGCATGTTTTCATTTTCATTTGCTATAAAGCCAGATAATACGACAAATTGCTAACCTTAAACACCCAGTCGTTCATAAAAGTTCAAGGCAGTATAGTACTATAGTCATAGAGCAAGTGCAGAATCACTAATCCGGTACTGGCTATTGTTACGTATTAATGCTGCGCGTTTTGAGATCTCAGCACAGTCTGTTTAATAACGGGTGTTGTTTTCATAACGCCAATTGGATATAACGCGATTGAGCGAAGATTACAACGTCGCGCGAGAAGGAATTACGCGGTTGTACGGCTGCCTCGGCTAATCATCACACAAGGCGGGATGCTGTTGGATGCTTTCGGATGCTACCCACGCATCTCGGTCTTTGTTCGGCCTGCGTTACGCATCTCACGTGTTATCGCGATCTGTGCTTTACCCCATACGCTGTCTTATTTATTGTTACGCGATGTGTCCATAATGCGGTGTTCTTCGGGAGCGCAACTACTGCGTTGTTTTCTTGCGGTGTTTCCCATGATATCTGCAAGAAAGGAGTCCATTGAGGATGGCGGTGGGCAGCTTTCAGGAATTTGCAATTACAATGGTAGCAGGCGCATGGGGACCCGCACACTCTGGAGTGACAGGACCCCACAGACACAGGGTACCTGGCTGTCCGATTCAATGTCCCATCCAATGAAAGGCCGAATTAAGGATTTCGGACGCTTCGAGAGAGATGCACAGAAACCGCACACAGAGATTAAGCTCGAGACACAGACAAATGAATGCTGTCCTTGTCAGACCATTAACATACGAGAGATGGGAGGAGTAGGGGGGGGGAACACGCACCCAAGTGTAATTATATTACCTTAATGAATGACTTCAATTGTTCACGTCCTTCAGGCTATCAAGTTTTTGTTTCGTATTTTTATTTAAATTTGTAAATTGTAAGCGGGCTGGTATGTGTGTGTGTGTGCTCCTTCTCGACTCCGTTAACAATTGAACGCCACAACGGTAACAAACTGAAACAGGCCACCTCAGTGTAGAATTGGTCGCACGGTGAAATTCACGCATTGCATTTTAGAATCAATAGAGTAAAAATCATAGACTGTACTTCGATGGCGAGTGATACACAAACCGGTTCGGGGCTTCGCCAACCCACGCTTACCAGCGCGGCGAAGTACGGTCAGTGACCTCCAGACGCCGTCGGGAATCCTTCATCCAGTAGTGGACTGACACAGGGGTGTATATTGTACATAAAAGAACACAAATAACACATATAAGCCAATTCAACACGTAGGCTTTCGTGACCAGTATTATTAATAATAAAGGTTTTTGGGTTTGATCGTGTTATTACACATTTATAATAACGCGATCTAACCCAAAAAACTTTATTATGAACATATAAGCCAAATTGACAGTGGTACAAAAACGAATTTAACGCCACACTCCGTCTCAAAACGCTGTCAGTAGAGAGGGTAAATGAATCGACGGCACGCCGATTCTTAAAGCCGTGTCAGGCATTCAAAGTGTATTCGTTCTTCACGTGTAGGATCTTTTGCTCACAAATTGCACCTCGTTTGAGCGGGGGAGTTGGGCTCGTTGTTTGGGACCTCGTAGGCATTGCGGTATTAAGCGACTCCCCTTTGAAAGACCATGCAAGGCTATTGGGTGTCAAAGTCACAGTTAAATTAACCACCCACAACAAATCATATTTCACCCATCACTCAAGCGGTGATCTTCAAATTAGCGCTCATCCCTCTCCCTCGGTCTGCCCAAACACAGTGGCAGAAAGCAGGAGAGTTTGCCATCTGTCCAGCTTTTCCCAGGATCGTCTTCTCTTTGAGGTGGCTGTCCTGGTTTATCCGTACGTCTTTCTGGGACGTTAAATGCCTCAGTTTTTGATGTCGCATAGTAACCTACGATTAGCACGGTTGGCTACGTACGGTGCTAAAGAAGTTCAACATACATTCATACGTGCAGTGCTCAAGAAGATTCATTGGCATGCGGTTCTCTCCTCTATTGGTATTGTCATATCTTTATCTTCGCGTGATACGTCCCGGTTTTGTACATCAGAGGTGTAAATCCGAGCCGTACCCGAGATCCACCATCTCGGTTAGTACCCCCACACTGATGCCGCAGACCTGCAGGGAATTAGGTTTTTGAATTGGGGGGAGGGGGGGCTTTGTGTTCACCAATGTATCCATTTTGTTGGACAGCATCAAGCTAAACGGTGCATTTATGATGTTTAAATCGTTACACCCGGCTTCACTGTAGACGTGTGTGCTTTCGCGCCAGCTTGGATTCACATCTTGTTTAGTATTTAGAGAGCTCCTTAGCTCAAGGTGCGTTATGTTTTTTTTAAAAAGCGGACGCAAAAAAAGAATCGAGTGCTCTAGACCAGAGGTCCCCAACCCCCGGGCCACGGACCGGTCCGTGGCCTGTTAGGAACGGGGCCGCACAGCAGCAGCAGGTGAGAGCGGTGAGTCCGTGTGTGGAACCCCGCCCCCATTGTTTTATTTTTGACCACTTCCATCCGCGCCTCTTTCCAGCACTGCGCACTCGTCTCAGTCACAGTGTTGGTAAGCCCACAAGCTCTAACCCCTAGTAGTCACAATGAGTAAAAAAACAAACGTCGATGGAGAGCTTCTTTGAAAATGGGGAAAGACCCAATGATGAACCCCCCGTAAAAAAATTGTCTTCCACAAAACCGGTCCCTGGTGACAAAAAGGTTGGGGACCGCTGGTTCTAGATGGCAAGGGGGGCGTAATAGAGGACACGGGGTGTGGGTCACGAGAGGGCTGCAGGGGAGGGATGGGACGAAGTGGAGGGGCGAGGGGAGGGAAGGGAATGGGGCAATGAAGAAGAGAAGGTGAGGCTTTAAGAGCGGAGCGGAACGAGGTGAAAGAGGGGGATTACCTCGTGCAAAGCGGAATTGTATTCCAGTGTTAACTAATGCGAGTGCATTTTTGCGTGGCGGTTTCACAGGTTGCGGCCGTCTCGTGCGGGTTTCACGTCGTGCCGCGCGTTGTTTGGCGCGATGTCCGACGTTTCGATCCGCGCGATGATGGGAGATTCAGTTCCCGAAGGAGTTCCCAACACGCCGGGGGCGAAGCGTCGGACCTGACGCCCAACCGCACCAGGCGCAGCCGTGGAGGTCCGTGCAGTGGTGATGAACATCTAATACCGAACTGTAATGGTACAAAACACGGGTATGGTCAAATATGCGCGTTGTACAGTACGTGTGTATTACCTGCAGCGAAAGCTCCACTCTCGTGTCGACGCGTACACGTTCAAGGGGCCGCGCACCATTCGGGCTCGTAAAGCTGTCATTAGCGAAGAAATACCCAAGTGCCTCAACGTGCGAACAAAAAAAACCAAGGCAGTCGGTGCGAACGGTCTCCAAAAAATGCTTTGATGGTGTTGGAGGTCATAAACATCGTAGCGCAGGAATGCAACGGCGTTCACCTTTCCATTGGCTGAACATTACAGTTTTTTGGGGGGGGGGTCCGCGCTGTAGTGCCACTTGCGCTATGCTATGCTGGCCTTTGTATGTACTCGCTAACGGCACGTGCTCCCACCAGCCTGCAAAGGGCTATACGGGAGGGGATCTTTGTCTTTGGTAAGGTGACCCCAAGTGCTGCTTTGAGGTCCGTAGCTGTAATGTCAGCGGAGTTTCTTTTTTTTCCATCCCAGAAATGTTGATGTTATTTTCAAATGCAGAGGCTGTCTCTCCTCGTCCGATGATAAGGTAATTCACTCCAGCGCAGTCCATCTCGACTGTATTCCTGCAATCCTCTCTCTATTGGAACGTTTGCACAGGGACTCGTCTCGCTATGGTTGGTGTGAAAGAAGTTCAACACTCATGAAATGCTTCTGCGTGAACTTTACAAAAGATCTACAACAATCCACGTGTTTCTCAATTTCTGACTTTATATATTATATTGGCTCCCAGATCCTCTGGAAGCAGATTTAATCGTTAGGATTGTAACTTATAAGGCGATATCTCGTCTCGAACCCTCATACCGTACCTGACGTTGACAACTTCACATTGTGCGCTAAGAGTGACAGGACATTTCCATATCATGCTACTAACATTTGGAATTCCCCACAACCCTGAATGAGATCTGCCAATTCAATGTCCATTTATAAATCACACCCGGGAACATTGCTGTTCAATGAGACTTTCATTAAACATTCAACATATCATTACAACTTGGTTTACACGTTCATATTTGTCCTTTTAGACAGGGGTGGGGAACCTTTTTTCTGCCAAGGATCATTTGGATATTTATAACATCATTCGCGGGCCATACAAAATTATCAACTTAAAATTTTGCCTGTTATATTTGGTCAAACATTTAATTAACTCACCCCTAATGCGATGGCTGTAACTGCTTCTCTTTGGTGAGGCGTGTGATGTTAGCTGGTATTGATGATGTTGCTGCTTGCAACTGCTATTCCAGGCTTGCTCCGAGATTTATTTAATTTAGAGTCCCGCCTGCGGTTGCCTTGGCAGGGCCACACCAAATGATTTCGCGGGCCGGACGTTCCCCAGCCCTGTAATTTAGAGTAACAATACATCGCGTTTGGATTGTCACGCGCTTCGTTGCGACCTTGGCACTGAAAGGCGTCATTCACATGTCACACGTGTGCTGCTTGTTGCTGACAGCTTGGCTTACTTGGGGGTGGGGGGGGGGGCGGGAAGAAGAGGTGAGGGGGGCCCTGTGCTCAGCAACCGTGAATTAAATCGACACGCCTTGTCCCTTGTTGGCCACCGCGGCGCAGGACCGATCAGACGGGGCCGCAAGTTCATTGGAAAGCGCTGGCGACGGCGTCTCAATGCCGCCACCTTCAGGACTTTACACTTCACACTCTGAAGAGTTGTTACGGGACAGAGCGGCGACGTTTTGCGGTGTTATTTTGATGGTGCTGCAATTAGCGGAGGCGCACACGCATATACAGCAGAAACAGGTCGACGCGCTCGCCCGAAAAGGAAAACTTACATGATAATATAGAAACAAAATATAAGGGCCATTCTTCTCAGAACACTTGTTCTGTGAAGAAGGGCGATTGCCCGAAACGTCGCCTGTTATACGTTTCCTTTTAAGGCAGTGTTATTGACGATTGTATGGCGTTCATTGTTTTACATTAAAATACTGTTTACGTATTGCCGCAATAGGTTGTATATCACGTGATGTAAACAAGCGTGGGTTTGTATCCGTGCCCTCCGCATTTCCCCCTCCACAATTAGAAATGTTCGTTTTAGATTGTTTGGATGCTGCTAGAAATGCCCACGTGATGATAAGCCACCTCATTGAGCTGTCGTTTGTGACGGTCAGGTAGCTCAGTGGGCCTTACCTGGTAAAATAAAAAAACATGTTTTAGTAAATAATAAGTGGACCAATAAATAGACACGTGGGCAGACAGGTTAGCTTACATTGTATTTGCTGACTTATTGGCGCAGTGTCATGTCAATTATTTGGTGTATTTTAACCACTTGTGTTTAAAATGTGTGTTTTTAATGTTGGCATTGCAAGTCAAGCACAGTTTCACATCAGCTCGATGCTGTGGTTTTCACACCTAATGTGATGATTGCTTGTGTTGCAATCGAAACGTCGTGATAATTTTATTGTTTTATTTAAATTATTTTATTATTTCCCTTCTACGTGACTTTACCGAAACAACCAAGAATATCAATATTTTATCCTTTACAAATGCCGTATGGCACTGTATGCTTCCCCATACATACGATATAAAACAATTGAAGTAACATATTGCCATACTACATGCAATTCAATGCACATACATCGTATCTCATTGTATTGTAAAACTATAAACTATTATTTTAAAAAAATATTTCACCAGGTAAGGCCCACTGAGCTACATAGCTATTTTTCAGAAGCCACCTGGCCACAAATAATAGCGAAACGAAGTGGCTTATCACGTCGAAATGTACAGCAGCCAAATACTCTAAACAAATGTTTCTATACGTGGAGAGGAAAACCGGAGGACCCGGAGAAAATCCATATACAGGCGTCAGGGTTCGGATCTAACCCACGACCTCCTCCATACCAGGCGAAGTAGTTGACATGTCGCCACCACGGGCTGTCGTATATTACAAAAATATAGCATTTCGAGTAACACTCAGCTAGGATATGAAGGATTGTGGGGTGCATGTTGGAGATGGCTCAGGACAAGAATTTGTGGAGAAAGAGGACCGGTAAGGCAAACTCCTCCACATGAGTTGGGAGGAATACGAAAAATAAGAGTGATATACATTGATCTAGGACATAACAACTCAAGGAGGTGAGCGTAAATCAACAAAAACAACTTTAATTCATTGTATTGTGTATTTTGTTTACGATATATAACAACTGGAATAACAGTTGCGCATCGGGCAATGATCGATAACAGATCGACTACTTTAGTGGGTGACCTTTCAACAGAAAATAATACAGTATTTGCTGATCTGTCATAAGTATCTTTGGAAAAATGAATGGATTTGTTGATTTATGCAAGTATTTTTTTTATCAGTGAACTCATGAAAGTGTCCTTTCATTAGGGGCTGTCATGTTTGAAAAATAGTTTGAGTATCGTCCCTTGTGAAAATCGTCACGTTCTTCGTGGGTGCATGGAGAGAGCGTTGGCGAATCAACCGGGAGAATTCCACGATATTCAAGAGGTGATGTGGGAAATCGAAGCCCCATTGTGCACGAGTCGGCGAATAAAGGACACAGCTTAGGCTCTCAAACTCTAGTCCACGGCGCGCGCACGCACGCACTCTCTCCCGGTGTAACCTTCCACGGTGGCCAATCTTCTCCATTCATATGGAAATTGCCGTGGCCCATTCGCATGCAGATTCGCCGGGCATTCATGCGTAATTTGGGTAATATAGTTCACATAATCTGTTGACTGAAAGACGTGGAGAGATTGACATGGGTGGGTCCTAGAGGCTGAAGTCTAGGAACTTACAGATACAAAAGATTGCATGTGCCTTGCTTGGGTCCAGTTTTGTTTGCCATTGAAAGCACAGCGAAACACACTGCAAGACCAGCTTATGTAGAATAAATGAGATTAAAATAATACGAAATTAATCATTAGATACAATATACTCGAATACAATTATAAAATAATTATATACACCTTCAAAACAAGCGCAATATTGGGGTCGCTTGAGGCAGAGTGAACCGTGAACATTTTACATTCTGGGTTTAGCATATATGTATAAAATAAAATACATTCATACAGCAATAGTCATGTTATCTATAGCACCTGCAGTGTTGTATATGTATTCATTTAGCCCCTGAAATTCATGAAGGAATTATCTATACAAAACAGCAGATGGTCTTTAAAAGCAACGAGTTGACCCCTTGCCTGGCATTATCAGCTGCACTCATTGCCACTCTGGCCAACTCTGCCGATGACCCTGCCCATCTGACCTCCTTTTGTTAATTCTGGCCATCTGGATGAGCACGCATCAGCCCCAAGGTCCCAGCCTGAAATTCACACTTCTCAATTTGCCAGCCACCATCTGGAGGCAAACTCAGCAATTTTGGCTACACGTTTTGCCTGACTGACCGTTGAGATGGAAAGAAGTTACAAGCTGGTCATTTTTTTATGTAACAGCAGGGAGTATCATCGATTTGTGAAAGACTTGTGGTCACCAACCTAATAACGAGACAACAGATCAACATGCTCAACACTAGCAAAGTCGTGATGCATAGATTGGCTCCAGTGAAGTCTTACAGTCATGACAATCATTGTCATTTTCAGCACTTTGTCAATCCACTTATAGATAATGTCAATTGTTGATAATGTCAGTTGTTGACCATACTAAAATAATAAAAATAAAACATAATAAAATAATTCTCACGACGTTTCGGCCACAACGCAAGCAGCCGTCCTCAGGTGAAGGCCAGGTCTGTCGGGGAGACAGCGTCTGAATGAAACACCACCACGCTTGGAACGTATATTTAAGCTGGGTTGGAAGGGGAAGAGCGCCTTGACAAAAGAATTTGCATATCAAGAGGTAAAGCAGCAGAGGTTAGTGTAAAGGCGATTGGTATTACCTTAGAGTCGCGGCATCTCTTCAGAAAGGTGAGAGACTCGATTAGCTGAGCCTTCTTATCACGGAGTTTGTTGAAGAATCTTCAAGTTTTGTGGAATCCCACCCCGTAGTGGCGGTTAAATTTCGATTTAAAGCTTTCGTGACTGCAGGGATTCATCTTCTTGGTTCTTCCGGTAAAGTCACGTAGAAGGGAAATAATAAAATAATAAAAATAAAACATAATAAAATAATTCTCACGACGTTTCGGCCACAACGCAAGCAGCCGTCCTCAGGTGAAGACCAGGTCTGTCGGGGAGACAGCGTCTGAATGAAGCACCACCACGCTTGGAGCAAATATTATTATGTTTAATTTTTATTATTTTATTATTTCCCTTCTACATGACTTTACCAAAAGAACCAAGAAGATGAATCCCTGCAGTCACGAAAGCTTAACATCGAAAAATTGTTGACCATACTTCACCACTCTAGTCATTGCAGGTTGGTGAGGATCCAGAACCGATTTGCATATTCCTTGCTGATGATCTCAACCATGACCGCGAATCGAACTCAGATGACCGGTTTCACAGCGCAGTGTGCTCACCACTCCGTAATGATATGTACAGCGACTCGTGTGTACAAGCATCGGTGCTTTTTTGTTATTGTATATGGACGTATTGGTGGTACATCGGTGCAGCATAACACACCGGATCCTCATAAAACAAAATTTTAATCAGCAAAATGTAGCTGTTTTCAGTCTTTAATTGAGCCTCTCGCCAAGCTTGACGCGATTCAAAGGTTTTTTCAGTCTTTTCAGTCGACTAAGACTGAACAGACCTGAATCGAGGAACCGTCTGACTAAATCTAGGGCACGAGTCAAATCTGCACTTTGGAACACGCAGCCAATCGTCATCAGGCTGGGTGCTATACCGCAAGAGGCTGTGAAGTTCCATGTTCAGCTGCTCATAACGTGTCTTACGATTGCTTTGACATCACGAAAACTGATTTTTACGCACCGCCCTGAAAGATTTTCTGACCGAGTTTGCAAATCGTAGGAAAATAAATAATTATAGCGGGTTTTTTTTTCATGCCGCGCACCAGTGTACCGCCAAGACGTTCGTTTGTTGTATGTGGTTGGTTCATAAAATCCCTGCAACCACTCGAGGCGCGACATTGACTGCAATGGGGGAAATGATAATTGATTTTTGAGTTGAACCGTGAACCCCTCAATCATGATAAATTCATCACACTGCACGGAGGTGAACTGTGACATGTCCAGTAAACACTCTTCATGGGCAAAATAACTGCAAGCGTGAGCACATAAACGTGTTATATCTTGCAGAAATATTTATTTTTGCAAAAACAACGTGGAAATAAATATATATATACATCGTAATCAACCACGCATGTCAACCAAAATTTCGGTTGACTTTATTTTTTGTATTCATCTGCATCAGATTAATTTGCTGGCATAAAAAGGCTGCTCATGATAGACGGGATTTAAATGAAAGCATTAGCTTGCTAACATATTACTTTCATCTTCTTTCGAATAATATCTGTTATTTTTGCTAATGTAGAAAAATAAAGGTTCTCTATGTATCCCGCATTGAACCTTCACAGCATTATTAACAGACCTCTGCGAATTGGTTCACATGAGAGGCTTGTAAACTGTCGAGTGTGCCTCTTATAAAGGGGGAAGACTCCATAATTACAGTGAATTAAGATCACAATTATAATGATCAATACGCCAACACATTGTGTCAGTGACATTTAATTGTGAACGAGAAGGGGAAATTGACGCTGTCAGTGATCAAGCGAGGCCTTCCGCTTCACAGTGATTGCAATTAGTGTGAGGTCCATCTCGGTTAATGTACAAGTTATCGTTTTTATTACCATTTGATTTTAAATTGAATTATCTAAATTCAGTCTCAGCATGGGAGTCATAAAGCCAAATGAAGGCCCAAGCGAATGAGACAAGCTATGGGCCAGATTGTCGCAATTTCGAGCAGAAATTTTCTAGAAAAAACACTAACTCTTACATTAAAAATTAAGACCAATTATAATAAATAAATAAATAACCCATCAATTGTGATTGGGTCAACTGTGAAGACAACTGAGTGCAATCTGAGCATTCCATCCACGAGGATAGGACAAATAATGTCAAGGACAAGAATTGTGTTTTGCTGTCATGGGTGGCGCCATTTCTTTATAACTGCTTTTTGTATTTATATAGATTGTTTTCCTCCCCCCCGCACCTCCAATTAGCACGGTTGGCTACGTACGGTGCGAAAGAAGCTCAGCAAACATAGTACAAACATGAGGGTGGGCTAACTGCTGACTGCGGAGAGGGATGAGGGGAAGCATTAACCAACGGGGGTCATAGGTGGTGGGGGGGGAGCGAGGCAATGCCAAGCATGAGTCGTGCAACAGCATTATGTACGTTGAACTTCTTTCGCACCGTACATAGTCAACCGTGCTAATCGGAGGTGCGGGGGAAGGACAACGAACAACACGAAACGGTGTTGTCAATCTAGACGATTTAAAAGTGCATAGCTCCAGTAGCTTCCAAATATCGGAAGGAAGAGCGTTCCAGACGGCCGCAGAAGCGCGTCTCAAAGCGCGCGATGCGGTGACCGTGTTCGTTCGATGGCCAGCCAAAACCCGCTGCTGCAAGGATGACGGGAGTTCGCCTGATGGTGGTTGATGCTTCCTCGACGCGATCAGCAAAGGTGTGGAGGCACTGCAGCTGAGAGGCTGGGACTCGGAGCAGCTGAGTTTACCACGTCAAGAACGAACGTTCCAATCGATTCGTTGGATTGTTGCCTGTTGTTGTTGTTGTATACGCAACTTTAGACACAGCATCTCTCCGATGAGCGACGTCGTTATTAACCTACGTACTCCACAGTCCATTGCATTTTAATGCACTATGAAATATCTTTTTTTTTACATTTGCAACTACGCATTAAAATTGCCGTTGAAATTAAGTACATCGACATGTTAATTATTTTTAGACGTGACTTAACCGAAAAAAAAACCAAAGAACATCGACATGTTCTTTGGGTCTTTCGGTAAAGCCACGTAGATAGAACAAATAATAAAAAATTATAACAATAATACGACGTTTCGATCGCAACACAAGTAATCGTCATCAGCTGACAAAATATAGCGGGAGGGCTGCTGACAATAGCAGCCCTATTCTCATGACGATTGCTTGTGTTGCGATCGAAACGTCGTGATATTGCTATTATTTTTATTATTTGCTCTATCTACCTGGCTTTAGCAACATGAATTGCTGCAGTCACGAAAGCTTTAAGTCAAGATTTAAATCGACATGCTTGTGACGGGGGGGGGGTGCAGTCTGCCAAGTGGAGGAGGGTTGTGGGGGGGGAGCAATAACCCCCATGCCCCCCTGTGGCACTGCCAATGCTTTCTGAAACATCGCCATCCTCCTGCCATTGCGCCTTCAAGAGAACCTTGCACAATATCGACCAATCTACTTACCTGCCCACCTACCTGTCAAACGCCTTAACGTGATGTATATTCCGACTTAAAACGTCAGCTTTGTCGTGTTGGATATTACGTTGCGTGACATTTAATTACCGCAGCTGAAAGTTATGTTGTGTAAATGGCACTGGAAGGTTGCGTTGCGTTATGGGGGTTTTCTCTTTACACATTTCTTATGAGGCAACTCTCGATAAACTAAACTTTAAACTTACAAATGTTTTTTTTTAACCAGTTAATGCCCATTGAGCTATATAGCTCTTTTTCGAAGCGACCTGGCCCCAAATGATAGCTCAACGAAGTGGCTTATTGTGTGGACATTTATAGCAGCCAAAAACTATGACCGCACGTCGATTCTAAATGTGGAGCGGAAAAACCAGAGGACTCGGAGAAAAGTCCACGCGACCACAGGGAGGGGAGCACGCAAACTCCAAATATACAGCAGCAGGCGAATCTACGACCTCCTGTAGACCAGGCGAGGTAGTCAACATCTCTTCACCGGTAAAGATTTTTTTCAGTGTTAGAAACGACACCTTTTGCTCCACCTGCCTCTCGTTTTCTCTGTAAGGACCTGTATTTGCATATTTGTTGTTATCATTATTATTATTATTATTATTCATAAACGTACAAGACACACTGGCATTTAAATAGCAGCATCTGTGGGTGGGAAGACAAATTTTGAGTTGTTTTAGCTGTGGCAGCTGCATAGCCTCCCTCCGACAGAGAATTGAACATGCAGTAGCTCTAATGAACGTTGTTGCATAAATGTTAATGCTGATGCTCTTCTTTTTTTCCCAGGATACATTGTCACTGACTCATAAGAGTAATTTTCAGGAGAGCCCTGTTACACCGGATTGTTTGGACAATTTTCAATGAAAGAGCGGTTTGGCTTATTAAAGTTAACCCGGGTACCAAGAGAAAAACCCACACATCAAGGGGATAACACGCAAATATCTGCCACAGCTGGGTTCAAGAATTCATTGGTATTCTGGCCACGTTCTAACCACCTCACAGTGTCAAAGAGTCAAAATGTTTCAACGTTTACCACGGCCGTGTGATGAACAAGTGGCAGCGTGGGGGAGATTATGTCGAGTGTGGCTCAGAGGCGCCGGGCTACGACGAAGTGGGGACATTGGAAACGAGGGCCCCCATTGTATTGCTCGTGCTGGAGCCAATGCGGTAACGTCCACCACGCCATGACATTGGGGAGAGCCATGTGGTGAAAGACACAGACACACAAGGGTTCACGCCAGGTTGCACAGCAGGCATCAGGGCCATATGAGTGCGTGGCAGCAATGCTGTCTGTGTAGTTGTATGGGTCCCCTAAAAAGAAATTATAATTTTTTTGCGCATCTGCAGTTCATCAATAAACAGCTGACGCAAAGGGCAGAGGCGCAAGAACCAGGTGTTTTGCGAAGCTCCCCGCACATACATATACAATCAGGCATTGTGGTTCGATGGCTCGGGTTAATGAGGTAATACACTCGTCATTAATAGTGCGTTCGCATATTCTGGTCATCATGCAATCTCGTTACTATGGAGTTTTATGGGGACAAAACCTTCTTTACAAATAATGTCAAAGGTTTCTGCAAACGAGGACCAGCAAACCCAAAATGTAAATCATTTGCAGCTCAGGGCGCAGGATTTCCAACAGCCATCACAACGATAGAATGCAAATTTCCACGGCAGCCATATGAGGTCTTGAAATTGCTAAATGTCCGCTCTAACATTGAGGCAGCTGACTTAATGAAAAAAATGACGTGCAAAAACTGTTTATAAATGCAAGCTTCACCAGTCGAAACCCACATCCTGAACACCCTTAAGCTGTTGGAGCAGACTCTAAATTATAGTGCAGTTTGAGCATGCGCCTCCTAAACCCTAACATTAGACTGGTACATGGCGTACGAAACTTTGCAGTTATCATTGAATTGCACGATCTCGTTCTGCTTCCCATATTCCTCAACTCTGCAGAACCCTTTACCTCCAAGCTCGCAACATCTCCTGCATCTGCCCTTTAATTTCCCTGCCTGTCACTGAGAGCCTTATTATTATTAATTGCCTTCATCACATCTTGACTCGACTATTGCAATGCTCGCCTCCATGGCTTCTCCAAATCACTCGTCTCCAACCTCCAGATAATTCAAAATGCCACTGCGAGACCCTTCACCTTGCACCTGTAAATGTAGACCACACATCATCTCAAGACTCAAATCCCTCCACTGGCTCCCAGTCCACTACCAGACCCATTTTGAAGATCGCACTCACGGTCTTCAGGATCCTCCACGGGTTCATCCCTTGCTGCCATCGACCCTCTCGTCTCACTCTACTCCATTCCACGCACTCGCCACTCCAGAAACGCAGGCTTTGGATCAACATTCCCAGTCAACCTTCACTGAGTGGGAGGTCGCTCATTCTCCTCTGCTGCCCCCAAGGTCTGGAAACACCTTTCTCCAGCTATACGTGTTGTAGACTCACTGCCCCTGTTCAAGTCCAGGCTCAAGACCTGCTTCCTTTCTTCCTCTGCCTATGATCGACGGTCTTTTTATTCCTCTTCAATAAATAATGGTCAGGGAATTCAGACGAAATCACGTTGAGATGCTACATAAGAATAAAATGACACATATCTCAAACTGGGTAATACGCAAGCTGTCCTGGTAGAATATTAACACGCAAATAACGCAAAACATTTGCATTTATTTCACAAACATAAGCTGTTGCACGCAAGTGTCCATCAAACCGCCACTTCAAGCCACTGTTTATGATTCCAAGCAATTGCGCGTTTCAAACAGGCCTTATGCCGGGCCGTCTCCGCGTAATGATTTTTTAACAACCCAAATAAAGACATAGATAAAATCAACAAACATTCGCCAGCGTTATTGTAGTAAAATGGAACAACAACAAAAACATTGAAGCAACAACATCCTCCCGCATGCAAGGAGCATGCACTACGGTCTCCTCGAACCTTGGAAATAATGAGTTTCCCTGCGAGTCTAAATAATCAAGCAGAGCCAAAATCAGTGCTAGAACTTGCCTCTAGGCAGGGGCACATACTCGCAAGTGAACCATAAAAGTCTCCGAAAATATCTTTGTATTGTTTTGTTCGGATAGCCCGACCAAGGACGAAATTCTGCTGGAGTCGATATAAAAAAAAACACAAAGACAAGGATCCCCCGTATAGCCTTAACAGACTGTAGGGGCAAGTGCTGTTAGCGAGCACCTATAAAAGCCGGCACGGCACACGAGGGGGTGGGTGGCCAACACCACGCCCGGCCGCCTTTGTCTCCCCCAGTGGCGATGTTTACACATCGCACCAGGTACTCATTTGAGGCCGAGCCTACCCAGGGGAGGCCCAGGTACCGATTCAGATAATCGTCACCACCGGTGTTGGCCGTGATTGGTAATCGAACCCGGGTCGCCATGTCCGTAGCGCAGCGTAGCTCTACCGCTCCACACGCGCGCGCACAATTGAGCGCCCGTCAACACTGGGGACCGACCCAGAATCCACGGCTCGCTTTAACACGCCGATGGCTCCTTTGCGAACGTTGATGTCATTATTCCACTTCTGCGTAAATGTCCTGTGAAAAACGATAACATTATGCTTGCCAGATGTTTTGCGGAACCAGGTCTGGGAAGAGGGGTGGTGTGGAGGGGGGGGGGACGGGGGGAGGCGGGTGGCGCTAATGTGGCTTATCGTCGCAGCTGCTTCGATTCGGCCGCTCGCTCCGTCCGCGGAGGCAGGAAACGCTGCAAAGTCGACCTCAGCGACTTTCCAAAAACAGACGGGGGCTCCGATTTTGTTTTGTCTAAAGCTCCCCTTACAGCCACTTAGAAAAATCTCCGCAGAGCGAAGGCCTTTCATCAAATAATTAAGCCCCCCCCCACCCCCCAAAAAAAAAACCCGCGGCCGCACACTTTTTCAATTTTTTACTTTTGCACTGTTGCGCCCCGCCTCTCCGTTTGTGTCCCGTTGGATGTTTGAACTTAAACATTGGCGCGCTTCGAGAGGTTACATCGTCGGAATGCCACGCGTTGACTGGCATCTTCTTTTTTTGGATCCCCCACTTCTCTCGAGCCGAACAGAATATAGAAATGCCACTCATCTACAGTTCTAATTATTGACGTAAAGCTTTCGTGACTGCAGGAAATCATATTCTTTGGGTCTTTCGGTAAAGCCACGTAGATATAAAAAATTACAATAATCAAAATCACGACGTTTCGATCGCAACACAAGCAATCGTCTTGCGATCGAAACGTCGTGATTTTCATTATTGTTTTTTTTCTATCTACGTAGCTTTACCGACAGACCCAAATAATACAGTTCTAATTTTTTTTTTTAATGAGCCATTGTCTTATGCTCTGTTGAATGGATGAACAAGCCTCCACCATACAGTGGCCGCGTGTCACAGTCCATCTCTCATCCTCCTCGTTCACATCGCTCTTAGGCGTGCCTCTTTCTTCCTTCCTTTGGCCACCACTCCGTCAGCAGTTTTCATCGATCAACCATCGACTGCGAACGGTGTCCCGCTTCCTTGACAGTCATCGTAATCTCTACGATTTGTTTTGAATGAACGTCGAACTTCTTGCGCGCCGTACGTAGCCAACCGCGCTAATCGGAGGTGCGTGGTAAGGACAACAAACTAAACACAATAAGCAGTTCTAAAGAAATGAGGATTCAATCTAGATTTCAAAGTCCATTTGCTCCAGTGGCTTACGGCTACGAACGCGGTAGTCTTTAACTGTGGTTCCAAGCATGCAAATCTTTGTTCCTTTGGACACTTTTCAGCTTTTGTTGCACCTTCTCTGCCACGTATCCAACGCGATATTGGTCCTCAAATGCCTGCGCTAGTGATCGAGGGACAATGTTCAAAAGCGTATTCACAAGAGGGTTATTTAACGCGAAACCGGTAACCATTTGCAGAAGCGACGAAAGTCACGAATCGGTAACCGTGGTCAGTGGAGTTTTAGCAACGAATGCACTCATCGACGCGCACACGCGGACTTTCAAACGGCACGGCGGCTAAGGTACATTTGGCCTTGTTCATTTGTTGAAAGGTAAAGGTGCAGCCCTGCACTTGCTTGCTTTCTCACGCCACTGCTGGCGGAAGAACGTCCAAAAGGGCGAGCTCGAAAGGGCACTTGGTCTACTCTTCCAGACAGCTCTCGGGGCAAAAAGGTGGAAGTTACCCACACTTTAACCCACCGCACAGGTGCTTGCCTGTCGATCAACTGCATTGTGCCCAGTTGATGCTGCTGGGTGGGACAGAGGCGGGGGAAGGGATTTAAGAAACTCTCCACATTCTTTCAGCTGCCACTCCAGGAGATCGAATCGAAGCAGTGACCTCTGGAATGCAAGTCTACCGCGCCAATTATTAGAATAAAAAAATCTGTATTTATCCTGGAGAAATACGATGAGCTATGAAGCTCTTTTTCACAGATGTCCAGTAGACTATGGCGGCCGCCTTTGTCTCTCCGTTAAAGAGGGTATGTATGTTGAACCTCTTTCGTACCGCACGTAGCCAACCATTCTTTTCGGAAGTGCGGGGTAGGACAATAAACTAAACACAAAAAGCGGTGCGAAATAAATGAGTTTTCCATCTTGATGACGTAGCTCCGGCGGCTTCCTAATATCGGAAGGAAGAGCGTTCCAGACAGCCGCAGACGCGCATGTAAAAGCGCGCGATGCAGTTACCGTCCTTGTTCGATGATTAGCTAAAAGCTGCGAGGATGACCGGATTTTGCGTATTACCGCACATTTTATATATGCAGCAAACCGGTAACAGGTTTTTTTTACCGGTTTTATCACTTGGTAATGCAGGACAAACAATGTTAAGAACGCTTAATTCATGATAGCCAAAAAAAATGTTTTAGATGGATCGTGTTATTACTGCCCCCTAGGCGGCTCGTGCGTTCATTACACTCGAGGTCACCGGTGGACTCCGTGGCGAGGGACAGAGGCGATGACTGGAATTGTGATGCTCACCGAGTTAACCCACCAATAGAATATGTACTCTTTGGTTCTTTCGGTAAAGTCACGCAGGTATAAACAACACAAGCGTCCTCAGCAAGCAGACCAATGCTTTCCCACCTGATGAGTATGGATGCCTGCACTCACGAAAGATTCAAATCAATAGAATACGATTTGTTATTTTGAGACATCAGGATTAGTTGACGTAACACTCACTTGACACTCACGTGACACCATCCACCACAGTCACCAGATGCTGACACTGAACAGAGACCACTCACCACACACTCACCAAACACCTAACACTCACCTGATCCTCACCTCATAACCACTCGCCAATCATCTAACGCTCACCTGATCTTGACCTGACATCACTCACCACACACTCATCAGACACTAACAATCAACGCTCACCGCTCACCTTTACAATTCGTCCACCACTTGAGATAGCTCACGTAAATGGCGTCCATGACCCAACCACAACCAACGAATCAGAATCTTTACTTAGTCTCAGGACGATCGGCTAAATTAAGAGCAGCCAATTCCACGGTCGCCGATGTCAATGCCAAATCACCCCGAATATGTGCATGGTTGTTCCACGTGAAACGAGGCGCGTGTGGAGGAAGATTGAACCTCTGAGCAGACTGCGCGGAGGACAGAACGCTGAGCACCACAGATGATGACACCGTGGCCCACATCGGCCAAGTAAGCGCACACAAGCCAGAACAAGAAGTGAAATATAACATTCATTGCATAAAACGCCAGTCCTTGGGCAACAATGTTCGGAGAATGTGCTGCTAATATATACAGGGTGCTTCAAAAACAATGTTAACACTTCTGAGAATTTGCAACAACACCACGAGAAATGTGTCTCCGGGCTCTGGAGACCACCTGGAGAAGATTCCAGGTACGCGTTGACAACGATGGCGAACAAGTGGAGACTATTTGACTTTTTGCAGCTATTAACATTACATTTGTTATCATGTTACAGTGTTGATTTGAAGCTTTCGTGACTGCAGGAATCCATACTCTTTGGTTCTTTCGGTTAAGTCGTAACGTGGGTAGAAAAAATCATAGATCACGACGTATCGATCGCAACACAAGCAATCGTCATCAGGTGAGACAACCACAGCAAGAAAGAACTGCTGAAGTAGGCCTACTGATGACGATTGCTTGTGTTGCGATCGAAACGTCGTGATCTATGATTTTTTCTACCCACGTGACTTTACCGAAAGAACCAAAGAGTATGTTACAGTATATTATCCGTTATTTTCCCATTGAAAACGATAGTCCCATATAAGTGAAACACCCTCTGTATATATATACACTCTTTGTATAATGCCACTTCTTATAAACAAAGTATCTGTCACTCACAGTGTTTACAAAGCAACATAAAGAAGGGAACGCGTCCGAGTGGATATACTCCGCGGAGACGGGGCGATGAAATCATCTTTTTCGGGTGCAAGGGTGGATTGTTACATGATGGGACCGTGAGCCATGGTGACGGCTTGGGGAGGTCTTCATCCAGCAGTGACGGTGATGATACTGACAATTAATTAAACAATACATATACGGATATGCAAGTATTATAGTAATATATAACGTCGTTCATGCAAATCTAATCTCACAATCGCCGAGGAACCAGGCATATCCGGCGCCAGGAATTGCCCAAGCTCTGCAGTCCTCTACACATCAAGATGTTTTCAGCCAATTAATGAGTGTTTATACATGTACTGTACCTCCGACGGGCACGGTTGGCTACGTACGGTGCGAAATAAGGTGAACATACGGAGGTGGAAACCGGAGCACCCAGAGAAAACACGATACAGATGGGACAGATGGGACAGATGATATTATTCCGCACTTTGCTGCACCGCCCCCTCCTGGCGAGCCAGTGTACGGCACCTACTCTCGACGTCCACGGTTGACATTTGTGCGGTCCACAAAGCCTGGCCTCCTGCACACTGCCAGACTTAACAAGGCCACGCGCGTTGATAAGCCACGCCACCGCCGGGCTATGCATTTCTATCTCAAGTTCAATGACGAAGAACAGCTGAATGGATCAAGGTCTCCTCCGTCCCTTGCCGCTCTCCCTGCCCCTGCACTACGCAACACGGCCAGGGTTGCGGTGGCTTCTCCTTTGCCTCCTTTCAAGAGTTTTGTTTTTCTCTTTGGTGACACAATCCCCAGAAACATTTGCGCGTCACACCAATGACAATGTGACGCATATGGCAACGTAATAATGGCGCTACTTAATGCATAGTGTAAGATGCGATCTTATTGTATCGCTACAATCCAGAAATCTGAATATTTTATTGCATACTCTTTGGTTCATTCGGTAAAGTCACGTAGGTAGAAAAATAATAGATCACGACGTTTCGATCGCAACACAAGCAATCGTCATCAGGTGGGACAACCCCAGCAAGAAAGAAAACTGCTGAAGTAGGGGAGAGATCTGCCGTGGCACGAAGTTAAATAGGCCTCGGCAGTAGGGGGGGGGGGGGAGAGAGAAGAGGGGGGGGGGGGGCAGAATTATTTTTTATTGCACTGGAGGAATCCGATGAACTATAAAGCTCTTTTTCACAGATGGCCCAGCCGGGGCGGGTCAGAACGTCACAACAACGAGCTTCGTGCCGTTTGTCAACCCACTCCTGGATGAAGGCCTCCCCACATTGTGTTAGTGAACGGGGGTTGTTCGACCATACTTCACCACGCCGGTTAACGGGGAAGCGGTTCGGCTTTTAGCCGGAAATCCGACTCGTGGTTGCCAGGTTCCTCGAGTACAGGATGGTCCTGATGTCTTGTGACCCCCGTTTAATTCTCAAAAAAACTATGTAAAAAAAACTATGTTTTATTTTAGTTTAAATTAAAAAAAAACTATGTTTAATTTAAAAAAAAACTATGTTTAATTCAAAAAAACTATGTTTAATTCTCAAAAAACTATGTAAAAATGTTCAAAGCAAAGGTTAAATTTAAACATACTTTAATATGCAAAGGGGTCAAATATTTGGCGGGTCACGAGACAATCTGGACCACCCTGTACATGAAAGTGGGATAACCACTGCGCCACCGCTCCGTTTCAAAGGGAGAAGCAACAGCGGGCCATGTCACGGTTTGCAAATACCCACGTAAAGCAGCAGGGGGTGCCCTGCGCTCGAGCATAAACAACGTCAATTGGTTGTTTGCGAGGTCTATTTATAAAAGGGGAAACAAGAAACACGCAAAAGCTTAGGTTACGTGACCAACAGTTGACGTCGGCAATATTTACCATCAATGTATTTATTCACTGAGCCAGGCGTATTGGTGGTGGTGGTGGGGCACGCCTGTGATGCAACGCTTTGGAGGCAAGGGTTGGTGGATCACGTAAGGATTTGCTAAGAAAAAAACCTCCCAAACTTGCCGATGGGGTTTGGCAGGCAGCATTTTCACAGGCCACACCCGTAAACATTTATTTCTTAGCCTGGGTCGATCAAAAACAAGTGCCGTATACAACTGTACTAAAGTTTAACACAGATCTCGGTATAAAATCAGCTCTTGCCACCCGAACACAGATACCAATAGCCTGGAGGGGTGGCGACCGCATTTTTTTAGATGCCAGGTAAGACGGTGGTACAAAAAGTGGGTTCATGGAGCTTCATGCGTTTCTTCTCACAAGCGAAACACTCGCATGCGTGTCATGCCACAAAGCACCTCCGAATTCGCACGCTTGGCTACGCTCGGTGTGAAACAAGGTCAACACGCATACTTACTGAACTGCCACAGTCCTGTACTCGTTGAATGAATGTATAAAGCGCGTGTGAAGTTATGACCTCTTTGCCATAATCTAACGCCGCGCTGTGGTGAGCCATGGGATGGGTGACCCGACGGACTAATGTAAATCCCAAATTATATATTTAGTTAGGTTAGCGTGTGCGTTTGAGACCGGGATTTGAAGAGTTGGTGGGGGGGGGGGGGTCGCTGAATTCGGTCCGCTGGTTGGAATACGAGCTCCCTGGACGCGACGTGAACGCTGAATCTATGAACCGAACGGGGAGTTGGGTTTGAACACAGCATCTATAATTACACTGGTCAACACACTTTTTCTGGCATAAAGTATTCCAACGGTTTTAAGGTAATTTTGGGGTGCTGATTCCAAATCTGGCATCAGTTTTTTGTCTATCACATCAGGTTTTTGAAATATTAAATATTGCATTTTCAATAAAACCTGCGGAAGAAAAATATTAAATAAATGTGGATATCTACATAAAATGATATTATAAACACACTATCCTAAAAATACAGCACCATATTTTAACACTAAAGCAGTCACTAACTCACAATAACTTGCAATCATAAGTGACAGAGTTAATTTCGGGTAAAATCAATGAAGATGGGGTATGCCGATAGCATAAAAATTAGATGTGATAGAGCAAATCTGAGATCAGATTTGGAATCAGCACCCTGAAATTAGTCTAAAACAGCTGCAAAAGTCCAGGCCAGAAAAAAACGTTTTTTTTGTTGACCAGTGTTATTATTGTTTTGCTGCTATGAGCGTGATTTTGACCGTCACCGTGAAGCCGGCCACACCCCGATTATCCCCAACTCCCCACCAACTCCCCACCACTACCCACCAACTCCCCACCACTACCCACCAACTCCCCACCACTACCCACCAACTCGCCACCACTACCCACCAACTCCCCACCACTACCCACCAACTCGCCACCACTACCCACCAACTCCCCACCACTACCCACCAACTCGCCACCACTACCCACCAACTCCCCACCACTACCCACCAACTCCCCACCACTACCCACCAACTCGCCACCACTACCCACCAACTCGCCACCACTACCCACCAACTCGCCACCACTACCCACCAACTCCCCACCGCTACCCACCAACTCCCCACCACTACCCACCAACTCCCCACCACTACCCACCAACTCGCCACCACTACCCACCAACTCGCCACCACTACCCACCAACTCGCCACCACTACCCACCAACTCCCCACCGCTACCCACCAACTCCCCACCACTACCCACCAACTCCCCACCGCTACCCAGCCCAACCCGGTGTCCTCAGGGGCGGGGTCTAAGCAGAATAGAGGCGGGGCCTTAAATAAGAGGGCGTGGCCTAAAAAGGAAAGGCGCAGAAAGAGGAAGTAGGTGGAGCCTACGGAAGGGGTGGGGCCTATTGGTTGAATTCCCCAGTTGATTTAAGGCAGTGGTTCTTAACTCTTACTGTAGCCTTGGTTCTCAATCGTAAACAATGATGTCAATAAATACATAGGTGCTTAATTCGTGTTTTAGACGATTTACCTTCGAAAACAATCTGGAATGTCTCATACCCCGAGAAAGAGCATCTCTCACCCCCAGGGAGTGCGTGCAGCCCAGGTTAAGAACCGCTGATTTAAGGTAATAAATGAAGTAAAATAACTGCAGCAGGCAAAATATGCAGATTCCTGCAGATGCGAACGCAGACCAACCAGTTGTATATTACACGTGCACTGAAAAACCTCTTTGGGAAGACCTTGTTTTTTAAGACTCATTTTCAAAATGGTCCTGCTTTGGGATGTCTTGGCTTCATTGTACTTTTGTTGTTTGCTGTGGGAGGTCACTGACATATCCAGGAAAAGAAACAAGAACTCCCGCGTAAAAGGAGATTCCATTCAAACGTTTCGATATAGTTTAAGCCTACTTGCAGCACTGCTTCTTAGAGGCACCTCTGAGTGGTCCACAAACCCCACCATTAAGTATGGAATTCAGATGAACTCTTATAACACTGGCCAACAAAAAAACTAAAAAAATTCTGACCTGGATTTTTGCAGCTGTTTTAGACTAATTTCAGGGTGCTGATTGCAAATCTGATCTCAGATTTGCTCTATCACATCTCATTTTTATGCTATCGGCATACCCCATTTTCATTGATTTTACCCGAAATTAACCCTGTCACTTATGATTGCAAGTTGTTGCGAGTCAGTGACTGCTTTAGTGTTACAATATGGTGCTGTATTTTTAGGATAGTGTGTTTATAATATAATTTTATGTAGATATCCACATTTATTTAATATTTTTCTTCCACAGTTTTTATTGAAAATGCAATACTGTATTTGATATCTCAAAAAACCTGACGTGATAGGAAAAACTGATGCCAGATTTGGAATCAGCACCCCAAAATTACCTTAGAACCGTTGGAATACCTTATGCCAGAAAAAGTGTGTTGACCTGTGTAATAAGTGTTGTTAGAGCATTGGTTCAAGAGTGGTTATAACAATACACGAAGTTTTATGTAATTTAAATTCTGTATAATAATGCAATTATTGAACGGAGTGGAGCCATGCCACAGTGGCTCGCGCACGATGCTACAAATCAGGTGTCCTGAGTTGAATACCTGGTCGTGGCTGGCATTGCTTGGCCAGGGATATCTGAACTGGTCCATGAGTCTCCACACCCCTTCAGCAATCGTCACAGAGCAGCATGGTGAGGTATGGTCGAACAACCTCCAAACAAAGGGTTTGTGAAAGCCTTTTATTTTTTTTTCTTATTAAACAAACAGTAGAACAAGGTTAAGCGCTTAACTTTACGGGAAAAAAAGTGTGAACGTCAAATGAGCAAATACAAAAATACTAAATTCCCTCCACAGGTTTGAAATGTATTCTTACAATTAAGCGTTTTTAAATGTAGCGAATTATTTAATGACACTGCTTCCTTTGCATTGGTGCACAAGCACGAATACCACAATAAAACCTCAACACATTTGTGAATAACACTTCCTTTTCATTTCAAGGTAGTGTTGCGGACTCATGTATTGAGTTGTTTTTAAATATAATACTCGGTATCAACAGGAGCCTGCATGAACGTGTTACTCGTGTCAATGTCTTAAATCCAACATGATCATAACTGGTGTCAATTTAAAAAATGCATTGTGTTACTTTCACGAATCGCAGCCACAATATAGTGATTTCAGATTATGCTGCAGTAACTGGAATTACAATCGACCCCAGGTCTGATGAAAGTAAAGATAAGCCATTGCCAATTGAAAATTGCATTGTAGCCATGTAACCTCAAATCATCTGCTATATAACAGAAACATATTTATCGCCGATGATAGTAACGTCACTTTCGCTCTAATCGCAAAGGGGATAAATTGTTAAGTGCCAAGACATTGCTCAGTCACTGGTCACATTCATTGCACACAGCTCCTCATTGAAACAGTGAAATCTGAAAAAGGCAGGACTTTCGAGTAATTACAGAGCATTGATTGTAGACCAGAATATGTAGCATATTTCTCAATACCTTAGCAATATAAAATTGTATACTGTAATGGTAATGAAATAATCACCTGTTCTAGTTACTGTGTCCACGTTATTGTATTTTACACACTATGGTGTAAGCACTTTCAGAACAAGGCAATACACTGAGTAGCTGCAACTGTATACAGGCGATGAAATAATAATGTTCTAGCTTCTGCAACCGCGTCATTACATTCTACACACTATAGTGCAAGCAATTTCATGGCTAGGGAATGCACTGCGTAGCTGCTTTTAATGAGAAACACAAAGTTGAGTTCCCAGCATCGTTATATCAACTACGTCTTCATCATCATCACCATGGAGTTCACTACAGCCGTATACAGCGCTCTAGTCTGGAAGTGGATCGTGACCGGGCAGTGCTTGTACCTTGCGGCTGGACAGCCTCCACTCCCGTCTCGCTAGTTTGTAATTCACCGCCGCCGTGTCCGTTTGTTGGGGGCTGAAGCGATGCCGAGTTAGTTCCATTGGGGGTGTCAGTTGCTCCAGGCCAACAGCCCGTGTCGACCTCGTCGTACGCCACCACACAGCTGACAGAACTGTTTTTGGAGCTCCTTGACACGCTGACCTTTCCGTACTTTCCCCTTGTGGGATGCAGGCAGCCGTAGTACAAACACATGAACCCAATCCCGAGTACAAAACCCACAACGATGGAAATAACTATCGCTAGCATCCAGATTTCAGTGGTCATCAGTGTGCTAATGTGGCGCCAAGTCGTCTCACCTATAGCCACAACAATCTCTAAACACGTGAATAAGTAGTAGCAAATCACGTTCCTCCGAGTGGCATCTTCCCCTACGTTGAAGAAAGAAAAAATTAGAATGAAGCCGACGGTGCAGCGGTAGACAAACTCTTGGAAGCCAGTGTTCATGAATTCAGTCTTGTGAAAATAAACCGTCAGGGTCATCAAAACCCAAATGAGCACCCAGACAGGAACCACGTAATACCAGGGCCACAGCAGGGTGAGGAGACAGAGTGTGAGCAGTTGGGATACAAGCAAAAAGTACTTGGACAATAAGACCACAACGAAGGCTAAGCTTAACAGTTTCAGCTTTTCCTTCTTATCGAGAGAATTCCGCAAGGTCATGTGGTAGTCCAACAAGGTCCAGGCAATGGCTATTGAAGACGCCACTATAGTGATACCTGAAGAATGACACACACAAGTAGAGGGTTAGTTTGTTTATACATATAAGCCAGCATGCCTTTGCCCATATCTCCCAGAATGCACCCAATATCATCAAAGCTCAGCAGCTAAGCGGTGTTTCGTTACTCATGACACTTGCTTACTCGGCAAAGCTCCGTGACTGTTACAGGAGGGACTTGCCAAGTTTTCACAGCATGGGACAATGATTGCCACGTAAAGTCAAATTGAGTCATTTAAATTATTCTAATTTGGCACCGTGACTATGGCACGCAACGGCCTACTCTTTCAAATGACATCACAGGATCTTTAACGTCCACTATATGTTCATGGTTGATAGATCCCACAGTCTTACCCAGGGCATCCACTGGAATCGAACCGTGAATCTCTGCAACAAAGCGGTGAATGCGCCACCGCTAGGCCACGTCAATGCCCAGGGCCCATCCTTGATCACGCTTGGATGGGGAGACTACCATGCGTGAAACAGGTGCCATCGGCAGCGAGGCTAAGTTGCCCCTCCGATTAGTGCGGTTGGTTACGTACGGTGACGAAAGAAGTTCAACATACATACATTAATATCCTATGTTTATATCCAACCACAACCTACGATTACCACGGTTGCCTATGTATGGTGCGAAAGAAGTTCAACATACAGGACATACATGTTGCACTGTATAATTCAAGTATTTTTTTATCAGTCTTTACAAAACACATTATTATGGATTTAATGCATTTAGTTCACCATGCTTGCTGAACTTCCAATTCGATTGTCTGCTCGAATAAATGCTGTTTATGTCCGTGGAAAGGGTTTTGAATAGGATTAGAAATACAGAATTCATATCTCCTTTAAAAACATTCGTCACACTCAACACTAGGAATACCTCTGGTGTATGATCAGCTGTTTATGCTATGCTCGGATAATTTGTGAAGGCCAGTTGAAGCAGAGCTACATATGTCAATGTCATAATACTGCAGCCCAATGTCTAATCTACTCAAATTTGTTGTTGGCAATAAAGGTATCCCATGACATTGCTTTCACCCCGAGCTATAAATGCTCTGATACGTGCATTGCCTTTTTGCTGTTCGCCTTTTGGCAATCTCTGGTCTGACTTTGGTGGGACATGGGCCATAAAGAAAGCTGTCGCTGGTGTAGGGCAATCAGTTTCAAAGACAATATAATTATTATCAGAGCATGTTTGTTTGCATGTTCACCACAAACACGTGTCGTTACTGTAGACTTCATTGCTGGCGAAAGGTTTCTCTTTGGTGTTTGAACATATTAACACAACTGTTGTATTGCCAGAAAGGGTAAAACCTATTACGAATAAAATTTTAATTCAACAATATCAATGTTACATGTCCACGCACCATACAAGTTCCAATTTAACGTGCACAAGTGATTTGAGTGCTGGATGCACATCATTTTCTGGGAAGTTACATATGGTACGTTTTTTTTCTGTCCAAATAGCACACCCGTGCAGACATGCTGGCGAGTCCATTGAGAATGCATATTGATACACCGATATTTCAAGTGTCATGTGACGTTTCTGTCATCGTTATTTTGGTAGAAAAAGTTTTTTAAAAACATCCCTGTTGTACAACAAAAACATATGTAACGGTTTTTTTCATAAACTAGCAGACAAAATTTCTGAGATGCATTTCGCGAAGAGAGCAGATGTAGCTGTATTGGAATGGAAGAAAACGCTACACGTCAGCAAATAGTTTGCAGGTCATGAGCCGTCAGGAGCATTACCGTGCAATGCAGAAAGGACAGAACACACAAGTCCGCTCCACGAACGCGATCTAATCCCAGGCGAGGGCCAGGGAGAGAGGATTTCACAACAGCGCCGTGACATCAAAACGTGGATTTCGCAAATGTGATTATGTGGCTGCGGTGGAAACCTTTTCTGGGAGGTTAATGCAGGTACAGTGGCGTAGTGGTTAGCGCACTGTACTACGGAGCAAGTAGCATCTGAACCGCTCATCGCCCTCCAACCCACAACTTCACCAACCGGCACTCACCAGTGTGATCAAGTATAGTCAAACAAGCGGTGGACCAATGCCAAAATGTTGTTAAGAGGCCTTCATCCAGCAGTGGATTGACTAAGGGCTTTAGAAAAGAACGTGTATTTTTGTCTTCTTGGTTCTTTCGGTAAAGTCACGTAGAAGGGAAATAATAATGAGGACAGCTGCTTGCGTTGTGGCCGAAACGTTGTGAGAATTGTATTTTATTAAGTAAAACAAAATTTATTTTATTATTTCCCTTCTACGTGACTTTACCGAAAGAACCAAGAAGATGAATCCCTGCAGTCACGAAAGCTTTAAATCGAAAAGTGTATTTTTGTATGGAGTAGTTTCTGCTTCCTTGGGAGAGTGAACGTAGTAGAACGTACCAGGAATAGCACATAATTCACCGTCATGTTCACTACATATACAATAGAATGTCCATGCCCCCAGGAGCGGAATTCATGATTCCATCAGTGGAATGGCAGATCATGAATTGCGGGAAACCTCTGCCACTCTGTGACCTGCCCCAAGCCCTCGTTACTTCGGCCCAATGTGCCCTGCTTGTTCAGGCAATGGCAGCATTAGGCACACGACGCAAAGCAGAATTATGGGCGCGAGACATTTCACGGACGCCGTTCTCGACGTTCGCCGGAGACTCACACTGGATGGAGTTGGGCTGACGCGTCAGCAGCACGATGTGGACCTGCAGGAGGAGCTGGGGAGTGCTCTCCAGCATGGTCTCGAACAAGCGCAGCATGGTCAGGTCAGCCTGGTGGCTGCACCAGTGTGTCAGCAGATCCCAGGTTCCGTCAGCTGCGTGCTTCCGATATGCCTTGACGCCCAGATAGATGAGGCAAAGGGCCCTGCAACACAAGCAATGCTGCTGTGTCTGGTATTCTTCACTACAAATGCGTCGCTAAACCCGCCACCAACCGACACAGCCAATTAGTAAGGTTTGTCACGTAAACAGAACATGCCAATCCGTTACTAGTTCAACACACCGGTGTGTTGGAGAGCCAAGCCACAACATTTACAATCTGAGTACGACGTTTCGCCAGTAATTACAACCAGCTTCATCAGACGACAGCCAGATTCGTGGAGAAGTCTTCCTGTTTCATTCCTTATATAGAGGCGTAGATGTGTTGACCACCCTTCTGCGCTCTTGCACAATGTGGGGGGGGGGGATTGGTTGTGAAAGCCTACGTGTTAAACTGATTATTAGCCGACTTTATATTGGGATGGGACAGAGAATATCTCACCAACATTAAATAACTGAGAGTGGACTAAATTCTCCACTTCTTTAGTCGACTTGACTAAGGGAATGGCTTGAACTGAAGTTCCGCAGGTCGTTGTCGACTCTAGGAAGGCTATAGTAAAAAAAATGCTGACTAAATGAACACCATTGTTGTCAGCCATGGAATATCATGGCCACCCGGTGTGCCTGTGTGTACCAACCTCCGTACCTCATGAACAAACCCATCTGCAACACGTGCACAACGGAGAGAATCCACTTATTCCCGGTGACGCAACGGAAGGCAGGCACCTCCTCACACATCTGCAGCCACCACGTTTTCTTATTGTTCTTGTCGCTCACGAACCACGCGTAGCTGTAGAACTGGACGACGACGCTGGGAAGGATGATCAAGGAGATTGTGAGGCCGAAATTCAGTTCCTCCCCTTGGTGCAGGTAATTCCAGGCCAAAAGCAAGTCCGTGCAGATGTCAAAAACGAGCATTCCGAGTGATACCCCCGTGGTGGCTAATTCCACTCCAAATCTGCAGCGTGTCCATTGCTCATTCCTGGGCCCCTGATCCATACTGCACCTCCACGTGGCTGGGGTGGCTGGGGGTGAGAGAGAGAGAGGGGGCGGGGGCATTACAACGTAGGCCTCACAGTGATAGTAATGCAATGTACTTTGAATTTTTGTATAGTGTCTAAATGCAACCGCAGCATTATAATAGGCTGTACTGAGACAGTGGGAATATTCATTTTTATAGAGATGAGTGGTTGGAGCCTGGACCCGAACAGGACCAAATCACAGATCTCAGAAGCTAAGCAGGTTTGATCCTGCTAAACGTTGTTGATGGGCGACCATCATGCACAGCGGGCATTGTCGATATCAGGCAGCCACTGGAGGCATGCACTTTTTTTAAAGTCTAGATTGAAAACTCACATCCTGATAAATGCTTTTGTTTTCGTCTTTAATTTGTTGTCGTTCTCCCCGCACCTCCGATTAGCACGGTTGTCTACGTACGGTGCGAAGGAAGTTCAATAAAAGGCAACGAACGATCAGCAACTCTCTCGTCTAATTGGCAACTGCCTCAATAGCTCTCCTGCACGCTGCACATCAGACACCGGAATTGTGCAACTTTGGGGGAGCAGTATTGACGAGGAACGCTTCTGCTTACAACGCCGTACAGTATACTCGTGTAGGATTACAACTCACAGAATAAAAGATTGCTGCGTAGAGGGTGAACACTTCCTCACCAACATGCACGTGGACAGATCTTTGTCTATCCACTGCTGCATGAAGAAGGCCTTGGATTGTGTGCTGGCCGTGCGGATGGATGGTTTGAACCAAGGCCGTAGCCATGGAGTCAACATTGGGGGGGACCAAATCTTTCAGGGGGTCTGGGGGTTCCCCCCAGAAAAAAAAATCTACATTTGAAAACGAATTTCCTGCCATTTCCTGCCTAACACATAGGATGGACTATTTATTTATTTATTACAATAATGTCTAGTAGTGTATTGTATAACATTGCTCTATTTTTTCTTTTTTACATTTTCTTGTTTCATTGTATGTAATGGCAGAGATTAGGGATTAATAAAGTACAACTATAACCACAATCATAAAAACGGAAATCTATTTTATAGCAAGAAATTGGGGGGGACATTTTGAGCATATTTGAATATTTATTATAATTCCGGCCTTGGTTTGAACATACTTCACCACGCAGGTCACAGCGGGTTGGTGGATGAACACGGGGGGGGGGGTCACAGGAGTGCAGTACAACAATGGATTGTGGTTCCGCAGTAGCCTATAACAAGAACTCGCCATCCAGTGCTCTCAGCTGCATCCAATTGTTCTTGTACCGATGATTTGTTACAAGCGAGGACGTGATATTATTCAGTCTCTTGTTTCCCATTACGTGTCCGAGAAATGCAACTTGACTCTCTCTAATTATGCTAACTTTCTTGTTGTGTATACCCCGTCCGTAATACATGTACATTATGCTGCATCTCGTCTGCCCATGCAATGTTTAACATCCATCTTTAAAAAACAAACACATCTGTTACGTAAATACAAATGTGGTTAAAATGACTTGTTGGCTTTTTGTTTAAAAATAAGAATCGAAATGATTTGAAGTTTTCGTGACTGCAGGAATCCATACTCTTTGGTTATTTCGGTAAAGTCACGTAGGTAGACAAAATATATATACAGCGTATAGTTTGACCGCATCATACCTGTCAACCCCTTATCGGTGCCTACTTATTACAGACCAATGAAGACCTCAGTGGTCACCCCGTGGCCCTTATAATCTCAACGTTCATCCTACAACGTCCCATCACAAGGGAGAAACACAAATAGACCAAAACAAAATAGTTTCCACCATATAGATCCGAACAACTCAAATTTCCCCGTACAAGAACACAGGGTTCAACAACCCCTACGGGGTCGTGACACGGTACCCAGAATGACCTCGTGCTCGCTGTGGGTACTCGATGGGAGCCGAACAAAAGCTCGGAAACCCCTTCCTCCCTACCTTCTTTCTCGACGAGATCTTTTTTTTTGTCTTCAGAGACGTTGGGCGAGCTCGCGATCTTCTTCCCCCACGTTCACTTTCGTTGCGTCTCCCAAGTTCATGTCGACAGCGGTCCACCCCACACGTCCCGAGCTCCGTGTCCCATGGGGGACCATTCGCGTGTAGCACGTGGCGATGAGCTCGGCGCTGTCGGTAAAACGAAACAGAGTTGAGCGCCGGTCACGCATTGACGTTCGTCAAATATCGTTTACACGAAACAAAGACCCCCACCAGTGTAGCCTGAGCAGACTGTGGGGGCAAGTGATGTTAGCGAGTACCTCCGGAAGGCCAGCACCAAGCCCGGCCGCCTTTGTCTCCCCCAGTGGCGATGTTTACACACACACCGAACCAGGTGCTTATTTTGAGGCTGAGTCGACCTAGGGGAGGCCCAGGACCAGTTCAGACAATCGTCACTGGGTGTTGGCCGTGAGCGGGAATGGAACCCGGATGACCGGGTTCGTAGCGCAACGTAGCGCTAACCGCTGCACCACCGCTCCCCACGTGTAGTTTACACGCATACACACACACGCGCACATACACATATACACACGTGAAAATGATGATGGCTGTTATAAAAATACTAATACCGTCTGCGGGTGTTAAAGCGAGCGATAGTTGCTGTTACTTAACCAGGGCAGAGGAAATCAGGAAGCACGGTGGTTTCGATTTGCCACAGGCGTGTACACACACAGAGCACACATGCCTCACTGTAAACCACGCAACCAGCACGCGCTGCCAAATTCTGCTTGCTGTTGCTGGTGTCGGCCCATAGGGGTGAAGAGTGGCCCAAGCGAACACAACTCGCAGTCAACAGATGTCGCTAGAGACGCCTGGGGAGATTAGAAACAATATTTTTTTTAAACTTTTTTTAAAACACACTTTTATGAAATGTGCGAGTGATGGAAGAACTCCACGACTCCAGGAAGGGGCCCCGAAGCTTGCCACAACGTAAGGTGCCGTGGCCAATTACAGCCGATGTCAGTTACCCGTGGACAATTAGAGCCAAGCCGAAACATAGCATCTAAAAAATTATGTTGAAAAATATATTTCTTATGTTTTATGATAAAATATAGTATTGTCATCAGTATGACATAAGTATACCAAGTTTGCAGTCGATACCACATTGGGAAGTGGGTTAAAATTGAGTTACAAGATTTGAGGATACAACAACGACAACAGACAGAGTGAGTTAAATAAAAGCGTGTAGTAGCAATAATAGTATAAAGTGATCAATTGCAGCAGCAAACGCGGGTTTGATGTGTGTCGACAAGAACGTCGTTCGCTCAGCAAAGTTTGTAAATGTGTGGGTGCTCTACCACACCTCACCGAAGACGTCTGGCCCGCGTGGAAGAGTAGGCCAAACACCCTCTCTAGAGTGGGCTTTCAGAGCTCCCTCGAGCGTACACAACTGACCATCGAGATTTCGTTTCACCATAAGAGCGATTCATTTTGTGTGCGCAAACGTGGAACTCTGGGTTAACTCAACCTCAATGAGTAACCTGGTGCGTTGTCTAAAACATCGCCACTGGGGAGACAAAGGCGGTCGGGCGTGGTGCTGGCCACCCAGCCCCTCGTGTGCCGTGCCGGCCTTCATAGGTGCTCGCTAACAGCACTTGCCCCTACAGTATGTTAAGGCTATACGGAGGATCTTTGCATGGGTGGATTATGCGGGAGGGGGGCGTTGGGGCACCACCCCCCCTCGCCCAAACTGAACACCTTCACTATTTTATTTTCAGTAGTTTACCATTCAGATTAACTATTTTAGATTATTCAAATGCACCCGCGATTCCTAATGCGAAGAACAAAGCTAACCCCCTTTGCCACACCGCCAAACAGAAGAAGTCAAACTCCATTCAGATAAGCCCCTCCCCCCTCCTCCCCCCTTAACTTGTATTTAAGAGCTTGTCTCTTGGAATTTCGCCTCACTTGATACAGTCAATTTAGCTGTGACGGTCCCACCTGATAACGGAGACTTGTGTTGTCTCCGAAACGTCATGATTTATTATTTTATTTCTAAAAAAAAAATTTCCCTCTGTGACTTTACCGAAAAAACCTAAGAGTATGAATCCTTGCAGTGACGAAAGCTTCAAATCTGGAATTTAGTCAAACTCCGCCTATATGGATCTTTATCTTTGAACACAATTTCTGCGTTGCAGTTTGATGGGTGATTTTTCAGGGCGGCACAGCACCGGGCAGTGGGTGTAGTGACGAAGCGAGCGAGCCCGTGTGACGTCATCCTTGGAAATTGCAGCACCGCCAAGAATACGCGAAAATAAAACTGAAGTGCAGTGAAGCTCATCTCAATGGAAGAAGATGTTCGATATACCGTAGACGCCAGACGTTGCGTTTCCCTGACGAGTGGAGTTCACAAAGACATCACCGACACCTTGGGCAAGACCCGACGCACGCAGAAGATTCCCCTTGGGTTCCATCTCCCTCGATGGCTCACGGGCACAAAGCATGTGGCAGCAAATGTGAATGCTTGATGGACAAATGGAACATTTAAAAAAAAAACTCTCCGTGGCTGAATTTCGATTTAAAGCTTTCGTGACTGCAGGGATTCATCTTCTTGGTTCTTTCGGTCAAGTCACGTAGAAGGGAAATAATAAAATAATACAAATAAAACATAATACAATAAAATGCTCACGACGTTTCGGCCACAACGCAAGCAGCCGTCCTCAGGTGAAGAACAGAGCTGTCGGAAAGACAGCGTCCGAATGAACACCGCCAAGCCTGGCAGCGTATATATAAGTTGGGTTAGAGGAGGAGAGCGCCTTGACAAAGGAATTTACATATCAACAGAGGAATTTAGCATATTTATGGAAAATGCAGATATGGGATTAGTCACTACTTGTGGAATGTGTAGGTGGTGGGGAGGTCTCAAAGTCGTATTATGCTCGTGTATTATGTATGATTAGTAGTCATAAAGGGAGGAAGTAGGATTAGCAGTAATAAAGGGAGGGAAATTTTAATAGTAAGAAGCTGCAGCAGTTCGCATTAGAAGAAATTACAGCAGCAGAGGTTAGTGTAAATGCGTGGCTGCTAGTGTGGTCACCCAGAGCAGTGACCTTGATGTCCCATTCACGAATTAAGCAGGAGGAGGCATCACGCAGCTGCTCCAGTCCGCGGCTCCTGACGCAATCTCCTGGCTCAACCACTTCGATGTGACATCATCATCGTCGTCGTCGTGGCTCGACGTCAACATCATCCATACGATGAAGACTGCAATCAAGCAGAGCGTTAACAAAGGGCTCCCCAATCAACTGCTGCATGGGCTGCTGGTTGGTAAAGGCGGGTAAGGCCCGTCTTCACGCGGTAACGTAGAAGTGCAGTACAATGAGTGGTAGTAATTGCATTTTGATCATAATCGTAGCAGGTTTTTTTCCCATTGTGTTAGTGCGTTTGCTTGATGTCATAATATAAGTGACGAGTGGCACGGAAAAGTACTGTAGTCTGTTACGCAAGCAGCCACGAGTTTGCATATATTGCCGCACAGTAACACCGCACGTCTGGAATTCATTTTCCTCCGACCATCCGTGCTGCCAATACAATATTATCCCTGCCCAAGCCTGCACAATAATTATCATGTAGCGTCTGAATGATGAAAGCACCTGAAGACTTTGAAGAGCGTAAGGAGAATATAATCGTTAACAGCACCCACAACGAGCCTTCTTCAACCACTGGAACCGCACGCAGATGCTGTCTTTTGTTCATTTCTCTCGTCGAGTTCCACGTGTCCTGGTTTGCCATGGGCCCCCTGCCCGGCGTCGCCAGTAATGAGATGGTGCCGCATGGCCCAATTGACCCCCACGACCCGCGCGGCGATGTTGACCGTCGGATGCCGCCCGAGATTCCAACTTTCTTTCCCTGTCGCCGTGAGAGTGTCGAGTGAGCGACAAGTCCCCATTGTCGTAGCTCTTGGTTCATGGATGTTTGGCGATATTGCCGTGATTTGAATTCTCCTGGAATTGTGAAATATTTAACAAAAAACACAACGTTGTTTATCTTTACAGTTTTATGACTGAAACAATACCACTGTCCCTCTGTCTCTCGTGGCTAACACTGTCCCTTGTGATGTTAATAAGCAATGCTGTTTCTCGGTGATTCTCCGCAGTGCGCGTGTCTCGCTGGGGTTGTTTAGGTCAGGGGTCGGCAACCTACGGCTCCGGAGCCGCATGCGGCTCTTTACGGGCTGCTTCTTGACGATATGTACAGTATGTACATAGATGCATTGCGGCTCTTGAAATACTGAATTTTGTACCGAATTGGAAAGAAATGGCTCTTCTTGTTATTTTGGTTGCCGACCCCTGGTTTAGGTGCTGCTGAGACGAACAATGGGCAGGTCTTACGCTGCTGTACAACAGTTTTGTTTGTTGCGGTTGCACCCGAGTCAAGAGCCGCATGGCTCACAGGGTTATCTCCATGAATATAAAAGGCAAATTTGTGATTGTGTGTGTCTGTTCAAAATGTTTAGCGTACTTCCCGACATGCAACAAACTGGAAATTTGCCATGTGGGTACTTTCCAGACTGTACACCATGCAAACATTATAAAAAATACAAAAAAATTTTGGGGGGGGGGAGCTCAATAATGCATAGATTTTTTTCACGGCAAGTGAGCTGTGACGTCACATCTGTCATGTGACCCGCGCATGTGGAAGCGTCACGCATTGTAGTGTAGCGGTTAGCGCGACGCGCTATGAACCCGGCGACCCGAGTTCGATTCCCGCTCACCGGTGACGATTATTTTAACTGGTCCTGGGCCTCCCCTAGGTCGGCTCAGCCTCAAACGAGTAACTGCTGTGGTGTGTGAACATCGCCACTGCGGAGACAAAGGCGGCCGGGTGTGGTGAATCCAAGTCCCCGGGCGAAGCCGGGTAGTACAGCTCGTACCGAATAAATGAAACTGCAATGAAACTGAAACCACCACCGATCACGTTGTTACATTTAGCGCCCTCTAGCGGCTGCGGGTATCACTTGGAACCCCTCGACAGTTCACGCACCGTGTGCCAGTCGAGGGGTGGTGAACGTCGCGGTTTGGTGTGATTTAGAAGAGTGGTTCTTCACCTTTACTGCAGCCCTTTGGTTCTCAATCGTCAAAAAATGTGTCATGTTCATAAATGCGGAGGTTTAATAATGAAACAATGCAGTTGTTCTTACGTGCCCGTGCTTTGCGTTTCGTTTCTAAAAAAAGCTGGCCACGTCTCGCACCCTCAGAAAGGGCATCTCGCACCCCCAGCGGGTCCAGCGTGCACCCCCCCCCCCCCCCCCCGGGTTAAGAAGAAGAGCCACTGCTTTAGCAGCAGGCGACATGACGCCTATTCAACCAGCACAGGGCTCATCTAGAACCAGCAGAGGGAGCATTGAGAACCAGGATACCCGAGTTCAATTTTCGACCACGACCAACAATATACACCAGGTAGGTAAAAAATGAAATAAAAATTAATAAAAATAAAAACAATAAAATCACGACGTTTCGGAGGCAACACAAGCTTCCGTCTTCAGGTGAAACTGTCACAGCAAAATATCTGTATCAAAATTTTGCTGTGACAGTTTCACCTGAAGACAGAAGCTTGTGTTGCCTCCGAAACGTCGTTATTTTATTGTTTTTATTTTTATTAATTTTTATTTCATTTTTTACCTACGTGACTTTACCGAAAGAGCTAAGAGTATGAATCCTTGCAGTCACGAAAGCTTCAAATCTAGAAGCATACACCAGTGCATGGCGAGTGATACCTGAGCCATTCCCGGCCCCTGTTAGGGGGCACAATAGGGGCCGTCCATAAATGACGTCACGCTATTTTGGACGATTTTTGACCCCCCCCCCCCCCCCCCTTCGTCACACGACATCACAAAAAGTCAGACCCCCCATTAAATATGACGTCACAAAGCTCTGCCCCCCCCCCGCCCCCACAAAAAAACATGCTTCAAATCGCTTTAAACTAGTGTCATTGTAGTGCGTATTTAATGTGGCGCTGCACTCTGATGTTGTAGGAGAAAACATTTATTAAAACGTCTATTTAATTATGTAGAACGTGTTGTCTATAATTATTTAAAGTTTGCGCATTTTGATGTGACGTCACATTTTTCACCCCCCCCCCCCTCGTCACACATCGTCACAAATGTCTGACCCCCCCCCTAGGTGCGTGACGTCATTTATGGACGGCCCCTACTCCCGCACTGAACATCGTGGTGAAGTATGCTCAAACAGCACCCATGACTCATGGACCAGGTGTATGGGATACCGTCATATGGCAGTGGATTGCCAGGGATGAACATTTTGTAATAATTAATTTTACTCACTGAAACATTAATAATGTGCATGTATACCTATACAACACGGTTATCTAAGTATACTTAAGTATACTTAGATAACCGTGTTGTTTAGCCGGTTAACCGATGCTTTGTTACACAGAAGGAATTGTTCAAAGCTGACAATGAAAGGCATGATGATTATACCGCTGGCGATTTTTTTAATATATTTAAAGTTCGGAAATGTGAACATCTGTATATAATGACAATTACGCCATGCACTAATTCTGCACCAATCTGTGTGGGCGACTCTGAGTTGAGGGCGGATATGTGACCGTCGGATCTGCGGCGTTGTGCTGTTACGTGTTATGTAACTATCTTTTCACTCCCAGTGAGTGAGCGAAGTGTTCGATTATTTTAAAAAGATATAGCAGATTTTTTGTTTCACTGTAACTTTAAGTGCTATACCAGAGGATAATCTTTTAAACCGTGCACATTATAGTCTCTGAGTAAATGGATGGTTGATAAAATTCCTGTGAATCAAAATTTCCGAAAGTTCTTACAACGGAAAATATGTATACTCTATTACATTCATACTCTTTGGGTCATTCGGTAAAGTCACGTAGATAGAAAAATAATAAATGTATTCAATTTATCACTGAGAAATTCCTTCTGTATGGTAAACACGTTTTGAGATTCTTAGCGTTACGAGCCGCACATCCAGTGCCGCACTTTTTTAGACAAATATACTGCTTTCTCTCGGCTGTAGCGTCACACTCCACTGATGGCGAATGACCTGATTCACTAATGATAGGGAACGTCTACCTTTTAAGTATTTAACACGATATGTTAGTTTTATTTCTAATTATAAGCACGTGGACTATACAGTATTTATGTTAAATGTAATATCTCTCTAGCCTTTACAGAAAATAATTAGAATTTCTATTAGTCTGGGTTGACGGTCGTCAATGCATAATTAGAAGATGCACTGATATGAAAATTCATAACATGACGTGTTTACATTAACTGCTCATATGTCTATCGTAATGAATTCTCATCACTTTGTAATTGCATCGCCGTATCGTCATTTGAGTTGTTGCAGCCTCCAGTAGCTGCACCGCGTGGATCTCCGTGGGTTTGTTGAGGTTTGGTCCAGGAACGGCTCAGATATCCCTGCAGTCCGCGCTCAAATTAGTGGGTGGCGGTGGCGGTGCTGCTGCTGCTGCGTTGGCAGTGGTGCACGAGTACAAACAAACTCACCCACATTCGGTCAATAACACCGCGGTTTTAAAATTTAAAAAATATATATATATTCGGCGATTATATCAAGCAATGGGCCTTCTTTAGAGCACTGCATCGTGCGCTTTCAGGAGCGCTTCTATGGCCGTCTGGAACGCTCTTCGTTCCGATATTAGGAAGCCGCCGGAACTATTCACTTTTAAATCGTCTACATTGAAAACTCGTTTCTTTAGAACTGCTTTTTGTGTTCAGTTTATTGTCCTTCCCCCGCACTTCCGATTAGCACGTTTGGCTACGTGCGGTACTAAAGAAGTTCAACAAACAGTACAGCACACTGTTGACTCATAGCCGTGGCCGGGATTCTAACTCCACAACAATGTCTATTATGCGCTAACACTATTTACATGATTTATGCATTAACAGTGGAGTTATAATAAACGTATCATTATGTTCATTAACTTTTTGGTTCTTTCGGTAAAGTCACGTAGGTAGAACAAATAATAATAGATCACTACGTTTCGATCGCAACACACCTGATGACGATTGCTTGTGTTGCGATCGAAACGTCGTGATCTGTTATTTTTTCTACCTACGTGACTTTACCGAAAGAACCAAAGAGTATGGATTCCTGCAGTCACGAAAGCTTCAAATAATTATGTTCATATATGTTTGTTTTTCCATACGAGTTTTCCTCCCGTGTGCTGTGAGTCCTAATTGAGTGCACTGCGCTACTAGACACGGGGTCGATTCCAGACCACGAACATGCAGTGGAAACCTCATCCCTGATCCTGTTGTGAGCCTCCCCGAGCTCGACACGTCCTTTAATAACGAGCACCTGGCGCTCGCTGAAAGCGCTTGTACTTGGAAGACAAAGGCGGCCGGGCGTTGTACAGTATTGGTCAAGCGTGCATGATGCTGACCCAACAACCCTGGGGCTTAATTGGTTCACCCCAACAGCACTTGCTCCAAATGGCCCAAAGCTCTTAAACGTTCGATCTTTGCCTCTGCGTGAGCACGTGAGTATATCTATCGAGTAGAACGTCCCTAGGTCGGCCTCTACGTGGTGCCCGTTAAAATGTTACTTGATGCCCGCAAACTGTGAGGACATTAGCGATCGTAAAGGAAACGATGTCTGCCCGCTCACTCCCACTCGGAAAAGACCACGTGGCGTGATCTTCGGTGAAGTGATGGGCTTCAGAAAGGCCCTGCACATTTGTTTTTAGTTTTGCCCCGCAAGGCTTTGCATGCTGAACACATAAAGCTGTGGATCTGATGTGCCTGGTTACCCGTGATTGACGGCACTGCTGCGCTGTTGCAGAGCAGACGCGTTAGGAACAGCTCCCAACGCATTGCAAAGTGATCAGCCAGCGGCATTTGTATTGGTAAACTCGCCAGACACAAATTACTCGTCTTAACATAACGTGATCATCTATGCATGTTGAACTATGCACGTTCGTAAATTAACGTATGTGGTTCTTTTTTTTACGAAACTATACGGCGTAGTACGTGAGTGCGTGTGCAATATTTCACATTACGCGGTATACTTTTTACAATTACTTTGCATTTCACGTGTCGCGACCGTGGCTTGCAAAGTATGTTTGAAGGACAACCCTGAGGCTGCACCCATCTCAGGCCTACACAAGACCTTGTCTCAGTAGCTTTTTCTCTCTCACCTGAAGACGGTCGCTTGTGTTGCGATCGAAACGTCGTGATTTATTCATTTTATATCTACGTGACTTTACCGAAAGAACCAAAGAGTATGGACAACGTGTACATTTACTGCCAAAACCTATTTTTAACACATGCATTGAACACACACAGCGTTAAAGACAACCCACGGGTGTGGGGTCGTGTGCGACTGTGGCCATGCAGCCCAAACTACTGACCACGTCGTAAACCCACCGTGGTCTTGCGCTCCTCCAACGGCGGAGGAATCGCAAAACGACGCGAACTCTCCGCTCTCCTGAAGCCCTCTCGTCGCTTGCAGATATCCACGACGGCATTCATCTCCCGGACATATTGCTGCCATCATACGCGAGTGCTGTCTATAATACGGACGGCATGTTGCCAATCCACTGCGGGATGAACACTTCCACTTACTCACCCCGCGTGTCGGTCGCTCTCGGGGTAAGGTTGTTCGATCAATCATCTGCACGCTGATCAGTGCGAATGGAAGTATCATTGAACGTAACGAATCAACCACCCCCCTCCAATCTTCGATGTAGATTGATAAAAAGCACGTGGTACGCGAGTGTGTTACGTGAGTGCGTTCGCGAAATAACCAGTCACACAGAGGCAACTCAAAACAAGCCAGGCCCGCCTTTATTTCGTATCGTCGTTTGTGAAATCTACACACAAAGAGGGGATGATGAAAGTGTCAATTCATATTTGAATAAAAAAAGCATAACATCAGACGTATACAAACACAAGTGATGAGGTGTGAGCAACTCGCAAAGGACACTTTCGTAGGTTAATCGATCACCGAAGGCATATTATTATTATTCGAGTTACGCCTTTGCTTTTGTACACGAGTATATGTACAAGCTTGAAGGACTTGTACAGCATGCGCGCTCAGATGCGTACCCCGTTTAATCTCACACTGGCACGACGCGTTGTATAGATGCTGTGATACATGTCATTAATAATTCGTACATACAGGGCGATCCATTTATAGGCACTCCACTAATACCGAATATCGCTCTTGTCAAAAGCTGATTGAATCTTGTGTAGGTGACGGCTCCGTATCTCACAGAGGACATTGTTAATATATATTTTAAAAACGTCTATTTAGATTTGTAGGAGTCGTGTAGAGTTTTTCAAATAAAATGTTGTTTTCTCGATAGTGTCTAGCTGTTAGTTTAGTGGAGCTGACTATAAATGGATTGGCGGCCCAAAAAGTCAGGATATGTAGGGTTATTTAATTTATTTTAACACTGGCATTAAGACATTTCAATTGTTTATTATTTAAAGTTAAATGGTATATATTATCATTCTTAATATCGATTCTTCTTCTTCTTGTGGGGTCACCTAAAATTCATTGATTACAAAACTCGACCAAGAACCATGAACGAATTGAGACAAATTGAAGAATGTTCACAGATTACACCTGTCCAACATTCATCTCAAAAGATCATTCCTGTATAAATTAATGTTATTGCAAGTGAGTTTGAACATTGATTTTTTTAAAATGACCCTGTTATTTGTTAAACTAAATATAACCCCGTGTGTCCTAACTTTTAGGCCACCCTGTATATACCAAGCTTAACACAGAGATTGCCATTCGCAATATGTTGCCTTCACCAAAGCATGGGTCTCGAACGTAAAAAAACAAATCTACAGACACTGGCTCATATGCAATATATATTGTCTTTATGAAGAACAAAAATCCACATTTTCATAAGTAAAGGCAATGCAAACATTGGGTTTAACAGCATCTGTTGAATGCATTATGGCGACACGCCAAGTTATATGAAGGTTGTATGAACCCGAACGGACCAGGCAAACTTACAAAGCTCTGAACCACCTCGCCCCAGCCTACAGCGTGGTCCAGATGTCTTGTGGCCCCAATTAAATTCTCTGAAACTAAATACATCTTTTAAGGAATATTTATTTCAGCGTATTCCTCTACTACTTCCTGTCCTCGTGCTTAAAACTTTAACCATCCTCTCCCTTTCCCTTCCTAACCTCTCTTTCCCTATCATCATCCTTCCCTGCCATCCCTTCCACTCCCCAACACTCAAACCCTATCAACCATTAGCCAACGCTAATGTACAATTTCCAACTATTGTTAAGCGCTTTAAAAAAAAGCGCTATATAAAATCCTAGAAAAAATTTAAAACAAAAATTAATATGCAAAAGGGAAAAAAAGTGTGAGGCTTTAATTAATTTGGGGGAGGGGGGGAGGTCACAAGAAATCTGTATCACCCTGTACATCAGGGACACGCTGTACCCACGTGTCGTCAAGGGTCTCTACGATGTGGGGATGCGGATCTTCTCCGCGTCCCCAGCTCGTGGAGGCTTCTCGGCTCGTTGGGGGTTGGCCCCCGGACTCTGGGGACCCTCTCTTATCCGCGACATCTCCAGGATCTCCGAGTAAAACACGACCGAAAACTTAGTTAGACACTTCCTTGTATTCAACTATTAGTTGGTTGAGATAATGGCGTTCAGCATTATTTTAGCATGATATATATATTTTGTTTCGTTAGCTATTTTTTACGCTGAGTGTTTGCTACCGTGTCTTGTACAAAGCTTTGAGATACTCGATGAAAGGTGCCTTAGAAATTGAATAATGATTATGTACATCATACTGATATGGTAATTGATACGTATAAACAACTAACAATAATACACAAGTGTTTGCTGCATATAAACTGACTCTTGCATACATTTTAGCAACATAGCGTACCGCTAAACTCTCCTCTGCATGAAGCCAGCAGAGATACAACGCTGTATTAAAAAAAACCGTATGCGTTAAGTGCTTCGTCCCGCAAAGCATCGTTTTTCAAAGCTATGCTCTGTTCGTATCGCTGTCTTTGATTTTGACAACGATGATCGTGGTGGTGGTGATGGTGGTGCGGTGGTGATAGGCGGCGATGCCTTGGTAATCACCATCGCAATTGTCATCGTCATCTCACGGTTAAAATCTTGATCATCGTTACCGTCATCGCGCCCACCTTCGTCAAGATGAAGATCTTGATCATAACCGCCATAATAATCATCATCAGCATCATGACCATCATTGTCAAAATATCGAATGATCTTGATTATAGTCATCATCATATTAAGATAAAGTCTTGATCATCATCGCCATCATCGTCATCATCATGTCAAGATGAAATCTACCTCGATGAGTAACGATGGGTCCCCGACGTCCCCAAAAAGTAAAACATCTGGGACACGTGGACATTCTGGTGAATCCTGCAGAAGGCGCCAATGTTTTATTCCTCTGCTGCTGTTGCTGCTGCTGCTGATCCTGTAGCTGCTGCTGTTGCTGCTGCTTCTCTTGCCGCTGCTATTGCTCCCGCTGTTGCTGCTGCTGATCCTGTGGCTGCTGCTGCTTCTCTTGCCGCTGCTATTGCTCCCGCTGCTGCTGCTGCTGACGACGATGACGATGATGATGTTGATGCTGGAGTCGCTCTCCCTTCGTCTCGTGGCGACCCCTGGGAGAGGAGCGAAGCCACTCACGCGAGCGAGGAGACGGGCGAGGCGCACATGCGGGAAGCGGATCCGGCGTCCTTCAGCTCGGAGTCGCCCTTGGCAGCGGCCAGGAAGGGCCACGTCTGCGAATCAGACGAGCACGCGCACGCACGCGGTAAGACATCCCCAGATCGCCATTAACGCAATCGCCTAATATTCACAACGATGACATATGGTGTATACACGACCGAACACTGGCCTCATCGTCATCAACATCGTATACGGTCTATGCACTGCTGGATGACGATATTTCACCGTACACGTATATATGCACACATCCTACAGACTTGCTTCCCCATTGCTCATCACAGCGATGTGAGAGATATCACGTGGAGGGTCTAATCCTATCGGACCACAAAAACTGCGACGTGCATCGTGATCTTTTCACTTTAAAGAGGACTTCTTTTATTACACCAACGAGAGTGTGTGTGTGTGTGTGTTACTTCAAGAGTGGTGTGACCTTGTGTGAAACTAACTCGGGCAGTATTTTATTCGCCAAGTGTAGAATTACGCGCGCTGCTGCGCGCAGCGGTCCTCTGGCACCTTCACCTCTGAGCACTCGGCGCAAAACACGGAGCCGCTTCAAAGCAAACATCGCTCAGCAGTCGCCGTGTACGATATCGCTCCTGGCATCGTGCAGGCACACTGCGCAGTGTGCGCGGCGCCCTCCGTCTATCTACTGACTGCTGGATCAAGGCAGGAGAGGTTTCCTGATCCACACTTCACCTCGCTGGTCGGCAGCGCAGGTTTTAGTGAAGTTAGAGGGGGCAGCCTAGGAATCGTGACGGATATCACTCGACAATCACGTTAGCCGTGGGCGGGAATCAAACTCATGGCTGGGTTTCAAGTGCTGTGTGTGTACCAATGCAAATATGCCACGCAAATTTTCCGTATAGAATAATTATGCGACGTAATGGCGCACAACAGATAAGACGTGTACAAAAATAAACACACTTTATCTGTCAACAGACGCATGTTCATTATTCCAATGTTTTACGACAGCTCCATAGCTGCCTTAAGCGGATGGCTTTTGCGATGACACGTGTCAATAAAACAGCGGTTTGTTTACCAGGCCATACCCCTGCTGATGAAGCCCAAGAAGTCGAAACCAGTTCGGAGTTTGTCTGCTTAAACACATGCTGATGTGACACATTACGGTTTGAAAGGTCAATAGGCCGCATTATGTTTTATTTTATATTTCCTACCAATAGTATATGATTACAAATAATACATCATTTTTTAAAATACATGTTTTTTTTCTTGGAAGATACTTTGTGTATTTTCTGTATATATATTTACGTGTGCACGTTTGTGACTCCATTGCAGGCCTACGTTGTGCAACGTGAAGACAAAAATGCATATAACTGACTCATGCTGATAATAATTCGTTGAACGTATGTATATTTTTAAGTTGAACAGTGCACACGTAATAATGGAGAGGTGGGTGCTTGGCATTACACTGAAAGACGTGGAAGAGTAACGCATGGATTCGTGAATATAAAAACTAAACGATGAATTCAATCATTGCTTATTTTACCAGGTAAGGCCCACTCAGCTATATAGCTATTTTTCAGAAGCGACCTGGCCACAAATTATAGCTCAACGAAGTGGCTTATCGTGTGGAAATGTATTGCAACCAAATATTCTAAACGCGTGTTTCTAAATGTGGAGGTAAAAACCGGAAGGCCCGGAGAGAAATCCACACGACCACGGGCAGAACATTCAAATTCCACATATACAGACGTGGGAATCGAACCCACGACCTCCTGTATACCAGGCGAGGTAGTTAACATCTCGCCACTGCGGCGGCCTTTAACATACGCAAAGTTAAAAACATCATACTGACTGCTAAGCAAATAAAGTGTCGAGAAGGTGATGACCGGTGACCGAAACGAACGTCTTCTGAGTGTCATTCACAGGAGAGAACGCGTGCAGGCGCTCATGTGGGTCGTTGTATCGCAATACCTTGAGAGATGGCGGCAGATTTGGGGAGGCGTTTATCCAGCAGTGGATAGACCATAGCTGGCATTGATAGTGATTGAGTCACATCAAGTGCCGTGCAGCGTTTGGCTGAATATAAATACTATACAACCCCCAAAACAACCTCTCTTAATACGACAAAGCGTCAATATGCATGCACGTCATATTCGAGCATTGCCTCGTCACTCTCCACAGAATGAACGTTCATGCTTCCCAATAAGCGATTTTGTACTCACATTATAAACCGATTTGTACGAGCATTACAGTAATGCATTCTCATTGTTACGAGTATTATTAACCGTGTTTTTGTACTTGGATGAATATTGCTCGCGAAAATGTCGACTGGCAGTGATTTTATTTTGAGATAGCCTACGTTTGCTTCACGTGATCATTTGAATACAAAACTCCAGTAAAGAATGGATCGACATTGACCGCTTATCAAGTTTCTGATTGAGCGACCTCACACAACAATAATTATCTAAACACGGCGGTACAAACGTATAATTAAAACAGACTTTATTTTCCCATTGCTGAAAGTTAAAATCACCGTTCTTTCTGGCCGAATAAAAATCAACGTTCTGGCATAATTCACAAAGACTATTGTTTTAAAAAAAAATCTTCACATTCAAGTAAGACTCACCAGCACAGCTGTACATGCCGCAGCGCTACGGAAATTATATATGCACATTCATTCGGTTGTAAAAACAAAGATATATTTTTTTACTTAAGGACTACTTATGCACATTCTGCGTGATTGCATGCGTAATATCATGATCCGTTGCCTCCTACATTGCCATTTGACCACGTCACCAATTATAAGACTGTCCTATATTAGAAAGGTGTGCGTTCGAACAGCGCGGGTGGAGCGGTGGCGCAGTGGTTAGCGCACTGCACTATGAACCTAGCGAGCTGAGTATGATTGCCCGGCCACGACCAACATCAGTTGCGTGTGACATCTGAAACCGGTTCTGGGCTCTTCGCCTTCACCAACCCGCACTGACCAGCGTGGTGAAGTATGACCAATCAACTACCACTGCGGGGACGGGTCAGTGAAAATGTCTACAGTCTACATTAGTGGTTTTTATTATTAAAAAAAATTATTCACTTTTTTTTCTTATTATTTTTCAATCTACGTGACTTTACCGAAAGAACCAAAGAATATTTATCTTCCTTCTCAAACGAGCGATGGGTCTGCCCTCATCTCCGTAAGCGGTACTAGGTGAGTGTTTGAAATTCCACATTTTCATGGCGGGATAAATAATAATTATAATAATAAATAATAATAATTAACGTATGTATGTTCAACTTCTTCGGCACCTTTACGTAGCCAACCGTGCTAATCGGAGGTGCCGGGGGAATGAACGCCTTGCGGGGTTTCAAGCAGCTTGTGCGAGAGGTTTCCGACATTGCAACTTGTTCGTTGTCATCTCTTTTGAGGCGCGTTTGTTTCTGTGCATAAGGGCAGCAGAGATCCCGGAGAAATCCCACAACGCAAAGGAATGCGATGCCCTTCAAAAGGTCCGCCCACGGATAGGCTTCATGTGCTGCCATCTCCTGACCACCTCGCAGTTCTAGGGTTGGGAAGTGCCACTGGTCTCTACGTGATCCACTAACCCTTGCGTTGATAACGCTGGTTCGTAAGTGTGCGCCAACACGCCCAGCACCCATCTCACACAGTTCACCGGAACATTCTAATGATGTCAAAGAAGGGCGATAAAACTCACATTTCCCCACGAGTACAGTAGTGTCCCAGCCTAGGCGTATAACAAACAAACAAAATCTGAAATTCTAAACGTTAGAATTTGGCCTCTGAAATAACGACACAGATGTTGATTGGTTACACAGATAGCGCAGGATCTGGCTTAACTTATAGATCGCTTTACGTCTCGTGCCAACTACTTACGAACACACAAACATGCCATCTCCTCCCCATTAGCGAGCCGAGACATTTGCGACGCTTAAAGTGGGACGCTGAAACCGATGGCAATCGGGCAAAGCTGCACCAAGTTACTACGGCTCATTGACCCCGAAATGCGCCTGATCGACACATTTGGGAAGCTCAGTAGGGTTGCGTCTGGTTAGCGCTTGCATGGCTGAACACCAACGCTTGCCACGTGTTGCGCGCTGCGAGGTGGTGGCCAGCATACACGGCAGTCATGAGCGGCACCCCCTCGAATACGTCGTGAGTATTCTTTTCTTCCCGGATACTCCGCTTCTTTGCCGCACGACGCCAAACAAGAAGTCACGGTATTGGATAAACATTCGAATGTGGCACGAACCTCTCGAAAAAAGAGTCCTGAAGACTCTGTGAGGTGTCCCTGGATGAATCAAGTAGCGGCGTACCCACATTGAGGATACGGATTAGATTTAGAGGACGATTAATAGCCTCAGAAACTGAAAAGCTTCCCGTACACTTCAACCTTATCTTATCGAAATGTATATAGCGACTAAACCATTTAAATACCCTGCAGCTGTTCCCGTGCGGTACAATGTGTACGCAGCACTGGCCTGCAAATGTCCATAAGAGAACAAATTAACCCGTAAAAAAAAGTTTTTCACTATAAATCCTTTATATGCGTGGCATCGGTTTTATTTTATATTATCATTTCTGTTTTTCTTGAGTAAGAGTTTCATTTTTATCACATTGGTATTTTAAATTAAATATGAAAAAAAAAATCCTAAAAAGTAGAACATTTTGGGAAAAAAAATTCACGAAAATTAATTGTCACGCACAACGAGTCTGTGTGCAAAATGTCAGCTCGATTGGATCACGGGAAGTGGGTTAAAAAACGACCGAAAGATTTGCACGGTCGTATGCGCGCAAGCAAGCAAGCAAGTGAACTTAATATAAAGGATTTAAAAAGTGCATCGGCGCCCTGGGCAGACATCTGACGCAGTCACTCACCAGGTTGACCGGGTGCACGAATCCGTTCTGGTAGGTCTCGTCGGCCAGGATCTGCCGCAGGTGCCCGATGTAGCTGGAGGCGAGGCGCAGCGTGTCCAGCTTGGAGAGCTTCGTGTCCGCGGGCACCCAGGGAAGCGTGGTCTTGAGTCTGGAGAACGCCTTGCTGAGCACCCGCATGCGGGCCCGTTCCCTCGCGTTGGCCGCATTGCGTTGTCCGTGTTTGCCCTCGGAGAGGCCCTCTGCTCCGTCGTCGCCAGGGCCACCACCACCAGCAGCAGCAGAACCACCGCCGCCTCCTGCTCCTCGACCTCTGCGTCGACCCTGCGTGACTCGGCGTCGGCGCGTCGGCCTCATCTCCTTACTGCTGCTACTGCTGCCTCTGCTGCTGCTGCTGTTGCTGCTGCCGGGGCTGCAACCGCTGCCCTCTTCGGAGGTGAAGTCCAATTCGTCCACAGCGATGGTCGCCATTCCTCTGGCCGGGCGGCGTGGGTCGCTCTTCGCGCGCTCGTGTCGCGACCCGTGGCCTTCCAGATCGTGCAGCAGCTCGTCCGTGTCGCTTGTGGAACTCGTGGGCATAGCCGGGGAGCGTGTGGGGTGTGGGGTGAGTGGTGCGTGTGGGGTGTGGGGTGAGTGTGGGGTGTGGGGTGTGTGTGGGGTACGTGTGGGGTGTGGGGTGTGTGTGGGGTGAGTGGTGTGTGTGGGGTACGTGTGGGGTGTGAGTGGGGTGAGTGGTGCGTGTGGGGTACGTGTGGGGTGTGTGTGGGGTGTGGGGTGTGTGTGGGGTGTGGGGTGTGGGGTGTGAGTGGGGTGAGTGGTGTGTGTGGGGTGTGTGTGGGGTGTGGGGTGTGTGTGGGGTGTGGGGTGAGTGGTGCGTGTGGGGTGTGGGGTGTGAGTGGGGTGTGGGGTGAGTGGTGCGTGTGGTGTGTGGGGTGTGTGTGGGGTGTGGGGTGAGTGGTGCGTGTGGGGTGTGGGGTGTGAGTGGGGTGAGTGGTGCGTGTGGGGTACGTGTGGGGGGTGTGTGGGGTGTGGGGTGTGAGTGGTGTGTGCGGTGTGTGCGGTGTGTGAGTGTGGTGTGCGTTGCCCTGCGGGCTCTTGCTCTACCAGGCTATACACGTGTTGAATAATACGGTGGCCTTCTGCCTAACCACACACTATATAGCGTGGTATATATCTAAATATCACTGCTGCAGTATTGATGTTTACGATGTTTATCGTACCGCCTATACAAATTATATGCTGTCTTGTGTTATAGCCGTTAAAGTCCGGGCTAACGTAAGGCTAAATAGTGTACTCTTATCCAGACTATGTGTAGTGTTGTAATTATCCGTAAATACCCAGTCAAAAAAGTGTACTATATATACTGTCAGACTTTAGTGTTCTAGCAAATAATAAAAAATCTACGTAGTGTATTATATATGTGTAGAGTTATATCTTTATACTCTCGCATCTATCCAGCTTAGCACCTATCCAGAATACACCGTCTTATTTGAGAGGTACCAGGGTGTGTACCGTCACATCTACGCTGGCTAAGTACGTATTGCAATGTCAGACAAGGCTCACTCTCTCTATATAATGCCATCAAATGCCTACCCACGCAGACTGCAGCGTGTAAGGTCTACCCTCCCGTGTGCGTCTTGCAGGCTCCGGGTCTGAAGAAGAGATTCTTGTAATCGTGACTCCCTTCCCTTCGCTGCGCCGTTGACTGGGAACCCAGATCCCCCCCCCCACACACACAGCCGTGAAATGATGCAAGAGGGGGGGGGGGTATATGAGGGTGGCTGCTGCCTGCGTCAGAGTTAGTTGGGTGGTCACTTTCCCATGGATATTGATTGACGCCGGGCTAGAGCAGCTGAACTCCAAGTCCTCCCTCCTGCCTCTCACTTTATCTTGTGCGTGGACTATACCAAGTGGGACATATGCAACGTGGTATTATAAACGAAAGTTTGTTTTCAGGTACGGCCCATTGAGCTATACAGCTTTTTTTTCTTTTCAGGAAGCGACCTGGACACAAATGATAGCTCAACGAAGTGGCTTATCACGTGGTAATGTACTGCAGCCAATTACTCTAAACGCGTGTGTCTAAATGTGGAGGGGGGGGGGCTGAGAAAAGCGTGGTGTTGTTGGGACACCCGGATCGTCGTAATGATTTACACTGCCATGTATTGTACAGCTCTCTCATTGTCAATCCACTGCTGGACGAGGGGCCTCACTTAAACCGTGTGGGCCAAGTGTGATTTGCTTTTGCCACACCTCACTCAGCACGCTGTTCGCTGAACTGGTGAACCTAAGCTATTAAAAATACGTTCAAGTATGAACCCACGATCGATTCCGATATCACGCGCCACTGAGTCCAGGTCGCCGTGTTGATATCGTAACGCGGTGCGCTAACCAGTGTGCCACCGCTCCAACCTTCGCTTCGTGATGTTTCGTTTTGCAATCACCAACTAACGCGCACAGGGACACCGTCCACCCCGCGCACGCCACCGTCTCACGACAAAGATGCACCACCACCTGCTGCTCGCATGCCCTCTCCCGACAGTTACATGGTGTGCGGGCTTGTGTCAATGATGCACACGTGCTTACGAGTTGTATTATTCTGGCATAACCATAGTTTAAGCAAATGCAGATGTTGTGTTGATCCTGTTTATTCTTTTGCGGGAAGATTAAGTGTGGATGTGTTACTCACTTCCTTCTCCCCACTCCCCCCACACACCCCGTAACCCATATTATGACTGTAATTCATCATCGTCGGCCACGGCCAATCCACGGCTGGATGTATGCCACTCCAAGCCTGCGACGGAATCTCATCCACCCCAGCAGCTGCACACGAACCGAATCATTCGCTCCGTCTCCCCGGGGGATGTCCTCCCGGACGCGTTCTGTCACCCTGGCTGTCACACTCCGTCATTCGCCTTGGCCGTCAGCTCCCGTGTCACGTGATTATGCAACGTTTTGTAATTGTGGTGGGCGAGCATTGCCATCGATGTGTATGACTGTGGGTATGTTTATGTGACGGCCCTTTTTTAATCCACTGCTGGATGAAGGCCTCCCTACGCCTTGTCTGTCATGGAGGCCGGGGTTGTTTGACCATACTTCACCATGCTGGTCAATGCTGCAGTCGGGGTGGGGGGAAGGGGTCAGGATCTGTTTTGTAAATTAACCTGTGGCCAATTCGCTATCCTGCTTCACGGGCACATTAAGAGTTGTGCTGAGTTTGAAATAAGAATTTCAACTTAACTTGCAACGTGCCGCACTCGAATTGCCCCACCGTCGTAGACAGAGAATGACTCAGAGGCGAGAGGAACTGCAGACAAGCAGGAAGGCAGCCACGCGATAGGCCGGCGCCAATACTTGCCCAAGCTCTGCGGTCTTCTATATATATGTGCATTATCGGCCAATTAATGAGTGTTTACATGTAGCAAAGGAAACTGGAGCACCTGGAGAAAACCCACGCGTGCGAGGGGGAAACACTCTATCCCAAATGTATGGAACGAGCAGAGTCCACAGTTTTGCTAAAACCGCCTGCTCCTGAGAGGCCGGCCTAAGACATTTTTGGACACCCACGAGAAGGGAGTTTCGCAACATTTGTGCGATCCGCAAAACCTCGCTTCCACGGTGCCTGGATTACTTGCTTGCGCAGCACCACCGCCTGGCCCATGAGTGCGCTCTCCTAGTGCCGCGTGACAGCCTCTCGCGGTACAACCGTGCACAACGTGAACATTAAAACAGTCCACCCTGGGGGTCTGCAGGATTCTGCAGCGGTGTGCGCGCACGAACTCAAGGCCACCCAGAGCGACACTCAGAGAGACCCCCGGTGGGACCCCATCTCAGCGACACCTTCCACCCAACGCCCACTGACTCAAGACGCAGCGTGCGAGACCCAACCCGACTGCATCATTGCTTTGCTCGGCGGCCTTGGCTGAAATTGGTAGAGTTTGACTCCAAAGCACGCGGGGGGGGGGGGGGTGCTCCATTGACATGCGTCTGTCCGTTAACCCATATCAAAGTTCACCACTCTGCACAAAACACGAGGTTTTAAGTTTCCCACTGGAATAAATCAAGCCGAGAAAAAGAAAAAACAAGTTCGGTATTTAACAGTGGATTAGAGAGCACGTATATCACACTAGATACATTGTATCGACTGTTATGGAAAGTAAGTGGACTTGGGGAGGACACGTCGCTAGCAGGAATCATGATGATGGCCGGTCGGTGGTCGAGACTACAAATAAAAATGCTACGAGAGGCTACGAGACATGATCAAGTGGCACACTGTTATATTGGTAATGTAATCGTAAAAATGGTTATGTGTACAAATGCCGAGGACGTGACCCGTTCATCCGTCTTCTAAAGCCCCACGTATTTTAATTGCGCGCAAAAGCGAGTCTGAAAATGCGTTCGTCGAAGGTCAATATTTTATCTTTATTTCTGCATTTGTGTGTGTAGCGGTGAATGCACCGCGCTACGCACCCGGCGACCCGAGTTCGATTCTCTCTCAAGGTCAACATCAACACCAAATGAGTACATTACCTGGTGCAGGGTGTAAACATCGCCGCTCGGGAGACAAAGGCGGCCGGACGTGGTGCTGGCCACCCACCCCCTCGTGCGCCGTGTCGCCCTTCATAGCTGCTCGCTCACAGCACTTGCTCCCAGCAGTCTGTTAAGCCTATACGGGGGATCTTTGTATTTGGCGATCACTGACTACAACTGTATCGAGCAGCAGTCAGCCAGACAACAGCTTTCGATATAAACACGGCAGACTGAAAGAACTGTGCCAACTTTACAGTCTGGAAAGTCACAGAGTCCATTGCGATCTGAATGGTGCACAGTACAAAACAAAAACACGCGATTAGACGTTGCTGAATAAACGTGCACATGTAAAATAGCGTCTTCAATAATTTTCTGAAATCGCTCAAAGGTTATGATGACACGCAGCTGCGATCTGTTGGGTCTTTCACTGCAGAGCCGCGCAAGCAGCCGTAAATTTATGATGGTCGTGATCCAGCCTTATCCTGCTAAGTACCTTTAGAGCTCCCAAGTCAGACATGAGCTAAACGGCCTCGCAACCGTGGCCTCTTTCCCACGAGAATTTCGTCTTGGGGAAAAATAACTGGCAGAAGTGAAGCCGTATAAACTTGCCTCGGCAAGAGGCTCGCCCTGATAGAGGCCGGATTGGCCAACGTGGCTTATCTCCACGAGACGTAAATTAGAAAGCTGTGGACACATCGCAGAACACAGGATTTTAACCCCCCCTCCCGCCTCCCTTCAGAGAGGCGTGGTGTGGCTGCTAGCAGGCGGGGTTGTCTTGTTGTAAGATTGTGTTTCGTAGCACTTTGCAGGTCACACGCCTTTCTCTGAAGGGCGGAACGACAAACAGGAACAGCCGTTCCGACGTAGTCGTGGTTGCTCATGCGCACCAATTGAACTTCAGATTGCCGCTTTGGTGTTTCCGTCAACACCGAGATTTGCATGACAGTGTGACGCCAATTACATTTAAAGGGAATATTGGAGAATTTTTTTTTGGGGGGGGGGGAAATGAAATGTTAAGATAACATTTTTCAATGCGGTATAGTTATTGGAAAAGATCGGTGTGCGACGAAGGCCCTATAACTGTGATTACTTAATTTTTGTTTAAAGTTACTGATATTAAATAATGAACAACACTAATATTTATGTTAGCCCTCTGTCAATCATCTGCTGGAAGAAGCCCCCCCCCAAAGCTACATCGATGATGGATCAAGGTGGGGGGGGCGGGGGAGGTTGACCATACTTCACCACACTGGTCAATGCGGGTTGGTAACCAGAGGGCCCAGGACCAGTTCAGACACCACTCGCCGCTGATGTTAACCCTGGCGAGGAAGTTCATAGCACAGTGTGCTCACCATTGCGCCACCACTTGAAACAAAGTCAAGTCAAACGTGTTTTGTCGTCGAATATTACGCGCAGTTCTTTCAGCAGGCGGGGATGTCTTGTCTTAAACGTTTAAGTTTGAATTACAGCACAAATGACGTACAATGATGCATACTGTAGATAAAATACTGTATGCAGTAACTAATGCACCAAATATTCCTCGCTATACTCATTACATCTAAGCCGAACGTGAGAGTAAATATTCATCACGGACACTTTTTTTTATTGACCTCTGCATATTTCCGTTTAAAAATATATACATAGGCAATAAGACATTATCTGAATGAATATCAATATCATTAACATCGCAGTGAAAAATCGATTACAAAAAGAACAAAGGTCATCAATCCACTCTGAACTTTCTTTTCCCCTTGCCAAACACGCGTGACCATTTGTTAGGAGGGCCAAACAGGAGTGCACGACGAGGTTTGATCATGGCTGGTTGCTCGTGGTATATTAACACTCAATTTTTGCGTGCCGCCCTGACGTGCAATTTATCGAAGTCCGGGCGACGGAAACGCATGCGAGGCATTCCAGCAAGACACGTGAGATCCGTGTCCCTTCTCGTCCAAGCCGCGAGCTCTTTGCATCCATCTCCTGCTCTGCTCAGCCAGCGGCGAAACGCCGTTGACATTGGGCCGTGGTCGTCATCATCATCATCATCGCGATCAATGGGCAGATTGCCCGCAGTAGGTGTCCACTGCGCATTTCGTCATTTTTCGATTTAAAGCTTTCGTGACTGCAGGGATTCATATTTTTGGCTCTTTCGGTAAAGTCACGTAGAAGGGAAATAATAAAATAAATAAAATCAAACATAATATAATAAAATTCTCACGACGTTTCGGCCACAACACAAGCAGCCATCCAGGTGAAAAATCAGCTGTCGGGACGCTGTCTTTCCGACAGCTCTGTTTTTTCACCTGAGGACGGCTGCTTGTGTTGTGGCCAAAACGTCGTGAGAATTTGATTATATTATGTTATATTTTTATTCTTTTATTATTTCCCTTCTACGTGACTTTACCGAAAGAACCAAGAATATATTTCGTCATTTGTTTCCACTTTCATCTCTCTCTTGTGCAATGTGCTCACGTACGGCCACGACTTTCTGGTACCAATCTCTGATGTCGCCGTGAAGCCATTCTCGTTTAGGTCTTCCTCTCTTTCCGGTTCCTTCCAGTTTCCTTCATTGCCTGCATCGTCCATCAGGTCTTCTTCTATGTGCAACCTTTTGTACTTCTACGATGGTCACTCTTTAGGCCCGGAGCTGCTCAGATATCCACTGGGGTCACCCCTCTGTCCAATGTCCCTTGTTTGCCTGAGCCCTTCTGGTCTGTGGGTCTCAGTATCGTCACACCGGCTGCACATTCAACAGCTACAGCATTTGGTATAATACAACATAGACAAAGTGTCACTGACATTTTTTATTTTACTTTATAATATGCTGTGAAAGAGAGCCATTTCCAGAAACTTCACATATTATCGACGGTATATTTCTGTGAAGGGCATATTATTATTATTGACAAACGTGTTGAGTGCATTTGTTGTTAATTGTGCAGAGAACCACTAGCCTATGCAGCATCACCGAAGAACTGGTTTAATATTTGAAGACAGAGGAAGGGTAGAGCAGGGAGAACACTGCGGCGAGTGGCAGCAGCGCTGTGCAAACTCTTCCTTGGCATTTATTCTAGATTTGAAGCTTTCGTGACTGCAAGGATTCATACTCTTAGGTTTTTTCGGTAAAGCAGAACAATTAAAATTAATAAAAGTAATAATAGAAATAAAATAAAATAATATTATATAATAGTAATATTATGTTATTTATATTATTCTTATTATTTTATTTATATTATTACTTTTATTAATTTTTTTTTTACCTACGTGACTTCACCGAAAAAACCTAAGAGTATACTTCGTTGGCAATGCAGACGCGATCCCTCCGACGTGTTCTGCACCTCGCGCCTTATTCGGCGTGACACTTCGCTCCACGTGCTGGGAGCTCATTGAGGATACGATGACTGGAGCAGTTCAGAATCAGAAATCTGTATTTATACCGGAGATATAAAGCTCTTTTTCACAAATGTCCAGTATATTTCACAGATGACGAGTACGTACGTATGTATGGTGAACTTATTTCGCACCGTACGTGGCCAGCCGTGATAATCGGAGGTGCAGTCTAGAGCTGTTCTACTCAGCTGCTGAGGAAGTTCACAGCACGCGGACCGAACAGTTGGACATTGTGCCGAACAACGCCGTGGTACGGCCAGAAAACAGAATTGAGCAATAGTGTTCCCTCGCTATTCGCGAGGAATACGTTCCAAGTATGTATGTTAAACTTCGTTCACACCGTACGTAGCCAACCGTGATAATCGGAGGTGCGAATGCTCGTGAAGAGGACATTTCGTGGAAAATTATATTGGCCAACGTAAACCTATATTTTTAATGAATTACCTTAAATAAATACTGGAGTAAGCTTTCTCTCTTATCACTTTATCTCATAGCTGTATTCGCATCACATTATCTCATCGCTTTCTTCCTCTCTTGATGCAGTCGTGTGGAGATCCAGATGCAATTCGCGGATATCAAGTTCGCGATTAACGGAGGAATTATTTTTAGATCGATCCCTCATATTTAAAATGTGGTCCCATCGGGCATCATGGCTCTTAAACTCAAGTTATAAGCCAACACCATTCGCTAAGAATGTATACAAGTCCCCTTGTGCAATATAAAAACCGAGAGAGCTGCAGTTCGATGGCTTTATATATATATTTACGTAATGTCATGCTATCCTATCAACGAGGGCGTAAGTGTATGCTTTTAATCACTGCATTGTAGCCCCCACACATTCCTCATTGTTTGGCAAAAAAAGTCTGTATTGGCCCTCCCCCCACCCCCACCACCGCCTTTATCTACGTAATGAGGACGGCAGCTAATCTGCGCCTTTATTTACCAAGTCATTTGTCAACCTCACTTGCCCACGACGTCAACAAACATCGTGCGCTTGTTGATGGGTGTTTTGACATCCCAGCGCATCCCAAATGTGCAGCGTATTGGGGGCGTCCGGTTTCGGCAGCAACAGAATTGTGCAGCCCAAGAGTGCCGTGGTTTTGGCCGTAGCGGTGTGCTCTATTGAAAAACAACTATTTTATATTTTACCAGATAAGGCCCACTGAGTTATACAGCTCTTCTTTTTTCAGAAGCGACCAGGTCATCACAAATGACGGCTCAACGAATTGGCTTAGCTGGTGGAAATTTACAGCAGCCAAAGAATCTAAACGCGTGATGTTGATTATAAATGTGGAGGGGTAAAAAACCCGGAGGACCCGGATAAAAATCCACGCAACCACGGGGAGAGATACATGCAAACTCTAAATTTCCAGGCATCGAACCCACGACCTCCTGTATACTAGGCAAGGGAGTTAACATCTCGCCACCGCGACGCCCCAAAGCATCAAATAAATGATGCTGACTATGATTGCCACGCCGCAGGGCCAGCTTGGGGAGACTTCATCCAGCAGTGGATTGATCATGGCTGATGATGATTGCGAATATGAGAGCCGAAAGTCGAGAGCACGCCTGAGAGAGGACGTCTACCGCCGAGATGGACGATGCCATCAGCTCGTGTGCGCGAGCTCGATGGATGGTCACGTCAAGTGGCGATGAAGGATGGCGATGGCTTGCGGAGGCCTTCCTCAAGCAGTGGAGAGATCGTGGCTGACTACGATGATCCTTACAATCGATACTCACTATTTTGCTTATTCCATAGCATTGAGGGCAACAAATGCATAATTATGATGGGCTTCAAAAACAACCACGAGTCACATGTTTATGCATTATATATGCTGTACTATAATACTTGATCATTACAGGGTGAACCATTTAAGCTCAGTTGTAGAGAGGCTTCATGTATTTTCTGTTCATTTTTTCTGCAACTTAAATACACGTGTAATTTATTATTTGTGTGTGACTTTGAAATGTGAGTCCTGACACCGGTACACAATGGCCTACATTTGTCAATGATCACAAGAATCTGGACACGGTGCATGACTCTACAACTGTTACAAAAATACAAGCGGTTCAATGCTGGGATATTTTTTTTTTGCGCAGTTAAAAGAGCCTAATTATTTCTCTCTTACCCTTAATGCCACCCAATCATTGCGGTGGCCAGCTGTGTTTTGGTTCCCACGTAATGGATATTTCTGACGAGCTGCCAAATCCACGGGGCTTTTTTTTGGTGCAGGCGCTGTTAATTAGGGGGCAGCGAAGGCGGGCCCCTGATTACCCGTGGCATCCTCCCCGATGTCTCCTTCCCATAACAAGAGGATTTGCTGCTGAGAGGGTAGAGCTAGAGGGACCCGCAGCGGTTGCCTTTGGCTGCGGCGATCTCGCACAGAGGAGGGCCGAGTCGTAAATGGAGGCCCTCGGATTGCGGGGTTAATTGGTGTCAGGCTGCGATGGGAGAGCGCGAGAAAGGTTTCGATGGCGGGACGGGGGGGGTTGGAGGAAGCCGTGGTGAGTAGAGTTGGTTTCAGTGCTTGGGAGTAAGGGGTGGGCAGGTTTGGAATGGACGCGTTGTGCAAAAAACAAACGCAACCCTGACTGGTGTTGCGTTTCTTTGTCCTGGGAATTTAGTCGGGGTTTCGGTTAGTCAGTTGGTGGCTTGTTAACAGATTTCTACGTGTGTGTTCACGTGCATCGGTGCGCTTACGCACATGCCCTGCTTGTTTTTGTTCGGTTCAGCGAACCGTCGCGTATTTTTTTGTTAACGCGTAATTATTGTTCATTAGCTTCCAAATGCCGGCTTCGAGGAGAGCTTCCGCCGGGTCATTAGAAGCAAGGTCAGCATCCTCGAGCGTGCAGCGGCTCGGTCCCCAAGGTCGCCGGGTCGCTCTCACTTGGCAGGTCATGGCTCGCTGCCCATCCAGCGAGGAGTGAACTCGCAAATAAACGGACGCTGAGCTCGGTGGCACGGTGGGTGACCACCGCGCAATGGAAGTTACACCATCAGACTCGTGTCATTATGCAATAAATATTGGGATCCACATCACTTGAACGTGTTTCATAGCCAACTGTGTGAAGCCAACAAAGAAAACATTTGTACGACCGGGATCATCATTATCATCATAAATAATCATCATCATTTTCAGTTTCTTATTTTGTATGGCTGATGTTAGATGCAAAGCAACAGCTACAATTTCACAATCAGGCGGTCAAGCAAGATAACCGAGTCAGGAGCAGCGCAGTTTATCATCACTGTGATGTCTCCTTCGTATTTGTGGATCGAGCATTGCGTCGTCATACGTTGCACGGTCTTTTCTGGGTGACCACAGTCGCGTACAGGAGATGACACAAAGCCGTGACGACAACAGGCGACTAACACGTCATTCTCTCGGCCTAGCGGTCGTGATTCCAGAGGGGTGCAGATAATTTTAAGTAGTTATGTACGGGGCAAGCGTTGTCCAGATCTATAGTGATTCAATTTAATATACCCCACTAATTTCGAATAACCCTCTGTTAGTGTCTTCTCAACAGGTGAGTGAGGATTGTGAAAGAGATGACTCCCTATCGTATGAAGGAACAGAGGTTAAAGGTGGGTATTGATGTAACATGTACATTGAAATTGGCAGGAGACACATAGAGGGCATTTAAATCAAAATGCCCCTCTCTCTATATTTTCCTTTTGATTAAATATACGCTCCAAGCCTGGGGTGTTTCATTCAGACGCTGTCTTGTCGCCAGACCTGTTCTTCACCTGAGGACGGCTGCTTATGTTGTGGCCGAAACGTCATGAGAATTATTGTATTATGTTTTATTTTTATTATTTTATTATTTCCCTTCTACGTGACTTTACCGAAAGAACCAAGAAGATGAATCCCTGTGGTCACGAAAGCTTTAAATCGAAAAATTGAATGATGTATTATAAGTTTACCAAATTGTATACTGAGGCCAGATTTAAAAAAAACTGTGAGCATCCTATCTAATGTCTACCTGACCTCTCTGTATGTATGTACAGTTGAACTTATTCCGCACCGTCCGTAGCCACCAGTGCTCGTTGGAGGTGCGACGAACTCTCTGATGAAACGCCGCGTGTCCACAGGCGAGCAAACAGTTTGAAGTTGGGGCATCAGATCTCTGGGCCCGTCGTCTCGGTGGCCGAGTGGCGCATGGGACACTCTGGGCGGCATGCTGGAGCACGGAGGAGCCAGCATTGACACGATCCACGATTGAAGCCAAACGGAGAGAGGTGATGAAACAGGATTCTCTCGCGTGGCGTGTTGACGGTCTCCTCGATCGCCGGCCCACCCACCACCGCCGCCTCTCCTCCGATGAAATTGAATTTTTTTTTTTCACTTCATAAAACACGCAGGCCGTCACATCTCCGGCTGGCTCGGGACTGTAGTAGTGGCGGATATGCGAGTATCGCTAGTAAATCAAAGTTGCACCACGCACAAGAATTGCGCTATGTGTGGGCGGTTAACGTGGTCAGGTAGGACACTTTCACGGTTGGATATGCGACTGTGTATTTTACTGCATTTGCCCATCCGAGGACCAAAACAAAAATACTGCTGTTATTGCCGTTTGATCGAGCACATCTACAGCACATCACGTGGGGAGCAGTGCCCCTCGTTTAAACAAGAAGCAAATGCGGCAGTAGCTTCGTGATATCGCCCCGCACCTCCTATTAGCACGGTTGGCGGCTACATACGGTGCGAAATAAGTTCAACATACATACACACATACCTTCCGGAAGCCGTTTTCAAACTCGGGGTCATGCGCTGCTTCTGTGAAATCTCCAAATGAAGCATTCGTTTGCCAGCTGACATAACGTCGATAGCACAATTGTAGTGAAATTGGCGGAGAAGAGAGCGTCGTGAAGGGTACACTGGACTTGCTGAACTCTAAGATGCCCGCTGCGTTCATCATCACAGTTCTACGTGTGGAAGATCCTTAAGCCTTCACTGTAAACATTCGTCAAGGACGCTACACCTCTTTCATAGGAACGTATGTAATAACAACAGCGCAGTGTGCATCCACTGCTGGATGATGGCCTACCCACAACTTGCCAGTCTCCAGGATTGTTTGACCAATGGCCACGCTGGTCAATGCGATGTGGTGAAGAATGGAGTGACCGGCACCTATTTAGATATCACTCGCCTCGAAAGCAACCCGTGGCTGGGAATCGAACACAGGTAGCCAGGTTCATAAACAATTACGCCACAGTTTCCCCCGATATTTCCATCATGTATTTTTGTTTATCTTGCCTCTGATTTTCGTTCCACAAGCAAAGGGTGCTTCTGAATGAAGTTCTATGGAGCTCTTTAAAGGAGTTACAGGGGGGAAAAAAGTATTGTCACGGGAGCATTGATTAATATTCTACAATGCGTAGGTTCTCTGTCTGTGCCCAACCAAGCGTGAAATCTAATTTGTATCAAAAACACCTTTCGTTGGAAATCGTGTAATGTTGTTGTTTTTCTGCAGTGTTTCTCTTTAATACATCGACCTTTTACGATATTCATCTTTGATTTATGCTCCTGTGTTGTGATTCCTGGGAGGTAGGTTAATGGGTGATCGCCAGTAAAATTTTTGTTTTTCTAGTAATGTGACGCTGCACTTTCAATATTGAACTTGCAGAGCCGGAGTTCACGGTGACCTTCACGAGATTTATTTTAGTCTCTTTGATGAAACTTTTAATTAAAGCTTACATTATATCAACTCGTCGCTTTTATTTTTCGTCTATAGTCTAACCTGCAATTTCTGTCAACTTACAGCAGTTGGTGGAGTCTTTGTTATGATTATATATATTGATAATAATAACTTTAAACACTGTGTCATTCTACCGCCAGGATTTTCCCTCCACATTTTAGAATCAACATCACGTGTTTCGATTCTTTGGCTGCTATAAACTTCCACATGATAAGCAACTTCGTTGAGCTATCATTTGCTGCCAGGTTCCTTCTGAAAAAGAGCTATATAGCTGGGAAAATAAGAATAGTTTAGTAGTTTGATCAGTGGGGGTTGGCGAATGGGGGGGAGCTAGCATTGGTTGAGATATCACTTGGCATGGCCAGAAATCAAACCTATGTCACCGGGTTAACCATTAAACTGCCGATTTACCTTATCTTACTGTGTTAATGCATACTAATAATGACTAAAATGATAGCTTCCTAACAATGTGAATAATAGTTTCGTCAATTTGGAGATGCAGCGGTTAGCACGATGCAATTTGACACTGGCGACTTGAGTTTGATTCCTGCCAAAATCTTGGGCCGAGTGATGTCTGGGATAGCCCTTCACATACCCACACTGACCATAACGGCGAAAAGATGTCAACAGCCCCATAACTAACACGATGTGGGGAGGTATTCATCCAGCAGTGGACTGGCCAAGGGGTGACTATCAAGTCTGATGTTTAAGACTTTTATAGACTTTGTGTCAACGAACTAACTGAAAGAGACAAAACATTTTAAAAGATAATTTAATGAAATCATATTGTCTGTATTAAAAAATATGTCATAATGTAATAATTAAACGTAATTTATGTCGACAAGTTTGAATATAATTAATTAAATTTGTATTGCTTTTTTGTTGCTTTACTTTGTACAGAGTAGTCTGATTGAATCTACAGAATTTTCCAGAATGTTTGATCAATTATTGAAGGTTTATATGTAAAATAAATTAGCATTCATGGAAGAAAAAAAACTTCACACAGATATAATTTTAGACCATTCGAACGCCACACGGATTTTCAACAGCCTACTTGCTGCACCTCTTCCTATACAACCCACAGGAGGGTGTCTCTCCTATCCTTTGACCGAGCAAACCGCATAATTTGCCGTCAAACGTTCTGTTAAAATAATTTCCTCCAAAAAATTCACCCTGGAGCTTCGTTTATGAACAAAGACAAAGTGAAGTCTGAAGCGTGGAAGAAATGAGGCACGCAAAAAAATCCCCACGAGGAAAATGGGAAAATATTTAGTTAGCGGCGTTCCTCTGTGTTTACTGAAACATGTCACGGATGTACTGCTTACACTAGCCATAAGCCCCGCGTTTCCAAAAAAAAAACCCAGGGTTGGCAGATGTGGATAATGTAAACACATCGCCGAGCAGAGAGATTTTCTGGAGCTCAGAAAAACCGCTTGACCGAGCCGCGCCACTTAGGAGGGCGCGTCAGGGAAGAGTTGGGGCGAATGACGGCTTGAACTCAGCTGGTTATTAACCAGGTAAATGAATTAAACCCACTGCAGGTGGGAGACTGACATGTTACACACCTCTAATTGCCCTGCGACTGTGTGACTGGGACGACTGTAGACCATTAGGGCATGGTTGTATATGCAGAATGCATCACCTGTATTTATAGAATCACAAATTATTCTATCTCCTGACGTGGAAGTTGATAAAATGGGCAAATTAATAAAATCCACCCCCCCCCCCGCTTCCTCTGTGCAGCCAGCACTATAAATGGGTTCACCACAGCTGATCGATCGGCAGGTCACGTGTGGTGGGGTCAAGTGTGGGTACTCCCAACCCTTCGAAGACGTCTAGCCAGTGTGGACAAGTAGGCCAAATTCATTCGAGGAGGGGCTTCTCTATGGATGCCTGTAATGGAGGCCCGTCATAGCAATGTGAGGGCTGTAACTTTTACCGTTACATTGTAAAGAAAGTGTTACATCTTTTTTTACTTCCGATTTTTCTTTGAGTAAACATGGTGCTCTGCTCCGTGCAGCCTTCATAACAAAAAACAGCTTAGGCAGCAAAATAATAGTAGTAGTAGTAAAATCCGCAATAAATGTGTGGATATTCCACGAGACCACATCTGACCTCTTTTTTGTTGCGAAGCTGCACAGCGTCAGCGAATGCATCTGCTTGGAGCATCTGGGAACACGGGAACTTGCTTACAGCCAAGTCCGTGTAAACTCACTGACAGTTTACAAAGGCCGTTTGCATGGCGCACTGTCAAAACACCAATATATTTTCGTGTTGTTTAAACACTTTGTGCCGACTCATTAGAAATATGCACAAAAGCCCACATCTGTTCGCCTTAAATTTTAGCGGCGGTTGTACAACGCGCACGGATTCCGCTCGCGATCTGTTGATGGACTCGACTTGAAGGTGCACGTGCATCGCCCGCCTGTGTTTACGTACTGCACCGCTTGGTAAAGGTAAAAGGTGCAGCCCTGCAATTTCTGCCTCATTCCACTGCTGGCGGAAGACTCGCTGCCCATGTCCACCACACTAATTCTTAACGTATTTACACATTTTTGTTTTGATATATCAATGAAAGGCACAATGAGTGTTTCTCAGATGGTAGTGTTTGCTCTTATGTAAGAACCTTGACGTGTTGTAATGTGGTGGCCATCTTGAACGTTGCGTCTTTCTCTAAGATTGATATTAGTGACATTGATACCACGCTGTAATCCTGCGATATATAAACAAAGATCCAATAACTCAGTCTATACTCAGACAGATCGATGGAAACATCGCAGGAAATATGGTCCCAGAAGACCCCAAATAATAAACGATGGCCACCCAAACTAATGCCAAAGTCTTTTCCGAAAAAAAATTGACTTGAGCAAAAGTGTAACAATGTTAACGCATATACACAGCAGCACTGTATACACTGTGCAATAAGCTGATGGTCACAGCTCCTACTTTAGGATTATTGAGCATATTTTGTGACCAGGAAGAAACCAGAGGTCCAGAAGAAAATCCATTCATACGAGAATAGATTACACGAACTTGCCATCAATAGGATGTGTACCACCAATCTGGCCTTTAAAAAGAAAATCTTGATTTAACATGAGCTCAGATAAATTGTTGAATTCATGACGTTGTTAGTTGTTTCTGTTATTTTACGTGTGCATTAGCAGACCGTGTTTATGGAAAACAACTAAATGTATTATGTTTTATTCAATGTCAGGTCATTGCGCTTCCTGGTTAATTTTTGGGTAAGAACACTGCGCCAATCGGAAGAATTATTGCAAAGAACAATCTGTGGAACGAAGTAAAATGTTTATTTCATCTTACATTTTTAAATATAGATTGGCAAGATGGAACCAAATTCCACGTGTTACATTTAATTTGGAATTTAAGCTGCATATAAGCGGACTTATTAAACTCACCTGTGTGTACAAACTCAGGCACGCGCTGCTGTGGTCAAAAGCATCCGTAAGAATAACTCCGTTCTTTATTGCCACATACAAATAAATACTTTTACCGGTGCAGTGTTTGCTTGCTTTAAAGGAATACTGCTGGATAATATTGGTCGGAGAATCTAGTGGAGCGCAGATGAACCAAAAATTGATGTTATTCATGTGTGGAGACCCAGAACTGAGATCTGCGTATACTGTATACTCTTAGGTTTTTTTCGGTAAAGTCACGTAGGTAAAAAGAAATGATAGAAATAAAAATAATAGAAATAAAATTAAAAATCACGACGTTTCGGAGGCAACACAAGTCTCCGTCATCAGGTGGGACCGTCACAGCTAAATTTACTGTATGTACGCTCTTTAACTCGTGCAATTGTTGTCTGGCTCCCAGAGTAAAGATGGGAATTTTTTTTCCGAAACAAATGCGGTTAATTTGCCTGGGTGAGACATTCATTAACCCATTCTGAAATGTGAGCCTAAGTTTTGGCCACAACACCTATTTTGGAATGTCTGCTCGAACCCACGCAGCCATGCTTGGAGGTCTGCTCTTTGTATCAACGTCTGGAACACCCAACAGCCCTCGCCAAGGCATCTCATCATCTGCCGGACACATTATATTATTCAATTTCTGTAAAAGCTTTCCTTATTTTTAATTGCTATAGTATAAGGTCACCGTAATGGGATAACGGTTCCCACGTACTGCCGGACTCGGGTAAAACACACACGATCGGATTGCAGACGGGAAGAACATTTCTCTCCCACCCTAGCCCCCGTGTTATGTCTCCGAGTCATCTCTCTTAGCAACGAGAGGAAGGGATCTCTGATGCCCTGGCTGCAGCTTGCTGCTGCTGCGTTCTCGCCTGCTGTGCCGCATCTGTCATCCGACCTCCCCCCACTGCGCCTCCCTCTCGCCACACCCAGCGACGCGAGTAGCTCGTCCCTCCACCTCCCTCCACCTCCCTCCACGTCCCTCCACCTCCCTCCACGTCCCTCCACGTCCCTCCACGTCCCTCCACCTCCCTCCACGTCCCTCCACCTCCCTCCACGTCCCTCCACCTCCCTCCACGTCCCTCCACGTCCCTCCACGTCCCTCCACCTCCCTCCACGTCCCTCCACCTCCCTCCACCTCCCTCCACCTCCCTCCACGTCCCTCCACCTCCCTCCACGTCCCTCCACCTCCCTCCACGTCCCTCCACCTCCCTCCACCTCCCTCCACCTCCCTCCACGTCCCTCCACCTCCCTCCACCTCCCTCCACCTCCCTCCACGTCCCTCCACCTCCCTCCACCTCCCTCCACCTCCCTCCACCACCCTCCACCTCCCTCCACGTCCCTCCACCTCCCTCCACCACCCTCCACCTCCCTCCACGTCCCTCCACCTCCCTCCACCACCCTCCACCTCCCTCCACCACCCTCCACCTCCCTCCACCTCCCTCCACCTCCCTCCACCTCCCTCCACGTCCCTCCACCTCCCTCCACCTCCCTCCACCTCCCTCCACCTCCCTCCACCTCCCTCCACGTCCCTCCACCTCCCTCCACCTCCCTCCACCTCCCTCCACGTCCCTCCACGTCCCTCCACCTCCCTCCACCTCCCTCCACCACCCTCCACCTCCCTCCACGTCCCTCCACCTCCCTCCACCACCCTCCACCTCCCTCCACGTCCCTCCACCTCCCTCCACCACCCTCCACCTCCCTCCACCACCCTCCACCTCCCTCCACCTCCCTCCACCTCCCTCCACCTCCCTCCACGTCCCTCCACCTCCCTCCACCTCCCTCCACCTCCCTCCACCTCCCTCCACGTCCCTCCACCTCCCTCCACCACCCTCCACCTCCCTCCACCTCCCTCCACCTCCCTCCACCTCCCTCCACCTCCCTCCACCTCCCTCCACGTCCCTCCACCTCCCTCCACGTCCCTCCACCACCCTCCACCTCCCTCCACGTCCCTCCACCTCCCTCCACCTCCCTCCACGTCCCTCCACCTCCCTCCACCGCCCTCCACCTCCCTCCACCGCCCTCCACCTCCCTCCACCTCCCTCCACCTCCCTCCACCTCCCTCCACGTCCCTCCACCTCCCTCCACCTCCCTCCACGTCCCTCCACCTCCCTCCACCTCCATCCACCTCCCTCCACGTCCCTCCACCTCCCTCCACCTCCCTCCACGGCCCTCCACCTCCCTCCACCTCCCTCCACCTCCCTCCACCTCCCTCCACCTCCCTCCACGTCCCTCCACCTCCCTCCACCTCCCTCCACGTCCCTCCACCTCCCTCCACGTCCCTCCACCTCCCTCCACCACCCTCCACGTCCCTCCACCTCCCTCCACGTCCCTCCACCTCCCTCCACCTCCCGCCACCTCCCTCCACGTCCCTCCACCTCCCTCCACCTCCCTCCACGTCCCTCCACGTCCCTCCACGTCCCTCCACCTCCCTCCACGTCCCTCCACGTCCCTCCACGTCCCTCCACCACCCTCCACCTCCCTCCACGTCCCTCCACGTCCCTCCACGTCCCTCCACCTCCCTCCACGTCCCTCCACGTCCCTCCACGTCCCTCCACCACCCTCCACCTCCCTCCACCTCCCTCCACGTCCCTCCACCGCCTTCCACCTCCCTCCACGTCCCTCCACGTCCCTCCACCACCCTCCACCTCCCTCCACCTCCCTCCACCTCCCTCCACGTCCCTCCACGGCCCTCCACCTCCCGCCACCTCCCTCCACGTCCCTCCACGTCCCTGCCACCTCCCTCCACCTCCCTCCACCTCCCTCCACCTCCCTCCACCTCCCTCCACGTCCCTCCACCTCCCTCCACGTCCCTCCACCTCCCTCCACGTCCCTCCACCGCCCTCCACCTCCCTCCACCTCCCTCCACCTCCCTCCACCACCCTCCACGTCTCGCCACCTCCCTCCACCTCCCTCCACCTCCCTCCACGTCCCTCCACCTCCCTCCACCTCCCTCCACCTCCCTCCACGTCCCTCCACCTCCCTCCACCTCCCTCCACCTCCCTCCACCACCCTCCACGTCCCTCCACGGCCCTCCACCTCCCTCCACCTCCCTCCACCTCCCTCCACGTCCCTCCACCTCCCTCCACCACCCTCCACGTCCCTCCACCTCCCGCCACGTCCCTCCACCTCCCTCCACGTCCCTCCACCTCCCTCCACGTCCCTCCACCTCCCTCCACGTCCCTCCACCTCCCTCCACCTCCCTCCACCACCCTCCACCTCCCTCCACCTCCCTCCACCTCCCGCCACCTCCCTCCACGTCCCTCCACCTCCCTCCACCTCCCTCCACCTCCCTCCACCTCCCTCCACCTCCCTCCACGTCCCTCCACCTCCCTCCACGTCCCGCCACCTCCCTCCACGTCCCTCCACCTCCCTCCACCTCCCTCCACCACCCTCCACCTCCCTCCACCGCCCGCCACGTCCCTCCACCTCCCTCCACCTCCCGCCACCTCCCTCCACGGCCCTCCACCTCCCTCCACCGCCCTCCACGTCCCTCCACCGCCCTCCACCTCCCTCCACGTCCCTCCACCTCCCTCCACCTCCCTCCACCACCCGCCACCTCCCTCCACGGCCCTCCACCTCCCTCCACCTCCCTCCACCACCCTCCACGTCCCTCCACCTCCCTCCACGTCCCGCCACCTCCCTACACGGCCCTCCACCTCCCTCCACGTCCCTCCACGTCCCTCCACCTCCCTCCACGGCCCTCCACCTCCCTCCACCACCCTCCACCTCCCTCCACGTCCCTCCACCTCCCTCCACCTCCCTCCACCACCCTCCACGTCCCTCCACCACCCTCCACCTCCCTCCACGTCCCGCCACCTCCCTCCACCTCCCTCCACGGCCCTCCACGTCCCTCCACCTCCCTCCACGTCCCTCCACCTCCCTCCACCTCCTTCCACCTCCCTCCACCTCCCGCCACCTCCCGCCACCTCCCTCCACGTCCCTCCACCTCCCGCCACGTCCCTCCACCTCCCTCCACCTCCGGCCACCTCCGCTCCACCGCCCTCCACCTCCCTCCACCGCCCTCCACCTCCCTCCACCTCCCTCCACGTCGCTCCACCTCCCGCCACGTCCCTCCACCTCCCTCCACCTCCCTCCACGTCCCTCCACGTCCCTCCACCTCCCGCCACGTCCCTCCACCTCCCTCCACCTCCTTCCACCTCCCTCCACCGCCCGCCACCTCCCGCCACCTCCCGCCACGGCCCTCCACCTCCCGCCACGTCCCTCCACCTCCCTCCACCTCCTTCCACCTCCCTCCACCTCCCTCACCTCCCGCCACGGCCCTCCACCTCCCTCCACCTCCCGCCACCTCCGTCCACCTCCCTCCACCTCCCTCCACCTCCCTCCACGTCCCTCCACGTCCCTCCACCTCCCTCCACGTCCCTCCACCTCCCTCCACCTCCCTCCACGTCCCGCCACCTCCCGCCACCTCCCTCCACCTCCCTCCACGTCTCGCCACCTCCCTCCACCTCCCGCCACCTCCCTCCACCTCCCTCCACCGCCCTCCACCGCCCTCCACGTCTCTCCACCGCCCTCCACCTCCCTCCACCTCCCTCCACCTCCCGCCACCTCCCTCCACGGCCCTCCACCTCCCTCTACCTCCCTCCACGTCCCTCCACCTTCCTCCACCTCCCGCCACGTCCCTCCACCTCCCTCCACCTCCCTCCACCTCCCGCCACGTCCCTCCACCTCCCTCCACGTCCCTCCACCTCCCGCCACCTCCCGCCACCTCCCTCCACCTCCCTCCACCTCCCGCCACGTCCCTCCACCTCCCTCCACCTCCCTCCACCTCCCTCCACGGCGCTCCACCTCCCTCCACCTCCCTCCACCTCCCTCCACCTCCCTCCACCGCCCTCCACGTCTCTCCACCTCCCTCCACCTCCCTCCACGTCCCGCCACGGCCCTCCACCTCCCTCCACGTCTCTCCACCGCCCTCCACCTCCCTCCACGTCCCTCCACCTCCCTCCACCTCCCTCCACGGCTCTCCACCGCCCTCCACCGCCCTCCACCTCCCTCCACCTCCCTCCACCTCCCTCCACCGCCCTCCACCTCCCTCCACGGCGCGCCACCGCCCTCCACCTCCCTCCACCTCCCGCCACGTCCCGCCACCTCCCGCCACGCCCTCCACCTCCCTCCACCTCCCGCCACCTCCCTCCACCTCCCTCCACCTCCCTCCACCGCCCTCCACCTCCCTCCACCTCCCGCCACCTCCCTCCACGGCCCGCCACCTCCCGCCACGTCCCGCCACCTCCCGCCACCTCCCTCCACCGCCCTCCACCGCCCTCCACCGCCCTCCACCTCCCTCCACCTCCCTCCACCTCCCTCCACGCTCGCCACCTCCCTCCACGGCCCGCCACCTCCCTCCACGCCTCCACGCCTCCACGTCCCTCCACCGCCCTCCACGTCCCTCCACCTCCCTCCACCTCCTGCCACCGCCCTCCACCTCCCTCCACCGCCCTCCACCTCCCTCCACCTCCCTCCACGGCCCTCCACCGCCCTCCACGTCCCTCCACCTCCCGCCACCTCCGCCACCGCCCTCCACTCCCTCCACCTCCCTCCACGGCCCTCCACCTCCCGCCACCTCCCTCCACCTCCTGCCACCTCCCTCCACCTCCCTCCACCTCCCGCCACCGTCCCTCCACGTCCCTCCACCTCCCTCCACGTCCCTCCACCTCCCGCCACCTCCCTCCACGGCCCTCCACCTCCCTCCACCTCCCTCCACCGCCCTCCACGTCCGCCACCTCCCTCCACCTCCCTCCACCTCCCTCCACCTCCCTCCACCTCCCTCCACCGCCCTCCACGGCTCGCCACCGCCCTCCACCTCCCTCCACCTCCCTCCACCTCCCGCCACCTCCCTCCACGGCCCGCCACCTCCCTCGACCTCCCTCCACGTCCCTCCACCGCCCTCCACCTCCCTCCACCTCCCTCCACCTCCCTCCACGGCCCTCCACCTCCCTCCACCTCCCTCCACCTCCCTCCACGTCCCTCCACCTCCCTCCACGGCCCTCCACCTCCCTCCACCGCCCTCCACCTCCCTCCACCTCCCTCCACGCCCTCCTCCCGCCACCTCCCTCCACCTCCCGCCACGTCCCTCCACCGCCCTCCACGTCCCGCCACCTCCCTCCACGCTCCTCCACCTCCCTCCACCTCCCGCCACCGCCCTCCACCTCCCTCCACCTCCCGCCACGGCCTCCACCTCCCTCCACGTCCCTCCACCTCCCGCCACCTCCCGCCACGCCCGCCACGTCCCTCCACCTCCCTCCACGGCCCTCCACCTCCCTCCACCGCCGCCACCTCCCGCCACCTCCCTCCACCGCCCTCCACCGTCCCTCCACCTCCCTCCACGTCCCTCCACCTCCCTCCACGTCCCGCCACCTCCCGCCACCGCCCTCCACCTCCCTCCACCTCCCGCCACCTCCCTCCACGTCCCTCCACCTCCCTCCACCTCCCTCCACCGCCTGCCACCTCCCGCCACCTCCCTCCACCGCCCTCCACGTCCCTCCACGGCCCGCCACCTCCCTCCACGGCCCTCCACCTCCCGCCACCTCCTCCACGTCCCTCCACCTCCCTCCACCTCCCTCCACCTCCCGCCACGTCGCTCCACCTCCCTCCACCTCCCTCCACCGCCCTCCACCGCCCTCCACCTCCCTCCACCTCCCTCCACGTCTCGCCACCGCCCTCCACCTCCCTCCACCTCCCTCCACCGCCCTCCACCTCCCTCCACGTCCGCTCCACCTCCCTCTACCTCCCTCCACGTCCCTCCACCTCCCGCCACCTCCCTCCACCTCCCTCCACGTCCCTCCACCTCCCTCCACCTCCCTCCACCTCCCTCCACGTCCCTCCACCTCCCTCCACGTCCCGCCACCTCCCTCCACCGCCCGCCACCTCCCTCCACCTCCCTCCACCTCCCTCCACGGCCCTCCACCGCCCTCCACCGTCCCTCCACCGCCCGCCACGTCGCTCCACCTCCCTCCACCTCCCTCCACCGCCCGCCACCGCCCGCCACGGCCCTCCACCTCCCTCCACCTCCCTCCACGTCCCGCCACGTCCCTCCACCGCCCTCCACGGCTCTCCACCTCCCTCCACCTCCCTCCACGGCCCGCCACCTCCCTCCACCTCCCGCCACGGCGCTCCACCGCCCTCCACCTCCCGCCACCTCCCTCCACCTCCCTCCACCGCCCTCCACCGCCCGCCACCTCCCTCCACGTCCTCCACCGCCCGCCACCTCCCGCCACCTCCCTCCACGTCCCTCCACCTCCCTCCACGTCCCTCCACCGCCCTCCACCTCCCTCCACCTCCCGCCACCTCCCTCCACCTCCCGCCACCTCCCTCCACCTCCCTCCACCTCCCTCCACGTCCCTCCACCTCCCGCCACGTCCCTCCACCTCCCTCCACCGCCTCCACCTCCCGCCACCGCCCTCCACCTCCCTCCACCTCCCTCCACCGCCCGCCACCTCCCGCCACGTCGCTCCACCTCCCGCCACGTCCCTCCACCTCCCGCCACCTCCCTCCACGTCCCTCCACGTCCCTCCACCGCCCTCCACGTCCCTCCACCTCCCTCCACCTCCTCCACCTCCCTCCACCGCCCTCCACCTCCCTCCACCTCCCGCCACCTCCCGCCACGCCCTCCACCTCCCGCCACGGCCCTCCACCTCCCTCCACCGTCCTCCACCGCCCGCCACCGCCCTCCACCTCCCTCCACGCCCTCCACCTCCCGCCACCTCCCTCCACCTCCGTCCACCGCCCGCCACCTCCCGCCACCTCCCTCCACGTCCCGCCACGTCCCTCCACCTCCCTCCACGTCCCTCCACCTCCCGCCACCTCCCTCCACGTCCCTCCACCTCCCTCCACCTCCCTCCACCGCCCGCCACGTCCTCTCCACCTCCCTCCACCTCCCGCCACCGCCCTCCACCTCCCTCCACCTCCCTCCACCTCCCTCCACGGCCTCCACCTCCCGCCACCGCCCGCCACCTCCCTCCACCGCCCTCCACCGCCCTCCACGTCCCTCCACCTCCCGCGACCTCCCGCCACGTCCCTCCACCTCCCTCCACCTCCCTCCACCTCCCTCCACCTCCCTCCACCTCCCGCCACGGCCCTCCACCTCCCTCCACCTCCCGCCACCGCCCTCCACGTCCCGCCACCTCCCTCCACGTCCCTCCACCTCCCGCCACCTCCCTCCACCTCGCCTCCACCTCCCTCCACGTCCCTCCACCTCCCTCCACCGCCCTCCACCTCCCTCCACGTCCGCCACCGCCCTCCACCTCCCTCCACCTCCCTCCACCTCCCTCCACCTCCCTCCACCTCCCTCCACGTCCCTCCACCTCCCTCCACCTCCCTCCACGTCCTCCACCTCCCTCCACCTCCCTCCACGTCCCTCCACCTCCCTCCACCTCCCGCCACGTCGCTCCACCTCCCTCCACCTCCCGCCACCGCCCTCCACCTCCCTCCACCTCCCTCCACCGCCCTCCACCTCCCGCCACGGCTCTCCACCTCCCTCCACCGCCCTCCACCTCCCTCCACGTCCCGCCACCTCCCTCCACGTCCCTCCACCTCCCTCCACCTCCCTCCACCTCCCTCCACCCTCCCCTCCCACCACCTCCCGCCTCCACCTCCCTCCACCTCTCTCCACCTCCCTCCACCTCCTCCACCTCCCTCCACCTCCCTCCACGGCCCTCCACCTCCCGCCACCTCCCTCCACCTCCCTCCACCCGCCCTCCACCTCCCTCCACGTCCCTCCACGTCGCTCCACCTCCCTCCACCTCCCTCCACCTCCCTCCACGTCCCTCCACCGCCCTCCACGTCCCTCCACCTCCCTCCACCTCCCTCCACCTCCCTCCACCTCCCTCCACCTCCCTCCACGTCCCTCCACCTCCCTCCACGTCCCTCCACCTCCCTCCACCTCCCTCCACCTCCCTCCACGTCCCTCCACCGCCCTCCACCTCCCTCCACCTCCTTCCACCTCCCTCCACCTCCCTCCACGTCCCGCCACCTCCCTCCACCTCCCGCCACGTCCCTCCACCTCCCTCCACCTCCCTCCACCTCCTTCCACCTCCCTCCACCGCCCTCTACGTCCCTCCACCTCCCTCCACCTCCTGCCACGTCCCTCCACCTCCCTCCACCGCCCTCCACGTCCCTCCACCTCCCTCCACGTCCCTCCACCTCCCTCCACGTCCCGCCACCTCCCTCCACCTCCCTCCACGTCCCTCCACCTCCCGCCACCGCCCTCCACGTCCCTCCACCTCTCTCCACCTCCCTCCACGTCCCTCCACCTCCCTCCACCTCCCTCCACGTCCCTCCACCTCCCTCCACCTCCCTCCACCTCCCGCCACGTCCCTCCACCTCCCTCCACCTCCCTCCACGTCCCTCCACCTCCCTCCACCTCCCTCCACGTCCCTCCACCTCCCTCCACGTCCCTCCACCGCCCTCCACCTCCCTCCACGTCCCTCCACCTCCCGCCACCTCCCTCCTCGTCCCTCCACCTCCCTCCACCTCCCTCCACGTCCCTCCACCGCCCTCCACCTCCCTCCACGTCCCTCCACCTCCCTCCACCTCCCTCCACCTCCCTCCACGTCCCTCCACGTCCCTCCACCTCCCTCCACGTCCCTCCACCTCCCTCCACGTCCCTCCACCTCCCTCCACCTCCCTCCACGTCCGCTCCACCTCCCTCCACCTCCCTCCACCTCCCTCCACCTCCCTCCACGTCCCTCCACGTCCCTCCACCTCCCTCCACCTCCCTCCACGTCCCTCCACCTCCCTCCACCTCCCTCCACCTCCTCCACCTCCCTCCACCGCCCTCCACGTCCCTCCACCTCCCTCCACCTCCCTCCACGTCCCTCCACCTCCCTCCACCTCCTTCCACCTCCCTCCACGTCCCTCCACCTCCCTCCACCTCCCTCCACCTCCCTCCACGTCCCTCCACCTCCCTCCACGTCCCTCCACCTCCCTCCACCTCCCTCCACGTCCCTCCACCTCCCTCCACCTCCCTCCACCGCCCTCCACCTCCCTCCACCTCCCTCCACGTCCCTCCACCTCCCTCCACGTCCCTCCACCTCCCTCCACCTCCCTCCACCTCCCTCCACGTCCCTCCACCTCCCTCCACGTCCCTCCACCTCCCTCCACCTCCCTCCACCTCCCTTCACGTCCCTCCACCTCCCTCCACGTCCCTCCACCTCCCTCCACCTCCCTCCACGTCCCTCCACCTCCCTCCACCTCCCTCCACCTCCCTCCACCTCCCTCCACCTCCCTCCACGTCCCTCCACCTCCCTCCACGTCCCTCCACCTCCCTCCACCTCCCTCCACCTCCCTCCACGTCCCTCCACCTCCCTCCACGTCCCTCCACCTCCCTCCACCTCCCTCCACCTCCTTCCACCTCCCTCCACCTCCCTCCACCTCCCTCCACGTCCCTCCACGTCCCTCCACCTCCCTCCACGTCCCTCCACCTCCCTCCACCTCCCTCCACCTCCCTCCACCTCCCTCCACGTCCCTCCACCTCCCTCCACGTCCCTCCACCTCCCTCCACGTCCCTCCACCTCCCTCCACGTCCCTCCACCTCCCTCCACCTCCCTCCACCTCCCTCCACCTCCCTCCACCTCCCTCCACCTCCCTCCACGTCCCTCCACGTCCCTCCACCTCCCTCCACGTCCCTCCACCTCCCTCCACGTCCCTCCACGTCCCTCCACGTCCCTCCACCTCCCTTCACCTCCCTCCACCTCCCTCCACCTCCCTCCACGTCCCTCCACGTCCCTCCACGTCCCTCCACGTCCCTCCACGTCCTCCACCTCCCTCCACCTCCCTCCACGTCCCTCCACCTCCCTCCACGTCCCTCCACCTCCCTCCACGTCCCTCCACGTCCCTCCACGTCCCTCCACCTCCTTTCACCTCCCTCCACCTCCCTCCACCTCCCTCCACGTCCCTCCACCTCCCTCCACGTCCCTCCACCTCCCTCCACGTCCCTCCACGTCCCTCCACGTCCCTCCACCTCCCTTCACCTCCCTCCACCTCCCTCCACCTCCCTCCACCTCCCTCCACGTCCCTCCACGTCCCTCCACGTCCCTCCACCTCCCTTCACCTCCCGGCCATTAACTCACTAAGAGCACCGCCGTCCGTTTCTGTTTTCTTAACCGTTACCTGAATTATCAACAACAACAATAATAATAATGTTGATACTGCTGTTATGGCAGTGGTGTAAAAGCACAATGAACAAAAATAAACTCAACACAATCATCAATTACACTGCCGTAAAGAGGACACGCGTCTACAAGGTGGCGTTTGGGCATTGGCACTTTATCATAGAAGAGAAAATTCACCCTTTTCCCTGCAAGTTCGTATCAGCCGGAGCGAATATGTAAGGAAATCCACTGATGGGTGTAGGCATAGCCAACCCATGTCGGTCACGGGTTTTGTTTGACCATGCTTGGCCACGCTGGTCGTGGCGTGTTGGTTCATGGAGGCCCAGAACTGGTTCAGATTTCACTCACCACTGATGTCAGCCGTGGGCAGGAATCCAACCCGTATGGCTGGTTCAGAGAACAGTCTGTTAACCGCTACGCCACAGCGCCACCTCAGCCAGAACTAACTATATTGACTCGTTCGAATTTTCATGGTCAAATAAACTCAAGTAGCATGTACATGAAGGAAGGAAAGTTAAATTAGATAGCGCCATAATGATGAGTCGATTCACCGTTTAATAGATTGTCACGCTCATAATACCTGCATTGCATCGCGTGAGTTGAGGATCGATGTTTTTTGATTGGTAACTGTTGTCTAAAATGGGCTCACGTGACCCAACCAGCCGCTGGTCACGGTCGCAATATTCGTGATGGTTACACAAAAATAATGAATAACCTCAACACACTCGTCATTAACGTTGCGTGACCTTTAAAGGAAAACCAAATATATAATATGCGACGTTTCGGGCAATTACCCTTCTTCACAGCATATAAATATAAAGGCCAGAGAGATGGAGCAAATAATAATAGTTACAGACTGCAGTTTTAACACCATGGTACCTGATAATATATATATACATTAACGGACGAAGAGTTAATCTATTATTATTTATTGAGTAACTGCAAAACCATCTTCTTGGTTCTTTCGGTAAAGTCACGTAGAAGGGAGATAATAAAATAATAAAAATAAAACATAATGAAATAATACAATTCTCACCGAAAGAACCAAGAAGATGAATCCCTGCAGTCACGAAAGCTTTAAATCGAAATTTAACTGCAAAACCCTTCAGTAATCTAAAAAATATTCATAAATAAACTAATTTGTATTAAAAGTAACATTCGAAAATGTTGCTGGCACATCACATCATGGGAAGAATCGTTTCTGCGAGGTCACCGATTGATGAAGTGATGATCGTGACCCTGAATCGTGACAGTGTATCGATTCTTCACGAGCAGTTCTATGTTGTGTGTCTGCACACACACACACAAACGTGTTTTAGTCCATTGGCTTATTGGCGTTGCAGGCCAAGATGATCCAGCAGCATTTGTTTAAGCAAGCAACATGTCGTTGTGTACCGTGGCTAATATGGCTGAACATTTTAAAAGTTATCTTTCAATTAGTATTTCCTCTGTGAGAGATAGGGTAGACATCAACTTCAGGACCCCCCTCTGAGATTGAATCACATGGGATGCAGGTCCTCTACTCCCCAGGATTCTCAAATTTCCTCCTTCACAAAGAATAAAGAAAGAGAATGGAGCACGAAAAAGAGGAATTTCTGTTTTGAAGAGGAGAAAAGGCAAATTTTCTGCTCAAGCTCAAACTCAAACAAATTAGTTTTTCAAAAATTAGCAAAAATGATTAGCCATATGAAACTGTGATGGATTTAGCGTCGTCCAACTGACAATGCAATGTAAACAAACGGACAGGACAGCAAATATTGTGTTGCCCTCTCTGAGCTCTGAGTGTTCTTCGCGTGGATGATTGTGTTTTCTCCGTGATTACCAGTTTCCTCCCACGTGCAAGTATATTCCTTTTTTAATGGGCCACATCTTGCATCTCAGCGAGACCTTTCTGGGAAAAAAAACAGTGGACATGACCTTTATATAAATTATATATACTGCTTGGCATAACCGTGCATTATTCCAAAAAGCAGGTGTTTTTTCCGCAAACCACTTTAGTGGTTGGAAAAATTGGGGAGACGAAAAGAAAACCACGCCACGAAACATTTCATCCGCTCACTCGTGCGCGGCCGTATCGTTAACGCTGACGTCCTGTTTGTCTCCCTGCCGTCACATTTTCTCACAGCCTTCCGTCTTTACCGCAGCAGCTGCACAGATCACCCCCCCCCCGATCGCCGGCCCCGGGCTCAGCCGCTTGCCGTTGTTCCATCGCTCTCACGGCGCGTAAGCGCTGGAATATCACCCCCCCCCACCCTTCTCATCCCACAGGCCGAGCTATTTGACCGCAGCCGACGCATGAAAAGCGACGCCTCATGCGTTTTCACACGGGATCGCTCTGTTTTTCACACCCGCGATTACGAGCTTGTGTTATGAACACGCTTGTTTAGATCTGGCCCGGCGGCTCTTGGGGATAATTGCCATGTTAAGAAGCAACTAGGATGGCGCAGCTGAGATCCTGAGTTTGAATTCAGATGGCCACCCATGATTATGATAATGTCATTATATTAACCATTGTAATGATGATGCCAATTGTCTACCCAGGAAATATCTCACCGAATCTCAAGATAATATATTCAGGATGGTCATACTACAATGGGATGGGTTTTTTTTCAATCCCATTTAAAGGATGTTTGATTTCACGTGGGAGAAAACCAGGGTGCCTGTAGAACCCCCATCGTGTGCATAGAACAGGGTGACACTCATAAGCTGCCATCTCCTGGCCACCTCGCAACCCCATGCCTATAACACCTGGCAAGCGCTGGTAATAACCCACGCAAGTACTAACCAGGCTCAACTCGGCGTAGCTTCCGATATCTGACATGATCGGTCACAATTAGAGTTATTGATCGAAGGTAAACAGCGTTCTCCAGTCGCAAGTATCGTGAGCTCATGTTGTCTTTGCACTAAGCTTCGGCAAGTCCAGCTTTAAAGGGTAAAATGTAATGTATCCCTCTTCTATGCTTGCATGTGTTGGCAATGTGTTCGGAAGCTAAATGCCATTGTCGAGGTCTGCTAGCCCAGACGAGAGGGATCATGGAGAGGTCTGTGTGCTCTTGCTATTCCTCCCACATTGCAGGAGCGCAGACCGCAGCAGTTTGCTATATGGTCCATAGTTTGGATTGCATGGCCACTTTCGCACTGTGTGCTTTGTTGATTTATCATTAAATTGTATATTCAACATTGTATTTGTACACGTGTAAGACCCATCATAAATGTACTTTCGCTTAATTTGGTCAAGAACATGTTAAGCAGTACGTAATGTGTATTAAATGCACTACAACACATTACACGCTATAAAATTTGAACATTATAGACGCCAGTGCATTTATTTTGCCCCGGTGCGTGCTGACGACGCCTCGTTTGAAATCACTCCACAGCCCCAGTGACGGTGGCAACCCTGAGCTCCAGTGCCAACATATTATTGTGTGGGGAGCGGTAGTGCAGTGGTTAGCGCTACGCTGCGCTACGCACCCGGCGTCCCGAGTTCGATTCCCGCTCACGGCAAACTCCAGTGACGATTATCTGAACCAGTCCTGGGCGTCGCCTAGGTCGACTCGGCCTCAAATGATTACCTGGTGTGGTGTGTAAACATCGCCACTAGAGAGACAAAGGCGGCCGGGTGTGGTGCTGGCCGCCGACTCCATCGTGTACCGTTCTGGCCTTCATCGGTGATTGCTAACAGCACTTGCCCAAGCAGTCTGTTAAGGCTATACGGGGGATATTTGTCTTTGTCTTTTTTATGTATGCTGAACTTCTTTCGCACCGTACGTAGCCAACCACGTAGGACGCGGGGAATGCGTGCGGGAGCTGCCTCACCAGTGCCCGTGTTTAAATGCCTCCAATTCTCGCCGGTCATTCCAGCGGATGTGAGCAGGGCCGAGACAGCCTCGTAAGCGCTCTGGCAAGCGTGAATTATAACCAGAGCGTTGTCGATTTTGCGTAGGCCAAGAGCTGGGCCAGCTCTTTCCTGAACGCTGTGACTCCTCAACTCCCATTTGACATGACGAACAAAATTTTTACCCGAAATGGAAACAGATTCCAGTTTTTTATGTCGTTGGTGGGTGGAGAGAAATAAAAAACGAGATGAAAAATCCCCATAAAACACCAGTCATTTATAAAGAAAACACTTGAGAAAGAGAGAGAGAAGAAAACTCATTTCATTGACTTGTCAAATGTTCCATTTGTTTGATCATTGTTTGTTTTTGAACTTCGTCACACTTTGATATAGGTATACACATTGACGCAGGGAAAAATGTTGAAACTTCCACATTCATTTTCGGCCAGATGATATCCCTATGCAGTGTTAAAAAAATACCAAGTTAAAATGGTGTTTTCCTTGCTTAATGACTGATGGTACTAAAGGTTCCACATTGCCCTCACGCGCACATGGCAGTTTAGAGAATCATTTGTTAAATGTTGCGGGGATAAAGGTTTGCAACACCCAGTGTACAAAGACAAGCGGCAGTCATGTTTGCTCCTTAGTTTGGAGAAAGTAGCACTGAGCACAACATCAAGTAACACAACCCACGATGAAACCCCTATCCTCAGTTATTCCCAGTCTGGTGGGAAATGACTGTATGAAAAAAATAATGGAAAAAATATACAAATATATACTTTCGTTCAATTTGACCAAAAGCTCATTTTGTGAAGAATAACATTCTGACATGTTAGGCATAAAAACAACACTACCAAGGGATTTGATTAATTGTCACAAGTTGGGGTCACAATTCTATTTAAGAATAAAGTATTTGTCTCGTTTATCTCATTTGTACAGTTTATATTTTCGCCATGAGCCTAAATATCACCTTGTCATGTGATTTGCATTTTGTAATCCATTCGCATAAATTGTTTACAATCCATGAAGCAATAAAACATTTTAAGGGATGAAACGCATCCCTTATAGGGATTGAAAACTCGTTAATTTCGAACTGCTTTTTGTGTTTAGTTTGTTGTCCTTCCCCTGCGCCTCCGATTAGCACGGTTGGCTACTTACGGTGCGAAAGAGGTTCCACATACATACCTCACCACACGCAGGTAATCTGGTGATGTGTGCTCGTGATACAGCTATCGTGCTGTGACGGTTCCACCTGAAGACGGAAGCTTGTGTTGCCTCCGAAACGTCGTGATTTTTATTTTACTTTTTATTTTACTTTTATTAATTTTATTTTTTTACCTACGCGACTTTACCGAAAACCTTAGAATATGAGTCTCTTTCTCCCGCGAAATGTCAGCAGCCTGCAGCGGCTGCGGGGATCGAGCAAACCCATCACTCGCAACGTCTGCGGTGAATCTAAACGCATCGTTCCTCGCAAATGCGATTCCATTCATTCATCGTGAGTTTAAACATCGATCATTAACGGGTGCTTTGCATGCGTTGTTATACCCACAATCGTTGCACTAACAATAATAATTATTATTATATTGCGTGACTGGCGTGTGGGTGAATCAATAGATATAGTTTGATGACTGTTGTCTCGCGTTGGGTAAACAGTACATCTTATTCTAGTATCTCCGTAAGTCTTTCTCTGGTGTCGTCATCAATTGCGGTGCAATTCATTGTTTTTTTTTCAAGCATCGTGTCAGCAGTAGATGGGTTGGATCACAATATATTGTGGCCAGTTGCATTCGTATCCAACGCAGGGCGAGGTGCTCCAATTTCCAGCACGGGACTGTGGTCCTACACGTTATGTAGCCGCAGGTGCAGTGGTAATTGTCTCATCTGTTGTTCTTTTTTTATTGGGCAGACACATCACTGGACCCTGATTGAGAAACACGTGTCAATCAATAAATAACTACAAACGCTGTGAAGTCAACTCAAGCCTGCATAAGTGTGCGAAGTATTTAACTGACTAACGCTTAAAGGTGGAGGTGGTACCGCAGTGGTCCTAGGACTGCGCTCTGAACTTGGCCACCTCAGTTTGATTCCTGGCCATGGCTTACATCAACAGCGAGTGATATCTGAACCTTTCCTAGACCAGCCCTTCACCATCGCATTCACCAAGGTGGTGAAGTCTAACGGCGCTTTGAGTGGCAGATTTGTTCTAGTAAAAATACAATTCACTCGACTTGAAACACGCCGTCACGATGTGGGGAGACTGTCACCCAGAGAAAGAACTCTCATTTATTACGTTATTATTTTATTATTTTGGACATGTAAAAAGTCACTTTGCTGTCCCATATCATCATGATCAGCCACGATCAATCAGCTTCTGAATGAAAGGACATCCCCAGGCCGGTACCAGATTTTTTTAATAGCCTAAAATCTCAATGCACTCTCCAATAAAACTGCCTAAAAGAAATGTGAAATTGATTAACCGCAATAGAATAAGGGCAATTAACGGAAATGTTTTGTTCATTGCGCTTGTGCATCACTGACAAAGCAACATCATCACCAAATGCACCTCTCACAACCTGGGTTATAATCCATCTTTGACTCTTACAATTGTTTTAATATAAATACCTCTTCCACTTCCTTCTCTGTTGCGCAAGATTTGTTTTGCCAAATCGCGCCTCGCTCTGTCCGTCCGCCGCTGCCGTTGTGTATTTCCGTCGAAACTAAAAAATAAGTGTTCGTAAGTTATCTTTGTGGGAGTAGAGGGGAGGTCGGATTTAAAAAGATGACCACCGCAACGAAAACACGGCGAGGCAGCGGGTCTCGCCGTGTGTGTCAGCCCCAGCTCGAAGATAAACACAGCCGGGGCTGGGAAAATAAACGGGCAGAGCGGCGAAGAGATAACGGGGCCATCCCGAGGGGCGAGCGGAGAGAGAGAGGGAGAGGACCCTGCCAAGAGCGAGCGTTGTCCCTCCGTGCAGACATCCCAACACGGAGCCCGCAGCGGGAAGCAAGAGCGATCGGCGGTTTGGCATTGGGGCTCATTCTCGCGACGTTCACAACCACACGACCGTAACTCCTTAAAAGTGAATTTTTCAATCAATCTAAAAAAAATGTAAATGTCTGATGGGTTAAACTGCTCAAGTGTTTTTTTTTTATTTTGCAGTGGATTAGCGAGAAAATGATCCAGTGCTGGATGAACCATGGCTGATAATGATGTGTATTATTACATTTTAATATAACTTTGGTGTAGTGGCTCGTGCACGACGCTATGAACCCGATGACCTTAGTTGAATTGCCCCCTCCATGGCTATAATGATATATTAGAAGTGGCCCTGGGTTTCTCCCCATACTTCACCGATCAGCGTATATGAAGTATGGTCCAACAACCCCCATGAACTGACAAGGCATGGTGGGGCCTACATCCAACAGCGGATTGCTAAAGGGCTGTAATATTATTATTTTCTGTATCTTAAACACGCAAAAAAAACCTTAAAATGTTGTAAGATTCCAAAGCCTAAAGGCTGAGAAAAATGTGGGAATTTCATTATTGGCCCCATGATAACGGTGAGTAGAATTACAAATTCCAAAACGCAGTTGCCACGATTTGATGCTGGGCAAATCCTGGTGGTAATTATATCCAACACCCCTCCCCCCCACCTCGCACTGTTAATGTAAACTGCTCGGAAATAGTTTCACAAATTCGCGTCGAGAATTCACCGAAAAAAACATGTAAACACACGTCGTGGGGAGAATTTCCAAATTAGGTTTTTTTGTTAAAATTCCATGTATCTTACTCCACGTAGCCCTATCGCAATCCTTTATTCCCTGCATGAGGAATGGGAGGGGGAGGGATAATTTTCCGCCCGGCAGTGTGGCCCAGCTGCTCGAACGCGACGTTTGATCCGCTTGTCAATGGCTGTCGAGTCGGCTTGACGGCTCCATCGCGGCCCCTTTTATCTCTGTCCCCTTTGCACTCCGTGGCTGGGCCAGACTGCATGGTGGCCCACAGAGCCAGACACCACGAGACGCTGGGAGTGCAAAAATATGTGGAACGGTTTCTCAAAAGTCAACAAATCAAAAACGGCGCTCTCAAGCAGGTGAGTGAATGAATTAATAAAGTGCTTTAATGGGGGTGTTTTTGGGGGGGGGTGGGCTCGCTGTGGTGACACCTACTGATACCGTGTGATGGTGGGGGAGGTGTGACTGGGGTGAGAGGTCAGGCGAGGCCAACTGATTAATTGTGTCTTGGTTGCCTGATTGTGGCAATGATACGGTTTGAGAGAAGAGATAATTCATTACCAGTGACGAATGCCCAGTGATAGGGATACATCAAAATTATTGTCTTTTAAAAGCCTAATACGTTTTTTTTAGTTACCTACCACATTGTATTTCTACTGGTTTGTACACGATGCTTTTTTTACATGAAATAGAAGATAATATTTGTTTTTCTTTCACAAATGTGAATTAATCACAACAGAGTGAGCTTGGAAAGGTGAAATTGCATGATTTACTTGGGTGTAACGATGTACAGATTCATCAATGAATATCAATCCTTAAGCTCATAACGCGTGCAGTTCATCGTTTGTCTAATAATATGTTTCTATTCATATCTACTGTATGCAATGGACTCATGATGTGACCCCTCCTGTCATTCGAGGCCACTACCTTCACCACAAGGTAAAAAAGAAAACTCGAATAAAATCATAACCATGAATTGTGACAATTCAATTACCACTACGAGGCAGCATTTATGATGAAAGTGCCGAGTGTACTGTGTTGTATGTTGCAGAGTGTCTTGAGATTGCATGTTGCATTTAGACCGTGGCTCCGGGTTGGGGACGCGACAAAGGCAGCCTCGGCGTTTCCCAGTCTCGGGCGACATCGCGTTGCAGGTGGAGTGATTGAGAAACTGGAATGCGCTGACGGTAGCTTCATCGTCAGCAAGCGCTAAAGCCTCACAAGACTCACACGGAGACGTATAGACTCGTAAAGACACCCATAGACTCACATCGAGACCAGTCGAAAAACACTTGAATGCGCTGGCGGTAGTTTCATCGTCAGCAAGCGATAAAGCCTCACAATACTCACACGGAGACGTATAGACTCGTAAAGACACCCATAGACTCACATCGAGACCGATCGAAAAACACTTGAATGCGCTGACGGTAGCTTCATCGTCAGCAAGCGATAAAGCCTCACAATACTCACACGGAGACGTATAGACTCGTAAAGACACCCATAGACTCACATCGAGACCGATCGAAAAAAACTTGAATGCGCTGACGGTAGCTTCATCGTCAGCAAGCGATAAAGCCTCACAAGACTCACACGGAGACGTATAGACTCGTAAAGACACCCATAGACTCACATCGAGACCGATCGAAAAAAACTTGAATGCGCTGACGGTAGCTTCATCGTCAGCAAGCGATAAAGCCTCACAAGACTCACACGGAGACGTATAGACTCGTAAAGACACCCATAGACTCACATCGAGACCGATCGAAAAACACTTGAATGCGCTGACGGTAGCTTCATCGTCAGCAAGCGCTAAAGCCTCACAAGACTCACACGGAGACGTATAGACTCGTAAAGACACCCATAGACTCACATCGAGACCAGTCGAAAAAAACTTGAATGCGCTGGCGGTAGTTTCATCATCAGCAAGCGATAAAGCCTCACAATACTCACACGGAGACGTATAGACTCGTAAAGACACCCATAGACTCACATCGAGACCAGTCGAAAAAAACTTGAATGCGCTGGCGGTAGTTTCATCATCAGCAAGCGATAAAGCCTCACAATACTCACACGGAGACGTATAGACTCGTAAAGACACCCATAGACTCACATCGAGACCGATCGAAAAACACTTGAATGCGCTGACGGTAGCTTCATCGCCAGCGTTTTCTCCAGCAGACGGAGGCACTCGCAGTGCACGCAGGCTCCCAGGAGAACCGGTCTGGTGAGAACCCCGCACTGGTGAGAACCCCGCACTGGTGAGAACCCCGCACTGGTGAGAACCCCGCACTGGTGAGAACCCCGCACTGGTGAGAACCCCGCACTGGTGAGAACCCCGCACTGGTGAGAACCCCGCACTGGTGAGAACCCCGCACTGGTGAGAACCCCGCACTGGTGAGAACCCCGCACTGGTGAGAACCCCGCACTGGTGAGAACCCCGCACTGGTGAGAACCCCGCACTGGTGAGAACCCCGCACTGGTGAGAACCCCGCACTGGTGAGAACCCCGCACTGGTGAGAACCCCGCACTGGTGAGAACCCCGCACTGGTGAGAACCCCGCACTGGTGAGAACCCCGCACTGGTGAGAACCCCGCACTGGTGAGAACCCCGCACTGGTGAGAACCCCGCACTGGTGAGAACCCCGCACTGGTGAGAACCCCGCACTGGTGAGAACCCCGCACTGGTGAGAACCCCGCACTGGTGAGAACCCCGCACTGGTGAGAACCCCGCACTGGTGAGAACCCCGCACTGGTGAGAACCCCGCACTGGTGAGAACCCCGCACTGGTGAGAACCCCGCACTGGTGAGAACCCCGCACTGGTGAGAACCCCGCACTGGTGAGAACCCCGCACTGGTGAGAACCCCGCACTGGTGAGAACCCCGCACTGGTGAGAACCCCGCACTGGTGAGAACCCCGCACTGGTGAGAACCCCGCACTGGTGAGAACCCCGCACTGGTGAGAACCCCGCACTGGTGAGAACCCCGCACTGGTGAGAACCCCGCACTGGTGAGAACCCCGCACTGGTGAGAACCCCGCACTGGTGAGAACCCCGCACTGGTGAGAACCCCGCACTGGTGAGAACCCCGCACTGGTGAGAACCCCGCACTGGTGAGAACCCCGCACTGGTGAGAACCCCGCACTGGTGAGAACCCCGCACTGGTGAGAACCCCGCACTGGTGAGAACCCCGCACTGGTGAGAACCCCGCACTGGTGAGAACCCCGCACTGGTGAGAACCCCGCACTGGTGAGAACCCCGCACTGGTGAGAACCCCGCACTGGTGAGAACCCCGCACTGGTGAGAACCCCGCACTGGTGAGAACCCCGCACTGGTGAGAACCCCGCACTGGTGAGAACCCCGCACTGGTGAGAACCCCGCACTGGTGAGAACCCCGCACTGGTGAGAACCCCGCACTGGTGAGAACCCCGCACTGGTGAGAACCCCGCACTGGTGAGAACCCCGCACTGGTGAGAACCCCGCACTGGTGAGAACCCCGCACTGGTGACGCGTCATCGCTGCCTCTTGCTCCCAATTATTACACTGGTCAACACACTTTTTCTGGCATAAGGTATTCCAACGGTGTTAATGCAATTTTGGGGTGCTGATTCCAAATCTGGCATCAGTGTTTGTCTATCACATCAGGTTTTTGAGATATCAAATATTGCATTTTCAATAAAAACTGCAGAAGAAAAATGTTAAATAAATGTGGATATCTACATAAAATGATATTATAAACACACTATCCTAAAAATACAGCACCATATTTTAACACTAAAGCAGTCACTGACTCGCAACAACTTGCAATCATAAGTGACAGAGTTAATTTCGGGTAAAATCAATGAAAATGGGGTATGCCGATAGCATAAAAATGATGTGATAGAGCAAATCTGAGATCAGATTTGGAATCGGCACCCTGAAATTAGTCTAAAACAGCTGCAAAAGTCCAGGCCAGAATTGTTTTTTTGTTGACCAGTGTTATCAACGAGTTCCACCCGCAGGAACTATCGCCTGAGACTGGAAGACCCGAGGTGGACTTCGTCTGATCTGACCGGACACACGTATGAACATCACCCCCAGCTATCCGCTTAATAGCAATGCACGGTCATGTTGGAGTGTGCGCGTTCACCGTGTGCTGAGCCTTGCATTGCCCATTCGCCCTGAAAGAGAGAGACAGTCAAGGTGAGACTCACAACGAGAATGTTTCCTCTCGTCATGTCGGCCTCTCAATGAGCACCCGCAGTGCCATGACCTCAGTTGAATCGGGCGGTGCTGTCTGCTCCGTCGTGGACAGTTCCACAATTCCAAGGATGTACATTTCAGACACTTCAAAGGTGGAGTTGGTGGCGCAGTGGTTCGCGCTGGGCTTTGAACACAACGACCTGAGGTTGATTTCTATAGCTACCGCCATGGCTAACACGGTGTTGGCTGTGTTTGCACATGGCCAGGTTACGTGCCGTGTGTAGGTTGTCTCCAGGTGCTCCGGTTTCGTGTGCCATACCCTGGCTTGCCAGGAGAAAGCGGTACAGCCAAGTGCGGTGTCACCTTCATCTGTCCCATCTGCACGGGATATAGTGCTGCCCCCTCGCATGTGTAGGTTGTCTCCGGGCGCTCCGGTTTCCTCCCACATGTGTTAACACTCGTAAATTGGCTGAATACATCGTCATATATATATCATAGCCACCCCCGCGTGTTGCGGATTGCACAGCGTTGTGAGATGCAGTTTGCGCGAATGATGCAGTTTGCACGAATGATGCAATGTTAAAACACTGATAATAATTGTTGTTGTTGTTATTTACAACATTGGCGAGTGGTATCTGAATCTGGGCTCCAACCCCTCCGCCCCACCCCTTCACTTTTTGCGTTTAGTTTGTTGTCCTGCCCCCGCACCTCCAATTAACACGGTTGGCTACGTACGGTGCGAACGAAGTACTGTCCAGCGCAGTAGAGTGTGGTCAATAACCCCCGTGACGAGGGTAAATATTCATCCAGCAGTGGAGTTGACGAAGAGCTGTGCATTACGGTATTACTGTAATGATGTGGGTCATCATTAGTATATAGCATAGTATGTTACCCGATTAGGACTATCAATCAGATGGAAATTATTATGATTTGGGAGAAATGCTTGCAAAATACCAGTGGTGTCGGACGTACACAGACAGCTTGACTTTTGTTATCCACACTGGGATGGTGACGGCACATTCAGTTTCGCGTCTGCGTCAAAGCACTCATATTCTGTAAGATATACTTTCTAAGTTGTATGTATGTACGGTTGAACTTCTTTCGCGCCGTACGTAGCCAACCACGCCAATCGAAGGTGCGGGGAAAGGACAATAAACTAAACACAAAATAAATGATAATCACCTTCAAAATTACACCAGATATGTGAGATTGCCTAATTTGTGGAACTCCCCTCGTGTTATAATATACACAATCATGCCCAAACTGAGTGTGGCTTATTGAGGGACACCTTTAAACCACACATCATTATTTTTCTGACCTCAATTCGTCACACGAACGACCACCGGTATGGCCATAACAATACCAACGCTGTGCGAAGCGCAGCTCGCCAAAAATAAAAACCCCGCTAATGCCTTTATGATAAACTTGAGCGAGCCATTCACAGTTTCGCTTCGCAACTCTCTTCCTCGTTCGTGTGCAATTCTCAACTTTAAACCCCGCGCACAATGCGGATCGCAAGGGGCAAAGCGCCACCTGGCGGCCCGGCTACATCTCCTGCCGAGTGGCGAGTTTGGCTGGCCACGTACGGCGCGAAAGAAGTTCAACGTATATGCAAGTGATCAGTGCACTTTCACGAGTCGCCACGCTCTACTATACAATACTGCGCGGTCTGTAAAAGGCCCTCCTCGTGGGTGAAGTATTAAAGGAAAATCCATACGGTGAAGAACAGAAGTCAACGGAAGCCCGCAAATGTGTTAAAAAATCATCAATAATAGAGGTTGTTGGGTTAGATCGTGTAAATATATAAATGTGTCGTTAAACCCGCCGCCACCCAACACAGCCAACTAGTAAGGGTTGTCACGTAAACAGAACGTGGCCAATTCGTCACTAGTACAGCACTAACCGGTGTGTTGGAGATCTGGCTGTACGGCTGTCTGGCTGTCGCCTGATGAAGCTAGTTGTAATTACTGGCGAAACGTCGTACTCGGATTGTTAATGTTGTGGCTTGGCTCTCCAACACACCGGTGTGCTGTACTAGTACACTACACTATACACTACACTATACACTACACTATACACTACACTACACACTACACTACACACTAGTGCTGTACTAGTGACGAATTGGCATGTTCTGTTTACGTGACAACCCTTACTAGTTGGCTGTGTTGGGTGGCGGCGGGTTTAACGACACATTTATATATTTACACGATCTAACCCAAAAACCTCTATGGAGGATATTGGTCGCAAAAGCCTACAACGTGTTAAACTGTTAAAGAATGCTTAGTATAATTCCATAGCAGTCATTATAAACCATGATGTTGTCTTAAACAGAGACATCCTCCGAGGAAAGTTAAATAATTAATCAGTCAACACTTTAAAAGCACTGACATTGCAGTGGCACTGCGGTGTTACTGTAAAACACACATGTACTGCTAATTGTAGCCCGTGTACAGATATTCTGGTGTCATTTGCATGTTGTGACTTTCTCCCCGGATGATTCCCTTTAAGCCTTCCATCATCCACCGCCAGAGTGTGGAAAAACAACATCGCCTTTGTGGCCGACGGAGACCTGGTGGCAGGATGGCGACTTAAGTAACAACAAAGACAAAGATCCTCCCCCCGTGTAGCCTTAATAGACTGTTGGGGCAAGTGCTGTTGGCGAGCACCTATGAAGGCCGGCACGGCACACGAGTGGGGTGGGTGGCCAGCACCACGCCAGGCCGCCTTTGTCTCCCCAGTGACGATGTTTTTCCGAGCCACACCAGGTCCTCATTTGAGGCTGAATCGACCTAGGGGAGGCCCCGCACCGGTTCAGATAATCGTCACTGGGTGTTCGTAGCGCGGCGCGCTAACCGCTGCACTACTGCTCTCCAACACCCATGAATAATAAAGTTAGAGTATGAATTATACATTCTCATTGTCCGACAAACAAATGTTAATCGTTCCTTCTACATGAAAATAGATATACGGTATGCACTGCATATTAAATGTCCCCACAAATGTACAAAATATTACTTTAAAATTCATTCCGACGGTGTGGCACTCGACCTAAAATATCTCAGTTCAAATCTTCGCTAAAATATTTGAGATCGCACCATTATTCTATATTGTAAAAGTGCACTTAAAATATGTTTATCGGAAGCCCTTTTTAAAATGCTAAAAATGATTTACCAAAATCTCTGCTTTCTGTTTCACTGACTTACAGCATTAACTAAAATGTTCAGAAAAATTGAAGAGGAAATGGTAATAAAATCACATTACAGCCGACGGGAAACATTGCAATTGTGGAATACCGTACAGTGTTTCAAGAGGGCTTCCTTAGGATAACTGTTTCCTAAATTTACGTTTGACATTGAGGAACAAGTAATTGATTATGTGGCCTCCTAATCAAAAGGCAGGCTGACTTGCAGGGAGAAGTGGGTGTTCTGTTGTTCAATGCTTTCACCTCATGATTTGTATGTCTGGTTTGAATAAAATCACGGTGGCGAGATGTTAACTATCTCGCCTGGTATACAGGAGGTCATGGGTTCCATCCCAACTCTGGCGCCTGTATATTTGGAGTTTGCATGTATTCCTCTCTCCACGTAGTTGTGGATTTTTCTCCGGATCCTCCGCTATTTCCCTCCATATTTAGAAACATTCATTTAGAGTATTTGTCTGCTTTAAATTTCCACGTGATAAGCCACTTCGTTGAGCTATAATTTATGATAAGTTTAGTTGTTTTTAGTTTTAAATCCCAAACTTATATGTCCACTGTGGTGGGGACATTGCCAAAAAGCGCAGACTGAGGAGTGAGGATACATTGCGAGTTTCCATGAGGATCGCGAGAGTAAACCATTTTACATGACTGCCATTAGTGACACCCTGTTTAGAAAACTGCCCTCACAGTTGCTAAATCGTCTCTTTGGACACTTGCCTCAGATAATGGTCCATTTGAGCTAAGAGCCTTGGGGGATTTTCCAAGGCCAATCTGTCATAAAGGGGCCCTGGTGACTATGGAAGTCCCCAAGTGACGAGATTGACTACCAGGCCAGACGAACGGCTGGGCGGCATAGAAAGTGACGCAAATAATTCACGGCAGCTGGGGTTTCGGTCAGTGATGCCCAGAGGGTGGCTATGAAAATCCACCCAGGTCCTTTCACAGACGATAGCCGAAAAGCACCAAACATTTATGAGGCTAGTTGTAATTACTGACGAAACGTCGTACTCGGATTGTAAATGTTGTGGCTTTGCTCTCCAACACACCGGTGTTGCTGTACTAGAAACGAATTGGTACGTTCTGTTCACGGAACAAACCCTTACTAATTGGCAGAGGTGTGGACTCGAGTCATGTGACTTGGACTCGAGTCAGACTCGAGTCATGAATTTGATGACTTGCGACTCGACTTGGACTTGCATAACAATGACTTTGTCCCACCTCTGCTAATTGGCTGTGTCGGGTGGTGGCGGGTTTAACGACATTTATATACTTACGCGATCTAACCGAAAAAAACCTGTATTGTGGAGGTAGTTTATTATTTGCAGTGCAATGTAATTTGTATGTTACAAGTCCTTCCACACACACGATAATGGTCATGCAGCATTTATTTGTCTGTTTGGCTTTTTCTTTTCTCCACAAGTTTCAGGACTCACCGAGCAGCACCTCAACTCCTGTTTTCAAGCCAATGTGGTTGAGTTTATAAGAGACTGACGTTTTATAATGGACAGACATTCTTTAGGCTCCTCACTGAAACCTATTTGAAACCCAATTTCATCTCAAAATGCCTTTTTTAATGCTACGTCTTGCTGATGGATTTCGGAGTAGCTCCAGTTGTATATCTCGAGTGTCGTTGAGGTGGATGGATGGACGGATCTGTAACGAGAGCATTGAGTTAGAATCGCTGAGACCCTGGGTTTGAATCCAAGCAACAACCACCTATGATTAAACTGTACTCTTAAATGCATGAATTTGATGATGTCGGCCAAATCACCAATAACTACACAAACCATCCCACTAAAATAGTTTTCACTTCATTTGGGCCAAATTCCAGCTCTACAAATATTTTTTTCAACCATAATTTGACTCATCCGATAAACATGTTTTTCACCTCATTGCAGGGCATGACGGAAAGTGTTGCCCCCCTCTGGGTGTCGGCGTGAATCAAAGGTCACTTGAAGTGAATCTCAGAAACGTTTGCGAAATCCGCCTCACAAAGGCCGTTCTCGAACGAGCGGGGGGAGGGTGGGGGGAGGTCGCCGCACCGCTCTGCGAGAATTCCAGACGGACACATCGTCCAATAAAATGATACGGAACGCACGTTTGGAATAACGTTTGTAGCCATGGAGTCAACATTGGGGGGGGGACCAAATCTTCCAGGGGGTCTGGGGTCCCCCCCCCCAGAAAAAATAAATAAATTTTGAAACGAATTTCCTGCCATTTCTTGCCGAAAATATCAAAAAAATGCACTAACACATAGGATGGACTTTTTATTTATTTTTTACAATAATGTTTTATAGTGTATTATATTACATTGCTCTGTTTAATCTTTTTTTCTTGTTCTTGTTTCATTGTATGTAATGGCAGAGATTAGGGATTAATAAAGTACAACCACAATCATATAAACAGAAATCTATTTTATAGCAACATATTGGGGGGCGGGGGGCATTTTTTGCATATTTGAATATTGGGGGGGATGTGTCCCCCCTAATATTTATTATAATTACGGCCTTGTAAAAAATGCAACAAAAACATATCCGAGTAGAGTTCGAGCGTGCGTGCAACTGTCCCAATGAAGCAAATCGTGCGGTGAAGTGGGCTGGGCCTGCCTTTGTTCATCATCATGAAAGAGGTGTGCTTTGTATAAACCACGTGAGCCCTCCACACAAACACCATGTATCTAACCATGTTCACAAGCTCGACAAACTGCACTCTGTGTCAACGCGCCGTGTGTATTGCTCGCAGCACAGCTGTTGTGCGTCGTGCAAACGCACGATTCACGCGGACTGTGCACGATACACACACATACAGAGCACGATAAACACACGTACAGCACGTCTGTCAATCCCCTGCTAGGTGAGGGCCTCCCCCATGCCTTGGGGGCCGTCCGAAAATGACGTCACGCGATTTTGGACGATTTTTGACCCCCCCCCCTCGTCACAAAAAGTCAAACCCCCCCTCAAATATGACGTCACAAAGCTCTGCCCCCCGCCCCCCAAAAAGAAATAAAACATGCTTCAAATCGCTTTAAACTATTGTCATTGTAGTGCGTATTTAATGTGGCGCTGCACTCTGATGTCGTAGAAGAAAACATTTATTAAAAAGTCTATTTAATTAAGTAGAACGTGTTGTCTATATTTCTTTAAAGTTGCGCATTTTGATGTGACGTCACATTTCTCAAACCCCCCCCCCCTCGCCACAGATCTCACAAATGTCTGCCCCCCCCCCCCTAGGTGCGTGACGTCATTTATGGACGGCCCCTTGCTAGGTATGGGTAACGTTTGATCATACTTCACCACACTGGTCAGTGCGGGTTAGTGAAGGTGGGGAGGGGCGGTATGGCGGCGGGGGGGGGGTACGACACAACAGATCATTCTGCGTTGCCCCTCGACTGCCGAACAAAGCCTTGGACGGTCGCCCATCCAAGCACTATCCAGGCTCAACCCTTGCTTAGCTTCCGAGATCTGACAAAGGTTGGATGCATTAATTCACGTGTATGCGAAATGAACTGATGATATCGGCAGCACTGCGGAGAGAGCATTTGACTGCTGCAGCAGTTCGTGCTTTTGCAAGAGAAAGTCGCGTTATTTTCAGCTGTTGTTGACATTGCTGGCTGTAAAGCACGCGAATGTATATATGTGGATGTAGACGCATGCACGCACGCTATGCTCTTCATTTGCTCACATTGCGAAGGGCTAAAAGGTGCAGCCTTGCAATTTCTTGCTCACACGACTGCTCGCGCAAGAGCCTCCACTCGAGGGAGCTCTAGAGAATACTTTTTACGGGGTAGTTGGCCTACTCTTCCATGCTGGCCACACGTCGTAGAAAGGGTAAGAGTGGCCACAGTTTACCCCACCACACACGACACGCTAATCGACCGTAGGGTCCTGAATTGCACTGGTGGGTGGACAGAGAAGGGGAGATTTAAGGAACTTGCACCATCGATTCAACAGCCGCGCTGGGAAGATGAACCAGTGACCTCGCGATTGCCAAGACCGGCGTGCCAAACAGCACACGACGGAAGCTTTCAAGATTCACCCCTGGTCACTTGAAAATTCAAAGCGTCGTAGATCCCCCTTTAAGTACACACCCATTATTTTGTAACGATGTGACCCGTGAACATTCGTAACCAATCCGTGGCCGTGGCTCTGTCTGTGTGTGTGTGAGAGCCGTGTTTATTCAGACTCGGGAGAATTTCCCCGGAGATGTGGTGATCTATGTCCTCCACGCGTCCCCACTGTGTAAGCACCAGGGGGTTGGTGTGTAGTGGTCGTGAAATATTGAGTGCTCTTGCTGGGCTGCCGACTGACATGTCATTCCGTTTTAATTTCTGCGGTCCCATCGCACGTGCCTTTGACACGCTGCTCACAGCACGATGTGCAGGCAATGGTGGTGCTTTAAGCCGATTATTGCAGAGAGGACGGAAACCTTTTTTGGCCTCTTGCCTAAAATAAAATCCGAATGGTGTGAACGAATTTATTTATTTGCCAGGTAAGGCCCCCACTGAGCTGTTTCGCTCTCTTTTTCTTCAGAAGCGACCACAAATGATAGCTCAACGACGTGGCTTATCGCGTTGAAATGCATTGCAGCCAAATACTTGAAACGCGTGATGTTGATTCTAAAAGTGGAGGGATAAACCGGAGGACCCGGAGAAAAATCCACACGACCACGGAAAGAGAACATACAAACTACAAATACACAGCAGGCGTCAAGGGTCAGGATCAAACCCATGACCTCCTGTATACCAGGCGAAGTAGTTAACATCTCGCCACCAAATAGGTCTGGAAGCACCCCCCAAGTGTCCTTTTGTTAGATGGCATGGCAGAGACTTGATGTTGGTCCCCATTGCATTTTACATTTCACACGTCACCCTTTTCATGTATAGCCTTATTGTATTGTTGGGCACATGCTTTTGTTTTCATTCACAAATGGTTGCAAGGGAACGCTTAAATCATACGCTCTTCCCATTTATCCCCTGCTGGCTCAGGATAAGCTTAGGTAAGAGTGCACTTCCTTCCATAAAAAACGTAACCCATAATGGAATTTTTATATCGCATTTGGCACCATGTGCTGAACACTTGCGTATACATTTGCTGTGCTTGAACACTTCATCGTACTACGCTGTGTATCATAATATGCATTTACTGACGTATTAGAAGTTACCTTTGGGGTAATTTCATAACCACGCTTGAATTGTAATAATAATCGTTCAATCTCGATTTAAAGCTTTCGTGACTGCAGGGATTCATCTTCTTGGTTCTTTCGGTAAAGTCACGTAGAAGGGAAGTAATAAAATAATACAAATAAAACAATAAAATAATTCTCACGACGTTTCGGCCACAACGCAAGCAGCCGTCCTCAGGTGAAGAACATGTCTGTCGACATGACAGCGTCTGAATGTCTTGTCGACAGACATGTTCTTCACCTGAGGACGGCTGCTTGCGTTGTGGCCGAAACGTCGTGAGAATTATTTTATTGTTTTATTTTTATTTTTTTATTACTTCCCTTCTACGTGACTTTACCGAAAGAACCAAGAAGAATAATCGTTCACTTATACAAAAGCAGAATTCCAATAGCCTGCACGACAGGTGGACGCCATGTGTAACCCTGTGAAAGTGAGGTTCATGTGAACGGTTCGCCCAGAAAGGTAGGTACAGAAATTACATCAGAGGATATATCTATATTTATCGATACAAGAAACAAAAATTCACTGTAATATTGTCAGGTGCAAATAATGACACTCGATTTGTTTCAGTGTTGCTTTCGCATCGGCATGTTTACGCACTGCATCTTAAAAAAAATGTTGCAGCCAGAGGGGGAAAAAACATGTCCTTGTTTCTGTGAACTGCACTTAAAATCCGCGCAACCTATACTAACGGCTACCTATTGGACTGCTTCGTTTCATCATTACCGTGTTCAACCACCGTACTGAATATCAAACACTTCTCTGTTTGCACAGCTCGACTTTGGGATTCCCTCCTATGGTCTGATTTCCCCAGCTGTGACCTTGTTCAATTCAAGCAATGTCTAACCCTTATACCATGAATAGTGCTGTTTGTTGCTGGCTGCTTAACCTTCTGGGCTTTTGTGCTCGGCAACTGTGATACAAAAAAATCATCCATCTTTATTCTTGCAAGAAAATGCATTTCGCAAGCAAATTTCTGTGTACAAATTAAATGATGCAATACAACACATCGCAAGTGCAAGTATTTACAAATGTAGTGGGTAATTACACAGACATGCATAAATTAATAATATAATGCAACTTTAGTCAGATTATATTTAGCTCAGTAGCAAAGAATATTTATTTGTTCACGTGAATCTCATACATCTGGTAATTTCCAACTTTACATAACTACAGCGGACTGGACACATAAAATTATTTAGTCATTCAACCAATGGTGAATTAAGAGTTGTATGTACAAACAGTAAGGGATAACATTGTATGTCTTGATAGTTAGACCATTGATGGTAATGGTGATACTGCATATTTTGAACTTCTCTCGCACCATACGTACTCAACAGTGCTCAAAAAGCTACACGAAATGTTCTTCCTTAATGACACACATTTGGTTATTTGTGGTCATTTGATCAATTAACGGTAAAAACTCTAATTTAAATACTGTACTAAATATTGGTTCCAGTTCGAAAATTCAATGGTACAATATAAAAAAACATTAATTTCCAGATATTAATTTATTTTTTCTGGAATACCAATTTTAAACCCAAGCAAAATAAGACGTATTTTTATACTGGAATCAAACTTTTAACCTCTGCAGTCGTATCAGCCACATGCACTAGTCACCTTACTCCAGTGAAGTACAACACAAGCATCAGCTGATGCACTGGTGAATGTGAAATCCTGGGATTAAACCACTCACAAACATCAAAATCCCTCACCAATGCACACTTCACTCAGGTGAGTTCACTGCAATGGATATGAACAAATCTCAGCATCAGTTAGGAGGAATGTCAATAAAAATTTTCATCACTGGCTTTGTGTTCTGCTCAAGACAAACACTTCGGAATGTACATTTTGTATAATGGACACAACAAACGTTTAATTTCATGTACATTTCACTATCAAAACAACGTAAACAGATGTAACATTAGACCACAAATCCTTTTTTTTATTATCTGCCTGTTAGCTAACATGGAAAGCTCGTTCAACGTCAGCAATAGTATATTTCATATGATGCAGCTTGTGTTGTTGACATGAAGAAAATAACAGTACAATGTTCAGAGAACGGAAAAACATTATAAACGTCTTAGCTACTGTCCAGTTGACAGCTCTTCAAAATCAATATTTCAAATGGCAGCAACTTAAAACGACAAACGTGGACACTCCGCTTTCATGCTTTTAGCGTTCATAAGCACATAAATAGTCAGATGCACAATTGCCAAAGTGTACACCAAGACATTATGGGCAAGAGCAAACACAAATGCATTACCCTCCCGAATACTAAACACATAAGTGCTGCTTCACAGAAGTGCTCTTTCAACATTTAGAACGAAAGTGCTCGACCACAGGCACAGTCATGAGTATTTGTAAATGGAACATTAATTAAGCTCGTTTCAATTTTACTCGCCAAAGCCGCGTGAAATTGGGGGCTGCGTCTCAAATGGAGGCATTCTGGGCTTGAGAAGGGGGCTCCTGCCGTATGCCTCAAGTGTTTAGACAAGAGACGTCATCTCAGACGATGCCAATAACACAATTAGTGCAGTGCCTTGTTAGCCAGTGCAGGTACTCAATATAAATAAGAATGTACATTTAACGTGTAGATTTATATATGCTCCAATTAAGTGGACTGAATGTTATCATTTTAACCACAACATAACTATTAACTGAAATCCTATTTAATACATTTTTATGAATGTTCGTGTCCAAATCACCATAAATACAGCCCAATCTCATCAGATCTAGAAAACCAAGCTGGGTTGAGCTCGGTTCGTAGTAATAGGATGGGCGACCAGCAGAGATTGCCAGGTGATGTCGGCATGGGGCTGCCAGACGGTCAGAAGATTACATGCGACGCGTCAGGCCCTTGTAGACACGACTTTTTTCTGGGTTCTTCAGTTTTTGCCCACGTTAAGCCAACCGCTCATCAACCGTATCTGCCAACCATCCCAATACAGGACCCTCATAAAATGTAAGTAATGTTCTGCAAGTATTTAGTGTTATAATAGGCTTATTATATTTCACCCGTCCATCAATTCTGCCAAGCTAGCACAATTTAACCTTTACAATGAAGATACAGAAATGTAGCAGTGAAAGGCCGACAAAAAATGTATACCGCACCTACGTGGCTATGCTTTTTAACGGAGCTTGGTACTGGCAGCAAATCACAAGTGTCAGTCCAATAAATCGTTCCCGCCCCCTCCCATTTTGAACCTAGCAAGCAGATGGATAAAATGTAAATATTTATAAACTATCTCGATCTGAAGTTTCCGTGACTGCAGGGAACCATACTCTTTGGTTCTTTCGGTAAAGTCACGTAGGTATAAAATAAAATAAATTAAATCACGAAGTTTCGGGCACAACACAAGCGCCCGTCATCAGGTGGGACAACCACAGCAAGAAACATTTGCTGAAGTGGTCAAGAGAACTGCTGCAAAACAAGAGGGTGGAAGCAAGCGGGGCTGGGAAGCTGAAGAACAAGATGCGGAAAAAGAAGCAACAACAAAACGCAATTATGGTTTTACCTATACTCCTGCAGTTGCAGTTCTCCCTTCCCCCGTACTCTCGCTGCCTCACCATTCCTCCCGCCCCACGACCCCCCCCCTCTGCCTCCCCTCCCTGGTCCCCCCCCCCCTCTCTTACTTATATATAACCTCTTGTTTTTCAGCTGTTCTCTTGACCACTTCAGCAATTGTTTCTTGCTGTGGTTGTCCCACCTGATGACGGGCGCTTGTGTTGCGCCCGAAACATCGTGATTTAATTTAATTGATTTTATACCTACGTGACTTTACCGAAAGAACCAAAGAGTATTTATAAACTATATTTTGAAATCCATGTAATCTGCACAAGTCTGTATAATTACCTATCTAAAATTACTGTACACACATACAGCACATTTTAAATAACATTTTAAATAATGCCTGAAGTTCTGCAAGAAGCTCTAACAATTTAAATTCCACTGCGAGCTCATATGGTTAAAACGTTATATTCATTAATTACAAATCCAATAACTCGGGCATAGGCCACTTGTGAAACCAAAATTCATAACAGTTAAAAATTACTTCAAAGCTAAAGTTTGTCCAAAAAACACATCTCGAGTCAAGAGAAAACGCAGAGCAATAAAGCTTCAGGGCACAATTTAAACCAAATAATTGTACATTTCTGACATTTTCACACCTGGTAATCTCTACATTAAATTCTCACAAAAACGAAAGAGCCATGTCGAGTGCATTAAGTAGAAAAATAATATATTATTGTTCTCCGATGTGTGTTCGGGTTGTACCGTATGTTGTCCGGGACCACGTCTGACGTTTCGCTTTACGTACTGGGAGTTCGTTCCCAAAGAAGTTTCAGTTCCTAACGCTGCTGCCAACACGCGAAGCGGACGTCATGCCGAAAACGCGCAACACAACCGGAAAACACATCGGAGAGTGATACAGCACAACTGCAAAAACCTACGCAGTAAGAATATATTATAATCATTTCAAAAGTCGAATTAGAAAAATCTTGGTTTAATACTCGACACATTGTTTTAAGTTTACAAGTTCACAAACCCCCGCCCTTTACTTCTCAAAATATTGCAGAGGCTCCTCTTGACAAGTAGCTAAAGCCCTGCAGCCCCAGCGATGTGAGAAATGTCCGAGCCGTCGCCTCCTCCTCCCATGAGCTGCGATGGCGACAGGGGCGACGCGTGCTGCCCGTGCATCGTGTTGAGGTGCCGCTTGAGGTCCGACGTCTTCCCGAACGCCTTGAGGCAGACGCGGCACACGAAGGGGCGCTCACCGCGGTGCCTCCGCTCGTGGTCCTTGAGGTGTGACTTGTGCTTGAACGCCTTGAGGCAGAGCGGGCACATGAAGGGGCGCTCGTTGGTGTGGACGCGCTCGTGTTTCTTCAGGTCGGGCCCCCGCGCAAACGCCTTGCCGCAGCGCGTGCACGCAAACGGCTTCAGGCCCATGTGCACCTGCTTCAGAGGCCAAACAAAAGCGAGGCAAACACGTGAACTGTTTGCATCTCCAAAGGCGATAGTAGAGGTACCTACACATTACTTAACTTTGAAAAATAAAAAATATCGAACACGGGCAGCTAACCGGAGTGTATCTGGCATGGAGATGGGGAAGCTTTAATTCAGCAGCAGCTGATTAATCATGGCTGATGATTTGGACAGCTCAATTAATGCCAATTTGTATGTACCATGTTACCAATCACTTGTTAGTTTCTGACTAATTATTCTTATCAATAATCTGCTATTAACCACTTTTTCCAATTTGCTCAAGATTATAGTTACTGAATGGGAATTTATCACGATCTCAAAGTCAGAAACAACCCCATAACACCTGAGAATGCATCCTACTGCCTGAGGCTCGGTCTTTTGTAACAAAAACAACTTTTCTATCCGTGGCAATGTCTTCCTCCACCTCTATCCCCACTTTATCATGTCAAGTGCTGGGTATGTCATAAGTGACAAATTAGTACTGAACAAAGTGAGAAAATCCTAATGTTATCAAGTAATGCATCAAATGTGACAATAATTTATTAAAACAGTCATGGTTAATGAGAGACCTTTATTTACCTGGGAAAAGAGTCTTCTTGGTTCTTTCGGTAAAGTCACGTAGAAGGGAAATAATAAAAATAAAACATGTAATATTTGTATTACTTTATTATTTCCCTAAAACATGTTTTATTTTTATTATTTTATTATTTCCCTTCTACGTGACTTTACCGAAAGAACCAAGAAGATGAATCCCTGCAGTCACGAAAGCTTTAAATCGAAAAAATGTCAAGAGTGTTGTGGCCAAATCTTTATTGTGTTTGTGCTGGGGGAAAAACTCAATTGCCACAAAAATCCCACACATGTACTGTATACGAGAGGAGGAAATACATCAAAAATCCACAAATGGGTCAATAACCTAATTCCTTTCTTAAAATTGTCACGTGCCATCTTAGTGAACTGAAGGTAAAAAAAGTAAAAACACAAGCATCCATTTCAAAAACATTGAGGTCTATGTGACCAAAAGGCTTTCCAAGCTAATGTGTTTCAGCTATTGGTCTACAAGGCATTGGTCCAGGTTTTTCTGGCCGATGGCCATACAAATATTTTTTATATATATTAATGACAACTTCTATCGCACCATAACATGGCAAGCCATGTGAAACAAACCCTTGTGCGTTGATTTACATCACACGTTCTGCACTGAATGAAGGCCATTTCGTAAACCTACACCTGGGAACATCACGGACATAGCGACCAACCGCCACCACCTCCAAAGAGCTGCAGCGAGACGTCTACTACCACAGCGATCGTTCGTCAAGACGGCATTGGTACCATGTCCACACTTAACAAGATGCATAACTCAGCTACCCTCAGAGCATCTGGGCACATCCATCAAGGATGATAAAGAGTTCGAAAGAGCCCGGAACCTCTTTCTTAGGAAGTGTGGCGAGGTTGTAAATTGACAGGACCACTTGGCTGTATTCTGTAGTTGCCTCTCAATTTGAAACGTTGCAAGGTATTTTTAGCTGTGGCACCTCTTCCCACCCCACATAAGTATTTGTCACTGAAAAGGCAGGTTTTCATGATGGCAATGGTTAATGAAATAAAGATACTGACTTGCGATGCCTTATCGTTGCACAGAAGCTGGATATAAGCACACCCCTTGGGAGCAAGTCCAGGTGTGCTAATATCAGAAGTGTGCTTGTAACAGAATGTACCCGTTTCCTTTCCCCACCAGTGTAATGTAATGTGTTGCATAAATCATAACGGCGGTTGTATGAGATCTGCTTTATTCAGCTTCTAGTCGGTGTTGTTGCATTGTTGTCATGAATTAAAGTTTACACCAAAACGCTGGCACACCCACTCACCTTCATGTGCTCTCTGAGATGGGGCTGCTGCATGTAGGCCTTGTCGCACATGATGCACGTGAACGGCCGCTCGGCAACATGGTGCTGCTCGTGAGCACGCAGTCTCGGCTCGGACGAGAACGCACGACCGCACTGCTCGCAGAAGTACGTTCCGCCACCACTGCCACCACCGCCGCCGCCGCCACTGCCACCAACACTCACGAAATAGTCCAGGTTCTCTGTGGCCTCCGAGTCCACGGCAGCTTTGCGCAGCGCGTCCATGTCCTCTCCGCCTAGGAAGTCCTGCTCGCTTGGCATCAGGTGGCGGTGGTGGTGGTGGTGGCGTGACTGCTCGGCCACAGAGGCGAGCGCCACAGGGCCGGCGAGGGCTCCCGGTGTGCTGCAGCGGTAGAGGCCGCCACTTACGCCGCACGCGTGCTCGCAGCTGCTGCCATGGCCGCTCACTCCAGAGCCCAGCGATTCGCCAAGGCTGCCCGAGTAGGGCCCATTTACGACGATGGCAGCGGCTCCCTGCCCTTTCTCCGCCTCCAGGCAGTCATGTGAGCGACGCCTGCACGCCAAAGCGACCGACCGTAAAGAAGCGGGCGTGTAATTGTGCACCGATTCGCCGATTGATACACAATATTGACTGATGTGTGTGAGAATTTATAATTTACAATCTATGCAGATTACATGTACGTGGCATGCTGTTACCTTTCAGTGAATCTCAAGCAAAAAAATGTACAGAGGTAGCAACAAAAAAGAAGCAATAATAAAGAGACAAAATAGAATAGATTTCACTTGAATCGTGACCCACAAAGAGTGGCAGTTAATGACATTGCTAGGGGGTGAATCGTTACATGCCTACAACAAAGGTGCATTGTTCTCACAACAGCTCTGCAGCAGCAGTCCAAATACTGTCTCCACCGCACTACTGTGTGATCCGTATTACTGGAGTGACGAAGCACAAAGAACCCAAAAAAAACATTCGTCAATAACACTTCCCTATAACTGCTCTATTCTTATGAAGATATAGGCAGTAGAGTAAATAAAACAACACATTGCAATCATCTGCTGATTGGCAATAACTAGATATGGGTTGCGGTCGAAATGTGGTTTAAATGAAGATGAAATGCGGCAAATAGATTGTATCTTGTAGTTTAGTACCGAGGCTGCGATCGGATTATCCAACACCAATTTAAAGCAATGTTAATGAGAAAAAACCTATAAAAATGTGGTCAAGCACAGGATAGTGAGTTTCATCTCTGTTTAAAAAACAGTGAAACTAAAGCAATACTTCCTTTCATCAACTTAATATATTTTCCAGATTCACAAGACAGCCTAAATTGCAGACAGCAGAGGGCAGTGCAGAATATCCATTGTGCTACTGTACCATACACCCCAGGCTATGCTCCCCACCTTCACCAACCCAAACTGACTAGCGAGAAATATGGTCAAATAACCCGCATGACCGACACGGCGTGGGGGGAGGACCTAATCAAGCAGTGGATTGACAAAGTGCTTTTACTGGATATGAACATGTCACAAGACAGCCGGTAATAAGAACATAACCTAAACGTCCATGGTGCTTTTATAAACATCCCCATTTAGTTGACGTGCCTCTCTCGAACAATTACACTACGCCTGCTGCCATCCCCGTGCATGGCAATGAAACAAATAATTGACTCAATAACATTTTACCAAGAATCTAAAAAGAATAACATGTGAATGCCTCACATGAATGTAACACTGGACATTTATAAATCACCAGTGCTGCTACAACCCAAGTAATGGCTTCCAAATGTTTTGAGGCACAAATTCATGACCAGCTGGTTGATAATACAACTCCAAAATCAGTTGCCACGTTGAGAAAATTCCACAGCTACTTATTATTTTATCGGCATAGCCTGAACTGCAACAAGCCGGAACGAGTGAAATATGGGAAGATATGTTGCGCTATGGCCAACAAAAACAAAACATGAATCTTCACTGTCAACAGATACACGCCTGGTAATCTTCTATCGGTAGGTTTTCTCTATGTCCACTGCATGGAACATACGAAAGTGCACATTAAGCATATCTCCCAAAAGGAACTGCATGCATGAGGCTTAAGAGTGTTGTTAGGGAAATATTTAGTTATTTTAAACAAACGATAAAAAATTGAATCTCACATTGTGGCATAATGCTAGTGAAAATATTTGCTTGAAAGGCAATCTAACATGAACCCAGTGAATCAAGTTTGATTCCCTCCACGGTTTACATCATTGGCGAGGGGTATCTTAACCGGTCCTTAGCACCACCCTTCACCAACCTGCACTGACCAGTGAGCTAAAGTTTGGTCATTTAAACCCCACGACCCACAGCATGAGGAGGCCCTCGTCAAGCAGTGGATTCAATTTCACGTTACATTCCTCAATGTCACTGCATTACAGTATTATGCTCTCACATGTCCTGATACAATTGTACGATGACCTTTATAACCAGGTAAGAGTGCCCAACAGCTCTTACAACCAAAATCTGATTTAGCAAAGTGTTGTAATTTTTTTTTATCAGTGCCTTCATTGTAAATTTTCCCTACATTTCGTGTTGACCGGTACAGCTACCTGCAGGGTGCCATGACGGGCCGGTGGATGCGATCGCTGATGCTGTAGGGGTAGCGCGCTTTTCGTCGTCCCTCCGATGGTGAAACCGGTATGGGTCGCGGAGTGGACCCTGCCACGGACGACGGCATCGGCTGGCAGGAGTGGCCCTCGCACAACGCGCCGCGCTTCTCCGCACAGATCTCATCGACGAAGGCCACGCCGAGCGCCCGCCCGGACGCCACTACCAGCTCGAGGTCCTCGGGCTGGACGCTGATCTCGGCCGTGTACATGTAAGCGAGAACGGCCTCGAACACGGCCGGGCGCACAAAGTCGAGCTGCAGGACAGCCGGCCGATCTGTGCCTGGGTGGCCGCACAGCAGCCTACGGAAGTAAGAGCTGCACGCGGCCAGAACACAGCAGTGCGCGGGGTAACACACGCCCTCGACGATCACCGAGACGTCGCACAGCGCACCGCCCTCCATGCGCTGGTCGTTCAGCAGGCGCAGCAGCGTGCTGGAGTGGCGAGCATCGCGAAAACGCCGGCGTTCAAAGGCTGCCATGGCACCACCCTGTTGCCGCCAACCCTACACCACCAGGTTCCTGCAACAGATGTCTTGGCTTTTAATACAGTAAAGTGTATGGCAGAACCGTGAGAGATGGCTATGATTTGAGGCCTTCAACCAGCAGTGGGCTGATCTTGGCTCATGATGTTGAATGGGAGGATTGGGGAACCGATGGCCCATAGGCCAGACCGCTTCATATGGCCTGCAGCTACATGCGGCCTGACATTGAAAATGGGTCACAAATTATATTTATCACCGCAGGTATCTTAGCCGCGTGCCTACGTTGCAACGGTGACCCGACATCAATGTGTGTAGCAAAGGTAAGCCTTCACCATATTTTGTATTCTTATTGTAGAATTCCAAAATGTGCAGCTTACCAAATATATTTCAAAGTCCTATTTGGCCCTCACGAAGGAAATGTTGCCCCGACTCTTATGCATAGCATGGAATTTATTGCACTTACACAGGCACGGAGGTAGAACTGTCAGCATCGAAAGTTTAGTGTCCAGCAGTGGATTGGGAATGTGTAACACGCCAGAGCTTGGACCAAAGTTGAAGCCATTTGCCAACTAATTGGAAAGGTAAGTACATTAAGTTTACGCATGCTAATGGTTTTTGATATGAAATGCATTTGGCCCCTTTTATGTAGGCTACCAGAACAAATTGACGGTACATTACTTGCAATTAGAAGCGGCCTTTTCAGTTATGCTTAATTACTCAGGCAACTAATTTTTTTAAGTTCAACGTTGCCGTGCATTACTATATTAAGCATAATTGGCATTCTGTCTGTTTATTGTAGTTTTTACAGAGCTGGTCGATTAGGGATGCTAAAGAGTCTTATTGTGTAGACCACGCTTAAAACGGATAAACCTGGTAGTCACAACTCCGATTCCTAACCCAACCAACAGAGCCACTTGGTCAATAAATGAGGTCTTTGACCTCCGTCATGAATGCATGGCTTCAACTTTAGACCCATAAAATTGAAGATCTCACGAGGGTGACCCCGTGACAGTCACACCAAGTCACTTGTGAGGCCCAGCAGCAAAATTCAATGTGGAGAGGAACTTGCAAACGGCACAATATACAAACAGTGCCCTAGATTACATCACAGCTACTAATTCCATGAAATTACAATCCAGCATCAGGAATCTAGTTACTACAGTATTACATGATGGGGGAGTGGTGGCATAGTGGTCTGCACACTGTGGTATCAACTGGAAATCTAAGTTTAATTTCCAGCCACAGCTAACATCAGTGGTGAGTGATATTTAAACCAGTATTGGTCACTCCCTTCACCAACCTGCTGCACTGGCCAGCGTGATGGGAGTACGATACAGGAAAACAACCGCCTTAACCGAAAGGCATTGAATCATAATGAGAATATTTATTTATTTTGGAGGAATCCAATGAGCTACAAAGCTCGTGTTCACAAAGTATCCAGTTGGGGCGGGTCATCTAGTAATGGATTGAAAAAAGGGCTGCACATTAAACATTACATAACATTCGTTAATGCTATTGCATTGGTTTTATGGCTTAGTATTTATGATGTGAATAGATGATGATGTGAATAGATGATGATGTAACCGAATAAGAGCACCCATTGATCCCACAAGGCAATTTTTCTAGGAGACCTGCGATTAAACACGCCTTATTGTGGGAATTGGACAAACATGTCAATGAAAATAAGTCTGGATATTGTGAAGCTTTTACACGCATCAATATCATAAATATAGCAACATTAATATTGCAATGAAGGCATTGCAATTATTCTAGTGTGAACTTCAAGTTGCTATTTTTTTTGGGGTCAGTAAGATTAACACTAGCTTGCATTTATAAACGATATAATGCAAACACATTCAATATCAAACAAAATATTCGCCAAAAGTATTGGACTGTAGCGAACAGGAGGCAAACAGCCTTAGCCCACCAATGTTTTAAACTCAAACTAAACTATATTTTTTACCAGGTAAGGCCCACTGACCTATAATGTATATCTCTTTTTCAGAAGCGGCCCGGCCACAAATTATAGCTCGAAGAAGTAGCTTATCACGTGTGAATAAATAGCAGCCAAATACTCTAAACGCACTTTTTCTAAATGTGGATGGAAAACCTGGAGAAAAATCCACGCGACCGCGGGGAGCTGACGCAAACTCCAAATATACAGCAGTCGTCAGGGTCGGGATCGAACCCACGACCTCCTGTATACCAGGCGAGGTAGTTAACATCTCGCCGCCGTGTTTTTAAAATAACTATCAGACCACCGGACTTTCTGGACCAATATTTGACAGCACAATTTGTTCAGCTGATTCGGCTCAAACAAGGCAAAAACGGCCAAGGGTTTGCTGCATAAACAAATGCTGTTGGGAAACTCTGATCCAGAAGGCCTCTATTTTGAAGGATCTAAGTGTTCTTTATTATTTCATGCCGACAAAATTGAACCTTGTCTCTGCTTTCGTTATCTTAACTTGCATAATAGTCCAAGTTCTAGTCTTGATTCAGAGCACTCGATCCATTACACACACAAACACACCAATATGTACGTATGAAGAAGTGTTACGTATAAACAAAACATAAAAAACATTAACAACCCAGCACAAACCAAATAACCCACAGCAACGGGCAGCACCACGCCCGTCCGCTCGTTTCCAGCCAACCCCTGGCGACAACGGGGTCAGAAGCGAGCTTGGCATGGGCTGACGTCTGTCAGTCAATACACAACACTAACAAACACCACAAACAGTGGCCCGACTATAACACTGACAGAATATTAACTAAAAACAACCAAGACCCGAGCGAGGCCTAGGCGGTGCGTGGGCCCTCACGTCAGCCACGGCAACTTTAACACGCGCGCTGACTTACAACGTTAAGAAGTCGCTCAAGTTGACGACGAGTGTGTTCGACAACACGTGTTTTGTCAGTGTTCGGCAATTGTTTATGCCATGTGGTGTGCTTCTTTATCATAACAGGTACATGCTCACCAGGGTTAAGACTGTTGTGGGAATTTGCATGCAGTCTATCGCAGCCTGTGTGTGTGTGGGACACACGTGAAAGCAGCCTTCATCCAGCAGTGGATTTAACAAAAAGGGCTTCAGATGTACGTGGCGTGTGTTTGTGTACAACACAAGATTGCACGTGGATGCTGTAGATACAACCTATACGTGTTTGTTTTGTTTGCGTGTATGCAAGTGTGTAATGTTTATATGTAACACGTGGGTACTGTATACACATGTTGTACGTGTTGTTGTTGTTGCAAGTGTCTGTATAACGTGTCTAACGTGTGGGTAATGCCTGTATAACCTATGGGTGTGTGATTATAACATGTGCACACTGTAAAAAATGTGTGTACTGTGTCTAACATGTGTGTACTGTGTATATATAACATGTGTGTAATGTGTGTAAGCCTAGATATGTATATGGCAGGACGTGTGTAAATGCGTGTATCTAACACACGTGTGTTCAAATGTGCATATAACAAGTGGTAAAACGTATGTGTGCATAACACTGTTAATGTATTGATATTCTTCGGTCATTATACTATTATTGTGTGTATATTAAAACATAAGTGTATAGTGTCATAATGTTGCTGTTAGTGTATCAATACCCGCGTTATGTTGTACTTGTGTGTTGTGCTATTTCTGTATTACTATAATACATACTCCCTGGTCGTAAAGCTATCACTGTTGTCTACCAGACGTCTATGTGTCGTCCTTAGTGTACCAACACCTACCAGGGTCATCATGTGTAATCAGACAGTCGTCGTTATCTACATGTGTGTGTATATATTGTTACTACTACTTTTAACTAATTCACACGCACACACGCTCTATGTATTATCACACTGCTATCATGGTTAGCCTATCAGCTGGTGATAGCAGCTGACAAAGCGGCAACAAGCAGGCGTGGTGGATGTGATCACTCTACCTGCACGGGGACACGCGGCCTCCTCCCGCGGGCTGGGGGGCGGGCGCGAAACGTCGGGGACGACGCGCCCGGGTCGCGGCTCGGAGGCTGTGAGGCGCCAAGCGACGCGCAGGGCCCTAGAGCCCCGCCCCCATCACAATCCCCCCGCCCCCACCACAATCCCCCCCCCCCCAATACCAGTTCCCCCGCCCCCACCACAATTCTCCCCGCCCCCTCCACAATCCCCCCCGCCCCCATCACAATCCCCCCCGCCCCCTCCACAATTCCCCCCGCCCCCTCCACAATTCCCCCCGCCCCAATTCCCCACCCCCCGCCTCCATTCCCTCCCCCCGCCCCTATTCCCGCCTCCTTGGCCCTTAACTTTGCCCCCAACCCTCCACCCCGCCCGGCCCCGAGAGTGCGCCCCTCCCTCCCTCCCTCTTGATTATTCATGCCCCGCCCCTCTCCCCCCGAGTCCAGAGTCCCGCTCGCTCCCTTTGCTCGCTTCCTCTGCCGCCCTCACCCCGCCCCTCCCCTCCACCATCCACCGCTCTTTAGCCCCGCCCCCTTCATTATACCCCCGCCCTCTACGATCATTTAACCCCCGCCCCTTCCCCCCCACCCTTTCTCTCGCCCCCTCCCCACCGGCCCCGCCCCGCCCGTTTGTCGCGCGACTCAACTCCACACGCCCTCCCCTCTCTCCTTCCTCACCCCTCCCCTCAACCCCCCGCCCCTCCGCTCACACGGGGGGGGGGGGGTGCCCAGACGCTCCCTGCGCGTGACAAGAAAAGAGCGAGCACGCGCGCGCGCCCCGTGACCAACGTTGCCAGGGCAACAGGCGCCCCGGTTAACCCGAACGGAATACCGAAATTAGGGTTATAGAAAACGCGAAACAACGCGATCCACGTACCGTCACCAGAAACCCTAAATGCTACCGAATACTTGCATCTAACTCCGGCCAAGAGGGAGGTCGGCCCCTTCTCCCGTGCTGCCTGCATTGTCCGAAAAGGGCCACATCTCCATTTAATGCGACTTTCAGACAAATGCTGTCAATTACATTGCAAATGCTGAACTACATATTTTATTCACAATAATTTTAACTTGCAACGCAAACTATTCTCACAACTGAGGCGTGAAAAACCATGCTAGAAGGCAGCCAGGTGGTGCAACAATTTCCCAAGCTCTGCGGTCCTGTTTATATTAAGGTGTTATCGGCCAATTTGGAAGAAAACAGAGAACCTGGAGAAAACCCACGCATACAGATGGAACAGGTTCAGCTTAGTCCACATGTCCCGTACTGCCTTTTAGCAAACCAGGGTATAATGTGGCACGTCGACACCCGTGGGAAGGGAGTTTCAAAACATTATGCATTAACCCTCACCTCCACAGTGCTGGGTTACAGGTGTGCACCACCACAAACTTTATTGGTCTACTTCAATAGAGGGCTCTTTGGATATCTGCCATTGGAACATGGGCATTTCCACCACCTAACCATATGAAACAAAATAAACATACCATATTCGTCATCAACACTGCCTTATTAATACCAAAGATGAAATAAAAGTTACAATTAATGGTTACAATTTTAAATCTTCAGTTACAAGGCAGTGTTAATGACGTATTTGGTGCTTAATTTCTGTGTACAACTGCCAATGTCGTTCCTTGATTTTTTTGTAAACACCATTATCCATAGTAATGGGTTTTTACCCTTTTATCTGGTACAAAAACTGACACCTTTATACAGGGGATCATGTTTGCAATAACCACAACACAAGCAGTCAAAATGCAAACAAAAATAAACAACTCTGATAATGATAATGATATGCACTGTCCTTGAAGTTGATTGGTCCACACCCGAGACAGCTTTTCTTAGAGCCTAGTCTCCATTGGTGTTGGACCAGATGACGCCAAAAGGCGTACAACTCAAAAACAGCGCACTAAAAGGGTAAAAACCTATTACCTATTACTATATTTGCTACTGGTAAAGGAGGTCTCATAGTGTAAACCATTATCCATATTAATTGCATAATGATAAGAATGTATGAGCATACTAAAAAACACACCTTCTAGACCATCAACTATAACCAATGTGAACTTTTAACCTTCAACAGAGGCATTGAAGTAAAAGACAGCAACATCAACTGAACCCAATTCCTGGATTAACGATCTGGGCACAGTCTGATAAGGTGATATTCATCCAGCTAGATGAAAGAAGACCTTTGGCCACGTGCCCATATCCAAGGCAGGAGATGAGTACGGTACTGACCATCGTTATACAAAGCATGGGGCATATAAATTGAGTTGGCTTTTGTTGCATTAAAGCTGCTGCTTTAAGCCTACACGATGGAATCGACATCATCAGGAACAATGTAAATTGGGCACCCACATCGATACCGTCAACGTCATATTAAAAGTGGCATACTAAAATAGCAGACCTTGAAGATCAGTATCAACTGCCTAATCGCTGTGGGATCTTGCAGAAGAAAGAAAGTGATGGTAAAGTCTTTGCGGCATCAATTGCATTGGCTTTCATGACCTTTAAAACTTACTTTCCTGAAGAGTCGATATGATGATTCTGGTTAACACGTAGCCCACAAACCTTTATTATGAATGATGCTTCTGTTTTGTATTTGTTCCCTCATCCATGGGTTCCTATTTATATCTTTCAGTGTAATTTCAAGCACACATATCTTATTTTTTTTCTGAGTGTACTTTTTCAGATTCTGATCCATATCTCATTTCAGGTAATTTTCACTGAGTGCTAAAGTTCTTCTTTAGGCCCATTGGTTTGTTGCTTTACATGATTGAAATTACAGCTTTTAATAACACTTTATATAGTACATATTCACTTTCTTTATTTAATGCTTTTCACGCCAATCTATATCAACAATAGCCTTAGGTAATCGTATTTTGCTGTTTTCTAGTATTATCCCTCCAACAATTATTGCTTTTTATAAAATTGTTGTACATGACTTATGCTTTGCTCATATATATTTACCCCAACTCTGTGGCATTTTTTTGTTAAGGTATTCCATAATTTTCCATAGTTCATTTAAATTGTTGTTATCATGACTATTTCCTCATCAAATCTGAGATGGCTTTTCCTTTCTCCATTAATGTTCATCCAGTACGGTACTCTTTCTATTTCTCAAATTTAATCTTCAGAATAACTTTGCTAATGTTGTGATAGATAATATTGGTAAGGGCATATCTCATTGCCTAACTGATTTTCTGGCTTGTATTTTTTGTGATCTTCATACAATATTATTGTAAAAGTTCCCTCTTTGTAAACGGTCCCTATATTTTCTATATGTTTTCATGAAGGCCTTGGTTTTTGTGACCTTGGATGACTGCATAAATTTCCAATGCGTCGAATTGCCTTTTCATATTCTGCAAATTCTAGTAATGATATATTAAATTAATTTGTCTTTTCCGGAATCTGAATGACAGTCTGTATGTAGTGGATGGTAAAGCAATTTTTCGAAACCTTGTCTGCTAACATGGTAGTGTTCGACTTGCAGCATCACGAAGGATGGCAACGGCTTGGGGAGACCTTCACCTAGCAGTGCATCGACGATGGCTGATGATGCTAATGAAGATCTGCTTGATTTTATGTGGTTAAAGGTACCATCTGATACTTTATCTATATGGCATTCATCTAACATTGTTACCCCTTTGAGCTCAGCTGTTTCAGAGCCCCGGTTTCAGTCCCCCCGCCCACACACTGACCATTACAAGTGAGCAGTAAATTATTTACTCTGTGTACAAGAGTCGGGGTGAGGGCAACACTGGGGTTACCCCGAGGCAATGGTTGTCTCAACTAGGGGTCTGTGATTACAGCAAATCCTCACTGGGGCACTTTTGGCTCTTCCGTGGCTGTCGGCAGATGTCGCTTTGTCTCTGTTATTACTGGTTCACACTTTATAATATCTTCGTGTTAAAATTTATAAGCCACCTAAAAGCCCTTAATGGGGATCCTTCAGTGTTTGATAGTAAATGCCTGGAGGGCATTACGCGACCCTCTCTCCACAGTTCATTTGTTTCAATTACTAGAGAAGCATTGTTTATAAGCATCGCTATAAATCGGCCAAAATAATTAACACATACTCTACAAACATTATGCTAATTGCAGTGCACTTAGTTCGTGAAGAGAATTGAACACTAAATCATGACATAGATTACTGTACAATATTTCTTTATCTCTCTACGATAAAAGTACATAAACCACATACATTACGTAGTGTAATACAATTGAATTGTGCAACATACCTAACAAATACTTATATTGAGCAATAATGCTAATTATGAAAAGGACCGCTCAACTCACCAAGGCCATGGTCATATATCGAGCAAGATTTAACTGAAGCTGTGTTAAGGATTATCCACAATTGAGGAGACAGCAAAGCAACATCACAATATATGGCTTTAACATTCCATAGAAAGTGACGGGAGCAAATTGCTCCAATGTGAAAGTAAAACCCCGTAATCTTGCATATGGTATATGAGATCAGAAGCACTTTCCCTATTGTTACAGACATTTAGAGTTATGATGGAGTGGTAGTGCAAATATTAACAAAGGAGCAAGGGGAAAATATCTTCCTGTAATTTATAAGTTATGCAGCCTTGCATACAAATTATAAAGGAGTGGTGCCAAGTGCTGCATTTGGCACTGATTACAGCGTGCGGTCTACTTAAAAACGCCTGTTTATGTTAATAAGGCTGGGAGGCTCAGGGCTAAGAATATTGAGTTAGCAACACTGCAATCTTGAGTGTGAATATGGGTTTGTCCGCCTATGATCAAACCAGGCTCAGTTTAACACTTCAATGGGCTTTGCCTGGTAGGATGGGGATGCAGTGATTTTGCTGTGACGGTTCCACCTGAAGACGGAGGCTTGTGTTGCCTCCGAAACATCGTGATTTAATTTATTTGTTTTCTTTTTTAACCTACGTGACTTTACCGAAATAAACCAAAGAGTATGTATCCTTGCAGTCACGAAAGCTTCAAATCTAGAAACGATGGGGATGGTTTAGTTTTATTTGTATGTTTTGGTGATTTGCTTACCTTTCTTGTACTTTGCACTCCTATCGTGAATTGTTTGTTGTAACATTCTTACCCGCCCCTGCTGGACATCTGTGAAAAGCGCTTCATAGATTATCGGATTCCTCCAGTATAAATACATAATCTGATTCCGAGAAGTTAATATCCTCGGCCCAGTTTTCACTTAATTTGGCTAAATACCAGCTGTGAAAGTAATTTTTTTTATTTGATTGAAATGCAGCAAACATTTTTCTGTCGTACGGTGTATGGGAAAGTGCATACCGTAGTGTGTGGATAAATAAATATCACTTGAAGTGAACTCAAAAGCAGTTCAATATTTCCTTCCTAACCCAAACTCGAACACATTGTGGTTGCACAGCTATGCCTGTTCGAATGGATACTGCCTCGTGCTATGATGCCGAAAGCAAAACTGAAAGCAAACTGTGGAAAACACAAAAAAAGTAAACAAAGAAAATTGGTCTGGATGACTGGGTGGTTCAGAGGTCACAGAGCTGAGCCGGCACCACTGAGATTCTGGGTTTAAATCCAAACAGCCTGCCGTGATTAATTAAATCAGGTTTTTAAAGTTTTCGGGAGCTCATCATCTCAACCCAGTCAACAATTACTTCACAAAAAAGAAATCACTTTAAATATGATTTCGCATTTCATTTAGCTAAATTCAAGGTCGGATCATTGAAAATACTGGGTTGACTGTTACGTGACGTACACTTCTCTTCGTGGTAGGGCAGATGGGAGAGTGTTGCCTACTCGTGTGAATAATATGTCACTTTCAGAAGCAGTGCTGATATATCCTACCACGAGCTGTTCTAGAACAAGGGGCGATGCACTGCGCTGCGAGTTCCCAAAATACTGTTTGTTTCATGCCATGGCGTAGACAGCACTGTGAGGATACAATTTGGGTAAAGAAAAACGACCCCATCACATGACATCACGATTCATTTGGTGATAAAATCCCAAATTTCAAAGACATCGCATACAATTTATACAGGTGTATGGGACGCCGATATATGTCTCAGTGGCATAAAAGGACAAGGTGCAGCCCAACATTTTCATGCTCATCTAAAGTGGCATCTGACCGGGTTAAATAAAGCTCATCAATCAAGACAAAGATCTCCCCATATAGCCTTAACAGACTGTTCGGGCAAGTGCTGTTAGCGAGTACCTATGAAGGACACACGAGTGGGTGGTGTGGGCAACACCACGCCCGGCCGCCTTTGTCTCCCTAGAGGTGATGGTTAAACATGGCACCAGGTACTCATTTGAGGCTGAGTCGACCTAGGAGAGGCCCAGGACCGGTTCAAATAATCGTCACTGGTGTTGGCCGTGAGCGGGAATCAAACCCGGCCGCCAGATTCGTAGCGCAGCGCGCTAACCTCTACACTACCTCTCCCCACAATCACACAGACGCACACAGGCACACGCATGGGATGCTGGAATGAATAAACACACAGCTGATCCGGTGAACGTTGACCCCTAGAGTGGGCGTGGTCTCGCAACGCCCCTCGCTCTCATTGGCCAATGGCCTTGGCGTTGGCGCCACATGGAGCGCACGTGTTGGGCACGACCGTAGGCATTTAAACTCTCGGCTGAGGCTGCGCGTTTCAAGTTGCTCGGGACTCCCCATTTGAACAACAACGGCAATTGTAATAGCCCAACAACAGCACGCTACTTTGTGCACAGATGGCGTGCAGCGGCGTCCTGCTGGTGCTGGAGAACTACATCAATGGCGAGTTCGTGGCCAGCGAGACGCACGTGGACTCGTTTGAACCATCATCCGGCATGGTGTACTGCCGAGTCCCTGACAGCGGCGAAGCCGAGGTGTGTGTGCGCGTAATGTTATTGTTGTCTTTGTGGGGAGCCGTAGTGTAGCCCTGAACATACTTGTTTATGCAACCGCCGGTGGAAGGGATTCCAAATGCAGGAAATTTGGCCTACTCTTCCACGTGGACACACGGGAGGATTAAAAAAGCAACTGGCCATTTTATCTGCCACGCGAGTCGAACGAACCAGCGACTTTTGGCTTCAAATTTCATTGTTGCCTCCCATTAGAGCTGAATTCTAGTACGTTACGAGTTTGACTTTAAAGCCATCTTTCTCAAATGTGTTTGGCTCGCGGACGATCTGGCCGATGCAAACATTTCCGCGGACCACCCGACCCCTCGCCCCTGATGACAAAACGCATTCACTTCTCTCTAAATACCAGTGAAAATTATTCGTATTACCCGTACGTGTAAACTTTTTTTTAACGCAGCTATACGTTTTTTATGGGGGGGGGGGGCATTTAGACCATATGGCGAGGGTAGCTTAATCTGGGTAGTTACATTTTTTATGTAAATATCATAAGTCAAAGCTTAATGTCCAAAATAACAGGTCATTATGTCTGGCTCAACCTCCACTTGCATCACCGTTCGCGGACCCAACCTTGAAGGTCCGTGTCCACTGGTGGCCCAGGCGCCCACACTTTGAGAGCACGCCACTGCTTTAAACAACACGCAGTGTACGCTGTGGCATGACGGTGGCATGACATCCCCTCTCGCTGCCGTGGCGAGCAGGTGAACGCCGCGGTGGAAGCGGCGAAGCGCGCCTTCCCGGCGTGGGCTGCCACGAGTCCTCTGGAGCGCGGCAGGATCCTCACCAGGCTCGCCGAGCTCATCGAGTCCCGGCTGGAGGAGCTGGCAAGAGCAGAGTCCCACGACCAGGGTATGCCTGTTACCTCTCGTCCACTTGACAACCGAGCCACGTCGTTTTCATGCCTTGCCAGCCATGCACGGCTCAGGAGGCATCAGGTTGTTTCACCCTGCGCTCGCTCGCAGTGTTTGGTCCGGAGCTAGATTCAGATGTCTTTGTGGAGCCAATGTTTCACAGTTTGGTTCTGGCTCGGCTCGGTAAATTGCCAGTGGGAAAACCCACCCTTGCCACGAGAGCCCCGCACTGGCGTGGCTCAGATGCGCCAGTGGAAAAGGGATGTGTGTGATTCGAGCCATGCTGCACTGATACCCAGTTTTCATGGGCAGCAGTCGCTGTTCTTTTCCCTAAATATGACTGATGAAGACTTTAAAGATAAATTCTTGCCAGTCAAAGATCAGTCGGAGTGCATTTCTGATGAAATGAAAGTCCAATGAAGTGTAATATTAACTACGCCAGACACAAACTTGATTTGAAGCTTTCGTGACTGCAGGAATTGCTCTTTGATTCTTTCGGTAAGTCACGTGGAAAGAAAATCAATTAAAAAATAGAATACGTCGTTTTGATTGCAACACAAGCAGTCGTCATCAGGTAGAACTAAATTTTAGAGAGAGACAAAACACAGACACGGAGACACACAGACACACAAGCAGAGAGCGACAACACAGAGACACACAGAGATAGACACACAACATAGATACACAGAGACCCAATGCCTCTGTGTCGAGGCCATAAATAGAGAGGGGGGGGGGGTCTTTGTGTGTCTATGTTGTGTGTCTCTCTCTCTGTGTGTCTCTGTGTTGTCTCTCTCAGCTTGTGTATCTGTCTGTGTGTCTGTGTTTTGTCTCTCTCTCAAATTTAGTTATACCTGATGACGACTGCTTGTGTTGCAATCGAAACGTCGTATTCTACGATTCCAGATACCTACAACTTTATTTTTGTTCGACATGTGTAATGATGTATTACTGCTCAGCCTGGATTCTGACGGAGAGACTTTCATCTAGCCCACAAAGCGAAATCGGCCTGCAGCATTTGGGCTTTAGCACAATGTCAGTTGAATAAAAAAATATATGGAAATGCGGGGCCACGGGTGCAACTACAATACTGTAAAAAAAATTAAGAATACTTTGATACTGGCAAAAAGGTTATATTCGAGTACTGTACATATTCGAGTTCTGTGGCTCATGGAAACCTATTTAATTATATATCATACTAGTTTATTATGGGAGATATCCTCCATGATTGGAAATGCTCACCCCCAAATTAGCTTGGCTTCCAAGAGGCGTTGCTGAATTAATAGTGCGTTATTGGAGTGTGCATTGTATCGATTATAACACAGCATTCTGTGTATATCGGCAATGCTCTTTAATGTGAGCAGTCGCTGCATAACTATTAACATTAACAAAGACAATTTCTATTGCACCGTAGAATGGCAAGCCATAGTACGGGTTTTGCCACGTGATGGTAATGTATTATATATACTGATGATGCTCGTGTCGTTGGGGTTTATCATTAAACAGTACTGTACATATATTATGCAAAGCAGGACTTGCCTGCTTGCATGCAAATTAGTTTTGCATTCACAAAATGTTAACCTTTCACAAATGCTAACATTTTGACGCTTTGAAAATGGGCACTCGCATGTTTTGTGAATAGATGAGGTTTCGTGGCTCATCCAAGTGATTGCATATCATTTATAACTGCTTGTGGGCAGTGCCAATATTTGAATGTTTGTAAGCCTACCAAATTTGTTTTAAAAATTTGAAATGTTATTGTAACAAGCGTCACTGGCAGATACATTTGAGCAAATTTTCAATTTCCAATTTGTTTTCGAACGTTCATTAAAAACTTGCTCGTTTGTAATTGTTGTACTGCATCGACTATGAATGCTTTATTTATTTATTTACACGCTTTTATTTAACTCACTCTCTCTGTTGTCATATCCTCAAATCTTGTAACTCTATTTCAACCGTCTTCCCAATGTCGTATCGACTGCAAACTTGGTATAGGTATGTCATACTGATGACAATACTATATTCTATCATTAAAATTTAAAAATATATATTTAAAAAAATATTTTTTACGGGTCTAATTGTCCACGCTCAACTCACGTTGGCTGTAAATCACCATGGTCCCTTACGTTATGGAGTCGTGGAGTTCTGCCATTACGAGTACGGTACATTTCATTAAAGCGTGTTTAAAAAAAGTATTTTTTAATATTTTATGACAATAACATTTGGCTCCACTAATGTTTCTGTTTCCAGGCCCGTACAATAGAGTAACTGGAAAAACAGTTTTTGCACAAGAGGCGTTGCATAAACAATATACAATTTTTTCGTGTTTGGTTGTCCTTCCCCCACACCTCCGATCAGCACGGTTGGCTTTGTAGGGTGCGAAAGAAGTTAAACATACTATGATTTTTTTCTGAGCTGTTTGTGCACACAGATTGCCGAATGATAAACAATGTTAAGTAAACAATTCTTTTAACTCCGTGCATGCTGGCTAAGGCATTCCTGAGTATTGGAGAACAGTGTTTAACCCTGGTGCGTAAACCAGCAGATAATATATTTCGCCGTATTACAGTTACAGAAACTTATTATGTAAAAAAGGAGCAGTGTAGTCTTCAAGATCGGGATCTTGGGCCCTGTTTTGTCTCACTGACTTCACCTGTTTAGCAGTGGTAGTTGAAATTGCGGCAACTTATACCTGGACAAACATTTTTTAATTCTCTCACAGTTGGACAAAAAATACTTGACCCCAATTTAACATTAAAGTGCGATTTCATTAATCTGTCACACACAATCCCACCCCCCCTCTTAATACCGAGCTGATTTAATTATGTAAGTTTATCCATTCAATAAATTATAGAGTGAAACCGCTCTTATCTGTGGAGATATGGGGTGTGTGCTCTTCACAGCTCCTGTCATCCTTGTTTATCTACTTTAAACCCTGTTTTCTGTGCAAACGTCTGAATAAATGCAGACAATGAGTGATTTGCCCCTTGAGTGTGATGTGATATCTACCATTGACATCACCACTGTCACTATCTTTATCAAGATCATCTTAGTCATGTCATCATCCCCCATTTGTCTAGTGACTGCTAGTAAGAAGACTGCTCATGCTGTCGCTGTTCTCAATGGTTCTGCGACGCAAAACTCCGTCTCACCTTTACACACGAGTCGCCTTCGTTGCTGTGTCTCTGCAGTAGTCGCTATCGGTGCATTTTCTTCATCGGCAAAGTATCTATTAATCGCAGACTTTTGCCAGCGCTGGAAATATTTTAGTGTGCCGTGGATGAATATGGATATAAATCTCCCCCCCCCCCACCCGCTTATCTGTGAAATGGCCACGAATAACAGAAAATAAATGTCCTTTATAATAGGAGTTTCTACTGATAGATTTTGGCCATGGAAAACAGATATCGTGCGTAATCGGGTTGCTGATCATTTTTGAGTGCCATTGTTTATACTGTATACTGTATACTCTCTATACAGTATGAAGTGCATACAGTGGTGCTCATCTGATTAAAATATTGTTTTGCAATCACTGTACTGTGCCACTTTCATAAACCATCGGATAGGTTTTATTTATAACTTGATGAAAGTCCGTGAGTGTGCAGTAATGGAAAACAGACCTTTGTGTTTTGACATTCAGATCTGCCCTTGACTCTGACACAATAAATTAAATAATGATTGCAGTGCTGCCTTATGAGTGCTGGCCTCATCCCAAATGTCAGGGCATGTTATCTGGCCAAACTAAAGGCTCTGGTAGCATCAATAGGCATGGGGCTTCACTAACAATGGAGTTGGAGGATATTTTTTATTAATTCTGTTCCATTTCTCGATATGTATCAATATTGTGCTATCGGCATCGTGTCCTGAGACAAAAGAGTCCATTGGGAATACTTGCAGAGCAATGCATCATCACACCCTAGAGAATGGTTCGTGGAAGGAGATATGACAGAACCTCGACTGAATCTCAAGTGACCTCTGATCCATACTTAGGAGCAGCAATTCCCCCCCTTCCTTTCTCCAGAAAGAAATGTTAATCACTTGACATTCTGTTTTTTTTCTTCTCAGAGCTGGAAGGTAGTTGAATCAAGCACAAAACCAATGCAACATTATTATTATATGCAATCATTCCAGACCAAAACTATCAACTCATTACAATTGCGAACCTGGGATAATCAAAGCGGCTGACCCGATTGAGTCCAGAGTGTCAGTAGTGCCCACTTGGCCCTCTTGTCTGTTGAAACTCTTACAATCTCGGTGTACAGTAGCCATGTATCGCAATGATGAAATGAAACAATCGGTTCCACTTATGTTACACTCATCAAAGCTGTGTGTGTTAGAATTAATTACATAATACATTAATGTTGGGGTGCAGTAGTGTTAAGTGCTCCAGTGGCGAGATGTTAACTACCTTGCCTGGTATACAGGAGGTTGTGGGTACGATCCTAACCCTGACACCTGCATATTTCGAGGTTGTGTGTTCTCTCTCTCCCTAAAATGCTTTTAGAATATTTGGCTGCTATAAATTTCCACATGATAAACGACTTTGTTGGGCTATCATTTGTGGCCAGGTTGCTTATTAAAAAGAGCTATATAGCTCAGTGGGCCTTACCTGATAAAATAAAAATTGTTTTTTTAGTAGTTCGTTTTTAAGTGCTCCGCTCATAAAATGTTGTTGGTTGTCTGAGAAATATATTGTGAATTTTAAGTTGGTGTGCTACTTACTACCTTTATGCTGTGCTCTGCTCAATCGTGCTTCTTCATTCTGTTTGCGCTGCAGGGGTTGTGTCGTACGCTTGTGCGAAAGGCGTGATACTGAGTACCAAACGATTGCACGTCGCCCTAACCGGTCGACTCTGAGCGTCCTTCGCTGTCATTGCAGGAAAAACACTGGAACACGCAAGAACAGTGGACATCCCGCGCGCCGCGTACAACTTCAGGTTCTTCGCGTCCGCCGTGCAGCACTACACCAATGAGTGCACGCAGGCTGACCACATGGGCTGCATGCACTACACGGTGCGCAGTCCCGTTGGAGTGGGTACGTAACCGCGTGGCGCGAAACATTTGCAGGACATTGCACGCACGGACAGCAAGCAAGTTTGCGAGCGAGCCGCAGTGCTTCATGTTTGGGGCATTGAGTTCATTCTTAACTGGGAACACCGGGCATGATGTCGTAGTCGGTCACGTTGGCACGGTGATAACTGCTATTACTCGATCGTGTATCGTTTTGTCGTTTGGCATTGTACTATGTTTTTTATACTATCATAAACTCGTGAATATGTTTTCGGAGAGCAAAACTGGTTTTTGGTAATGCGATTGTACGTTATGGATATCAATTGACTTTCATAAAACTGTATAGTATAAAATTTCCGCTGGTGATGTTAGCCAATTGCATATTCGTATTAGTCTGCATATACAAAGTGTCGTGAGTTTGTTTTGTATAAAGCCACTGGGTGAATCTAAGTTTGTTTTACTTTTAATGTTTTTTCCACACAATGGAAATTAGATCTGAATATTGGTGTTAAGTGTGGTGAACATATAAAATATCTTGATTCTTACATTTTGAAAATAGAAACAATTTTAAAATTACTTTGATGTCCCACACAAAGACTGTTGATTATTGGAATAAAATTAAACATTATTTGAGGACAATGTTTTGCTTTTATTGTGGAACAAAACAGTGGCACCAATGTTGAGTGCTTACATCAGAAGAATGAATCGGCTGTAATATAACATTCCCAGCGAAGCGTCAAGTACAAGACTTGCACCTCCTGCCATACTGAGCTCCGGCACACTGCGAAAACTGGCCACTTTACTTTGCCCCCATACGCGTGTGGGCTCACGTACTGAACCTTTGTAGGTCGACAAATAATGAGCTTGTTTGGTGTGCACGTGCTTTGCCAGTTGGGCTGATCAGCCCGTGGAACCTGCCGTTGTACCTGCTCACGTGGAAAATCGCTCCAGCCATAGCCCTGGGAAACACGGTGGTTGCCAAGCCCAGCGAGTTGACCTCTGTGACCGCATGGATGTTCTGCATGCTGCTCAAGGAGGCTGGTGAGGTGGCCTTTTACATCTTTCTTGTTGTGAAAAATCTATAACTTTGCACATTTCTTGTAATAGCCGTTACATTTACCCGATGCTATTCCGGTTGTGCTATTGGCTAAAATTTAGTTTTTATGTTACGTTAAATTTGTTTTATTTTACCAGTTAAAGCCAACTGAGCTATGTAGCTCTTTTTCAGAAGTGACCTGGTCGAAAATGATCACTAGATGAAGTGGCTTATCATGTGGAAATTCATAGCAGCTAAACACTCTGGCATCGTTTCACGAGTAGACATTGCATCGTCATCCCTGTCAACGATGAACGTCCGTTAATGGAAGCTGCATTTTGTTGAATAATCACAGCTACTATAAAGCCGAATATACGTTATGGTCAGTTGTACATATCTTTGGTCAGTTTTGATGATGCGACAACTTGACTCTTGTATACTACGTTAAAACTCTAAGAAAAGAATAAGGGTCTCATTCTTGATTGCCATACTACAGCGAGAGAGATTCTTATGTTACGAATCAATGCAGTTCACATTATGTTCCTGTGCTAATTGCTGAACATGTAATCCATGGAGACTGGAAAATTGGAGGTTATTAACGGTTTGCTATACAAATGCACAACTATTTTAATGATATCGCCTGTGTAAAATTAACGGAGTCAGTCGGTAAAACTGTTAATGATAATCTTAATTTTAGAACTTTCGTGACTGCAGGAATTATTATTTGTTTCTTTCGGTTAAGTCACGTCTAAAGATAAAATAATAAATTAAATTAAATAATAGAATACGACGTTTCGATTGCAACACAAGCAATCATCATCAGGTATAATGAAATAGCGACATAAAATCTAACCAGAAAACTATAGACAGACATATTAGCAGACAGATATCACCAAGATACATAGCGAGAGCAACACAGGTAACAGAGAGGGGTGATCGTCTCTGTGTGGTGGCCTTAAATAGACAGAGGGGGGGGCGGAGGCAGAGAGAGGGAGGAGGGTTAGAGAAAAAATTAGCATATCAATGAGTGGTCAACAGACGTGGTGCTGCGAATGCGATGGCACGGCAAGCAAGCCTGAAAATCAGGAGAAGGACACACTAAAATTAAATAACCTAGTAAAATATCGAAATGTAATGTAATACAACACAGAGGGTCGGTCAACACACAATTAACGCATAGCCTGGTTGATTACGTATTTCAAAGATTGCTAAGTTAGAATTTAAGTGTGAACAATCTAAAGAGAGGACACAGGCAGAGAAAACAAGTCGCCAGAGAGAGAGAAAAAAGATAAGCTTAAAACTTCCCCGTAGAAGTGGTTCAATCTTAATTTTAGAACTTTCGTGACTGCAGGAATTATTATTTGTTTCTTTCGGTTAAGTCACGTCTAAAGATAAAATAATAAATTAAATTAAATAATAGAATACGACGTTTCGATTGCAACACAAGCAATCATCATCAGGTATAATGAAATAGCGACATAAAATCTAACCAGAAAACTATAGACAGACATGCCGTGCCATCGCATTCGCAGCACCACGTCTGTTGACCACTCATTGATATGCTAATTTTTTCTCTAACCCTCCTCCCTCTCTCTGCCTCCGCCCCCCCTCTGTCTATTTAAGGCCACCACACAGAGACGATCACCCCTCTCTGTCACCTGTGTTGCTCTCGCTATGTATCTTGGTGATATCTGTCTGCTAATATGTCTGTCTATAGTTTTCTGGTTAGATTTTATGTCGCTATTTCATTATACCTGATGATGATTGCTTGTGTTGCAATCGAAACGTCGTATTCTATTATTTAATTTAATTTATTATTTTATCTTTAGACGTGACTTAACCGAAAGAAACAAATGTTAATGATAATTTGAATTGTTCCAAAATTATGGTCATTCCTTTCAAGACTTGATTATTGTTTGCCATCTCAATGGTATTGTCTTGTTTTTTTAATTCATTCCATTAAAATATATAGCGCATAATCGGTGTACAATTCGCATAATTAGTCATCCATTCTCCCGCGCAAAATGCAATGCACCTATCGCGAACGTGAGATTCTGCAATAACCGAATGAAGCAACGCATCATTGGGTGATTCTACGGTTCAGGCGTGCCGGCCGGCGTGGTGAACCTGGTCCTGGGCACGGGCAAGAAGGCAGGCGCCGCCCTCGTGAGCCACCCCGACGTCCCAGCGATCTCCTTCACGGGCAGCACGGCCACGGCGTGCGACATCACCGTGCGCAGCGCCCCTCACTGCAAGCGCCTCTCCCTGGAGCTCGGCGGGAAGAACCCCGCCGTCATATTCGCCGATGCCGACCTCGACGCCTGCGTGGCGACCACCGTCCGATCCAGCTTCGCCAACCAGGTCAATGGGGGGGGGGGGGGCATTTTCGCTCACAGCTGGGGGGGGGCTCGTCCGGCTGTGTTTTCCGATAGGCCACGTGCCATCATCACTCTCGGTTAAACCCTTTCCTGTTCCGATGACGAGTACGTCTACATCATCGGAACGGAACCGGAAGGGAAAAAACAACTTTATCAGTACCACTGTTCCCACAAGGCCATGCGGGAGGGTGTGTGGCACAGTTTGGCGCCAGCTATCACAGAGTGGCATCGTGCTGCTACAGTTCTCTGCAGTGAGTACAGTGTCTTTAAAAACGACGTCGATATACCTCTCTAAATAAAGTTAACACTAACCGCTTGCACGTTCTGAGATTCGGTGGTGAACGGGACCCACCCTGCAAACTAGAGACGTCTCGGAATGGTGAAGGGTTAATATTTGTAGCACGGTTGCAATGCGGTATTTCTCGGTGTTCCTTGTGGCAGGGAACCCCCCTGCGGCATCTTTCCCTGTGTGGCACAAGGTGAAATTTGCACCGGCCAGCAAGTGAAATTTTATATGCCAATAGGAAGCGATGTTGCTATGCGCCGTGATCAAATTGGGTACACACCAGTACACGTGACCCACTATTTTTTTTAAAGAAAATAACTTCACAGAATGTTTAGTGTCCACTACAAAACAGACTGCATGGATCATGGCAGCCGCGGAGCCCGAACTGCAAACTTTTTTAAACAAGCAGAAAACGTGCTACCACTCGGCCATGCCGCTGCCCATGTGCGATGGGCTTTTATTCATAGCAAAGTTCATCAGCTATATTTTCCCAGTGGGCTGTGGTGCAATGGTAAGCACACTGGACTTAAACCCCCCTGCCTCTTGTCCACGCAGCAGTACAAATGGGGGTACATCACCACAGTCAATCGGCCGGTTGCGTGCGATGGGGTAAAGTTTGGGTACTTAGCTCTTGCAAGATATCTGGCCAGTGTGTAAGAGTAGACCAAAATACCCCCGAGGTTTTTTTAGAACTCCCTCTAGTGGAGGCCCTTCTGTGAACGGTGGTGTGAACAAGAATTTTCAGGGCTGCATTTCCACCTCGACCAAAGGGGAGGCTCAGACCAGTTTGGGATACTAACAGCCGCTAGTGTTGTTATATCATTGAATATCTGTTTTACATTGTCGTGAATCTAGCAGCCTCTAGTGGTTGGAGGGGTCATGCACACTCGTTATAACATGTAAACTATTCTTACGCACCAGATGATGCTGGTATAGTGAGATTAAGGTCACTGTTAATTAATGATTTTATGAATTTTTACACCCCTAAAAGGCACATGAATGATTCACCCCCTGCTGATTCATTTTGATGAATTGTCATGATTTGGAGTCATGATTATTTCAAGAATTATTGTTTTGTTTACAGCGTCTTGTTTGTGTTGCCTGCCTCAACTATATTCGCCTTTTTTATAATCTCATAAGGTACTGTGTATCAACTGTACTGTGTATCAACTGTACTGTGTATCCCTTAAATTACATTTTGTCTTTTTTTATGATTGTGCTAACCATTGACCTTCTGGTAAAATTTCCATATAATTTACTTGAATTGAAAATAATTGTTAATATGATTGAGTCGATGCATATTTTGTGAGCATAAGATATCAATTTTATTCGATGCATCAATTAATCTTCAAATGCCTAGCAGTGGCTTATTATGTCCATGTATAGATGAATCGCTTGTGAATTGAGTATCGGCAAGAAATCTATATGCAAGTTGTATATCTAGCTGATGGCTTCAGAGGACGTAATGTGTATACTACTCGCGCTCTCGGGTTAATGCTCGTAGTGAACATGCGTTCGCCATGTGTTCCACTGTTGAAGTGTGCCGCAGTGGCATTTGGACGATTCTTTGATTTACCGCTGGAGAATGTTTTCTTCGGACCAAGCGCCACTGAAATGATGCTGGATTAAGATTTTTTACTCTCTAACATATCTTCCTGCAGGGAGAGATCTGCCTGTGCACAAGTCGTATCTACGTGCAGAGGCCCATTTTCAAGCAGTTCCTGAAAAAGTTTGTCGAAGCATCCCGTGCATGGAAGGTGGGACCTCAGAATGACCCCACCTCCAACATGGGACCCCTCATCAGCAAGGAGCACCTCGCAAAGGTGCGTGTGTGGTGCTGTGGTTAGGGCAGGGGTGAGGTACTGGGCCTTTAATCGGGTGCCCAATCGGACTTGCAACCACATTATTAACACGCACCTCGGTGTCATCGAATAATTACGCAAAGAATTGTGTGCGTGTTGATGGAGAATAAAGAGGCCCCTGCAGGGACAGAAGTTCTTGCAGGGGCCTCTGAGTATCCTTAAACTAGGAAGACTGTTTTTGGCGTGTCGAATTTATACCCTTCAAGTAACTGATTCGCGTGGCTAAGATGCTTGCAGTGATGGACAGATATCTTTGTGGGCCGTTCTGCAGTGGTAATAAAGTGGCCTATTGTTGCAGGACAACAATTTGTACCCTTTGTGTATGTGTAATTATGCGTGCATGTAGCCTGGCACAAGAACGATGGTGACCTCAATGCCACTAATTGGTGAATGGCAGATGTTTTTGCTGTTGTCCTTTAACACTTGGCATCCCCAAGCAGTGCCCTACACTAGTACAAATTCGTCTCAACCCCACTTGGCTTCCTTGATCTGGTAGCTACAAACTCCCTGACCGGTGCGATGCCGCGTGCGTGCGTGCGTTGGCGTGCGAGCAGGTGCGTGGATACGTGGAGCAGGCGGAGCGGGATGGCGGCTGCGTGCTGTGTGGCGAGGGAGTGGACCCCCTGCTGCTGCCCCCGCGGTGCCAGGGCGGCTACTTCCTGGCGCCCACGGTCATCACGGGTGTGCCGGACGACTCGGCCGCCATGCAGGAGGAAATCTTCGGACCGGTCGTGTGCGTGTCACCCTTCGAGGACGAGGACGAGGCGGTGGCCCGCAGCAACGGCGTGCGCTACGGGCTGGCGGCGGTGGTGTGGTCCAGGGACGTGGCGCGAGTGCATCGCGTGGCCAAGCGTCTGCAGGCTGGCATCGTGTGGACCAACTGTTGGCTCATCCGCGAGCTCAACCTGCCCTTCGGGGGGATGAAGGCGTCGGGCATCGGGCGTGAGGGGGCCAAGGACTCGTTCGAGTTCTTCACTGAGGTCAAGACGATCACCGTCAAGTACTGATCACACGTGATCTGTGTACCACCTGACCAAGCCAATCGGCGTGCTAAATTAAATTAAAATCCTTCATTCCTTTTATGCCTGGTTTAGCTATTGGTGGTCATTCAATGATTAATTATAAGTGTGCAGTATATTGGGACTAACTTGCAGGTGGGACTGAATGTTGCCTAATGATAATTGTGTTCTCTTGATGAAAACAATCAGCTGATGCTAATTGTCTGTGCCTCTTGTATTATGTGTATGATAAATTGCCGACTTAATCAAATGTATCCTTGCAGAGTTTTCTTGCATTGTTTAGCTATTCATTGCCACTGTCTTTTTAGAAGTGAGCAATGTATTGTACTTTAACTTGCAGATGGAAGCGGATTTTTGGTATAAAAAATGAAGTATGGAAGATGTTTATGTGCTAAAATTGTTAGAGCTTATGTTTAATGCTGTGATTGTCAGATTCTCATCTATTATGAACACCGCCTTATATTACACTTTTTCTTATATTGATTCAGTAACTAATAATGTGCACTTTTATATTGGTGGATCCAATTGGCTTGTGATAACGGTAGGCGAGAAACGCTGATTTAATGTGCTTTGAAAATATGCAATTTCTACCACTGCCATGTAATGTTTCCTTGTTATTGCACTCCTTATAATTCTGCTAAATGCACACTGCCATGTGATCCTCATTTTTGATTATAATTTTTTTAGTAGAAAATGCCAAACCAGTTGAAGTATGCGAGCAAACACACATTGCATTATAATCGGTGTTAACCACAAGCATTGACAAGAAGTACCCGTGGTGCCTTGATTTAACTTTGAAGATTCTACGCACGCCCGTCTGAACTTGTCGGAATAAACACTGCTTGCAAATAACGGGGACTTTGTCACTTGATGGTGTGGCAGCATCGGCTCGCTGCTGATTCAAGTGACCTTTGCCCGAGGCACTCAAGGCAACATTCCCGCAGTTGATGGGACCCAGTGCTCTGTGCACTGCGGTGAATGAGTTGGCAGATCTTATACCACCGAGTGACAGGACAAACCTGTTCAACCTCACGCCGCCCGATTAGCGCGGTCGGTCTACTTAGGTTGCAAAAGAAGTTCAACAAGCAGACATCCTCGCAGTGGCTTTTAGCTAGACATCGAACAAGGACGGGTTACCGCATCGTGCGCTTCCAGATGCGCTTCTGCGACCGTCTGGAACGCTCTTTTAGATATAAGGAAGCCACTGGAGCTATGGACTTTTACAGCTGAGTTGAGAACTCTTTTTTTTTGTAGAACTGCTTTTTGTGTTTAGTTTGTCCTTCCCTGATGTACGACTGTTCATCCGATGTCACGGCTCTTCATCCGATGTCCTATTCACAACACGATTTCATTATCCTTGCACGTATCACTTTGTGACTGGCATTTGCTCTGTTTATCTCCCCCCCCCCCCCCCCAAAATGGCTGGAGTTTAATTATTTTATTTTTCCTCCAGTATGTTAGTTCTGGGGTTCCTTGTACAATGACTGTGACCGGTCTTGGAAGCAACAACAAAACATTTCTCCCATTTCTAAGTGAACAGCTGTAGAATGAAGCCATCAAAATTAAATCTACCCCGGACGATGAGCACTCGAGTTTAAACGTGCTGATTCGGGTTGAAGAAGAGATTGATATTCAAGTGAAAAACGTGAATTCTTCCTTGGATGAAAAAAAAACCCCTCCCATGATGAAAACAAAGGAATATAAGCTAATTCTAGAATACAATCAAGTGCATGTATTCATTCAAGTGTAGTCCAGCTATTTTTATCTGAGTGGTAATTTCGTGATGTTTTGCACAATAGAAAGCTCTTCTCAGTGGTTGAGAGCAGAATTGACACTCCACCCATGGTTTTAGCTTCACATTCGCCGGTTGTGCCCTCACTTTGTTATAAATACTGTACAGTAACACTGTGGTTACACATTACACAAAGAGTCCATTGGCTTGGGGAGCAGCCTGTGTTAAGCGTGTTTACTCGATGGTCTGATAGTATCACATTGTTTCAGTACTGTGAGCTACAATGCAAACTTGAGGATTGTATTAAATCGCTTTGTTAAACATGTTGCAGAAAATGGAAAACGTAGTAGGAAAATCAAACCTCGCCACAAAAATCACACCATACTCTTTGGTTCTTTCGGTAAATTCGCGTAGGTGAAAAAATAAAACATATAAAGAAATCACGACGTTTCGATTGCAACACAAGCAATCATCATCAGGTGTGACAACCACGGCAAGAATTTTGTTGTTGTTGAAAACTTCAAAAATCACACCGTCGGTTTTTGGTTATCGAATGTATGCTGATGCTGGGGGGACGTGGGCCATGGGGGGGGGGGGGGCGGTTGGGATGGACGTGAAATGAATCGGAATCTTTATGCGGGAGGAATCCGATGAGCTATTAAGCGCTTTTTCACACATGTCCAGTAGAGGCAGCTCAGAAAGTTACAACAATCATACAAAAAAAATACATGGATAGGAGGGCAAAGAGGCCGCCATAAATTACGTCACGTACCTAGGGGGGAGGGGTCAGACATTTGTGACGATGTGTGACGAGGGGGGAGGGATTTGAGAAATGTGACGTCACATCAAAATGCGCAACTTTAAATAAATATAGACAACACGTTATACTTAAATAGACTTTATAATAAATGTTTTATCCTACAAAAATCAGAGTGCAGCGCCACATTAAATACGCACTACAATGACAATAGTTTAAAGCGATTTGAAGCATGTTTTATTTTGGGGGGGAGGGGGGCAGAGCTTTGTGACGTCATATTTGAGGGGGGTGGTCTGACTTTGTGACGCCATGTGACGAGGGGGGGGTCAAACATCGTCCAAAATCGCGTGACGTCATTTATGGACGGCCCCAAAGTATCGGAAGGGTAAAAACATAAATCACAATTGCTTTTTATTTTTTCTTTCTTAAAAAAAACTACTTTATTTAAATGTTTTAGGTTAAATACACTCATTTTGTTTGTGTGCGCACCAGGACGTACATTCGTCACCGGGGCATGGCGCGATGGGGGTTGTGCAATGCGACTGGAGGGGCGTTCCTTGTGGATGTATAAGGAGGGCACACGGGGTGAGAGGCGAGGTGGTGCTGCTGCGTGTGCTGGTGGAGTGGCCCGACGAGACGCGCGAACGGTGAGTCCCATCTCCATCCCCTCCCCTCGTGTTCGGGTTTGGAGTGGGGTCTCACACAAGCACACACACAGCTACACACAGTAACACACACACACACAGCTACACACAGTAACACACAGTAACACACACACAGCTACACACAGTAACACACACACACACAGCTACACACAGCTACACACAGTAACACACACACAGCTACACACAGTAACACAGCTACACACGCAGCAGCACAACACACGCAGAGCGCTGTGTGTCGTGTCGTGTGTCGTGTTCTGCAATCGACGGCTGCCCTTGTGTGTGTTTGTGTGTGAGGTTTGGTTGACTGTCGGTCATCTCGTCAGCGCTCGTGTGAATTTGCACATTTCTGCCCCACTCACACACACAGTGTACACACACAAAGACAAAGATCCCCCGTGTAGCCTTAACAGACTGTAGGGGCAAGTGCTGTTAGCGAGCACCTATGAAGGCCGACACGGCACACGAGGGGGTGGGTGGCCAGCACCACGCCCGGCCGCCTTTATCTCCCTAGCGGCGATGTTTACACATCGCACCAGGCACTCATTTAGGCTGAGTCGACCTAGGGGAGGCCCGGGACCGGTTCAGATAATCGTCACTGGTGTTGGTCGTGAGCAGGAATCGAACTCGGGTCGCCGGGTTCATAGCGCAGCGCGCTAACCGCTACATTACCGCTCCCCGCACACACACACAGTGCACACACACACAGTGCACACACACGCAGTGTACACACACACACACAGTGTACACACACACACAGTGCACACACACACACAGTGCACACACACACAGTAACACACACACACACAGTGTACACACACACACAGTGCACACACACACACAGTGCACACACACACACAGTGCACACACACACACACAGTGCACACACACACACACAGTGCACATACACACACAGTGCACACACACACAGTGCACACACACACAGTGCACACACACACACAGTGCACACACACAGTGTACACACACACAGTGTACACACACACAGTGCACACACACACACAGTGCACACACACACACACAGTGAGACACACACACACACAGTGAGACACACACACACACAGTGCACACACACAGTGCACACACACAGTGCACACACACACACAGTGCACACACACACACAGTGTACACATACACACAGTGTACACATACACACAGTGCACACACACACAGTGCACACACACACACACAGTGCACACACACACACACAGTGTACACACACACACACACAGTGTACACACACACACACACACAGTGTACACACACACACAGTGTACACACACACACACAGTGTACACACACAGTGTACACACACAGTGTACACACACAGTGTACACACACAGTGTACACACACAGTGCACACACACACACAGTGTACACACACACAGTGCACACACACACAGTGCACACACACACAGTGCACACACACACAGTGTACACACACACTGCATACACACAGTGTACACACACACACAGTGCACACACACACACGTTGCGTGCTGTAAGCTGCGTGACCTCGACTGTCTGTGTCAATCGTGTTTGATTGACAGGTGTTAGTATGAGTTTTACTCCTTTGATACGTGGTTTTTTAAATAAAAATTTCGATTATTTGTGTTTTTTGCTTGGCTACAGGCGGCTGCTGCTCCTCCTCGGCTGCTGGCGATTATCGTGAGACCAAGTTGCCTTGAAGTCTTGGTTCTTCCGATAAGGGCTGCTGCTGTTGCCAGGTGAGCGGTGTCACACAATCTGGTGGCCAGGAGGCGTTCACCAACAAGGCGGGACCGTGGGGTCCATCCCGAGCCTGACCATGCCTGGGTGTTATGTGTTCGGAGCAAAGGAAAATAATGAGATCATATTTGATTTGGAGCTTTCGTGACTGCAGGAATTACTCTTTGGTTCTTTCTGTAAAATCACGTAGAAAGAGAAAATTAATTAAATTATATCATCATCTGATGATGATTGCTCGTGTTGCAATCGAAACGGCGTATGCTATTATTTAATTTATTATTTTATCTTTCTACGTGACTTTACCGAAAGAACCAAAGAGTGAGACCATAATTGTTCTAACTCTTTGGCAATAGGACACGTGCTTTAAGATGTCCCCGCACCAAATAGGCGCCCTTTGCAAGGCAGTCGCGTCTGCATTAACCGCAGACGTGCTCGTGGCAATACATGCGAACAAATATGCTCCGATAATATAGTTTGCGTTTCTCTTTTTTTTCTCTCCCGTAACATAAACATTTCGAATAAACATCACGCGTTCAGGGTATCTTGGCTGATATAAATGTTCACGCGATAAGCCACATCGTCGAGCAATCATTTGTGGCCAGGTCGCTTCTGAAAAAAACCCCAGCTCTGTAGCTCGGTGGGCCCGAGCTGTAAGATTTACCAAACCAAAACCAGATAATTGTTTTTTTACCCTTTTATCTGGCAACAAAACTGACACCTTTTTTACAAGGAATAAAAGGGTAAAAACCCAATTATATTTTTTACTGGCCAATGAGGTTCCAATGGTGTAAACCAAAAACAGTTTTTGAGTTCATTTGCTCTGCGAGATCAGCAGATTTGTAGCGTGGCGTTGGCAGAATGTGGGGAGCGGTGGCGCAGTTGATGGCGCACTGCCCTACGAACCCGGCAAAGGGCTGAGTTGTATTCCTGTGACAGTGCTGAATATATCTGTGGCTGTCCCTGGGTCGTAGACAAGGTCGACTCCAGCTTAAATGTAAACATCGGCACTGGGGGAGACAAAGGCGGCCGGGCGTGGTGCTGGTCACACGCCACCCCCTCGTGCGCTGTGCCGGCTTTCATTGGTGCTCGCAAGCAGAACTTGTTCCAACAGTCTGTTAAAGGGGGATATTTGTATTTTTAAGAATGTACATGTGCACAGGAATATTTCCTGTTCGTGACTGCAAGTATACTATTTGTAGATACAATGTATAGATACAGCCTATGTAGTGCCCAATAACAAAACAGCTGAGATACTTCAACTTATTTATTCACTCAAGAGGACACTTTTCATCTGTTCATGTTACTTGACTGGGCCACGAATGGTTGTCAAACTGATTTCGGATCTGCGAGTCATCCCAGATTCAAGTTCTCAATGGAGCTGCTCCCGAAACAACCATCCATGCCATCGTAACCCTGTTGAGAAGTAATTATAATAATCTGTAGAGCCCCTTTCATGCCACATCACAAAAATTGGGATGAAAAAAACATTTCCAAAGACACGTTAAAGCGCCCATTACTACTGTTGACACCGCTGGAGACTTGTAGATCCACACGGAGCTTCATGTAAGGGCTTGCGCCAGTTGTTTTATTAAACACTCTTCTTCACACACGACTCTGCTTACACTCTGAGTACAGCCCACCCACTTGCCTACACTCCACACCTGCCTCCCATTATTCTAACCCCCCGGCACGGCTTCCCTTCGTCTGCCCCGGGCGGGGGCATGCCCATCACTGCCCGGCAACGAGGTGGGGCTCAGAGGCGTAGCTAGGATATTTTGCGCCCGGGGACAAACTATAAAATTGGCGCCCCCCCGTTTAATCACATTTTCCTATTACATCGAATAAGGAATAATAATTAAAATTTTAATGAAACATTGTATTTAAAGAAGCAAATTTATAGAAATTATATTACATGGCTCACTCAGTCACTGTCGTAGACTGGTTGACATAGTCTACAAAAGATTATTTTCTCTTGATTTCACTGTCGCAAACTGGTCAATCACGTAATCAAAATCTGTTTTTTCCAATGTTTCTCTTTCAACGCTAAGAATAACAAGATCGCTGAGACGATCTTGTCCCATTGAAGCACGCAAATGCGACAAAATAAGTTTCAATTTGCTGAACGACCACTCACAGCTTGCAATTAAAACTGCTATTGTTAATAACATTTGCAGTGAAATTCGCAAATTCGGAAATATGTCGTCTCTATAAAAACACAATAAAACCAAGAAGATCCAAAGGAGTTTCTGGTAGAACTTCATTCTGGTTACTGAGCAGCATTTTGCAATCTCCAATTTCTGTGAAAAGTTCGTGGCCATTGATGTCGGTGTCATAGAAATTTCCAAAATCTGTGCATTTTCGACGAATTGCATCGACATATGTGTCGGATAGAAGAGTTTTGACGTCCAGCAGAAATCAAAATTTGTTTTCAGGTCTTTTAGTCGTAAAAACCGTGTTGACATCTCCTGTTGAAGTCGATAAAATACACTTCATAACGCGCACAATTTCTTCTTCTGCTGAAAGTCCTGCATCTCTTGCCAGTTCTCCTGGCATCTTCCGACGTCGCCTAATTCTTCTGTCCACATCGATCCCCCAGGCTGTGCATCTTGTTTTGGCGTTTTCTACAGCAACTTGGCTGAAATCATCACGAAGCTTGACAAATTCATGCTCCAAAGATTCAAAAACAGTTGCTGCTTCCTTAAAATTCATAGTAGGATCCTGTAAGCGCTTCTGAACACGATACATTTTTCCAAGAATGACATTCCAGAAATGTAATAAAACTATGAAGTTAAAATTTAATACGCATGCCTGTAACTGTTCTGCATCACTTCTGGTTTCAGGCGTCATAGTTACGTCCTCCGATAATTTGTCTAGCAGCCCTACTAGTTCATCCAGTCCTTCATAGAGATAGCTTTAACAGCTTCTGATCGTGCACTCCAGCGTGTTTCAGGCCGTCGTACTTTCCGCCACCAAAAATCAGGCCAGTGACTAAGGCTGAAAGATTGCGCCTGTCTGTTGTTTGGGACGTTCTTCCATGTAAGTTCTTAATAGGCGCGCGTACCAAAATGTAATTACATGACATGTAGGCTGTGTGTGGCGGGATATATAAACTTTTAGGTTGAGGTGTAGATTTGTGCAGTAGTTTCAAGCTGCCGCGCCCGCTGCAATAAGTTATAATGTAACGTTGTAAGCCTCATTTTGGCGCCCCTTTACCTTGGCGCCCGGGGACATATGTACCCCCCTGCCCCCCCCCCCAGCTACGCCTCTGGTGGGGCTCTAACCCTCTAGCCTTCCTTTGGCGGCGGCTGGGCTGTTCCCACTGCAGGCACACGTTCCCATCTCTAATTAGCCGCACTCTGGGAATTTCTAGCACTTACACAGGCTGCTCTATCCTGGCGCTAATTTCCCCCGACTCTGGTTCCAACTTCCATCTTCACACGATCCCGGACTCCTACAACGACCTGGAACACGTCACGGGTCCCAACCTAAATACCCCAGGGGGACATGACGTCATCGTCCCGCCCGCCGTGCATGATGTCACTCTCTGACGTCATCGCACCGGAGGGTGAGTGTGACGTAACATCATTAACTACTACTCTACTACACTACTATAATGAGCCAAGAATGTGTCCTGCGCGTGATGTCACTCCACATGAGGCCCACTCCCCCCCGCGTGACGTCACTCCACATGAGGCCCACCCCCCCCTCATTAATATTCAGGAGTGGGTGGATTTTTACACCAACGCAGTGGAAGGTCGAGCTGAATTAAATAAGTGACGGTAAAAAATTAATCTAAGCAGCACAGTGCTACATCCGTGTGTGACGTCACCGCAAAAGAGCCCCCCCCCCTTTATTAATATTCATGTCCCGCGTGGAAATTTACACTAATCGAAGAGACCTGATGGCTTAATGGGACACTGTCTACAGGAGAAAGCCACCCATACGGATGCCTACCTAAAACCTGACTCCCACCACCATCTATCCCAGAAGAATTCCCTCATCAAAACTCTACACCATACAGCTTGATGTATTTCTGACCATCACCACCTAGCCAGTGAACTGGAACACATATGTAGTGGTGATACGCGCTGGGTGTATACGTCGTGTGCCAGCGCGTATGTACGGGTGTGTGTGTGGTGACGCGCGCTGACGGGGAGGAGCAGGCGTCAGTGCGCGGGTGGGGGTAGTGCTGCTGATTGGCTGTGTGCCGGTGACGCGCTGAGAGGGAGTGATCGGGTGGCAGCGCGGTGTGATTGGTCGGGGAGTGGAAACACGCGCTGGGCGGAAACGGATCGTAGAGATAGCGCGTGGTGATTGGGTAACTGAGGAGCGGTGCCGACGTTGAGGTCCGCATCCGCTCCGTCTCCCGGGAAGAAGAGATATATAAGGTGATGCACAGAGGAGTAGGGGGGCAGAAGTGGAACCATCTAAGAATGAAGACGAAGGTGCAGAGATAGAGCCCGGAGAGGAGAGTAATGGAGAGGAGAGGAGAGTAATGGAGAGTAGAGGAGAGTAAGGTATAAGTGTGTAGCCAGAGAGAGAGAACGGTCTACACGAGCTGAGTAATATATAGTGTGTAGCCAGAGAGAGAGAGAACGGTCTACACGAGCTGAGTAATGTATAGTGTGTAGCCAGAGAGAGAGAACGGTCTACACGAGCTGAGTAATGTATAGTGTGTAGCCAGAGAGAGAGAACGGTCTACACGAGCTGAGTAATGTATAGTGTGTAGCCAGAGAGAGAGAAAGGTCTACACGAGCCGAGTATGCATACGGTGTAGCCAGAGAGAGAGAAAGGTCTACACGAGCCGAGTATGCATACGGTGTAGCCAGAGAGAGATGCAAAGTCTACACGAGGCGAGTGGAGAGTGTAGCAGAGGCGCAGAGTCTACACAAGACGAGAGAAGAGTGTAGCCGAGGCGCGGAGTCTACACGAGGCACAGAGAGCCAGCAGCACAGAATCTAAGAGAGTCAAGAGAAGCGTAGGGCGGAGAGAAGAGGTCACGAGTTGTACCGTTGTATGGTGACCGCATTGTGAAGAAGAGAGGCCACGCGTTGTATCGTTACAAGTCAAGATTTAATAAAAGAAGTGTGTTCCCGTCAAGGAGTTTCCTGCCGTCATTTTCCAATACTTCATCTGGCGTCAGAAGTGAAACGGGCTTCCAAGCATGGAGACAAGGAAGACCCGTAGGACCCACGGGATTGACCGCGAGGAAAACCTGGACGACTCGGGGCCGCTGGTGGCGGGGGGTGAGGAGGAGGACTTGCCCACGCTACAGGATCCGTCGACGGCGCCGGCCGAGCGACCGGGGACCGACGCCGGGCTTCGTGAGGCGCACTCCCGACTGGCGGAGCTGCTGCTCGCCGCCGCGTCCATCTTGGCGGAGATCAGCTCGTCGGGAGGAGCGGGGACGGTGGGGGACATTTTACAAGGTCGCCCCGCAGATTCCCGCCAAAACGAATGGGGGATTCCCGCCATTGCGCCTGGGCCTACTTTTGGCGGGAACGGCGAGCGCCACGTGGTGGTGGGTTCCCAAGCGCGCGCATCGACGTCATCAGCGCGCGAGGGGGTCCGCCATTTTACGTCTGCTGCTGGAGCCGCCATCTTACACACCGACGGAGAGGCGGAGAGGAACCACGAGGCGGATGACTTCATTTTTCAGCAGCGCCTGCCCACGTTGTCAGCCTTCAAGGCGGAAGGCGGAGACTGGGGCCAATTTCAGCGAAGGTTTTTGGCGCATCAAGAGATGTCAGCGTGGTCCGATGCTACGGCGCTGCGGGCGTTGCCCGCCATGCTGGACGACGATGCGCTCGCGGCCTTCAGGGCTGCACGGAAGTCGGACCGCTCCACGCTGAAGGATGCGCTGGGTTTGTTGGCCAGGGTCTACGGACCTCCCTCGGCGTGCCGCCATCATTTCTACGTAAGACGGAAAGCGGCCACGGAGACCGCGCTGGCCTATCGCACGGCGTTGCTGGCTCTTGCTGATGCTGCGTTCCCTCGGATGGACGAGGAGGGCCAAGACGCGATGGTTTTGGAGCAGCTGCTTAAGTTGGCGCAGGACCTGGGGGTCCCTATCAACACAGCTGACGAGATTGATATTTCTTCTTTGAGAGTCGCCACGAGTATTCAAGCGCACGAGGCCCTACAACGGAAACAAGGCGTTGGTTGCAACGCTGCTGTCGTCGCAGCCCCGGGTTCGGTGGTCGCCGAACCCCAAGTCGTCAGCCCACGAGAGGAGGCGTTCGCCACGGGACGACCAGGGGACTGGAGGCCGGGGGCCCGGTCGCCTCTGCGATCGGGCCGAAAGTCGGAGCAACCAAGATCTACTCCGACCCTCGTCACGTGCTATAACTGCGGCCTCCGGGGCCACGTGGCGTCCGGGTGCCGCGCTCCGCGGCAGCGCGCCATGGGAGCTCGGCTGGACGACGACCGAGAGCCCAAGTCATCTCTACAATCCCCGGCAAGTCGCGGCACCTCACACGCTCGGCCTGTTTATTCGGCACACATGGGACGCCGCGTTGCGGCGGAGGAGGGCCGGTTAAGGTTCGGGGATTCGGTTCGGCGAGGGGGGTTCGGCCGGGACCAGGGAGACATTGAATGGGCGGAATTGGGGCATAGAATTGTGGCTGCTTCGGCGGGTTCGTCCGTTGTTACGGGATCTATTGATGGGGTTGAGATTAGGGTGTTAGTGGACACGGGGGCATCGGCAACTATTATATCGGACCTCATTTATAATATTCTTCCAGTCCAATGTCGTCCACTGCTTCCAGTGGATGTGCCATTTTACGCCGCTAATGGGGGATCGTTGGGCATTATCGGTCAGGTTAGGGCGTCCATTTGCATTGGAGATATCAAATTGTCGGGACCCGTTTTCGTTTCGTCTTCTTTGGCAGTTCCGTGTCTTTTGGGCACTGATTTTTTGGCTAAAATGCCTATTAAAATTCTTATCGATCAACGATGCATTGAACTGCCATCGGGTCGCCGGATTTCATTTTTGACGGGCCCTACTGACATTCGGACGGCGTGCGCTACGATACAAGCGGTGGCGACGCAGACCGTGCAAGTGCCCCCGGGTTCACAGATGTTGATTCCCCTCCGGTTGCGGAAACCATGGGTGAGGGAGGCTTCGGGACAAAGTATGCTTTTGGGTCCTTCTAACAAGGCTGTCGGGGGTCTTGATTTATCGGTGGCTCACACTTTGGTGCGGGCTGACAGGGATCCGTTTGTGATGGTTTTGAACGCGGGGTCGCGACCAGCTGTCATTCCGCAGGGCACCGTGCTGGCTCACGCGGCGCGGGTCCCTGTGGATGATGGGTTGGTTGCGCAGGTGGGCTCGAGCCCGGCGCGAAACGTTGAGCCAAGGGAAGACCTTGAGTGGGTCCATTCGCTATGCGCCGCCTCGGACGATTTGTCGGCGGCGCAGTTGGGTGCGCTGCGCGAGTTGCTCATTGAATTCTCTGATGTATTCAGTAAACATAAGTATGACATTGGGTGCACGGATTTGTTGCACCATCACATTGAAACGGGCGATGCGGCGCCGGTCAGGCTAAATCCCTTCCGACTGAGTCCCGTGGAGAAGGAACATGTTCAGTCGGCTGTTAACGAAATGCTAGAAGCCGATATTATTTCGCCCTCCTCTAGCCCGTGGGGAGCGCCTATTGTGCTGGTTAAGAAGCAGGACGGGTCCCTGCGATTCTGCGTTGATTTCCGTCGCCTGAATAAGATCTCTGTGGCTGACGCGTATCCGCTCCCCAGGATGGATGAGTCCCTCGATGCATTGTCTGGTGCGCGATATTTTTCGACTCTTGATTTGTTATCGGGGTTTTGGCAGTTGCCGCTCGACGAAGAGTCGAAACCTAAGACAGCATTTCGGACTCCAGGGGGGCTGTTCCAGTTTAACCGGTTACCCATGGGACTTCACTCCTCTCCAGCGACGTTTCAGCGACTTATGGAGCTGGTTTTGTCGGGCTTGCAGTGGGATACATGCTTGATTTATATGGACGATGTCATTGTTTTCAGTAAAACGTTTGAAGAACACCTCCAGCGATTGAGAGGGGTGTTCTTGCGAATGCGATCGGCTAAGTTGAAATTTAAACCGGCCAAATGTCACCTCCTTCGTAGGTCGGTTAGATACTTGGGTCACATTGTCGATTCTTCGGGGATCTCCACCGATCCCGCGAAGACGGATTGTGTCGGTTCGTGGCCGACACCTACGTCCGTTTCCGACGTGCGTAGTTTCATCGGGTTTGCTTCTTATTATCGGCGGTTCGTTGAGCACTTCGCCATTATTGCAAAACCCTTGCACGCTCTAACGGCGAAGGGAGTGAAGTTCAAATGGGGACCGGAGGAGGAGGCCGCGTTTCGCTCCCTCCGGGACGCCTTGGTGGGTGCCCCACCCTTGTGTTATCCCGATTTTGCCAGTCCCTTTTTGCTGGACACGGATGCTAGCAACACGGGCATTGGGGGGGTGCTATCCCAAGTCGTTGGGGGTGTCGAAAGAGTTGTCGCCTACGGTAGTAGGGTGTTGTCTCCGGCGGAGCAGCGCTACTGCGTCACCCGTCGCGAGCTGCTTGCCATTGTCTTTTTTGTGCAGCAGTTTAGGCCATATCTCTATGGTCGTCACTTTACGGTCCGAACGGACCACGCGGCGCTACAGTATTCATTGAGGGTCGCCCAGCCCTCGGGCCAGTTGTCGCGTTGGTTGGAAGTCCTCCAGGACTATCAGTTTACGACTACGTACCGTAAGGGGTTGCGACACACAAATGCCGATTGCTTGTCGCGGTTGTTGCCTTGTGATGAATGCGCGTGTTTGTCGGGATCGGCGCGCTGTAAACCGACGCTTGCGGGGGAGATGGGGGCACTGGCTGCGACAGCGGGCGCACCGATCGTGGATGATTCCACTGCCTCTCAGGGTCGGGACTCGCTGCTCTCGTTGTCGCTCAGCGAATGGGGCCGCCTCCAGATGGCGGACAGCTCGCTGCTAGCATTGCGCCGCAAGGTTGGGGGTCCCGAGGGGGACCAGGAGCGTACCGGCTCCTATGTACTTGAGCAGGGCATGTTATTGAGATGGGACAGTTTGTCCCGGCGGAACGCACTCGTGGTGCCTTCCGCTGTGAGGGGGAGGGTTGTCTTGGCGGCACACGAACGCCTCTTGCACTTGGGAGTTAACAAGACGCTTGCCCTGCTTCAGCGTGACTATTACTGGCCGGGAATGGGAAGTGATGTGGTAAATATTCTGAAGGGGTGCGTTGAGTGCGCCAGGCGTAAACCACCGCTCGTGGCAGCAAATCCACCGCTGCAATCTATTCAGGTCTCGCGTACCAACGAGCTCGTTGCACTCGATATTTTGGGGCCCTTCCCAGTCACGCCGAGAGGGAATAAATATTTGTTAGTGGGGGTCGAATACTTTACCCGATGGCCTATGGCGTGGCCTCTCGCTAACCAGTCGGCAGCGGCTGTGACGGATGCCTTCGTCCAGGGCTATGTCCTGGACAAGGGGGCTCCCGAACGCCTGCTGACCGACCAAGGTAAACATTTTTCGAGTAAATTGTTGCAAGAGGTGTGCGATCTGTTGGGTACCAAGAAGGTGCGTACCTCCCCGTACCACCCGCAGACAGACGGGATGGTGGAGAGACTCCACAAAACTTTGACTTCCATGCTGTGCCAGCAGGTGTGCGAGGCACATGTAGATTGGGACCTGCAGGTCCCGGGAGTCCTTGCCGCGTATAGAATGGCCCCCCATGCAGCTACGGGGTTTTCCCCATTCTATTTGATGTACGGTCGGGAAGCTGACCCGCCAATGGAAACGCAACTTGGCCTGTCCACTCCACGAACTAATTCTAATTTGGCAGAACATATTAAGTTTAATATTCACAAGCTGACAGAGGCGAGGGAGGCCGCACGGCTTAATTCGCGGGCTCGCCAAATTGCTAATGAACGGTTGCGGGCACGGAAGGTGTCCATGCACGAATGGAAACCAGGTGACAGGGCCTGGCTGCATTGCCCTCAGGCACCCTTGGCTACGTCGCCTAAATTGTTGAGACCGTGGAGGGGACCCGTGGAGGTCGTGCGCAATGCACGGCCCCAGTGCGTTCAGATAAAGTGGGGAAAGCGCCGTTGGTACGTTCACCCCTCCCGACTGAAACCGTTCTCGCCTCCATATGGCCTCCCCTTGTGTCGTGATGGCCGGGCGTGTGACGTGACCGGCGACCCAGAGGGGGAAATGTCTCTGCCTGATCCACACGTGTTTTCGCCTGATCTGCTCCCAGGTGTCTCGGAACTGACAGCTGCCGATCACCGGCGGCCGGATCTCCGCGGCGGGGCCGGCCCTTTCAGGCCCGTTCCGCGCCGTCTGGAGCAGCCGGAACCGCCGGACGGTCGTCAGTGTCCCGCCCCATACGACGGACCAGCCAGACGGACTCGCGCCAGGTCGTGCTACTTTGCATGACCTGCCTCGTGAGGAGTCGGGGCAGTTGGAGCGCCTCGTCACTGCGTGTAGTCGCAGGGACGTGGGGCGCGTTCGTTTTTTGGAATTTGCTTGTATCGTGTTATTGTTGACTTTTTGTGTTCATTGTCAATCTGTACATAGTTATTCTTGTTGTTGTTGTTGTTATGTTACGGGGCACACTGGGGGGGTTACGGGTTTTTTTTTGTTGGTTGTCGTCTTATCGTTGCGGTTGTTTGTTGTTAGCAGCCGGGCCGGCTGCGAGCTATGTGGGAGGGGGTGATGTAGTGGTGATACGCGCTGGGTGTATACGTCGTGTGCCAGCGCGTATGTACGGGTGTGTGTGTGGTGACGCGCGCTGACGGGGAGGAGCAGGCGTCAGTGCGCGGGTGGGGGTAGTGCTGCTGATTGGCTGTGTGCCGGTGACGCGCTGAGAGGGAGTGATCGGGTGGCAGCGCGGTGTGATTGGTCGGGGAGTGGAAACACGCGCTGGGCGGAAACGGATCGTAGAGATAGCGCGTGGTGATTGGGTAACTGAGGAGCGGTGCCGACGTTGAGGTCCGCATCCGCTCCGTCTCCCGGGAAGAAGAGATATATAAGGTGATGCACAGAGGAGTAGGGGGGCAGAAGTGGAACCATCTAAGAATGAAGACGAAGGTGCAGAGATAGAGCCCGGAGAGGAGAGTAATGGAGAGGAGAGGAGAGTAATGGAGAGTAGAGGAGAGTAAGGTATAAGTGTGTAGACAGAGAGAGAGAACGGTCTACACGAGCTGAGTAATGTATAGTGTGTAGCCAGAGAGAGAGAACGGTCTACACGAGCTGAGTAATGTATAGTGTGTAGCCAGAGAGAGAGAACGGTCTACACGAGCTGAGTAATGTATAGTGTGTAGCCAGAGAGAGAGAACGGTCTACACGAGCTGAGTAATGTATAGTGTGTAGCCAGAGAGAGAGAAAGGTCTACACGAGCCGAGTATGCATACGGTGTAGCCAGAGAGAGAGAAAGGTCTACACGAGCCGAGTATGCATACGGTGTAGCCAGAGAGAGATGCAAAGTCTACACGAGGCGAGTGGAGAGTGTAGCAGAGGCGCAGAGTCTACACGAGACGAGAGAAGAGTGTAGCCGAGGCGCGGAGTCTACACGAGGCACAGAGAGCCAGCAGCACAGAATCTAAGAGAGTCAAGAGAAGCGTAGGGCGGAGAGAAGAGGTCACGAGTTGTACCGTTGTATGGTGACCGCATTGTGAAGAAGAGAGGCCACGCGTTGTATCGTTACAAGTCAAGATTTAATAAAAGAAGTGTGTTCCCGTCAAGGAGTTTCCTGCCGTCATTTTCCAATACTTCACATACACCAAGCCCTCAAGAATAATGGCTATTCAGACTACACAATCCGTAAAGTTATCACCCCAACTGTTGGGAAGAACCATCTGAGGACCCAATCAAAACCATCACCTTGCCATAGATAACAGGGGTCACCAAAAATATTTCCAAAATCATGAGCAAACAAGATCCAGGTACGATTCAACACGGTACATAAAATTCGTGATTTAATCCCATCTGTGAAGGATGTGATCCCTGACATGCAATACCCCGGTGTCTACAAACTAAGCTGTGTCTGTGGCACCTGTTATATTGGGGAAACTAAGCGACATGTATCGGACCGGGTTCGTGAACATCAAGCAGATCTGAAACACGGTAGGACCAATACTTCGGCCGTGGCTGATCATTATTTTAACGCTGTGGGCTCACACGAAATAGATTTTGCCAATACGAAGGTACTCTGCAAACCCACTGGCTATCAGCAAAGATTCGTTCATGAAGCCATCCAGATATATAAAAACAGACACAATTTCAACCGAGAAGATGGGGGTACAAACTGAGCAATCATTGGAAGGACGTTATTAACCAGTTTCGGTCATAACTGGCTGTGTTGTTCCCTTCCTACCTACCTATGTTAGCAGTTACTTTCGAATCTCTGAGTTACATTCACAAACACAGCCACCGTTAGCTGCAAGGCCGTAATTATAATATATTTTGGGGAGGACGTATCCCCCCCCAATATTCAAATATGCTCAAAATGTCTCCCCCTAATATATTTCTATTAAAAATATAAAAAAATAATTGCTATGCTACGACAGGCAACCACGCACCGCCGTCCGAAATGATCATTACCAAATGTAATCATAATCATAACTAAAATTAACAAATTACCATTATTACTACTACCGGTTCTAGTATTACGGTGTACTGCAGTTCTGCGAGTGGTTTGTCCAAGTGGTGTTGCCGTGCCCCAGCAGAAGCCGTTGCTCGACTGCTGTGGGGAGGTACAATCTATGTCAAACACTGTCCTGTCTCTCCATTTCATTACTTTCAAATGTATTAAAAAGTGGAAAACTAGAATGTAATATGAGTGTTACTGTCGAGTTGAAACAAACTTTTTTGGTGAAAACGGGCAGATTTGCGATTGCTTATCAATCAACCATTTGGAAAGTTACTTGGATAGTTAATTAGCCACACATTCACCCAGCGTATTGAACTATCGTGAATGTCTTTATTACGTTATATTTGTCAGAAAGCCCACGTGAAGTCTGAGTAAAGCAGAGGTGTGGACTCGAGTCATGTGACTTGGACTCGAGTCAGACTCGAGTCATGAATTTGATGACTTGCGACTCGACTTGGACTTGCATAACAATGACTTTGTCCCACCTATGAGATGTGGACTCGAGTCATGTGACTTGGACTCGAGTCAGACTCGAGTCATGAATTTGATGACTTGCGACTCGACTTGGACTTGCATAACAATGACTTTGTCCCACCTATGAGATGTGGACTCGAGTCATGTGACTTGGACTCGAGTCAGACTCGAGTCATGAATTTGATGACTTGCGACTCGACTTGGACTTGCATAACAATGACTTTGTCCCACCTCTGGAGTAAAGTGTCAATCATTTATGTTGTGCTGCATGTGTAATATTTGTAGTAGCTTTCAGTTATTGCATATTCGTATGGTATATGATAAAAAGCATGTGTTCATTTGATGAAAGTGCAAGCAGTTTTATTACAGTCAGCTTTCATTCACAGTGAGTGTCATCTTCTTGGTTTTTTCGGTAAAGTCACGTAGAAGGGAAATAATACAATAATTCCGACAGACCTGTTCTTCACCTGAGGACGGCTGCTTGCGTTGTGGCCGAAACGTCGTGAGAATTATTTTATTATGTTTTATTTTTATTATTTCCCTTGTACGTGACTTTACCGAAAGAACCAAGAAGATGAATCCCTGCAGTCACGAAAGCTTTAAATCGAAAAGTGAGTGTCATCATGAGCAAGAGGAAGGGTGGCATATATTTTTTCTGGGGGGGAGAGACCCCCAGACGCCCTGGAAGATTTGGTCCCCCCCAATGTTGACTCCAAGGCTACGGCCTTGGTTTTAGCTGTGTTAGTAAATGGCGGCCTGCCATCTGCTTCCACCTCCATGTGGCAATGGCTCCTTCCGAACTCTCTCCGAGCTTACATTTACAAGCAAATCTCTTACATTGACACGTTAATCTCTCACAATACAATGGCCACCCCCATAGCTTCGTTTGTCAAGATTTCTCCTATCTTACATTTACATGCAAATTTCATCTCTAGCACCGCCCACTGACCCTTGGATTACACCCATCTCAAACCTTTATAACTTCCTGCCTTAGCAGCGCTCCAACCATATATTTTTTTCTGCCTCAGCAGCTCTCCCGTTATATTTTTCACCTGATGACGATTGCTTGTGTTGCGATGGAAACGTCGTGATATTGTTATTATTTGTCTATCTATGTGGCTTTACCGAAAGACCCAAAGAAAATTAATTCCTGCAGTCACGAAAGCTTTAAGTCAAGATTTAACACACAAGGTCGCGCACTCTACATGCCGCAACCCTCCCCTCATTAATAATCATGAGCGGGTGACGTCACTCCACATGCCGCACCCCTCCACAATAACCATGAGGGGATAACGTCACTCCACATGCCGCACCCCTCCACAATAACCACGAGGGGATGACGTCACTCCACATGCCGCACCCCTCCACAATAACCATGAGGGGATAACGTCACTCCACATGCCGCACCCCTCCACAATAACCATGAGGGGATGACGTCACTCCACATGCCGCACCCCTCCACAATAACCACGAGGGGGTGACGTCACTCCACATGCCGCAACCCTCCACAATAACCATTAACGGGTGACGTCACTCTATGGTGCAACCTCCCCCCCTCATTAATAATCATGAGCTGAACAATTTTTATTTTGAATATTTCAGATTTACTGCAATATATACCCGTCCTTGGACGGGCAAAAAAGCTAGTTAATTAATAGCGATACATCAAGAGAAGGAGAGAGGCGTGAAACTGTAAAGTAAGATGACAGAATGAAATCAGAAGGCTACATTATAGAACAAAGTATGTCGTGAGCCTTGATTTCAGAGTAGCCACTTAAAGTATCCTACATTTATATGGTCTTCCTGAGTCATTCACATGATTCTACGGCGGCGAGTGGTGGGGGTTGTATGTGTATACCTGCATGTTGAACGTGTTTCACGCCATACGTAGCCAACCGTGCCAATCGGAGGTGCAGTTTGGTTGGTGACTCAGTCGGTGAGAGGTCACGGGGGAGGGGGGCTCACAGTAGGTGAGAGGTAATGGGGAGGAGGGGGGATCCATGGTCCTGCTGATCTGGCAGAACTGGTGATGTTGCTGCTGCTTCTGAGGGACTGGAGTGGGGAGTTGGACCATCCAGGGAGTTGGTGGTGACTTTAAACACCTTCCTGGTCATTCCCTGGACTTCTTCTGATGTCGGGAGCTCAATAGTTTACTCACGCCCCATGCCGTTGCGTGTCTGGGGTGACTGCGGGATGGACTGTCCTATACGCTACAAGACTGCGGCGTAGGAATAGTCCGTAACATAGTTCACGAAAAGTTTGTTGTAATATGTTTACCCCTGTACCCTTGATCATGTGTTGTTTTGTATGTATGTGTTGGTTATTTGTGGTGTTCACAACACTTTTTACATTAAAATGTTCACAATGTTCGGCATTTTGAGATGCAATTTGCATGAAATGCACTAAATATAAGAAACTTACTATTATACATACCTATAGCTGTGCAAACAACAACGCAGAGGGAGAGTATACTGTATACCTCATTTCAATCCTTTCATTGAACAGGGAATCAATAACATCAAGCCTGACTGCTGAGGAGACCCAGATGGTTGAAACCGGTCCAGTGTTTGCCTGCTTAAGAAAATGCTGCTGAATAATATTGGCCTGCAAAACCAATGGGCTGATGGACTTGAAAACATTTAAAATGTACATGCATGCGGAGACAGAACGGAGTTATACTCATACCGTTTATGCTGATACACCTATATGCAGGCTCCCTTACTGAAGCTTCGTTGATGAGAATGCTCTACGATTCTGGTCAACTGCTTCCTTATGCAGCCTACAACAACCTGTCATGCATGTGAAGAGGAGTTGGAGACTGGCTAAGCACTTCTTTATTTCTCCAACCCACAGTAGCACTCGTTCCAAAACCAACCACTAACACGCGTCCCACAGCCCCTTTTAACCCCTCCATCTCCACCCTCGTGCCCAACACACATCCTCGTATCGCACGCCTGGTCTCTGGTGACGTCGGTGCCCTCTAACCCTTGACCCCCGTCTAGTGTATTCCCGTGCGTGTGATTGGTGCGTGTTATACCGAGTGCGGAGATTTCATGTCTGCGTGGTGTGTGTGCGTGACGGTGGCTCGAAGATCCCTTACACATGCATGGTGGGCACCCATCCAAGCATTAACCTGCCTCGATCCTCCTTAGCTTCCAAGAAGAGACCAGCTTGGGGACATTCCTGTTCATGCTGGCCTCGGTCACTAATGGGCTGCACCTACAAATGTAATTGCAGCGCTTTGGTTGTCTCTTTAATGAATGTTTGCACTTGTTTTGTTTTCTGCCACTGTGCCACGTCGTCGACTGTGGTCGTGGTGCAGGAATATGGCAGGGATTCCGCCAGGAACGGGACCGTACCCGGTGGGCTGCACGGATGTAATGACTCCACACGGCGTGCAGGTGAGCTGGCTGAACGCTGGGGTACAGGAGGTGTTCGAAGTGGACTAGAGGGCGAAGGAGGTAGTGGCGTGGGGCACATTTAGTGATTCTAGAAGTGTTTATCTGAGTAAAAAAAAAATTCAAACTGAGCGTTGAAAATGCGCAGTGTGTTTACCAAGATGCAGTGTCCACTGTACAACCATTTTTTGGCATGTGTTCTGACGGCTAATGCAAGATCAGACTATGTCCGTCTAGTGTCTGCCAAGCTGCATTGGCTTCCGGTTGCCGAACGATTACATTATACAGTTGCACTCATTATAAACAAAGTGCTTGCCACAAATGAACCACAATACCTTGCTGATCTCCTCAGGGAGCAGAAACCATCACGCGAACTCCGGTTATCCGCACCTACGATTAGTATGGTTGTCTACGTACGGTGCGAAAGAAGGTCAACATACATACATCCTCGCAGTGGCTATTGGCTAACCATCAAAGAGGGTTACCACATCACTCGCTTTCAAATGCGCTTCTATGGCCATTTGGAACGCTCTTCCTTTTGATATGAGGAAGCCACTGGAGCTATGGACTTTTAAGTCTAAATTGAAAGCTAATTTGTTGAACTGCTTTTTATGTTTAGTTTATTGTCCTTCCACCGGTTGGCTACATATGATGTGAAAGAAGTTCATACATAAGGGTTGTGAACACCATAGAGAAACAAACGACACATGATGTAGCGGACATTATTTCGGTCAATAACACAGCCTTAAAGGAAATGAATCAATAATGGGTGACATTTTGGGCAATGGTCCTTCATAACACATGTGTATCTACATATATTTCCTTTTTAAAGTAGTGTTATTGACGAATGTTAGTTTTTGTGGTTGTGCAGATATTCATTTTGGACACCAACCACACCACCACCACATTGATAAGGAAGGAGGCGGTTTTCAGTGCACTCCTGCAGTAGGAATCACAATTCACAAACAGGAGGAGAACATTGACAGCGTGGTTTAGGACTGCCCACTTTGCCAGTAATGCCCATAATACAGGGTGCTGTTAGAAGTACATCAGCAGGTGCGTTGCTTTGGCAGGCCAGGTCTTTTTGATGGGCTATGCAAACCACGTTGCAAGAGAAGAGAGACACGACTTGAGTGTAATAAAAGTGAGTGTTGCTCAATGTACGCGTTAATACGATTATGCGAATCCTGGGTGGATTTTGCGCAGGATGAGGGAGGCACATTTTGCCGAGACTAGCCCAGGGGGTCCCAGGGGGACACTTAAAAGACCAGATGGTGGGAAACTTGCAGGGAAGCTCTTGGGAGGTAACCATTCTACTGTGCAGCAACTGAGAGTAAAAACAAAGCATTGGGGAGGTGTGGTGGTGTCGACAGCTTTGGCCATGGTAATTATTCTTGATCATAGTCTAGTTGACAACAAGCTGTGAAAGTTTAGTCAAGTTCAGGACAAGTTCTCTTAGCCCAGTCTTAGTGGTTCAATGTTGGTGTCAGAGGCACACAATTTCCCATCCGAACCCCACACATTTCAGGTCAGCCAATCAGTGAATTCACTACATTTTGATGTATATACTTACACTTATAGCCAATTATGTTTGGTCTTCTCCAGTGTATTGCAGTCTCTGATGTTCCTAAATTGAAATCTGCATCTTCGTTCCAACGAGTTCAGTTTGTCCCATCACAGTGGGTAGTCTTAGTGATCATCGTGCTTAATTTCTGTCCACTCATAGTCATCGCTGACGAAACAAAACGCTGTTGTCGAATACTTGCCACTAGTTTCAATAACAAAACAATTGACGGACAACCCCGTTGTCGTCGTAAACTTTGGTTCTGCATTTCATAAGGATGAATTCCACATTAAGTGTTTGCTAGGTGGGAAAGTGATGCCCCATACTTTTGGATCACAGGACCAGACCAGGAGTCAAATTACCTCTCAAGCGGTAGCTCAGTGATACCCACTGTCGCCAATTTTCTAAACAAACTCAACATTGCTAACAGGTGGCCGACCAGCTCGTAGTAGCGTGGAGCTGGCACCGCTGACAAGCTCCTCCGTTTGAGGCTCAAGTGCTGTCAAGTCTTCCTTCCTCCCTCCCCGTCGCATTTCTTGGTGTCGCGTGTGTACGTGCGCAGGGCAGCTTCATGCGCGTTTACTACCCGGCTCGTGATGCCGTGGTGCAGCAGCCCAAGGTGAACCCGCAGCCGCTGTGGATTCCTCGCCGGGAGTACACGGGCGGGCTCGTCAACTTCCTCAACCTCAACCCGTGCTTCACGAGCTTCTTCAGCTTCATGTTCGGTGACGATCTACCAGCCACACGGGGCACCGCTTGCGCTCCTTAAGCTTCAAGCTAAATGTGGTGTATTTCTTCTATAATGTCACGAGAAATAATGTCATCTGTGTTTGCTTCGTTTATCTTACGGGGCACCGCCGAGGGGCATAAACTTCGTTCAACATGCTTTGAATTGAATTTCGATTTAAAGCTTTCGTGACTGCAGGGATTCATCTTCTTGGTTTTTTCGGTAAAGTCACGTAGAAGGAAAATAATAAAATAATAAAATGTAAACATAATAAAATAATTCTCACGACGTTTCAGCCACAACGCAAGCAGCCGTTCACCTGAGGACAGCTGCTTGCGTTGTGGCCGAAACGTCGTGAGAATTATTTTATTATGTTTTATTATTTTCCTTCTATGTGACTTTACCGAAAGAACCAAGAAGATGCTTTAAATTGCTTTGTTTTTTACACAAGCAACATGCACTCTGATTTGCTGTTTGGGATGATGTGGTCATCATTTTAATCTGCTCCAACATGCATGTTTTAAATGCATGACAAATAGGAAGATGGTTGATGAGAACATTTTACTAATCTCAGTTAAGGGTTTCAGCCCAGCCACCAATGACTGTACAAAAGCCCAATCACGTAAAATTTGGTTCTGCATTCATAAGGATGAATTCCACATTAAGTGTTTGCTGGGTGGGAAAGTGATGCCCCATACTTTTGGATCACAGGACCAGACCAGGAGTCAAATTACCTCTCAAGCGGTAGCTCAGTGATATCCACTGCCATGGCCATTCTCTAACACAATGGACCACTATGGACTGCACTGCTCTGCGATCTGAATAGATACTTTGTCTTGTGATAAAATACCAACAGCACAACCGGGATCAAATTGGATAAATAATAATAAGGACATTGTTGTGTGACACAGACGTCGTTTTTAATGTCACCATTTAATGTAAATGATTGACCCACGCTTGCTTACTAACTGCCATGTGTTGGATATTTGTGTTCCTAGCTTCGTACCATGTTCCTGTGGAATGGAACGCACCGTTTCGTTCTGGAGAGAAGTTTCCGCTCATCATATTTTCTCACGGCCTGGGGGCCTTCAGGTACACATCGGGCAGGGCTGGGAATGCACCGTGGCTTCTGACTTGGGTTTTGCGGCACACCCTTGTGCAGTTCTTAACAGTATGTGGTGTGCAATTATTTACTGTTAAGAAGAAAAATAATGATTAAAAACATGCTTTATCATGCATCAGCCATAATACAGAAAGTATCAATGATTAATTATATAATTATCTATGCCCTCATGATGATGTGTTCAATCACGCACATGATACGTTTGGGCAAATAAAGCTGTACAAACGAGAAAGAACGTAAAAATAAATACTATGTAAATGAGATGGCAAAAAATGTGACAGAAAATATGAAATTATCTAACCAAATCGTGATGCGGAATTATGACAAGTCATCGAATCGCCGACGCGTCTGTGAAGCGTTACGTTCCTGCTCGTGTGCCGTGCTGGCCGTGACCGAACCCGGGTATCTGTGTGCAGGACCCTGTACTCGACGGTGTGCGTGGAGATGGCGTCACGGGGCTTCATTGTGGGAGCGGTCGAGCACAGGTAAAGTTGATTCAGCTGTCGCAACACTTGCAAAGAATTGACACTTGAGTCACTTCAATAAGCCTACTTTCATCAACACTGCATTCAACTACATTTGTCGGTCGTCCAATTGTATCTTCGGTTCAGTCTTGAACTTGACAATGTCAAATTTTATTGAAACGACGACATTTCTAATGTTCATTTGCACGGACATTGATTGATAACCGGGCCAAGACCAAGAGATGCACTGCACTTTAGAACCAGGTTAAATTACAGGTGACCGCCAACATTCAAATCCAGGATATCAGTGGTGCTGGCTCAGAACGGCACCGGAGCTCATGGGCCAGAGCGGCCTCGGCGCCGGGATACAAAGACGTGAAAAAAAGATGGGGGGCCCCCGGCTGGATGAGAGCCCCTCCCTATCCCAACTGCGCTATGCCACTGACTCAACGTGACGTTCCCCGCTAGTGATCTTTTTCAACGGTCACGTCTGCTCTCCCTGCCAGAGACCTGTCTTCCTCGGCCACTTACTTCATTCGGCCAAAAGAGGGCGAGGGAGGGACAGCGGCCGAGACGGCGGCGGCGTGTGAAGGGGAGGAGAAAGCGGCGCTGCAGAACGGCGAGTGCATGCAGGAGGTGTGGCTGCCCTACCGCAAGCTGCTGCCCGGAGAGAAGGAGTTCCCCCTGCGCAACCAGCAGGTGGCGCACCTCGCACATCTGACACGACAACTGCGGTCTGGGGCAGAGGTCGCAAACGGGTTTTGATTCCTTACCCGTACCCGGCCGCACCAGGGTCGCAAACGGGTACCCGTACCCTACCCAATATCCAGCCGGGTACGGGTAGCCGGGTATCGGGTAGGGTACGGGTACCCGATTGCGACTTCTGGGATGAAGCCATGTTGCAGGCGCGGGTGGGTTGATTCTAGGAACTTGAATTGTGAGAAGAGACAAGAGGCTGGGAAATGAGTGACAAACGGTTACTCACCAGTGACTCACGGCCTACCCGTACCCAGGTGCACTAGGGTCGCAAACGGGTACCCGTGCCCGGCCGGGTACGGGTAGCTGGGTATCGGGTAGGGTACGGGTATCGGGTACCCGATTGCGACCTCTGGTCTGGGGGGAAGAGACCAACTGCCGCCCTGTGTTTACCACCAAGCCTTGGGCTGACGCGTGCAGGTGGATTAGCTCAGCGATGTGCCGCGTGTTAATACGGCACAACCTCGGTAAACGAGGGACGCAGTGTTGCGATTGACAGTGGAGATGAGCAGGCGGCAACGTGTGATAATGCGCCATTGCTGGGCTCCCATCACATTCCCCCCTCTCTCCCTAGTTCTCTGCCCAATGACGGATCTTTGGCTCAAACTCCATCTTGTCCAGCTGCTAGCTTCGTCTTCATTTTACTAAACGCGCCCTCCTGCAATAGACACCCCCTGCCCCCTCTGCCTTCCTTCAAGTTGTCATAGCTTCTTTCTGGTTCTGCCAGGTCCCCCTCGCAAAAGGGGTTTCTAACCTCAAGGGTTTTGACCTGGTTAAATAAAGGTGAAATATAAATAAAATTTTGGCCTTTTTGCAAACATTCTTCCTTCTAGAACGTCCTTCAGTAAGCTGCCACCTCTGAGATTATACTTTGACCGCATATTTAGCTTTTCCTGGCTTGTTCTAAATATACGGGTTTCCATTGCATTTCTCTGGTGAATCTTGTGTCGACGAAGCAGTGCCGTTACGCATTTAATGCCGCTGCACGCGTCGGCTGAGACTGGACAACCCGAAGCGGAGTTAGAGCCTCCTCAGCCCCGGAGAAACGAGCCGCCATTCTATTTCGGTGCACGGCCCCCTCCGTGGAGTTATTTGGCTCATTAGCCTGATTTCAGATTAATTTCACATTTGGCCAACAACCTTGTGCTAATGCAGATTGTACTTTGGCACTGATTTTTGTTGTTGTCCAAAAAAAATCAGTAAGAAATATAGGAGCCAAGTGCCGTGCGCGAACGCCTGGTATTTGCGATACTGCGGATGTTGACCACGTTCTGTGCCCTGCGCAGGTAACAGGTGTGGCGCTTTGGAATGTTTGGAGTGCGGCCTTGAGGCCAGGTTAACGTTAATCCACCCCAGTGGACGAGCGGGAAAATCTGACGGGAGAGACTTTGTCCCCCAGGTTCACCAGCGAGCGGACGAGTGCGTGCGCGGCCTGCGTCTGCTGGAGGACATTAACGAAGGCCGTCCCATTCAGAACGTGCTCCCCTCGGGCTTTGACTTCCAGCAGCTGAAGGTAAAAACCAGCGCCGCTGGAAACGGGGGGGCACTGCCTTTGTTTTATATCAAGGCTACTCGGGCAATAATTCAAGTGCTCAGATAAACTGTCCCTGTGTCCAAAATCGCCGTTCATTGAGGCAAAGAGTAGTCTGACACTGAGACTTTGCATGAATGGTTCGGAGAGCTTTGCGGATTATATACATGCACTAGCATAAGTACCCGGCGTTGCCCGGGTGAAAAATATATTTCTTAATAACCTTACATATATACACAGATGGGCTGCTACCCTTGCCCCCCCCCCCCCAGCCACGATCTCCTGGGCCGCTGTGCAGTAATATGTACGGCCTATAGTGTGGTGGGGTGTCGAGGCCTAGTACCGTGCAGAGCCTCCGGCCTCGCCTAGATTGCCTACCCGGCTGAGGCTGGGTACGGGTGGCGTCCCCCCCCCCCCCCCCCGCGCTACAATAATACTGTGTAATCGCTATAATTTTATTATCTACCGACCCTATAATAGTAATTGCACACATTGGGGTGGGAGGGGAGTGAAGAGGACGTGAAACTTTGATGAATTTACCTCAGAGTCGCGTGTTAATGCGTGCGCATATTTTTAACGGGAATTAAAAATGGCGTCCACCCCGCAGCGAATGCGTCGCTACCCGTTGCCAGGGGCAACCGCCGTCCAATGAAAGTGCGTATGGTCCGGCGACACACAGACACACACACAGACAGACAGACAGACAGATTTGCGATTTTATATATATAGATGCGCAATTGACGGCTAGATGAGAGCCTCCCCATGTCGTGCAGATGGAGAGGAAGTGGGAATTGGATCATACTTCGCCATGCTGGTTAGTGCAGATCGGTGAAGGTGAGGAGAATGGGTGTGGGAGCATAGACGCACAGCATAATAATGGACTTTGCTCCACTGCCCTCTGCTGCCCACCACTTACAGGGCAGTCAATCAATTAGTGTTCATTTTACATGCCAATATCACCGTCAGTAAAGTAGGCATCAGTGCAAATAACAACGGAACGGGCACAGGGGGCACAGATCAACAGGAATTAAAAAATAAACCCGTCACATCAGCAGCTTACACTGACTTGGGCAAGTAAATTGCGACCGCGCACAAAATAAAGTGCAACCGTGCCCCATGAATAACAAAAATGAATGAAAAGCAGAGAGACCGTTTTTATTTCGAAATTATTATTTCATGGTATCTTTTTTTTAGTTTTAGATTTTGGATTCACAGCACCCAATCACTGTTCACCTTCCAGCAGCAGTTCAAGGCTCTTATCTGTTGAGGCTCTCATCTGTTCAGGCTGGCGTTTGAGCTCCGACTATGCGCCTCTTGAGTTCTCTATCGAACAATGGGTCCGATTCGTGAAATATGTGCCCATTATAAATTGTGTTTATTATTAACGATTATTCTGAATGTTTTTATTTTTTTGAGACGTTCTTTTCCTTCAATGGGTGACCTGCTCGTATCTGCAATTCAGTATCAGCTGTTACACTCGGTGGCGCCCTTTGTCACCGATGTGCAGGGAAGCATGGACCTGGAGAAGCTGTCGGTGATGGGGCATTCGTTTGGAGGAGCCACTGCAATCGTCGCTCTGACCAAAGAGCCCCGCTTCAGGTGCATTTTGCTTGTTGACGCCTGGGGGTGGAGGTGGTGGTGAGCCGGGGCTGCCCAGTGAATCCTTGGAGTGCACGTGCCTTGCACCATCACATGGTTGTGGATGAGCTTGGTTGTTTTGTTGTAATGAGTAGCATTTTTGCTGCCTGTCCTGGTTTTCTCAGAATCCGTAGTTCTTCCGTCTGCTGGTATTGTGAGATTTTGTCATTTCCACGATATATCCTGGGTTTTATTTGGATCTAAGTGCAGCCCTGGTTATGGGTAGTGATAGAGTAGATTGAATGCTGTGCTGACCACTGAACCAAGCAACAAAGGTCAAATTCCTGGTCATGGAGAACAACGGTATGGAGTGATAGCCAAAACTGGCAAAAGCTTCATTCGGATATACGTAACCTCATACTGTGAATTTTGGTCAAATCGATTTTTGCGAACCGCACTTTCCCTGCTGACACTGTGCTGATGTGGGATCTTTGTGTTCATCGCTGTGTTTTGCCAGGTGTGCTGTGGTCATGGACAGCTGGATGCTGCCGATCGAGAGGGACCTGTACCCCAACGTCACGCAGCCGATCTTCTTCATCAACACGGAGAAGTTCCAGTGGGTGGCGAACATCCAGAGCCAGCGGCAGCTCGACTCCAGCACCGTCGATCGCAGGATGATCACCATCCTGTGAGCAGCCGCTGTTCCCCTCACCTATTTTGTACTCGTGTTGAATGATGTTAGCTCATTGCTGAGTAAGCACAACATGTTGGTGATGGCCTTAATAATTGTCCCTAAGCATTGACTCTAAGCATGGTCCCAAAGCATTGTCCTGAAGCATTGTGTGGACATTGGTGGTTAATTTCTGACAAAAAGTCAGATTGCGTGCAGGACAATGTAGCGGACAGAGCAGGGCCATGCAGCAAGATCCATATTTGTACTGTATTTTCTATGCTCCCTGCCTTCATCAACCCGCACCGACCAGTGTATTGAAGCACGGCGAAATAAAGTCCCACGACTCGCACGGTTTGGGAACTCCGTCATCCAGGTAGCGAACTGACAAAAGGGTAGGGCTCTTCTTGTTTGTAAATACTTGCAGTCAGTTCTGTTGTCTTCTCAGTGGAAGATGCCCTGCAACAAATCCTGGCGCCTAACCAGTGCCTAGAAGGTGGCATTTGGCAGAGAGACACGGTCCTGTAAGCTCCGTGGACACTAAAAGCCACTCTTCAACAAAGAGCAGGCCTCCTGGAAACAAATCCTGCTGCGAGTCAATAAGATGCTTCTTCTGGGCCACATTCTCTTCCACATAGATAACAACCTTTAACATTCTTTAAACATACTTTTCCCCGTGACCAGGATTTATTCGCTTCACTATCTCTGTCCAGCATACAGCGTAAAAAAAAGATTTAAGGTATAAAAAAAATGCGTAAAAGCCGGGGTTTGTAAAACTCGATGGGTGGGTGGGGGGGCATTTGGAAAACTTCCAGAATATCCCGGGACCCAGCGGCTGTTGACTGCTTGCCCAACCCATCGTGGCCTCGCGACGTGCAGTCCCAATCCCCCGCTGCAGCAGCAAGTGTTTGGTTTTTGCGAACGAAATAAGTGATGAAAATGTTCCTCGGCAAGATGTCGATCTCATGATGGACCCTGTGTGTGCATGAATATCGTCAAACATGACAATGACCCGCCGCTGTCCATTCGAAGACCACCCAGCGCGTGATTGACTGTGATGAGCCAAAATTTACGGTTCTGAATTAAGACCAGAATGAATTAATTTAGTAACGTTATCGGACACTGCAGTGCACTGAGGAAGACCAAACATTGAAATTGGCTGTACACGTGTATCGAAAGATTTACCGAGTTTATTTATTGGCTCGCCTTATTATATAAAGGGGAAAATTTGCACGCCTTCTCACGCCAACATTTAATGACGTAGTATTGGACAAAATGTTTGATGGCTTTAGACCGGTGGTTCTCAAAGTGTGGTCCCCAAACTCCCGGTGGTCCGTGGCGGTCCTCTAGGTGGTCCACGGTGCTGTGATGCAAATGCAGATTGATGTGGACATAATGACAACTTTCGTTATACCTTTTGTTACGGACATTAATAAATATTTTGTGATATTTAATTTAAAAAATTAAGTTTGGTAAACTACCCTCATTAAACTACCCTAATCCTAAGATCTAAATGGCACTCCAAAAAATTTACTTTCTCGCTGCGTTTAAAATAAGAAAAAGTGTTTATGTTCCGGTTAATAGGAATCATTTAGTATGAATGGTATATAGAGCGGGAATTAAATGCGTTTTGTCACCAGAGGTGGAGGGGGGGCTGGGTGGTCTGAGGAAATGTTTGCATCGGCTGAATGGTCCACAGGCCAAAAAAGTTTGAGAAACATTGCCTTTAGACTAAGAGAATGACTAAATCAAAACCACAAGTTGTTGTTGACTCTACCAAGACCGACCAAAATAAAACATGCTGACTAACACTGCAGCAGCAGCAGCAGCAGCAACAGTAGCGGACAATCGCGGCTCACCTTACATTCACCACACAGCTGCTTTGAGTCACCGGCTCATTTTGTGAGCTCACTGTTTAGTCTGAGTTGTGACGGAGTAACCGTGCTCATCGTGCCGGTGAAACGGCGCACGATTTGTAATGTGTTTCTTTGCCCCGAGACCGTCACGCTGACGCACACGCTCAACGTGAGTTATTGCCGCTCAGACGATTTGTGTTAATTCGTGTTGCTCCGCAACTGCGTGCCGTTCTTGGGCTCTTTTAAAGTGGCCTCTCTCTGATTTAATGGGTGCTCCTTTGTTCAGCTCATCACTGCTTGCCTGCGCTTTTAAACATGCCACTCTTTTTTTAGGCCATTAATTGGATGTGCACAATTGTCGTTTGTGGGTGTGTGTTAGGAATACGTTTTACAAGAGTGTCCATTGTTCTAAGGGTAATTTGCGTGTTGTGTTATGTCACGGTGTGTGCATGTGTGCTAAAAGGGAGCCGTGCTGTATTGGTTGGTGAGCCGAACTATGATTCCACAGACCCAAGATTCGATTCCTAAGTCGTGGTGTAAAAACACCACTGGCTGTTAGTATCTGAAGCTGGTCTGGACCCTCCCCTTGGTCTAAGTGGAGGTGCAGCCCAGAAATTTCTCCCTCGCACCACTGTTGGCAGAAGGGTCTCCACTCGAGGGGGACTTTTACCCCACCACACTTGCGCCCTGCTGATCGACTAACCATGATATACACATTTATACAGCTGGGCGGACACAGGCAGTGGCGAGTCAAGAAACGTTTGCTCCATTGATTCAAGAGTCGCCCTGGGAAAATTAACTAGTGGCCAAGGTCGCAGGTCCAGTGTGGTAACCATTGCACCGCGGCAGTACCCCGCCCTGGTCAACTCGGCCTTCAAAGGAACGCAAGTTTCCCTCTCTTGATGCGGTGGTAGATGCGTTCTAAGAAAAGGGCGCACAAAGCGAAATGGCACGAGACAACGGCGTGCCGAGTAGCGCATCCAGTACACACACCAGAATGTTGTCCCACGTCCGACCCGATAGCCACACGTAGAGTGAATTCAAACCGCAGAGAGCAAATTCTTTGATAGAAATAGGTGAGCCGCATGTTCACGAAATCGCACAAACCAAACCCGTAAAAAGTGAGGGAAACCTGCACCTGATACGGTGAAGTTGAAGGAGGAGCGGCATGCTTGGTGTTAACCACACGGTTGCCTCGTGTGCTGTTCTGCCTTTAATCTTGATCTTTTCTTTGCTTGTCCATCGCAAATGATGACAACTGTGGAGAACAGCGAGTAGCATTTTCCCGTGCGCTGGTGGAATGGGAGAGGTCGGCCCTGTAGCGGAAGCATCAGCCTGAGCTCTGGGCAAGAGTTATTAGTCTCCTGGATGGGATTTATGTTGTGCCGCTGCGAGTGTTGATGCTGATAGGTTTTTTTTTATTTCTGCCTTTTATTAAGTGCTCGCGAACACAATTTTTTCCATCGGTCTTCGCGTTTAACGACAGGTCTCTGTCCTTGTGTTGCGAAGGGGCACGGTGCACCAGAGCCAGGCCGACTTCACCTTTGTGACGGGCTCCTTTCTGGGGAAACTGGCCAAGACGCGGGGAACGCTGGACCCCTTGACCGCCATCCACATCAACAACAGGGCCTCGCTGGCCTTTCTGCAGAAGCACCTGGGTAAGCACACAGCCTTGGCCTCCTCGACGCTCGGCTTAGTTACCCGTTTTACTCTTCTCGTTCTATGCTCTTTGGTTCTTTCGGTAAAGTCACGTAGGTAGAAAATAAAATAAATCGCGACGTTTCTGGCGCAACACACACGCTTGTGTTGCGCCCGAAACGTCGCGATTTATTTTATTTTCTACCCACGTGACTTTACCGAAAGAACCAAAGAGTATGGATTCCTGCAGTCACGAAAGCTTCAAATCAAGATCTTCTCGTTCTGTTTATTTTCATTTCCCCCCCATCCCCCCTTTCCCCACTGCCCCCTCTCCCATCCCGCATGCAAATATGTTTACCCCGCAGGCCAGGCCTGTTCACTCACACTCAGTATATACACGTGTGTAATTGTGTTTTTGCAATAACTTAAATTATTTTTTTTCCTCGGTGAGCCCCTCACTGAGCCCGTCGCACTCGTATTCAGAAGGACCTTGTTTGCGGTATTTGAATCGTTTCTTGGCCATACAGACTCCACATTAGGATTGATGTAATTGCTCTCAATGCGGTTCACTGAATTTTCGAATCAACAATCGTTTTTATTTTTTGACAATATGGTGAATGGCACCACCGATGGAATCTGCATAGGTCTTGAATTAAATGCAACTAGTTGTAACATGTACAAATAGAAAACGGTAGATTCTCACATGCTGCATGTATTGCGAGGCAAAAGGAATATATTTTAATCGATGCATCGCTATATCTCTGCCATATATGTATGTGCGGTACATATTTTCTCCTGCACGTAGCTATGGTCATTCAATACAAGGCCACACATTTGAACTTTGGCAGGATATAAAAAAAAAAACCCGTTGAGATGCTCATAGGCCTTATTAAAAATGCCATGGGTCTTAACAGCTTTAACTTGCACTCCCATTAGTGCCATTTGAGCCGAGCCAATTGGAGCATCTGAAAAGCGTTTCGAAAAGCCGGGCCGCGTTCGTGCCGTTTGATGCCGTCCATCACAAACTGCTCGGCCGCCTGAAAACGACACGCCCGGCTCTGCAAGTTACAAGCAGAGGCATTTTTCCCCAACACTGAATGCGCAACTCTGTACGTCTGGCGAGAAGGCATGGAGCTGAAATTAAACATGCCCTTTTGTGCCCTCCTGCTAGTTAGTATTGTGCCCCTAATGGCAGAAAGAAAAATGGGGTAGTGCAAAGGCCCATATTTTTTGTTACGGTGTAACCGCTACAGAGCTTATTGGAAATTGACTCAAGCCAGCGGAAACTTTGTTTTTATTCCCTGCAATGGCACATGCAAAAGTTGGACACTGAATAGTCATCCAAATGAAAGATCGTTCTTATTTCGAGGGTCATTGCCTGAAACGTAAAACTGCCATACAGCAGAAATAAATATATAATAGTGTTCATGACGGACATGATGACTTTATTTCACATGTGCCTTTGCGCGGCTGCCAATGTGATGCTTACATTTTTCATTTTTAGACTACCAGGCTTAAGTCTCACAGAATGGATACACGCCAAGTCAAAAGTGTCTCCATGCTCAATTGAGCATTGGGCAGCATTCGGTTTGGTTTTCACGGTTGTGCTTTTTTGTATTCAGTTTGTTGTCCTGCCCCCACACCTCCGATTTAGCACGGTTGGCTATGCACGGCTCTCCGATGTGTTTTGAGTCGTACCGCCCGCCGGTCAGCACGACTTCTGACGTTTCGCCCCACGTGCTAAGAGCTTTTTAAGAATTCTGAATAATAATAACAACACGCGGTACAACCCCTAAACAACACATCGAACAACCGTTCTCCTCCGTCGGTGGGCCTGAGCCACTGGCGAAGCTTTTACCTTCACGTAACGAGGAGGGGCGGCAAGACTTATCTGACAAAAGCTTGCTGCAAACGAACCGTCGGAAAAGCCTCTTGAGGTCAGGTGCTGACATTGGGGAAAGTGCGTGTGATGAAAATGTGCCCTGAACTCACGTGGGTGCCCCATCGTGGCTCGTGGGATCGCATCAACTTGATTTTTTGTTTTTACCAGGTGAGACCCACTGAGCTATTTAGCCATTTTCACAAGCGACCTGGCAAATGATAGCTCAACGAAGTGGCTTATTGCAAGGAAATGTTTCGCGGCCAAATTCTCTAAACGCACGTTTCTGAATGTGGAAGGAAAAACCAGAGGACCTGGAGAAAAAGCCACACGACCAAGAGAGGGGGGAGAGAGACACCACAATCTCAAATATGCGGTCGTTAGGGTCGGTATCAAACCCACGACCTCCTGTATACCAGGCGAGGGAGTTAGCATCTCGCCACCGCTGTGCCCTCCTGTGGGTGCGACATGGGCAGAAGTCATGCAGCCCCAGCCTCAGTCCGCCCCCTGCCTTGTCCGCTGGCCTTTATCGAGATAATCGGCTTTGAAAATCACACAACTCACGGAGAGTTAATGAACGTGGAATCCGCAGCAGAATGCAAAAAAAAGAGGCTAAAATTGCCTTCCTCTAAAGAATCCCTCGTGATGAGTGGTTGAAAAACATATATTTTGGTCATATGGCTCTCAAGATGTACTTTGGAGAGTATGACTTAGTTAATTGAGTTACATTTAAGTCGTGTAATAAGAGTAATTGTAATAGCATTTTATGTCCCAAGAGTAAAAAGTGGATTTGAAAATGTTTTCTTCTCCCATGGAGCTTATGAATAAACAATTCCCTCAGAGTTGTTATTTTTAATAACGCTAATACAACATGGATGTAAGTTATTTTGAGCATTCCCTCCGACTCCCTGTTCATTTCGATTTTACTTTACGCCCTGTTTTATAACTGACTAGCGGAAGTACCCGGCTTTGCCCGGGTGAAAAATATATTTCTTAAAAACCTTACATATATATACACAGATACTAAGGTATTGTCAAAGCCCGGCGGGCTGTTTGTACATTTCTCCACCAACAAATATATGAGGCTTTCACAAGTCCAAAAAGTTGTAGAAAGTGTGGGGTAAATAGTTGATGTCAAAAGGTTTCCGAAAATTGCGGTCTCCCCCCCCCCCCCTCAAAAAATATCTTTACCCCTCGTAGGTATATATACTAACAACACCTTACATACAACAGAGGAAGTGGTATCTATTGACTCTGTAGTAGTATCTACTGACTGTACCGTAGTATCTACTGAGCCAGTAGTAGCTACTGACTGTGTAGTAGTATTTAGTGACTGTAATAACTACTGACCATAGTAGTATTTACTGGGCCTACAGTAGTATCTCCCGACTATATACCCGTAACGACTAACTGTATAGTATCTGCTGACTCTATAGTTGTATCCACTGACTATAGTAGTAACTACAAAATCTATAGCAGTATCTACTCACTCTATAATAGTATCTACTGACTCTAGTAGCTACTCACCGTGGTAGTATGTACTGACTGTATAGTAGTATATACTGACTGTAGCAGTATTGACTGACTGTAGCGGTATATACTGACTGTTTTAGTGTTTACTATAGCGGTATCTACCAACTCGATAGCAGTATCTACTATCGCTACAGCAGTGTATACCGACTGAGGTCGTACCTGCTATCACTACAGCAGTGCATACTGCTGTGTTGGTACCTGTTATGATGACAGCAGTGCATATTGTGGTGGAACCTGCTATGATTACAGCAGTGCATACTGCTGTGGTGGTATCTGCTATGATGAGAGGAGTACATATTGTGGTGGTGGTACCTGGTATGATAACAGCAGTGCATATTGACTGTACTCATCATTCACCCTCACCATTCACCACTCACAACTCACCCTTACCACTCATCCTCACCACTCACCACTCCCACTCACTATTCACCATTCACCCTCACAACTCACCACTCACCAACCTCCCTCACCAATCTCCCTCACCACTCACCCTCACCACTCACCCTCACCACTCACCCTCACCACTCACCAATCACCACTCACCCTCACCACTCACTCTCACCACTAACCCTCACCACTAACCCTCACCACTCTCACTCACCACTCTCCCTCACCACTCACTCTCACCATTCACCCTCACCATTCAGCCTCACCACTCACCCTCACCACTCACCCTCACCACTCACCGTCACAACCACCACTCACCACTGAACTTCACCCTCACTACTCACCATTCATCCTCACCAATCACCACTGACCAATCACCACTCACCACTCTCCACTAACCCTCACCACTCAACCTCACCACTCACCCTCAAAACTAACCACTCTCTCACCACTCACCCTCACCACTCAGCACTCACCCTCACCCTCACCACTCACCCTCACCACTCACCCCTCACCGCTCACCACTCACCCATCACCACTCACAACCGCCACTCACCCTCACCACTCATCCTCACCACTCACCCTCACAACAACCACTCACCCTCACCACTCACCCTGACCACTCACCACTCATCCTCACCAATCACCACTCACCCGCACTGCTCACCCTCACCACTCACGCTCACCCTCACCACTCACCCCTCACTAATCACCACTCATAACCGCCACTCACCCTCACCACTCAACACTCACCCTCACCACTCACCGTCACCACTCACCCTCACTACTCACCACTCATCCTCACCAATCGCACCCTCAACAATCACCACTCACCCTCACAACTCACCCTCACCACTCACTCTCACCACTCACCACTCACCCTCACAACAACCACTCACCCTCACCGCTCAGCACTCACCCTCACTACTCACCCTCACCACTCACCACTAATCCTCACCAATCACACCCTCACCAATCACCACTCACCCTCACCACTTGCCACTCACCACTCACCCTCACCATTCACCCTCACCACTCTCCCTCACCACTCTCCCTCACCACTCACCAATCACGCTCACCACTCACCCTCACTACTCACCACTCACCCTCAACACTCACCCTCACCTCTGACCACTCACCCTCACCACTCACCCTCACCACTCACCCTGACCACTCACCACTCATTCTCACCAATCACACCCTCAACAATCACCACTCACCCTCACCACTCACGCTCAACACTCACCCTCACCACTCATGCTCACCACTAACCCTCACCACTCACCCTCACCACTCACTAATCACCTCTCACAACCGTCACTCACCCTCACCACTCACTCTTACCACTCACCCTCACCACTCACTCTTACCACTCACCCTCACCACTTACCCTCACTACTCATCCTCACCAATCGCACCCTCACCAATCACCACTCACCCTCACTGCTCACCCTCACCGCTCACCACTCAACCTCACCCTCACCACTCACGCTCACCCTCACCACTCACCTCTCACTAATCACCACTCACAACTGCCACTCACCCTCCCACTCACCCTCACCAATCACCACTCACCCTCACCACTCACCCTCACCATTCACCCTCACCACTCACCCTCACCATTCACCCTCACCACTTTCCCTCACCACTCTCCCTCACCACTCACCAGTCACGCTCACCACTCACCCTCACTACTCACCACTCACCCTCACCGCTCACCACTCACCCTGACCACTCACCACTCATCCTCACCAATCACATCCTCACCAATCACCACTCACCCTCACTGCTCACCCTCACCGCTCACCCTCACCACTCACCCTCACCACTCACGCTCACCCTCACCACTCACCCCTCACTAATCACCACTCACAACCGCCACTCACCCTCACCACTAACCCTCACCACTCACTAATCACCTCTCACAACCGTCACTCACCCTCACCACTCACTCTTACCACTCACTCTTACCACTCACCCTCACCACGCACCCTCACAACATCCACTCACCCTCACAACAACCACTCACCCTCACTACTCACCCTCACCACTCATCCTCACCAATCACACCCTCACCAATCACCACTCACCCTCACTGCTCACCACTCAACCTCACCACTCACGCTCACCCTCACCACTCACCCCTCACTAATCACCACTAACAACCGCCACTCACCCTCCCTACTCACCCTCACCACTCACCCTCACCAATCACCACTCACTCTCACCACTCACTACTCACCCTCACCACTCTCCCTCACCACTCTCCCTCACCACTCTCCCTCACCAGTCACGCTCACCACTCACCACTCACGCTCACCACTCACCCTCACTACTCACCCTAACCACTCACCACTCACCCTCAACACTCACCCTCACCGCTCACCCTCACCACTTACCCTGACCACTCACCACTCATCCTCACCAATCACACCCTCACCAATCACCACTCACCCTCACTGCTCACCCTCACTGCTCACCCTCACCACTCACCCTAACCACTCACGCTCACCCTCACCACTCACCCCTCACTAATCACCACTCACAACCGCCACTCACCCTCACCACTCACCCTCACTACTCACCACTCATCCTCACCAATCACACCCTCAACAATCACCACTCACCCTCACAACTCACGCTCAACACTCACCCTCACCACTCACCGTCACCACTCACCCTCACTACTCACCACTCATCCTCACCAATCACACCCTCAACAATCACCACTCACCCTCACCACTCACTCTCACCACTCACCACTCACCCTCACAACAACCACTCACCCTCACCGCTCAGCACTCACCCTCACTACTCACCCTCACCACTCACCACTAATCCTCACCAATCACACCCTCACCAATCACCACTCACCCTCACCACTTGCCACTCACCACTCACCCTCACCATTCACCCTCACCACTCTCCCTCACCACTCTCCCTCACCACTCACCAGTCACGCTCACCACTCACCCTCACTACTCACCACTCACCCTCAACACTCACCCTCACCTCTCACCACTCACCCTCACCACTCACCCTCACCACTCACCCTGACCACTCATCCTCACCAATCACACCCTCAACAATCACCACTCACCCTCACCACTCACGCTCAACACTCACCCTCACCACTCATGCTCACCACTAACCCTCACCACTCACCCTCACCACTCACTAATCACCTCTCACAACCGTCACTCACCCTCACCACTCACTCTTACCACTCACCCTCACCACTCACTCTTACCACTCACCCTCACCACTCACCCTCACTACTCATCCTCACCAATCGCACCCTCACCAATCACCACTCACCCTCACTGCTCACCCTCACCGCTCACCACTCAACCTCACCCTCACCACTCACGCTCACCCTCACCACTCACCTCTCACTAATCACCACTCACAACTGCCACTCACCCTCCCACTCACCCTCACCAATCACCACTCACCCTCACCATTCACCCTCACCACTCACCCTCACCATTCACCCTCACCACTTTCCCTCACCACTCTCCCTCACCACTCACCCTCACCACTCACCAGCCACGCTCACCACTCACCCTCACTACTCACCACTCACCCTCAACACTCACCCTCACCGCTCACCACTCACCCTCAACACTCACCCTCACTGCTCACCACTCACCCTGACCACTCACCACTCATCCTCACCAATCACATCCTCACCAATCACCACTCACCCTCACTGCTCACCCTCACCGCTCACCCTCACCACTCACCCTCACCACTCACGCTCACCCTCACCACTCACCCCTCACTAATCACCACTCACAACCGCCACTCACCCTCACCACTAACCCTCACCACTCACTAATCACCTCTCACAACCGTCACTCACCCTCACCACTCACTCTTACCACTCACTCTTACCACTCACCCTCACCACGCACCCTCACAACAACCACTCACCCTCACAACAACCACTCACCCTCACTACTCACCCTCACCACTCATCCTCACCAATCACACCCTCACCAATCACCACTCACCCTCACTGCTCACCACTCAACCTCACCACTCACGCTCACCCTCACCACTCACCCCTCACTAATCACCACTAACAACCGCCACTCACCCTCCCTACTCACCCTCACCACTCACCCTCACCAATCACCACTCACTACTCACCCTCACCACTCTCCCTCACCACTCTCCCTCACCACTCTCCCTCACCACTCTCCCTCACCACTCTCCCTCACCAGTCACGCTCACCACTCACCACTCACGCTCACCACTCACCCTCACTACTCACCCTAACCACTCACCCTCAACACTCACCCTCACCGCTCACCCTCACCACTCACCCTGACCACTCACCACTCATCCTCACCAATCACACCCTCACCAATCACCACTCACCCTCACTGCTCACCCTCACTGCTCACCCTCACCACTCACCCTAACCACTCACGCTCACCCTCACCACTCACCCCTCACTAATCACCACTCACAACCGCCACTCACCCTCACCACTCACCCTCACCACTCACCCTCACTACTCACCACTCATCCTCACCAATCACACCCTCAACAATCACCACTCACCCTCACAACTCACGCTCAACACTCACCCTCACCACTCATGCTCACCACTAACCCTCACCACTCACCCCTCACTAATCACCACTAACAACCGCCACTCACCCTCCCCACTCACCCTCACCCTCACCAATCACCACTCACCCTCACCACTCAACCTCACCCTCACCACTCAACCTCACCCTCACCACTCAACCTCACCCTCATCACTCACCCACACCACCACCACTCACCCCCTCACCGCTCTCCCCCTCACCGCTCTCCCCCTCACCGCTCTCCCCCTCACCGCTCTCCCCCTCACCGCTCTCCCCCTCACCGCTCTCCCCCTCACCGCTCTCCCCCTCACCGCTCTCCCCCTCACCGCTCTCCCCCTCACCACTCTCTCCCTCACCACATGTTAAGGGCGATCCTAAAGGAATCTACAACCTTCGATGATTCCTTTGCGCGATTCAAAGAATCGATTCCTGGCGCATAGGAGGTTTCCATTTTTAATTACAGAGTTTTATTTTCATTGTTATGTTATGTTTTAAAGTTTTCAGGCATTTTTTATTATATTTTAGCCCCGGTCAACGCCGGATATTTCCCATTCGTAGCAGTTTATATCAACTTTATAACCAACTTATATTAAACGGAAATAAGGCGATTCTAAATTAATCTACAACCGTCGATTCCTTTTCGCGATTCAGAGAATTGATTCTTGGCGCGGTTGGGTTTAGAATTTTAATTACACAGTTGTATTTTCATTGGTATGTTATGTTTTAAAGTTTTCAGAAGATTTTAAATGTATTTTTCCCCCGGGCAACGTTGGGTATATCGAGTTTATACCACAAAGTCGTCGCCTGACAGAGTTGCGTGTCGAGGCCTAGTACCGTGCAGAGCCTCCGGCCTCGCCTAGATTGCCCACCCGGCTGAGGCTGAGTGCTGGGGCCGTTAACCCCCCCCCCCCCCCCGCGCTACAATAATACTGTCTAATCGCTATAATTTTATTATCTACCGACCCTATAATAGTAATTGCACACATTGGGGTGGAAGGGGAGTGAAGAGGACGTGAAACTTTGATGAATTTAGCTCAGAGTCGCGTGTTAATGCGTGCGCATATTTTTTAACGGGAATTAAAAATGGCGTCCACCCCGCAGCGAAGTTGTTGCTACCCGTTGCCAGGGGCAACCGCCGTGGTTCGCGCCGGTCGGCGATATTAAATAAATAAATAAAGCGTTAAATAAATAAATAGAAATCGCACTAAATCGATAATCGGTCCGATTTAAAGTTTAGAGACGAAAAATCGGAAATGCCTAAGTTTACCGCGGGGCGGGGGCGTGCCCACCTGCAAAATTTAATCTCGGCGAACCCCACGGTCCGAGAGCTACATCCCCCGCAAGGGAGCGTACGCAGACGGACGGACAGACAGATAGACAGACAGATAGACAGACAGACAGATAGACAGACAGACAAAAAATGAATTATATAGGTTAGATAACACTTAACGGTGTTTATCATTGCTTAATGTCTCATTTTTAAGTTGTCTGGAAGCATGGTGCAACGATTGCTATTTTGGCATTCTGTCAATCAATCTTAACAGGAATCCAGAGGGTAACCTTTCTTAATCACGCGCACCTGACTCTGAAATTGTGCACATCAGATGTGAAATTTATCCAATTTGTTTGTCACTAACAGCATTTCATTTTTCTTAGATTTTTTTGGTAAAGTCACGTAGGTAAAAACATTAAAAAGTGAAAAAAAAAAAAAAAAAAAAATACTTGATACAGCTGTCGTGGCTGTGACGGTACCACCTGAAGACGGAAGCTTGTGTTGCCTCCGAAACGTCGTGATTTTTATTTTATTTTATTTTTATTTTTTTTATTTTACTTTTTAATGTTTTTACCTACGTGACTTTACCGAAAAAACCTAAGAATATGAATCATTGCAGTCACGAAAGCTTCAAATCTAGAAGCATTTCATTTAGTTGTGTGTTTTGATTTCATTGCTGGATGTCAATGATACCGTGTAGGATTTTTGCCTTGATGCACTTTCATTTGTTTTCCTAAGCAGCACTAAATGCAGCTCCTAAGGAGTGAGAAACATGAGTTTAGAGAATTGGGCTGCGATACATTTCCACGCGATAAGCCACTTCGTTGAGCTATTATTTGTGGCCAGGCTGCTTCTGAAAAAAAGCTGAAAAGCTCAATGGGCCTTACCTGGTAAAATAAAAATAGTTTAGTTCAGTAGTTTTCTGTTTTGGCCACTGTCCTGCTTTGCTCCACTGTTTTTGGAATGAGAAACAAATTGTTAACGTAATGCAAGCAGCGTTAAGGTTCATGTGATATTAATTAGGCTTGTAAAGTGCTTACTTGAAGATCAAACAGTTGTTGCCCATGTTGTCTGCATGATCCGCAACATAGGATTTTAAAAAGGGTGGAATATTAACTAAGTAAACTATTTATACATCACGGAAAAAAACCCCTGTAGATTTTTGTTAACCCTACGTGGGAATTCCCACACAATTTGAACCGTTCTGAGTAACCAAGCTCAGAAATTCAGCGACTTGACGGCCACACAGAGAGCTTCAGATGCACAGATACACGTCAGCCGTCAGACTGTGATGTCCACTCATTTGAGAAGTTTCTTCTCTGTATTGTCATTCAGGAGAGTTTGAAGTTGAGAAAAACATAGGGCAACTAAAAATAACACGGGGTGTCGGGAACCCTTCAAAATGAGGCCTCAGCTCCCGACCTAAAGGTTTCAGTCTCTTTTGATTAATATTTCGACCCTGCATGACATTTGTTTTTTATTTTTAATCATTGCCTGTAATGCTTTTACGTCTCGGATGCCTCTTTTCTTAGAAGAGACATTTAGTTTCAATGAGCTCTCACCCAGTTTAAAATAAAGATATGATTGACTCAATGCATTTCTATTTTGCCAAAGCATCTCAAGTGGACCTTGCTGTCGATGTTTGGCCAATTTTTGTTAAGTTTTCTCTGCATGTGGGAGTAATTCACAAGCTCCCCAGAATTCCCACTTGTCTGATTTGAAGAACAGTCAAACGCCACATGAAAGCCCCTCGCTGTACCTCCTCCACACCTGCAGTCACAACCTCTGGGGTTGCCTTGCAAGTGGATGTACCGCCTGCACGTTGTTCAACTCAACACAGTCTGCCCACACATAACGCAAAACAGGTTTTAAACTTCGGTAGTAGTTTTTTTTGTATAGTAGCGTGGTGTTGTTTTCCCTCGTCTATCTTGTTTCGAAATCGAGAATATTTCCACGGTGGAAATTTTTTATCGAACTCGAATCTGTATCTGTTATTGAGAAACACGAATAGGTTTTACCCTTTATAGCAAGATGTTCAAACACCAAACAGAAAACTTTTGCAAGCAACCAATGTTATTGTGTTCTCGTAGCGCAGCACATGTGGATCTTTATCAGACGATGAAGAAAGCACCCCACGCGTGAGCCGCTACACCGCGCACGCACACACACACTCGCTTTGCGCGCTGTGCCGTTGGTCAACAACACGGTGGATTTTCTGAACAGCCAAAATTTTGTTTTAGTTCTAGACTTTTAACAAGGACCATTTGGCTCAGAGGTCACAGCAACTGAGCCGGCACCATGTCATATGACTAGGTCGTGTGTGAAAGGCTAACGCTTGAACTCCGAGACGACACCACTGCCCCGTTGGGCTCGAATCTGTGTATCACCTACTCTGAATTTTTTTCGGTAAAGTCACGTAGCTAAAATAATAATAATAAAATAATAATAAATGAAAATAACTCAATTAAATCACGACGTTTCGGAGGCAACACAAGTCTCCGTCTTCAGGTGGGACCGTCACAGCTAAATTTACTGTATGAAGTGAAGAGAAATCCAAGAGACAAGATCTTATATATACTGGTTAAGGGGAGGGGGGAGGAGCTTATCTAAATGTGGCAGTCAGGGACTGGGAGGGTGGGCGGGGCTAGAAGGGAAGGTGGGCGGGGCTAGAAGGGAAGGTCCAAGTGAAGAACCTCACAGGGGTTACGGCCGATGTTGGCTGCCAAAACCAAAACAGCAGCGCTGTTAAACGCTGGGGATGTCAACAACTCGGTAAAATAGACTAGTACCTGTCAAATAAGATGGTACAAATATGCGTAGTTAAATCTTGCGTATCACCTGCCCGCGATTTATACAAGATCTCCAGTGGTACGGGTTGATGGTCTCGGCACAGTCGACAGTGATATCACGGGGACCTTGGTGAGTCACAGAGGAGACCAATGGACTTACATAGACTGAGTTGTGAATAGATTGTATTCTTACGTGTAGCAAGTCGCCAGTACATTTTGGGGTTTTATTCATTTGGATAAATCGATACCCTAATAATTGAAACTAAATGTCGATTTGATTGTCAAGACGCATTTCGCTTTTGCAGATCATGGGGGGTAAAGGGCAGGAATCCCCTTGTTGTGTGGATTACAAATGTAACTTTTTTATCCACACATTGATTTGAATTGGAATTTAACAGGTTTCTGCCATGGAAGATCCGTGCATCACGGTCACGAATTGTCTGGGCCGGCTTCCACCAGGCTGACCAGGTCCCCCCACAGGCCCCCTCCCATCTCTCCTAAACGACACCCTGGAATCAGGATGGATCCGGACCAATTGCCTGCACTGACCATTGGCCGTGCATTTCAACGGCAACGCTGGAGAAGTTTTGAACGCCAATTCTGGCTGCCTGATATCGGGGTCAAGTTCAGCTTCGAGCAGAGTCTCCGCTGAAACAAACTACGTGGGTATTGGCCATGCGATTCAATGGCGATTTTGCTCAGAATCAGAATCTTTACATCGACCGGAGGAATCTGATGAGCTTCGAAGCTCTTTTTCACCGATGTCCAGTAAATTCACAGATGACCACTCGGCCGGATAGCCCCCCACAGGTCCTCCCCCCTCCCTGCCAGAATGTCAAGCTGGGCTCCGTGTAGCCCTCCCGCCATCCCCCCCGCCCCAACGATCCCACCGATCCCACAATCACATTAGGAAATGGTATTTTGATGTAAAGCTTTCGTGACTGCAGGGATTCATCTTCTTGGTTCTTTCGGTAAAGTCACGTAGAAGGGAAGTAATAAAATAATAAAAATAAAACATAATAAAACAATTCTCACGACGTTTCGGCCACAACGCAAGCAGCCGTCCTCAGGCGAAGAATGAGAACATTATCAAGCTAGGAGCTTATATAGGTGTAGCGAGGAGGAGCGCCTTAACAAAAGAATGTGCATATGAAGAGGAATTTAGCATACCAATGGGCAATGAGTAGGAGGTGGGCGGAGGGGTTTCAAAGTCCCATTATGCCCCTGCATTATGCAGGATCAACAGCACCACGGGGGGGCGCAAGGAACAGCGTTAATAAAGGAAAGGAATGTTAATGATATGTAGCTGCATTTACCAAACAACCACGTAGAAAACCAAAGTAAAAACTACATAAAAAACTAAAATATAAACTGATACTTACTATACTCTACAATAAGCTGAGTTACTAACAACAAATAATAAATTACAATTCTACGTCGTAAGAAGTATATAATATACTTCCATCTAAACTTTATTCTCTTAGCATATACAGTACTATATACTGCCATAGATAAACCCAACATTAAATTATATACTGTATTATATATAATTTCTCGCTACACCTATATAAGCTCCTAGCTTGATAATGTCTCATTCTTCGCCTGAGGACGGCTGCTTGCGTTGTGGCCGAAACGTCGTGAGAATTGTTTTATTATGTTTTATTTTTATTATTTTATTACTTCCCTTCTACGTGACTTTACCGAAAGAACCAAGAAGATGAAATGGTATTTGTCTCAGAATCAATTTGTAACTCTACGCAGTAGCTAAAAATCCTGCATGTATTTTTCTTCCAATTGTGCAATTAGACAAACCACAACAGAGAAAGTGTGCAAGCGTCTCTTCGTTTTGTGTAACCCCCCCCCCCCCCCACGTGATTGATGGCCATCAGAAAAGTGTCGAGCAATTGGTAATTCTGTCTGTCGTGTGCCTCACCAGCTGCGGCCTCCCATTTAGATTCCTATCGAGGGAAGTCGATCCCGGCCTCGTTTCCGATCTCGTGCTTGACACAGACTCTGCTCCCCGTAACTCACTTCCATTTGGAAATTGCTAATCATCATTAGTGTGGCGTAATTTGATTTTAAATGAGCAAGCGTGCCCCGGCTGTAAGCTTTCCAGCAACGGCCGGGATAGATGGACGACGTGTCCTTAAACAAAGATGGTTGTTTTATGCTCCTCCTGCTGCTGTTGTTGTTGTTGTCGTCGTTGCCCCAATGCCTCCTCCCGGCAGACGTGGTAATGCAATTTGAGGGGCGCGTTTTCGTGCCGGTCACGGTCTGAACGCCCGTGCCCAGGAGGGTCGCGTCCGCACCTGCTCGATGCGGACGCTTCCGTCGGCTAACGACCCTGAGCTTTTGGCACCTTTTGCCGCGAGGGGCCGGCGTGTACTTTGCGAGCGCGGAGATTAAATCGAGCGCCGCGCCGCGTGTCGTTGCATCGACACACAGCGGATATGCTCCGTGCGGGCCGAAGGGAGGTGCTTGTACAAGAAAACGCTGCGTTGAACAAGTCTGGGATGAGGGAAACACCATGCATACGTGTTGATTATGTAACCAATTCCAACATGCTTTTGACTGCCAATATTAAATGAGCAGCTTTGAGGCCCAACGGTATCTGTCAGGGCAAAAGGCATTTGTGCTTCTGCGCATAGTTCTGTGGTTCATGTCTGCAATTTTTTGGCGAACCCTTTGATCAACTTGTCCTGTTTTAATTCGAGTTAAACATTCCTATATGTTTGTGGAATTAATAGCTGATTATAAAAGAAAATCGAATCCAGTTCAATGTTAGTTATGATCAAGCTGACTCGCACGAAAAAAACGTTCAGTGTGAATGATTACGTGAATACCTATTGCAAGCAAAATGTATGCTAGAAAATGTAGTCCTTTGTCTGTCCACTGCTGGGTGAAGGCCTCATCACACAATGGCAACCATTGGGTTTGTCACGCTGGTTAGTGCGGGTTTGTGATAGTCGATAAAACAATACACTTTAGTGCATGCCTTTCGAAAATGTTAAAAGCACCCCGCAACCCGCATCTAAAGGAACTTCTCGCTGGTGTACTTTATATTGCAGGTTAAAGGTAAAGGTGCAGCTCTGCAACTGCTTGCTCACGCCACTGCCAATAGCCCACGTCGACTGTAACAAAGATGTATCTGACTGCCCAGTACTGGATGAAGCGTTTTCCCACCAAAGTGCACGATGGGCTTCACGTGAAACAATGGCAGGGGGGTGGCATTGAGACCGGAGGGGATGGAGGGAGGGAGGGGTGGGAGGGAGGGAGGGAGAGGAGAATCTGCAACCCACCATGCCCGTGTGCGCCCTCTCGTTTTCCGCTGCAGATCTCGACAGGAACTTCTCCCAGTGGGACAGCCTGCTGGACGGGAAGGGCGAGCACGTGATCCGTGGGACCAACGTCGTCATGCCGAGCGTTCCCCCGTCGCAGCTCTGATTCCCCGTCTTCGCCGCACCCCCTCCCCGGCGTTCAAGGTTTGGCTTTGGAGGTCGCAAATTCCTGCCGGTGCCACCGTGGTGAGCGGCCCTAGCGCCTGCTCTCTTTTTTCTATTAAATCGCCTTGTTTGATCTGCTTGCACTGTGTTATGTAACAAAAACGGACAAGTGTATAATCGCGTGTAAAAACAACACATTGTCGCCGTGCGTTTACGCGGGTTGATATGCAAGTTCCTCGGATTAGCACGGTTGGCTACGTGCTGTGCGAAAGAAGTTCAACGTACATATCCATGTTGAGCTGTTTATCGACATCACGCTGATTTCTAACTCCCCTTATTTCTTTCTTCTCGGCAGGTGCTTGAATATTGTGAAGGTGGTGGCTCCGTGTCTTGCAGAGGAGAGTGAGAGGTTTTTTTGTTGAGTAATTTGGGCTTTGGTGGGAAATGTGTCGAGGCTCTCCAGCAAGATGTTGTCATCTGTAAAGTTTCTGACGGTTATTTTTGTGTGGTATCGACAATTAGATCACCCTGTATGTGACGGTACAGGAAAAGAAATTTACTTGGAGAAGTTGACTTAACGTCTGACGGTGTAGGCTTTCGCGACCTATATTATTCGTAAGAATGTTTTTTTTGGTTTAGATGACGTAAGTAGAAATGTGTCGATAACCTGCCACCACCCGACACAGCCAATTATTAATGTTTGTCACGTGACTAAAAGGTGTGCCAATTAGTAATTACTTCAGCACCACTGATGTGTTGGAGAGTAATTCCATAACATTTACAATTTGAGTGCTGTGACGTTTCACTGGTAACTGCATCTGGCATCATCTGGTGGGCTGAAGTAGTAAGTAATTGGCACGTTCTGTTTACGTGACAAACCTTACTAATTGGCTGTGTCAGGGGGTGGCGGGTTAACGACACAATTATCCTTACACGATCTGAAGCCAAAAATCTTTATTGTGACTTACCGTCCATTCGTTATATATTCATTACGTAACTATGAGTAGCTAATAATGAATGTTAACTTCCTAATGTAATGTCACGAAGCCTTCATTTAGGAAAGCTTCGTCGAGTTATGAAACACTTTTTTTAAAGGAGGGTCTTGCATTGGTATATTTTAACTAATTCGTCAATGAGTATGAACACAGTATATTAGTGAGTAGGTGTTCGTGATATTTTTATGTAGCTCTCCGATGTATTTTTTGGGTTGTTCCACGTGTTGTTCAGTGTGATGTCCGACGTTTCGCTCCATGCGCTGGGGATTGGGCTCTTTATTAAGGAACTATTTTGTGCCGCTCACTTCCCCCCTTGATTACAGAGCTGTTGCTGGCATTGTCTGCTCTCGATGCTGATTGGCTCAGCTCTCTGACCTTGTTTCCTCAAGCAAAAATGTGATTTCGTGATTTTTGCTTGAGAGGAAACCAGAGTACCCGGATAAAGCTGTTCATCCGGATATCTGGGGACATCGCAGACCGTGCAACATCTCGTGAACGATTGCCCAATCAGATCATTTAACGGCGATCTGAAACAAGCAGTCGAATGCGATGTGAAATCTCGACATAAATTTGCAATCTGTTGCAAACCCCAAAAATGCCCTACGAAAGAAGAAGAAGATCTGGGCACTTTGTAAAACAGACCGGAGAGCAATGAAGGCTCAAGCGTTGGTGCTGCTGCACAGTCGAGGCACGCGGTTTTGAATACAACCAACGTATTTTAACCTCACTGCTGATAAGGACTGGTATATTTCGCATTGTATTTTCGTGCAATTGTTTCGTCTTTTTTTAAAGTTGAGAATAATGAAAAGTTGTTTGAACTGCTTAGGGATTTTATTTTTATAAAAAAATAAATCCCTTCTCACTGTTAGTTTTTTTTTATAATCATTGTAATCGTTCTATGAATATTGTGCATGATATGCAAAATAGCATCATAAAAAAATATCTAAATTCTATTTCAGCCTTCTTTACGAACTAGGAATAAATGCCTGGCATGTTATATATAACACTTGAGTTGTGAGATAAAATATGTGTTCAAAGACAAAGAGGGATTAATCGTTTCTGGCAAGAGAGTGTCCATTCTGTGCTTTTATTATTTTTAACTAAGTTAAATTTAGACAAATGTGTGGCATTTTCATCGCGTTTTGAGAGCACAGAAATCGACGCAACTGTTTACAGAAATAATTAAATTTGCACAAACAAGGCCTCTGTTACGAGTCATTATTTTCACCATGGCTCGAAGCAGTGTAGCCAACGGAGCAGAAAACGATCTGCTGGCTGACCAATGTTTACGTTTATATTCAACATTGAGCCTGGTTCATAATGGACAATCGAACTGGAGCCTTAGAATAAGAATTGCGGTGGATTTAATGTCTTTATATCATACATTGTGTGGTCTTTGTATTATCCAACAAATTTGCACGGTTATTGTACGCAGTGAAAACATGTGGAATGGTGCTGCCATGGTTAGCAAACCGCGCTGCGAATCCAGTGACCGTTTGATTCCCAGTCACGGCTAACATCAGTGGCCAGGGATCTAAATCGGTCCTGCTCACCTTCCCCCCCCCCCCTTTCCCTAACGCACACTGACCATCGTGGTGAAGTATGGTCACACAACCCCCACGACTAAAGGGATTCTTAGTAAAGGGATTATTTGTCATGTATGCAGTAAAAGGTGGCGATGGCCAGGTAAGCGCAGTGTGCGACAAACCCTTGTGGTATTTCTCGTCTTGCCATGCAAACCAGTGGCCAAGAGTATCTTGAAATAATCTGGGCCCTATCTGAGGTCATCTCGGCCTGCAATGCGTGCCTGGTCCCGTGTGACCAACAACTTCCTTGGAGAGGCAAAGGTGACTGAGAATGCTTAATCCTGGCCATACTACCCCACCTCCTCATGTGCCACAGTGATCCTGAATAGGTGCTTGCAAAGAGTGTCCAACAGCCTAGGTAGTCTCGCAATTTCGTAATGTAAGTAGTGCCTCATCGTCTGCCTTTATTAGTTACACATTTTAAACTGTAATGTGGTTTTTTGATAAGCAAAATGCCATCTTGGTAATTCTGTACTTTGTTACCAAAAACAGATTAATTCTGTATTATCTTTACAACAGTAATACAAAGCTAATTGATGTAATTTTAAGAGTTTATGACTTATTATTTTATTAACCCGAGTGAAAATGTATCTTTGTATACTGCAGATTAGTTATAAAAATGTCTGGAACATTTAAAACATATTAACAGATGATATTACTTGAGAAACACGCATTACGCCATTTATAGTTCATGGAATAGCTGCTGAAGCAAATTGTGTGTTTTTATCATGAAAGAAGAGGCTGCCCCTGAACTCTATGTACAATGTGATCCCGCATTAAAACGCTCATCTCCTATTGCAATAATAAACGTGTATTGTTCATACTGTTTTTTTTTACCGGGAAAAGGTTAACTGTTCCCGGCATTGCTTGAGTCTTTATTCTAAATTCTTGTTGGGCGTGGTCATGGGATATAACAGAACTTGAAATGTCTCACTTGTGCATGAGTCACACACGTGGCCTCAATAATGAGCAACCAAATTAAGTGCGTCATTGACGTGGCTCAACACAACTTCATTGTATCATCATACTGGTAGGAACCTCCTGGTTACACCAGCCCACAGGGTATTATTGTGTCCGTCGTGCAGGAAGGGGCTGGGTGGGGAGGGGAGGGAGGGACTGGGTGGGGAGGGGAGGGGCTGGTCACCCCGTGGTGCCCTTATAAAACTCAACGTTTAACCTACTCACGCCGGCTTGTACCCGCCCTCACAGTCGGGCATATTTGCGGAATACACCACGCCGCCGTTGACCGTGGCCATTGACCGAGCAACCCAACGTTCCTACCAGCTCCCTCCGCAGGAATGTGTTAGCACCACAAACTACTGTGTGGGCGGTTGAATGCATCTTTAAGCGCAGCAGGTAAAACAAATGAGGCGGATTTCCTAACTCACTGCCGCCTCTGTCCACGCGGCAGTGTATATGGGTACGCCACCACCGTTAATCATTTGGAAGGGGAAGGTCTCGTTTGGTGGGGTGAGGTGTGGGTAGGATAACTTTTTTCCAACACGTTCGATCCACGTGGAAGAGGAGACCCTGTACCCTCCAGGGTTCACTGTAGCGGTGGTCTTTCCACTCGCACCTTTACCTTGTATGTCCTATGTTGAACTTCTTACGCACCGTACGTAGCCAACCCTGCTAATCGGAGGTGCGGGGGGAGGATAACACTTAACACAAAAATCAGTTATCAAGAAATGCGTTTTCAATCTAGAAAATTAATTTTCAATCTTCACGCAGAGCATACAAGGGTGCTTTCTAAAAAAGATAGCAAAAACACATTCCCAATCAATCTGGCTCCACAATGAGTGAACTATTCAATATGAATATCTCAAAGTTTTTCAGGTTGTATGCAACATCTTGATTGCCAATTTGCTCCACATGCTGAAGAAGCTCCCAGCCCGTAGAATGTGAGAAATCTGACTGGACAACAGCAACACATTACAACTCGGAAACCCATCGGAGAACTGCACCGTGCAGCCGCGAAGACCTACATGGGGAGGAATATATTTTAATTACATTTAAAAGATACAGTTTTTTGGCCGCCCAATCTTTCTCCTTTCACTAATCCCTGGCGCGCCAATCTTGGGATTTTGTTTGCGGAATTTCTGCCCCCCCACCCGCCCATATTTGTTCTGCGATTGTTCTGTACCGGGCTCGCGTTGAGTTGAAATTAAATCAATTAAAATATTTATATACATACGTATAGTTGTGCCAGTAACATCGTATGCCTTGAAATAAAGATCCAGAAACAGGGAGCCAAACAACTAAACACCCTGGGCCCTCCTGATTTTAAGTGACTTGTAGTAACTACCGAGACGTTTGACTCCGCGTCCGAATTGCACCACTATCAATGGGCTCACACGATGGCACGTCGGCAGTGTTCACACTCCGACTTGCAAGGGCGATGGTCTTGCCTGCCCGTGCACATCCTGGCCCCCACGGGACCAGGAAAATGATGGCAGCAAGCAGAGGCACCCCAAGGGTATCGGCCCAATTTCCACTTGGACGCCACAAGTTTGGTCACATCGCAAGTGTTGCGCATTAGGATCAACGGGATGACGGCCGCTTCTGCTGGTGACTGATGGAAAATAATTCCTGTGACCTGCACGGCATGGCAAGGCCCTCATCCAACAGTGTGTCACCTTCATTCCTATAACCCACATGTAATCAATATAGGGTATAGCATACAGATGTTTTTTTACAAGCACATTCATACTGACACAAGTAATCTGGCGTGCACTCTACACAGATTCCATCTTCGCCATCTTACGAGCCCCGACCGTGAACCCCACACACTCGGCAGTGGAAAACATCGGGAAGCGTGTTGTGTAATGCGCGCAGTACTAAATTAGCAACTCGTGACAGGGAACGTGTTTGTCTGTGAGCCACACAGAGAGGGGCGAATTCTAAGAATCTGGCGGCTTCCAGGCATTTGTCTTCGTCTTCCAGCATGATTCATAGAAAACTTTGCCCTTCCATTGAAACCTCATCCAATGGTGTAAATGCTTACCCCGAGCTCTCATACTCTGATGGTGCATTGTCTTTTATTTGTGCGCCTTTTGGCGTCATCTGGTCCAACCCATGTGAGACTAGGCTCTAAGGAAAGCTGTCTCGGGTGTGGACCAATCAACTTCAAGGACAGTGCACATTATCAGAGTTATGTTTTTTGTTTGCATTATGACCGCAGGTATTGTGGTCTGTGCAAACATGACTCCTTGTAAAAAAGGTGTCAGTTTTGTTGCCAGATGGAAGGGTAAAAAAACAATTATCAACTTTGCCCTTGCTGATGGAAAGGTTATGAGCAAAATACGTAAAACCTTTAAAGACACGAACACTAAACAAATGCTATATTAATTTATTAACTATGACCTTGCTTGGCGTTACACAAAGGTTACATGTTTTTTGGATATGTTTTATAAAAACTTTTTTTACAATTTTAAATACAGTAAAAACGGTGTATATCCGACCGTCAGAGATATCTGCCCAGATTCTTCAACCACCCATAGCCCAGTGCGGTGTTTATACGTGCTGTAGCTTTCATTTAATGGCTAAATATTTGTACCGTTTTCACGTACAGAAATGTTAATATCAACCGAACACACATCCGCTTGATTGATAAAAAGCATTTCACCACGTCCAAAGCAGATTGCGCTTCACACATTTTGACAGCAACCCACGTGTGCACAGTTCAACTCTATAACTTCACGTCCCCCAGAAGTCAAGCCGGATGAGAAACATTCTTCTGTACAGTATATATTTGTATGAGTATTAAGCAGCGTGAAATAACCACGCCTTAATGAAAACACAGTCAATGGGGTTTTTTTTCCCTTCCGGCTAAGAGACCTTATTTACTTGCTTGAGGTGCACACACAGATTTGTTTGACTTATTAAGAGAAATATTTTTGGCTGGCGTAGCCATCCATTGCCAAGTTTTTAAGGGGGGCTGAACCCGGTCACGTTGATCCGTCTGCCCCGTTTCTCTTTCTCCCTCCCGTCACAGTGCCACAAAGATCACGCGCCAGGACTGAGTGTCGATTTATCTTGAGAATACTGCACACCAAAGTGTGCTCTTGCCCTTAGTACGTGACTACATTACTTCTCCTCCCCATGGTGACATTTCATGAGCGTCATTTCTTCCCTCTGACTTTACTTCCTGTGTCTCTATGCCAATAATTTGTATTTCCTTAATTTCCTGCTCAGACAGAAACAAATTGCAACGGTGGTCGTGAGGACAGTGTATTTCCGCATCTTTCTTTGTATAAACAGTACTGTGAAATGAAAGTGTCTAATTTTGAGTCAAGGTTGAAATCATAATACAGTAATGTGACATAATTTCCCGCACCTCCGATTAGCATGCTTGGCTAGGTACGGTGCGAAGGAAGTTCATACATACATACATACACAATGACTCTATTTATGTATTCAAATTCTATATTTGTTACAGTAGCTTCATTCAGATGTTGGAAGCCAAGCAGGTTTGAGCTTGGTTAATATTTGAATGGAAGATTGCCGGGGAATATTATGATTATATTAGGCTCGGGGCTGGAAGGTAACAACGAGATTACAGTGCTGAGTGATACCACGTCGAAAGCATTCGTTTTCTCCGTGTTCTCCTATTTCCTCCCACATGCCAAATGCTCATTAAAAGGAATTAGCCAAGCATCTTCGTCCAGGACCCTCCTGGAAAGGAAGCTAGACCAGTGAGCACCTCCATACACTAGATGGACATCATCTCCCTCGATCCCCCCGCTCTGGATTTGTATAATTCGAAAAGGCCACGTGCCCTAGAATGTTGTATTTCCTGTGCGTCTGGCATTGCAATGGCACAATCCGTGGATTCACATGCCACGGCTTCGAGGTCGATTAGTGGCTTTCTATGTGTCTAGACACAATATGGTAAGCATTGTTTCACCTTTTAATATCGATTCTTACGTTCACGAGACATGCATTGTAATCACGGGGTTCATAAATGATCATGTTTCAACGTATGTGGAAATTATATATGCCATTGTCACATTGAGGCTCACATAGCGAACAAAACTGCATGGACTGAAAAAACCCACTCGTTTCGGGTAGGGTACGGGTACGGGTAGGGAACGGCTACCCGTACCCGGCCGGGTACGGTTACCCATTTGCGACCCTGGTGCGGCCGGGTACGGGTACGGGTAAGGAATCAAAACCAGTTTGCGACCTCCGCTGCGTGCTCCTGGGAGCATCTTCACAAACTTCGTCTTCAGATGAGGCTCTCAGCGCGTGCGGCGAAACGTCGGACAATGCGCGCCCGTTCGTCGCTTGACATCGACGAGAGGGAGGGAGGGAGAGGCCGAACAGCGCGACCCACCCAGTCGCATTAGTCGACTGCCAACGGCTACCGCGAGGCACGCGAACTCGCTTTGTTGACGGGTCACGAGTTAATGTGTAACTCTGCCAAATGCTGCGTGACCACCTATTAAGGTGGTCGGCTCCGTGACTTATAATGTGCGCACGATATGTACCTTGCTTGAACTCGTTGCGAAGGAATATTCCAGGGTTTGCTAGTTTGTAGTTTTCTAATGCGGTCAGTGGACGTCCGTGAAAGATTCAACTTTCGCGACGAATATTATGATTCCTGATAGATTTGTTGGGTACCCAAACACACACATTATCAGTCGAAAGAATACTATTTTCAATTAATTTATTTGTTGCAATGAATCAATTATCTAAGAGGCACAGACTACATGGCATGCTTACATTTGGTTGTTTCGTTTGCAGTCTGCGAGAGGATTTTGTTCCGGTAATTTTTTAAATGGAATTAAGGTTAAAGAAGGATTACGGTCAAGGTGGCCGAGTGGCTCAGGGGTCAGGTGACTGATCAAGCGCCGCTGAGACCCTGGGCAGCCAATCAGGATTAACGTGAATTCTCACGTGTAGTGAGGAGGTCGTCCCAGCCCAACTAGCCCCATAATTTCACATTTAGTATTTTTTCATTTAATTTGGTAAGAAACGGTAGTTCTGAGAGTCAATATAATTGGTTTGATTACTCTGCATGTAGGAAATTGCAGTACTTCTCATCTGGGTCACGGGTCATTTGCGAGGTTCTCAGAGTTAGTTATCTGCGTCTGAAGAGCTTCCTCTAAGAGGCTGTTGTCCTGATGTGTGAGAATTTGGAATTGTGCCAATGCTGTTGAAACACTGGAATAAAATTGGGAAACAAATTCAACAATGCTTTTGTTTTTTACAACTGAGATTAAGATTATGTTATTTTATATCTTAATGGACGATGCAGTGCTAAGCCCATTAGAGCACGTGGTACAACATCAGAAGGTTGTGAATTTCAAATCCCAGTCGGGGGCATGAGGGTCAAATCACCCTTGATGCCCCTGGGGCCAATACAATGTGGGCATTGACCCTTAATATTCGCGGGATCATTTGTGGTTAACGACATGAATATTAATATTATTATAAGCTTATGAGAAGACAAAGGCAGAGTGAGCAGGAGAGCGATGGTGCATGGGCTACTTTTGCACTATATTCTTGGGGTTTTTCGGTAAAGTCACGTAGGTAAAAAATGTAAAATTAATGAAAGTAAAATAAAATAAAAATAAAATAAAATTCACGACGTTTCGGCGGCAACACAAGCTTCCATCTTCAGGTGGACCCGTCACAGCACGCTTGCTGTATCAAGTAAAAGTACTTTTGCACTCTCACCATCCACGTCGCTCCAATGCTTCACGACCTCTTAAAACACAACCCCGCGAATTTATAATAGCACTACAATGAATGTGTCGCTAACACACAATCGCGATTGGAAACCCGCGATTATTCCGGGGGAACTGTGGCACTTTAGGGGATGTCTTATAAACTAAAAAAGCATTTTTTTTATTTTACCAGGTAAGGCTCACTGAGCTGTATAGCTCCTTTCCAGAAGCGACATGGCCACAAGTGATAGCTCAACGAAGTGGCTGATCATGTGGAAATGTATAGCAACCAAAAACTCTAAACGCATGTTGATTCTAAATGTGGAGGGGAAAACCCGGAGGGCCCAGAGAAAAATCCACGAAACCACGGAGAGAGACATGCAGGCGTCAGAGTTGAGATAGAACCCTCAACCTCCTGTATACCAGGCGAGGTAGTTAACATCTGGCCACCGCGGTGCCCATGCTTAGATCATCCCTTCCAGGTGAATGTGGCATTTCCATCACTGGTTAAGGGCTGTAAATAAGAAGTGAGTATCTCCCTACTCTCATTTGAGTGGGAAACCACGTTGATAGTAATGGGATTTTACCCTTTCAACTGGTACAAAAACTGACACCTTTATACAAGGCATCATGTTTGCAATAACCACAACATAAGCAGTCAAAATGCAGAGTTGTTTCTTTTTGTTTGCATTTTGACTGATTGTGTTGTGGTTATTGCAAACATGATGCCTTGTATAAAGGTGTTAGTTGTTGTACCAGTTGAAAGGGTAAAAACCTATTACTATATTTTGCCACTGGTAAAGGCGATGTCTCATAGAAAAACCACGTTGATGTTCATGTTTAGCGAAGGGCTCACATTTTTGAAATGATTGTCTTTGGAAATAAAATTCTCGCCTTCACTTCTGAATTAAAATTGTAATTGTTTAGCTTTTTTTATTCATGAAATATCGGTCTGTTATTCATGAAATATCGGTATTTGACAACAGCTTAGGGCTCCACAAGTGTGACCTCCGTGTTCAGGTCTCCCTCTCTCTGTCCATGCACCTCTCTCTTACCGGAGAAGGGTCATTGACCAAAAAGCCAACGAGTTTACGTTGTACGACTGCATGAGTGGCGAATGGTGATAATTATTTTCGTTGGTTCTTGCCAACTGCTGGAAACATAGTTCCTCGTTTTTTTTGGCTCGCTCTCACAAACACTCTTACACACACACATGGATGTGCCGGATACAACTGGTTCTTGTTTTTTTATTACCAAGGAGCGCTGCACTGAGCCTTGACCTATTCCGCAGTCACTTTATGACGTACGTACTAATGTTTAAAAGCAAACGTCGTGATAAAAAAATATATACTGTCTGTGGTTTGGTAAATCATTAATTGATGGTAAAATGAGATGGCAATCGAATACACACATAACAACACGAGCATAGTCAGGCCGGTTGCCTCTGACCAGGTAATTTAAATTAAGCGCGGTAGTGGCACAACGAAAACTTTCGCAGGTAGAGTGGCCGTCATTGGATCTGTCCAGACATCTAGATGCAGAACCTTCCTGAATTAAAATTAAAGTGGAACGCGAAAGAATATCCCTGTCCCCAAAATCTAACGAGGTATGCCGAAGCTCACCGAGTGTCCGTGTTTCGTGGCCTGGGGTCTGTAATGGAATGCCCGGACTTTGACCTTGCCATGTGCTGCGAGCAAGAAGGGGGCGGCTGGTGTTAATAGACGCGCGTGTTTTCCAGTCTGCCCAGTCAAACCCAAAGGAATAGCGGTCGCTGTGAACAGAAGGAGACAGACTGCAAATAAGGGAACACACACGAGTCCAGGGTTGTCGGTAAAAGTCGTAATCTAATTGAATAATAATATATTCTTGGTTCTTTCGGTAAAGTCACGTAGAAGGTAAATAATCAAATAAAAATAACAAAAATTATCCCTTCTACGTGACTTTAGCGAAAGAACCAAGAATATGAATCCCCGCAGTCACGAAAGCTTTAAATCAAAATTGAATGATACAAATGTCTCGTTTTTTGTTGATTCACTGCGATGTGAGGGCATATTCACGCTGTAGGAGGGTTTGTCTCGCCAGACTTCGCCACGCCGGTCCGTGCGGTTTGGTGTCGTGGGGCGGAAGGGGGCGAAGATTGGCCACCCGCGGTCGCCACCGCCGGGAATGGAGCTCACTTCGCTGGCTTTAACGTGCTCACCGCTGCGCCAGGACACCGCACCGGCTCACGCACAAGCGTCGTCAGATACGATTGGTCCACTGCTGGATGAACACCCCTCCAACAAGTTTATAATTAGATTAACTCCCTCTGTAGTTCACTGGGGAAGAGATTTCACTGCAGTGATTACGAGAATACGGGGGCGGGGAGGGGGGTCTAAGTGAAGTACACTTGATCCGAGGCTTTGAATGGTTTGAAGATAACACGGTTTGCACTAATGCTTCATCTCTTGGACACGTTTAAAACGTCATTCAAATTACACGGCTGGGGTGCACTGTTCATCTCTGACATTCTTGCTGCCACGTAAGCGCGCCCACAAACCGAACAACACGAGTTGCTGTGGCACTCTCCTCCTTAATAATAGATCTACAGAAGGCGGAGGGGGGGTGCTGTCGCTGGGCGACGTGCCACTCTTTCTCTCTCTCTCTCATGGCCACAAGCGCCATTCGCCTCCAGGTGTCTGCCGAAGAACAACAATCTCTGAGAGTCATTCGGCCGTCTTGCTCGAATGTGGTTTGACCAGAACTTAAAATGTCTCGAGTGACCCCCAACACCGACCCCCCCATCCTCACTTCCCCTTTACTCTGTTCCTTCCCCATCACCTTCCCTTCCCCATCCAAGAAAACACAACCCGTGCCCCCCCCCCCCCCGTCCGTTGCTCTCACGTAAGTAAGACGGTGAGCACAATCCCCCCCCACCCCCACTCATGAGCTCTGTGTTTGGGGCTTTTGCCCCCCGCGGAATTTCTGTGACCCCCCCCCTCCCCCTTTTATCCATTGTCATTGTTCGCCTTCTGTCTCGGGCTCTTGTCGGATGAACAAAAAATGCCTCGAGTGAGATGAATGGCTCACCGAGTGGACGTGGATTTTTGGTGTGAAGTTTGGCTTTGATGTGCATGGTGGATGATAAGCGAAGAGGGCTTCTTTGTTTTTCATCTTCTCACTTTATTGGCACTCGGGCGCGGGCGGGTAGGGGGGATATTGCGATGTGTCGCTGAGTGAATGGATCCGGCAGTTGTTTTTTCTCCACCTGGTCACGAGGGTTTGCCAAAAAATGGTGACTGAAAGAATTGGACGGTAAGAGGAAGTTACCCTTTAACGTTGGATGTTGACAACGAGTCAGAATGTATTACTTTAGAGTATTTAATGCCAACCTCGGCACGTGCTTTTTTTCATTCTGCTCAACTTCATTATTGGTTTTGACCCAGTTATGGAAATCCCACAGTTGTATGGCATGACCAGGACAACATCTGTTGACGTCTCACAAGGTAGTTATAATTTCAGAATCGCTTGGAGACTAGATTTTGGAGTCAGATTTGAACCCAGAGCCTGTTACTTCGCCAACTTACCCGTGGACTCTACATTAACAAGACATTTAGTATTACGGATTACATGTTTAAACGTAATAAGAATTAAAATCTCGACTTAATCTCTTTGGTTTGTTGTTTCTTAAAGAAACGTTTTGTAAACTTATTGTATGGGTACCACGGTGGTGAGATGTTAACTACCTCGCCTGGCATGCAAGAGGCCGTAGGTTTGATCCCAACCCCGACGCCTGTATATTTGGAACTTGCATGTCTCTCTCGCCATGGTCGCGTGGATTTTCTCCGGGTCCTCCAGTTTCCCCCCTCCACATTTATAAACACGCGTTTAGAGTATTTGGCTGCCGTACATTGACACGTGACAAGCTTCTTCGTTAGGCTATCATTTGTGATCGCCAGGTCGCTTCTGAAAAAGAGCTACATAGCTCAGTGGGCCTTATCTGGAAAAAAAAATGTTTATTTATATTCTTTGGTTCTTTCGGTAAAGTCACGTAGGTAGAACAATAATAATTAATAAAATGATTAAAATAAAAATAAAATAAAACCACTAATGTAGACTGTAGTCTGGTTCTTAATGTTTTATTATTTTTAGCATTTATTATTATTATTTTTCTATCTCCGTGACTTTACCGAAAGAACCAAAGCGTATGAATTCCTGCAGTCACGAAAGTTTGAAATCAAAATGTAATGTTTCTTTCTGTTTGTATCGCTTGTCACCTGCCACGTGGTTTGCATCATTGTTTTTGGCGTGACTTGGCCACCAGGTCTTGTTTGGTGACTCAATAAGGGTGAAAAAACCGCACGAGAAGAGAAACGACCACGGACTGCACGTTAAGTACACGTGGCCTCCTGTAACCTCAAGGACCACCCCCCACCCACACATCGCCCCGTGCCTAAATTCAAGGAAATGGAAAAGAACCAGCTGAATGCCAGTTTTTGTCGTAGACGTGCAAAACATGTTGATTTTAAACTCAGCCCGCGCAGGACAGAGCGAGCTGTAGGGATGGGCGTTGCAGGAAGCCGCCGCAGTCGCCGTTGCACAATGCGAAGAAGTAAAATCCAAATTGAGACCGGAGCGCACTTGGGCAACATTGGGCCAGAGAACGCGTCACGCCACATTTGCGTAGTAATAACCCTCTCAGGCACGAGTTATTAAAAGCTAAATAAAGCGTAAAATGTTCCGCGTTGATATGGGATTACAGGGAACCCCGCCCTAACAAGCTGTACCCTCCACACCTCCGATTAGCACGGCTGGCTAACGTACGGTGCGAAAGTAGTTCAACATACGTGCGTGTGTACATACGTGTTCCTATCATTTCACAGGGGGTCCTATGAATCCCGGGCAGTCGAACGCAGTGGACGCGATGAAGCGTGCGTCAAAATGGGATTCTGCCTCCACCCAGCGAGAAGCAGCTGGGGCTGGTTGTTTTCTAGTCATCAAGTTGCTGTTTTTATTTATTTTATTCAAGGATCCTTCGACAAGGGCGGGTTGATACGTAAAGGATTTCAATATTCTGTAGCCTCTGTCGGTGCAATTTCTTTAGAACTGATTTTTATTGTTTAGTTTAACACGTGGGCTTTCGCGACTAATATTATTCATAATAAAGGCTTGTGGGTTATATCGCGTAAGTATGTGTTGTAACCCTCCACCACCCGACACAGTCAGTAGATTTTCCAGAATCGCCCGATGATGCTGGATGTAATAACCAGTGAAACGTCGTGCCACTCAAATTGTCAATCTTGTGGATTTATTCTCCAACACACCGGTGGGCTGAAGTAGTAATCGAATTGGCACGCGTTGTTTACGTGACAACCCTTACTGGCTGTGTCGGGTGGTGGAGGGTTACGACACATTTATACCTACACGATCTAAACCAAAAACCTTTATTATTTGTATTATTGTTTAGTTTGTCCTCCTTTCCCCGCACCTCCGATCGGCTACATACGGTGCGTACGAAGTTCAACATTCTTAGAAATTTAGCAAACATGTAACTTGAATGGGACATGAGCCTGGTATTATTGGGTCGTTTTCTCTCTCTCCTGATTTCGCTTTTCGATAGCAGAGATATCACGTGATCAAAGACTTCCGTACCCTCACACAGCCGTGAAGTATAAGAGCAGCAGCAGCAATCAATAATTTTGTTGTGTTCTTTAAGGATGTAAAATAAGTGACATGTATCGACTAATGACGCTGCAACGTGACAAAAGCTGCGTTAATCGTGACAGCATTTAAAACAATTACTGGAATTTCTACAATCAGGACGGGAAATTGTTGTGATGACAACATGAATGGTTGGCCAGTTGACGCTTTACCTCCAGCCAATGTTTCTCGTGTTGAGTTGTTGGGTGCCACGGTGGCGAGATGTTAACTACCTCGCTTGGTATACAGGAGGTCGTGGGTTCGATCCAATCCCTGACGCCTGCTGTATATTTGAAGTTTGCGTGTTTCTCTCTCCACGTGGTCGTGCAGAGTTTTCCCCATCCACAGTTAGAAACCTGCGTTTAGAGTATTTGGTTGCTGTCAATTTCCACATAAGCCACTTCGTTGAGCTATCATTTGTGGCCAGGCCACTTCTGAAAAAGAGCTACATAGCTTAGTAGGCTTGACCTGGTAAAATAGCTTAGTTTACATAGTTTTAGGTTATGGACACGTGAGTTGGAAGCATATATCAGAGATTATCGAGATAAGTGTGGGAGTGGTTAATTCCATAATCCATGACAAGTTGCATTTTTAATGTGGTTCATCAGCGATGAAACTCTTGAAATCTAAACGTCACCCTTCGTGTTTTCATCTCCGGATGTTTCGACAGCCAACCATGAGACCTTTCATTCCGGCCAGGCCACGTGCCAGTTTCCGAGGCTTAACTGCTTCAGAAGGTCTCAACGATGCTCCTCACGCTGTCCTCTTCAATTTCTCACGATTGGCTATCCAAACGTTCACAAAACGAAATCACTACGGGGGGAGGAAGGATCTTCTTGGCGAGATCTGTCCTTAGCCATAATTGTCTAGATATTTAAGTCTAAATCCCCCAAATACCACAAATGAATGGTTGTAATGCGACGAGGCTGTGAAAGCAGTGGTGCCGTCAATGGATTAAGGGCACAGCCACACGACTTCTGTGCTGTTGGCATTAGGGAGAGGTGTGGGCTGCTGAGACGCGTGCATATTAGTAACGGGTGACTGTGAGTAGAAAGAGTGTTAATACTGGTAGGAACCTCCTGGTTACACCAGCCCACAGGGGATTATTGTGTCCGTCCATCGTGCAGGGAGGGGCTGGGTGGGGAGGGAGGAGCTGGGTGGGGAGGGTGGGGAGGGGCTGGGTGGGGAGGGTGGGGAGGGGCTGGGTGGGGAGGGTGGGGGGGGGAGGGGCTGGGTGGGGAGGGTGAGGAGGGGAGGGTGGGGAGGGTGGGGAGGGGCTGGGTGGGGAGGGTGGAGAGGGGCTGGGTGGGGAGGGGCTGGGTGGGGCTGGGTCGGACTAGGTGGGGGGTGGGAGGGGTGGGGCTGGGTGGGGAGGGGCTGGTCACCCCGTGGTGCCCTTATAAAACTCAACGTTTAACCTACTCACGCCGGCTTGTGCCCGCCCTCACAGTCGGGCATATTTGCAGAATACACCACGCCGCCGTTGACCCTGGCCATTGACCGAGCAACCCAACGTTCCTACCAGCTCCCTCCGCAGGAATGTGTTGTTCTTTGGTTATTTCGGTAAAGTCACGTAGGTATAAAATAAAACAAAATAAATCACGACGTTTTCGGGCGCAAAACAAGCGTCCGTTATCAGGTCGTGATTTATTTTGTTTTATTTTCTACCTACCTGACTTTCCAGAAAGAGCCAAAGAGTATGGATTCCTGTAGTGACGGAAGCTTCAAATCAAGAGTGTTGATGCTAACAAACGTGCTTCGAAGAAAAAAGCCCCAACAACCCCGTGTCTCTTCACATTTTGAAACACGATCATGCGCTGAAGACGGATTGCTTTCAGAATAAGCTAACGCCGCCGCGAGAGCAGAGGAGAAGTTGGATACACTCCGTTCCCCGAAGTGAGTAAGCCCAGCTTCAGTACACTTTTGCGGTCGGTCTGACACCGTCTGACATTGAACAGGGAAGGCAGCCCTGTAGCGTGACCTTGTTAAAAGGGGGGGGGGGGGGGTCATACATGAACTCATGGGGCGCGATAAAGGCAATGTTGGCTAGGAGATGTTAACTCCCTCGCCTGGCATGCAGGAGGTCGTGGGTTCGATCCCGACACTGACGTCTGCTGTATACTTAGAGTGTGCGTGTTTCTCTCTCCCCGTGGTCGTGCGGAGTTTTCCCCTCCACGGTTAGAAGCACGCGTTGAGAGTATTTGGTTGCTGTCAATTTCAACACGATGATAAGCCGCTTCGTTGAGCTGTCGTTTGTGGCCAGGTCGCTTCTGATAAAGAGCTCCATAGCTCAGTGGGCCTTACCTGGTAAAATACATTTTTCATCGTTTTTAAACAAATGTTAAACTCTAAACAGAATGAGTACAAATACCATTGCTCTTCGTCGATCATCCTTTCTGCTCAAGCTCTCATTCTTTACTCATATATATGAAATATGGACAATATTTATCATCTTTCATTTAGAGGGGGGGAGGGGGGCTGAGCCCTTAGCAGAGGGGCTTTGATCCCCCCCCTCCATCCCCACTGAAGCTACATGGCTGACGGGATGTCGAGCAGTGGTTACGTGACCCCTGGGAACATTTTGAGGGAGTGGTTGGGGTGCGGCTTCGTTGGCTGGGCCAAAGGTTTTCCGGTCCATAATACAGGTTGGCTTTTTTGTGGTTAGATCGCGTAAATATATAAATGTGTCGTTAAACCCGCCACCACCCGACACAGGCAATTAGTAATGTTTGTCACGTAAACAGAACGTGCCAATTCGTCACTGGTACAGCACACCGGTGCGTTGGAGAGCCAAACCACAACATTTACAATCTGAGTACGACGTTTCGCCAGTAATTACAACCAGCTTCATCAGGCGACAGCCAGACGCCTGACACTGCCACGGCAACCGCTATATTGGGAGACGTGTACTTTCCGCAGGTTATTCCCAAGGTGCCAGGCCGTATGGGACCAGACTTATCTCAAGAGAGAGAGCAATTTGAAGGCTACCCAACAACGAGCGGCATGAAGCAGAGTTTACAGCCGCACTGGGAGGATGTCTCCGTGAACCCGGTGATGCGAACGTGTTTGCTTTTTTAATTTTTTTCCACACACAAATTTGTTTCGTACTGGATTCATTTTCCGGTGCCGGCGGCAAATTCATACATTCATCCGAAAGATAATCTTGCAGATGTGAGGATATTTTTGCGGATATATGCCGATAATGAGATTCGGAATGATCACCACACCACACTGTTATCAAAGCGGATTAGAGCCGTTACACTGCATTTGTTCACACGATTTGACAATTATACACGTGTAAATGCAACACAGATTGTATTTATATCACGTGCGTTTTTTTGTTAGCTTACAGAATCTAAATGCAACCCAATCTCAATAATCTGCAGATAAATTGATGTAGTTGTAAGAACACTGCGGTGGCTGACAATTGAGCCGCTTGTGAGCCACACAGCACCTCACGTCAGCACACACTTCTGCTGGATGTCTTACTGCCCCATTTTGATCTGATAGGAGAGGAACGCAAAGTTTAACGTCATTATCCTGATGTCCCAGGCAGCACAACTCGTACATTGTCAATACGCGTGACGTAAACACGACTTGGTTCAGTAAAACAACACGTGCTGCGATAAATCACTTCTTCCCGATGCAAGACAGTTTCAGTCGCTGCCACTCCGGATGCATATTCCTATTAGGACGTCATTAAAGCTCTCAACGCGGTCCCCCCGGTTGAGCAGGTGCAAGCCGATCCCTGTCTCTACGGTGCACCCAATGATGGCAGCTTGGGCAGCTGAAGACATAATTGTGTTCTTGTCGGGCAATGCGTATGATGCTCCCCCCCCCCTCTCATTGGGTCTCCAAAGGCCACGGTGATGATGGCCTCCGCTGGGCAAGCCGACATGTGCCAGCGTGCCCTGTCTGGGCCAAAATTATTTGTACTCTGCCCTCTTGAAATGTCGGAGACGTCCTGTACAAGAAGTGCTCGTAAAGCTAAGGATAGTGTGGCGTGACTTCATCGTATGCTGCCCTGATACTTACTCCAACACAAGGGGAGCGTGTTGAGGCAAGGAGTTAATCAAAGTTGCAAAACTCTTTATCTACCCATGAATATCTCACTGAGGCTCAAGACTATTTTCAAGAAAGTCTTGCATGGGGATGTTTTGGATATATTCCATGAATGAGTGTTTGGATTTTTTTAATCGCAAGAGCAGGATTATTTGTGCGTGAAAAAAAGCACGCCACCTAAATGTGTGTTTATTCCAAGAGTTTAACTGAATGCCGCTTTTCAGGAGGAGTTAATGGTCAAATGAGAGAGAGTTACACAATGCCATTTTGAACCTTTTATTCAACTATTGCTGGAAGAACCTCCCCATGTCACATCGATCGTGGAAGCTGATTGACCATACTTCACCACGCTGGCCAGTACGGGTTTGTGTCGGGGGTGGGGGCCCACAATTGGTTTGGGTATCATTTGCCACTGATGTTGGCCATGGCTGGGAATTGAACTCAGTTTGCCGGGTCTACAGCGCAGTGCCCTAACCATTGTTCCAGTGCTCCACCTCCAATGGACTCAGATACACGCCTTTGGATACTATTTCTATTTTCTCTCCCCAGCTCACTCTGTGTAAGGACACCCGTCCCCTCATCTCATTCATGTGGCCTTCTCGCAGTTCTTAGCCACTGAATGGTGAGTTGGGTGGCATTAATTCTGGCTAATTGGATTAAAAAGGGACACAGTTAAACACAAAAGTACTGCATTTAGCATACCTTAATTGTTGTAAATGTTTCATAGTAATTTTAGTAGGTCTTAGCTGCCAAATACGCCAAACTTAAGGACATTTAAAACTTTTAAAGAATGCAATTCCCGTGCCCCAATGCAAAGTTCTTATTAAAATGTGGCCAGTGTTCTGTTTCCTGCCGGTCTAAATGCCTTCGTTGTTAATTTTGTTCACCAATAAAAAGAGGACATTAGTGTGGCCATATCTTGTGGCAGCATATGTGACATTACTTTGAAACGATGAAAACATTTTTAGACATTTCGTGGGTGCCAAAAAAACAAGTGTGTGCAGGCTCTGCTTCCGCGTGTTTATGTTTTTGTTACATTATTAATCAACATCTGTTGATATTATAGCCACCCAATATTTCAAAATCAAGCACATGTCTGTGTATATCTTATATATATAATGTATTCAGCAGGGAAACTGATTTTCTTTAATATATTTAAAAAACACCTAAATTGCAAAGAACACTGATGCAGACTGGAACTAAGCGTTTGTTTTTATATATCCAGCGTGGCGTTTAGGTCTGGCTGTGAAAAGCTTTTTTAACTTCCGTGCCTCACGTGTGATCTTGTGCATGATGCAGCAAAGTGCCGAGCCAAATTATACGTTCATGAACAAAATGTTCTCTCCATTTTTTTCCCCAATTCCTTTGAGACCTTCCCAGCATGAGCGAGCTATTCTGCAAGTAAAATTAACCCCATCACAACAAAACACACGAGTGCTTGCTCGTTCATGGCGCATGTTTTCGGTCACTTAGAATTTCAAACGTTGTAACCTTTGTTGCTGGTTTTGATGTGCCTGAAACAGATACCGCTGCACCGCGGCTTCGGGAGGGTGTAGACGTTGCAGAGGTTCGCGGTTCGAATCCAGCGGCCGCCCCGGCTATTACTGCGGGTGAATTAACCGTAATGATACTATTTGTATACTTTATTTACCAGGTAAAACTCCCTGAGCAACGAGCACGTTTTTCAAAGGCGACCTGGCCACATATGATAGCTAATCATTACCTCCAATTATCCCGCACCTCCGATGAGCACAGTTTTGCTACGTATGGCACAAAATAGGTTCAAAGTACATACATAACATAGGGGAATTTATAGTCGTGGCAAAATAATCTAAAAGGAAGTTTCTAAATGTGGACGGCAAAACCGGAGGAACCGGAGAAAAATCCACACGACCACGGGGTGAGAGAACATGCAAACTCAAAATATGTAACAGGCGTTAGGGTTTGGATAAGGAGTGAACCAACTACCCCCTGCATGCCAGGCAAGGGAGATCATGTCTCGCCACAGTGTTCATTAAAGATCCCTTGATTTCATTGGCAAAACTAGGCCACTGTGTGCCGTTGTTAGAAACGTATCCGCAAAATGACTAATTTTGGGATTATACATAGCAATCATCGCCTCCCACTGGCAGGCCGCTTGCTCCAGGTCACTCTAGAAAACTAGACTCTTCTGGTCTCTTGAAGTTCTCACCTGGTTGAACTCAATACGCTTGAAACTCGCAGTTCGAGCAGCGAGCGGAGTTGCAGAGAGGTAGCCAACAACGGGCAGTGTTTTTCATAATAGAGTTGTTGTTTTCTTTAACCCCAAAAAAACAACTCTATTATGGATGATGTTGGTCGCGAAAGCCTACGTGTTAAACTGGTCAGTGTTGTGTCAGCCCATATGTTGCCTGTGCGGTTTGGTCACGCGTATCACTCTCGAAGAGCACGCGTTGTTTTGTCCCATTTTTTGTTTTTGTGCATTCCTGTACTTTTCCGTAACTTTAAGCAAACGAACAATTAAACAGATAGATAAACGCCCATGCTGTACGTTTGTTATGTAATATTTCTCGCTCGAAGTCCTGGCAGAAATAACAACATCTGCTTATTGCAACGTAAGTAGTGTTGTAATTTTCGGTCCAGAGTTTAAGCAAAAATGTACCCAGGAGTAAGCCAACTTAAGTCACCCCAAACACTGGCAGACATTCGAGCGCAAATACGGTCACGTGTCACCCGGGCAACGCCGGGTACTTCCCGCTAGTAGGGGGCCGTCCATAAATGACGTTACGCACCTGGGGGGATGGGGGGTCAGACATTTGCGACGATGTGTGACGAGGGGGGGGGGTTTGAGAAATGTGACGTCACATCAAAATGCGCAACTTTAAATAAATATAGACAACACGTTCTACTTAATTAAATAGACGTTTTTTTTATAAATGTTTTCTCCTACAACATCAGAGTGCAGCGCCACATTAAATACGCACCACAATGACAATAGTTTAAAGCGATTTCAAGCATGTTTTATTTTCAAAATGGAAATATGGTTTGGGGGGGGCAGAGCTTTGTGACGTCATATTTGAGGGGGTGTCTGACTTTTTGTGACGCCATGTGACGAGGGGGGGGGGGTCAAAAATCGTCCAAATTCGCGTGACGTCATTTATGGACGGCCTCTAGGTAATAAAACACAACAGGCTTGTCCACAAAAGGTATTTTTGAAGTGGGCATAGTAAACGACTGCTCTTTTAAAAGCCAATGTTATTCGTGCTTGAAGAATAAAACACGTTAACATTGATCAGTGGCTGTAGCCTCACCCTGAACCCTGACTATAGGACGAGTTTATCTGGCTGTCACCATGCAAAGTTGTCGCTTCCAGTAAGAGTTCCACACACATATCGAGAGTAAATGTTCTGCGTTATAGTTTACAACACAAGTTATACACGTACAATTGACAATAAAGAAAGTGTATTCTTTGGGTCTTTCGGTTAAGTCACGTAGATAGGTTAAAATAAAATAACAAAAAACTACGACGTTCTAGCCAAAGGGTTGCATTTCGTAGTCACCCCTAAACCCATCCCAGTTGATGATATCATTGCCCATGTCGACGTAGCCCTTAAAGGTTTGGGACACATTACTGCAAACGTGGCAAGATCGGAAATTGCTGCAATCCTCAAAAACGCTAAGACACATATTAGCAACATGAGTAAAGATGAGCGCTTTGAGCTTTCTCAATTAAAAAACAGAGATGACATCGTCATCCTCTCAGCCACCAAGGGCAATGCCACGGTCATCATGGACAAAACCACGTACAATAACAAAATTCAGGACCTACTTAATGATGGTAGCTATAACAAAATTAAAAGAGATCCCACCAACCGCCTCGTTACGAAAACCAACAATACCATCACTGATTCCACATCTTTGATCCAACCAACCAAGCGGTTTTCCTTAAAACCCTCTGCTGCTAGACCACCCAGATTGTATGGCTTACTAAAAATACGTAAAGAAGGGACACCCCTTCGTCCTATCGTCTCCACCACTGACTCACCCACCTACAAACTGGCCTGATTTCTGTCTGAGACCTTACAACCATTCACTGGCAAGACCACCTCAGCTGTACTCAACTCAGCTCACTTGGTATCGTTAATTAAGGACATCTCACTATCTCCAGGTGATTTGGTCGTTAGTTTCAATGTGGTCTCTTTGTTTACCAAAGTTCTTGTGCCTGACACAATTGCAATCATTGAAGATTTGGTCCAACAAGGACTGAATGCTGATGTACCGGCCCTGGTGAGACACTGCCTCACCAACACTTACTTCACCTGGAATGGAACATTCTATAAAGAAGTTGAAGGTACCCCAATGGGTTCTCTCTTATCTCCAGTTGTAGCCAATGTTTTCATGGAAAAAATTGAGACAGATGCCATCCAGGCATCATTCTTGGATGTTTTAATCGAAAAGAGACCAGATGGCTCAATGGGACACTCTGTCTACAGGAAAGCCACCCATACAGATGCCGACCTAAAAGCTGACTCCCACCACCATCCATCCCAGAAGAATTCCCCCATCAAAACTCTACACCATAGAGCTCGATGTATTTCCGACCGTCATCACCTAGCCAGTGAACTGGAACACGTACACCAAGCTCTCAAGATGAATGGATATTCAGACTACGTAGTCCGTAAAGCTATCACCCCAATCGTTGGGAAAGAACCATCTGAGGACCCAATCAAAACCATCACCTTGCCATACATAGCAGGGGTCACTAAAAATATTTACAAAATCATGAGCAAACACAAGATCCAGGTTCGATTTAACACAGTACATAAATTTGTGCTCTGATCCCATCTGTGAAGGATGTGATCCCTGACATGCAATACCCCGGCGTCTACAAACTAAGCTGTGTCTGCGGCAGTAGTTACATTGGGGAAACTAAGCGACATGTCTCAGACCGTGTTCGTGAACATCAAGCAGATCTGAAACACGGTAGGACCAATACCTCGGCCGTGGCTGATCATTGTTTTAATGCGGTGGGCTCACACGAAATTGATTTCTCTAAGACGAAGGTACTTTGCAAGCCCACTGGCTATCAACAAAAATTAGTTCATGAAGCCATCCAGATATATAGACACAGACACAATTTCTACCGAGAAGATGGGTACATACTGAGCAATCATTGACGTTATCAACCAGTTTAAGTCATAATTGGCTATGTTAGTTGTGCTTTACTCCCATTTAAAACTTGTGCTTCATTAACATGCTAATCTCTCATTAACATGCTAATCTCTCATTAACATGCTAATCTCTCATTAACATGCTAATTTTCACCTGGCAGCCCTTTGATTGGTGGAAAACCACCCACCGTGGGGTTGGCTGCCCACCACTCACAGTTTGGCTTGGAAGCTAATCCCCTTTTCCTGAAGACGACCGCTTGTGTTGCGATCGAAACGTCGTCGGTTTTTGTTATTTTCTTTTAACCTATCTACGTGACTTCACCGAAAGACCCAAGAATATGAATTCCTGCAGTCACGAAAGCTTTAAGTCAATATTTATATATATACTAGCGGAAGTACCCGGCTTTGCCCGGGTGAAAAATATATTTCTTAAAAACCTTACATATATATACAGATACTAAGGTATTGTCAAAGCCCGGTGGGCTGTTTGTACATTTCTCCACCAACAAATATATAAGAGGCTTTCACAAGTCCAAAAAGTTGTAAAAGTGTGGGGTAAATAGTTGATGTCAAAAGGTTTCCGAAAATTGCGGTCTCCCCCCCCCCCCCCCTCAAAAAATATCTTTACCCCTCGTAGGTATATATACCAGAGGTGTGGACTCGAGTCATGTGACTTGGACTCGAGTCAGACTCGAGTCATGAATTTGATGACTTGCGACTCGACTTGGACTTGCATAACAATGACTTTGTCCCACCTATGAGATGTGGACTCGAGTCATGTGACTTGGACTCGAGTCAGACTCGAGTCATGAATTTGATGACTTGCGACTCGACTTGGACTTGCATAACAATGACTTTGTCCCACCTATGATATATACTAACAACACCTTACATATGTAGTACCGTCGAATACAGATCGACACCCGGGGTTGAGGCACACTGACGTTTATTTACAATGCACAGGGGATACTTAATACTGGAGGGGGTAACGGCCCCCTCACCCGGATAGCTGGGAACACACGGCTATCTACCCTGACCTGCCTCTTAATCCTCCAATCTCTGGGCTAGGGGAGGCTGTCTGGCCCGACACTGGTGAGTCGGGCTACGGCACCCGGAGTCCCAGAGTCCTAGCTCTGATTCACAGGGCCCCGCCACTGGCTCGGTCCTGCACGGCCCTTACAAGGGCGGCGTCTCAGGGGAGACCAGGGCTCTCACTAGGCAGTCTTCAATCTTCAAGAGTTACCAACACATTCTGCCCCGAGCCCTCCGGCTCATCCCCTTATATCTTCAACCCCTCCCCGCTGGGGTGGGCCCTGTGCGGACGTCGTTGCGAGCACCCTCCCGTGTGCTCACGAAGCCCCGCCCACTGTGCTAGTTTCTCATACGATCCCATACATATCACCTCTACACATATCTCCTCCGTAAGACCCCTACATCACCCCCCCCTGTACAGCTCGCAGCCGTCCCGGCTGCAACATTGACAATAAAAGTTTAAACCATCTCCATCCGCCCCAGCGTGTGCCTCATTATTTTTTTTTCTTTAACAATAACGCAACGAGACGAACAACAGGAAGGAAAAGTAACCCGACGAACCCCCCCCGAATAAATACGAAATCCGTAGGACGAGCGTATATACACGTGCTTCTCTTCCTGGAACCCCCCCAGCACCCACAGAACACACAGAACACACAGAACACACAGAACACACACAACACACACACACAGCACGCCCAACAATCGTACAACGCAACGTGGCACGTGCCGGGAACACAGCACGGACGCCCCACACCATGAGCACAACATGCGAATGTACACCGGAAAGAGAACCCATAAAAGATGCAAAAAAATAAAAAAAAATTCTTATTCTTTTTTTTTCACAAGAGTTTGCGCATTTTTGGGCGCGTCCTCGCCGCAGGCCCGTCACACGGGACAGGCCCGGCCGGCAGGTCGTCGGCCGGCAGGTCGTCGGCCGGCAGGTGTTCATCACCGAGCGAGTCTGTTGCTGACGTCGCAAGACCCTCAGCATCACCTGCGGGGGTCGTCGGGCGTGAGCCCGTCACTCCCGGTGCACCTGGGGGTGGGACAGCCGGCAGCACGTTAGGCGAGAGCAACGGAGAAGACCCCTCTGAGTCGGACGCCCCCCCACATGTTTGGCCACGCGCGTGTGTAGTGGGATCTCGCACCGCAACGAAGGGTTTTAGCCTGGAGGGGTGTACAAACCACCGGCGCCTCCCCCATTGAATGCGCACGCACTGAGGTCTCAGGACCTCAACCACCTCGACGGGACCCCGCCACGGTCGCAGCAGTTTAGAGGAGGACGCGAGCGGTACCTGGGGACAGTGCAACCATGCCCTGTCCCCCGGCTTCCACTGTATGACATGCGCGCGACCCATTCTGAGGCGCTCATTAGCCCTCTGCCGCCTGGCAGAATTCTGCATGGCAGCATCCCGTGCCTCCGTTAATTTTTCCAGGTTGAATTTAACATGTTCGGCCAATTGTGTTTTTCCCTGCGGCGCCGGGATCTGCAGTTGGGCCTGAACAGGTGGCTCCGGTTCGCGGCCATACATAAGGAAAAAGGGGGAAAATCCCGTCGCAGCATGGGGGGCCAACCGGTATGCTGACAGGACCCCCTGAATTTTCAAATCCCAATCTGTCTGTGAGTCAGAAACGTGCTGCGACAACATCGACGTGATGGTACAATGCAACCGCTCGACCATCCTGTCGGTTTGTGGGTGATATGGAGAGGTGCGAATCTTTTTAGTGCCAAGGATCTCACAGACCTGTTTGAGCAATTTGCCTGAAAAATTTCTACCCTGGTCGGTCAGCAGCCGCTCGGGAGCACCTTTGTCAAGGACATATCCCTGGACAAAGGCCTCCACGATGGCTGCTGCCGACTGGTTGGCCAGGGGCCAGGCCATAGGCCAGCGCGTGAAATATTCAACACCGGTTAGCAAGTACCTATTTCCCCTGGGGGTGGCGGGGAACGGTCCTAGAATGTCCAGCGCGACGAGTTCGTTCACCCGGGAAACCCTGATAGATTGCAGGGGCGGGTTCGACTCCTTCGCTGGTGGTTTGCGCTGCGCACACCTAGGGCACGATCCTAATAGATCCCCAACATCCCTTGTCATGCCCGGCCAAAAGAAATCAAGTTGGAGCAAGGCCAGGGTCTTTTGGGTGCCCAGGTGGCGGAGGCGCTCGTGAGCGGCCCACACCACCCTACCCCGCAACCCCGAAGGGACCACCAGCCGGTGTCGATGGGATTTGCCGTCCCAATGCATTAACAAGCCACCGAGCATTTCCCATGCGTCGGCATCACCCCTCCCCCGCCCCCGGTCCCTGACGCGGCGGCGCAACGCAAGGAGGGAAGTATCTTCCATTTGCAACCGACCCCATTCCGTAGCAGGCAACCCCAACAGGGAATCAGAACCCTGGTGTGCGATGGAATTTGTCACTGATGCTGCATCGTCAGCCGCCGCCAAGACCGGAACAGGCAATTCAGCAGGATGCCTGCACCGACCAGACCCCAGGAGGCATGCGCATTCGGGGGTGGTCGGCATGCGTGACAGGGCGTCCGCGTTGGTGTGGCGAACGCCCTTACGGTACATGGTCTCAAAATCAAAATCCTGGAGAACCTCCAGCCATCGAGACAATTGTCCCGATGGTTGTTGGACTCGCAGGGCGTACTGTAGCGCCGCATGGTCTGTACGGACGGTGAAACACTGTCCGTACAGATATGGCCGGTACTGCTGGATGAAGTAGACAATTGCCAGCAGTTCCCGACGCGTGACACAATATCGTTGCTCCGCTGGAGACAACACTCGGCTACCGTACGCGACCACCCGTTCCACGCCCTCGACCACCTGGGACAGCACGCCCCCAATACCTGTGTTGCTCGCGTCGGTATCGAGCACAAAGGGTTTCGAAAAATCGGGATAAACCAGGGGAGGGTCATTAACCAGAGCGTCCCGAAGTGAGCGGAACGCAGCCTCCTCCTCCTGTCCCCAATGGAAGCGGACCCCCTTTGACGTCAAAGCGTGCAAGGGCTTAGCAATGGTGGCAAAGTCCGCGACAAAGCGTCGGTAGTATGACGCGAAACCAACAAAGCTCCTGACCTCTCCCACCGAGGTGGGAGTCGGCCAGGAGCTGACGCACTGCGTTTTGGCGGGATCGGTAGCAATACCCGAGCGTCCTACGATGTGCCCCAAATAACGTACCGATTCGCGCAACAAATGACACTTTTGAGGTTTAAATTTCAAATTAGCAGCCCGCATTTTGAGGAAAACGGCCCGCAACCTCTGGAGATGCTCGTCAAATGTTCTGCTAAAGACGATAACGTCGTCCAAATAGATTAAACACGAATCCCACTGCAATCCAGCCAAAACCAATTCCATCAATCGCTGGAAAGTCGCCGGCGCCGAGTGTAATCCCATCGGCAACCGGTTAAATTGGAAGAGACCATGTGGTGGACGGAATGCAGTTTTTGGCTTAGATTCATCGTCCAGAGGAAGCTGCCAGAATCCCGAAAGCAAATCCAATGTGGAGAAGAATCGCGCCCCCGCCAAGGCGTCGAGCGATTCATCAATACGGGGAAGCGGGTATGCGTCAGCAACGGAAATTTTGTTGAGGCGGCAAAAATCGACGCAAAACCGCAACGATCCATCCTGTTTCTTTACCAGAACGATCGGTGCTCCCCACGGGCTGGTAGAGGGGGAAATGATATCGGCGGCTAACATGTCATCAACAGCCGATTTGACATGGTCCTTCTCGGCGGGACTCAGCCGGAAGGGATTTTGGCGTATGGGCGCGCTGTCACCAGTATCAATATGGTGACGCAGCAAATGGGTGCAGCCCAGATCGAATTTGTTTTGACTAAACACATCGGCAAATTCGCGCAATAGTGTCCGAAGTTTTTGACGCTCTGCATCCGACAGGTCCGTCGAACCCGCACAAAGCGCCTCAAGCCACCCTTCATCGGTGTCCGAATGTGGAGTCGGCAGAGTGGCAGCGCGCACGTGATTTGCGACAGACTCCTCACAGGGCACCGGCGTTGCGTGAGCAAGCACGGTCCCTTGGGGAATTACCACGGCCTGCGACCCCACATTGAGGACCGCGATGAAGGGGTCCCCGTCCCCCCTTACGATGGTCTGAGCGGGAATCAAATGCGGCCCGCTAACCCCAGCCCTAGACGGCCCCAGCAGGATACCCTGGTCCCCAACACCCTTAGTGAATGGTCTACGAAGCTTTAGGGGCACCAACATTTGTGCCCCCGGCGGCACGCGAACCGTTTGGACTACAAACGCGGGTACCGTCGCGAACGCCGACCGATCCGTAGTAGGGGAGGGCAAAAACGCCATCCGTCGTCCCGACGGGAGCTCAATGCAACCCTGATCAATCATAATCCGAATCGGCATTTTGCCCAAGAAATCCGTCCCCAGCAGGCACGGAACCGCCAGCGAGGAGGAAACGAAAATAGGGCCGGACAATTTAATATCTCCGATGGAAATTTGCGCGCGAATCTGACCCATGATACCCAATGAGCCCCCGTTAGCAGCGTAGAATGGGACATGAACCGGTAGCAAGGGACGACTTTGGACAGGGAGAATGTTGTATATTAGTTCCGAAATGATAGTCGCCGATGCTCCTGTATCGACAAGGATACGCACTTCGACCCCGTCAATATACCCTACTACGGCCGACGACCCCGACGGCGCAGCCAGAACGCGATGGGCCAACACGGACCACTGGGCGGGTTCGATTTGGGTCCCCATAGTGGTTCGTGTTGGCCCCACGATGTGCAATGTTGGCCCCCCGTTCGTTGCGGTGTGTACATGTGTAACGGGTGTGTGCTTCGGCCAAACATGTGGGGTGCCGCGACTCGCCGGGTCATGTCGGTGGAGCTTGGGAGGAGGAGGAGGAGGGCGGCGTCCCGGCGAGGCGTCGTCCCACGCTGTCGAGGGGAGCGGCACCCCGAGGCGACGTGGCCCCGGATGCCGCAGTTATAGCAGCGCGGGAGCGCAGGTGGTGAAGACGTGCGGTCGGAGCGGGCCGGCCCATCCCGGTCCGTCCGTACTCCCATCCGCTGCTGCTGTCGGAAGTCAGCGGCGTAGACCTCCTCCGTCGGTGGGGTGATGGCAGCCACCGTACGCCCGGCCGCTGCCCTGCTGGCCTTCCTTCGCTGCGACAGGAGGTTGGCGTGGAGGAGCCGCGCCGCTTGGAGGGAACCCATCTCTGCGTCCTCCTGCGCGACGATAGCGACGTCCAGGTCGTCCGCCAGCAGAAGGATCTTCTCGGTGACCATGGCGTCGACGCCTTGGTCATCCATACGAGGGAAGGCCGTCTTTGCGAGCGCCAGAAGGCTCGTACGGTAGGCGAGGGGCGACTCCTTCGCACCCCGCTGGCGATCGTAGAATCGCTGCCTACACTCCGCCGAAGGTCCGTAGACCCCAGCCAGCAATTGCAGCGCCATCTGAAGAGTAGAGCGCTTGTCCCTCGGTGCGGACGTAAGAGCGGCGAGGGCATCGCCGTCAAGGAGCGTCGGTAGCGCGCAGAGGGCTTCGGCGTCTGACCACCCCGCCATCTCCTGATGCGCGAGGAAGCGGCGCTGGAATCCCCCCCAGTCGCCGTCCTCAGCCACAAACTCCTTCAGCGGGGGCAACCTTTGGTGTAGCGCAGCGACCGCCGTGGAGGCCCGCACTTTGCTGTCGCCGCAACTCGGCTGAGCGTCAGCCCGAACGACAGATGTAATCGCCTGTCGTGCAGGTAGTGACGCTCCGTCCGAAGGTGGTGACGCGGCAGCCCCAGCGGAGCCGATGTCGGACCCCAGGCTGAGGTTGGCCACGCCCTCGGCAGCTGCAGTGGCAATGGCGGGACTTTCAAAAGTGCCGTCGGTAGAAATGGCGGGAAGGTGCAACGGCCGTCGGCCGTCCTCGCCCCGCGGTGGTCCAGCAGCCCCCAGCCGAGTGATGGTCTCGAGTGTGGCGGCAGCAGCGTACAGCAGCTCCGCCAATCTCGCGTGCGCCAGCCGAAGTCCGTCGGACAGCGACTCCCCTTCCTCCCGATGCCCCGGTAATGGTGCATTCGGTCCCGGCTGCTCGTTGCCCCCATCAGCCGTCTCTGGTACCGCACTTCCAGCGGTGTCCTCCGCCTCATGCACCCCGGCCCGAGCTGTTCGGCGCGTGTCCATGTTCGTTGTTGTTTTTACTTCTGACGCCAGATGTAGTACCGTCGAATACAGATCGACACCCGGGGTTGAGGCACACTGACGTTTATTTACAATGCACAGGGGATACTTAATACTGGAGGGGGTAACGGCCCCCTCACCCGGATAGCTGGGAACACACGGCTATCTACCCTGACCTGCCTCTTAATCCTCCAATCTCTGGGCTAGGGGAGGCTGTCTGGCCCGACACTGGTGAGTCGGGCTACGGCACCCGGAGTCCCAGAGTCCTAGCTCTGATTCACGGGGCCCCGCCACTGGCTCGGTCCTGCGCGGCCCTTACAAGGGCGGCGTCTCAGGGGAGACCAGGGCTCTCACTAGGCAGTCTTCAATCTTCAAGAGTTACCAACACATTCTGCCCCGAGCCCTCCGGCTCATCCCCTTATATCTTCAACCCCTCCCCGCTGGGGTGGGCCCTGTGCGGACGTCGTTGCGAGCACCCTCCCGTGTGCTCACGAAGCCCCGCCCACTGTGCTAGTTTCTCATACGATCCCATACATATCACCTCTACACATATCTCCTCCGTAAGACCCCTACACATACAACAGAGGAAGTGGTATCTATTGACTCTGTAGTAGTATCTACTGACTGTACCGTAGTATCTACTGAGCCAGTAGTAGCTACTGACTGTGTAGTAGTATTTAGTGACTGTAATAACTACTGACCATAGTAGTATTTACTGGGCCTACAGTAGTATCTACCGACTATATACTCGTAACGACTAACTGTATAGTATCTGCTGACTCTATAGTTGTATCCACTGACTATAGTAGTAACTACAAAATCTATAGCAGTATCTACTCACTCTATAATAGTATCTACTGACTCTAGTAGCTACTCACCGTGGTAGTATGTACTGACTGTATAGTAGTATATACTGACTGTAGCAGTATTGACTGACTGTAGCGGTATATACTGACTGTTTTAGCATTTACTATAGCGGTATCTACCAACTCGATAGCAGTATCTACTATCGCTACAGCAGTGTATACCGACTGAGGTCGTACCTGCTATCACTACAGCAGTGCATACTGCTGTGTTGGTACCTGTTATGATGACAGCAGTGCATATTGTGGTGGAACCTGCTATGATTACAGCAGTGCATACTGCTGTGGTGATATCTGCTATGATGAGAGGAGTACATATTGTGGTGGTGGTACCTGGTATGATAACAGCAGTGCATATTGACTGTACTCATCATTCACCCTCACCATTCACCACTCACAACTCACCCTTACCACTCATCCTCACCACTCACCACTCCCACTCACTATTCACCATTCACCCTCACAACTCACCACTCACCAACCTCCCTCACCAATCTCCCTCACCACTCACCCTCACCACTCACCCTCACCACTCACCCTCACCACTCACCAATCACCACTCACCCTCACCACTCACTCTCACCACTAACCCTCACCACTAACCCTCACCACTCTCACTCACCACTCTCCCTCACCACTCACCACTCACTCTCACCATTCACCCTCACCATTCAGCCTCACCACTCACCCTCACCACTCACCCTCACCACTCACCGTCACAACCACCACTCACCCTCACCACTCAACTTCACCCTCACTACTCACCATTCATCCTCACCAATCACCACTGACCAATCACCACTCACCACTCTCCACTAACCCTCACCACTCAACCTCACCACTCACCCTCAAAACTAACCACTCTCTCACCACTCACCCTCACCACTCAGCACTCACCCTCACCACTCACCCTCACCACTCACCCCTCACCGCTCACCACTCACCCATCACCACTCACAACTGCCACTCACCCTCACCACTCATCCTCACCACTCACCCTCACAACAACCACTCACCCTCACCACTCACCCTGACCACTCACCACTCACCCTCACCAATCACACCCTCACCAATCACCACTCACCCGCACTGCTCACCCTCACCACTCACGCTCACCCTCACCACTCACCCCTCACTAATCACCACTCATAACCGCCACTCACCCTCACCACTCACCACTCACCCTCAACACTCACCCTCACCACTCACCGTCACCACTCACCCTCACTACTCACCACTCATCCTCACCAATCACACCCTCAACAATCACCACTCACCCTCACAACTCACCCTCACCACTCACTCCTACCACTCACCACTCACCCTCACAACAACCACTCACCCTCACCACTCAGCACTCACCCTCACTACTCACCCTCACCACTCACCACTAATCCTCACCAATCACACCCTGACCAATCACCACTCACCCTCACCACTTGCCACTCACCCTCACCACTCACCACTCACCCTCACCATTCACCCTCACCACTCTCCCTCACCACTCTCCCTCACCACTCACCAGTCACGCTCACCACTCACCCTCACTACTCACCACTCACCCTCAACACTCTCCCTCGCCTCTCACCACTCACCCTCACCACTCACCCTCACCACTCACCCTGACCACTTACCACTCATCCTCACCAATCACACCCTCAACAATCACCACTCACCCTCACCACTCACGCTCAACACTCACCCTCACCACTCATGCTCACCACTAACCCTCACCACTCACCCTTACCACTCACTAATCACCTCTCACAACCGTCACTCACCCTCACCACTCACGCTTACCACTCACCCTCATCACTCACCCTCACCACTCACCCTCACAACAACCACTCACCCTCACTACTCATCCTCACCAATCGCACCCTCACCAATCACCACTCACCCTCACTGCTCACCCTCACCGCTCACCACTCAACCTCACCCTCACCACTCACGCTCACCCTCACCACTCACCTCTCACTAATCACCACTCACAACTGCCACTCACCCTCCCCACTCACCCTCACCACTCACCCTCACCAATCACCACTCACCCTCAGCACTCACCCTCACCATTCACCCTCACCACTCACCCTCACCATTCACCCTCACCACTTTCCCTCACCACTCTCCCTCAACACTCACCCTCACCACTCACCAGTCACGCTCACCACTCACCCGCACTACTCACCACTCACCCTCAACACTCACCCTCACCGCTCAGCACTCACCCTCAACACTCACCCTCACCGCTCACCACTCACCCTGACCACTCACCACTCATCCTCACCAATCACATCCTCACCAATCACCACTCACCCTCACTGCTCACCCTCACCGCTCACCCTCACCACTCACCCTCACCACTCACGCTCACCCTCACCACTCACCCCTCACTAATCACCACTCACAACCGTCACTCACCCTCACCACTAACCCTCACCACTCACCCTCACCACTCACTAATCACCTCTCACAACCGTCACTCACCCTCACCACTCACTCTTACCACTCACCCTCACCACGCACCCTCACAACAACCACTCACCCTCACAACAACCACTCACCCTCACTACTCACCCTCACCACTCATCCTCACCAATCACAACCTCACCAATCACCACTCACCCTCACTGCTCACCATTCAACCTCACCACTCACGCTCACCCTCACCACTCACCCCTCACTAATCACCACTAACAACCGCCACTCACCCTCCCCACTCACCCTCACCACTCACCCTCACCAATCACCACTCACCCTCACCACTCACTACTCACCCTCACCACTCTCCCTCACCACTCTCCCTCACCACTCTCCCTCACCACTCTCCCTCACCAGTCACGCTCACCACTCACCACTCACGCTCACCACTCACCCTCACTACTCACCCTAACCACTCACCACTCACCCTCAACACTCACCCTCACCGCTCACCACTCACCCTCGCCACTCACCCTGACCACTCACCACTCATCTTCACCAATCACACCCTCACCAATCACCACTCACTCTCACTGCTCACCCTCACTGCTCACCACTCACCACTCACGCTCACCCTCACCACTCACCCCTCACTAATCACCACTCACAACCGCCACTCACCCTCACTACTCACCACTCACCCTCACCACTCACCCTCACTACTCACCACTCATCCTCACCAATCACACCCTCAACAATCACCACTCACCCTCACCACTCACGCTCAACACTCACCTTCACCACTCATGCGCACCACTAACCCTCACCACTCACCCCTCACTAATCACCACTAACAACCGCCACTCACCCTCCCCACTCACCCTCACCCTCACCAATCACCACTCACCCTCACCACTCAACCTCACCCTCACCACTCACCCACACCACCACCACTCTCCCCCTCACCACTCTCCCCCTCACCACTCTCCCCCTCACCACTCTCCCCCTCACCACTGCCCCCCTCACCACTCTCCCCCTCACCACATGTTAAGGGCGATCCTAAAGGAATCTACAACCTTCGATGATTCCTTTGCGCGATTCAAAAAAATCGATTCCTGGCGAATAGGAGGTTTCCATTTTTAATTACAGAGTTTTATTTTCATTGTTATGTTATGTTTGAAAGTTTTCAGGAGTTTTTAATTATATTTTAGCCCCGGTCAACGCCGGATATTTCCCATTCGTAGCAGTTTATATCAACTCTGTAACCAACTAATATTAAACGGAAATAAGGCGATTCTAAATAAATCTACAACCTTCGATTCCTTTTCGCGATTCAGAGAATCGATTCTTGGCGCGGTCGGGTTTAGAGTTTTAATTACACAGTTGTATTTTCATTGGGATGTTATGTTTTAAAGTTTTCAGAAGATTTTAAATGTATTTTTGCCCCGGGCAACGCTGGGTATATCGAGTTTATACCACAAAGTCGACGTCTGACAGACTTGCGTGTCGAGGCCTAGTACCGTGCAGAGCCTCCGGCTTCGCTTAGATTGCCCACCCGGCTGAGGCTGGGTACTGGGGCCGTTAACCCCCCCCCCCGCGCTACAATAATACTGTCTAATCTCTATAATTTTATTATCTACCGACCCTATAATAGTAATTGCACACATTGGGGTGGGGGGGGGGAGTGAAGAGGACGTGAAACTTTGATGAATTTACCTCAGAGTCGCGTGTTAATGCGTGCGCATATTTTTAACGGGAATTAAAAATGGCGTCCACCCCGCAGCGAAGTTGTTGCTACCCGTTGCCAGGGGCAACCGCCGTGGTCCGCGCCGGTCGGCGATATTAAATAAATAAATAAAGCGCTAAATAAATAAATAGAAATCGCACTAAATCGATAATCGGGCCGATTTAAAGTTTAGAGACGAAAAATCGGAAATGCCTAAGTTTACCGCGGGGCCGGGGGCGTGCCCACCTGCAAAATTTAATCTCGGCGAACCCCACGGTCCGAAAGCTACATCCCCCGCAAGGGAGCGTACGCAGACGGACGGACAGACAGATAGACAGACAGACAGACAAAAAATGAATTATATAGGTTAGATATTTTATCTTATCAGTTATAACCTCAATAATAAATTTTGTTTCGAGCAACCCTCGTCTCTTACGTCCAGTCGGACACCCATAACCAGATTGTTTTCAGCTTAAATTTCTCATCATCATCATCATAATCATCCTGTGGCTATGTACCACTCTGGTCAACAAAAACATGTATACAGTAAATACAAACCCCCTGTGGCCACGACACGCACAACAAGACCCCTGCGGTGGTGGGGAGAGAGGGGGGGCATCGTTGGTTGTGCCGCAGCGAAGCAACCGCGACGGGAGAGCGCTCGAGTCGACGACGTTTCGCATTCAGAGCACGCCCGGGGCGGCACGCGGCTTGCGACTCGGCAGCCTTGGCGGGGGGAGGGAGGTGCGGGCTGGGGGGTGGGTGTTGTGTGCGCTGGGGCGAGTCGATTGTTGCGAGAAGGCGCAGAGTGGTCCCCTAATGGTCCGGCACGACGAAGCAGACACGACAACAACAACAAGACCGGTGCACGGCACACGAGACCCACCCCACCCCCGCCACTCCCTGCCGCGTGCCCCGTTGATAACCTAGGAAATCTTCTTGGTTCTTTCGGTAAAGTCACGTAGAAGGGAAATAATAAAATAATAAAACATAATAAAATAATTCTCTGAAGACGCTGTCTTCCCGACAGATCTGTTCTTCACCTGAGGACGGCTGCTTGCGTTGTGGCCGAAACGTCGTGAGAATTATTTTATTATGTTTTATTTTATTATTTCCCTTCTACGTGACTTTATCGAAAGAACCAAGAAGATGAATCCCTGCAGTCACGAAAGCTTTAAATCGAAATTTAACCTAGGAAATGTACAGGGTGGTCCGGATGTCTTGTGACCACCTACGTTGTCGAGATGTTAACTACTTCGCCTGGTATGCAGGAGGTCGTGGTTTCAATCCCGATCCTGTCGATCGCTGTATATTTGGAGCTTGCACGTTCTCCCTGTGGATCACGTGGCTCTTGCTCCGGGCTCTCCGGTTTTCCCTCCACATTTAGACACACGCGTTTAGAGTATTTGGCTGCTATACATTTCCACGTGATAAGCCACTTTGTTTAGCTATCATTTGTGGCCAGGTTGCTTCTGAAAAAGAGCTCTTTAGCTCAGTGAGCCTTACCTGGTAAAATAAAAAAAAAGACAGATTTGACACCATCTGCACATTCATTCATGTTTTCAAATAAACCTTACTTTTAAAAATACATATTACGTCTTGGAGAATTAAAGAGGGTCACATGACACCTGGACTGCTGTTTGTGTTTAGTTTAGTCTCCTTCCCCCGCACCTCTGATTAGCATGGTTGGCTATGTACGGTGCAAAAGAAGTTCAACATACAGACGGACCACCCTGTGCGCATCCTCACTAATTCACGGGTGTGGGGTTTTAAATATCCCTTCTTCTCAACAGCGTCCTTTTGAAAGTGCTGCGTAGTAACATCAATTATTAAAGTGGAAAAGCGTTGCAGCCGGAGTGAGCGAGTCTGTGAAACCACTGGTAAATGAACCTCGCAATTTTTTTGGGATTTGTTTTAACCCTTGGAGGTGAAATATCTCCATGACTACTGCACATGTGTACATGTCAATGCACTGCTGGATGATTTCCGGCCCACGCTGCATGGGTAATCGTTGTGGTAATTGCTGAGGTCACGATTCACAGCACGCTGGTGCGGATGAGTGAAGAAAGCTGGAAGCATCGACACATCCCAGTAACCAAACGTTGGGCCCACGGTTCCAATAACATGTCAACGTTGACACAACGTTGACACAACGTTTGCATGTTTACAGTACAACAATGTATTTTTCTGCACTGCCTGCTGATGCCCACAATGTAGTCCCACAGCAGCCTATAACCATGCATGGTGCTCGTTGATATAACTACAATGCATACGTACCCAGTCTCAAACCCTCTCAACGCCCTGGGATATGACAAGATCGGGCACATGCACATCGCGGCTAATTTGGTCATTGGCTGTGAGATATGTACAGTACACGAGAGAAAGTAATTTCCACAGTCCGTATCATTTTCTTCATGAGTGCTTTTACAGGATCACCAATTTATAGAATGTACAGAAAAAGCACTCATATTTTAAATAAGTATACAAAAAAATGTTAAATGAGTGAAAACTGATGTGGCCACAAATACTGTACATTGCAGCATTTCCAAATATGAAAGCACTTGGTATCATTTGAATAAAAATGTTTTTAATTTTTTTTTAAATTATTATAAAAATAACTTTGAAGACGTGCGTTACATTACAGTGGCAACAGGGAGATGTAATTGGAGAAGAAGTCCCTTTAGGGGTTTAGGGGAGCCGGAGGTCAAGGGATTGATCCCGACCCTGACGCTTGTATATTTGGGATTTTCATGTTTCCTCCCCCCCGTGGTCGCGTGGAATTTTTTTCTCCAGGTCCTCCGATTTGTCCCTCCACATTTAGAAATGTGTTTATTTAGATTATTTTGCTGATATAAATGTCCAAGTGATCAGCCACTTTGTTGAGCTATCATTTGAAAAACAAGTTAATACCTCAGTGGGTTTTGTTTGGTAGGATGGGGATGTTAAATTTCGATTTAAAGCTTTCGTGACTGCAGGGATTCATCTTCTTGGTTCTTTCGGTAAAGTCACGTAGAATGGAAATAATAAAATAATAAAAATTAAACATAATAAAATAATTCTCACGACGTTTCGGCCACAACGCAAGTAGCCGTCCTCAGGTGGAGAGCAGGTCGGTCGAGTAGACAGAGTCTTAACCGAAAGAACCAAGAAGAGGATGGGGATGGTTTAGTTTTATTTGTATGGTTTTGGGTGAATTGTGTTGCCTTTCTTGTACTTTGCACTTTCATCGTGTTTTGTACTGTCTGTTGTTGTAACGTCCTTACCCGCCCCGACTGGACATCTGTGAAAAAGAACTGTATAGCTCATCGGATTCCAGCAGTATAAATAACATTTCTGATTCTGATTCTACAAGTGCGCATACTTACACAGTATTGCAATTAAATAACGAGCCGACTGATTGGACGCGCAATCGTTTTACGCCTGGATTGGCACCTCGATATAATGGGAGATTGATCTCTCATTCGAAGGATTTTACCCCGAAATTGCCTCGAGATGGTTTCGCTGGAAAACACACAAATGCTTACTTCATCAAATTCGAATTTGGCCGTGTTTTTTGTTTGTGGAAGCATTTGCGAAATGTCTTGGCACGCGCACAGTTAAGGTTTAAAAAAAATGCAGAACGTGGTGTTTTTTTTTTATAGACTGTGATTCGTAATTATGTAGCATTTATGGGCTACCAATGTGTAACAAAACACCTTCAGTGCTAGAACATGACGTGTACAGTTCCAGAAAGATTAAAAGAAAGTACAGCGCTTAATATTCAACATTTGGGGGTGGTGTTTACATGAATGACGCTGCATAACATCAAACTATGTTATTGCTATGTTTGTTCTTCCCAGGATTTTCTCAGACGTCAGGAGCTTAAGTGTTCACTGTCCCCTCACCTGGTTCGAGGTTAGTTCACCTCCGTTGATCGTTTTTGTCTATCTCCTCGCCGGTGTTCTCGTGACATATTCTACGTGGGGTGCGCGATGTTCAGAACACATTCCTGCGGAGGGAGCTGGTAGGAACGTTGGGTTGATCGGTCAATGGCCACGGTCAACGGCGGCGTGGTGTATTCCGCAAATATGCCCGACTGTGAGGGCGGGCACAAGCCGGCGTGAGTAGGTTAAACGTTGAGATTTATAAGGGCACCACGGGGTGACCAGCCCCTCCCCACCCAGTCCCACCCTCCCCACCCAGCCCCTCCCCACCCAGCCCCTCCCCACCCATTCCCACCCTCCCCACCCAGCCCCTCCCCACTCTCCCCACCCAGCCCCTCCCTGCACGACGGACGGACGGACACAATAATCCCCTGTGGGCTGGTGTAACCAGGAAGTTCCTACCAGTAATATTGAGATGCAATAGCATGGATTACGCGATATGTAATACAATCATGTTATCGTTCTTGTCAAGCCACTGCTGCATTAAGGGCTCTCCATGCACTGTTGCTGGTCATGGGGGTTGTTTCACCATACTTGAACATGCTGGTCAATGCGAGTTGGTGAACAGGGGACTGACGTTTTTCAGACATCACTCGCCACTGATGTTAACCATAGCCGGGAATCAAACCTGGTTGGCTGGGTTCATCGCGTAGTCCTCGAATAGTCGCACCACCACTGCACCCCAACATAGAGTGACAATCGGAATATTTGTGTTACCTCCAGAAATACGATGAGCTTTCAAAGCTCTTACTGGTAGGAACCTCCTGGTTACACCAGCCCACAGGGGATTATTGTGTCCGTCCGTCCGTCGTGCAGGGAGGGGCTGGGTGGGTAGGGAGAGGAGGGGCTGGGTGAGGAGGGTGGGGAGGGGCTGGGTGGGAGGGGTGGGGCTGGGTGGGGAGGGGCTGGTCACCCCGTGGTGCCCTTATAAAACTCAACGTTTAACCTACTCACGTCGGCTTGTGCCCGCCCTCACAGTCGGGCATATTTGCGGAATACACCACGCCGCCGTTGACCCTGGCAATTGAACGAGCAACCCAACGTTCCTACCAGCTCCCTCCGCAGGAATGTGTTTTTCACAAATGTCCAGTAGGGGCGGGGCGGGTAAGAATGTTTCAACAACAAACAATACAAAAACACAATAGGAGTACTAAGTATAGGAAATGTAAACAAATTACTTTAAAAATATACAATTGAAACTTATTTTTTTTTACATCTTATCAGGAAAAGCCCCCCCCCCGACCTGTGGCTATGTGCCACTCTGGTCATGTACCGTGATAAATTATGTACCACTTTGTGGGAAACCACCTGCGGTTGTATCATGAAGTGATTGGTCCCTGCCGTAGAGATACGAGAAAATGACACCCACAGCAAAGGAACGTCAACAGAAATGAGTACTAAGAGTAGTAATAGGCAATTTAGGCTATTCCGTACTGTACTGGTTATTCCTAACAAGAAATGAAACAAGTATATAGATGTATAATTGCCCTTGTAGAAAATAATCTGGCCACAATTTACATGTTCTCCCTGTGGTCGTCTGAATTTTTTCTCCGGGTCCTCTGGGTTTCCGCTCCACATTTAGAAACATGCATTACGATTATTTAGATGATTTTAGTGCTATGAATGTCAAATGATGGGCCACATTGTTAAACTCTTATTTGTGGCCAGATTGCTTCTGAAGAATAAGTTAATACCTCAGTGACCTTTGCCTGGTTGGATGGGGATGGTTAAGTTGTATGTGTATGTGTGTGGGTGATTTGTTTACATTTCTTGTACTTTACACTACTATCACGTTTTGTACTGTTTGTTGTTGTAACGTTCTTACCCTCCCTACTGGACATCTCTATAAAAGCGCTGTATAGCCAACCGGAGTTCTCCAGTATAAGTTAATATTCTGATTCTGATTCTACAAGTGCGCATGCTTATACAATATTGTCATTTATAACGAGCCGACTGATTGGATACGCATCCGTTTTGCGCCTGGATTGTGAGTTGGTGGTCTAAAACCAGGCTGTGTGCATTATTCACACAAGCATGGTGGTGTCACATCACATACAACGTATGATGGGAGGACCGAGCCTTTGGTCACAATCGTGCCTTTGCTGCGAATAAATCACCGCCGTGGTCATTCCACTGCTGGATGAAGTCCTCATCAAGGTATGTATGCTGAATTTCTTTCGCACCGTACGTAGTCAATATCTAGATACTGTATAGTAATCCAAAATGCACCTAGACACGCGCTGACGTCATCGCTTCATCTTCTCAGCAGACGTCCTCTTGGAAGCGTTCAGCCTGTCCACACCTTTTTATTCGTACGATTAATCATTTACTGAAAGTGCTAGAATTGGTTTACAGATGAACGCTACTCAATGCTCATGTGCGAGTGGCGGAGATACACTTTGTGTATCTACACTACTACGGCACTTACTGGGCCGTGTGTAAATGGGTGGCGTGCGGGAGTGGCGAATTCCCGTTCGCACGCATCACATCTCAAATGCGGACCACGAATCGGAGATGAGTCAGCCAGCTCGCATTACATAAAGCCCCACTCGTGGAATGAAAACAGGCCTGGTTTCCCGTAACCTCTTCATTATCATCACAGCCATTGCTGTGAAGTCAGCGTGGAACGGTTGGCAGGGCACGTTAATGGGCGACGGGGGTTGTTTAAGGATGATCCACATTTAGCCATGTCACTGGATAGCCAGTCAGCGGAAATTCTGCATGGAAGCCGTTGTGACAAACCAAACACGGTTTATAGGAGGGCAGACACAACTGTGTGTAGGAACACAAGTCAGGCGGAAGGGAATACGAGTGAAAATTATTATAATTATGTGTGGGCTTGGAGTGAATATAAAAATGTTCTCAACCTTAGACCGGTGTTGAGAGCATAAGGGTTGACAGCAACAGGAACATTAAAAATGCGTTGTTCGGAAAATGGAAGGAACCGGAAAGAGAAGAAGACCTGGCAGAGAACGGCTTGACGACATTTAAGATTTTGTGCCAGAAAGTTGTTGCACTACTTGAGCATATTGGCACAAGGCAGAGGAAAGTGGAAACAAATGCGAAATGTGCAGTGGACACCTTTTGGGCTAATTGCCCATGGATCGTGATGTTGATGATCATGCTGCTGTACATGCAATGTGGCGGTGACGTGACATGCATGGAAGACGTGATGGAAGTCGTGCACGCCCTGGCTATTCGTGAGCACACCTTGCCGTGTTGTTATATAAACAATGGTCTGCAGGTGCGAGGTGTGGATTGTTGCAGGATTTGGGGAGGCCTTCTTCCAGCAGTGGCTGATGATGGTCTGTTTCAACACAACACAATCATCTGATGACAGACAAGCCTTAAACCAGCTGACCCACCACCCCTACGTCTTTACACGTTTACCAAGTTACTCTCATTCAAATACAAATTAACTCGTAGCACGTGGCACGCGCCCAATGCGTCACGTGGAACACGTGCACACACACCCGTGGAACACGTGCACACACACACACGTGTTCCACGTGCACACACACACGTGGAACACGTGCACACACACACACGTGTTCCACGTGCACACACACACGTGGAACACGTGCACACACACACGTGGAACACGTGTACACAAACACACGTATATCAATCTTCATTTGAATAACTAAGCGTTAATCGCATAGCACGTCACGTGGGGCATATTTAACAAACATTGGGCGCGTGCAGCGTAGAACGACTGAATTTGTATGAGAATGGGAGACAATTGGTCCTCTAACACGGGGAGTCGGAGCGCGGTGGTGGATGGCCGGGAGGACTGAAGTTTGGGAAACCCTAAATTACGTCCATTTTACGAGGTGCATGGATCAATGTCCATACGTCTCTTCTTCCCCACAAGTTGGCACCACAGTTTCTGGCTGTGTAATGCTGGAGCCTTCGCCACCTTATTAATTACATTGTCACATTTGAATTGCATCCATACCCTGCCCTATGCGGTTTTATTGAACGCGTGTTTCGGCTATACGCGGTTTACATATTGAGGTCCATTTTCCGGAACACTGGGGTGATATTTCGGCTCTGCGCGGTTTGATGTTGCTCAGATTTTCATCTCCGAATGCTGTTTGGGGTCTCCACCTGACCCTGATGTGATTACATAAATAAAAGTGCAGTTCTTACACCCTGTTACTCTGGAGAGGGCCCCTCAATCCTGTAAGCCCGCTCCGACAGACACAACAACATCATATTCACCCTTAATTTGGAGCTTATTCACCATCATATTTGATATTCATATTCACCATCATCATTCATTGCAAGTCAAAACATATTTGATTTTTACTTCATTTAATTCAGTCTTAATATATAGTTTTATTATATTGACATGTACAGCATTACCAAGTGGGCAAAAAATAATGTTGAATTACTGTAGTTAAACAAAGAGGAAAGGGTGCTAATTTCGGACGTGTTTTGCCCAACACTGAATTTTCCAGGAATGCGTTTGGCGAGGTATCAAATCTACTCTTAACCTATTACAACAGACGTACCACCAGATTTTTTCGAATTAGGATCATGTGCTCATTGCCTTAAACCATTATGAAATATCTCCAAGTATTGTGGACCTTTCTACTTGTTCAGCCATTCTCTATCTGCTGCTGGGCAACACGTGCCATGCTGGGTTCGGTGTCTCGCTCCCACAAGTTCCCCGATGTCAGACATCTCCTCGTGTCCCCACAACATGCAGCCCCATAGTGAAAACCTAAAACGCATGTCAGCATGCCACATGGAAGAAGAAACATATTTTAATAGACGACATTTCGAACAGTGGCACTTATTCACAGCACTCACGTGTAGTGGGGGTGACTGGGTGGGCCCATTTTCAAAGAAAACAAGATAAATTTCACCGCAAACTATTACAATGATTAAACCTCTGTGACATGGGCTTTCCACGTTCCCACCCGCAGTGGCCACGCGGTGGTTAACACACCCCTGACAGCCGAGGTGGGTGCAAGTGTACACAATAAATCCCGACTAATGCCCCCCCCCCCATCTACTAAGGCTACCACCACCAATAGCCGCCAACCCCCCCAGACGTCAACAGCAGCAGCAATGCGCAACAGATCAGAGGCGGGCGAGGGTGTGTCGGCTCCGCCCACACAATTAAGCCCCGCCCATAGTGACGTATGCCCCGCCCCTATCTGCAGTAGCCCCGCCCCTATCTGCGGTAGACCACGCCCCCTGGCCGCATTAGCCCCGCCCCCTGGCCGTGAGTGCCGCAGCGATGCAATCGCCCCGCAGTGACGTCATGGCTTTGCGACGGAGTCGGGCAGAGAAGAGCAATTTGTGAACTTGTCTTTGAATGGACCCCTCTGGAGATTGTTTTATTGGAAATGACCCATCCTTTTTGGCAACACGAATAAACAGACGATACGTCTGCCTCGCGCAGCCGTCTCTCTCTCTCTGCACAAAAGTAACAAGAGTTTGCTATTGCGCGACCCATCTCGTGGAGCGTTACGCAAGCACATCTAGCACATCTCTGTGGGCCGGTTTGGACACTCAAAATGGCTCATCAGCTGAGTTCGGACTCGTTTGAATCAATGCAGATGGAACTGCCGATCCTACAGGCAAGGACTCCTCTCTGAACAATATGAGTCCTCGTTGGACGCAGATATGATATGGTGGGAATTAACTCGGGATAATTCAGCATCCTGCAATGTCTCCATGTATCCGTCTCTCCACACAAACATGCTTTCGCACAACCCATCATTCTTTGGCATTTGAAGGTGTCACGGCGTATACTTGAGTCGTGAAAAGTGTTATTGCTTAGCATTTGATACAGTAGCACGTATAAATAATAGATTTTCTAAACTGACAAATCTGTCGGGTAGTGGAGGGTTCACGAAATAAATTTTGGTATAAAGCCTCCACGTGACCCAACCCAAAAACAAATATGAACATTGCATTGGCTATGAAAACTTGTTTTATTTCATGGTTCATCTGTTACTACATACATACTGCTCATGTGCCGAATTAATATTTCATCTGGAAACATTCCTAAAATGACATCTATATCAGGTCCCCATGATTGTATAAAGGCATGCAGTCTCCCAACTTTAATTCACTCAATTATCTCTGATCTCTGAGCAAGCTCTTACAAACTTGCTCAGTGGAAGACATGTCAGCTCTTAACTATTACAACTTTGACAGCGCTCACCAACTGTTAAATACATCTTGCCTCTTTGTGCTGTGACGAAGGGCCATTGTCCAAAACGTCACCGATTGCAGAACTGTATGCTGTCCTTTTCGGGCAGCACTATTTTATTTCAGAATATTTGTACTGGAGGAATCCGATGAGCTATCAAGTTATTTTTCGTATGTTGAGCTTTTGTTAGGTGTCCGTGTGCACCACTGCCAACAGAATATCACAACAACAAAAACACATTTAGTTCATAATCTTCCGGGCATATTCTATCTACTGCTGTATATAAAAAAGCTTGCTTCTTACAGTCACCACCATGGGCCATAATTTGTGTCAACTCCTGCACACAAGCGAATTTAATCTCCCCATCTGCGTGGTGGGATGTCTTCTCAGGCATTTGCCCTGCATGGGCTGCCATTCCATTACCAGTCTCGTCCACAGGCCATCAGCCTCTGTCGTGAATGTGTCCTCCTGTTCAAGCCCAAAATCAATGTCTGTGTTTGTTCTCTGATCCACGTGTCCTCCTTTTCACTTCTCAGTGTAACTCCCAAGTACATACCTGTCAACCCATACGGTTCACCGGTATTCTTGTACATGGAAATTGAGCTTTCAGGTCTAAACGGCATAAAGACGTTTCAATGGTAATATTTTTGTCTGTTTGTGTTTCTCCCTAGTGATGTGACTTTGTATGGTGAACGTTGAGATGTATAAGGGCACGGAGGTGACTAATAAGGTCTGTAATAAGGTAGGCACTGATAAGGGGTTGATAGTTATGCAAGTATGACATTTTCTTGGAGCTTTTATTCTATTTGTCAGTGTCCATGTTTCTTGATCCATGCTCTGGCAGAATGTACAATCAGAATCTTCATTTAGACTGGAGGAATCCGATGACCCACCAAGCTCTATTTCGCAGATGCCTAGCAGTTTCGGCGAGTCAGCGAGATACACTAAGTGGTAGTGACGTCAGAACGGTGTTTGTGCCAGGCTAGGTGCACTTTGAGGCCACGTTAAGTGTCGAACGCCCGCTGACAGGTCACGGGACAGACCCAGGTTCCATGGGTTGGCTGAGTCATGGCCGATGCACCATCTGATCCTCCTACAATAACACAGTATGACAATCATTGAAGGCAGACCCGGGATCAGAAATTATATTCGGACAAGCAACAAAAAAACAGGATGGCGTGATTCTTTGCGGAAATTTCACTTTAATCATGAAAAACCAAAGCAGTAGCAGGAGCACATGCCAACTCCTCCCGTCGTGAAATCTGGGCAACAGGGAGCGGGGTGGCGGTAAAGAATAAATAAATTTTCATTATTTTTGTCTCGCGCGACGCCGCCAACCAATGGGCGACTGTTGCTGGGGCTCCGGCTCGACCAATGGGCGCGTCGCTGCCGTCCAAGGCGGCGACCTCGCCACGTGCGACGAGACTCCGGGGGCGGCCATCTTTCTCAGGGGGGTTTGTCAAACGCCTTTGTGTTAACGCTCGTTTGATCGATTTTAATTCGATTTAAACTCGATCCACGCGCTTTAAACATCACTTTTGGTAACATCGCAGCGATAAACTGAAATGTGACATTGTAGTCGTTAGTTCCCTGCATAGTCGCATCAAGGACGGAATGGAGCTCCTTGGGAAAGACGACCACGTCAGGCTGCTGCAATTTTAGATTTTAAAATTATCTTCAAATATACACGCGGATGTCGTGATCGCGAATGCGGAGGGGAGGAGCAGGCAGTGACGCCAAGGGCTTGGGGGGGGGGCTGCAGGGCGGTGCTCATCTCCACGCTCCCTCCCGCCTCTCCCCCAACCACCGTCGCCTCCCTTCTTCTCTGGGCTGCTCCTCCTCCTCTCCTCCCCTCCTCCTCCTCCCTCTCCCCTCCTCCTCCTCCCCAACCCGGCCCGGCGACGAGGGGCAATGGTGCTGCTCTCTTGCGATCTGCGCAGAGACGACAGCCGCACGATGGACGCGCGTCCCCGCCAGCACGCGGTGTTCGAAGCGGGCGGCTTCACGTGGTCCAAGTACAACGTGAGTTAGCCGGCACACGGGGAGGGGGGGCAGCGAGGTCGTGGTGGAGACGTGAGGAGAGGTGGACAGGAGGAAGACATACTTGGAGCGAGGAGGCGGTGGTGGAGACGAGAAAGAAGACAACACGGGGCAGGCAAAGACGACGACTGGACGGTGGTGATGGGGGAGGAGGTGGCGGCGAGGAGGATGGAGGTGGAGGAGGAGATGATGGTGGCTGGTGGAGGTGGCCGCTCCGTTCCGGAGCTGATGAGGAGGAGGAGGCCCTGTACAGCTTCTGCTGCCACTGCTGTGGTGAGAGAGCGACCTTTGTTTATTGCGATTTAGGTTTTCCCATTGTCACTCGGCGCGGCTTGTGTCGGTGCAGATCTGTGTGCCAAAGTGTCATCAGCGGACACTGTCAATGTGAGTCCACACCCACCCCCCTTTGTTTCTCAGGATGTAAAGACACGTCTCATTCGGTGTCACTATCAAGGTTGTTGGTGTCGCCTTCTGTGTGCCACATTGTGTTTCTGTACGGCAGGTGTCACTGCGTGTGTGTGTTCTCTGTTGAGTGCCGCTGCCACGGTGTCAACGTGTGTGTCAGACTCATGAGGGTGGCATTGTTTTATGTTTAAATTGTCAACGGTGTCGACCTTTATGCCGCCCGATGTGGTACATATTGCCACCGTGGCTGGGTTCCTTGTGTTGAGTGATACAATACATTGAACCACCCTATTGCCAAGCTGTCAATAGAATGTCAATGTAAAGATGTCTTCATCACACTGGGTGGTGGGTGTGTGTAGATGGCACATATAGGCCTTTATAACATTTTCAAGGTTAAATGAGAGCGATTTCGTCCAAGGTTATCCATTTATAGACAAGCCACTAAAATAACATGAAAAAAATATCTTACAAACATGTTATTGTAAAGCCTCTACATCATTCATTCCGCCAATCTCAAGACACCATTTTCGACCTTTTGGCACACACCGCTTATTCAATCACACCATTCAATCACCTGTTGAAAGGGAAGGATTAGAAATCGGTAGGATGTCGACAATTGTTATTCTCTCGAGTAGCGCGGCTCCGTGATGTGCGGGGATCGCTGTGTGTGCCTGCCTGTGCACGTGGCGTGTCCTTCATGCCAATGCCGCCTTGTGGTGGTGGTGGTGGTTGGTGCCTCTTGATCGCGATGCCCTCTCTGCCTTCGTCCTGCCCGATTGAGTCTTGCAGGTGAGAGACGTTTATTCACAGAGCTGGGCTGCAGTCTGGGTCCAACGCGTGTTAGTGTTCCTGAGCCCTGTCCTGTGATCGAGAGTACATCTATACCACATCGGCACATGCGTACACATGCCCGTACGTACAGGTGCAGTCATTTTGTCAGTCCACCCGTTAAATAAAGGCCTCTTCCCCCCCACGTTCCGAGGATGGGTGGCCACCTTGCGCGTTAAATCGGTGCCGTAGACTGTGAGAAAGTTGGTGGCAGATTGACGGGTTGCACCCAAAACAAGATAATTAAACGTGTTTCATTTCCTTTTTTCCAAAATAGTTTTTTCTTCCGAGCGCAGTCGCGCTGATAAGAAATTAATTGGTGGCCTTTGACGATTTATTGTACTTTTTTAAACACACCCTGGAATAAAGAGTTTTTTTAATTAGAAGGCTTCGTATGTTTATAGCACTTAACATATTTATGATATCCATAATACAGTATTTTTTGTGGTTAGATCGTGTAAATATATAAATGTGCCGTTAAACCCGCCACCACCCGACACAGCCAACTAGTAAGGTTTGTCACGTAAACAGAACGTGCCAATTCGTCACTAGTACAGCACTAACCGGTGTGTTGGAGAGTCAAACCACAACATTTACAATCTGAGTTCGACGTTTAGCCAGTAATTACAACCAGCTTCATAAGGCGACAGACAAATTTGTGGATAGAATCCTCCTTAAGTAGAGGGGTAGATGTGATAGATGTGCATTTCTTATGCACAATACATACACGTAAAGCCCCCTTTGTTGCTCCACAGCTGCATACTTATCACCCAACTCCATGCAGGTAGTGGATGGCAATTTGACCATGCTTCACGTTGGTCGGCGTGGGTTGGTGAAGGGAGTACAGACGTAGGAGCATAGTAACTACAGTACAAAGTTGATTTTACTCTACTGCCCTCTACTGGCCACCACGTGGCCCTGCAGCAGTTTACAACAACCTGTTTATGCATGGTGGTTACTTCAAGCACTCGCCCAATGCTGATTTGCTTCTGAGAACTGATGACATCTGGCACATTCTGGGTGATTTGGTCAATCACTGTAAACTGCCGATTATATTAAACGAGAGGTTATTTACTTAATTGGCTTTGGGAGATGTTCAAAGATGTGGGCAATACACATGCTGGAAGGAACAACCTTTTGGAATTAGTGACCATGTGGCCAGCATGAATATCTGAGGGCACTAAGATCATCAAAATCTAGTAGCAGCAACGTGCCTACAAGAACTGTGGGCTGATTAAAACAAGGTTGTGGTTTCCACATAAGATGGGCCAACATCTAGCAGTGGATCAGAGAATGGGAACTATGTGCAGAAAATCTATATCGCGTTGTTTGGAATACATAGTGACATTTGGCACAAATTGTGCTTATGTTTGGGGGTCAATATTTAAGCAGAGGACATGCTTGGCAATGTAAATTGGATAGAATGACATTTATGGAGATGGAGAAGCCATATGGGGAAAATGGGGAGTTATTTGGTGATGGAGAGAAATCTTTTGGCTTTCACAGGCAAAATAAAATGCTGCACCGAGTCTTACTTTTGGAACAACATGGGTGTACTGTCCAAGTGAATGTCAGGGGAGTGCTGTATAATGATGCAAGTGCATTTATGAAGTATACGGGGACAATGTGTTGCAGTACATCTTAAAGAATACCATGTTCACGTGGATGCATTTACATTCAATCTGGTTATTTTGTCAGCCTTTTTATAGTGTTCAGCAAGACAATTTACTGATAAACACGGTGCTATCTGATGAAACTGATGATTGATGATAGTGAGGATGGCAGCTTGACCATCTGCTTATATGTAGCTGCAGTTTTTCTTACTTTATAAATTATGTCAATTGCATCCACATAATTCCAGAACATTGCAAGTCCTATAGTTGTATATTCGGCTGTACTTGTACATCCCTTTTCTCAATCCACTTCTGGACGAGTGCCTTACCCCACGGTGTGCAGGTCATGGGAGAGAGGCGGGGGGAGGGGTTAATTGACCTCACTTCCATGTTGGGTTGTGCTGGTTGATGGACATGGTAGCATTGAAGTAGAATACAAAAATATTGCCACAGTGAAATGTTATTCACGGCCCTATGTTGCCCACCTCGGAGCCCCACCGATGATAACACCTGTTATGCATTGTGCAGACCCATCCATGCACTGTCCAAGTTCAAGCGGGCTTAGCTTTCGAGATGTGACGAGATTGGGCGAATTTCGGGCGATCTTGGTCATAGGCGCAGACTTTGAATGGAGCATTAAAACTGATTTGCTTCTGAACTGTTTTCTATGCTATTCGTTATTGATAGTGGTTATGCCAGTCTTACCATCTGTCATGTAGCTAGTAACACTGATAATTAATTGACGATTTTTACAATTATGGCTCTTAAGCCACTGTTAAACTACTTAGTCAATGCTGATGAGTATTTAATTCTACAATCTCTCTGCATGCACTATCAGCACTATGAAAAATTAACATGCTTCCTTTCGGCAGTTTTCGCGTACATTTAATCCCGATGACGATATTTTTTGCATTTTAAATGAAATACTGTTTTACGAAGCAGACCGTCTAATTACGATATTACTAAGAGCATGTCCACCCTTGGCATTTACTGGCACCCCGATTCACATCTCTCCCTTTTATGTCGTTTTGCAAATACGTCATCACTTTATTCACACCACTACCCGAGTCTGCATCGCCTGAACCCAAACGTCGCTGACGGCATCGTCCGTCCATCCTCGTTATCGGTCACCTCTCGGCCTTCGCCTCCACCACCGAGCCTGTAAATCGCTTTGATTTGCATCGTTTCGATTATTCGTAGTCGCACCTTTCAGGAACTCATTCCTCCCCCCCCCCCCACGTGAACCCGGGATGTTACTTGTATGTCAGCCGCATTGAAATATAAGCATTTATTTTTTTACGTTGCATCTATGAAGTCAGAGCCATCCGTCTTCAGATGACTGGCCTCGGCAGAAACGTTTAAAATAGGGGCTTTAAAAAAAAATCAACCGTCACCAGTAAATGATCCCGACCTTTCTATGCAGCCTGTGACAGCACGCGATAGCTGACATCTCTCTTACAAAGTGTCTGCTAATGTTTGCACGCCGCAGGAAGCAAAATATAAAAAAGAAATAACCAAATTGGAGAGAGGTACTGGGCCACAGATGTTCGGTGGACCATAAAGATTTGCACTTTTTTTTGGGGGGGGGGGCTCGAAATGCATTACTCTGTCACGTGGGGATATGTGTTGCCAATTTGTAGTGCTGATAGTGCATGCAAAGTGCTCCCCGGAATCCTATTGTTGATAGCTGCAAACATCTGCTCCATTTCAATTGTCATCTAACGAGCTCTTATGTGCAGGCCAACTGTACGCAATTTAAAATATTTGATAACGTAGGCGTCACTTTATAGGACTGCTGTATTTTTTTCTGCATTGCTGCACACAATTTATAAATACTCTACTATACATTATTAGCATGTTTTTTTTCTTCCATTGATTTCATAAAAATCCTTTGAAAGCCCTGCTGCCATGGATATGTTTAGTTCTATCCTACACACATTTTAGAATAAACTTTGAGGTCGGACTGGTGGTTCACCAGTTGCATTGCTTCAGGCAGGGCAGATGTAAAAATAAGAATGCAAATTATTGTGCAGAAAAACCTCGCCGAGTGTCAAGATCTTATGAGGTGGGATCTGCATTGGAATATTTGGCTAATTTCTTGGATGAGTATTGAGGAGAAACACGCAGAAGTGGGGTAGCACTCAACACTGTCATTTCCTGGCCGCCTTATAGCTCCACGCCTTCACCACGTGGCAAGCCCTTTCAGTCATTCAAGCACAAACCAGGCTCAACCCTCATGAGCTTCTGAGATTAGGCACACGAAGGGCAATTTGGTTCATGGCTTTTGGTTTGTTTAACACGTAGGCTTTTGTGACCACTATCCATAATGCAGGTTTTTTTTGGGGTTAGATTGCGTAAATATAATTGTGTCGTTAAACCCGCCACCACCCGACACAGCGAATTAGTAAGCTGTCATGTAAACAGAACGTGCCAATTGGTTACTAGTACAGCACACCGGTGTGTTGGCGAGCAAATCCACAACATTTACAATCCGAGTACGACGTTAATAATTACAACCGGCATCATCAGGCGGACAGCCAGATTTGTGGAGAAATCCTCCTCCTGTGTCGTTCCTTAAATAGAGGGATAGATGTGATGATGTCACTTGTGAGCCCTTCACATGCGAAGAGGGGGATTCATGAATGCATATACATTACAATTGGTATCCATTACCGGTCGGGTTCTTCATATGGTAATCAACGCACATCATGCATGCACATTGTTCTTGTCCCTCCTGTAATTTGTGTGCACTAGAATAGCAGTAGCTGTTACTGTCAGCCCACAGGTAATCCACATTAACGTCTGTTGACCTGTATAGGCATGCGTTTAAACAATGTATCATTTATGATTCGCTTCCAAGCAGAGCTAAGCCTGTAGCTATCCGAACGGTTCAAATTATTTGTATTTCTCTCAATTTCGATAGATTCTATAATTCGTCTTGGCCAGTCTTAACTAGTTTTGCACAGAACTTCAACATTATTAAAATCAATTGAGTGTCATTGTTGGCACGCGTGTTCTGCCACTACCGACAGTTGTATTTGGGAGTAGTTAATAATCCTTTGGTGTTCTTTTAGTCTCATGCTGATCATTCGTCTTTTTTGCCCACAATAGCATTTGCCACAATATCAATTATTCTGGTACACACTTTCAGTTGATAGCTTCGGTAATACATCTTAAGTTCCAGATATTAGTTTGTGTATTCTATGTACCGTATAAAATCTGACTCGGGTGTTTTTTTTTTAATCGGACTAGTTTATCAGTTACTCTCACAATGTATGCTATTTTACATGTTTAATTTGACTTCTCAGACTATTACCATCTGACACTTTCTTAGCCTGATGTATGAGCGTCTTGATGAGAGAGGATTTCTGTGCGGGGTCATGGTGTGACTGCATTCAGGCGAAACGTCATACTCAGATTGTAAATGTTTACACCACGCCAAAAGGCGCGTCATCTGTTCCAACACCATGCGAGACTAGGCTCTAAGGAAAGCTGTCTCGGGTGTGGACCAATCAATTTCAAGGACAGTGCATACATTATCAGCGTTGTGTTTTTTGTTTGCATTATGACTGCAGGTATTGTGGTCAATGCAAACATGACTCCTTGTAAAAAAGGTGTCAGTTTTGTTGCCAGATAAAGGGTAAAAAACCAATTATCATTGTAAATGTTGTGGATTTTCTCTCCACCACACCGGTGTGCTGTAGTAGTAACGAATTATCATGTCCTGTTTACGTGACAAACCTTACTAATTGGCTGTGTCGGGTGGTAGCTGGTTTAACGACATTTATATTTAAGCGATCTAACCCCAAACAAACCCCCTGTATTATAGCTTTTGGTTTGTTGGCTGAATTATTGCTGAGCCAATTACAAGTGAAACATTTCATTTGGACATACAGTCCTAACAACTGCGCACTCTTTTGTCAACCTTCACCTTAACAGCACCTTCCGTCATCCCTTCCACCTCGTTCTTTGTTTGCCATCCTTCCCCCCCAATGCCCCTGCCAACTCCCCCATTTTCCATTCACGGTGCAGTGTCCTGTAAACACAGCGTGGCGCAGGCCGACATGAATAGCCTCGGTGCCACTGTGTCTTTCTTTGAACCGTAATACGATCGCCGCGCTGTATAACACCACACAAGCCCCTCTTGAATGTGACCCTCATCCCAGCCGGCGTGCACAAGTAGATCTGCTTTCTGGCTGTGTTTATCCCCGTGCCGGAATGGTTGCACACTGTTGCCATCGTGTGTGTGTGTGGGCCGCCCGAAATGTATTTCCTTTGGCTACACTCAGCGCTCGGGTTACGGAGCAGGTGTAACCATGTAATGGAGCTGTCAACACTGCATTATTTAAAAAAAACAAAAGCAAACATCTCTCAGGTGTTCCATTACTTGCTGATGTTAGCATCTTTGCAAGGAGCATGTGTAATGTTTTAAAATTAAACCGTGTTACATCTGAAACATGTTAAACATTATGCGGTACAGAATATACAAAATGTCATCTTTTAATTTAAGTGGCGTACTGCACTTAGCAGTCGGCTTGTCATCAATAGCTACCTCGTTGATTTCATAAATTGTGACGATTCCATAAATTGTGTCAATTTGATGATTTAGTGCATTTTGCTGTCCACCTGGCCACCCGAGTATTTTTCTTCCCAGCCACAGATCACATCAGCAGCGAGTGACGTCTGTCCTGGCCCTTTGCCATCTCACCTTACGAAACCCCCACTTACCAGCGTGGTGCATTATGGTTAAACAACCCTATGACCAAAAGTATGGGGAGGCCTTTCATATTCCAGTGGATTGACAAAGGGCTGAAAATGATTACGTTTATATTATCCTCACTACAGAACATGCCAGAAGCCCTTAACCTGGTCAATGGCCAAGTGCTTGCCAGCTGTTCCTTTTGCTTTTCTGTATCCATGAGGGAGATATTATTTGTCCACAGCAAACAGATTTATTCGTCATTTAACTGTGCGAACTTTACTTCTGCAAACTGTTACTTCATGCGTGCCAACAAAAGAACAAAGTGATGTACAATTATGGAATTAAATGTGTCTTCGGGGATGCTGTGGATGATCTATCTCAAGAAATGTAAACCTATTATGGAAATAATTGACAAATTTTCATAATTGAGTATTACATTTTATTGGGATGTATTGTATATTTCATATGGGAATACGTTTAATCGTTGGCTCTGGCTGAAATTGCTGCTTTTACATAGTGCACGAGCAATCAAACCGTGATTCACGAGCCACATGTGGCTCCCGGGCAGTCCAGCTGCGGCTCGATTGTGCATCTCAACTTGTCAGTATATAACTTTATTTTAAGCAGGAAATATCTGTGGTAACGTGAGCGGCCCGGGACACTCAATCCTGGCAGCGGAGCGTGACACCAGTACATGCAGGAATATTCACGCCAGTTTCTAAATTCTAAGTTCCACAGCCTCTCGACCATGTTAAGAGGCATGTGGCTCATCGGTTTAGGGAGTTTCTGCCATCCCTGACAGTGTATCTTGGGGTTTACATTGTATATCGAGCCTCCCTCTTCAACTTCAGCCTCGTTGGCTTGGTTGTCGGCTCATTTGGGTCTTTAAAACTGGCCGTGCCTATTGAATGTTGTATTTGCCACAGAATCTTTTGCCAGCATCTGCCAATTAAATCGAGCCTCTCCAACTTCCCCCCCGCCTTACCATAAGTGCGCCTTTTCCAGTTGTTTCAATTCAAACGCAAATTAAGTTGTTGCGCATTTCTTGCATCATTTTTTGAGGGTGAGGAGTAAAATTTACAACAAAAAATGTTCAATAGATACAAAAGGGACAACAAACAAGAAATGTACAAACGAGACAGTATAAATAAGATGAAAAAAAACTATTCTAGCATCATGACCCTGCATTGTGACGACCTCAAATTCATTGAATCGTGGCGAAGATTGTGGCATGAATGCTTACATAACCACTACTGATTAGTGTTACAATATTTAATTGGCATTGCAGCGCATTCACGTTTGAGCATTCATGGTGACTTCTTTTACTCTAGCGGCCTTTACATCACCCAGGAGGGAAGTGAGGTGACTTTCAAACTTTTCAACTGCCGCGGTGCAAGTCGGAGAGCTTTGTCCAACAGCAAATGCTTGTGATAACGTGGTCACCGGAACACCCTCCCGCTGTCAAACAGAACAGAGTAACCCCTATGGGAGCTTTTGGTGGCCGTAATTCATCGCATTGTCGTGTCTTCACGAGCGGCTGGTGGACAATTTGCGACCCACATTTAATTCATCAAGAGGAATTTGAATAATCTGAAATGGCAGCGGAATATGATCTTCCAATAATTGCCTGTGTATCACGCATGGTCTGTTCTGCTTGTGATTTAAATAATCCTGTAGTTTATTGCAGCCCATTGTCATGAGTCATAGATACTGTAATAATTGGCCCGATAAATATTGCACTGTTGCATAATCTATCAAAATATGCATGGTGCATCTAGCCACTTAGATGAACTGTTATGCCACGTATATTTATTTAAGGTGCAACATTAGTTGCCTGTTTCCATGGATATATTGGGTGTGTTTTTATTGTGAAGTAAATTAATTATATTGTATCCTTCTGTCCATTGCCTAGATCGAGCTTTACCACAAACCAATGATGTCAGTAGACATGCATGCCTGCTGAGCATGAAAGAACAGCTTAGAAGATACACTATACAGTTTGTGAAGGAAGACTTTGCCAATTACAGTAGTCACATGTACCAGCATGTTTTCTTTTGCATTATTGTGGTCAGACTAATAGATTTAACATAAATTTAATGGAAAACAAAAGTAATTAACCATATTAGCCTACCTTGCATGAATACTCAGATACATTTTTCTGAATGGGTAGCAACAAGGTTAATCTGTGGTGGATTCCTGCGTTTAGTAATGAAGCTCACGTGACAACGGCATTGTCGTGCCATTAGTGCATACTGGCCTGTAAATGCAGGAGCAGTTTGCAACCATTCCACATGACTTGACAATATATGCACACAAAATGTCTAATCACGCAGCATGCAGGTCTCAGTCAGGCAAAGGCAGAACCATGCTTGACACCAAACGATGAGCGTACGGCCGTACCCGTCTCGACATTATGTAACGTAGTGGGATGTTGGTTGCTGCGTGCGCCAGAGATCGCAATCGGGTTTTGATTCCTTACCCGTACCCGTACCCGGCTGCACCAGGGTCGCAAACGGGTACCCGTACCCTACCCGATACCCGGCTACCCGTACCCGGCCGGGTATCGGGTAGGGTACGGGTACCCGATTGCGACCTCTGGAATGAAACCATGTTGCAGGCGCGGGTGGGTTGATTCTAGGAACTTGAATTGTGAGAAGAGACAAGACGTTGGGAAATGAGTGACAAACGGTTACTCACCAGTGACTCACGGCCCACCCGTACCCGTACCCGGCCGCACCAGGGTCTCAAACGGGTACACGTACCCGTACCCGGCCGGGTACGAGTAGCCGGGTATCGGGTAGGGTACGGGTATCGGGGGGTACCCGGTTGCGACCTCTGGCGTGCGCACGCGTGTCGGCACCGATGTTGGAGTGCCAGCTGCAGCTCAAGCGTTCGTGCTGGAGCGCTGTGCATTCTTCTCTTTGCAATTCACCCGTCGTGCCACCAAAGTGAGGATTTTACGAGTGGTCAAGCTTCGTGTGCCCGAGAGATGCCGCCTCAAATGCACAATGCGGGCGTGCTAAACGCCTATTTTCATTTTGTTGCAATGTTTCTCTTTGTTTCACAAGCCGTTGAACAAAAAATATTACTAATGGCTGGAAATGTCAAGTAAATGTACAGGCCTTTTGGCAGTCCACTGCTAGATGAGGGCTTCCCTATTCTGTGAGGTTTCTGGAAGTTATTTGAACACTTAATCACACTGGTCAGTGCGGGTTGATGAAGGTGAAGAGCATTTGATGCGTTAGTATAGAACCACAGGCCAACAGTCGATCTTTCTGCACTGTCATCTGCTGTCAGCAACATCGCAGGGCCCTGAAGCCACCTAATAATACCTGGCATGCAGTGGAGCCACCCATCCGAGCACTGTCCAGGCTCAACTCTGCCTATCTTTCGAGATCTGACGAGATCAATGCGCTTTCCGGATGATTTGGTTACATGTGGAACACTCATACTTGGCTATGAGTGGGAATGAGGAATCATTCGCCTGTCAGGAATGGCCCATAGCAAGCATTTTGCAATTGGCTGGTTGCCCACTGTTTGCAGTGACCATAAAAAGGTGTAAAAGGAAACAACACATTTTTATGAAATGACCCAACATTCCTGTGCATTCGTGATGTTATGGTAAATTATTATACTTTTTACTTTAACTATGTTCATCAGGAATATGATCTGATTCATCTTTTTAATTTGGCCGATGGTATTTTACACATTAACACTTAACAGCATTAATTTAGAATATTAGATTAGTAGGACAATAGTGGGTTCTGAGGAGTGAACGTTAGGCATTCCTCAACTGGCGCTTCATTTCCAATTCTCGCAGACGATGGTGGGTAAACATCGAGGCATAGTGCGCTGGAAGGAACCAATGGGAATGTTAACTCTGAACACAAGGGCCAGAGCCAGAGAGATTTTGTCCAGATTAGTCTTGCTTGCCCGCTACACAGACGTACGCGCTTAGGGATGCGACACACATGTACGCCGCAGTAATTAATAAGTCGTTACGGCACGGCGGGTCGAAACACTGGCACTAAAAATCTCACTTGGCTCGGAAGTAATGTTTAATTGCTCACAAAACCATTGTTTCACATTAGCTCCTGAAACATTTTAATGGTTGAAGAAATATTTTCCAATTTTTCAAACGTTTAATTATTAATTGCATGCCCTGCAGTTCTAACTTTTGCTTTGTTTCTGTCATCTCGACAGCTGTGCTTTTGGTTTGCTGTTGGTGCTGTTGCTGCCCAGAACCCCAACTATGCCTCCAACTCAAGCCAACTCCACCTTTTGCCCCAGAGCTATGCAGAACTGGACAATGGAAACGCTTCTCAGCTCCGTGACTACTCTGGCCATCAGCAAGGCGTTGAGCACGCAGAACCATCTGAAGGACACATCCTTACAGTCGAACAAGCTGGAGAAGCGGGTCCTTCCGTCGCTTCCACTTTAGGCCCTACTCCTAATCAAGACTATAAACAGCCAAAGTGGCTGCCAAGTCACGGCAATCCACGCCGAGAGCTACGTGAGAAGCCTGTTCACGGTCGCACCGGAAGATCCACGGAAGACGGCGAAAGCGCCCAGTCCAATGTTCTGCTCTCAGGGATATCCCAGCACCGCCGACTGGACTTGAAGGAAGCAATAGGTGGAAGTGGAAGAAATGGTGAGGACATCGGGCACCTACGTGGAAGGAGGACCAGGAGCGCCAGGGAGACGGACACGTTTACAGAATTGGAAACAAAACTACCAAAGAATGTGAGAAACCATGACGTCGATGGCCTGTCCGAACAAGAGCACAGGCTTAGAAGCTACCATCGGCATCATCCATGGATTGGAACGCCCTATGATGGTGTCTCAGGACCCACGGAATCCAGAGAAGGCCACTGGAGAGATTCACCAGGCGAGCGGAGAGTCGGCACCACCAAGAAAATCAGACACAGGCGGAAGAAACCAAGCGTGCAAGAGAAACGCAGACCCAGCATCAGCACCATCCAAATCAAGGAAAGCAGCTCCCCAGAAGACATGCACGATGCTGACTCCATGCCTCGACCACCTGTTGGCCACAGCTCTCGACACATCTCGCTGCGACGTGAAAGGAATCCCAGGCTGGAAGAAAAGGCAGAGCATCTGCTGGCTGAATTGGTTGAAACTCATCGAGGAAGGCCAGAACCGCGGTTAGGTCATCAGAAGATGGCAGCTGGAGTGGCCAGACCAAAGCAATCAACATCCCAGCAGGGCCAACTCGACACAAGCAGAAGGCAACACCATGATGAGAAGCCCATTGAGCAGGTTGGTTTCCCAGCAGAAGGTGAAGATACACTGGACAGTATGTCGAGGGAGACACTGGCAGTCGATTTGCCAGCCGGGCATGAAATGTACTCAAATCCACCAAGATTCGCGCCTATTTATAGAACTTCCGACAACTCGGCAGCACCAACAAATGAAGACATCCACGGCTTGGATGTGGAAATGGCAAGCGCGGTGTCCGCGGCGCCTGGCAGTAGCAGTAGCAGCAACAACAAGAACAACAACGAGAGCGCCGGTGAAGAGAGCCGGTCCCACTACTGGCGCGTGGACCCGCAGTCCGGGGTGGAGGTGCTGTGCGACAAGTGCCCAGCTGGCACGCGCGTGCTTTCGCACTGCACGGCGAATGAGCTGCGTGTGTGCGTGGCCTGCAAGCCGGGCACCTTCTTGGAGCACGAGAACGCGGCGAACGGCTGCCGGCGCTGCGGGCCGCCCTGCAGCGAGTCTGATGCCGTGGAGCGGGCGCCGTGCACGCAGCGGCACGACCGCTTGTGCGCGTGCCCGGCAGGATGGTACGCGCGCGACGGTGGCGACGGTGGCGACGGTGGTGACGCGGTACCCGGGCGGCACCTGCGCTGCGCTCCGCACACCATGTGCCCGCCCGGATGGGGCGTCCGACGCAGGGGCACGGAGACTCGAGACGTCAGGTGAGTGAGTGGGGGAGGTTGGACGGAAGTGACCCCATGCGTCGATGGTTTGACATCAAATGTCACCTACTATTGACGTGCACAATAAAACGAATACGCATGTAGAGTAGGCACGTGTTCATATAAACATGTGCGATGAAACCAATAGGCCATATTACTGGAAGCATGTACAATAAAACCTAGAAGCATGTGCAACAGGCATTTTGTAGGCATGTCATTATTCACTGCCCCAATGCACAAACCTTCCCCAAATAATTGGATGCATTGTCATTCATTGTCACTTTTGAATCAAGAATATTTTTTGGCCCATTTTTACCATATCCCGTCGTGTTATCTGTCTCTTATCTGTCATCGAGTTTATTTGGTCAAATTTTTTTTCATTAGCACAAAATGTACATTAGCCTACGTGCATTTCGGAGAGGATTGACTGCGTTTTTCAATGGCAATTTTTTTTTGTTATAACACTACAAAACTTCTGGGTCTGGATTGGCTTTTACAGATTTACATGGCAGCTGTTCATGTAAGAACACCTGGGGAAGTCACTTGCATGCTTCAAGGATGTGTGTTGCAGGCCACACGTGAAAATTGCACTGGCTTTTGCATTGTCATCATCTTTTCCTCACTGCTTAGTGAACCGAATCCGGTCTATGCTGATGTCGCTGTTACTGATCCTGTGCAGCTCTAAATCCATGCTCAGCCCCCATCTGTGTTCATTTCCTTGTTCCACCTCCGCTTCGGTTGTGCCTGTTATGGCCATTTGTGGCCGCTCTTGTGCCACTTGGCTTGAATGTCGGCTTAGTTTCCTCATCGTAGGGTTGTGTCTTTCTGAATTTCTCTTCATTATTATAATTAACATGTTCCTTTTGAGTTGTATTTGAGCCAAATGGTTCATGATTTGAAGTGGCCTGTAAATAGTCATACAGGTGATTGTGTTCATGGTGTTCGCTTGTATGAACATGGTTTGTTAGGTTCAGGGTAGTCCTTGACTTTATTGTTTGCAGTTGGGAACATGAACCAGTGTAGGGTAGAGATTGTAAGAGGTTGCAGATAGTGTTGCGTAAACAAACTCTAGGACAATATTGCACTCAAAGCTCCAAACATGATCTGGCAAGCTGGCAGCTGTGCAGGATGCGGTGCCATTGTTTATTAATTTCACAACGTGTTGCAAGTTCCCCTCTGATGGATGGATAATTTTTTTACACATATTTTTGAAACTCACAGGTGTTTGTTTCCGACCTGGGTTCAGCACTAATGACACTAAGCAGTTCAACTGGGTCACTGCCTGCCCCTGCATAGGCTTTGCATGGGCACGCAGCACTGTCTGATACAGAGCAGCTAAACTGTATGTCTGTATACATGACGGATATTTACCAGGCATGGCTAAGGGTGGACCATGTTAATGATTTACTTCCTCCCGCATATCAGGCTCGTATCCTGCCTTCTGGACAATTTGTATCTGCCATCGCTATTTTGAGCACGTGCGTTGCCTTCCAAGAGTTTAAATACATTCACCTTTTAGGGCAGTGCAGCTAAGAACACTTCCAGTTATATTGTATGGACACATCGCTCTGGAATGAGGGAAATATAATGCCAAATATAATGCCGCCAAAATGCAAATGTGTGTGCTTTGGAGCTTTAAGAGACATTGCTTTCCCTTGCCTTCTCTGCCGCACATCCCCTTCCGCCCCCCTCTAACGTGTCCCGATGCAGATGCAAGCAGTGTTCCCGCGGCACCTTCTCCTCCGAGGAGTCGTCCACCACCCGCTGTCGCCCCCACACGGATTGCGCGCTGCTCAATCTCCACATCGCCTCCCCGGGTGACGAACGCCAGGACAACGTGTGTGGTGGCAACGGGGGCTCGGCAGAAGAAGAAGGTGGAGTGGTGGACGCTCGGGCAGAGCCGAGCCGCGTCCCCACGCCAGCCAGTGCCGCCCTGCCTGGTGAGTCAAGTGTTTTGTGGTGCTTGACCGTGTGGTCTGTGCGGAAATAGCCTGGCTTCCTGTGTCAGAAAGTTGTTGCAGGTGTATGCAAATGACTGACAGCTGGGCTACTCGAAAGTCCGTATCGATTCCCTCTTGTCATAGGAGGCACGTCGGCCAGCCCTACAGTATCTGTACATGTACAGCTGGAGATGTGGTTGGCGCAGTGATAAAGGGGTTGGGCATGAGTGAATCACCATAAAGAACGCTGCTGCTGCTGCAGATCCATGCAGTTCCTGGGTGCATGCATTGTCACGTTAAAGGATGAATCCTGCCAGCTCAAGTTTATTTTGTTTAACTAGGTGAGAACTCGGAGACCAGGATAGTCTAATTTTCAAGAGCGACCTGGAGAATTAGTCTCTCGTAGAGGGCTATATGAGCACTGTGCATAATCACAATTGAGTAATTTTGGGAGCAATTTTCGAATTTGGCAAATTTGGATCCTGACACCTCCGCACCATTGTGAATGACGTCAGGGGATCTTTAACATCCATGTGATGCAGGTGGCCTGTATTTTTGTTACGGTTACGAGTAAAGAACCTGTTGCTGTGCAACAGAAAAGAAGGCCCATCTGTGGTTTTCATATTCTTCTCACTTCCTGCACATGGAGGACTTAACGTCCTTTTTTCTGTAGTAAAAAAAATATTACGTATCGTCACTTTTTTTGTACAGTTTTCAGGATTTAATAAATTAATATGAGCACATAATTGAATCAATGCGATCACACGTGGAAACAGTTCGATCAATTTTACATGAACCACGTTTGACTTCTGTATTTGTTACTCGCGCCTTTTTGACGTCACCGCCTATTTTGTAGGTCTTCCGAACTTCTTCCGCCGTTTGAAAGCAGTGTTTATTTGTAACGCGTAACATCCCGTTTTATCCAAGTGCCCCATCTAGTTTCGGTGGCAATGGGCCCGCAGAGTTATCGTTGGGGTTGAAGAGGTGCCCAGCCAGCAGCCAACCAGGAAACTCAAGGCCATAGATTCTTCTTTAGGGGCGAATGATTACACCCACAATAATAATCGGGATGGCCACTGGGTTCGATCGGTGAACCTCCGCAACAAGCAGCGAACGTGCTCCCACTAGGCCGTGGCACCATCCTGAAATAGAAATTGGCACTTATGTTGCATTGCGCTGTCTGAGCTTTGCACATGCTGAGACCAAATTGATGCATCAATCTGACACGGCAGTGGTCAGTGACTTGCACTACTTGTCAAGAAGCCGATTCCTTCATCGGTAAATGTACGAGTTTATGTATGTTTAACTGAAAAATTGTTCTGCTCGCATTAGTCCGGTAATAATTTATTGATTAGAATCGAGTCCTTTGCTCGATAAATGCAGAAATGTACGTGCTTGAGAATCAATTTATTACGATCTATGCAATTAGATGCCAATGTGCCTTTAGACCAATTGAGCAAAGAGAGAGCACAAATGTGACATACGCTGCAATGAAATAGACCGTGCAAATGAAACGGTACAAACAAGACAAAGGTTAATCAATCCTTAAGTTTATTAAGAGTTTACAGATGTAAAATTTTTACTACTTAGCATCAGTAAACTTTGATTCCAATGACATTCTACCCGAGGAATAATCATGCGCAAGCATAATATTATGTCATTAGACCTCCTTTGCCAGTACCAACATATAATAATAGGGTTTTTCCCCTTTTTTCTGGCGACAAAACTGAAACCTTTTTATAAGGAATCATGTCTGCATTAACCACAATATTTGTGGTCAAAATGCAAACTAAAAACACACTCTGACAATGTATGCATTGTCCTTGAATCTGATTGGTCCACACCAGAGACGGAATTCTTTTGAGCCTCGTGTCAATTGGTGCTAGACCAGAGGACGCCAAAAGGCGTACAGTAGAAGCTCACCCCGAGCCCTCATTACTCTGATAGTGCATTGTCCTTGAGCTGTACGCCTTTTGGCGTCCTCTGGTCTAGCACCAATTGAGACGAGGCACAAAAGAAAGCCGTCTCTGGTGTGGACCAATCAGTTTCAAGGACAATGCGTATATTATCAGTGTGTTTTTTTTTGCGTTTGACCACACGTATTGTGTTTTTTTTTGCAAAAAGGTTTCAGTTTTGTTGCCAGAAAAAAGAGGAAAAGCCCTATTATAATATTATACATAGTCCAGCCAAGTTAGTGCAGCGTTATTGCCAATCAATCGGTGACCGTGTGACCAAACATAAGGCTGCACATGTTTGGCCTGGGTGCTGAGCCATGTGCGTGCACCTGCCTGTTGCGAGGTTTGGTTTGGATCGTTGCAGGACTTGCTGGTTTTGAAATGAATGGAGCGCACAGATGGTGATGTTGGAAGGTTCGAAGGCATTTGAACAGATTGAATATTGGCCAAAGCATAAATTATAAACTAGCAGTTATGACATTTACTGGCACACTTTCCATTTATCGCAAAGGATTTAAAAAAATGTATAAATAATTCGGTAAAAGTTGTGTATAGGTACACAGAGGTTGACAGTACAATTTTGAAGAAAGCCTTTTAATTAAACACACTACATTACCTCTTGCAAGCATTGTCACAGTATATTTATTATTATTTAGCTAAACTTAATATGAATTGGGAATATATTTCAGCAGCACTTAAGAGCAGAATGTCAGAAAAAAAATTACTGTTGTATTAAAGTTATTAATTAAGTTGTTGGCAAAATACAGCTCTTGTTGTGATAAAGAAATTAAAGAAACTTGTTAAATACAGTGACCTAAATAATGTAGTTTTTCTACCTGGAAAAGCCACAATGAGTGTCAAGAGACTTTATCAGAAGGATCCTGCCTTGGGATGTTTGGTCAGACAGAAAAGCCCAGTGCACCCAGAGGGGACCAGTGCATCTCATACACACTGCTTTTTTCTGGCTACTCGTCACCTCCAATTAGCACGGTTGGCTACGTACGGTGCGAAAGAAGTTCAGCATACATATATACTCACATTTACAGCCGGTGATCCACCAACCCTTGCCTCAAAAGCGGTGGATCACCGGTGAGTGCCACGTAACAAATGGGATAACACTTGTGAAATGAATGTTGTTTGAACAAGACGTTAAAAACATATTTTTGTCTTGTCCAGGTGGGGCAGAGGAGGAGGGTGGGGTAGAGCTGGTGGCCCCAGCCACACCACGTTCTAGCGGTGAGCATCACCTGGACCCACTTCCTCTGCCCAGTGGTGCCGACAGCAGATATGCACCTTCACCATCAGGGCTCCAACCACAGCCAGGAGATCCTCATCAGCAGGGCCTGGTTACATCACCACTCACTCTGGAGAGCCGAGGTAGCGCCATTTGGCAAACCACTCCCGAATCTGACGTCGCTACCACTGCCTTCAGCTCCGACATCCCAATCACACCAGTGGGCGACAGCGCGCACACCTCCAGCGCTCAAAGCGAGAGTGGCAGTAACATGACCAAATTGCCAAAGCGCGCAGTGCCAACTATATCCGGAGACAGCACCTCCGGTGAAATGCCCACGATGCAAGCGCGGCCCTCCCTCGACGATGTCGACCGACGCGACAAGGCATCGCCACCTTCAAGGGAGCCACCCCGTCGCTGGCCACCCCTCTCTGGCTCATCGGCGGCAAACATTCCGCCTGGGCTCAGCAGGATTCCTTCCCGCTCCTCATCAGGCCGCGCTCTGGCCAAGCCTCCGCAGCCTCCGCCAGCGCCCTTTGACATCAACGAGCACGTGGCCTGGCTGGTGGTGGTTTTCATCCTGCTGCTGCTCGTGGTGGCAGTGGCGTGCAGCGTGTACCGCAGCTCGCGAGTGCTACGCAAGGGGCCTGGGGAGCCGCCCGAGACCATCCGCCAACGAGCCGTGCCGCCCCAGATGCAGCAGCAGCAGCAGCAGCAACAGCAGCAGCAGCATCAGCAGCTGCCCCATCACCACCATCATCACCACCACCAGCAGCAGCATAGTCAGAGGGCGAGAGGGCAGTCCCGCACGCAGCTCAACCTGCAGATTGCCGAGCCGGCAAACAAGTGGGTCTTCAGCTACCAGGGCCAACGTAAGTCCAATTTAAGCTAACTATTTTTTTTATTTAAAGCTTTCGTGACTGCAGGGATTCATATTCTTGGTTCTTTCAGTAAAGTCACATAGAAGGGAAACAATAAAATAATAAAAATATAAAACAATAAAATGATCACGACGTTTCGATTGCAACACAAGCAATCATCATCAGGTGTGAAAACCACAGCAAGAAAATTTGAAAAAACGTGACTTTACTGAAAGAACTATTATTGCTTGAATGTTCATTGTTTGGTCCTGAACCACCGATAAAAATGCCACATTCCTGTGGCAGAGATCATTGACATTAAACCATGTTTGTGGAATTGAAGCTGCAATCATCTTCAGTGAAAAATGTTAAAATAAGTCAACTTTTGCCAAAAGTGGATAGTGGACCAGTAATTGCAATGAAATGCTTCACCCGGCAGGGATGACATCCAGGGGATTCTGAACGGAGTTTTATACTGACTACGGCGTATAAAATTACACGTTTATGTATTATTATCCAACTATGTGGCTACCAACATGATATGAATGCCATATCCATTTGTGAAACAACATATTTAACATATTTTGGTTTGGCTGAACAAATTTAAATCATTCCTATCTTACTGTTTGAGATCCATTATAGGCAAGACGCAGAATCATAAAAAGTTTGAACATTTTCTTCTCGTGTGTTTATCTGTGGGGACATCACCCTATGATTCCCATTTATTGACGCTGTTTAAATCTCGTGTTTAGCAAATTATTGTACTGTTGCACATTTAATTTTGCAGGGCCAAGACCACATGTTTGACATTGTACCATAAGCTAATGTTCAATGATGATATCTGTGCTATAGACGGCACTGAATTTTGTTTTATTTTTGTATCTTGAAACATTTCTCATGCCTATTTGTCAACAAAGGTTGAACCAAGTAAGTATTAAGAACCTTCAACAATTGTCCTTTTTTTAGAACTGCCTCTTTACAACATTTGTGAAGCAAAAATATAATTGCAGTGTAATTTTTAGTTTTTAATATCTGTTTGCCATGACTCGTCTTATTTTGTTGACAGAGAATCTAAAATAAACCAGCATTGAATGAGATGGTGTTAATGTGGGTTATAGAGTTCATTGGGATCAAAAAATAGCATTTTCCAATCACGTGCCATGGGCTTGACAAATATATCTCTCCATCAATTTAGATCCCCCCCCTCCATCCCCTTTTCATTTAGTGAGTTTCTAAAAGAGTTGACGAAGAGTGGCTTTAAGACAGGCACCAGTATAACAGATATGAAATTAAACAACGATTGTGATGGAAATCAAACTGAAAATGAAAGAACTGCATCCGTTGGCGGTGTACAAGCACGAACGAAAGCATCAACTTGTGTTCTTAATGCTGCCGCAAGTTTCGTTCCTAACAGAAGTTATGGCAGGCTGAAGTTCTCGGTGTAGTGGCCCTCTTTCAGAGAACGGTGAGCTGGGGAGGTGATGTTTTTGGCTGGCCATCGAACAAAGACGGTCACCGCATCGCACACTCTCAGGTGCGCGTCTGCGGCTGTCTTGGGGGACGCTCTTCCTTCCGATATTAGGAAGTGACTGGAGCTCTGCACTTTTAAATCTAAATTGAAAACGAATTTCTTTTAATCCTATTTTTTTGTGTTTAGTTTGTTGTCTTTCCCGCTCACATCTGATTAGCGCGGTTGGCTACGTACAGCGCGAAAGACGTCCGCCGTACGTAAATATGAATGACCTACGGTTGGAAATCACGGGGCACTGTAGTGCCCTGAGTAACCAACTTATGAATCGGTCCATTTGCCTTTCCCAGCTCGCTCCCATCGTAAGTCCAATTGCCAAAAACATTAGTCTTTCGTATATATTTGTCCATCATAAACCGGTGTTAAATGGCGTCTCCACCATCATCATCGTTTCTTTCTCCCGTTCCCATGAGTGCCATTCCTTCTGTGTCCCCAAGGGGTCAGGTCCCCTTCCATCCCTTGTGCTTCTAAATGGATAAATACGGTTTCCGTACATTCCTGTGAGCATCACTTCCGTTCCCGCCCTTTCTTATTATTTTAAGGATCATTATCGTTTCCGTAAATAAGTGTAGCACGTATATATTTATGTACGTTGAACTTCTTTTGCATCGTTACCGTAGCCAGCCGTGCTTACCGTGGTGATCGGAGGTGCGATTATCACGGTAAGAAGTGTAATGCCCAGAATCTCTTAGTTGATGCTGATCCACCTATTTTCAGCTTCTATTGCACAGTGCTTGATTGCTAAGGAACACATTTATCTTTGAGAGTAAATGGCTTGAGGTTAGCCTGGCCTGCTTCTTGATGAGTTGTTTCAAGTTTACTTAATGGAGTTGTTTTCCGTGATGTTATCCCAAAATTACTTGGTGCAAGATTAAAGTTGTTTTTTCGCCAATTTAAACAAAAATGGTTGACGTGGCCTTAAATACCGGGCGTAAGGTCATTTGATGAATAATTACGTAAACACGTCACGACTGGAGTAGAATATAACCCTATTTTTAGGCAAGGGGACGGTGTTGTTGTGAAATGTATTAGACTTGACAGATGCTTGTCATTAATTTTACACTTATTTTTAGGCTAGCTTTTTGTAAAACCTAATCTGCCCAAGTTATCGAGATTATATTTGCGTAAAATCTTGACTTAAAGCTTTCGTGACTGCAGGAATTCATATTCTTGGGTCTTTCGGTAAAGTCACGTAGACAGGCTCAAAGAAAATAACAAAAAATAACAAAAAACTACGACGTTTCGAACGCAACACAAGCGGTCGTCATCAGCCACCGTTGCTTGTTTTCCTCGATGTGGTGGTGGCTGTGTGATTTTACATTGACATGCTAATCTCTCACAATACAATGGCCACCTCCTCAGCTTCGTCGTCGTGGAGGTAGCTCTCCAATCTTACATTGACATGCAAATTTATCACTTTAACATCACTAGCCCTGCCCACTTCGCTCATGACCCTTGGGCTACATACATTTCAAACCTTTAATTTAAGACCAGGTTAAAAGTTATTGAGACGATAAGGCCCCTTTTTAGTGGAGACCTGCGGAAGTATAATTTAGGGTTGTTAAACAACATTTGTTAAACCGGAGAGCATCATTATCGATCGCCAGTTCCAACGGTCAGGAATAGTATCTGTTCTACTATTCTTACAGTGTGTTGGAAGAGCTAAGTGTGTGCACGATTTGTACCCCACCACACCTACCCTGCCAATCAATTAACTGTGGGAGTACCGAAGTTAAAGAAACGTGCCCCGTTTTTTTAATTTCTTTGCTGGGAGTCTTGATTCGAACCACTACTTCTGGATTGCAAGTCAAGTATGTTAACCATTATGCCACATATATAAGATGACAAATGGACTCACAAACATGCAGGGTTGTACATTTACGGTAATTGTTACACATCGTGTGTGCGGCAAAACCGGTAATGCTTTTTTTTAAACCGGTTTTTACAACGTGCTCACCGATGATGAAATAAAAATGTTTTTTTAATAACCACAAAGCAAGAGCAAGCGGGGTCAAGTGCAACACATGATGACACAGTTATCTGCCCTGTAGTAACTTGCTGTATTCCTCACTTAAAGTGATCGCACACGAGAAAGTCACTGAATCACTGTTGCACTCAGGGAGTGTGGAGTCCAGCGGTTCTGATGAGTGAGCGTGCAGCGTGCTTCTGTAAATGCTTTTGGCACAGGGCAGGATATGTGTCTGCGCCTCGGCACATGGGCAGAAGTTGTGGGCACAGTGAATTTAACAAAAACAGCAGGTGCAGAGCAGCGTGCAAAAATAATGTTCGTGTATGGTGAAGGCATCACCATGTATTGCATTCACATGTTTTATATAATATTGGCCGTGGCTTCCGTTTGCGTCAGTGAGCTGTATAATAACTCGGGTTATTTTTTCAGTCTCGTGTAGTAAAGATGCGAGAGATTCGGTTTTCAGATACCCGAGTGATGGCACATGTTTGAGGTCGCCACATTTGTGGGCTTGGCTCCGTGGTCCACTGCAGTCTGGTTCAAATTCCCTGTGTTCTTGGCATCCCTGCTGATGTGTTAGTTCCATTTTGATGTAAACATTAGTGTGTAGTGGTGTTTGGGTGGCAGGACAGACTTAAAACTTTTGGCATAAACCTCCAGCGTTGGCCTTTTATTTTTTTGGTCCACCGACCTCTTCGTGAGTTAATCCGCACGTAAGCTGGCCCTATATTTGTCTGGTTGTTTCCATTGTGAGTGCACTTGATGTTTTGGGTTGATATTAAATGGCGTGTGGAAAAGAAAGTGTGTGCGTTGCGTATATTCGCCACGCATTGCAGATTGCATTCACTATCCCACGCAACTGCTGCTGCCTCTCCCCTTAATATCCTTCATAGGCGTTTGGGAATTCTTCGACTTGGTTTCAAACCGTGGGTGAGTTAGCTATGACCTATATTATTTGGGTCTTTCGGTAAAGTTACGTAGATAGGTTCAAAATAATTTAAAAAAACTGTGGTCACTTGATGACGACTGCGTGTGTTGCGATCGAAACGTCGTAGTTTTTTGTAATTTTTTTGAACCCATCTACGGGACTTTACCGAAAGACCCAAAGAATATGAATTCCTGCAGTCACGAAAGCTTTAAGTCAAGATTTATCTGTAACCTCTTTGGCAAGATACGGTTTAAGCAAAACATCATATTACAATGCAGTGCAGAGTAGGCACAACTGCTTAGTCACTATTCACCGTGGCCTAGTCGTAAATAAACTATGTGTGTGTTCCAGACAAGTCGTTGGAAGAGCATAAATGCCAGCTAAATTAAGACCCATGCCAAAACCGATCGTAGGGCTGTGATTGATAGATTCTTTGAGATAAAGCCAAGGTGTAATATCTTTTGACATTTTAAGTTATGTCGCTGGGATGTATGATTGCACAGTTATCACCAAGTATGCATGCTTTACAATTTTTACTTAAGGAACACGGTGTTAAATCTTGACTTAAAGCTGTCGTATTTCAGGAATTCATATTCTTTGGGTCTTTCGGTAAAGTAACGTAGATGGTTCAAAGAAAATAACAAAAACTACGACGTTTTGATCGCAACACAAACGATCGTCATCAGGAGGAAAGATGACGATCGCCTGTGTTGTGATAGAAATGTCGTATTTACACTATGAGACCTCCTTTACCAGTAGCAAAATATAGTAATAGGTTTTTACCCTTTTATCTGGTACCAGATAAAAGGGTAAAAACCTATTAATATTACAATAACAGAAACGTCGTAGTTTTTGTTATTTTCTTTGAACCATCGATGTGACTTTACCGAAAGACCCAAAGAATATGAACACAGTGTTCTATTTAATATTTTCTTTGCTTTTGACTGACTGTTCAAACAAAAATCAGTTGGAACACGGTATTCCAGAAGGCATTGTACATTCAGCAACTTTGAACGTAACTTAATATTCTCAACACGCTGCTTTTGAAATAATATTATAATGCAGTACATCATTGTGAGCTTGCTAGCACAATTGCATTATTCATTTTGAGAAAAAATATTCCTTTTGTTGCAGACTGTATTAATAGTACTAATTTGTTTTGGAGCCTGTGACCGTATCACCCAGAATGTGCCTGATCTTGTCAGATCTCAGAGGCTAAGCAGGCTGGAACCCGGATACGCCCTTGCATTGGCGACCACCATGCATGACAGGTTGCTATAGGCTGACAGGCTACGTGGTGGGCAGAAAAATGCAGTGAAGCGAAAAGCCATTAGGTGTACTACGCCTATTGCTGTAGCTTCGTAAATTAAACATTTTCTGTCTTCATGGGTTAATCTAATTATGATTCGCAGAAAGATTCACGAATATTCCTGGACACATGAACAGCCAGATTTGTACTATTGATGTATTTAAGAAAGCATTGCTTCCATGTGTAGTTACTCACAGTATTGTATGCCTTTTGGCGTCCTCTGGTCTAACACCATTCTGAGACTAGGCTCAAAAGAAAGCTGTCTGGTGTGGACCAATCAGTTTCAAGGACAATGCATATATTATCAGAGTATACTCTTTGTTCTTCCGGTAAAGTCACGTAGGTAAAAAATGAAATTAAAATTAATAAAAAATTAAAACAATAAAATCACGACGTTTCGGAGGCAACACAAGCTTCCGTCTTCAGGTGAAACTGTCACAGCAAAAAATCTGTATCAAGTGGAGAGAAGTCCCAAGAGGTACGACCTCATATACTGGTTAAGGGGGAGGAGCCAGGAAGGGCCGCGGGAGAGGAGGAGTTGTGAGATAGTCAGTACTGCTGCTGGAACTGAGCGTTTGTAATGTAGATGGCATATGTAGATAAGCCAGCTAGGATTAAGCCGCCTTTTGTTTTACCTACGTGACTTTACCGAAAGAACTAAGAGTATGAATCCTTGCAGTCACGAAAGCTTCAAATCTAGAATGATCAGAGTATGTTTTTTGTTTGCATTCTGACCACAAGTATTGTGGTTAATGCAGACATCATTTCTTGTAAAAGGTTTCAGTTTGGTGTTTTAACATCTTAACACAACTGTTTTGTTGCCAGAAAAAGGGGAAAACCTATTCTCAATATTTGTTTTGTCTCATGCCTTTGCTGCGGTTGTGTTGTTTTGGCTGTGGCTTTTTGGTTGCTAGAGCTTGATTATACTCGCATGCATATTGTTAGTGTTAGCTGCAGGAGTGACCCTCGTGGTGGAGAGAGGCTCAAATATCGAGTGCTGTTTTTGAGCGAGGTTTTATAACGATTGGCCAGCCAGATGCATTGGCAGCCGTGGACCCAGAGCTTGCCAGACTTGTCAGCGATTCGTCAGACCTAAAAAAATTGATGTAAAGGTCATCCATAGAGTAACTCAGACATGTCTAAAAGTTTCTGGTGTTTTCATACATTGCTTCAAGGATATGACGAGGTAGGAGTCTCTCACCGAGACGCTGACACCGAGCATGCAGAGAAAGTACCAAAGTGAAGCTTTGTTTTGAATGAGAGCCAATCCCAGCATCAGGCGTAACGAACCTATACAGAGCATCTTGTGTGTGGAATAGGCACTTGCCTGAGTTGATGCAGCAGCGGGGCATAGCACGGGCGTCTATGGTCTTGTCTTTTGAGGCGCAGTACCTCTGATGATTAAGACATTGTGCATTCATCTGACACGCGTAATTATCAGATCAACCATACATAGAAATGAAAAAATGCCATACGGGCTTGCCCGAATGGGAAACAAATATAAACTTTAGTTTGCCCCTTGGACATGCTCCGTGCGTGACCTGCCCGAGGCACAGCAACTTCTCGTCACTGGACGTCATGGCGTCCAACATCCAGGCCAGCTTTGCTAGCAAAGGTAGTGGATATCGTGGCTCGTGTAACGCCTTTGTAGGTGAAATGGTGACATTGTATTGCACAGGATATGTGGCCTGTCTGCGGCTTTAAATTTTGGACATGTAATCCGTACGCGGGAATTTAGGTCAAAAATGTAGCTCTTGAATTGTTGTCACTGAAAGGTTTTTGCTTGTTTTTTCATTGGGGTTCGAGGGGGTGGGATGGGGTGGGGAGAGGGCTGGGAACTCTATACTCGTTCAGAGTTATGATCCAATGTCTTGATCATTAGCCTACCTCTGTTCTCAGCCAAGACTGGAACACCAGCTGTTCATTAAAAGTCTGCTGAGGTTGGCTGTTCCACCAGCAAAAAAGTTTACGGAATATTTTTGGTTCGTGTTATCTTAAAATATTTTCTCCCGGGGTAGTTTAAAAGCAGGATACATAGCATGTGTGCAGCATGTGTATTGTTTAAAGCAAGTTAAGTTAAATATGGCTAAGGCATTGGTGCATTATTGAATTATGCATAAAGAATAGCAACCTCCCTGATCACTGTAGATTCTTTAAGTGTAACTCATCTTTTTTTTTGCCCAATTTTATTGTAGCTCTACTATCAGTACCATGCCATGAGATAGCTGAATATCCTTTCGGAGAACAATTCTGTAAATTGATGCCATGGAGCGACTTCCGATGTCGACTCCTCAGGCCTCGTTATCCACATTAGGGGGTGCACCTTTTTGTATATATTACAAAATGTGCTCATTGCTTGTCAATCCAACACAACAAATATATTACTGAGAGCCTGGAATAAGCTGATGAAAGCCCATATGTCATTATTATTTGTTCAGTAACTGGACTGAGGCCAACAATTTTCGACATTTCACACGACACTACCCATTTTAATCATGGGCGGCAGCCCAGATTCAAACCCATGGGGTGTCCGCTCAATGCTCTCATGCAGTATTAGCCTCCTAAGCTACCCATCCTTGAGTAATCTCTCCACTGGTGATGAGCCCCGACTATGACGTTTTAAATCTAGACTTAAAGCTTTCGTGACTGCAGGAATTGATATTCTTTGGGTCTTTCGGTAAAGTCACGTGGATAGGTTCACTAACACAGCGGCCCACCACTTGCATTGGCATTGGCTGGTGATATTTGGGCTACGCCCATTTCAAACCTTTATAAGCAGTTGTCGTTAGAAGCTAACCCCCCTTTTCCTGATGACGACCGCTTGTGTTGCGATCGAAACGTCGTAGTTTTTTGTTATTTTGTATTTTTTCTTTGAACTTATCTACGTGACTTTACCGAAAGACCCAAAGAATATGACGTTTTACCAAGGGGATGTTTTTCTCTGTATTATTTCCCCTCTAATCAAAGTAGTCGAGTTTATGGACGATCAAGCACTTGCTAATTCTCACTTCCAGTCACTCGCTCACTCACGGTTGGTCACCTCTTTACCGCTTTTTTTTTCTGCTGCCGTGATTCCTGTTTCCGTGGACCTCATTTATTGATTCCTCTACCCATGTTGAGGACACAGTGTGCCAGGCTGACTGCTTCATCTTGTCCGTGCTGTGTTCATCAATCATACTGCAGGTCAAAACACTTCTCTTCCTGCTTGTTTCCTCACACTGCTCGATTTTTGGAGTTCCCCTCCCATCATTCCCTCCCTACTGGACATCTGTGAAAAAAGAGCTTTATTGCTCATCGGATTCCTCCAGTATAAATACAGATTCTGATTCTGATCGTGCCTTTTCCGAAGCTCGTATAACGTCGCTCATTTCAAGAAACACGTTAACTTTCATGGTGAGGTTGGAGAGCACATATATACAATACAACAGCAGATTTTGCTGCACCACCCTCAGCTGTCCACCATGCAACTTAGTCGTCTATAGAACGTAACGACATGCCAAGCATGCTGATTGCCCATCCAGGTGATATCCTTGTTCAACTTTGCATGTCTGCTGGGATTTAGTGCATTCCAGGCAATTTGGTCATAGGGTAGTGGGCTCTTGTGGCTAATAATTTCCACAATTCACGCCGCTGGTCAGTGCGGTTTAGGAACAATTGCACCCAGAATCCGTTAACGTATCGCTCGCCACTGATGTTAGCCGTGGCCGGGAATGGAACTTGAGTCGCCAGGTTCATCGTGCAGTGCGTTAACCACTGGCTCTTACCTAGCTTTTAGTAATGTCATGTAATCATCATTTAAGAAATGCAAAATCAAGCTCTTGGCATCTCGAATGTGCATTGTTGTCTGGTCACACTGTGTTCATTATATTTATTTGAAGGTTTTATTATTGAGTTTGTCGGGTAGAGAATTCCATCCGATGGGGCCCAACCTTCTGAAAAGCGTGGTCGTTGCGCGTCTTTAGTCGGCTTCGTGTAACAACAACAACAACAACGGGATCACCACGAGTAGCAGCAGCAGACCGAAGGTGTTTCCGTTTTCGATCGTTGGCGACAGGCGCGCATAACGCCGACAAAGAGCGCCGCTGCATTACCACGTCGGCACTTGTGCGGTGAATGTCCACGTCTGTCTGTGAGAGTTAACCGAGGTGAGGCGCCCTCTCTCGCCTCCCATTCTCCCCGTGGGCGCAGGCGTGGACATCCTGCTTCTCGTCGCCGGCCACATCGGCTGCCAGTGGAAGGAGCTGTACCGCGCGCTGCTCGCTTCGGCCGCTTCCTCGTCCTCCGCGGTGGCGGCGGCGGCGGCGACCGAGGACCCGACGGCGCTGGTGGACGAGTCGGCGCACGCCTCCTACCAGGAGGCGGCGTACGCCGCGCTGCTCGGGTGGACGGCGCTGGACGCCGAGGCCAACCTGGCGCGTCTCATCGGGGCCCTGCGCACGTGCGGCTGGAACAGCCTCGTGGAGCGCATCCGCGCCATCATGGAAGACTCCGCGCTGGTGGGTCCATCTCCCCCGTCGCGCGGTCTTCGCACGCTCGCTCGGTCCCCCGTCGGCTGTCTGTATTCCAAGCTCTGAGATGTGGTTGGGGTTGGTCCCACGTGTTGCTCTCCAACACACCGGTGTGCTGTACTAGTAACATGTTCTGTTTACGTGACAAACCTTACTAATTGGCTGTGCCGGGAGGTGGCGGGTTTAACGACACATTTATATATTTACACGATCTAATCCAAAAAAACCTGTATTATGGATGATATTGGTCGCGAATGCCTACGTGTTAAACTGACGGTGTCTGACGTGTCGCTAAAAGTGCTCCCGGGATGTGGCGTAAAACGTCGGGTTGTTCCGCGTGTTGTGCGGAATGATTTCCGACGTTTCGCTTTGGCTGCTGGGAGCTTCCTAAAGGTGCTCCCAGAAGAAGCTCCCATAGGCACGTGGAGGGAGACGTTGGACATTTTGCAACCCATCAGAGTGCTCTACAGCACACTCCTGGAAAAAAAACTATGCAGTGGTCTTCAACAATATCCTTCAGACCAGAGAAGGGCAATTGCCTGAAATTTTATTCTTAAACTGAAATGTCTTATTTTACCAGGTAATGCCCCCACTGAGCTATGTAGCTCTTTTTCAGAAGCGACCTGGCCACAAATGATAGCTCAACGATGTGGCTTATCAAGTGGAAATGTGTAGCAATCAAATACTCTAAATGCATCTTGATTCTAAATGTGGAGGGAAAAACAGGAGGACCTGGAGAAAAGTCCACACGACCACGAGGAGAACATGTAAACTCCAAAATATACAGACATCAGATCGAACTCGCGACCTCCTGTATGCCAGGTGAGGTAGTTAACATCTCCCCACCGTGGTGCCCATATACTTATACTACATTATACTACTATTGTCAACGCTGTCGGTACGAAATTTTATGGAAGCTAAATTTAACATGATATGTGTAAGTTATTGGTGACTGGTGGAAACCTTCAACTTGCTACATATGTAAAGTATATTTAATACCGAGTGTCTGCGCAGATTCAAAGCCAGTATCTCAGTGGTGCTGGATCATTGATTGACATGACCAGTGGAGCCCTCTGATCCACCCCAAGTCACCTGTTCTCTCCGAATGTACACATTGTTAAACGTGTTTTTTTTTTCTTTCACATCGTCATATCTTAATAATGTTTAAGTTTAACATGTATATATTTTCTTGGTTGCTGCGGGCATTTATTACATACTCATAATTTATTTCATGTTTAAGACCCTTTCACTTGTTGCGTTTTTCTCGATGGCAACCAATCATTTAAACACCTTGAGCCGCATATGGAGACTAATGATTGAGATTGTTGTTCACCCAGTATGAATAATTCCTCTTCTAAATGATTATGTAACCAGCAAATGCTATAAGGAGACAATAACAAATGCATCATGAGCGACAATTAGCAGAGTGTATTTACAATACACATCTAAAGATTGGTCACTAAATGGTCCTGTTAAGCAGTCACAGATCAATGTACATGCCTCTAGCTATTTCAATACTAAGAGCTGGCCTATTGATATAGCATACATTTTTAATCTGCTGAAGGTACCCAGAAATAATGGGCTGCTTTGGGTCAGAAATTAAATAATCCTGGTTGTTATCTGATCCACCATAACATCGTTTTATCGTTTTTAAATAATAATAATAATAACATGAAGAGTGAAAATATTCTGGTTTGCATTCTGTGATGTGCCGTGTCGAGGGTAATGCATCTCTCCTGCCTTCCGACTGTCATGGCTTCATCATCCCATTAAGGGCGACAGCAAGTGGAATGGTCTTGGCACACGCAACGCTAGCTATTTCTAACACATTGTAAAATAATTGGCATTCAAACCAATAAAGAATTACCACGTCAAAAATTGTTTATTTAGTTCCCATAATTGGTCAGCGTTTTGTAAAGTGTGATTTGCACAGTACGTGAGCGCCAGCTGTTTCCATTTGGTGCAACCTCAGTTCTGCTTTCCTTTAACACAATGTTCCCTATGGATCCTTGAATAAAATGAATAAATAACCCGAACAACATTGCATGACAGGAATAATGGCATTGGCCATGAAAATGTTGCTATGTATATATCATTTGTAGAAATCTCTCTGAGAGAGAACGCTCAAAGCACTGCACCATTTGGAAATTTGATTACATATTTTCTTGCACATTTCCTTGAAAATGCTAATAAATGTGGCTTTGTGAAGTACAAGTTATTATTTCAAACATCTATTCATTGCAACGAGGTGCACAGCGATGCCTCTCTCTGTAAGCATTAGTCACAACTGACTGTTGGTGATCAAACTGCTGTCAACATGTTGACTCCCGTATTGTGATAAATGCATGTATGGAATGTTGGTAAACTAATGTCCTTTTGGTTTAGCATCGCTGGGGTTTTTTGTTGTATATTTTTGTTTTTTTCCATTGTAGATTGCATTCCTTATTAGAATATTTACATAAAAAATTATTGGTGTTATTGCCAAAAGACCTGGCTGCACTTTGTGTTGCATTAAACCTTGCATTTGAGCAATGACAGAGGTGTCTTATTAAACAGTCCGCTTCTGGAACGTGAGCTCTATGAGATAGCACGGCTGTGGTCAGTGGTAAGGTAATGGCATCGTAAGCATCTGCAACGAAGGGACTTCGCCAAGTGCCTTGTTTCGTTTGTGTGCCGAATTTGCATGTGCAGGAAAGCCCTGTGTTCAGGTGTGAGATGAAGTGGTGTAGATTTTCTGTACACGATATATATCTGAGCAGAAACATACAAGGGGGCTTAATTCAAAGGGACGAGCAACTCCAACCTTGTCACATGTGCATGATTCAAGGAGCCTGCATGGCTCAAGGCTAAATTTGGTGAGAGAAAAAGACAATGAGCAGAACAGGCCATGGAGTAGACGGAAAAAGACATTGCAGCGATTTAGTGTTGACAAAATAGCATTTTTCTACATTGTTATTCAAAAGTCGCAGTCCATGAAGGTATAATTAACTTGGTGACCTTGAGCAGAAATCCTCAAAATGAGATGGGGCGGCAGTTCATTGCATCTGTTTTCCTGAGGTGACGTGCTGGAGGCCGCACCGTGGCAATGGCTATAAATCTTATCACTGGAGAGAAAAATGCTGACCTGCCAAAGACTAGGAAACAACGCCTTTTAGCATTTATCCTGCGGATCACGGCATCACATTTGGCGTGGAAATAAGATCTAACAGGGTTAAGGCAAGGGTGCAACCCTTGGATATAATATCTATATATAATCATGTAATCTTCCACGGGCCGTTCGATTTGTGTATTTGGAGCATAAGAAAAAAACTTGAATAGAAAAAATCTACGCACCATTGGTTGCCTAACACGGACTCACTTTATCGCCAATAATACAGGTTTTTCGGTTAAATCGCGTAAATATATAAATGTGTCGCTAAACCCGCCATCACCCGACCCAGCCAATTAGTAAGGTTTGTCACGTAAACCGAACGTGCCAATTCGTTTGGAGTACATCACACCGGTGTGTTGGAGAGCAAAGCCACAATATTTACAATCGGAGTACGACGTTTTTACAACTAGCTTCATCAGTCGACAGCCAGATTTGTGGAGAAATCCTCCTGTTTCGTTCCTTAAATAGAGGGGTAGATGTGATGACAACACGTGTGCGCTCTTCTTCTGCGAAGTGGTGGGGGGAATTAATAAGCGCCTATAAATGACTATGGGTATCCATTTCCGTTTGCGTTAATTATATGGTAATCAAGTTATATTATGCATGCGCATTATGCAAGCCCATTGCTGTACTTCCTATCGATTGCGTGTATTGAAATAGCCGTAGCAAAGATAGTCCCGATTGAAGTATGGTGACCTGTATAGGCATGCATTTAAACGATGAATGATTTGATGATTTGCTTCCAAGCAGCACAAAGTCTGTGGCTATCCGAACGGTTAAACATTTATATATTACACTTATATATTTACGCGATATAACCCAAAAGACTGTATTATAGATGATATTGGTCGCGAAAGCCTCCGTGTTAATCTCACTTTATCCCACCACACGTTTGTGCACTGGCATCTCGAATCTGCCGCTCACTAACGACGGGGATGCTCCCGAAAATGCTCTCGTGTGCGCCCCTCTAGACGGAACGGGACGAGGTGGGTCCCCTGCCGATGGTGCTTTGTGCCGGGCGGGGTACGCGAGGCTCCCTGGCGCCGGGGTCTGACGCGGGGACGCTGTCGGGGGCCGGGGTTGGGGCTGGTGGTGAGGGGCGGCTGGGCCTCCACACGCCCGTGGGCGGGGCCTGCAAGCCGGGCCGCACCGCCCCCTTCCAGGACGAGTCGGAGCCGCTGCTGCGCTGCGACTCCACCTCGTCCGGCTCGTCCACCGGCTCCGCCAAGGCCTGGTCCTTCATCGCCAAGGGTGAGGCCACCACCCGGCAGATGCGCAGAAGTTCCCCTTGAACGTCGTCTTACTCGAGCGTTTCGTGGCAATTTTTTACGATTTGTACGTACGTATGTATGTTGAACTTCATTTGTACCGTACGTTGCCAACGGTGATAATATAATCAGAGGTGTGGGATTTGCCCCTCTCCCTAATTGCAATTTGAGGCCACGGTTCGATTGGATGTTTATTTTTAGATACGAGTTGATGTGTTTCTTGAATTGAGCAAGGGAATACAAACGTTGATGAGATGAAACGGTCCAGTAGACAACCCTTAATATGGGTTTAGGATTAAAGAGTGCAGTTCAAGGGAAAAGTAACTATGCTGCATAGGTTCATGTGAATCGATTACTTTACAACAAAAACACCTCGCATATAATCGATTCTCATATGTGATTTGAAGCATGAGCATAATAAGATTTGATGTTAATCAATGATTGATGAGAAATCGCATGATCGCCATGTTGAAATGTTAAAGGCTTAAAGCTACTGATTCATTAGGGTTTTACTTGAGGATGAGTCTGATGTTTAAATTAGATTTACATGGAGGTGGCTAATGAGCTGATGAAACTGTGCGACAAAATGTATACGCAAATAAACGGACGCGTCCTTCACGAACACCAATGCGTGTATGGCCTTGGTTTTTAGGCCTTGGGGATGAAGGGGCGGTGCACTAACCCCAACCCCTTCTGGGTGCGTGCGCGCGCGCAGAGAAACGAGACACCATCCTACGACAGGTGCTGGCCGACTCGCTGCAGCTGCAGCCCATCTTCGACGACGTCTTCTCGCTGCTCTCGGTGGAGGAGCTGCGCGCCGTGGAGGCGTGTGGCCAGCCCGACGAGAAGCTGGAGCGCATCTTCGACATCCTCGGCTGCAAGAGCCGCGAGGCGAGCCAGCGGCTGCTCGACTCGCTCTACGAGCACCTGCCCGAGCTGCTGTGAGGCGCCGTTTGACAGGAACCGCCGGCGCCGGAGTGGCCGCCCTCTTACTAGGGTCACGGGCCGAGCCGCTGTAAAACTCGCGCACGTGCGCACGCTCCCAACTCCTCTCTGCTTTGCGTCATCTCCGCAACGTAAACGCCCAGTTATTTTTCGAGCGGAAGAATATGTTGCGGATTCACTGGGTTTGCGCCAGGTCTGAAAACGCATTCACGAGTTAACTTTTGCCCACCTCCGCAAACAACCTTGAGACTTGCCGGCGGAGACCAGTCGGCTACAGCCTGAAACCAGCTGCCGTGCTCGCACACGCACACACGCGCGTGTACACACGCGCGCACGTTTACCCGTGAGCGAGCGTCTGTGCGCGCATCACGTGACTTCCTCACAAACACGGTCAGTCTGAACGCTCCAACCGGGCGGTCACGCCTGGTGTCGCACATTTCTTGGTGTGGACACCTTACAACATGTGTAACGACAGGTTAAACAAAGACCTGGAACAAGCGCCAACGGAATTATTGCGCCCCCCACCCCCCCCTATAGGCGTGGAGCTGCCACTACAAAGCTTTCCTCCCTAGATGCACCGAGCGGGCAGTTGTTGTTTTATCGTACACGTAATGTTCGTCTGCGTAAGCAGTTTCTGACTAATATTCAGTAAACCCAAATGCATGACAAGTAATTGTCCGAAAGGGTAACGAGTAAGTGCACCGCCAACCTGTTAACTCCCTGCACGTGCATGCGTGTTCTAATTCAAATATGTACACTTCAAGCACTTGCCTGAATGGCATTCGTAAGGTGGTATAAGCAAAGACAAGTTTATTCGTAGGGAGGCTAATCGTGTTTACTATTTGATAGCGTTTTCTTGTTTAGTACATGAACCCCTTAAGAGCAACAACGTTTCTTCATCATTTGCGGAGTGGGTTCCCTGCACAGCGCTTATTTTACACATTGCTCCGAGTAAATCCCTGAGCATCTTCTTCTCCTTACCCATTTTAGTTCCTTTTTTCATGGAAACAATGCCGCAACGCATCAATGTGGATTTACCATTCTATGGTTGTCGTCAATGTGCGTGCCAAGTTGGTAGCGTGATCGTTTAAACGTTTTTTGTTTGTTGGCAACCTCCCAGATGAGTGCGCAAGCTTCTCATGTGCAAGTGGGCATTAGTCATTTTGTTTTCCAATTTGAGTTATGTTTCACTACATAATGGTACTGTGTTATGTCACCAAGTGTAATGTATTTATGTATGTTACTAAGTACTGTATATGTTTCATGCGTTCATAGATTATTAGCACTTTAGCGGCCATACAAACATCAGTTAAAGAACATGAAGGGATTTTTTTTGTTCGGTAGAAGGATATGGTTTACCATGCCCTCTTTGTAATGTAAACTGTATATACGTAAGCATTCACGTTTGTAATGGGTGTGTTATGTTTCCATATTTACTTGCATGTGTCTTTCCATGTGTACACAGCATATACGTGTGTGTGTGTGTGTCTACCCATGTCATCAAATTATTACTCCAGAGAAAATGCTCAAATCAATTATCTCGGTGACAAGCAAACAATGTGTGGCTTTATATAAAACCCAACCTCGCAAATTTCTGATTAACATTACAGAGTTGTATTTAAAAAAAAATACTTGTATACTTTTGTAGAGGTGGTGATACCTACAAGAAAACCTAAATTCACTTTTAAACATAGATTCGTTTGTGGAAAGTGTAAGTGAATAAAGTTAGAGCAGCACTTTTGATGGACAACAATTACTTACAAGTTATTATTCTGGCAACGCTTCACGTGAACAGAACTCGGGTAGCACATGATTGTAAAACAACTAGGCCCTTGTGTATTTCAGACAATGTTAATATTGATGTTAGAAACTTGTGCTCAGAGCTTTTGGGAGTTGCTTTCTCTGTTGTCCTAGAATATCTGCAGTCAACGCAATTGAGAACGAGAGTGGCATAAGCATGGAATTGACAAAAGTTAGCAGGCATTGAATTATCGTCCTGATCGAGCCAGGTTGTGCTTTAGCCATCGTATTTCTGTGACCTCTCTGCTGGACATTAATTTGGTTGTTGATGAAACCTTAATTGGAAACGTTTAACGCAGCTTCGGCATCCTACAACTGCACTGTTTTGACGAGCTGCCCGGAAGCTTTTGAGCAAGAGCTGCCTGTGATCATCTGCTTTATAACGACTGGACAAGCACTCGCCTTAAATTACATGAATCGAGACTGACGCACCGCAGTGGCACCAACAACCGGGACCAAGGCATTCTCCTGTAGAAGATAGCGAAGACGCTTTCCGAACCTTCCCATGTGACTTTGGAAAGTGAACGGCATTACTCGTGGACCTTTCGTAGTGAAATTTACCGCCGGCTTGAGAAGACGACGTTCGTTACGGCAGGCCTGCATATCCGCAAGGACAAAGCGACGTGAGCGCACACTCGCGCGGCCCACAAGCATCTCGCGACCCATCTCGAGCAGACCGGTCCATTGCTCTGGGAATAACAACGCGAGGCCTTTATTTCGCACAGGGTATGCATCTTAGCCACTGAGCGAGATCCGAAAATGTGTCGCGGATGATTTGAAAAACGTAACTGTTGCGGATTAAATATATATTGATATATCAACCACAAGCACAGCTTGTATTGCTGAGTAGTGTGGATAAACCTCCCCCTGCCCATGCATGCAAGTCTTCCGTTGGTGAGTGCTGTTGTGCTGACGTGATGTACGTTGTGTAGACAAAATGCACTGTGCGCGCGTGTGTTTGTAAACGGTTAGACTCTACAAATTATCCTGTGTGTTCTTGCCGAATGGTGTTGCTGTAGTTGGGATATTTTAAAGCTTTCGGCTCAAAGCCTTATTTAACGATTGCCTCTTAAAGAAGTGCTTCTGGATATGTTGGCTATGAGGCGCGCACACGTGTTTGTTTATTTTTTAATTTGTGACGTGGAAGTTTCGCCACTGAGCGATTGGTATTCGCCACCGATTTCAGTGGCTCTGAAGGGAACAAGTGCAGTTCACTTTGGAGTGGAGTGTGTATACGAAACATGTGGGAGATACCCTTTTGAGACATTTACACTATACTCTTGAACACCAACCACCACTTGATAGTTAATGCTCTATTTAAATGATTACTAAACGCACTTATGAACACCTTTTGGCTGTGCAGGCCATTGCCATCGGAAACGTGGCATTTCAGTACGTTTGTGTAAGAGCGTTTGCTGTGCGTTACTTTTGGTAGCTACTCCTTCAAATGCTGTACTATTTTTTAACAAAAGTGATGTGCGGCAGATTTGCAGGGCGAGTGATTCCTCTTAATGGCTTCATGCCAACGGTGCAATGATTGTTTAATGTAGGTGTAATCTTTCAGGTGCTTCTGTTTTTATTTCGTATGCTGATGTTTTGGCACACCTTTATTGAATTACCACGTTTGTCCGGTTTGCTGTATTTGGTATTTTTTTTCCTTATTTGTCATACGTTTAGATTTTTTTTGTATGTGTGTGTGTGTGTTTGGTGACATGCGGTCCATTCCTGCCAGTCTTGCAGGAAAGGCCCTTTGGAGATTGTAACAGACATCGCCCCGCTCATTTAGTTCACCTTACCTGTTTAGCCATGGGTTTGTTTGCTTGATGCACAATTAAATGTTCAACATTTAAAAACTCTTACCGACTTGTTTGACATTTAAAGATCATCATGGGCTTTGCCCCCCCCCCCCCCCCGTGTGGCGGTTGAAACATCGGGAGAAACGTTCCTAAATCGCACCCATCTCTGTCCACGCGGCGGTATTAATAGGTACACCACAGTCGATCGTCAGGTCACACGTCGTGAGGTTTAATGGGGGGCACTCCCATCCTTTTGAGCACAGGAAAGTCGAACAACATGCCACTGGAGGGGCTCCCTGGGGTTTCCTCCATAGTAGGGGCCCTTTTACCTGCAGCAGCATGGGCAAGCAATTGCTGTGCTGCTCCTTTTACCGGCTTGAAGAGGGTTTCCCCTTTTTGCTGGCAACAAAACAGGTGTGAAGATGTTAAAACACCAAACTGAAACCTGTTACAAGGAATCATGTCTGCATTAACCACAATACTTGTGGTCAGAATGCAAACAAAGAAAGCTGTCTGGTGTGGACCAATCGGTTTCAAAGACAAGGTATATATCAGTGTTTTTTTTGCATTCTGACCACCAGTATTGTGATTAATGCAGACATGATTCCACGTAAAAGGTTTCAGTTTGGTGTTTTAACATCTTAACACCTGTTTTGTTGCCAGAAAATAGGGAAAAACCTATTCTCATATTTTTGTACTGGCAAAGGATGTCCCATGATGTACCTGTTTTGTTGCCAGAAAAAAGGGGAAAACCTATTCTCATATTTTGGTACTGGCAACGGAGGTCCCATGATTTTACCGGCTTGTTTGAACGCCGCACGGTAAATGCTCAGAAGTGGGTTCAGGCATGAGGCAGAGGAGCAGTGCGCTGGACTGCTTTTGTTTGGCAAGACTGGGGAAGAAGAGACGGCGACAGTGAACCTGAAAGGATTACATTACAGCTGCATCGTGCATCCTAGGCAAAGATAACAATATGGAGGTCTTAATCCAGGCCAGAATAAAGAATAGCTGATGAAGATGACATCCTTTCAACAAGACTATAAGGCATTGTTTGTAGATGTATCATTTTTCACCAATGGAAATGTCTTCATCTTTTGGACGTCTGAAATTGCTTGGCATGGCATGTGAAATGTGAACACGTAGAAGGGATTTATCCAAAACGTTAACGGCAGATTGAGAAGCTCATTTCACACCAATTCTGCAGCAAGTTTCCCTTTCATAGGTGAACGAGGATCCTGGAAACTGACATTTAAATTTGATGAGAGATGCCCTTAAAAACAATTGTAATGCTTGTTGAATACCGTATGTGGCCCCCGCTGTTGGCAAGGAAACAGGATTAAGTGCTGCCACCAGAAAATATATCCCTGCTTGAATTTGTTACATTTACATGATTTGTGTCTGCTGTTCAATCGCTCAAGTCTGTTTCCTGATACTAATGCATACTAATGCGGCTTCCCACCGATGGATTTTAGGTAGACCTGTGGTCCGAACCACAGAAAGAATGCGGTCAACAAAAAAATTACATAATAAAAAAAAAACTCCAAATGAAAGTGTTAATGAACGCAATATTTATACAAACTATAACATTGCATGCAATAGTGTTTGTTTCAGGAAAGTGTACTCAATCAGGATGTAATCCTACGTGGTATCGCAAAGTATAGGATTCAAACGTATGTGGTTTCTTTTAGGTTGCTGCAGGAAGCTCTCATCCTGGCATAATAAGAAATAACATTAGACGTGGCATTGGTCCCATAATTCTGCGTTGGTTAGGACGAGTTAACCCCATGGATTGCGGGATTTTGATGGTGGGAGGAACAGCGCTGTAGCAAAAGGGAGGAGGGCCCCCCCCCCCCCCCCAAATGTCCGGTCGAATTATCGGAAACGAAGTGAGCAGCGGCGGAGATTTGGTGATGCGGCGTGCTGGTGAGGCGGTGTGCTGGTGCAGAAGCAGTTTGGGGGTGGCTGTAGGTGGTGGATGCGGAGGAGGAGGGAGCTGTCGGGAAGGATGGCACCTTGCCCCAGGTCCCGCAATGTCTTGCTATGCCTCTGATGGACAATGGATGTGTAATGACTGACTCAGAGACACTAAGAGTAGGAGGCACTCTGGTTTATTAACACGGCCTGACAATAACGCCAGTCAGGACTGCTGGTAGACTGCCTGACTGGCGATGCCGAGATGGTGAAGACTCCAGCAGCAGCAGCACCACGGGGATCCCCCCACTCCACACGAAAGCCCCGAGCTCCCCTCCCGGGGCCCCTCTTATACTGGGGGGCGTGGCCTGCTGGCTCCGCCCCCGGCCACGCCCCCTTTCTGGAACTTCCTAACGGGTTCTCGATGTGCCCCTTCGTAACCTTCCCCCTACATCTCTCTCTGGTCTATCACGTGGCCTGCTGTCAGTCAGGGCTGCTGTAAGCTGCAGATCCCCTTCCCTGCCAGCAGCCAGCGCTGTGCTGCTACGTGACCGATTCTATGTCACTACAGATGGATGGATGGGAAAGCAGGGGATTGATGTGGTTCGAACAGCTGACTTGGTGCCAATCCATCTCCCTTGCCCCAGGGGTGATTGCTTGATGCACAACCGATGCATTATTAAAGCGATCCGAACTCGGCTCATCCATTTAGGGCTGATGAACGTGTTCAAACATGAGCGATAGATTTTAGGGTGTGGACTTGTTTTTTATGTTGATCTCAATATGCTTTAATGTTTGCCGCACGTGTGTTCAGTTCATACTATTGTTCATTTCGTACACCCCATATGCTGCATATAAGTGGGGCAGTAGTTGGCGTTACTGCGCGAGGAACACGGCGACCGGAGTTTGAGTCTCGACCGTGAATGGCATCATGGTTGAGTGATGTCATAAGTGGTCCTGGACTCCCCCATTCACCAACCTGCACTGACCAGTGTGGTGAAGTATGGTCAGATGTATCCTGATGACATAGCCATGGATTAAAAAAGAGTTTTTCTATATTTTTGAAAATCAACATTTGATTTTACAGAATGTAATCAAAACCACTTTCATAAACATTAGTTTCAGTGTCTACAGATATATATAAACAAATCACAGTGGGGTTTTAGAGATACTCGCTCAGGGTTGGGCAACCTGCGGCTTGGGTGCTGCGTGTGGCTCTTTAATGAGCTGCTTCGTGACGTCGTCCATGCCTGCCAACCCCTTATCAGTGCCTATCTTATTACAAGCCAATTCAGACCTTATCGGTCACCCCGTGCCCTTATAAATCTCAACGTTCGTCCTACAAAGTCCCATCACAAAGGAGAAACACAAACAAACGGACAATGTTTTTCTTTGCACTCATTGAAACGGCTGTACGCCGTGTGGACCTTGAAAACTCAATTTCCCTGTACAAGAACACGGGCTAAACCATCTGGGTTGACAGGTATGCGTCGTGTGTCAAGTACTGGCCGTCTCGTCGTATTCACCACCATAGTGCGTTGCGGCTCTCTGAATATTGAGATGTGTTTATATTTTGATTTAAAGCTTTCGTGACTTCAGGGATTCATATTCTTGGTGCTTTCGGTAAAGTCACGTAGAAGGGAAATAATACAATAATACAAATATAAAACAATAAAAATTCGCACGACGTTTCGACTGCAACACAAGCAATCATCATCAGGTGTTCATATGATTTGCAACAACAAAAACAAATTGTCTCTTCTTGTTTTTTTTGCCTGCGAGCCCCCTTGGACGAGCTCCTCACAACGCGTGCGCACTTCGATGAGCCTGCTCACGACATTTCCCGTTGCCAGTATCTTGCACTCACGAGCGAGAGTTCAAATATCTGTATTCTTAGGTTTTTTCGGTAAAGTCACGTAGGTAAAACATCAAAATTAATGAAAATAAAATAAAAACAAAAATCACGACGTTTCGGAGGCAACACAAGTCTCCGTCATCAGGTGGGACCGTCACAGCCGAATTAGCAGCTAACGTCGTGATTTTTGTTTTTATTTTATTTTCATTAATTTTGATGTTTTACCTACGTGACTTTACCGAAAAAACCTAAGAATATGATGCCTTGCAGTCACGAAAGCTTCAAATCTAGAATTCAAATATCTGCTTTTTACATAAGCCAAGGTCATAATTCATACGATTAATATAATTCATCATGTCAGCATTCCATATTTCAGGCAGCGTACAGTAACACATTATCTTAAGTGCTGTTTTATACACAATTAAGGGATTAATAATTCAATTTCGTTTTTTTATGTGCTTGCCAAGCTATTTGTGAATTAGCGTGGTGTGTCTATCAGACATACATAACCACAAGCCATAACTACAATTTATTATCGGCCTTTTCATAAGCATCTGTACAATTTTCAGTGCTTCCCTTTACCAGAAGACCACAACATTCAAAATCTGATCCTAAGCTCAATCGGACAAGCTCAAGTATATTAAATAAAGCGTGGCCAGTTTTTGGTTGAAGCGATTGCTGTTGTACCCCTTTAGCCGGTAAACGGACACTGACGTAGGATCCTTGGATGAAATGCGCCTTCCAAATGTAAGTTATTATTATGAGTGTCGGACGAATGCCTCGGGAAGAAAAGGAAAATAATTTCTGACAAAGGTGCCAGACGTATGAGTGACGGACACCGGCCCTCTGACTTAATGACAAAATGTGTGAACAATGTTGGCAGTTCCTGAGCCATTGGGCCACTTTTTTTGTTTAACGCCTGAAACTTATTTTCTAGCACCGGTGCAGGGAGGGGGGCTTGTTTATATACCTTGGGAGGGGGGGGGGGGCGTCGTGTCGGGTCTCGTGTACATCACTGTAACCTTGCCTTGGGGGTCGTCCATAAATGACGTCACGCACCTGGGGGGGGGGGTCAGACAATTGTGACAATGTGTGACGAGGGGGGGGGGGGTGAGAAATGTGACGTCACTTCAACTTTAAATAAATATAGAATTGTTATAACAACACTAATTGTTATAACAACACTCCTACAACATCAGAGTGCAGCGCCACATTAAATACGCACTACAATGACAATAGTTTAAAGCGATTTGAAGCATGTTTTATTTTCAAAATGGAAATATGGTTTTTGGGGGGGGGGGGCAGAGCTTTGTGACGTCATATTTGACAGGGGGTCTGACTTTTTGTGACGCCGTGTGACGAGGGGGGGGGGGTCAAAAATCGTCCAAAATCGCGTGACGTCCTTTATGGACGGCCCCTTGGTTAACGAACAAATGCGTTGCGTTCCAGCCTTCCTCTGAATGCAGGAGCACCTGAACGCGCTTTCGTCCGCGGACAAGCCGACACGCCGATTTCCAGCGATGAGGTTCTTCGACCATGTATGTGTGGTGTGTGCACGGCGAACTTCTTTCGCACCGTACGTTTGCCAACCGCGCTAATCGGAGGTGCGGGGGGGGGGGGGGTTAGGACACAAACTAATCACAAAAAGCTGTTATAGAGAAATACGTTTTCAATTTAGATTTAAAAGTGTAGAGCTCCAGTGGCTTCCTAATATCGGCCGCAAAAGCGCAATCTGCAAATCCCGCGATGCGGTGACCGTATTTTGTTTGACGGTTCGGCAAAATCCGCCGCTGCAAGGATGCCCGGGGTTTGCGTGATGGTTTATGTCCTTGACGAGATCAGCATGGTCTCGTGTGGTTCAAAGGTATTCATCATGCGTCATCTGCATTAACGACCAATCAACAACGCGCCGTTCCTCGCACGCACAATGTCTCACTGCCCCCAAAGACGCCTGTGTCGCCGTTCACTCAACGATGCCACGTTTCCAATGTGAATTTCGAGGTGGAATGTCAACAGTTGCAGTTTACCAGCCAATCGCAATTGTCTATTCCAAGGTTTTAATTTAAAGAACACATCTTAACGACTGTACTTTTCTCAGTGGGTAGTGCTCAGAACCGTTTAGAAAAACTGCAGAAATTAGCATAATTAATTTAATTCCAAAGCGAACACATGCAGACTGTTCGGCCATAAACCTGCTTGAGGCATCCCACATCACAGCAAATAAAAAAACATACACTTGTTGGAGATGCTATTTCACGTGTAATTCATACGAGGCAATAACACACCTGTCATTCATTTACGTGCACTTGCTGCTGTTACCTGTTCCCACAAAACAAGACATATCACATTCAAAACACAGCGCCATTGGAAAATTATGGTGAACATTGGCACGCACTGCATTGCATTTTTGAATGTCTGCTCGGCCTGGAATTAGTGAATGAATTATGAACGTGCAGCAAAGGAACTCGAGTAATAAGAGTAAAAGCGGTGGCCGTGAGGGCAAACGCGAGCGAACGTCGCCGTGACTGCTGAGACACAGGCGGCTTGGACAGGACGCGCGTCGCGAGAAGCGCCGGCTCCAAATGAGGGAACACGTGCCACACGATGATGCTGATGCTGATGTGCAAGGAGGGCAAAGGCCTCATTGAAACTATACAACTATACAACTAGCAACGAAGTGGCACGTTTTGTTTACGTGGTAAACCTTTACTAATTGGCTGCGTCGGGTGGTGGCGGGTTTAACGACACATTTATATTTACGCGATGTAACCCCCCCCCCAAAAAAAAAACCTCATGGATAATATTGGTCGTGAAAGCTCACGTGTCGAAATTTACTGCTTTTTTATTTTACCGGGTAAGGCCCACTGAGCTACATAGCTATTTTTCAGAAGCTACCTTGTCACAAATGATAGCTGAACGAAGTGGCTTATCAAGTGAAAATGTACAGCAGCCAAATACTCTAAACGCATGATGTTGATTCTAAAAGTGGAGGGGAAAACCGGAGGACCCGGAGAAAAATCCACACGACCACGGGGAGAGAGACACGCAAACTCCAAATACACAGCAGGCATCAGGGTCAGGATCGAACCCACGACCTCCTGTATACCAGGCGAGGTCGTTAACATCTCGCCACCGTGGCGCCCCAATTGCAGCAATTGCATCCATACATTGTCACACTGCATTGCGGCAATCATCAAGCACATACATTGCTTTGTTTTGCCACCACCGACAACCTAACCCTCTCCTCCACCCAACAACAACGCGATGTTAATACCCTATTACAAATCCGGAATGTTTGCAGGAGAAACATTCCGGACTCTTGTTATCCGTGGGGTTGCCTGTCAATTTATCTCAATTATCCATGGGGAAAAAATGTGGATACTCACAGTTAATAAGTAAGTCTGAGCATTCCTTTTCTCGTATGTGTCCAGTCCATCACAAAAGCACATAAATATGAAGAATAGGGTCGCACATACTACATTTCTGTAGACCCTAACAGCTACCGTGAATAATCGGAGCAACGTGTAAGAGGGTCGTGAATAAGAGGAGCGCAATAATTGGCTGCCTTGTAACGTTTTTGGGACTGGAGCTGCTCGTGCCCACCTATAGCTAAGGGTGGCATTGGCTGCGAACACCACAAATATCTGCCCATGAGATCGATGCAGTCAAACATTTATAACAGCAAGGAATGTCGCTGTTTTCCTCCTGCATTGAAGTTTAAACGCTTGAGGTGGGTCACTATTGTGGCAAATCGCCCGATGATGCTGGATGTAATTACCAGCGAAACGTCGTACTCAGATTGTAAATGTTGTGGATTCATACAAATTGGTTATTTCGGTAAAGTCACGTATGTAAAAATAATGATTAATTATAACTTGATTTTTTCTTTTATTTCTACATACGTGACTTTACCGAAAGAACCAATGAGTATAATAATTCCTGCAGTCACGAAAGCTTCAATCCTAGTTGTGGATTCACTCTCCAACACACCGGTGGGCTGAAGTAGTAACTGTTTGGCGTTTTGTATACTTGACAAATCCCTTACTGTTTGGCCGTGTCGGGTGGTGGAGGGTTTCGATACATTGACACTTACGCGATCTAACCCAAAACCCTTAACTATGAGTAATATTGGTCGCGAAAGCCTGCTACGTGTTAAACTACGACAACAGAGGCTATCCGCTGAGTAATGTGGCCCTCCGGTGGAGTGTTTCGGAATAGCATCTTATTGCTGTGACGCAGCAACACTCATTGCCATGGCGGGATATTGGGCGGGATTGGTGGCACAGCGCTCTCACTCAGCGGAGTGCACGTACGTGCTACGGAGCCGGCAACCTAAGATCGATTCCTGATGACGAATAAAATCAGTGGCAATCGATATCTGAACCGGTCCTGCCCCTTCATCAACCTCCATGGTGAAGTATGGTCAAACAACCTCTAAGATCGCCATGGCAGGATGAAGCTTTCATCCTGCAGTGAATAGAAACAAACACAACTCGGAGCCAGGATGTCTCAAAAGCACGTGTTTGTTCTCTAATCAATGTGTTTGTTCTCTAATCAATGTGTTTGTTCTCTAATCAATGTGTTTGTTCTCTAATCAATGTGTTTGTTCTCTAATCGATGTGTTTGTTCTCTAATCGATGTGTTTGTTCTCTAATCGATGTGTTTGTTCTCTAATCAATGTGTTTGTTCTCTAATCAATGTGTTTGTTCTCTAATCAATGTGTTTGTTCTCTAATCAATGTGTTTGTTCTCTAATCAATGTGTTTGTTCTCTAATGGATGTGCTTGTTCTCTAATGGATGTGTTTGTTCTCTAATCGATGTGTTTGTTCTCTAATCGATGTGTTTGTTCTCTAATCAATGTGTTTGTTCTGTAATCAATGTGTTTGTTCTCTAATCAATGTGTTTGTTCTCTAATCAATGTGTTTGTTCTCTAATCAATGTGTTTGTTCTCTAATCAATGTGTTTGTTCTCTAATCAATGTGTTTGTTCTCTAATCGATGCGTTTGTTCTCTAATCGATGCGTTTGTTCTCTAATCGATGCGTTTGTTCTCTAATCAATGCGTTTGTTCTCTAATCAATGCGTTTGTTCTCTAATCAATGCGTTTGTTCTCTAATCAATGCGTTTGTTCTCTAATCAATGTGTTTGTTCTCTAATCAATGTGTTTGTTCTCTAATCAATGTGTTTGTTCTCTAATCAATGTGTTTGTTCTCTAATCAATGTGTTTGTTCTCTAATCAATGCGTTTGTTCTCTAATCGATGTGTTTGTTCTCTAATTGATGTGTTTGTTCTCTAATCAATGTGTTTGTTCTCTAATCAATGTCTTTGTTCTCTAATCAATGCGTTTGTTCTCTAATCGATGTGTTTGTTCTCTAATCAATGTGTTTGTTCTCTAATCAATGTGTTTGTTCTCTAATCAATGCGTTTGTTCTCTAATCAATGTGTTTGTTCTCTAATCAATGCGTTTGTTCTCTAATCAATGTGTTTGTTCTCTAATCAATGCGTTTGTTCTCTAATCAATGTGTTTGTTCTCTAATCAATGTGTTTGTTCTCTAATCAATGTGTTTGTTCTCTAATCAATGCGTTTGTTCTCTAATCAATGTGTTTGTTCTCTAATCAATGCGTTTGTTCTCTAATCAATGTGTTTGTTCTCTAATCAATGCGTTTGTTCTCTAATCAATGTGTTTGTTCTCTAATCAATGTGTTTGTTCTCTAATCAATGTGTTTGTTCTCTAATGAATGTGTTTGTTCTCTAATCAATGTGTTTGTTCTCTAATCAATGTGTTTGTTCTCTAATCAATGTGTTTGTTCTCTAATCAATGTGTTTGTTCTCTAATCGATGTGTTTGTTCTCTAATCAATGTGTTTGTTCTCTAATCAATGTGTTTGTTCTCTAATCAATGTGTTTGTTCTCTAATCAATATGTCTGTTCTCTAATCAATGTGTTTGTTCTCTAATCAATGCGTTTGTTCTCTAATCAATGCGTTTGTTCTCTAATCAATGTGTTTGTTCTCTAATCAATGCGTTTGTTCTCTAATCAATGCGTTTGTTCTCTAATCAATGCGTTTGTTCTCTAATCAATGTGTTTGTTCTCTAATCGATGTGTTTGTTCTCTAATCAATGCGTTTGTTCTCTAATCAATGCGTTTGTTCTCTAATCAATGCGTTTGTTCTCTAATCAATGCGTTTGTTCTCTAATCAATGCGTTTGTTCTCTAATCAATGCGTTTGTTCTCTAATCAATGCGTTTGTTCTCTAATCAATGCGTTTGTTCTCTAATCAATGTGTTTGTTCTCTAATCAATGCGTTTGTTCTCTAATCAATGTGTTTGTTCTCTAATCAATGCGTTTGTTCTCTAATCGATGTGTTTGTTCTCTAATCAATGTGTTTGTTCTCTAATCAATGTGTTTGTTCTCTAATCAATGCGTTTGTTCTCTAATCAATGTGTTTGTTCTCTAATCAATGTGTTTGTTCTCTAATCAATGTGTTTGTTCTCTATTCAATGTGTTTGTTCTCTAATCAATGTGTTCTGTCTCTCAGTGATAATTACAAAGCACGCGTCACTTTGTGCTTCTGTGCGCATTGCTCAGTTTCTGTTCCGTCTTTACTTTCGAGTGTCCTTGTCATGGATGGCTGTACGCACTTGTCGTAAACCCCTTTTCAGGTACATTGTCACGATTCCGTTCTTTCTCGCTCCTGGCCCCCCTTACATTGGAGCAAGCTCCCCTACACGTCAAACCATCAGCCTCACTGTCCATTGTCCAAATTTAGACTTTAAACTTTCGTGACTGCAGGAATTCATATTCTTGGTTCTTTCGGTAAAGTCACGTAGATAGAAAACTGAAATCAAAATTGAAAGCAAAAAATCCACGACGTTTCGATCGCAACACAAGCGTTCTTCTTCAGGTGGAAAGAAAATAGTTTAACACGTGGTCGGCTTTCACGTCCAATATCCACAAGAGAGGTTTGTTGGGGGGTTTAGATCGCGTAAATATAAATGCGTTGGTAAACCCGGCACCGCCCGACACAGACAATTCGTAAAGGGTTGTCACGTAAATAGAACATGCGTTACTAGTTTACTCTTAAACACACCAGTGTTCTGCACTCGTAACGAAGTGGCACGCTTTGTTTATGTGACAAACCCTTTACTCATTGGCTGTGTCGGGTGGTGGCGGGTTAAACGACACATTTATATTTACGCGATCCCACCCCCCAAATAAACCTCTATTATGTACAATTTTCGTCCTTACCCTAAAACACTCACTTATTATCCCTTGCTTATCCAAAACTCCTCTTCTCCTCCCTCTCCCTTTCACATCATTAACACCATCCCTCGTTCCAACTTCTCTCCCCATTTATCACGCCCACTCATCATTAACCACTGATTGTCACTCTCGTCATCGTTCATGGCACGCGTCATCATCATATCCATCACGCGCTGCAATCCTTCTCATCGACTCATCTCATCGCATCGCACTATTCTGCTGTACAAAGTGTTCATTCTTTGTTCTGCGTATTCGTCAATGTGCTATAAATCTAAAATTGGAAAGGTTGGATTTTTCAAAAGCATTGCGACGAGCTCGTTCTCATTATTTAACCATTTTGATCTAAATATGCCTCAGCCCTACTACTTTCAAGTGCTTCACATCTTATCGAATTCCTCCAGTCTAAATAAAAAAATCAGATTCCCATATTATGCAGTTCAGCATACAGCAATTGTGAGTAATGTCAACTCCAATATTGTAACTGTGTTCAAGGACTAGCGAACTTAGATTTTCACGTATCATTAAAAAAGCTCCGAAATAGTGGGCCAAGATTTTTTAATGGTTTTGCGACTGAATGTAACGCTTATTAAACTTTCTATCAGGAGGTAATCAAGGGTGCTGAATAAAAATATAAAACATTCGATTTTTGAAATCGAAAAAAATTGTAGTTGTTCATTCTTGACCCTGCCCACTCCCCCCCCCCGCCAAATAATAATTAGGGGTAAAACAACCTTGACCCTTCTAGATTTGAAGCTTTCGTGACTGCAAGGATTCATAACTTGACCCGTTTGTTTTTGAAATGGGTCTGTGGAAGTTTGTATTTGGAGGCTTTCAAGGATGTTTCATCGAATTTTTTTTTTTTTGAGATCCATATTCGTGTCGATTTTTTAAGAGCGTGACACTAAAGCCGCTATGAAGTGGGCAGAAGCCATCGGTTATTGTACTAATAGTTCTGCTCGGCTTGGCCAGTAAGTGCGGGCATGTTGTAATGTGCAATTAGCCCACGATAGTATTTCCTCGACGGCCGCTGATAAGAAACTTTTCTCGTGATGAGTTTGGAATGCATATTTGTGTATCGATTGCTAGCTGCATCATTAACGGAGAGAGATCGCTCTCATGGATTTTTGAATACTGTAATTATGTAATAGCCATGTTAACATCTTGGTTCTTTCGGTAAAGTCACGTAGAAGGGAAGTAATAAAATAATAAAAATAAAACATAATAAAATATTTTTATTATTAAAAATAAAACATAATAAAATATTTTTATTATTTTATTACTTCCCTTCTACGTGACTTTACCGAAAGAACCAAGAAGATGAATCCCTGCAGTCACGAAAGCTTTAAATCGAAATTTAGCCATGTTAACAGTTCGGGGACTGCGATTCGAGTACATTGTCTCGTTTAGAATTATTTCTCAATGTTTCCCTTCTCACGTGTATTTTGTAATCCCCAATAGCCTAAAATGTAAAATGAGTATTTGCATATGATTTGCACAAATTGCAAGTAATTGATTCCCGTGAGCACAGTTTTGCGCAGGTTGTGGGTTTTATTTTAAATAAATTAATCGATGCATTGTTTGGTGCAAACAATTTAATAGGGTTGCCATGATTTTGTTTGATTTTGAGCCCAGGACATTAACCATGCGAACAGTCATGTGGCTTTCAAAAAGTGAATATGACAATTACAAACTCAAACTATAGATGTAATATTAATACTTAATCATGTATATTCATCATAATAAGTCAAGGTCAATGAAGGCTTTGGCAAGCCACATGTATATTATTGGCACATGAGAGAGCAAACTTTAATTTAAGCCACTATGAAGTTGACCTGCGGTAATTATTTAAGTAGATGTTCACGTTCATTTCAAAGTAGGCGTCGTCCTAAAATGAAATTTGTGTTTACTTTAAAGAAATTAATTTTAAAAAATCATCTGAGAGGCCATTAAGGTCAACATTTTGGTCAATATTTTCCGTAGGCAATTCTAGAGACTGCAAAAAAATGTGACAATTAATACATCATTACCATCGATGGTTAGACTAACTGCATACAGTATAGATATTCAGGGAGATCATGCTGTCACCAGCCTCATGTATTATTCAGGAAGTCGATCCATTCTTGTGAAGTGCGCAGAGACAGCCATATATACACACACAGCACTCTCGACCAGCCAGGCAATATTTCACCCGTGTTTAACCTGTTCAGCTCCAACGTTCCGACAGAATGCACGCATGGCTCATGGTTGTTATACGTTTGTTCAACCAGCTGAGACCTCAAGAGGGCAGAACAGGTCTCATTTGAGAGTGACCTCGGTCACAAAAAATTGCAAACCACAAAATAAAAGAATATAATGTACAGCGATGAAGCAGATTGAGATCAGAGCAAACACGCGTGCGAAATCAGTACAGTACTCATGAAGCACGGGCACATAGTCTTTCATTTCCAAGGGATATTGGAACTCGTGCACGAACCTGCGTCGTGCGTTTTTATTTATATATACTTACTCTTTCGTTCTTTCGGTAAAGTCACGTAGGTATAAAATAAAATAAATAACGACGTTTCGGGCGCAACACAAGCGTCCGTCATCAGGTGAGAAAGCTTGGTCTGCTGTTAAGGCAGACTATTTTACAAAAGGTTTGAAATGGGTGTAGCTCAATGGTCATAAAGAAGTGGGCGGGGCTAGTAATGTTAATGTGAGAAATTAGCATGCAAATGTAGAATCGGAGAGTGGCCTCCACGAGGCAAGAGAGAGTGCAATCCAAAGGACAAGTGAGCATGAGAGTGCAATTATATACTGTTGGATGAGGGTCTCCCCCACGCCTTATAGGCTGTGTGTGATATAGCATTTGACTATACTTCACCACGCTGGTCAGTGCTGGTCGAAGGTGCTGGATATTGCCTCTGACGCTGTATTGAGCCCTTTACTTTGCACACGGTCGCCCGTCTGAGTAATATCAAGACTAAAACCTGCTTAGCTCGTCAGATTTTGATGAGATCGGGCAAATTTCTGCTCTGTTTTTTTTCTTCCAAAAATGCAAAATAACAATTTGTATCCATGTCACGAGCTGGTGCGTAAGACAAACATGGGCTCTCTTCCCTCAACCAAGGCAACTGATTTGTGTCTTCCATGTGCAGATGACCAAATCACCTGGGATGGTACCTGATCTCGTCAGATCTTGGAAGTTAAGCAGGTTGGAGCCTGTATTCATCTAGGATGGGCAACACCCATGCATAACAGGTGTTACAGGATGCAGGGCCACGTGGTGAGCAGCAGAGGGCAGTGCAGTGCAAAAGGCACAGTTGTATTGTACTTCAATGCTCCAACGGCTGAGTTTTTGAATTCACTAATTTTCAGTGATCAGCTTGGTAAAGTATATTCATAATCACCCTCATGACTTGTACGGTGTGGAGAGGACCTCATCCAGCAGTGGACTGTTAAAGGGCTGTACATATACATCCCTGTACATGCTCGATGTATTGCTAAATAATTATCCATCACATTCACATCTACAATATAACCCTGTCCTGCTTATATTCACACTTTTATTATTAGCTTTTTTGTAGAGACGGTATCTGGGAAGGACTCATATAGAACCTTAACTCCCCTCTGGCTTGCAGAATTCTACACATAATTCCCTGCACTAATTATAAATACATCCTATTCACACTCTATAAATACTCTTTGGTTCTTTCGGTAGATTCACGTTGGTGAAAAAATAAAAAATTAAAATAGAAATAATCTAATTAAATCACGACGTTTCGGAAGCAACACAAGCTTCCGTCATCAGGTGGGACAACCACAGTAAGAAACAAAAAAATACTGTAGTGGGCAAATTTGATTATTTCAATTTTTATTTTTATTCTTATTTTTTTATTTTTTCACCTCCGTGACTTTATCGAAAGAACCAAAGAGTATGGACCCTTGCAGTCACGACAACTTCAAATATACTCTGCAGATAGTCATGTGTCTTCCTATTTGAATAACGTGTTCAGATGTAGTTGCATTTAAAAAAAGTATCCGTCCAAATCATATTGGACTGTAAAAGATAAAGGTGCAGCCCTGAAAATGACCGTTCACTCCACTGCTGGAGGAATGGTCATCAGTAGAGTGAGCTGGTGGGTATTTTGCCTACTCTTCCACGCTGGCCGGATTTCCTGGAAGATTTGGGAGTACTTACACTTTACATCAACACACGCACCCTTATACTGCTGAGTGGACAAGAGGATGGGATGATTTAAGAAATGTCCACCAATGTATCAACTGCCGTGCTGGGCTATGAATCTGCACCCCATTGATTGCAAGTCGAGTGAGCGAACCAACAAGAGACCACAGCCAACGTCCCTTGCACGTGTCGACAAGTGCGTCGTGGCGGGCATTGATGGGCACCAGAAGGAGTTAAGCTTTCGCAGTGAGTTCAAGAGCCAGGCAGCCGGTACAGGGTCAAATGATAAAGAAAGCAGTGCCATGTCAATAGAGCACGGTCAGCCAGCCGCACAGGAAAGGACACACATTTGTGTGCTCTGCAGTGGACGTTACAGGAATACATTTTGCCATCACTCAAAGGCAGGGGGTGTTCGAGAACCTTGCCAGACTGTTTAACTGCCTTTGCCCGGAGATCGGATTTATGGCCTCTGGTTTGCAAGTTGTGGGCATAACTCGGCACAACAGTCGAATATTACTGCAGTATTACAGTACCATTGGTGTACGTCGTCCCTACTTTATACGGTGTCGATGTACGTTTAGGCATTTGCTCAAGGGGCGGCGATGCACAGGACACCGTCTCTTGGCGTTGTGCCCTTAATACAGGGCAGCAGCAGAAGCCATTCGTTTCATGTCATTGCCAAAGCTGCCTGGATGTTGATATGGGATAGGCACAGGTCCTTGTTTTATGTTGACTGCGTGCACGTCTGTAAAGTACAGCTGAGCACTTTGTTAATGCTCCCACATGCCACCAGATGATGGAAATTACTGTTTTCGCTCATTTTAAATTGAATTAACTACCGAGTGAATCGCAATGCAAACATACATATTCATGTGGTGCAATGTCCTTAGAATTGAATACATTAGTGTCTCGTGTGTGCGTGTGACGGCATTAGGTATGGATCATGCGACTTGCACCTGCAATTGTGATGCCTCTGTGCCTGGCAGAGTGTGAGGGATGGGCTGCTGCTGCTGTGTGTGGTGGTGTCTGTGAGTCTCATTATGAACGCAAATGTCCACAGGATTGACTACATTAGTGTCTCCTTCTCTATCTCGTCACATGGATGGCGCGAGTCGTCCTTGTCACGGTGATGGTGTCCGTAATGGATGGTGTGCTGCTGCGTATGATGGAATCTGCGAAGCTAATTAAGAAGAAGTATCGATACAATTGGCAATGATATATCTTGCCTGTGTGGTGGCATTATCTATGGATTGGATGACTTCACCCTGTAAAGGTGATGGCGCCTGTAGCAATGTAATGGATGGTGCGTTGCTGCGTGTGGCAGTCTGTCCTTTTGCATTTGTGAGACGCTGCTGCTGCTGTTGTTGTGGCATATGAAGGTCGTATCCTAAGAGGGTCACGGCTGGATGACACGACGGAGATGATGCTGCAAGAGGACATGGGAAGAGCGGACGATGGAATCGGTAAAGGAATGGGCTGGTGAACATTTGGATTGAACTCTCCAGGTTGAGACGAACGTTCTCGAAAACGCGTCCAGTGGGACTTTGAGCGATCCATTGAGCTGGCGAGCAACGTGGATCGCTAACGTCGCAGGAGATGGCGACGGACTGGGGAGGCCCTCATCCAGCAGTGGATATATCGCGCCTGCTGATGATTGTAGCGGCCTCTAGCGGCTGTAAGGGCCACATTGGTCAGCATCATCAGCCATGGTCCACAGAACCACTGCGTGCCACGAATAAAACAAAAACATTTATTATTTTAAACCATATTGGATGCGTGTATTGTTGAGTTTATGAATCAATATTAATCCGGTTATCGGTTTACCTCAAGTAACCCCCTCTCACATTCTCCCTCCTCCACATTTCTCCCTCCTCCACATTCCCCCCTCCACCCCCACCTCCACCCCCACCTTCACCCCCTCCACCCCCACCTCCACCCCCACCTTCACCCCCTCCACCCCCACCTCCATCCCCGCTTTTCCCCCTCCACCCCCTCCTTCACCCCCTCCACCCCCACCATCTCCCCCTCCACCCCCTCCACCCCCACCTTCACCCCCTCCACCCCCACATTCCCCCCCTCCACCCCCACCATCTCCACCCCTCCACCCCCACCATCTCCACCCCCACCTTCACCCCCTCCACGCCCACCTTCCCCCCCTCCACCTCCACCTTCACCCCTTCCACCTCCACCCCCTCCACCCCCACCATCCCCCCCTCCACCCCCTCCACCCCCACCTTCACCCCCTCCACCCCCACATTCCCCCCCTCCACCCCCACCATCTCCACCCCTCCACCCCCACCATCTCCACCCCCACCTTCACCCCCTCCACGCCCACCTTCCCCCCCTCCACCTCCACCTTCACCCCTTCCACCTCCACCCCCTCCACCCCCACCATCCCCCCCTCCACCCCCACCATCCCCCCCTCCACCTTCACCCCTTCCACCTCCACCCCCTCCACCCCCACCATCCCCCCCTCCACCCCGGCCTTCCCCCCCACCTCCACCCCCTCCACCCCCACCATCACTCCCTACACCCCCACCTCCCCCCTCCCCTCACCCCCCCCCCCCCACGTTAACCCCTCCCCTCCTGCCCCCTGAACACCCAACCAATGAGAAGGCGCGTTGGACGTCGCGTGACCAAAAAGGACATTTGCTGTGGCGTCGTTGCTATAAACTCCCGCGTTGCGAAATTGGTAAATATTTTGCTTGTAAAGTATATACATACACACCCTTACCAGAATCGTCGCAATTATGAAATCACCCGCGTTTTTCAGGTGTTTTATTTTAAATCTTCGCGGCCGCACACTGTGTTGGGAGAGGGGTGGGGGGGTGTTGAGTCGTCGTGCGGTCTGGACCAGAGAGGGCTTTCAGGCCACGGCCTCGGAATTTTAAATGATCCAGCCACCCTTATTATCTATCCCTCGTTATCGCTGTCGCCAAGCACTATAGCGTTGCTAACGCGCTCCGTAAGCGGAATGAGCCCGGTGTAAGAACGTTTAAATATACTACAAAATTAATATTTGTTGGTAAAAAAATCAACTTTTCGAGGTTGGCGTTTGAGAAGGCCCCCATTTTCTAGGCTTCATGGGTTTTTGAGCCATTTTTGTTAATCTACAATTTTGAATTACACGTCTACTCCAGTTTTTTTACCGCAACTATACAAGGCTTTTCCCACCGTGAAGCGAACAAATCCCATCGTGTGCTCGGCGAACAAATCCAGTGCTCCATCCAGCAGTGGAATCGCCGTGGTCGATGACAAATGGTTCGCTGTACAAGAGGTTCATTAACGTGGCCATAGAATACAATGAAGACGTCCTTTTTAGTGAAATAAAATGTCATCTTACCAAATATTCTAAACGTTTAGAAAAATTTTTTTTAAAAATACTAAAAAAAAACGCTTTAATGAAATGTACTGTCCGAGCTGCCCCTCCCCTGCCCCCATCGCCCCTGGGCGTGGCTCCCCGAGGCTTGCCGTGACGTCAGGGGCCACGTGGTGATTTACAGGCAATGTTGAGTTGAGCGTGGACAATTAGAGCCGTTTAATAGATTGTTTTAAAATATATTTGTTTTTAATGATAGAATATAGTATTGTCATCAGCATAGCATACCTATACCAAGTTTGCAGTCGATACGACATTGGGAAGACGGTTGAAATTGAGTTACAAGATTTGAGGATACGACGACAAATAAAAGCGTGTAAAATGTAAAAAATATATATTTTAATTTTTAATGATAAAATATAGTCTTGTCATCAGTATGACATACGTATACCAAGTTTGCAGTCGATATCACATTGGGAAGTGTGTAAAAATTGAGTTACAATATTTTTCTCTTTTTCATCTTCTTGTTTTTTTCGGTAAAGTCACATAGAAGGGAAGTAATAAAATAATAAAAATAAAACATAATAAAATAATTCTCACGACGTTTCGGCCACAACGCAAGCAGCCATCCTCAGGTCAAAACCAGGTCTGTCGAGGCGACAGCGTCTGAATATTTTTTTAAGGATACGACAACAGACGGAGTGAGTTAAATAATAAAAGCGTGTAATCACAATCGGCCAGGGTTATCGATGATGATTTGTTATTGAATAAACACTTTACATGCTGGTTTTTAAAATTATACAAAATTAAGTACATTTTAAACAATACATATGTTTGGTTTCATATACTGTACAGTACTGTCCCTGTGACTACATCGCCCGGAATTACCCAGCTCGTAGAAGCCACGCAGGTTGAACGTGGATCGTGATTTGTTGAAAAACAGGAGCTACAGGCTGCTGCGAGGCTGCGTTGTGGGAAGCCCCAGAGGACATTGATGAACAATCTTGTTACTGTGTTATGCTGTGCTGAACTTCTACCCACACTGACCGGCGTGGTGAAGTATGCCGTTTTACACCTGATGAGGGGGGCTTGTGTTGCCTCCGAAACGTCGTGATTTATCTTCTTGGTTCTTATTTTATTATTTCCCTTCTACGTGACTTTACCGAAAGAACCAAGAAGATGAATCCCTGCAGTCACGAAAGCTTTAAATTGTGATTTAATTTAGTTGTTTTCATTTATTTTATTGTTTCACCTACGTGACTTTACCGAAAGAACCAAAGAGTATGAATCCTTGCAGTCACGAAAGCTTCAAATCCAGAATATGGTCACATAAACCCATGCGGCGTGGGTAGGCCCTCATGCCGCAGCAGTGAATCCACAAAAGGGCTTCGCGTATATTACATTACTAATTATAATGTATCAGTCTACAGCGGTGTGTTTTTAAATAAAAGACTATTCGTAATTCGTGTTTATCAGGCGACGCTTGCTGGCCATTCTGCCAATGTGAAAAGTGATTCAAGCCTCGCAACAATAGATTACACTTGGCTTATTATGCTTGGATAAATAAGATTCAGTTTAACACGTCGGCTGTGGCGACCAATATAAAGGTCATTGGGTTTGATCGCGTAAGTATAAATGCGTCGAAACCCTCCACCACCCGACACAGCCAATTAGTAAGGGATTTGTCATGTAAACAAAACGTCAAATAGTTACTACTTAAGCCCACCGGTGTGTTGGAGAGTAAATCCACAACATTTACAATTCGAGAAAATGTCCCCTAACCAATATTTTAGTTTGCATTTTAGGAGCGGAGTGCTTGTTGTGGCATTCAAAATTTCTGGCATTTATGTAAACTGCAGACTACATAAAAATACCACCTGTGCATTTTGGTGATATGATGTCCACAGATGTTCATCTGGACAATATGTGAAAAATAGCTTTATAGCTCATCCGATTCCTCCAGTATGAAATATTCGGATGTCCACCCAATACTTATGGTTGTGTACGCAGGTCTACTGTGATCCATTCATGTTTGTACTTTAAAACGCCTGTGGTGTTTGAAGGTTATTGTATTATTAGTACTGCAGTTGAATTTCACGTGTTGCACGCCATGTCCACCTTCTTAGTGTTCTCCATACTGCAGTTTTTTAGGGGATTATATTCACGTATTCATTGTGTACATCTCTTTTAATGTTATCGTTGCACCTGTATGTACATCCTTACTAACAGACATATACTGTAATGATATCTAATACATTAATATGTATTTCCCCCCAGCTATTTTTAGACTAAGAATATTGCATATTTTAAATCGGTGTTAAAAGCAGCAGTATTTGCCAGATTAATTGTTTATTGAGATTCTAAAGCACAAATACCTAATCTGTTTATATATAAGAATATTTTATTGCAACTTCGATAGTTTGCAGAATAATATGTATTATTGTTCAAGGTGTTGCATTACAATGCAGATTTTGGTGTACTCACACTTGCATTAATACATCTGCAAGATGCATGGGTGTGGCATTAACATTTGCATTCGTAATAGTATCTGCACAGTTGTTTTCCCGAACATGGGGTGAAACAAACTCTTAAAAGTATAGAATAAGGTGGCACGAAATCGAATCAGTTTTACGAATACACAAAGGGCAATATCTGATCAACTGCCTCTGCAGAAAAAAGGAAAAAAAGCTCAAGACAGCAAATGCTACGTGTAGGACCATACCATTATATTCAGGGGGAGTCGCACAACATCAATACAATACACTTATTTTATAAATGAAAGCCGGCACAAATTGTAACACGTGTATACAAATTGTAAGCTAAATAGCTTATAATGAATAGTGGTGGAAGATGTTGATTTGGTATTTTTGTAATGACCTTGTGATGGTTTGCTTCTGATGGTTTCTCCCCCACTGCAGTGTATCAGCCCAGTGGTGCTGAGTCAGTGTCTGAATAAAGACAGGCATTCCTTACTGCAGTGTTGAGAACTCTCAGCCTTCATCCCACCGTTATCCGCCATGGCTACCATTTCCAAGACCGCAGGTAAGATTCAACAGAGATAGGAGCGGCTCCTTAGCATTGTGTTGTCTCCAACCAAGCTGCTATTCTACATCATATCACGAGATTACATCGGGCTTTTGTTGAAAACCTTTACATTTTTAGATGGTTTTAAAAATGATGGTACCTTAATTGTTAACAAAATACAGTCGGGATAATATTAAGCGCGTGAGGAAAAAAAACGAATAGCGTACCGGGGATATGGGGTGTTTTGTCGGAATGAAATGCCTGATGCGTGCGCTGCAGTCAGCACCATGGACAGCAGCTTCCTCTCATTGGGGCTGCTGCCACACCCTGAGCAGAGAGCGATGCCAAGCGCAGTCGCATGTGTGAAAGCGATTGCAATTCATACCGAATTGTGTAACCCTTGAAACTAGAAAACCCCCCGTTATGCTTTTAGATGCATAAATTGTATAATTGTGAGTGTTAAACTACGTTGCAAGAGATGTAATCGTCGGTACGGTGTAATTGCTATGTATCGGTTCTTTTAATGGTGCAGGAGCTCGGCTTCGTAAAACGGTTTTGGTACCTTATTGAAAATGTTTCGCGATTAAAATGTATTTGCTCGGGTGAATCGGGGGTATAAACAACGCATTGTCTGATTATGCTGTTTAATTGCCACCGCAATGGCACGAGAGCGGCCACATGCGTTACACACGCGACATTTCCCATATATACTGTATAGATTAATGGTTAATACTCTTCCATGCTGCTGCCTTAAATGGTAACTGATCGACAATTTTACCTACGCAATGCTTTTTTATGTGTATAGATACAGTCGATGTATATTTGTAGTGATTGTTTACCAAATGTGTCTAAAATATCCAAAGAGATTTATAGAATATTATTTTTCTGAGGAAATATATAATTGACTTTGAATGTAATAGATTTAAAAAAATGACCGATTTCGCGAGGCTGTGGTATTATTAGCCTCGATAGTGTGTGCAGTATCATTTCTAAGGTGTTAAAATGCAGTTCATGGTAACGATTGTCATGATTGAATTCGTAAAAGCTGTCGTGATTTCATTGTCACATGCTGGGCGTGGTCTCCCATTGCAGGTCTCTTACAAATCTGGGCCCCCCCCCTACAACCTTCCCTTATCTATTCCTACTGCACATCTACAGAGTCGATAGTGTATATTGTGTACTTGCTTGTGATATCCTTAACACCTCCGTCTCTTGCTTCCTCTTCGTCTAGCTTACAAGGACAAAATGAAGGAACTTTCCATGCTTTCGGTTCTGTGTTCTTGTTTTTACTCTGAACCTCGCCCGGGGTCTGTATATAAATATGGTGGTCAGTAACAATTCCAAACTTCATACATTCTTGTGTGCATGCTGTTTGCATGTTTCTGCGAGTAATGTGTTGTCCTTTTCATATTTTATAAACACATCTCCAAGAGATTGCTCTGAGTATATGTTTGGAGATATCATTGCATGTGGCCTTTGGCGCATACAGCGAGTTTTAGTTGATTTGCTGTTCTAAAAATGGCTTAATATGTTAAACAGCTGTAATCATTTTTTGGCTGAAGATTTGGTATTTCATAATACAGTACTGCACCACCCTAGATGAAATACATTAGTCCCATTGAAGGGTAAATTGATTTGGAAGGATGCTGCTTGACATGTTTTATTGGTGAGGTCCCTGTAATGCCATAACTGACCCCTATCTGCTTCTGTGAACCAAAATTATTTCCACGAAATCTATAGGACCGGAGACATTTTTGTTTTCTGGCGATTTACACGAGACCTGTACAGTCAACATGAGCCTGCATGAGTCTGCACGTACTGTAATTGAAATGTGCACGATTGCATTTACTCCCAAATACCAACAGCAGAGATTGGTTTTAAATGCGTACAGCGATAAAGCTGCTTAACATTCAGCTGAGGCTGTTTATTGCTGACATGGATATGCTGCATATCACAACATCAATGCTAGATCTACAAACATAGGATAAATATGAGCAGATGTAATTATTGCCATAACCACCCCAAAACATATTTAGTCGAATTGCAGTCATGGATTGAATTACAAGTGCAGCTAATGTAAGTTTCATGCATACTCTTCGTATTGTAATGCATGGATTAACTTATTGTTCATTTGACAATCGACTGTGAGTCCTTTTTGATTTTGAAATCGTGTTTCTGTTCCGTTTCTGAATGTTGAATATGCTTATTTTCGTGGCTGTATAAAAGAAAATCATCATTTTTACATGTACATTCACTATATTCCAGCAAATTGGATGTGCGTATTCATGCTAACATTTAACTTCAACTGCCTGCAGACATGGAGGTGAAGGAGCTGAGCAAGAGAGCTTCGGGCCATGCTTTTGAAGTCATCCTGAAACCTCCGTCCGCTAGCAATGCGGAAATCCCACTGTCTCCGCCAAGAAAGAAGGATCTTTCTCTGGAGGAGATCCTCAAGAAGTTGGAGGCTGCTGAAGAGAGAAGGAAGGTAAGGCCTCACGAACAAATTAGATATGACGGGAACGAAGGACATGTTTTTAACCTTTGGAGGGGTTGGAAACATTCCCAAGTTGCCCTTTAACCCGGTGGCACATGAGACTAGCAGAGAACATTCACATAAACAGTAAATATTCTTGGTTCTTTCGGTAACGTCACGTAGAAGGGAAATAATAAAAATAAAACCATAAAATTCTCACGACGTTTCTACGTGACGTTACCGAAAGAACCAAGAATATGAATCCCTGCAGTCACGAAAGCTTTACATCCAAAAATAAACAGTGAATGCAGTGTGGTTCCTAGGGTTTCAACCGAACCGTAGACGATGCATACTTTGTGGTGGAATATCATGATTACAAGACCGTTGGATGTTACAGTAAATACCCGATATGGAAGTGAACTATAATTTTGTAAACCCATGACAGCTCAGATTTGTTTTTTGATCTCTTAATTTGATTCATCTCACATCCATCAGATATTTTGAGTTTTGGTTGTCCAAGCTCTCGCTGAGCTTTGTTTTTGTAAGATTTTTTGACGTTCAAGAAAAAATATGATCATAGAAGGATTAATACTTGGTTGATATGCAGTAATGGTATATATTGACAGGGCAGTCTTGATATGAACAAAAAATCTATGCTACAATGGCCGTGGATCCGAGCAATATCTTAAAATGCATTTGACTAGTAGTACAGCAACAATATAACCCCCCGTCACAGAACTCTAGACCCATTAAAGCACTGGGCACGCTCGGAATGCCGACGACACCGGAGATCGATCAATGGGCACAAACAATTTGTGTGCGCAGTCGCAGGAGGCCCAGGTGCTGAAGCAGCTGGCCGAGAAGCGCGAGCACGAGCGGGAGGTGCAGCAGAAGGTGATGGAGGAGAACAACAACTTCAGCAAGATGGCCGAGGAGAAGCTGTCCCAGAAGATGGAGGTGACCAAGGAGAAACGGGAAGCCCAAATAGCCGCACTCATGCAGCGGCTGAAGGAGAAGGTGAATGCACCACCACAGCCCTGGGCAGCCCGGCCACGTCCATCACCATCGCAGTGCTCCATTGCAACCCAATATAGATCTCTGTTCTTCCAGTTGCTGTGACCGGTAGCCCCTCAATGTCGTTGATAGCATTTGCCAAAAATGTCAGCTGGCTTTGGGGTAATTTTTATTTGCAAAAATGGGCTTTGACTTATTTATGTTGGTTGGTGCAAGCTTGGAATGATAGATTCAGAGCAGAGATTTGTTAAAATCGCACCCGTCACAGAGCTGGGACTGTCCAGGCAACAAGACTCAGGTGGGGTGCAGTTTTTATTAATAATAGAATGATATACATTCCTTCGTCAGTCCACTGCTGTGTAAAGGCCTATCCTTGCTGTGTTAGACATTGAGGTTGTTCGACCATACTTCACCACCCTGGTCAATGCAGGTTAGTGAAGGGGGGGGGTGCACTCAGTACCAGTTTGGATATCACTCACCACTGATGGTCGCTGTGGAGTGGAAACAAACCCAAGCTAGCCCGGTTCATAGTGCAGTGTTTTAACCATCACTTTTTCAATGTAGCCAACTGAAATGACACATCTTTGCCTGAAAATGTGTTTCTGGTTGTGTGATGTGCAGGAGAAGCATGCTGCGGAGGTTCGCAAAAACAAGGAGCTGAAGGATGAGCTGGAGGGATAAAGAGCAAGTCCATCTGTATTCTGTGCTGAATGGATCTGGATACAGTGACATACACGCTTCTTTAATGTGAACAGCATTTTATCATTGGGCTTTTGGGTGGTTTCCATGAAAGGTTTGTGAATTTTGAGTTACATGTTAAAATTGCCAAACATCTGCATATATTGTTGCCTCACTGAATAGGGTTTGACAATAAACTTGAAAAAAATAGTAATGTTATTGCCTGCTATTTGAGCCTGTTGTTAATGTACAAGTAAAAGTTATGTATTTCCTCACTTGTGTTGGTATTTGTTATTTGTACTATTTTGTTTGGTTTTATGTAGTTGTTTATTTTGCTACAATCTCCAGATAATAACCACATTCCTGATCAGAAGCTTACCTGTCTGCCAAAATAACAGGGTGGTGCAATACAGCTCAAAATAGTTCTATAGCTTACATTGTAATAATTTGGTGGTAGTGTAGCTGGTTGGCAAGGCCACAATTAGCATTGAATGGGTAATGCACATTACAACACTTGTAATGTTCTAAGCGCCGTAAGGTTAACGGAGAATTAACTACAAAACAACACTTTTTTGGTGAACCAAGTAATATTGTTTTGAGCTGTAGGTAACCTTAACTGGTGTCACCTGAAGTTACTTGCATGTTGCAGAAAGGATACATACTTTTGAGAGCAGTATTTTTTGCGCTGCACAGTTGGTTCCAAAGCTATGTGAAACTAAATGTGAAATCGAGCATTGTACACAAATTTGTGTACAGGTTCCAATTGTTACTATATTGGCTTAATTGTTAAGGCACTTACATGTAATTTAACTGGTTGTGCAGTATAAAATATGTTTTGCTACAAGTAATAATAGCTTAACCTAGAAGTGCACAGTTGTGGCTTTCTGAATGTTAGAATGGCATATGTAAATGTCCTTGTATGTTGCCTTCTATGCAGTACATTTAAGTACTAGTTGTTGCCATAAAGGCCACATTCGCCATCATTCATTTGTTTAAATAAAGTTTTGAACTTGATTTCTCTTGTCTGAGTTTTCTTTTCACTTGTACAATTGATTTGTTTTTTTCGTTGTAAGATTTTATGACCTAAACTGCACCTACCGCTCAATGTAATAGTCAAGTGTTTGCAAATTATTGGCAATCTAACAGGTTATGTTATATTTGTATATACACCATGCACTGTGATAATGGTTTTTCAGTAATTATTTCCTAGATGTAATAATAGCATTACATTCTTGTTATCAGACAGAAGGCGTGAGCACTAATTCGCAAAATGTCGCTCTGCGTTGAGCTGGGGAGAATATTGGCATAGATTGCATTGCTCATTGCTCCCACTGGTGACCAACGTGTATTGCAAACATTTTAATGAACAACAGAGGTGCAATAAAGCACTTCCGTTGCGAGAGCGGTTCAACACTGCCGCAAATTTCTGTCAGGTTTGACTCTCCCGAAGGCAATGCGTGGCAATAAAGTGGTGATCACGTAATGGCATTCCCCCCCACCCGCGTTATGAATTGAGAACATTGCTGTTCGTTAGCTGTCAGCTCTGTGCTGCACTGCAGTGCTTGCTGTTTTTGCCTCGACTGACCTTTTTTTTTCGACAGCAGTGATTGTGCAAAGCTCGCGATCAAGGATGTATCCATCTGTTGCAATGGAGGTCACCATATGCCACATACGCTAAAGCAAAAATGTCACCTGCACATTGTATTTGTCTCACCTCGTAGCTGTTTGTAGGATGATTTATTGAAGGCCTGGAAAATGCTATTAAGCATAAAAAAAAAGTTTGTTATTTTTAACAAAAATATTTTATTAGACTTTTGCTGCACACAAGAACAAAGGCCTGCGGCATAACGTTAGGTGGGGGGGGGGGGGGGGTGATCACGTTTCTTAATTACATAAAAATACTCATTCAAATATTACATTAATTTGCAGGGCAGCGCCCTGTGTACACTGGTATTCAATTCTGATGTAATTATTTTGTCAGTGTGTATTTTTCAGGGTCTGTCAACAGATAGGTCTTGGGACCTTGCAACCTGTGTTCAGACATTTTCAATACTGTCACTTGCTGCTGACCTGCTCCTACTGGGCCATCTGTAAAAAGAGATGTTTTGCTAATCGGATTACTCCGATCTAAATAAACATGCAGATTCTGATCCACTTGCAGAATTGCATACATACGTTTTTATTTAAAAAATATAAAGCATTTTTTTTGTATACATAAAGATGGGGCTTTATAACCTTTATGCTAAAATGCTATATGGGTTTTACTTTTCACGAAAGTCTCGTCGTTTTGACATGCCTGGACCTAAAATACTGCTGCAGCCTCTTAAAAGGGCTCATATGATGGCCACTAATGGAGCCGCCTGATTTACCACTGCGCCTATGGGAAGATAATCCGAGCTGGCAATTGGGAATTCGTCTGGGAGGTCATCCCTAAATTTGCCGGGACATGATTGACGGCTAGCGATTAAGACGCGGTTTATGGTAATGTTGATAGCAAATTAATATAAATTGTGCTGGTGCCCTTTAATGCTTGCCGGCAAAGTTCCTAAATTGTAAGCTTCTAGCTCAAGATGGGCCGGTGCGAAAACGCAGTTTTAAGTTATGCACAAAGAGCTGAGCTCGGACGAAACGGAGACCACACATGGCTCTGGGAAACCTTTTCGCTCGCCCATTCCAAACCAGCCGTGCGCAGACGCAGAGTTTCTTCGATATTATCCAGGGAGCTCTGCGGGCTATATTTTAACCTCCTCAGCCGCGCGCCACCATACAAGGCCGTGAAAGTATTCGCATGCCCGAGATGCGACCCAGAGGTATTACAGTGTTTATTATTACTACTACTACTATCACTGCTGCCTCTACAGCCCTCTTTGCCTGTGCCAGCTTGGAGTGCATGTCTACCGGCCAACCAACCGTTCGTAGGCACACCCCACCCACCTGTCACCACTAGCACAATCAGCAGCACCACGACCACTCCATCCCATCGCAGCACCATCGCCCTTGCCCTTCAACTGCTGAGACCTAACGCGCGTCTGCTCGGGTGCCACAACCACCATCGCAGAGTCCTGGACCGCGGGCTGCTCTTCGCGTCCGGTGAGTTTCACGCTCGAGCATTCGCGTGCACCCAACAAGGCGAAGTTTGGTCGGGCAAGGCAAAGCGACCTCCGGCCCAAGCGCACGCGTGTTGAAGTTCGATCGCACGGCACGTAACCGACCGGCCTAAATCGGAGGGGAGAGGACAACGATTTAAACACAACTGAGCATTGGGGCGCTGCTCGTCGCACGTTAACAGCCCTGAGTCGGTGGTGGAAATGCCCCGTTCCTGTGCCAGGGGCGAGTCTATCCATAGGATAACCGCAGTTGACTTCCCCACAAAGTGGGGAATAATTTTATCTATCACAGAGAGATGATGGGTTGTCAATCCACCCCCTCGACCAGGTCTTGAACTCGCAACCTTTCCGATTGCGAGCTGCTCGCTCTCACGCTGAGCCACTCGGCCGCTCTCGGCACGTTCGGAGTGGTTGCTGATGGCTGGGGTCAAGGTGTGAGTCGTGGACCTGTTGCACATCAACACAGACAAAGCTGTACGCTTCGCAAAACGTGATAGTTGTCACTGTCAACGATAACGTTGCCTTATAAAGCTAAGCGGGTAATTACAATAATACGTCTTGAAACTGTTTTTCATACATTGATTGGTTCATCAGCGGGAAATTTCAGTGTCAATATTTCCTGAAGAAGGCTAGTCGGCCGAAACGACGACCTAGTCATTTCATGTGACTATAAAAAACCCCATCTATTTTTACTTCTAATCAATCCGTGATGTAAAAGGTAACTCAAGCAGCAAATTAGGAATATTATAAAACTGCAAATTGTAGACGGCACACATTTACTACATGTGTATTGGTAGCATGACTGTTTTTGTCCAATTGCTCATATAATTCATGTAGCGTACATAGACGTTACATAATAGCAAACGCATGTGGACGATTCAATAACATTCGTGTTAACAATGATCATGTTAGTATTAGCACCTATAAAATGAGAGACTTGCTAATCAGTCTGTTGTGTGTGTATTTGACATCCTATGTAACAACAGACTTAAAAAAGTGCATTGATGTAAAACGCGAATGCGTCATTGCAGGGTGATAAAAGGGATTTCATATTAATAATGAGTCTGGGGGCTGTTCAGAGTCTGTTTCCAAACCTTTAACGAGTTTGCATCGGCATGAAATCTTCGTATATCCTGTCGACGGTGATGTTACCTGTCGTGCCGATGTTTACCTCCAAGACTTAGGATTTCAGATTTAAATACAGCACACTGTTGTTGTGTGCATCGAGTCGTATCGGATACAGTATTCGTTTGTATGAAAGTTAAGTGTTAGTTTGTATACATAGGTATTTGGGTATTTTAAGATATCTGAAAATAGCTTAAGTAGTATTCGTCAGCGTATTGGAATTGTCTACAATACAGCAGCAGTCCAAGTCTTTTGCCAGAAGTATCAAAATAGAATCGTTGCTCAATGCTTAATTAGAGTTATGTTGTCTTCCAACTATCCCTATGGACGATTCTATATGTGGCACTGTGTTGGATTGACAAACTACAATAGGATAGTATTATATTTCTTTGAATAATTGTTACATTTGAGAACTTTAAAACGGTCATTACACTTTGCCATTTTTTTTAACCTTATCCATTCGCGGGTATGCGGATGACGGCGTAAACGAACCGCGCATCGAGTCATTAATTGATCGAGATTCTAAATGCTCGCGGTACAATGCATCAATTCAGCTGCGTAAGAATCGATAACGTTGTTAATGGTAAGCCGATTATTTACATTGAGGCGGGATGGCGCACATAACCGTAACAAACGAGACGGACACAAACGCGGCGAAATCATCTACCCTTGAATTGAACCTTGGCCGCAACTCGTGACGAATCAGTTAAATTGTCACATCGCAAATGCTCCCACCAATCGCGCATCTTCGCGTGCAAGAGAGTAATTGTCCGATATTAATTGTATGTGATGAGTTTTTTTTTGTGCGGCGGGGGTGGAAATTGAAATTCAGCCCTACATGGAATGCAATCGGCAGGCTTAATCAATAGTGCGTCAAAGTTATCCGAGCATAATTAACCTGTAATATGGCACTTTATTTATTTAATTAGATGTCTTTGTTCATAAAACAAAGACCTGTGGTTGTCATTAGGGTGCGTCAGGTGGTTACGTAATTAGTAATGCATGTTGAGACAATTGACCCGAGGAGCGCACTAATTAATGGGATTAATCGTGAGAAGGGCGAGGGATACCCGACCCCTGGTGTTAAGTGACGCATTGATGGGGCCGCCTGAGTGAGTGTTCATCTCTCGCAGGATTCATTAGGTGATGACGTGAATGGGATTAGCTTGACTAGGAGGCGGTGTGAATAGGCGATTGGCCACGTCAGCACAGGGATCGGGCCTCGTAGCTGCCAACTCACCTGGGCAGAGTTGTCAGCGGTCCCTATTTAAAAATAAAAATGTGACGATGCCCCCTAATGAAATACATCCCGCATGCATTTTGCTGAATACATATTTACTGTGGCTCAAATGCAATTCCCCTGATGGCCCCGAGTCTTATTTTTAGATACATTCCAAATGACGTAGCAACATGCAATGGTTGGGGTGGAGTGGTGGCGCAGTGGTTAGCACACTGCGCGATGAACCTTTTGTTTGAGTCTTTATGAGTGGCGAGTGATATCGCAACTGGTCCACCAAGCTCTCCCCCGCCCCCCGCCCCCCTTGCCTTTACCAACCTCGACTGAACCAGCGTGGTGAAGTATGGTCAAACAACCCTCATATACAACACGGCATGGGGTAGCCTTCCTCGAGCAGTGGATTACCTCGGGCTTTCAATGATCGTTATACCGCATGAACTAATGGTTACGTGAAACACCAGTGAGGAGTAGTGGTCGGATGATTATACTACCGACGGTCTGCAGTAGCTGTCACAAATCCCGCACATTTATGGGAAAGCAAAAAGAGAGCGCAACCAAAGTCAAGTTGGGTTATGTTGGAACTCTACAATAGTTGTTGGTCCATTTGTTGACACGGCAGTAATTCTATCAAGGATGCACAGTGCGGATAATGGGCTTTCAAAACAACCTTCAACATGCTTCCTCCATCCCCAGCCTCTCGGGACCGATTTAATGTCCGTAAATCGATAAATGCGTGTAGTGCACGTTTTTTTTCTGACTTGTGAAAACATACCACCTGATTTACATGTGCATGGGGAGGACAGGATACAGAGAGTGGAGTCTGTCGTGTTGTATTGGTGGTTCCAGAGACCACGGTGGTTTGAGTGTTATGTTAGGTGCTCCTTTATGATACAAATGTATATGCGGTGGCCTTTTGGCTCAGAGGTCAGAGCACTGGGCCGGTGACCAGGCACCACTGACATCCTGCGTTTGAATTCAGGCAGTCACTCGATAAACCAAGTTGTCAACACACCGTGAGTCAATGATGTAAGTCTGGGCACAAGTGACATCGCACATTTGGATAATCACTGAACTTGACCAAATTTCAGCTACGGGAATAACAAATACGGGTTTTAATGTTATATGACATTAAACATTTCTGTAGAAGGGTGCGTGGGAAAGTGCACCCCCTATAGAGGTTAAATGAAGGAATCTCAGAAGTAGTTATTTAGCGATAGTGCTATTTAAAACGCGCAACAATATTTCACGGACATAAATGACCGTGGGATGTTTTCTAAGAATACATGTGGTGATGCGCACGCCTACGATAGTTTTTCGAATGAATGCTTCGCCTCATGATACGACACTGGCAGAACATTTAGAATAATACTTGGGAAAATACGAGGATTTATTTTAATTCGCTAATTTATTGCAGTTGAAATGTTGCACTTACTAATTATTGTATTGTCTGTAATTAACTCAAGATGCCACAACACATTCTCAAGGAAAGTTGAGTGCGTTTGCAGATTTCTATCGATTTTTACTCACGGTTTGGCTTCCCGAAATATTCCGCATTACGGTAAATGTTGATGGCTTACGTTAGCACCATTGGATATTGTCTTTCCAAAACACATGTTTTCTCAGTAGAGCACTTTGGAACCTGAGAAATAGCAATCTGGATCCACTTTGTTCTCTTCTTCAGTGGTCCTTAGCTAAACAGCTTCAACTTATGTTTTAAAACATTAATAATCATGCTTAAGAGTCACATCTATCATACATTGTGGACGTGATCGATCTCAAGAACACCCCTTTCTTCAAAGAAGGCGTCCCATCCACTTAAATGACTGCAGGTGTATTCTTGAAATCTATTCATTTCAATTTGTAATATTATACACACTATGAACGACAATTAGATTACCCACAACAAATGGCAATGATCTATAAATTGCAATGTTATTTAGTTGCAGTGCCTGGCCTATGGATGATCATATTTCATTTTTTTCTGTGCATATTTCAACGGAGGCAATCTGTAACGCAGTTGAACAGCTGTTAGAGTGTATGCTTGAGAAAGTAACCTTGAAACATTAAAACGACTTTGCAGGCATGCAGAAGAGGCCTATTAGCTTATGCAATAACTTTAAAAAAAAAATTATATATCAAAGACCATGTGGAGTTTTCAGTCGGTGCTCGCAGCATGCAAATATTAATGCCTTTGATCAAATCGTCCAGAATCCACCCCATCTCGTCTCATCTGGGAAGCGAAGCCGGGTTAGAGTCTGGAAAGTGTTCCGAGAGGTGATCACCACGCACGTGTAGGTCCCATAGGGTTGCTGTACTGGGCGACATGCAGCAGAGGGCAGGCCAGCATCATCTATTGTTGTACTGTACCTGTACGCTCCCAGGTCTAATGCTCCTCCCCGCCTTTACCGAGCCACACTCACCAGGCGTGGCGCAGTCTCGTCAGTCAACCTTCACGATCTGCACGGCGTGGGCTTGAGGGAGGAGGGGGGGGGGAGAGCTCACCAGAAGGGTGGTGCTTATGACAGGTGCTGCAATTGCCATGGAGCGATTGACATGAGTGGTGGCTTTTTGGCACTCCGCCACCGGCCCGCCCTTGAAGGTCTCCAGGCTTGGTTGGGAAGTTGGGACTGTGGCCTGGCCTTGTGTAGTAGTTAGACCTCTTTGTTGTGCTAACTTCTTGTTGTTGTTGTTTGTAATTTTTGTGTTTTGGTGCCGTTTCTTTATTTGAAGATTAATTTCTTAATTTGTTTGGTAGTAGTAGGGGTTTACATTTGCTCGGTAGTGGCAAAATATGGGATTTGGTCCATTTCTATGTATGTTGCACTTCTTAAGCTAACCGTGCTAATTGGAGGTGCGGGAAATATAAATATATGTTTCATTCATGTACTTCGTTATGGGATGCCGGTAGCATGAATGACGCTGTGTAAAATAAAAGTATTATTATTAAATGCAGTGGGGGGTATTTTTTTACTTACTTAATAAATTAACATTTCATCTGTGCCCCATTCGCACGAGCGATTCGGATAGGACCCCCCCCCCCGCCACCCCCGCCCTCCTCCACCACCATCCACCACCATCCACCACCATCAATTCGCACTCGGCAGCTGTGATGCGACCTAAAGTCGGCGCGCAGTCGTCACTCCCCGCGGGGTGTTTGCTGGGCTGGGACGGTATCGCTTTAGGAGCTGTCTCCGGACGCCTGGTGAACGAAGGGCGTTCAGAAACGTGGCCGCTCTAACGGCCTCCATATATAGACCGTGCCCAGCCTCGGGTGTGGCTTAGGGGGTACCGGAGCGTGCTCATCCCTCGTCAATGCTGGATTATCCTCGTAGCAAAAGTAGCTACATATGTAGCAGCTACGGGCCCCGCACTTTCAAGGGGCCCGCGCTAAATGCTTTCAAGCTATCAATTCCGGTTCAGTGATTCTGCACTTGCTCTATTGCTATAGTAAAAGCCTTCAACTTTTATGAACGACTGGGTGTTTAAGGTTAGCGATTTTTCATATTATCTGGCTGTATAGCAAATGAAAACATACAATTATGTGACTATGCTGGTAAAAAAGTTTACGTGTTTTAATATTTACGTTTTTTTTTTATTTAGGGCCCCTTTAGAACACGTGCTACAGGCCCCGCACTAGCTTAATCCGGCATCGCCCCTCGTCTCAGTTGAATTGCTGCTTCCCGGCGAAGTCCCCGGCCACAGGCGTTGCGCCGGCGAGGCCAGCACAAGACCCACTTGGATGTGTTGGCGTCCTTCGCCAGTTGATTTGAGCCACGGACCTGCGAGCCGCAGAACGTCCGAGTGCGTTCTCTCAGAAGGGGGCCACCACCTGCTCGTTGACATTGTGCCAACATTGAAACCTCGGGGTACAATTCTCACTCCTGACAACGAGCAAAACCGAGAAAGTCTGTTCTCCTATAAGGCGGCAGTCGCGTGCCTGAAGAACACCGCCTCAAGGAAAATGCGTGATAATAAATAATATATAATGCAGGGGTAAATCGCAGTCCGCGATGACACGTGAGATGCGTACGCAGGCTGAACAAAAACCGAGGTGTGTGGGTAGCATCTAGAAGCATCCAGCAGCATCCCGCTGCCTTGTGCGACGCTGCTACGCTGAGGCAGCCGCACAGCCGCTTATTCCTCCTCGCGCGACGTAGTTCCGTTCGCTCAATCGCGTTATATCCAATTCGCATCTGCGTTATAAACAAAAAATGTTCTCTAATACATTCATCGCGTTATATCCAATTCGCGTTTTGAAAACAACGCGCTTAATAGGAGAACAGACTGTATAAATAAAGGGTTTGACGGGCTGACTGATATCCCCTATCAATAAATTGTGATGATGTGTACAGTCGGCGTGTAACGGTGCAGCAGTTCAACTGCAATTGATTGTTAAAGTCCAGATAAACGCAACAAATAACGCTTGCGAGAACCCTTTTGAAGCGATGTACGAAAAGCGCATACGAAATGATACCTCCCATGTTACGTTTAGGCCAGGGGAGAAAACAGAAGCCGACACAAACGAGACAGAACGAATGCGAGAAGAACGTGCGTGCGGGATGGTCGGGCGTGTGACGGGAACGATTACTGAGTCAAATCGCGTTCCCAAAAATCATGGCCGTTGCGTGACACGTGGGTTGCAGCGCCGTGGAGTTTGTGATTTGAGGGGACGACAACGACCGCCGGGCTCAGGATGGAGACCGCCGCCGCTCTTCCCTTCTACCAGAAGCAGCATGAGCACTTTGACCAGAGCTACCGCTACGCGGAGACACGCAGCATCATGCAGAAGTATCTGCGCAAGGACAAGAAGCGGTGAGTGGGTGGACGAGGGGAGGCCCACAGGGCCATGTGTGCATTCACACAGGCCCTGTGGTGTCATGAGCGCTTCGGTATCGTGGAGCCGGTTGGAGTCTCTTGTGAGGCTGTGTTGAAAGACTAGAGAAGCAGATAATATGTCCTCATTTACTTATATAATATAGTTTTTTACTAATTTATCCATGAGAGCCACACTGAGTCGTAAAATCATTTTTCAGGTTTTTATTTTGCGTTGTTCTAAGCCGATGTGCGAGTGCTTGTGCACGTGGGAGGGAAACCGGAGTGCCCGGAGAAAACTCACACATACAGATGGACACAGATGGCGATTAGCCCGCTTGCTGTACTGCCATCTCCTGGGGAGCCAGGGTATGGCACCTCGTCGATGCCAGCAGGAAGGGAGCTTCACAACATTCGCGTGATTCACCAACCCTCACCCTCAAATTGCTGGATTTCAGGCGTGCGTAGCCACCAGATACAAAAATTTAAGTTTTTTTACACAAGCCATCGGCCACACAACCTAGGTGCTGAGGAATAGGCAAATGGGTGAAAAGGTCGGATACGTGAACTTAATCCGTAATTATCCTGGCCTCTTCCGTTCTCATCTGATTAAAATAAACTTGAAACTGGACACCTACGCGGGTTAATTCATCTGGGCGGGATGTATGTGGCCAGATGTGCGACGTCGTAGTGTGCCTGCAACTGCGAACACATTTCACTTGCGGTTCTCAACACACGACTTCACCACCACTTGCGCCCACGTTCCGCGTCCGCTTCTCTCAACTTTGCGAGCAGCGTTGAAGACGACGACGAGTCCGAAGGCGGCTTCGTGCAGCGGAGAAGCGTCCGGAAGCGCCAGGAGCAGGTCAGCCAGAAGCACCAGGAGAGCCTCCACGTGACGAGCAGCCACAAGCAGCAGCAGCAGCTGCAAGTCTCCAGCCGCCAACAGCAGCAGCAGCAGCTGCACATCAAGAGCAGCTTGAAGCACCGGGAAGCCGAGGGGATGCACCTGCAGCAGCACCAGCAGCAGCAACAGGTGAAAGGGCTGCATCGGCAGCTCGACAGCGGGAGCCACTTGGCCCATGATGATAGCAGCCATCAGCATCATCATCTTCAGCAGCAGCAGCAGCAGCAGTATCAGCAGCAGTATCATCATCACCAGCAGCAGCAGCAGCAGTATCATCATCAGCAGCAGTATCATCATCAGCATCAGCACCATGTGGTGGAGGTGTGTCTCGATTGCCACGAGAAGAAGCTGCGTGAGCAGCAGCAGCAAGAGGTGATCGGGAACGGGCTGGGGGTCGCGCAGGGGTACAGGCTGGGGGACGCGCAGGGGTACGCGAAGCAGCAGCAGGGCGTCCACGCGTGGTCCGTGGATGACGCCGAGGAGGACGAGGAGCTGGAGGAGATCGCCCGCACCGTCAGATCGTCCCGCAAGGAGATCCGCAAGAAAGCCGCCCAGCTCGCTCTGCGCAGGAAGGTGCGTCAGGGCAAATTGATGACACTTTGAGACTGGAGCGTGCCTTTGCCTAACTGCAACCACTGTATACTACTGCTGTGAGTTAACCGCATCGTCATACTACAATACTCTGTTTTATCATTGTTGTAGTAAGTGCACACAGCTTGCAATCGTCGCCAACCCAAGCACCCGCAAGTCAAGCGGTGCAACCAAGAGAGAGAGAGAGCGAGTAGGGGAAGGAACATAGTATCTGCTCTTCAGGTGTCATAGGAGCAATGACACCTGGGGTGGTGACGTGGGTCTGCGGTGGCGTACATTTGCCGCTCGCTACGGAGGATTTCCAGTTCGAGGCCAGTGGCCGCCCCGGTTAATGCTGCACGTGTATTCAACATAAATGACCGCCATCAGCTTCACGGTGGATGTTGTACAAAAACAAACAAATCCCGTGAATAGTTACTCAGTAAAAAAGAGGAAGGCCACGTGTGTCACCAGCTTGGGTCCATAATATATTTTTGTTTAACTTAAATTACTCGTGCATAGGAACATCGTCCCTGCCGGGAGGACTGATATCCATGTGCTGGCCGGTGCTACAGTCATCCTGCGCCACACAGGGACAGCTGCCACTGGTGTCCCCTTGGCTAGACTGTGAGCAGGGAATTGGGATGGTTGAGATAAGACGTGATGTCATGCGCTTTTTGAGTTGCTTAGGCCATCCCTGTACGAGTGTTCTGTCTCATCCAATCCGTGTTCAGTCACCGCTGTGCTGGAGGTCAAAACACTTCCCTTCTCTATCATCTCGGGAACTCCTTTGCCAGTACCAAAATATGAGAATAGTTTTTCCCCTTTTTTCTGGCAACAAAACAAGTGTTGAGATGTTGAAACACCAAACTAAAACCTTTTACAAGGAATCATGTCTGCATTATCCACAATACTTGTGGTCAGAATGCAAAAAAAAACATACTCTGATAATATATGCATTGTCCTTGAAACTGATTGGTCCACACCAGAGACAGCTTTCTTTTGAGCCTCGTCTCAAAAGGTGTTAGACCAGTCTCTGGTGTGGACCAATGAGTGTCAAGGACAATGCATCTATTATCAGAGTGTGTTTTGTGTTTGTATTCTGACCACAAGCATTGTGGTTAAAGCAGACATGATTCCTTGTAAAAGGTTTCAGTTTGGTGTTTTAACATCTCAACACCCGTTTTGTTGCCAGAAAAAAGGGGAAAACCTATTCTCACTCCGCTTCTCTCTTTGCTAATTCCCTCACACCGCTCGACTTTGGAATTCCCTCCCAGAATCTTTGTTGTTGTTTCAAACATATTATAATAACCTTGCTCAATTCAAGAAAACCTGTTAACTGTCTTCTGCTACAGCTTTAATAGGACTGCTTCTTGTTGCTGGACGCTTGACATTTTGGGCATTCAGAACTGTGGCCTAGCAAGTGTAATTTATATAAATAAATAGATCGGCAGATGTCTCCCTGTTGATGTCTCCCTGTTGATGTCTCCCTGTTGAAGTCTCCCTGTTGATGTCTCCTTGTTGATGTCTCCCTGTTGATGTCTCTCTGTTGATGTCTTCATGTTGATGTCTCCCTGTTGACGTGGCCCTGCTTGACGATGACTCCCGATGGGTACCGTGCAGATCCTGGACAGCGAGGAGTACCAGGAGCGCGTGCGGGATGACAAGGTGCAGCACTCGCCAGAGTTTCTCATGAAGCCGCGGTCGCACGTCGTCTGGGAGAAGTCGACCGCACGCTTCAACTGCACGGTGCAGGGCAGGCCCACGCCCCACGTCAAGTGGTGAGGACTTAGAGTGTTGCCTGCCACTGGGCTGGCACGGTGTCCCATCTGCCCAATCTGCCAAACCATACAAATAGATGGAACCTGCAGAATGTGACCAACGGCCTAATGCACCGCGTCTTACTTGAAGGAAAATTTATTTTTTCGCATTGCTGCTGGACATGCATGTGGGCTGCTGCTGCTGCTGCTGCTACTGCTACATCGATGTAACGGTCAGCACAGTGGACTTTGCAATGCAGAGGTCGCCAATTCTATTCCATCTCCTGCAGTAAGAGTTGAAACAATGACGCAATTTTCTTAAACCAACCCTTCCCCCGGGCCTCTGTCCACCCCACAGTATACTCGGGTACACCACATTTATTCACTTGTCAGGTGGTGTGTGGTGGGGTCACGTGTAGTGGGGTCAAGTGTGGGTACTCCCAACTCTTACAAGACATCTGAGCGTGGAAGAGTAGCTGATGAGAGTAGAAAGACCGCCGCTATTTTAATTGCCATGTTATTCTACGATATATATTATCTGAACTGGTCCTGGATAGCCCCAGCCCATCCCCTCTCACCGACGAGCACAGTGACGTATGGTCACACTATCCCCATGCTCCAACGCGGCGAGGGGAGGCATTCGCCCAGGAGTGGATTCGCAAACGGCCGGAATGTTTTCTTTCTTTCTTTAGATCTCTACGAGGTAAGGACCATTTGTTTTGTTGATGGCAAGATGTTAACTTCCTCGCCTGGTATGCAGGAGGTCGTGGCTTCAATCTCGATCCTGACGCCTGCATATTTTGAGTTTGCATGCTCGTCCCATTGTCGTGTGGATTTTTCCTCCGGGTCCTCCGGATTTTCCCTCCACATTTATGAACACACTTTGAGAGTATTTGGCTGATATCAATTTCCACGCGATAAGCCCCTTCGTTTAACTATCGTTTGTGGACAGGTCACTTCTGAAAAAGAGCTATACAGCTCAGTGGGCCTTGCCCGGTAAAAAAGAATTAGTTTAGTTTAGTCTTGTCGGCTGCGTCTTTAATGTGCGCGGTTGTGTCTCTGTTGCGCTGCAGGTTTAAGAACAACAAGCCCATGGATGTGCACCGCGAGCCGGGAAAGTACCGCATCAGCAGCAACTACGGCGTCCACGCACTGGAGATCAACTGGTAAGGGCCCCCAGCTCCTTGAGGCCGAGAGCCCAGAAGCCACGCGCACGGACATCCTGACTCCGTCTTCTTGGTTCTTTCGGTAAAGTCACGTAGAAGGGAAGTAATAAAATAACAAAAATAAAACATAATAAAATAAGATAATTATTTTAATTTGTTTTTTTTATTACTTCCCTTCTACGTGACTTTACCGAAAGAACCAAGAAGATGAATCCCTGCAGTCACGAAAGCTTTAAATCGAAAAATCCTGACTCCGGTCGAGGAGTCTGATGCTCACATCGAGGAGGGATTCTGTTGTCAAGCTCATGATCGTCATCATGATCGTCATCATAATCATCAGCAGGGATCATAGGTCGGTAACCAAAGTAACGAGGAGAGACATTTTTTTCGAATTCGGTAAAAAAAACTTTAATATTTCAAGAGCCGCAATGCATGTGAGTACGAGACGGTGGGTCCTTCATAAATAACGTCACTTATCATCCTCAAACAGCCGCATGCGGCTCCGTAGACGCAGGTTGCCGACTCCTGGGCATGATCGATTCCCTGCTGGATGAAGACGTCCCCAAGTTGCCGCCGTGCGTCAGGGTCCTGCGATTGAACGACCCGTCGAGTATCTGCACCTGGAGCTGATTTCACAGCTCCATCTGCGTTGTCCATGTCCTGTGTAAAGGAGGGCGCCTGCTCTGCAGTCATCAGCAGGCCAGGCTGAAGGGATGTCCACAGGCCTCGCGATGGCTGATCTGTAATATTACATGAATGGCGAGTCAAGTAGAAAAAGTCCCACTCCAATTCCCCAACAGCTTAGTCAGTGCTGGTGCTGAGTCTTCAACAGTAAAACCATGTTACATAACTTGGCATTGCAAAGGACAATATACAATAACGTTGATTTAGTTTTCTCTTATTATTGATGATCTTGTCTGCATCACTTGGCCAATAACAATGTGCAGGGTGTCAGAGTTCACCACGTAGGATTTGCAATTATAATATTTTGAGTTGAGGTATAAATCATCCTCTGTCTCTCCTACCCATTGGCAAATTCTGGATACTGATTCTTTACAACCCATCTGATGTGTGGTTGCCTGTGACCAATTCACTGTGGATGTGCCCAATCTCACTGGGCTCTTAGAAGCTAAATAGGGTTGACTGTGACTAGTACTTGCATGGGCAACCATCAGTGCATACTAGGCTGCGAGATGGCCAGGAGACGGCAGTACAGCAAGTAGGTTCAGTCCGCAGGTCATTCACAGCAATGGAACCATTCACAATGCGAAAGGAGTAGCCGCAGCACGGCTCATGGCACGGCCGCGCCATGCAAACGACTTTGCCTATCGCTGTACAGTGTTGCCCATGGGCGGCTGCTCAGTTAACGTTTCATGTAATTGCAGGTGCAATGAGGATGACACGGCTCAGTACCGCGTCTCGGCCATTAGCACCAGAGGAGAAACGTCCAGCTTCGCCACTCTGGTGGTGAAAAGTGAGTACCCACCTCACCTCACCACCCCCCCCCTCTCTCTCCCTCCTGCCTTCAGTTGAATTTATCTTACCACTCAGACGTGGTACTAAAAATTTATGGTATCGCGCAAGGTTAATCATAATTTGTGTAATTATTGTCACATTAGGTACGATGTCGGAGTAGGCGTGCACGTGAGAACTGATTGTTGACGATTTATACTAATTATATGTAAATCATATGACGAGCTAACTGAGTTGACAAAAGTAATACGAACAAGACAAAACGTGAGATGCAAATACACAAAATAGAAAGGGAGACGGTAAAAAATGAGATCAAGAACCTATTTGGTCTTGAATCGTAGCGCCACCATAAATATTTGTGACAATTCAATCAAACGGCTGGCGTTGCGGTTTTGTTGCAGGCCTCGCTTTCACCATGTCCACAAATCAATGGGGAATATCCAACTTTCGGCTCTTTCTGATGTCACCATTGTCCCGCTCGACTTTGTAACCTCGGATAGCTGAAGGGAGTGATCGCGGGGGGGGGGGGGGGATAAACGAACGAGCGAGCGAGCGAGCGAAGCAGTTTCAGGCATTTCCTCCTTTTGGTGGAACTCAACTCCCGTGTTTTGTGTCACACCAGGATTCAGGAGCGAGTTTGACGAGACCTGCTTCTACTCCGGGATCTCCACTTTCCCCTTTGACTGTGAGTCGCTTGAGCTCAGAGCACCTCCTTTTTGCTCAGAGGCAGTTAAAAACAATTTGGCCTGGGTTTGCAAATCTTCCGATATGGGAAATTGGAGGTGCAATGCTTCCCATTGCATTTATTTTATTTACATATATATGTATGTATGAATAAGAAAAGTATGTTTTTTTGGCTTTCTAATTTTTTTAATATATCAGCCTGGCGTGATTTGCAAACCTAAAAGAAAGTTTCTGTTCTCTGACCGTGAGTACGCATGAATCTGCGGTTGTGCTGCACGGGTCTGCATATGTTGTTTTTGGACCATACCGCATGTTACTTGGCACGAAGAAGCTCCTGGTACATGGAACGAAACGTCGGACATCATGCCAAACAACATATGGTACAACCCGAAAACACATTAGTGTAGATAATCATCGCCATTACCACCACCAGCGCCATAACTTCTATCCATCAGCCCCTTCTCTTGTCAATCACCATCATTCACTCATTATTTACTGCCGATCTTTTAATGTCTCTGTATGCATGGGTTTTATTGAAGAATGTTTATCACGGTTATGCTAGCAATTTTTAAGAGAAACTCATTTTCAAGGGTATATGTTTCTACGGACATTTGAGAAACAGAATGCAACGTGCAAAGCATTTGACGGAAATGCAGCATAATTTAAGCAATAGTCTCCTCAACCCCCCCTCTGCTTCCGTCCAACTAACACTGTCATTTGGTGGTTCACCGCAGATATTTCATTGGCAGGCCGCGTTTGGTGGGGTAAAGTGTGCGTACTGCTACTTCTTGCCAATGTGGAACAGTAGGCCAAGAACCCGGTAGAGGGGTTCTCATGCCAGGCATAGGAAAGAAAGAGCAGGACTGCACTATTACCTTTGCACCTTTTCCATGGCATCTTAAAAAAAAAAAGTGTAAGCAACTCCATGAATCACATTATATAAATATGTAAAAAAAATACATTTTATGAACGTGCTTCAAGATGTTCTCACAGACTCCTGGACGGTCGTGCCAGATGGCGGATTTCTTGTTGCGAACCGAGCCCTTGGCGTCTGCTCCGGGGATTGATTTGAATGTCATCCATGCCCAAGAGTGCCTCTTGCAAAGAACACGCACTCGGGAGCTGACGAAGGCCTTCCTCCAGCTGACTCGTAAAGCCAGCGTGGTACTTGTTGCGAGCGAGTGCTTTGAGGACGAGTGCGTGGGCTCTCGTACAAATTGCTCAGAAGCGCTGATTTCAATATTCTTTCTCGAGACGTTGTGTGTCGTGCGTACTTGGAATTCGTTTTCGATAAGCCCCTTCGTTAAGTGTCAAAATCCCACGGAAAAATACGTGCGACTCTCTTTACAATTACGATAGCGTCATTCATGATGATATACAAGACACGGTGGTCGATCCGCAGCTGTTTAAGGGCCTACCCACGCAGTGCAAGTCACGGGGTTTTTTTGACCATACCTCACCACGCTGGTCACGTTGGTCAAGACTGGGAGCGTAGCGGCATAGTGGCAGGAATGGCACAGCGGTAACACTTGTCCACCTCAGCAAGAAGGGAGCCTGGGTTCAATTGCCGACTCAGGCACCTATCTGTGTGAATGTCGTATGTTCTCCCTCTGTTCTGCATTGGGCTTCTCCGGTTTCTAGTTTCCACGTACAAAGTGTTGGCCAAACATCCCAATTATGAAAAAAAAATACCTCTTTTGGTTTATGCACATCAACATATCCACGGACGGTGACAACTTGGCAAGACCGTCCTGAAAACGAGTCTGGAGACTCGGTGAGGCATTCCTGGGTACAAAAGCCTAAAAATAATAATAATAACAATAGTCATGGGTGCACACAGCCAACGCATGGTGGATTTTACTACACGGCCCTCTGCTTCCCCTGATGCAGCCTTGTGGAAAAACAATAATAATGTATGCTGAACTTCTTTCACACCGTACGTAGCCAACCGCGCTAACTGGAGATGCTGATGTCTCACAGAGCCTCACCCATCTCAGTCTCAACAGGGACCTGCATTAGGGTGTTTGGTTGTGTTCATTTAAGCGTGCGGTCGGTGGTTACGCACGTGGCCTGCGATACCGTGGGCGTCGCCGTGCCTCTGCCCTGTCTCGCCAGGAGAGGGCAGTACAGCAAGTGGACTCATCGCCCTTTGTTTCCACCTGTATGGGGATAGAGTGTTGCACCTCTGACGCGCGTGGGTTTTCTCCGGTTCACTCGCACACTTGTATAATAAACACGCATCATCAATTGGCTGAAACCATGTTAAGATAAAAACCCAATAGGGGCATGACCCTCCTGATAAAGAGTCACGTGACCCAATGTGCCTCTCCTGGATAAATAAGTGCAATATTAGGTACGTTGAATATTATGAACAGACGTTTTCATTTGTAAGTAAACCAGAGTACCTGCAGAAACCCCATGCGTATAAGGAAATAAAACTCATAAGGCCCACACAGATGGGTTCAACAGCTCATTCGCTCTACTGCCGTCGTCCGCTGAGCGCCTCTCCACCCTGTGGGTTTGGGAGTTCTCACAAAACCCGCGTGATCCACCATCCCGTGCCTCGAAAGTGGCGGCTCACAGGCACGCACCACCGACACAACCGCCTTGAAGTAATACGGAAAAACACAGACTAGAAATGAATAGGAAAATAATCTATCAAAAAAATTACGTGTAACATATTGTGCAGGCATTTAAGTGTACTTGTCTGTCCCTAGCTCTTCAGACAGACCTGTCACAGGATTCAATTTGTTTCCAAATCTCGTGAAAATAGCTCTCTCTTTATATAACCGGACGAATTAGCATATTTATAGCTTTGCAGTGAAATATAATTTCCTTTCAATGCGAATCTGTTATAAATGTCGGGCATGCGGCCACAGTAGCAGAAGGTATGGACGCTCGTAGTATGATGCGTATGTCAGTCCCTGACTAATGCCACACAATTTGCTTGCAGCACTTTATCAGCGGAGATGCCGTTTAAAAATAGTTTGGCTCCTACTGCGCCAAAGAATTCACCGCGCGGCCACTTGAAAGCCGGAGATAATGGGATGGAAAATATTGCCACTGTGGAATGGTTGTACCGTTGACACCGAGCACACTTAAGAGTGTTAATAAAATGTAAATTAGCACGAGTAATGTGACCTACGAGAACTGGGCAAATGTTATCGATGTCATTGCAAAGTTGTAAGTTTGTATTGTATACGCAGATAGAAACATATATTCAGCTTTTGAATTGCGTAAACTGTGCCCATTGCATAAAATAATTATAATCAGTTGTTTGTCAATCCGCTGATAGCTTAAACGCCTCTCCATGCCGTATCGGTCATTTAGGGTTGTTTGACCACACTTTAACGTGCTGGTCACCACAGTTTGGTGAAGGAGATGGCCAGAACGGGGTTCCAATATTACTCGCCGCTGATGTTGGCCATGGCGAGGAATCGAATTCATGTTGCTGGGTTTAAGTTCGTTGAGATAAACTTCATGATAAACTTAATGAGAGCGATTTTTACATCTCATTCTGAGAATGGCTGTGATAAATCGTGATGCAAATATCTAATTTCTATACCCTTGGAGAATGCATTCATCTTTGGAATAGAGTGGGTTTTGCCCCGGCAATCTTCCAGGTAATTGTGGGACAAGATGCGGGTGCACTTAAAATCAGCGTGGTGAAGTATGGTCAAATAACCCTCATGAGCCGCACGGCGTGAAGATGTCTCCATTTCAGCAGCCGATTAAAATATACGGAGGGACATTTGCAGATGAAATGTCTTGTTGTCTCCTTCTTGCTCATGTCTCTCCTTCCCTCTCCAACCCATTTGCTGCCCATCTCACCCGCTCTGCTGCAGTGCCAGCCCTGCCCACGGTGTCAGGGCTGGAGTTCGACGTGCGCATCATGGAAAAGTTTGGCGTCACGTTCGGCCGGGAGGGAGAGACGCTGTCCCTGTGCTGCACCGCCGTGGTCGTGCCAAACTTGCACAAGGCTCGCGTGGAAATCCAGTGGTTCCGTGATGGTAGGGGCCTCTCGTTAATTTTAATGAAAGTACATACACGCACACACACACACACACACGTGGAAGGGCCCGTGTGACTCAGGTGGCGAGTTCTGTGTTCGAGCAATGAACTGGCACCCTTGAAATGCTAGGTTAGAATGAAAGTATAACGAGAAGAAAGACCAAATTGAATATACATAGCGTCTAAAGTCAACTACGTCAGAAGAAGTGTTACAAAAGCGGGGACTACGTTATGGGATTAGGTGAAAAGGGGGGAGATCAGGGCAGGGAAACATCGGAGAGAAAAGATGAAGCAGCACCATGGCACAGCCCGGGATGAAGCAACCTGGGCCTAGCACCGACAACAACAACAACAATGAGCCGGGGGCAGCTGGGGCAGCACAAAGGAGTCCCAGGGCAGTCTAAGGAGGGAGTGGCAGGGGCACAACGCCCCACACCAATGAGTGCTAAAGTCTAAACCTGGTTACCATTGACTGTATATTAAAAGTACCCGTTGTTATTTTATTGTTTACTAGTTCAAGATGTTGTGGTTCCAATGATTTTATGTTGTAGTTTTATTCACACGGGAAAAATACAGATGGTCTCCACTTTACGACCATCCGATTGGTGACGGTCCACATTTGCGACGTTTATATAATTCAACCAAGGATCCATTTACGATGCAAACATTTTATTTATGATGCATCTTCATACATGACTCTGAACACATTTGAACAGTCATTCTGGTTTCCGATGCGACTTGGCGTGGAGCTTTTGTTATTCTCATGATTTTTTGTGGATTTTTACCCATTAAACCTTGTTAAACATGTCCGATAAAAGGGAAAAAACCTCATCAGAAAGTGATGTTTTCACTGTTTATACAGTCAATGAGGAAATAGGGTTTCGATTTCCGACGGGGTTTCTAGGAACACATTGTGACGTCGTGAAAGCGGGGACCGCCTGTACTCTTTTTCAAGGTCATGTAAAAAACACATTTTTTTATTTTCTAGGTGAGGCCCACTGAGCTATATAGATCTTTTTTCAGAAGCGACTTGGCCACAAGTGATAGCCCAACGAAATGGCTTATAATGTGTAAATTTGCAGCAGCCAAATACTCGAAGCGCATGTTTTTAATGTGGAGGGAAAGACCCGGAAAAAAATCCACGTGACCACGGGGAGAACATGCAAACTCCAAATATACAGGCGTGAGGGTCAGGGTCAGGATCGAACCCACGACCTCCTATATACCAACCGAGGCAGTTAGCATATCCCCACCACATGTAAATGGTGTCTGTCGCGAGTATGGATACAGAGGCCTATTGATGTGGCTCTTGAACAGAGTGCTGTGGGCTCAATGACAAGCTGCAGGAGTGTTAAATGCAAATGTATTTTTTCATGACACGACACGGAGAGAACGGCCGGATGTGATGGTGAAGAGAAAAAAAAGTGACTGTTACAAAGAAGGAAATCGCCTGTGACAGTGGCTGAGAGGCTCAGTGAAATCCATGCTCACTCCCCATTGTGGCCAATTATATCAGATCGTTCATTCCATCACGCATGATTTCCATTAATTTTACGAGTTGTGTTTTCCCCCCTTTAAATTATTCATGTTTTTTGCTATATCGTACCTCGTTTTACAGCACTTACATGAACACGATGTGAAAATAATTTAGATTCAACGCACGCCATGCATTAAGCTTGGAAAACTAAAAAAATATTTACGCAATAAACAGATGTCAGATTCGTGCCCAGGCATTTTTTTGGCACTGCCTTTGCGGCCATGATAACGGTTTGTGTTTGTACAACCGCTGCAATCCTCATACGACGGATATTTGATGGGGAAATATCCATCGGGCCACGGTATAATGACTCAGCCATCTGCACGCTAAGATACAGGGTGCTCAAAAAAATGTTAACACATATATGGGACTATCGTTTTTAATGGGAAAAGAATGGACAATACACTGTAACATGATAACAAATGTGATGTTAATAGCTTCAAAAGGTCAAAGAGTTTCCACTTGATAATTGTTTTTTTACCCTTCTATCTGGCAACAAAACTGACACCTTTTTACAAGGAGTCATGTTTGCATAGACCACAATACCTGCAGTCATGTAAAAAGGTGTCAGTTTTGTTGCCAGATAGAAGGGTTAAAAAACAATTATCATATTTTTACTGGCAAATGAGGTGAGTTTCCACTTTTTCTCCATTCTTGTCAACACACACGCCTGGAATCTTCTCCAGTCCAGAGGCACATTTCTTGTGGTATTATTACAAATTCCCAGATGTACTTTCAGCATCGTGTTATGAAATTCGTTAGGAACTCTCGCAGAGCAGTACAACCCTGTGTGTTCGGGGACTACCCACAGACACGGATTTCACAGAATTCAGATTTTCTCTGTGTGTGTGTGTGTGTGCAGTCATTGATGTGCAGTGGGGAGCGGTGGCGCAGTGGTTAGCGCGCTGCGCTACGGACCCGGTGAACCGAGTTCGTTTCCCGCTCACGGCCAAAAGCCAGTGACCATTATCTGAACCGGTCCTGGGCCTCCCCTAGATTGACTCAGCCTCAAATTAGTACCTGGTTAGATGTGTAAACATCGCCACTAGGGGAGACAAAGGCGGCCGGGCGTGGTGTTGGCCACCCACCCCCCTCGTGTGCCGTGCCAGCCTTCATAGGTGCTACTCGCCAACAGCACTTGCCCCAACAGTCTGTTAATAGGCGATACGGGGGATTTTTTTGTTTGCAGTCATTGGTGACTTCACTGAGACCGTGAAGCCGGCTTATTGCCCTAACCCCCGCTCTCATCGGCCACCCATGCTCGCTGCACTCTCTGTACGCTCGCAATGCCAACCTCGGCCACAGGAAAGAATACATAATTGAAACATTATGCGGAGCAATATATAAAATATGCCACGTAACTCCCCTTTGCGTATAATGCTTTACTCTTAAATCAAAGTGGTACTTTTTATGACATTTTATACCATTCTATGCCATTCTTTGCTTCAGAATTTTTTTATGTATCACAGTTAGACTGTTTAATATCATGTATTACTCTGGCGTGCATTATTAACGCACGATGTCTGCTGATGTTGTACATTTTACATGGAACTAATGAATTTCTGCCTTTTTGCCAGTAAGTGAGATGCAAATCTCAAGGTTTTGTATCCTGGTCATTGAAGGTTTTACCTTGGGGTAGAGCGGCGGTGCAGCGGTTAGCACATTGCTCTACGAGCTCTGCTTTCTGAATTAAATTCCTGGCCAGAGCTAACATCAGCGTTGAGTGAGACCTGAACTGGTCCAGGGACTCACCTCCTACCAGCCACTGCACGCTGGCCAGCGTGTTGGCGTATGACTTGGCGTGGGGAGGCCTTCACCCAAGCGTGTATTGACAAAGGGCTGTGAATTGCTGTTGTTGGTGCAATAGTTTGCACAGCGGGTAGACGGCTCGTTATCCAGACGTGGCAGACGAAGCGGCGGTGCAGCTTTCGCTAATCTCCCCGCCTCTGTCCAGCCAGCAGTATAAATCGGTGCACCAGAGTTAGTCGATTGGCAGGTCACGTGCGGTGGGGGGTAAAGTGTGGGTACTGCGGCTTCTTCCAAGACGCCTGGCTAGCGAGGAAGAGTAGGCCAAAAATCCCGGGTAGTCGAGGCAGTGGCACAAGCAGGACATTGCAGGGATGCGTCTTTACCTTTTAAAAGTAATTACTCGGCACCCCCCCCCCCCCCAACGGCCGTGTGCGCTGTGCTCGCTCAGACGTGCAGCTGGAGGAGTCCAAGTGGGTGCAGCTGTACTGGAGTGGGGAGAAGGCCACGCTGGTGCTGGCCCACCTCAACAAGGAGGACGAGGGCCTCTACACGGTGCGCGTCGTCACCACCGGCGGCGCCGCTCGCCACTCCGCCTACGTCTTCGTGCGCGGTACGCGGCGGCTCGGCGCGCTTTGCTCCCCGACTAAGACGTCGGGGATCAAGCGCGTGCTGTTCGGCACGCTGGCCCGACGTTTCATCTCCGCGCGCACCGGCAGCTTGTTCAGGATCTGAATTCATCGTGCCGGGCAGCACGCGGTGCAACCCAATTTTTTTTACTCTCAAAGGTGCATTTTTATTTCGTGCCAAACTAAGTGAAACGCCAAATCTAATGTAATGGGTTTGTGTGTGTGTGTGTGCAGTTATTGATCACAATGCTGAGACCATCATCATCTCGCTAGACTTGAGAACTTTGTTTTATCACAGGTGACTGAAACCGGGATTTTAACCCAAGGTTCTTTGTGGTACTCGCTCGAAAGCCTGACACCTAAGCCACCCCGCCACCTCAACACTAAACCTAGATTAACAAGACCGTCAAAGGCCATGCCATGGGGCGCTTCACTATGGGACCCCACCATTGCCACGGGTTTACTGAATAACCTGTCCTGCACACATCTCGGTCTATGGATCTCGCATTGTTTCGCCTGTCTTTCCTATCTTGTATAAAACACGAATTGGATTGATATGGCGTCTAATAGCAACTACAAAAAATGTTTCAAGAAGCTTCTCAGCTCTTGCTAACTGCCCTCACTCGAGCTCAATTTGTTGCTGACCTCTTTGAAGGACTCACTGTTCGATTGTGGCCGCTGCTTAGCAAAGGGGTGAAGTTGTAAGAGTATAATAACACAATTAACTAGGTAACATGACATATTATGCTCCATAGTATCGAGGACAAGGCGACACACTCTTCACCAAGGTTATTCACACCGACACGAGAACACATTTTGCCACAAATTGGACTGGAGAAATGAAGGCATAAATATGGACAGAGGAAGAAAGCAGCCAGTTTTTGCCATTGTAACAACCAATGTGAACGTCCTGTCTGTACGCCCACTACACACGATAGGGGATCTTTGTCTGCACGTACTCACTCGTGCCTGTGAGGTTTCCCATGTGCCTGTGTGTGCCCCCCCCCCCTGCCCACCACCGGCGGTGTTACAGATGCGGCAGCTGAAATTGCCGGCGCACCTCCTGCTCCGCTTGGCGTGGAGATCCACGATCCGAACCGCAACTACGTCATCGTCTCGTGGAAGCCTCCCAGTGGCCAGGGAGGCAGCCCCATCACCGGCTACTTTGTTGAAAGGTCAGTGCCGCAAGCAGATGCCATTTTGTTTTGCTATTCTTCTCTCTCTCTCTCTCTCCAAATTATCCCATCAGGGCCAAGTCATGATGTGTATGTGTCCTCTCGGAGGGAGGTGAACAGTTGGCCCAGAAGTCAAGAGCACTGAGCCAACACTGCTGAGATTCTGCGTTCAAACCTGAGTTTCAGCCATTGGTGATAAAAGAGGGCTCTTCAAGTGCAATGAGTTGATGGTCTCAGTCTGGTCGCCAATGACTGCACACAAAAAACCCCATCGCATGAAGAATGCACCCTCTCGTGCGTAGATGAAATGTTTGATTGAAGAGACCTCGGATGTAGTTCTGCGATAGTTGTCTCAGTGGGCCATTCTCCCACACGACATGACGTACTGCTCCGCCCGACTCCATCGCATCTTTGGCACGTTTCGAATAACATTGGCAATAAAAAAAAAGTCCTCTTTAAATTAATTCAATAACACTATAAACTTTTTTTTTTTACCAGGTATGGCCCACTGAACTATATAGCTCTTTTTCAGAAGCGACCTGGCTACAAGTGATAGCCTAATGAAGATGGCTTATCACGTGGCAATTTATAGCAGCCCAACACTCTAAAGGGATGTTTCTAAATGTGGAGGGAAAAACCGGAGGAACCGGAGAAAAATCCAGACAACTACAGGGAGAATATGCAAACTCCAAATATGCATGGTTCAGGGTGGGGATCGAACCGACGACCTCCTGTAAAGCAGGCGAGGTAGTTAACATCTCGCCACAGTGGCGCCCGTTAAGCAGGGCTTCACATTGTACCATGGGATTTCTCCAGAGGATGGCACCACAGAACTACTTCTGAAGTCACTGCAATAGACCTCTCTTACGCAACACGAGATGGAGCTCATTCATTTGTTCCCTGCAATGTTTAACATCCCAGCGTAGGGGGAATGCGTCCCGTGTATACGTGGTTAGGGCATTGCATATAACGACCAGAAGGTCGTGAGGGCAAAGTTAGTTCAGAGGTCAAATGAGCTTTTAATCTATTTGTAGTCAATGACATATGTACTACTTTGTGCTAAGGAAAAAGCCTTTGTCCTTTTGACTAACTTACTGCCGTCATAGGCATCTGTAAGTTCAACTGCTGACTCAAGGCGACAAATGAGATATAATTGCTGTCCTGAGCAAGTTAGAATGGAAAACCACTTTCAGTGAGTTTTTTTCTTCTTCTAACAAGTAAAGCCCATTTTTGGCTTCTGAGGCATTCGCAAATATTTTTCACATGTGCCTGGAACGGTTGCTGTGCTCGTGTTTTCACACATCATATAAATAAAAATACCAAATGTCCTGGTTTGGCCGACAACACTCCCTATTTCACAGGGGCTGTTACAGTGTCCTCCAAGCATTTGCGAAAAATGCGATTTTTGTCCCGAAGTGTAAAATGTTCTTGTCTCAAACTTGACTCATGATGCGGGAGAAGGGCTCCCACCCTGAGTTTTGGGCACAGTTGGCAAAGATGGAAGGCAGGGCCCTGTGAGCGCTAGACGGGGCCAGTGTCGGAAGAGCACTCGCTGTGGGGCAGAGCTCGTGATCAAGTTGGTGTAGAGTTATGCAAGTGGATGGGGCCGATGGAGAGAGATGGTCTGTCGGCTCACCACGTGTCCCGGTTGAGCCTCCCAGAAATTTGGTCGCTTTAAACATCAACAAAGCAAATGAATGGAAGACGTGGGAAGAGAGGCCATTGCCCAGCTGTGGGAAATGACAACATCAACAACAGTTTTCAATGAATAATATTGGTCGCGAAAGCCTACGTGTTAAGCTAACTAATCTCTATGGGGAGGATTCTTTTCCTCTTCACAAATCTGGAAAATCGCCCGTAGAAGCTGGTTGTAATCGTCAGCCAAACGTCGTCCTCACATTGCAGATGTTGTGGGTTTACGCTCCAACTCACCGGTTGTGCTCAAGTAGTAACGAATTGGCACGTTTTGTTTCTGTGACAAACCCTCATGTCAATTGGCCATGTCGGGTGGTGGTGGGTACACGACACATTTATAGTTACGCGACCTAACTCATAAAACCTTCACGAACAACAACAAAATGCGAATGGAGCTCCTGGTAGCTCCTGCGCGGAGAGTGACGCGAGGTGACGGCGCTTTGTGCCCGGCAGGCGCGAGGTGAACACGGAGAAGTGGGTGAGCTGCAACGACGCGCCGGTGCTGTACGCGCGCTGGGTGGCGGCGGGGCTCGTGGAGTGCCACTCGTACCAGTTCCGCGTGCGCGCCGTCAACGCGGCCGGCCTGAGCCTCCCGTCGCGGCCCTCGGAGCCCGTCATCGCTCTGCACCCGGACGAGGCCGCCAAGCTCAAGGGTGCCCGAACCCGTGTCGGCTGCAAGGACGCGGCGGATATGTTTACGCATGCGTATCCTGCGGGTGTGTGAATGTGTTATGCGAGTGTCGGAACGTTGTTGTTGTTGCTGTTGATGCAATAGGAACCCCTGCTGCCCCATGGACTGGACAAATCTTTGTGACTGAAGAGGAGCCGACGGGTAAGAGGGATGTCCTGAACTGCAGCTGCGGTTTTGCTTTCATCATCGTCAGCATCATCGTCGTCGTTACTGGCCTCCCGCATTTACTTGGCTGATGTTATCAAATGCAAAAAATACAAACACACCTCATTCCTCATTAACACGGCTCTGGTTTAGTTTGTTGTCCTTCCCCTGCACCTCCGATGAGCACGGTTGACTACGTACCGTGCATAAGGAGTTCAGCATACACACGTATCATTGTAATGGGAATGGCTGCAGATTTTATGACAGGCCTGAAGATTTTATTAATTTGTAAAGTACCTGTCAAACTAATGTGGAAAACATGAGAGCCCTATCAGAAAACTTGGTCCACCGAGGCTTCAAAGCACACCAGCCTCCTGATTGCATCAGTCTACCACATTCCCAGTAACACGTGGAATAGGTAGCTTTTCCGGCATACGCTGAATTCCAACTTTCTCAAATTCGGCTTTGATAGGTTTTAGTGAATTGCACTGCCGTGCATGTGTATTACACTTCTGTTTGTGTATAACACCGCTGCATGTATATATTACACTGCTGTGTGTGTGTAACACCGCTGCATGTATATACTACACTGCTGTGTGTGTGTAACACCGCTGCATGTATATACTACACTGCTGTGTGTGTGTAACACCGCTGCATGTATATACTACACTGCTGTGTGTGTAACACCGCTGCATGTATATACTACACTGCTGTGTGTGTGTAACACCGCTGCATGTATATAGTACACTGCTGTGTGTGTGTAACACCGCTGCATGTATATACTACACTGCTGTGTGTGTGTAACACCGCTGCATGTATATACTACACTGCTGTGTGTGTGTAACACCGCTGCATGTATATACTACACTGCTGTGTGTGTGTAACACCGCTGCATGTATATATTACACTGCTGTGTGCGGGGGGGAGCAGTAGTGTCGTGGTTGGCGCATTGTGCTGCAAAACCCAGTGGCCGGAGTTCAATTCGTGCCCACAGTTAAAATCGGCGGTGAATGTCTGAACCGTTCCGGGGCCTCCCTTAGTTCCACTCAGCCTCAAATAAGCAACCGGTTTGGTGCGTGGAACACCAGGACTGGGGAGACAAAGGTGGCTGGACATCAGTGCTGGCCACACCCAGCCCCCTCGTGGGATGCGCTGGCCCTCATCAGTGCTCGCTAGCAGCCCTTGGCCCAGCAGTCTGCACGGACGCAGCGAGAGGACATGGATCTTTGTCGTCGTGTTGAACGGCCGCGTGCCGCCCTGCAGACGCGACGGTGCCGAGCTGCCCGCAGGAGGTGGCGGTTACCGAGATCAGCCGCAGCTACGCGGTGCTCGGCTGGAAGGTGCCGGTCTCCTCCGGCTCCGAGGCCGTCACCTACTATGTGGAGAAGGTACGCGCGCTCCTCGGGGTCCGCGGGGTTCGTGGGCTGGTGCTCGGCTCGACACGAGCGAGTCCCGTAATTTCGTTATCCATAGTCAACAATGGCACGACGTTGTCCCACGATAAAACAATACGCCGTGACCAGAATCAGAATCGTTTATTTGTACGTGCAGAATCCGATGAGCTATAATTATTTATTATTTTACCAGGTAAAGCCCACTGAGCTATTAGTTTCCTTTTCAGAAGCGACCTGGCCACTAATGAAAGCTGAACGAAGTGGCTTATCACGTGGAGATTTCTCGCAGCCAAGTATTCGAAATAACCTAAACTTTCGTATATGTGTGTCCAATCACACTGACCTGACAAAAAAAAGTAATTGTGCACTGGCGTGTAAACGGTCAATTGCTGAAGAAGCCCCCGGCACGTGGAGCGAAACGTTGGTCATCGCGCCGTGCGGCACGCGGCACGACCGGGAAACTCACGGGGAGCGCAACCGCGAAAAACCGGCGCGGGAGGATCACCCGAGTCACGACGTCTCACCACCCCAGTACGTAGAAGCCAATCAGTCGGGCATGGGGCAGCTAACGGCGGACAACGGGCAACTGGCTTGCACATAACAAGAGGATGGCTTGTAGCCGATATGGATTGGCAGTCAGGAGCATCGTCCGCAATGACGACACTTCTAAAGTACTTTTCAAAGGTCACGCGCGGTCAGTGATGCACAATGAAAGTGCGGCCAGCCGCCAATCGCGCTGCGGCGGCACGCATGATGAGCACTCGCTGCGTTCCCCAGTTCCCTAAGCGGCGTCATCGCACTGCGAAGGCCATGCCGGCGCAATAGTCATCGTGTGGGGCGGTACTCGCTGCTTGCTCCACCCTAAGTGATAGAAATAATGTAAATATGTATTCAACATTGATAGGAAACAAACACCGCGTTGCTGTGGAGCATTTATGGCTAAGTGCAAATATCAGCAGGACTCCGTTGTGTATACCCGCACACACACAATACGGTGTTATTTTCTTGTCCATCGGACTACTGGCTTTCCAGACCGATATTATCCAGCAGCATTGGTTTAAGCGAGCACACTCTGGACTGGTTTCGACATTCTGGGTTCTCATCGTCAGAGCTTGGCTTGTTAAACAAATACTGCTGAGTTGGCAGATGCCGTTGGCAAGAAGGACACTCGGTCTGAACGAAAATGGGCCAAGTTGGACGCAACAAGAAACATGATGTACGAACTCATGATGCATTGCTTTGGAGCATTATTGGTTCAGAGCATCGATTGGATCACTGTGCCAGGATGCTGTCGAGGGTGGGCGGGAGAGGCGCTCCCTCAGGATCACGAGGCCCTAATGTGTACATAAGTCGTCTTGTTCCCCGGCTCACTCGCACCTTACCTCCATGGACTCTGTCACGTTTATTTAGGGCACCCCCCAGCGTGCGTGTGTGGTGTGCGCGCACGAGTTTATTTATGGTTCCTTTGCGTACGTGAGCACAACCTGTGGTTAAGGCAGCAAGAGAGGCAAGGGTGGGTGGTGGAGCAATTATGAATGTTGATGCTCATTTGGAAACGAGTTGGCAGACAAACCGGTAGACAGCACGAGGTCCTTCGCTAAAGTCTTCCACGCGGCCCAATGTGACATGAGCACATCGGTTAGGCAGACGAACGGTCCTAGCAATTACGGCTGAAGTAATCTCATCCCCCTTTCACTGAACCTTCCCTCTGGGAATATCTCTCCATCACACCGGCAACAAACAAAACGCAACACTGACTGTATTACTGGCTGTCGCTTCGGTCTCTTTTAATAGCCAGGTATTCAACAATTCTCTGTGGCACCAATTCAATTAATTGTCAGTATGTTGGGGTCCAGATTCCATTCAAGAATTCATTCTCATTTGTACAGATCTTGTCCTCTTCATTAGCTTAAACACAACATGAGCCTAAAATGTTTATATAATCTTCACAAATCACGGATAATTGCATCTTACATGCACAGTTTGGTGCAGGAATTGTGAGCAGAATAAAAAAATTAATCACCGATTTGACGAATTATTATATTCCTATTAATAACACAGCATTTAAAGGCACACATGTGAAATGCTTAGTCTCCAGTAGCACTGTGGTGGAGAATGCCACCGTTAACAAAAATACAACTGCCTCCAATCACAATTGTGTTTTTGACCCAGGTGGTACAGTATAACATTAGGAATGTTAATGGGTGCACCCACAGTGCAATTGTCGTCATCAATATCAAATCATGGACCACATAGCACGCCAATGCCTGCTTGGGTCATTTGCCAACAGCATTCAGATGTTCACCAGGTTGCTCTTGAGGCTGTCCATCAGCTTACCAACCTCAACATGGACATATAAACGTGGGTGAAAGACTTCCCGCCATACGAAAGAAGAATTGGTGTGCACTAATCAAGATTGGGAGAGAGGCGATGAACACGATTGGGGTTAGGAAAAGGGTTACAGCTGCTGAGTGGCTCCTGAATACATTTTTCAGAGCAGCAGTATTTCACACTTACTTTTTTTATCGTCTAAAAGAATAAAAATGATGCCCTGAGGACACGACGAAGAGACGGTTTCAAATTGCTACTCGTCTGTCTTCACGATGAGTTGAATTAGGAAAAGGCGAGAACTCGACGGGCAAAGTCACTGTGGATTCTAGGCCGGCGTTCACGCAGGTCTGTGCCGCGTGCGCAGTCGACGGACGGAGGGGAGTCGTGGGAGCGGCTGAACGGAGGCGTCGCGGTCAAGTCGACGCACTTTGCGGCACTCGGGCTGGCGGAGGGGAAGAGCTACCGGTTCCGCGTGTTGGCCTGCAACTCGACCGGCTTGAGCGAGCCCTCCGAGGAGACGCTGCCCGTCACGGCCCACAACAAACTGAGTATGGCTCTTTGGTGTTTGATATACAAAAAAAAAACACTTCATTAGCATCATCATCATCATCCGACTATCGTTCTCATTCTTCATCGTTCATTATTTATCATTCTGAATCCATTATTCTGAACCACCATCGTTGTCGTCATTCAACCATCATCCATCATTTTCAATCGGCCATCGTTCTGAACCATTATGATCGAAATCAAATATGATCATTGTTAATTCATTCATCGTTCCGATTCATCATCATAATTCTCATTCTTATCCATCATCATCATCATTATTATCCTATTTCTATTTTACAACACACACTTCATTGTGTAACCTCACAAGCACATTTGCACAGAAATGTTATGAACCAGTAATAGTTTTTACAAGATGCATTTTTTTCGATATAAAACCCATTGAAAGTAATGACAGTGCCGAGTGCGGCCCTGCGATTGGCTGCTCACGCCACTGGCAGAATGGCCTTTATGAGAGCGATCTCCAGAGAGCCCCAATAGAGGGTATTTGGCCTGCTCTTCCAAGTTGGCCAAACGTGTTGGAGTAGGTGGGCGCATCTACGCAAATAGACACATCTCAGTCGCTGGACCCGTCGCTCGGACTTCGATCGTGACCTCGAAGCTCACCTGCGACCTTTGCAGCTGCTCCGCACGGTCGAGTTGTTTGGGCGCGACAGCACCTTCTTTGAATGTGTAACTATTTATTATGAATAAAAAAGAATCACAAGTACGGTACGTGATGAATGGCACAGCGTGGTGACGTGTGTGTAGCAAGGGGTCTAGCGATACCTGTGCCCAGGGACACGACTACTTATTTCAGCGGGGGGGGGGGGCTAAGCACAATGCGACTGTGGCCCCCCCCCCTCCTTTCTCCCGACTCACTTTTACTGTAATATCTAGGGATGGTTTTAACCCCGTAGACAATATCACGTAGGCTATAACTACACTGTATGTATTACTTTAGTTGCACAGTGGATCGGGCTCAGAGGAAGACAGTCTCGCAGTGACAGTATTAATTCAACAATTTCATGGTACAATACTCACAATTAAGTTTCTGCGCGTCTTGCTTTCATTTGCATGTCAGTGAGTATTTTTCGGAAATAATAATCGTTCATTTGTACCGACGTTTTTTTTTTTGGCATTCATGGCCAATTGTTGGATACAAATTTTTTTCCAAATTTTTCTTCAAAATGTGTTTTGTTTCCACTTGTTTATCCGTGCATTCGGAGGGCCCTCCTTGTGGTCGGCTGGACCCCCCCCCCCCCATGCGTCGCATAACGCTGCAACCAACCCCCCCTGCCCCCCATAGTTGGCGCTCACCAATCGCACCTCTTTGTCGTTCTCCCCCAAGTGCCGCCCTCGGCCCCGGAGAGCGTGAGCCCTGAGAGGGACTCCGCCACCTCGGTGCTGCTCAACTGGAAGGAGGTGGCCGACACCGCCCAGGGGCTGCTGGGATACTACTTGGAGTCTCGCGCCTGCGACTCCAAGGAGTGGCAAATCAGCAACAACAACCCCGTCAAGCGCAACAAGTGCGTGCCATACGTCCGGGGGGGGGGGGGGGGGGAACAAAACGGCCTGGCGACATGGCACCATCACACCCTGCTCGATGTTGTTGTTGTCGTTGTTGTCGTCGTTGTTGTCGTTGTTGTTGTTGTTGTCGTCGTCGTCGTTGTTGTTGTCGTCGTTGTTGTTGTTGTTGTTGCTCTTTGCTTCCTCACAGGGCACCGTGATCCCCAGAGGAGATCAAGGACTGGCCGTGAAAGATGCGGAGGCTTGCTCGCCGTTCCACGGTTCCATTTATTGTTTCATCGTCCAGGAATATGTCCTCATCGTCTCGGCCCGATCGCCTGCCCTGTGGCCTGCCCTGCCTGTTGGATAAATCAGGCCGCGATCGGCGATCCTCGCTGGCGTTGATTTGAAACTTCACCGACCGTTCACGTGACGCTTTAGCGCCCCGTGCCCATGTTTACTTGAGTCTCGGCAGCGTTTGTGTTTTGGTGTGAAGCGGTGGCGCAGCGGTCAACGCTCTGAACTCAGAACCTGCTCACCCGAGTTCGATTTCTGGTTGAGACGAACATCAGTGGAGAGTGATATCTGAACCGTTCCTGTGTCCCCCCCCCTTTACCAACATGCACTGCTCAGCATGGTGAAGTATGGTCAAACAACCTCCATATTGCATCGGGAGGCCATCCCCCAGTAGTGGATTGAGAAAGGACTGTATACAATGCACATCATTCAATCTCCTGGGTTAAATATAGAAGCTCAACTCTGCGATTTTGTGCAAAGCTGAGAACAATCCGTGCTGTGAGCACTTGGACCTGTCTAAACGGAAAAATAAACGTGAGTGCTCCACACCTATTTCCATGTGTGCTGGCCCACGAAACGGGCTTATTCTAAAAGCAGCTCATGCCCCCAGGGTTTCATAATGAGTCCGTTTTGGACGCTGCCCACCGCAGTGGAATGGTTGGCACACAGGACCTACAATCCGGTGGTTGCCGCTTCAATCTCCCAGCGCAGCGGTTGAAACGATGGACACGTTTCTTAAATCCCCCCCCCCACGGTTAGACCGCAGTTAGTCGATCGGAAGGTTTGCGTGTGGGAGGGTAAAGTGTGAATACTGCCAACTTCTTCCTAGATGTCCGGCCAACGTGGGAAAGTTGATCACACACCCACCCTCTCTAGAGGGGCTCTCTAGAGCGCCCTCTAGTGGAGACCCTTCCTTCAGCAGTGGTGCGAGCAGGCAATTACAGGGCTGTGCCTTTAGAAACGTGCGTTTCGATTATTTAGACTATTTTCCTGCTATAAATTTCCACTTGATAAGCCACTTTGTTGAGCTATCATTTGTGGCCAGGTCGCTTCTGAAAAAGAAGCCAATAGCTCAGTGAGCTTTACCTGGTAAAATACAAATAGTTTAGTTTCATTTCTAGATTTTTTTGTTTACCTTTCCTATACTTTGCACTCCGATCGTGTTTTTGTATTGTTTGTCGTAACGTTCTGACCTGCCCCAACTGGACATCAATTGCAAATAAATATTCTGATTCTGATTAACTTTCACCAACGAGTGAATCGTGGCCAGAAACCGCTCCCTTGGAGGCGTCGCGACTAATCGGGGCGGCGACGCGCGCTTCTGACCCGGCAGCTTTGTGGTGCACGGGCTGGAGACGGGCGGCGAGTACGTGTTCCGCGTTCGGGGCGTCAACGCCGCCGGCTTCAGCAGCTTCTCCAAGGAGTCGGCGCCCTTCAAGGTGGAGGCACCTGTGGGTGAGTCGTGCGCGCAGAGGCGCAGCCCATGCCCCCGTCAATAAACAAGACGCTCTATCTCGGAGCCACAACCTTGCCTTGAATGATTTCGTTAACCGCACAGAATTATTTTATTCCTCACACGTGTGCAATAGCAGGATGGCGCATTTTGGGTTGGCAAATTTATTGCCGTAAAGGCGACTGCGTGTTCACCAAAACAAACGTGTTGACTTTGAGGCTGCAGCTACCAAAATGTCCTGGTTTGGCCAGGACGGTCCCCTGGTGGTTTCAAACAGCTTTTTTTCCCTCCCCCGACGTCTCGAAACATTGGTGCTTATTGCAATTTAGTAACCCCCGTTGAAAATTGTTCTGGCCTCACGATCCACGCGTGACATGAGCGGGGCTACCTGAGCAGTGGGCGCAGTTGGCACGGGAGCGGGCGGAGCCTGTGGGCAGCAGGTGGGCAATGGGTGCAACCAACATCAGGCGGGCAACGCTCCTCACAATGAGGGTGAGCGGACTGCGGTGATGTCACATTAATTGGGGATGAAGTAGCGATGGGGACTGCCAGCTCACCACGTGTTGTGGCCGAATCTCCCAGAAATATGGTAGTTTGTGTGTCCTGAGTGAGCCTCAAGTCAGTTCAGCCTGAAACGATGTGTAAAGTGTAGACCTTGGTTGAGCTGCTAAAGTCGTGACAACCTCTTTTGTCGGGTAGAGAAGGAAGCTTCTTCCGTAATGGGATTTTTTTCTTTCAAATATCGTTTTTTTTTTCTATCCACTGTGGATTGTGTATCATCATGACATGATAGCTGTCTGTGAAGGTTTTGTTGTCTCGTAATTGCACAAGAGAACTGTTCCCTGCGTCATTGTGTTAATATATTTCCCTGTGCGTAAAATAGTTTACATATAAAAAGAGGCAAAACTTTTGAGTGCACTTTAACAACATAAAACATACATTGTATTCCTTCTAGTGATGAGAAAGCTCAATATTGCACATGATGGAGGCAGTTTGGACCAAAGACATATTATTGGGCAGAAGACTAAAAAAATATTAATGTTTTAAAAACGTAATATTTTAAACCACTATTATTTGTACATTTTTACATGCCAGGACTGTGCGTAGTGTAAAGTCACCAGTCAACAGACCCCACCGGGTTTGCGGGGCCGAGAGGAAGTCAGCTGAGCTCCCGCAGTGTCCTGGATGATGGCACAATGTGTCCAGGAACGGTAATTGAATGATGAATAACTTTGCATTCAGCTAACAATAACTGTATTGGACACAGATGGTACGAGCCTTCTGGAAAACTCAAGCTGGCTCCTCTTGTCGCACATGTGGGCTAAAGATTGCACTTTGAGGTTACACAAACGTAATTTTTTTTTTGCTTAAAACATTTAACTTTTGACTTTGAAGATCCCGAGATGATAATGTTTCCTGACGGTTTCCATGTTGGTTGACTTTTGGTGGTGGCATTTGTTTTGTATGTGGTTTCTTGTTCACAAAATGTGCAATTCTAATCTGTCGTGAGGTAATGTCTGTGGGTTGAAACTTTTTTTTCTAAAGGAAAGTCCTCGCTCCTCTTCCTGTTGTTCACTGCTTCTTTTTGCCACCTGGGTACCTTTTTAGTTTCACATCAACAAAAAATTAACCCAGTGTCTTTTTTAGTTTTAACACAAAGTGTAGGGTGTTTAACAAACAAATCGGTACACTCACACCTAATTACTGTTGTTCGCGAACCTCATGCACGCAGTCTATACACGCACTTTGTAAATTCAACGCGAAATGTCAATTCCGAGAAATGACAAATATACTCGTAAAAGCACAGGAGAAATAATGTACTGCCTAAGGTCACACCTTTCCTGGTCTCAACAAATACTGACAAAGGAGGAGGTCCCATGATGAAGCTGCTCACCCCGAGCTCTCAATGCCCTGATGGTGGCATTGTCTTTGTGCTGGTCGCCTTTTGGCGTCCTCTGGTCTAACGCCGTTTGAGACTAGGCTCTAAAGAAAGCCGTCTCTGGTGTGGACCAATCAGTTTCAAAGACAATGCACATTCTGTCAGAGCATGTTTTTTAGTTTGCATGTTCACCACAAGTATATGTGGTTAATGCAGACATGATTCCTTGCAAAGGTTTCAATTTGATGTTTTAACATCTTAACACCTGTTTTATAGCCAGAAAAGGGAAAACCATATTATCCTAAACATATATATTTAGAGGGAGCAATATTTGTTCCCACCAGAGAACTACCCCACCACTACTGATTTGAACCTCCAGAGCAACGAATATTTTTGTTCCAATCAGCGAAATTGTTTTTTTTTGCATTACAGCTAGGGTTAGGGCGAGTTATTTACGTTGAGTTTGGGTCGAGATAAATTCTCCCTTAGAAAGGCAAAAAAATTGCTTCATCGGTGAGTATAAAATACTGAAACGAAACAAACACATTTGGAAAGTGTCCTTAAAGTTACGGTTTTAGTTGCAAATGGACGGAAATGAGGTCACACGCAAAATAACTTTTTGGTGAAGAGACAAACCAAAGACGGCACAGATGTTCGGAAGGGTGACCAACGTTCGTGAATGTCGGTTTGCGAAGGTGGAGGACATTTAGTTCTCGGCAGAACGGAATATACTTGTGAGAGTTAGGGTGGAGGGGGGCGCACACAGATTCACTCACCACTCACACCGGCACCTTCGGAACCCCTCACTGTCCCCATCGCTCACGGCACGGGTGGCCGTACCCCTGTGGTGAAACACGAGAGCACGGTGACCCTCCCCTCCCTACCCCCGACGGTGACCCCCCCCTCCCTACCCCCCCTCCCTACCCCCGACGGTGACCCCCCCCTCTCAAACCCCCGACTCCCGCCGCCTCAAGCCGCTCGTGCGCGGTCGGTCAGTCGGCGGAGAACGTGAACTAAAATGCTTCGCTCTTTGACACCAATAACAATGATGAAGTATTAACAATGTCAATATTGACCGTTGAAGTATTAATCATGTCAATATTGACCGATGAAAACTGGAGCACGCTTAAATATAGAAGATCAAAATTATGCAGAAATGAAATGGTTGATTACAGGGTCGTTTTACTTGACGCGTATTTGTTGTTACTAAATGGTGGCGATCGGTTGCAGTAAAATCCCTGCACCCCCCCCACTCCCAGCGTATTGCAAATGTGTTCAATGTGTTTTTAACGTGATAAGAGTGATGCGGTAAAAGCTGCCAGTTTCATTAGGCTCGGATAGAATGTGGTGACGTGAACAATAAGGGTGTTTGTTGATTTAATGCGGGGATGGTATTACTATACCTAACCACGCTGGTCAGTGCAGATCGGTATAGAATGGACCCAGGGCCATTTCAGGAATCATCCACCGCTGATGAAACCCTAAGCCCATAATTGAGCTCTGGTCGTCACTGTGTGCTTAGCGCAGCGTGCTTACCAACTGCAACCGTAAGCTCTCAATGTGTAACTCCCATATTCATATTTACGATTTGTGAAACGCATTTCATATGCTTTTTGTTGTTGCTTTTATCACCGTGTGTTTGTGTGTGTGGCAAGTGACGTAACTGAGATCCAAATATATAATTGTGTTGCCAAGACTTGCCCACGAGTGGGCATCAGCCGCCGACCCCTGAGCCGGCTTCACGAGTGAGTTTGCATGAGGCCGCTAAATCTGCTCCTGCCGCCGGGAAGAGCGTTGGTCAACCTGCGGCTGCGAGTGTCCGCGCCGGCTCCCCGCACCGTAAGTGGCAGCGCCGTCCTCCGCTGACAAAAAAAGCTTCGGCTGCTTGCATTCCATCGCGTCGCTTTTCCAATGCTTCGTTGTCAAACAGTGCACGGTTTCTGACTCCGGAGAATAATAAAGATCTGGCGGTGTCAAGCACGGAGCCCTTCCAATGCAGGTGTGACGAGGAATCGGAATACGGAGGGAGGTGCGCTCGTAAACGACATGACTTTGCCACGCCGGCTTTTCGCGGCCGCGCTTTAGAGCCCTCTGCGGTGTTCTCTGGGCCGTGGCAACTTGCCGTTTGTTGCAACTTGTTGCACCTCCGATTGGCACAGATGGCTACGCGCGGTGCGAAAGAAGATCAACACACACACACACACGTGGTGTCCTGAAGACGCTGCCGGCACGTCGGGCAAATTGTCCGAAATCATTCCGGACAACTCGAAATGCGCATCAGAGACAGCTATACATGACATGGAGCTAAATTACATGGCGGTATTGCATGTCCTGTATGTGTACCATTACGAAGATGGAAATGATCAATAGAGTACATATATATAGTGTCAGCCACATTCATCACGATATAATTTTAAAAGCAATAGCGTTATTTATGTGATGTGCGCACAAGCGCACAATACACACACGCAAAGAAGTGGACGGGAGGACACCACTGTTAATTTTTATCCATGTTTTTTCAGCCGATGTTTTGAGGCCATTAACGTTCAGATGGGACAGAGGACAATGATTGTGTCTCTCTATGGATCCGTGGTCCCACCCTGATGCCTTCACCTCTTCCAAAGGCACTCGAGCAATAAACCTATTATATTTGTGCCATCGCATTCTAAGGACGTGTGAGAAATGACAGACTTTGTGTGACTTGTAAAGACGACCTTAATATTACCTTAGAATGCCTGTATTAGAAGAAATGAACCTTATGGCCGAACCCCAGGGTACCACTGTACCCCAGCTCTCGCATCATGTCCGTGATGCAGTCATTTTTAGTCTGTTGATGGTCGGCGATGCGACGATCGACTCATCTCGACGAGCTGTACACGATGCACCGCCACTACGGTGCGTACCGCGAGCGTTCAGAGTTTCGGCGCAATCGTCCTCGCTGCGTTTCGACATAGCGGAGTAGCACTGATGTCGGATTGATTGGTACCCCAGTCGCGGAGTGAAGTACACCCCTGGAGAAAAATAGTGTCCCAGAAATAAACTCTTTAATTGCCTCGGCCAGTTTGTATTATTTGGTACCCCGGGGTACCGCCATAAGGATCAAATTACAAAGAAAACCACGTACAATTATATTTGATAATTAATTCATAGTCCTCTGTCAATCCACTGCTAGATGAAGGCCTCCCCAAGCTTTTATTGTGCAGTTGAGAACCGTCCTGCCTCACAGAATCACATGCCAGCTTGCAGCTGTAGAACTGATTTGTGTTTAGTTTATTGTCTCTCCCCCGAACCTTCGATTAGCACAGTTGGCGAGGCAGTTCAATATACATACATAGCAATGCGGAATGGTGGAGTTTCCAACACTGGCTTAGGTCAAAACTAAATAAGATTGCCCATGAATGTGTAGGCGTTCGCGACCAATATTATCCATAATAATAAAATTTACGTGCGTGTCGCGAGCAGCCCTCACTCGGCTCCCTCGTGTCATCATTCTCCCGAGGCTCGTAATAACCCGCACGGCGACCCCTTGATCCTCCAGCCACCGCTCCGCCGCCGAGCAAGATCTCGCTGCTGAACTGCTCCGGCGTCGACATGGTGCTGCACTGGCAGCCGCCCGCCCCTGGCAAGGCGCCGCTCGCCACGGGCTACCGCGTGGAGGCGCGCGCCGTGCCCGAGGCAGGGAGTGATTCCCCGGGCGATTGGCACGATGCCGAGGCGAGACGGGTCGACGACACGGTGTACGAGGCAAGTGCACGCCTCCTCCTCCTCATCCTCCTCATCTTCCTCCTCCTCCTCATCTTCCTGTGCGGTCTGCACATCGCCAGGCTCCGCGGTGGCGGCATGTTGACTACCTCTCCTGGTATACCGGGGGTCGTGGCACTGGCGGAGCCAGTGGGGTGGGGGCACATGCCCCCCCCAATGATTCAATCGAAATCCATAATTTCGATTGGATCATTGGGGTTTATTAGTAATAAATCGGCATTTTGCGACCCCCACTGCCACTGTGTAGCATATTATTACGTGCCAGGGACTCTGAGATGATAGGACAATAGTCTGAGTCCACAATTGGCAATAAGTAACGGCAAAGCAGTTATAAGTGACTCATAATTGTGCGCAGTTGTATATACAGTACACGACTTCCCTGAAGGCATTCACCTTCAGCGAGCGCGATGCCGATCACACACGGTTCAAATTCGACCCTCGCTATATAAAATCCGAGATAACATAAATATTTTAAAAATCGAAAGGATTGCATGGTGGCCAGCAGTACAATGCAGCAAAATCCATTGCTGTATTGCACTTCTTTCCATAAAAAAAAAAATGGTTTCGATCACATAAATATAAAATTGTCGTTAAACCCGCCACCACCCGACACAGCCGTTTCGTCAGGGTTGTCACGGAAACAAAACGTGCCAATTAGTAACTACTTCAGCATACCGCTGTGTTGGAGAGTACAACCCACAACATTTACAATTCGAGTACTGTGACGTTTCGCTGGTGATTACAACAGGCAGCTTCATCAGGCGATTTGCCAGAATTGTGAAGAAGTCTTCCGGTTTCGGACTTAAATCGAGGGAGCCAAGGTGATGCCATCACTGTGGGCCTACCAGGTGCCAAGACCAGAGGGGGTGAATGTAGGCCCCGCTGCCCACCATGGGTTGCCACCTTTCTAGGTTGACCCGGACAGCCCTGGTGCTGCCGTCAGTCTGGGGGCGCCAGGAATTGATTTGTACCGAGATCTGGTACCGGCGTCGTGTTGAGCCTTGTTACAGTCGCACTGCACAGCTTCGACAGACTTACGCCAGGGGTTGGGCAACCAATATAACAAGAAGAGACATTTTTTTAGACTTCGGTAAAAGAAAAACCACTCGATATTTCAAGAGCTGCAATGCATGTGGGAGACGGTGCTCCTTCATAAATAACGTCGCGAAGCAGTCGTTAAAGAGCTGCATCTGGCTCGAGAGCCACAAGTTGCTGACCCCTGACCTAGGCTGACTGAGAAATATTCACGGGTTTGATTCATAGTGGAATAGGGGGTAACCCTATCCCCACCTTCACCAACCCGCACCGACCGGCACGGTGAAGCACGATGCTCGAGTAACTCCCGTGACCCCCGCGCGCCCGTTGGGAGGCCCTCATCCAGCAGTGGATTGACAAAGGGCTGCTCACAGGAGCAATAAATCCTCTCCGTAGCGGTCAAACAGTGAAACTGTTACGGCGCAAAGGCGGAACGTGCGTGGCGGCGCCGACCCCGAGCTCGCTGACACCACGCTGCTCGCGTCTCCCCGCCGCGTGCAGGTTCAGGGCCTGGCAGAGCACAGCAGCTACCAGTTCCGCGTGAGTGCGGAGAACCCGGGGGGGTTGGGCTGCCCGTCGGAGCCCAGCCAGACCTTCCCGTGCGAGAAGTGGACCTTCCCCGAGCCCGGTAAGGGCACCCCCCGCAGCTATGTTTATGGGACTTTTTTTATCGTGGCAAAAGGGGCCATAAATATTCCACATGTTGCATCAGCTCGACGTCGACTAAAGTGAGAAGACTGCTGACTATAGTAACACTCCATAATACGCTTTTTTTTGGGTGAAATCGCGCGAATATGAATGTGTCGGTCAACCCGCCACCACCCGACACAGCCAATTAGTAAGGTTTGTCACGTAAACAAAACGTGGCAATTAGTTACTAGTTCAGCACACCTTTGTGTCGTAGAGTAAACCCACGATATTTACAACAGACGGGTGTGCCGAAGTACTAATTAATTGGCACATTTTGTTTACGTAACAAACCTAACCCACTGGCTGCGCCGGGCGATGGCGGGTTTAACAACACATTTATATTTACACGATCTAACCCCTCCAAAAAAACCTTTCTTATGGATAATATTGGTCGCGAAAGCCTTCCACCTTCGTGCTAAACTAAAGTAACGCCGCTGGCGGCCGTGCCCCCCGGGGTGCTGCAGGTCCCCCGTTTGGCCTGGCCTTCTCGGACATCAAGGACGGCGCGATGGTGGTGTCGTGGAAGCCTCCGCTGTACGCGGGGACCTCGGCCGTGTCCCTCTACCACGTGGAGCTCACGGAGGCCGACGCCGTCAGCTGGAGACGCTCGGACGAGAAGCCCTCCGCCGGCACGCGCGTCAAGGTGAGGCCACGCGGGAGGAGGGCTCTTTAGCAATTTAAAAGGGCGGAGGGCGAGAACACGTGGACCTGCGCGCGTGTGTGTGTTTCTGTGGATGTGTGTGTTTACCTGTCGAGCGGGGGTGTAGCGGTGAACCGGGTGACGCGAGTTCGATTCCCGCTCACGCCCAACACCAGCGAGGGATTTCTGAACCGGTCCTGGACCTCCTCTAGGTCGACTCAGATGCAAATAAGTACCTGGTGCGGTGTGTAAACATCGCCACTGGGGAGACAAAGGCGGTCGGGAGTGGTGCTGACCATCCATGACCGAGTATACCGTGCCGGACTTCATAGGTGCTCGCTAACAGCACTTGCCCCAACAGTCTGTTAAGGATATAGGGGAATCTTTATCTTTGTTAATTAGTGTTTGCGTGAGTATTTTTGAATCGTGGGGAGCACACTGCACGAGTGACCCCGTGGACCGAGCTCGATTCCCAGCTTCTGCTTACATCTGTGGTGATTATCTGACCCATTCCTTGGCCTGCCCTTAGGTCAACTCGGCCGTAAATGAGTACCTGGTGTAACGTGTGAACATCAGCACAAAGGTAGCTGGGTGTGGTGCTGGTGACACCACCCCCCTTCGTGTGCCATGCAGGTTGTGATATATTCTTTGGTTCTTTCGGTAAAGTTACGTAGATAGAAAAAAACCACGACGTTTCGATCGCAACACAGGCGGTTTATTTGTACATATTTTTACGTGGTTTGTTTATATTTCCTATACTTTGCACTCCTATCGTGTTTTTGTATTTTATTGTTGTAACGTTCTGACCCGCCCCGTACTGGACACGTGTGAAAAAGAGCTTAATAGCTCATCGGATTCCCACTGTAGTGTAAATAAATATTCTGACTATGATTCCACATGGGCGCCTGTGTGTGATGTTGTGTGTGCAGGTGGGAGGCCTCAAGGACGGACAACCGTACCTCTTCCGAGTGTTTGCGGAGAACGCTGGAGGCCGAGGGAAGATGTCGGAAGAGTATGGGCCCGTGGTGGCTCGTGGCTTGGCAGGTCTAGCCCACATTGGCTCACGATCGCTGCACACCGACATCCGTGGCTTGCCCAGCCTGCGTTTTCACACCACTCGAAATGTCATCTGGCTTACATTTTTTTGCTTTCGCGCAATGGTGGGTGGCGTGCTTATCGCACCGCGCTACAGCAGACTCAGTCGCATAAGCTCGACTCCCACCTAGGGCTAATGTCGGTGGCGAATTATATATAAAGCACCGGTCCCTCCTCTGGTCAATCAACCGCCATTGGGGACCCAGCATGAGGAGCTCTTCATCCAGCAGTGGATTAACAAAGGCCTGTGTATTATTAGACGTGTTGTTTCGTCACCTCTTTCGAGTTCCCAAACCGCATGCTGCTGCTTACGAGTGTCTAAGTACGTGCGTTTAACTTCTTTCGTACTGTACGTAGCCAACCGTGCTAATCGAAGGTGCGGCAATGTGATTAATGTCTCACGTGACTGGGTGACTTGGCTTTTTTATGGGTGCTTTTTCGACGTTATTATTCACCTGCAAGGAGGTGCCGCATGGAGAGATTGTTCTGCCAGAAAGGGTCTCACATTTTGCATTTATCATTTGAAAAGTGTTCAAGTCCACTTGTTTACAATTTCGCTCCTCCGATTAGCACGGTTGGCTACGTACGGTGCAAAAGAAGCTTGACATACATACTTACCTCTTCCCAATTCAGTTATTTGTGTTTATTTTTATGACCAGTGCTTCCAGAGACCAGCAAGCCTAAGGAGCAGAAGAGTAAGAAGGGCAAACGTGAGTAATGATACTTTTCTTCACGGCGAGTTTACAGCCCACAAAATGCCCCTCTCTTTTAGAAGCAACACGAGAGAGATTGAGGCGGAGAGTGGTGCCGCAACGGTTTGTGCTCTGTGCTGCGAACCCGACCACCCGAATTCAGTTCCCGAGCCACGGCAAACATCAGTGGCGGGTGATTTCTGAACCAGTCCTCTGCCCTCCCCTTCACCAACCCACACTGACCGGCGTGGTGAAGTATAGTCAAGTTAAACCACGTGACCGATCACGGCATGGGGAGGCATTCATCCGGCGGTAGATTGAGAAAGGGGCTGTAAAAATAAAAAGAAGAGATTGGTGTTCAGTCTTCGCAGTAACGTAACGAGCATGCAGGGGGGGGGGCCTTAGTCCCCCTGGTGGCCATAGCTACGAGTTGGGGCCCCCTTGACAACCACCATACTACAGAGCTGCAGTGGCTTGACTATACTTCATCACGCCGGTCAGTGGCTGCATTTTGCAAATACGGAGCGCCCCTACAGCGTTAAATGTTTGAGACCGTGAGCGTAACGATGTGATTAGGCACGAGTCACGATATTTAACAGCCGAGGTGCGACTGTGCGAGACAAATCAAATATTGGGGCCCCACCTGACCGATTGCCACACCCCCCTGAGCTGATGACGTGGTTATGCGCCCTTATCATGCAGCGGTAGCCAGGGCCGGATGAAGATTGTGTAGGCCCCTTGGGCTACAGGTACTGTGGTGCCCCCAGTAATATTTTCAAAAGGAAAACAAAGTTAAAGAAAAAAAAATATTTTTACAAGGCAAACAACAAATAAAATTCGGCATTCATAAGTGAAATAACTTTTCTCTTCATCTCTGGAGGCCCTCCCACTGGTGGAGGCCCCTGGGCCTCCGCCTAACAAACTCTCTGACCTAGAGTGGAGGGAGGTGCTCACCAATAGCACTTACCCTAAGATTCTCTCGGGTTGAGAATCTCTGTTCTCGTTTTGTCTCCCGGTGGGTGCAGCGGCCTCGGTGAAGTCCCCTCTTGCCGTGGAGGTTCAGGACAACGGGACCGTGCGGTTCTCGGCTCAGTTGGAAGACCTGTCCGCGTCCGCCGACGTCAAGTGTATCTTCAACGACAAGGAGATTGAGAAGAATGAGGTGGCTCCACACACTCTGTTCCATCATGGGACCTCTCTTGCCAGTATCAAAATATAAGAATAGGTTTTACCCTTTAGAATCATTCGTTTAGAGTATTTGGCTGCTCTACATTACCACATGATAAGCCACTTCGTTGAGCTATCATTTGTGGCCAGGTCGCTTCTGGGAAAGAGCTACGTAGCTCAGCGGGCCTTACCTTGTAAAATAAAAAGTTTTTAAAGAATGTTTAAAAAATCTCCTCTCCGGATGTTTCACTGACCGAGCAGAAGTATGACATCAAGGTGGACAAGGCCACGGGGCTGGTGGAGGTCCTCGTGGAGACCATCACTGCCGAGGATGAGGGCTCCTACAGCGTCGTCTTCAAGGAGGACGACGGCAAGGAGAATGCGAGCAGCTTGCCGCTGCTGGGCGACGGTGAGCTCGTCAGCGTTGGGAGCGACGCGGTCGATCCCGGCTGCCGGGTTCTCAGTGTGCTCCATGATGCAGGGATTACCAATAGCTGGCTGTATTGGTGTTGCTAGAAATGTACATGTAACAATCCATCGCTGTCAGGGTTAGGAGGGCGACGGTCAACTTTCCGATATTAGGAAGCCACTGGAGTTATGCACTTTCAATCTCGATTGAAAACGAATTTCTTTAGAACTGCTTTTCGTGTTTAGATTATATCCTTCCCCCCACCTCCGATTCACACAGTTGGCTATGTACAGTGTGAAAGAAGTTGAACATACATACATTCAGCACATCCTCTCTGCACTTACCTGTGTCACTCCTGTAAATGAATCTTGATGTCATTCTCATCATCATCAAAAGTATCAGCGTCTCAACTTAATTGTCAAGAGTTTACAATGATATCATCATAATCATCATCAAAACAGCAGCATTCATGATAACTTTCAACATAATTGTTAAGATAAGCCGTCGTCTCTGTATGGACCTTTCACTGTGGACACGTTCTGGAAGTGCTTCCACGTGGTAAGGCAATGGACGTGCCATTGTTGTGCTGTGTCCCTGCAGATTTCAAAAAGCTTCTGGAGCAGTCGGAGAAGGCAAAGAAAGACTGGAAGAGAAAGCAAGGTGAATGTGTGCCGTTTGAGCATTCTGCTTGCATTCATTGCAATACTCGACACCTAGTTAACAATGCGCACTCAACAATGGTGTTGTGTATAAAAGCGTTAATGAGCAGATCGGTCTGGTTTCCAGACAAATATTAAACAGCTGCGCATGTTTAAGCTAACAAACTCTGGACTCGCTTCCAAACTTCTGGGTCTCATCACCAGGGTCAGGCCTGTTGAACGAATGCTGCTCTGATACCACGTGTTAGTGGCAACTACTGCATGTCATATATAAGCAGTGATGCTGAAACCACAGGCCTCATGAACCTCCACGGTGCGGCTTTCCCATACTTCACCAATATTCTCCGTTCGTATGCAAATGAAAGTCACTGCACACTGCATGCACCCGTCACTGGTAATCACAAAGGTCAGCAAAGAACTGGAGTTTGAGAAATACTTGGTAAATGTTATTGGGAATAAGGACATCAGAACGGTACCATTTGTGAACAATTCGAACAATTTAAAGGCATTGCTTGGTGATGCTGCTGCTGCGTTGGCAGTGGCGCCCAAGCACAAATAACAACAAACTAAAACTCAACACATTTGTCAGTAACACTGCCTTAAAGGCAGCGCTATTGGTGAATGTGTTAAGTTTTTTTGTTATTAAAACTGTTTAAACAAAAATATGTTTTTTTCTCAAATTGCCGTCACACCTAGCTTCATTGAGTCATCGGGTGGTATTGAAGACGTTTCAATTTTAGCAATGCTTGTGATGTTGCAGTCATCACATTTATTGTTAAGTTGATCCACAACCAACAACATTGTCTTTGTGTCGTGAGAGAGTAGTGGCTTTTTTGCATAAGACCATTTAAGTAGAATGTTTCAGTTGGGTTTATTTTAAGCACAACGTTATAAGGTTAAGGTAAAAGAACACACGAAAAATAGCTTACGTCGTTTTATGCAACTGGCCAAAGAAAAGATCGATGACAAAATAACCCTGAATGTGCGCGATCTTATCGGATCTCCAAAGCTAAACAGCGTTGAGCCTGGTTAATACAGCACATGGATGGGAGACTGCCTGGGAATAGCAAGTGCTGTAGGCTTGGGCTTCGAGGTGGCCACGAGATTGTAGTTTGGCAATGGATTTTTGAATCTATCTTTGCAGAGCTTTGAGTGTTATCCCATCGTTTTTTATTGTTTTTTTCCCTCCCCGGTTTTTTTCCACGTTGAGCCAGACATCCGTTTACAGAATTGGTCAAATTGGCCAAAATGCAGGATTCATCTGCAAAAGAGTGTTGAGCCTCAGTGAGGCTTCCCTGGGTAAATAAAGGGCATCATTATTATTATTACAAATAATTCAGCTCCCTTGCCCGTCCGTGTATCTGCTGGACCATCTGTGAAAAAGAGCGTGATTGTTTCATCGGATTCCTCCAGTATAAATCCATATTCTGATTCTCATCCAGGGCCGTACGTGGTGGAGCAGGCTCACTGGGAGGTCATGGAGGACTGTAACGTGCGTCTCATCTGCAAGGTGCAATGTTGCGCTCCCCACCAGAGAGTCAAGACAAATCCTACCACTGCGTCGGTTTTGTTGTTGTTGCAGTTGTGCTGTATAACTGTCCAATATGCGTTCGGGTTCTACCGTGTCTTATTTTTTAAAAATAAAAAAATTGCTTTATAGCCCGTCAGATTCCTCCAGTATTAATAAATATTCTGATTCTGTTGGTTATGAGGTCCCATATTTCGCTCCAAGTGCTGGGAGATCTAATTCCTAAAGATGCTCACAGCACGTGGAGTGAAACGTCGGACATCGTGCCAAACAGCATGCGGTGCAAGCCTAAATAAAAATACATTAGACAATAATAATGACGAAAATGTTTTCTTGTAATTCACTCCCAATATTTTAGCCAAAATCTAGGTGTGCATTATCGAATGACGATAAATAACACAAACAATGATGCAAACAAAAAATAGACAACATTAAGCGACGACACAAAAAAAACAAAAGCCTCCTGCAGTAAAATAAGACTGTTTCTTGAAAGAAAACTCGTGTGAAAAAACGAGTCTTGGGATTTGTATTACAGATGTCAACACTCGTAGACTCGTTGATGTTCACAGGCAGTGCGATCCAAAGTCTTGGTGCAATGCTGGCAAACATCTCCGTGCCTTGGATCCACAAACTTCAGGCATCGTATAATTTGAGAGTTGTTGACAGCCTCTGTATATCTGACAGGTCACAGAAATATGCAGGCGCTAAATGATTGGGCACATGGTTTGTAACCAGACCTCCTTTAATCCAATCAACACATTAAGTGGGTGGAGTGGTAGAGGCAAGGTTAGCGCACTGCGCTATGAACCTGGCAACCTGAGTTCGATTCTTAGTCGAGGCTAACATAGATGGCGAGTGATATCTGAACCGGTCCTGGGCCTCCCCACCCTCCCACCACCAACCCGCACTGCCCAGCGTGGTTGAGTACGGTCAAACGAACTCACGCGACAGGCACGGCGTGGGGTGGGAAGAAGCCTTCATCCAGCAGCGGATTGACAAACACGACCGTGCGTCATTGTGAAACAAAATACCGTAATCGACAAAATGCTCGACCACACTCGCGAGCAGCAAGTCGCTTGTGCACGCGCGATCTTTGGCACGGGGACATCCGTGTGGCTCGGTCCGTTCCGAGGGAGACAATGACGTCGCGGTTGTCCTTCACACAGGTGTCGAACATCAAGAAGCAGACCAGTGCCGTGTGGTTCAAGGACGGCAAGCAGATCATGGTGGATGAGAAGCACGACTTTAAGGATGGAATCATCTCTCTGCACATCGCCAAGGTTTGTGCGAGCAGCGGACACGAAGCCTGAGGACTTTTGAAAAGTCGGTTGCGTACGGCAGTGGCCAGGCGTGGTGGTGCGCATCCTGTAGGCCAGGCCACTGATTGGTGGACTCTGCTGAGAGCACGTGATCAATATAAAATAGTATTTGGATTTAATGAAGAAAAAAAAAACATTCATCTCAAGATGCTGCACGAAGCAAGTGGAAACGTGGGTATCCTGGGTAAAGTATGAAACGTAACTTTGTTTTGCTTAATGGAGTCGACGGCATGGACAGCTGCGGGAAGGCAGTTCCAGGTGATAGTGGAAACAGAGGAGATGGAGTCACATTCCGGTGAACTGAGGTCACCTGGGGGTGGCTTCGACGGAAAGCCCTCGTCTGCTGGGGCAGGAGTGCGAACTAAGTTCCAACGAGCAGGGTTTTTTTTCGTCCTCCCATGGCCCCGCTTAATTAAACGAAAGGTGATAAAGCACGCGGGAGAATGGGAAGAAAAAAAGTTCGGCAGCGAGCCGTGCGGTCGAAGGAAAAGCAAACATCGCCGTCACTCGACGGGGGGACCACCATTGATTGCAGATAATTTCACACGCACACACACACACCGCACGCACACACACCGCACGCACACACACCGCACGCACACACACCGCACGCACACACACACACACACGCCACACACACACACACCGCACACACACCACACACACACACGCCGCACACGCACTCGCCGCAAACACACACACACCGCACACACACCGCACACACACACCGCACACACACACACACCACACAGACACCGCACACACCACACACACACACCGCACACACACACACACCACACAGACACACACCGCACACACACACACCACACACACACACCACACACACACACCACACACACACACCACACACACACCGCACACACACACCACACAGACACACACCGCACACACACCACACACACACACCGCACACACACCCCACACATCACACACACACAATACACACACACACACACCACACACACACACAATACACACACACCGCACACACACTCACACCACACACACACACCGCACACACACACCACATACACACATCACACACACACAACACACACCACACACACAACACACACACATACACACCACACACACACACCGCACACACACACACACACACCGCACACACACACACACACCACACACACACACACACACCACACACACACCGCACACACACACACACACCACACACACACACCGCACACACACACACACCGCACACACACCACACACACACCACACACACCGCACACACACACACCGCACACACACACACCACACACACACACCGCACACACACACACCACACACATACCACACACACACACACCGCACGCGCGTGTGAAGTTCGCGAACGTGATTAATGGAGAAAGAGCGACGACGCGCCCGCCGGGGGTGAGGGTGGAACGATGACGAGTGACGCTTGGTGGCCCGTTTGCAGATCACCAAGCGTGACGCGGGGGTGTACAAGCTCCAGCTGAAGGACGAGCGAGGGGCCGACTCGAGCGTCCTGCAGTTCACCGGCAAGAGTGAGTGAAGCTCCCCGCGGCTCGCTCGCTCGGCGCACGCCACCATCCCGCCCTCATTGGCCACCAGAGCAAGGCAAAGGGCATCCGTTGTGACGTGTATTTGGAACGCCTAAATACGATGCAAAATTGAAAATGATGACATTTAATCGGTCGAACGTTCCCCAAAACACCCCTAAAACACCGTTTTGAGACCCAATATAGGCTGAGTTATGTATATTGTTTCGTGCATAAATACGAAAATAAATGGCAGAATAATTCATTTGAACGTCGTGCACTAACGCGGTTATTGTAGTGCGGTGCCTCGTACGGCTGACAAGTCACAGGAACCGTTCATTGGTAGCAAAACATAACGTACAACGATTGTCATAATTTACAGCCCTTTGTTTCAATCCTCGGGTGGATAAAGGCCCTCCCATGCCAGTCGCGAGGTTTGTTTGACCATACTTCGCCGTGCTGGTCAGTGCGGGTTGATGAAGGGAGGAGGCCCAGGGCTGTTTGGGACATCACTTGCGGCCTATGTTCGCCGTGGCCGGGAATTGAAGTCTGGTCTTGCCAGGTCCAAACTCGCTGGTGCACGAACCGCTGTGCCACCACTCCACCAACAAATTGTAAAATATAAGTTTAAAAATACATTTATAAGTTTCTGGAAATACCGTCCAGGGTGCTTCAAAAAAATGTTAACGCTTATATGGGACTATCGTTTTTAATGGCGAAAAGAACGAACAATACACTGTTACATGATAACAAATGTCATGTTATTAGCTACACAAAGTCAAATAGTCTCTCCCACTTGGTCGCCATCGTCGTCAACGCGTGCCTGGAATCTCCTCCAGGTGGTCTCCAGAGCCCGGAGGCACAACATTTCTCGTGGTGTTGTCGCACATTCTCAGAAGTGTTACAAAAAAAACACATTTGAAGCACCCTGTATATCCGAAATATCCACACGCGCGTTTGAGATTAAAGGTACCAAGAGATGCAAATACAGACACACAAACAGTCCGCTGCTGCGCTGCACGGATGTCGCAGACGTCGGCGGCGGTGATGTGGGGGACTCCGTAGCCGTGGCACCCTTCTCTCTCCTGGCTCCAGCCCCCCCCCCCCCCCACTGCCCCCCGCTGCTCCCCGCTGCCCCCCGCTGCCCCCTTTGTCTTCCCAATGCAGTGTTGGTTGATCACCTTTCAGCACCCCTCCCCCCGCCCCCCCCCCAGCTTTCTGTCGCCCCCCAACTACGACCAGGCCTATCCCAATCCCTCTTTATCGATCCATCTTGCTCTAGCTGCTTCAACATTACACCACGTACAATAACCCAATTGTTTATTTAAAATTATTGTCGCGCTATGTGCTATTGTATAATTGCTGCCTTTGTAAAGGCGCTATATGAATCTCATTTAGATAAGATAAGACAAAGACACATGTAGGCACAGAGACACCCATATACACGTGTCACCTGTCTGTGTTTATCCTGCACACGCTGAATTCCTTGATAATTGGAGTAGCTGCCACGTGAAGAAATGTGCTGCGTTTTGAATTGTATTTGGAAAATACAGAACTACAAAATACTGCAATAAAAAAACTATTTTAATTACAAAATGCCCTTGCAAATGTACATGGGATATAAGACGTAAAATGTTACTTTGGACAATTTTCACCACCTTTACTTTGTAACCTTTTGACCTACTTGCAATGCACTGTCAATGCTATGCGTATTAATGCATTATTGATAGTGATGAAGAAAATATAAAACAGTAAAATGTATTTAAAATACTGCCCAGCTCTGGGTACAATCATGGAGCGATACCACCCTACAATCATCCACGTTGCCACGGTGCGACACCGCGTTTGTCAACAACACTCTGATTTGTAACCCACGTGTGCAATTAATAATGTAATCTATGTTTAGACACCGATGTATACTGCAGAGAATATGTTAAAATGTTATATATGTGTAATGTAGTAACTCCACGGGAGACGACTTCACGGGTAACACACTCTTTATTTTATCAAACTTGGTTACAGGTGACTAACACCTACTTTGTATCTCGGGTGACAAACACCCACTTAGCTACTTGGCGACTAACGCCCACTGAGCTACTCGGATGACCAACATCCACTTAGTACTCGGGTGACAAACACCCACTTAGCTACTTGGCGACTAACGCCCACTGAGTTACTCGGATGACCAACATCCACTTAGTACACGGGTGACAAACACCCACTTAGCTACTTGGCGACTAACGCCCACTGAGCTACTCGGATGACCAACATCCTCTTAGCTACTTGGCGACTAACGCCACTGAGCTACTCGGATGACCAACATCCACTTAGTACTCGGGTGACAAACACCCACTTAGCTACTTGGCGACTAACGCCCACTGAGCTACTCGGATGACCAACATCCACTTAGCTACTCGGCGACTAACGCCACTGAGCTACTCGGATGACCAACATCCACTTAGCTACTCGGATGACCAACATCCTCTTAGCTACTTGGCGACTAACGCCACTGAGCTACTCGGATGACCAACATCCACTTAGTACTCGGGTGACAAACACCCACTTAGCTACTTGGCGACTAACGCCCACTGAGCTACTCGGATGACCAACATCCACTTAGCTACTCGGCGACTAACGCCACTGAGCTACTCGGATGACCAACATCCACTTAGCTACTCGGCGACTAACGCCACTGAGCTACTCGGCTTCACTAGGTCTTCAGCTCCGTCTTCGGGTCTTCAACTGGGTAACTCTCCCCGAGTGCTCTCGCGCGTCCCCCTTTATACCCCACCTGCGGACGTCGCTGCGAGCACCCACTTATTCGACCAATCGCCGGGCGCTGGCTACGATCCTCTTTTCCCACATCTCATCGTGCCTCACCACTCACTCCGCGCCGCCTCGTCATCTGTCACTCCCGGCGCGCGCGTCCACACCACGCCCACAACGCGTGCCCAACCCCGCACCCCGCGCCGCCCCGTGATCCATCACTGTCACAGTCGGCGCACGTCAATACCACCACTACATCACCCCCTACCACATAGCTCGCAGCCGCCCCGGCTGCTACAAAAATATACAAACCCTCCCTGTGTGCCCCGTAACACAACACAACAACAAGAACAACAACTAAGCTAACAACACAACACGACGCGAACACCACCATCCGCAACCCTCAACCAATGCCACCGCGACAATAGAACAATATATACAAACCGGCGAGTGACAATAGCAATGTGTATACAAAAAAAATAAATGGAAATTTTTTTTTTTTCTTTCGACTCGTGCAGTGTCCCCTTTTCTTCCGAGCGTCCCTACAACGGGACATTACCCCGGCAGAGGGGAACACCGGGCGAGCTCGGTGTAGAGCACAAAAAAACCGTCCTCATGAAAATTGTTGAGACCTAGCCCGAGTCCGCCTTGCCGGTCCGTCGTACGGCACCAGACGCGGTTGAACGTCCGGTGGTGCCGGCGGTTCAGGAAGACATCGGCCAGGCATCGAGGACTCGTGCGTGCCCCGGGGTTCAGGCTCTCGACGGTCAGCAGCCGTCAAGCCCGAGGCACCTGGGGGTGGGTCAGGTGGAGACACGTGAGGATCAGCCTGCGACACCTCCCTCCCCGAGTCGACGGTCACATCACACGCCCGGTCGTCACGGCACAGAACGGGGTCACACGGTGCCGCATAGGGCTTCAGTCGGGAGGGGTGCACATACCAACGGCGTTTCCCCCATTTAATCTGTATACTCTGGGGCCGTGCAACCCGCACAATTTCCACCGGTCCCCTCCAAGGTCTCAACAACTTGGGGGACGTAGCCAACGGTGCATGTGGACAATGCAGCCAGGCCTTATCGCCTGGTTTCCAATCATGCGTATGCACCCTCCGCTCATGCAATTTCTCGTTTGCAATTTGCCGCGACCGCGAATTCAACCTTGCCCCCTCCCGCGCTTCAGTCAATTTGGCGATATTAAATTTGATGTGGTCTGCCAATTTAGATTTTGCACGTGGCTGGGAAATCCCCAGTTGGACGTCCATGGCCGGATCGGCCTCCCGCCCATACATGAGAAAAAATGGGGAAAACCCTGTCGCCGCATGAGGGGCCATTCGATAGGCCGCGAGTACCCCCGACACCTGTAAGTCCCAATCAACCTGATCGTCGCAGACCTGTTGGCACAACATAGACGTAATCGTTCTGTTCAGACGCTCAACCATCCCGTCAGTCTGCGGGTGGTAGGGGGAAGTACGCACTTTCTTTGTACCCAACAGGTCGCACACCTCGCGCAACAAAACGCTCGAAAAATTCTTCCCTTGATCCGTCAGCAAGCGTTCGGGGGCGCCCTTGTCCAACACATAACCCTGGACAAAGGCGTCCGCCACCGCCGCAGCCGACTGGTTGGCGAGCGGCCATGCCATAGGCCATCGGGTGAAGTATTCCACGCCAACCAGCAGGAACCTATTTCCCCTTGGTGTAACCGGAAAGGGCCCCAAGATGTCCAACGCTACCAATTCGTTTATACGCGAAACCTGAATGGATTGCAGCGGTGGATTAGCTGCCAATGGTGGCGGTTTCCTTTTGGCGCACCCTACGCATCCCTTAAGAATATTCGCCACGTCGTTACCCATCCCCGGCCAATAATAGTCTCGCTGGATTAGGGCGAGCGTTTTGTGAAAACCCAGATGCATGAGCCGTTCATGAGCTGCCAGAACAACCCTACCCCGCATAGCAACAGGCACCATGAGCACGTGACGCCGGGACATGTTGTCCCACCTCATCAACAGGCCCTGTCTGCACACCCAGGAACCGACCCGCGCCTCCCCTTGTTCGGGAGCGCCAACTTTCCGACGCAGCGTAAGTAGGGAGCTGTCGGACATCTGGAGGCGGCCCCACTCAATGAGGGGCAACGACAACAGCGAATCCCTCCCCGTGGGGGCGTCCTCTCCCGGGGTGTCAGTGGCGGCGAGCGCAACTCCCGGGGTGCCGGCGACCGGGGGTTTGCACCGCGCTGATCCCAACAAACATGTGCAGTCCGTGCACGGCGGCAACCGCGACAAGGCGTCCGCGTTTGAGTGCCGCAACCCTTTTCGGTAAATCGTCGTGAATTGGTAGTCTTGAAGGACCTCCAACCATCGGGACAATTGGCCCGATGGCTGCGCCACGCGCATAGCGTATTGTAGAGCCGCATGGTCCGTCCGGACCGTAAAATGACGGCCGTAAAGATACGGCCTGAATTGCTGTGTAAAAAACACAATGGCTAACAATTCACGACGAGTTACGCAATAGCGTTGTTCTGCGGGGGAAAGAACCCTACTACCGTAGGCGACCACCCGTTCAACCCCCCCGACCAACTGTGAGAGCACCCCCCCGATACCCGTATTGCTGGCGTCCGTGTCAAGCAAAAACGGTTGTGTGAAATCGGGGTAACACAAGGGGGGAGCCTGCACCAAAGCGTCACGGAGGGAGCAGAACGCATCCTCCTCCTCTGCCCCCCAGTGAAACCTCACACCCTTAGCCGTCAAAGCGTGCAGGGGCTTGGCTATGGTGGCAAATTGCTTGACAAAACGACGGTAATAGGAGGCAAAACCAATGAAACTACGAACCTCCGTGACCGAGGTTGGCGTTGGCCATGAGCTGACGCAATGCGTCTTAGCAGGGTCCGTCGAGATCCCTGAACGACTCACGATATGGCCCAAATACCTGACCGATTCCCGAAGCAGAAAACATTTAGCCGGTTTAAATTTTAGCTTAGCAGAACGCATCCTGAGGAACACCGCTCTCAGTCGCTGGAGGTGCTCCTCGAAAGTCCGACTAAAGACGATAATATCGTCAAGATAAATCAAACAGGTATCCCATTGGAGGCCCGACAAAACCAATTCCATGAGTCTCTGGAACGTGGCGGGAGCGGAATGTAAGCCCATGGGCAAACGGTTGAATTCAAAAAGGCCCCCAGGTGTCCGGAAAGCAGTTTTAGGTTTAGACTCGTTATCGAGTGGCAATTGCCAAAATCCAGAAAGCAGATCGAGTGTGGAAAAAAACTGCGCTCCCGCCAAGGCATCCAGCGACTCATCCATCCTGGGGAGCGGATACGCATCCGCCATCGAGATTTTGTTTAAGCGGCGGAAATCGACACAAAACCGCAAGGACCCGTCCTGTTTCTTTACTAGGACAATAGGAGCACCCCACGGACTAGAAGAGGGCGAAATGATATCGGCCGCCAACATATCATTAACCGCCGATTGCACATGTTCCTTCTCGGCCGGGCTGAGCCGGAAGGGATTCTGACGAATAGGGGCCGCGTCCCCTGTAGCTATGTGGTGGCGCAACAGGTCAGTGCAGCCGATATCGTACTTATGTTTGCTGAACACGTCAGCAAACTCGATGAGCAAACCCCTCAATGCTCCCAATTGCACCCCGGACAAGTTAGCAGAACCCGCACACAGCGAGTCCAACCACTCAGTCCCCTCATCACTTTGAGGATGCGACTCGACAGTAAAATCTGCTTGAGCCACGAGCCGTTCCTCAACGGGCAGCGGCGCGGCGTGAGCCAGCACCGTTCCCTGCGCAATTACGGCCGGCCGCGACCCCGTATTCAGGACCATTACGAACGGCTCACTGTCCCCTCTCACCACGGTTTGAGCAACCGCTAAGTCGAGGCCCTTACTGGCTCTGTTTGACGGCCCCAACAGCACCCCCTGTGCCTCCGCACCCACCTCGAGTGGCTTCCTGAACCGAAGGGGTACTAACATTTGCGATCCCGGGGGTACCCGTACAGTGTGAGTCGCCAGCGCCTGCACCGTCGCACAAACCGTGCGCACTTTGATAGGGCTCGACAAGAAGGCAACCCGCCGACCTGACGGAAGCTCTATGCAGGCCTGATCAATAAGAATTTTGATGGGCATTTTTGACAAAAAGTCCGTACCTAGCAAACAGGGAACGGCCAGCGATGATGATACAAAAATAGGGCCCGCTAATTTAATGTCCCCAATGCAAATAGTCGCCCGAATCTGGCCGATGATCCCCAGGGATCCCCCATTCGCCGCATAAAATGGCACGTCTACCGGCAGAAGGGGTCTACTTTGGACGGGAAGAATGTTATAAATAAGGTCCGAGATGATGGTGGCCGACGCACCCGTGTCAACAAGCACCCGAAACTCAAACCCGTCAATGAACCCCGTTACCACGGACGACCCGGCTGACGCAGCCACGATCCTGTGGGCCAATTCGGACCACTCGACTGCTTGCGGGCCGCGTACGGACCCCCCTCGCCGAATTGAACCCCCGGCACCCAGCCGCGAACCCCCCACCGCGAAGCGGCGACCCGAATGTGCCGTGTTTGTGGACCGAACGTGTGAGGTGCCGCGACTTGCCGGGTTTTGTTGGGATGACTTGTGGCCCTGGTCGTCGTCCCGACGTGGTCCTGCGGCGCGCGGACGCGGGGCCCGGCACCCGGCTGCGACGTGACCCCGAAGGCCGCAGTTGTAGCAGACGACGGACGTCGTAGGTTTCGGTTGCTCCAGCTTGCGGGGCGAACGTGTGGGCGAACGACCTCCCGTTCTCCACTCCCCCGGACACGATGCAGCGAAGCCCCGCTCCTGCACCGCAGCTGGCTGAGGTTCGGCGATCGTGGCGGCCAGTGCCCCATTCCCCGGCCATTTGCAGACGACCCCCGGCTTGCGTTTGAGGACCTCGTACGCGTGAATGCTCGTGGCGATCGCCAGGGAGCAGATCTCCATTTCGTCTGCCACGTTGATGGGGACCCCCAACTCGTGGGCCAACACCAGCAGCTGCTCCGTCACCATGGCGTCCTTCCCCTCCTTATCCATGCGGGGAAAAGCCGCGTCCGCCAAGGCGAGCAGTGCCGTGCGGTAGGCTAGCGTCGTTTCCCCAGCCACCTTCCGCCGATCGTAGAACTGGTGGCGGCACGTGGAGGGCGGCCCGAATACCTTCGCCATCAGGTGTAGTGCGGCCTGGAGCGTAGAGCGGGACGACCTTGCAGCAGATGTGAAGGCTGCAAGCGCGTCGTCGTCAAGCATCGCTGGCAACGCACGCAGGGCAGTGGTGTCGGACCACCCCGACATCTCCTGATGAGCGAGGAACCTTCGTTGGAAGGCTCCCCAGTCGCCCCCATCCGCCTTGAACGCCGACAGCGCGGGCAATCTTTGCTGGAGGACCCGATCGTCGTCGACGTCGGAGAGATTTTCCCGCGCTCCGCTGGAGTTGTGTAAAATGTCGGCTCGGTTGTCAGGCGCAAAATGGAGGGCTCCGGCGCGCGCCGATGACGTGGGCTGCGCTGCGCGGAGGTGTCCGGCCACGTGGCGTCCGTCTTTCCCGCCAATCGGTGGCGGCCCCCCAAAAACGGCGGCAACTTCCAGGCTTTTAGCGCGAAGCGCCCTTTGGCGGGAATCCTCCACCGTCGCTTCCTCCACGACCCCCGCAGCCGTTTTTCCGCTCGCCGGAACGGAGATGTCGGCCAAGACAGCGGCGGCGGCGAGTAGCAACTCCGCCAAGCGGGCGTGCGCGTCCTGGAGGCCGGTGTCGGAGGCAAGCGGAGCGTCGGCCATCACCGCGAAGTGCTGCATCGGCGGCAACTCCTCGTCCTCTACTCCCGAGGTCGGTGTCCCCGGTACGCCGTCGTCATCCCGACCTCGCTCGTGGGTACGGGTAGTCTTCCTTGTGTCCATACTTCTTGAAGACAGGTTTACTTCTGACGCCAGTTGTAATGTAGTAACTCCACGGGAGACGACTTCACGGGTAACACACTCTTTATTTGATCAAACTTGGTTACAGGTGACTAACACCTACTTTGTATCTCGGGTGACAAACACCCACTTAGCTACTTGGCGACTAACGCCCACTGAGCTACTCGGATGACCAACATCCACTTAGTACTCGGGTGACAAACACCCACTTAGCTACTTGGCGACTAACGCCCACTGAGTTACTCGGATGACCAACATCCACTTAGTACACGGGTGACAAACACCCACTTAGCTACTTGGCGACTAACGCCCACTGAGCTACTCGGATGACCAACATCCTCTTAGCTACTTGGCGACTAACGCCACTGAGCTACTCGGATGACCAACATCCACTTAGTACTCGGGTGACAAACACCCACTTAGCTACTTGGCGACTAACGCCCACTGAGCTACTCGGATGACCAACATCCACTTAGCTACTCGGCGACTAACGCCACTGAGCTACTCGGATGACCAACATCCACTTAGCTACTCGGCGACTAACGCCACTGAGCTACTCGGCTTCACTAGGTCTTCAGCTCCGTCTTCGGGTCTTCAACTGGGTAACTCTCCCCGAGTGCTCTCGCGCGTCCCCCTTTATACCCCACCTGCGGACGTCGCTGCGAGCACCCACTTATTCGACCAATCGCCGGGCGCTGGCTACGATCCTCTTTTCCCACATCTCATCGTGCCTCACCACTCACTCCGCGCCGCCTCGTCATCTGTCACTCCCGGCGCGCGCGTCCACACCACGCCCACAACGCGTGCCCAACCCCGCACCCCGCGCCGCCCCGTGATCCATCACTGTCACAGTCGGCGCACGTCAATACCACCACTACATCTGTATAAGAGGTGATGATTGTTCATAATTCAACCACCTCACGAAACTGTGAGTCATTGATATTGAAAGTCATAGATATTATTTACAGATGATGACGAGATTGTCAGCAAGATGTGTCTGTTGGTGTGGTCTTGTTTTGGCAGCTTTTGATGAAGTCATTAAGGAAGTCTGCAAAATGATTGGTGAGTTGATGTGGGCTCTCCCTTGCCGTTTCTAGCTACCCATCTCACTTTTTTGTTTTGGATGAATCACTAAACACCCGCAATCGACGAGTCATCCATTCTGCACTGCTCCGGTACATTGGCTCCACGGCGTGGATTTTTTTTCCTCCGGGTCCTCTGGTTTTGTCGCGCCACATTTAGAAACGGGCATTGAGATAATTTCGATTATTTTGGTGCTATAAATGTCCAAATGACGGGCCACTTTGTTGAGCTATCATTTGTGGCCAGGTTGCTTCTGAAAAATAAGTTAATACCTCAGTGGGATTTGCCTGGTAGGATGGGGATGGTTAAGTTGTATTTGTATGTGTGTGGCTGATTTGTTTACATTTCTTGTACTTTACACTACTATCACGTTTTTGTACTGTGTGCTGTTGTAACGTTCCTACCCTCCCCTACTGGACATCTGTGAAAAATAACTTTATAGCTCATCGCGTTCCTCCAGGATAAATACAAACTCTGATTCTGACTGCATACGTGTGTGCCGATTCCCATAAATAACTAGAATGCACCTATGGCATGAATAATGTTGTCTCTCTCGCAATTTAACTTGTCGTTTTACCAGTTTACATCCTGTTGTACTCAAATCGGCATCTCGTATTGAGGTGACGTTTCTACTGCAGAGCCCTGCAATTGCTTTTTCACTGCAGATCAGTGCCAACACTCGTAAGTGTTAGGGACTGTCCCACAGAAGCAGATATCACAGAACTACTGAGATACCCCCATGCTGTATAACATACCTGATATAATCACCCAGGAATGTCTGTCCTTAACGCTCGTGACGTCACTCCACATCGAACAGCCCCTCTAATTAATAATCATTATAAGGTGACGTCCTCCAAATTAACACCGCGCCCTTACAAATTGCACACGCATTGATGCTTGCAAGTTTCAGATTTACTGCAATACACCCGTCCTTGGACGGGCAAAATGCTAGTAATATATATTGAGCCCAATCTCAGCGCTGGAGAATCAGAGCTATAAGCTCATGAGGTCCATTCATAAACCTTAGAACAGTCTTAAATACCTGAGCCCAGAACGGCAATGACCTGGCCACCCACCCCGCCTACTCTGATGAGTGTGGTGCGTCTGATATCGTTGATGCCCCTGGTAATGCCGTCCAGAACGTCAGGATGTCGCAATGTACGATGCGAGGGAGGATGTGGAATTAAACACATTTTATGGAATATAAAAAAAAATCAGACCTGGGATTGATTCCGCCACCCCTAACTCATTTATTACAAACTGAACATTCTTCTGGGATGTAGGGACAGTGATTGGCAACGCGTGTAGATATGTGCGCACTGTGCCTTGCCGTGCTCTGCCCACCCATGCCGCCCTTGCCATCGTTGTTCCCACTGCCCTCTGCATCCCTCGCAGTCAAGTCGGCCGCAGCACTGAAAGCTCAGGCCACAGAGGAGGGAGTCCGCATTCATTCCACCATCAAGCACTGCCTTCCCGAGGTGAAGAGCGCCTGGTTCCACGCGTAAGTGATCGTTGACAGCGTCACAAAAACCCGCATTTCGCACATTGCAGTCCAGATTTTACAACGTTTCTAACGAATCTGCCTCGTAAGATAGTGCGCGCTTGACTTGTCGACCGATTTCGCGAACACCCACGGATCCCACACCCTTTGCTTCATGCGAACATTAATTGCGCGCCACGACTAGTGCACAAGTGGCTCTTGCGCAGTCCAACCTAATGCACAGCGGGTGACTGGTCCCCACTGGCGTGACGGCGGAGCAGGGAGAGCAAACTCACCAAGTCGGAGCGGCTGGAGTTCGGCAGCTCGGACACGGAGCTGTGGCTGAAGATTAAAGCTCCCGTCGACAAGGACAAGGGCACGTACCGGCTGGAGGCTACAGGCAGCACCGAGACGGTCAAACTCTCCATTGACCTCTCCGGGAAAGGTAACTTGCCACGCGTCCGGGACGCTGGCGGGGTAGCCGTCTGCAACATGAGAAATAGAATGTTGGTCTCGACGAGTTCTCTTGTCGTCTCTGCGCGCTTCCTAGATGTGTATGTTATCGTTCTGTTCGCCCCCTTTGCGCTTTACGGGATCACCAGTGTCTTGTTTTTGCCTGTGTGGCTGTCTGGCTGTGTATATCTTCAGATAGACTCCTATGTACAGCGTAAGGGAGCGCCCACTCTTTTTAAAGTTATAGCTTGCAGGATTGTTTTGAAATAAGAACGCCTGAATGCATTTTCTTTAACCGCCTTCTCTTTTTTGGTTTGTCCGCTCTAAATTGCGTGAATTTCATTTCCTTTCGTTCGCAGCCTTCGCTAGCTTGCTGGAAGAGTACCAGAAGCTCGAGTGAGTCGGCGTGCTACAAACACTCTCACGCTGGGGGTCAAACCCACAAACAGCGGCCGCAATTCTCACTCGCCCTTCCGTGAGCACCGTCGCTGCGCGTGCATTCTGACTCTACGAGGGGGAGCAGCGTGAAGCGTGGCGCTCTTGGGTTTCTCCCGATGGCCAGATCGCCTGGGATGCGCCCTATCCCGTCAGATCTGGGTAGCTAAGCAGGGTTGACCCTGGAGAGCACTCAGATGGGTGAACACCACACGCGGTGTAACAGGCGTTGTGCGCAGTTGAGGTGCAGGGCAGCAAAAGTTGATCGTTTTTCTTAACTCCCCCCCCCCCACCTACCCACCCCCACCTACCCGCCTTGTTCTGTACACCACAACCCACACTGGCAAACGTGAAGTATGGTCGAATACACATCGCGGCCCGCCAGGCGTGGGTCAGGATGTTGTCCAGCAGTGGGTCGACACATCAGGCTGTGCACGTATTATTTATGTCGCGTTTGCCAGTTTGTGTCTTTATTTAACATTTGACTGCGAATGTTCTTCATTTTTGGACAGGCTTGCTGCCAATGCAGATAAAAGTGAGTACAGTGAGGCGAGGGTGCAGTGTTTACGAATGCCCTTAACCAACAGTGCCTGTGTGTGTGTGTGGGGAGCGGTGGTGCAGCGGTTAGCGCTACACTGCGCTACGAACCCATCCACCCGAGTTTGATTCCCGCTCACGGCCAACATCGGTGACGATCATCTGAACCGTTCCGGGGGCCTCCCCTAGCTCGACTCAACCTCCGATGAGTAGCTGGTGTAGCGGTGTGTAAACATCGCTATTGGGGAGACAAAGGCGGCCGGGCGTGGTGCTGGCTACCCACCCCTCATGTGCCGGCCTTCATAGGTGCTCGCAAACAGCACTTTCCCCAACAGTCTGTTAGGGCTACACGGGGGGGTCTTTGTGTCACAACATTGCGCGCATTGTTCTCTCAGAATGATTTGCAGCCTGGCAGTCTTTTACCCTCATCCAAGCCACTCACGGCAAAAGGCATTCGTACCATTCTTTGAGCACGTTGACAATATAGGCAGCTGAGCCTGGCTTTAGCGCTATATTGTGACATGATGTGATCCCCGCTGTCAAGAGATGTCGTGTGACACAAGAGTCGGTGATCGTGTTTGTGCTGATATCTCGCTGCTGTATGTCATAATCTTTGAGGCTCTCGGAGAGGATAAGTGCATCCGCGAAAATGAAAAGTCGCGTCAGTGCGCGTGCGTGTCCTGCAGACAGACGTTGCTGCTATCGAGGCACGGATTATTTAAGTGACATATCAGTTGTCATGATACACTTGCATGCGTGTGTGTTGGCTCGTCTGCAAGTGTGAAGGTTTGTCTTTACGCTGTTATTTCAATTGCAAGAGATTATTGTCTGGTGATATCTGCCTCAGAAGCGTGGGTGTTTCTTATGAGCAATCTTCAACAATGGAATTAAGCAAAAGTCTCGTATTTGTAACCCATGCCCGATGCTGTTCTTGCAGACCATGCCAGGATCGTAGGAGGGTTGCCTGATGTTGTCAGCATTATGGAAGGAAAGGTAAGGATGGACATTCACAAAAGCAGCTGCTGTTTGAACTTTAGATTGGAATGGAACCTCTGAAATCTGTTTTTGTCGTTCTTGTTGCATTGTTTTCTTTAGTAAAAAATAAATAAAGTTTAGATGTTTGAATATTTCAAATATCCTGTAAAAATAAATACGTAGAATTATTAAACTTTATGAAACTACTACCATTTTTTAACAAGGCCGCAAACTAAAATATGATTTATTTACTGTGAGGTGCTGAACCACACAAAGCACAACCTTACACATGCTTCTAATGCCTAAATGTGAATTTGTTTGGGCTAGGACTATAGCTGCAGTTAAAGTTGACACTCGAGCCAGGGTTTTGGCCAAGGGATAAGGAAAAAGGATGAGGCTAAAGCTAAATCATCAAGATTAACTGCAGGGTAAATAAGTCAAGGATTTGGTCTTAGACAGGCGTTAGGATATCTGCGAAGCTGTAGGTGGCTTGGAGGGAATGACGCAGGCGTTAGGATATCTGTGCAGCTGTGGGTGGGTTGGAGGGATTTAACGCGGATAAACCAAGGAGCATACGCCATCGTGTGAACTCCAGTCATCCTTGCAGCAGCAGCAGCAGCAGCAGCTTCTGGCTAGCCATCGAACAAACAGGGTCGCCACATCGCGCGCTTTCAGATGCGCTTCTGCTGCCATCTGGAACACTGTCCCTTTCCAATCTTTGGAAGCCATGGGAGCTATGCACTTTCAAATCGAGAATGAAAATGTATTTCTTTAGATCTTTTTGTGTTTCGCTTTTTTTGTCCTACCCCTGCACCTCTGATTAACACGGTCGGCTACTTATGGTGCGACAGAAGCCCAAAACGCATACCTACATTCTGTGCCCCACTTCTCAAATTAAAACTTATATTCTTTGGGTCTTTCGGTAAAGTCACATAGATAGGTTTAAATAAAATAACCAAAAAACTACGACGTTTCGATCGCAACACAAGCGGTCGTCATTCATTTCTTGATGACGACCGCTTGTGTTGCAATCGAAACGTCGTAGTCTTTTGTTATTTTCTTTGAACCTATCGACGTGACTTTACCGAAAGACCCAAAGAATATGAATTCCTGCAGTCACGAAAGCTTTGAGTCAAAATTAAAACTGCTTCACCTGCACCCATTCCCCATCCCCCACCACTGCAAGCGTTGTCATCTTGGAAACTGCCTCTTGCCGTTTGGTGCAGACGTTGAACCTGACCTGTTCCGTGGCGGGGGAGCCGGTGCCAGAGGCCACGTGGCTGAAAAACGACAAAGTGCTCTCGAAGAGCGAGCACTACGTCATCAATTTTGAAGAGGGGCGTTTCGCGAACCTCATCATCCAGAACATCACAATGGCCGACACGGGGAAGTATGGCATGGTAGTGAAGAACAAGTATGGCCAGGACACCGTCGACTTCACCGTAAGTGTCTGCAAGCAGGGAAAGGAGATTGAGGAGACTTCGAAAAAACCCAAGTACTCGCACAGCAGAAAGTAGCTCTTCAAAGTGGCCCCTCAAGGCCTTCAGGAAAGACTTCTCTCAGCTGGATCTTTCTCAGCTGATCCTTGCTCTTTTTGTTCAATTTAATATTTAGTAAAATTTTGCCGTGCTATTTCTTGATAAAAAGAAAACCTGGCCATTTTATAGCCAATAAATCGGAGCTGATAATTCCGTTTTGACTAAAATGCTTTCCCAACCAACCGTTGCTATCAAGAAAGAATATGTCCTCTACTTCCGCTTAGGTTGATTTAGAAAAAAAACCACTGCATGGCAAAGGTAATGTTTGTTTTACCTTGTTGCAAAATCAGTAATGATATTAATTCATTATTTCATCAATTCATTGCTCCATTTATTCATTGCTTGATTTATTTTTCGGGAGTTATCTTCATTCTTGCTCTCAGTTATTTTATTTAAAATTTCCCTCCATTGGACGTTGCTCCATATTTACACCTAGCACACTCACTTAAGTCCAAAATTACTGATATCATCATAACACGTTTCCATGTGCAACGTATTTGCCCGTCCATAATTTTCCATCCTACGTGCAAACGTGTTTGTGTGCATGCCCGTATTTGCTTCAGTGTGCCCGACTGTATGTCAGATATGTATGTGTGATTGCGCCAGTTATTCCACTGTTGTGCAACATCGATTGGCATGTGGGCATTGTTCAAGTATTTTTTTTGCCTCAGAATATGATGTGTCAGCATGTTGGAATTATGATTACGTTTTGGTTGGAATTGAAGTGATAACCCTCCTCAACACTTAAAACATAATGAGCATGTGGTTCTTGAGCTAAATGACGTTGTGAACGTTGTAGCATGCTGTTTTCTTGTCCTCATTAAATTTGTTGTATTTCATAAACTTGTTGTGTCTTTCCTTCGTATGATTTGTATTTTTCCCATCGCCTCTTAATTCTTGTTTAATTGTTTTTTGTTTTAACTCCCACGTTGTTTCATTAATGCCAATACTGTCCAGGCATTTTTGTTACTAAGCACACACACACACAAACCTTGCCTTGCTTACTTTGCGACGAGCTTCTTTAAGACGAAAGGGGCATCGGATGTTGAATTGTTTCCCAGTTGAACGCTTCACCTCACCGCCCCTCTCTTAACGCGTTCAACTGTAACAAAACAGCATCGGCTCTCGTGTCGTCTTGTAGCGAGTGCAGATTCCCTCCACCCGGAAGAGTCGTCATCCGTGGGGGTATTTACATTTTGTTTTTGTTCAGTTCTCAAGGAGACGGAGGCAAAACTTGTCTTGGGAGCCCCTTGTCTTAGTCCTGAGATCCTCGTTACAAATCTCTTCAGGGATGTTTCCAAGTGGGGATTTATGAGACCGTTCTTTTTTTTTTGTTTTACGAAGGGGTGCAAATCGTTAACGCGGTCCTCATGGAAGTGCCGCGGAAACGTATTCATCTCGTTCACTCAAAGCAGATGAATCGCTTGTGAACAATTAGTTTTAAAGAGCGGTAATTGAGAGGGTGAGTAGAATGGTCAATATGGTTTGTATTCGACGTTAAAAATGATGTGTATTCTGCAGACGTAAAGTTATGGGAGTGTATTTTAAAAAATTATATTTACAACAACAACAGAGTACAGGAAAGTTGATAGCCAGGGTTAATGGCGTTCAGCTGCGTTCTGTATATATGTGTAACAATAGCAGCCCTGAGTTATGATCAAGGAAGCATTTTTCTTTTTAAAATGATCATTGAAGATATTACGATGTTCTACTGATTTTTACCTTTTTGACCAATTGCTTTAACTTGCCTTTCCACTTACTGAAATTGAAATTTTTTTGGCAGTTTTTTTTCTAAGGTCAACACAGGTGCGGTGATTACTGCAGAAAATTTAGATACAGTAAAGGGACGTTTTTATTAATTACATTTTATTTTATAATAAAGGTTTTTGGGTTAGATCGCGTTATTTATAAATGTGTCACAACCCTCCACCACCCGACACGGCCAATCAGTAAAAAATGTGTCACGTTGACGAAAGACAAATAGTTCACTACTTTAGCCCACCGGTGTGTTGAAGTGTGAATCCACAACACTTTCTCGTCATGGTTTATAATTAAATAAACACTCACAATAACAGTCGGCAGTAATAGTGGCATTGAGGCACCTATAGCTATTAGGATGTTCGTTCAAGTGGCAGGCACTGTAATGAACATTGGCATTTTTTTCGGTAAAGTGACGTAGGTAAAAATAAATAAAATGAAAACATTTTATTTTATTTATTTTTCTTTTTATTTATTTTTACCTACGTGACTTTACCGAAAAAACCAAAGAGTATGAATCCTTGCAGTCACGAAAACTTCAAATCTAGAATTGGCATTTTTGTTTACGTATCTGAGCCAAATGCCGCAGACAATCTACAGCATTGGAGGTGGCCGGGTGACTCAGAGGTCATAGGTCAAAGCACTCAGCTGGCACTGCTGCGACCCTGACTTCAAATCTGGGCCCTCAAATGTCGTGAATGTCTCAGTCCAGCCACAGATGACTGCGCACAAAAATATTACATACAACTTTTGTCTTCAAGTCATTTTTGCTCAATTCCAGCTCTGAAAATTGAAAGTTATCCATTGCACTGTTATGTGAAGGACATTTCTGTCTCGCAGGCCATGTGTGAAAGTCCACCTCGACTGTGTGGATTAAGGGCCGTCCTCCCACAGAGTCGCACTGACCTGCGAGAATTCCGAGTGGATACTTCGTTTCAATACACAATATCAATAGCACAATTGGAATAGATTTGGAATTTAGATTTTACTTATTAAGGCGTTAATGGGGTGGATTTGAATGTGTGTCACCTCTAGCACTGCCCCATATATACTTAATTGTGCGATTCAGTATTACTCCGACCTTGATGAAGCTGTTTTTCAAGAAGGGGCTAACACTTGGATATTGACGGCAAAGGGATCGCTGGTTGTGTGTGTGTCGTGTAGCTGGTAGCGCTACGCTGCGCTACGCTGCGCTACGAAGCCGGCATCCCGAGTTCGATTCCCGCTCATAGCATCGGTGACGATTAACTGAACTGGTCTTGGGCCTCAAACGAGTACCTGGGGCTGTGTGTAAAAACATTGCCACTGGGGAGACAAAGGCGGTCGGGCGTGGTGATGGCCACCCACCCCTTCGTGTGCTGTGCCGGCCTTCATAGGTGCTCGCTCACAGCACTTGCCCCAACAGTATGTCAAGGCTACACGGGGGATATTTGTATTTGTGAGCGACGTCTAACCAGTGCCGGATTAAGCTAGTGCAGGGCCCGTAGCATATGTTATAAAGGGGCCATAAATAAAACAAAACAAAGATGAAAACACAATTTTTTTACTTGCATAGAAAGTAATTGTATTTTTTTCATTTGCTATACAGCCAGATAATATGACAAATCGCTAACCTTAAACACCTGGTCGTTCATAAAAGTTGAAGGCAGTATAGTACTATAATAATAGAGCAAGTTCAGAATCACTGAAGCAGAATTGATAGCTTGAAAGCATTTAGCGCGGGGCTCTTGAGAATGCGGGGCCCGTAGCATATGTAGCTACTTTTGCTACGAGGACAATCCGGCACTGCGTCTAACGTGTGGCTTTGTGGTGCGTGCAGCTGAATGTAACCGACAAGGAGGAGTGACCGGCGCTCCCTTGACGAAGAAACTCCGTGCTCACGCACACAGCATCTTAACTGTACGGCGTTACCAAGGGGTTCTGTATAACCACATCGGTGGACTGGGATGGCTGAAGCAAGGAAGATATCAAACGAACGCAACATTTGCTCAATTACTGAATGAGCAAATCCTGCGTCTGAACGTGAAAGTGCGGTGCGTGTGAGAGTGCCGCATTTATTCACCGGGGCCGACAGTGTCATTTGGCGGCAGCAATGCTGTTGTGATTCCGTTACCCGGGCTCCTGCAGGTAGCACAGAGGGATTACGCTCGCGCTCTCGAATGCTGACCACTGCGTAAGACATTGAACTCATTCATCATCGGTAGCATTGTGCGATTCCTCATGTGCTGTCGACACGCGTTTCCCTCCGCCTCTTCCGATCTTTCGCCGCCTTCTCTGTCGTTGCTCTCCCAGGGCTTTGCTCTTGTGCATCTTCCTGCATCAGTTTTCATCCCATCGGTTATGGACTCAATTGAGCACACAAATCTGGCACGGCAAACATTAATTTTGAAATTAGTTCTCGTTGCCTGCATTGTTTTGGTCTCGTTTAAAAAGTTGACATTCGAGATGACTTGGAAACCCAACATTTCGCTGCAGCTATAATCACCTCCTACACTCCTGACCCGGTCATAGAAAATTCCAGATCAGTTTTTTTTCTCATATTTCGCCCCACTTCAACGCCATACAGGCAGTGCCCTCAATGTTTGCCGCCCTCTGCCGGATAAACCCAGGGTGTAGCTTGGGACACCAGGGTGTAGCTGGGGAGAGACAGCTGTGGAGTGGCTGTGGTACCGTGCTGTGGTTGTAGCTACAATCGCAGCCCCTGGCACGGGCTCTTCAGAAAACCCGCAGCCTGATCACGTAATTTTAAGAGAGAATGAGTCAATGGGGGTCTGAATGTTCTCTGGATTCTGCCCTTTGGCTTTAATGTTCTTTGCCAAAAAATGATTTAGGTTGGGGTTGTGCTGTGAATGGTAGCATCTGTTGACGCCTCAAATTATTTACTTCTCTTCATAACGTAAACTTTTACATCTAAGCTTCAAACATATTTTTGTCCAGATAATAATTAATTACACTTTAGTGACTTTTCTGTATTTCAGTCCTTTCAAGACGTCACATTGCCAAAGAATGGTACAGAAAGTGTTATATTTGAGTTGTTAACGTATTCTTTTTCGGAATCATGATTATTATTTTTAAAAAGTGCATTAACATAATATATCACTCAGAATAACATTAATATATATATAGAGCGGTGTGGGGTAGAGTCGTGGCGCAGTGGGTAGGGCACTGCACTATACACCTGGTAAGCAGCCAACATCAGCGGTGAGTGATATCAGAACCTCTAGTAACCACCGCTTTCACCAGCCCACACACCTACATGGCGAAGCACGGTCAAACAACCCCCATGGCCAGGAGGCCTTCAAAAGGCTGTGTGATTATGGTTGCGTGTGAATTTCGCTGCAACGAGTTATTCCGTCGTTTCGGAGAGCTGCACTCTTTGCATGTCCGAGGCGTCAATCCACAGCTCTGGCCAACTGCCGCAGTTCATTTCTCCACCACGTGATTAAAATCTAGATTTCACAAGCTCCATAATTGTGTGATGATAACAAAGAGAGTGGGATGGAGGTGGTATGCCTTAGTATAAAACATGTGCTCCCCAACACACTGGCGTCCCCATTGCTTTTCAGTTGCATTATTGAGTTTAATTTTTATTTATATTGCGGAAGATCTATGAAACTGATTTCGTGCCAATTAGTACGCAATTAATTATACTCTTGGTAAGTATTCGCATTGCATGAGCAGCACGCTTCTCTTTGCCTTCACCGAGACTGCCTTTTAGCATTAGCTCTTATTTAACATATTCACCATGGTGCTGTAATGGGATGTTAGCCCTCTTTAAATGGCAGTATGAGGAGCCTTCTGTGTTAACATTCTTTGCCATCAGTCCTCAGGTGTGTGCTGACATCAAGCAGATAGATTTATGTTGAGAGAGTCTCGCCTTTTCAAACTGTTTACACACAAGGTCGCACCGCATGATGGATCAGCTCTGAATGGAATGTGCTGCTGCGTTCTCAAATAAAAATCGGAGTGAAGTTATGCTGGTGTGTCTTCTGTTTGCAAATTGAGCCATTGGAGGTGGCTCAAAGGAAAGGAAAGAAATGCCATCACCAATGTTATGTTATAATGTTGGGATAGTAAATCTAAACCCGAATGCTGTTTTATTTGCTGATCAGCTGGTAGACCTGTAAAGATTAGTGTTGTTAAAAACGAGAGCCGGTAACCATTATCAGAATCGATCACTGGTTTAAAGAGTCGGGAACCGGTAATCCTTCCCAGTGGAACTTCAGTAATGATTGTGCTGATTGGCCACGCGCTAACGTACAAACAACACGACGGCCTAAGTCACCGCATGGGACATGCGCCCTCGTTTCTCAATTGAAAGGTAAATTATACAATCTATCAATTGCTTTGCTTGCTTGTTCGCACCAATGCTGGCGGAAGGGCCTCCACTAGAGGGAGCTCAAGAGGGTGTGTGATCTGCTCCCCCACGCTGTTCAGACGTCTTAGAAGAGGTAGCATGCATACCCACGCTGCACGTTTGACTGGTGCGTGGACGTGCAGGGATGGGGTGGTATCTACGAAACTTGGCCCATCATGGAATATAATCAATGTCCTTTTCATTACAAATCCACTGTGCTAACCAGCACACCACAGCGGTTCCCTTTGTGTTCAAATGAATAAGGAAATCATGAATGTTTATTGCCAGACGTTCTATATGGGCGGTAAAAACCGGTTTTAAAAATGCGGTTATAAAGCATAATTAGCAAACGATCTTAACAACCCGAGTAGAGATTCACCCTAAGACGTGATTGAATTGTTTAGCTTCGTGGTTGCGTGAGATTCTACTCAACAAATGAAATCGTTTCCAATCTTGCTAAGAGGCAGAGGCTCCACGACCCGTCTCATCCACCTTTTCAAATGTCCCTCTCCCCAACAATGCTGACTTTTCCAACGCAACCCCAAGTTCAATGCACGATCGTCACGCGAACCTGTCCCCCTCTTCATGAATAAACGCATTTAGGTCCAGGGACCCAAATGCAAAAGCGTAAAAATGTAAAACAAGAATGGTTCACGGAAGATTATACATTTAGTTTTTTTTTGCTCCATAACGTTCTTTGAAATGTCCCAAAATATAATGAAATTATTTTTCAATAAATATTTGTTGATGTCATTGCTGTTTTAATATTAATAGGTTCCTTTATTTGTTAAGATCAATACATTCTATACTTGCGCATGGCAATATGTTCAGAAGCTAAATTGAAATCTCGAGGTCTGCTAGCCATTACATGTGCAATACATCTAACTTACGTTTCTCTAATTATTCATTGAGCATCTTCATAATTTTATTTTATGTAAATGATCACGATCCATGATAGTGAATATCGACAGCAGTGGTTCTTAACCTTTACTGCAGCCTTTCACTCTGTTTCTCAATCGTTAAAAAATGTATAATATTAACAAATACATTGCTTTAATGAAGCAAAGTCGTTTTACTTTAATATGTGCCCGTGCTTAATTTGTTTTTCGACGACTCACCTTCTATAAATAATCTGGCCACGTCTCTCACCCCCAGAAAGGGCATCTCGTACCCTAGGGGGTACAGCGTGCACCCCAGGGGGTGCAGCGTGCACCCCGGGTTAAGAACCTCTGATCTCTACGTTGCTGCTGAGTGAAGCACACATTGCAGGAAACGCGCGCGAGTGGTGACCCAACCATGGGCGCACACGCCCCGTAACGCCGCTGGTGGCACAACTTGTCTGTCTGTGTGTTGTGTGGGGGTCTGTATCTGTGTGTTGTGTGGGGGTCTGTATCTGTGTGTTGTGTGGGGGTCTGTATCTGTGTGTTGTGTGAGGGTCTGTATCTGTGTGTGTGTGGGGGTCTGTATCTGTGTGTTGTGTGGGGGTCTGTATCTGTGTGTGTGTGGGGGTCTGTATCTGTGTGTTGTGTGGGGGTCTGTATCTGTGTGTGTGTGGGGGTCTGTATCTGTGTGTTGTGTGGGGGTCTGTATCTGTGTGTGTGTGGGGGTCTGTATCTGTGTGTTGTGTGGGGGTCTGTATCTGTGTGTTGTGTGAGGGTCTGTATCTGTGTGTGTGTGGGGGTCTGTATCTGTGTGTTGTGTGGGGGTCTGTATCTGTGTGTGTGTGGGGGTCTGTATCTGTGTGTTGTGTGGGGGTCTGTATCTGTGTGTGTGTGGGGGTCTGTATCTGTGTGTTGTGTGGGGGTCTGTATCTGTGTGTGTGTGGGGGTCTGTATCTGTGTGTTGTGTGGGGGTCTGTATCTGTGTGTTGTGTGGGGGTCTGTATCTGTGTGTTGTGTGGGGGTCTGTATCTGTGTGTGTGTGGGGGTCTGTATCTGTGTGTTGTGTGGGGGTCTGTATCTGTGTGTGTGTGGGGGTCTGTATCTGTGTGTTGTGTGGGGGTCTGTATCTGTGTGTGTGTGGGGGTCTGTATCTGTGTGTTGTGTGGGGGTCTGTATCTGTGTGTTGTGTGGGTGTCTGCATCTGTGTGTTGTGTGGGGGTCTGCATCTGTGTGTTGTGTGGGGGTCTGCATCTGTGTGTTGTGTGGGTGTCTGCATCTGTGTGTTGTGTGGGGGTCTGTATCTGTGTGTTGTGTGGGGGTCTGTATCTGTGTGTTGTGTGGGGGTCTGTATCTGTGTGTTGTGTGGGGGTCTGTATCTGTGTGTTGTGTGGGTGTCTGCATCTGTGTGTTGTGTGGGGGTCTGCATCTGTGTGTTGTGTGGGGGTCTGCATCTGTGTGTTGTGTGGGGGTCTGTATCTGTGTGTTGTGTGGGGGTCTGCATCTGTGTGTTGTGTGGGGGTCTGTATCTGTGTGTTGTGTTGGGGTCTGCATCTGTGTGTTGTGTGGGGGTCTGCATCTGTGTGTTGTGTGGGGGTCTGTATCTGTGTGTTGTGTGGGTGTCTGCATCTGTGTGTTGTGTGGGGGTCTGCATCTGTGTGTTGTGTGGGGGTCTGCATCTGTGTGTTGTGTGGGGGTCTGCATCTGTGTGTTGTGTGGGGGTCTGCATCTGTGTGTTGTGTGGGGGTCTGTATCTGTGTGTTGTGTGGGGGTCTGTATCTGTGTGTATGTGGGGAGCCGTCGGGGAGCGGTCGGGGAGCGGCCAGCGGCGCTGCGCTACGAACCTAGCCATCCGGGTTCGATTCCTGCCAACGCAAGTGACGATTATCTGAACCAGTCCTGGGCTTCCGCTAGTTCGACTCGGCCTCAAATCAGTACGTGGTGCGGTGTGTAAACATTGCCACTCGGGAGACAAAGGCGGATAGGCGTGGTGCTGGCAACCCACCCCCTCGTGTGCCGTGCCAGCCTTCGTAGGTGCTCGCTAACAGCACTTGCCCCAACAGTCTGTTAAAGGCTCTCGGGGGGATTTTGTCTCGCGTCTTATATTTGTCTGTAGAGATGCGTGTGTACTTGTACGAGTGTGTACAAATATTGCGTGCGGCAGACCTTTCCATCCCACACGGCAACGGGTTTAGGTGTAGCCTATGAGGGCTCAGGGGTACAACTTTCGAGCGTCCTGATTTAACAACAATCCTAATTTGAGAGTATTTGTAAAAAATGAAATTTTGCCTTGGTTAAAAATGCGCTGGCCCAATCAGAATCTGTTCAAACTGGAGGAATCCGATGAGCTATGAAGCTCTTTTTCACAGATGTCAAGTGAAACCAACAAAACGTAGTGTTGTGAATAACAATGCGTGGCCAGTGTAATAACCTTCCTCTCACCACGTGTCGTGATTGAGTTTCCCAGTAACCTGATTGCTGTTCTCATGGGGAAAAGACGACTGTGACTGTGGCGCATGATTCTCGATAAAGGAATACTTTTCACACGCGTCTATTTTTTGTCACTAGAAAGTACAGAGACTCTTCTACTTGCGAACATTCGACTTGCGAACTTTCATTGATAAGAACAAACCTGTCCGTATGTCCAGTTGCCTGTTCGGACTGAGAATCGTACATTTGCAGGAGATTATACAACTTTTAAAGCCATTCCCCATGTTTAGTGTACATGTCGTACAACATGTTTGGAATCGACAGGAGTAAGTTGTACTTGCGAACAAATCGACTTACGAAGAGACCTCTGGAACCTAACTCGTTCTTAAGTAGAGGAGTCCCTGTGCTCGGTGCTACTTGACATTATTTTTTGCATTCTTTAAAAGTCACAAACAAGAACACTTCATGAACAGCGCATCCAGTGGAAAGATTTTGGAATTAGAAACCTTTATTTCGCAACTTTCAATTTAAACAGAAAAAAAGCCACCCATAGAAAAACAAACAAGCATGCCTTGGTGGCTTTGTAATGTGTGTAGAGCTGTAACGTGAGTATTGATGAAATGTCACCATTACCGATTTTTAAAAAACAAACTCGCGGACAAAGTTTGTGATATGGACGTGGCTTCGGGAGCTCCTGACTGGCGCACACAGGATGGAGTGTTGCGTCTATGCGACGCGCTTGTGCTTCCTGATCAATGTCACACTTCCAGCCGTCACGTTCTGCAGGGTGGGTACACCAAACACAACAAAACCAAACACGTGGTCAACAAAAACCATCGGAAAGAGACCCTTGTACAAATGGGGATGACACTTAAAAACAATATTGACGTCAAGCAGCCTATTTGCTATACGGACGTATATTTGAACTCTGCTGACTCTGCAGGTAGGTAGATATCTCACATGCATAATGGTTTCATGATATACCAGACTGAAATACATTTCCATCTCAAAGTCACAATAGAAAAACTAAAAACATTTCTTTATTTTACTGGGAAAGGCCCACTGGGCTATGCAGCTCGTTTTCAGAAGTGACCTGGCCACAAATGAAAGCTCAACAAGAGTGACTTCTGTGGAAATTTATAGCAGCCAAAAACTCTAAATGCATATTTATAAATGTGGAGGGAAACAACGAAAGAACCGGAGAAAAATCCACCCGACCACGGGGGAAACATCCAAATTCTTAATATACAGGAGTCAGGGTCGGGATCGGGATCGGGATCGGGATCGAACCTACGACCTCCTGCATACCAGACGAGGGAGTTAACATCTCGCCACAGCGGCACCTATAGACTGTTGTCGGTGAGCCAGTGGTACTGGTTCATCATGCACACGAATATAGAGCACTCTATCCGCCTGTGAGCATGGTCTGACCCATAACAGCTCTTGGAGTGACTCACCCACCTATGGCCCTCTGAGAGATATGGCCTGCTAAGACAGAGTACAGATTATTGAGACGAAAGAGAGATAAATAAGCGGTATACGAGAGCCCTAGAGACAAGAGACACTGATTGATTATTATTGTACACGTGGCACTTTGAATGTATGACGACATGTGACCAGCCAGCACACCCACGTTTTATTACGTGTATTTTCTGCAGTGTCTCACACACGGGGGGCCTCTTAGGATGTCGTGCTCGTGCTTACCTCGATGAGCTCATCGCCCTTCACCTCCTGGATGTGCGTCAGCTTGTCCACCTTGTAGATCAGCTTGCCTCCCTCGAGCACGGCGATGCACTGAATGGACACATAATAGATCAGAGAAAGGTGATTCATGCATGATTGCACATCATGAGCCCATCATTCTCACCACTGAGACATCAACCGGTGAGACATTCTCAGTCGAACAACCAAGACACTAATGCATTCATGAGAATTAAAGTCAGATTTTAGGTGTATGGCAATGGTGCTTGACTGGCACCAGAACAGTTTATTTTCTGGGAACCTGTGCGAATTTCACACTGCTGATCGATGAAGTCAATGTCGTCACATTTATTACAGATGCACCCCCACGTGTCCCGTGGCTGGAGTCACGTGCGGAATGGAGGTGCAAATTACATGCATTTGTGCAAAGGGTTATATGTACGTTTGTTGAACTTCTTTCGCACCACACGTAGCCAAACGTGCTAATCGGAGGTGCGGGGGAAGGACAATAAACTAACCACAAAAAGCAGTCCGAAAGAAATTAGTTTTCAATATAGATTATTTAAAAGTGCACAGCTCCAGTGACTTCCTAATATTGGTTGGAAGAGCGTTCCAGACGGCCGCAGAAACGCATCTGAAACCGTGCGATGCAGTGACCGTCTTTGTTCGATCGTTAACCAAAAGCCACTGCGAGGATGACCGGAGTCTGCGTGATGGTTTATGCACTGTGTATGTAATCAGTGCAACCTCATAATGTATTCGTTTGGCAACCGGTAGCCAATGCAGCTCAGCGAGCACCAGACAGACATGGTCGGATCCAGTGCCGGATCATCCTAGTAGCAAAAAAAAAGCTACATATGCTACGGGCCCCGTACTTTCAAGGGCCCCGCGCTAAATGCTTTAAAGCTATAAATTCCGGTCCAGTAATTCTGCACTTGCTCTATTACTCTAGTACTATACTGCCTTCAACTTTTATGAACGACTGGGTATTTAAGGTTAGCGATTTGTTGTATTATCTGGCTGTATAGCAAATGGAAAAAATACAATTACTTTACTATGCAAGTAAAAAATGTGTGTTTTCATATTTACGTGTTTTTTTTTTATTTAGGGCCCCTTTATAACATATGCTATAGACCATGCACTAGCTTAATTCGGCACTGGCCAGAACTCGTGGTTAACGACTGTGCGTTTGCTGACCAGGCGTAACAATATTTTGTGGGCATTGGCCAAATATAGAAAAAATATTGGGGTTGCCCACCTCACGTCCACTCCTACCGCAGAAATTGCCCTCCCCCCACCCCTCTGCTGCTACCATAGTGATGAATTCCCCCACGTGCCCAGGGGTGGTCCCAGCGAGGGGTCGGCGGTCTCCTCGTACCTTGGCACTGGTGCCGAGGGTCCCGGTGAGGCTGGCCTCCTGGCCCAGCGTGAAGCTGTTCACCACCTCCTTGCCGTTGGTGACCGTCTTCACGACGAACTTTTCCCCGGTCTGCTCGATGGTCGTCTCCGTGACGGCGTCTCGGCCCTTGGCGATGACGTCGTCGGGGAATTCTGCGTTCACGGAAGGAAAAAAAGGGGCACGCGCGGACGAACGGTGACTTTTTTGCACGATCGCATCTGCACGTCATGGGTATTTGCCATTTTTATTTTTCCCATTTGCAACCACGGTTGGTCGGCAGGTGTGGTGGCGTGAAGTTTGGGTTGCCCCCCTCTGCCAACGCGCGTGGGTGAGTCAAGTCGATTTACCCTCTCTCTCTCTAGAGCGCCCGTTGATTGGAGGCACCTTTTGCCAGCAGTGGCTTGAGAAAACAATCGCAAGGCTGCGCCTTGAATCTTTGATTTGCTCTGGGACGCCTCACCGAGTGTCAGGACTATTTTTCGTCTGATTGCCCCTGTATCAGGATGTTTGGGTGGTTTCTGCAATGAGTGCGTTGACGTGTTTAGAAGTTACCTGGAATACCCAGAGACAATACGCACATGCAAGTGGATATAACGCTCAAAACTCCGCAAAGATAATGACCTCTCTTTGTTTGCTGTACTGCCATCTTCCAGCCACCTCCCAGCCACGCACGGAAAACCTCGTGTTCCCAGCACACAATGGCTCCCCTGTTGCGAATTATGTAACAAGTCGTTTATTCATATCCAATTTACATTTCCCTTTTTTGAGGAAATCACGCATAGGAATAATACATGGTGTAGTAGAACACTGTCTGGCGTGATTAAATATTAATCCAACAGCCTGATTTAGATTTCTGGCCACAGCAAACATTAGCGACGATGGAAATCTGAACTGGTCCTGGGCTCCCCCTTTCACCAAACTCGCATTGACCAGTGCGGTCAAGTATGGTCAAACAGTCCCCATGACTGGCATGGAGTCGCCTTCATCAATCAATGGATTTAGCAAACTAATGTAACAAAACACCTAAAAAAGCCACGATGTGTGGCTTCAACTGGCGAACTTTGACCCGAAAGGCAGATGCAATGACATTTGAGAGATCAGCAATAACCTACAGCAGGCAGATTTATTTTCCGCAGCATTATTAAATCACTGGTTGTCAGCACTGAACCACCGCTTCTGATTTTGCCCTCCTATCAAAGTAACCGGAGTGGAATTTTAACGAAGTGCAATTGGAGGCGATGATATATACTCACTGCAGATTTTCATGAATTCATCATAGTTCTCGGTTGAGATCAGCTTCCACTTGCCGCTGAACGCCATGGCAGATGAGGGCAGAGGAGGGCAGAAGAGAGTGGGACGAGGCTGAGAGTCTATTGAGTGCTGCAGCTCCAACCAACGATTCCACCGCCCTTTTATATCTCACGTTTCAGGAGGGCAGGGGCGGTGCCAAAGGTGAATGGAAAAATGTGTGGACAGTAAACGTGTAACGTGCCCTCCTCCGCTCATGCACGTGTGTGTGTGCGCGCGCGCGTGTGTGCATTGCGCGTGTCCGTGTATGTGTGGTGGAGAGTGGTGGGAGCGGTAGTGTAGCTGTTTAGCGCGCTGCGCTACGAACCTGGTTACCCGAGTTCGATTCCCGCTCACGGCCAACACCAGTGACGATTTTCTGAACCGGTCCCTGGCCTCCCCCAGGTCGACTCAGCCTCAAATGAGCACCTGGTGCGGTGTGTAAAGATCACCACTGGAGAGACAAAGGCGGCCGGGATGTGGTGTTGGCCACCCATCCCCTCGTGGGCTGTGCCATGCCGGCCTTCACAGGTGCTCGCTAACAGCACTTGCTCCAACAGTCTGTTAAAGGCTGTACGGGGGATCTTTGCCTTTGTGTGTCGGAGCAGCGACGCGAAAGTCATTTCGGGCAACTGTGTTGCAAATCTGGCAACTTGACTACGACAGTGCCGTAGCAGCATGAGTGCGACAGGGAGGGCGGCCATAGTGTTAAACAAAAGGAATCAGCAGTGACGGCTGCGGCTCAAGTGTTTGGTGGGGTGGAGCCGGTGCCACAGCATCATCAGTGGCGAGTGACACCTGAACCGGTCTTGGACCTCCTACGTCATCTCGGATTTCAATTAAACTACAAACACAACCATTAAACCAAGCGAGGTCCACTGAGTTATATAACTATTTTTTTTAAGCGACCTGGCCACAAAGGATAGATTAACTAAGTGGCTTATGTGGACATTCCACGTAGCCAAATACTTCTGAAACGCACATTTCTAAACGCGGAGGGAAAAACCCCGGAGGACCCGGAGAAGAATCCACGCGACCACGGGGAACGCGTGCGAACTTCAAACATATACAACAGACGTCAGGGTCGGGATCGAACCGACGAGTCAACATCTGACCACCGTGACGCCCGAGCGAGGTGTGGAAGCGACGGTACCTGCTCACGTGCCGTGCTCACGAACATAATTTCTCCCAACAGTCTGTGTAGGCTATTTCGTGTGTATGCATAAAACAATACTTTGTAATATATCCATGGTTTAAAGTTCTATGCAAATATAAAGTAGCGTAACGTATACAGCCTGGGACATATCCACTGGGTCAGGGGAATTGATTTCCAATGAATGTACAAACCGAATGTTCTATTTGCTTTCAAATCGGCTGAATGACAGATATCTTTCAGATATTTTCATTCTGTCAAGTAAATTTTGTTTAACCAGGTGAGGAAATCAGGAGACCCGGATACGTTTAATTTGCCAGCGTGACCTGGGTGACCAAAGTTACAAAAGCAACGACAAGAAACAAGTAAAATAAAGAGCAGCAATGAATCAAAGCTAAATCAGCAAAACAATATACTACCGCATGAGAAATCGACAATATTGTGCAAACATAAATCGTGTTTTTATTTATGAATAAATTCCCTGTAGCGTAAGTCAGCTCGAGCAGAATAATTTTTCGACTGGGACAGGGAGGTGAGTTTGAGGGGATTGCAGGTAATGAGCTGAATGAGGGCAGTGATGTAGGTGACAGAAGGGGGGGGGGCAATCAGTGCCGGATGATCCCAATAGCAAAAGTAGCTACTACACATGTAGCTACATATGAAGTAGCTACGGGCCCCGCACTTCCAAGGGCCCCGCGCTAAATGCTTTCAAGCTATCAATTCCGGTTTTGTGATTCTGCACTTGCTCTATTACTATAGTACTATGCTGCTTTCAACTTTTATGAACGACTGGGTGTTTAAGGTTAGCGATTTGTCGCATTATCTGGCTGTATAGCAAATGAAAAAATACAATTACTCTACTATGCAAGTTACAAATTTGTGTTTTAATATTTATGGGTTTGTTTTAATTTAGGGCCCCTTAATAACGTGTGCTACAGGCCCCGCACTAGCTTAATCTGGCACTGGGGGCAATGGGGGTACCCGCCCCCCCATTCCACCCCCTTCCTCCTTGAGACCCTCAACATTTTGTTTGATTATTTTCTAGAGCAGGGGTCGAGAATTGAGTTAATCGAGAGGGTGGGGAGTGAGTTAAGTGAGAGGGTGGGGAGTCAGTTAAGTGAGAGGGTGGGGAGTGTTGTAATGCATGGAGCATGGCTGTTTGCTAACTTAAAAAAATATATATTTAAAGTTACTACTTTGACTTGAAATAAAAATTCTGCCAAATGCCTAATTTGGTATTTGGATTAATACAAAGAGGTGAGTAAGGGCAGGTTGGAGTGGTTATGGGAAATTCGATTCGACACTCAAGAGCAACACGCCAATGTGACTCAAGAAGGCATTCTCAGTTGCCGCACGATGCCTGCTCTGATACAAGTGGAAGAGTCATGGATACTCACAAAATAAAATGATACAAAGCAATAAGCGTGCACAAAGAAACATGGAGAGGCACATGCTTGTAATTACCAGAGAGGCAGAAGGATGAATATTTGGATCAGGGAACACCTAACAGTTCGAGACATCATGTTGATACTGAATGTTTAGACAATTAAGTGAGCTTGTATGTATCCATGAGAGGTTCTTTTTTGGGTTAGATCGTGTAAATATATAATTGTGTCGTTCAAACCCGCCACCACCCGACACAGCCAACTAGTAAGGGTTGCCTGATGAAGCTGGTTGTAATTACTGGCGAAACGTCGTACTCAGATTGTAAATGTTGTGGCTTGGCTCTCCAACACACCGGTGTGCTGTACTAGTGACGAATTGGCATGTTCTGTTTACGTGACAACTCTTACTAGTTGACTGTGTCGGGTGGTGGCGGGTTTTAACGACACAATTATATATTTACACGATCTAACCCAAAAAACCCTCCATTGTGGTTGATATTTTGGTATGCATGTCTAACTTATGTTGCACCACACGTAGCCAGCCGCGCTAAACTAAACACAAAAATCAGTTCGCAGGAAATAGTTTTACATTTATTACTTAAAAGTGAGTAGCTCCAGTGGCTTCCTAATATCGGAAGAGGGTTCCACACGGCCGTAGCAGCTCGCCCGCAGGCACGCGATGGAGTTGCGGTCTTTGTTCGATGTTTAGCCACACGCCGCACCTCCGATGAGCACGGTGTGTTACGTATGTTGCGAAAGAAGTTCAACATAAGCGGCTGCGAGGATGATGACTGCAGTTTCCGTGATCGTTTGTGGCAAGCACTTTCTGTATCATGAGTGTGAACTTAGAGGCTTGGGCCATGGATACGACTGGTGATGGAATGGGGAGAAGGTGCCTGAGAGGGTGACCACCGCAGAGGTGAAGATTTGAGATGGGCTCATGTCGAGTAGGAAGTTGTATTTTGGAATCATGAAGGGTGGCATTGGGGTGGGGAGGCCTCCGTTTACCAGTTTATGAATGCACCCCTATATTCCTTAAGGGGCCACAAGTTATTTATGGAGACCCGACAATCGTTCTGCAGGAGACATTCAACAGAACTTTATGTCCGCAACAGAGTTGCCACTCTGAGCCAAACGCATTCAAGACAGCACGGCGAGATGCCACTGCGATGATTTACACGGTTGTGCCGCGTAGCTCTTGCGTGTTGCGTTATGATTGCATCGCGTGTTTGGCACGATGTCAGACGTTTCGTTTTACGAGCTGGGAGCTTCTTCGGGAAATAATTTGGGCAGCTCAGGTTCTCCCTGGATTGTGCGGCGTTGCTGGCTGCTGCTGTGTGATGTAGGCCAATCAGAGTTATTTCTTTTGAGTCGCAATTCGTGCCAGACAACTTGTGGCACATCCATGAAAGCACACCAGAGAGAGAGAGATCTACATCATGATGCTATTTTTATGTTTTCCTCTGTCATACACGAATGTTGCAATATCAGAATAAGAGTCCTAATGTATCCTGGAGAAATCCGATGAGCTATGAAGCTCTTTTTCACAGATGTCCAGGAGAAAGCCACCTTCTCACAAATGCAACTTCCCCAGCTGCAGAGCAGCCAAATTGAGTACAGGTTTACACGACAGCTTATGATAGTTTTCCAATGTTTGCAGTGTTCTTGATGAATTAAGGTGCCTTTAGAATGGTTAACCTTTGCAATTGAGCAGGTGATGGGGTTAGTGGATTACTTGAAGATGATATAATGAGTAGATTTCTTTTTGAAATCAATATCCTGCAATATGGCAATCTTTTAAGGATAATATTTGGCTATAATTGTGTTACACACGTGAATGTGTTAAAGAGACATTGCACTTCATACCCAGTGACCTGAGTTCGATTCCCAGGCCACGGCTAATATCAGTGCGAGTGGTAAATGTTCCCAGCTGAGCCGTTATAATATCTGCATGTTTCATCAACATGTATCCTTGTGTTTTCATAAATGGATTCATGTAATGGTGTACATGTGTTTGATCTGATGAGTGTGTATATTATATTATCTTGGAGAGCGGTGGCTACGGACCTGGCGACCCGAGTTCGAATCCCGCTCACGGCCAACACCAGTGACTATTATCTGAACCGGTCCTGGGCCTCCCCTAGGTCGATTCAGCCTCAAAAAAGTATCCGGTGCGGTGTGTAAAACATCATCACTGGCTAGACCAAGGAGGCCGGGCGTGGTGCTCGCCACCCACCCTCTCGTGTACCGTTCCGGCCTCAATAGGTGTTCGCTAACAGCACTTGCCCCAACAGTCTGATGCGTCTATAAGGCGATCTTTGTCTTCGTCTTTGTATATCAGTGCTGATTGCGTCTAATGCACTGCGCTGTAATCCCAACGGCGCTGGTTCTTTAGTGACTTTACACCAACCGCAGGTTGTAAACTATGAAGCCTGCCCGTGCTGCATTGTCCATGTCGATGCTACGAAGATCAAAATATCAATAAATAGCAAAGCAAGGTTTAATCTAATGTAACAATACTCTTCGCTGATCCAGCAAAGCCTGAATGAGGATCATAATGATTTTTAAGAGGCTCTTTCATCTGTATGGTTGCGTAATTTCCTTCAATAAAACCACAGTAGTCGTAGAAAATCCATTCGTGTGAGAGGATGGCACTTAGAGTTTCTGAAGGATGGGTTCATGAATCTTTTTGTTTTCGTTAATCTCATCTCTGGCCCACTTCACAGCCAGGTGAGATTGGGAGTTTTACAAACCTCGACATGAATCCACAAAACCCATGCCACCCAAAGCCTGAGGTGACATCGGCATAGCAGCACCCCCCACACACTCGGCTAACAACCCCAGAGAGGAAACTTTGTCATCCTGGCCTCTCCGTGTGTGTGCGTGTGTGTGCGTGTTTGTGTGTGCGTGTGTGTGTGCGTGTGTGTGTGTATGCGTGTGTGTGTGCGTGTGTGTGTGCATGTGTGTGTGCATGTGTGTGCGTGTGTGTGTGCGTGTGCATGTGTGTGTGTGCATGTATGTGTGTGTGCGTGTGTGTGTGTGCGTGTGTGTGTGCTCAGAACACGAGTTCAACGAACTTGAAGCTAGGTTGTGACAACCGATAACGGTCTATTTATATAATTATCTATTTGATGGCATCAGCATTTGTCGATTTCAGACAAGGCCGTTCAAGTGACTTCATTCCTTTTATCTTGACGCTGCTTCGTCCATCTTATTTTTCTCAAGTTAATTTGCCTAAGGGCAGGTTCTTAGCTCACGTTGTCCTTCGTGTCATTCATTTGTGAAAACGTTGAGCAATGCCTTCCCTTTTCTACCTTTTGTTTTTATTTTTATTTCAAACCATCCCTCTCGAGCTTTCTTCAGAAGGCCGTTGTCACTCACAATATGCCCAATCCACGTCGCTTGCCTTCCTTGAATTGTTAAGATCAAACTCCGCTCTTAGTGAACCCACTCCACGCTTCCTCGTTATCCTCCCTGCCCAGCTGATTTTCTCCATTCAACTCCAAAACTCACATCTCAAAACATTTTATATTTACGATTTGATCTCTTTATGTCGACGTGTGCCGGATAAAACACCACGGACCACACGAGGGATTTCAATCCGCCTCCTCAAGTGCGTTCTCATCCGTCCTATCAGCAGCAACTTGTTCCTGCTGAATGCCACCCTTCCCATGGTCATTTTAGTTATCATCCTAAATGTCTTCCCAGATACCTGAACTCTCACCTCTTGTATCCGTTATCCATCCATTGTCAAACTTAACATGCTTCCACTCTTCTATGAGTTTTTATTTCTGTATATTTGTCTCATTCCAGAAACCTTTGCTATCCTGTTTAGCCATGGCTGGGAATCGAACTCAGCTCGGTTTCGAGCACAAGTGCTCAAACCGTTGCGCCACTGCCGTGCACATACATCAAACGCACGATGGAATCCCAGCAAGTCATTGACCTCAGTCAATCTGGAACGTTCGTTAAGTCGCCTTCATAAAAGTCGTAACTTCACGGTTTTTTAGTCTACCAACTGAGTGATTGCTGCTATAAAATGTGCCGATGACACCATGGCCGATTGTGCAAACCTTGGCAATCTTGCTTTTATTACGTTTGTGCACATTGAACACAATTTCAACAATCGATGTAATCAACGTTTTTTTAGGTTAACAGTATTTCATGAGACAATGTAACTTTGTGTGGAACGTTGAGTAAAGCAGAACTACTTTTTTTAAAGATGTAAATAACTTCAGCCAATGGCTAGAACCCCTATATATATTAAACTGTTGAGCAATAAACGCTAACACATTTTGCCGTGCAGTGCTGCAGTTTATCTTTACGGTTTGTAAAGAGGTTTTGTTTTTTAATAATAAACTCCATATCTAAATTGCAACCTCGTTGCACTGCAAACAGTGAATCATTATGAGGTCCGGCCGTGTTTGAATAGATGCATGGTCATTGCCCTGTCTGGCATGGCTTTCTCTGACCTCTGAACTCTTTGCAGGGTACCGCGGGCCTCCTGTCCTTGGCTGTTAATGCACGCTCAGCAGAAGTGAGTTCATGTCAGCTACGCGGGTCATTTTGTTGTAAAAAAAAATGTTCTATGGAATTCCAGAAATGTTCTCTTGGCTTACACACATGTTTGAAATCTCAATAGGCTCCAAGAGAGGTTCATAACCTGTCCGCGGTCCCAGGAATTTCGAAGCCAATCTGTCCTTTCCTTTCATTTGTGCGGACGGACGAAGGCAGCTATCCACTCGGAATGCGAGTCAGGCAATGTACATTGTGCGTGGCTTCATTTTGAGATTTCTTTTCTCAAGAGCTGTGGTCTGGCGGGGCAATGACCAGTTACAAGCAGCGGTCATTCAGTGGTGAGGTCTCGGGGTGAGGGTTGCAAACACGGCCCCATAATAAACAACATTGCTCCCTGTGTGCCCCCCCCCCACCACCCCCACCCCCCCAAACTATCGTTAAGAGGCAGTTTCCAGGGAGGATGAGGAGCAGCAAGATGTAATTTAAATGAGGCCACCAGGGCCAAGGCCGACGATGTGACATCACGCAGGAGTTGCGGTTGACATGCCCTCATGTACGCCCGTGTCTTTTCACACATTAGCACGACAGTCACCCGATATCCGTTGAACGTTTCTGAAACTGAATTGTAATTGTACTGTGGTCAGTTTCAAGAAGTTACCTGCCAGAGCCGACTTACGCTACAGTCAATTTATTATTTAACATTGAATCACGTTTGCACAGTATTTGATATTTCACGATGGGGGGGGGGGATCTTGCTATTCAAGTTCATGTGTATTCCACCTTGAGAAATGTGCGGGTAATTTATCAATGGTGATACGTGGCCAATACCAGTTACATTGTTCTTTTTTTTAAAATCAGAAAGGTCGGAGGAAAGGAGAGAACCCGCAGTGAAATCATAGAGAACAGTGTGGCATGGAAAAACATACAAACGCCACCCAGATCGACACCTGAGTCGGGAATTGAACTCGGGGCTTCTGACGTTGAGGCACAAATGTAACCACTGCGTCACTCTGCCGCCAACATGTAGGAGCAGTACATGCAATAGATGTTGCTGCACTGTTCTCTGTTGCCCACAGTGTAGTCCCCCAGCAGCATGTAACTCATACCTGTTATGCATATTGGTTGCCCATCCAAGCACGATCTCTCAAGGGATACCTGGCTAAAAACAAATCAATGCCTTGTAGAATTGTCACAGGCCACGGGCTTCATGTCCACTTCTGATTTACTGTAAAAGGTAAAGGTGCAGGCCAGCAATTACATCACTCAGGCCACTGCTGGCAGAACCCCCTCCACTCGAGCGAGCTCTCGAGATGCCCTGCAGTGTCATGTGTCCTGCTCTTTCACGCGTCTTCGAGGTCGTGTCGGTGACCACATTTTACCCTCCCCCACGCGACCTGCTGCCGTGTCCACGTTCATGCCGCTGAGCGGACAGAGGCCTGCCCTACTGTTTCAACTGCCTCGCCGCGGAGATCCACTCACACCGGCTACCTCTGGATTTCCAAATCCCAGTGTTGCTAACCTTTACGCAACAGCAGGGTTCTTAATCTTCACTGTAATGGAGCTTACAAAAAAATAAAAAAATAAAAAACAACGCCAACCCCCCCCAAAAAACCCCACCGCAACGTTGGGTTTTGACAAAGCAATTGACTGCACCCATGTATTTTGTACTTTTTTTCCCATCTCGATTTACTGTGCGGCGCACAGCAGCGCTTTATGCGGGTCTGTGGGAAACCTCACTGCCGCCCGCCCTGGGGGGCATCTGTGGGTGGGGAGTGGGGGGGGGCAGAATCCCCTCCTGGCTTGCCGCGCCTTCACGTGTGAATGTGTTAAGTTGAGTGTGTGGGGGTTTAGCGCCTGACGAGGACAAGGGGGTGGGGGGGGGGGGTTCGAGGTTGCCCTCAATGGTTGGATTAAATGGAACATTTCACGAGCACGAGGAGTGCAGCAACACAACGGCCAGGCCCTTTGTCGTGGAGGCGACGCGTCAGACAGCCTTTAAGGCTTCGCTATACATCTTTTTGCCGTTTGAATAAATGTCATTGAAATCGCTTTTTCGCTCGGTCCGTTGAAAGCTGCGCGGTTGGATTGCAGTGCCACAGCGAACGGGGCTCTCCTGTGCTGTTGAGAGCGCTGCCTCGAACGAACATGTCCAAGATACCTCGAACGAACATGTCCAAGATGGTTACGGAAGATGCCAACCGCGCAGGGTGTTCGCGGTTGTTGCGGGCAGCACTTGGACGTGGGTTTTTGTTGTTGTTGTGTCCGGGTGGTGCCCGTGTGTTGTCCGGCGGGAAAGCCGACGTTTCGTTGCTCGTGCTGGGAGCTTCCTCTGCATTCCTGAAGAAACTTTAGTTTCCCGGGGAAGCTCCCAGCGAGTGGAGCGAAACGTGAGACATCCAGTCAAACAATAAACCGTACAATTCGTTAACATCTTGAAACATAATTTACAATTACGTTTTTTGCAATAAGCATTCTTTTTTCTGCGTGTTTTTAACTGACTAGTTATTTCAAACTATTGTAATCCTATGAAAAATAATTGACTACTTTTTCTTGGTCAATCCACTGCTGGATGAAGGCCTCCCCATGCCACGTCATTCACGGGGATTTGTTTTGTCATTTATAACCACGCTGGTCAGTGCGGGTTACGGAAGAGAGGGCCTGGAATTTTTTCAGATCTCACTCGCCACTGATGTTTGCCACGCCCAGGAATCGAATCCATGTTTCAGAGCACAGTGCGTCAAACACTGCACCGCTGCTCCTCATAATATGATTGAATGTTTGCGAAGGTTGACATTCTGAAATATCAAGACTAGTGATGGAATGGCAGCCGAAGGAGAGAATACGCAAAACTTTTACCGTGGAATAATGAGATTGATTGTGGCATTGCAGGACCACGAGGGATGGTGACGGCTTGGGGAGTCCTTCATTCAGCAGTGGGTAGAGAATGTCTGCTGATGATGATCGACTATTGACAATACAAGTCTATTTCAAGTGAAATCTCGGTTTAAAAAAAGTTGCAAAAACTACGTAAAGAAAGGGAAAACGGCATAACAAGAGAAACACCAGCACATGAGTAGACAGAGTATAGACAAACAAATCAAAGTACAAGTGATGTTTTCAAACCGCAGGAAATGGGGAGTACTGGGAGAGTAGTTGACGCTCTGTGTTATGAATCTGGCCGCCGAAGTTTGAGTCTCGGCCACGGCTAGCATCAGTGGCAATTTACATATCAATCCGATCCTGGGCCTCGCCAAGTTCACCAACCTGCACCGATCTGTCCGGTGAAGTATGGTGAAGTATGGTGAAGTATGGTGAAGTATGGTCAAACAGCCCCGATGACCGGCACACCGTGGACACGGATTCATCCATCGGCGGGATTGACAAGGGGGCCGTCCATAAATGACGTCACGCAATTTTGGACGATTTTTGACCCCCCCCCCCCCTTCGTCACACGGCGTCACAAAAAGTCAGACCCCCCTCAAATATGACGTCACAAAGCTCTGCCCCCCCCCCCAAATTTTTTTTTTAACATGCTTCAAATCGCTTTAAACTATTGTCATTGTAGTGCGTATTTAATGTGGCGCTGCACTCTGATGTTGTAGGAGAATTTTTTTTTATAAAAAAGTATATTTAATTAAGTAGAACGTGTTGTCTATATTTATTTAAAGTTGCGCATTTTGATGTGACGTCACATTTCTCAACCCCCCCCCCCCCTCGTCACACATCTTCACAAATGTCTGACCCCCACCCCCCCTAAGTGTGTGACGTCATTTATGGACGGCCCCAAGGGGCTGTAATAAATTATCTAATTATATTATTAGCACCGGCACTACGTAAGCATTTAAACTAAGGAAAGTGGACATAATCTTACGAAAACATATACATTTATTGTACTCGTAAATATAATGCACAAGTCTTTGTTATACGATCGATATACCGCTGCACGCGTATACACTCGGCATACGTTTGTAACTTGTGCAGCTTCCAAGAGGGCAAACATTCCACAACAATTGTGGCAATGTTCTCCACCCATCGGGAATGAGATCTTACTCTAATCCCAAAGTCCGCAAAGCATCGCTTTCATTGGCCACGGTGACGTTCCGTGATGAATGGCTGACTCGCTCGCTCGCTGGCTCGCAGAGCGAGACGGGGGACGCGGCATCATCTTGACCTTGACCCTTGACTCCAGCACGAGCGCTCCGCGAGAGAAAGACATTTGAAGCGCCGCCTTCTCATTCGAGTGACGGCGATTGTCAGCCACGTGCTGTGTTGTGATGAGTCGGCTTAGGATCGCGACGACCGTTCGAACTAAATTGTGTGTTCTGCTCTAATGTATATGCAGCGCTGCGAATGTGTTTTGCCGCTTCCATGCTTTGTTACTCCCTGGGGAGAGATACTTCTCTAGAGGGTGCAGTAGTTTGGGCTCCTCTTCCACACCGGCTAGACATCTTTGAAGAAGTTGGGAGTACCCACACTCTACCCAACAACATGTCACCTTTCGCGATTGACTCACCGTTGGTTGTACCCATTTATACGAATGTGTGGACAGAGGTGTTGGGGGGGGGCTTAAGGATCTCATTATACGTGTGTATGTACATATATACAAGTGTATGGTCCAGTGGGTGAATGCACTGTGGACTGAAGCACATCAGATTGTAGCACATTCTGCGAAGCCACAGCACACTTCACGCTGCAGGCCGCACCGACGCAAGGGCTTATCAGTTGGTTCATTGTGAGTGCACACCAACACACCAACACACCAACACACCAACACACCAACACACCAACACACATGGTCACTGACCCACACAAACTCATTGGCTTCGACGAGGCATGTGAACTGCCGCGATTTTCGGGGGTTTGCGATTTGATGCGAGTGTTTATCGTTTTTCTGCGACGTTTTTACTGTCTTTAATCTTTTTTCATTATTGTTTTCATAGCTATGGTTACCCATTGGAATAAATGTCACAACAGCATGTGATTCGCCTACGTCGCACGCTAATTGTTCTTGCGCGCACAATTCGACACGTGTATAATGAGCACGAGTATCGGTTTTAATCGGTGAACGGGACGACGCCTTGTTACAAGCCCGACCGTGTTAGCAATAGTTACGATCGGTTCAACGCGTAGGCTTTCGCCTATACATTGCGACGGACAACAATCTAGACTTAAGCCAACATCTCCCGGCTAGTGACAATCCGCAATATGCTCATTTTTGTTTTTGAATCTCTCACAAGTGTGGCATCACAGTGGCGCTCTGATTATGCAAATGACTGATTTAGACGATCGCCGTGCCCTGCTCAGCGCCCGGTTCTCTCCCACAGCAACCACCGCCAGGCCTGACCCCCCCCCCTCTCTTCCCGGCACCCCCACCGCGCCAACCCCGACCCCCCCCCCCCCCCCCTAGGGACAGCGATGGGGGTCTCCGGGCTTTCTTCACGATTATTTACGGCGTGAAAACTGGCAACAACAACAAAAAAGCAGACGACAATGCTGCCCAGTGCAGAAGATTCGTTGCCGTAAAAGTTGTGCACGCACCGTGTTTCGAAGAGGCTTTTCACTGCTGAGAAAACATTCAGTGGAGGACGGAGACCTCGAGGGAGGTTTGCCTGTGCCATAACAATCACAATCATAATGACGTCTCTCTCTTTGTGTGCGCCATGTCCATTCTAAAACACGTTGGCGATCGTGGTCTTCTTCCGTCGAGCTCTGTCCATGATATTACTATAAACAATACACTCCCAGTTGCATCCAGTAGTTCAAATTGGTCACAGTATATTCAATTCACTATCTTCCCGGGATTTTGAAAAAAAAGGTAATAAAGCAATAATGTACAGCCTTTTGGCAAATCCACTGCTGGATGAAGGCCCCCTCCCCATGCCGTGTCTGCCATGGGGTTTGTTTCCCTTCACTTCACCACCCTCGTGGGTTTGTAAGTTGGTGAAGTAGCAGGTGCCCAGCAGGGGGTCAGATATCACTCGCCACTGATGTTAGCCGTGGCCATGAAGCAAACTCAGGTCACCGGGGTCACCGTGCTACCAGTGTCATTTCCTACATTTCATACAGCAACCTAGAAATACTTATACTAAAATAAGAACATTTTGCCAAAAATTATTTTACTGCAATTATTACATTTACTTACAATTACTCTAATTTATAATACTTACTTTAACTTTTTAGATTAAACTATGTTGTTTTTAATCCACGGAATAAATGACTGCAGTGAGCCATGGTGCAATTCAGTCACAGACAGCTGAAAGCTGACAACTGGTGTCAAATTCTTAGCCACGTTCAATATTCAGCAACGACAACAATGCAGCGTTCCAGACGATATCCACCCTGACTGCTGAAACGCTTTGGGACCAGCTCTCTGGCCTTTGGCAGAGCCGGACATTTCTAATTAATCCATTCCGTTTATAAATGAAATGCATGTTGAACTGGGATTTTCAACACGTTGGCAATAAATGCTGAGAGCCCGACTGCACAGCGCCGTCTATCTATGCGGCCCTTTCAAAGGCGCCCCATTTATTTTGCCGTTCCATGCACACGTCAGCGTTAAGTGGCACATTCACAGGTTTGGCTACACACGCCGCGTCGTCGAGGAGGCGAAGTAAATGTTGGTTTCCAGCGGCTCTGCTTTCCGGTGGGAAAAAAATCCCCCCACACACGCGAAACAACGCGCAAACGGCACCGTAAAAATGTGGCCGGTATGCAAATGCATCCGTGGCCGCCCCACGCAAGGCAACACAACCAGCATGGGACCGCGCCGCTACATATTGGTGTGCGGTCAAGCTTGTCAAACACGTTCCCTTCACACACCAACTTCTCTTGTGCGGGGCTCGATTAACGGTCGACCGAGACGACGGTCGTCCCTCTCTCTGTGTGGAGCCCTTTTTGCATCCTGATTATCAGCGAGGAAAGTTTTTTTGTTTTTTTTTCGCCTCCCCTTCCCCCCCCGAGCTGTCTCCTCAATTCACGCGTGGGACCTCGTGGCATTCTGAGGTTTAGCATACTAAAGGGAGCTTTGTTGCTGCTGCTGCTGCTGCTGGTCATCGTCGTCCGCGACGGAGTCCGACGGCGTCCCTAGAACGCCGGCACAGCGGCGATGAACGCCGGCCACGGCGACCTGGAGGAGGACTCCGTCTCCGAGCTCGTCCTGCAGAGCATCCGCCACCGGCTTAGGGACGCGTTCCAGAACCCGGCGGCTGGGCAAGGGCACCCGGGTGGCAGCTCCGGGGCGCGAGAGGGCAAGGGGCGGCCACACGGGGCACACCGGGAGGCCAGCGAGGAGCTGAGGAGGGCCAAGATCGAGGGGGCCTTGAGCTGGATCAGGACTGAACTGGTGAGGCTTCGACGTTGATTCCATATTGACGTTCATCTCGAGTCGTGTGGAAGTTCGTCCGCGTTCTAAGTTCGTCACGTTCGGTATCTAGTGACAAGAGGTGCTGATGTTATTCGCTTGAACTGTGCCTGGCTAAATTAGTCATGAATGTACGTGCTAATAATGTCAAATTAGCATTATAATTACACTATGACATTCTTTATTCGATTATTTAAATTAATGTTGCATTATGGTTGCTTTATTGGCTAGTTCGCAAATTAATGTGCCTCATTTCCAAGCGTTATTTAAAGCCCTGACCTCTAAAACAACATTCTTTTACCAAAGCAGTCATGCAGTGGTATGCAACAATTCACCACCCCCCAGTTATGTGGTGAATTTGCAAACTTTTGCATATCATAGTTTGAATCAAATATCTATCATCATTGTTTGTCTCGTTTTTCCCATTTTATTTGTATACTTTTTAAAAAATGTCAGTGCCATATTTTGCACCACCGTCTAATCTATATGACACATGGGCATGTAATTTGCGTACAATTTCCATCAACAGCACGCAAATGGTTCTCACACAATTAAATGTGTGCATTGTTATCTGTTGCATTGATGCTCACCGATGAATCGTCGCTTTGCATCGAAGAGTATCGGTCCAGTGTCGCCGTGACAACCATCTTCACTTTGCTTCCTGCCCGACATCTCTGTTGGCATCGGTTGAATCAGGGATTCAGGGAAACAGAGATTCAACATCGACTATTTCACATTTGCGCTGGACAACTTCCGTTGCGTTCAACCTCAAAATTACGAACATATCGAAAGCTGGCATGTTGTTGGTCGCAAACAAAAGGCGGCAGTACAGCAACTTGGTTCGTGCAAGCATCTGCATCGTGGACCTTCGACTGTTGTCCCCTCATGCGCGTGATGGGGTTTCTCCAGGTCCTTCAGTTTCTTACCACACGAAGCAAAGCAGCTCTGCATTGTAAAAACATCTATTGAGTAGGCATTTAAATTTCAGACACTCGTGATAATTAAAGCTAAGTAAATTCATAATTAATGTATTCCCTTCTGTTACACTATTTGTCCAATATGTGTTTGTTACAATACATCCTTTTTATTTCATCAGCGTTAATTTATCCATTTATCTAACAAAATAATTATATAGGGTGCTTCAAAAATGTGTTTAACACTTCTGAGAATTTGCAACAATACCACAAGAATTGTGCCACCTGGAGATGATTCCAGGCACGTGTTGACAATGATGGCGAACAAGTGGAGACTCTTTGACTTTTAGAAGCTAATAGCATCACATTTCTTATCATGTTACAGTGTTCGTTCTTTTCCATCAAAAACGATAGTCCCATGGTAGTGTTAACATTATTTTGAAGCACCCTGTATTATAGAGCTGGCAACACTTTGAAAGGAGCATAAACCACCACGCGAACTCTGGTCATCCTCGCAGCGGCTTTTGGCTAACCATCGAACAAAGACGGTCACCACATCGCGCGCTTTCAGATGCGCCTCTGCGGCCGTCTGGAACGCTCTTTCTTCCGATATTAGAAGGCCACTGGAGATATGCACTTTAAAATCTCGATTGAAAACTCATTTAATTCGAATTGCTTGTTGTGGTTGGTTTGTTGTCCTTCCCCCGCACCTCTGATGAGCACGGTTGGCTACATATGGTGCAAAATAAGTTCAACATACGTGCATACATGAAATACAATTATTTGGTGCAAGGCATAGTGGTTGACGCATTGTGCTATAAAACCCCCGAGTTACATTTTCAGCCGTGGCGAACATGGATCGTGAAAGCTGAGCTGGTCCTGCCTCCCCCCCCCCTCTGCCCCCTCATATCAGAATCATCAGAATCAGGATATGTATTTATACTGGAGGAATCCGATGAGATATAAAGCTCCTTGTCACATATGTGCAGTAGGGGCACGGGGTCAGAAAGTTACAACAACAAACAATACAAAAACACGATAGGAGTGCACAGTAGAAAGAGGTAAGCAAATAACTTTTTATAAAAGTAAAACTAATCTATTATTTATTGTACCAGGTAAAACCCCGATTACCTTCTTTTTCAGAAGTGACCTGGCCACAAACGAAGCGACTTATCATATGTAAATTTGTAGCAGCCAAAACATCTAAATAATTTAAACAATCTTCACCAGCACAGCGAAGTATGATCAAACAACCCCATGGCTGACACGGTGTGATGGGGGGGGGGGGGCTTCATTCACCCAATCGAACAATATTTCCAAACGGATTTGTGCTACATCATTTATATATATATCATACGAATTCGTACAGCGTGTATGTTATATTGTAAATTCCAACCGAGTTGCAGACACAATGGGGGCATGAAGTGTAATGTTCTCCGCAGCGTGTCACACGCGTGTCTCGTGTCGTCGGTTGCCAGGTCACTCGAGTCTGGTGGCTTAAGACGAAGAGGACCACAATGCACCTCTTGAGGCAAATGGTCATGGCTTTTGCACAAAGGCTGAATGCTTTTTACGCGGTTTTGTCTGCTGTCTGAAACTTAGCGCACTGCTGAAACCCTGGCGACCTGATAACGTCAGTGGGAAGTGGTCTCTCATCTTGTCCTGGGTCTCCTCTAGGCCAGCTGAGCCTTACATAAGTACACGGTGTGGTATACAAAACATCAACATTTGGGGAGACAAAGGCAGCTGGGCAAAGTGCGAGCCACACCCCCCCCCCCCCCCACCTTTATGCGCTGCGGGAGTCCTTAACAGGCGTTCGCTGACTGCTCTCGCATGACCAAATGGGTGAATGATTGTCTATTGTGCACGCGCGTGTGTGTGTTGTACACCGTGCAGTTAGAAATGCGGCAACAGGACTGCCAGCTGGCAAAATCCCTGCTGCACCTGGGCAAGGAGATCGACTCGATGAGAGCGTGGAGAGAGCCAAGCGGCCCTGCTGCTGCTGCCCTCTTCCCACCGTGCACACCGACCGAGGCACCCCGTTCTCCCAGCGCAGTTCACCGCGCGCAAGCCGTGTCGTCCTGCGCGCCAGCCACGACGCCGGACTCAATGGCCACAGCGTTCCACTCTCCGTCCGCGGTGTTGGACGTCACGCCGTCTCCGGCGTTCCACTGCTCCAGATAAATTGTCGTGTGCGCCACGGCAGGCAACGCTCGGCGAAGCAGCTTCATCCCACGCCTCGGTTAAGACGGCCCACACACCAGCTTCCGCTTCCCTGCATGGCCCCAACCGAGTGTAACTGATCGCGCACTGGGAGATCTTATCCCAGGGAGGCATCGCTGCATTTGCTCGAGCATATGTCAAACTAAACTAAACTTTTTTTTAATTTTACCAGGTAATGCCACTGAGCTATATAGCTCTTTTTCAGAAGCGACCTGGCCACAAATGATAGCCCAATGAGGTGGCTTATCACGTGAAAATATATATCAGTAGCCAAATACTAGAAACGCATGTTCATTCTAAATGTGGAGAGAAAAAAAACAGAGGACTGAGAGGAAAATCCACGCGACCAATACAAGCATCAGCCAGGTCAGGCAGTGGAAGTGGCCGAGTGGCTCAGAGGACGGAGTGCTGAGCTGGCACCCCCAAGAGCCTGGGTTCAATACAGGCAGCCCATCCGTGATGCAAGTTCAGCGAGTCGATGGTCTCGGACTGGTCACCAATGCCGGTACAAAGTAAACCCCATTGTATCAAATTTGGTTCTGTACTTAATTTAGTTAAATTCCAGCTTTGAGGTTACATTTTTTAGGTTGAACCTCTTTTGCACCGTACGTAGTTCTAATCGAACGTGCGAAATATCGGTTGGACTCCATGCTGCAGCATTATGCATAGCGGCAGGGTGAGTGGGAAAGTCCTGCCCCCCCCCCCCCCCGACTGTGTGGTCAAGATGTCACTTGAAGGGAACTCAGAGATATGCATATGAAACCCGTGGGCCGTTATTTTCACACGAAGCATTGCGCTGCCTACGCGAGTTCCAATCGGGTCGCTTCATCTCGTGACGTGACACCAATAGCGCAAGCGGGATAACGCTCGGAGGGAAAAAATAACAAACATATGTTTTAAAATCATATGGCCGTTGCCTACTAACCCAGAGACTGACCATATAATCTAAAAGCCATGATACATCCAAGTGTAGTGTCTATCACATGTAATTGTAGGCTGTCAGTCGTGGCTGGGTGCCCCATCATTAGCTTTGTCTGGGGGCCCCTCAAATCTAAACACTGCCCCTCGCTGCACAGGGTTTCCGCGATTTGTGCTGTGCAGCTCTTTTGTGACATTTTTTCCGGGTTGTATCGTGCGGCGTTACGGCGCCTTTGGCTGCACGTGCTGGGAGCGTAACGTTGGACACCACGGCCCGAAAACACATCGCAGGACTTCGTTCCTCCGTGGCCCTTGCAGCTTCAGGACACTTTGTGAAGCCCTCTTGCGTGGCATTGGGGAATAACGGCGCTTTGTGAATTCACGCCCTACGAGTGGCGGTGGGGGGGCCGGGGAGACGAAGGTTACACGGGGTCGCCACCTGTTTGGGGGCATTTATAACACTCCCCCCCCCCCGCTTACTCTATTTGTCATATGTCAATTTGAAATGCTTATTAGCTGCGCACGCTGAGCTAAACATACGTGCAATAACTGTAGCACACTGTTGATAAGCATTTCAAATTTAGAGGTGGGTAGGGGGGGGGGAGAAAAAGATCACGTGAAATAGGTAACAGGTGGCACTCGTCACAGTGCGAGCGGTGAAATATGATAACTTGGGGGCCTCTGCCAAACCTGGCTTCATTCATGCCACGTGTCCCAAGCCTTGTTGCTGCCTCCTGCGCTCCATTCTGCCAACACTGGCCCTCCTTGTTTACATTAGGTCTTGCATTCTGCCTAGCGCCCGTGGTGCGGTGGCGTGCACGGCATTCCTGCATTGACACGCTCCTCTGACGATGAGCTGGTCAGATATAATCATAATAATAAGTTCATCCTTACCAGTTGTCCCATGCCGGTGTGCGGGTGTCCCGTGCAACACAAATGCTGCCAGGCCAGTGCGTGGCTGCGTGACACCTGAATTGTTCGTGATAAAAAAATTGCAACTGTTGTAGCGTCGTGAATTAGTGCCTTGGGATATTAAAATATTGGAGCCTGTACCTTTTTTTAACCGTTTTTTGTCCCTTTAAATCCCCACTTATTTGAAATTCCAGCATAAATTAGACACAACCTCTTGTGTATCTGTAACATTCGGTGTTTGAATATATGCAGGCCGTATGCTTTTTTTAACTCGCTTGCAGTTTAAGTGCAGTTTTAATGTATACTAGTACTGTATTTGGTAAACTGCCCTGGTAAAAAATATACCTTAACCAGTTTGAATGCGTATTAGTATTTCGTTTATCTGCAGCCATTGTCTACCCACTGCTGGATGAAGCCCTCCCCTACGCCTTCAAACGTGCTTCATGAACCTGCGCTGCCACGATCCATCCGACTCATGCGCATGAGCCGATCTTGTTGCTGCTGCTGCTGCTCCTCCACAGTGGGTGTCCTCTCCTTTGGCAGTCTCCGTCGTGCTTCTGTAGCACCGGCAGTCATTCCTTCCGGCGACATGTCCTCCCCTGGCCCACCGCACTCGATGAGCAGTCAATGTGGCGTCTATCGTTGTTGCATTATTTTGTAAACCTGATCCAAGTGCTCCTCTTTGCGACACATGGTGCAATTCTCACCACTGTCGCCACGTGCTTGTTTGCGCACTTTTCAGCTTTTGTTCCTTTCTTTGTTCGTGTTCTGATCCATAAAAGCTATTTTTTTACACACAATGGTACGTTGCTTTTCTTCGTCAAATCAGTTCCCCCACACCCCCCCTCCCGCGTTCTTGATCGCCTCTTTTATTTCATACGTTTGAATTCCGAGACCGCACCCTGAGAACCACTGCTCTAGAGCTGGCAGGCCAGTGCTCTAGAGCTGCCAGGCCACTGCTCTAGAGCTGGCAGGCCAGTGCTCTAGAGCTGGCAGGCCACTGCTCTAGAGCTGGCAGGCCACTGCTCTAGAGCTGGCAGGCCACTGCTCTAGAGCTGGCAGGCCAGTGCTCTAGAGCTGCCAGGCCACTGCTCTAGAGCTGGCAGGCCACTGCTCTAGAGCTGGCAGGCCAGTGCTCTAGAGCTGGCAGGCCAGTGCTCTAGAGCTGCCAGGCCACTGCTCTAGAGCTGGCAGGCCACTGCTCTAGAGCTGCCAGGCCACTGCTCTAGAGCTGGCAGGCCACTGCTCTAGAGCTGGCAGGCCAGTGCTCTAGAGCTGGCAGGCCAGTGCTCTAGAGCTGCCAGGCCACTGCTCTAGAGCTGGCAGGCCACTGCTCTAGAGCTGCCAGGCCACTGCTCTAGAGCTGGCAGGCCACTGCTCTAGAGCTGCCAGGCCACTGCTCTAGAGCTGGCAGGCCAGTGCTCTAGAGCTGCCAGGCCACTGCTCTAGAGCTGGCAGGCCAGTGCTCTAGAGCTGGCAGGCCACTGCTCTAGAGCTGGCAGGCCACTGCTCTAGAGCTGGCAGGCCACTGCTCTAGAGCTGCCAGGCCACTGCTCTAGAGCTGGCAGGCCAGTGCTCTAGAGCTGGCAGGCCAGTGCTCTAGAGCTGCCAGGCCACTGCTCTAGAGCTGGCAGGCCACTGCTCTAGAGCTGCCAGGCCACTGCTCTAGAGCTGGCAGGCCACTGCTCTAGAGCTGCCAGGCCACTGCTCTAGAGCTGGCAGGCCAGTGCTCTAGAGCTACCAGGCCACTGCTCTAGAGCTGGCAGGCCAGTGCTCTAGAGCTGGCAGGCCACTGCTCTAGAGCTGGCAGGCCACTGCTCTAGAGCTGGCAGGCCACTGCTCTAGAGTTGCCAGGCCACTGCTCTAGAGCTGCCAGGCCACTGCTCTAGAGCTGGCAGGCCACTGCTCGAGAGCTGCCAGGCCACTGCTCTAGAGCTGGCAGGCCAGTGCTCTAGAGCTGCCAGGCCACTGCTCTAGAGCTGCCAGGCCACTGCTCTAGAGCTGGCAGGCCAGTGCTCTAGAGCTGGCAGGCCACTGCTCTAGAGCTGCCAGGCCACTGCTCTAGAGCTGGCAGGCCAGTGCTCTAGAGCTGCCAGGCCACTGCTCTAGAGCTGGCAGGCCACTGCTCTAGAGCTGCCAGGCCAGTGCTCTAGAGCTGGCAGGCCACTGCTCTAGAGCTGGCAGGCCACTGCTCTAGAGCTGGCAGGCCACTGCTCTAGAGCTGGCAGGCCACTGCTCTAGAGCTGCCAGGCCACTGCTCTAGAGCTGGCAGGCCACTGCTCTAGAGCTGGCAGGCCACTGCTCTAGAGCTGGCAGGCCACTGCTCTAGAGCTGGCAGGCCACTGCTCTAGAGCTGACAGGCCACTGCTCTAGAGCTGCCAGGCCACTGCTCTAGAGCTGGCAGGCCACTGCTCTAGAGCTGGCAGGCCACTGCTCTAGAGCTGGCAGGCCACTGCTCTAGAGCTGGCAGGCCACTGCTCTAGAGCTGGCAGGCCACTGCTCTAGAGCTGGCAGGCCACTGCTCTAGAGCTGGCAGGCCAGTGCTCTAGGGCAGTGGCTCTCAACGTGCGGTTCGCGACAGCCCTCTAGGTGGTCCGCGGGGCTGTGATGCAAATGCAGGTTGATCCGGAAGTTAATGACAATGTTTATTCTATCTTTTGTTTCGGGCACTAATTGATATTTGACTCGTGAAATTTTATATTTAAAAAATTAAGTTGGGTAAACTGCCCTGATTAAACTACCCTCATCCTGAGATCGAAATGCCTCCCCCCACCTCTTTATATATATAAAAAAAACTAAGACCTTTTTATCTCCCGGTAATATGAATCATTTAGTATGACTGGTATAGAGAGCGAGAAGTGAATGCGTTTTGTCTCCAGGCCTGAGTGGCCCGCGGGCCAAAACAAGTTTGAGAAACACCGGGTTAGACGCACACACGCGCGTGCGTGTGTGTGTGTATATATGTATCTGTATTCTGATATGTTTTCAGTTGTGTCCCTCCGGCAGTCAATTATTTTAATTAGCAAACCAGTTGTACATGAGGTTTGTTTTGTTTGTAAATTGTCTTGAAAACAGCTTTGCGACCTTCGTAAAGTTTTTAGTGGTCACATAATCTCCATGTTTAAAGTAATGAATTCACTTTTAATCTAACCATAATCCTAGCTATACCAAAATCAAAATTCTTTCCAAATTTTACCGCAATTTCCTAAATCTGGTTGTCTCTGTTGTTGGTCATTTTGCCGTGGAGCCCTCTATTTAGAACATGACTAAACATTCCAGGTGCAATAGTCACAATGTTGTCTTCCATATACCGACTATTCACATGACTGAAAAGCACAATTTGTATGCATTACTCCACCCCATCTGTGGTTTCAATCACTTTTAACTTAAAATACGTGTTTTGCGCAAACATTATATCATTGGTTTTAAATACATTCTCTGAAAGGCCATGCGTTGTTTTGATAGCAAATTAACTAATCATGCATTTCGCATGTTGTTCAAATACCGCAATTGTTAGCTACGCATTCCCCCCCCCCCCCCAAAAAAAAAGGTTTGCATTTGTAGATTTTTTTTTCTTTTCGTGTTATTTATAACTGAAAAGACCCGCAAAAATATAGCTGCGGGAGTTTTATATATATATCGCCAGCTGTTGTTAATTTGCCCACCAAAATTCCTCCGGATTAATGGGCTGGAATGGACCTGTGACCCATTTCCTACGGGGGGGGGGGGAGTCGAGCACGAGAGAGACGCAGCACCATGCGAGGTTGGAAAGGGGGGCAGTTAAGGATGCCACCCGAGGTACAGAAGGACAGGGAGACAGCATTGGAAGAAGAATATCCTAGGGCGGGGGGGGGTGACATTGGGTGGGGAGAAATGAAGGTGACCTGGAAGAAGGGTGGCCTCATGCGACTAGGGTTGCCACCTGTCCTGGTTTTCCAGGGATCGTCATCTTTTTTGTTTGCGGTAAGTGTCCTGCCAAATATGTACGTCATTAATTGCCCCAGTGTTGTGTAAACAATACACACCACTCGCACTCGAGATGGTGCATCTGTGTGTGTAGTTCTCTCCCTCTTCTGGTAATGTCTATTTTTTTGTGTACTTTTGAGGTGGCAACCCAACATGGGGCATAAGTGTCGGCGTGAGGGCTGGGAGGAAGGGTGGTGAGGCATTGCAAACTCGCCTGGGTGTTGTTTCCTTGCACAGGGAGCTGTTAGTGGACACCAGTGGACTCTGTTCGTGGGTGTGGGAGGAATTGGGGCTGGGTGTGCCACTGTGGCTGTGATAACAATGGGGAGCGGTAAGTGTAGCGGTTAGCGCGCTGCGCTACGAACCCCTGGGTGGCGATTATTTGAACCGGTCATGGGCCTCCCCACGATTCCCGCTCACGGCCAACACCAGTGACAATTATCTGAACCGGTATCTGGCCATCCCCTAGGTGAACTCAGCCTGAAATGAGTACCTGGTGCGGTGTGTAAACATCGCCACTGGGGAGCCAAAGGCAGTCGGGAGTGGTGCTGACCATCCATCCCCGAGTATACCGTGCCGGTCTTCATAGGTGCTCGCTAACAGCACTTGCCTCCACAGTGCAGTATGTTAAGGCTACACGGGGCATTTTTGTTGTTTGTGATAACGCCTCACAAGCAGAGGCGGGCCGTCAGAGCCAGCAAGGCCTTCTCTGCTGGCCTAGAGAGTGTCAGAATAAGAAAATTATATATTTTTAATTTAATATATACACTTTCAATAATGCTATATTGTTTTTACAAAGTTCGTTCTCATCAGTCTATTAACGTCATTTCACTGCTACTTTCTCCCTCAGTTGCGCTGCTTCCAGTGCAGCTCATATAAATTAGAGCTTTTACCCAATCAGATTTTCCACCTGTGCCGTCTCCGGGTGAAACATCTACCCTGAGGCCTTCAGAATGTCGAGTGAATCCCCTCTGCTGTTGAAGCAAATGGGGACGATGTTGTTGATTGTCATCTTCTTTAACCAATCAGATTTCGAGTTTGCCATGTTGGGCGTGTTCTTTGACACGCCAGAGCCTTCTAGCTTGCCTAGCCGCCTGCGTTAGCCTTGTTCATGTGGCGTGATCGGAGGGCCAGTTAGCTAACTGAAGTAAAACTAGCTAGCACGTAATGTGGCATCATCTAAGATTTATTTAAACTTTCTTTGGTGACGTTTATTTTTTTAGATGTAGTACTTGAGATTTGTTTCTGTGGGGAAGCCTGTTGAATCCTGATTGTGTTATTTGTGTTTTACGGCATTTCTGCTTGCTTGGTGGTCATAAGAGCAAATGTGACTGGTTGTTGTGAGTTTGTTCTCGTTTGTTTAGTAATGACATTGATTTGGGCAATGTGACGTCTATTTGTGATGCAGCATCCTGTCATACTGCGTAATAGTGGTACATCCTTGATGGTTTCAGTCACCATGTATTCACGTCTCTGCAATTAGTGTATTGTAACTCTCATAGGTGTTGAGCTTCGTGATAAATCACTTTACTACACTCGATAAAGGTTACCGTCACTGTGAATATGGGATGGTTATGTCGAATGACAATAGCCTATAGCCCTCGTGTCATGGTGAGGTTATTTGAAGGTAGTTTAATTGCGGGCCTCGGTGTAAAATACACGGCCCGCCACTGCTCACAAGGTACACCTAGCCTGGCGCAAGCGCCGTAGTGGCATCACCGCCACTTGGTGGAGAACGGCGGTTGTTGTTGAGATAACGACACCGTGGCGTTATCTCAAAGGCGTTATCTCACCCGCCCGCCTCCAGTCAGCGCACGGCTCCCAGCACGTCCACGTGTCTCGGTGTAAGAGCTCGAGCAGCTTGGCAGTGGCAAGGTTGGCGAGTTCAAATCCCGGTCAGGGGATTTGTAGCCAGCCCATCATAACACCGGGGGGTCGATACAATTGGCAAGGTGGTTGTACTGCGGATAGACTCACCCCCCCCCCCACCGTGAATGTGGAGATTCCACCACTGGCTTGGCTGTAAAGGGGAGACCGCATCAATATGCATTCGAGTAGGAAATCAGCTTGACCCACAGCACGTGGCGAGACACACGTTGGCCGAAGGGATTTCACAACGCCGTCAAGCAGCGTAGCACAGCAGCGGGAGGGGGGGTATCAGCAGTTCCACTTCGGGCGTATGGCCGTTCAACCCCCTTTTTGCATTTATTGATTTGATGTGAGAGCTGCCGTCGTTTTGTGGCTGGAAGAGGGGGATGGGGAATGGAGCCATTCGAAATGTCCAAGAGGTGGGCAGGAAATTCGTTCCAGAGACTGCCATCTACTGCCCAAGACAGGGAGTGATCCACATTGCTATCACCCAGGGGACGAATTATTTGGTTATGCTGCTTTGGTGCTGATTGCTGCGTTGGCAAGCTGTGCGCAAGCACAAATAACAAAACACTTCCACGCATTCGTCCATAACACTGCTTTAAAATGAAAAATATAATGGTCCTACTTATTAAGCATCATGTATGTGCTATGAGGGCATCATTCATACCCTGTGAAAAAGATCCATTGTCCATCAAATGTCACCTATTGTATGTTTCTTTTCCCTTTTAAGTCAGCGTTATATGAATGAATGTAGAGCGACTCTTAACGCACGAACATTCGGCTTACGAACTTTCAGAGATACGAAGAAGCCTGTCCGTATGTCCAGTCGCCTGTTTGGACCGAGAGTCGTAAGTTCAACCGCCACGCAATAGATGGCGGTGGTGACATCTACATGTGCAGAACATGAAGATCCAGTGGCATCTGCATCTACATGAGATTGTACAATTTTTAAAGCCATCCCCGTGTTTAGTGTACATGCTGTACATGTTTGGAATCGACAGGAGTAATGTTGGACTTACAAACAAATCGACTTACGAACAGACCTCTGGTATCTAACTCGTTCGTAAGTAGATGAGTCCCTGTATCAGCCAATAACACGATGAGTAGAACCCCATTAGGTACCAATCACTCATCCTGTACACCCACCGCAGTTAGCTTCCATGCAGCAGTATCTGCAAATGTGTCTGAGGCACACTGAAGTAGATGTTTCAGACCGTTTGACGTGAATGAGTGGCAACACAAGCTGTCAATGGCAGTAGATATAATTGGCATCTAGACAAAAGGCCCATTTCAACATGACTTTGGTGAAATTCAACGGAATAAAAAATGTCACCCGCACCGATTATGCTCTTTGTGTGTTAGGAAGAAAAAATATATATCTGGGTGATCCGTGACAAGGTTTGCAAATATTCTCCACGCTCCAGTAACAAAGCCACCGCGATTGTCAGAGGATTGCATAGCGTTGGGTTCACGTGAACTTGGAAGGCCACAGCTTTTGTGCAGAAAATGTTGCAAAACCTGTCGTGTATCGGCGCCCAGTTGGTTGAGAAAACAGATTGACTGTGTTCACGACATTTTTTTGCTTTGCTTTTTGTTTAAATAGACATTGAAATATGCATAATCTCAATACCACATGATACTAAATTGTGATATTACTTTTAATATCTTGCAATGCGTTTTGTTCATGTATAAGATATAAAAAAAAACTTATTTACAAATTTAAATAGGGATGTACAATAGAAATTCAACATTAATCTCACAATAGCATTACACTGTATACAGCTAAATGAGTCGTGTACTTATTTATTTTAGTTTTTGATACCAATGCTTGCGGTTACCTTGTTATGATTTGCGAAATACAACCCTTTACTGGCACAACCAAACCACCTTTGACTCATCGCCCATATCCCTGTGCTATGCTGTAAATAACGCAGTCAAAACAGTCGCACCATCGCTCAAAGCAACAAAATGCATTTGACAAGCTGGGGGCTAACGTTAGATCTGTACTGTCAAGCAATAATTTAGTTTACGATGATTTTTTTTGTTTGTTTAACATACTGTAAATTTAACTACAAAGTTAACATTCAAAGGCTAGAATATTGCAATGTACAAGTATACACATCTAAGCATGAACGTGCCTCATTAGGGTTACAGTACAGTACTTCATTCAAAGCGAACAGTGCTTTCTGGGGTCTCCTACATCCTGCACAGCGTTTAAACGTACGACAAAATAATGATACAAAAACCACAGCGCTGCTTTAGAGTTCTATGCGCATTTGCAGAGAACGTTCTGACTTTCTTCTAAGAGCTTTGAACATTCGTTCGCGAGCAGTCCACATAGTCCCACGGCTCTCTTCTGTCGAGGAAAGTGGAGCGCCGCGTGTGCCTTCAGCGGAATGAGGTTAATGATAGTCGCAAGCAAAGAAGCTTCCTCGGAGGGACCGACGTTCCTCTGGCGATAATTGCGACGGGGGTGGAGGGGGGGCAATACAAACAAACAACGACTACGATGTCAGCGACGAAGTCAGCGACGAAATAATAACTAAACAGTGGTGGAAAAAACAACGTTTGCCCCCCCCCTCTCTCTCGACGAGTGTTTCCCCCCCCCCCAGCAAGATTTTCTTTCTTCAGCAAAACGTTCCTTAAATAACGCGGCGGCGAAGCGACGTCCTCCTCGTTCGCCGTTAAAGAGTTCCGCTCGGAGCAAAAAGCGCCAACAAGCAGGGAGCGTCGCTCGTTCAGTCGTGAAGCGGAGAAGTTGGGGTTGGGAGGGGCGGGGGGTGGTGACGGGGCGAGAGGGAAACGCCGCCGGTGTCACACGGACCCCGCCGGCGTGCGCTCCGTGCGGAGCTCCGTGCGCTGCTGGCGTGCCGCCGGCTTGTCCCGGACGCGCGCTGCCTGGGGCCCCCTCGCGGCACCCGGCCTCCTGTGCTTGTTCTTCCGCTTCTTGCCACGCCGCCCGTGGCGTGAGTTGTCTGGGGGGTCGGGAGGTGGCCGGGGGGGGGAAGCGAAAAGGTTGCGAGACGGAGCGGAGCGCGGCGGTTCGGGGGCAAGGATTTACTCTTACGAGCTCTTGAGCACCTCCTGAAATGTGTCACTTTCACTCACACGATGTTCTTCGCGGTTTAGCTCGGAGGGGTTAACCGTGCCACACATGTGAACGTCTTAGCAAACGAAATAGCAGCAGAGGGACGAAATAGCAGCAGAGGGTAAAGTCTGATAGGGCACTTACACTTTGGCGGTGTGCCCATGTTCTCTGGTCAGGTCTGACCACGTTTTAAAACCGACATATGTTTACATAGCCACAGTGCACTCTGTGCAATAAAACAGTGTAAGAAACTTAAACAGAGATGCATACACGAGCATGGAAACGTGCAATGTTACGGTGAAATGGAGCAATCTGGAAAGTGTTAGCTCCAAATTGTTTGCTGGGGTGGGTATGTGTAGTATTGCACGACTCAATATCAGCAGATGTCTTGAAAGTATGGCCTTTTTTCATCAATAATTCTTCCAGACGATGCTTAAGTTTGAGTACCGATTTGTGCAGTTTTTGCAGAGCGAAAATGTGGTGCTCCCAGTTTCTGTTCAGATTTAGAATTGGTAATTCATTGCACTGTGTGATGGCACTAGCATAAATTATTGGTCCAGAATTACGAAACAAATATTTGCCATACATATACTCATGACGTAGTCGGCGTTGCCGGCTTTCAATCAACGTGTCAGACACCACGTGAGGTATATTACTTGGTTAACAGATGATAGGGATCGTGTATTTTTAAGTGTTTAGCACGGGACTTAAAGTAACATGACATTTTAAGCTGGTGCTACCCTGTGAGTGATATTAATTTAACCTCTGGATCATAATTCTCTGAGGGCCCAAAGTATAATTCCCCCCATCTCCTTGGATATAAGCCGATATAGTTTTGCCAAATTCCATCTTTCTAGCCTTTCTGCACCATCATGATAAGTCACAGCAATCACTTAAGCCAGACATTGCATCATTGTGTACATGATGCAAACATGTACTTGATTTATAATTAAAATAATCCGGATGTACAATGTTTTGGAGTTCATTCCTCTACCATGCAGGAATAATAAATCGTGTAGAAATGTTGTTTTGATTAAAGTATACACACACAGGCCTGACCCACGCACCAGAGTAATAGACCTGGGTCCAACAATGCGAGAGGAATGTGGGAAAGAAAAATATGTTGGATTTTAAGGATTTTCTCTGCCACCAAAGCTCGTAACCCTCAACAAAAGAGATTAAGTATAATCACATACTCTTTAGGCATTATTAACTTAGCCAAGATAACTTGTACATATAGAATACAAGCCTTTTTACTGCTTTGGAAGAGGTAATGTTCTGTGCTTCGAATATATACAGGACATTTTTGGTAGCTCTGCTCAGTTATTCCTAGGGATAATATATTGGCGTGGGTAAGAGTTGAAAAATAGCAGACTGAAATTTCTCAGAATTCACGAAGCAATGTTTTGCATTCGGATTATAAACCACAGTTAATTTGAAAACATTTATTTTTCTATGTTCAATGGAATTTTATATTTGCCAAAGTGCCTTAAGCAGGCTTTGTCATTTTAGTGCCCTCCTTCAAATGGGCTACACAGCTGTAATCATAACAAAACGAACTTCCTGATTGTGTGACCAGCCTGCTAGACTTCGGGATGCTGCTGCTCAAGTGGTGAAATGCTTAGCTTGGTTGACTCGCAATGTAGAGGTCCCCTATTTGCTGAAATTCCTCCTGTCCACCCAGCGACATGAGTACTCCAATAACAAAGGTTTTTTGGGTTAGATCTGGTAAATATAAATGCGTCGTTAAACCCGCCACCAACTGACACAGCTAATTAGTAAGGGTTTTCATGTAAACAAAACCCGTAATTATGGATAATATTGGTCGCAAAATCCGAATTGTTAAACTGACTACTGCACGGTTAGACAATGGGAAGGTCAGGTATGGGGTTAGGTACATTGTGGTTATTCCCACCTCTTCCAATACGTATGACCCGCGAGGAAGAGTAGGCCAAATTACACTCCAGAGGAGCACTCTAGAGAGCTGCACTCCTCTAGTGGAGGCCCGTTAGTCAGCAGCGGTGCGAGTGAGCACTTGCAGGGCTGTACCTTTACCTTTTATGATTCAGGATTGATAGGACTACGAGGCTGGAGTCTCATGGAGTTCCGTTACAACTCAAATTGCACTGAAGCCCTATCGCACCCTCTGGTAGGACAGTGGAAAAATCGCACGATGCGCTGCGTGAAACGCGAGTCATCGCTTTATAAGAATAGGTTTCACCCTTTCTGGTAAAGCCTTTTCTTATATTTTGATACTGGCAAGGGAGGTCCCATGATGCGAGTCATCACATTGTCTTTGGGTGCCCAATCCAACTCCACACACACATTCTAGATTTGAAGCTTTCGTGACTGCAAGGATTTATACTCTTAGTTCTTTCGGTAAAGTCACGTAGGTAAAACATGAAATTAAAATTAATAAAATAAAAATCACGACGTTTCGGAGGCAACACAAGTCTCCGTCATCAGGTGGGACCGTCACAGCCAGATTTGCTGCATCAAGTGAGGCAGGGATTCAAGATGAAAGCTCTTAAATACAAGTTAAGGGGGGAGGAGAGGGGGGAGCTTATCAGAATGTGGTAGCCAATGAATGGAACGTATCGGGAGGGGGGGGCTAAAAGAGGGCACGAGGTGCTCGTAGGCGTCGACGTGTAAGTGTTTGTGCGCACATACACACACACACTTCACCTCGACACACCACATATCCACACTCGCACGCCGATCGTCGCGAATGTCGCAATTGTGCACGCGAGCGGGGCCCCCCTTTGCCGATCGACTGCCGGATGTGGACCTCTCACAAGGCCGCGTGCAGCTCGCGGCGGTTGTTTGACCATGCTTCTTCCACGCTGGTCAGGGTTTGGCCTGGTGAAGGTGAGGAAACATAGACGCCGGAGCATAGAGGTACAGCACAACAATGGGTTTTGTCGCACCTTCCTCTGCTGCCCACCACGTCGCTACGACTCGTCTGACGCATGGCGGCCACACATTCACGCACTACCAAACCTGGTGCCTGCTTGGCTTCTGGGGTGATTCGGTCCTGGCAAGCCACCATTACTCGAAACTTGTGCAAGGAGAAGTATCAATGCCCTTTATTCATCCTGGAAAACCTCACTTTTCCCGGGGGATTCTGTGCAATTGCCACGTTTGACCGATTGCTATCACGAGTGTTTGGCTTCATGTGGGTGAAGCCCAACGACCATGTGCAAAAAACCCAGAGTGCGGCAACACTCAAAGCTCCGCACGGACAGATACAAGAATCTGTTGTTGAACTGCCATAACCTGACCACCTCATAGTGACATTGAAAATAAAATCTTTCCGAAAACGTGAAAATACAGTAACTGAAAAATACATTATTTCAGTAGCATTTTACCAACTTTGCTGGAGGCAGCCTTGTGTCGTAGTACAGTACAACACCGTACATTTCGACCATCACACAATTGCCCTCACCAATCAACCACCCTCACCCAGTGCAGAATTTGGTCGTGGGGCAATGATTATTGTCTCTTGACAATTTTTCGGAAACAGCAATGTATGGTTAATCTTGCATATTATTCGCTGACTTTTCATGTCCCGGCAAATAATTTCCCCGCATTTCAAAACGATTTGTGATTTATTTTTGTACCGTAACCTACTTGGCGCAGAGTCGTACCCGTCGTGACGCGCACTAGGTGCTGTACATTATTTACACAGCTGACCTTCTTGCATATCCGCCAACACCTCAAGTCCGCTGGTGGGGGGGGGGGGCGTCATACGTGCGACAACGCATGCCCCTTTATCACGTACCTGAACAAATGCCCCATTTCTTATTGGTCCGACCCCCACCCCCCGAACGCGTACTCTTTCGACTCACCGTCGTCAGGGCAGGTCCGATGCTGCGAACGACACTTGCGCACTTCCCGGAGCGGGGGGCAGAGCCCCCCGCCGCTGCTGGGGTAGCGGACGACCTGCCGCGCGTGCCACTGACGCCCCCACTTGAACCCGCACTGCCGTCCATTCTTCGTGCACTGGGACCACTCCCCCCACATGGAGACCTCGCAATGCACTGCGTGGGACAGAGGACAGCCATTGCCACGTGTTTGCCGTGCACCGAAACCCTCTCGCGTTTCGATAAGACCGCAGGTTGCAGGGTGGGGTGCCGAAATCTGGGAACGCGCGGGCGGCTCGCCGTTAATTTTATTCAGAAAGGCGTAGCACCAATGTTTTTAAAGACATTTTACTCACCGCAAATAACTGTAGTGACACAACCACACTCTATGCTAGCTGGTGCCAAACTGTTTCGTTTTTCTTCCGGTTCCTTTCCGATGACGTACACGTCCGTCATCGGAACGGGAAAGGGTTAGTTACAATAACAACAGCAATGCACTTTTTATTTACCTGGTATGTTTGACAAATTCCAGAGCCTATCTTAAGCAAATGTTAACACTTACCCACAGGACCCTGTCGTGTTTTCGTCTAAGTAAACGGCCCAGTGTGTTACACGGCACAGAGCAATAATAACAAAGTTGAAAACAAATCGGTAGTTTCCGCTTTTATTCTATGACTGACCATTTGCACATTTGACAACGTCCAAGGTTGACATATTGCTGGTCATTTTAGTTGTTATGAACCTAAAATAGGCCTTGGAAAATTCTGTTCATGGGTGGTTGTGTCAAAGGAACCCAAAGCACAGGAGAAAACCTACCGAGCAAGTGCGGGGAGAAACATTCAAAGCTCAACACAGACGCATTTAATAATTAACTGCTGTACTGACATCTCTCGCCTGGACATATATAATCTTATCTGTGCGACGTTAATTCCCCAAACAATACAATTAAAGTTTACATAGCGTCCCAATGCAACCATATCTGAAGGCACTTATAACTTTTAATCAAATAAATTGTACTTATTCAAACAGGAAAGTTGTTTGGAAAAACAGCCACTTATGTTTGGGGTGAGCGAGTATTTTTTACCGCTTAATTTCAGTATTGATGACGATGGCTTTAGAATTAACCGCTTGGCACCCACTTACAGAGTTCCGATGCCAAAGCTCCACTCGGGAATTGCGTCCTTCTTGGACGCCCAACGTCCCATCGTCACGTGGCGAGTGGCTGCTCAGATGATTCTCTCTCCGTGCGATTCTATTCTGTGCCCCTTCTCTCATTCACATCCACTGTCCTCGTCATCCCACTCCAGCGCATCCTCCCATCCCACCCTCGAATGTCCCTCTCTACCCCTTCTGCCCTGAACTGGCGTTCAATCTACGTCGCCCTTGTATGGGAAAATCCTCCGGTGTAACTCGCCGATCGGCACACACTGCACGGTGTGTGGGTAGCTGGCGCGTGACTCACCGATCGGTGTGTGTGTAACTGGCGCGTGACTCACCGATTGGCACGCACTCCATTGTGTGGTTGGTGGGGGAGAAGCCGTCTGGACACGACTCGTAGCAGTTCCCCTTGTAGAGGTACGAGCCGGGGAGGCAACGCGTGCAGAAGTTCTTGCTGAAGCACGTGTCGCAGCGCTCGATCTTGCATTCTGGGATCAGAAGGCGGCGAGAAGATCGTTCGCAGCCGAGTTACTTTCCCACAAATTAAGGAGTTTGTATTTGCCAATAAAAGAGCAAATGGGAAAATGCTTTGTGAGTGAATTCAAATTATATTTTAAAAGATCATTATATATCTAGAAAGCGTCACTGAGCATTCGAAAGCTTCAAAAAAATGTTTGCATTAAGGTGCCAGTTGCTGATGATGATGGAGATGGTTGTGCTGATGATATTGGTATTGATAGTGTTGATGCAATGCTGATGCTGATGGTGATACCAATAATGATGCTGCTGATGATGATGGTAGTACTGCTGCTCATGTTCATAATAACAGCGACATTGATGATGATGATGATGTGTTCAGGTAGGGGTGGACCGACTTGCACACTCCTTCACGTGGGTGACACATGATGCCGCGGAAACTCTTGCTGATGGTCATGATGATGATGACGATTATGATGGGAGTGGTGGTACTAATCATCATATTGCTGTTGTTGATGATTATGTTATTTATAATGCTGATAATCTTGCTGCTGCCTATGACAATTGCAATCACAATGATTATCCAATCTTTCAATACGGTTGTGAGCTGAAACGATAACAATTGGCGCGAGAGACGCTTGCGAGGGAGGAACAATTTAATTTGTCGCGGCCGTGTTCCGATGGTGGAGGCTTTCCCGACAAAATATTTGGCCAAATCACGACACCGCCTCGCCCACAAATCTATGAAGGATTGATGCCGACTCTGATTAAGGTGCTGGCGGTAATGCTGTTGTCGCTGCCCATACACATCACGACACTTTAGTCTCGTGTTGAAAGTTTGTTGTCCTTCCCCGCACACCTCCGATTTGCGCGGTCGGCTACGCACGGTGCGAGAGAAGCGTCGACATTGACGACGATATCGCGAGGGTTTGGCGGACCTACTTGCACACTTGTTCATGTGCGTGGCGCGCAGGCCGTAGTATCCCGAGGGGCACATGTGCAGGCAGGCTCCCAGCTGCCGCATGCCGGCCCGCTGCAGGTGGAAGAAGAAGCGAGGCATGCAGCTGAGGCAGCCGTTGGCATCCGAGCACCCGGAGCATCCGCGCGGGCACAGCGCACTGCTCGCACCCACTGCCAGCCGGGGGGGGGGGGGAGACACGAGGGGGGGGGGGGACACAGAGGGGGGGGGGGACACAGAGGGGGGGTCATTGTGAGAGTGAGGAGGGAGTATCGGGAAGATCGAGCACGGAGGTATCGTGAGAGGTGGCACAAGGAGCGCAGAGGGACGGGCACGAGCGAGCGAGGAGAGGAGGGGAGTGGTGGGAGGAGATGATGGTGAGTGTGGTGAGGATGGTGAGAGGTGATGATGGTGAGGGTGGTGATGATGGTGAGGATGGTGAGGGTGGTGAGGATGGTGAGAGGAGATGATGGTGAGGATGGTGAGAGTGGTGGGAGGAGATGATGGTGAGGATGGTGAGAGTGGTGGGAGGAGATGATGGTGAGTGTGGTGAGGATGGTGAGAGGTGATGATGGTGAGGGTGGTGATGATGGTGAGGATGGTGAGGGTGGAGAGGATGGTGAGAGGAGATGATGGTGAGGATGGTGAGAGTGGTGGGAGGAGATGATGGTGAGGATGGTGAGAGTGGTGGGAGGAGATGATGGTAAGGATGGTGAGGATGGTGAGAGTGGTGGGAGGTGATGATGGTGAGGATGGTGAGAGTGGTGGGAGGAGATGATGGTGAGGATGGTGAGAGTGGTGGGAGGAGATGATGGTAAGGATGGTGAGGATGGTGAGAGTGTTGGGAGGTGATGATGGTGAGGATGGTGAGAGTGGTGGGAGGAGATGATGGTGAGGATGGTGAGAGTGGTGGGAGGAGGAGGATAGAGAGAAGAATAAGGGAGGGACGGGATGGGATGGGAGAAGTGGAAAACGAAGGTTAGCAGAGGGAGTGAAGATGTGAAGATGAGGGATTTACCAAATAGAAAGGAGAAAATGTTCCACATTTCATGGAGCACAACAGGTTAGGATTGCATTTGCAGAGGAATAATGAAGTGCAGATTGGGGGCAAGACCATGATCTATCCACTGCTGGATTAAGGCTTCCCCAAGTTGTCGCCATCCTTTACAATTCTTAGGATGCAACAATCCGTGCAGCTCCTGCACTTGACGCTGATCTCACCCCTCCATCTCGGTGGCGGTCGCCGTCTCTGATCTCATCCCTCCTGCGGCTGCCACTCCGTCACCAGTCTTGACCATCGGTCAGCATCCCGTACAGTCAGAGGTTGTCTGCCTAAGCCCACGACGTCTGCGAGTGGCGTCTCCTCTCGGAGCCACGCACAACTCTCTTTCTCTCTCGGAGTCATTTCGAGCATGCGGCAATGCCACATTTCTCTGTGCGCCCAATCTCCCTTTACTGCGTTCTCTTCGTCAATATCCGTGTTTCCGACACATCTGGAAGCTGACAAAGAAAACTGACAAAAATAGCAGCGTATAAATAGTTTTCTCGAGCCTAATTCAATTGTACCGAATTTAATGTATTAGTATTCATTCCGACTTGCATTCCAATCCACATGGGACTTGCAGTCGGCTTTGAAATCACTTGGGCTGCTTGGATAGGCTTAAATTGGGCATCTGCGTCAGCTGTAAGTTGAGCTTTTGCATTTCCCCCATACATCATCTTCTATTATATCCAGCAGACTGTAAGGCTCAACTGTTAAACGATTCCTACAGCCGGCTGCGATGTTGTGCATTGCCTGGGGTTCAGTGGCAGGGAGACCTCTGTTCGTAATGGAACGCACCTGGCGTGTGAGCTTTAATCCAGGAGAGAGACAAACTCGAAGGTGGCGACTTCCCGAATGGACGCCATGCACTCGCTGGAGTACAGACTTAAGTGCAGCATTCCACGTGTACGTACAGTCTACTCGAATCGCCCTCTTGTCAATCCACTGCTGGATGCGGTCCTACCCACACCGCGCGGGTGGTGGGGGTTGTTTGCTCATACTTTACCACGCCAGGCAGGGCAATTTGGGGACCATAGGAGTATAGCACAACCAGTAGTGGTGCTGCACTGCCCCCTGCTGCCCAACACTGAGCTCCGCTGCCCGACGGCAACTCGTGTTGCGCACGTGATCGCCCATCCAAGGCGTGTCCAGGCTCAACCCCGCTTAGCTTGCGAGATCTCATTAGACTTTGCGCATTCTGGGTGATTTGATCCGGGGCGCATTGTTTAAGCCCCACAGCGATGAACTCGTTGCACGTTCAAGTGTTGTCGCGGGCATGGCATTAAACTGCATCCAATGAAAGTGCCCTCGAAAGGAACGCCGGTGAGAGAGCCAAGGGAAACCATCTCAACTGGCCCTAGCTACGGCTCAAACCCCAAGTAAACAGCAACGAAATAATTGAGCAGGCAATAAGCCTCCTTCTCCATATCTCTTCCTGCGCATACCAAAATAAAGGTATTTATTACACATTCCATCAGCCACGCCACGGCCTTCTGCGAATACATCATTTCAGCAGCATTTGGTTCAACACAAGCAAACTCTGGAGCGGTGCCGACATTCACTGTCTCATCGGTAGTCAGGCTCGCTTGAATCAACGCTGGCGAGCTGACGAATGTTTATGGCAAGGTCCCACTCCGTTAGATATGGGTCCCAGTTGACCTTTGTCGAGTAATGAGGGAGCGCGGTGTTGTGGGAGGCTGAGTGGGGAGCAGGTTCAGACTGGATGAGGGCCGCTTGAGCCATGGGCCTGCACTTGGTCAGAGAACTCGCGGGAGGGGACGTTCAATGTGGTGGTATCGACGGAGATGCATGTTGAGGTACAATTACTCTGATTCAGTTGTACTGTATAACTACTGCGACGTATGATTACTCTGAGACGTTGTGAGAAGAGCAGCCATAAAGGTTGTTTTTGTTTATTATGAACTAAAACTAAACTAACATTTTTATTTTACCAGGTAAAGCCCACTAAAGCCATGTAGCTCGTTTTCAGAAGCGACTTGGCCACAAATGATAGCTCAACAAAGTGGCTCACCACGTGGACATTTATAGCAGCCAAATACGCTAAATGGACGTTTGTAAATGTGGAGGGGAAAACCAGAGGACCTGGAGAAAAATCCACGTGACCACAAGGAGAACATGTAAACTCCAAATATACAGGCATCAGGGTCAGGATCAAACCCACAACCTCCTGCATACAAGGTGAGGCAATTAACATCCCATCACCGCTGCGGTGCCGATTCTTTCAAAAGTCAATGTGAAATGTAACTCTGCATTTAAAAAACCATTGTACGACATATTATAGCTGGCAAGATTGTACATATTGAAAAACTGTTTTAAAATATATACGAGGGGTTTCACTGGCACAAATTCACCACATTCATCATTCATATAATTACGCGGGTTTCTGTTATAAAGCAGTGTTAATTACACACTCGATAATTTTAGTTATTGTGTTTGGCAAGAAACGTTGTATGAGTATGTATTGTCAATTGTTTATATAGAGAAATACAGGTTTTACTCTTAATGTGTTTTGGGAATAAATTAAAATGGAGACTTGATTGCTATATGATAATGAATAATTAAACTTTAGATCCCTTTGTCCATCTACTGCTGGATGAAGGTCTCATCATGTCATGTCAGTCGTGGGGTTTGATTGACCATACTTCACCACACTGTGCAGTGTGAGTTGGTGAAGGGGTGGCCAAGATTGGTTCAGACATCACGCATCACTGATGTTAGCCGTGGCCACATAAATGGAACTCATGTCACCAGGTCCAGAGCACAGTGTGCTCACCATTGTGCCACTACTCCACCCAGGTAAAAAATAGAAACGGGCTACAAAATTAAAATATGAATATTCATTAAGATTGCAGGAGTCCGATGAGCTATACAGCTCTTTCACAGATGTCCAGTAGGTACGTGCACATGTACACCGCCTTTTCTTCAACCCACTCGCGAGTGAGAGCCTCTCCGCCGGGGTTATTTGACCATACTTCACCGCGCCGGTCAGTGCGAATTGCCGAAGGCGCCTTACGTAGACGTGGGGGAGCGTCGCGCTTCGAGCAACAGATGTTGCGACGCTGCCCTCTGCTGCCCACATCGGGATCCCCGCAGCCGCCGGTGGCGAGCTTCCCTGTGCATGGTGGTCACCCGTCCAAGCACTATCCGGGCTCAACCCTGTCTAGCTTAGATCATGGGTATGTATGCGTGTACATTGCACTATTCATGCCTGATCTCTTAGCTTCTCTCTGCAACCATGGCTCAAGGGAAATGAATCCGCGAGAAACGTTTGCCCAATCATTAATGTCATTTTCGTCAAAAGTTTCTTGAAGCGCTCGTAATTCCTGCTGTGCCTGCATTTCATCACCAATAATAAAATCAACACGTCTGTGTGTGTGTGTTACAATTGCGTTGGATAGTTATGCATCTGGGTTATCCCTTGGCTTCGATAGATGAGAGTGTTCAGCTGTTGTTGGCTTGAATTGTGTTTTGTTTATATTTTTTCTCACACACGAGAGACAAGTCTGACCCTCGACTCACAAACACGTTTACGCTTCTCTCAAGTGCTATCGTCGCCGAGAAGGGAGGATATAAAGCACCACCAGCCTCACGCCACCTTCTCTCCTGCAGAGAGAGACCTCACGCACCACAGCATTGTGGCACACGTCTCTCCGTATTGGGCTCTGTCCAGAGGTCGCCTTTTACACACGCACGCACGCACGGATCCACACTGTCGGGAAAGAACATACTTTTCACCAAACAACACGCACAGGCCAAGTCTGTACCGGCAAGAATGTTTTGGGGGTCTTGGGTCTATAAAGGTGCGTGTTATGGATGACGCCTGTCAGAGCGCAAGCCGTGTGCGATGGCGTGATTAATGGCCGGTGGAAGGCTGAGGCTACTTGGCATCAGCTGAAGTTTCAGTGGGAAAGCGCCGCTTGCGTGAGCGACACGTGACACCGATCGACTAAGCTGAGGTTACGACGGACGGCCGTGCATTTTAAAGCGAACCCACGCATTCCGTGTCGGCATATCCCATGGTATGCAGCCTCCCCGCACGTGTCCAATGTCATGTGCGTGTGTACACACATCTGTGCGTGTGCGTACGTCTTGTATTTGTATGGGTGGCACAGCGGTCTTCGCAGCGCAAGTACGAACCCGGCAACTTGACTTCGATGTCCAGCCGTGGCGAACGGCAGTGGCAAGGGGCACCATCAGAACTTTTTTCCTGGGCCTCCCCTAGGTTGACCCAGCCTTAAATTGGGACCTCATGTGGTCTGTAAAGCGTCAGCACTGGGCAGACAAAGTCGGCCAGGCACACTGCTGGCCACACCACCCCCTCGTACACCCTGGCAGTGTTTTTTTTGTAAATGTTATTTAGTTTAAAAAAAATGTTACCCTCCATTGTGTGATTGATTACGTATCCATTTGGAGCACTCGCAAAGCTGTTGCAGCCCTTCGCGTTGGAGAAAAATCTCGACGGAAGCGCATTTCACAGAGCTACCGCTGCTGACATTTCTTTCAAGTGACCCCTGTCCCACCCACTTCGGCTACTCGCGGTAGTTTTCCTCGCGCGAGTCAAACAGATGTTTTTTTTTTCAGATCTAATATTTAGTCATATTCAGAGCGGAACCAAAGGTCACGTGATGATTGTTTCGTGTTCAGGCTCAGACCATCGACTCGCTGCACGTGAGGACATGGCCTGATCACGGGCAGCAGCCTGGATCTCAACCCAAGATCTCAGCGGTGGTCGCTCAGCGCTCTGACCTCTGAGCCACACGGTGCTTACTAACATGACATTCCAACAAAAGGGGACATATCTATCTATCTGGATAGCAGTGGTTCTAAACCCGTGGTGCACGCTGCACCCCCTGGGGGTACGAGATGCCCTTTCTGGGGGAGCGAGACGTGGACAGATTATTTTAGAAGGTAAATCATCGAAACACAAATTAAACACGGGCACATAAGTACAACTGCTTTGTTTAATGAAACCTCTGTGAATTTATTAACATAAAAAAATGCTCTTGAGAACTAAAGTGCAAGGCTGCAGTAAAGGTTAAAAAAACACTGCTTTAAACGATCGAGTCCAGCGGAATTCAGTTGCGGACAAGCAGCGCTTGCCGTGCGGCGCGGTTTCACCGACGTTCCTCGATGAGAGATCTCGCAATTATTTCAATGCCGAATAATTTGCCGACGAAGCAGAGCGTGGACACAACGCGCGTTTTCGACCGTATTGGCTCGTGCGTCTTATTGGTGGGGCTGGGGGGGGTGGGGGCGGAAGGGGTTGGGTCGCCGGTGGTGTTAAGTTTTTTCCAAAACCCTTGGGCTCTACTTATCCCCTAAGCGAGTTTGGCATCCTAATAGTCGACGAGGCAACGGTGCGCAGGTGTAAGAATTTATTACGGAAAGTTCCAATTTTGGTGAGGGTATTTTGTTTGTTTTCGTTTTATTTAAACCTACCCCCCCACCGCCTCTTCCAAAAACCGCCTTCGGAAGGAGGTATCATTTATCAAGTAAGACGATAGCTTTGCACTTATAGTGCTCCCAGCAAAGCACTTGCATGTGTCGATCTCCCGAAGAAAGCACTTGCAATTAAAAGTAAATAAAACAAATATCAATACAAAAAGAAATAGAACTCCCTGGAAGTTTCTGGCGCGCCTACTGTGTCGTATTTTGGTGTTAGAGCGACGAAACAATTTAGGGCTCTGTCATGGCCAAACTTTGTTGGCCCAACAGTTGGGCTCACGATGTTTGACATGTTGTACTATCGCCTATAAGGTTGCCACTTTAAATAAATACTGAGATGACACCAGCAATTCTAAAAGATCAATATCCTTTTATGGGCCAGTAGCACGTTTCTAAAATGGCCATCTCATTGGCACGGCTTGCAGTACGCCGTCGACTGCGCACTTACAAACCAGGTAAGCGTCTTATTTTAGCGCATGAAGTCATAAGGAGGTCGATCGGGTGGGTCAGCGGTTAGCCTTGAGATCCTGTAGCATGTGCAATGAATCTCTCTGTGCGGCGTTGTGGTCCGCGCAGCTAATTACATTATCGGTCAAAATCGGCGGTCTTTACGGAGGCGTAGGTGAGCGTTGTCAGCAAGGAGCGCGAGTCGAGGTTGGAGATTTTTTTTTTGCTCCTCCAGTGCCCCCGTCAGTGGCGGACGCCGGAGAGAGGGGTTGACGTTGGGGTGAGGTTGTGGGGTAGGAGTCGGGAGATTGCTGCTTCTGGGGAAGTCAGGATAATTGAGCCGACGACGCTTTTAAACTTGAGAGGGGGAGCGAACTTGGACCAAAAAAAAACCCGAATTCTCCACGAGAAGTTCCCAGAGCCAACACTTGCCCTTCCTCGTCATCGGATTCACGGTTCGACCGAGCAAATGCATTGCGAAAGCAACTGAGGCAGTGCCATTTTTGCCAAGGATCTGTAGATCAGTTGACAGGATGGGGGGAACAAAAATTCAACTCTGTGTGCGAAAGAGAGACATGGAGTTTTAGCGAAGATAGGCGCTGCATGAGAATGTTTACGTAAAAATGTCCGTGTCGAATCCGGACGCCTGCACAACACCAGTGGCCAATCGTGGGTCTTCCATCTCTCTTGCCTACCGCATAGGTCGACTCGAGCTGCACACTGCAAGCCGCGTCACGTTGGGCTCAGTAGGTGCTCGCTGACACCACCGAGTGATGCGGAGCAAACAAGGCATGGCTGTGTGTGCACAGGACTGAAGACCATTTTGCAACAAAAAAAAACACCCAACTACTATAAATGTCAGTGTGAAATAACGAATAATTTACAGGCTAATGCCAACCCACTGCTCGATGAAGGCCTCCTCTGTGTACGTTGAACTTCTTTCGCACTGTACGCAGCCAACCGTGCTAATCGGAGATGCGGGGGAAGGACAAAAACTAAACACAGTGGCAAGGGTTGTTTGACCATATTTCACCACGCTGCTCAGTACGGGTTGCTTGGAGGGCAGATGGGGGGGGGGCAAGGTTGGTTCAGATATCTCTCGCCGCTGACGTTGGCCATGGCCGGGAATTAAACTCGTGTCGCCGGGTTCGTAGCGCAGTGCGCAAAACCATTATACCCACCGCTTCACCACACCGTCGCATAATTGGGAAAACATTTGCGCAAATGCGTTTCCCAAATGGAATAAAGATAATGGCCAACGATTCGAACACCTATTGTGCATTACAATAAATGTGCGTCTTCGCCTGGGGTGCGTGAATGTTAATACGACACACACACACACAAACGCGAAACATTTTGTAGGCACTCTTGCGCCCCGAGTTAATCCGTTGACCTGTTTTTCATTAGAGAGGGAAGGTAATTTATTACGTCGTTTAATCCGGCGAGGTGAATTAAACCGGGGCCCCCATGCTGCTGGTGCAGCATGCAAAGCCGAGGTGTGTAAAAACATTGTAGCCGCCGGTAGCTCGATGCCAATGGGGGGGGGGGGTCTGGAAAAAGGGGGGGGGGGCGTGGGTCTCGTGTCAGATTCTGAACACGGCAGCGTTGAGACCCACCCCCCCCACGCTGCCCCCCCCCCACTGCCCCTCTCCCCCCGCTGCCCCCCCCTCCTTCAAAAGGCTTCTCCACATGCGTGCCTCTCGGTCATCGTTACTCTTGCTCTTCGTGAATGTCACAGGCTGGCCGCACGTCGAGGACGACATTGGCATGTGCTCGAAGTTAAAGAGGCGCTAAGATGTGTGTTTTCTTTCTTTCTTTTAAAACGGGTTACAGTGCTTGAGGAGGATGCGAAGAATATAATGTTTTTATTTTTAAATCCTTTATATTAAGTTCACTTGCTTGCTTGCTTGCGCACTTACGACCGTGCAAATCTTTCGGTCGTTTTTAACCCACTTCCCGTGATCCAATCGAGCTGACATTTTGCAGACAGACTCGTTGTGCGTGACAATTTCTTTTCGTTAAATTTTTTTCCCAAAATTTTCAACATTTTAGAAAAAAAAAATTATATTTAATTATCAATTGCTTAATGGTGGCAGGCAATCATCTGACCCATAGGTGGCAGCCATCTCAAGCCAGAGGACGAGAGGACTCTAGCCGCCACACATATAAGGAATTTATAGTGAAAAAATTTGTTTTTACGGGTTAATTTTTTACTTTTTAACACGCACTCTTCTCGTCATGGATTTTAAAACCCTGCCTATTGTTGTACGACTGTGAAATAAGAGTGGGGCTTTATATACAAAGAGGGTATACATAGTATCTTTATCAAGAATATACATATATACACACACACACACCGTTATATCCACACACCCGCACCTCTGATTAGTATGGTTGGCTACGTACGGTGCGATAGAAGTTCAACATACATATATACAATCGACCTACCCAGCGAACTGAGTTCAATTCCTGAGTGCAAACTGAACTGGTTTCCGACCCATCCCCTTCATCAACCCACTCTGATCTGCATGGTGAAGTATATGAGGTGTGGTGGAAGCAATCGATGACAGCTCCAGCAGTAGATTAACACCGGGTTTCTATGCTCTGTTATATACAAGTCTGAAATAAAGTTGGATATTCCTTTAAAACATTCGTTGCAACGCTCGCCGTGAATCGTCGAGGTCACTCCTCGATTGCTGGACCCACGACCTTGAGACGTGACAACAGTTTGGCGTAAGCCTTCGTCTCGCAGTGGATAGACCAAAGCTGACTATGATAATGATCGCTTATATTTTTACGTGAGGTCTTTTATTATAATTAAAAACAAAATGGAGATCACTGATCGATTACACCATCCTAAAGAGATTTAATATTTAAAGATACAATTTGCCTGACTCTTGCGGACATTGGCGGAGCCAGTGGGGGGGGGGGCACGTGCCCCCCCAATGATCCGATCAAAATCCCTAATTTTGATCGGATCATTGGGGTTCATTAGAAATACATCGTCATTTTGCGACCCCCACTGCCACTGTGTAGCATATTATTATTACGTGCCAGGAACTCTATGAGATGATAGGACAATAGTCTAAGTCCATAATTGGCAATAAGTAACGGCAAAGCGGTTATAAGTGACTCACAGAATTGTGTGCAGTTGCGTATACAGCACACGAGCGCGATGCCGATCACACAACGCGGTTCAAATTCGACCCCCGATCGAAGGCCGCGCCATCGTCGCACACGTGTCGAATAAAAAGCAAGGGACAAGTCCTTACTTACTAACAACTCCTTACTTACTAACAACTCCTTACTTACTAGCAACTCCTCTATCATGTTTCATTGCTGGAGGGGTTGCCCCCCTACCTGAACATCCTGGCTCCGCCATTGCTTGTGGACACAATTTTTAAATGGGGCAAAATCTCTCATTCATATATTTGTGTTCTCTACATAAAAACAAATTAAAAGTTATCTTCACACAACACATCGGCCACACGGCCTTCTGAGCGGCATTAAATCAGTCCCAGTGCAATCAAACTCGAGGGCCGGTTTCAAACACGACACAGTATCTCTTTAGAAGTGTCTTAGGTCAACGTGTTTGTGTCCCACGTCTGTGGACGAACGGCAGCGGTTACATTGTATTCTAATATGGATGCGCTATCCGACTGCTGCGTCAGCTACACTTCACTGGGCATCAATACTGGACGTCTGTGAAGAAGAGCTTTATAGCTCATCGGATTCCTCCTGCAGTGTGCATCAATGCTCAGATTCTGACACTGTTGACGTGAGCTCTTCCTGCTTGAACTCGCTTCTTCATCTCAGCTGCGAACCACTCACACAAATTGATCGTCGGCTCGGCTTTATCTGAATCGTTGCCCTCCGGTGACCTTTGCAACCGAGAGTCGCGGCATCCTCCACGGACTAGAGTAGAAGCTGCATATAAGCACACCCCTCTGGAGCAAGGCCACCTGTGCTTATATCCGTCATGTGTGCTTGCATGAGAAGTCTCCCTTTGCCTCCCCCACCGTGATAACAATAACAATTTGGACTTGTAAGGTTCCGCACGGTGTTCGGTGTTCGCTCTCAACTGTCGAAGGGAGGTGGAGAGCAGGAATCATCGACACGCGGGAGAGACGAGCCAGCCGGGAGATGAGCCGGCTCCGATGATGTTGTCGGCTTGCCAATGAATACGCGTTTCGTACCAACGATGCGTTGCTTGTATCAGGACTGTGCATATATCCAGCTTCCACTGTACGCACGTTTGACAACACACGCCGTGGTTACGTAGTGCTGCACAATTTGAACTCGCACGAAGGTCAACAGCGTTGGCTGCACGCTTCTCCTCTCTCTCTCTCGTCTTTTCAAGTTTCACGCATTCCACACTCGCGATTTAAAGGCGCAATTCTGAGCGCAGGGTGCAGACTCGGGTGAGGTCAGGCTTTCAAATATATAAATATAAACACCTCGGAAATAAGTCTAGCGGCGGCCCTTTAAGCCGGCTCGCATTTTGCACGGCGCGCACGGCGTGGACGGCGTGCACGATGGAAGGGGCGAGTTCGCCGCCGAGTATGAAATCGCACGCGGCAGGCAAATAATACAAATTAAACGCGCCGATTGATCCCTCCAAATGAGATTTTCAATTTGCGCCCAAGCCACGAACATCGGACTCGCTGGTGCCATTGACCGAGAATTCACCTCCCGTCTGCCCATTGCACTCAAGTGAAATGCCCACGCGTCAATTTGGGCGGACGTTGGGAGCTACCGTTCGACCGCCAGACTAACGCGACTGGTCAACCGAGACCAACAACATTTACAAGAATAATAATAATAATAAACTCAGCTGCGTAATAGATTTGTAGAACCGTTAACTCGGCTCGGGACTGTTCGCCGAAATGATGGTGCGTGGTGGTGCTGGTGAGTGCTACATGGTTAGCGCATTCTCCTGATCATAACCCTCCCTGCCCCCAGTAATTAAAACAAACAAAAAGTCAGTCGTGCGTCTTACAATCCGGTAGGTATGTGGATGAGCGGCCTTCTAGATCACTTTAGTGACGCCCAACACTCACCCACCGCGTGAAACTTCAAGTCCCTCACCTCCTCCGCCAGCTGACCTTTGACATCGGAATGGCTGGACGATGGCTGGTCTGCATGAGGACACGCTCACTGTATATAACTTTGGCTACTCCGTGTGTATAGTACACAGTGGCGTGTGGACGAGAGGATGGAGCGCTGACAGCGCAGTAGTCCACGCACTGAGTCGTGAACCCTGCGAGCCGAGTTCGAGTCCTGCCATGGCTCATGTCAGTGGCGAGGGACACCTCTGAACGGTTCTTGCCCACACCCCTCACCCCCCCCCCCCCCACCTTCATCAACCTAAACTGACCAGTGTGGGGAAGCAAGGCCAAGTAACTATTCGGGCGCCACGGTGGCGAGATGTTAACTACCTCGCCTGGTGTACAGGAGGTCGTGGGTTCGATCACGACCATTAGACCTGATCTATTTTGGAGTTTGCATCTTTTCCACGTGGTCGCGTCGATTTTTCTCCGGGCCCTTCGGTTTTTTCCCCCTCCACATTTAGAAACATGCGTTTTGAGTATTTGCTATCAATTTTCACGTGAAAAAGACGCTTGCTTGAGCTCCTATGTGTGACCGGGTCGCTTCTGAAGAAGAGCTCTACAGCTCAGTCGGCCTTAGCTGGTAAAATAATAAATACATGAAATAGTTTCGTTTTAACTCCCATGATTGACAATAGCATGCACAGACTTTCACCACCATCAGTGGCTTGACAAAGGGATGTTGAGCTCTTCTAGATAGTTAAGAGATACAGGCATGCTCGCGATGTGGTGGTTATCACCGCGCACAATGGCTAGCTGGTATTATCATCAGCAGCAGCGGCAGCAGCGAACGCAGCATCTCCACGTTTAATCCGCGGTGTCCGCACGCACTCCGACGCGATCCATGTGTCGCTTCAGCACACGCACGCACGTGGGCTGTGAGCTGGGCACAGACAACTGGATTATTACACGTCTCTGTGTGTATGTGTCTCGTTGATGTACGGCCCGGTTAAATGTATAGTGACACGTGCAGAAGTTTGAACATTCCTGCGTTGCCACTAAGTTACTCTGAAGGTTTTTTTTAGTTTTGGTGCGCGCGCTCGTGTGTGTGTGTGAGAGAGTACAGCGTTGCACCTGTGCTCCGCTTCTGCGAGCTGAGGTCTCATCACAAGCACCTCCCATTAGCACGGTTGACTACGTACGGTGCGAAAGAAGTCCAACCTACATACGCACAAGCGCCATGTGGTTTTAAATGTGTCGTCTGTGTGTGTGAGTGAGTGCTATGCTCGCTGACATTCCTGTGCCAGTTAATTTATATGCCACCTTATAATGTTTTGCAGAGCTTTGACAAATACACCGTTGCTTGAAGGCCCATGCACATCTCTTTTTGCGGTCACGGAGTTGTTTCGCCATACTTCACCACGTTCGTTAGGGCGGCAATGGCAGGGGTGGCAAGATCGGTCAAGCTATCAATCCCCATTGATGTCAGTTCTGGCTGCGAAACCGAATTCAGGTCCGCCAGATTAAGTGCGTTGTTACGCTAATCCTTCATAGGCACAATACTCTGCGAGTTCCCGAAACTATGGAACAATATAATAACAACACTCCGTAGCGAACCCAAAAAAACCTATGTTATGGATAATAACAACAACAGTATTAGCAATACGCGTGCAGTTTGCATTTCATCGCAAGATCCAGAAGTGGATGAAACATGATTGATCAAAATGTTGATGTGCTTAATAGAAATAAAGAATTAATATGGAGATTTGCATTTATTTATTTTTTCATGACAAGTGATATTTTTTAATCTTGTTTATCCTCAGCTAATTATAATGCAGTCGCGAAAACAATTCTCGCCAAAAATGAGCCACTCAATTCCACGCACGGCAAAGGTTGCGTCGTGACTGCGCGTAAGAGCAGCGGCGAAAACTTTTCGTGCAAAATGTTCGCCTGTTGCGCGCCCACTTATCCACGGGTGCGTTTCCCCCAACGATATATAGCGGCCGCAGGCTGTCGCTCGCTCGCGTGAAATCGTGTGGAGCTGCGCGTTGACCCAAAGGTCAAAGTTTCGGCAAAATCTGCACCGGTTTGGTCGGCGGAAGGGCACCCTCACGTGACTCCGTTGCGTCGGTCGACTCAGCGTCGTCACCGTGGCTCAGCGTGTTCCACCACGAGATGACGAACACCGGCTAAGCCCTGTTGACATTCAGCCTTAAAGATCATGTCCTTGGCATCAGAATTTTTTTTTTTTACCTGCATCAGTTATTCATTTGAGCCAACAACACGCAAGAGGTTTTCTTTGTAACTTTCTGAAACTCCTTTATAAGTTACGACAGTCTGTTCCAGATGTTTTAGTGAAACGGTGAGTGAGGCTTTGGGGGGTTTTTTTTCGAATCAAGCAGAAGGATTTAATTTGTGGACAAGTAAGAGGGGCCAGCACCGGGCATGATTGTGCAGTGTTTATGAGTTGCGAGGTGAATTTAGTGGATTTTTGAACGGGGACTTCGCGTTTTCAATGTGGATACAAACAATAAACTGAACAGAAAACAGTGCTGGTAATGACGCGGATAACTTACTTGAAACTATCTGTGAGTGGATTGTTCCTGTAGTGTAGAGTGACAAGCCTAGCCAAAGTAATTATACGGCTGGAGGTCCAGATAATGAGATTAGTTTTTGTTTTGCTCTATTACAAAACATCTTCTGCTTTAACAAATAGATGTTAAGTTCATACCTCACTTATTCTGGAATTAAGCTAGAGCCTACTTCACAAATTGCATTGGTCAGAGTGGTGAAGTATGGTCATACAACTTCCACGAAGCCGCAAGCCATAGAGAGAGAGACGTCTCATCCCACTGGCCCATTGACACGAGGGCTGTACATGTTCACACAATAGTATAACGATAGTCAACAGCCCCCTTGCAAATCCACTGCTGGATGAAGGCCACCCTACGCCGCGTTGGCCACAGGGGTTGTGCGAGTAAACTTCACCACGTCGGTCAGTGCGGCTCAGTGAAGGTGGGTGGGTGCTCAGGACCGGTCCGAATTTCACTCACTACTGATGTTAGCCGTGGTCGCGGACTCAAACTTAGGTGGCCGGGTTCCTAGCGCACGATGGGCTTGTGTGTTGACAATGACCCTGGCGCCTGGGAGACTGACGGGTCAACGTCGTGGCGGTGATGGCGGTGTTGTCACTTTACTGACACACTGCGTGCATCTGAGTCGTGGCGGTGATGGTGGTGTTGTCACCTTACTGACACACTGCGTGCATTTGAGTGGTGGCGGTGATGGTGGTGATGTCACCTTACTGACACACTGCATCTGAGTCGTGGCGGTGATGGTGGTGATGTCACCTTACTGACACATTGCGTCTGAGTGGTGGGGGTGATGGTGGTGTTGTCACCTTACTGACACACTGCATCTGAGTGGTGGCGGTGATGGTGGTGATGTCACCTTACTGACACACGTGCGTCTGAGTGGTGGCGGTGATGGTGGTGATGTCACCTTACTGACACACTGCATGCATCTGAGTCATGGCGGTGATGGCGGTGTTGTCACCTTACTGACACACGTGCATCTGAATGGTGGCGGTGATGGTGGTGATGTTACCTTACTGACACACTGCATCTGATTGGTGGCGGTGATGCTGGTGATGTCACCATACTGACACACGTGCATCTGAGTCGTGGCGGTGATGGTGGTGTTGTCACATTACTGACACACGTGCATCTGAGTCGTGGCGGTGATGCTGGGGTTGTCACCTTACTGACACACTGCGTGCATCTGAGTGGTGGCGGTGATGGTGGTGTTGTCACCTTACTGACACACTGCATCTGAGTGGTGGCGGTGATGGTGGTGATGTCACCTTACTGACACACGTGCGTCTGAGTGGTGGCGGTGATGGTGGTGATGTCACCTTACTGACACACTGCATGCATCTGAGTCATGGCGGTGATGGCGGTGTTGTCACCTTACTGACACACGTGCATCTGAATGGTGGCGGTGATGGTGGTGATGTTACCTTACTGACACACTGCATCTGATTGGTGGCGGTGATGCTGGTGATGTCACCATACTGACACACGTGCATCTGAGTCGTGGCGGTGATGGTGGTGTTGTCACATTACTGACACACGTGCATCTGAGTCGTGGCGGTGATGCTGGGGTTGTCACCTTACTGACACACTGCGTGCATCTGAGTGGTGGCGGTGATGGTGGTGATGTCACCATACTGACACACTGCGTGCATCTAAGTGTGCCGACCTGCTACTTCAATGTTAAAGCTGTACGTTGATCAAGCCCCAGAGATGCAACTGAGAGCTAAGCGATGCTACGCAAGACAGGGAGAATAATAATAATATAATACTGTTTAGTTTTAATTATGCGTTGTCCCAGTAGCGTCTTGTCACTATTGATAACGCCTAACTATGAATAACTTGTATCGAGCATGGTGAAGTATGGTCAGTCAATCCCTCATGGCTACCACGGCGGAAGAACGCCTTCTTACAACGGTGGATTGACAAAGAGCCGGTACATTACATGATTACATGTATTAGTAACTATCCATTACCTATTAGAGTGGAGCGGTGGCGCTGTGGTTAGCGCTATGGCGCTATAAACCCAGATGACTAATCTGTTTTTGGGGTCCGCGGCTTACACGCCCCATCCTGCACTTACCAGCGTGGTGAAGTATGGTCAAACAACCCCCACATGGCGGACACGGCTTAGGGAAGCTTTCATCCAGCAGAAGAATGACGAATGGCTGCACGTTAGCTATATATTACAATTAACTATCGATTCATAAGCATGGACGTTTTGGCCAATCGTACAACAAAAAAAGCGATTTAACTCATGATGTACGTACGTATGTTGAACTTATTTCGCACCTCCGATTAGTAATAGTTCGCGACGCACGGTGCGAAAGAAGTTCAACATACATACCGTAACGTAGCCAACGCACGCTCACGCAAAGGTTGGGCAGTACGTCAAGTTGGGTTGTTGACACATCCGCCACGGGAGTTTTGGCGTTCTCCCCCGTGTGTGTGTGAGTTGTTCCTACCACGACAAGCAAATACTTCTTTAATATATAACGGGATATCGTCCAAACATCTCAAACTGGGCACTCATCGGCGAGTCTTTGGGACTCATTGTAGTTGTTTTTTTTCAATCTCCCCATTATATACGTGTGTTATACATACTGACTGACACTCCCGTTACCATTCCACTGCTGGTCGAAAGCCTTTTTCACAACGACCATGTCCATCGGTTATGGCAGTTAGTTGACCATACTTCACCACGCTGGTCAGTTGCGTGTGTGTGTAGCGATTCCCGCTCACGGCCAACACTAGTGACGATTATCTGAACCGGTCCTGAGCCTCCCCTAGATCGACTCAGCCTCTTCAAATGAGTACCTGGTGCGGTGTGTAAACATCGCCACTGGGGGGACAAAGGCGGCCGGGCGTGGTGCTGGCCACCCACAGCCCAGTGCGCCATGCTTGCCCTTCATAGGTGCTCGCTAACAGCACTCGCCCCAACAGTCTGTTAAGGCTACAAGGGGGATCTTTGTCTTTGTCTGCCCAATACGGCATCCGCTACTGATGTCGGTCGCGGGCCAGGAATCGAACTCGAAGTGGCCAACTTCACGAGCGCAAGGAGCGCGCCCACCACCGTGTATCAATATGATCACGGGTTCAAACTAAAAAAAAGTTTTTTTCTACTTGGGCACGGCGGCCGTGTTTTGCGCATCAGCCGATATCTGAGCGGACGATGGTTTACGCGACCACCGGCAATCCGTGCGGCACCCGTGACTCTTCACGAATCGCGTTCACCGGTTAGTTGTCTGTCCGCGTGCGCCGTTCGCGTGACCCCCCCCCCCACTCGGGCTCACAGCTGTTCCGCGGCGACGGTAAAGCAATTACGTCGAGTACGTCCTATGATCGTTGTTACGTTGTTTTTATAGCTTCATTTTGGTGATTTTGAAAACTTTTGGGTTAGCCATGTTTGTTTGCTGTGGTACAGAGTTAGCCTGATAACTTTAATCTGCATTGTCTTATGGTTATTATTGTTTGACTTGCATCCCACTGGGATTTTTGCACACAGCGTTATTTTTTCTGGAACACTTTGCTGTTTTTCCCTGGATTTTTCTGTTGCGCGTAGTCACTTTAAGATGTTTCTTGTTCATGTTTTTATTTTGTTGCGGTTGCACCCGAGTCAAGAGCCACATGGCTCACAGGGTTATACCTAATAAATGAAACTGAAACTGACACGCGTGACATCCGTGACACGCGCGCGCGTGTGTGCGCGTGTCTTCAGCGGTGGGGGGTGGCGGTGGCGCAGTGGTTAGCGCGCTGCGTCCCAAACCGGGCGACGCGAGTTTCGATTCCCGCTCGCGAGTAAGGAGAGTGGCGACTATGTCAGCCGGCGCTGGGGCTCTAACCCCTCGATCGACTCACACTCAAACGAGGACCCCGGCGCGGTGCGCAAACATCGCCACGAAGGGAGACAAAGGCGGCCGTGCGTGGGGGTGCTGGCCAACCACCCCCTCGTGTGCCGTACCCGGCTCGCTAACAACACTTGCCCCAAAAGTCAGTAAAGGCTATATGGGGGGCGGGGATATTTGTCTCTAGCACGTGCCATTGCGTGTGTCTGTGTCTGTCGGTGTGAGCGGTGGCGCAGTGGTTTCGCGCTCCGAGCTACTACGAAACTCGACTAGAATGGTTCGATTCCTGGACACGAATTACATCGCCGCTTGCAAGTCCGAGACTTTCCGCCCCCCGCCCCCCTAGGCCGACTCAGTCTTCAATGGGGGCATGGTGCTCGCCACTCCACTCCGTAGAAATTCGGCCTCAATAGGCGCTCGCAAACAGCAGTTTCTCTAAACACTCGGCAGAGGTCGAGGCATTGCCGTTGTATTGTGCCGTGGATGCGTAAAGTTGATACGAAAATATGACGTGCACACACACATAGACAAAGATCCCCCGTATAGGCACACCGTACTTTTAAGTCAAGTACTGTTCGAGAGCACCCGTGAAGGCTGGAATGGTACCCGAAGCCGTGTTGTGGCCTGAATCATGCCCGGCCGCCTTTGTCTCCCCAGTGGCGATGTTTACACACCGCACCAAGTCACTCATTTGAGGCTGAGTCAACTTAGGGGAGGCCCAGGACCGGTTCAGATGACAGCATAGTCCCTGGCCGTGAGCGGGAATCGAACTCGGGTGGTCGCGTTCGCAGCGCAGCGTGCCCTACCCGCTACACACACACGTGTACACACACACACGTGTACACACACATATACACACACACACGTGTACACACACACACACGTATACTCACTTCGTCTGTGCCGCTTGGCCCTCGCCGTCGCGTTGTGGCCGCCCGTAAAATCCACGAGAGAGGCGACGATGACCAGGAGGAGCACATGGAACTGCATAGTCGCTTTGCCGCGCACCGGCCAGGTTCACTGCGGCTCGGGCAGACGCGCGTGGCTGCAGCTGCTGCTGCCCATAGACAACCCGTCCCGTCCTCGAGGGCCGAAGCTCCCAGTCTTCTTCCCAGCTCCCCCTCCCCCCCCGCCGCTTTAAGAGATGCCGAGTAGCGCGGATGCCGCACACTGTCGACTACGTGGCCACAATATCGTCCCGATGCGACGGTGGCATCACACCGCTGCTCATGTCAACGCAGCCGCCGGTCGCTCCGCTCGCCCCGCGCTCTTCGTCGCTCTCTGGCCTCGGAGAGTCGCGCGCGCGACTTTCACTCTTCTATCCTAACGGACGCGCCGCTCTTGGTACCTTGAAAGCGGAGGATGTGATCTTCACTGTCTCTCGTTGTGTGTGTCTCTCTCTCTGTGCGTGCGCGTGTCTCTCTCTCTCTCTGTGTGTGTCTCGTCCGTGCTGTTTGTTTTGGCCGCGGCTCAACGACGTTGCCCCGCCAGGTAGACGCGAGCGCTCACTGGGCACGCTGGCTCCGCGTGGAGCGTCGGTGGATGCGCATCGTGAATAGAGCTCACGTCGCCTCCGTGATCACCTGCGTGACAAGGGAGAGGATGAGCCCCCGGTCTCAAGAGGTGCCAACTAAACTGTTCCACAAAGGTCGCTTCGGTTGCCAGAGGGTTATCGCCGACTTACCTGCGCAACGCCGGGCTTGGAGACCTCCCCCGCATGCGCTCTGCTCACAGTCGCGTTTGTATTTAATACGAGGGGGGGTTGTGGTGGCGGTGGTGGTGGCGGCGGTGGTGGCACGTAACCTTCAAGTTATAAAACATTCTTTAAATTTCTACTGGTTATAACAGAAGGCGGGTTTCCTACTGGGTTACAAAATAATAAACGATAACGGTCGTAATAATATAATAACAATAATAAAAAAAAGTCAAAGAAAGAGAGACGAGAGAGCGAGATGTAGAGAGCGGAGAGAGAGGAGGGAGAGAGAAACACGCTTTGCAAATTTATTACCGGATGAAGGCTCGCGAGTGGCGGCGTAAGCGATAGGGCGTCAGTGCGCTGCCGGGAGGGAGCAGCGATCGGAAAACGAGTTTTAATTTAAAACAAATGTGCCTGCCTCGGCACGGCAGAGCGCAGCTCAGGGGCTCTGGCTCGTGGGGAGACACGGAGGAGCAGGAGGAGGAGGGAGGAGCGGGCCGGCCACTTGCTCGCTCGCCTCCCAGCTCAGGAATGGGTCTCTCCACTCATGGGTACTGCTCCTCTTTAGCTCCCGCAGAGATCCTGGCGATGGCGTCAGCGCTACGAGGGGGACTCAAGGGGGGGGGGGCAGCTTGAGGTGGGGGAGGAATTGATGGGGGCCAGGGCGGCGCTTGGGTGAGTCCCGACAAGGGGGGAGGGAGGGAGGTAGGGAGGGTGGGAGCCGGTGTTAGGTTAGTGGGGGGTGGGGAGGGAGAAGGTGGGACGGAGAAGAGAGGAGAGAGTGGCTTGTGCTGGAGGAGGTATGGAGGAGGAGGAGTGTGGAGGGGGGTTGAGAGAGTGTGTGTGGTGGTGGTGGGGGGTGGCTGGCTGGAGAGGGCATCGGCCAAACATCTTGCTTTGCGGCTTGCGGAGAATCTTAAGGATTCGGTGTAAATGTGCGTCTCGGGGCTGCCGAGCGCAAGGCGCGCACTTCGTATGAAAGAACCTAAACGGCACCAACGCATCTCACGAGTGTGTACCACGCCGTGGATGCCACCGAGTGCTCGCGGTGTTCTCAGCATTGTGCCGTGGGCGCGAGATGCTGATGGAGGTCTTCGCAGCGCCACGCGCTCTTTCTTTCTTTTTGTGGATCGGCACGTGTTTTTGTTTCTTTGGGAATATCGCCCAGGGAAATGTGGAAATCTAAACATGACGGCTTTGATGGCACCGTGTGCGCGCGCGTGTGTGTGTGTCGTGACGCTGCAGGGGCTGCTCAGCAGCCTTTCGGGATTTTTTTCCTTCGCTAAGTGTTGAATAATGTCCACAACATGTACTCCAGTTGAACTTCAGAATATCCCTAAACTACCAGGGAATTATAACAAACCTCAACAGAGATTAACCGACACTTGTTAGACCGCAAATGATTTAATGATACCCTTTATCTGCTATGCCCGCTTTTGATAATAATAAAAAAAACTGCGCCTGTTCCTTTAGCCAACTGCCCTTCACACAAACTGCCTCGTTGTTTGGCAGAACCTTTCGACACATCACAACGTCGGTAGGAGTTCATTTTAACGATGTCTGCATACGCGTGCGTCAAAGGAGCGAGCACACGTCTGCCGCGGAGATGGAGCGACAAGGAATGAACTCGTGTGCAGACGCCATGCGGCTTGGTTAGGGTCTTCGTCCAGCATGGTTGGTGATGATGATGATGATACGATGATCTTCACTTGCACTGTGGGTCGTTGGCCGTAGTTACGAAGAGCGATCGCGGACATCGATGAAGGCGCAAATCCGTAAGGGGGCGCCGAGAAATATCGAACGGGTTTTGAATATTTTCAGGCGGTAAGGGGGGGAAGGGAGAGACACACAAAAGCACGTTAAGATACAAAGCAACACAGGGAGGCGGACACAATCATAGACACACAGAAACGCGAAGAGGTACAGAGGGTCATAGAGTGAGAGAGAGACAGACGCACATGCACAGAGAGAGAGAGAGAGAGAACTGCACATAGACACGCAGAAGCGTAGAGACGCGCACAGAAACACGCAGATACACGTCGAGCGACACACAGACACAGGGTGAAACAGATGCAGACGGATAAGCGTAGAAAGACTCGGAGAACCGTAGGGAGACACCGATACACGTGGAGATACAGAGGCAGACACGGATACCCCTCATGTTCCCACGGAGACCCCGAGGTGCACGCAAAACATGCAGCCGACTGATAGCGCTGATTCGGGCGCAGCGAGCGGGGCTCTGGGAGATCCGATCGTTGCGTGTTGTATAGTTCATGTAAGGGACGCTTTGAAGTTCGTGCGGGGCATTGGCCTCCGCGGCAAAAACAATGTTAATTACACAAATGATACGTGACTCGGATGTGTTTTACATTGAGCATAACAAAAAAAGCCTTTGCACCAGGACACGTGGCAAACGAGATAGGAGTATCGTGGGGCCGTGAAGAAGGGTGTCTCTGGTGCAGGCCAATCAGTTTAAAAGACAACGCGTGTGGTCATTATCAGAGCGTGTTTGTTTGATTGCACGTGTGGGTGACGCAGGCTAGATTGCTTGAAAATTGTATCTATTTGGTGTTTGAACATCTTAACACCTGTTTTATTGCCAGAAAGGGCGAATCCCATTCTAACGTTTCGTACTGAAACGGGAGAGTACACGCGTGGACACCGCAAAGCGAGTTCGGCACACGTACGAACAACGTGGCGAGTTTTTGTTGTTTTAAAGCTGGAAGGAGCAACATGCTAAAATGATCTCGCTAACCGATTCGCAAAACAGTTGAGGGATAATGTCAACAAATGTGTATGTACGTAAAGAGCGCGTGTTGTCCTTACCCCAGGAGCTCCGATTAGCATGCACGTACGGTGCGAAAGAAGTCCAACATACATGCAACGGCCCTGATTATTTATTCGGACTAGCAAAACAACAGCAACATGATGACACATCCTACCTTGTCGTCGTTGTTGTTGTTAAGCAGTGTGGCCTCCCACTCACGCGCCACGCATGTGCGGCTGGCTCTCTTACCTTGAAGCGACAGCAGCCGTCGGCTGTCGAGCGCGCGGCGGGTAACACCCTGAAATATCCAACTCACGCGCACGCCCCGCTGCTAATTCAACTGCCATGCGATCGAGCTTGCTGTGTCTCACCAAGGGAGAGGCCCACGGCTCTCTCCTTGTCTTCTTCCTCTCATTATTATCTCGCTGGTAAGAGATAAACTGGGTGGTTTCAGGGAGCGGTGCTGCAGCGGTGGTTGGGGTTCACTGCCTCACGAACCTAGCGACGTGAATTTTCCATTCCCGGCCACGGCTGACACCCGTGGCGTCAGTCCACGACAGTCGAGTCGATTGATTCCGTCGGCACTGGGACCAATGTCCCGTTGGAGAACAACAATGTACACATTTAGCAATCTTTGGAAGAACGTAATCAACCAGGTAGGGTGTTGACTGTTATGTTAGACGGCTCACTGCGTTGTATTGCATTGTATTTCTAAGTTTACTAGGTTTGTTTTCTCATTCATTCGTACCTGATGATGATTGCTTGTGTTGCAATCGAAACGTCGTATGCTATTATTTAATTTATTTTTCTTTCTACGTGACTTTACCGAAAGAACCAAAGAGTAATTTACATGATACCGCATGTACAAAAACGCAGTTTATCACGCGTTAGGCTTATTATTAATGCATTACTAGTTTCTTTTTTTAAACATTAATGTCGGTTGCGAAGTCCTCCATTGTCACGGGGGAGCTCGTTCCACTCATTGGCTGTACGACACATACGGCAGTATTTTCCTACACCACAACGTACACGTTTTTAAAACATATTCTTGTCACGGTCCATTCTACGACTGTGAGACGTGCGGGATTGCACCTTTTAAGTTAAGCCCAAGCCCCAGCTCTCGCTCTCTCTCTCTGGTGAAGTAGATTCCTTGCGTCGTGTACATTTCAGGTTGGTGTTCGTGAGCCGGCTCTTCCCACTCGAGGGTATTACGCATCGCGCTCACATTGGCTCATCGTGAGAAGATCCCATTGGCAAAGTTCGCTGCCGCTCGTCTCGGCACTCGTCCCTTGCCTTTGATGAACGAGCTCCTCGTGGTGAGGGCTCCAGGCTACGAGGCAGGAACAAGTGCAAAGCTTCCGTTGAACAAAATCACCGTACACACATTATTTTTGTTTGCCCGATTTTAATCAGAACTCGGAAGATAAGCACGATTGAGTCTGGCTCGTGCTCAGATGGGTGACCGGTGCGATATAGCGTTAAAGGCCGACGCGGGTACCTTTTCCAAATCGCAATTACCAGCCCGGTCGAGTATGGTTAGACAACGCCCACGACTCGACAAGTTGTGGGACGGCCTTTACCCCGCAGTGGATTGATAAAAGGCTGATGATGATGATTAGCTTTAGCCAAGATGAACGGTCACCGTGCGTTATTCTTTATACATATATATGCATTACTTTTAAACACTACGCAATTGCACGCGTTCACCGAGGTTAATTGATTTATTTTGGCGTTCATCGCAGCGTTACGCGTTAGGATTTAGCCTACGCCGTATGTCGAATTCAGAGAGTCTCTTTGTTGTTGTTTTTTAGGAGGCGTTTGAGCTTTGACGTATGGTACACACTTCGACGCAAATTCCATGTGAAGGGCTTCGAGTGGGGGGGGGAGAGGAAAGAAGTTGAAGTTAGCCGGAGGAAAACCCGCTGAGATCGATATCAAGATGTCATTTACCGCGCTGTCCTGTCGAGACCACCTCGCGGGGGGGGGGGGGGTGTCGGGTCGTAGCGGCCCTCGGTCTATTACACGCACAGTGGCGGGGCGATCGAGTGGCAACGCCGGGCAACTGCGCACTGGGGGCCCAGGAGGCGGACGGGCCGTAGGCAATTGGCTACGGGGGAGGAAGGTGGGGTTGGGGTGAAACATTTGACAGGGGCCTCATCTCACTCCTTGCAGCAGGGCACATGCCAGTCCACGCTACGCCACTGCACAGTGGGGTGATGGCCGTAATTAATGATAAAGACAAAGGTGACCCGTATAGCCTTGGCATACTGTTGGGGCAAGTGCTGTAGCGAGCACCTACGAAGGCCGGCGCGGCACACGAGGGAGTGACGATGTTCACACACCGCACCAGGTACTCATTTGAGTCTGAGTCGATCTAGGGGAGGCTCGGGACCGGTTCAGATGATCGTCACTGGTGCCGGGTTCGTAGCGAAGCAGCACTAACCGCAACACGACCGCTCCGTAATTAATGGCATACGCACGCAGACATCTTGAACGTAAAATTTCGATTTAAAGCTTTCGTGACTGTAGGGATTCCTCTTCTTGGTTCTTTCGGTAAAGTCACGTAGAAAGAAGATAATACAATAATAAAAATAAAACATAATAAAATAATACAATTCTCACTAATTATTTTGTATTATTTTATTATGTTTTATTTTCATTATTTTATTATTTCCCTTCTACGTAACTTTACCGAAAGAACCAAGAAGATCTTGAACGTAGGCGACGGGAGATCCTGCATCACGGATGGCGCAGACGAAAAACGTGTGCCTCACAGCAAGACAAATCCTGCGTTCGATTCCTGACTCGGGCACCTTTCTCTATGGAGTTTGTATATTTTCCCTCTTGATCTGCGTGTATTTCCTCCGGGTTCAGCGGTTTCTTCCCATAGCAAAAAAAAAACCCATTCCCAATGTAATATTCCATATTACCTTCATGTAACTCTATTGTTATTACGCATAGCAAACATTGTTTCCCGACTGCCAAACAACTTGGCAGGGACACCTCGTGAAAAGGAGTCTTGAGACTTAGCGAGGCTTTCATGGGTAATACAAAATAAAAACACTCCCCCACCGCTCCCTGCTTACACGCGCGCGTGCGCCGCGATGGTCCCAGACCACGCAGGCGAGGTGAAGGGGACGCTCCGAGTGGAAGGATGTTCGTTCCCGAGGGGCTCGGAGCTGCCGCCCGGCGATTCAAACGACGTGGGGGGGAGGCGAGACCGAGAGAGCGAGACACAGGCAGGGCGATTTCTGCGACTACCTCGCTCGGTCTCCTCTTTCCCTCTCGAGCCGCCCGTGCGACGTTTTCGCCTCGCAGCGCGTGCGTGTGGTTTGTGTTAACGTCGATATGTCAGCGACGTTTCGCTCCACGCGCTGGGAGCTTCGTCGCGAAGTGCACTTTTCAGAACTTCTTCATGAAAAGATGAAATGTTCAGTTCCTGAATAAGCTCCCAAGCAAGAAGAGCGAAACGTCGGTCGCCATGCCGAAGAGCGCGCGGTAAACGGCAAAAACCTGCGCGGTGACACTTCCCATATCTCTCTAGTTTGGTGTTGAACTCACGAGTACCCCTCTCCCTTCCCCCCAAATCTCCCCTTAAATCTCCCCCTCTCCCCATCGCAGTCTCCCTGCCCCCCCCCCAGCTCTCCCCCCGCCTCGCCCTGGGAAGGAGCAGAGGCGGAGGAGTGGCAGCAGGACTCTAAGCGCGCGTGGTGAGGCATTTCGTTTCGCCGAGGGGGGTCTCCGCAACAAGCCGCAGGAGTGTGGGAGTCGGCGGAGGGGTACAGCAGCAGGGGTAAGGCGTGGGGGTAGCGGCAGGGGGGTGATTGGGTCGAGGATGACGTTAACTGGCGCGGCACATTTTTTTGCAGGTAAGTTGCTTGATTGAATTCAGTAAACCGGTTGCTGATTGGGACGCGTTGTCGCGTTGCGTGGTGAGCGCTCGCAATCGGCACGTGAACGCAGAGGAGCCGTCCACAGAGAGGGGTGCCACACACGGCACGGCTCTCTCTTGGCACGCAGACGTGGAGCGGTGGCGCAGTGGTTCGCGCACTGCGCTAATGGACCCGGAGATCCGATGTCGATTCGAGGGCCACGGCCTTACATCAGTGACGAGTGATTTCCGAAACGTTCCTGAGATACCCCCCTTTGCCAACCTTTACTGAGCAACGTGGTGAAGTATGGTTAAACAACGACGACGACGAAGACTGAGAGGGCGTGGGAAAGCCTTCATACAGCAGTGGACTGACAGAGTTGCTCATCAACATCATCGCGTCATCGGCACCCGGGAGAGGGCTGATTGTGCAACAGAGAGGCGAAGGTTCACACTTCACAGTCCCAGCAATTGTTGGAAATTTCTAGATTTAGTCCAGCGATTCAATTCCATAATCCATTTATTTTCGGTCGAGTTTGTTTGTAGATATTTTCACGCTCTCAATTCGCGTAAAGTTCAAAACCTCGATTCTTACCCAGGCGATTCGACGAACGTATCGCGATGTTTTTTTTATTGTTGGGAATATAGCGGCCTCTAGTGGCTGGCAGCGGGGAGGGGGTCGCGTTAATCAATGGCAACATATACGAAAAACAACAATGATGTCAAGCGTTCGGATAATATTTCCTAATAGTCTATGCATGGATGCAGTGTTGCACTCGCCGTCATTACATGAGCAGTGTTTTTTTGTATATGAGATGAAGAATCCATTCGGAACTCTCGTTGAAATTCTCGACCGCTCAAGTTGGCCAACTCGCTGCCGTGAGTACAAGTGTCATGACGACTTGGCACACTTCTCTCGAGATGGCACTTTATTGCAGACACGTTCACCTGACATCAGGCGGGAGACCCCACTGCAACAGCCTCGAGTCTCCCGTGCATCTTCGTTATACACCAACACGAGGCCACGCCCCCCTTCTCGAACGTTCCCGTGGCCACCAGTCCCTTCGCACTCACAGCTGACTCCCCTGTCATTACCTCCCGTGGCCACCAGTCCCTTCGCACTCACAGCTGACTCCCCTGTCATTACCTCCCGTGGCCACCAGTCCCTTCGCACTCACAGCTGACTCCCCTGTCAGTACCTCCCGTGGCCACTAGTCCCTTCGCACTCACACCTGACTCCCCTGTCATTACCTCCCGTAGCCACCAGTCCCTTCGCACTCACAACTGACTCACCTGTCATTACCTCCCGTAGCCACTAGTCCCTTCGCACTCACAACTGACTCCCCTGTCATTACCTCCCGTGGCCACTAGTCCCTTCGCACTCACAACTGACTCTCCTGTCATTACCTCGCGTAGCCACCAGTCCCTTCGCACTCACAGCTGACTCCCCTGTCATTACCTCCCGTGGCCACCAGTCCCTTCGCACTCACAGCTGACTCTCCTGTCATTACCTCCCGTGGCCACCAGTCCCTTCGCACTCACAGCTGACTCCCCTGTCATTACCTCCCGTGGCCACTAGTCCCTTCACACTCACAACTGACTCCCCTGTCATTACCTCCCGTGGCCACTAGTCCCTTCACACTCACAACTGACTCCCCTGTCATTACCTCCGTAGCCACCAGTCCCTTCACACTCACATCTGACTCCCCTGTCATTACCTCCCGTGGCCACTAGTCCCCTCACACCGCATGCAAGCTCTGTGATCATTGCACAAAGACAAGGATCCCTCCCCGTGTAGCCTCCAACACACTGGCGGAGCAAGTGCTGATCGCGAACACCAACGAAGACCGAAACTGCACAAGAGCGGGGGGGGGGGGGGGGTGGATGGCCTGCGCCACACCCGGTGTTCATGTTTACTCATTTAAGGCTGAGTCGACCTAAGGGACGTCAAGGACCGTTTCAGTTATTTGTAACTGATAATGGTCGTGAGCGGGCATCGAACTCGGGTCTCCATGCGCTAACTACTGTCCCACCGCTCCCACGTGGACACGCACACACGACTGCGTTACGTAGTCGGTCCCGTGTCACTGACAACGTTGGGCAAATCCAACGTGGCCACTCGTCACGGTCTGGTGCCGTCAGTCGGAGCTCCTCCACACTTGTAAATGTGAAATTCGTGAAACAAAAATAAATAAGCGCACACGGCACCAGCTTTCCCCATGTTGTCTCTCCACGTAAATAACAAGTTCCGCATTGTTTACACGTCCACGGAGTCGGCCCGCACAGCCTTGTAGGAGCGCATCTTTTCAGCAGCATCGGTTTAAGACAAGCAAGCTCCGGACCGATTTTTGTCATTCAGTGTAGATCGTCATTCAGTGTAGATCGTCGTATGGACAATGGGGGTGGCATCGTATCTGCTCTCGTTACTTGATTCTGCTTGTTTATTCAGACAAGCCTCACTGAGTCTCAAGACTCAATTTTTTCTGGAGGGTCCTGCAAAGGTTTTCTTTTTTTTGCGGTAGAGGGGCGACGTTGCTTTGCGTAATCCCAATTTTATTAATTAGCTATTCACTTTGCAGCATTGTGATGTTTGGCCGATAGCAGTTACACATCATACTTTTTTTCTGTTAGCTATGTGAATAAATCAGAGAAGTCGCAAGAAGCTCATGCAGGACAAGGGGGGGAACACTCAAACTTCCACACAGAAAAGCGCCTACGTCAGGAGTCTCACTCGGGACCTTCTCGCTGTGCCATTGCCCTTCATCCATAGCGACGATCAGTGATGTCAAGTCCTGCTACATATACAGCCCGCAGGATCGGTAGCGGCCTTGGGACGAAGAATGGCTCGCGGAGTAGAGTGTGTCTGGGGTGTCTGGGGGTGTCTGGGGGTGACTCGGGATGACTTGGGGTGACTCGGGGTGTCTGGGGGTGTCTGGGGGTGAGTGGAGTGGGGAGCGGTCGTGTAGCGATTAGCGCGCTGCGCTACGAACCCGGCAGCCCCGAGTTCAATTCCCGCTCACGGCCAACACCAGTGACAATTATCTGAACCGATATCTGGCCCTCCCCTAGGTGAACTCAGCCTCAAATGAGTACCTTGTGCGGTGTGTAGTAAACATCGCCACTTGGGGAGACAAAGGCGGTCCGGTGTGGTGTTGGCCACCCACCCCCTCGTGTACCGTGCCTGTATTCATAGGCGCTCGCTCACAGCAATTGCCCCAACAGTCTGTTAAGGCGATGCGGGGCGTGGTGCGTCAGGAGTGCAGCGAGACGCGCGTGGTGACCGGAGCGTAGAGATGTGCCTCCTTCTCTGCGCTCGTCCGTCGGCTTCGGCAAAACCGTCAGCACGGGGCCGAAGGTGACCTCAGCGCACAACACGTCGCAAGGTTCACACGCAAGTTGACAATCTTGGACGTGCGTAGTGGTTTTTTATTATTATTATTAATGTTACAACTACGCACCTTTTTTTGTTGAACTTGCCTTGTCGTCCGCTGATATTGTTTCACATCTTCGACGCTTAATATCTTCGGATCTACGAAGCAGAACGAGCTGACATTTTCGACACAGACTCGCCGCCTCGCGTGACAATTCCAGACTTTATTTTTTTTAAATCCGGTCCCAAGTTCCACCGATCTTGCGCCTCTTCCTGTGTGTTTTACTTTAATTTGTGTAATAGATCCAATCATTCCACTCCCCCCCCTTTTAAATCACGAATGATCGCGCACAGCTAAATCAGTAACTCTTTTGTCCAATTTAACACGCAGTCGGCTTTCGCGATCAATATCATCCATAATAGAGTTGCTTTGGGGGGGGGGGGTTAGATAGCGTAAATATGAATGTGTCGTCAAACCCGCCACCACCACCACCCGACGCGTTGTTTGAATGAAAGTAATAATTGTGCACGCTGAATACGATGTCGCGATTTGTACAGGCATACCCCGTTTAGCGAGGGGGATGCGTGCCTGGAAACGAGAGCGTTAGGTGAATCAGCATAGGCCCTATCGAGATGTAATCCCGACATCGTAATTTATCACCTACGACGAACACATTAGGGGTTCATTGGGTTATTGGAACTATAACACAGATGATAAACTTAAATATAAATACTGTTAACGGTACACAATTTTTAACAAGATAAAACAGTGCACTCACCAGTGCTTGGTGAGGACCCTGTATGGTGAACTTATGGCAGCGTTGGGAGTCAAGATGGGAGTTAGAGATTGCGCCTGGTGGCCCAGTCCAATCTGTGACTTGACACCCCCTCTCCCCGTGTGTGAGTGGCACAGTCCAATCTGTGACTTAACTCCCCCCTCTCCCCGTGTGTGAGTGGCACAGTCCAACCTGTGACTTGAGCCCCCTCCCCTCTCCCCTTGTGTGAGTGGCACAGTCCAATCTGTGACTTGACTCCCCTCCCCCCCGGTTTTAGACAACATTGCCCAAATATTGTGAAGGATAGTAAACTTTTCAAAATGCTTTCAAACTGTTTTGATACTATTACTCGATCTGTATGAGGAAATCTCAAATCTCACTCATCTAATTATTCTAACCACATACTTTACGCATGTAACCTTGCTATTTTTTATATTTAATGTCAGTTTTTTGGGAGAGAGAAATTGTAAAAGCATTGAAAGCAAATAGTAAGACTAAACTATCAAATAAATTAGGTTAAAAACAATATTTTCAATGCACACACTTTGATTTGCATTCAAAAGTAGAAAATAAATTATTTTGACCCCAAAAATAATCTAATTTGACGTGCTGCATAAATGTGGGTGGTTTCCTCTCGATATATTTTATTTATTCAAGCCACCCACTTTTAGTCAGCACATCTAACTTGATTATATTATTTCTGGGGTCCAAATAATGTATTTTCTCATTTTTTTTGTGCAAATAAAAGTGTGTGCATTTAAAAACCGATCGTTTTTGTTTGTTTTGAAGCCGCGCTCATTGCATCAGAGGACAACGCTGCGCTTTGCGCAATTCACGCGGACTCTCAACTTTTAACATTCCGCGACAAAGACGCGGGCCGGCTCATGTATTCGAGTACAATAAACTGGGGTAGATTTTTTTTTTTTGAACCGCATTCCCATACTAAGTACAACTCATGGAGTTCGAGGCAAGACTCGGTGGCTGTTTCACTGCGCTATGAATTTGCCAACTTTCAGTTCTAAATACCCAGTCACGGCTACCATCTCTGGGAGGACCAGAATCAGCGGTGATTGATATCCGAACCGGTTCTGGATCATTCCCCACCTTCGCCAATCCGCACTAATTTGCGTATTAAAGAATGATCAAAACAACACCGTCCAGCGTTCGATTGACATCGAGATTTTAAATTATTGTTATTACATTGTGCAAAGAAGTGAATCTCAATGGCCAATTTACCTGGTTATATTAAATACTACAGTAAATCATTGTGATGATATTGTGCAAAGAAGTGAATCTCAATGGCCAATTTACCTGGTTATATTAAATACTACAGTAAATCATTGTGATGATATTGTGCAAAGAAGTGAATCTCAATGGCCAATTTACCTGGTTATATTAAATACTACAGTAAATCATTGTGATGATATTGTGCAAAGAAGTGAATCTCAATGGCCAATTTACCTGGTTATATTAAATACTACAGTAAATCATTGTGATGATATTGTGCAAAGAAGTGAATCTCAATGGCCCCTTTACCTGGTTATATTAAATACTACAGTAAATCAAACGCCGATACCGTATAGGTCGTCACTGCCCTACGTCTCCCATTGTTTATAACGTCGCAAGGGCATGTGGCCGATTCAAGCCGAAGCTGCCTTTAGAGAGAGGGAGATGGTTGATGTCTCTGCCAGGAGTCTGTCTAAATGCTCTTTTACAATCCTTTTGGGGCAAAGTGGCCCATACCCCAGGGTCACGTAAACACGTGTAACAGTTAAAACGAGCGCGTGGTTAGCGGGCGTATCACCATTGTCTTGCCTTTACCCAAAGGCGACGCAGGGGAGTGGAGAAGGGAACGGGGTGGGGGGTCACCTGCAATGCATTCCCGTATTCGTCTCATCGGCCACGTATCACTTATCCACTCTCGCTTCGCAGGGGCAAGACGTGTAGTCCTTTCTTTCTTTCAGAATTTAAGATGAAATGAGAAAGTGTAAAAGTTCAATAGAAAACGCTTCTGCCATATATAGCGCGTGTTGGTGTCCAATACACGGCAATGCGGTAATAGAACAGCGGTAGTATTTTGGGTCATTCAATCCACTGCTGGTTGAAGAGCTCCTCCATGCCGTGGCGGTCGTAGGGGATGTTTGATCATACTTCACCAGACTGGTCGGTGCGGAGTGCTGAAGCGGAAAGGTGGGAGGGGGGGCAGGACCGGTTCAGATGTCACTCTACACTGATGTTCGCCGTCCGTGGCCGGGAAACAAACTCAGGTTTGTAGGTTCACAGCACAGTTGCACGTAGCCACACTGCAACACCGCTCGCACAGAGTTGCTATAAATAGAACATCGTAATCGGGTCCACATGTCATCACAACGTGTGTTTTCCCCCTGCTATCTCTCACTCTCCCGACAATGCTGGCACAGAAATTAAGGCCGACATGAAGCTGTAAATTAGCGTATGGCGGACATCCCCCCCCACTCATTACAGATAAAGTGAGTTGCACATTGTTACGGCAATTCATCATTACTTGTCCTCCTGGCAGCCGCGAGTGCGTGGGTTCTGCACGCTGGGATCTTTTGAAGATGACTCATAAGACAAACCCGACGCATCGTTTAACACAGAGCACCGAAAATGATTTTTTTCCAGCGAATGCGCGTGTCGCCTAAATGAGTTTTTTTTTCGTCCAAAGGTTGCAAACATGTTTCGTTAACACGGTCCAAGCAGATAAAACTCACGTCGTTTGGTTTTATTTTCCCATCCTACCTCTCCCACCATTCATCCATGCCTCTCTCCAAGACTGCCTTGCAATCAGAACGAACAAGTTGTTGTGATCCAGCGTCGTCAGTGGTGCGTAAGTACAAATAACCACCGAAAAAAAACCACCTAAACACATTCGTCAATAACACCGCCCCAATAGAGACACAACAATAGTATAACTGGCGACGTGTCGGGATATGAGGCTTTATAATAGGGCCATTGAACATAGCCTGACATCACGTGTAGGTCAGCTATCGTATCCGTAAGCAATGGGCACGTACACAGCCCCTCGATGTCAATCCACTGCTGGATGAGACTTCTCTAAGTCCCTGGGGGTTATCACCGCGCCAGGTCAATGCGAGCTCCAGGCGGGGAGCTTTGACACGCGAGCATAGAAGTATAATACAACGACGAACTTTGCTCTCGCTGCCTGTCTTCAATGGAGCAAGTGCTCCCCAAGCTCAAATAACCCTGCTGATCTCCCGAGACCTGGCGAGATCGGATGCACTTCGGGTGATTTGGCCATGTGATATTCCAGTCGAGATTATTTTAAATGTAGTTTTGCGTTATTATTTGCGATGTTTATAAATGTGCATCTAAATAATAAAGTAACGTAGATAATACTCGAACGTTCAATCCATATGGCACATATTACGCGTACATGTAAGCACATACTTACGACATTAATGCTCTTCAACCAGCATATTATACGTTAAGTACAACTACAATTTGCTTGAATATTTACAGCAAGCCTTTAATCCACATTTGCATGCAAACGGCTTTTGTAATGAGAACGGGAGCGGCAGTAGTAGTAGATTGTCCCGTATTCTTCCAACTATCAGGCACTCGGGAAAGATCTTAAGACGCCCGCACAAACGTGTGCTCGCTGTCAATAGAACATTGCGTGTGCGTTGAACTTCTTTCGCATCGTACGTAGCCAACCGTGCTAAGTCCGGTCAACGACAAACACCGGTGTATAAGACGCACTTTAAACATATTTTTTTTACTTTGAAAATACGTGGAGAGGAAAAAGTGCGTCGTCTCTTCCGGAGAATACGGCAGGCCTACTGACTGCATCCCGCAAATTAATCGTCGCTGTGTGCGCCCCTATCAGTCAATCAGCTTCAAATATCCGGTTTTTCAAGAGCAATTGAGTGTGCAGGGAGGACGTCTTAATTGTTACAGATAACTCAAGGGGCCACTTGAGTGATCACATGGCTCGGGGTGTGACAACTATCTGCAGCAGATCTCGACTTGAGGTGGGATTCTTTGTATTATTATTCTATCTGAGCTCAGAGTAGATGGTCTTTAGGCAAAACGAGTACTTTTTTTTGCCAGACAGCTTTGATGTTTTTAAGCACAGCGCTCAATGTCATCCGGGACCAGTCCGGAACGCTGTTCCTCGCCTCAGTTTTGTGCTCAACTCGTGCATAAGATTATAGCAGCTTCGGTTATAATATTAATATAATTCATATTATGTAGAGCTATACACTCTGCTCTCGTGGGGTAGTGCCTTCAACGCAGACAATTCCTACTCCAAGCCAGCCTAGATGCGTGAGATATAAGGCCTGCCGTTTATCCAGTACTTACTAAGTTGGTGCTCTTTCTAATTGCGTTCATGCTTTTTCGAATTCGCCGACTGCTGTTAAGAACAGGTTTTCACTATCACGTGGTGTCATATTTTACAAGGGTACAGCCAAAGTGTGCCAAGTTGTTAGAGCCTGAAAACAGACTTTGAATGTTACCAAGATAACTAAAATGTAAAAAGTGAACAGACAATTGAGTGGATAACAAATCTAAAACTACATCTTCAATCTCATGATCTGCCTACGACTCAAAGGTGCCTGGTCTCGTCCGCCCTCGGAAGCTCAGCAGCAGCAGGATTGAGCCTGTTCATCACTTGGACGATTGACCACCAGGGCTTGCCAGGTGTTGTAGGCCTGGGGCAGCGAAGTGACCAGGACGATGGCCAGCGTTAAGCGTCACCCTTTCGTAAGCGGCGTTGGTTTTTCAGAGCACACGAACCCAATGGCCATTTCATGGAATCGACCCAACACACGAATGTAGCAAGACCCCTCCCCTGAAATTGAGTCATGAGACTCCAGCTTTCATTGTGTTATACAAAGCACAAATATCATTGAAGTAAAGGTTGCAGCTTTGCGCATGCCACTTGCTACCGAGAATGGCTCCTATCGAGAGAGCTGATGCTGTTGGCTTCCTCTTGCACGGTGGCCAGACGTCTCGGAGAGGCTGGGGGCCATTCTAGAAAGTCGCCCATTGGCTCAACTGCCGCGCCGTGAATTTAAACCGACTACCTTTAGATTGTGAGTCCAGTCTTGTTGTTAACAATGATGTGCAGTGGCAGCATGACGTTGTCATAATTATTAGACTTTACTCTAATGAATAGCTAAAACAAAAAAAATCGTATTTAACTAGGGAAGGCCCACTAAGCTGTATGTTCTTCAGAAGTGAACTGGTCACAAGTGATAGCTCAACGAAGTGGCTTATCATGTGGAAATGGATAGCAGCCAAATATTCAAAACGCGTGATGTTGATTCTAAATGTGGAGGACCCAGAGAAAAGTCCAAGCGTCCACGGAGAAATAATATCCAAACTCCAAATACACAGCAGGCGTCAGGGTCGGGATCAAACCCACGACCTCCTGCGTACCAGGCGAGGTAGTTAACGTCTCACACAATATGCCCGTACCCGTGATATTGCCGCACGGTGTTCACAACCATTTTTGTTTCCTCCTGCAGCCTCGGAAGCCACCGACGACGAGAGCCGATCAATTAGGCCGCTGTCGTGAGAGCGGGGGACGTCGGCGTGATGGATCCCGTCGGGCTGGTGTTTTTTTGTTTCCCTACTCGTCCGTTCGGCTCGGCGACACGTGCAATGACCACGACCGGCTCGGAGATACCCAGATAAATCCCCGGATTGTGTTACAACACGGCGCGAGATAGCATCGCGCTGCTAATGACTCACCCGAGGTACATCCCTCCCCCCAACCACTACTTCCCCCCCACTCCCCCCCCGAGGAGCTCGCTCCTCTCTCTCCGTCCATCCATCCATCCCTCTCATCCTCCCTCCCAACCCCTTCCTCCCCTAACACACTAGGAGGGCTACTTCTCCGCCCGAGCGCTACTGATCAAATATTGGAGCGGGTCGGGTGGCGTCTCGTTTCCACGACACCCTTAACGCGTGCTGGTGGATTCACTGCCCCCCCGCCCCCCACCCCGAGGTCGGGCCCTGCTCTTCACAACTCTTAAGGCTAGGTCCACACTTGAGCCGTCAGTTGAGTGACTTGGTTGCATGCAATTGAATTGCGTATGTACAACCGGTTGCTTGCAGCTAAGACGGACTCTACTTTCAAGCGACCTGCTCGTAGATTTTATCGCTCAGCTGAGAACCAGTACTGGGTCTCCCCTAGGTTGACTCCTCCTTAAATGAGCATCTGGTGCAGCGTGTCAATGTCAATCATTGGGGAGACAAAGGCGGCCGGGCGTGGTCCTGGCCATTCTATTCTACTTGCCCCACTATCCTGGATAGGCTATGAGGGTTGGGTGTTTCCGCATTGTTGTAGGTGTATTATTAAGACGGTCTTCTAAAGGTGATGTGAATAATGATGGGTAGAAGTTGAGGGCAGGGTAGAGGAACTTTCTGAAACAAAGGAAAGTTTAGTATATTTTATTCCACGATAAACTATTACACCGTAACAAAACTGCACGTTCAATAACTCATATAGGTCCATAATAAACGTGTTTGGGTTAGATCGCGTTATTTATCAATGTGTCATAACCCTCCACCACCCGACACGGCCAATCAGCAAAAAAGTGTCACGTTGACAAAAGACAAATAGTTCACTACTTTAGCCCACCGGTGTGTTGAAGAGTGAATCCACAACATTTACCGTTTTTGAGTATGACGTTTCGCTGGTTATTACATCCAGCATCATCGGGCAAGAATTTATTTGTTGGATGATGTTTGTCAATTTTTCTTATAACTTGAAAATAGAGTGTGGTACAACAAGATTTAAGCTGTCCCTCCAAAAATGAGCAAAGAAAACTCCCTTTCGAAATTCAATGGCGTTCTTAGAGCGTGTGGCCTGACCTGGAGTGACACGGTTGGTTGTGGTGACTCATTGGAGACTCGTATTTATGGATACTTATATATTTGTGTTATCATCATCGACATCTGGCTGCTATTGACGTATTGAAGGATGTGTGTCATCATCATCGCCAGTACCCTACTGCTACTTAGCTATTGGCACTCACAACTTTTCACCCACGGTGCACCGCGATAAGGTTAAGCAGAGTCAATGATATAATGGTGTGGGAGAAGGAAAAACGGAATGGGAAAAGAGAAGAGAAAGCATGGTAAAGGAACAGAGGGACAGGAGAAAATGGTCAGGAGAGACGAGGATAGGGAGAGGCGACACGAGGCCTTCGTCGCTGCTGTTCGGATGGAGGAGCGGCGCCTGTTTTCACAGTGGGCGGGGATGAGAGAGGGGAGGGATTCAGAGTGCGGGGGGGGGCACACGCAGGTCACGCGATTTGCAGGAGGCTGGAGCTGATTTAGATGCACGGTTTGAATGTCCTCTCCGTCATTCTGCTTTTGCCGAGACCACTAATGCAGCACAAGGATGACCCCTGTTGTGTCCTGGAGCGGTGTTGCAAGGGGATCGTAATGAGTGGTGGATGACGAGTGGAGTGTGTGGCTACTTAGGTGACGCAAATATAGTAAACTAGCATTTTTTCTATTTTACGACGTAAGGCCCACTGAGCTTTATAGTTCCTGTTCAAAAACGACCCGACCACAAATGATAGCCCAATGAAGTGGCTTGTCACGTGGACATGTAATAAGCCAAGTACTCGAAACGCACGTGTCTACATGTGGTGGGGAAAAACGCAAGACCCGGAGAAAAATCCGGGGAGAACACGCAAACTCCAAATATGCAGGCGTCGGAGTCTGGATCGACCCCACGACCTCTTGTTAACATCTCGCCAGGGAAGATGCGAAATTGGCAAAATAACCCAGCAGCATACTTTTTTTTGTTGTTAAATCATACTTCGTTTATGCAGTTGTGTAAATATCCGTGTGAAATGTTTGTATCATAATTACAGGCCTTTGTCAACCCACTGCTGGATGAAGGCTATGTCAGCCATCGCTGGGTTTATAGCGCATTGTCCCCAACGGTTAAATGTCAAAAGTAGGAATGAAAGTAACGTGTTTTAGTCAACAGATTCTTCCGTTGAGAGGTAAAGTTTTGTTCTCATTAACTTGACAGAATGCGTAACACAACTGCATTACATATGGGGAGCGGCGGTACGGTGGTTAGCGTACTGGACGATGAACACACTTTAATTTCGATTCTCAGACATGTCTACTCTTTTAATTTTAGAACTTTCGTGACTGCAGGAATTATTATTTGTTTCTTTCGGTTAAGTCACGTCTAAAGATAAAATAATAAATTAAATTAAATAATAGAATACGACGTTTCGATTGCAACACAAGCAATCATCATCAGGTATAATGAAATAGCGACATAAAATCTAACCAGAAAACTATAGACAGACATATCTGTCTGTTAATATGTCTGTCTATAGTTTTCTGGTTAGATTTTATGTCGCTATTTCATTATACCTGATGATGATTGCTTGTGTTGCAATCGAAACGTCGTATTCTATTATTTAATTTAATTTATTATTTTATCTTTAGACGTGACTTAACCGAAAGAAACAAATAATAATGTCTACTCTTATCGGTGCCACGTGATTTATGAACCGAATCTTGGTATCCCTCCACCATCTCCAACCCGCACTGATGATCACAGTGAAGTATGGTCAGGCAGCCTCCATAACTACAGCACACAGAGCACATCCATCAGTGGGTCGACAAAGGGCTGTTTTGATTGTTTTCGTTTCACGTGATGACTGTTATACTTTAGTTGTCAAAACCATTGTGCGGAACTGTGTCAATAGAATTTCATACGTGCTGTTTAATTTGATTGGGTTTTTTTAAAAGTAGAGGATATTGAAGCGTAATTAAACCCTACAACCGCTGCGGTGCTTTTGTGCTAAAGCAAAGTGCATGTTGATTCTGGTGTTATGTAAAAAAACATCCCCATGTGCATTATAATTTATTACAGGTCTGAAATTGCCTTTCCGATGGAACCCAAATGAAACGTAAACATTTGCACGAATGCTATTTCATTTGTTATTACTGTTAGACATCATGCTTGCATTATCCTTGTCTTTCTGAAACAAGTTAAAATACATATTAGGTTTAGTACAATAAATACCAAACATCTATGCTCTAACAGTGACCACTTAAAGTCAAAATAATTCCACTCTGCCTTGAGAAGTATTAAACAAGTCTTTTAACACAATTCATTTGACTTACTTTCGAGGCCTAATTTATGATGTTCTAATGATTGTGTTTACACGGATTAATTTCTTCTCAGCTGATGTGTTTAGTTAACGCTGGCATGCGAGTTATCCATTAAGACCTCGTGCACCCGCACTGCGAACTCGTCCCTTCGTCGAATCCCTCTTGGCCCATTTCCCAGCCACCTTGAGGATGAGCGCCTCCATGTCCGCATGCCTCCACAGAGCACATCCCTGCACCACGTGTCCTTGGATTCATTGGAGACGAAGACCATTTCAAAAGAAGTTCGTCGTGTAAAATGTGGCCTCCCTTTTTTTTTTGGACCAAACCCGAACTTATAATTTCACAACCGAGAGTCCTGCTGATTTTAGCGAGTGAGATGAGTCGTGCGAGCTCTCGAGTGCGCAGGAGGGTGCAACTGCACCGTGGAACATGAGGCTGGGAAAAGCGGACATGGGGCTGCATTTCGTTCCTTGCACCAGGGCCCAAGTCAACCTACTCCACTGAATGAGATATAAACTGAACTTTGTATTTTATTCTACCAAGTAAGGCCCACTGAGCTATATATCTCTTTTAGAAGCGTCCTGACCGCAAATGATAGCTCAACGGAGCTTCCTATTATTTGGAAATGTATAGCACCCAAATACTCTAAACTCATGTTTCTGGATGTGGAGGGAAAAAGCCGAGTACCCGGAGAAAATATCCACGCTACCACACGGAGATCATGCAAACTCCAAATCTACAGGCTGCAGGGTCGGAACCGAACCCACGAACTGGATACCAGATATATCCTGGCCATTTAAAAATTGAGAAGTTCAATGTAAAAGGATTTTGGGCACCTGCTGTTTTGAGTTTGGCCAAACATTTCAACGCAGAAGAAACCTTTTTTTTAAATCGTCTTGAGACTCAGCTAGGCTTTCCTGGGTAAATAAACGAGAGAGCGGAATGACAATGCAATCAATTTCACGTGCACCTTTTTAAATCCGCGTCTATCGTCAAACATTCCCCAACCGTAATGCAACATCTCGCTCGCAGTGCCGTTTTTTTTCTCTCTCTCTCGAATATATCGAATCACTGTCAGGGTAATATTTACACACCGGGGAGGCGCTAAGAGGCGCGTGCCATGTGGGATACAGATGGCCGGGCTGGCCAATGCTGCTGTGCAAATATATAATTATGAACTTTAAGCCATCCCGTGCGTTGATTTACTCGCACGAACGATGAATGAACGTAACTTTAAATACATATTATAAAAATAATAAAAAAAAAAAATCCTCAACATTGGTGGGTGGGGGGTGGGGGGAGGGCACTAATATTTACTGTCACTTAATCATAAAATACAGGGATGTGTTTATCGGAAAAGGTTTTCACCGCCCGATGCTTTCGGAATGAAATATGCCCCTCCCCCCCAGTTGCGGTCTCTTTTTATTCGAAGTTTTTTTTATTCTTTCAACTAAACAATGTGCTTCTTTTACAGAGGAGGCTTGGCTCGCAGTGAGATGACTGGCTTGGTCTCGTAAAACTCTTCAATCTAGCAACGCCGCGCCGACTCTGACGCTACTTGTTTGAAACAAGAAAAAAAACACATTACTCCTTTAGTGTTTTTGTTTTAGTTAACGTAATTCGTTTACCAGAAAATATTTACTTTGCAGTCTGGACATGTACCAACACGTGTTGCAGTTTGTGCTGGTGGGGTGGGTGCCGAGGTAATGATACTTTGCTCTCTGTGTCCAACCTTCTTCGGCTTGAAATCCAATACCTTTGCTGATCTCGTCAAGGAGCGTAAACCATCATCACGCGGACTTCTCGCGGTCGTCCTCGCAGCAAACAGCGGATTTTTGGCGAAATCATCGAACAAAGGCGGCGGTCACCGCATCGCGTGGCGCTTTCAGATGCGCTTCTGCGGCCGTCTGGAAAGCTCTTCCGATATCAGGAAGCCACTGGAGCCGTGCAAATTTTAAACCTTGATTAAAAACTCGTTTTTTTATAACTGCTTTTTGCGTTTGGTTAGTTGCCCTTCCCCCGCACCTATGATTAGCACGGTTGGCTACGTACGGCGTGAAAGAAGTTCAACATACATACGGTGCGAAAAAAGTTAAACGGTTATTCAGTGCAAAATAAGTTCAACATACGCACGGCGCGAAAGAAGTTCAACACAACGGCGCGATGACGGGCGAGCACCGCGGATCGCGCGGCGGTCGCGCCGGCAGCCCCCACCCCCCCCTCGGGCGTCGCTTCATCGGCGACGACGCTGAAACGTCGGCGGCCGGTGTTCCGCTTTCGTTTTCGCCGAGACGTGCGCGTGGCACCAAACAAGTCGTTGGTTGGGGTCTGAAATGTTAGAAACCCGTGACGTTGACTTCAGCACGGAGGCGCGTGCGTTTGAGCGGCTCTGAAGCGCCGCGCGGCGTGCGTGTAATTCGACGCGCTGTCGTGTTGTCGCGTAACATTTGCATGCGGTGGTTTTAAGCATTCGTACAATTGGAAGTGAAATAGCGAACGGGGAAACGGTGAGCCCCAGGTTAACTTACAGCAGTGCTGCATGGTTCCATGCGACTTAATGACCGCGCGCGCGCGCGTGCGTGTGTGTGTGTGAATACGATGTAGTTCGTATGTCTTTATTCGTGGCTGTTTCGAGAGACCATTGGGGCAACGAATGTTTTTAAACGACTAGGGAGACCTGGGATGAACATGAGAAATTGGGATTTGATGAACAATCCTATGATGAAGACGAAGAAAAGAAACCGCACGCATGATCCTTATCACTGGATCTCAAAAGGCGCGCAGCAAGAGAATGCCGCACTCGCCGATGCAATCGCGCACTGCAACACACGCTGCGATTCTTTAACTGTGGGCGCTGGGCCGATATTCATCAGCAAGGTCGCAGACTGCATGCAGAATGCGTTCACGTTCTCTTTCTGCCCTTTTCACGTTTGTTTTGGCGGCGGGGGTGCGGGGCGCACAACTCGAAATTGCTGCTGCTATTTAAAAGTTGGAGCGACACACACAAAAACGACACAACGAACTTGTTCATCAATTTGTGTTCGAAACCTTGGGCAAAGCAAAAAAAATAACCACCCCCACCCACCCCAACGAGCATCGAGCATAACGGGCAGATTTACAGCTGTACCACGTGGCTCCGAGCCCATCCTTCCTCCCGCCACTCTTGCAAACATTTTTACACCGGCAGCATTTGGTCTCATTTACAGAGATGACAGCCTCTTGGCAGTGTGCAAAGCGGGTAGCAAACAGCTGGTCTGTATACCATACAGCCCCCCCCCCCAACACAACCCCAATCTGTCGTACACTTCATACAATGACGCACGTGGCATTCAGTGAGTTTGCTTTTTTAATATAAAATTTATATAAATATATTATTTTAAAAATGCTGGAAGTTTCTTATAGCACATTATTGGTTTGCTCATTATGATTTTAATTGTGAACGCGATTAGTTTCCTTAATCGTTTATGAAATATGCGTTTGCATTCACGGACGCTGTATACACAGATGGTTTTTATTATTTTATGAAAACAAAGCAATATTGTGCTTCTAGTAAACAAAACATATTAGATGTTTTGTTTTTTGAATAACAACATGTAACGACTAATTTGTTATGACTGTTATTAAGATATTCATCATATTTGGTAACAAAATATCGACTGGATTTTCGCAGTTGTTTTAGGTGAATAAAGCTGCAAGGTTTAAATTTCTTACATAAACATTTTTCTTACGAAATTTATCGAAAATAGTTTCAATATTTGAAAAGAATGCAATGAATTTGTATTTGCTTCTCATTTACCACTTTCAAATATAACTAAACTCTCAATTATTGAAATGCATTCTTTAAGATTCGCGAAGGACTATTATTAGAACGTAAAGAAATACCCCAAAAATCCTATAGGGTTTTAAAAGGGCATTTTTGAAATCCTATGGGATTTGTAATGGATATGGCAGTGAAAGAAGGGAAAATGATACCATCGGCAGTGGGGTACGGCATAGTGACACCAGTTTATGAAATTAGCGGTTCGTTACGCTCGTTTAGTTTGACAAATCGGAGCGCAATTTTGCCGACCGCTCATTCCGCACCGGGTTTCAACGGTGCGCAAAGAAGCTGGAAACGAACCGTCTGCGTCAAAAAGCAAAAAAAAAAAATCTGTCACCCGAATTACTTCTCCATTTCACGGGAAACAAACTTGTGTTTTCACATGTGCCCCCCCCCCGGCCCACGTCACATCTCCGAAATCCAGACACTCCACTGGCGGTATATTAATCAGCAGTTGCGCACGCGTTCCTTCTCTCACTCTTTGTTCACGTCGAGTACAGAAAAGACAAACTAACGCAGCAGTATGTGAGAACTTAAACAAATAGCTCCGCGCACACACACGCACACAATAGCGGCCCGCGGCAGAGCCAAGACAGCTTGCGGGCACGAAACTTGCTCCAGACATCCACTTCAACACCCCGAGTTGTGAATGCCGTGGCGGCCGTTGGTGACTTTGTGCCGCCCTTCGGTTGTGGTACTTTCTTTTTACTCAAACAAAACAGCCCCCCCCCCCCTTCGTCTCTTGTCTCCACAACTCCCGCGTCCCCATAACAGTACCTGGCTGTCGTTGACGTTCAGGGCATTATATCGAGAACGTGTCGTTGCAGTCCACACGAGTTTATCATCATCATCATCATCATCCATGGTCAATCCACTGCTGAATGAAGCGACCAAAATGTTCCAGAACGAATTCATAACGAGGTGGCACTCGTTACAATCTTGATTTGAAGCTTTCGTGACTGCAGAAATCCATACTCTTTGGTTCTTTCGGTAAAGTGACGTAGGTATAAAATTTAAAATAATATTTCACGACGTTTCGATCGCAACACAAGCGGTCGTCCTCAGTTCCAATGCTGGATTAGTTTTTTCCGCCTGAGGACGACCGCTTGTGTTGCGATCGAAACGTCGTCATTTATATTTTTTATTTGATACCTACGTGACTTTACCGAAATAACCAAAGAGTATGCTTGCCACAAATTAACCACAATACCTTGCTGATTTGGTCAAGGAGCGCAAACCACCACGCTCCCTGAGAACGATTGCTTGATGGCGCTTTATAAATTGAAGTTGTTATACTGGTTGGAACCTCCTGGTTACACCAGCCCACAGGGGATTATTGTGTCCGTCCGTCCGTCGTGCAGGGAGGGGCTGGGTGGGGAGGGGCTGGGTGGGGAGGGGCTGGGTGGGGAGGGGCTGGCTGGGGAGGGTGGGGCTGGGTGAGGGGTGGGGCTGGGAGGAGAGGGGCTGGTCACCCTGTGGTGCCCTTATAAAACTCAACGTTTAACCTACTCACGTCGGCTTGTGCCCGCCCTCACAGTCGGGCATATTTGCGGAATACACCACGCCGCCGTTGACCCTGGCCATTGACCGAGCAACCCAACGTTCCTACCAGCTCCCTCCGCAGGAATGTGTTCACAGCAGCGAATTTTGGTTGGCTATCGAACAAAGGCGGCTACCGCATTGCGCGCTTTTAGATGCGCATCTGCGGCCGTCTGGAACGCTCTTCCTTTCGACATTAGGAATTCACTGGAGCTCTGTACTTTTAAATAATCTAGATTGAAAACGAATTTCTTTAGAACTGCTTTTTGTGGTTCATTTATTGTCTTTCCTCCACATCTCCGATTAGCACGGTTGGCTGTGTACGGTGCGAAAGAAGTTCAGCATACATACAGATGCACGACCTCTCGGACACGTTTTATTCATTTGCTACCACTCGATCGTTATTCTTGACCATCGGCCATCAAGACGTGTCCTGCCTACTTGTCTCCGTTGCTTGAATGATGTGATCAGGCAAGTAGTTGGCGTTGCAGCACAGTGCTTCGTGTGTTGTTCTATGAAACCCATCTGCCTGAGTTCACTACATTGGCCATGGCCAATATCAGTGATGTTAGCAGTGGTGAGTGATACCTGAAACAATTGGACTCCTGCCCCTTCACGAATTATCAAACAACTGCCACAAGTGGCGTGGCGTGAAGAGGCCGTCACTCGGCAGCGGATTGATCGTGTGTTATGAATGATTATTGAGGTATTATTTGATTCAGGTTAACATCGAATTAATAAATGTAATGTGAAGTGGTGTTTCGAATGTCGAGATGGTAAACAGAGAGGATATCTCCATCATAATAAGCAGTGATCAATCCACTGCTGGATGAAGGTCTCCCCAAGTCGCCATCTTTCGCGATCCTTTGATGCAACAATCAATCCAGGAGTTGGCTCCTAGATAGCTCACGGATCTGCCAAAGTTTTATATTCCACTGCGAAAGCTTCGATGTGCTGAGTCTGGTCTACTCATTATTACAAAGACCATAGACTTTGTTGTTCTACAGGAGACGGAGCTTTTTGCAGCCAGGCTCCGCGATTGTGGAATCCCCTTCCCTTTTCGGTCCATTCTGGAATAATAATACAAATGAAGAATAATTTAAATGTATGAAGCGCCCTTAAACAATCGTTCTCGGGGCGCTATGCACGAAAAGGCAAATAGTTGACATCAACCAAGGAAAGAAGAAGTGAGAAAGACGTTTGAAAACAACTAGAGTGAGAAAGCCATTTTAAACATTTACGTTTTAGTCGAGATTTGAAGATGTGTAAGTATCTTGGAAGTCCTCTGACCTTGAAGGGGCAAGGAGATCCAGAGTCTTGGTGTCGCAATCGCATTGGCGCCGTCACCTCCAAATGTGAAGCCTCGACCGTGGGACAGTGAGCGCTGGTCAATCTGATGGGGCTTGATGATCCTGATGTGGCTGAAGAAGTCCATGAATGGAGGGAGGAGCAAGTCCATTTAAGGCCTTGAATACCAGCAACGGAATCTTAAAATCAATACTTTTTAAATCGTGTCTTAAAACTCGCTTGTTTTACACTCAGGCTTTCTCCATAACTTGAGCTTCTTGGAAAGTGCTTTGAGGCCCTGTGTGCAATTTGCTCAATTATAGAAATTCGACTTTATTATTATTACGATTACATGCACTGATACCATCATTCCATCTCCATGGTGGATTTCCTCTCGGATGCGTTGCAATTCTTGGCTTCCAACGCCGTGTTTATTCTTGACCTTCCGTCATTTCTTCGAGTAACGCATCCTGCCCAAGGCCAATTATTGTGGATGATGTCATCAACCTGCGTATGCTCTCTTCCTTGCGCACTTTTCAGTTTCTACTCTAAATTTTGTTTGCTAAATACTGAGTTTCTGAACCAAATTTCATGGTAGGGAGTACATACCGATTAAACAGCGCACACTCATTAAACACGCAGCGTGTTTGCCACGAATGAACCACAATACCTTGCTGATCTCAAGGAGCATGAACCATCACGTGAACTCTGGACATCCTCGCAGCAGCGGCTTTTGGCTAGCTATCGAACAAAGACGGGCACCACATCGCGCGCTTTGAGATGCACTTCTGCGGCCGTCTGGAACGCTCTTCCTCCCGATAATAGGACGCCACTGGAGCTATGCACTTTTAAATCTAGATTGAAAACTAATTTCTTTAGAACTGCCTCTTGTGTTTAGTTTTCTGTCTTTCCCCCCTCACCTCTGATTAGCACGGTTGGCTACGTACGGGGTGAAAGAAGTTAAAATACATACATGTTTTCATTTACTTTTCACGATCAAGTTTAGCTGCTCTCATCCACCTCTATTTCTTTTTTTATTGCCGTCTGCTTCGAAATGCTGCCCTAAAACATTTTTTTCCAAAGATTTATCTTAGGTTAACAAATCATCTAGGACGCCTATCGAAATTGATTTGTTAACCTAAGATAATCTTTTATCAACTAAAACAACCCAACACATTCTTCTTGCGTCAACCTGTCAGGCTCACTGACATAAAACAGTGATTTTAATAGTGTTAACCCTTTTTCAACGCGCAGCGACGCTTTGTAGGAAACGTGCGGTAACCGAATACATCACTTACATAACGTCGACGGCTGCCCCATGGTTCCCGCTGAGCACAGCTGTTGAGCTTCTCAGCCACTTCTGAACAGATAGCATGTTTTGGTGTCTGGGCTTGCAGCGCATTTCCCTTCATCGCCTTGAAAGTTACCAATGTGGCATTGCATGCGGAGGCTCGCGCGCTGCCCAATGTGTTGTAAGAACATTGCTACTACTGACGCACCGCCGTACACGCAGATAAGGGCGAAGGGGGGTTCACTTTACTGCGCTTATAAAAATGAGAATAAAAAACACTTGCGAATTTCACAGAAATTGTTTCTTGCCAGAAAAATGCACGGAAATGTAATAATAAAATGAGAATATGCCCGAGGATTCCATGGGTGTAAATGTAGAAAAGAAAAAAGGCATTCTAATGAGATATTCGTTTTTCTCTTACAGTCCAACTGAATTGGATTTGAGTCCCACGTATAAGCCATCCAAGTAGGTATCTTGAGTTATTTGCTTTCATAACAAACAAAAAAATCAATAATATATAAAAGACAATTTTAAATATATTGTGGATGTATTTTCAACATTATAGATTAAAAAATATATGACTAATGTGTCTATAAATGCCTACTCTAGTTTCATAAATTGCATTAACTTTAAATTCAAATATGCATTATTTTCATCAGGCTTAATGATCGAGTAGATTCTGTATTTAAGCACACTCCTTGTGGGTGATCGCATATCTGCTTATAACACAAGTAGTGTGTTTGTATCAGAAGTTACCAGTGTAAGTGTGCGTTATTCATTCCTGAATTGCGCTTATGTAAGATATACGTTCCGTCTATCCAGCCTCTACTCATATCGCTTTTATACTGATGTTGTGCCGTTGTGACCCGCCCCTACTGGACATCTGTGTAGAAAAAATAGCTTCATAGCTCATCGGAGATAAATACAGAATCTGATTCTAATATTCAGGTTTATTTTTGTTCAATCTACTCTGGGAAAAAGTTCTCCCCTTGCCAGGTGTCACCCATCACTAGTATTCATTCACTCTGACTGGAAATGAAAAGACAGACAACTTTAACATGAAAAAAACGTGTTAAATGGAGGAGTTATGAAATAACTGAAAACAAACGAACATCAGCTGCAATTACAGGTTTGACACTGTTGCTCAAGGCATTAATCGAAACATTTCGCTTGCGTTTGAAGCATCTGGATTTATAAACAGTAGAACAAATGTGAATTGGAGGAGCCTCCAGACTTGCATTGACACCGTGCCATGCTCAAATGTGCAGGCCACGTGTTGTCTCTTGAATTATATCGTTTACGCGTGACATCTGCCCCATAAACAGGTCCTTTGAGGAGATGCAGCAGAAAGAAAATTATCTCGCAAAGCCAAAGAGATCGCATTGAACATCAATAACGCAAAGAAGCATGCCATGAAAAATGCCTGTGTAGTGAGTTCAACTGAGTCGCAGACGTACTCTTTGGAGGCAACACATTTATTAACACAAACACACGGGGTAACTGCCCCTTGACACGATAACAACCTGTGGTGGTGGTGACCACCAGGATAACCACACTAATTACACCGTAACTAGCTACAATGGACCGGACCACAGCTCGGGTCCAGGTCCACGTGTTGGAGACTCTGTAGGACGTAGAACGTCGATTCTTCAGGATGAACAACAGCAGCAGCCGGTCCCTCTGGGGGACCCGGCTTATATCCTCTGTGACGTGGCTGGCCCCGCCCTTAGCCACGCCCACCTTCGAGAACCCTCGAGCAGGATCTGGGCCCTGACACGTGACCACCCCTAGCCCCCACCTGGGGACCCTGTGTAGACTTTACCGGTCACGTGTCCTTCGGGGTCAACCAGAGTGCCATGGCCCTAAGTAACCCCATTCCCATGGCCGGCACTCTCACACCCTATTCTGTAGGGGTCGGCACTGCACGCAGAGCGTGGTGCCATCCAGCACTGTCAGTCAGCGCTCACCGAGCCCCTCTATGGCCGGTACTGCACCCACATCCACGTGGTGTCCGAGATGTCTCTACATCGCACGCCGTGCCTCTCGAGAGCCGGCATCACACAGTGACATCCGCGGTGTCACTACACCTGTATTCATCTTCTTGGTTCTTTCGGTAAAGTCACGTAGAAGGGAAATGAGAAAGTAAAAATATTATTTTATTATTTCCCTTCACGTAGAAACGAAATAATAAAATAATATTATTATTATTTTTATTTCCCTTCTACGTCACTTTACCGAAAGAACCAAGAAGATGAATCCCTGCAGTCACGAAAGCTTTAAATCGAAATTTACACCTGTATTCCTGCGTAGGTCTTTGCGGTTGTGCTTTATTGCTGATGGAGAGCGGTAGTGTAGTGGTTGGCACTTTGTGTTACGAACCTGGCGACCCGGGTTCGATTCCCGCTCACGGCCAGCACCAGTGACGATTATCTGAACCGGTCCTGGGCCTCACCTAGATCGACTCAGCCTCAAATGAGTACCTGGTGCAGTGTGTAAACATCGCCACTAGGGAGACAAAAGCGGCCGGGCGTGGTGTTAGCCACCCACCACCTCGTGTGCCGTTCCAGCCTTCATAGGTGCTCGCTAACAGCGCTTGCTCCTACCGTCTGTTAAGGCTACACGGGGGATCTTTGTCTTTGTTCGCTCTACTTGTTGCGTTGTTGCTCTTCGTGACGTGATCCCAGCACGTGAAGGGAAAGCGTCGGACGTCATTCCCAAACAATGCGAGGAAACGAACGTGACAACGCGACGGAATTCCCTCGAGACGCCGGTTGTCTACGCGGAGAGCATAGCCAGGGCATAGCCAGCACGCGTGTCTGTCCGTGTGGCACGATTCATCGCGCCGGAGGCTACTTGCCCCCACAGTGAAACATAGGATCGGCAGAGGCGGTGTCTCTTTTCAAAAAGCGAAGTGAAGTTTGGAAATTGAGTGCGATCAGCGAAAGCCGAGAACTGAGGATTCAAAGATGGCCACGTTCGTCAAATACTTAGGCAAGAGTGACACGCACAATGGAGTTAGATCGTGTAAGTATATAGATGTGTCGTTAAACCCGTCACCACCCGACACAGCCAATTAGTAAGGTTTGTTCCGTAAACAGAACGTGGCCAATTCCTTACGAGTACAGCACTACACCGGTGTGTTGAAGAGCAAAGCCACAACATTGACAATCTGAGCACGACGTTTCGCCAGTGATTACAACCGGCATCATCAGGTGGCAGCCAAATGTGGCGACATGTCGTACTCAGATTGTCAATGTTGTGGCTTTGCTCTCCAACACACCGGTGTGCTGTACTCGTAACGAATTGGCGTGTTCTGTTTACGGAACAAACCTTACTAATTGGCTGTGTCGGGTGGTGACGGGTTTAACGACACATTTATATATTTACGCGATCTAACCCCCCCAAAAAATAACCCTGCATTATGGATGATATTGGTCGCGAAAGTCTAGCCCGTGTCAAAGAGTAACGTGGATTTCAGCAGTGCAACCGCGACCCACCACGGGACGTAAATTCGCGTGCTCTGCGTCAATTCTGATCCCGGTGTATTTGTCGAGATATGCCACGTGTCAGTCTGCCCGTGTGCTCCGCGTGATGCAGACAGCGGTGAATGCTTAGCGCGTCACTTTCGCAAGTGTTTAGACAATCATCGGCCGCGTGAAGCGTGAAACGAGTTCATTTGTATCTGAACGGGAGGGGTAAATTGGTAAAACGCGGAGCGTGGTGGTGGTGGTGGATCTCAAGGACTGACTACAAAGTACGCCACCGAGGATACGTTTGCAAGAAATATTTAGATTATTGACAGTAGTAAATATTAATCGGGCAAATTAATGGCCTTGTTAACGTGTTACGCTTGATGTGCATGTGAGTGTGTGCCTAAAACTGTATATAATCAATCAATGAATCTTTATTTGACGTGCCAATATCGCCCTCGATAAAGAAGGTATCGGTGCACATTGCAATGGAACGGGAACGATACCGGGGCGTACATTAAAGGGAATAAAAATTAAAATAAAGCACAAACTGAGCTGAAAATACCCTGCAATGATTCATGGGAGATTGTTGTTGTTGTTTTGGGGGGAAAATATTAAATTTGTATAGTGTCTGAAAGAGAGAAAAAGAAACCCACCCCCGACATTTTTATATTTTGTGATGTGCTGAGCAAACATTACTATTTGTATAAATTGCGTAATATCTTCAAGAGAAACATCCGCGTAGTTATTGTTGGACAGCGATGTGCAGTGGAGAGTTCAAGAGCAGGCGGTGTGTTTGTGTGCCCGGTGTGGATGAACACTGCGTGGTGTTCACGAGCGAGCAGGCCCCAGGTACGGCACGGCATTGGGCAGATACACGGCCGCCTTGTCCAAAGCAAAGAAACAACGACTCAAGGCACCACGTGACATGTTCACGGTGTTGTTTGTTTCTTATTCCCTCCTGACTTTCGGAATGAGTTGTCGGGCTGTATTGCGTGTTGTTCGGCACGATGTCCGACGTTTCGATGCACATGCCGGGAGCTTCTTCAAGGACTGAATGGCAATTCGTGCAGCGTTGAACATTGTGCCAAACAGTGTGCGGTACAACCCCGAAAATACAACCGTGATAAAGCTACATTTCTCTGTTATTTTTCAGTAACGTTCTACAAAAACATATTTATTAATAGGCAAACATTTTCACTCGTAAACTTAACTTGTCTTGCCCTCTTTATCCATGTGTTTTTGTATTTTTTTTCCCTATTTATAGAATAATGTCTGAATTCAGCAGTGAAGGGGCAGGGTCAAAACTACCCCCCTATATAAATGGAGCATTCTGCAGCTAATTCCCGACATGTGTGGCCTCATTAAGACTGCTTCTACACTAACAGGTGGACGCTGTGACAAAGGCGCATTCCATTTTTTTTGTAGGGGTATTTGTTTTCAAGCCCCCTCACCCCTGTGCCCTCACAGCCCCCCGCCGCCCAGCAGTGCGTCTGCCAAGACTGAGCGGATTTTGTTTTGGCACGGAGGCTGTTTGCACGTCCGCTCTTCGATGGGTTTTCGAATCACGCCGCGTGCTGTTCGGTGCGATGCCCGATGTTTCGCGCCGTGTGCCGGGACATTCTTGTAGGGAATTATTACTCTCGCTTTCCATGTCCGATGGAGCTTTGAGTTCCGGAACAATCTGAAGAGTATTCCATTCCAATGCAAGAGGCATCGTGCCAAACAGCACGCAGTACAACCCGAAAACACATCAGGCAACTATGCAGCACAACTGCAACAACAACAACTGCAACAACAACAACAACAACAACAAAAACTTACGACGTACCATTTGCATGTCCCAAAATTTAAATATACATAATTACCCAGTATACACGACCATTTTTTTACTTTGCATTGAGCAATGTTCACACATTGATGTTCACATATATTAAAACAACGTGCACTTCGAGTAAGATTCGCGTCAATTATTGGCGCGTGTGAACAAGCATTGTTCCAGAACCTGTAAACAAGGAACTTGTAAAGCCACCTGGGAGGCGTTAGCGGGGAGCCCGGCATTGTCGGCGCGACCGCTTTTACTGTTCGCACCGAACAAAGAACCACCACGTGGCCTCAAATGTGTGTTGGGGTTCCTTTATAAGGGGGCACGGCCTAAGTGCGCCGATTTAACAATATCGAATGCAAGTGGGGATTCAATAAAAAGGGTGTTTTGATGGCAGACTGCTCCCTACGTCTGGTGCGACAGAAAGCCCCCGCGGTGTCAGAGTGCTAAAGGCGCACGGGGGGGGGGGCTGGCTACGGGAAAAAATGAGCTGAGCAGACAATGGCACGAGACTCTGTCTCACTCCTTGCCCACTTTCTCCCGCTCCGAAACTTCCCTTGACTCCTTTAACTTTTCACTGGGTTCTAATCAGTATGATGTGTATAGAGGGTGTCCGTAAAAGCATCAACTACTGTTACCTCTTGACTTTAAGCTTTCGTGTCTGCAGGAATTCATATTATTTGGGTCTTTCGGTAAAGTCAGGTAGATAGGATCAAAGAAAATAACGAAAAATAACAAGAAACTACGACGTTTCGATCGCAACACAAGCGGTCGTCATCAGAAAGAAAAAAGAGGACATCTGTCCCCCTCCGTCCCCCTCTTTTCTTATTCCTGATGACGACCGCTTGCGTTGCGATCGAGACGTCCTCGTTTTTTTGTTATTTTTCGTTATTTTATTTGAACCAATCTACGTGACTTTACCGAAAGGCCCGAAGAATATTGTTAAATAATAATCGATAGACAAGTCTTTGCACCGCGGGGTGGAATGTCCGGGCTGTGCGACAGATGCAAGTGTTCGCCAATAAACCTAAAGTTTGGGCAACGTCCCACGGTGCATGGCAGAAGCGTTTGAAACAATCACAGCCGACATGTTGGTGAACACACCGGTGGCTCTTCTCACACACCGACGTGATGTGTATTGCCAATGCCAGGCGGATATGTGGAGGCTTAGAGGGGGGGGGGGGGAAATGGAATACGATAAAATCTATATCAATTTCAAGTGTACGTGTTAAGTTTGAGAAACTTTTCTCAAATTTTTTTTTATTTTTTTATTTCTCGCAATGTATGGTAACTTTATAAACAATACGTGTCATGAATTTTTGCTGACAAAAAGCCATGCTTAATGTATATGGAAAGCATTGCCTTACATTTTATGACATTTTCCCAACTTATTTTTAATAAAATCAATGGCAGACAGATCATCGTGTCATGTCGTACACTTTAACATTGATTACAGAGAATGTACGTCTTACTTAGGATGATTAATGAAGAAACAATTATAATCGACTGCGTGTATTTGTGGTAGATTCCTCAAGCCCCTTTTAAAATGGCAGCTTGCCTCCTGAAGGCAGGAAACCCCCTATAAGCCACGTCCGCTGTGATTTGGCTGATGATGCTGATGATGTCACCAAGCCCCGCCCATCGCCTCCCGTCCAATCGGCAAACGTGAGAACAGACCTCAATATATATTCCCCCCCCCCCCACAACTATTTTCGTCTCATCAGATAGGTCGTGGAAGCGAATAGTGATAAATCACCTCACTATTTTGTTAATCCAGTTCTAGATTATTTCGTTTACTGCAGGCCTGGACACCGGCCTAGTTTCCCATTTCAGTAAATGTGATGGGGTACATCGTTTCCCATTTAACTTGATCCTCAGAAAGTTGATCCGGAGACTCTCCATCGTGACAATGCAAGTGCCACAGCTGCAATCACACCGGCCCGGCCTCGGCTCAGAGCGGACTTAAACAAACGTCTTCCTCGCTGGTCCTCCTACAGCACAACATTGGTCCTTAAGATTTGAACTGCGTTACATGATGTAAACTAGTGAAGGCGTAAAAAAAAACCTTCGCAGCAGACCATTCATTCCCATGAATGCCGGCACTGAAGGCCATTGGAGAATGGTCTTCATGCTGGAAGAGCGAACTTTAAAAGGAAATAAAAAAAACAGCACACAGATGAAGTGGCACGTGCTGGGTAGCTGCTCACATCCCAGAACGGTGGTGCGTTGGCGGCTGCTGTGACATTGTTGTTCGCTCTGCGAGCCTTGCCACTAGGGGTGGTTTCACACTCATTTGGCAGCAATACCCAGAGCTCCAACTGGGGCTGCCACCTCTGAGGTTCAAAAAAAATAACTGGAGCATGGCAAGAAGAATAAGTGTATCTCAAACTCTTGGAAGAGGGGAGAACTCCGTGTAAATAATTTGATTTTGGATTGCTTATTAGATTTCCATTGCTATGTGTTATTATGTATTAGTCATGACACCACAATCATGGGACCTCCTTTGCCAGTACCAATATATGAGAATAGGCAAAAAAAAAGCTATTTCTGGTGTGCACCAAACAGCTTCAAAGACAAATGCATCTATTATCAGAGTATGTTTTTACTCTTTGGTTCTTTCGGTAAAGTCACGTATAAAGACATGATTCCTTGTAAAATGTTTCAGTTTGGTTTTATAGCATCTTAACACCCATTTTGTTGCCAGAAAAAAGGGGAAAACCTATCCTCATGACTAAACAACTTTCCCTACTTTTAACACGCCTGCCAATTTGGTTGGGTCTCCATCGAATAAAACGATTCTTAGCTCATTGGGCCTTCCCGGAAATAAACTGGCTTAATGGTTGAAAAGGGACATTTAATGCCCCATAAATAATTATAGATTTCCCATCACAGCCACTTCAAAAAAAGAGGATGATGCTGGGAAAAAAAGATTGCAGCCATGGGGATATCGCTAATAGTAACTGAGCATGGTTGGCATGGGCCTTGGTGCAAATCCAAATAACATTGTATTGTAATGTGCATTTTGGAGTACTTTATCAGCATTACTGAGACACTGGGTTTGCACTCTGAATGATTAGTTAATCCAGTTACCTTGCACAACACATCCCGATGAAATATTCTATCTCACTAAATTTAGCTCAGACCAAGATCGTAAGGTACCTTGAATGGCATTGATGTCGCGTGGAAAATTATTTATTGAAGAACAACAAGGAACGTGTCGTATATGAGTTAGAGAGAGAAAAAAACACATTTTGGGAAGCACAAGTTGTGTTGTGGTCATCACCTGGAATTATTTAGGTTTTCCTTGCCGAAGATGTTCAGGGGGTTTTGGAACAGACACCCTCTGTGTCATATGCCCTGATGAGTGATAGCTTAAACACTTTTTTTAAGAGGCCAAAAACGACCGTAAATATATATAATAAACCTACCAAAATTTTCCAGTTGTTTCAATGCATTAGTATTACAACTGCGTAGGTCTTCGCGGTGTATCTGTACAGCTTTCCCATGGATTTGCACCGCATGCCCTGAACATGTGAATGTTCCAGTTTTTTAAATTCTAAATAGCATATCTGTGTCATAAGTCATCCCATTAGCACGGTTGGTTACGTACGGTGCGAAAGAAGTTCAACATACGTACATACATTACACGCCGATTGTCATGGCGACTGACGTTTCCCTCTGCTCGCTTGAGAACATTCGAAGAAGCTCGCACCAGCACGTGGCGCGAGAGATGCCATCAGGACACCACGTCCAACAGGCACGCGGTTTCAACCCAGAAAACACCAGCGGAGTCTCGAGTGAGCTTTGTTGGAACGTAACGTGGAATGCGCCGGTGCCGCTGCGCTAACTTCGCAACCCCCCATACCCCATCCTCGCCCCCCCCCCCCCCCCAGTTGGGCCCATGATTTTAGCGTTGCCAAGATTTGCCAGCAGCAAATCCCAGGTGCAAGGGAGCGGAACTGATAGATGCCACGGTGACAGGAGATGTGTGGGCCCCCCCACCACTCCCTCGCGCCCCCCCCACTACCACCCACTCGCCCCCCCCCCCACCACCACCCCCTCGCGCCCCCCCCACCACCCACTCGCCCCCCCCCCCCACCACCACCCCCTCGCCCCCCCCACCACCCCCTCGCGCCCCCCCCCCCCACCACCACCCCCTCGCGCCCCCCGTTCGTTGTGCCAGAACGGCGCTACTTAGTACTGTGCGAAACCAGGTGCGTGGCTTCCTTGCAGCGAGGGCGCTTCTTAGCCCCCTCCTCAGCCTCCCCTGCCGTCCAAAACCAAAATATCACAGAAACAAGCCTCAGATTTGACATTTAGAATAAAGCACAAAGTTAAATGAATGTACCAAAGTTTCCATCTATTATATTTGTGAGCAGAAGTATGCGTGCACACGTGGTGCGACGGCGCCTCCTCGAAACACGCCACACGTCTAACGCAAACGTGCACACAGGTCTGTAATGTCTCTGTGTGTGTGTGTGCTTATGGAGGAGGCTCGTGGAGGACTCTACTGTCAGTTGGAGGCAGTCGCCCTCCAACAACTACAACGGAGGGCAGAGGAGCGACGCTTCACAACAACGAGCGGAGCGCCGGGCGGCTAAAATACATCAAGTTGGCACAGTAGGGGGCACAGCTGGTGTGTCTGCCAGTCATCTCAGTCAGTCAACCCACGGCACCTGGGTTTGTCCCGTGACCTGCTGTCAGCGAGCCTTCGACACTTCACGTGGCCTCAAAGTGCACCTGGCCTGGCACAGGCATCGTGGTGATGTCACATAACTTAATGGCGAACGGCGGGTGTGTGTGTGTGCTTAACGAAAGGCACTGGCTACAACAGCCTACAAGGATAAATTGGCCTCATAAACAGATATTGTCGAGACGTTTTGCGAATGGAATGCTGTTGGCAACATATTTATATTGCAAGTTTCATTGGTTGACACAATCGACATCGCCTGAGGGACATTTGGTTCTCACCTGGTGAAATCAAGGTGCGCATGCACAGCCTGTTGTTTATCCACTGCAGGATGAAGGCCTCCTTGTGGCCGTGGGGTGCTGTTTGTTTCACCACACGTCTCCACGCTGATACCCGTGGGTTGGTGCCGGGCAGGTTGTATCGAGGTGGGAGCATAACAGTGGAGTGCGACAATTTTAATTTTCAATGCACTGCCCTCGGCTGTCAACCAGTGTAGCCCTATGGTCTGTAACGCCTGTTGTGCGTAGTGATCGCCCCATCCAAAAGGAACGGTAACAAGTCAGACCGAGGCTCATAGTATCCCATTGTAAAAAAAAAACTGCCTTTATGTAACTACACATTTCATGCAGATGTGCGTACGTGCATTGTCCGTGTGGGTGATTTACAACGTCTTTTTTTCGTGGAAATGTACACTACATCTGTGCGCGTCTATTATAATTGGCAACAGGACAGAATGCGGTTTGTTTTTTGCAACACATTAAACGTGTAAGTATATGAATACCAATTTAGGCCTACGGGGCAACAAGCGAAGCTGGATGAAAATGAAAGAAACGGACGCTGCTTGGCAAATCGGCCGCCAACAAGAAAGGAAGAAGAAAGAAAAAAACAACCGACGGTGAGCAGCACAGGGGCTGCAGAAAAGAACCGAATCTTTCAGGAATCATGATCACAATCGCTATTTAGACTGGAGGAGGAATCCGGTGAGCTACGAAGCTCTTTGTCCCACAGATGTCCAGCGGCATGGGTGGTCTGGCGAGTTGCAGGACGTAGGTTACGAACCACGCGCGCCCTCTCGGCGCGCAACCTTCGACGGGAGGCATCGACTCTCCTCCTCCCGTCGGTGACCGCACTGCATCTGCACGCGCGTGCGTGCGCGTGCGTGTGTGCGCGTGCGTGTGCGCGCGTGCGTGCGCGTGCGTGCGTGTGCGTGTGTGCTCGTGCGTGCGCGCGCGTGCGTGTGTGCTCGTGCGTGCGCGTGCGTGCGTGCGTGCGCGTGCGTGCGCGTGGAGACGAGTGGCCCAGTGCACAGAGACACCACGTGCGTGAGCACGGGATCCGGCCCGAGTAATGCACCTCGTGAAAACATATTGTTGCGAGTGCTGCTTGGCATCTAGGGTCTCAATATTAACGTGAAGCATCTACTCCACGCAGCGAGACTCACAAAGGTCCCATCTCCCTTTCCTGCCCCTTTCTCACTCCTGTCGCTCTCGGACTGAAATATTTGTACCCCTGTGGTTTTTCTGTTGCTGTTGATTATCATTAATTATTGTTTAATAATTGTTATAATTGCTTAATTCATTATTATCAACGGGTGCAGTGGTTAGCGCACTGCACTGTGAAACTGACGACCTCAGTTTGATTCCCTCCGAAGGTTTACAGCATGGGTGGGGAACGTCCGGCCCGCGGGCCGTACGAGGCCCGCGAAATCATTTGGTGTGGCCCTGCCAAGGCAACCGCAGGCGGGACTCTAAATTCAATAAATCTAGGAGCAAACCTGGAAAAGCAGTTGCGAGTAGCAACATCATCAATACCAGCTAACATCACACGCCTCACCAAAGAGAAGCAGTTACAGCCATCACATTAGGGGTGAGTTAATTAAATGTTTGACCAAATATAACAGGGTAATTTTTAAGTTGATAATTTTGTATTGCCCGCGAATGATGTTATAAATATCCAAATGGCCCTTGGCAGAAAAAGGTTCCCCACTCCTGGTTTACACCATCGGTGGTGAGTGATGTTTTAACAGGTCCTGATCCTCCCGCCCTCTGACTTTAGCATAGTGAAATATCAGAATGAGAATATGTATTCATACTAGAGGAATCCGATGAGTTATTAAGCTCTTTTTCACATGTTCCAATCGGAGTGTAAAGTATAGGAAAGGTAAGCAAATCACCCAAAAACTATTATTAAAACAATTGTGGTTTTTTTTATTTTACCAGGTAAAGCCCACTGAGCCATTAGCTTATTTTTCAGTGGCAACCTGACCACGAATGATAGCTCAACAACAATCACCATCACTGACAAGGCATGGGGAGACCTTCACCTTGGCAAAGGATCTGGTTCTAGAAAGCCGCAACGAGTCTCAACATTCACTTCAAGAGGGCCTTGTTGGAAGTGCTTGGCCAAATTTCTTGTTCATATATAAATAGTTTTATCATGTGGAAGGTCACCACATTGCCTGAAGGAGACCCACACGTGGCGAGGCAATACTCAGCTTCTGCACAAATAACTCAGAAACCCGTTCGCTGTACTTCCTCATTAAGTGTCCCGATTGTCCACTCGCTACCACACCGAGGTGACGGTAAATTGCGTCGAATGAACTCCTCTACGCTTGTCTCGCTTTGCCCTGTGTATTTACTCTGCAGGAAATATGTTACATGCATCTGTGTCGGAGTAAGTCTGGATTTTGAACGTTGGATAAGAAGAGACAGTGCGTGCATGAGGAAAATAGATTCTGCGTCTATTTAGTCACCAAAAAATGTATATTTGTAATCGCTATTAAGCCTCGGACAGGGCTTGTTGTTCCAAACGCATTTCGCAGGCCGCTTGCTGTCTAAAAAAAGCACAAATGCAGCAGCAGCAGGAGCTAAACAAATAATGTTTTTTTCCCAGCGGTATCCCGTTAATCATGCTATAAATCCCTGAAATATGAGCGATTCTTTGTATAACTACTTAACGGTGCTCTTTTTTTGCTGGAGAAATGTGTAGAACCCAGTAAATGCTCTTTTGACCTTTTAGGCGCCAAATACTTGATACATTGGCAATGATAATAATAATTTAAAATAAACCAGTTTTTTTTATTCAAACAAATGCACCACAAAATATATTCACGCTCGAATATGTACACAATGGCGGGCACACACGGAGACAGACTGCCCTCTTTAGCCTTGAAAGATTTGTTGGGGAAAGTGCTGTGAGCAAGCACTGTGTATGGCATTCCAAGACAAAAACCCCCGTATAACCTTGCCAGACTGTTGGGGCAAGTGCTGTTAGCGAGTACCTATCAAGGCCTGCACGATACACGAGGGGGTGGGTGGCCAGCACCACGCCCGACCGTACCAGGTACTAATTTGAGGCCGAGTCGACCTAGGGGAGGCCCAGGACTGGTTCAGATAATCGTCACTGGTGTTGGCCGTGAGCAAAAATCAAACCGGGGTCAGCAGGTTCACTGCTACATTACCGCTCCCCATATGGCATACATAACACACACACATTGGTGATGGCAGTGATAGTGCCAGCACCATGCCTCGTCATCCTGGTCTGCCTCGTGCTGGCATTGTCCACATCACGTCAGTTAATCAGTACAGGCTGAGACGAACACAAGGGAAGCCAGCTTCGAATAACAAGAGCCGCCGAGGCAAAGGTAGAGATGCAGCCCCGGGATTAGTTGCTCACGCCTTGACTATCGGGAGCTGATAATTGGTTTTTTACCCTTCTATCTGGCAACAAAACTGACACCTTTTTACAAGGAGTCATGTTTGCATAGACCACAATACCTGCAGTCATAATGCAAACAAAAAACATAACTCTGATAATGTGCACTGTCCTTGAAGTTGATTGGTCCACACCCGAGACAGCTTTCCTTAGAGCCTAGTCTCACATGGGTTGGACCAGATGACGCCAAAAGGCGCACAACTCAAAGACAATGCACCATCAGAGTATGAGAGCTCGGGGCAAGCATCTACACTATGGGAACCTCATTTGCCAGTAAAAATATGATAATTGGTTTTTTACCCTTCTATCTGGCAACAAAACTGACACCTTTTTACAAGGAGTCATGTTTGCATAGACCACAATACCTGCAGTCATAATGCAAACAAAAAACATAACTCTGATAATGTGCACTGTCCTTGAAGTTGATTGGTCCACACCCGAGACAGCTTTCCTTAGAGCCTAGTCTCACATGGGTTGGACCAGATGACGCCAAAAGGCGCACAACTCAAAGACAATGCACCATCAGAGTATGAGAGCTCGGGGCAAGCATCTACACTATGGGAACCTCATTTGCCAGTAAAAATATGATAATTGGTTTTTTACCCTTCTATCTGGCAACAAAACTGACACCTTTTTACAAGGAGTCATGTTTGCATAGACCACAATACCTGCAGTCATAATGCAAACAAAAAACATAACTCTGATAATGTGCACTGTCCTTGAAGTTGATTGGTCCACACCCGAGACAGCTTTCCTTAGAGCCTAGTCTCACATGGGTTGGACCAGATGACGCCAAAAGGCGCACAACTCAAAGACAATGCACCATCAGAGTATGAGAGCTCGGGGCAAGCATCTACACTATGGGAACCTCATTTGCCAGTAAAAATATGATAATTGGTTTTTTACCCTTCTATCTGGCAACAAAACTGACACCTTTTTACAAGGAGTCATGTTTGCATAGACCACAATACCTGCAGTCATAATGCAAACAAAAAACATAACTCTGATAATGTGCACTGTCCTTGAAGTTGATTGGTCCACACCCGAGACAGCTTTCCTTAGAGCCTAGTCTCACATGGGTTGGACCAGATGACGCCAAAAGGCGCACAACTCAAAGACAATGCACCATCAGAGTATGAGAGCTCGGGGCAAGCATCTACACTATGGGAACCTCATTTGCCAGTAAAAATATGATAATTGGTTTTTTACCCTTCTATCTGGCAACAAAACTGACACCTTTTTACAAGGAGTCATGTTTGCATAGACCACAATACCTGCAGTCATAATGCAAACAAAAAACATAACTCTGATAATGTGCACTGTCCTTGAAGTTGATTGGTCCACACCCGAGACAGCTTTCCTTAGAGCCTAGTCTCACATGGGTTGGACCAGATGACGCCAAAAGGCGCACAACTCAAAGACAATGCACCATCAGAGTATGAGAGCTCGGGGCAAGCATCTACACTATGGGAACCTCATTTGCCAGTAAAAATATGATAATTGGTTTTTTACCCTTCTATCTGGCAACAAAACTGACACCTTTTTACAAGGAGTCATGTTTGCATAGACCACAATACCTGCAGTCATAATGCAAACAAAAAACATAACTCTGATAATGTGCACTGTCCTTGAAGTTGATTGGTCCACACCCGAGACAGCTTTCCTTAGAGCCTAGTCTCACATGGGTTGGACCAGATGACGCCAAAAGGCGCACAACTCAAAGACAATGCACCATCAGAGTATGAGAGCTCGGGGCAAGCATCTACACTATGGGAACCTCATTTGCCAGTAAAAATATGATAATTGGTTTTTTACCCTTCTATCTGGCAACAAAACTGACACCTTTTTACAAGGAGTCATGTTTGCATAGACCACAATACCTGCAGTCATAATGCAAACAAAAAACATAACTCTGATAATGTGCACTGTCCTTGAAGTTGATTGGTCCACACCCGAGACAGCTTTCCTTAGAGCCTAGTCTCACATGGGTTGGACCAGATGACGCCAAAAGGCGCACAACTCAAAGACAATGCACCATCAGAGTATGAGAGCTCGGGGCAAGCATCTACACTATGGGAACCTCATTTGCCAGTAAAAATATGATAATTGGTTTTTTACCCTTCTATCTGGCAACAAAACTGACACCTTTTTACAAGGAGTCATGTTTGCATAGACCACAATACCTGCAGTCATAATGCAAACAAAAAACATAACTCTGATAATGTGCACTGTCCTTGAAGTTGATTGGTCCACACCCGAGACAGCTTTCCTTAGAGCCTAGTCTCACATGGGTTGGACCAGATGACGCCAAAAGGCGCACAACTCAAAGACAATGCACCATCAGAGTATGAGAGCTCGGGGCAAGCATCTACACTATGGGAACCTCATTTGCCAGTAAAAATATGATAATTGGTTTTTTACCCTTCTATCTGGCAACAAAACTGACACCTTTTTACAAGGAGTCATGTTTGCATAGACCACAATACCTGCAGTCATAATGCAAACAAAAAACATAACTCTGATAATGTGCACTGTCCTTGAAGTTGATTGGTTCACACCCGAGACAGCTTTCCTTAGAGCCTAGTCTCACATGGGTTGGACCAGATGACGCCAAAAGGCGCACAACTCAAAGACAATGCACCATCAGAGTATGAGAGCACGGGGCAAGCATCTACACTATGGGAACCTCATTTGCCAGTAAAAATATGATAATTGGTTTTTTACCCTTCTATCTGGCAACAAAACTGACACCTTTTTACAAGGAGTCATGTTTGCATAGACCACAATACCTGCAGTCATAATGCAAACAAAAAACATAACTCTGATAATGTGCACTGTCCTTGAAGTTGATTGGTCCACACCCGAGACAGCTTTCCTTAGAGCCTAGTCTCACATGGGTTGGACCAGATGACGCCAAAAGGCGCACAACTCAAAGACAATGCACCATCAGAGTATGAGAGCTCGGGGCAAGCATCTACACTATGGGAACCTCATTTGCCAGTAAAAATATGATAATTGGTTTTTTACCCTTCTATCTGGCAACAAAACTGACACCTTTTTACAAGGAGTCATGTTTGCATAGACCACAATACCTGCAGTCATAATGCAAACAAAAAACATAACTCTGATAATGTGCACTGTCCTTGAAGTTGATTGGTCCTTCAAGGACAGTGCACATTATCAGAGTTATGTTTTTTGTTTGCATTATGACTGCAGGTATTGTGGTCTATGCAAACATGACTCCTTGTAAAAAGGTGTCAGTTTTGTTGCCAGATAGAAGGGTAAAAAACCAATTATCATATTTTTACTGGCAAATGAGGTTCCCATAGTGTAGATGCTTGCCCCGAGCTCTCATACTCTGATGGTGCATTGTCTTTGAGTTGTGCGCCTTTTGGCGTCATCTGGTCCAACCCATGTGAGACTAGGCTCTAAGGAAAGCTGTCTCGGGTGTGGACCAATCAACTTCAAGGACAGTGCACATTATCAGAGTTATGTTTTTTGTTTGCATTATGACTGCAGGTATTGTGGTCTATGCAAACATGACTCCTTGTAAAAAGGTGTCAGTTTTGTTGCCAGATAGAAGGGTAAAAAACCAATTATCATATTTTTACTGGCAAATGAGGTTCCCATAGTATCGGGAGCTCTTAGGGGCCGTCCATAAATGACGTCACGCACCTGGGGGGCGGGGGGGAGTCAGACATTTGCGACGATGTGTGACGAGGGGGGGGGGGGGGTTGAGAAATGTGACGTCACATCAAAATGCGCAACTTTAAATAAATATAGACAACACGTTCTACTTAATTAAATAGACTTTTAATAAATGTTTCTCCTACACCATCAGAGTGCAGCGCCACATTAAATACGCACTACAATGACAATAGTTTAAAGCGATTTGAAGCATTTTTTTTGGGGGGGGGAGGGGGCAGAGCTTTGTGACGTCATATTTGACGGGGAGGTCTGACTTTTTGTGACGCCGTGTGACAAGGGGGGGGGGGGGTCAAAAATCGTCCAAAATCGCGTGACGTCATTTATGGACGCCCCCTTAAAGAGCCCCTCTGGCGAGCATTTGATCTGCCGCTCGTCTATAAGTACGCACGTCGAACTCCGTTCACAACACCCGTACAGCCAACCGTGCCAATCGGCGGAGAGCACGCGCGCTTTAAGCCCAGCAGCCACACGCGACGAAACGGCTTCAACCGTGGACCCGCTGCTTGGAGCAAAGGTGCGGGGCGATTGTAAAGAGTCGCCAAGTTTGTTTCAACTGCTGCGCCGGCAGTGCGCGAAACGGCGGCCTCCCGAATCGGCAATTCCGGCGCTGGGTTGGAGGGGGGGGGGTTGTCGACAAATGCGCCGACCCACAGAAGTCCCGCCCCCCCCCACCCGGAGTTGTTCTGCCGTGAGCGGAGCCTCGCGCGGCGTCTTAGAGCCCCGGGCGCGTTGCCGTTTGCCGTTCGGAGGGCGCGCGCCACCGCAATGAGCACGGACGGCCGCACAGCTTTTGGAAATAAAGTTAAACAAAATAAAGATCAGCGGTCGTGATTCACAACTTGACAATATTTACTGGTAACCACCAGAATTGGCGGTCGGCGGACTTTTCCACTGGTAAAAAGCAGCCTCGCCGCCAGTAAACACGCAATAAGTTGTGAATCGGGACCAGGAATGACCTGATAAATTACGTAGAAGTGCGGTACATGGCAACTCCTGTTGGCCGCTGTGCAGTTAACAAAAAAAAACAATAGCTGTGGGTTTTTTTTAACGAACGAAACATTTCTGGGTAAACTGCATTCGACTCAAGAATGATGACAGGAGTTGTCAAGCGAATATGCGGGTTTGTTCAGCATAATCTCCTAAAAGCTGCCAATGATGGCATGTGGAGGCACGCGTAGAGCCGTGCAGATTGTGTCGCTAGGTGAAGGTTAATCTGCGGCGTGGAGGGCGCTGAGCATCACCATGTCGGGACACATTGGGACGGCTTTATCACCTGAAGGAAACTCGGTTTGGACATTTCTGAAAAAAAAAACAATAAAAATGACAAAATATCAAAAATATTTCTCATCACCATCATGTATTATTCATATTCTGCCTCCCTTGCAGTGTATCTCGAGGTGTAAGAACCAATGGCCATTTGAGATAATAAACTCAGCAAGCAAGTTAGTTAAGTCAGACTCACTAAAATACAACATTCAAAATAATCTAGCACAGACAATATAAAGAATACATAAAAATACAAGTCAAATGCTAAAATGTGCTTCAGTTTATACCTTCTTATTCCAAACGCCATCTGAAAATGATACATATTCGTAATAATTTGATCATTTTGTGGGTACATTCACGTGCATTGAGTGGTGGACGTTTTTAAATTAAGTGTGCACCGCACAGAGACGCCTCGGCAGTTTTCAACGTCGCCTTGATGTCAAGGATTGTTTGAGATGTCCAACGTATTTATTTATAATTGTTTTTTTTCTTTAAAGCACTTTTCCACAGTGCTCCTAATGACTGCGTGGCAGATAAAATCCAGGTACACAACCAGTTGTTGATTTCTTCACATTCCCAGAGCTCCTTCAGAGCCCGAGGGACACAACAAAAGCTGGTGCTCAGTCAAGTCTCCTCTTTGAAGCTCCTCTGTTCCTCTCCGAGTTTTGGAAAGTATTCCTTTGGGTCAGATTTGGAAAGAGAAGCCACATTTTTCTAACCCCTCCGTGGCGTCGGCAAAAAGATTGGACAAAGAAATGGTGGCTTCCCAAGCTGTAAACCATTCTTTTGTATCAATGTGTGCCTGGATTTTTATAATTTATAACATTACTAGGAAATGTTTTTGTGACAGCATCAATATATTACTGAGTCGAACGTTCCTTCTAGCCTCACACCTACCTGCACGTGTGTCCGTGTGTGGATACGTGTGTGTGTGTTTGCGCGAGTTTGATTTCCGTTCACAGCCAACACTGGTGACGTATATCTGAACCAAACCTGGGTATCTCCTAGATCAACTCAGCCTCAGATGAATACCTGGTGCGGTGTGTACACATCGCCACTCACTTTCACTGCATCGCGCGCTTCCAGATGCGCTTCGGCAGCCGTCTAGAACGCTCTTCTTTCCGATATTGGGAAGCCACTGCATTTAAAAAAATCAAAATTGAAAACAAATTTCTTTGGAACTGCTTTTTGTGTTTAGTTTGTTGTCCTTTCCCCGTAGCTCTGATTAGCTCGGTTGGTTACGTACGGTGCGAAAGAAGTTCAACGTACATACAACATGTACTCGGGAGACAAAGGTGGCTGGGCGTGGTGCGAATCACCCACCCCGTCTTGTGCTGATGATCCTGTCTTCAGATGTGCTCGCTAACCCCAAATGTCTCTTGAAGGCTATATGGGGGATCTTTGTCTTTGTATATGTGCGCACCCGTACATTGCCCTGTTACTTGTAATTTGTATTATCTGCCGGAGCTGTTGGCTCCACGCAAAGTCCTCTTATAAGCCATCCTATTCTTCCAATTAAAGGTAAAATGTCAGCAAAATGTTTTGGTGGATAGAGTAAAATAGGGGATAACCCTGCAGATAATAAGATCTGCGAGAGAAACTACAACTCCTTTTAAGTGTTGTCGAATATTGTAATAGGAAGTTTCAGTCAACAGGATAACTCTTATCCGTGCTCATGTGTGGGGCGGACTTCACGGATTCTATTATCCGTATTTTGACTCCACTTATCCGTAATAATTTTCTTTTTTTAACCAGATAATAGGATGCATTTGTAGATGAACTGATCCATGATTTTTTTTGCGGATAATAGAAGCAATGATTGCCAGGAAAGGAGGGGACTAGTCAAGACCGTTGGATAAACACGGATAAGAGGATGAATTTGCCGTTCAACTCCACTTGTTCATGAACAAGCGTAGGGGCTAATGGGAATCTATTCCACAGTGCAACGCAGATAATCACGGCAGTACTAATAGGGGCGCAGGTAAAGGGAGTGTACAATGGAACCTACATTTACCGTGGTGGCGAGATGCTAATTCTCTCGCTTGGTATGCAGGAGGTCGTGGGTTCGATCCTGACCCTGACGCCTGCTGTATATTTGAAGTTTGTATGTTTTCCCCGTGGTTGTTTGTATTTTTCTCCGGGTCCTCCGGGTTTTCCACCCACATTAAGAATCAACGTCACGTGTTTAGAGTATTGAGCTGCTGTAAATGTCCACGTGATAAGCCACTTTGTTGAGCTATCATTTGAGGCCAGGTCGCTTCTGAAAAAGAGCTGCATAGCTCATTGGGCCTCACCTGGTAAAATATAAAAAAATATTTTAATAGTTTAGTTTGTCCTGCGATTAACAGAGGATGTGGGTAATAGGACCATAGCTAAGTGGAGTTCTAGTACTGTGTATCACTCACACACCTACTTACAACCGCCATCCAATTTATTGCCATGAGTCAGGGTTGAGATTCTATGAAAAAAATATATACAACAAATTAATTTAGTGTAATTTCATGAATCTGCTTTGTCGTCTTTATAATTTATGCAGTCTCATTTGTGGGTTTGTTTACCCAATTAGCATCTACATCGCATTGTTCGTAATCTATTCTCGCACGTACTTCATGGGGCGTATTGTGAGCGAAAAAAATCAATTTTAATCCATGCACCGTCACATGCCGATGTAGCAACGCATCGACTGTACTTTTACAAGTATACAGTTGTTTGTTATCATACTAATGTGTTGCTTGGGAAGGACATTGCATGTCATTGGCGTGGCACAGAAGTCCCTCTGTACACGGATTGCTGTTATCAGCAGGTGCAGCGATGAGCGCATTGCGTTGTGAAGCCAACGCCCTTCGTTTAATCCCGGCCACGGCGAACATCACGGAATGAGTGGTATCTCAACTGGTCTTGGGTGGGCCCCACAATCTCCGTCAGTCCGCACTATGGTCAAGCAACATGGCATGGGGATGCCTTAATACAACCGTCGATTGACAAAAGGGTTGTACGTCTTTATTATGTATGTAGGAGATGAGTGTGTACGTGAGGCAATTTTTGTAACATTCAATCCATCATACTTAGCGGGTTTCTTTCCTGATTAATGTTGCCCGGTATCATTTGTCCAAGCGAAGCGACCTTGCCCTTGTTTTGACTTCTGTGAGTCTTGGCAGCAAGGTGTGGCCTTACACGGTGATAAAACAAACTTCTGTTTTGTCCACCATTTTTTTTTACGACAATACTTCACTGCAGCAGCGCAGCATATTTTAGTAGAGTCTGCATGATTGTTTCACGCACCTCTATAAATGAACCTTATGGCGAGACCCCGGGGTCCCATAAGCCGCCGGCTCTCGCATAAACTGTGTTGCGACGTCATTTCATGTCTGTTGATACGGCAAATCTATTCCTCTCGACGGGCTCTACACGATGCGCTAATCACAGTTTTGTTTATGACTACGGCAATTTTGGCAACAACGGATGCTTGGTGAAGAACGAGAGGATTGATTTCTAGTGGGTCGCGGCGGTTCATGTGCGCGGTGGGACGGAGTCGCCAAAATATAAGTAAATTAATTAATTACGGGACCCCGGGGTCCCGCCATAAGGTTAAAATCATCATCATGAGCAGTAATCTATCCACCGCTGGATGAAGACCTCCCCATGCCATCATAATCGTGCAGCTCCTGCAATGCCACAATCCATCTCCTGCACATGAGCTGATCTTTGTAGTTCCATCTCCACGGTGGTCGTCCTCCCGGGAACATTTAGAAAACATTTTTTCATGCCATTTCATCACCAGTCTCATCCGCCGGCCATCACCGCATTCAAGCGAAGCTTGCTGCCCAAGTTCACTTAACCCTTTCCCGTTCTGACACGTCTGCATGTTGCAGGGTGTGGGGTCCCGTTCACCGCTGAATTTCGGAACGTGCAAGCGGTTAGCGTTAGTTTTATATAGAGAAGCGAACCGCCATTGTTTTTTAAGACATTTTACTCACCGCAGAAAACTGTAGCGACACGACCGCACTCTATGATAGCTGGCACCAAACTGTGCCACACGCCCTCCCGCATGACGTACGTACACGTACGTACGTACGTCATGCATACTTTAATCGGAATGGGAAAGGATTTAAGTACTTAACAGCAGTAAATATGTATCTAAATTGTGTTGGTTCTGTGATTTAACGTTGGTCAACTCGATGCCAAATGGTGCACCATATGTTTGTATCTCAAAACTTGTGTTATAATTTCTTGCAACGCCATTGGACTAGTGAAGCCATCCTGATGGAGCGCTTCCAGATACTTAGCAGCAAGACGCATTTAAACAAGTGGGACTAAATAGTCTGGCGCCAGGACCCCACACACTCTGCAGTCGCACTGCATATAATGAAATAGATGTTTGTTTTACGTACATATTGTAACGCATATCCTGCACTGCGCCATGTGCACGCCAAATCCATTCCAGCTTCCTCTCCACATTATTTCATCGCTTGCGGAATAATGGAAACATTACGATTCACTCAACCAAGGCTGATATATTAGCCGCCATCTGCTACCGAACAAGGGGCAATTTCCAGGGAACAACAGAAATGTCCACCGCATTACATGGGCTGCTCTGTCATTGCTCAGGCCCGGCCTGGCCTGTCTGCGCCCACCAGACCAATTAAAAGGGAGCCTGGATGAAATACAGTTTCGCTTCCAGCGCGGTTCATTATATCCTATATGCCAATCATGTTCCTTGTACATGCGCTTGCTTTTCCTCACCGTGCAACCTGAAGTAGTTTATTTTGACCAGTTTTAGATGAAATCACTCTCAATTGTTGAGGTTGTGTTGTTCTTGGCGCCAGGACCTTCTTTACACAGAGGCTTGGCCATGCAGCCCGAGCGCTGAGCTCTTTCTTGGCGGAACCCAAGCAGCGTGGAGCCACGAATGGCGTTCGCTAAAATACAATATAATTACGCCATTATACAATAAACATATCATGTATGTTTGTGCGTGGCATGAAAATACTTTCCGTTGTCATCGTTAACAGTCGACGACTTGTAACTTCAGAGGAAGCAACGGGCTGCCATTGTCAGCGGTGGTGACTCTTCGAAGCGGTGGCGTATTGTCCTTTGCTCACGCACTGCTGTGGATGTGGCATCTGAATGTACATTTTCTAGAGCACATACTTGTGCTCGAATATGTTTTAAAACTTCACAGTTTTACTCTACCCCCCACCCCTTCTCCCCCAGCCCAAATTACTCCACTCTTCACCAATGTTCCTTTGGACCTTTATTCACTTCACACATCTATTCTAGTTCAACTGTCAAATCAAATCTATTCGACAGGAAGAGAGTTTAGAAGCTTCCATTTAAAGCATTAGCATGGCGGGAATTTATTTTAACGTGGGTTTTTTGTTAAATATATATACAACCTATGTCAAACGTTACGAGGGGGCACTATCTCACCACCACCACCACGAGTCCCCGCTTCTTTCTGCTTACAATGAAGTCCGGCTCGACTCTGCACGACGCAAATTACTCAAGTCGAGGGCACTGGCGGCTGACAGGCCGACTCACAGATGGGCAACTTAAGTTTCTTATAATGGAGATAATATGCGGCTTGATTTATACGAAAGTGCTGGTTGCTGAGTGCAAACAGACGCGGCAGATCCCCACCTGCAGACATTAAAGCTTTCTCCCAACATATTTCCACCGCTTAGCTGTGGCGCGCATAGCCCTTGCAGACTGTATCAGGGGGGGGGGGCAGCATGGTAGCCAAATTGCGTTTGAGAAGACGAAAATAAATACTTCGTTGGGTTTGATGCAGGCACCTCCTGCCTCTGCTTGTACTCAAGCTGGGGAAGTTTTTTTTGTTTGTTTAATACGAATATAAAAGCCACGTCTGAAACTATTCTCGAATTAACATGTGTAATATATGTTGTTCACTAGCAATTTGGTCGAACGTATTACAGAGCCGAGTTCCTGGTCCGTCCGCTGTGTGCCAAGGGCTTGTTCCGTGGTGCGCTGCGGGACGTCATCCTAGAATGGAAGGCGCAGTATAAATCGAGCAGTAAAAGGCGCACACGCGCGCGCGGAGTAACATGTTGTCGCGCGTAAAACGTAAGAGGCACCTCTTGGAATGCTTCTACAAATCCTCGGGGGAGCAGGAGGGGTCTCTGTGTGTGTGTAGCCCCAGGGCCGATCTCGACACGCTTGTTTTTACGTTCTCCCCCTTTATGGGCCAATTAATTGGGGCCCCTTGTAATTGTATTGAAGAGAGCTGTCTTTGATCGCTTTTCTTTGTTTTCTTCCGAGGGTGCTGCGCCGTAAACGGGGAAAATTAAAATTGCGCTGGCACCCCACCACCGCACCGGCAAACGCGACACCGTGGTGGTGCAAGTCTCTCCCCCCCCCCCCCCCTCAACACATCAGCGGTCGGCTTCCGCAACGGGGGGAGAAAAAAAAAAGCCCCCTCCTTCCCCCCAACAAATCTTTAATCTTATCTTAACGGGAATTTATATAGATTGAGATGAGGCAATGGACAAATCTGCGAAGCGTGAATTCGGTGAAAGCGAAATTGATGACAGTAAATGATTGTGGATTGAATTAATGAATGAATGGGGAATGAGTGATAGCCATGTGAAGAGAATATGAAGACGGAATAGTAACGGTGGTGGTTATAAGGGGGAGATTAAGGGGTCGTGGGGTGATTGCGAGGAAAACTAGTGAGCGAATGTGACCGCTTAACGTGGAGGGGAAGTTTGTCCCAGTGAAGGGGGGCGAGAAGAGAGAGAGACAGCGTAGATTGAGCACAAGGAGAAGGAGGAAATGGATGCGATATTTCCGTAGGAGAATCCGATAGGCTCACGAAATTCCACGTGGTCGCACGATAAAAAAAAGGGCATGCGGTGCCCTGACCACGTGTCTCTCCGCATACATCCCCACGGTGCACTCCTAAGTGAAACAAACCGTGGCATTAATAGGCCCATTTAAAAGTTAACTGGGCCTTCTAGGGTTGTCTTTGTAGGTTGCCCACGGAATAACACAGGGGAGTACGCATGGCCCCCTGATGTGAGGACGGGCTCGGATTTCACGGCTTGTTATTCTAACTAAGGCTCTTGCGGCTCTGGACGATGGCAGGAGGATGGGAGGAGGCGAGAGGAAGAGAGGTTGCATGAGTGACCCCTTTAAAAAGAAAAAAAGAAGGTCACGTGCAAACAAACTGTTGTTCCGTGGACTCCTTCGAGGTGGCAATGGATAGGACGCACGTCCGCCGGAGAGCGTATCAGCCGCATGCACGCGTTGAGTTATCTTTCGGCGATGCACGCGCCTCTGTTCACGTGTTCACACGGGCAAACACATCGCACGCAATGTATAACGTGTTCCGAATTAAACCATACTTTCCGAAATAGTTAGAACATTCTGGAAATCCGACTTGCTGCGATGCATAAACAATATTTTTTTTCCTTAAAAGTAATAATAGGAATAATTTACTTCGGCAGTGAGACATATAACATAACACTGCAGCTCACACAGGCTGCAGTTCTCCCAAAAATTGGATGTGTGCCTGCTATAAAAACAACTTAAAAAGGCACTTGAGATTTGAAAAGGTCAGCAGCCTTCATATTAAAAAAGGAGAAATATTGTGGAATTTAATGTGACAATGTGGTTGAAAAACATCTTATAAGTCAATGCTTCAGCCTATCCTCATTCAACTCCCTTGTCAATTGTCGACACTTTTCTTGATGCCAAAGGCATGCTTAAACTCCAGCAACCAGTCCTTCACTTGTTTTTATACAACCAAGGGGAAAAAAGTATTTGAAAATGTGGGCCTTGTTTTGCACACAAATGCATTGGTAAGTGGCTCAGTTGTCTTTCTGGACAAGCTTGCCTTGTAAACAGTGCGGATTTATTCTAGAAGCAAAAGTAGCTACATATGTTATGGGCCCCGCACTTTCAAGGGCCCCGCGCAAAATGCTTTAAAGCTATCAATTCCGGTTAAGTGATTCTGCACTTGCTTTATTACTATAGTACTATACCGCCTTCGACTTTTATGAACGACTGGGTGCTTAAGGTTAGCGATGTGTCTATTATCTGGCTATATAGCAAATGCAAAAATACAATTACTTTACTATGCAAGTAAAAAATGTGTGTTTTAATATTTACGTGTTTTTATATTTTATTTAGGGCCCCTTTATCACGTATGCTACAGGCCCCGCACTAGCTTATTCCGGCCCTGCTTGTAAATGTTGTGGCTTTGCTCTCCAACACACCGGTGTGCTGTACTAGCAACGAATTGGCATGTTCTGTTTACGTGACAAACCTTACTAATTGGCTGTATCGGGTGTTGGCGGGTTTAACGACACTTTTATATATTTACGCGATCAAACCCCAAAAAAACCTGCATTATGGATGGCCTTGGCACTGTTGCGTTGAGTGCGCAACACATTTCTCTAAATGTCCATTGAGCTGCTGCAAGGAACCCGAGTGAACATTTTGTGTCGGCACTGATGCTGACCGCCGTGTTCGAGGATAATGTGGCGGCGGTTGTGGATGTTCATTCTTAGCTCCGTGGCTGGATCGTTGTGTACATGCAGCTTTGGCACAGGGCCCAGAAAACATCACACGAAGTTGAAGAGCGGGCAATAGGCAGCCACCTGCGTCATCGCCCATAGCAGCATCTATACGTGGCTGAAGAATGAAGGCGAATCATGAACTTCCAAGGGAGGAGAGAAGTGCTTTACACCCTGTAATGTCACTTATTGAAGAAGGGTGACCCATTTAAATTAGAATGGTGATCAAAAAGTTTCACTTCCAATGAACAGATGTCTTCTTATTCTTCTAAGCTAGAAATCCTATTAATGCTGGGGGTTGGCTTCTTGGATTAAATGTCTCTGTGTTCGTCTATGTTGCGTGCCCTATCGTATCACGTCCACAATCTAGGTATGCAAATATACGCATCCTCATCTCATCCATTCAGTCAACGTAAAAAAGTAAAAACTATTTTGTTGGCAATGGAAATTATTAAAAAACATATATATACTTTAAACATTAAAAAAAACTCTTACTGCCAAGAATTGGTCATGGAAGGATTGCTCATAAGTTAATTCAATAATAATAATCCTTTATTTACCCATTGAAGCCTCTGAACAAAGCCCCAGGAGGTCCCCGCTTGGGCTGTTGACCATTTTATATTTTTACAAATCACAATTCTCTAATATCTCCTGATTACGCTCCCCAGACATGTTTTAATAAGTATATGCATATACAAACTAGAAATTTACATTTCTGCTAACTGGCCCCTAGTGTAATTGTGCTTAAGAAAACACAGCACCTATGACATGCCTTTGAGATGACCAATCAGTCAGAATTCATTTTTTTTCATTCTACTCACTGAAATATCATTTTGCAATTTTAATATGTTTCTGGCATAAACCATGGGGTACTGACGCAGAAACAATTTTATGGTGCTTAGGACAGTACACACTTACACAAATATGCATTATTCATTTCTAGTATGTATTAAACGTACCCCATTACGGGAAGCAGACCTATTTATGGTATCGAATAACAATAAACATCTCATCCCGTCTCACGTGCACACCATTAGCCCCGAGGACTCTTGGTAGCTGTCTTGCGTTTGCGTGGCGAAGTCGTCAGAACAATCCAACAAGATATTTCTCGTGAAGCTTGCACAAAACGCTTGAAAGGTCGCGATCGAAACGGCTTCCAAATTTGGCTTTTATTCCATAAAATTCAACAGATGTTTAAATGACAAAGTCACTTTTTGTCGACAAAAATCCCAGAAGACCTTCAGAACTGACTTTTTCTGCTTTATTCCGCGCCCCCCCCCCACCCACCCACCCCAACTCCACCTTCTCCCTCCGTGTGAGTAGCCTGTGGCAGCCCACCGGCCTAAGTAATGCGAGTAATTTTGTTGAGTGAAAAACAGTGGTGACACTGATTAAAATCCCTCAGGCACAGCAGGCCTGGTTTTAATCGCAGCCTCAAAAAATAGGCAACAGTCTTCCAATTTATACAAGACATGGGCGTACAGTGTGCTGCGTGGTACCGGAGCAGCACATTGCTTTTCCACATTAATTTAGTTTCAATGCTCTAACATATAAGGCTGTGTGCGGTCTCCACAGGATGCTGCTGTGGTGTAATGGTTGACCCGCGGTGGCGAGATGTTAACTACCTCGCCTGGTATGCAGGAGGTGGCGGGTTCGATCTCGACTCTGACGATGCCTGTATGTTTGGAGTTTGCGTGTCTCCCTCCATGTGATCGCGTCGATTTTTCTCCGGGTCCTCCCGTTTTCCCCTCCGCATTTAGAAGCACGCGTTTAGAGTTATTTACCTGCTATACATTTCCACGTGATGCGCCACTTTGTGGAGCTATCATTTGTTGCCAGGTCGCTTTTGAAAAAAAGCAGTGGGCCTTACCTGGTAAAATAAAACAAAATGTTTACATTTAGTTTAGGAATGGTGAGCACTTGCAATCCAGAGGTTGCCGGTTCGATTTCCCGGTGGGGCAGTTGATACAATGGACAAGTTTGGTCCAGTGGTGGATTCTCCTAGTAGCTACTACACATGTAGTAGCTACGGGCCCCGCACTTTCAAGGGCCCCGCGCTAAATGCTTTAAAGCTATCAATTCCGGTTTAGTGATTATACACTTGCTCTATTACTATAGTACTAAACCGCCTTCGATTTTTATGAACGACTGGGTGCTTAAGGTTAGCGATTTGTCGTATTATCTGGCTGTATAGCAAATGAACAAAATACAATTACTTTACTATGCAAGTAAAAAATTAGTGGTTTAATATTCACGTGTTTTTTTATTTACGGCCCCTTTATAACGTATGCTACAGACCCAGCACGAGCTTCATCCGGCAATAGTTTGGTCACCCCTCCCGCCTCTGTCCATTCAGCAGTGCACATGGGTTCATCGCAGTTAGCCGGCATGCAGGTCGTGTGCGGTGGGGTAAAGTGTGGGCACTCCAACCTCCTTTTGCCAGCGGTGGCATGAAGCAAGCAATACGAGGCCGCACCTTTGCCTTTAAAAAAATAAACATTTTACTATCGGGTTCATGATCTATTCACCATTTGTAGCCGTTGATTTTGTTGCAAAGCGTCTTGTTTATTGACTAGCTGTTGAATAGATTCAGTTCGCATTCGGACTCTCTAAAACTATTATTTGCCAACCTCATTGTGCTGGAGCTGTGTTTGGTGGCTTGCTGTATATATGTGCTTCTTTGCCTTTCACCCGTCCCACAATAATCTGTAAATAAATATAGAAGGGGGGATAAAAAAAACACACACGTGAAACTTGCAGAGTACGCGTATATGTTTCCACAAATAGCCCCAGCATTGCACTTGCGACATTAAGTATGTGCATATAATTGCCCAAGGTTTATTAGCTACAATTACGCTGTTGACATTAAAGTGCACAGTGATGTCCACTTAAACATGGTATAATGCTTGCAAATGCACCTAGGGCTCACTTTTAAACATGCGTTCGAAACCATTATCACACTCACAATGTCATTGATGGGGGGGGGAGGGAGTTTCCCAGAAACTTGACCCCCTTCTTTTGAAAATGGCCCTCTGCTATTGACATATACAGACCTTGGGGTAACATTGTAGCTTAGTCATTCCAAGTCTTTTGCCCGCAGAACAATTTCCTCTCGGCAGCTGGATGGCCGTGCTGTTCTGGGACAACGACCTCAAAAAAACGAACGCGTAAAGGCGAGCAACTGCTGCGCGATTGCTGAGGCAATTGCCAGGTTTGATTTATCGTCGGAGGGCGGATTATTATACGTTTATTCGGGGCTAACCCCTTTTAACCCCCCTTCTCACGATTACCCCTTGATCTCGTTCTCACATATTTTCCCGGAAACTACCCGCATTTAAAATACCCACGACTTGATACGCTTTGTGCCCCGCTCATCGTGCCACTCAGTCAGTAGTTTGGCACTTACCGATGTTTATTTCCCTTTGCCGCCTCGGTGAAATGAGGTGAACCGAACGCGTGAGAAAGTTAAGGTGTTCACCCATATTGGGTCATAAGCGTGCTGTACAATAAACCCAGAAAAATGACCCATAATACAGCTTTTTTTGGTTAGCTCGCGTAAATATATACATGTGTCGTTAAACCCGCAAGCACCCGACACAGCCAACTTAGTGACACAGCCAACTAGTGAGGGTTGTCACGTGAACAGAACGTGCCAATTCATTACTCGGACAGCACTAGTGTGTTGTGTATAGTGTAGTGTATAGTAGTGTAGTGTATAGTGTAGTTTATAGTGTAGTGTATAGTGTAGTGTACTAGTACAGAACGCCGGTGTGCTGGAGAGCCAAGCCACAACATTTACAATCTGAGTACGACGTTTCGCCAGTAATTGCAACTAGCTTCATCAGGCGACAGCCAGGGAACTGAGTTTGATTCCCAACAACAGTACACTGTCTTGGGCCCCCCCCCCCCCCTCTTCACCAACCAACACTGATCAGCATGGTGAAGTGTAGTTAAACGACCTGCATGACCGACAGTGGAGGCCTTCATCCAGCAGTGGATTGACAAAGGATTGAACTTTTTTGTGTATAGACACTCTTTAATTGACTGAAATATATTTTTATAGAGAGGACTGCAGAGCTTGGGAAATTGCTGATGCTGGCTCACCACCTGGCTGCCTTTCAGCTTCTCCGTGGTTCCTCGGTGATTGTGAGATGCAATAATCTTCATGAACGACATTTGCTTCAAATTTCACCAACAAGGCAGTGTTCATGGATGATTTGGCCAATGACCAAAAAACGCCGATGCACCTGATCTGGTCATATCTCGAAACGCTTAGTAGATTTGAGTCTCGTTAGCACTCCGAATGGAGGCTGCTTTGGGTGTACCCGATTTGGCAGTCTTTAGGGCTGCAGGGTGGCTAAGAAATGAACACAACTGAGCCGAGACTTTACGTGATATGCCCTGCAATGTGCGGGGTTTCTCCAGGCACTCTGGGTTCATCCACCTCGCCACTCCTCACTAGAATTGGTCAAACAACCGAATGCAGGATTGTCCTGAAAAAGAGTCTTGAGACTCAGTGAGGATTTTCTGGATAAATAAAGGACATTATAATAGGAGTTACCACTGCGTTTATATAATGGTTGGAGAAGGTGGTAGGGCAAGGGCCGCATAACTTATTATTAATATGGTAAGGTGAGGCTTGAGACTAAGAATAGACTGCATAGCAAAGGCTGAGCCACCACTAAACATGGTAAAACAGTAATGGTTGTCTGTCAAATAAGATTGGCAAATAAGTGTAGTTAAATCTTTTTTGCATGGTTAATCACATCTTTCCAATGATTACTCAGTTTGTAACCGTCATCACGGTTGAAATGATGTCTGTGTTCGTATATTTGTATGGCTTCGTGTACAAACCTTTGATGGTAGCCAGGAGGTTTGCAGAGAACCTTGGTCTCGGAAAATACAATTTCATGAGAGCCCACCGAGTTGTAGCAATGATCGGCAACGGCCGAAGAATCAGTTCTGCCGTGTTTCAGATCTGACTTGTGCTCGCGGACACGATCAGAAACATGACGTTTCGTTTCTCCAATGTAGCAATCACCACAAATGCAACTCAATTTGTAGACTCCAGGATATTGTAAGTCAGGAACGACATCCTTCACAGATGGAATCAAATCACGGATTTTATGCACTGTACTAAATCGGACTTGGATCTTATGTTTGTTTAGAATTTTGGAGATCTTTTTGGTCACGCCTGCTATGTATGGCAACGTGATAGTTTTTGTCGGAGTTTCATGTGGCTGTTTCTGTATGGTGGGAGAGACAGCTTGGCGGATAGTGCGGTCAGAGTATCCTTTCATCCTGAGGGCCCGATGTACATGTCTTAATTCACCGGCCAGGTGGTGTTGGTCAACAATGCCATGAGCTCTGTGGTATAGCGTTTTGATGAGAGAATTCTCAGCCTTTGTTATGCAGTCTATTCTTAGTCTCAAGCCTCACCTTACCATATTAATAATAAGTATGCGGCCCTTGCCCCACCACCTTCTCCAACCATTATATAAACGCAGTGGTAACTCCTGAAATCTCTCATTTACTTGATACAGCTGTCGTGGCTGTGACGGTACCACCTGAAGACGGAAGCTTGTGTTGCCTCCGAAACGTCGTGATTTTTATTTTTATTTTATTTTACTTTTTAATGTTTTTACCTACGTGACTTTACCGAAAAAACCTAAGAATATGAATCATTGCAGTCACGAAAGCTTCAAATCTAGAATTAAAGACATTATAATAGCTCATCCTGGCCAATGTCGTGCCCTTTTGTCAATCTGCTACTAGGAGGAATGCCTTCCCACAACAAGTGTTTTTGTGGGCGTCGTTTGACCATTGTAGTCAGTGCAGGTTGGCGTAAGCAGACAGGGGACATAGAGGTACAGTACAGCATCTTGGCACATTGCCCTCTGCTGTCCACAGGGTAACCCCCCCGCGGTCTATGACGGTCTGCGGTGCGCATCGCGACCACCCATCTAGCCACTATCGAGGATAAACCCTGCTTCGCTTCCGAGATTTGAATAGATCGGGCGAATTCCTGGTGATTTTGTCCCAAGGATTCTGAAAATGGGTGTGCGGTTTTCTCTGACATGGATGCAATTCCTTTGCGCTCTCCAAGCTGGTTACGGCCAGTTCCAGTGAGTGGGTGTGCAACTCTCGGTATAACATTTCTGAATCGCTACAGCGAACATATTCAAGTGATTAACTGGGAATTGCTTTATTTGTATTGGAAATTTAATTTTAAAACATTTTGGGCAACGCGAGTGGAAATCATATCTGCCATAGCGTGCCAAAAAACGCAAGGAGCAATCGTTGACAACGCAGCGTGTTCGAACGTGTTCACATATTTATTCATTTCCTCTCGCAGTGCTGTTTTAATCTGTAATAGATTAATGGTCGTGTACGAGGAGCAATCGAGCAGGCATCGAATGCACGCACACTTGCGCAGATGGTTTTAAAACATTTCTTTTTTCAGTTTAGTAACCCCTAGCATTGAGGATCTGATTCTCTTTTATTTGGTGCACACTTGGGATTGCACTGCAAACAGGAAGAGGATCACATGCATTAGAGATTGTATGCCACTGAAAGGTGTCGTATTCGTTGTTCAGCGGAGTGTGCGTATGTATTTGTGTATCTTAACTTCTTTCTCACCGTACGTAGCTAACCGTGTACGAATCGGAAGTGCGGGAGCGAGTGAGCCTTCGCAGGTCACGTCGCAAAATCACGCCATGGCTGGTGGCCGAGATTACCGTCGGAGTGGGGAGCCGAAGGAGAGATCACAGCCGAGGGGAAGTATACGTGCAATCATACACAGCATGTGCATTTCTGCCAACAGCTTATATGATGACAATGGCAAAATGCGAAATGCACCATGGACGCCAATTCGTACATATTAGAGAGGATTAAAAAGTGGTGCAAACTTTTTTTTGTACCGCTCCATCTCGGCGCTGTATTTAGATCTCACATCATCTTGCCACCATCGTTGGCTTAAAGTTCATTTTCCCATGAAACGTACGAGTTAAATGCAGAGCCATTGAACAACCGCAACACGGGTTGACACAATACCCAATTATGGGTATTAGAAGGGCTGTCAGGGCATTGTAAGTACCCACGCTTTGATCATTTGGAAGATTTACAAAGCGTGATGAATTCAGACTTCATGCTCTTATGCTCCAAATCAAATCCATTATTACGTGGTTACCCGGAGAAGAAATTTTGCACGAGGGTTAGTGCAGAAGGCTCAAAAGTGTTCTGTGTTCCAAGACGAACTCAGAGGCAGATCTAAAAACTTCCCAGGCATGGGAGGGCGGGGCGGTTGTAAAATGTGAAGGTATTTAAATAATATCGTACAAAGGAAAACGCTCCGTGTATTTTCTATGATAAATATCAATAAAATACAAATGTTGTGGATCCACCACTGCACTGGCCAGGCCTTGCCCACTACGGCGTTAGTCCCCAAATGCATTACACATCTTGAGTGCAGGTGAAATGAATACGAGAACGGAATTTTTAACTGAGAAGCTTGCGAGTACTTGTTAGTCTACGATAATGTCTTGAACAAAGTTTTTGAAGTCAAGTAGAATCAATTTGGTCACACTGTCAACGCTGCTCAACCCGAGATTTAAAAAAAAGCGTTCTGATACTTCATTTCCTTTGTTCGCCTTTGGCGTCCTCTGGTCTAACACTGCTGGGAGACGGCCATGAAGAAGGCTGTGTGCGGTGTCGGTCAATCTGCTTCAAAGGCAATGCATATGTAGTGTCTTCAAAAATTACTCACTCCGACACGTGGTAACGAGTCACCTGCTTACACTGTATTACTTCTGTTCACGTGTCAGTTGTAGGCACTCCTATATCTATCTTTACGGTCACATACACTTGACTTCTCCCGCTCTCACCTATCCTGCACTCAACAACTCCACACTCAGCGACTCCACACTCAGCAACTCCACACTCAGCGACTTGCACACAACAACTCCTCACTCAGTGACTTGCACACAGCAACTTCACACTCAGTGACTCCACACTCAGTAACATGCACACAGCAACTCCGCACTCAGCGGCTCTTAGAACTCTGCATGTACACCTCTGCCCTCACCTACGTTGCCTCATACCCGCTCACCCGTCTGTCCCGGGCGGGGGGTTCAGCCAACACCCGCCCGGCGACGGCGTGAGGGTTGAGGCTTCGTTGACGGCTGGAGCAGCAGTGGCGACATGTCTTCACTCTTCGTTCTCGGGCAACTCCCCTCCGCTCAGCCACACTCCCGCTTGTATCCCCCGTCTCATTCCGAGACCGCACGTGCTTCCCCTTAAGCCGCCGCCTCACCGGCACCTGGTGTCCTCATTATCATCACCTCCCATCTCCCGTCTCCCCGGCGACACCTCCTGCCTCAACGTGCAAACCTGCTCGACCTCGTTTGCACCCGCTTCTCCCCTTAATTACTGGGGGTTTGTCGGTGCAAACCTCATGTTTGCAACGCAAACACCTGTTCGTCCTCAGTTGCACCCGCTCAATTGCGCGCACCGCGTATATCTCTCCTCTCCGCATACATTATCAGAGCATGGTTGTTTGCATGTTTTGCCACAAGTATGCGTGGTAAATGCTGACTTGATGCCTTGCAAAAGGTTTCTATTTGGAGTTTGAACGTCTTAACATGTGTTTTATTGCCAGAAAGGGTACAACCTATTCTTATTTTTCATCACTATTAACACAGTAAAGCCTATGCATTAAAATGCCACAAGAACGTGGTCACAATTAGTAGAAGATGAACACAGTATATTAAATTGGGCAGGACTGACACATGTCACATGTGTAATTGTATTTACATCATATTGTGTGGTGCAGTGTAGACCCTGACTACTTGAGTTAAATTCCTGGCCACGTCTAATGTCAGTGGCAAGCGATGTCAGGTCCTGGCCACTACCCTAGGGTCGCCAACCTGCACTGACCACTGTGGTGAAGTATGGTCAAACGACCCCCATGACCGATATGATGTGGGGGTAAAACGTTCATTCAGCAGTGGATTCACAAGGGGCTCTACATTCTTCTTGTAATTTGAATTGCAATATGGCACATATTGTACTTCAAAAGGTCAAACGTTTGAGATTCCAGAATTGAGCAGTCGGACAAACCAGAGAGTATTGTGGTCGTTTTATAAATAATTTGTTTCATTTAGTTTTCAAAAAGCACAGCTGATGATCAACATGTTGTTTAGGTTGTGGTCATGGGGAGAATGTACACGTGGTTCTTCGGGTACGGCTGCGTCGAAATGAAACGTAAAAATGCACAAAAATGCACGCTTAGAACTTATCTCATGTGTACCGAAAGCAATAATTCTAATTATTGTTTTTTTTTAAATAAAAAATCTAATAATAATAAATCTAATAAAAATCTAAGAGTATGCCCGTATGTGTCAGCGATTATTTTTTTTTAACATATACTGAAAGTGGCCCAATGACCAAAGCACCCGCAATGCACCCCACCTGATCTTGTCAGATCTCAGAAGCTAAGCAGGTTTAAGCTTGGATAGCGCCGGGATTGGTGGCCATCGCGCAACAAACGGGTCTTTGAGGCTACTGCCGTGGTTCAAGGAGCAGTGCAGCTTGCCATCATCAATAACCCACAATTATTAGAGTGGTGAAGTATGGTCAAATAACTCGCGTAGCCCGACGGCGTGGAGAGGGCCTCGTCCATGCAGTTGATTGACAGAAAGGGCCGTGCATTCACGTCTTGAAAAAGTGGTGCTGTTAAATAACGCAGTGTGCGCGGTTGAATACCACATCATTGCGTGAGGCTTAGCAGAGGTTTCGAGACAAGTCTTTTCACAATGGTTGTGGTTAACTCGCCATGATTCTGGTCTCAAGGCGTGAAGTGTCTGAAACCTCACAATGGTTTATGGGCCGCCATACCACGTGCTTCTAATTGCACCACAAATGCGCAGAGTATATTCAATGCGACTTATTGGGTATGTGTAAATCATATATTTTTTAAATATGTATTAATGTATTCATTATAACATAAGTTATGCAAATGTGACTGTTGCCCTTATACAATGAGATGCTACCACGGTGTAATGGTCAGCACACTGGATTTGTAATCCAGAGGTCGCCGGTTCATATTCCTTCTCTCGGAGTGGCGGCTGTAATAATGGGCCAAATGAGCAAACTGGAACTGCAAAAGGTTTTTCTACCATCGAGCACACACATACTATCAATCAAGATTAACGGTTCAAATCAATCGGCCGCCCTCATTAATACTGTGGGTGTATTAACCGTAAAAATACGACGTGCCGTCTGCTTCCGAGTGGATGTTAAAGTTCGCTTAACATTATTAACAAAAGGAGGTCAATTGTCTGCTGGAGTCATGGTCCATTATTTGCCAAGTTTGAGAAATGACCGACAAATTACTCCTTTGGAATATAGCATGAAAAAATTGTAAACTATTTTTTATTTTACCAAGTAAGGTCCACTGATCTGTATAGCTCTTTTCAGAAGTGACCTGGGCGCAAATGATAGCTCAACGAAGTGGCTTATCACGTGGAAATGCACAGCAGCCAAAATACTCGAAACGCGTGTTTTTATATGTGGAGTGAAACCCCGAAGGACCTGGAGAAAAATACATTCAACCACGGAGAGAGAGAACATGCAAACTTAAAATATACAGGGTCAGGATGGAACCCAAGCAACATAGTTAACATCTCACCACCTTGGCACCCTCTACAGCAATCATCGCCCCCAACTGTGAACACTTGGCAGGAACCTCCTGAAAAAAGAGTCATTAGACTCAGTGAGGCTTTCCTGTATAAAGAAATGCAATGAAATACATAAAATAAATACTTTTCTGAAAAGACACAAACATCAATTGCCATTCTGCCTACCCTTTATAGACCATGAAAAGGCATTTAAATAATTGGAAATTGATACGGTAATTTAAGCTCTCACAAACCAAAACCTAAATAAGAAATACACAAAGTAATAAAGACCACTTCAAAAATACGACAGCTCCACTGAGTTTGCATGAAGAAAGTGCCAGAAAAAGAAAGGTAGTAGACGAGGAGGCAACTATTATAACAAACCACGGGACGAGCTCCTGTGTAGGAAATGCCAGAAGAACTTCGACAGAACGCTGCAAAAAGAGGGCTCGAGAGACAGACAGACAGACACGCAAACTAAACTCACGTGCAGTAAGTTCGCTGGACAACAAAAGACAGCTGTCAGAGGAACACGACTGAAAAACACGCCACAATGAGATGGGCCGGGATCGAAATGATCAAATAAAGGGGCGTATGAGAACAGGTGACAGACACTGCATTTGGAAAACTAACCGTAGTAATTCTAGATCTGAAGTTGTCGTGACTGCAAGGGTCCATACTTTGTTTTTTTCGGTAAAATTTTTTTTAATTTAATCACGACGTTTCGGAGGCAACACAAGCTTCCGTCTTCAGGTGGAACAGCAACATTTACTGTTGATACAGTAATTTTGCTAACAGTAAAAAAAATTACTGTCTCAACAGTAAATTGTGTTGCCTCCGAAACGTCGTGATTTAATTTATTTTATTTTTTACCAACGTGACTTAACCGTAGTAAATGAAAAGCAACATACCAATGTACCTAAAGTAGAAAGTTCCTAAGTAGTATATATATATAAAACCTGCTGTTGCATATGGATCAGAAACATGGACGTTAAGGAACTAAATGGAGAGGTGCATGCCTGGAATTACACTGACAGCAAGAAGAGCACATGCATTAGAGAGCGTACACAAATTAAAGACGAAGAATGTATTGTTAATGAAAAGTAAGGAGGGAACATGCCCAAGAGGATGTCTACCACAGAGACGGATTGATTAAATCAGCTCGTATGCCGCAACAAAGATGGACCGTTGCTTCGGGAGACTGAGAGATGACAACGGCTTGGGGAAGCCTTCATCCAGCAACGGATGGATCATGGCTGACGATGACGACGACGAAGAGTTTCCCTGAGCTTGACCAAGTGCTGCTGCATACAAAACACTCTGCCGGGTTCAATACTGAGCGCCGGTCAGCAGAGCCTGTTGAGTCAACAGTGCTTCAGTGCCATTGTTGTGAGCGAGTGCCTTGCTTTGCAGGGTAAAGCAAGGGGGCAGGTCACTTCATGCAAATCGACAAGTTACGACAGGGCAGGAGCTGTATTCGTGAGCACAGGCCCAAGTGACACGTGCCCAGCAACAATCGGCACTCGTGAAGTTGTAATAGATGAGCTGCGTTTCTTGGTTTGGGCAAGGTTATACGAACGTGGGTAGCGAGACGATCGGGGGGATTCTTGAGTGGAGCGGCGCGAGGAATGGAGCATGAAGAGAGAAGTGGTTTTGTGTGTTTTTGACCCGTGCCATGGTGTTGGAGCGTGGTGTGGCTGAGATGAAACAGTGGCACAAAATGGGTCGATGAATCAATGACTGACGTTTATGGGAACGGCAACCATAGAAGATTGATAAGGATATATAACTGTTCAAACTGAGCTATTGATGCTTTGATATTTGCGTTGCCTTTGAGGCCGTCCATAAATGACGTCACGCGATTTTGGACGATTTTTGACCGCCCCCCCCCTCGTCACACGGCGTCACAAAAAGCCAGATTCCCCCTTAAATATGACGTCACAAAGCTCTGCCCCCCCCCAAAACCATATTTCCATTTTGAAAATCAATCGTGCTTCAAATCGCTTTAAACTAGTGTCATTTTAGTGCGTATTTAATATGGCGATGCACTCTGATGTTGTAGGAGAAACATTTATTAAAAAGTCTATTTAATTAAGTAGAACGTGTTGTCCATATTTATTTTAAGTTGCGCATTTTGATGTGACGTCACATTTCTCAACCCCCCCCCCCCCCTCGTCACATATCGTCACAAATGTCTGACCGCCCCCCCCCCTAGGTGCGTGACATCATTTATGAACGGCCCTTTTGTACCATTCGCCTTTGGCGACCTCTGGTCTGACACTGGTGAGACAAGTCCATAAAGAAGGCTGTCTCTGGTGTAGGCCAATCAGTTTCAAAGACAATGCAACTATTATCAGAGCACGTTTGTTTGCATGTTTTGCCACAAGTGCGTGTGGTTAATGCAGACTCGGTGCCTTGCAAAAGGTGTGCCTATGTGGTGTTGGGACATCTTAACCCGTTTTATTGCCGGAAAGGGTGAAGCCTAATCTCCTATTTTCATCATTTTGATCCTGGCAAAGAGGTCCCAGAGACGTGATCAGGAGGTGACTGACCGACAGTGAGAGCGTGACCGGAGTGAGTCAGTGAGTACTGCGTCATACATCAACTTGACCACTTAAGGTTAAATTTTGCTCGTACAATGAGCTAGGAACGAGTTTATTCACCCCAGAAATAAGAACAATATATGGTATTTGATCTAATGTATATGATCCAATACATTGAAACATACAATCGTGCACTTAATACAAAACGAAAAGTGCATACTTACATCGTATAATGTAGTTTGGGCTTACATATTCTAGGGTCAACACAAATGTAGCACATATCTTAGATATATAATAATTAGTGCTGAGATGGGTAATCAATCAAACTGAGAGACTCTATTGTCAAAAAAATAATTGATTTGGATGATAATCTATGAACCAGGAGGTGTTTTAAAGTTGCAGATGCTAGGCATCCGGCCCCCCAAATGTGGGAAAATCATCGCAGCGCGTCCCCACACATAACGTGGCGATGATTGATGACAGCGAGGACATCAACAAAGTCGGTCAGATCCTGCTCTCAAAGTACCTTTTGAGCCTCGTGTGTGGAACTTATTAATGGAGTGTATACAAAATATACGCAAATTGCAGGCTACGTGTTGGTTTTTAATCGTCGGTGAAAATCGAAACAACGGTTGATAGCTGATCAATCATTTCACCTGTGGATAGTAGCATCTCTGTATGAGAAGGGTGAAGAGATCAGGACGCCCAATGAGGAGATGGTGCAATGAAACAAGTTCGCGTGCAGACGCTGGGCGGATGTTCACATCGCAGGATGGTGGGAGATAGCAATGGCTTAAGGAAAGGCCTTCATCCAGAAGTGGTTTGATTTTGGCTGATGATGAGGATGATGAAGAGAGTACCTCCTTCATGTCATCGCAAGCTTGGCAGTCATAAAAATATGCTCTCTGGGTCAGAGGGCATGCCTTTGGAATATAAGATGCAGGAGGAGCAGAGGTTTATTTAATTGAAAGAGCGTGATCTCAAAAAACCACGGCGGTTAAATCAGTAAGTGGAGAAACCAAAACTGTTACACAATTCAGTGCATGTAACAGCCGTGTGATTTGGCAAAAGATGATGATGAGCCTGGAAGTGGGGGCATGGCATGAGGGATTATTCGGGTCTCGTGGATGTCTGAGGGATGTCCTAATGAGGTACAGGTGATTGCTGCGTGCATGGAGATCCCAGCAGAGAGGGGAACACATGTGGAATAGCTGAATATTTCTCCTCATATCCAGTGCCAACAAAACATCTGCAGAAGCAACCATACCACAGTTCACAAGAGTACTTCCATGTCCATCTTTGCTCATCATCTGCGTGAAATGGCATATTTCTATAATTTGCTTGTTTTGAGATCGGTTGGCGTCATCTGTCTCAGCGTCACTTTCCAGCCGTCTTTGTACGCACGGCGAGGGAAACGTCACGTTGTGCTTGGTACTTCTGGGGATGCCACGGTGGTGAGATGTTATCTACCTCGCCTGGTATACAGGAGGGCATGAGTTTCATCCCGACACCTGTATATTTGGAGTTGGCGTGTTCTCCCCGTGGTCGCATAGATTTTTCTCCGGGTCCTCCGGTGTTTTCCCTTCACATTTAGAAACACGTGTATTGAGTATTTGGTTGCTAGAAATGTCCACATGATAGGCTACTTCATTGAGTAATGTTTTGTGACCAGGTGACTTCTGAAAAAGATCCTTTTAGCTAAGTGGGCCTTACCTGGTAGAATAACAAAAAGCAGTTTAATAGTTTAAAATCCGAGCCCACACGCATTACCTGATAGTAGCTTGGCAGAGTTGACATGTGGATGTAATTAATGCAACACAAACTTTATGTATCTCATCTGTGTGAGGCCAGCTGACATAAATACCACTTAGGCAATGTCCACCTGCTTTGTGCTAATAAATGTGTTATTGTAGTGCACAATTCATGTATTTTTTACTAATATATATTTTTAAAGGCATTTACATCTAAACCATTCCCAAAGGAATATCGATAGCTTGTAGGCCTGCTGTTGCACCTTATTTATGAATGATGTAGCATTAAGATGATAACACAAGACCCAACCTAGTTCATCTGATCTTGAGCCACGCCAATAGCTAGATTTATCCATAATAGATTTTTTTTGGGTTAGATCGCGTAAATATATAAATGTGTCATTAAAACTCGCCGCCACCCGACACGTTTATATATTTACGCGATCTAACCCAAAAAACCTCTATTATTGATGATATTGGTCGCGAAAGCCTCCGTGTTAAGCTGGATTTATCTTTACACGTCGCAACAAACAACATTGAACCCGGACGATCTGGCGATCACTCTGTCGGGGCCTGGCATGGCTCACGTGGGTAGCCAGGGCCCACAAATCACGCCAGGAGAGAGCCATGAGCCGTGGAAACAGCTGCCGCCAACCTCCGCACACTCTGCAGGCTCACCGTCCTCCCGGGGAGAGACGGATCTCCAGGATCTGGAGACTTCCGCGCCGTGTCCCCGGTGGCCCATCACTTAAGACATTTCCATTCTTCACGTCACTGGCCACCACCTTCCTCTCCTGGCCCTTTCAGATTGTGTTTCCTGTGGCTCAGATGAAATTGATTAGTTGGAAACAAAAAGGTCGTCCACTATGAAGTATCCGCACGTGAGCCTCGTTTTAAGGGCCTCCTTGATATGAGGTTTAATTTACCAATTTTATAATTTATTTTTAAATTCAAGAAAAAAAGGCACTGTAATCCTATTTACTAGTTATTCTGACAATGGGTTTTCTAATATTTTAACTGAATTAAAATTTGGAAAATAAAGTGCAAATAAAGGTTTTAAACTCCCAAATATTTTAATCTACTAAGACTTGAAAAAATCAACTCGTGCTACTTTGTTCAAATCTTTTGTACGCTTTTCCAGACTAAATATTAATACAACACAAAGAATATTACCTCAAAAGCATATTGAGGTAATATTAATTGTGCGGTATTCATTTTCAATGGTTTTATTGCAATAATGAAGAATGTCTGCATGTTTTCTCCAGTTTTAAGCAAGTGACCAAATTAATCAGTGTTATAGTTGACGCACCCTTTGAAACAAATGTCGTATATTGCACATTTAAGAAAGGATATAAATTTTTCTAAATTGAGAAAAGTTATTCTACAAGTTACATAATCTATGCTTCATAGGACATTATTAAGCCATTACAATGCATTCAGTATATTGTTAGTAGTAAAAAAATAACAACAAATAGCGAGTAGAAAAGCCGTGTTATTTACCTCATGGTATACAATTCCTATTGAGTAATAAAAGAGGCCTCTGTACAACCTATTTCATTTCTTTGATTTTTTTTACACATATGAACGGGATATTTACTCTTTGTTTTATTGCCAACGAATAGCTGTGCTATGAAGGTGGCCTTTCGGAGCTCGTGGGTGCAGCGGGGAAGCTGAAATGTCACCGCCAAGACAGGTGCTGTTTGCGATATCATTGTAACTCCACGCTTCTTGTTCTGCAGGCCAACCCGTGTGCTAAAAAAAGGTTTGCAGGTCGCAACAGGGGAAGGGAAAAAAGACGACAAGGAAAAGTCTACCAAATAGAGAGCTGCCTTTCTGTCCCCTTCCTAAATGCAACATTTTCGAATAAGAAATGGACTATTCAAGCCCTCTAACTCTGAAATTATTGGAATTTCAAACTTTAGGCTTTACAGCCAACGTCTGAAATCCAAAAACTCGAGTCCCATGAGCTCTAAAATTCATGGGGTTAATTCGTTAAGATGTGAAAAGGCAATTTGTATTTTTTTTCATATCGTGAGGTTGCTCAAGGGCTTTATTACATAATTTGTGATGAGACAAAAAAAATATTTAGCCTTTTTAAATTTTTTATGGGGACTTGATTACAAAATATAATAACCCTCAGCTACGCTCATTCTCAAAAGTATATTTCCACCATGTCCCGACCATCTGGATGACTTATGAAATATGTATTATAGTAGTGATGCAATTTAATATGAAAAAAAACGTAACCAAGTTTTCAGCTGTTACTTCTCCTTAGAAAACGATCCACAGTATTTCACAATATGTACTTACTATTTCAACAGTATTTGAATTGGGGTTTATATTAGATTTTTATTTGAAAGTGTTTGTACAAACCTGTCTTGAAGATGGTTAGAAATCATTCATACACGTAAACATTCATCATGCTCTTAAAGGAAATTGGAATAATGCTGACTTGTCAATGCATGTTAAGACTGCCACCAAAATTAACTGTATAGGCTGCATATTTGCACTAATCTTGTCCTAATAGCATTCCCTTGTAACTATGCTTTACATATAGACTTGTCATCCAATTGTATGAACAAACAAACTAATTGTGTGCACCTAAGCAGGAAGGCATATGTTAAACACTATATTTTCACCTGTTGCAAGTGCCCATCGCAGTTGAGCCGTTTGGCCGCACACACATATATACAACAGTGAAGCAGGTTCAGTCCCAGTGCCGGATTATCCTACTAGCAAAAGTAGCTACATATGTAGTAGCTACGGGCCCCGCACTTTCAAGGGCCCCGCGCTAAATGCTTTCAAGCTATCAATTCCGATTCAGTGATTCTGCACTTGCTCTATTACTATAGGACTACACTGCCTTCAACTTTTATGAACGACTGGGTGTTTAAGGTTAGCGATTTGTCGTATTATCTGGCTGTATATCAAATTAAAAAATACAATAACTTTACTATGCCAGTAAAAAAAATTGTGTTTTAATATTTACGTGTTTTTTTCTATTTAGGGCCCCTTTATAACATATGCTACAGGCCCCGCACTAGCTTAATCCGGCACTTCTCAGTCCATATCCTTCCATCCGTCCCGAATTGTCCGTGGGGTGCCCACAAGGTGCGAACGTTACGCGTCGACGTCGGATTAACACCGTTCGCGTTGTTTGCGTGAACACGAGGGGCTTAACGCGTCGCTGCCAACGGGGATGCGCGCGCAAAGGAAAACGCACCCACAGCCCTCCCACAAAGCGTGACTTCACGTGACCTTTGCACTTTCACGGGAGTAGCCCTGGAGACGGCGATCTCGCACTGGGAACGCTCTCGTAACAGATGATTGTTGCTCCCCTTTTGTCGCCACAAGTAATTAAGCGCTATTTAAGGGCCAGTGTCGCGGGGGGGACAAATCGGGTCTGAATGGATCCAAATTCCAAAGAATCATCGGACACTGACACACTGCCCCTTCTTCCGCTTTGATGGAGTGCGGGCTAATGAAATTCTAACCATTGGTGCCGCTAGAGGAATGTCAGACAGGTTGAAAAACAAGTCCGACTCTGAAACGGCTACCTAACGTGGGTCAATGGTGGAGCATCAATAACAGGACACGCGGAGACTGAATACACTCGCTGATGATGCGTCAGCACTTTTGCAATTAATCTTGATTTGAAGCTTTCGTGACTGCAGGAATCCATACTCGTTGGTCCTTTCGGTAAAGTCACGTAGGTAGAAAATAAAATTAATCACGACGTTTCGAATGCAACACAAGCGCTCGTCCTCAGGCGGAAAAAATATAATCCAGCAGTGGAACTGGAACTGCTGGATTCGATTTTTTCCGCCTGAGGACGACCGCTTGTGTTGCGATCGAAACGTCGTGATTTATTTTATTTTATACCTACGTGAGTTTACCGAAAGGACCAAAGAGTACACTTTTGCAATTGTTGTTTATATACTCCGTTCAAAATTTTATTAAAAGAGAGTGCCAAGTTTCGTGCTTGAAGTCAAGGCCACAATTATACGTGGTCCTTATCACGAAGGATTGTCGGCAACCAGTGTATTTGTAGTATGACAATTTATAGCTACAACTGATTACTAATTATAGCTTCAAGATTACAGTATCCATTAATCAAGTCAGTTTGCAAGATTGATTTAAGAAGATAATAGCAATATACTCATCGTATGAAACTTAAAAGATACGTTAAAGTGCATGTTGTTTAACCATGTGACACCTCAAGAGACCAGACACGTCTCATTGCAAGAGTAACCTGGGTCATCAAAATGACAAAACGGAAACATAAAATAAAGCAGAGCAATGAAGCTAATATAAAGCAGAACAATGCTTCAATGTAGCCCAAGGCATTTGAAGCTGTGACTTGGTAGTGTTGAAGGATGATCTTTGTCCATGATTGTGTCATGACAGGCAAGGTGAATGCTGTTGAAATAACACATTGAACAAGAAGCAAATGTCCTGATGCATTTCACATTTTATTGGCTGGGTCATTTGCTTAATGTATTGTTTATATTATTGCAACATCAATACATATAACTGTTACTGCAATATGTAACACGGAAAACAAACACCTACATTTATTTAATTTTGTAGAATATTCCCCTCTTCTGGTAGCACGCGCTTGCTGAATCTTGTTTATACAGTCGACTTTTTGTATTGCTAATTTTTTTGTATTGCTAGAGGCTGCTCTTAAACGAAGCTCTATTAACTGTAAACCGACTCAGCTTTTGGTCTCAACGTGCACAAACGTTCAAGCAGTGCATGGTCAGCGGATAATCCATAGTGGGCCTCGCATGCCAGCTTGCACTGATGTGTTTGTAAATGTTTAATGTTTGCCTCTTATGCTGAATGGCTTAATCGATTATATGATGGCACAAGGCCCCTTCAGCTGTTGACAGCATCCAGACACACACTCAAGGTAATAGCGAGAAGCCAACAAAGTAATAAAGCAAGCATTGTTAAGTTTAAATGTTAAGTTTAAATGGGTATTAAAATAAACTTGGTTTAATGTCTAAGAGGCTTTTGAAGTCTTGACAATTAAATCCACTGTAATTACGGAATAGAGATGAATGGAATAACTGGTACTTCAACTCAAAATAAAGGAAATGGCTATCAGACAAGCTTAACTTAAAATCAGCAGGACCCATAATGAGGGTATGTTTAATACACGAGGAGCTTAAGGTTTATCCCACACACATATGCTTAAAATTCTGCAAAATTTCATAATGGTAAAATAACTTTTCTTAAATTACCCGTGAATTGTATAATTGTTGGAAAAATGAACCACCATTGAATTGGATCATTTTGGGGTCAACGCGTTTTGTTGCATTGCTTTCCTGTTCCTGGCAGATGTGAGGCTATTCCTGAGCTGCTACAGTAATTGTGGTCAATTTGCAGGCTTCCAGTGTCAGGATTTTCAACCACAAAGAGCTTATTTTGGTCCAAGCAGAACCCTTTATAACATTACACACATCGAGGAGCATGTTTGACATTGATTTAATTGAACACACACACACAGGGGTTATTAAAGGGATAGTCGATGCACATTCCCAACTTAATGCATTGGACTTGAGCTTTACAGGCTAAACATTTTATTTGATCCTTCAAAAAAAATCACGTTTTTAATTTTATCCCGTGGCTTATGTAACACTCTTACTGCAGAGGTACTTTACTTCATTGGTTGCCATTTCGCAAACAACTTAAATTATTTGGTACAACTGTCAAACGAAGGTTAGAGTTTGCACAGGATCATCTTCCGTTTTAATTCAAGGTGAACAGTCGAGTAACGGTGGAATGCCTGCAGGTTGTCGAGTCGATGAAGCAAAGCAGTTCTGAAATAGACCTTTCGTCCATTAATGTAGGGGATTTTAGGTAAAAACACAAAAAGGATTAAAAAAAGTGCAAGAGCTTACAGAAATATGGGAATGTAAGACGAGGTCAGCGTTTGCCGTCCGATGATGCCAAGACAATCTGGCTGCAGCCAGTGATAAAGGCGGGACCACAGTTTTCATTTTTCTCATTCCACGTGGCTTAGAGCCGGCTGTGGTTCCCAGCACGTAGAAGCCCTGGTCGAAGACGGGTGCTCGTCGGCGTGAGGGCGAGCAGGTGTGAGCACACATCCATCAGCAGCCTGCACGGTGCCGCGCCGCGCACGTACGTCCGCGGTGGGAATGCCCCCATCCCACCGGGCGAGGAATTTACACTGTCACCGCATTTCAGCACCTACCCTTGCGCTGCCAAGTAAGCATCACATGTATCATATTCGATTGCAAGTTTTGTACAAAAAAATGTAGGAATCAACGTTGCGTTCTCAATGAAAGAAAAACAAGTTTTGTTTCATGAGCACAGTGGCTTATCACTTCTTGGGGAGATTTGTATGAGAGTATAATAGTCACGAAATTGAGCTACTTTCAGGAAAGGAAAGACATTTTCAATACCTGTTGGAAACAACGCTCCACATGCCCTACATCAACGCTAATTGCGAATGGCAAGCCATCTGCTCAGTATTAAATGAGTTGATTATCATGCACCAGAAATCTAGCAAGAGCTAATACATAATAAAGTGTGTCCTTTGATCTCATTGAGGGATTTTAGGTGCCACTCTTTTTTCTGCTATAAGTTAGAGCTCGGCCTTAGTAATAGTTTAACATATTTAATCTTACAGGAATATTTCAGATATCCAAGTTTAAAACATATAATTTGTGTTTTAATAGTAAACATATCATATGGGACAATACATGTAAAGAGTGTTTTTTTAATGTCCCTCTCAAGAATACTTAACAATGGGCAGTCATTTTATGTAAGTATGTATGTTGAACTTATTTTAAAGGTCAATACAACCACGAGAAGATTGACATAATTTCTCAAATGGCTGACAATTTACATAGTTTTACAACTTTCTTGGTACAAATGAAAACTTGTGAAATGTTCAAAATATTAAATTGTTCAAAATTACATTTAACTGAAGCAAGTCCTCTGTACCAAATGCCACTTCTTGCTATGTATTACATTGTATACTGTTGCTTTTTTTAAACAGATACAGAAAATATCACTTCTCTGTTGCAAAGTGGTTTATTATAAATATGAGATAATAATATAAATATTACGTTGTTTTTTGGAAAGTTAAGAAATATAGAACTAGTAAAGTCACATAGATGAAAAATAATAATACAATGAAAATAACTCATTGAAATCACGACGTTTCGGAGGTAACACAAGCTTCCGTCATCAGGTGGAACTGCCACAGCTAAATTTTGCTAGTTATTTTCATTTTATTATTTTTATCATTATTTTAATTTTTCACCTACGTGACTTTACCGAAAGAACCAAAGAGTATATATCCTTGCAGTCACGAAAACTTCAAATCTAGAATCTACACGTCACTGATTATCATACTGACATTGCCATACACTTTGACTAACACAACTCCATGGTTAAATCTTGAAAGCTTTGGTGACTGCAGGAATTCATATTATTTGGGTCTTTCGATACCGAAAGACCCAAAGAATATGAACTCCATGGTTGTTATCAGAAAACATTATATTGTTGTAAATGTTTCCATTTTATCATTAACTTTTTTTAAAGCAGAAGACAAATAATATAACCCACTCCAAATTAACAATGTCCAAAGACACAATGTGCTCTGTTTCATGCCACTTGCTTGGGTTTTGACCTGTCCAACCTTGGATTGAGGGGAGTGCATTACCTTTGATTTGAGCCTACTGTACAACAGTGATGATAATGCATTATTGATGATGATGCATTTAAGCAGCTTGTGTGGCATGTAAAATATGACTCAAATGGAAGAAGCGTGTCTCCAACTCATAACTTAAAGAAGATGTGTTGCTACAAAGTAAAGAATGCATGACTTGGCTCAGACAAATGTGAACGCATCCAATTCTAAACAGCTGTGGGAATATGCCTCAGAAAGATTCAGTATAATATATTGTTTCTAGAATTTTGCTATAAATACAACCCACAATGGACAATTCGTGTAAGTTGCGACTGCTCTTTAGCATAATGAGTTTTTTTTATGAAAATGTACTGTCACACAATTGAAAGATGGTTGATATTTTTATTTGATAAAAGAAATCTGTTACAAAGTATTAGGAATAATTCATTTGGAATGATTGCATGTGTAGATATTGTGCTTCCCGTAAGAAAAACTGTAATACTAAGAAAGAAGGCCGTTTCCTCACTTCACTTTTTGGGTGTGACAATTCCTTCAAGCTGGGTCTGAAAAAAATAAAACAAAAAACAATTCAGCCTTGCTATATACTGGTTTACATGACATTATAATAGCATTTATGTGTCTGATTTTTGGTTTAGATCATAGAGTAAAAAATATAGTTGATCAAAAAAATTAGGGTAATAAAAATAAATAAAGTATTACATTTCTGTGCTTCTGAGAATTATAAAATAGAAGTGTACATGGCTTGTTCTAACTATAGTAATTGCTCCCAAAAGGTATCAAACATGCACTGTTAAACAATTCGGATGTGACTTTACTTAATGTTAAGGAATGTATTTTCCATGTAAAGGCCTTACTACCAATAAGGCAATGCAATGATGCCTGTGCAACAAATGTTCAGTGCTGAGTTTGCATCAAGAAATCCGCCATCTGGCATTACAATCTGGGAATGAGTGAAAAAAAATGTAACAAGAGTAATCGGTATAACGAGTTTGATAATTCCAGGAAGCATGGCAATTCAATGATTAATTTCTATTGTAATGTCTAATTTTAGACGCGCTTGCACATTGACTAATGAACTTTAAAAGCATTTAGTGGAGGGAAAGCTTATTATATCTGTAACATTACACTGTTTCATCTATTTCATGTGAGGAAAATAGAGGAACTGTAGTTCTGCAATAACTTAAGGAGTATTTAAATTAGTTATGTAATGTATAAACATTACAAATGTAATAAAGTATACCAATATATGAACATATATTTATGCTTGTGTAGTGGTGGTATTGACGTGCGCCGACTGTGACAGTGATGGATCACGGGGCGGCGCGGGGTGCGGGGTTGGGCACGCGTTGTGGGCGTGGTGTGGACGCGCGCGCCGGGAGTGACAGATGACGAGGCGGCGCGGAGTGAGTGGTGAGGCACGATGAGATGTGGGAAAAGAGGATCGTAGCCAGCACCCGGCGATTGGTAGAATAAGTGGGTGCTCGCAGCGACGTCCGCAGGTGGGGTATAAAGGGGGACGCGCGAGAGCACTCGGGGAGAGTTACCCAGTTGAAGACCCGAAGACGGAGCTGAAGACCTAGTGAAGCCGAGTAGCTCAGTGGCGTTAGTCGCCGAGTAGCTAAGTGGATGTTGGTCATCCGAGTAGCTCAGTGGGCGTTAGTCGCCAAGTAGCTAAGTGGGTGTTTGTCACCCGAGTACTAAGTGGATGTTGGTCATCCGAGTAGCTCAGTGGCGTTAGTCGCCAAGTAGCTAAGAGGATGTTGGTCATCCGAGTAGCTCAGTGGGCGTTAGTCGCCAAGTAGCTAAGTGGGTGTTTGTCACCCGAGTACTAAGTGGATGTTGGTCATCCGAGTAACTCAGTGGGCGTTAGTCGCCAAGTAGCTAAGTGGGTGTTTGTCACCCGAGTACTAAGTGGATGTTGGTCATCCGAGTAACTCAGTGGGCGTTAGTCGCCAAGTAGCGAAGTGGGTGTTTGTCACCCGAGATACAAAGTAGGTGTTAGTCACCTGTAACCAAGTTTGATAAAATAAAGAGTGTGTTACCCGTGAAGTCGTCTCCCGTGGAGTTACTACATTACAACTGGCGTCAGAAGTAAACCTGTCTTCAAGAAGTATGGACACAAGGAAGACTACCCGTACCCACGAGCGAGGTCGGGATGACGACGGCGTACCGGGGACACCAACCTCGGGAGGAGAGGACGAGGAGTGGCCGCCGATGCAGCACCTCGCGGTGATGGCCGACGCTCTGCTTGCCTCCGACACCAGCCTCCAAGACGCACACTCCCGGTTGGCGGAGTTGCTGCTCGCCGCCGCTGCAATCTTGGCCGAGATCTCCGTTCCAGCGGGCGGGAAAACGGCTGCGGGGTTGGAGGAAGGAGCGAGGCTGGCGGGATCCCGCCGAAAGGCGCTTCGCGCCAAAAGTCTGGAAGTTCCCGCCGGTTTTGAGGGGCCGCCATTGATTGGCGGGAAAGACGGACGCCACGTGGCCGGACACCTCCGCGCAGCGCAGCCCACGTCATCGGCGCGCGCCGGAGCCCTCCATTTTGCGCCTGACAACCGAGCCGACATTTTACACAACTCCAGCGGAGCGCGGGAAAATCTCTCCGACGTCGACGACGATCGGGTCCTCCAGCAAAGATTGCCCGCGCTGTCGGCGTTCAAGGCGGATGGGGGCGACTGGGGAGCCTTCCAACGAAGGTTCCTCGCTCATCAGGAGATGTCGGGGTGGTCCGACACCACTGCCCTGCGTGCGTTGCCAGCGATGCTTGACGACGACGCGCTTGCAGCCTTCACATCTGCTGCAAGGTCGTCCCGCTCTACGCTCCAGGCCGCACTACACCTGATGGCGAAGGTGTTCGGGCCGCCCTCCACGTGCCGCCACCAGTTCTACGATCGGCGGAAGGTGGCTGGGGAAACGACGCTAGCCTACCGCACGGCACTGCTCGCCTTGGCGGACGCGGCTTTTCCCCGCATGGATAAGGAGGGGAAGGACGCCATGGTGACGGAGCAGCTGCTGGTGTTGGCCCACGAGTTGGGGGTCCCCATCAACGTGGCAGACGAGATGGAGATCTGCTCCCTGGCGATCGCCACGAGCATTCACGCGTACGAGGTCCTCAAACGCAAGCCGGGGGTCGTCTGCAAATGGCCGGGGAATGCGGCACTGGCCGCCACGATCGCCGAACCTCAGCCAGCTGCGGTGCAGGAGCGGGGCTTCGCTGCATCGTGTCCGGGGGAGTGGAGAACGGGAGGTCGTTCGCCCACACGTTCGCCCCGCAAGCTGGAGCAACCGAAACCTACGACGTCCGTCGTCTGCTACAACTGCGGCCTTCGGGGTCACGTCGCAGCCGGGTGCCGGGCCCCGCGGCCGCGCGCCGCAGGACCACGTCGGGACGACGACCAGGGCCACAAGTCATCCCAACAAAACCCGGCAAGTCGCGGCACCTCACACGTTCGGTCCACAAACACGGCACATTCGGGTCGCCGCTTCGCGGTGGGGGGTTCGCGGCTGGGTGCCGGGGGTTCAATTCGGCGAGGGGGGTCCGTACGCGGCCCGCAAGCAGTCGAGTGGTCCGATTTGGCCCACAGGATCGTGGCTGCGTCAGCCGGGTCGTCCGTGGTAACGGGGTTCATTGACGGGGTTGAGGTCCGGGTGCTTGTTGACACGGGTGCGTCGGCCACCATCATCTCGGACCTTATTTATAACATTCTTCCCGTCCAAAGTAGACCCCTTCTGCCAGTAGACGTGCCATTTTATGCGGCAAATGGGGGATCCCTGGGGATCATCGGCCAGATTCGGGCGACTATTTGCATTGGGGACATTAAATTAGCGGGCCCTATTTTTGTATCATCATCGCTGGCCGTTCCCTGTTTGCTAGGTACGGACTTTTTGTCAAAAATGCCCATCAAAATTCTTATTGATCAGGCCTGCATAGAGCTTCCGTCAGGTCGGCGGGTTGCCTTCTTGTCGAGCCCTATCGAAGTGCGCACGGTTTGTGCGACGGTGCAGGCGCTGGCGACTCACACTGTACGGGTACCCCCGGGATCGCAAATGTTAGTACCCCTTCGGTTCAGGAAGCCACTCGAGGTGGGTGCGGAGGCACAGGGGGTGCTGTTGGGGCCGTCAAACAGAGCCAGTAAGGGCCTCGACTTAGCGGTTGCTCAAACCGTGGTGAGAGGGGACAGTGAGCCGTTCGTAATGGTCCTGAATACGGGGTCGCGGCCGGCCGTAATTGCGCAGGGAACGGTGCTGGCTCACGCCGCGCCGCTGCCCGTTGAGGAACGGCTCGTGGCTCAAGCAGATTTTACTGTCGAGTCGCATCCTCAAAGTGATGAGGGGACTGAGTGGTTGGACTCGCTGTGTGCGGGTTCTGCTAACTTGTCCGGGGTGCAATTGGGAGCATTGAGGGGTTTGCTCATCGAGTTTGCTGACGTGTTCAGCAAACATAAGTACGATATCGGCTGCACTGACCTGTTGCGCCACCACATAGCTACAGGGGACGCGGCCCCTATTCGTCAGAATCCCTTCCGGCTCAGCCCGGCCGAGAAGGAACATGTGCAATCGGCGGTTAATGATATGTTGGCGGCCGATATCATTTCGCCCTCTTCTAGTCCGTGGGGTGCTCCTATTGTCCTAGTAAAGAAACAGGACGGGTCCTTGCGGTTTTGTGTCGATTTCCGCCGCTTAAACAAAATCTCGATGGCGGATGCGTATCCGCTCCCCAGGATGGATGAGTCGCTGGATGCCTTGGCGGGAGCGCAGTTTTTTTCCACACTCGATCTGCTTTCTGGATTTTGGCAATTGCCACTCGATAACGAGTCTAAACCTAAAACTGCTTTCCGGACACCTGGGGGCCTTTTTGAATTCAACCGTTTGCCCATGGGCTTACATTCCGCTCCCGCCACGTTCCAGAGACTCATGGAATTGGTTTTGTCGGGCCTCCAATGGGATACCTGTTTGATTTATCTTGACGATATTATCGTCTTTAGTCGGACTTTCGAGGAGCACCTCCAGCGACTGAGAGCGGTGTTCCTCAGGATGCGTTCCGCTAAGATAAAATTTAAACCGGCTAAATGTTTTCTGCTTCGGGAATCGGTCAGGTATTTGGGCCATATCGTGAGTCGTTCAGGGATCTCGACGGACCCTGCTAAGACGCATTGCGTCAGCTCATGGCCAACGCCAACCTCGGTCACGGAGGTTCGTAGTTTCATTGGTTTTGCCTCCTATTACCGTCGTTTTGTCAAGCAATTTGCCACCATAGCCAAGCCCCTGCACGCTTTGACGGCTAAGGGTGTGAGGTTTCACTGGGGGGCAGAGGAGGAGGATGCGTTCTGCTCCCTCCGTGACGCTTTGGTGCAGGCTCCCCCCTTGTGTTACCCCGATTTCACACAACCGTTTTTGCTTGACACGGACGCCAGCAATACGGGTATCGGGGGGGTGCTCTCACAGTTGGTCGGGGGGGTTGAACGGGTGGTCGCCTACGGTAGTAGGGTTCTTTCCCCCGCAGAACAACGCTATTGCGTAACTCGTCGTGAATTGTTAGCCATTGTGTTTTTTACACAGCAATTCAGGCCGTATCTTTACGGCCGTCATTTTACGGTCCGGACGGACCATGCGGCTCTACAATACGCTATGCGCGTGGCGCAGCCATCGGGCCAATTGTCCCAATGGTTGGAGGTCCTTCAAGACTACCAATTCACGACGATTTACCGCAAGGGGTTGCGGCACTCAAACGCGGACGCCTTGTCGCGGTTGCCGCCGTGCACGGACTGCACATGTTTGTTGGGATCAGCGCGGTGCAAACCCCCGGTCGCCGGCACCCCGGGAGTTGCGCTCGCCGCCACTGACACCCCGGGAGAGGACGCCCCCACGGGGAGGGATTCGCTGTTGTCGTTGCCCCTCATTGAGTGGGGCCGCCTCCAGATGTCCGACAGCTCCCTACTTACGCTGCGTCGGAAAGTTGGCGCTCCCGAACAAGGGGAGGCGCGGGTCGGTTCCTGGGTGTGCAGACAGGGCCTGTTGATGAGGTGGGACAACATGTCCCGGCGTCACGTGCTCGTTGTGCCTGTTGCTATGCGGGGTAGGGTTGTTCTGGCAGCTCATGAACGGCTCATGCATCTGGGTTTTCACAAAACGCTCGCCCTAATCCAGCGAGACTATTATTGGCCGGGGATGGGTAACGACGTGGCGAATATTCTTAAGGGATGCGTAGGGTGCGCCAAAAGGAAACCGCCACCATTGGCAGCTAATCCACCGCTGCAATCCATTCAGGTTTCGCGTATAAACGAATTGGTAGCGTTGGACATCTTGGGGCCCTTTCCGGTTACACCAAGGGGAAATAGGTTCCTGCTGGTTGGCGTGGAATACTTCACCCGATGGCCTATGGCATGGCCGCTCGCCAACCAGTCGGCTGCGGCGGTGGCGGACGCCTTTGTCCAGGGTTATGTGTTGGACAAGGGCGCCCCCGAACGCTTGCTGACGGATCAAGGGAAGAATTTTTCGAGCGTTTTGTTGCGCGAGGTGTGCGACCTGTTGGGTACAAAGAAAGTGCGTACTTCCCCCTACCACCCGCAGACGGACGGGATGGTTGAGCGTCTGAACAGAACGATTACGTCTATGTTGTGCCAACAGGTCTGCGACGATCAGGTTGATTGGGACTTACAGGTGCCGGGGGTACTCGCGGCCTATCGAATGGCCCCTCATGCGGCGACAGGGTTTTCCCCATTTTTTCTTATGTATGGGCGGGAGGCCGATCCGGCCATGGACGTCCAACTGGGGATTTCCCAGCCACGTGCAAAATCTAAATTGGCAGACCACATCAAATTTAATATCGCCAAATTGACTGAAGCGCGGGAGGGGGCAAGGTTGAATTCGCGGTCGCGGCAAATTGCAAACGAGATATTGCATGAGCGGAGGGTGCATACGCATGATTGGAAACCAGGCGATAAGGCCTGGCTGCATTGTCCACATGCACCGTTGGCTACGTCCCCCAAGTTGTTGAGACCTTGGAGGGGACCGGTGGAAATTGTGCGGGTTGCACGGCCCCAGAGTATACAGATTAAATGGGGGAAACGCCGTTGGTATGTGCACCCCTCCCGACTGAAGCCCTATGCGGCACCGTGTGACCCCGTTCTGTGCCGTGACGACCGGGCGTGTGATGTGACCGTCGACTCGGGGAGGGAGGTGTCGCAGGCTGCTCCTCACGTGTCTCCACCTGACCCACCCCCAGGTGCCTCGGGCTTGACGGCTGCTGACCGTCGAGAGCCTGAACTACGGGGCACGCACGAGTCCTCGATGCCTGGCCGATGTCTTCCTGAACCGCCGGCACCACCGGACGTTCAACCGCGTCTGGTGCCGTACGACGGACCGGCAAGGCGGACTCGGGCTAGGTCTCAACAATTTTCATGAGGACGGTTTTTTTGTGCTCTACACCGAGCTCGCCCGGTGTTCCCCTCTGCCGGGGTAATGTCCCGTTGTAGGGGCGCTCGAAAGAAAAGGGGACACTGCACGAGTCGAAAGAAAAAAAAAAAATTTCCATTTTTTTTTTTTTTGTATACACATTGCTATTGTCACTCGCCGGTTTGTATATATTGTTCTATTGTCGCGGTGGCATTGGTTGAGGGTTGCGGATGGTGGTGTTCGCGTCGTGTTGTGTTGTTAGCTTAGTTGTTGTTCTTGTTGTTGTGTTGTGTTACGGGGCACACAGGGAGGGTTTGTATATTTTTGTAGCAGCCGGGGCGGCTGCGAGCTATGTGGTAGGGGGTGATGTAGTGGTGGTATTGACGTGCGCCGACTGTGACAGTGATGGATCACGGGGCGGCGCGGGGTGCGGGGTTGGGCACGCGTTGTGGGCGTGGTGTGGACGCGCGCGCCGGGAGTGACAGATGACGAGGCGGCGCGGAGTGAGTGGTGAGGCACGATGAGATGTGGGAAAAGAGGATCGTAGCCAGCACCCGGCGATTGGTCGAATAAGTGGGTGCTCGCAGCGACGTCCGCAGGTGGGGTATAAAGGGGGACGCGCGAGAGCACTCGGGGAGAGTTACCCAGTTGAAGACCCGAAGACGGAGCTGAAGACCTAGTGAAGCCGAGTAGCTCAGTGGCGTTAGTCGCCGAGTAGCTAAGTGGATGTTGGTCATCCGAGTAGCTCAGTGGGCGTTAGTCGCCAAGTAGCTAAGTGGGTGTTTGTCACCCGAGTACTAAGTGGATGTTGGTCATCCGAGTAGCTCAGTGGCGTTAGTCGCCAAGTAGCTAAGAGGATGTTGGTCATCCGAGTAGCTCAGTGGGCGTTAGTCGCCAAGTAGCTAAGTGGGTGTTTGTCACCCGAGTACTAAGTGGATGTTGGTCATCCGAGTAACTCAGTGGGCGTTAGTCGCCAAGTAGCTAAGTGGGTGTTTGTCACCCGAGTACTAAGTGGATGTTGGTCATCCGAGTAACTCAGTGGGCGTTAGTCGCCAAGTAGCGAAGTGGGTGTTTGTCACCCGAGATACAAAGTAGGTGTTAGTCACCTGTAACCAAGTTTGATAAAATAAAGAGTGTGTTACCCGTGAAGTCGTCTCCCGTGGAGTTACTACATTACACTTGCATGAAGGTGCCTCACATATTTATTTATATGGCCTGTATTGATTGTCTCTGGATTGCCTATGTCTGAGAAGTTGTTGGTATGATTCGTTGCTAGCCTATGGGGGTTGGTGTTAGTGTAACTAAGATGGCTCTGTAGCAGCGATTGCATCATTGTATGTATGTACGTATGTATGGTGAACCTCTTTCGCACCGTACGTAGCCAACCGTGCTAATTGGAGGTGCTTAATAACCATGGGAAGAGTTTCATGACCGTGGCCTGGCTGGGTGTTGTCGTGTGTCCTGCGCGGTACCTTGAGCTGCTGGTTCGTGCGCTTGAGGAACTGGATTTCCTCCGCATGCTTCTTCTCGTCCACCTGCCGTCGCTCAGCCTCGCGCTTCTCGATAGCCTCACACTTGGCCTTCTGCTCATTCACGGCGCGTTCCAGTTCGCGCTTTTCCTCCTCCAGCTCGGCGATCTGTGCACGTGATAGGCAGCAACGGCCAGTGTCTTCGCTGGCCAAGCACTAATACACCCGTTTTCATGGGCACTGCACGGTCTGCAGGTCAGGGCGTGCAACCACTGTGGGTGTCGTTGGTGTTTAGACACCACCAACATTTAGAGATATGGATAAAAGACACGTAAAATGTTGGACAACAATCATGGTATGTTTGAGTTCACACTTTTCGCCCTAAAACCAGCTGACAAAGGCATGTATGTTGAATTTATTTGGCACAAAAAGTAGCCAACTGTGCTAATCGGGGGTGTAGGGGAAGGACAACAATCTGAACACAAAAAGCAGTTCTAAAGAAAATAGTTTTCCGTCTTGATTTAAGAGTCCATAGCTCCCGTGGCTTCCTAATATCTGAAGAAAGAACATTCCAGACGGCCGCAGAAGTGTATCTGAAAGCGCGCAATGTGGTAACCGTCTTTGTTCAATGGCTAGCCAAAAGCCGTCCGATAAAAGACACCCATAAAATGTAAATTCCCATTTCCTTAGAACAGTTTTTTTTTGTTTAGTTTGTTGTCCTTCCTCCGCACCTCCGATTAGCACGGTTGGTTATGTACAGTGCGAAAGAAGTTCAACATACATTGGACAACAATCAGGGTATTTTTGAGTTCACATTTTTTTCTCCCTACAACCAGATGAAAATAATGCTGATTATGCTGAGAATGGAATGTTAAAATACAAAGCAGCGCATGGACAGTCGGCTCAGTACTTAGTCAGTAATTCAGCAGATAGCCATATCCTTGTGAACCAATTGGCCGTGTATACTGGGTGTGTATCACTGAATGTGCATATTATTAAAAGCAGGTGTCAAAATCCATAAACAGGTGTTTTCCTATTCAGCGACATTTAATGCCACAAATGTTTATAGGCACAAATTATTATTGAATCATGCAAATTGAGGCGATTTACAATGCTGGGTTAGAGTTTCAGCGGTGGTATATAGCATGGAGAGAGATTAGCTAGTTACATACTTACATGCGGTCTCTAACGTAGGAAATTAAGGTTGGTATTATATACCATTTGTGTGCAAATCAGAACCTGATGGGTATTTACTTTATACTGCTCTTCAACATGCAGTGAGCTTAGATGGGTATATAGTATATGCAGCTGGTGCCTCTTGTTAAAGTACTGCAATGTGGGTTTGCTGCTTTACTAATGTAGATGCAGTGCAGTGCTACCTACCTTCTTTTCCATGTCGGCTTTGCCCTGCTCAGCCTGCAATGCTTTGCGCATGCCAAATGCCACGCTGCTCTCGTACAGTGTCTGGAAGGCAGCGATGGTCATACGAATCTCGTCCCGCACTCGTAATAGCAGTAGCCCCCTCTCTGCGCAGTTAATGGTCACTTGCCGGATCAGCTCATCTGGGGACGGACCAAAAACACGCATTGTGGTGTGCACAGCATTCACATTCCAGTGTTAGGTCACCTGTTTTGCAGTGCGTTTTCTGACCCCGACACACATTTTTAACCCCCCCTAAACACATTGCATACTGTAAATTCCCATCAAAAGGATCAGAGAAAAGCCACTACAAGAAACCCATTTGCTTGATTCACATGAGCTCGGCCACTGATCAAGCTGTTAAATATATACCTCGGCCATAACCTGTGGAACAAAAATGGCATCTAAGTACAGCTGGGCTTTTCAATTACCATACTTAAGTAACCGATTATTCTACCGATTATCAGTTTGATTGTTCGACTAATCGGATAACACAAACATAGTTGGGGAAACAAGCCTCGCTTCCGTTCCCACGTATGCCGCTCGACAGGAACTTGGAGGTGACCCGCATGGCTTTAGAACGTCACCAGCAGCATCAGTTGCACCACGCGGTTTCTAGGGGGTTTCCTACCTTCAAGAAGCAAGATGTGTGAAGGCAGCCACCATTTTAATAGGGCCCAGAGTAATCGATATCAAAATTAGTCGATTATAATTTTAATCGCATAATGAACTTCATTGACTAATCACCCCAAATCTACTCTTAACAGTATATATGTGCTTGTGTGGTGGAGCTTCTGCGTGAGATTATCTAAGAGTACAAGGTTGAGTACTGTAATTAATTGAGATGTAAATTTTTTGGGGTGATGAGGTGTGAAGATGAAAGGAGGATGAACATGAAAGGAGTAATGCAGTAAATAGGCATAATAGTATGGGTAAGTAAATTGGATTGAAACACATAGTTCATATTCATACAATGACATCAATACATTATATAGGAATATTTGGATAGGTTAAGTAGGAATAGGATATCAGAATATATAATGAGGCAAGGGGTTGGACAGAAAAATTTAATAATTAAAGACAACATTTTTATAAGATTGTAGATATGAAAGAAAATAACAGACAATTGAGTAGATTACAAATGGGTGCTTGATTATTCCAGATAAGTTAATAATTAAGGATGTGAGGAGCAAGGTGTGAATAATAGAGATATAAAAACAAAGATAGGGCATCCATTGTAGAGAATATTTACGCGATCTAACCCAAAAAACCTCTATTATGGATGATAGTGGTCACAAAAGCCTACGTGTTAAACTGACAGGGCACTCAATTGACTATGGCAAGATGAGTGCTTTGTGCTGTAGGATATTTTAATGACATTGCAGGAAGTGAGAGAATGCAAGAAATGGTAATGTAGAGAATGATGAATGACAAACAACACGAATGAAGGATGCGCCTAAGGGAGGGTTAAGGAGTAACGTGATGGAGGCATCAGTTTGGGATTTATATGCATAAAAGGACTTAAGTACTCAAGGACCTTGTGGCACATGGTCAGCATGAGATGATGATGATGATAGAATTGGGGGAGAAGTTGTCCTGTAGTTCGGGGTGAGAACTAGAGCCAGGAGATTCTCACGATTCTTCACTATTCCATTATTGGAATCAAATATGATTCTGAGCAGGAATCAAATACGATTTGTGGGATTGGCAGGAATATGGAATTGTGGGGTTTCCAAGGCTGTGTGGAGCCAGGAATGTCATATAAAAAAAGGCAGGGCCCATGATAGGGCTTGGATGGCCTGAATGCCCATTGCTGAGGTTATTGTTTAGCAGGCTCTGCCAAAGCTTGAGACGCTCACTTGCAGCGTATACAATGTACAGTGCCGGAAAGGCATACTGCTGTTAAGTGTTTAACTATGTGGTTGATGTGATTGATCTGAATTGTAATGTTGAGGTGCCTTATAGAGCGTTCGAGGATCCTATTGTCAGTATCTGAAGATGTTCTGTACTAGAAAGATCTGGAGACTCATGACTGCCATGAAAATCCAAAGTAAATGTTCTGTCCACGTCATTCTGACTGGTCAGGATTTGTCAGCAAATGATCTTGATTATGTCAAATGGCAAATACCTCATATGCATGCCAGCCTGTTTTTTTGTGTCAAGAACGCTCCCTTTTAAAGGTTAATGGTCACTGAGAATGCATGACTAATGGCCATGATATCCTAGGTATTGATGGATCCAGTGTAATGCAACTGGTAAATAAAATCTCTAAAAAAGCATTTAATAACTTGTGAAAATAAATCCTGTATTTAGAATAGAGAAAAACGTTGTTGAAAATGTGTGCTGCATCAATGTAATACATATTATGTATTTAAATAACTGAAGACATTCAGACAATTAACTGCATTAACACTGAATAGAAACATCTGATTAGTTGTAATATGTATTAAAAGTTTTGAAATAATATAAGGAAGTTCAATTTCACGTCATCTCAGCTCATTAATTTCCAATGTAAAATGCACAGTAAGAATGCACCATATTGTGCTTTGGAAACAAAATGAAGTGATCATGTATCATTCAAGCATTTTGACTGATATTAGTCATTATAAAGTCATACAATAGCAGCGTATCACAATGTCCCTGGAGCAGAATGATTATAATCCAGACAGCCGAGCTTGCGCTTTGATCAATCTTCGCTGCAGCAGGCCCTCGAGTAATTACATCTTCGCACGGGAGCCCAAATTAGCCTAAACCTTTAAACCCCGTGGTTCTCATAAACGGCCCAGAGGGTCCTGAGCCAGAGGAGGCCAACCAGGGTGGATGTCCCCTGGAGGAAAACCAGGGGCGGAAGGTTCAGGGTTCTCCGATTTTCAGGCGATTTCCCCAGACTTAGCCTTGACAGATGTTGTGCCATGTGGAAGCACAAGCCAATGTTTTTGATTGTTAGGACTGCTATTTCGTGTGGTTGAAAACACAGCAATGAAATATGTGATCACAAATTACCTGATACAAAACTGAGTGTGTATAATTATCAACCATTATGCAGTGGCATATTGATAGGCCTATTGTTTAAATACATTGCATGGTGGCCATATAATGAAGGCTGTATTAAATGCTAATGTGTATATTACTGTTTGTGTGTTTATCCAGGTTAAACTGAAGTGTATATCACTTTTGTGTGTAATAAATTGCATATATGCATGCTCATATATAAGATGCATACCGAGTAACACATGACATACCTTAGTTCTTCTCCCTTGGAAGAGTAAATCTAAAATGTAACTAGAAAAATAATATACATAAAGTACATTTTATTTAAAACATTAATATAAAGTTGATTTGAAGCTTTCGTGACTGCAGGAATCCATACTCTTTGCTTCTTTCGGTAAAGTCACGTAGGTATAAATAAAATAAATCACGACGTTTCGGGCGCAACACAAGCGTCCGTCATCAGGTGACGGACGCTTGTGTTGCGTCCGAAAAGTCGTGATTTATTTTATTTTATACCTACGTGACTTTACCAAAATAACCAAAGAGTATTAATTTAAAGATAAATCTTTTGTTGTTGTCACAACGATGTCAGAATTCAGCAATAAAAAAGCACTGTCATATTTATGTTAAACTATGGTATCTGGCTCAAAGACCCATAATAAGTTTATTTTCTGAACAAAGGAGGCAATATAAATTGAATGGCTTTGAAAACAAGATACACATCAGGTGAACTAAAATGAATGAGCCAATAGTTGATTCCTACTGCATTTTAGGTTGTATGCAAGAAAACTGCATAGGCAGATTCCAAGCTCCATAATCTCTCATTAATCAGCTTAAGACACATCTGTTCTGATGAGCAAACAAGGAACTCTAAACCTGGCTCTGTGCCTCCAAGTCATCATCAAATCTTAATTTGTGCACTTTGCTAAATATGTGCGTTTTACAGTTGTTTTATCATTATTAACATAAAATTGCCCTTGAAATCACTGCGTGCGTTCTTTAAAAAATATGTGGAATCATAGATGAGCAAGGAATGCAGAAAACCTCTGATCATGTATTGGAGTTAAAGCAATTTTAAAAAGGGACTTAAATGAGAGTGTTTTAGTTCCCAAGTGAACCTGAGGCAGTATCACCCTGCTTGCATGGAGCTGTGCTGGTGGTACTGTGATTATGTGTGTGCTATGCAATTGGAGAAGAACGAGTGCAGGCTATCTGTGGTGCAATCGCAGGCCACCGTTGAGCTTGCGAGTTCTCAGGAGGCTGAATCCATGCTAGACGCATCTGCATGAACTTGCATCGAGAAAGTTTAAAAATATTTAGTTAAAAATCTGCATGTGCAACGAGCCTAATTTCCTGTGAGGCACAACCTCAGTTGGAATGTTACCTTTGGTTGGTTGTTTTTTGTAACTCTAAGCCTCATGTTTAGAAGATTTATGAGATACACATGGATACATACATTTGTAGATGGAGGGATGGAGAAAGTATGGGAAGGAAATTACCTTGTTTGGCATAAACCTATATATCAGGGGTATACACTTGCTTGGGATCAGCTTGTAGCCGACACCTGCATAAGCTTCAAAAGTCTACATTTGCCCATGGTATCTTGCTTGGTCTACCTCTGTGTGTAATTATTAAAGTTTGTTTAACTTTTGTTCCTTCCTGAGAATTCTCATGAATACGTAAAAGTACATAATGGCACAGCTAATGTATACAAGGCTAGAATTCATGCCACATGTACTAATGCAGCTACCATATGTCCGTCCAAGTTAAAACACCTTCTTTCTGTTTTCCGTCACAATGGAAAAGAATAGTGATTGTTGACAGCAAGCCCTCAAAATTCCCCACACTTAAAAAATGGATGTTAATAACTGTTTGATTTTTTTCCGTTTAAATATCACCCATTAAAGCATTCACATATGGCTGTTGTGAGGTTTGCATTGTGTAAACTCGTAACATACTTTCCAGATCAATTTGTTTGAAATTAGTCTTGGTTTAAGCAGCACATTATTCATAAGTCTGCCACTTTCGCTCTGTCATGTCATCCATCACATGCGTACATTGAAAAACAAACATAGGTTGGACCACAGGTTACACATTAGGAATGCTCGCATGAATATTTTGGAGCTGAACTGTCAAAAGAATATCAGCTCACCAATTGTTTACGGAAGACATTCTGAAGACACGTGGAGCCAGGAAAAACATCCATTAAGCATATGTGTTGGTTGATTTGCTGATATCAGTTACATTATCTGTGTATTATCCTAGGAAAGCGTTTATGAAGCAGTTATTTTATTGAGATCTTAAAACGTTCAGCCAAGTGACTCAACTCAAAATTAATTCCGAGGTAAAGTTCGGTGCTTATATTATTTGTATTTTCAACTGTAATATTTATATAATGAAATATGAAAATGACATCATTTATTCATGCACTGCATAATATTTTAATGGCTGTTTTAGTGCAGCGCAACTCAATGTCATGCAAGTGTACGTGATTGATGTTTGGGATACCTATTTTTGGAATGACTGCACAAGATAGGTAGGAAAACAACACATTTCCCATCAAAGCACTTAAGGAACTAATTATGTGACCACTGTTCCTCGTCTGAGAATTAGTATTTAATGATGGGCATTTGGCCGATGTTGGGCCAAGTTCCATGGTGCAAGGCTTGCACTTAGAGGTGACTCAGTTCATCACGGTTTGCAACCAAACAAGGCAAAGGAAAGCACAATGTCTCAACAGATGGGGTGGCTGGTACCCGACTGATGTTTTGATTATTATAGTAAGGATTAAGGTTTTTGGTTTAGAGTAGTTACAGAATTTTCTGTGCGTTCCATAGCACTTCATGAGGTCCTGGATAGGGTCAAGCCCGGTTGTAGATTTCTAAGTTTAGGTTAATGGAGAGCCAAGTTGTTGCCATTAGTTCGAAGGCATTATATAGCCTGTGGCCGATCATACACTTAAACATGAGTTAATGCACAAAGTGGGGAGAATTTTTTCGTACTCATTTTAGCATGCACTCTGAAGTTGTCTTAGGTGAGAGGCTGGCATGTAATCATAATGCAATAAGAGTTTAATAAGCATACCGAAACACTGCGAGTAGAGCTCTCGGCGGACAGGGCAAATGCCGGTCTCGCGTGCCTGTCGCTGCTGCAGGCGGACATCCAGCTGCTCCTGAAGTTTTACCACGTCGAGGCGGGTGGCCGGCGTGCTTGACACCTGCTGCACCCACAGCTGTCCATCCTCCGTGATCTCCCTGCACCAGTAGCCCAGCAGCAACCAATTAAGCCAGAGCTTTCCAAATCTAAGTCTTGTGTACTACATTCTACGACACTCCCTTATCTCATGGTGCAAGTTTCTACTTTTAAGTATCCGTGTCTTTCACTTGTCAATGAGATGTGATTTTCATCCACCAACAGTTTGGTAAACACAAAATGTTGGGTATATGGGATTTCAGCACCTGCAGTTTGGAAACATGTTAACTTGAATGAACTGTAATGAATGAGACTTGTAAAGAAAATCCGTACCCAACAAAAGAAGCAATTTTAGGCTGTCTACATTGCTCAACAGTTGATAAAATAATGGAGTCCACGTGTAACACGTTTTTTCTAATATCTACAGTCCTCACACACATTTCCTAAGTACAAACAGCTGAAAAAGATATACATACAGTAACAATAACATTTATGTGACTTTTGCTTGACTTACATTTTCATTATTTAATACGATTTTCAATACAAAAGCACTTCGCATTGTGCACTTACATATTGTGACATTCCAATTTTACTGTCTCGTTTCATATTTTACCACGATATAAATTATCACAATCAATCAAAGCTACTTTGACGAAGACGGATAACCTTTAAACAACTTAATATGGTATAGTGAACTAAGATGTTATCAATTAGCTTTGAATATTGAAGAAAACACCTTGGAGGGAGGATTGCATTCAATATTTCATCAGTCTGGTCTCTTGTCGAATCCGCAGCAGGGGATTTTCCCTTGGGTGGGCTGGGAACGGGTCCGGTGTTTATTGGTTGCTGTGGATTGACTTTATTCGGATGAGCCTTGTTAAACAAACAACACAAATCAACAAAAGGCTGCCATTAGAAATGAATGCTTACAAAACATATGTTAGATATGTGTCGATGGAAATGTGGACTATAATATTCCTGCAACATTAAGGAAGTAACAGATGACATGTATATACTAGAAATAAAACACTTTTTCCGCTGATAATTATCAAACGCTAACTTCCCTAGGGAGATATTGGGTCTCCAATTACAGTAAACAATTAGGTCTGTATTTGCGTCCTTATACATCACACGTAAAAACAAAATCCAATTAAAGTAAATGCATCAGTGTACGGGTAAAAATACGTATAAATTATAATAAGTAAATGCTTGACAGTGATATAATTGATCAATATATGTGCAATACTTTGCAATGTTATATTGGCATGTGTACACTCGCAATTACCAGGTAAAGATCATGTTATTTGGCTGATGCAGGAAAGCAGAGACAAACAATATCAATGCCCTTAACCCAGAATTTCCCAACTTTTGTTACTGAAATAATGACAGTATTTTGAGGACCTTGAAAGTTCATTTTTATCGTAAACTTTATTTTATCAACTAAAAGTGATCCAGTTATTCATGTATGTTCCTTTCCACATCTCTATTTGTGTATATTGCTATCTGCATCTCTTTTTGCATGCAAAGACCCATCACAAGGTAGAAACACAAACAAATAGACAAAAAAATATGCATTTTTTAACTCAATTTCCCTGTACAAGAATACCGTTGAACCGTATGGGTTGACAGGTAACGCTGTCTTCAAACATCACCGCTCAAAACAGCAAAGCGAGGGCAAAAAAAGCACTTAATAACAGTGCACACATCTTGTACACAAAATGTATGTTTCGTTTAAAAAAACCCCCACATCAAACTTGGTAAGCGAAGTTAAACTTGAAGCGCTCCGTTTCTTAGGGTTCCTCGCTCTTACCCTCGGCGTCTTTTTCTCGGTGTTTTTCGACACCAGCAGCGGGTTATCGTATTTGACGAGTGAGTCTGCCGGAGGAATCATTTTGTGCCCGTTCTTCTTGTTCTCCTCACAATAAAACAACAAATCTTAAAACTTGGTAATCTCGTCAAGTTGCCGCGTCGGCTCACTCCGCCTCGAGTCGCGGCCTGGCGTGTGGGCGACGCGTCGTTACCATGGAGACGTTGCTAGGTGACGTCGCCGCGACGGCGACCGTGCGCGGTGGTTGCCGGGAACGGCGCGCGTCAGTTTTAAAAGGTCGCGATTCCAGCCAGAATGCAGCATCGGGAAGGATCCGCTGCAATCGATGCTTTATCGATGCTTTATCGATGCTTTAACAATCCACGATATGAGAATGCGGACGATGGATTGCTTCCCAAGAAAATGGCTTTACGTGTTTTATTGACGAGGTCTCGATGACGTGGTTTGGCCGTGAGCACGTGTCCGACGTTTGGGGCCGACATTTGTGACGATGTGTGACGAGGGGGGGGGGGTGAGAAATGTGACGTCACATCAAAATGCGCAACTTTAAATGGATATAGACAACACGTTCTACTTAATTAAATTGACTTTTTAATCAATGTTTTCTCCTACAACAGAGTGCAGCGCCACATTAAATACGCACTACAATGACAATAGTTTAAAGCGATTTGAAGCATGTTTTTTTTTGGGGGGGCGGGGGGGTAGAGCTTTGTGACGTCATATTTGAGGGGGGGTCAAAAATCGCGTGTCGTCATTTATGATCCAGCCGATGCCGTGGTTGTTCCCGCGGGTGTGTTTTGACCATAGCGTCGTGGACGTTGAAGAGTCCGTGGCGTTGTTCTCGAGAGTAGGCCACTGCGTGTTGGGAGTCATGGTCCAAATTTGCCGAGTTTTCAAAATTGCAATAAAGCAATCATCCCCCCCCCCCCCATTTTAACTGTATAAACTTGGCAAGACCCTCATGAAAAGGCCCATGACCCTCTGCTGTTTTTAGGCTAATCAAGCACGATACAATTCATACTTTGCCATTATTATGAGTCTACAAGTGATTTCCTGCTCACTTGAGCATTCAGGTGGTGCTCATTTTCGTGTTAACAGCTGAGCTCGCGGTGGAAATTCCCCATGCCTATGAACAAGGACGAGTCTATCCAAAGGACAAAGACACCACAGTTGATTGTCAGGTCATGTGTGGTGGGGTAAAGTGCGGGTACCGTCACCTCTTACAGGACATCTGCCAGCGTGATAGAGCAGACCAAAGTACCCTCGAGTTGGACTCTTTAGAATTATCTCTAGTTCAGGCCCTTCTAACAGCAGTGATCAAACGTAATTGCAGGGCTGCACCTTAACCTTTCAAATGTTTAACACACATGCGAGGAAACTAAGTGTACACGATTGGACCTTATTAAGCAAACATCTGGCATACACTACTGTGACTGTTTTGAAAAAGAGAAAAATAGTGTAAACAACAGTACATTGCATTGCAATCTTGCCCGTCTCATTATAAATACGTATCATTTTGGCCTTCCAAGCCCTTAGGGCACTTTCACTGAAACCTAAGGATCTCCTGACCTGGGACCCAAGCGGCACGTGGAAGCAGCACCTGTTATAAACTACTTGACGCAGTCGCAGATGGCGGACTGAGACGTGTTCGGAGCAATATAAACAACTGGGCAGTCTCTGCTATGCATGATCAGCTTGGCCAGTCAACTTGCCAGCTCCTAAACCTCGCTGTTTACCTTGCCATAACAACAGGTGTAGCCCACATTGCATTCTTATGCAATCACTTTCCACTTCATCCCCTGCAAGGACCAAATCAAACATGTCATAAATTACGCGACACGGATAACAAAAAAGAGACTACTTAAATAACGTGTGTGCGTGTGTGTGTGCGTACCGTATGCGCACTTGACTATAAAACTAGGTGTTTAAGCAGGTGTCTAAAAACCAGTAAAATCTTAACATGTATGGATTTTTTTTCCAGTGCTTGACCTTTCTCATATTTTTTATTTTGGCAAATTTAGTCAAATATCCAATGAAAACTATTTTCGAACTCGGGTACACTTTCAGGATAAACCAAAAATATTCTATACAGTATTATCATTACGGTATTTGCTGGTTGTATTAGTTTATATGTACTTTTGTCATACGAACCTTGCTTATATTGTGAAATGTAAAACATTTCAATGTCATATGTTAAAAAATAAGTCAGTACAAACATTGCAAGAGTAATTGATAATCACATTTATGTTGTTCTACTTTGTTATGTAAAAGTCAGTGAAGTCCTTTATGTTATTATGATAGTCTCGTTGAATTTCATTGACAACGTTTTGTTTGACATTTGTGTGGTAAAATGGGATCATAGTAACATTAAAATGCAGTTCCTTTTGAGTGTTTAGTCATTGTCAATATGAAGCGATTAAACATGTTATGTAGTCTACGTTTCTTCTTCAAATGCCTTTTAAACGGGATCCCGTTCATAACATTTAATGTCAAGGCAATCAACAATGAACAAAAATGTGTTTGTTGGAGTGGCTTGGTTTAATGCTCGAGCAGATATTTTAAATTGTATTGACCTGACACGAGGCATTCCTATCCTAACCTTATCCAAGAGCAAAAACCCCAGACCATTCTTCACCCATAGCAACAGAATCTTCACAATATGAAGGTAACATTTTTGTTATTTTCAGCATGCCATCCCAATCTCACAATCTCATCAACGTAGTGTGTTTAGTTAACATCGATTTTAACAAAGTGATCTGTTCTCAAGAAATGAGTGAGCTGACAGCCTTCCCTGCCTGCATAATCCAGTGCGTTGCTGTGTCCTTAAATCTGTCAGTGGTTGTTGCACCGCCTCCTGGCAACGGGGAAACAGAGCGCAGGCACACAGACGCACCTGACTGAGTGTGACAGCGTTCGCGGACTGACAATTTACAATGGGGAATTGCCTAACCATTGCTATTATTACTGTAATCGAGGCCATGGTGATTGCCATCATTATCATCGTAATCATCGTGATTTTGATCATTTCTTGTCAACTTAATTGGCAGTGTGCTTGTAGGAGGATACTTTTAACATGGGGCATCGAAGGTCAGTTTATTTTTCTTACAGTCATTACTACCACGACAACTGAAGTTGTCCTCATTATGATAATTCCACATGTTCACATTAATTTCGTATTGTTACCATATTAAGCATCATGAAATGTAGATTTTCGTCTTTCAGGAATGTATTTCTTCTGGAAGTCTTAGTGCGTTTAAATGGAGCGCAAGATCACACAAATTAACAAAGCAAAAACAACTTTCCACCCAACTCAAATAAAACAAGAAGTAGACCTTCTGAGCTTCGGTCACAGAGCACGCAAAAGCTGTTTATACAAAACCACACCTTCCTGTGCCGCTGAGTGCAATAGTTTAAAATGCAAAGTAAAAATACTGTCATCGTCATTATTAGCCATGCTCAATCCGCTGCTGGATGAAGGCCTCCTTGAGGCATTTCAATTTTTCACACCATGGTCCTGCGTCGCAGCAGTCCATTTAGCAAATACCCACAAGCTGATTTCATCACTCCATCTTCAAATACTGCACTGTTATTCATCTATTTGCAAATGGTCTGAACTGTTCCATTAATACATATTGCAAATACCGTAATATAGAATACTGTACTCTGTCAATCACAGTACTGTTACCAAATCTATCCAGGTATAAATGTGCACATATGCAATCAAAAATGTGTATTTTGGTGCTCCCAAAAGTATGATTTTTACATTCGTTGGCAGGAATTGGATGTGGACATCATGCATTTCATCTAATTGTATCATCAAGCATGCCACAATACTGCATACAATTAACAAAATTAGGTTTTACAGCTATAGGCTATTTCCCGATTAGATCAATAACCATGCAAATAATAATAATAGGGTAGTACCACTGTGTAGGTTGTCATGGTTGTGCTTCATAGCTCTGATGTTTTCTGGTTGTACTGCGAGTTATTAGGTGTTTCGCTTCTTTAGCAAATGAAGATGCAGTACAACCCGAAATGACATCGAAAATTACATTTTACATTTGTTTATTCTGCTCTTAAGCGTGTCCTGATAATATTTGTAGGCATATGTAGCAAGTGGGTCTTATTTGTCATTTTAAAGTCTTCCGATGTTCGTAAGTTCTCTCTACAATCCTAAATAGCAGGTTCTAGCTTTTCAAAAGTTTGGAGGGGGTTTTTTTCCCTCCCAAAAATGATTTAACGTTTTTTCTTTATTTTGCTGGACAAATGTAAATAAAATGTGCAAAAATGGCACCACAGCTGCCGTTCGTTCGTAGGCGTGTGTGTGTGTGCGTGTGTGGGTGTGTTTTTGGCAAGTCTAGCGGTGCACAGGTGGCGAGGCAGCGCAAACGCTGACACCGAGATACCGCGCTGAGTGACGGCTGCAGGGTGTGCGGTGCGATGCGCCGAGACCCCGGCTACCTGGCAGGTCACATCTTGCATGATCTACGCACTTACTCAGGTATGAGACATGGCAGGTCCGCTGGCAGCACGACGTCTCTTTTAAGAGGCGCCGTACGTCTGTGATACAGTGCACGTTATTAGATGTTAAAGGTCAATGCGTTTGTTAATGGGGTTTTTTGCCGCCTTCTTGGACAAACATTACGTGATGGATTTCATTGAGCTTCCTAAAATATACAAATTTAAATATGGCGTGGGTTTTCTATCCATGTGCAGTGCTGCCAACGAAAATGCTCACTCTATTCTGTACAATAGACATTTTTGTCAGATTTACATTTTCACCAAATGCACATATTTGCAATTTATTTCTCTGTTAGTAATGGAGACTGTTGTTACATTTTTGAAAAAGAAAATTGGGCGAAAAGGAACATGGGCCAGCATGTGAACCAGACATATAAAATTTTCGAAAACGCAATCACGGTTGGCATGTAATTTAACAGTGTTGTTTCAATAAAAACGTGATATAAAATACACGCAGACATTTGCACCCATACAAATGTATGTATCTGTGTTCACATTATAAGAATAGGTTTCCCCCTTTTTTCTGGCAACAAAACTGAAACCTTTTTACGAGGAATCATGTCTGCATTAACCACAATACCTGTGATCAGAATGCAAACAAAAACATACTCTCATAATATATGCATTGTTTTTTTTAACTGATTGGTCCACACCAGAGACAGCTTTCTTTTGAGCCTCGTCTCATTTGGCGTCCTCTGGTCTAACACCGTTTTGAGACTAGGCTCCAAAAAAAAGCTATCTCTGGTGTGGACCAATTAGTTTCAAGGACAATGCACATATTATTACAGTATTTTTTTGTTTGCAATCTGACCACAAGTATTGTGCTTAATGCAGACATGATTCCATGTAAAAAAGGTTTCAGTTTTGTTTCCAGAAAAAAGGGGGAAAACCCTATTAATATATTTTGGTACTGGCAAAGGAGATCCCGTGATGTAGATGCTCGCCCCGAGCTCTCATTACTTTGATAGTGCATTGTTTTTGAGCTGTATGCCTTTTGGCGTCCTCTGGTCTAGCACCGTTTGAGACGAGGCTCAAAAGAAAGTTGTCTCTGGCGTGGACCAATCAGTTTCAAGGACAATGCATATATTATCAGAGTATGTTGTTTCTTTGCATTCTGACCACAAGTATTGTGGTTAATGCTAGACCTCGGCAAGGTAAGGTAATTTACCCTTTTTACCGGATAAAAGGGTAAAGGTAAAGGGTAAAGGTGTCGACATGCCAAGGGGTAAGGTAAAGGGTAGGGTAAAGGTAGGTCGGAAGAAGTACCCGGTAGGGTAAAGGTAGCGCGTAGTATTACCCGGTAAATACGGTACCTTGTTTACCGCTAAACAATCCGTGGCGCAGTCCGTGGCCTCCATTTAATAAGTAATATTTTTTAAAAACTTTTTTTAAAACACGCTTTTATTAAATGTACGAGTAATGGCAGAACCCCACGACTCCAGGAAGTGGCCCCGAAGCTTGCCATAACGTACGGGACTGTGGCCAATTACAGCCAACGTCAGTTGAGCGTGGACAATTAGACCCAAGCCGAAACATAACATATAAAAAATAATGTTTAAAATATATATATTTTTATGATAGAATATAATATTGTCATGAGCATGACATAAGTATATCAAGTTTGCAGTCGATACCACATTGGGAAGTGGGTTAAAATTTAGTTACAAGATTTGAGGATACAACGACAACAACAACAGAGTGAGTTAAAAGAAAGCGTGTAAAATTTTAATAATCGAGAGTATTCTATATGTATAAAGCGCTCTACCTACCATTTACCGGTATAAACCTTGTTCATGTGTAGTAGTACCCCAGTAATTCCCCTGTAATCGGGTAATTTATATGGGGTAAGGGTAAAAGGTAGGGTAAAGGTAGGCTCGTTGCTTTTTACATTTTACCTTTTACCTTACCTGCTAAAGGGTAAAAGGTAGGGTAGAGTGATTGTATTGTGGTGAGGTAAAAGGTAGGGTAAAGGTAGGCTCGTTGTTTTTACTTTTTAAGTTTTACCTTACCTTGCCGAGGCCTAGTTAATGCAGACAAGATTCCTCGTAAAAAAAAGGTTTCAGTTTTGTTGCCAGAAAAAAGGGGACAACCCTATTCTTATATTTTGGTACTGGCAAAGGAGGTCCCACGTGTTCACATTATTAAATGTAATCAAAAGCAGAGGGCACTGTCCTAAGCCTGCGTTTCTCCCGTCACTCAGCTGACCTAGAGATAACAATTGAAAAAAAGTGTTTGGTATTTGCTGTCAAAAGGGGCATTGAGTTCTTAAAAGTCATCGACCTGAGGAGCTCGGAGTCAATATGCTTGTCACATCGAAGAGCTTGCTGCAGATATCGCTCTCGCGTGAAGACTTTTAATAAAAATTAACCCCGATTGTAATTTTGCACGCAATAAATGCCCCAAAATGGAGCAAAGGCTCATGCTTATCACAATGTTTGTTAATAAAGCAAAGCTCTGTTGACAATCTTGCCACGCTGATATGAAGAGCCTCATTAAGAATCTGTCCGCACGATGTAGTTTGACCCACATAAGCGAGTGGAAAACTTTGGGACGCGTTTAAGCGTCAAATTGTCAACGTTAAAATGCAGCACTCTGCACCTCTGCATGAAAGGAATGCTTTAGGCACAAGTGCTATCAGGTGTTTGCACCTGCATGTACTGTGTACATTTCATGATTTCGGGAATCGGGCTGGGACGAGACTCAGGAATATCTGTGGGAAGTGGAATGCAGGCAGTGGCGCTCGCGGTGACAGCTCTTCCAGTGGATACAAGAGACCGGTCGCGGGGCACTGCCTGCCGATGGAGAGCCCCTTGCACGAGTCGCTGCGGTTAACGCCGACCGTCCTGAAGTGCTGACCTTTGCGGGGAGGCTGTTGCGTGAGGCTTTGTGCTCTTGTAAATGAAGCGTGGTGTGAACACGGGGCGCAGAGTGCTTGCATACGGGCTCGTGTTGAGTCGGACGGTGGATGAGAGGGAAACTTCCTGTAAACATGCCGCGAACCCGAGACGTGACATTGGATGCACAGCTATGCAGATCCTCCCACACAGGCTCTGACATTGCCTGACCCCTGTGGGAGCAGCAACTTGCAGGGGTCGTGTCTTTTTTTTTGCAACAAAAATGATTTTTTTTCTGGGTAATGTTTTAGGTTGCGCAGTTTATTCCTGTCACCGTGGTCGGCAAAGAGAGTGGATGGCTACCCGCAAGCTTTGGCACACGTGTGCCATATGGCTCTCTGTTAACTCACATGCACTTTGTGTATTGTACTGTGCAAGAACAAAAAAAGTACTCGGGCTGTCCAATTGTAAAGGACATTTTTCATTATTAAGTAAAAGAAAGTTGAGAGAGCTTGTATACATAGTAGTTAATGACACAATGGTTGTGATTGTATAAGACATTTCCAAGGACCACACCCATTTGTTCTGGAACACAATGTGTTTTTCTTTCTCCCAGCCTCATTTGTGAACGTGCTATTTGCTGGTGCTATTATTCCGTGTGTATATGTGTGATGCGAGATGCAGTTGCATTTGACGCGATGTATATCAAATTGTCTTGTACTGGCATTATTCATAATATTATTATTATGGTATGTGTTATTGCTAGACATGCCTTTCCTGGGGATTGCCTACTTAAGGTCTCTTTAAATGAAACAAAATACATGAGGGGTGATCAGGATGTGTATCGCTTGAATGATATGAACTCGAAACTCTGTTTATGCCCTTTTCAAAATCTGTTCATGGTCTTCTGTGAGTTTGTTTATAGCAACATCAAATATTGTATTACCGCTCCAAATACCAGATATTCCCATTGTGCTTGTATATATGTTATGTTATTAAACTAATGCATTACCATTGGAAACCCTCGCAGCAAGTAGTGCATCAACCCTGTGTTTGAGAATGCCCTCTGGAAGATGCTATCACAGAACTACAGGACAGGGAGATCCATTTATAGACACCCCACTAAAATAATAGGACGACATTATATATAAAACAACTTATTTAAAAGCCTAAACACAGCTCCAACCAATCTGAATATACGTATCAAAACTGTTTAACAATCTTCTCTGCAAGATAGGGGGCCATCGCTTTCAGAATATCCAATCGCACATTGGTGGGTATCTGTATAATAATCGGTCCGTACTTCTGAGATCTCTTTCATTTTTTCACATCCACGTGAGGGGTGCCGTACTTCCTCACACACTGTGCTGTAGAGATTGCTCGGCACATGGTATTCATGTTGATAGTGTTCTAGTTTCCGGTGGTGGAAATATGAATGACTTGGGAAAACTGAATTCAACATGATGGGTTTTTTTGTGCATCCATTGATGACTGGTCTGAGACCATCAACTCGTTATGCTTGAGAACTCTGGTTCATTGCAATTCAGAATATCAGCAGCGTTGACTCAGTGCTCTGATATGGCATCAGTCCACGAAGTCATCTGGCCACTTCAGATATACATTCATTCATGATGTGTGAATGCAAATTCTGGGGAATACACTGGCCCACAATGTCATGGCTGTACATTCAGATGTGTTTTTCAGAGATGTAAATGACTCTATAGACAGCAGAGGGCAATGCGGCAATAATACACATTGTGGTAATGTACTTCGATGCTCCCAAGTGTACGCTGCTCACTTTCACCAACCCACACTGACCAGCGTGGTGAGGTATGGTTAAAGTAACCACCACAACCTGCATGGAGAAGAGAGGCACTCATCCAAGTGGGTTGACTAAAAGACTGGTCATTTACATGACCAGCCGTCATTTACATGACCAGCCTTTTAGGTGGACCGTGTTCGTGAACATAAGGCAGATCTGAAACACTGTAGGACCAATACCTCGACCGTGCCTGATCATTGTTTTAATGCGGTGGGCTCACAAGAAATTATAATGGTAGGTTTTTACCCTTTTAACTGGTACAAAACTGACACCTTTATTCAAGGCATCATGTTTGCAATGACCACAACACAAGTAGTCAATAAAGCAAACAAAAAGAAGCAACTCTGATAAGGATAATAATATGCACTGTCCTTGAAGTTGATTGGCCCACACCCGAGACGGCTTTCTTTGAGCCTAGTCCCCATTGGTGTAGGGCCAGATGACACCAGAAGGCGTACAACCCAATCAACTTCAAGGACAGTGCATATTATTATCCTTATCAGAGTTGCTTCTTTTTGTTTGCTTTATTGACTACTTGTGTTGTGGTCATTGCAAACATGATGCCTTGAATAAAGGTGTCAGTTTTGTACCAGTATAAAGGGTAAAAACCTGCCATTATATTTTGCCACTGGTAAAAGAGATCTCATAGTGTAAATGTTCACAAGAAATTAATTTATCTAAGACGAAGGTACTTTGCAAACCCACTGGCTATCAACAAAGATTCGTTCATGAAGCCATCCATATATATAGACACAGACACAATTTCAACCGAGAAGATGGGTACAAACTGAGCAATCACTGGAAGGACGTTATCAACCAGTTTAAGTCACAACTGGCTGTGATGTTCCCATCCTGCCACCTTCCAATGTAAATTTTGTATTTTTTCCCCGTGGCTTCGGCTCTCCGATTTCACATCAACAGGTTGAATTTATCGCGCCAACGTGGCCACCTACAGACGCTGACCTCTGCGTCGCTCTGCGATCTGACATGAACACGCTAATCTCTCACATGAACACGCTAATCTCTCACATGAACACGCTAATCTCTCACATGAACACGCTAATCTCTCACATGAACACGCTAATCTATCACATTAACATCACTAGCCCCGCCCACTTCCTTTATGACCCTAGGACTACTACACCCTGTAAAACAGTCTGCGTTCAGCAGCTTTCCTCCTGATGACGACCGCTTGTGTTGTGATCGAAACGTCGTAGCTTTTTGTTATTTTCTTCGAACCATCTACGTGACTTTACCGAAAGACCCAAAGAACAGTCAATACTCTTCTCATTTGTTTCTTCGTCTTTGTTGAGAATGTGAACAACTTGAATAAGCTTCTGTAGTTTGCATTGAACAAGCAGAACACCGTGAATAGTTTTACATCCATTCAAGAGATGGGCACAACGTTTGCTATCCACTTAACAGTACAACACCGTGTGGATGTCTATGACGTCTAAATTACAAAAGCATCTCAAGATGGTTGTAAGCTGGCTGATATATTTTATAATGTGGAATTAACCACTCATGATGGACATTTTAAATTTACGAATGGAATGCATAGAAGAGAAAATATTTAAGAATATTGGCATTTCACGTGATCAAACATCAGTTCATTGCACGATCAAATATGCTCGCAAGCATGCGATGGCATTGAAAACTGAATCCTGCGTGAAAGTTGCATGAACTCTCTTTTAAAAAAACGCGATATCAATGCTCAGGAATTTAGTGAATGCTTTTACATTAAGAGCTTTATAGTGATGGCATCAACACCTTTTGAGTCACTCGGTAAGTCTCCATGGCAACTGCGCCGGTGACACGACAAACGAAATAGTCAACTAATTTCATGGAGGATGGAAAAAAAGACAAACCACAAACCTGGTATGTGTGGCATTGGTATCTGATCAACTCATAAAACTATTTATGACAGGGCTGCTTAAAAAAGTTGTCGTGGAATCTAGGGGTAGTTTCTGCAAATGGCACGTTTTGTATTTTAGTGGCAACATAAAATAATTCTCACTGCAATACCTGTATATCATAGATACACAGTATATTCCAGCAGGCATGTGCAGTGAAACGATTAGGTCCCTGACACTGAGTTCATCCTAAATCTATTCATTCGCAAATCTATCTATGCACCTTTGTTGCAAAGTGAACGCATAGACGCTGCTATGTAAGAAAGGAATGCAGCTGAAATATTGCGCATACAAGCGTGCACACGTAATTTAAAGCTATTTTAAATGCATCATCGTCATCATAAGCCATGACCTACCCACTGCTGGATGAAGGCCTCCCTCCACCGACACTATCATTCATGGTCCTGCGAAGCCATAATCCGTTTTGCTCTTCCAGATGAGCTGATCTCATCACGTCATCTCTGTCGTGGTCTTCCTCTTGGGCATGTTCGATCCGTTCTATGCCATCTTGTCACCAGTCTCATACATTGGCCATCGCCCCATGCAACAATGTATCCTGTCTAAGCCAATTACTTTCCTTCAACCGTCAGTACGATGTCCTCTATTTTCTCTTTGTTCTCCGATTCAGTTTTCAGTGTAATTCCCAACATGCCTCTTTGTGCACGCTTGAGCTTTTGTTCCAGTTTCTTTATCATTTACACGTTTCTGATTTCACGTAATCGCAGGTAATATGGACTGATTGAAAACCTTCTTCTCAAAGTGTATTGCTAAGTTGTTTTTCATTATTGAATAAAGTTTTTTTCTTTTCCAAAAGCCCCCCAACCTATGCTTTGCTTCTTTCGGTAAAGTCACGTAGATAGAAAAAAAGTGAAAAAAATTATTTAAAATAATTAAAATTTTCATTTTTAAAAAACAATGATGTGGACTGTAACCTGGTTCTTAATATGAGCGAGTGTACTGGCAGTCTATAATGTAGACTGTAGCCTGGTTATTACGTTTGGTGAGTGTACTGGCAGTCTATAATGTAAACTGTAGCAATGATTATTAAGCTGGGTGAGTGTACTGGCAGTCTATAATGTCGACTGTTGCCTGGTTCTTAACCTCGGTGAGCGTACTGGCAGTCTGTAATATAGACTTATTCTTTGGTTCTTTCGGTAAAATAATTTAAAAAGAATAATAATAAAAATAATAAAAACAACCTACCCTTGTTCATCTTTGCACTTCATTATATTGATCCCGATCCACTTTCGGTAGTTATTTTTCAGTAGCGTTCCTCAAAAACATGTTTACTTTATTTTGGCTCCAAAATTATTATGCTTTTAGTTTTGTACATATTTATCTTGAGTTTTACTATGCAGCCTTCTTTGTAAAGTTCTTAAATATAAAAAGATATCATTAATTACCATTGGTTTATATGATGTCGTCAGTGAATCTATGACGATTGATATTTCTACAATTATGTATTTGACTTTATTTATTCAATCCAGTAAGGCAGTCCCCGAGAAACGAATGTCCGACTTATACACATCCGCACTTACAAACGAACCGCCCCATAACAATGCTTCCCTTTTTGCTGAACCATAACACATTTTATAATGACCGTGTGTACAATTAAATGTTAAATGTTAAATGTTGATTCTAGATTTGAAGCTTTCGTGACTGCAAGGAATCATCTTCTTAGGTTTTTTCGGTAAAGTCACGTAGTCCCACCTGATGACGGAGATTTGTGTTGCCTCCGAAACGTCGTGATTTTTGTTTTTATTTTATTTTACTTTCTACGTGACTTTACCGAAAAAACCTAAGAAGAAAATTAAATGTTGAGTTTCGAGATAACACAAAATCAACTTCTGAACGGGTCTCAGGAACGTGACCCCTTCGTAAGTGAAGCACTGACCGTATTGCAAAAACATTCAACTATATCTTGATTTGAAGCTTTCGTGACTGCAGGAATCCATACTCTTTGGTTCTTTCGGTAAAGTCACGTAGGTATAAAATAAAAAATAAAAAAACGACGTTTCGGGCGCAACACACGCGTCCGTCATCAGAGGAGAAAGTTTTTGGGCATGAAAGAAAGCTTTCCCACCTGATGACGGACGCTTGTGCGTGCGCCCGAAACGTCGTGATTTATTTTTATTTTATACCTACGTGACTTTACCGAAAGAACCAAAGAGTCTACATTATAATTATAATGTATTACTAGTATTATGCTTGTTTATCCAGAAAAGCCTCATTGAATCTAAGGACTCGGGTGGCTGTGTTCGGAGCGCAATACCCTCACGAATGCTCCACTGCTCCATCCGGCTGTGCATTTCTGCTCATTACATCATTTACTTGAGTAATGGCAATGTGAAGGACATTTTGGGCATGAAGTCATGTGCACATTGTTTCAAAGCATTCGCGTTCCGTCGGTAGCATACGTCTAATTAAAATACATATTTTTGTAAATACAGCATTTTTAGACAAACCCGCATCTGTGAATAATCATACAAAAGCCATGATTGCTACTACACGTGTGCACAGCATAACAAAGCTCCCGTTATGTTAGTGCCCTTTTGCACAATAGTTATTGCGTGCTCTTCCTGTTTGTGGCCCCAACGGCATGCGCTCATTCCTTCAGGTGTTTGCATATGACGCGCGTCAGAACCGGCAAAGGCGTGAATTTTTGTCAAAGCTTGACGCAGTTACACACATACATACTTATACAATTGGGTGATTCTTTTTTCTTTTGCCTCTGCTGAAGTGGCTAGAAACCAAAAACACATGGGAATGCATCAAATGTAACGCCGATGTGAATGATGATATTGCGACGAGTTTCTGGCAACATTCATGATTAAAATTCGGTGAACCGGCCAGTAGATATACCTGCTGCGAGGTGAATGTTTGGTGATTTTTTAAAGCCATATTTACCCAACTTTATCCACTGCAGCTTGCCGGATGTCAGCAATGTCTGAGTCAATTAGTTTCGCTTAAACAACCTTCAACACAGTGTGCTCTCTGCCCTTGCGAGGACACGGTTGCTCTGGCCCATCTGTCACTGTTCGTGCTCCTGCAGTTGAGTTTAACTGAATTGGATGCGACTGCCAATTAGAACGTTTGAGATCCCTCTCGAAGTCGGGAGGCCCACATTTACTTTTCCACTTTTTCTCCCTGTTGAGTTCATTTCAGGCTCTCATAAAGCCATTTCACTCACAAGTCCACCCCATTTGGCCTCACTTGTTTTTTAACTAATGGTTAGTCTTTTTTTCTCTGCAGTCTCAATCACAATTATCCGTTTCTTTATTTAAACGTGTTGGTTGTTTATCATCGCATAATTGGGAATTTCAATAAATGCTCACTTTGCGGGGTGAAGGGATCACTAAACTTGAGCTTTTTGGGTTGCAACTTTGCTCTTTGAGCAGAGTTGAAGAATTAGTTGTTTTATTGTTCGGTCCAACATTTGTCTACACGAATGAATGTGTTGATACTTTGCAATGCAACTACACAGTCTTTTACTGATGCACCAACTTTAAATTCCCCCCCCCCCCCAAAAAAAACCACAGCACCCAAAAAACATTCCTCTTACATTGACACAGGATAAAGAGTGTATATAATAGAGCCGGGCAATCCTCACAATTCCTCACCTGGGATTGGTGAAACCATTCTTAGAATCGAATATTGATTCCTGATGGGATCAGAAGTGTGTGACCGTGGGGGTGCTGGATTGCTCGGAGCTCGATGTGGTGTTCAGGAAATAACTACGGAGAACCTGTGGAGCCTGGTTGAGCTCGTCGAATTGCCATTGAAATGTGAACAATGCCTTTCTAATAATATGTTGCAGTCGTGATGCCAATTCAACCACAATTCTGGTATTGTGTTGAGGCAAGAGGCGAGGGTAAATGGGACTTGGACAGACGAGTGGAGGCCAAGGTTATACACCGAACAACTAAGTGTATAGCCTAGTGTCTACACGGTGCAGCTACATGTATATGTAGTTTTTACACTTGGCTGACCAGGATCACTAGACGCAGCAGTCAGACCACTGAAACCACCGGGACTACCATCAAGGTATACCGGAATTACCACCAAGGGCACTCGGGCTACCAGGAATGCCATTCAGACCACTAGACCTGGCAAATGATTGGATGCTCACATGCACACACAAATATATACTCTTTATGTTTGCACACCCACAGGTGCTCACTCATGTGTATGTGCATTTGTATTCATATGGGATTAATCCGTAGAATAGTCGTGGTTCCTACTGGAATCACCCAGCTTTAATTTCAAATATAAATGCATTTACCACTTTTCATTGCAATCACAACATCTAAAAGTTATTTTTTTGTAAAAGCTCGGGTCTGAGTTGGTAACATTCCATGAACATCTTTCTGTGTGGAGAGGTTATTGTGTCAAAACAATTCCTTCTAGACTGTTATCAGCTGCTTACCAGCTGTGCGGAACTGTTTTGTCACTTTTGGAGCCTGAACTTGCTTTGTATGTGCAGTCTTCACATTCAACATGTGTTAAGCAATGCCAGGCAACATTGATATTTTTTATAATATGTATTCGTTCTAATTGCTTCATAAGTTTAATTGTTTAGTAAAAAGCCCAGTATGAGTTTGCAACATTCCATGAGACATTTCTAAGGATTTTGAGCAAAGTTGTTTCTGCCAGTGGAGGGGTAATTTTCTTCAACATTTCTTAAAACACAATACATTTAATGTCAGAGCCTGAATGATAATCATCGTCTTTATCAGCCAATGTCTATCCACTGCTGGTGCCTCCCCACACCATTGCCATCTGCGCTTCTACATGATTCTATACGTATAATTATTATTGCATTTGGTATCATTTGCCTTTTTATTGTTGCAAGGCTATCATGAAGGCACTGTGTTTCACAGACACGGCCCGCAGTAGCTTCACGGTAGGGGGTGATGTGTAATCACAATAGAGTCATTAGCAGGTAATTTTTCAAATTTGCCACATTTGGACCGTGATGCCGGCACATAATAGGCCGATACTTTTCGAACAGCATCACGGGATCTCTAACGCGCACCTTGCAGCAGACGGTGTGTGGAATGTTACTGTTGATGCACCTGTGGTGTAAACGAGCCACCGTCGAACCACGGACCCCCATAACAACCACGGCTGAGCTGTCACTGCCCCGGATCTCACTCCTCCTGCATGTGACGTGATCTCATCGCGCCATCTCTCTAGTGGGTCTCCCCTATGTTAATTCTCGCTGTTTCAGCCCTTTGTCAGTTGACTGTTGGATGAAGCCTTCCTCACACCGTGGTTAGCTGCGAGGTTATTTGACCGTAGCTACATGACTCTGACCATTGTGGCTTGTAGAGGGGGGGGGGGGGTCCAGGACCATTTCATACATCCACTCGCCATTGATGTTAGCCATGGTCTGGAATTGAAATCAGGTTGACGAGTTTATAGCAGTGCGCTAAACGCTGTGACACTGCGAGTTCATATGTATTTGAATAAACCCATGGTTTGAATGAAGGCATATAAAACAATTACATACAATGCATTTGTTTATCTAAGACTTGTATGAAGAGTTGCCCTTTAAATACATGTTTAAGAGTCAAATAGATTCCTCACAATTAGATGATCTTCATAGGATATAAGAAATTTCGATTTAAAGCTTTCGTGACTGCAGGGATTCATCTTCTTGGTTCTTTCGGTAAAGTCACGTAGAAGGGAAGTAATAAAATAATAAAAATAAAACATAATAAAATGAAATAATTCTCACGACGTTTCGGCTACAACGCAAGCAGCCGTCTTCAGGTGAAGAATGAGACACTACCAAGCTAGGAGCTTATATATAAACTGGGTTGGAGGTGGAAGAGCGCCTCAACAAAAAAGAATGTGCATATGAAGAGGAATTTAGCATATTCATGGAAAATGCGTAGGAGGTGGGCGGGGGGGGTTTCAAAGGCATATTATGCCCATGCATTATGCAGGATCAACAGCACCAAGGGGGGTTGCAGGGAGTAGCATTAACAAAGGAAAGGAATGTTATTGATATGTAGCTGCAGTTACTAAACAACCACGTAGAAAACTAAAGTATAAACTACATAAAAAACCAAAGTATATAAGAAATTGTCAATTTTAGCAAAAACGTAATCTCGCTTATTTGGAAAAGGAACACCAAATTTACTCGATGGGGATTACACTCTGCAACGATCGCCCCCTGCTGGCAGACTAGAGGTGCCACACAAGGGCAGCTGCCATTGGGGGCACCCTTCAAGTGTTTACGATGAGATGTGATGACAGGCGCTTTAAGTTGCCATGGTATTTAGGCACCAAAGATTATTACAAAAGCGAATATATAAAACGATGTCACCGCCTCCAAAGGGCAGAGAGAGAGAGGGAGATCTTAAACTGCACCGATTTAGGGACATGGCGGTGCTCCAGGCTTCCGAGGGAGGAGCCCAACGAGGCGAGGCAAATTTCTCTCACAAGCGGTGACTTAACGGGTTAAGAGGTCATAGGTCGGTAAAGCGGCAACACTTTGCAAACACCATTGCGACTTCTTACCGTAACGCGTGTACAAGGCCCGCATGTAAAGAGCGTCTAAGTGCCGTGATGTTATCTGGAGACACTTTTACTGCGAGCATACGAGACATTTCTCCGCCACCTAGCCATGCCATGGAGGCGGTGCGGTGTGGGGGCAGGCCGAATTGGGGGTTTGTTGTTTACATAATAAAATAGATAACGCGATACAAACGGGGAGGTAATTGAAATTTCACTGGGCTGTAAATTCCCAGGCGGTGACATGCCGCCATTTAATGAGGACTTTTTAACATCCGGGATTTAGTTTTATTGGGCAGCCCACACTGCAAAACACGCTGAAAATTCCAGAGAATTGGAAATTGAAGAGCTCTGCTGCTGTTAAAAGGGGGAGGGGTGGGAGGGAACTATAAACAGACTGTGCCTTTAATGGGTTCCAAGTGGTTGCGATCCACGCCGTGTGTGTACTGCCGTTATACAATGTTACTCTAAGCAGTCCATGGTTGTGTTTGATGCCGTGGGGGCAATAAAGATATTTTGTTAGTGGGACTCTTGGCTGGAATATGTTCCCATCGATGTGGCTTGTCATTCTAAATGGGTGGGTTACATTACAGTGTCTCTGTTTTCTTTCGAGGTTCTATTCGAAGACGAAGTACACCGATTTTAGATTAGATTGAACAAAACAACACAAAGTGAAATTTATCAAATATATCTACGGTTGGCTCAGGAGTCGGATATCTGATCTGGCAATGTGATTCACAAGGCTGAGTTTTAGCCCCCTGTGATTAAACTCGATGCTCGAGTTGCAGTGAGTTGATGCTCTCAGTCTGCCTATCAATGGCTGCAAAAGCCCTTCGCGTTATAAAATTTTCCCCTTTATTTTGGCTTAATCCAGTGGAAACTTTAAAACATTGGTTTTGTTGACATGAGATGAACAATTTAGCAGGAGATTAAATAGTGTGTATCCCCTCGTGTGGATAGAGAGACATTGATGAGGCTAGAGATGAACTAGTTCTGACGGTGTCAACATCCAGGCCCTTTCTATGACACTGATAGTGGCAGTGGTCCAAATGTACATTAAATAATCTCATGGAATGACACTGATAGAACAATTGGAATATATTACATTTATCTATTGCTGTATGGATGTCTAAATTTGGCCTGTGTTATATATTTAGGTATTGTGTGTGTTTATAAAGTTTTGCACGTAGGCATATCACAAAATTGCAATTCAATAAAATAAAAGTTATAGATTTGAAGCTTTCGTAACTGCAAGGATTCATACTCTTTGTTTTTTTCGGTTAAGTCACGTAGGTAAAAAATAAAATAAATTAAATCACGACGGAGGCTTGTGTTGCCTCCGAAATGTCGTGATTTAATTTATTTTATTTTTTACCTACGTGACTTTACCGAAAAATAAAAGTTCTTTAGAACTTTTAAAATATATTTTATATTGGTTGTATTTTTTTCAATAGAAATATAGAGTAATGTTACATCGGTAAGTGCAATTAAGCTTCTTCCAGCATCGTTACTTGACAGCACTACATGCTGTGCAAACCACAAACAGCTTTATTGATCCATATATATATCTGGTTTACTCGTAAGTCCTGTGTTTTTTTTAATTGAGGCAGCTTACACAGAGCTTTTTTTTTTTTACAAAGAGGATCATGTTTATTTTTTTATAAAACACCTTTTCACAGATTGCCACAATTAGAGCCATGACCAGCTCGTTAACAAGGATACTCTACTTTGGGGCTTTTTCTTTTCTTTTAGAGGCGCATGCCTCTTAATGACAGGTGCTTAACTTGGCCATGACACCGGCATGGACGCGAGACGGTGGGCCTGCTCTTGTGAAGTCGCGTGGAAATGTTTAACGTCCGTTTATGGACATCTCCTCCAAGTGACGGCGGCCTCAGGAACTCTGTGAGAGCCGCCACACAGTTGCGGGGCTTTCCGAATGGAGGAAACTTGACCCCCAGCGGAGAGCGGTGATCAGTCAACCCCCCACCGTCGGCCCATTTACAGCTAAGAACCGCATGCTTGCATGGGCTTGTATGCGCTCCCGTTTATAATGAACCCAATGTGTGGATGCCTGTCGTTAGGAAAAAGAGTTTCCCTACTTTGCACGGTCGCTTGTTTGGTTGCGAGACGAGTGGAGGTAGGGGAAGAGGGGGGGTGGGTGGGAACAGGGCAAGGGGGAGTGAAGGTGGCATGCTGGCATGGGGTAGCATCAGAATGTGGGAAACCCGCGACTCCCTTGGCCCCCCACTCACCCCATTCATCTTCAGCAGTCTCGGCCAGCAAATCACCAAGGCTTGACGTTACACTGAGCCTAATCGGTGGGAATATTGCACAATTTAATTTGGTTTGTGTTGTTTCAGGAGGACGGGCCAAAGGTATTTTTTTAGGCTAGGTCAAAATTGTATGCATATTTTCGTTTTGTTGGCCGAATCTATTCACCACGTTTTTTTTATTTTATAAAAAAGCAAGCGTGGCGATGTGATTTTAAGTGCTGTATATTTTCCATACACAATAAAAAAAATGGTAACATTTTTCATCTCAGTCACGTTTTATTCATTATACATGGGAAAAGAAAGATTGTTCCAAATCTGCGGTCCCTGTCATTGGATCATGCCACACTTAAATCGGTGTGAAAATATCCCGTCTATTTATGAAATGGAGCTCGAGGTGTCGTCTTGGAGATTCGCGACAGTTTGGCCGGATGTGCCCCAGAGTGCTGAAGAATGTAATCAGGTTGACGAAGAGGTGGCCCACACGTTCACCTCTCCCTCAACAGTGAGTGCAATAGATCAAAATAAATAAGGTCAGCGCCTACAAGACAAAAAATAGCCAAGAAACATATGCACACGTGAAATCAGTGTCTAAGTATCTATTTCTTTTGGATTACATTTGGAGACTATGTTATTTCTTTCGCTCGTAATAGATACCACAGTATCATGTAGTTTATTATAGGGATACGCTCAAACTTGGGCTTTATGACACGACGAAACACGTGTGTTGATTGTACCAGGACCATTACGTTTCACTATTTATTTTTGGTAAGAACCTTTATGTGACAAGTTTAAAGCACACATTCTTACCTTGGGCCGTAAAATAACATGATAACACTTGAAGGTTTAACCTCCCCTCTGTGTTTGTGTTAGCCTGTCAAAAGGGGAAGAATCCCTGTGTCGGGGAGCGGTCGGTGCGTGTGTGCGTGTCAGCTGGGAGGTGTGGTGGTGGCCTGTCGTGCCCGCTCCTTGTGAGCTCTGGCCGCCACGCTGCGGCGCCAAGACGGGCACGGCCGCCTGTCAGTGCCTCGGGTGTCTGGACACCGACAAAACTTCTTTTATTAAGACGGCGGCTAACGGAGACCCGCGAAACGCAACGGACCCCTTCACGAGGCACGTCCGCGAACGTGCGAATCGTTTTAGTGCGCGCGGGGGGATGGGGGGGGGGTCACTGCGCGTCGGTCAACTGGCCAGCCACCACCGGGATCGATCGGGGCGTAGTCCACGCCGTGGAAGTCCGTGGGTTGCCCTAACCCCCGGACTTCCACGGCGTGGTTAGGGCAACCCCCGGACTTCCACGGCGTGGTTCGGGCAACCCCCGGACTTCCACGGCGTGGTTCGGGCAACCCCCGGACTTCCACTGCGTGGTTCGGGCAACCCCCGGACTTCCACTGCGTGGTTCGGGCAACCCCCGGACTTCCACTGCGTGGTTCGGGCAACCCCCGGACTTCCACTGCGTGGTTCGGGCAACCCCCGGACTTGCTCGGCGTGGACGACGCCCCTGGGTGGCGCGGCAGACGGGCGGGCATCGCGCGCCGGGTGTGGCCGCTCGTCCACGAGCCTCAGACAAGAGGCGGCCCTGTTCTGCACAATCGCTACACCGAGGCGTGGTGGGGTGGGGGGATAGGGCACATTACCGCTGACACGTTAATGCATTCTGGCCAGCAACAACTGTGCAATTTTTGAAGGGGGGGGGGGGGGGGGCTTCTGTCAGGCAATGCTTATATAGAAAAAAGGGTTATTGTTTCTTAAAAAACAACCTTCCCGCTTGGCCTTGCCTCAGAATTTCAATGAATCTCGTGTCCAGACCACCGCGGAAGGTGAGCACCGTATGGGGCCACTGCACGGCTGACCGGGGAGGCAGGAGGATGTTAGTCGCTGCAACGGATGATTGGAATGGAGGGGGTGGTCTAGCTTTGCTCCAACGTGACCGGGAGGTGGATTTGGATAATAGGGAACATCGGAGGGTCAGAACATGCCCCCCCCCCGCGCCAGTTGGAAACCCACTTAAATAAGAGCAGTGGTTCTGAAGAGAGGGTTGCACTTGGGATGTGGCCCGTAATCTCCATCTTAGAAGGCATCTCTCTCATAGGGATAGTATCCTGATGCTGCCACTTTGGATGAAGCAGTGTTGACCGAGTAGCAATTTTTTTAGCAATTGCATATTGCTAGGATACCGGGGATCTCTCAGTAATCACACACGGACGTTGCATAATTATTCTTTATCCGCAGAATACATTGTTGCCAAGATCTTTTGTGAAGCATGCCAACTCATAGCTGTACTGCTAATGCCAGGCACTAAGTCCAAGCGTAATTCCTAATCCAAAAACCTCGTTGTAACTGTAATCTTAATCCTAACGTTGACATCCAAGTCATACTTGAATACAATACCCAACACCCAAACTTAACTCCCAGCCATAGAGTCATTACTCGCAGCACCATTATTATGATTAGGTCAAACTTTACTCACGTCACATACAAAAGTAGTAATATTCCACTGCTCGATAATGGTATCTCCACATCACGTGTTGGCCTCGGGAGTTGTTTGACCATACTTCACCACATTGGTCATTACAGGTTGGTGAAGGAGACTTCACCGCTCAATACAAACGTAAATTAATTACTTCATTAATAGAATCCTAATGCCATTGCATAGCACCAAAAAAGACTAGCTATACACAAATAATGTAATGAAGCGCGGGGGGGGGGTGCAGTTGGGGAAAGTGAGCACCACCGACAACATAACGTGCATATTGAGTGTACAATGTGTAAGAGGCACATATCTCAGACAACCACAGTATTGCCGCCCTTCCAGACAAACGGCTCGTGTGTGTGAGTGCGGTTCACTCAGCCAGCGCTGATAGACAGCATGTCCTTTCCCTACAGTGCGGGGGAGACATTAACCTGATTAAATCAGAGCCCACGGAGAGCCACGGCTAATTGTTATTGCAATCCAAACAAGCCCCTGTCAATCACAGACCCAACAGATAAAAAAGGGCCTAATCCCACCTTTTTACTTGTGGCTTTTAGTTAAGTAAGTGGATGATTAAATATCAATACCGGGGGGATTCTTTGAGTAATTGTTGGCTAGTGAGATGTGTTAACCCTCTATTTTCCCAACACGTGTGAAACACGAATGGGGAACAATGGCGCGGAAATGATGCCACAACAAGCAACTTGGAGAGATTACATTTAACTTCACCGGTATTGAAAAATTAGTGAAAAGAAAATTTACGTAGTTTTTTTGTTACTACAGTATTAAGTGTTGCAAAAAAAACAATACAAGTCATACCTATATACTATTTGGGGGTATTGCATGGTAATATACATGTTTTGTAACTGCGGTAACAGTTTTAATCGCAATTAAAATTAAATGTATTGCTTCTAAATGCATTATCACCACAACTTAAAATCATTCCACAAATGTATCCGTGTGTGTGTGTTTTTTTACGATGTGTTCCCATGCAGGCAGCATGAGAAAATGAAAAAAGCCACGCAGCCGTTTGGCTTGCTTACAAAAGGTGTGAAGATGGCTTTCTGAGCTTGGCACTCGCTTACCTGTGATCGCACAAGCGCCGCTCATGTGTTTTGCACTATTTTGCCGGATTGTGCGTGGAAGCAAATTGAATTGCAGCAACTGGTATTTAAACTGTGACTTTCTTTCAGTTGTAAAATACACCGTGTTAGGCACTCTCTCTCTCGTGTGTGTATAATTGCACACCTGCTTACACTTATGTTCTGCGTTTAACAGTGAGAAGCGAGCAATCGGCGTTGCCAGAGTGCAAAAGAAGCGTGACCAGTGATTCGGGCTGCCACTCTTTTCTACGCGCTATTGATTTTTCAACATTTTCTGGTGGATATATGTTTAGCTGTAAATTCACGGTAACATTATCTCTCCAAAAACGCATTGCATCAGGGTGTAAGAGAGCCATCTAGTGTCTTAAAGTAATTGCACAAAAGACTATCTTTTATATACGCAGTACGAGTTTGAATTCCAAAATATAATAATTTCTTGAACGATAATCCGCATATAATGAGAAATCACGCACGAAGCACTTACAACTGCCTGCTTTTAAAAGGAAATTTTCAGAAGCGAAGTTGGGCATCGTGCCATATGTGTCAAGGATGGGTGAGAATATGCAGTTCGGTATTCAGTTCTTTATTTATTTGTTTAAGAAATACGGCTTTATTTTTTCTAAAATGCAGCATCTTGAATTTCATCAGGAGTCCTGCGAGCAGTGAACCCAGGGAGGCATGTGTGGAGAGAATTTATTAATCAACTCCAGCACCTCTATACTTTGTTTTATTACTCCATTCCCGTTTCACCTTTCGCCATGGATTATTTTACGTGTACGCCACTCAGCACTCTTTATCCAGGTGCTGCAAATTGCATTTCTCAAAAGCTGCACGGGAGTTTTTTTTGCTGTGTTTTGTTGTTGCTGTTTTTTTGCCATCGCACATTCATCCACAGTGTTCAGTTCTCATGGCTCTCGCTTTCGAGAGACAGCGTCTTCACGAATGGGCTCTCATCCGTTAATATGTCGAGGCTTTATTAACATCACCTGGGTGTAGTTTCTCACCTGTACGCGTGGCATAGACACTATGAAACAGCGTTGTAAATGTAGTTGTTGAACGCTCCCAAGGTATTAATGTTTACAATCTTTGAGCGATGAATTCCACCACGCAGATTTCTTCCAAGTAAGCACCACACACACACATACACCACTGCTATTTTGGCAGCAACCCGATCTATTGAAATACATTATATGATTTACTTGTGCTTGTAAATTGGTTTTCTTTGAAGCGTGACCCAGCAAATTGTTTCCTTTTGGCATCTTTATTGTGTTAGTTTTGAAGGCAGTGGAAACACACGCATGCATGAGCACACGTGCCTACGTACACACTCACGCAAGCACACATGCATGAAGAAACATGCAGCACTCATTCGCACAAATGAACGACTATTTTATTACCTTGAAAAGGGAGCAACAACTGTGTAGATTGGATTGAAGGGGCTTGGCAGGCAATAACAAAAAAAATACTAATTCTTGAGGTACACAACTGTACCAAATAAAACAACGCGTTCAACACCAGAAAATGAAACCATGTCTACGATCACAAAGTGGCTTGTAAGTTACATTTAATAGAGCAGATTGTTATTTTATTGTTGTACCTGTTTACCAAGGAAAAACTGAATCTCAATATTGTTTTTCAGGAGGGTCCACTCCATTTATTTTTCAGTAGGGACAATGTTGTCACGTGTAATCCCATTGTAATAATTTGCATGTAATTTATCATTATTGGGATATATTGTAGAGAATAATGTAACCTTTAATGCATCGAGTTTAATAGCGTAGAAAGTGTGTGGGCAGGTTGCTTTAATCACTGGAAGAGAAAGGTTGGATTTGCCATAAGACCATTAAAATAGCTGCACTGCACATCCATCACACATCACACAAAAAGTGGCAGATGTTTCTCCTGGGTCATATTGGAATCTCCATGGCTGAGGTAATACATGGCCTCACTCAGATTTGGCAGTAAATAGAATGTTAAAGTTTCTGCTATCAAACTTACCTGACTTGAACTCAGCCCGAATGATTAGTAGAGCCTGCATAAATTAGCATTGATTATAGCAAATATATGTATTTCCGTGTGATTACCTTTGTTCTTTATTTTTGCAAATGCTGTTTGTTAGCAAACTCTCAGTCACGTGACTTCTGAATGCAAATTGAGATAAGTGAGCAAACTGAAAGCTTTTTTTCAAATATGGCTTTAAGTTAATTATCTTTTAGGGAATCGACCATTTTAGAACTTTACGTATCATTAAAGTATCGTATAAGTGTGTTTTTACGGTTTTGATTTTAATAACAGGCAGTGGTTCGTCTCACGACACTGTGAACGTGGTGATACGAGTTCAATTCCTGGCCATGTCTAACATCAGTGGTGACTCATATCTGAGCCTTGGTCCAGCAGTGGATTGACATAGGGCTACACACTCATAATAATACTTTCATTTTTGATAGCGTATTTCATGCTAATAGCATCCCATAACGCTGTACATTAATTATATGTAAGGATCAAATCTCATATACAGCCACTACCAAACAAATGAAAACGCGACTTCCAAGCAAAATCTTAATTAATAAATACATTAAGAAATTACACCAAAACAAAAAAAGCACAAACAATAAAAAAAAGTTACCACAACAAAAGAATGATAGACATATATATTACAAATATATATTTATCTTTAGAATGCACTTGATCGTGGCAATTGTACACGTGCAACATTTCGCGTGTTGCCTTTCTGCGGCATGCCATGGGCTTGCGTGGCATCGCGATGGAAAATGTGGCACAGGGGGACATGTGGAATAGGTTTAGGCATCGCAGAGTTTTGATCTAAGCCCAGGCTCATGCAGTGCAAACTTTCAATCAGACCAGGTATCTGATGAGCCCCCGTCGACACACCGGGGGAGTGTTTTGAGGCTGATTTTTTTGCTTCGAGCTCTTTAAGTGAATACGTTGAAATTGGTTCCACGTGCTTATTGTCACTGAACAAAAATGCATTCATGTTATTTTTCATATTTTGTTATTTTTAAATACTTATTTAAACATGCCATTGCATTACATGTTAAACTGAAGCACACTTAAAGCATAGCTCACGAAACATACTTTCTTTTTTTCATTATGATAGTCCCTTGGTATAAATAGCACTTGTGTTTTTAAAAGAACTTATTTGCAGGCTGGTGCCGTGTACACCTTGAGTCGCAGAGGGGCAGCTGCCACTGCAGCAGGGCATTGCAATGGTTGAGATGGCATGTGATGTAAGGATGTGTTTAGTTGATAAGGTGGCATTTAAGTGCTCTATACGTGCGGATCTTATCCATGACCACGCTGGGAAATAATCTTAATTTGAAGTCGGGTGATACATTTCGACTCTCTTCGATAAAACTAATTGACCATCTGTCGTCTGGTGGAATGATCACAACATTTGGCTGCGATAGTACATTGTCCAATAAACTCCTCCACAGAAGTCTCACCAATATCTAACATTGCAGTTGTTTTACCCATATGATCTAGTTGGAAAAGTTTAATTTGACCATCTACGTCATGTTAAGCACAACGCATGTACAGGGGTCAACCAACGACTCAAATTCAGGTGATCGTCTGGTGGCTTCGCCTGTTTGCTTCAACGCTGGCAAAGTCGACAAGCATTACTGCATTGCGCACACACTGCAGCAGGTTGCCTGAACTTGATACAATTGATCCTTATGGCGGTACCCCGGGGTACCAAATAATACAAACTGGCCGAGGCAATTAAATATTGTATTTCTGGGACACTATTTTTTCCAGGGGTGTACTTAACTCCGCGACTGGGGTACCAATCAATCCGACATCAGTGCTACTCTGCGATGTCGAAACGCAGCGAGGACGATTGCGCCGAAACCCTGAACGCTCGCGGTACGCACCGTAGTGGTGGTGCATCGTGTACAGCTCGTCGAGATGAGTCGATCGCCGCATCATCGACCATCAGCAGACTAAAAACGACTGCATCACGGACATGATGCGAGAGCCGGGCTACTATGGTACTATGGTACCCCGGGGTACCGCCATAAAGTGCAATTATTGCAATGATGACCTTGTATTTATGTATATGAGTCTCAAGAGTTGTATTTAGCGGAGCCCTGTTTGGGATGTTTGGCCATTTCATTATCGACTGCATTTGCATGTGAGGGGAAAACGCAAAGTAGCGGGAGAAAACATGAGTACGAGGAGATAATGCCCAATACTTATTTATTGTTTTTCGCTCCATTTTTATTGAACATTTACCATCATGGCACCTTACATCAGCTATAAAATACTTATAACTTTTCTATCAAGCTTTAACTAAAAGCTTGGGAGATCTAAAAACCATTGCATTGTTTTATAAAGCCCGAGCAAGGTCAGAGCAAGATGCCATCTCAGCCAAGAGTGAGTTCCAGAAACATGGTGCTAACACAGAAAAGCCACAACCCATTATCCTTTCGAGATGATGTCTAGGGAACCAAAGAAGTTCCAATCTAGAAGACAACAGATTCAACATCAGAATGCAGGTTACAGGGCGATCTTTGAGGTGGGGAGTCCCAAGTCATTTAGGGCGTGATGAATGATCTCCTCCCACCTGTGTCCAGGCAGCAGTATAAATGGGTGCAGCGCAGTTAGTCGATCGTGAGGTCACGTGCGGTGGGGTCAAGTGCGAGTACCGCTATCTCTTCCAAGACGTCTGATCAGCATGGAAGAGTAGGCCAAAATATACTCTAGAGGGGTTCTCTAGAACACTCTCCAGCGGACGGACATCCTTCAACTGGCAGTGACGTGAGCGAGAAATTGCAGGGATGCGCCGTTACCTTTTAAATTATGCATACTACCCTGAACTGGATTCGGCAGGCCACTGGCAGGCCACACAGCTTTTGGAGAGCCCATTCCCATCAATTCTGATGACGTCTAGGCCAGAGCAAGCGCGCTGCTGCATCTTAAGCCAGCTGCGGTTTATGAGCCGGACGTTAGGGCAAAATGCAACAAAGAACAACACATGGGTCAGCAAACGACGTTGCTGTACAGCCTTCGGCAGGCCACCCCATTGACCTGCATTATCCACTAACAGGGCCTCGCGATCGCCGAATTACAGAAGCACGTGTCCCGCCACGCTCGGTGGGTCACCTGCAGCCCCCTCGTGACACTCCAGCTGGTGGCCGCCACGTGGCCGCATGTGCCTCCGTGGGATACGCCTCCTTTCATATGCAGCGCCTCCTCCACTCATGGAAGGATAGACAATTATAACAGAGGCTGTCGCTATAACTTACCATCATGATCAGGAACATCGCAAATGCCTCCTTCTCTTCGGGGTGTTTTCCATCCAACCTCAAACCTGGTCTGGTTTCTCCCTTGTTAAAGAAACCAAGTCTAGATCCGGATGACCCATCTAGTTATCGTCCCATTACTAACCTCTCGAACCTCTCTAAACTCCTTGAACGACTAGCCCTCGCCCAGCTAAAACCACGCATCACCTCCTCCGCAAACTACTGTTGCTTCCAGTCAGCTTACCGTCAAAACTATTCCACAGAAACAGCACTCACTAGAGTGCTCGATGCCATTTTAACGATCATTGATTCCGGCTCAACTGTTGCACTTGTAAGTCTGGACATTTCGTCAGCCTTCGACACCATCAACCACTCGCTCCTTACTTCCCTCCTGAAATCCGACTTCGGTATATGCGGCTCAGCACTCAAGTAGATAGTTTCGTACCTTTCTGACCGGCAATCTTCAGTCAGGGTGGGCATGTCCACATCGCCTGAAACAACAGCATTATGCGGGGTTCCCCAGGGCTCTGTACTAGGTCCCCTGCTCTTCATAGCCTACACTTCCCCGATCGGCCGGCTCATCGCAAGCTTCGGTGTCAAGCACCACTCATACGCGGATGACACGATTCTATTCACCGCCATCGATTCTAACAATGCATCTGGATTCGAGAGGCTCTCGGAATGTACCACCGCCGTGCAACAATGGTTCACTGCACACAACCTAGCCCTTAATCCGAAAAAGTCAGTGGCCATCATGTTAGGTACCAAGCAACGTCTCAATTCATCAGCACTCCCCACACACAGACACATCTTCGGTCACAGCATCAAGTTCACCGACCACTTCAGCTACCTCGATGTCATCCTAGATTCAACTTTATCCTTCGACCGTCAAACCAACCATATCATCAGCTCATGTAACTTTCACCTGAAGGCTCTTAGACACATACGTCCTCTCATCTCTACTGAAATTGCCAACACATTGGCATGTTGCATAGTTGGGTCTCGCCTTGACTATTGCAACTCCGTCCTAGTCCGGACCTCCGCTGGCAACCTAAAGAAACTTCAAAGACTACAAAACAACCTAGCACGCGTCGTCATTGCCCACCCTCATCCCCGTCTCGACTCACTAGCTTGTCTCCGTGCTCTCAACTGGCTCCCCATCGCCAGTAGGGTCACATACAAGACCGCCTGCCTCTGCCACAATGCCTTCATGTCCGCCTGCCCGCCGTACCTTTCTTCATTATTGACAACTTGCAGCTCAGCACACGGCAGATGCCTGCGCAGCGCGACTCACGATCTCCTCTTGATACCAAGATCCAGGATGGTCATGTCTATGCGCCGCTTCTCGGTGGCAGCCCCAACAGTCTGGAACGATATCCCTCTGCACATTCGCAGCATCACCTCAATCGCCTCCTTCAAGAGAGACTTAAAAACTCACCTCTACAATCATGCTTTCCAGCGACTCTGAGCTTGGCTCCACGCCTCTGAGTTGCGGCCACTACGTCTGCAAATTTGCGCGCGTTACAAATTGAACTATTATTATTATAACTCGTTGAACTGTCTCATGAAGCGTTCAGCAATTGCCCGTCTTCAAGTTTATTATGTAGAAGCTAACTCAAAACAGGTTTTTGGACCTTCTGAACAATGTAGCCGTGTCTCTTTATGATGGTAGTTGCATTCAAGCTATCATTTGATGATCAGATGAAGGCACGCTTTAAAAGAACATGCAAGGACGGTATCGCCAAAACACGATGCACACGTTTATTACATAACATCGTGACATTCCCATATGTTTAACATGCAGTGTCGTGCGTATGCATTCATGGCTTTAATGAGATTGGCAGTAAGTTTATATATTTCTTTGGCAACAATTTGGCACGCTTGCTTGCAAACCGCATGATCGATTGTGACTACATGTGTTTGGGTTTCAACCAAGGTCAATATTTCTGGACCCCTTGGTACTTTCGCTGGCTGTCTCTGGGGTTCGTGGCTGTTGCTGGGCCCAGGTGTCACAGTGTTTGCTCTCCCGCACTCTCTCCTGCGCTTTCCCGACTCTCCTTTCGTTCTCTTTCTCTCTGGCCGTCCCTCTACTCTAATGCAGTTGCTTTCACCTTTTGTAGAAACGTCGTGAGATGTGCTTCGTCTAGACACTTGGAATACCTTGTTGCTGCTGCTGCTGCTGCAGTTGCTGTTCACGCCCCAACCGTATCACCAACACGGCAACACCTCCCTGTGATTGTCAGAGCCATTCCTTTGTTTCCCATGCATATACAGCACATCTTTACAGGCAATTTTAATTAATATTGATTTTTTTTTATGTATACCGTACCCAAAATCGCTACGTCATTGGGGTTTAAGGATACCTCGATTTAAATTTTGATTTAAAGCTTTCGTGACTGCAGGGATTCATATTCTTGGTTCTTTCGGTAAAGTCACGTAGAAGGGAAACAATAAAGTAATTTTTTTGTTTTATATTTTTATTATTTTATTGTTTCCCTTCTACGTGACTTTACCGAAAGAACCAAGAATATGATACCTCGATTTGTTGATTAATATCGACTATTAACCTCATTCGACGCGTGACAATCGCTTGTGAAATCATCAATGCTGTTTCGACGCGCATATGTTTTTTGTAATGAGTTGACATAACCCCCGTCAGCTATTAGAGACCTGCAATGTTCATTACGATAATAACAAAAAAGGCACTGATTGAATAAATCCATTACTCCGAACCGCGACAATTCATTGATGGTCGCACCCCTGACGATTGGCACAGGCATTGCGAATGACAGTGGCCTCTATTCGTTTGCTGTCAAGGTTTTGTGTTGTGCGTTCGTGCAGCTGCGTCGCTCGTGCCGCGTTTCATACATTTGCTCCACATTGCAGCTGACATATGACCAGGGCTCCCAAAACAACGCATTAAACATGTCTGTTTGCAAAACAAAACTAGATGCCTAAAAATTCTGCTGTCAATTCTAAACATACCGCAATTGGTAAAAGACGTCGGATTGGAACAACTGCACGCACGCACGCGTTGATTCATGATGTTTGTTTATTGACGTTCTCCTTATTTTTCGGTATGCATCGAAGAACAACAATGCCACTGTTGAACGTTCCTAATGGAAATTAATTTAATTATGGATACTCTTACAGCATTTCAGCACAATGCTGCAGTGAAAGCATTCCAAAAATGTTCATTATGGATTGCAATTATTTTTCCTTGTCATAAAGTTGATAGATTAGACCTGGCAGTCATTGCTGCAGACTCTGAGCCATTATCTGCGCGTGGGAGGCCTTAGGTGAGAGGAGGTAATATCACACCTTGGCAAGAAAGAGAACATTGGCCGGACTACACTGCGATAAGAATGTCTGCCCAGTCATGCCAATTGGCCACATGTCCAATCAGGATGTGTAACTTACCAACAGCTGCAAATGTGGAGGCTTTTGTCATTCTGCCATTGGATGAAGGCCTCCCCATGCCGTGCCCGTCGTTGTGGTTGTTTGACCATACTTCACCACAACGGTCAGCATGGGTTGGTGAAAAAGGGGCCCCGGGACTGATTCAAATGTCACCCACTACCAATGCTGCAGCTGTAGCCCCGGAATCGAGCTCAGGTCGCTGGATTCGTAGCGCACTGCACTTAATCACTTGTGGCACTGCTCCACCACATCAGCTGTAAATGGTAAAACTTTAACAGGAGAAAATTGTGTCTGTAAAAACTTGTTGTCGTCTTTTTGTTTTTTGCATATTCTGAAAAAAATTAAAAATAAATGAAAACTTGAAAGTGTTGTTTCCTTAAAGCTGTTTCCTTGTGTAAATGGAAGAAGAGATTTTGGATGAAACATGTTTTTTTAAGGAACATATAGGAAATGAAGAGAACTAAAATTACATGGCTTTTGCTGTATTGAGTTGTGTAATAATACAAGTTGTAATGAGGGATGACATGGCAGTGTGTAACAGTGGCGGTTATGAAACTGCATGCATCACGCTGACAGATGCGGCAGCCTTGTGCATATGCCGATATTTAACATCGACAACTGCTATAGTTATTCCCGTGGTGTGCTGCTTTTATATTCAGTCTCGCCTAAACAATGGGATTTGACTCTATGGTAGCAATCATAATTTTCCGCCTCTTGTCAATCCACTTTTGGACAGAAGACTCCGGACGACGCGTTGGTCATGGAGGTTGTTTGACAAATACTCGACAGTGCTGGTCGGTACGCGTTCATGAAGAGGAGATCCAAGAAAGCTTCAGAAATCACTCGCCGCTGATATTAGCCATGACCCCGGGATCAAAGCCACTTTGCCAGGTGAATAGCGCAGTGCGCTAACGACTGTGCCACCACTCCCTCTCCCCCCTGACTTTATATCTCTTTCCTGAATCAGGAAATAAAATGGAAATAAAAAAAAATGACTGTGGATATCTGTATTTGAACCTATCTACGTGACTTTACCGAAAGACCCAAAGAATATACATATACAAGTGTATTCTTAATGTGTAAGTGTATAGCTAAGATGCTATAACTGATTTTTAAATTAGAAAATGGGGTTATTTCATCAAAGCAGCAGCTATCGATTTAATATCACACACAGTACGGCCGTTCAATAACCATGTGTGTTCTGCTATTACATAATTCATATCCATAAGGAAGGAAAAACATAACAATTTTCCATATCAAATACTACGAAGAAGAGGATTGGCCACTGTTAATCCAATATGATATAAATTCTTGACCATGTCGTTTTTATTATTTCAAAAATGTTTCCAAGATTAAAAAATTGTTTTCACGATGCTTTATCCATTTTACATGCCAATAAAAATGTAAGGTAGTGATTTTAATGTAGAAAAACCAAAAACAAACTCGTGGGCTTTGACTGAAGTCCACTGGAGGCCACATGAAAGACATTGTACTCCTGGGAATGTGCGCGAACAAGCAAATATGTATCGCGGAATGCTGGCACTTCATCTGGCACTTCATCTGGCACATGACCACAGGATATCTCCTTGAGTTCTGCATCAAAACACCTGCAAGCTATGCCGATATACTCACGGCCGAAGCCATGGTCAGTCATGTATTCATCTCAAAATGATTAAACATCGCCATATTCTCTGGATCGTGATCACATGCTCCCGTGTGTGTGTGTGGCCAGATTCGTGTAAAGTTGTTGACGCCACTCACGCGTGTTGGATGTGTCACTGTGCCTTACTTTCCGGAGTGTCTGATAATTATCGAGCGAATGTGTTATACGCTGTATGCTGGTCCAGATGATTGTTTGTGTAAGCGTTTAATGATATATAAATTCATTAATCAAATGTAGATACTATCTGTGTAGATATTGCCCATCCATATAAATGCTATAATTATCCAAAAGTTATTAATTATATACAATTATTATGTATTGAATGTAAATTTAGCTTTGTGATAAGACGGTGTATTGTAAAGCTTTCAACAATGGAATTTTCCGTGACTGCGATTAAAGTGTTAAACAATTTTTTTTGGTGAAACTGCATTGGCAGTGGTGCATGAGCACAAATAACAAAACTAGATGTGCTACGAAGCAGTGTCATTGCCTGAATTGTCACCTATTATCTATACTATGCTCTGTTTATTGCAGTGTTATTGACGAATCTGTCAACTATCAAGAATTGAAACACTTGCATCAGATGTGGAATGACACTCAGAGTAAGTTAATAGCCAGGAGTTCCAGGATGTGAATGTCTTTATCTCTAAAATAGACTGACTGAGACAAACATAACATCTGTTCACATGGATGTGGAGCTCATGCTTTAACACAGTGATTGGGAATCAATCAAATCATAGAACGATCAGATATAAACTACATCTATGTTTATGCTCTGCATTTGTCCAGCAAAGTCTGCATTGTAACAGTCTATTTCAGCAGGGGCCTGCCTTACGATGTACATATCAATGTAAGAATACATTGCTTTACTGTGATCCTCTGGCTGCCTCGAAGAGCCCAGGCAGTCGTCTAAGCGTTAACGAGGTCCAACGCCGTTAATCAATCGCATCAGAACAGCAACAGGCCGGCGCGCACATCTCATTTATAAGTGGGAAAATTAAAGACGAGCCACATCAGCGCGATTGTGAGCATGCAACCCAAACGATGACCTACAGAGTCAACAACTGCAGTCTGCGATGCTTCAATGGAGGAGCAAAACGACAGAAACTCTCTCCTGAAGCATGTTCGTGGCCAGCAGACCTCAACATTGGCCTTTTGCTCCTCGACATATGAACCTTAGTACCACGGGGTACCGCCATAAGGATCATATTGCCAAACGCAGTAGAAGAAGGCTGTTAAGCTCATGAGATCTCACGATTTTGAGTGCATTCAGTTCTTGCACAATAACAGTTTCTTTTTTAATCACCAAATTCCACGTCCTTGTGCGAGACAGTGACTCAGGTGCTTGTCACACAACTACTACAACGTAGCTCAAGGCCCTATCTCCACACCGCAAAGAGCCTGGGTTGGAATCCAGGCAGCCACCTGTAATTACACTGGGTTCTCAAGCGTGTCAATGGCTGTTTCCCATCGTCACGTGATGCTCATAGAACACCTGGAAATAACATTTGGAGCAAAAAGACAAAAATAATGTAGGAGTTGACTTGTATTGGTACTAAACTAAAATGTGGATTTCACACTTCACTTGAAGTGAAGATCTCATTGGCAATATGATAATGCCTGCCAAATGTAGTTAACTGTAGTGTTTCTAGCAGTGTCAATCTTTTCCCAGAAAGAGCTTTATAAGGCAGCGTTCTTTGGGAGAAACTCAAACTCCCTCCTCTCCCTCAGACTCCCACTGTTCGGGCCATGCTGGAAAATCTTAACATGTAACTTTGGCACACCAAAGTGCCGTTAATATGAATTGTTTTGGGAACTGTCTGCAGATAAAGCTAATTGTGTCTCTCCAGCGTCATCAATCATGTCCAAGGATAAGCCGTATAGGGTCGTGTTTTGTTGTTGGGATTTGTTTTGAAAGAGAGAGGAGGGGGAGAGGTGGGTCATGTGTTGAAGAGGGGCATGTCGGATGGAAAGAAGTGGGTAGTGGGAGAGTTGTGGGTAGGAAAGAGGGGGTGGTGGTGCTGCGGGTGTCAAGAAGGGTTGTACATAATAGCAATACGTAGAGCTCATGGTGATACACACAACTCATGGTGATACACACAGCTCATGGTGATACACACAGCTCATGGTGATACACACAGCTCATGGTGATACACACAGCTCATCGTGATACACACAGCTCATGGTGATACACACAGATCATGGTGATACACACAACTCATGGTGATACACACAGCTCATGGTGATACACACAGCTCATGGTGATACACACAGCTCATGGTAATACACACAGCTCATGGTGATACACACAGCTCATGGTAATACACACAGCTCATGGTGATACACACAGCTCATGGTGATACACACAGCTCATCGTGATACACACAACTCATGGTGATGCACACAGCTCATGGTGATACACACAGCTCATGGTGATACACACAGCTCATGGTGATACACACAGATCATGGTGATACACACAGATCATGGTAATACACACAGCTCATGGTGATACACACAGCTCATGGTGATACACACAGCTCATGGTGATACACACAGCTCATGGTGATACACACAGATCATGGTGATACACACAGATCATGGTAATACACACAGCTCATGGTGATACACACAGCTCATCGTGATACACACAGCTCATGGTGATACACACAGCTCATGGTGATACACACAGCTCATGGTAATACATACAGCTCATGGTGATACACACAGCTCATGGTGATACACACAGATCATGGTGATACACACAGATCATGGTGATACACACAGCTCATGGTGATACACACAGCTCATGGTGATACACACAGATCATGGTGATACACACAGATCATGGTGATACACACAACTCATGGTGATACACACAGCTCATGGTGATACACACAGCTCATGGTGATACACACAGCTCATGGTGATACACACAGCTCATGGTGATACACACAGCTCATGGTGATACACACAGATCATGGTGATACACACAGATCATGGTGATACACACAGCACATGGTGATACACACAGCTCATGGTGATACAGCTCATTGTGATACACACAGATCATGGTGATACACACAGCTCATGGTGATACACACAGCTCATGGTGATACACACAGCTCATCGTGATACACACAACTCATGGTGATACACACAGCTCATGGTGATACACACAGCTCATGGTGATACAGCTCATGGTGATACACACAGCTCATCGTGATACACACAACTCATGGTGATACACACAGCTCATGGTGATACACACAGCTCATGGTGATACAGCTCATGGTGATACACACAGCTCATGGTGATACACACAGCTCATGATGATACACACAGCTCATTTTGATACATACAGCTCATGGTGATAGAGGTCATGGTGATACACACAGCTCATGATGATATACACAACTCATGGTGATACACACAGCTCATGATGATACATACAGCTCATGATGATACATACAGCTCATGGTGATAGAGGTCATGGTGATACACACAGCTCATGATGATACATACAGCTCATTTTGATACATACAGCTCATGGTGATAGAGGTCATGGTGATACATACAGCTCATGATGATACATACAGCTCATGATGATACACACAGCTCATGGTGATACAGCTCATGGTGATACACACAGCTCATGATGATACACACAGCTCATGATGATACATACAGCTCATGATGATACACACAGCTCATGGTGATAGAGGTCATGGTGATACACACCGCTCATGGCAATATATACAACTCATGGCAATATGACAATGTCCATCACATGGGCAACAATTGTCGGAATAATCAGAGTTGGACCATCGGAGTTTCCTAAATTTCACATGTAATCCCTCTATCCACAGCACAGCCAATATATCTTAAAAATAAGACCATGACAGTAACAACATATTTTTAGATGAAGGAACAATGAAGAGTGCCAATGAGCAGTGGTTATTAGGCCTATAATGGTTTTCCCACTCACCTTGCGATTTCATGCAATTCATGTATTGTGCATGTAAGATTTTTAAAAAATCCCTCCATTTCAAAGCATGTGTTCTATTTAATGCAGTTTTTGAGATGAAGAACCCATTAATAATTTTCGCCGAGTGTCGTATCACCCCGTGCGAGAACAGGCCCTGGAAGGAGACATCACAGAACCGCTTCTGAAATCTCTTCAAGTGATCTTGTATCCACACTCAGGGGAGAGCATTTTCCATCCATCCGGCTACAGAGAGTCATGGTCACTCTGTCACCTGCGTTGCCACGTAAAGCGGTGTTCCTCGCATCACGATGAACATTACGTTTGATCAGAATTCTAATTAAGTGCAATATCGTATTTCAAATGATGGAATTTGCGTTGTCATCAATGACCAGGTTGAGGCCATGAACCCACGACACTGAGGCCATGAACCCACGACACTTAATCACGGGCAGCTGCCTGGATTCAAACCCAGGATGTCGGCGGTGCCAGCTTAGCGCTCTGACCTCTGAGCCACTCAGACCCCTCCCATACAACTCAATTCTAATGGATGCATCATTATACCCCTAAAGGTCATGATGCCAGCAGAACAATAATAATCCGCAGGGGTGTTCTAACCTTTATGTGATTATCAGGGTACGATGGTTAAGTATGATTACAGGTGAGAGAGAGAGTGTGCTGTGTAGTGTGAGGGACGCTGAATTAACATTTGTATTGGATTGGCCATAATTACTCCAAAAGTCTTCTTTCGATAAACTGCAAGTAGGATTTTGCTGGAGAAACAACCCCCAATTGTAGACAAACTGCATTTAACATAGAGCAGATGTCCTGCATAAAAAGATTACACGGATACACGGATAAATAAGCAAATCATTAATCTGTCCCCCTTTAGGCTCAACTACAGTGTCATTACGTACCAAATATACAATCTATTTCTGTCTAAAATCCATATACAGTATAACAAGATGTTTGCCTACAACAAATGTTTTTTAAATCTAGTCACAAAAAAGAACCAGCCATTTACCTCCGATCAGCACAGTTGGCTACGCATGATGCGACATAAGATCAGCACACATGCATACATCGCCGAGGGATAAATGCAACGTCGAATTGATATTTTAGCGTGAGGTGAAACCAGGGGTGCATGTTGCTTGGCAAGTACATGTTTTCATAATAGACAAAGCCAACTAGTAAGGGTTGTCACGTAAACAGAACGTGCCAATTTGTCACTAGTACAGCACTAATCGGCGTGTTGGAGAGCCAAGCCACAACATTTACAATCTGAGTACGACGTTTCGCCAGTAATTACAACCAGCTTCATCAGGCGACAGCCAGATTTGTGGAGGAGTCCACCTGTTACTAATTGATTGTGTCGGGTGGTAGCGGGTTTTAACGACACGTTTATATATTTACGCGATCTAACCCCCCCAAAAAAACCTAAATTATGGATGATATTGGTCGCGAAAGCCTACGTGCTAAAGTACATGTGTGCTTGGTAGCAGTGGTCTGCGACGACGGGGGGTGGCGGGGTTAAACAGAAGTGAGATCTATTGGAGGTCGGGGTGCCCGCTAGATTCCATGATGAGAAAAAAGCGCACGATGCCGGCTCAAGGACAAATGTTGAGGCCCGTTTAGTCGTGGCCTGGTTTTCATACGAGCCCTTGAAGCTCCTCCAGAGTGGCGCACTGCAAATTCCGTGCCCTCTCGATACCAGAAATCAAACACAGCTGAGTCAAGAAAGCAGGGCCTCACTTGGGCGGACGAGGGCCCTGGACTGGAGAGTGATTGAGGGCAAAAGCAACGTGTGAAACTCTGTAAGAGCTTTTGTGGCTCGACCGTGTTGCTACAAATCACTCTGTTGTTACTTCCCTGATTAATGCAATGTCTGTCTGAAGAAACACTGCTTCCTGTGACCTACCTTTTATTGAAACCAGAAGAGATCAGGACACATGCTTCGTGCAGTCATGGCAGACTGGGCCGGGGGGTTGGGGGGCTGATCCTGTTCAAGTGTCTTAATTTATCACCTTCTATGCTCAAGTTCACTGTAGTTTATTTAGCGGGTTTTTTTCTTAGCGTAAAAATGTAAGCACTGAAAATGTCAGTGTTTAGTGAATACATAAATGAATCACATTTTGAATGAGAGAGAGAGAGCACTATGTGGTGCTACAGACAGATTTTTGCCTGTATTATTGTGGCATATCGCCATACGATCTGTTTTTGGGAAACTGCTGGTCTGACACATGAGAGAGTGTTGTGGCCAGTACCACATCTGGCCACCTTTGTCTCTCCAGTACTGATGTGTACACACCCCACCAGAGATTAATTTAAGGCTGAGTCAACATAGGGGGAGGTCCAGGACCTGTTCAATATCACTCACCACTGAATATATGAAAAAAAATACATTTGACCACAATCACATGCAATTTTCGCAATCAACAAGGACAAATAATGTACGAAAACAACAAGTTAGATTTAGTTTTTATGTTGAGAAAATTATTTCATCACCATGCTAAACACACGAGTCTATGACTTTTGGCCAATTCCTTCCTCAATAATCCTCGAGCAACTCACTGCATTCTCTCTATGCTTCCATTTGAACTTTTCGTTGGCCAGTGACTTGGAGTATGAATGCTTTTGCATTATGCTGCTGCTAATGACTCAGAAGCAAATTGTATAGCGACTGAGCAAAAAACGCCCCGCCCATTGTTAAGCATAGTGGAGCGCGTGAATGAGGTTTACATTGAGCCGAATCTTGCTGGATCAATGACACGTCTGCTCGAGTTAGGAAATTGTTTTATAGAATGACTTCTCGTATTAGGAAGCCGTTTTGCAGCTGTCAACTAATTGGCAGTAAGATTACATCCCACCAGACACCCAGGTTTAAACTTTTTATTTTTAATCCCCAGGCCCAAAATTGCGCCAGAATGTCATTCCTGAATCCTCGGCTCCCAGTGCAGTCGCTGTGTTTAATTAGCCAGCTAACGAGTCATTCTGTCACTAAATGATCTCTCCCTGTCTGTCAGGGCCTAAGCCTCACTCTGCGCCATGTATGGGTTGAATTTCTGATATGAATGCGCCGCATTCATGAGTTGTTGTAAGCTTTCTGCCAGGAAGAAAAAAAACCATTCTCCCTCTTCTGCTTCAGAAATATGAGAATCGTTTAGTTGCTACTGAGGCCACCCTCAAGATTTGAATTAAATACCTGAAACTGTGGGTATGAAAATTAGGGGGGGGGGGTTGGAAACAATAATACCGTACAAAATAAAAACCTTTATGTTTTGTAAGAGTGTACAGTTATGAATATTTCAGCATAGAACAGTTTAAAGACTGCTTTATGCTCAAACTTGTATTATATAGAACCAGTTGTTATGAAACAGTCTACAAACTGTGTGGGCATCTATATAATTTATTGTCTTTTAAAATCACTTATTTAACAAAATATATTTTATTTTTTTGCATTCTGACCACAAGTATTGTGGTTAATGCAGACAAGGTTTCGGTTTGGTGTTTAACATCTTAACACCTGTTTTGTTGCCAGAAATAAAGGGGGAAACCTATTCTCTAAATATATCCCTTAAGTGTTTTGTTTAATAATTTAGGAAGTCAGTAAATACATTCAAATACCTAATCGATTACATATAAATTCCAATATTAACTATTTTTGGTTTTCATAAATAGCATTAAAAAAATTTCCATTTTATTTGAGATTTTGCAAAAAGAGTCATGTAAATGGCATATGTATTAGAAAAATGCAATAATAACACTCGATATTGCAGTCTTAAAAGATTGATGTTGGCGCTTAGAAACTACTGGCATGGTAGTTGGAATTTTGTAATAACACCAAGGAGAATATGCTTGTTTTATGCAGCAAATCTGGATCAGTTCGCAGACGACGATGACAGTAGCTCAGCAGCAAATCAGCGTCTCGTTTTCCCAACAATCATACTGTGGGGATACAATTTGACAGCTTAGATAGATGCACCCACTTTAGCAAGCCCCTTTCTTGCCTGCAGGCAGCCGAGCAACAGTTGGGTTCAGTTTGCAACCGTGCGAAGTTGATTCGAAAAACAAAAGAAAATGGCATCTTGACCAAGAATGTGAGTATACACAGGGCCTATGGTGGTCCGCAGTGTTCTTGGCTCGAAGTTGCACATAGTGTGGGGCACCGCTCGCTGACCGAGTGTCCTAAGATGTGTAAGACGTGCGAGATGGGCGCGGCCATGAGAGGGGTGGTGGGGGGGTTGGACGTTTCGTGCTGTGAAAATAAAAAAAACATATTAGAAAAAAAAGTTGAGGGTAAATTGCAATCTAATTACCTCGCACCGACGCTAATTGACAATTAAAGAATGAAGGCGCTCCAGTGGGCTCCTTAAGCCTGTCTGGCTAATCCATGTCTCTGTTTGCATTAACTTTGCAGAGGATTATGCAGGGGATCGCAGTAAATGCCAAATGTCATTAGGTTCGGCCTGCTTTCAGCCACGATTCCGGCATAATCTGGGGGGCCGACACTCCGGTGCTCGCATCGTGCCGGCCAAGCAATGTGACCCACGTCTAGATTAAACAGCTGATAAAAGATTTAATGAATATCTGCAGACAACTTTTGTCATGGCTTCTCAGGCGTTCTCAGCCCAGATTTATTAGATTCCCCGGTGTTCTTGGGCCTCCTTTCTCGCGAAAGGGCCCTGCTGTGAATGAAATGAAAGCAATTCAGGGTCAACAAAGGCTCATAATCCCGTGCAGTGGTCCTTTAAAAAGCCCTAATTATCTCAGTATTAGTGCAGCGAATGGAGGAATTCCTTTGTCTGTCATGGAACCGGCTATTTCGCCTGCGTTTTCACGCGGTGCGAAATGCGCGAGTGTGAAAAGCGGAGGCAAAAGCACAATGTCTCACAATATGAGCCTTAGGCACTTTCACCATTGAGTGTGATCATTGCTGCTGAATCGATAGTGTTGGGGGGGGGGGTTGTTAGCTGGTTGTTGTTGTTGTGCTTGTTTATTTATTACTATTATCACTGTTTTTAAACTTTTCAAAGCATTCAATTAATTGAGTACAAGCAAAGGAAACGTTAGGATGTGCATGCAAGTGAAAAATGCCAAGATAAACCCTTCTAAGTTTGCAAAAGGTATGTTGCTTCATTCGTTCACTTTAGACGTGTCATTGTATGGACATTATATAACGCCGTGTTTAAGCTGTATTAAGATTGTATTATCGAGAGACTTAAATATATTGCAATCGTTTGTCATATTCAACTCTATGTTTGTATATTGAACTTATATTGCAGCATAAGTAGCCAACCGTGCTAATTAGATGTGCGGGGGAAGGACAACAAACTAACCACAAAAATCAGTTCTAAAGAAATGAGTTTTCGATCTAGATTTAAAGGTACATAGCTCCAGTGGCTTCCTAATATCGGAAGCAAGAGCGTTCCAGACGGCGCATCTGCAAGCGCGTGATGCAGTGACCGCCTTTGTTCGATGGTTAGCCAAAAGCCGTTGCGAGGATGAGCGGAGTTCGCGATGACCGCAGTCTCGGGGAGGATTGTTTCAGGGCGCGTGATGATGGTTTATGCTCCTTGACGAGATCAGCGAGGTATTGGGCTTCATCACACACACTTTGTGTAGAATGCATTCGTTCGGCAACCGGAAGCCAATGCAGCTTCGCGAGCCACCAGACGGAGACGGTCGCATCGTGCAGTGCCCGTCACGACAAGTGCCAATTAATTTTGTACAACTGTTCAATGTTCGCATATGCAAAGAATACATTTGCTGTAATGTATGTACTGTTTAATTTAAGTTCGGAGAATGTTGTGCCTGCGTGGTGTTTCATTGAATATGAATGTATAGAGGAATTTGTGCTTCAGATTTCAGACCATCCACACAGAGCCAAGGCTTATGTAGTTTCCCGTAAGTCGCTGTGGGCTTTGTGCGCGTGTGCGTGCGGCGACAATTTTTGTGAAATATTGACAAAAATATAAAAGAGTAAAATTGCAAGAGAAATAGAGATGTCCGCTTAACAGATGTCCATATATGGTGCTCATATCCGTATACATTGTGGCATGTGCAGTGCTGTGTTATACTTAGGTATTGATTTATACTTTAACTCATAATTCCAATTTGCGATTATACCTGCAATGTGCTGTGCACTTCTCCTTGGGGATTTCAAAATATGTTGTATTATCGTTTCAAACGTCCTGACAGAAATAATTATTTGTAATAAAATAAAAAATATATCTAAAATTGGTCTTTTCTGCGATAAATTGTTCAGTGTTCTCTGATAAATTTCAATAACCGGAAAAGCACATTTACGATTTCACACGTGGTCCTTTACTTTCCCGCTTGAGATTAAATAAAACAATTGGGGACACGATTGCTGAAGATATGACCGCTCGATTGCCCATTAGGGGTTAATGAGTAACTTGGGATGCTATCAGTTTCAAAAGGTCAACACAAACATCATTGCCCCACAGGACCAACAGCGAAATAATGTGGGCTAGCATGCCACAGAATGTGTGTATAAATATAATATCGTACACATGTATACATGTACGCGGCATACAATTCATGTTTTTGTATACCCATACTGCCGACAGTATATTGTCAATTTAATATTTTTTTAAATGCGATATCTTATATTTCCAGACTATTCTATTCTCCTGTATGGAAATATGTTCAGGAGACAAATGCCAACGTTTAGGTCTGCGAGCCACGAGAGGGCTTCAGGAGAGAGTTTGTGTAGTTTTACGAATCCTCCTCCCTTGAAGAAGCGCAGACGACTAGTGGTTTACTCTATGGTCCATCGTTTGGGTTGCAAGGCTGATAATAAACAATACAATTATTTTTAAATTGTACATTTTTCTGGATAGTTTTAATTGTAATAGCTTTTTACGTCGTGTATGCTGTTAAACAAAACACATGTTTTTGAGAATGTGATAATGGAGGTACGTGATATAGGAGTTCACTGAATATGTGATAATGACAGAAGGATTTTGTTTACCCTTGTAAACAAAAGCCAACAACAGTATGTCCCAACAACAGTGTAATTAATTGCCAAGTGACGTTACCATTACAACATATCTACGATGTTGTGTGTCACGGATGAGTTAAAGATGAATTAAGGTGGGTCTCTAAGTCTGATGGCAACATCACAATGTGATTAGCCGGTCATCCCAATGTGCACTTCCACGCAGTCTGTCGCCACCTAGTGGCCAACACACGTTCAGTCAGTCCAACGGGCACAATTTGACAAATAGGACATTTGAAATATGTTCATCGTATACTGTAGTTTGTTGTATTTTTTTAGCGCTGTGCGTGTGAAATAAATGCGATAATATTATAGTAATACTTTCATTGTATTATCTACATATTTTTTTTATAGTTTGTGTTTAAGATGCCAATGACCAGGCCATCCTGAATGCGCTCGCCTGGCCTGGGGTCACATCGCAAAGCTTCGCACAGTTCCGTCAGGATAGTGTTCAGATTGGCAACCACCGTATACTAACAGGGTGTTATGGGCTACGTGGTGGGAAGCAGAGGGCATTGTTGTACTGTACTTCTGTGCTCCTACATCATGAATGATACCTCCCTTAACCAACCTGCACGGAACAGCGTGATAAAGTATGGTCAAATAATCCCCATGATGTGGGGAGCTCCTCATCCATGTACATGAAGATGTGTTTTAGAACCTAATTTTTTTCTACTTTGCTGTTAGCTTCTAGGTAAACCGAAGCAGCTGAATTTCAAATTAAATTATTGACCGCAGCTTTCAAAAGAAAAGTGTGACATTATCCACACGTGTCGGCACATTCTGTTTGAAATCAGCGCTTTCCTAAATTCTCAAAATGCTTTTCCATCCTGCGGTGCTGCCATACACTATGCCCGGAATAAAAGCCGAGCCCCCCCCCCCCCCCCCCAAGGGGACAACATGTCCAGCTCAGACTCGAACACATTAAACATTTCGGCAGCATCTCCGCAACGTATCAATGGGGTTCCAGCCACCCAGGCTGGCGGTGCGGTCGACAAAGAAGCCCCGCGCCTGGACACCTGTACTTGTTCAATTCCGCTGAATGGAGTTTCATTCATCGTGCGCATGATGTAAGAAACAGACTTGCTCCTTCGCGCTTTTCTCCCTGTGCATCCGTGCACACTCGACCGGATTAGCGCACTCGGTATCCGGAGTCACGGTGCCGCGTCTGCACGCAGTGGCCTTGTAATCCCAAGTTTTGACTGCGGCTGCAGCCGCGTTGAGCTTTCGCGCACACAGAACACACACAACGTCTCCTTCACATGTCTCTCCCGCACCTCCGGTTAGCACGGTTGGCTACGCACGGTGCGAAAGAAGTTCAACCTACACAGCCATAATAAAAACGTGTTATTTTACACAATTCGTGGCTTTCTGGGGCAACGGAACTTCAGCGACATTGATTCAGTCCAAGCAAAACCTGGACTGGCCTCTACGTTTGTAGCGCTCGTTTACTCAGGGAAGCCTCACTGAGTCTCAAGACTCTTTCGAGAGTCGGTGGGTCAATGTTTCTGCTGCGTGTAATCCCAATTGAATTAGTTTGCAGCTGATTGTTCAGCACTGGGATGTTTGACCAATACCACATTTACATTGCAAGTATTTAATTATTTTTAGCTACGGCAGAAAACAGGAAAACACGGAGGAAAACACGATAACAGGAATACATGGAGGAAACCCATGCAGAGCAGGGAGAGAAACTCCACACGGAGAGGTACCCAAGTCCATAATTAAACGCAGGCCCTCCTTGCTTTGTGGCGAAAGTGCCACCCCTGCATCTGACCAGTCGTCTTAACAATTCACATTTTTGGTTTTCTCTGTGAATACTGCCCTTGGTTCTTAAGGAGGAACCCCATATGGCTACTTTGTTACTTTGTATGGAGTACGAATGTAAAACACACAAACCACACAGATTTTAAAACCTACTTACTCTACTGCCTCGTCCAGGCACCCTGTTGGCTTGCACGTGGGCTCCATCTCTCTGTGATACACCAACTCTGACAAATCTCTTTCCACAGTGTGGGATTGCATGTATGCAGTACCTCCAAAGGGTAGCGAGCATGTTGAACGAGAGACGAAGATGCATGTTCGTGTCTTTGAAATCACGCAGAAGTGAAGTGGCCACTTGGAGGCAGCAAAATCAAAGCTCTGCGCTTTGCTGAGCAGCAGTGGCACTGGCTTCTAAGTGCAGGAAGGAAACGAGTCATGAGTAATTCATTACATTCGGCGCATGTGAGTTTTAACTTATGGTGAAGAGATGTGTCTGTTCATCATCATCCATGATGCTCCACGGTGGCCAGATGTTAACGACCTCGCCTGGGTATACGGGAGGTCGTGGGTTCGATCCCGACGCTGACGCCTGTATATTTGGAGTTTGCGGTGTTTCTCTTCGGGTCCTCCGGTTTTTCCCTCCACATAAGACAAACGTGCATTTAGAGTGATACATTTCCACAGGATAAGCCACTTCGTTGAGCTATCGTTTGCGGCAAGGTCGCTTCTGATAAAGAGCTGTCCAGTATAGCTCAGTGGGCCTTACCTGGTCAAATAAAAAAAACATTGTTTAGTTTGTATTGTTGTTATGGTCTATCGACTGCTGGATGCAGCTCCCCCGCCCCCTTCACCTTCCCCCAAAGCTGCCTGCACGCTTCACCATCCCCGAGTTGTAAGTCTACGACTGCCATCTGCACATGAACCGATTTCTTTGATCCATTTCCTCGGCGGACGTCCTCTCGGATGCGCTCCATTCCTCGGAGCCCATTGCCCGTTACGTTCCTCGAAGTTGCAGACGTTCGAACAAAGTCACGTGCATTCGTGTCGTCTGCGTAAAGAAAGAAAAAAAACACATCTGAGTCAACTTCCTACTGATTTTCTGTGAACGGTTTCGTATTGAAAACCAGGAGGGCTGTACTGCGTTCCGTTTCATCCCTGGCATGGCTGATAATTTACGGCTGAATGTTTGTGGAATGAAGTTACGGAACAATTCCTCACTCCCCAGCTTTGGTAAACGACGGTCCCAGCACGTACTACGATCGCGTCATTTCATTGAGATGCCCCCCCCCAGCCCCGTTATGGCTTGATTTCCCACGTCCCCTCCTGAAAAATAACAATAACTCGGGAATTGTGTGGCGAACCACGCCGGTTTGCTTGACAATAAGCAGCGTTGACATGACGAACCCAGCGGTCTCACGCACAGCTGGTGAACTCTATCTCCTTGCGTGTGCAGTGATAGCCAGAGGCCGGCACGGGAACTGGGCGACATTGAGTGAGTTCCGGCGTTTATAATGATCTCTAATAGCCAGCTACACGATCCGCACGATTTTCCAGGCACTGCTGCGTCACGTCTCAAGCCGTGGCCAGAAACAGTCATCTTCAAGCGCGGTGCATGGACGCATAGAGACAAAGGTCCCCCGTATAAAATGAACAGACTCCTTGGGGCAAGTGCCCTTAACGAGCACCTATGAAGGCCGGCACGACACAAGGGGGTGGTTGGCCAGCGCCACGCCGAGTCGATTTTGCCTCCAAAGATTCAAAATTCGTTTCTTTAGAACTGATTTTTGTGTTTAGTTTGTTGTCCTTCCCACAAATTAGCACAATTGGCTACGTACGGTGCGAAAGAAGTTCAACATTCATCCGTACGAAGTACTAATTTGAGGCTGAGTCTACCTAAGGGAGGCTCAGATAATCGTCACTGGTGTTGGCCGTGAGCCGGAATGGAACTTGGGTTGCCGGGGGTTCGTAGCGCGAGGTGCTAACCGCTGCACCACCGCTCCCACGCACTGGCTCAAGCCACACGCGCACCCCTTCCCCTCTTAACCCCTCTAAGGAACACCCCGACCCCCCCCCCCCCCCATGGGAAAGTAATGAATGTGCTTCCTCCACGCAGCATCTTTAGCTCGGGGCCCACTCCATTCATTCATCTCTCGTTCTCTACACACATGGGGCATTAACTCAAGTCCCAACTCAAAATAGCAGCCTGCGTGGGCTCACACAAATTATTCCCACTGTCTGTCCCAGGTATGAGGTGATGGGTTTCTTTTTTTTCTTCACAGCCTGTTAATGTGAAACATTTTAGATACATTTTTTTAAAGAGATTAGTGTGCATTTTTTTGGGTGACTTTTCTCGTAAGTTGCAACGGCGTTGGTTGTAGCCACAGTATACAGACACGCTTCAGTAACCCGCAGCGACCAGCACAGTGAAGTATGGTCAAAATAAGCCTCATGACCTCGACAGGCATGGGGAGAGTCTCATCTAGCAGTGGATTGACGATTGTGCTGTGTATGTGTGTCCATTGGTTTTTAGTAAACACCTTGACTGCCCCTCAAACACATATTAATACTCTTCTTACGTCACGCTATATTAAGAATGTGGGTGTACAATGAAGAGCTTACATTTTGCATTGTGCCGCACAATTTATCTCCCAAGTGCCATACACTCTGCAAAGTCACCAAAGAATGCGCAGCGCAACACCGATGTAAAATTTTATCCAGAATAGCCCACTACGTGCGTACCTTCCGTATCGATTACATATTGCTTAAGCCAGGCGTAATCAACCGACTGCAATCACAAGACCGAATTGTCGACCAATTTGTGCTTTCACCGCGAATCATTTGAGCCACACCTGTGCGGAGAATGCGAGAAACTCGCGTTGAAGCGCCCCAGACTTGGTTTGTAGTTCAGCGTCGGCCCCGAGGGGCAAGAACTCCGCAGGCCGGAGCCGTCTCGGGTAAAGCCGGGACACGCGGTCCACCCAATTGCCGAACTCTCGCTGTAAAATGTGTCCCTGCGCCTGCGATACAAACATTGTGATCGCTATTGCAGCCTGCAAGGTGTTTCTGATGTTTTATTGCCAACATACGAGAGGGCATAAACTCTGTCCACTGGGGTCCTTTAGTCTTCCCAGCAACATTTTCAGAAGTCTAAGGCGCTGGACTTTAAAGAAAAGCAGATGCAATGATTTGGTCTAACCGCGTACATTTTGGTTTCCTGAGCATTTTATTGATTTGGAAAACATCCAAGTCATTCTCAATGTAATTATTTACTGATGTTATTTTTTTTTAGATGTTTTATAAACTATCATGTTACTCTCGTACTATTTGACGTTCGTTCTTGGAAGATTGATTGTATCTGCGAGCAGATGGGACACTGATTGCTTCAAGGATTAAGGCATTCTGGAAACCACAGAAGGCAATATTGAAAACATTTGGTAACAAAAAAAATATTCACTTACCCCTGCATATAATATTTTTGTCGAGGTAAAATTAACCCTTGTACATCAAATAAGGAATGCCATTTATCACCCATGTCCTTTACTAAAAGCAAGACACAAATATCACGTAAAATAACTTACATCAGAACTTGATTATCACCGGAGTCATCTTAGAGCAGTGGTTCTCAAACTTTACTGCAGCCTTGCAACCGCTTTGGTTCTTGATCGTAGACAAATTTTGACTTAAAACTTTCGTGACTGCAGAAATTCATATTCTATGGTTCTTTCGGTAAAGTCACGTAGATAGAAGAAAAAATAACAATACAATAATAAAAATAAAAAGTGAATAAAAAATAATAAAAATATCACGACGTTTCGATTGCAACACAAGCAATCGTTATTTTTTATATCTACGTGACTTTACCGAAAGAACCATATACTAATCGTAAACAAATTAAGTTAATAAATACATGTGGGGTTTGATGAAACAACGCAGTAGTCCTTACGTGCCCTTGCTCAATTTTAGTTTTCAATGATTTACCTTCTAAAAAATCTGGCCATGTCTCGTAGCCCCAGAAGGCATCTCGCACTCCCTGGGGGTGCTTGCACCCCAGGTTAAGAACCACTGGCTTAGAGCAATGATCTCATCTCTTTTTGAAAAAGTAACACGCTGAACAACCTTAAAAGACATATGTGGAATTACTTCACTTGGGGGTGGACCGGCGGCACAGTGGTTTGCGCACCATGCTAAGAATCTAGCGACCTGATGTTGATTGCCGGGCAATTACTAACATCAGTGGTGAGTGATGTCTAAGCCAGTCCTGTGCCCCCAACCTTCACCCACATACACCGACTGCTGTGGTGGTGGTGGTGAAGTATGGTCACACGACTGCCACGACTGAAAAGCCAGGGAACGCCTTCATCCAGCAGTGGATTGATAAAGACCTCTAAATAAAATGATTTCACAATGACAAACTTGATATATTATATTTTTTTATTTCTTTACATATTTTTTATTTTGCATTTCGTCAAAAATGTTAAATTTTAACTTGTTAATTGTCACTACATTAGAGCAAAGGCTGTTTCAAAAAGTAAAAAAAAAATAAGTTAAAAGCAGGCAATGTGCTTCTGGAACTGGCTGGCTTTAATAGTCAACATTTAATCACGAGATTTAGAAATTGCTAAATTCTCAAAGAAGGAGTCGAGGTTTACTTAGATGAACATGCATCGCAAGATGAGGACACCCATCAGGTGCAGCACAAGGGCTGAAGTCCCCAGCAGTCAACCTTCCTGTTCTTGTTCCGTGATACACAGTTCCCGAGCCCAGGCCAGATGTCTCACTTGTCGGTACCACCTGTCAGTTTATTTGACCAATAACAGTGAATTATGTGAAATGAGTGAGTTATCAAATAATTCACTCTTATTAGTCATGTAAATCAATCGGTACTGCTTACGTTTTTCGGCGGTATCAATTTCTGCTCCGGCCCATGGGCTAACAGTACATGCTGAACTTGCAATAAGTGCAAGGCTCACATTGTTTATTTTGTACGAACATGTGCACTTCAGTTTGCTTTCATCCAGAGAAACCCACGTGTTTAAAATTAAGAAGGACCTTTGGAATATGCTTGAAAACGTTCATGCGTTAATATAATGCAACCCCAAACCACAAATTTAAATAAACAAAAATTTTAAATGTATTAAAGCTTCCACGTCGTGGGATTAATAATGCAATCAGTATTTTTTTTGTTTGTTTTCATTTAATTTTGCAGTCCCACAATGCCAATGTAAGTGCTCGCAATTACAGGAACGTGAAAGCATTGCACTGCTCTTAACACAGTAACAAACAGATCCACGCACAGACCAGTCGTGATGTCCATGAGGTTGACACGCAAGTGTGGCAGATAACCTCACGTTAAGGCTGGACATGTAAACACAGTAGCTGCAAAAATAGCATGGAAAGTGTGCGTGAAGCTTACAAACAAGCAACGAATATTCATCTATAAATTACAATGTGTGCATCGTTAGTAATGTCTGATCTATAATACGTATCTTTACTTCGTGTCAGACTTCAACATTATGTTTTAGTAATGTACATACAGTATATACCTTTATTTTTAAATATTTTTTTCATGAACGTAAATGCTTCAATTTTTTTCTTTAACATGTTATTCGCCTGAAGTGTTTAAAAGTTTTGCTCTGGGTCGAGGTAAAGGGCAAATGGAAGGCTGCTTAAAAGTCTTTGGGCCGGATCATCATGGCCGTCTCTCTCAGGGAGTAGTTGACCCCTCTCCAATAATGCCACTTGACCCCGTTGATGCGACCTCTGTACTGGCCACCACCGTAGTAGGCTCCGTTGAGGTTGGAGGGGCCGCAAGCATCAAACCACCAACCTGGAACGAGAACACACAACACGCGTCAGCCGACTGGCTGGACCGAATTACCGACTGGGATTATCCATTCCCGTCAGGCGCAACGTGTTGCCGAATGCGGGCTCCTTGTTCGACGATTAGCGGGAAAGGGAAATTTTGCACCGATACGTGACGGATAGACTGCTAAAGATTCTAGATTTTAAGCTTTCGTGACTGCAAGGATTCATACTCTTAGGTTTTTTCGGTAAAGTCACGTAGCTAAAAAATATAATTAAAAGTTAATAAAAGTAATAATGGAAATAAAATAAAATAATAAATCACGACGTTTCGGAGGCAACACAAGTCTCCGTCATCAGGTGGGACCGTCACAGCTAAAATTACTGCATCAAGTGAGGAAAATTCCAAAAGACCAGCCCTTAAATACAAGTTATGCAGTAATTTTACAAGATGCAGTTATTTTACAAGATGCAGTAATTTTAGCTGTGACGGTCCCACCTGATGACGGAGACTTGTGTTGCCTCCGAAACGTCGTGATTTATTATTTTATTTTATTTCCATTATTACTTTTATTAACTTTGAATTTTATTTCTTACCTACGTGACTTTACCGAAAAAACCTAAGAGTATAGACTGCTAAAGCTCTGCTAAGTTTAACAAATGTGGTTACTTTGTCGCCCATTATCCACTTCAGATTAGTTTTTACTTTCCACTTGCTCTGCTTTTGATTCGCCTTTTTTACTTTTCTAGTCCTGTATAATTCCACAGGTACATTTACAATTAAGAAGTGGGAAATTCAAAGCGACATCAAACCGGTCAGTAGTGGTAAATCTGCAGTTCTTATCTATTAATAGTGACATAGTACACATAGTAGAAACATTACTAACAAATCATAATAGCGTTAGGCATATATTGACATTTTCTATCAAATATTTTGTGGAAAGCACCTCAGCTACACATGAATTGGGCATCAGCGTTCTATTGGATGACGTGGCTTCATGACTTGTACTTCCACTTCCTGTTCAGAAGAGTCCAGGGTTGGAACAAGATTCAGCAGGGCCCTGTTTGGCCAGAAAACGATGAGCCCCAGAAGGGGCAAAGCTGGTTCAGAGTTTTCATATTTAAGCAAATGCTGCTGACGAACAAAGATAGAGAAGGCCAAGAGGTCCATAAACTTAAACGTATTTTTTATATTGACGTGGAGATTTACAACAGAATGTGATCAAATGTATTCTTTGCTTGGTAGGGCTTGATAAAGATGCCTTCCCAGTACTCACCCTGCGGTACTAATTGTGGTGTCCATCAGATGGTGTTCATTTTACTGACCCCTGGAGGGACTACCCCCTGGCTTGGACTTCAACTGAGACATTCACAAGTGTTGTCCTCTACCAATTGTGCTACAAGAATTGCTGCAATCTACAGCCCTTTGTCAACACACTGCTTGGTGAAGACCCCCTCAATGTAGAGTTTGACCAAGCGTGACCGCTAAGATGATGTGGGTTGGTGCAGTTCGGGATGTCTGCTTCACCCATCACTTGCCCAACCGATGTTACCAGGGCCAGGAATCAAACGCGGGATGCTGGGTGCATAGCACAATGCGCTAATTACTGCATCGACACTCCTGAGCTACACATTGGTCGTAAATAATTTGTAAATCAACAAATGTTGTGGTAGAGTGACGATGCAGTGGTTGGCCTGCTGGACTATGAACCTGGTGACCTGAGTTGTATTCCTTGGTGGTTTCCCATCTCACCATTCCACACCAATCAGCACTGTGAAGTATGGGGTCAAACAACCCCCCATGCCCAATACCGCTTGGGGAAGCCGTCATCCGAAGGTGCACTGACAATGGCTGACGACGACAATTACAACGCTCCTTATTTTTCGAGGAGTGTCTCATCGAGTCTAAATACTCCGATTAGCGTGGTTGGCTACGTACGGTGGGAAAGAAGTTCAACATACACGCACACACACGCGATCCGAGCGGCCCCGGACCCGCTGCTGTGTTCTTTTAAGAGGCTCTTGCGCTCACCTCCACTGCTCATCTGGGAGCACTTGCAAGCGCAGGCGTCGTTGTCCGCGTCTCTGGTGCTGAACTCGGGGTTGCTCATGCCCAGGCTGCTGAATTTGCCGGCCGTGCCCGAGTAGCCTCTCGCGTGCAGCCTGGCGGAGCGGAGGCACGCGTCGAATACGTCACACCAAGGGTACACGTGCAGCCCTCTTTGTCAATCCACTGCTGGATGAGCGATAGAGAGAGAGAGCCTCCCCAGTAACGGTGGGACACGTTGGGCCAACGTGACCACTGGGGCCCCCACGCCGTGCGAGTCGTAGATGTTACTCGGTCACACTGAACGACGATTGGTACAGGTCGGCTGAGGGGCCATACATTCAGTAGGTACGCATGGAGGGGGGGGGGGGGTCTACTGACAATGTACGTACGCATAGGTAACGGGGGGGGGGGGGTGAAGCCTCGATAATAATGCAGCCATCGGGGACTATCTGTTTGCTTAAACACCTAAATATTATTCATCATTGATCGATTAGATATTGGCCGTTCTATAGGATTCGGGGGGGGGGGGTCAAGCGTGCGTACGTACGCAGGTGGGGGGGTTGGGTGTAAGACGTACGCGTGCATACAGGTTTTTCCGTACTTACTAAATGGATGGCCCCTAAGACGAGGAGCATTGATGTTGTCAGAATAAGTACTGTAAAAATGATGTTTTTGGTGCACTGCCCTCTGCTGCCCACAACTTAGCACGACAAAATATAACTGCCTGACTCATGCACCGTGGTCACCCACGCAAGCATTACCCAAGCTCAAACCTGCCTAGCTTCCAAGCTCTCACGAGATCAGGCAGCTCTTATACATTCATCGATTGCTTACAATTTTTGCATTTTTGCAACGGTAATATCGAAATGTATTACTTTAGTGATCGCATCATTCTGTTAATATAAGTGTATTCTTTTGGTGAATGATGGTAATTTATTCTATATTTCATGAACAGGTTTTGCTGTACGCAAAACTGATTTGAGTAAGCACAGACCCCTTAGACACTTCTCACATGTGTATAATTTTTTTACAAAGATAATAGAGAACCACGTACATTGCTCAATTGGAAATGTCAACTACTCATTGCTTACGAATTGCTCAATTTGAATATACATAGCAAGCATTGGCCCCTGGAAAAGAGTCGTGAGACTCAGCGAGGTTTTCCTGAGTAAGAAATCATAAGAATAAATATTATTAATAAATAAAAATACATTAAATGGTCGATTTAGTACATAACCAACTATGACAGCAAACTGGTTTCAGAATCGTTATTTTTTACCATTGAACACGCATACTGTACCATCAAGTTCTAGAAAAAACAATCCATAACCTACACTATCATGCACTGCTTTTATGGACCAGGCAACGGCATTTGATTCAGTGGGAGCTAATGCAGTCGTCCAAGCTCCACATGGAGCAACACCTTATAAAAAAAAACATAACCATTCATGAAACATGAATGGTTATGTTTTTTGAAACATAAGAAAATGTAAGTTAAAAGAGTAGTCAAACCATTATATATTATCTCACCAAGGCTATTCACAGCAGCACTAGCAGTTAAATTCCGAAAATCTCACCCAGTCAAGAGCGATGAACCAAATGCGATTATTGACAACGTAACAAAAAAAGGCTACAAAGATAGAAGAGGTTCAAAACGAAAATTTCATCAAAAGAAAAAAGACAACTGGAAAATGGATCAGTGCATGTATAATACCAAGGGGAATCATTGCAGACGGACTAGGATCTAAGTTATGAAATAAAGATGTGCGCTACGTCAGTATGAACGTTTTTGGAAAATGGAAATAGGAATGAAAAACAGCGTACCAGTGCACGTAAAGAATAACGCTTTCCATCAGTGCGTATTATGTGCCATAACATACGGATTGCAAACCTGGAATGTGAACATGAATTATTATATACACAGTGTGTGTGAATGTATTCTATAAAAAAAATGTGAATTCACATGGTCACGTTTCGGATACCCGTGCCAGGTCTTTGAAGTGAATTGTGTGAGACACTATCGATTCCGTGACAACTTAAGAACATATTCAGAATCTGTATTTACACAGGAGGAGGAGGAATCCGATGAGCTATGAAGCTCTTTGCCACATACGTCCAGCATGGGCGGGTCAGCAAGTTACAACGGCAAACATTACACAAATGGTATTCAAATAAACAATAAAACGAATACGTATTGTTCACTCGGGAATTTTAATGATACAGAAAATGGGTCAAGTGCATCGAACAAAATGCAAACTTTAATTGCAGCAGAGCTACTACATCTCAGCGATGCGAATGGTGAAATGTGTGTTGGCAAATTCGCCTTTGTTTTGTAACAACAAAGGCACATGGACAGTGAGTTGTATGAATGAGATCATACAACTCGCTGTCCATTTTAATTATTTAACTTGTTCACGTTTTAGTTGGCGGCCTTTTGTTAAAAGATAAAACAATATGCGACGGCTGTAGTAGGTGTTTTAAATTACAAATTTACCTCGTTATGCCTATAGTTATGATTTTCATTACATCCATGAATCTCAATGTCATTATATGTCAGGCTGACGGACATGTTATTTTATTTTACACATTTTATTGCATGTGTAGTGAGTCATTTCAGAGACACTATTTAGGAGGCAACAACGTTTATTCTACAATTACGTAACACCGTTACCCACAGGACTAAATACACCTATCTCTCACTCTTGTTGCACACGGGACCACGATACACCTATTCCTCTCGTATGCGGGATAACTATAATCGGGTTAGAGCAGCCAGCGTGCTGTCTGACCCACGATGTCGGAGACGTAGACGTAGCACTCGGGTTCCACTTCACCTGCAGACAGCCCCGATATACGATCGGAGCTTCCCTTTTATCCTTCTTGGGGTGGCCTGGCTCCACCCTTGGCCACGCCTACCTCTGGAATATTCCCGACGGTTCCAGGCTACACCGCACCTGTTCCCTCTCTGGCTCCGCCCTGAACCACGCCCCCTTCGGGAACCCTCCAGACGTTTCCCAGCTACTCTTCCCGTGTTCCCTCGTTCACCCTTGGCCCACTTTGCTCACCCCGGCCCCTCACGTGCCCCACTTGCCCCCCCTACCGCCAGCCGCCCCCACCACACTCCGCCAGTGACCGACTCTGCGGCAATTCCTTGCGGCGCTGGCGGAGGCTGTTATCCCCTACTGCAGGGGTCCCCAACCCCTGGGCCGCGGACCGGTACCGGTCCGTGGCCTGTTAGGAACCGGGCCGCACAGCAGCAGGAGGTGAGAGCGGTGAGTCCGCGCATGGCCCCCCGCCCCCATGATTTTATTATTCAGCACTTCCATCCGCGCCTCTTTCCAGCACTGCGCACTCGTCTCAGTCACAGTGTTGGTAGCCCACAAGCTCTAACCCCAAGCCAAGATGAGTAAAAAAACAAACGTTGCTGGAGAACTTCTTTGAAAAGGGGGAAAGACCGAATGATGAACCCCCCCCACCCCGTCTGTGAAAAAATTGTCTTCCACGAAACCGGTCCCTGGTTCCAAAAAGGTTGAGGACCGCTGCCCAACTGTGTCGGTTGGACTCATCTGGCTTCCTCCTGCAAGCACCCAGTACCATGCCCCGCGTGGCCCACTGAGTGGTCCTGCACGGTGTGTTCGCCTCTGTGCCCACTTCTACGGCACTTGGCGCTAAGCGCCGCAGTGATCCATTTAACATCACTACACATGTAATAGTGTGCGTATCTGCTGGTTGCATCTGAATATGATTTAGACACTTGCTCCGTCATGATATAATCCTCATGTAAGTTTCATTCACACTAGAACTTTTTTCCCAAAGAAGTTTTGGTTATACATGCACGAACACCCATGAACAAACACGCATGCACATATTAGCATACTTCCACTTAATCAAATCCTGAATCATAGATGAGCCCTTGTGGAAATACAGAAAATATGAGCTTTTTGTTGTTCTTGGAATTACACTCCAGGCATGATATTTAACATTCATGCGTTATGGTGCTAGATAACCAGATGGGACAACGTTTTAACCCTTTACATGTTAACAACTGCGTTTTGCTATTACTTTGTCTAACCGAGTTAGATTAACGAATAATGTTTCTTGCAGAATTTAAGAAGTATCCTGTAAAATTGAGGCTGTATTGAAAAGCAAGAGAAAGCCTGCCAATAAACAAGACCCAGTTCATGTCATGCCAAGACTAAGGCTATAGAACCTCACATATAAGGAAAAGAGATGGTAACAAATAGCATCCAGACCCCAAAACGAGTGTATCTGTCAATGCAAGCTCATCTTCCCAGTCGACACACATATTTTATTAAAATCAACCTCAGCCAGGCCCTCCTAAAAGGAGACCAGAGACAATGCGGATGATTTTTCGGGTATATACATTTACTGATATTTATGCTTGCGTAATATACGTCCCTCTGTTAATCCACCGCTTGATGAGGGCCTCTCCTCACCGTGTGGACCGTGGGGGTTATTTGACCATACTTCACCACGCTGATCACTGCAGATTTAGTGAAGGTGGGGAGGATTTTTGTGGGAACAGAATCCAATGCAATAGATGTTGCTGCACTGTTCTCTACTGCCCACAGCCTAGCCCTTGACTCACGGTAACCGGCTATCCAAACACGATCCAGGCTCAGACCCGCTTAGCTTCCAATATCTGACAAAAACTGGGTGCATTTCAGGTGATCCGGTCAAAGGCATTATTATTGTATTGGTCCTGAAGCTTCTTGATCAATCCTCACCAGGCTGGTCAATGCAGCATTTGTGAAGAGAAGGTTGGGTCCCAGGACCAGCACGTGCATCACTTGCCACTGGTGTTAACTGTGGTTGGGAATCAAACTCGGGTCGCTAGATTCATTTGCGCAGTACGCTAACCACAACGCCACTGCTTCACTCCTTCCATCTAAACATGTACCGTGCTTAAACTTGCCAAGTCCCCATGTGTGCAGTATGCATGGGAACACGATTAGAAAATGACTTATGATTGGTTTGCTGTGACGTAACATGTATTATGCAATTATTTTGAATGGAGTGCTCTACAATAATTTTAAAGGGACAGGCGGTGAGAAAATATGTACAAATGCAAGGGAAAATATGTACTCATGGAAATCATCATCTCACAGGCATTTTAAGAGTTTGCATTATGAGGCCTCCTTTGCCAGGACCGAAACGTAATAATAGGTTTCAGTTTTGTTGCCAGAAAAAAGGGGAAAAAGCCTATTGTTCTTTTAAGATCTTCTCCATACTCTCTGGTTCTTTCGGTAAAGTCACGTAGACAGAAAAAATCATAAAATAAAATAAAACACGATGTTTCGGTCGCGTTTGAAGTGTTGTGAATGACAAATACTTTAAAGTTACGGTCATTTATGTCATGGTGTCACTCTATGGATGTCTAGACTCCTCCCATGAAATGTTACGCGGTGTTAATGCAGTGATGTCACTGGAATGTTATGACAAGGCACTGGCCAGTGAATTTAAAGCATTTATTTTCTCATTTAAAAATGGTGTTGAACTTTCAAACTTTGTGTTTGTACAGCCTGGGACACAGCCTGGGGACGTATCTGCACGACAGCTTCACTTTTGTAGAATAAATAATGATGAAAGAAACCCTGCAAAGATATGTCCCCCCCAATATATTGCTATAAAAAATGTCGATGCTATGTAAATAATAACAACAATTTGCTAAACCTTGGCCACACTATCTGGACTTGTCTTCATATAAATCAATGCATAGATTTCTGTTCATATTGTTGTGGTTATGGTTGTACTTTATTCATCTCTGCCATTACATACAATGAAACAAGAAATTGTAAAAAAAAGTAAAAACAGAGCAATGCAATATAATACACTATTAGACGTTATTGTAAAAATAAAATAAAAGTCCATCCCACGTGTTAGTGAATTTTTTTATATTTTATCCAGGAAATTTGTTTTCAAATTTAGATCTTTTTCTGGGTTGGAACCACCAGACACCCTGGAAGATTTGGTCCCCCCCAATGTTGACTCCTTGGCTACGGCCTTGCGTAAATGTATGAGTATCTGTTGATCTTTGTTTTTACTATTCATATAGCTCCTTTTTCAGAAGCGGCCTGGCCACGAATGATAGTTCAACAAAGTGGCTTCTCATGTGGAAATGTATTCTGTAACAATTCCGCACACATTATGACATGTTGTTAAAAGTTACATTTAAATGTGACTGAAATCTTCTATCATGGACCAAATGTGCCCTACATTGTAAAGTGTTCGTCACCTATAATAACACTGTGTAACCATTTTTTTTGTTTTGTTCCTGGGTAGTAAGTGTTATTTCCTAATTGCTTATGCCTCAAAAGTACAGAAAATGTCTATTATTCCCCACAAACTTTGGTTTGTGACCAGTACAGTGATATTTAGAAATTTACCTATTTTTCAGAACATTCCAGATAGATTCAGTGCGGAGTAACTTCTAGAACATTCCAGAACTTTTCAGTAATATAAATAGTAGTATAAATACAGGGTCCTTAAGCCCACCAGTTCAGTTTCATTCCAGCTGCCTAAGTGGATGCAAATCTGCATTTTTCTGAGATGGCATCAAGAGGCTGCAAGCATCCAGCAGACGCATTTTGCTATGTCTGCAGCCCATTTATCAAGACAAGGGCGAAAAAGTACTCTGTGGAACCATCTGCTAAGATGTGTGAGGCCTACAGGGCATATTTTGGCATGCCTGTCGGGGATCAAGACAAACCCTGGACACCTCATTTCACCTGCAAGCAATGCAAACAAATCTCTGGAAGGTAAGATGTACAATTGTTGCTCAGAATTTTATGTTATAAGATTTGTTAAAAATTGTTCAATTGTAAAAAATTTTAATTTTTAAATGTTTTACAATTTTCAATATAATTGAAAAAATATATCATATATGAAAAATGTTGCAAGAATCTCTTACACATTAGTCATGGGTGAAATAAATGTATTTTTGTAGGATGATACAGAGGGAAAAAGAGAGCCATGAAGTTCGTTATCCCAAGAATTTGGCGGGAACCCACTAACCACTCAAGCAACTGCTACTTCTGCATGGTGGACCCTTACAAACGTCGGACTGGCAAGAATGCACCTGCTATCACGTATCCGGACCTTCCTTCATCCATCGACCCGGTGCCACACTGCCATGAGCTCCCCATACCCACTCCTCCGGAGAGAGAGTCTTTAGAAGAGAGCAGCAAGTCAGAGAGCGAGGAAGACGTTGTAGATCCAGATGACAATTTCAGAGGTGGAGTTGAGAGAAACCCATACTACTCCAACCAAAAAGACCTCAACGACTTGATCAGAGATCTTGGTCTCACCAAGTCCAATGCCGAGCTTTTGACGTCTAGGCTCAAGCAGTGGAACTTGTTGGATAAAAGTGTGAAAGTCGCAGATCAGAGGAAGTGTCACCAACCTTTTTGCAGCTTCTTCACCCGTCAAGATGGGCTCTGCTTCTGCCACAATGAACCAGTCTGTTCGAGGAAATCAGAATCGCCTGTAACCAGAATGAGTGGCACCTCTTCATTGACAGCTCATCCAGGAGCCTCAAAGCCATGCTGCTCCATAATGGTAACAAGTACCTGTCTCTTCCCCTGGCTCACTCGGTGCACCTCAAAGAGGATTACAACAGCATCAAGACCTTGCTGGACGCCTTGAAGTATGATGAGTACGGCTGGGAGGTCATCGGAGACTTCAAAATGGTGGCATTCCTGATGGGTCTCCAAGGCAATTTTACCAAGTTTCCCTGCTATCTTTGCCTTTGGGACAGCAGGGACACCAAGGCGCACAACCACAGGCGGGACTGGCCACAGCGGACCGAGTTCTCTGTGGGAAGGAACAACATCAAGTGGGAGCCACTGGTGGACCCCTGGAAGGTGCTGATGCCACCACTGCACATCAAATTGGGCCTTATGAAACAATTTGTCAGAGCTGTAGATAAGGAGTCGGCAGCCTTCAAGTACCTTCAAGACTTCTTCCCTAAGCTGTCTGAGGTAAAGGTCAAAGCTGGTGTCTTCGTCAGACCACAGATAAAGAAGATCCTGGAGTGCAATGAATTCCCCAAGAAGCTCACTAGTAAGGGGAAAGTGGTTTGGAACAGCTTTGTCGCAGTGGTTCGTGGCTTCCTGGGCAATCACAAGATCGAAAACTACGTGGAGCTGGTTGAGACTGGTGAAGAACTATGGCACAATGGGCTGTAGTATGTCCCTAAAAGTCCATATCCTTGATGCTCATCTTGATAAATTCAAGGAGAAAATGGGAGCGTACTCGGACGAGCAAGGCGAGCGCTTCCACCAAGATATACTGGAATTTGAACGCCGCTACCAAGGACAGTATAACGAGAACAGGATGGGAGACTACATTTGGGGGCTGATTCATGAAAATCATTTACAGTATAAATCGTAAGTCTCGAAAAACTACTCACTTCTAAATCTTGTGTAGTCATTTTTGTATTACCTTAGTATAAATACATGTTAATTTTGATTCATATGTTATTTTTTATGACTTTATGTAAACAAAAAGACACAAATTCGCCGTTAGTGGGAAATAATAGCAATTTCTATACTTTTTAGGCATAAGCAATTACGAAATAACATTTACTACCCAGGAACACAAATTGTGTTACATAGTGTAATTTATTTTAATTATTCTTTGGGTCTTTTGGTAAAGCCACGTAGATAGAAAAATTATAAAATTAATACAATATCACAACGTTCCGATTGCAATACAAACAATCGTCATGGTATAGAGTTTTGATGGAATTCTTCTGGGATGGATGGTGGTGAGAGTCAGGTTTTAGGTAGGCATCCATATGGGTGGCTTTCCTGTAGACAGTGTCCCATTGAGCCATCAGGTCTCTTTTCGATAAAAAAATCCAAGAATGGTAACTTGCCATTCTTTTCCACCTCCATGGTGAATTTGATGGCTGGGTGTATGGAATTGAGGTAGTTGAAGAATTGGTCCAGAGCTGGTAGGCCATGTGGCCAGATGACGAACGTGTCATCTACGTATCTCTTCCACAAGGAAGGACATAGGGTGGATGCCTGGATGGCATCTGTCTCAAATTTCTCCATGAAAACATTGGCTACAACTGTAGATAAGGGAGAACCCATTGGGGTACCTTAACTTGTTTGTAGAATGTTGATTTTTTTTTAGACAGTGAAATGTCACTATAACAACTCGCTTTTGTGCATTTTACCATATCTAATTATCCCATTTAAACAATATACCCATTAAACAATTATGGCTGATGTTCCATAATCCAACATTTTGCCCACACATAACATTAAATTTGACCAGTCCCTATAAGAAAAGCACATAAGAAGGTAAAATAGTCATTGTAATCCTGCAACATTTGTGTACTCGTTGTGAAGTATAGATATTGCAGTATAAATGTAAGTTTTGCTTGTTGTTTTTTGCCCTACTTTTATAAACTCTACCTGAATCCTCGTGTATTTTAATTCATTTTCCCTTCATCTTCCCCGTGTTTTATTTCTAAAAAAAAGTTTGTGTTACCTACGCGGGGAGCATTAGCCAATTTAACACGAATTAAACCTCCCTTGCGAGTGATACCCAAAGCTCCAGCATGGCCAAACAACCCCCATGACTGACGCGGCTTTGCAAAGCCTTCGTACGTCACGTGATCGACCGAGCACCGTGAGTTACAGTACTCGAATAGTTATTGTCATTATTACTACCTCACTCGTACTTCGCGTTGCATCTGGGAAGGGCTGTCTTGCTTGATGCCTATTAGCTAAGGCGCCTGTGTGTGCGCACTGATGTCAAGCACACTTCCGTTGGTACACGCTGCAGAAATTCAAACTTGGAGCTTCTCGCCAGAGCGTGTTGATTTACTTTTCCCCACGTGCCCTCCTCTCTGGACTGAATTTGTACGTGCGAACTAGCACCTCGTGCCGGTTGTAACATAGATCATTTGTTATCTCTCCATGCGAGCGCGAAGAGTTCGTTTTCGTTGCCAATTGTGTTCCATTATGTAAGCTTATTTACCGTTTAGATTTGTTTTCCATTTCGCTGTACTGTTTTAGTTTCCAAATTCCACATTGCATTCGTATTAACTCCGATCTGTTACACCATCAATAACGCAATTTGTTGCTGGCTTGGCGTTTTTAGATTATTTAGAGTATTTGGCTGCTATAAATGTCCACGTGATAAGACACTTTGTTGAGCTATCGTTTGTGGCCATGTCGCTTCTGAAAAATATGCTAATAGCTCAGTGGGCTTTTCCTGGTAATATATAAAACAGTTTTATTTGTATATATTTCTTAAGAGTTGCTTATCTTTGCTCTACTTTGCACTCCGATCGTGTTTTTGTATTATTTGATGTTCTGACGTTTTGACCCCCTGCCCGCCCCACTGGACATCTGTAAAAACGCTTTATAGCTCATCAGATTCCTCCAGTCTAAATAAATATATTCTTTGGGTCTTTCGGTAAAGCCACGTAGATAGAAACAAATATAAAAATATCACGACATTTCGATCGCAACACAAGCAATCGTCATCAGGTGAAAAAATAATGGGAGAGCTGCTGAGGCAGGATGTTATAAAGGTTTGAGATGGGTGTAGCCCAAGGGTGGTCATAAGCGAAGTGGGCGGGGCTAGTGATGAAATTTGCATGTCAATGTAAGATCGGAGAGAGCTGGGCAACCTCCACGAAGACGACTCTGCGGGGGTCGCCATTGAATTGTGAGAGATTAGCATGTCAGTGTAAGATCGTAGGGCCACCGCCGTTTTCCTCGATGTGGCGGTGGCTCCACGATATAAATACTGTGCTCAGCAACTCCGGTCGTGACCTGCAATCCTACAGCAACACCTTGGGATGTCACCCTCGTACATATGAATGCAATATCCAGGTTTTTGAAGAAACTTTGGCTTTTGTAGAACAAATTCGTCTCAGCAATCAGGTCAACCGTCGATTGTCGAGGGTGATGCAGAGGAACGATGGCTCGGACAAAAATTAAATAAAATAGGCATAGATGTGTTGACCACCCTTCTGCGCTCTTGCACAATGTGTGGGGGGAGGGGGATTACTGAAGCAACATACATGATGCATGTGCATTATGCGAGCCCTTTGAACTTGTCCTTCCTGTCTATTGTGTTGATTAAAATAGCCCGAGCAACGGTAATCCCTATTGAAGCAGGCAAGGCATTTAAATAATGTCTTACTTGATGATTCCCTTCCACGCAGCACTAAGACGATAGCTATCCTTTATATAAGGAAGGAAACAGTAAGCCTTCTCCACAATTCTGGCTGTCGCCTGATGAAGCTAGTTGTAATTACTGGCGAAACGTCGCACTCCGTTTGTAAATGTTGTGGCTTGGCTCTCCAACGCACCGGTTAGTGCTGTACTCGTGACGAATTGGCCACGTTCTATTTACGTGACAACCCTTACTAGTTGGCTGTGTCGGGTGGTGGCGGGTTTTAACGACACATTTATATATTTACGCGATCTAACCCAAAAACCTCTATTATGGATGATATTGGTTGCGAAAGCCTACGTGTTAAAATAAAAACCATGTTACGATATAAACACAGGTGTATTGTTTGCCTACGTAGAATAGGGGTGCGAACATACACAGAGTGGTTTATTTTGATTGCCTCTTCAAGCAAGTGGTTTGCGTGTTGACAAGTTTGCGATCATGTTGTTACTGAGTTACTAATGTTCCCACGAGTCAGTTGCAGATAATGAGCCAGTTGTGTGCATAAACATGTTTTTATTCTTCTTGTAAACACGGTTGCTTAGTAACCTGGATAACGAACCCACGGGTAATCGAGAGTTAACTTTTATGAGAAGCAACGTATCCTGATGTCTGTGCATACAAAGTCACAAACCACTGGACCGAATCAGCATTGCAGAGCAGTTATCCACAAAATCTGAGCGAACCTCAGGGCCTCCCGTGACTCAATGCTTTCGATGCAAATTGTATTTTATTAACGCGAGAATATTGTACATCTTGGTTTGGTTGAGTTTGGAAATCTGCAAATGTGGGACGATAGAAAAATTAACCATAAACTATGCGGTGTTGTCTTCTTGGGCGACCAACAATGCCATGTGTTCTACATTTGGCAATCCTATGAGATATTTAGTTTGGCCATGAAAGTCGATGCTCCAGTCTCTATTTGCACATTATTTCTTGAGTTAATATGCAATGGCAATGACACATTTGATTTCTTTCAAAGATGCGTATGGCTTAATGTGGAACATACTGTACAGTGTTTTAAGACAGATCCAACAATGACATGTATCTATATTTACACCTGTTGAATCAAAGGCATAGTTTCGTCTTCTATTTTGTCTATCGGGTAATGAAAAGCTTTAAAAAATGTGCAACTTTTCAGAACGCAGTACTATTAGATCGAAGAACGTTGCTTCCTGTGCAAAATGACAGTCTCAACGTATCTACATAATTAATTACAACACACTTGCAAAACATTTTGCAGCTGCTGCAGCTAAAGTACATTCCCACACGATTGAATGAGTGGTGCGCACAATTTAATCATATATATGTGTACGTGTGTGTGTTTCACAGGGTGCGATATTCATTGCGTAAATTCATCCTGAACAAGTTGTGTATTTAAAATGCCCGTACGTGTGTTGTTACGTGTTGGCTTTGTCCACGTCAACTGCAACCCTGGACCCCCTTGCGAATGAGATGTTCCATCTCAAGGGATTTTCCAGGTGAAATATTGTTGTAAAAAGTAGTAGTAATAATCATATGAAACTTTCCACAATGTACGTCAAGCAATGTATATATATGTAGTGGCATCGGCGGATGTCACTGCATGTTGTGTGAAGCCGGCCTGTGTGAGGCACGACACACGCCGCTCACACCACCTACAACATTGCAGTGGGAATGCAGTACCGGCCTTAGCGGGGGCCGGCTGAGATCGCCGATCAAGGATGGATGGCACTGCAGGTTAGGGGGCGAGAGTGCCAGGGACGGTGCAGGGGTACACAGTGAGCCATGGCACTCCATGTGAACCCGGAGGTCTGGTGAACAGAAGTGGCTGGGGGACCACGGGACCAGGACCAGGTTCCTCTCGAAGGCTCGAGAAGGGGGGGCATGGCAAGGGGTGGGGTCGGCTCCGCCACGGGCAATATAAGCGGGAGCCCTGAACGGGTCCGGCTGGCGGTTGCAATAATCAAGACCAAAGCCGTCACCTGGAGAAGACCTGCCCGACTACAAGACCCGGACCCGAGCCGGGGTCCGGTCCGAGATAGCCACCCCGTGCGATCGAGGGTGAGCTAGACCGGAGGAGATAACTCCCTAAGGTAGCTGGTGAAGGGGCAGATATACCACTTCGTGTTTGGGGCTTTATTGCTAAATAAACGTGTTGCCTCTAAGAAGTCTCTGCCTCGCTGGTGTGAACCACTGCATATATATGGTTGGCTTCACTATTCTGGCAAATCGCCCGATGATGCTGGATGTAATTACCAGCGAAACGTCGTACTCAGATTGTAAATGTTGTGGATTCACTCTTCAACATACCGGTGGGCTGAAGTAGTAACTATTTGGCGTTTTGTTTACGTGACAAATCCCTTACTGATTTGCCGTGTCGGGTGGCGGAGGGTTTCGACACATTTATACTTATGCGATCTAACCGAAAAAGCTTCATTATGAAAAATATCTCGAAGTATTTCATGGAGCCAGTGATAGGTCATTGTAGGAATGGTATCTAACCACTGGCAGTGTGATGATCATGATGTATGTGCATGAAGATGTTATTGCCGTAGTGTATACCGAATGCCCAAGCAGCTTCTGTTTGGCCGGTTAGAGGGGGCTAAATGGCCGCGGCACGGGCGAAAGAAGAAAGGGACTGATGTGGTACAGAAGGATGTGGAGGTGATTGGACTTTCCGATGACTGGTACCAGCAGTGTCAAGATCGGCCTCTGTGGAAGAGGTTCATGAAGGATGCTACTGGGGAGTTGGAGACAGTCACCCTTTAGCAACAACGGAGAGCAGAGGAGCGATGCTCACAACAACGAGCAGAGTGCTGGGCGGCTAAAATGCAGAGAGTTGCCACAGTTGGGAGCACAGTCGGTGCATCTGCCAGTCATCTCAGTCAACCCATGGTACCTGGGTCTGTTCCGTGACCTCATGTCAGTAGGCCTTCAAACACTTGACGTGGCCTCAGAGTGCACCTAGCATGGCACAAGGGCGTGATGATGTCACTGCCACTTGGTGGTGAACGGTTGTTGTTGTTGATGCCCGTAGTGCATGTGAGTGGATATCTCTTCACAATTATACTCGACATCATTGAGGCCAAATTATCCGCAACTCCTATTATTCACACCTAAAATCGATCCACAAAATTTTTCTTTATCTTTTTTCTTATATTATCCGCACTTTTTCACAGGTAAAAAAGGAGCCATGCAGAAGTGGTCAAAAGTGAATCCTCTTCTGTGCGTGTTTCCACAGACAACTGTGTAGGTAACAGGAGGAATTCACAGAGTTGATGACGCATAACCGAATCCGCCAACATTGCCCCCTACATCTCCGCCTGACAAAAGGGGGAGTGCTGAATTTGTGCACAAAGACAACGTTGACCCCTATGACCCTCTCACCTGAAGTTGTGTGCCTCACTCTCGATCGCGAAGCTGTTGTAGAGGGAGAATGCCTCGTGGCCTTCCCAGTCTTTGAGTCCGACCCTGAGCACGTACGACTTGTGGCTGGTCAGCTGATGGACCACCTCGTTTCCTAGCCAGTGCTCGCCCACGGGGTCTCCAAATCCCTGTGTGACACGTGGAAAATACGTTCCTAATTTAGCCTTGGTAGATTCAATGCAAAAGCTTAAAATTAACACAAGGAAGGTTGTGGAGATGCACGCTTGCAATTGCATTGCGAGATAGAACAAAACACATAGATTAGACAGCAGACGCTGGTTAAAGACAATTTGGGCATATTCTTTGGTTCTTTCGGTAAAGTCAAATTAAAATAACAAAAATAATTATATGTTATTAACGTCGTGAGTTTTGGGTTTTAATAAAATTGTTATTTTATTCTTTTTATTTTAATATTTTCTATCTACGTGACCATACCAAAAGAACCAAATAATATTAATTCCTACAGTCACGAAAGTTTTACGTCACAATTTGAGCAGTTTAGAAAAGAAAGAGGGCTTAACGGCAGGACTCGGCACTCGAGGGGGGACGATGGTCGAACTGCACCTGGGAGGCCGTCCACTGTGGAGAGCGCGCGACGGAATGAGCATTGTGGATCGTGACACTGCAGAACCATGAGGAATGCTGACGGCTTGGAGATGCCCTCATGGAGCAATGGGTTAACTATCGATGGTGGTGATGATAAAATTAATATGGAAGGTTCTGTGTTTAGAGAAACCCAATTTTTTGCCTGTAAAATACACAGGGAGGTGACAGGGACAGATACAAATACAGTTATGTTTTGGTCAAATTCTAACCAAATGTGCCCATGTAATCTCACCAATTTATACTCCTTCCAGGTGCGATGAAAGTCCAGGGAGCCATCTTTCCGGCGCTGGAGTACAGTCCACCCACCGCCATCGGTCTCCATGTCGCAATAGACCTGGACAGTGCAGACGGGGGACCAATGCAGACAAAATTAGCATTCACTTTAACACGTAGGCTTTCGCGAACCAATATTAATCATAATAAAGGTTATTGAATGAGATCGCATACATATAAATGTGTCTTCAACCCACCACTACCCGACACAGCCAATTAGTAAGGTTTGCCATGTGAACAAAATGTGGCGATTACCTATTACTTCAGCACATCGGTGTGATGGCGAGTCAACCCACAGCATTTACAATTCAGCATTCACCCACTATTTATAATCTTCTTGTTTGTTCCCTTCCAGCATCAGCACGACACTGTGCTTTTTTCTTTCTTTCGTATGATTTTTTTTTTATGAAACTGACAACAGAACATCATAGCGATGTGAATTTGGCAATCTACTTGACAGCATCAGAAGCTGCTTGACGTACCGTGTCCGTACCTCCAACAAGACAACCTATACTTCCTTGAACACCTAAGGAGATGATAACTGAAAAGGCTACAGACACACCTCTAATATGTCTGTAATGTTTTCTGCTTCTGATGTTTAAATTCTGCATCTTCATTTTGTTGCACGACGTCCTACGTGGACTCCATTCCCCTCCCAGGACTCTCTTCCCCAACAACCAGGGCTTTCTGTTAAAGGCCCCAGGTAACCTTTAATAAGGGGCCATCCATTTAGTAGGTACGCAAAAATCTGTCAAAACTCGACCCCTCCCCCCCTCCTTGTACGCACGCGGACATTTTACCCCCCCCCCCCCACCTGCGTACGTAAGCCTGACGCACCCCCCCCCCCCCACCCACCTATAGAACGGCCGGCAGAAACGGTCAAGGATAAATACTATGAACCAGGGGCGGTTTCTTCATTAGGGCGATTGGGAGACGCACCACCAATGTCATTCAACCACAGAGTCATGCTAGCCGTCACTGTGCCTCTGGATATAGTCCAATCAGCGTCATGTCACGTTCTGTGGAGTACCGCCTCTTTTTGGGCGATTTCACTCCGGCTGAGAATCGCCCCGAGTGGCCCCATAGACTTACATTCAAAGATGTTTTTTTTCGAACGGGGGGCGCTGCAATGCATTCTCTATGGCTTCCGGGAGGGCTCGCACTAACGTGCTTACGTCATCATATGTAAGCACGTTTCATCCAACAATATAATTTGTCGCCACCTAGTGGAATCTTTAATAAAAGAAACTTGAGTGGATTGTATTAATAGTGAGTATAGAAACAAACAAGATGTATTGTAAGAGTCACTTTATTTTTCATTAATATTAAAGAAGTGAAGTTGGCTTTACATGCTTAAGCTGTTAATTTATCCATTGCATGGGTGGACCTTATCCTTATCAATCATCCAGACATTTGCCCCCCCTGAGAGATTTTGCAGGAGCCGCCACTGCTATGAACGTGTTTGAGCAAACAGATAGTCCACCGCCGGACTATCTAACTCATTTGAAGGCCAATGTAGACACATTATTATCGAGGCTCCACCGCCCCTCTCTTTGAATACGAGCCCATAACACGCATGTTTCTGGGTCAAGCCATGGAGATTGTCAACCAGGGAATAATTCTCTATGAGACAGCCTACCTCACCAGTTAGGTTCAGGCATGCGTTAATACTTTGATTCCATTCGGAACAGAATTGGTTTCATCTTCTTGGTTCTTTCGGTAAAGTCACGTAGAAGGGAAGTAATAAAATAATAAAAATAAAACATAATAAAAAATAAAACATAATAGAATTGGTTTATTGAGGTGTCACAAAAACATTCACAACACAATGAAAAACAAAATAATTAAATTTTGTATAAGGCACACAGTAACACTTTGCTTTGAGTGGAAGAAAAGTGTTAATATGAGAAATTTTATGATATGCATCATAGATGATGATATAATCATTTACAGGTCTTTGTCAATTCGGTTAATATCTTTTTATAACCCTTACAATGCATGCGTTGAATCGCGTGTGTAAAAAACAATAATATATTATTTATGCGCATTCTCTGCAAATTATATATAGATATTATATGTAGGCGAATGGAGGAAACAAAACTGTACAAATAAGACCAGAACTAGAGATGCGATACAAACGAGATGCGAGAAACTTGATGATAAAAGATTAATTGTTGCATAAAATCTGGACCTTGAACAGTGACAATCCATCAGATTGCGACGAGGCTGAATCATTGCATCCCCACCTTTAACACTTTGCCTTTTCTGCCCTAATCATTACCCGAATGATGCTCATTCATCAAATCGACCGGAGGCTCAGGTGGGTGTGGTGGTTTGGCGTATCGTTACATTCCTCTATAACTGCATTCCGGACTTATTGGGCAAAAGTGGGTGGCGATTTAGTCGATGCGTGAGTCCTGTCTGTTTTCTGTAACAACTGGCACGATTGAGTCACACCAGACGCTGGGCAGCCTCGATGACGCCAGTGCCAAACCAAATTAGTACCAGCGTTGGCCAAACCAAATTAGTACCAGCGTTTGCCAAGCTTCTCGGCCTCCCAACGATGTTGTGTGTGCGGCGCGCGTGAGCAACCAGCAGCGCCAGCGGTCGCCAGCTCACCTTGACGGGCTCGCTCATGTTCCGCACCGAGACGCTGTAAATTCCACTGCTCGTTTTCCCCAAATGATAGAGGTCGGCACAGTCCTGGAATTCAGTCTTTACTTCGTCATTGGCACTTTGCTGATTCACTGCGAACAAACAAAAGTAAACAAGGGGCTTGGAAACGGAAAGTAAAAAACCTCCACCGCCGATTCTTGCATTGATCATGCGAGCAGCATCTGCTCTTGCGCATGTAATGGGCAGTCTACAGCCGGCTATTGTCTCTTCATACGTTTATTTGTGCTATATGGAATGTAATGTCTTGTAGTTAAGGTGTTAAATTATTTTTGCCTACCTTCTGGACATTAAATATATTTTCACATTTGTAATTACAGATGAGGATTAAACACCATTGTCCTAATTAAATTCTTATGTGGCTGGCTAATCCTTAGCAAATTTAGACTGCATTTGCTGGATACATAATACATGGGCATTTCACCAAACGCATCTAAGATGGCATGCAAACTCATGAAGCATTGTGTAATATCATGGGAAATGGCAGATAAAAGTATAACTCTGTTGCCTCTCTCCACATATAAATAATAATTATTTTATTCCAGAAGCCAATAGGCCAATGACTAAAACATTTATTTACGTGTCCGAGGTTACACAGAACCGGGTTCTGCTTCACCCTTACCCATTCCAATAATGATGTATACGTGTACATCATTACACATGTACATCACTACCGTCATTGGAAAGGAATCGGAAAAAAATTGTCGGTCAGAAGACGTATCGAGGCTGCCACAAAGCCATGCGGGAGGGCGTCTGGCACAGTTGGGTGCCAGCTATGATTGCGTGCGGTCGTGTCGCTGCAGTTCTCTGCGGTGAGGACAATGTCTTTAAAAACAACGGCGCTACGCCTCCTTAAATAAAGTTAACGCTAACCACTTGCGCGTTCCGAGATTCCGCGGTGAACGAGACCCAAGCCGCAACTTGCAGACGTCTCGGAACAGGAAAGTGTCAACATAAAATTGAATAACCTTGTAAGACGAGTGCCATAAACAAATATCAAGTAAATGCCCCTTTTGAAAGTGATTTTTAGATAAACATAAAAGCCACGAAGGCCACATTAGCGGAGGATACTGCTGCGTCTCATTGCCCGGATGCGGAAAAACCCCGAGATGTGTCACCTGCTGCATGAGTCAGCATGTTGAGGAGGCTGTGCAGGGTGTGCATCATCTCCTGCTGCTGCTGCTGCAGCAGGGAACTGTTCCTCTCGGCCTCCTCCAGGTGCCTCTCGACCTGCGACACGACGACTGCCTGGTCCTCCACCACCTTCTGGAGCTGCCGCTTCTCCTGCACGATCAACTGGAGCTTCATCTCGTGGCTGTCCTGCATCGCTGTGAGCCTCCCTTCCAGCACGCTGGGCAAAAAATAAAAAAAACAGAGTCGTACAGCGGTGACAGTACTGCAGCGTCCTCCGAGGCGTTGACGATCAGACCTGGACACAGATGTAGGAGTCGTTTGCTATACAAAACCAAAGGAAAGAAGAATGTTCTGTAATCATTTTTACAAAATGTTATTGCAGAATCATTTACCAGGAATGTAAAAAATATATATATATATGATACGTTCACATAATAACTGGACCTTAATTTGCCTCTCTGCATTAAAATAACATTGTTTCAGTCCATCAGCCCTTGGGCCTTCCATGAGACCCATAAGGTCCATATCTCCCCATTTAAATGATGCTTCTGTATAGCATTGGTTTGGGAAGCCCACGGGCTGATGGGCAAAACATATGTTGAAGTAGGTAGACACACGGATAATTCTATTGGTTTATTTTGACCCTCTACTCAGTGGCTTGTTCATCACTCACAGATTAACACAATTGCACGGATAGACGTCAGACACCTAACACCATACGTCACTTTTAGTCACATTAATTTGTTCTACTTCACGTCCCAAGGCTAACGGATCAGGGGTGACGTGTAATTAGGGTCTGTAGCTTGAGTCCCGAGACAGCTGATGGATGTATAAAGTTGACAACAGCTTCTAGCTTCCCCTGTAGGCCTTTCAAATCTAAGCAACATTTTCCACATGTGTTTTTTTTTCAAACTCCATAATGACCTGAAATGCACTGCATGTAACATAAATGCTGCCTGAGCTTAGAGATTATGATTTTTTTCAAGGCCAAGTCACTTATGTGTAACACGTCATAAATGTCCCCCAGCTAAATGGCGTGCGACCCAAACCTCTCAACGATGCCACACTTGAGTTCAGATGGTTTGTCTCAACGCCACATTTTATGCTGTGCAATGTAGGGCGCAGCGGTGGCTAGGAGATGTTAACTACCTCGCTTGGTATACAGGAGGTCGTGAGTTCGATCTCGACCCCGACGCCTATATATTTGGAGTTTGCATGTTCTCCCTGTGGTCGCGTGGATTTTTCTGAGGGTCCTCTGGTTTTCCCCTCCATATATAGACTAAACATGCGTTTTAGAGTATTTGGCTGCTATAGATTTCCACCTGATAAGCCACTTTGTTGAACTCTTATTTGTGCTAGCCAGGGTCTTCTGGAAAAGAGCTACATAGCTCAGTGGGGCCTTAACTGATATAATTTAAAAAAATGTTTATAGTAAAAAAAATATATGATTGTAGACACGGGCTCCACTGCTGACGTGGCATGAACCCCATATTTTAAAATTGGGATATCAACATTCTGCACAATAGCACTGGCTTCTCGATGACGTGATAGCATGTCCACCATCTAATGAAGAGACGTCTTGCGTCACCAGAGGTTAAACTTCTTGATACAACAACAAAACAACGAAATAAACGTGAGCTTTCCTGTGATATCTTGAAAAAAGGCTAATCCTGGCTTTGTGCTGGAGAAAGAATGGCAGATTATTAGGGTGACCCAACTCACTCCTCTCTGCAAGGTGCTGATTTTGTCACGGTAATTTTTAGTGAAATCGACGAGGGCGAAAACTAAAAAAATCCAAGGAAGGTTACGGAGAGAGGAAATGAGGCCGCCCACCGAGAGGAATTCAAGGAAGTGCCCAAGTCGAGTGTGTTCATACAAACATTCACATCTGTCACCCAAACTTTCCGCACTCCCTTTTTTTAATTCACAATTTCCATGATCACCTGTGACCAAATCGTAGCCTTACTTGGATGAGCGCATCTGCAGTAGTTACCTGTTTTTCTCGTGCAGGTGTTCAATCGCTTGTTTCTGCATCAGCACCTGCCTCTCCAGCTTGTTCATAGACAGAGCGTTTTCCAAAATCTTCATCTCCAACTTTGATGTCTGATTAACGAGCTGCAGAATGTAAAATGAGACAGACTGTTTGCACATTTTCAATTCCTGTGGGATACATTGTATATAAACGTTTATGTAGAGTCTGCAGACTAATGCCATCAAGCGTGTTGTTATTGCCAATGATGGCACATTGTTTAGCCATTGTGTACACAAGTGTTGCATCCAATATTATGGCATCTTCAGAAGGATGATGTGTGCGTGGAGTGGCATGACGTACACAACACGATGCGTTCAACGAGCTTCACCATTTAGTCAGCTTAACACGTAGGCCTTCGCGACCAATATCATCCATAATAGAGGTGTTTTGGGTTAGATTGCGTGGTCACCACATCTTTGCCTCTACATTAGGAACGAAACAGGTGGACTTCTCCATGAATCTGGCTCTCGTCTGATGATGCTGGTTGTAATTACTGGCGAAATGTCGTGCTTAGATTGTAAATGTTGTGGCTTGGCTTTCCAACACACCGGTGTGCTGTACTAGTAACGAATTGGCACGTTCTGTTTACGTGACGTTGGCTTTGGTGGGTGGTGGCGGGTTTAACGACACATTTATATATTTACGTGATCTAACCCAAAAAAAATTACCATTTAGTGTTGGAGAGATGGATGCAATTGAAGATGAAGTTGGCAGGCACCGAGTTATGTTCCTAGCCTCTAACATCAGTGGTGAGTGATTTACGAAGTGATTCCCCCCCCCCTCCTGTCGTTCCAAACCGACACTGCCAGCGCGGTGAAATATAGTTCATCAATTCCTATGGCTGACACCGTGCATAGAGGCCTTCATCTAGCAGTAGATTGACACATGAACGTGTATATTTTTACTGTTTAGTGCAGGCATCAATTCAGTCGATCATTAACATTCTCTCCTACAGATGACACATTCTATAATGTGGCTATTTTACAGTACATACTTTTTTGTAATCCAGAGCGTTATTTGCAAATGTGTTTACATTCCATAAATGGAAATGAAGTAATATTTAGAATTCTTGAAATTATTTTACGTACAACACAGGGATACGCCATAGACACGGAGCATATGCTTGCAAAAAACATTCCAACATCAACGCCACATCTCGAGAGAGTAGTTCAGATGGTTCAAATGGACAGGGGTGCAACCATTCTCCATTGTTAGTGGTGGATGGAGGAGATGGGACAAAACTTAGAAGGAACCATGCAGCCCTGAAGTAACATCTCCTTTTTAAAAAAAAATATAATTGTATTGGTTTGGTTACGAGGATGGTGTCACAGTGTAATGGGTGGCACACTGGACTTGCAATTCACAGTTCACCGGTTCGATTTGACCCCGGTACGTAGCGGTGTCAACAATCGTACAAGTTTCTTAAACACCTCCGCCCACCCAGCAGTATAAGTGGTGTGACCACTGCTAGTCGCTCGGCAGATTGTCTGGTGGGGTAAAGTGCGGGCACTTTCACCGCTTTCAAGAGGTCTTGCTGGACTGAAAGAATAGGCCAAATACCCTCTATGTTGAATTTCTTCTTGAACTTTTTTCACACCGTACGTAGCCAACCGTGCTAATTGGGGATATGGAAAGGGGTTCTCGAGTGCTTCTTCTCGTGAAAGTCCTTCTGCCAGAAGTGTGTGCAAGAAATATCACAGTTGCACCTTTACCATTTTATTTTGATGGTGGCGAGATGTTAACTACCTCGCCTGGTATGCAGGTGGTCGTGCGTTCGATCCCGACTCTGACACCTGCTGTATTTTGAGCTTGTGTGTTCTCCCTGTGGTCGCGTGGATTTTATCCGGGTCCTCCGTTATTTCCCCCCACTTTTAGAAACACGCGTTTAGAGTTTTTGGTTGCTATACATTTCCACGTGATGAGCCACTTCGTTGAGCTATCATCTATGGCCAGGTCGCTTTTGAAAAAACGCTAAATAGCTCACTGAGTCTTACCTGGTACGATAGTAAAATAGTTCAATCGTTTAATAATAAGGGTTTTCCCCTTTTTTCTGGCAACAAAACTGAAACCTTTTTACAAGGAATCATATCTGCATTAACCACAATACTTGTGGTCAAAATGCAAACAAAAAACACACTCTGATAATATATGCATTGTCCTTGAAATTGATTGGTCCACTCCAGAGACAGCTTTCTTTTGAGCTCTCCGCCTTTTGGCGTCCTCTGGTCTATCACCAATTGAGACGAGGCACAAAAGAAAGCTGTCTCTGGAGTGGACCAATCAATTTAAAGGACAATGCATATATTATCAGAGTATGATTTTTGTTTGCATTTTGACCGCAAGTATTGTGGTTAATGCACACATTATTCCTTGTGTAATAACAGCCATAGAGGGTTCACGTGGGGATTGGCTTGCCGGTCCTGCTTGTAGCCAATAAGGGTTGAGATAGGGACCATGGCCCACGCGTGATCACGACAGGTCATCAGGAGTGATTGGCCTAGCCATTCGGGGGCCCCAGCTAATGGGGAGCCGGATGAGGGGCGTGGTCCCGGGATTGACAGGGAACCATCGAGAATGGTCGAAGCTGTCCATGAACGATTGGCTGGGGGAACCACGTGACGAAGGTATTAAGAGCGAGTGAGAGAGAACGATTGGGAGCAGACTGAAACTGACAAGAGCAGGGTCACGCGCGGACGGGGGCTCGGGGTGCCACGTGCGCGGTGGGGACTTAGTGCGTAGTCTGTCCTCTCTCCGTTGTCTGCCAGCAACGGAGAGTGAGTGAGCAAAGTGTATTGTGGAGTGGAAATAAAAGGACTGATTCCGAAGCCGTCTCCCGAAGGATTATTACACTGGTGTCAGAAGTAATTCTGCGACTGTTTGGACGATCGTCAAGATGTCTAAGCACCTCAGAAAAAAGAACCTGCCCGTGCCTCTATCGGAGGAAGAGGTCGAGACGGATGAAGATGAGCTGTTGGGAGCTACAGCCCTGGTGCCGCCGGCTGATGACGCTCGCCTCGACGCCTCTCAGCGTCGACCGGGGGAGGATGCGACCACCGCAGGACCGAGAAACGAATGGCGGCTGATAGCGGAGCAGATTGAGTCATTGCGCGCAATTCTGCTAAGCCTGGTGACCGCGGTGGCGTCCTCACCAGCCGTGGGTCGCCAGATCGCCGATCAGCTGGACGCCGCGGGAAGGGGTCCTGCTATGGAAGCGGGACCCGCCATTGCTCCTGCCACGCGGGAGGACGCCGTCGTCTTGGGTGGGGCGGCTGCGCCGGAGTCGTCGGCCGCCATTTTGGGCACGCCTACCACCACGCGGCCGCCGGACGCCATTTTGTCTGCACCGAGCGGAGAGCGGGAACGGCAGCCGGAGACGCCCGCGGCACGCGCCTGCCACCGCGGACATCGCCTTCCACAAATAAAAGAATTTATCGCCGGGGGCGATTGGAGTGCTTTTACGTGGCGCTTCGAGTCAGCTTTTAGATCTGTCAACTGGACGGAGGAAGAAGCGCTGGGAGCGCTACCTACGCTGCTCGATGATGTGTCTCTGGGAGTCTTCCGCTCCATCCCGGTGTCCAAGAAGAAGACAATGCGGGATGCGTTCACAGAGATGGCGGAATTTTACGACCCGCCGACATCGGCCACCAGAAAATTTATGTCGTGTCGCCGGGCACCGGAGGAATCGCCGTTGGCCTATCGGGGGGCGTTGATGGCGATGGCCATGGCCGCCTACCCCGACGCAACGGCCGAGCATTTGGATCCACTCATCCTTTCCCGCATGCTGGAGTTGTCTCAGGAGCTCAACATCTCTCTACCAGGGTGCGGCCACGAACCGCTTTCATCGCGGTGGGTGGCGCGCTGCCTGGACGCTAAGTTTAATATCGAGCGGTGGGACCAGATGGCGGCGTGGACGGGGAAACCCGAGATCGACGGGCCGCCTCTGGGGTGGTCTCCGCGACTGGTTGTCCACTGCTCCGATGACTCGGGCGACGACGACATGCTGGCTGCTGCTGTCCCGCATAGGATTCTGGGACGGCGGCTGCGCGACCAGCGGGGCGACTACACGGGCCGACCGCGTGCGAGGGCCGGGTCGTCCGACCACCTGCCGACATCGGCCGCGTGTTTTATGTGCGGCAGACGGGGCCACTTCGCCCGTGACTGCCGCTGCCGACCTCTGCTGTCGCCTCCTCCGCCAAGGGGACCTCCATCTCCTCTACCTACTGCGGAGCTGCAACAACCTCGGGCGAGTCGACACAAATCGGACACCCGGCAGGTCGTGTCACATCACTCATCCACTCACACTCATTCTTACACTCCTAAGGATAATTTTACTTCTCCTGCTCCATTGACACGCTCTGCTACACAGTGGAAGAAATTGGCTCGCAGGATTGTGGCTGCGGCGTCGGGCTTGTCGACGGTACGCGGTACCATCGACGGCATTGACGTCCGTATCTTGGTGGACACTGGTGCATCGGCTACCATCATTTCGCATGTAATTTTTCATTTATTGTCCATTCCTGCGTCGAGAATATGCAAGGTTAATGATGCGTGTGTTGCCGCCAATGGGGGGAGCATGGGTATCTGCGGACAGGTGGATGTGAGCATCGCTATCGGAAATATTAACGCCACAGGACCTGTGTTAATTTCTCGCTCGCTAGCTGTTCCATGCTTGTTGGGTACGGATTTCCTGCGCCGGATGCCGTTGCGAATACGGGTCGACCAAGACTGTTTGGGAATGCCAGGGGGTCGTAGGATGGCGTTCCTGCCTTCCCTGCTGGCCAAGGCGCCTACAGGTAACGCAGTTACTGCTGTAGTTGCGGCTACGGTGGAGGTTCCATCGGGAGCGCAAATGCTTATTCCGCTACGTTACCGAAAACCACTTCAAATGGCAAGGGGTGCGAAGGGCGTGCTATTATCCCCATCGAATTCCGTATCGAAATCTTTTTCTTTGGCGGCGGCACAAACGATCGTGCGCCCAGGTCAGGCACCTTTCATACAGGTCTTGAATGGGGGACCTGATCGCGTTGTTGTTCCGGAGGGATCGGTGCTGGCTCACGCCACTACCGATTTCGCCTCTTGTGAAAAACCGCCGCGCGCTCGGATGCCCGCGGATGGGCCTCCGCATGATCGTTCACAAGAACGCTGGATCGCGGATTTATGCAGAGAGAATTCTTCCTTGTCAAATGAACATAGGAACGCCTTGCGTTCGCTGTTGCTGCAGTACGCTGATGTGTTCAGCAGAAATGATTTGGACCTCGGCCGCACATCGCTTTTGTCGCACCATATTGAAACCGGTGCGGCGCCTCCTGTCTGTATGCACCCTCACCGCATGAGCCCGGCGGAAAGGGAACACGTGCGTGGGGCGGTAGATGAATTGCTGGCGGCGGATATTATCTCGCCATCCAACAGCCCTTGGGGCGCGCCCGTCGTTTGGGTTAAGAAAAAAGATGGTGGTACGAGGTTTTGCGCTGATTTCCGCCGGTTGAACAAAATCTCGGTAGCGGACGCGTACCCCTTACCGAGGATGGATGACTCATTGGATGCTTTATCGGGTGCTAAATTCTTTTCCACCCTTGACCTGTCCTCGGGCTTCTGGCAGCTTCCCCTCGATGACGAGTCAAAAGCCAAAACGGCATTCCGCACGCCGCAAGGCCTCTTTGAATTTAATCGGTTACCGATGGGCCTGAACGCGGCTCCGGCCACGTTTCAGCGGCTCATGGAATTGGTGTTGGCGGGACTGCAGTGGGAAACGTGCCTCATATATCTAGACGATATAATTGTCTTTAGCCGCACGTTCGAGGAACATCTCCAACGCCTTGAGACAGTTTTTCAAAGAATGCGTGCGGCTGACCTTAAGTTTAAACCGAGGAAATGCCACCTCCTGCAACACTCCGTCCGTTACCTGGGTCATATTGTCAGTTCGGACGGTGTATCCACTGACCCTCTGAAAACGAAGTGTGTACGTGAGTGGCCCACACCCACTTCAGTGGGTGATGTTCGGCGGTTTATTGGATTCGCTTCCTATTATCGCCGCTTCGTTAAGAACTTTGCGACGTTAGCAAAACCATTACACGTTCTGACTGGCAAAAATCAAAGGTTTAAATGGGGGGCAGAGGAAGAAAGTTCCTTTATGGCACTTCGGGACCACCTCGCCACGGCGCCTACATTAGATTACCCAGATTTTTCACAGCCGTTCATCCTTGATACGGATGCTAGGGATATCGGCATTGGGGCCGTTTTGTCGCAATGTAAGGACGGGGTTGAGAGGGTGGTGGCGTATGGCAGCAGGGTTCTGTCCCCTGCGGAAACGCGATATTGCGTGACAAGGCGGGAACTTTTGGCAATTGTCCATTTTGTTCGATTGTACCGACCGTACCTGTATGGACGGAAATTCCTGGTCCGCACTGATCATGCGGCTTTGCAATATTCCCTCAAATTGGATCAGCCGTCAGGCCAATTGGCCCGGTGGTTGGAATCGTTACAGGAATTTTCCTTCGATATAACATACCGAAAGGGGGCCCGTCATGCGAATGCTGATGCGCTCTCAAGGCTGCCGCCCGTTCCTCCATGCACTTGCCTGACGGGCACGCACCGCTGCGCCGCACCGCCCACGTCGCCCTGCCCGGTTATGGGGGCGATAGCGAATGAGGACGACGCAGGGGCGAAAGCGAAGGAGGAGGACCAGCAGGTGTCGGTGGACACCGATGATACCTTACGGCTGCCGCACGCGGTCTGGTTGCGCGAGCAGGAGGCCGATGCCTCGCTGTCTCCGCTACGTAAATTGGTTGGGAAACAGAAATCGCAATTGGTGGGCTGGAAGTGGCAGATGTTCCGGGGTAAGTCGGGATTGCTAATGTGTACCGACGGGGTGTCTGACCGAACACGCTTGGTGGTGCCTACTTCGCTTCGCTACGACCTGCTCCGTGCTCTGCACGCTGATAAGTTGATGCACCTCGGCGTCCAAAAGACTGTGGCCGCGATGCAAAAGGATTTTTTCTGGGCCGGTATGACGGCGGACATCAATGATTTTGTCCGCTCGTGCCATGATTGCGCGAAGAGGAAGCCGCCTCGGAACCACTATGTACCACCGTTGCGTTCCATTGAAGTGTCCCGTATCAACGAATTAGTGGCTCTCGACATTCTGGGGCCGTTTCCCCCGTCGGCTAGGGGCAATAAATACCTTCTGGTCGGGGTGGAATATTTTTCTCGATGGCCGATGGCCTGGCCTCTGCCCGACCAAACGGCAGCGTCCATCACCGACGCTTTCTTGAACGGGTATGTCATGGACAAGGGGGCACCTGAAAGGCTGCTCACAGATCAAGGCCGGAATTTCTCCTCTAAATTGCTTAGGGAAGTTTGTGACGCGCTAGGTACAAAGAAAGTTCGCACCTTCCCATACCATCCACAAACAGATGGTATGGTGGAACGATTCAACCGTACCCTTTCCGCTATGCTTTGTCACACGGTCAGTGAAAAGCAAACCGATTGGGACTTGCACATACCAGGCGTCTTGGCGGCATACCGCATGGTTCCGCACACGTCCACGGGATACTCACCGTTTTTTTTTATGTATGGCCGTGAAAATGTTCCACCCATCGATGTGCAACTGGGTACGCCGAGTAAACTACCGTCCCGCTCCCTGCCTGACCACGTGCGTGACTCGCTTGAATGAGTAACGGAAGCACGAGAGGCTGCCCGGTGTGCGACGGCCCGTGCTCAGGCAAGGAATGAATGGTACGCGCGTCGATCGCATACTCGCATGCCTTGGTCAGTGGGAGCCCTGGCGTGGCTCCACTGCCCCCAGGTACCGGCGGGCACATCCCCTAAACTGCGGGGGCCTGTGACGCTCGTAGATGTTCGGAACTCGCAAAGTTCAATACGGCAAACGTCGGTGGTATGTTCATTCCTCGCGACTTAAACCCTATGTTGACGCGCGTGTCGGTCCTTCATCCCCAATAGCTGACCTCCCGGGTTCTGCTGGGCCGACTACGCCGCTTGACACGCCCGTTGATCCCAGGGGGGACTGTGTTGTGCCTCCTGCAGATGAACAAGTTCCGAGGGCTGAGGAAGCCCCCGCTGCCCCCCCTCCAACGGGGCCTGCCCTGGACGTGACCAAGCACCAACAACCGACTTCTTCTTCGAGCCTGCCACCTCCTGTCCATCCGGAAGCAAAGCGACCTTGCGCTGGGAGCGGAGAGGGTCCCGCGTCGCATACGCGGTCGAAATCTCTTCCGTTTCATTAACGTTTGATCGTTCGCTGATTCCCTGTCGTTACCGCGCTGCAGGGGCGCCCTAATGTATGTTGTGATTTTTGTTTATTATTATGGGTGACTGTTTAAAATGTTGTTTGGCGCGGGAACGCCGGTTCACCCTCAAATTGTTAAACGCACCTTGGTGCCCTAATAAGATGTTGCGGAATTGGTTCTTCACCCTTTTCCCAGCCGAGACGGCTAAATTTTTTCACCGGGGGGGGGGGGGGGTGATGTAATAAAAGCCATAGAGGGTTCACGTGGGGATTGGCTTGCCGGTCCTGCTTGTAGCCAATAAGGGTTGAGATAGGGACCATGGCCCACGCGTGATCACGACAGGTCATCAGGAGTGATTGGCCTAGCCATTCGGGGGCCCCAGCTAATGGGGAGCCGGATGAGGGGCGTGGTCCCGGGATTGACAGGGAACCATCGAGAATGGTCGAAGCTGTCCATGAACGATTGGCTGGGGGAACCACGTGACGAAGGTATTAAGAGCGAGTGAGAGAGAACGATTGGGAGCAGACTGAAACTGACAAGAGCAGGGTCACGCGCGGACGGGGGCTCGGGGTGCCACGTGCGCGGTGGGGACTTAGTGCGTAGTCTGTCCTCTCTCCGTTGTCTGCCAGCAACGGAGAGTGAGTGAGCAAAGTGTATTGTGGAGTGGAAATAAAAGGACTGATTCCGAAGCCGTCTCCCGAAGGATTATTACACTTGTAAAAAGGTTTCAGTTTTGTTGCCAGAAAAAAGAGGGGAAAAGCCTATTATTATATTTTGGTACTGGCAAAGTAGGTCTAATGATGTAGTTCAATCGTTTTAACAGTTTGGATTGGACAGTTATAAGCAAAAATGCCACGACCACACTCAACGGAGGAGGCACACGTCAAAGTGGTTAATGGTTAAAACACACCGCGGCAGGAAGAGAGGACAGCTGCGAGCTCTGCTCTGCCTTTCCCCTCCTGTCAGGTGTGTCTCTGCGGACACCGTGCTGGCCGCCTCACCTCTCACCTGCATCTCGATGTTGGCTATCCACTGGTTCTGCTCATGGCTGTAAGCAAACAGCATCGAGCCCACATCTCCGGCTTCTTCGACAGAGAGGTTGTGCAGGAAGCCTGCCTTGCCTGCGTTCTCTTGCACGCGTGTTTCCAACTGCATGTGTCACACGTCCCAAACAAACGACACGGTCCAGCAGGTCATTCTTCATTCGTATTATTGTTTTACATTTGTTTTTATATTTTTTTAAAACAGGGCTTTCTTGAGCCCTGTAAAGTGGTAGGCCCTTTCACCAGCAATGCAGGGAGCCGTGTTAGTGAATGCAGGGCTGAATGTTTATTTACCTGCTGTTTGAAACAAAATACTATAATTGTGCTATTGGCGTCATGAAATGAAGCATCAATTCAGATGTAAAGGAGAGCCAACACAAGGTTGCAGGAGGTTCGTCTTTTAATCCTTTTCTCCCATCCACACCTGTCCCCAGCCGTCTCAATCTCGTTCCCGCCAAAGCTCCCCTTCTTCCCGCCCGTTCTCCCCTTATATCTCCTCGCTTACTCCTCCCCCTTCTCCTGTCACCGCCCCACTAACCCTCCTATTGGTGGGAATCCTTCCTCTGACACCCCTACACAGACATTTCACAAAGCAGTGCAACCCATGTGGCAATAAAACGGCCCGCAAATCCCGATATTTCACAGGACTTCTGAAAGATCCTTCAAGTATGGAATTTTTTTTATTTGACACAGCAGGGGGCGTACTTTCCCACACGCTCTTCCAAGAAGTTGTCTTATGCCAGTGATAGCCATATTTTTTCACGCTCGTTGCTGGAACTTAGCCAAACCATGTGGATTCATTGGTTACTGGGATGAGGCCATGAACTGGCTGCACAGACCAGTTTCAGATTCATTTCAGGATCTCAGGCAGTGCCAGCGAATGTATCTGAGCCACCTCCCCCCGCAGGTTACCCTCGAGCAGTGGTACAGTTTCGAGTTAAATGTTTCGTGACTGCAGGGATTCATCTTCTTGGTTCTTTCGGTAAAGTCACGTAGAAGGGAAATAATAAAATAATAAAAATAAAACATAATAAAATATTATGCAGGGATTCATCGTCTTGGTTCTTTCGGTAAAGTCACGTAGAAGGGAAATAATAAAATAATAAAAATAAAACATCATAAAATACAATTCTCACGACGTTTCGGCCACAACGCAAGTAGCCGTCCTCAGGTGAAGAACAGGTCTGTCGGAAAGACAACGTCTGAAGTGGTAAAGCTATGTTCTGCAAAGCTCTCATTATGTAAGCAGTTGGTGGCCGTGTTTGCATTTAAAGGGTTGGCACAAGATGCTGCATGCCTCTTACAAATAAAATGTAAACATTGTTTAAAAAAGAAAGCACTCAGTTGTTTAAAAGTAGATAGAAATCGACGGATTTGACAGTGACAAAAATGTGGCATTCAACCAACTGGTTTATGCATGGCCATCTGCGAGGGTTTATATCATTCAAATTAATAAACAGTTCAACATTTACTCAGTAATTGTTTGCCAATTTGTGAGCTGGGAAAGGCTATCGGCCAATTCTTGGTCAACAATGATCTGGTGGATTTAACAGTTGGACCACCACGAGCACTACTAAGCTCTTGAAAGCATTTTGTTAAATAATATTTTTAATGGGCGACATTTGTTAGAGTATTGGATTAAATGTGCAGACCCTACCATGTTATTTTATCATGTTTTGCCAAATTAATTTGATTCAAGTATTATGTGGATTTTTTGGTTAAATTCAAAAGCAGCACAATGCCTATTGTGCTACAACCCCTGACGACAGGCAACCATTACAGTGGTGCAGATGAAATTCCAAGAAATACCCATATACCATACTTTATTGGAATTTCTGTTTAGTTTTACCAGTTATTTCGGCATATTTTAATGCAAGGGGACATGTACGCTTTCCCTTTGACGACATTCCACAATAGCTTTAAACAACATTTACAAACTGTTGATGAAACGTTCCGAAGGAAAACCAGAGCTAAGTTGTGTTATTATTGTAATGCCCATGTCCTCATGCAAACTCGAATCTTCTGTGCGTTGGTTAATTTTCGAAGAAAAAAAATCGTGAGTGTTCTTAATGTACCATATGTTTTTGTTCTGCCCTGTGTATTTTAAACGTATAAACTCTTAATGGTGGCGGCTGCAGTGTAAATATATTGGTGGGGAATGGAGGCGCGTGGGGCGATGTTGGTGGTCGATAACCATTTTGGTAGAGTAACTGACAACTGACAAGGGCGTACGCAGCGGGGCACAGCAGGCAAGGGGTAGAGGCTGGCCTTGCCCCTACAATGCCCAGAAGAAGAAAAAAACCTCAACATCATCCCCTATCTGCCGTGTTCATGTACAGCGCACAGTGCAATTATATCACAGCGAGCCCTGCAGCGGAAAACCTGCACAAGTCACTCGCACGTGTTCACCAGAGGCTATAAGTGTACATCGGCTTATTTACGTCCAGTTTTAAGCAGCCGTCTTTGAGAAATTATACTTAATGTATGAGGAAATGTAAAATAACATGCAGTTTTATCAACGTGAAAATGTGTTGTTATTGTTTTTTTATTCACCCTTTCTGTGGTGAGGCCCAACCCCAGTTCTAATGTCCAGCTGCCACTGTTAATAATGCAGAATTTGACACAAAATTGTTTTTATTGCAAATAATACCGCATTCTCTATTCCTAAGCGTATGGGAATACGTTCAGAACCTAAATGCCAATGTCAAGGTCTGATAACCACCAAAGGACTTCAGGATAGAGTTTGTGTCATTTTGCTATTCCTCCATTGAATGAGCGCAGACTACGGTGGTTTTCTATAAGGTCCATAGTTTGGATTGGATGTGTGGCACAGGGTGTGAGGTGGCAAGGCATTGCTATACATGGCCAACATCGCAGTCTTCTGATTTAGCTTTCATTTTCCATTCATGAAGGAGACGTGCGCATCACCCTGTTGATGTTCTAATGCAGTTGATGGTTACACCAGTGCCTTCGAGGATTGTCAATGCTGGGGGGGGGGGATTTGGGTCTTGATGATGTTTGGGTCTTGAATGAGAGAGAGCGATTAGCGTGAAATTAGTTTCCGTCGCCGCATAAGAGTATCGTCCCCGCAAATGCGCACAACAGCAGTGTTAATGGGAGATTAGCACCATGTTGATGGGACAGATTAGGCAGGGAGATTAGGGGGATTAGCAAGTTAATGTCATGTCTATGTGTACCACAAGCTGCGGCGCTGCCAACTGCGCTGTGAGGAAAGCGTGTCCACGCAAAAAGACCACCGCAATGGTGGTCACGCCAGCGAGACACAAAGCCCATCACACAGCCAGAACCATCGATACATCGAGGCTAAGGGAGCAGAGGTGGCCATGTTGGTGAGACCCCAACCCATTAATGCAGAGGCACCTAACAGGGCAATGCAACTCAGAGAGTCGGAGATGACAGCCAAACGGCAGGGAAGAATGGAAGCACCACAGCAAGTTTCGACTTTGCTTGGTTAATAACGTCCTTCCAATGATTGCTCAGCTTATATCCATCTTATAACAATGATCAGCCACTGCATAGGTATTGGTTCTGCCGTGTTTCAAATCTGCCTTGTGTTCGCGAACACGGTCTGAGACATGTCGTTTCGTTTCCCCAATGTAACTGCTGCCGCAGACACAACTTAGTTTGTAGACACCAGGGTATTGCATGTCAGGAATGACATTCTTCACAGATGGGATCAAATCACGGATTTTGTGTACTGTATTGAATCGGACCTGGATCTTGTGTTTGTTTAAGATTTTGAAAATATTTTTGGTAACACCTGCTATGTATGGCAAGGTGATGGTTTTGATTCGGTCCTCAGATGGTTGTCTCCCCATGGTTGGGGCTACAGCTTTGCGGATTGTGCAGTCTGAGTATCCATTCATCTTGAGGGCTTGGTGTACGTGCTCCAATCCAGTTCACTGGCTAGGTGGCGCTGGTCAGAGATGCAACGGGCCCTATGGTGTAGTGTTTTGATGAGAGAGTTCTTCTGGGCCGGATGGTGGTGGGAGTGAGGCTTTAGATAGGAATCCGTGTGGGTGGCTTTCCTGTAGACAGAATGTCCCAACGAGCCATCAGGCCTCTTCTCGATCAAAACATCCAGGAATGGTAACTTGCCATCATGTTCCATTTCCATGGCAAATTTGATGGATGGGTGTATGGAATTGATGTGGTTCAAAAACTGGTTTAGTGCTGAGCTGGCCATGTGGCCAGATGATGAAAGTGTTATTTACATATCTCTTCCACAGGGAAGGACGTAGGGTGGATGTCAGGATGGCATCTGTTTCAAATTTCTCCATGAAAACATTTGATACCACTGGTGATAAGGGAGAACCCATAGGGGTACCTTCATTTTGTTTGTAGAACGTACCATTCCAGATGAAGTAAGTGTTGGTAAGGCAGTGCCTCACCAAAGTTGGTACATCAGGATTCAGTTCCTGTTGGACCAAGTCCTCAATGATTGCTATGGTGTCAGGTACAGGTACCTTGGTGAACAGAGAGACTACATCAAAGCTGACAAGCAAATCATCTGGAGACAGTGAGATGTCCTTGATTAGATAAACCAAGTGAGCTGAAACTTAATTTGGAGCTTTCGTGACTGCAGGAATTATTATTTGGTTCTTTCGGTAAAGTCACGTATAAAGATAAAATAATAAATTAAATTAAATACTAGCATACGACGTTTCGATTGCAACACAAGCAATCATCATCTGTGTTGAGGCCTCGACACAGAGGCGTAGTTTCTCTTTGTGCCTATGTTTGCTCTCTCTCTATGTATCTTTGTGATATCTGTCTGCTTATATGTCTGTCTATATGTTTCTGGTTCTGTGTTTAATCTCTCTCTCAAATTTAGCATTCTCAGGAAGAACGTAATCAACCAGATAGGGTGTTGACTGTTATGTTATCCGACTCTCTGTTGTATTACATTACATTTCTAAGTATACTAGATTTGTGTTTCTATTTCATTTATACCTGATGATGATTGCTTGTGTTGCAATCGAAACGTCGTATGCTAGTATTTAATTTAATTTATTATTTTATCTTTATACGTGACTTTACCGAAAGAACCAAAGAACAAGTGAGCTGAATTAAGTACTGCTGAGGTGGTCTTGCCCGTGAATGGAAGCAGGGTCTCAGATAGAAATCGTGCCAGTTTGTAGGTAGGTGAGTTGATGGTAGAAACGATAGGATGGAGTGGAGTACCTTCTTTATGTATTTTTGAAAGACCATAAAATCTGGGTGGTCTAGCAGCCAAAGGCTTTAGAGAGAGCTGCTTGGTCGGTTCGATTAGAGAAGTCGAATTAGTGATGATATTGTTGGTTTCGGTACCCAGGCAGTTGGTAGGATCTTTGTTGATTTTAGTATAACTGCCATCATGAAGAAGGTCCTGGATGTTGTTGTTTGTGGTTTATCCATGATGACCGTGGCATTGCCCTTGTTGGCTGAAAGGATGATAATGTCATCTCTCTTTCTCAATTGAGCGAGTTCAGAGCACTCATTCTAGATTTGAAGCTTTCGTGACTGCAATGATTCATATTCTTAGGTTTTTTTCGGTAAAGTCACGTAGGTAAAAACACTCGTCCCTGCTGATGTTACTAATGGGTTTCTTAGCGTTTTTGAGGATGGCGGCGATTTCAGATCTTTCCACTTCTGCTGGGATGTGACCTCAACCTTTGAGGGCTACGTCAACCTGGGCAATGATATCATCCACTGGGATGTGTTTGGGGGGTGACTGCAAAGTTCAGCCCTCTAGCTAGTACCGATTTTAGGCTATCGGAAATTGGGCTGTTATCTGATTGATGACAATCTTGTTAACATCTAACTTTTCCTTCCTTTTAACACATTAAAATGCACGTTTCGTTGTTTTATAGCATCATCTTGCCACTAATGGCTGCTCAATTAACTTCATAATTCACTGTTTTCATTCACTTAACCTGCCTACTAAAAAAATCCTACTTTATGAACAATGCTCAACTAAACTATGTTTTATTAAAATGTTATTAGGTGAGGCTCGCTGAGCTATATATCTCTTTTTCAGAAGCGAGTTGGCCACAAATGATAGCTCAACGAAGTGGCCTATCATGTGGAAATTTATAGCAGCCAAATACTCTAAACGCATATTTCTGAATGTGGAGGGAGAAACTGGGGGAACCAGAGAAAAATCCACTCGACCACAAGGAGAACATGCAAACTCAAAATATACGGGCATCAGGGTTGGGATCAAACCCACGACCTCCTATCTATTAGGCGAGGTAGTAAAGATGCCACCATGGCGCCTGAGATTTTGTGGGATACCAAGTTGTTCCATTGCATTTAAAACTTCATTTTTATTGCTCTGTCCAATCGCATAATGTAACATCTTTGTTCATTTAAACGGTCATTAAAAACCCGTATTATGTTAATTCGAATTGATTTAAAAGCTCCTCAATATGAGAGCATGGCTTTTTGGCCTTTTATGATCGCTTAAGAGCCAAAAGTGCATTATTGGAGCCAGTTTGTGGATTCATGCTTTGGCAACATTAAAGTCACGTCGCAATATTTACAAAATAAATCTTGATCCATCTGCAATAAACATTTATTCCAAAATGTGTACACATAAGCAGCATATTTTGCTTTACTAAAACTCTGCGCTGTGTTAGAATGCAAAAATAAGAAAGTTACCCCATGCATTTCACATGGAATGCAAAGAATTGGGGGGGGGGGGAGTGGGTGCTCATTAGTTAGAAAGGAACATAACCTTTGACCTTGGTGGAAACAGGGCAGCACAGAGGAAGGGCTCATTTTCAAGGTCAGCACCTTCACAGTGTAGCAAATAACTTAACCTTCTGGGTGTTTGCTTTGCAGTTGAGAAGAGAAGACGATGGTTATTGTATCCATTCTCTTACTGCTGCTGAGTAGACGTTTTGAGGTCGTTAATAGCAGGGATAGAATCGTATTACCCCCACAGTAAGTTCATGAATTGCCACAGTTCAGGGTCGCGATTCTTTGTTTTTGTTACGTTCTGGTGAACAGTAGCACTTCCGGTGGCTGTTGTTCACTGGGAAACCCACTGCATGCAAGATAAAAAAATTTTTAATGTATTGATTCTCACACATGCTATTCAATGCATATTTATTTTATCTTAACGTCATTTATAAAGCTTAAGAATCAGCTTTAATGTATGACGTGATCCGCTGTTTCACTCCCAGTTTGGAGGGTTCGACATGGTCTTACTTGCCATTTTACATCTTATAATTGATATTATTTTTCATATTTTCACTCATACATCAAAGCCAGATTTGAGAATGTTAAGATTTGAAACCAATTGAGAGCCCCATCAAGGTAACTCATAACATTTTTAAAGGAATTTTATTTTTACAAAGAGCAGAAATATATGCGCATTAAATGGTTGTGAAATTTCGATTTAAAGCTTTCGTGACTGCAGGGATTCATCAACTTGGTTCTTTCGGTAAAGTCACGTAGAAGGGAAGTAATAAAATAATAAAAATAAAACGTAATAAAATAATTCTCACCACGTTTCGGCCACAACGCAAGCTGCTTGTAAGCTGGCCGAAACGTCGTGAGAATTATTTTATTATGTTTTATTTTTATTATTTTATTACTTCCCTTCTACGTGACTTTACCGAAAGAACCAAGAAGATGGTTGTGAAATTATTTTGTAATGTTTGCATTGGACATATATATGGTAAGCATTAATATGAAGGATCACATTGAATGTATGGCTTCTGTAATTTATTGAACCCTCGTCCATTATCTGACAATAAATGTTTTAGGGGAGAACAATAAATAATTTGGATAGCACTGCCAAGTCAAAGCAAAAATCAGAAAAATCTCCCAAACATTCCCAAGCGTCTTAAAACCATCAAACATCCCGAACCCAAGTCCTAACCCCAATCCCTTGCTAGAAGATTTATTACCAAGTCAGGGCGTGAGGTTTTTTTTGTTTGTCAGTAAGAAAATTCTGTTCTCGTGAGCGACAGCAGGAAGACCCCGTACCCACATTTATGTTCCTATTTTTTGTTATTCTCCACGGAGAACGACAACCCTCTTCTGTGGGTGCCAGACACAAAACGCTCCTCGTGTAGCAACGAGGGGCGTCTTGCCCCCCCCCCACCGATCCTCCCTGGACCACAGCCGGAAATTCCACAAGCAACCAGGCTGCATTGAAAGCATGGCAAAAAATGCAGCCCTCTGATCTATACATTTGTTTATTTGCCACTTAAAAAAAAAGTTGCATAAAGTGACAGATGTGGAAAGTGTGGTCAAACACATGGCACGCTGTGGAGGAAGCGTTATTAAATGTTGTTTTTAAGTAGGTTCCAAGCTATTTGCATATGCTGATCGAGTATACATTTGCAATTATGTGCAGATGAATGTACGTTTTTATTTATGTAATATTATTATTGTACATGTGTTAATTGTTTTTAATTAATGAGGGGTTATTGAACTATAATTGTTCTGCAATGAAGAAGACCCATTGCCTGAAACATCGCCTATCATAATATATATTGTTTTCTCTTTAGGGCAAATTATGTTTTGTTTGTTCTTCTGCAGCACTACAAACGCAGTAATATTAAGAAAAAAATACGAATAATAAGCGTGCTTTTCTATAAACTTGTGAATATTTACACTCTTTTTTTACTGAAACAATAACAGAACATTAGAAAACTCGTTGCATGTCATTGCAAAATGCAAAATGACATGCAACTGGAATACATTTAATGTACATTTTTACTTAAAGACTGCTGATGAGTGAGTTGAGTTCTTATTGCAACTAGAATGGCTTCTAAAATTTGTCATAACTTCAGGGATGATATGCACCAAAATACTGAAAAATAGTCATTGTAGTTTTGATACAACACGGTATCCATGTTAGCGCAGTGTAAAACACATTTGTAGCATTGCTTTTACACAATCAAACCGCACGGACCCAGTTTCATTAGGCAGAATTACTTCGATTTTCCCCACATATTGATGCACTTTCCCAAGGGGGAGACTTAACAATTTGTGACAGAAAAAAATTATCGTAAATTTGGCAACAGGGGGAATCGTTCTGTTGTTTGCCCTTGCTGGATACAAAAAAAAACTATATTGGCCACACTGTAAAGGGCATTGGACTGGACGCATGTGGGGTTTTTTTCCACGCGATGTTGAAATCATTTTTTTTCTTTATTAGTATTTTTTTTCTAGTGTTGCTCGGAATGTTCCTCCAAACGTTTAATGATCGGGGTTCCCTCTTTGCAAAAGAGGTATGTTTCTGGATGAGGTTATCGTTGTTTTTAAATGAAGGAATGTGTTTATTTGGCAGATTGGTTAAGTACATTTGATGAAGTACATTTGGAAAATCGCATGAAAAGTGTAGTGTCTATGTATGTATCTTTGCAGTGTAGAGTGCAAGTGTGTGCATTGTGTATATATACTGTATATACACACACACAAGCAGTGGTGAAATATGGAGTCAGTGTTCTTAGTGTCCACTTGATGATTCACGTATCCCCAGTGATTTAATCACTTGTCATGAATTGGGGTGAGTATTCTGGGGGTTTTTTCAACTTATTTTTACAGTTTTGTTTGCTCCATTAGCTTAAGTGTAATGGCATATCATTGCATATAATTTATGTAGATCAGAAATTGCATACGTATCTTATTCACAGGAACTTAAATGATCAATTATTTTGCCAAAATAATATCTTAAAGGTGGCCTATTGCATTGCACGTGAACGTCAGCGTGACCCACATGTCATGTACCCTTCAAGGCAGCGTGCCCTCCTCTATATCGCATCGACGTTTAGGGACTGCGTTGACAATCACAGGCTGGGCTGAGAAATACCAAAATTGTCATTAACTGTGTATTTTCACGTAAAAAATTCCATTGGCTACAATTCCAGCCAATGGTTTTTTTACAGTGGTAAGGAAGACGTTCCATAACTTTTAGTTTTAAAATATATATATTTTTACAATGCGATGCCCAAAAACGACTGTCAACTTAAAGGCCAGTTGGTTGAGGAGGTTGCTCCATATTACTCAGAGATCCTGGGCTCAAATCCAGGCAGCCGCCTCTGATTAAACTGTTTTCTCAAGGGTAGAGGAGTTGATGGTCACAAGTTTCTACGACACAATAAAACATCGCATTAACATTGGTTCTACAATTTAATTTGGCTAAACTTATAGCTCCGGTGAGGGGGGGGAGATTACGAAACAATTACAAAAATAACAAGTTGACAAAATTAATATGTTAGGTGACACCCTTATAAGTGCAAGCAAATGAGTAACTTTAACATGTTCTTGGTTCTTTCGGTAAAGTCACGTAGAAGGGAAGTACTACTTGTGAAATGCATTTCACAAGTAGTACTAATCCCATATCTGCATTTCCCATAAATATGCTAAATTCCTATTGATATGCAAATTATTTTGTCAAGGCGCTCTTCCCCCTCCAATATACGCTCCAAGCCTGGGGTGTTTCATTCAGACGCTGTCTTCCCGACAGACCTGTTCTTCACCTGAGGACGGCTGCTTGCGTTGTGGCCGAAACGTCGTGAGAATTATTTTATTATGTTTTATTTTTATTATTGTAGTATTTCCCTTCTACGTGACTTTACCGAAAGAACCAAGAAGATGAATCCCTGCAGTCACGAAAGCTTTAAATTGGAACTTTAACATGATTTAAACTGAAGTGGGTGGGGGGAATCATACTTTGTTCATGACCATACAGATATATGATCGTGAGATGCAAACTCATTGTTGGGGGCTGGTCGGTGTGACTCAGTGTGACTCAGGCTTCCGAGAGGAGGGAGAACGACGGAGTACACCGAGCGCCGTGGTGGCCACCTCAAACAAATCTCTCTTCCTCTGACGCCATCAACCGGAACGCCTCCCCCGCCCGCCACTCCCAGCTGAGCCCACATTTACAACAACATGTTTTTCCTGCATTCCAAGCCAGACGTGATTATTACCCAGCGACTCCCGAGAGGGAGGACTGACACCTGTTTGTTTGTTTGTTAGAGGGCTTCAACTTCACCGTTGCAACGAATTCTTCCTGCCGGCAGCTTGGCCAAGATGCACCTCTCGCGTTTTCAACTTTGTTTCACAGGACCAATGGTCGTGTTCTGACAGCGTCCATTAACATTTTTTTTAATCAAGCCAGATGCTTCACTAATGTAAAACATATCCATATATATTCTCGCTGTATGTTAGTTGAGTTCGTGAAAAATGGGATTTCTAATAAAACCCTGCATCGGCATGTGTGCATGCAATATAATTTCGGGAAGATATTTTGCATTCCAATGGGGAAATATTAACCCTACAACATAATGCTTTTGTACCAAATAAATACGTGATGGAATTTTTTTTATACATATAATGTTTTCCCCCTGGGGTTAGCAATTGTGCTGTGTCTGTCCAGATGTTGTTGTTTGTTGCCATGGTGATAGTGTTACGTTTCACTTTAGACACACCACAAGACAAAGTGCAGATAAGTCCTCCTTCATGTTCGTGGTTCCATGATCTTGCCTCAAGCCATCTCACAGATATGCATAGTCACTTACGGTCATAGGCACGATACCTTATTTGACAAATTAACGTATTGACGGTACATCGGTGCGTGGTATAACAGAAAAAAAGGCCCTTTCTGGATAAAGTTTATTTATTTATTTTCCCACGATTCGAAACCCCGGTCAGAAAATCTCGCGGGGTGGTGATGCGTCAAAATCAGTTCTCGTGATGTCGAAGCGGTCAGAAGACAAACGTTTATGAGCGGCTGAACACGAAGCTTCACAGTCTGTTGCCATACAGCACTCAGCCTGGTGACGATTGGCTCCGTATTCCAAAGGCAGATTTGACTCGTGCCCTAGACGTGGTCGGACAGTCCCTCGCTTCAATGGACCCAAATCGACGGTCAATATTGACCTTTTTTAGCAAGTCTCAGTAGACTCAATAAACCTTCGAATAACGTCAAACTTGGCGACAAGGTCAATGAAAGACCGATAAACAGATTTGCTTATTCAAAATTTGTATTTAAACTGTTTCATGAGGACCAGTGTGTTGTGCTGCACCAGTGTATCGCCAATACGTCAACATACAATGCCTGCCTTGGATGAGCAGTGGCACGGTGGTCAATGCACTGCTCTATGAACTTGGCAGACAAACGTTGATTCCCGGTCCTGACCAACACCAGTGGGGGTATCTAGACCGGTCCTTGGTGCCGCTAGCCATCCACCAACACGCACGGACCACCCTGGTGACGCTTGACTGACATGGCGTGGCGATGCGTTCATTCAAAGTTAATTTGACAAAGTGTCTGTATATTTCCTGACTTAAAGCTTTCGTGACTGCATGAATCCGTACTCTTTTGTTCTTTCGGTAAGTCACGTAGGTAGAAATAAACAAAATGAATCACGACGTTTCGATAGCAACACAAGACGATTGGTTGTGTTGCTATTGAAACGTCGTGATGCATTTTGTTTTATTTCTACCTACGTGACTTACTGAAAGAACCAAAGAGTAGGAATACATATTCTATGGGTCTTTTACCGAAAGACCCATAGAATATGTCTGTATATAGTAACACCTGCATTTCACGACAGTTATCTATTTTAAAATATACTTATCTAATTATTTACCTACCGACCTTTTAAATTGCTATGCTAATCCACTGTTGGATGAAGGCCTGTACATACTATGTCGGCTATCCTGGTTGTTTTAGCATAATTAACCACGCTGCTCAGTGTGCGTTGGTGAAAAGGAGGGCCCAGAACTGGTTAGGATATCACTACCCACTGGTGGTAGCCATCGCCGGGAGTTTCATTTGTCACTTTATTTATAACGCAGTGGACTAGCCACTGCATCACCGCTCCCCCGATGCTGGACCTGGCGCATATCGAGTGTAACGAATGAAGCCCGATACATCTGTGGAAGTCATACGACGCGTGTGGAATTTGTTTGTCTGCTCATTTTCTTGTCGTTATTGTTGTAAAAAAAATTCAAAGTAACCACCGCCGTCCAAGAATAGCTCCACTACAATGGGGCCCAATATAGACGGGAACATGAAGGCAACTCTGTCACTCGCCAGGCAGGCGGGTGAGGCCCAGAGGTGGCGAGACCCACTTCTTTTTTTTGTGGTAATGGCCACGATCGTTTTCCACCGGTCCTTATTCCGTCAAACAAAAAAATTAATAATAAAAACAACAACTTTGGGGAATAGTTGTGTCCGGATCGCAAATACAAAGCAAGGACGACTGTCGTCTTTGTTTGCTCCTCGCTTTCCTGTTTTTCTTTATATTATAAATGTTAGTAAACTTCCAATTGCAGGAAGCATCTGCTACTATTGTACCTAATATATGAATTCTTTTGTTGGATTTTTTTCCTTCGTCACAGATCCAGTAAAGCTATTTTTGCTTTGGCGGGATTGCCCCAAGAGGGAGCATTGAATAGAATTTTGGTTGATTTAGCACCAGCCTCAAATGACGTAATTTGGACATATTTGCAACCGAAATAAAGGTGATGTTTGATCTGCAATATATATTTTTTAAACATGTATGTTGTTATAGCACCGCTCCACAGAAAGAAATGTCAGTAGAATTTAAAACAACCGTCTTCGTTAATTAAAATGCTTATAAAACCAGACTGTGAATGTACGCAAGTTTAGGTTCATACTTCTAAACAGACAACTAGTATGAGCACATAATTGCTGTTATTCAGACAATGCAGAGGTTGGCTCGGCTTTGAATTTCATTTGCCTGTAAGAATAAAATGATTTAAGCAAGGACAATATTTCCAGACCCTCGTTGTTTTAGGAATTACATTTTATATTAAGATTCACAGAGAAGAAAGGGCCTGGCTGAGCGTGCCAACGAAGCGATGACACACGCAACAGCATCGTAGTAGTAGTCGTGGTAGTCAAGCCCGGGAGTTGCTCAGTTAACAGTGGCTGAGCAGGAAGTATCTCTTGCTGAGCAAATTAGTACTCCTTCCTGCAGCATGGTGATGACTGCTTAGCCAATTCCCCATAAGAGTTGTGCCCAGACCTGGCCGTGGCCCTCGCCTTGAGATTTGTGGAGGCTGCGAGGTGTTAAGTGACACGGCCCATTAACAACAAACAAGGTGCAGGTGCGCCTTCACAATACAACGACATGCTCTGTGCTCAAAATAAATAGGGCAAAGTCATGCTGGGGTTATTTATTTACCTCAGGTCTTGAAGGAAAAATTAATCGCTGAACCTGGGTTTGACTTTTAAACAATTTGACTTTGGCCTCGCCTGTGAACTTCGGTGGAGTCAAATGCTTAGAGGTTGGGAAGAGTGGGCAGACTATAATATATTCGTTTGCCGGGAAAAAAAATTGTTACAGCTAGGACAATATTTTAAACCGTATTGTCGTTTTGCGAGAATAACATTGGAATATTAAGGCTCACAGAAAACAAAGGGTCTCAGTGAAAGAGTTATTTTACTATGGAGGGGTGGCTCTCAGCTTCAGACTAAATAGTTTATTTTTTATTTCAAAACGCAAAACATTGTCTTTCCCACCTGATGACGGACGCTTGTGTTGCGCCCGAAACGTCGTGATTTGTTTTATTTTCTACCTATGTGACTTTACCGAAAGAACCAAAGAATATGGATTCCTGCAGTCACGAAAGCTTCAAATCAAGATTGTTATAGAGTTTTACATGCTATAACAAAAGTTCATTACCCAAATCATCACCTCTTATATATCTGCCTTTAAAGGCAGCGTTATTTATGAATGTGTGAAGTTTGTTTTGCTATTTGTGCACCAAAGCCAAAACACAGTGTCCACCAAATAATGTGTTCAATACACAGCGAGTCTGTCGAGCAGGGCGCCTTGCTAATACCCACTTTTCATTGACACCCCCAGGTTTCACGGATCAGGCACGAGAATTGCCACCTCTGCGGTATAACAAAAATAACTGAGACGTATCACGGGAAGAAGGCGATCCCACAATACCAGATGGAGGGAGCACGACATGTAAACATAATGCACAGTTTTGATTTAAAGCTTTCGTGACTGCAGGGATTCATATTCTTGGTTCTTTCGGTAAAGTCACGTAGAAGGGAAATAATAAAATAATAAAATAATAAAAATATAAAACAATAAAAAATTCTCACGACGTGGATTTCACACCTGATGATGATTGCTTGTGTTGCAGTCGAAACGTCGTGAGATTTTTTTTATTCTTGAATCTTTTTATTATTTTATCATTTCACTTCTACGTGACTTTACCGAAAGAACCAAGAATATGATGCACAGTCTTGCGTGGTGCATTATCACGCAACAGACCAAAACCAATATATTTTTTACGCTTCGGCAAAAGCTTACCACAATTTCCTGGGGTGGAAATTAAACAGAAACCACGACAGGTGGCAACCATACCAGGCGCTCACGCACGGATGCGCCCTTTGGCACGCTCGCTCCGCTCCGTCCTCACCTGCTGCAGCCACCGAGTGGCATTGCCCACGGCCGTCTCGAGCAGCTGCAGCCGCTGCAGGGACGCGTCGCCGTCCAGCGGCGGGGCGTCCCTCTGGATGCCGTGGCGTGCCTCGGCGTCTTCCCCGCTGCCGCAGTCCGAGTCGAGCTCCGGCAGGAGGAATGTGTAGGTGCAGCCGGCGTGTCGCAGCCGGTGGTAGCCCTGCCTCGAGGGCACGGGGTCGTGCGGCCGCTCGGAGCCACGATCCAGCGCCGCGACGCTCAGGAGGAGGGTGCCGGCCAGCCAGAGGCAGGAAGACCACATCGTGTTGCGCGAAGGCTCTGCAAAGGCTGTTCTCAACCAGATTCCTTTTTTTTTGTACACGCGGCGTTGTACTCTTAAGGCGAAGCACCACGGCTGTGTTAATGATTATGGAACAAAAATTGCCGTTAAGATGTTTGCCCCGGGGTTTCTTTATTTTTTTAATACGCACGCAATATATATGTTTACAAAGGGCAGTGCTTATTTCACTGACATAAATTCAACTTTCCACAAAAACAATTTAAACAAAAAATGTACAAATACCCAATTCCTGTTACGTAATCCGACTTTAGCTGGACATTTGTTAGTGGTGCATGCCTGGTGGAATGTATTCCTGTTTGCACCATGACACGGAGGAGCATGCAGCTAAAAGCCCCTTTTGCCAGCTGAGGCAGAACATATTTATAAACCTCAGGGAGGGGTTGGGTGATTCGCGGCGAGTGGGGGGGCCTTGGTATTGTGTGCCTGGGAGTTCCGACTTCCTTTCTCCCGCCCCAGGAGGTCTGGGGCACTCATCATAGGCCGAGTTCCCCAGCAGGGCTGCGGAATGTCCTCACCCAATTTCTCTCGGAGGGTAACAGGGCCGGGGGTAGACGGATGCGGTTCATACGCAAGCAACGCAGACGCGCGTCGCGTCCTCAGTGCTGCCACTTGCAGAAAGTGCCAAAGGAACTGCTTCTGTTTGTGTCCTCTGCAATTGTAATGCGGGATGTGTATCTACACCTCTACATGCATGACTTTACGTATATATTTTTACGTTGTGCATTCTGCATGTGTACACTTATGTCTACCACTTCGTAATATCACTGTGTCTGCTCAGTAATATTACAATTACTAAAATGCGTTTGTAACCGATACAAAAGTGACCTATGTTCAGCATAATACAATGACTCATTCAAAACAATCATATTAGCAGGACTGGTGATGGGAACCTGTTGACAATTACCATTGTCACTTGGTAATACTGATTTGTTACTTGCGAACCATGAAAAAGGCAAACTAAATATTGTCTCTAATTAAATTGCAGCAATTTTAAAAGTCACCGCAGCGTTGTTGCAAAGCGTGCGCTCTGTTACACAAATCGTTACGCAATGTGCGCGTAGCCCTCTATCTGGCTCAGTTCTGTTTATCATTTCAGAGCTTATAAACAGAACCACGTTATGTTTATAATCACGGCCGGGCATGGCTAATCAGTGCGCTTTAGAAAAAGCAAGACGTGAATGAAATGCAGCATTCTGGTTCAGCCCTTTTGGACAAGTCAGCAATCTCAGGGTAACGTGGCTTGCTGGGGAAGAATGTGCCAACCCACACACTACTGAGGGGGGGGGGAGATATGCCTATCATCATCAAAAAGTATTTTTTTTGTGAAACATACGTCGACATACAGCTGCAATGATTAACATCAAGGCAACTGCCCACACAAGACGTGACCGAGTTGACTGTTGCATTTTTACAGATACGTAAAAAACACACACACTTAACAAAATGACATTCACAGAATTACCTACTGAGTTTTCTGGGTTATTATTTCACCGCAGCACAAACTTGCAATTGATTACTCTCAAAGGGATATTTATTTAATTAGGGGTAATATTAGTCTTGCTGTGTTTTTCTAAAGATAATGGCACCAAAGCAGCCCCTACAAAGGCTGTATCTGCCAATGATTAATGGCGCCTGCTACAGAGATCACATTTGCCTTAGAACTTGTGATTAAAGTTCCGTAACTTCTGTCCACAGTGTCTCGCCCACTGACTGTTCAGTGACGGCGATATCGAGTGTGCAGCCGGTGCAACTGCACTGGAGTGCACAGGCTGGAATGGGAGTGGAGGGGGGATAGGCGTTGGTCTATGGAGAGAGGGGAAATTGGGACAGGGGGCCCCGTTTAATGGTATTATACCGAGGCCCGTGCTAACCACGCTACACCGCTGCCTCGATTTTCTGAAATAATAGCCATTGGTATGTTTGTCGAATTTATTTCGCGCCCTACGTAGCCAACCGTGCTAATCGGAGGTGTGGTAAACCTTTGACACCTCGTCATGTAACTGTTGGCTGAATACCTTTTACTTTCGCTTGTACTTACGCATGTTGATTTGTATTAATATATTATGGGTTTGATACCCAATTAATTCCAATTGTGCTATCGGAGCCTCTTCGCAAATATCACAGAGTGCGCCCCGTTTAAGAGATTGGCTTCTGTGAAATTGTTTGTCGCATGATAGTCAAACCGATATTTTTAATTCTCACAACAGGAAGTGAAAATCTTGACTTAAAGCTTTCGTGACTGCAGGATTTCATATTATTTGGGTCTTTCGGTAAAGCCACGTAGATAGATCAAACGAGAAATGAAACAATATCACGACGTTTCGATCGCAACACGGGCAATCGTCATCAGGTGAGACATATCGCGGAAGAGCTGCTGAGAATATATTCGATCGAAACGTCGTGATATTGTTATTTTTGTTTTATTATTTGATCTATCTACGTGACTTTATCGAAAGACCCAAAGAATAGGAAGTGCAAAGCAACAATTTAGGTGATGGACTTTTTGAAAGCCAATGCATTTGATAAGCCGAGTTTTAATCATAGGTGGCTGTCCAGATTCCAACCCAGGGTCTCAGGCGGTGTTGGATAACTACTCTGACGATTGACCCATCCGGCCACCTGTTAATAAATGTTACTTTTTTAAACTGCAGAGGAATGTTTACAAGTCTCTGATGAACGTGGATGACTTAACAATGCTCTGATTCGTTTCATAATGCATTCCGTGTTATTCGGGGTTGGGTTCTTGGAATTGGAATTTTTTTCCAAAGAATAAAGGGAAATATTTCCTTGCGACGTAGGGATGGTAAAATTTACAGTAAAGGAGAGATAGATTTTCCCAGAAAGGAATCGACCAGGGACTTGAAGACAAATTCCGGCATGAAACTGCTAAAAGCAGAGTCGTCCATCTCAATAGCAGCAGCAAGTTTACATATATCACTATGTCACAGCCACGGAGAGATGTTTTTTTTCCCATGATAAAGTTGTTGTTAACGTATTTCTGCTCCAACACTTGTTGGACTTTTCTCAAAGGGATTCAGGATCCCAAATTTATATGTTTTTCAATGCCCCAGAGCCACAGTGGCATCTTGTCCAAGTTTTTGAACGTGACACGTGTTGCAACCACTGATGTATCTCAACAGAGATAAATCAAACAAACAGGCATCTCAAATTCTAAATAACCCATACTTTTTTTTAAACGATGCGGCATCCAATATCTGAGCAAAAAAAAAACATTTGTTCGCAAGCTGTGTTGATTTCCAGCAGTGAAATCTGCTGCAGCTTTTTAAAAAAATTCTAAAATCTGCCTTGTTTAGGTGCGACCAATAGAGATAATGGAACAGTGAGTGGCGTTGTGCCAGAATTTGTATGATACTATCTATTGCACACACTTGACACAAGGGAATTATTGTTCAAAAACCTGTTGCGGATCATATAGCTGCAATCTAAATGGATGTGGGTGCCAGCGTTGTGTCTGGGTCAAATAGAAAATCGTGGAAGCGAAAACTTCTTTGGCATTATTTTGTAGGATTTTGAAGTGAGTAAGAGTACTTTGGCAGATTTCAGTGCAGGAAAATGCAAGGGAAATTCCTCAACACCCACGTGCATTGCTTGATAATCGTTCAGTGAGATGCATCAGTGAACAGAAAACATATTTGCCTGTTCTGACCATTGTTTATTTTCCAATTACCTGTTGTTGCACTGTTGCCAACTATTTTCCATCCTTGTTGAAATATACCAGCTACTGGTCACTTTGCAATTCATTGTAGCCGAATGTCTGTGGTTGCTTTAAGATTGAATCGCTTACAAAAGTAGTTCAAATCCAGTGAGTAGTGTGTAGCCGATTCTAACTCTATATTGCACCCATATATGTGCAGGCGTATCTGCTATTGTTTCGATACCTGTTTGCATCAAATTATAACCAGAAACTGCTGTGTGTGCTTGTGAAAAACAATTACAATCACATTACCAGCTGTGCATTTTGCAATATGCCCAAGACATTACTAGGGGCCTCGTCCCAAAAGTACGATGGAGTACAAACCTCAATGCTATGTAATCATTAAGCCAGTGTACCTGCCCTGTTCAGCAAGTCTTTATCCAGCACGGCAGCTGTTATAACTAAGCCATTGAGAATTACATCTCCAGAGGGAGCCTGATCTTAACATTGATCCTTCTTCCGTTCTTCTAGTTTTTGTCTAGGGCCTTGTGCTGGTGAATTGCAATGTAAACGTATGCTGGGTGATTACCTCCGCATGATATATGGCACTGATATAAGGCGGTGGTGGAGTGTGGTGCCCGGATACGACCAGTGGTCCGCGACTGCCCCCCAGGTGGCTCGCAGCATTGTGATGTAAACTTAGTTTGATCCGGAAATAATTACAATGTTTATTCCTTTTGTTTCGGTCATTAACTAATATTTGACGGATTATATTTAATAAGTTAAAAAATTTAGTTAGGAAAACTACACTGATTAGACGACCCGAACCCTAAGATCTAAATGCCACCCCTAAAAAAAAAACTCTGGCTCTGTAGTTTTTTGTATGTTCCGGTAAAATGAATCGTTTTGTATCACTGGTATTTAAAGTAAGAAGTGAATGTGTTTTGTCACCATGGGTGGGGAACTTGAGTGGTCCGAGGGCCGAACAAGGTTGAGAAACACTGATATATGGCAACGTTAACTGCTCTATTTATTTTTACTAAGACCAACTTTTCTTTTCAACACAAAGTATTGAATGTTCAAACAAATATATAACAATAAATAAGCTTATTAAAACAAAATAGTTTTGATGTCGTGCCGATGTGTGGCCTTCACTGACTGTAACTTTTTAGTTTTTTCACGTCTTCATATAGAGCATGGTTTAAAACAACTACTGTACGGCAATGGTTGTTAAATAATTTAGTTTGAAGGAAAATAAAACAACACTTAATGTTGATGTTTTAGCTTTATACACTGTTGTCATTCATGCAAATCGCATCTCACAATTGCCGAGGAACTACAGACAAGCTCGAAGGGAGACACGCGGTGATGCGGCACCAACAATTGGCCAAGTTCTGCAATCCTCTATACAGTAAGATGTTTCCAGCCATATACAATCAAAACGGCGATACCAAATAGTGACAGTGGATGGGTTGTGATCGTGAATTAAAACAATAATTCTTTATTATCAAAGACATGAGAAACACGACGCACAGACTTGATGTTTAACCGTAATGTTTTGTTTTGATAATTAATGCTGCAATTAAACTTCGTGCACGAGACCTTGTTGAGTGTCAGGATGCGTGTAATTTGACAGATAATCCTTGGAAAAAACGCGTATGGCCTTCAGTAAGCTAATAACAATGCATCTGAAGCCTGTTAGATGAAAGCCACCACAGAGTGCATTGTCATAGGGATATTTGACCATACTTCACCAATTCTATCATTGTAGGTTCGTCAAGGGGGAGGCCAAATCAGATATTTACTCGCCACTTATGTTAGCCATGACCGTAAATCGAACTCGGGAACCCGTGTTCTTAGCACGGTTCACAAACCAATGCCACCTTTAGTTGGTTATGAAAAGAAAAAGAACTGCAATGTACATTACTGCACGCGTTTATATGTTAATAGTACTTAAAATGTGTTCCTCATGTTCGGGAGAATTGAAACATCTCAAGTCAAGGCAGTGATTCTATCCAAGCTAGAAGAGAATGAAGGCAGCAGTAATGTTACACCGTGACTCCTTGCACTGCTGTGTGACTCAAACGATCGGCCAAGTCTGGCGTATTGTCGCAGCTGTCCTAGACTTTTCTTATGTTTTCGATCAAATCTAAACACTGAAACATGCCATATAAAAAAGCTATTTCAAATCTGTTATCGACTTAAACGAAGAAAATAAATGTGTTGCAATGAAAATTAGTTTGTTCTTTTAATTACCGGGAAGGCAAAACGAGGGAGCACATACAAAGATGATACCCTGCATTGATAAACGATGGCAATTTTATTCCTAAATTTAAAAAAAAAATTCACCCCCCACCACCAAATTTAATCAATGCAGGTACATTTCTTGAGGATTTTTTTTCTAAAATAATAATAAGAATATGATTCATCACGGCAATGAAAACATATACATTTGTTTCATTTACCTTGACGCTGATTGCAAGAAAAAATATTGACCAATGATAAAAGGTTTCAATGCACACCAGCGTGATATTCCTGCCGTCTCATCGACATTGAGAGGTGCGTACAGCCATAATATACACGACGAATGTTTAAGTAATGTATCTAGTTTTAATTTCTTGCGCTGTATTTTACGTCTGTAATGTATAGTTGTGTCTATTTGTTACTACCTTTTGCACTGTCATGTATTTTGTACTGTCTCAACCTATCTCTTGTGTTGTCGATTTGCCCTGTTTCATCTGTACAGTATTTGGCATCATGCATCCCTGCTGCATTGTTTCATCTTTCGTGAGCATCTACTCTATGTACGTTTAACTTCTTTTGCACCGTACGTAGCCCAGTTGCAGTCCCCAGTCAACGTTTTCTCTGTAGGTCCCCCAAATCTCATCTGCTGCCCCCAATGCTCTGGAATTGCCTTCCTCCAGTAACTCGTCCTGTTGACTCTAGGCCCCTGTTAAAGTATATGCTCAATATTTTATTGTTCCCTCTGCCTGTGACTCTCCCTTCCTCTCTCTCTATGCAATACATTTCCCCACTCTTAATCTCCGGCGTTTTCAAATGCAGTTGCTATATATATCCAAATCCTATTATTATATGGCAAGCAAATAGTCATTAAAATAGAGACAAGTTTGTTCAGGTCAATACAAAATTAATATTTGAACCCGATTCATATCTCGTTTCCAATTAGGATCCTGCAAGATGGTATGGATGTATCAATTCCACAAATTTTACAAAATCAGCAGACGGTCATTTAATATTAGAAACCCAAAGTAATATATAATTAAAAAACGAAATTTATTTCACCAAGTAAGGCTCACTGAGTTACATAATCTCATTTTCAGAAGCAACCTGGCCACAAATGATAGCTCAACGAAGTGGCTTATCGTGTGGAAATGTGTAGCAGCCAAATACTCTAAATCAGTGGTTCTTAACCTTTACTGCAAGCCCTGCACCCTCGTGGTTCTCAATCGTTAAAAAACGTATCATGTTAATACATACATAGGTTTGATAAAAACAAAGTAGTTGCACTTACCTGCCCGTGGTTACTTTGTGTTTCGATGATTTACCTTCGAAAAAAATCTGTCCGTGTCTTGCACCCCCAGGGGGTGATTGCACCCCAGGTTAAGAACCACTGCTCTAAACGTAACAACCAATTTAGACATTTTGCCCACCCACTGCTGGAAATTTTGCCCACCCACTGCTGAAGGAACGCTTTCCCTGCACCGTATCGGTTGCCGCGGTTGTTTGACCATACTTCACGATGCTCGCCGGTGCGGTTTTCGTGAGCGTGAGAAAAGCTCAGGACTGGTTCAGATATCACTGACGATGTCACGCTTGACTGGGAATCGAGCTCGGGTCGAAGAGTCAACAGCGCGTGAACCACTCCGCCACCGCTCCACAAATATACAGCATACACGTGGTACAATAATGGTTTATAGAGTTATTAAATACGCTGTATTACAATATTAAAGCCACTGACAAATGTTACGTGGCACAAGGGATATATTTTCAACATTGAAATAGTGTAATGTGACTCTGAGCCACTCCTCAGAGACGCGAGATGGGAGCAGCTGTGCAGTGGTTGGGGCACTGCGTGCTATGAACCCGGCGACCTGAGGACGATTCCCGTCAATGGCTGACATCGGTGGCGAGTGACATCTGAATGAGTCGCGGGTTCCTCCTCGTCAGCATGGGGCAGCAGAGGGCCGTCAAGCAAAGTCCGTGGTTGTAATGCACACCTATGCTCCTATGTCTATGCTTGCCAAACTTCGCCAACCCGCAATGGCCAATGTGGTTAAAGACAATAAAACAAACCTCATGATCAGCATGGTGTGGATAGGTCTTTATCCTACAGTGCGCTGACAGTGGCGAACGAGAGACATTACTTGAGTTAGTCTCATGATGAGATCTTGGCTTATATCACATACTTTATGACAATACAGTATGTTAACAAGAGATAAATAATAATTATCCAACCAGGGAAGGCCCACTGAGCTACATAGCTCATTTTCAGAAGCGACCTGGCCACAAATGATATCTCAACGAAGTGGCTTATCACGTGGAAATTTATAGCAGCCAAATACTCGAAACGCGTGTTGATTCTAAACGTGGAGGGAAAAACCGGAGGACCCGGAGAAAAATCCACACCACCACGGGGAGAGAGAACATGCAAAATCCAAATATATAGGCGTCAGGGTCGGGATCGAACCCACGGCATCCTGCGTACTGGGTGAGGGAGGTGACATCACGCCCCACCGTGGCGCCCACAAAGCTCTGGAATTAACTTGTTCTGCTCTCGACATATCAAAGTTAACAGGACCCTTATAGCAGCAAAAGCCCCGGTGACCTGCGCAACTCTGTTTTCAATTTTCATTTCTCGCGTGCTGCTTAAAAGAAGAAAAGATGAATCCCCTGAGAATGTTGGCTGATTGCGCTGCAGTGGACAGCATAGCGTGTGCCGCAATATCAAAGTGGTGGCACACTTGGCATGCCAGCCAAAATAACGGTGTAGGTGAGGCCCTTTCTCCCCGTAAATGGTCTCGGGGCCTTAGGAGTGCACGGCTGATTGCGAGTGTCCGCCTGGGAGCGAGCACGCCGATAGACTTCACTTAGTCCTCCTCTGAACGTCACGCTTTTGCTGCACTCCATCGCTGTGTAGCTTTACTCTTTGCAGTCTGTATGAGTATTTGCGGGCGGTGGGGTTAAGGTTAGTTCTGAAAGGGGGAGGGGGGGAATTGGTGGCGCAGTTTTTCTAGCACCGTGTTATGAACCCATTGACCTGAGTTTAATTCACGGCGACGGCGAACATCACCACCGGGTGATATCTGAATGAGAACTGCTTCTCCCCTCCCTTTCACAAACGTGCACTGCGCCAGCATGGTGAAGTATGGACAATCAACCCACGTGACCAGAAATGAGTGAAGGAGAGACCATCTTCCAGCAGTCGATTGGCAAAGGGCTGTACATGATGATTATTTATTAGCGAAAGTTGTTCCCGCGGTGTTGTTTCTAAAGACACTTTTCCCAAGACAATTAAGGTCAGCAAAGTTTATTTACATTTCGCTGGGTTTTGTGTAACTTACACCCATTAAACCACTAAACATTTCAGCAACGTTTTCATTACACCACACTGCGGCGAACAACATCTGCCTGTTGCAACTCTTAACATAAAGTATGTCGTGTTGACACTGAAAGTTTCTACCGAAGTAAAAGTACAATTTCAAAAAGAAAAACAAGTACAATTCAGGGTGCTTGAAGCCCGATCGATGTCTGCAATGTGGCGAACCTTGCCCTCTCTACTCTCCCATGTTTCAACATCTGAATCAGAATATTCATACTGGGGGAATCCGATGAGCTATAAAGCTCTTTTTCACTGATGTCCAGTAGTTCTTAACACCCCCACCCCGCCCCCACTTCGCTCTTCTGGCCTCACTATTTTTTTTCCACTTTGGAAAGCATAATTACCGTTGCATGCATACACCATATAAACTTGTCGTTGTAATTCTCCCTCCTATGAGCTGCTTTTCCTAAAATCCACACCCCTCAATCCTCACAACTATCCTTCCTACGAGTCATGTTTTCCCGTGGACAATATTTGTGTGGCCGGAAGTGTCGGCATATCCACCACGCTGCCCACGCTGATCTGCGCATCTGTGCGTAGGCAACGGGAAAGTCACAGAGAAGTATGGATAACACAATCCGCCAATTTGCGTTCCCGATGCCAGCGTGGGTAAAATAAATTTAACGTAATTGTGCAACAGTAAATTATAGTAGAATACTGCAGGAGAAGATATTTTAAGCTGGCTTGCGTGGCTGAAATTTGAACTCTCACGGTCAGTTATGGTTCTTATTATTGGAGAAAAATACTAGAAAGGTCTTTAATGAATTAATTAAAACACAGAATGTAAAGAGACAAATGGACAAGAGAATAAGAAGGCGATTGCTGAGGCAGACAACTCGGATGGATGTGGTGCATAACCCTGGCACGGACCAGACAGGAATTTTACTGAGATTTATGGTTCATTATTTCCATATTCTGAGGGGAGAAAAACACTTAATGAGGATACAACATTGCATAGTACGCATTGTAAACTGTGAAACAAACACAATGAAGTGTTCTGGAATGGATTGTACGCTTACATCTGGCACACATTAAGCCAAGTCAGGGTGCTGACTTGAACATAGTCACACATTTGTGCAAACAAGAAGAAATGTGTGGCCTGATGAGATTATTGCATAATATCACTTGCAGAAACAAAATAACCTGTCAAATATTGTTCATCACATTTTTTTAATTGTACAATTACACAGAAAATGAGGAATTATGTCTCATCCGAAATAAAAATCAGGATCGTAAACATAATTTTTAATCATTCTTGAGTCTTTCGGTAAAGTCACATAGATAGGTTCAAAGGAAATAACAAAAAATATTTTCTTTGAACCTATCTGCGTGACTTTACCGAAAGACCCAAGAATAAGAATTCCTGCAGTCACGAAAGCTTTAAGTCAAGAAATAATTATTAATTAACAGACTAAAACATCGTGTTTTTTTTATTAAAGAATATTTCCAATCATTAATTTCCTTGGTGGTTAAGTTTTGCTAAATTTCCCAACCAAATTATGTTTACAGTCATCCCAAATGAAATAACTTTTTGAAAAAAATAGAGTCTCGTCATTATTTTATACATACTGAGGTATGTTCATCAGCGTCAGACATGGTCAATCCACTGCTGGATGAAGGTCTCCAAAGCCACCGCCACTTCTCACAATCCTGCAATGTCATAATCCACCTCCTATGTGAATTTATTTAATCGCTCCGTCTCCATGGCGTGGACGCCCTTTCAAGCGCACGAGGTATTTTAACCGCACGGACATTCTAATAGAACACATTGAGTCACTGTTCAGCTTCAACGATGTGGAGCTGAACACGTGAGCCTGTGTTGATCACCAGACTCTGTCCTTTAGCACGGAAAGGAAAATCACTGCCTTACATCTGGGCAACTTCCAGGTTTCCGGAATGCTGCTGGCACCGCAGCATAGTCATTCTTATTACGTGGTACAGAGGATTCAAGCAAAATGACAAGCGTAAATAGATGAAACTCAACTGCCTTGTGTCACGGTGTAAGCTCTCTTCAGGAATAACAACCCATATTTGTGGCACTAATTAGTATATGTCTATGTACAGCGGTGTCTTTTGCCATGTCATTATACCACCCAGCTTCGTATCATGGCATTGTGACTGCACAGTGTTCATTACATAGCTCAATGCAACACTAGAGGTCCACTATTACTTACCTCTGTTAGCCACGTCTCATGTGAAATGTGTAAAGCTGATATCTTCACCACCTTTTCATGGGACGAATTCCACCCCTCGTGATTTAATTGCCACGATTCGGGCTCACGATTCAATAAAATAATGTATTATTTTACTTACATAGCGGTGAACATCACGCCTGCGGTGGCTGTTGGGGTAACGTGAACAAATTAGGACATATCGGACTCAAATATTATAGATTCTCACACACAATTCAGTTCAAAGATTGTGAACTTAAAAAAACCCAACACGTTTTAATCTATTCCTTTGTTAAATTGCATATTTACTCTACCCACACGTCAAATGATGTCTCTGGTAGAACCATGGTGTTCCTTTTTTGCGTTGCACTCCACGCTGAACGACTTGACCTTCCGCAAAACACATTCCTGCAGAGGGAGCTGGTAGGAACGTTGGGTTGCTCGGTCAATGGCCAGGGTCAACGGCGGCGTGGTGTATTCCGCAAATATGCCCGACTGTGAGGGCGGGCACAAGCCGGCGTGAGTAGGTTAAACGTTGAGTTTTATAAGGGCACCACGGGGTGACCAGCCCCTCCCCACCCAGCACCACCCCTCCCACCCCCCACCCAGCCCCACCCTCCCCACCCAGCCCCACCCTCCCTCCCCACCCAGCCCCTCCCCACCCTCCCCTCCCCAGCCAGCCCCTCCCCACCCTCCCCACCCTGCCCCTCCCTCCCCACCCAGCCCCTCCCTGCACGACGGACAGACACAATAATCCCCTGTGGGCTGGTGTAATCAAGAGGTTCCTACCAGTAACAAAACCTTTGCACGATACAGTGCATCTTCACAAGAGCACTGTTCAAAAAATGGACCACGTGCGCCAGTGTGCATCCAAGTCTGTTTAATGCCACGCAGATAGCATAACCAGAGCGCGGTGACGGGTGCCAAGAGTAGATGTGCATGGATGTCTCAGGCCACGTGTTGAGGATGCGATGTCGATATTGCTCTGGGCTAGCTTTAAGCCCCGAACCACGGAGAGGCACTCTGCCCAAATCTTCAACACTCTTGTAATTATTTCTTAGTGGACCACGCTGCTTTTACAGACATCGGGTATTGGGAATATGATTTCCAATATTGGGCATTCGATATGTAAGTGCATCACCTCTGGAGTTCAAACAGAATGGGCATTTGTAGTTTAGAGGCATGCAAATATATTGTAACACTGTCGAAGGGCTCAATAGTACAACCCTCAACTCGGTTACAAAAGCGCTGTGAAAAAAAAAAACTTTTAAAAAATCTACATGGTCCCCTGCTTGTGCATTATTGTTAGTTGTGCAATATTCCTTCTGGACTGATGTTGTTGTTGTTGCTGTGCTCATGCAACACGGATATCCCATGTAAAATAGCTGGGCAACTGGCTAGAAGGGATTTGTCGTGTAACAAATAAAATCAACTTAAATAAGCATAATGGGGCTTCTTACGTCCTGTTTACATTTCTGAGCCAGTGCTAGAAATTCCACATGCCTATGCCAGGATGAGTATCCATGAGAAAGCCCTTATTGCCTTCCCAAAAAACGGTACTATATGGAGTGTTAAATTTACTATATGTGGACCTTTGTGCAAAGCATTTACCATAATAAATTGTGTCGCAAAATAAAGCTGTTTACACAAGAATTTACACAGCGTGGAGAATGTGTATATGACTCGCATATCACTGGCGCTGGCGGATATGACCATTTATGGGTGGGAACTTCCAAATATCGGATGTTATATTTTTTTCCCCAAGAGTTCCCACCAAAAATGAGCTGTCACATCTGGCTGGAGATTACCAGCAAATGCCATTCACAACAGCGGCACTGCCACCAAAGTTGTCGTGGCTCGTGCAAACAATGTGCATATCCGCGAGAATTGCTCACTCCCCACTGCACGTGCAAATAATTGTGTGGTAGGGAGTGAAGGCAAGTCCGTAGCACATGCAGCCTTCCTTACGTGGCCCACAGACACAGTCATCCTCGGTAAACTTGGAACGTTGGGTCAACGTTGACTCAACGGTTCCAATCGCATGCCAACGTTGCAGGTGCACTCGATGATGCCTACTCATTGCATTAGCCCCTTTGCCCTTTTGACCTCCCAATGTGAGGCAGCCCTGGTGAATATCAATAACACCTTCCGGGAGGGAGGGGGGTCCAGGAAGCAAGAGCCGATCGCATCCTGTTGGTGGACTTCACAATGTATTCGGGATGTATAACGATCGATTGGTTTATATTCATTCTGAAGCCGAACATTCGTGTGGCGAGTATGAGGATCGATGTTTTCTGATCTGCACATTGCACGCTGCAGGGGGGTATCTCGTGATCTCTGAGCACGGCGTTTTAAGGAGAATTGACGTTTCTGGACTAGAATCGTCGACGTGAATTGCAACAATTCGTAACAGAGACTCTGTCTGGTTAGTGAGACGCGTGCCGAATCGCGCGCACGCGCCTTCGATTCACTCCACTCCACGCAGTCCCCTTGTGTCAAGCCTCTGCAGGAAGAGAGCTGCTTCACGCCGTGTGGGTCGTGGGGAATATGTTTGACCATACTTCACTGCGCTCGTCAGTGTGGGTTGAAGGCATTCATACTTACTTTAAGACGTAGGCGTTCACGACCTATATTATACATAAGAGGCTTTTTTGGTTAGATCGCGTAAATGTAAATGTGTCGTTAAACCCGCCACCACTCGACACAGCCAATTAGTAACGTTGGCCACAAGTAGTAAGATTTGATAGCACATTTATCCCTCTATTTAAAACCGAAACAGGAGGATTTCTCTACAAATCTGACTGTTGTCTGATGATGCTAGTTGTAATTACTGAAGAAACGTCGTACTCGATTTGTAAATGTTGCGGGTTTACTCTCCAACACACCGGTGTGCTGTACTAGAAACGAACTGGCATGTTCTGTTTACGTGACAAGCCTTACTAGTTGGCTGTGTCGGGTGGTGGCGAGTTTGACGACACATTTACGTTTACGCGAGTATAAGTACAGCACATAACAATGGATAACACCGCCTCGCAGTAGCCAGCAGCACCTGTTTCAAGGACGGCTGTCACCCATCGATAAGCAACAGACACTACGGGCTAAAACTTGCTGAGCTGTGATAAGAGGAGATCGGATGATTTGGTCATAGGCCAATTCACTTTGCTGTACGTGCGGAGAATTACCAAACATTGTTTCCCACACTCTGAAATGTCTCTGTAATCTAAATGTTATCAGATTGAATATCATTTTGGGCCACGGGAGCTTGAAGCAGATGCCCCAAGGCTTTCTGAGAAAGGTTAGAGGTGCCTGGGTTAATATTTAGGAAAGTTGATTAAATACATGGAAAGTACCAGCTGCATGATTTTGTTTAATAAATGAAGAAATATATCTCCACGAGCTTAGTTTATGTTTTACATAAAATACACGTCCTGCTTGTTGAAATATTTATTTTATCTCATCCATGACTATAAAAAGGACACAAAATGTGATTTGTGTCGTCCTGGAATCCCAACATATAAATCACGGGTGGCATTAATATCTTTTATTAATTTAACTCCACTTTTTCCCTTGCACTGTCAACCATTTATACATCACATGTGCTGCGAATACATGTCAATGGTTAAACCACAGTGGCTTATGGTACACACAGAGTACGTGTACTTATGGTACACACAGAGGACGTGTACTAGACCCAATGGGAAAGTTAACAGTCATGTAACGGCATCAGTCCCATAGAATGTATATGTCCATAGGCAACACATTTACAGATTTTGAAATAAGACATTGTTAATTGGGTTGGTAACGAGTCCCCAGCCCTGCTCCCTAAATTGGATAACAGGTCTAGATTCATGGTCATAATTTTACAAAATAATCAATTTTAAGGTATTACCATTGTGGAATGTAGCGGCCACAAGTGGCTGCTATGATTACGTAATCCCATTACATAACATAATGGGATTGAAAACATCAATTCTTACACCCGCGACTCGATGGATGATGCATCGTGTGCGATCTTATCGCTTTGCACGCAGCCATGAAATATTCTACACTGCCCCAGCGGTCGTGTCTGGAAAACCCGAAGCAGTAATGTATAATGATATAATTGTCTTATCGATCCATTTATGTAATAAGATGTTACGTGTCTTGTATGAGATCATGAAGAGGTCTGCGTGCAAGTTTAATACCAAACACACCAATCTGAGTCTCTTGGACCCAGGGCTCGATCTACAGGTTAATAATCCATATTAATTATTCCCCTAATGCTAAATATGCTAAGTTTGAACAAGTTCAAAGTATGATTGTGCTGGATATTTTATTTCCCAGCAAATGATCTTGCACTTTAGCACCTATTTAATTTTTTTATCCTAAAACCAATGCTGTTTTTTTCTTCCAAAATTATGTTTCTCCAAAAATCAGAGAGTAACAACATTCCCAAAGATTGTAACAGTCTTCTTCAAGCATACATGCAATAGGAGCCAATCCCATTTTGACGATGACTAATTCTCCTCAGATCTTTCCGTGGCAGCGTCTCACCGTTACCACAAACCTGACCAAACTGAGACATCCTATGAATACAAGCGACCCTCCAAGGTGAGACCGATACCCAATATTCTCCCAAGGGTCTCAGGGCACCGCCACGCATCATCCCAAGTCCAAGCGGGAATCTGGAGTGGCTGCCAAGCGCCATCTGGAGGAAGTTGCCCTTCACTAGCTTCTGTGTTATGTAATGGCAATCCACACGCAGACTCTCTGACGCCACCTTCCTCGCCACTGATGGCTGCTAACAGCTGCGGTGTTCGAGATACGTGGCCCTCCATGAAAATCATTTATCAAAGTCCCTGTAGATAAACGAGAAACTATTTTTTTGTTAGTATGAAAACTATTTTATTTTTATTTTTACTTTATCAGGAAAGGCCCTACTGAGCTCTGTAGCTCTTTTTCAGAATCTACCTGGCCACACATGACAGCTCAACGAAGTGGCATAGCATGTGAACATTTATAGCAGCCAAATACTCGAAACGCATGTTTCTGAATGTGGAGGGAAAACCCGGAGGACCCGAAGAAAAATCCACGCGACCACGGGGAGAACACGCAAACTCCAAATATACAGGCGTCAGGATTGAACCCACGACCTCCTGTATACCAGGCGAAGTAGTTAACATCTCGCCACCGTCGCACCCCATAATTGACCAAGGTGTTGAAGAATGGTCAAAAAAATTACCATGACGTGCACATCTTGTCGAGGCCCACATCCTGCAGTGGATTGTCAACAGGAACGTGCATGCGTACGTGTAGATCCTTTGTCATGAGCTTCGAACGGAAACATTTCGGATTTGTAAAGACAATTATGGCCCTTTTGTGGGAAATTCGGATCGTTTATATTCGATATTTTAACGACAACTGCTCAACTTGTAACCGGTTTTGTAACCAATGACTGGTTCCGAAAATCAGCAACTGGTCATTGTTTCCTTCGGAGTTATAGCAATGAATGCACTGACTGTGCCACGCACGAAAGTGTACCACGTGGTGCCTAAGTCACCGCGTGGCACACCTGGCCACTTTTTTTCAGCTCACATGTCAAGGTGCAACCCTGTAATTGTTTGCCTGCTCACGTGATTGCTTGACGGAAGGGCCTCCACTAGAGGGACCTCTAGAGGATATGTGGTCTTCAGTACTCCCTCCGTTGACCAGACGTGTTTAAAGAGGTGGGTTGAGGTGGGTGTACCCTCATTTTACCCCACCACGCGCAACTTGCCGTCGACTGCGACCGGACCCATTCTATACTGCTGGGTGGACAGAGGCCAGTGGCCATTATCTGGTAAAATAAATAAATAATGATTTCGTTTGGCGAAGGTGGGGAGCATAGACGTGGGATCATAGCAAACACCGTACAGTACAACAGTAGATGTTGCTGCCCACCATCAATATGATAGGATAGTGTGTGTGACAGCACCAGAGTGAGTTACTAATTGCGCTGTATTGCATGGCAAGCTTTAGTTAGCGTTGTGGTATGGGTTGAGGGTTGCCAAACCTAACTTGGAAAATGTATTTTAAGTATAATTTACATCAACTGAAATGAATGCTTTATAATGTGCAGTATATGTAACAAATGGGAAGCTTACTTCGTCCAAAATTAGCATATGACTGAATTGCGTTTGATATATAGAAAGGGCAGCTTATGAATGACTTACCTGTTGTATGACAAGCCCCGTAAATGATCAACTGTGTAGAAAATGAATGGGCTGTCTATTCACAGAGTTAATACGACTGATAATACAGTCTTAATCACTTTCATTTACTCACATGGAAACCTATCATCCCATTCTCATGATTGAAAAATATCCGAGTTTTTTTTTAGGCCTATCTCAATTATCAATAGGAACATCCCCATGTCATACAGATAGACTTTGCATGAACATGTCTATTTAAAAAAACTACTTGCCACAGCAATGGCCTGACGTCATTTATGTCGACCTTAGTAAGGGGTCGGTGTGAGGAGAGTTATCAGAATCACGTTGGGGGTTAATTCGTGGGGAAAATCCCAGCGTAAACAAGCCCGATTACTCGTGGCGAGTTTGCAGTGGCTTTTGAATCCCGACTGTCCCCACTGACGGTGTCACGTGTTGTGTTCCCGCGACGTCAATGCGAGGTGACCTGGCCCGGCTGAAGCAGAAAGTTTCCCCTCTGCACAGCAAACTGTAAATCAGTCCTGGGGCTGGTTGGCTGCGGTGGAGGCTATTTTGGACACTTGATATCCAAACATAATTCAATTACTGTCCTTTCTCAAACGCAGGTTTATCGCACGCTATGGAAAAGTTTCAATTATGGGGCTGACATTTTTAACTTTGTAAAATGGCCTTGAGATAATTTAAATCAAAATGAAAGTAGTTTCCCTGCTCAGTTGAGGATTGGGTGGATTTATCTGCTGTTTACACCTTTTGGCCAGTGGTGTAAATTCCACATTACTGTGGCGGGAACAGGTCTGTCCATAGGACAACCACTTTTGACTGTCTCGCAGTGGTGCTCATTTCGTCGATGGCGAAAGTTACGAAAGTGGCTGCGGCAATAGTGACTGGCCATTGTGAGTCACGCGATGTTGCCTACCAGATGAGCATATGATATCCCTATAAACTCTGTTCCAGTACAGAACACTATATAGGTGCATTGCAAGGCTGTGGAAAATGTTCTAAGGATATGGCTGCACCATCTGGCCGGATGTTTTTAGACGAGTAAATTCATGGAAAATGTGTCCATATAGTACAGTTAAAGCTAAAGGCAAAATTAATTCTAAATTGTTAATTTTCAGCCAAGTTAAGGACTATCGAAGTTGGCTTCATCATCAAAGATCCTATGCAAGCCTTAGCCTATTTGTCCATGAACCTTGGAAATATGTTGATTAGCTTGCCACTGGAATCAAATATACTTTGGCTGGGTCACCCAATTATCTGCTTGAATTATACCCCTATTAGTCACATCAGGCGCGGTACAGGAAACGTGTGGCAGACCAACCTAGTCATTTGTAGAATACACCATAGACCAGTGAACCGTTACAATGTTGCTTGACATCATGGCAATGGTGAGACAACTTAATATTACTGACATCAGAATTCATCCGCGTCTATTGCTGTTTTAAACAAGGGAACTGGGGCTGAAAAGGCAATCTAACAGAGTCACACGTTCCAAAAATGCCTTTGTAATTTTATTCTTCTTCGGGTAACAATTTTAATAACTAATAAATGGCAGTGGTTGTTCTCCTATGGTAAGACTGTCCCCACCATAGGTAATGGGGATTTTACACCGCTGGCTCAAGGCTAAAAAATTATAATTCCACCGCATGCTTATTTGAGTGAGGCAAAGACTTTGACTTGTATAATAATATTCACACATACCAGTGAGGGAAAAAAGTATTTGATCCCCTGCTGATTTTGTACGTTTGCCCACTGACAAAGAAATGATCAGTCTATAATTTTAATGGTAGGTTTATTTGAACAGTGAGAGACAGAATAACCACAAAAAATCCAGAAAAACTCATGTCAAAAATGTTATAAATTGATTGGCATTTTAACGAGGGAAATAAGTATTTGACCCCTCTGCAAAACATGACTTAGTACTTGGTGGCAAAACCCTTGTTGGCAATCACAGAGGTCAGACGTTCCTTGTAGTTGGCCACCAAGTTTGCACACATCTCAGGAGGGATTTTGTCCCACTCCTCTTTGCAGATCTTCTCCAAGTCATTAAGGTTTCGAGGCTGACGTTTGGCAACTCGAACCTTCAGCTCCTTCCACAGATTTTCTATGGGATTAAGGTCTGGAGACTGGCTAGGTCACTCCAGGACCTTAATGTGCTTCTACTTGAGCCACTCCTTTGTTGCCTTGGCTGTGTGTTTTGGGTCATTATCATGCTGGAATACCCATCCACGACCCATTTTCAATGACCTGGCTGAGGGAAGGAGGTTCTCACCCAAGATTTGACGGTACATGGCCCCATCCATCGTCCCTTTGATGCGGTGAAGTTGTCCTGTCCCCTGAGCAGAAAAACACCCCCAAAGCATAATGTTTACACCTCCATGTTTGACGGTGGGGATGGTGTTCTTGGGGTCATAGGCAGCATTCCTCCTCCTCCAAACACGGCGAGTTGAGTTGATGCCAAAGAGCTCCATTTTGGTCTCATCTGACTACAACACTTTCACCCAGTTGTCCTCTGAATCATTCAGATGTTCATTGGCAAACTTCAGACGGGAAAGTATATGTGCTTTCTTGAGCAGGGGGACCTTGCGGGCGCTGCAGGATTTCAGTCCTTCACGGCGTAGTGTGTTACCAACTGTTTTCTTGTTGACTATGGTCCCAGCTGCCTTGAGATCATTGACAAGATCCTCCCGTGTAGTTCTGGGCTGATTCCTCAACGTTCTCATGATCATTGCAATTCCACGAGGTGAGATCTTGCATGGAGCCCCAGGCCAAGGGAGATTGACAGTTCTTTTGTGTTTCTTCCATTTGCGAAAAATCGCACCAACTGTTGTCACCTTCTCACCAAGCTGCTTGGCGATGGTCTTGTAGCCCATTCCAGCCTTGTGTAGGTCTACAATCTTGTCCCTGACATCCTTGGAGAGCTCTTTGGTCTTGGCCATGGTGGAGAGTTTGGAATCTGATTGATTGATTGCTTCTGTGAACAGGTGTCTTTTATACAGGTAAAAAGCTGAAATTAGGAGCACTCCCGTTAAGAGTGTGCTCCTAATCTCAGCTCGTTACCTGTATAAAAGACACCTGGAAGCCAGACATCTTTCTGATTGAGAGGGGGTCAAATACTTATTTCCCTCATTAAAATGCAGTCACCACATTCCAAAAAGAAGTATATAAAATCAGCTTATATTTCAACAATATTCTCAAGGCAATGCTGTAAGTTGTAGCTCAGTTGGTAGCAGTGGCGGCTCCTGCAAAATCTCTCAGGGGGGGCAAATGTCTGGATGATTGATAAGGATAAGGTCCACCCATGCAATGGATAAATTAACAGCTTAAGCATGTAAAGGCAACTTCACTTCTTTAATATTAATGAAAAATAAAGTGACTCTTACAATACATCTTGTTTGTTTCTATACTCACTATTAAAACAAACCACTCAAGTTTCTTTTATTAAAGATTCCACTAGGTGGCGACAAATCATATTGTTGGATGAAACGTGCTTACGTATGATGACGTAAGCACGTATGATGACGTAAGCACGTTAGGGCGAGCCCTCCCGGAAGCCATAGAGAATGCATTGCAGCGCCCCCGTTCGAAAAAAAACATCTTTGAATGTAAGTCTATGGGACCACTCGGGGCGATTCTCAGCTGGAGGGAAATCGCCCAAAAAGAGGCGGTACTCCACAGAACGTAGCATGACGCTGATTGGACTATATCCAGAGGCACAGTGACGGCTAGCGTGACTCTGTGGTTGAATGACATTGGTGGTGCGTCGCCCAATCGCCTTAATGAAGAAACCGCCCCTGGTTGGTAGATAAAAATGCTTCCTAATAATGAGATCATGAGTTTAAATTAAAAAAATCTATCAGAAATGTAGGGGTGGGTAGGACATGCCTCTAGGATGGATTTTGGCTACTGGTCAAGAATAATTGCAGCAACAATGATAAGAGCGTGTCTGAAAGTACGTCCGCCAAGGAGATGGAGCGATGAAATCAGCTCGTGTACAGGTATTAGCTGGATTATTACAGCACAGAATCGATGGCAGTGGCTTGGGAAGGCCTTCATCGAGTGGCAGATTCACCAGAGGGAATGATGACGATGAGTTGCAATCCTGGCAGGGACCAACTCAACCCCACCGTGTCATCATTAATGCCTGCGGAGTCAGTAATATGAGTAAACTGGGGAGTACAGAGGTTGCCTATTAATTACATACACTCGTCCTTGCCAGAGACCTGCTACTTGTTAAGAGGCACCAGTGATTGTCGGTGTGGGCACTTTTCACTTTAAAAAATGTCTATTCACAGTTAATATAAAAGCAATTGCAAATTTCAGAGCAATATTTAAAGTAATATTTGCACTGATATTTTTTCTTAACGCGTAAATTGCCTGTGGTATTCTTGGAAATTGCGCTTTCCATAACATAAAGAGAGGAAGTCTGCATGCAATTTTTGTCCAGTGCTTCTTTAACCCCACCAACCAATGTCCTAGCTGTGGAACATTGTCTATTTTTGTTCTTGCAGCTTGTAATACGCCTGAAATGTACCATTAGCCTTTGCTTTAAAATAGACCAGGTGCAGGCCAGCCGGGTTATAAATACACGATACAGGGGTCACAGAGATGCCCACAGCTTTGGAACGAGTGTGGGATTAGCAGCACGGCTGAAGAACGTAGATGAGACATTAGTGAGAGGAGCCCTATGCAGTAGGCTGTGGGCAAGAACTTCCAGTGAGATCGGTTGCTTGTGTCCCCTTGGCTCAACAACACAACATTTCGGCAATGAAAAAAACAGTCCTTGCCTTATGCGAGTGTCTAAACCGTAATACTAGAAGGTGAGTTATATAGTTGTGTACGAGTAAACACTTCCTTGGTGATTTAAGAAAACTCAAACGATCTCTGTGGTCAAAATCGGCACGAGAAGGGTAACTTAAGACTGAGTTGGAGCAGCAGGGAGGAGAGGAGACATCTGAATAAAAGCATCCTTTTGAAGTTTTGGTGCCAAATTGAAAATCACAATGATGGAGAAAAAGGACTTCCAAGCCGAGACAAATGTTCTGGGTTTGATTTCTGATCACTTAGAATGTAATAATGAAACGAGTGATGTGCCATTAATTGACATGTCTGGAGACATCTTTCTTCCATCAAAAAGCCATGGTCTCTCAGACGTAACAACGTGCAGAGTTGATGCTGAAGAATGTGAAAACACCCCGAAAGGGGTGAGGAAAGCTGCAATGAAAAATGCGAGCACGGATAGCACCCCCACACACGAGGCTACACCTGAAGAAGCAAACACCGGCGAGCCTCGCTTGTCAACCATTGAGTTGGACGCGCGAGCGAACAAAGACTTCAAAAAATGCAAACACGACGCAACGGAGCGCGGCTTGCAGGGAACGACGCGGAGCCCTTCGACGAACGCCAGCGCCGCCGCGAAAGATGAAACGACGAGAAGGAAAAGCGCCCGCGACGCCAAGGAGCCGGGCCGCACCCGGGTGCCGAACTACGGCGTCGTCGGCGACCTCACCGGCCTCTGGCAGAAGCGCTCGCGCGACCACGTCGACGAGCAGCGGCTGAACCCGTTCAGCGGGGACTTCGACTTCGAGCACGCCATGGCGGTGCGGGCGCGCAAGGGCGAGCAGGGCTACGGCCGCCCGCTGGACGGCACGGCCACGGCGGAGCGGGGCCGGCGGGCCCAGCGCCACGTGCTGCGCGAGGTGGACGAGATGGTGCTCATAATCGGCGAAGTGGGCGTTCGCGGCGAAGACGGGCGCGCGCGCGTCACCTTCGGGCGCCTCTTCGAGCGCTACGTGCGCGTCTCGGACAAGGTGGTCGGCATTCTGCTGCGTGCTCGCAAGCACGGCCACGTGCACTTCGAGGGCGAGATGCTGTGGCAGGGGCAGGACGACGGCGTCGTGATCACGCTGCTCGCGTGACCGAGCTCGGGGTCGGTGTCGAACTGGACTGCACCCGGCTGATTGGAGCGAGTCGTGGGTCATCTGTGTGAAGCCGCCAAACGAACACTGGGACGGGGCCGCGTGTTTTATATTCACGCTGTGTGTATTTGGAAACAGTGCTTTGTAAAATGATCAGGCTGACATTCGTGTTGCTTTTCAGCTCGCCTTGACAGTAATCTTGATTTAGTTCATGGTTATTTAAATTAAGCTAAACAATTTATATTTTACCAGGTAAGGCTCAACTGAGCTACAGAGTTCCTTTTCAGAAGTGACCTGGCCACACATGATAGCTCAATGGAGTGGCTTATCACGTGGAAATGTATAGCAGCCAAATACTTTTAACGCACGTTGACTCGAAATGTGGAGGGAAAAACCGGAGGACCCGGAGAAAAATCCACGCGACCACGGGGAGAACATGCAAACTCTAAATATACAGGCGTCAGGTCGGGATCGATCCCACAAACTCCTGCATAACAGGCGAGGTAGTTAACATCTTGCCACCGTGGCGCCCAATTGACTGAAACTGCACAAAATGCCATTAACTGTCAATAGTTTTGAGTTTCATGGCCCCAGAAAATTCCACAACCGTCTCTTTACGTGGATAAGAAGGAATTGACAACGAATGGAACTTTCTTGCCATTGTAATTATTGTAAATTACATACAATAACTATAACAATATTCAACAGTACAATTTGTATTCATATAGTGTATAAATGAAACTGCATTTTAAAATGCTGTACATAAATTTGGGTCGTGATTGAATGAATGAGTGAACGAGTCAATGAATGAATGAGTGAACGAGTCAATGAAGGAATGAGCTATGGCCCCACTCAGGCCCCGATGGGACTATAAGTGTCGTCTTCAAGGGAGACAGAAAGGAATGCAGAGAGTTGTATTTATTTGTCTTTTCCTAAATTATTTCACCTCGCAAATCCCTCCAGGTCGAACATCTCATTTACCAGGGTGTCAGATGACACACGCATTGTAAACAAATAAAACCGCGTAGGCAAACATTTTGAATGTATAAATTATGCAGAATGTATTTATACAATGTTGCATTCAATTCTAGTTGTATGTACTTCGTAAAGTGACATACTGAAGGAACGTTGAATCCCCATACAATTTGGAATGCCCCGTCACTGTAAGACAGGCTTCATGGAGCCACACACATGTTGGCAATTAGCTCTGGAATGTGCCACTCTTTCTTGTGGCGGTGTTAGTGATTGCACTTCTTATTTTGCAGTCTCCACCACAGGCAGAACCAATAGCATCAATCTACTTGCTCGTTCTGTGCTGGGAAAATTTCATAATACGAACTCAAATTCTGTACTCTGAAGTCTGTCAGAATTGCAGTGCATTTTAATGCTGTTTTACAGAGTTAAACTGACCTTACAAAGCTACGTGTCTCTTGTCATTGACTGTAGTCTTTGTGTGTACAATAAATATGACTGTTATTTAATTTGACTTTTAAAATTGTTTTCATCAGTGTTTTGAAAGTGCCCTTCATAACAACTTGGCCACCGCCCGTTGTGGTGGTTGGGTGGGTCAGGGATCAGATGGTATCACCACTGAGTCAATCTGTCCAAATCCAGGCAGCTACTTGTAATTAAACCAGTTTCTCAAGTATAGCGAATGTGAGGCCACCAATAACATATTTCATTGCATTTGTTTTTTCACTTAATGTGGCAAATTCCAGCCTTGATAATTATTATTTTTGTAAGTGCCTCTATAGCTGGGCAGGTTGGAAAGTCCAGTGCTCATGGTGTGAATAGCAGGCGACTGAATGGGCCTCTGTAGTAGTTCTGTGATATCACCTTTCAGTGACTCTTGTAACATGGGGCGACAGCTCTGAATGGACATTTCTGCATCTCGTGACAATATGCCGATGATCGCAATTTGGAATATAAATGGAATATAAAACAAGAATTACTTTCCAAACAGAGTGTGATGTTAGATTGTTGGTGAATGGCCAGCCAGAACACTCCATTTTGGTGGAGCTAATGCAAAAAAAACAATTTGACAGAGCCCTCCACCAAACTTCAATGGCCCTCTACCAACAAATGAATCAGATCCATAACCGCAATGAGTGGGAATGCCCTTGCAGGCACCTCGGACTTAATATGGTCAACACAAGAAAACCCCGTGTCATCTACTCAGACTCATTTATCGCACATTCTATCAAAGTGATGTATACGCATTATATTATCTTGTTGATCAGTTAGTCCGTATTTCTGCTTTTCTGTGCCTCGAGCAATTTTTTTTATTTTTCTGCAATTGAGCACAGATGGAAACTTTGTTGACCGAATGCAGTTGTGTTCCCACTCATGAATTCCGCACGCAGCCACACATTGGCTTGACTCTCTCTCTGCTCAGTTGCTATTTATGGCATCTGTAAACAAAGCTCAATGCTATTTGGAAGAGTGATAGACAACTGGAAGGGAAGGGGAATATTTCCACTTCACAATTATTATGAGACAAACTAGTTATGGAAACAATGCGACAGGCAAAGTGTTAAATTAACCTTCACTGACACATCGGACGGCACACGTTACAAACCATTTAGAGGAGAGATGCCTGGGATATTTTCCGCTGTGCTCCACATAGTTCAATGTGCAATACATTCTACCACAGCAAAACATTGTCCGTGACCTATTTCGAATGCAACCTTCACTGTTTATGCACTGCAAGCTGTTTTCAACAGAAATCATTAATGTCAATTCGCCTATCCGCACAACTCTCCAGTTTCAAACAGCAGGAGTGCTCCTTTGGAACACGTCGTGACTATAGTTTACAGGTCCGTAATAGCTACGGAATTCCTACGGGCGAATGCAAGCAGGGGGAAAAATGTGTTTCATGTGCACTTAAGCAACAGCACATACATGTTGTACAATGTTGTCTTGTTGCACTGGATACATTTCACAGTGTCCGTGGAGGTGTTTTGCCTATACCAAATACAGCAGTGATTGTTTAATGGGTAAACTCATTAAACAAGCGCTGCTGTATTTGCTTATGATAACGAGTACATTTAAGCTGGTAGAGTTAGCATGCTTTAACAAATACTGCGTGAAAAATAAAGCATTGAATGAGAAATTGAGAATACCTATAGGCCCATAGTCTGATGAACATACATGTACAGTAAGTATATATTTTGGTGGTTAAATATAAATATAAGATTTCATTTTTCATGAGAATAGGTTTTCCCCTTTTCTCTGGCAACAAAACAGGTGTTGAGATGTTCATCTCAATGACTGTGAAAAGCTTGATTTCCCTCCAATATTAAAGTCATAAATGTCGCCCGAGTCAATCGAGCTTTGGCTTTTGACGTTCTCGTCAGTATTTCGACTCCGTTGTCAAGTTTGGGGAGCTGAACAGCGTGACATTGACCAGCTCGCGCCACGAAAGGGAACCAATCAGTAAATATCACCAAGAGATGGCTCACAGCTATGTTCACGTACATCTAAAAACCAACTTACACCGTCCATGCGTGGAATTTGGCATCACCGACACATTTTGAGATCGTACTATATGTTCATAAGCCTCTTTGTGGCACAAAGATAAATGTGAGTACTTTGTATGATGTCGTGGTGGTTTGCGGCGATTCATTAAACAAAGTCGTAGGTAAAACTAAACTACAAACGAAACTATTTTAGCTCTCTAGATTTTTTTCAGGAGCGACCTGGCCACAAATGATAGCTCATTGAAGAGGCTTATCGAAGAGGCTTATCACGTGGAAATGTATAGCAGCCACATATTCTAAAAGCATGTTTCTAAATGTGGAGGGGGGAATCGGAGGACGCGGAGAAAAATCCACGCGACCACGTGGAGAATATGCAAACTCCAAATATACAGGCATCAGGGTCGGAATTGAACCCACGGCCTCCTGTGAACCAGGCAAGGTAGTTAACATCTTGCCATCGTAAAGGTATGTAATGCCACAGCGCACAGTGGACGCTGTGATATCACACTGCACAGAGATCACTATGATGTCACAGAAGGCAGGGTTCAAGCTGGGAAATCACAGTCCACGAGGATCGCGGTGATGTGAAACAAATAGCATGCTGCTATGTCAGCATACAACAAGAATGCAGTGATGTCACCAAGAATCGAGCAAGAGGTGATGTCATTGTGCACAGCGCACACAGTGATCTCACAGTTCACAGAGCACGTTATGCTGTCACACAAAAATTGGAGCGTGCTGTTACGTCACAGCGCCGAGAGAATGCTGCGACATCACAGAGATCACAGCAAGCAGTGATGTCAGGGCACAGAACATGCATTGTCACGGTGTATAGAGAAATCTGTGATATCACAGTGGACAGGGAACGCTGCTCATTGCTGTGACAGGTCCATAGCTGAATCACCCCCCAAATCTCCAGTGATTCCACTCCCCCTTTCGCACCACAACCACACTACATACAAGGGACATGCAAGGCACGATAAGAAATATGAATTATTACACGTGTGGTATGATGTGTATACTGTCATCTTCATCGTCATTGTTAACAGCGGTGGGGCAGTCGTTAGCCCACTGCGCTACGCTCCCAGGAACCCGAGTTGGATTCTTATCAGTGGCAAGTAAAATCGTAAAATCTCAGCCGGTCGAATGTGCACTGGTTCTGAACACCACCCCTTCTTTCCCCCTACCCTTCTCATGACTGATTGTGGCGTTTGTGGATTTGGAGCCATAGGATGCGGGTTAAAGTAGATGCAGCAGCAATGTGGAACTGATCCATGTGCATCTTGAACTTCTTTCGCACCATACGTAGCAAACCGTGCTAATCGGCGGCGCGTAGCTGGAGCTGATGGAGCCAGACTTGAGCCAAGGCGAAGGATTTCCCTCACTCTGATGGAGCCAGACTTGAGCCAAGGTGAAGGATTTCCCTCACTTTGATGCCAGCCTTGAGCTGCAGATGAAGATCTACCTGAGCCACTCCCGAAGCCTGAGCCAGCAAAACCAGGGCCACTTCCAAACCCTCCCTTGCTGAAGTTTGCAAAGCGGCTTGCTTGCCACCTTCTGGAAAATATTGGTTACTGCAAGATCATTCTGAAAGCTGCGTTCCGGCACGTGTATTTGGGGCCGCTTTGAATGTAAGGGGCCGTCCATAAATGACGTCACGCGATTTTGGACGATTTTTGATCCCCCCCCTCGTCACACGGCGTCAAATATGACGTCACAAAGCTCTGTCCCCCCCCTAAAAATAAAAAAATGCTTCAAATCGCTTTAAACTATTGTCATTGTAGTGCGTAATTAATGTGGCGCTGCACTCTGATGTCGTAGGAGAAAACATTTATTTAAACGTCTATTTAATTAAGTAGAACGTGTTGTCTATATTAATTTAAAGTTGCGCATTTTGATGTGACGTCACATTTCTCAACCCCCCCCCCCCTCGTCACACATCGTCACAAATGTCTGACCCCCCCCCCCCCCCCCAGTGGCGGCTCCTGCAAAATCTCTCAGGGGGGGCAAATGTCTGGATGATTGATAAGGATAGGGTCCACCCATGCAATGGATAAATTAACAGCTTAAGCATGTAAAGGCAACTTCACTTCTTTAGGGCCCCCCCTCATTTTTGAGGGGGGTCTGACTTTTTGTGACGCCGTGTGACGAGGGGGGGAGGGGGAGTCAAAAATGAGCCAAAATCGCGTGACGTCATTTATGGACGGCCCCTAAGGCAAAACTTAAGTGACTGTTCTAAGGTAGGTTACCTGCATTTTAATTAGAAAAAGAACATGAATGCTAAAAAGAATTAATCGTAAAAAACAAGATACCAAAGTGCTTCAACAGGAACGTTTCCGTGAGTGTGTAGTTCTGCTACAAGGATCAGAAACACACGCAAGGCACCACCACTGGAGTGCATGGCATGCCTATCCGTCGTAATCCTATTCTGCACCACACGTGGCACACACACCGCACGTACCACTGCGGTATAATGTGGACAAAATAATGCGGTGCAGGTGGCGCCATAAACTCATTCCTGGGCTGCGGTTGACATTGAGCACCGCTCACTGGAACGATGTGAACTCCAGGAAAGCCAGGCGAAATTTTAAGAGGTCAAGAAGAGCCATTGGCAGAAACAGCACTTGTGTTTATTTTCTTTTAAGGCAGTGTTATTTTCAAATGTGTTGGGTTTTGTAGTTTTATTATTTGTGATTGTGCACCACTTCCTCTGCAGTATCAGCAAAACATTGCATGCATTGCAATGGTAAGGAGGGGCAAGTTGCCTGGGGAGTGGAGCACACAGGTCACAAACAATGTATTGAGTGGTCTACACATTGGGGTGTTTAATAATTATCAATTACCGATTCCGAAAGTGAGGAACCTGCCATCGATTCAAGTGGAATGTTCATAATAAATGCACCGATTGGCACGTGCGCGCGTTCAAAGCGCACGGCAGCCGAAGTCACCGCGTGTCTCAGTTCAAAGGTGAAGGCGCAGCCCTGCAACGTTCTTGTCTTGCTGCTCAAGCCGGCGCTGGCAGAAGAACCTCCGTTACAATGAGCTCAGGGATACTTCGTCTCACCTTCCACACTGACCACGTGTGTTGCAAGAGGGGTGTGTAGTGCGATGTGTAAACATCGTCACTAGGGAGACAAAGGCGGCAGGGCGTGGTGCTGGCCACCCACCCCCTCGTTGTGCATTGCTCGCTAACAGCATTTGCCCCAGCAGCCTGGTAAGGCCGTACAAGGAGGGGATGTTTGAAATCATACCCACACTTACACCATCCCCATTACACCATCCCAATTATCCCCAATGTTTAAACTGCCTTGCCGGGATATCTAATCCAACTTGTGGACCATTAAAAGTGTCTATCTGCCAATGAGCTGTTATACTACAACTCCCATCGTTTCTCAGTTAAACAGGTAAAACATTAAATTTACAGTATTGCTATAGGCATTTCTATACGTGGGTTAAACGGTTATTTACCAATTGTTTGTGGTTAGCGGTAATGTAAAAAAACATTCTAACAACCTTATAGAGAATGATAAGCAATGTCTCCTTCAAATATCTGTCTCTACAAAGCCCACTGGCCTCACGGCATTGATTCGCCTCTAGCAAAACCCGTGAATCAGTTTCGACTTTCAGTATCTCATCAGCAGAGTATCGGCTTGCTCGAATCAATGCTGATGAACTGCAAGATTGAATCGGCAAGGAAGGACTCACTCTTAATTTAAGAGTTGAAGATATGGGTCCTATACCCAGTAACCATGGAACATTGTTGGGCTAAATCTGGCATGTGGCTGGAAGTGTTGACCTGAACATAGGCGCAATGTTGTATGTTTGCTGGGTAGTTGAATGCAAAATCCCACACACAAACGTCACAATTATTTTACGAGCCTCGTCCCGCATTGAAGAATTCTACTCTTGCATATGGCAATATGTCCTTGTCTTCAGCCATCCCCGATCCGAGGCTTGGCCGCACCATGGGCAATCCCTCGCCACTGACTTCTGTCTTCCGCTATCATCCTCATTGTCTATTCCAGCGTGAGCCTCGTCCATGATTTGATGTTATCCATCCATGCCATCCTTGGTCTTCCTCGCCCATGTGTACCGGCTACTGTGCCGTGCATAATCTGCTTTTCCAAACAATATGATCAGGAGATAAATGCCAATGTCGAATTCTTCAACCTACGAGAGGGCTTCAGGAGGGAGTTCGTGTAGTTTTGATATTGAAAGAGAGTAGACAACATTGGTTTACTATGTGGTCCGTAGTTTGGGTTGCATGGCCACGACCGCACTAATGTGGCTTGTCTTTAATTTACCATTTCTGAAACAGATATGCGCATCGGCCTGTCGATGTTCTGATACAGTGAATGGTTACACCAGACTCTTAGAGACTCTTAGAGTCTGGTGTAACCAAGATTGAGCGATTTTTGTGTCTCGAATGAGGTGGTCATTCCAGACGCACACATTGTGATGTTTGTGTCTCGAATGAGGTGGTCATTCCGGACGCACACATTGTTCCACTCACCAGCATTCTTCTGCATCTGGGTGGATGTACCATGCTCATCGGAGATGCGGAGGATGAAGAGTGAACTAAACACCAAAATAAGTTATAAAGAAATTAGTTTTCATTCTAGATTTAAAAGTGTATAGCTCCCAGTAGCTTCCTAATATCGGAAGGCAGAGCGTTCCAGACGGCCAAAGAAGCGCATCTGAAAGCGCGCATGATGCAGCGACCGTCTTCGCTGGATGTCTCGCCAAAAGCCACTGCGAGGATGAGCGAAGTTCTCGTGATGATGGTTTATGCTGTTTGACGATGTTAGCAAGGTACTGCGGTTCATTTGTGGCAAGCACTGTAGGTGTGATGAGTTATAATGTAACAGGCAAGGGCCCTGTCTTTTAAGGTATGGGTCTCTATACGCAGTAAACATAGAACCGATTCATAATACAGGTTTTTGGGCTAGATCACGTTAGTTTTAAATGTGTCGTAACCCTCCACCACCCGACACGGCCAAACAGTAAAAAATGTCGATTTAAAGCTTTTGTGACTGCAGGGATTCATATTCTTGGTTCTTTCGGTAAAGTCACGTAGAAGGGAAATAATAAAATAATAAAATTATCAAACAATTGTTTATCATTTTATTAAGTCACTTGACTTTACTGAAAGAACCAAGAATATAGTAAAAAATGTCTCACGATTACACAAGATAAATAGTTCACGACTTTAGCCCACCGGTGTGTTAAAGAGTGAATCAACATCATTTACAATTTTAGAACCGATGTTGGCTTGTGCTTGTGCTTGTTTGGCCCCAACCACTGTCCCATATTTTGCTAGCTAAGGTGGTTCGAACACAAAATCACGCAAACCACACGAACAAACAACAACACAACAAGATTGAACCGCAGAGGGTCGCCTTACCTCGATATCTGGCCCCAGTGGCAGGGCATTGAACTGCAGGCGAGAGAGAGAGAGACGAGCCGTGAGTGGCCGTGGGGGAGGGTGACACGCACATCCCTCGCCATTGGTAACTTCTGCAAGGCAGGAAACGGCCGTGGCCACACCAGAGAGAGAGAGACAATTGAGTTCCAGACGAGGGTTTATTTGACACACACACCCGACCCACGCTCATTTCGCCGGCCGCTATTGTCGCAGCGGTGGTGGTCGACGAGATCCTTGGTTGTGGGTTTTTGAGTCGATGTCTCTGAGTCGTGGACTAACGTGAGTGGTTAGGGCGCTGGCGAATGAGACGAAGTGACAGCAGCAGCAGCGATGGCTGAATGAGGCCCCCCACCACCACCACCACTTTTGGCCACAAACAGCCCCGGCGGCTTTAGTGTTCTCCGTGTTGTTGTTATTATTATTGTTTTAAAGGGTGGTGGTTGTTGTTGTTGTGAACGCAATGGCGACCGTGGGCCACGGCGACACGGGGAAGAGAAGAGACGTGGGCAGCCGCGTCGTGGGCGCGCGGGACACCACGTTGGCCTCCTCTTCCTCCAGGGCCTCCACCACGTCCTCCAGGGCCTCCACCACCTCCTCCAGGGCCTCCTCCTGCAGGGCGGCCGCCCTCTGGGTGTCTTGCGCGCTCGGCGCTGCGCTCCTGGCGGCCGCTGTGAAGTTGTACGCGGACAGGGGCGTGATGGAGAGACAGGTAACACACACACAGCTGCCGTGTGTGTGTGTCTACATGTGTGTCTACGTGTGATGGTGTGTGTCTACGTGTGTGTCTACATGTGTGTCTACATGTGATGGTGTGTGTCTACGTGTGTGTCTACATGTGAGTCTACATGTTGTTGTGTGTGTGCGTCTACATGTGATGGTGTGTGTCTACATGTGTGTCTACATGTGAAGGTGTGTGTCTACATGTGATGTTGTGTGTGTCTACATGTCATGTTGTGTGTCTACATGTGTGTCTACATGTGTGTCTACATGTGATGTTGTGTGTGTCTACATGTGATGGTGTGTGCCTACATGTGATGTTGTGTGTGTCTACATGTGATGTTGTGTGTCTACATGTGTGTCTACATGTGTGTCTACATGTGATGTTGTGTGTGTCTACATGTGATGGTGTGTGTCTACATGTGTGTCTACATGTGATGTTGTGTGTGTCTACATGTGATGGTGTGTGTCTACATGTGATTGTGTCTCAATGTGTACAGCATATGATGGTGTGTGTCTACATGTGATGGTGTGTGTCTGCATGTGATGTTGTGTGTCTACATGTGATGGTGTGTGTCTACATGTGATTGTGTCTCAATGTGTACAGCATGTGATGGTGTTTATCCCTGTGTGTGAGGTTGTACGTCTCCATGTAAATATGATGGGATCTTCGTGTGACTTTATATCTCATTGGAATTGTGTCTTAACGTGATCGTGTGTTGGTCAGATTGGTTGTCACTATGGGATTTTGTGTCTGTGATTGTTTCCATGTGTGCAATATCCACTTGAATGTGTGTGAGCTTGTGTGTCTTCATGTGGGCGTTATCGTGTGTCTTTGTGGGTCAGTACGGGTTGGTGAAGGGAGTGAGATGGATGGTATCACCACAGGACCGTGGTGGATGTGACTGCATGGGGAGGCATTCATCCAGCAGTGGATATGCAAGAACTGTTAACGATATCGAAATTATTTGTGTTTCGATATCCACGAGATTTTGTGTGGCCACGTTGGCACGGTGGTTGCGGGTCTGCCAGTTCTCAAGTCCGTTAACACCTGCGTCTGTCTGGTGACCTGCCAGGAAGACTTTGACAATCACGTTGCCTGAATGTGCACCAAGCTTGGCACAGGAGCTGTGGTGACGTCACCTCCAGTTGTCGAACATTTATGTATTTTGTTACAGAAGGTTCATTCACGATGTTACCGACCGAGAGGTTGGTAACGTTTTAGAACCTATCGCCAGCAGTTGGGTGTTTATTGTCATCAGCATATTGCTTATGTTACATCAATAATAATGTTATTCAGTAAATTTTTTGAAAATGTGAAGACTAAGTAGGGTCCTGTATGTGTGCAAAAATTTCCACTTCAGGAAGATGTGTGTTGGAGAAAACTTTTCTTTGAGTACTCAGAAAAACCACTGCCTATAAAGGGGCAATGCTCTAAAGTCTGTACAGATAGGTCAGGAATCCACTTGCTGCACTACCAATGCCTGGCCCTTTCGCAGCCAGGCATGTGTGGAAGTTTCACAAAACGTAGTGATCCCCACCAAGGCTTGCTTCCCAAGTGCTCAATTACATCAAAAGCCTGGCTTTTGATGGGATGATCATGCATTGTATTTTTTGCCTGGCTATTTTCCACCTTAGCAAATGGCTGCTTTTAGTTAAATGGATGCAGTAATAGTGGAGTACAGTAGTGTATGTTGCTGGCTCCGGCAGCCCTCGCTGAGTCCAATCGGGTGAGAACCACATCACAATTTTCTGCCAATTCTATTCATGAGCTTTTGGTATGTGCAAGTACTGTATATTAGTGTACCCATTCAAAACTCATGCGTACAAGGGTGTAGAGTTAAAGCTCTGCATAGATTAATTTAAATATCCATTGCCATCTCCTGGCCATCATGCACTGCTACAACACTTGGTTTTACCCGGCGTTCTTGCATCCAAGCACCAAGCAAATTTGAAAGCGTGCACATGCAGGGTCGACAAGCGTGCATATACAGTACATGCACTTGCACACGTATGTACACGTACATGCACTGATGCACGATACATAATACAATTTATTGGGCAGACAAAAAAGTTTCCGTGCATGGGTGGCACGTATGACCATGAAGCAAACCTCAAATATAAATGTTGATCCGGCTTTTGTTCAATAACATACACATGTATTATATTCAAATGTTTTTCTTGCACCTAGTAAAACTAACATGGTTGTTATTGGGTTGGGTGCGGGTTTACAAAAAAATTCTGTGCGTGCTGCCGGTGTTGCTGGCTGAGTGTGCTGACGTGGCGTACGTGTGTGCCCGTGACCAAATGTGGCTGAATCGCTAATTGCCTGGCAGGAAATGGCCCTGCGAACACTGGGCAATGACGGGCTGTTCCTTTTCACCTCCCTGGACACCAACATGGACATGCAAATCAGCCCCGAGGAGTTCCGGCCCATTGTCGACAAGATCATAGGTAAACACCAGACCTGCGCATATTTCTCAGAATTCTGCAGTCTTCCTTTTTGCGGTGGAAGGGTACAAGGATTCATCGATATTTTATATGTTGTGCTATGGTCTCAGTGACTTGAGTTAGATTTTTGGTCCTGGTCAGTGTAAGTGCCGAGTAATATCTAAACCGGTTGTGGATGCCCCATTAACCAACCCACACTGATCAGTTTGGTGACGTTTTGGTAAAACGAACCCCATAGTAAGCTTTCATCCAGCAGTGGAATTTCAAACCACTGAAATTGTCATTTCATGTTGTATTTAATGGGTTCATGTCACCCCTGCAGCTTTTAGAGGCACTACAATTCACTGTAATGTTAAAAATAGCTTTTTTAATCAAACCGTGACCCTGAATCTCAGAATTCCATTTCATTGCTGGGGTTGGATGGGGGCAGCGGTAAGGGAATCGATCCAACCCCAATGCCAATTATCATTTGTTTTTATTTTTACATGAATAGTTGGTGTCTCAGTAATTGTTTTTCATAAACCCTTTGACTGCCTCTGGAATTCGCAAAATGCCCACGTGTCCTTGATTACCGCAGGGCCGCCCCCTTCGGAGTATGAAGGAACGCAAGAGGCCGACCCGCAGGGGGAGGGCCTCACCATGTTGGCTCGATTTGAGCCGCTGCTGATGGAGACCATGAGCAAGAGCCGAGACGGATTCCTGGGGGTGAGCGCAAGCAAGGGCTGCCTACTCGGATTGAAATACAATTAGTTATCAATGGTGGCTGTGTTTAAGCATTGCGGGAATAGCTGTAGGGTTGTCTACAACTGTGTCGTTAGCCCCCCTATTGTTCCCTGACCCAAACTAGCCAACCCAGCCACTAGTAATATTCCATACACATACCCCAACCAACTAGCTAATTGGCTACGAGCATGAACCGTCACATATCTTATATGTTGGAGAGAGACACGGCACTGTGGTTTTTGCATTGTTCGAGGAACCCGATGACTTGAGATTGATTCCCGGTCACGGCTAGCATCAGTGGCAAGTGATATCTACACCATGCCTGGGCTTCACCTGGTGAGAACAGTAACTGAGCAGTGTGCGAACTACTGCCCCCCACCTCTCCCTCCACATACATCCTTTTTTATGTTTAGTTTGTTGTCCTTCCCCCACACCTCTGTTTACCACGGTTGGCTACATATGGTGCGACAGATGTTCAACATACAGTGCATACACCTCTGTCTTTAGCTGTTGCTGGGTTTGTTTTGCTGTCAGGTTGGACAGAGCTGCCTTGCCGGTCTGCGCAGCTGGAAGAAGGCGGAGGCCCCAAGTCAGCACTTTGGCGCGAACCAGTTCAAGGTGTTTCTGCCCCCAAAGAGCGACCTGGAGCTGGGGGAAGCCTGGTGGATCGTGCCCAACGATCTGAACCTCTTTACCGGGTATCTGCCCAACAGCCGCTACTACCCACCACCGCCTGTTGCAAAAGAGGTAATGACCACAATAGTTGCACACCCTTGAGCTGCTTGGAACATTAGATGTCAATCTGATACGATACATGAAGCCACAGTAATGTGCATCCTTATTGTTCTTGAGAATTAATCACATTTTATAAAGATCAAACAGCACAGTTTTGATTTGTTGCTTCTATCAGTTACGTTTTCGTAGGCTCCACAGAACATTTAAGCTAAGTGTGGCCTGACATGACATCTGTGGACCCCTTCCTCGTCACACCTGGGGGGTGTATTGTTTGTTGAATCCTTGCTGTGACATTTCACATGCACTTGCCTCTTGCGTGTGCGTGCGATCGCGCACGTGCACACCCAATTGTGTAGCTTTGGGGTGTGGCGATATGTTCGCTCAGCCACAACCAAAGGGCCCTGGGTTCAACTCCAGACAGTCCACAATGTGTGCCATTTTCTGCGTGTAGTCCCTGGGAACTAACTGTCAGGTGTTTTCTTTCCAGCCTAAAGTAAGTGTAAAACACTTGATTGAAATATACTGGGTGATCTATTTATAGTTATCTCAGAAAAATTTTAAAGAAGTGGAAAATTATCGAGAAAACATTGTATTTAAAAGCCTCTTCATGCCTCACACAAATCTCAACCCACTTATTCAATCTTCAAACACTTTCGTCTGTAAGATGTGGAGCCGTCGCTTTCACAATATTCAATTACCTGTTGAAAAGAAAATGATCGCCCTAATACATCATTGGGGGTAGGTATACAGAAATGGATCGGTGTATAAATGTGAACCCTGACTAAACAAATGCGACTTGGTGTAATGTTTCATCCCCTTCCGTGCCGGGATTCCCATGTTCTGCATAATATCGCTCGTTGCGATGGTTTTATGCTGCTAACCGTGGGTGTGTTTGTGTTCGTGTGCAATGCTGGGGCAGATCATCATTTCCAAGCTCCTGAGCATGCTTCACCCACGGCCCTTCGTGAAGTCACGCTTCGCCCCCCAGGGTTCCGTGGCGTGCATTCGCGCGCAGAGCGACATGTATTACGACATCGTGTTCAGGTACGGCTCAGGTTTCACAACTGCTGGTGAAGTACGTGTGAAGGTGATGGTCGTGAATGGGGCTTGTGAACCACGTGTGACGATCCTACGCTGTGTCTTCAGCGTGACGGGATGGCTCATTGTTCTCAAAAGGGTGTGTCTTTCAACGTCGCTTCTGGCAGCAATTCAATAACCTGCTGATGACATCTATTCAGAAATTCGAACTCTTTCCTGCAAAAATATAATGTTAATGATTCAGCAATAGATTTGGCAAAACTTGTTTCTTTACATTAAGCCTTTGAGGGTGAATATAATAGATGAATGGGTTGTTAGATGTTTAAGGATTGTGTTCATTACAGGTATATCCTGTAGAACGCTTGTAATTTTGAAATGAATAGAAATTGTTGAATGAAAAGGTGATTATTGTTATTATCATAACAGTAAGGTCACTTTTGTGCATGACACGTTTTGGGCATTCACATTCGAAATGCAAAAGGCCATTTAACAATGCTATTCATTTGTATTGAATCATTCTCCATGAAGGCCATTGTGATGAAGTGGACAAATACGTGTCTCTACATTTCTACCTAAAGGACAACTTTCCAACCGAACATAAAAGCAAAGCGCGTTTTCTTGATTTGAAAGGTCTCTTCTAAAGAACCATCCATTGAGTTAGTCATTCACAATGTATTACCTAAATGTTTCTAGAAACCAATGTTATGAATTAAAATATACCCACTAGTGTAACTTATTAAATGGAGATATTTAGATGGCAATTACACATTTGTATGTTTCAAGTTGAACGTGTGGTGTTTCTTTATAATGACAAACTGAACAACATTGAAATACTAACTTTTATCTCATTTAAGTGCAGTTTATTTAAATGAACTGATGGAATTAAATTGGATACATCTTACAAAAAACATATCTCACTCGTGAACGGGATACACACTTTTACGTGTATTTATTTATTTATGTTGTTGAATAATAGATAAAATAAATAGTAATTGGGACGCAACACCAGTAGTGGCCGCTAAAGTGAAACCCGTTTCTGGTGGATAATGGCCAGTGAGTCAATTTATTTAAGCAAAATAAAATGCTATTTTTATTTAAACTGACCCCCCCTTTCTCTGCAATGGAAAATTAGAGACCGCTGTCATTTTAATGTTCTACGCACAATCCTGTACTCAGCACTAAAAGTAATCCGCTATTTTATTTAATAATATGACAAGAAAATGCGTATTGTGAGTTTTTTTTTTTATACTCGATGTTTTAAAGAATATTCTGGCAAAATATTTGCATTTATAGGAGCATAAACTGAAAAGTTAGAGCAATTTTAAATTAACCGTGTCAGTCTTGTTTATTTGTTACTCTCACATTCGTTGTCGCTATGATATATCATGATGCCTTTTGAACTTCTGCTCGTAAAAAAAATTAGGATTTGCCAGTTATCCAGGTAGTTTTTGGTGCCAATGGCCTATTGTTGGAGTGGGGAGGAGATCAGCCAGGAGCCAGCCAGAAAGCTCAAGGCATAGAATAATTTGAATAGTAGATTGATATATAACCCCGTTTTCACTTTTCTTATGAATGGAGGCCTTCCTACGCTGTGTCATTGGGGTTGTTTGACCATACTTCATGTTGTCAGGGCGGTTGGTGAAAGGGGTGATCTGCCCAAGGACCAGTTGAGATATCACCGCCAACATTAGCCGTGGCCAGGAATAAAACTCAAGTCACCGGAATCATAATGAAGTCCGCTGTCCATTGCGCCACCCCTCCATGTTCAGGCGGCGGCTTGGAGAGGCCTTCGTCCAGCAGTGGATTGATCACAGTTGATGGATTTGTCATTGCGTCTGTGCACCACAGGGTTCATGCGGAGTTCCAGCTCAACGAACCACCCGCCTTCCCGTTCTGGTTCACCCCGGCGCAGTTCACCGGACATGTGACCATCGCACGGGACTCCTCCCACGTCCGCGCATTCCACATGTTTGTGCCAAACAATCGGTGAGTAGTCGCACGTGCACAGTTCTCAAAGTCAACGGGGATGACAACAGAGCACGAGAGAGTTTTGTGCAGGACGTGGATCTTGGATCATCATAATATAAAATTTATTTATACAATTCTTCCAGTGTAGTACATTACAAGGCACCAGAACAAATGGGCATTTTTTTAATTGAACCAACATCAACAATCACATCAGAGGGAACATATACAACACGAGTAACACCATCATGACAAGGGGGAAGTGTGCCTTCTGTACTGTAGACTTCCCTCGGTAAGGAAATGATTGTAGACCAAAACATTTTTCAAAACTAGAATATAATACACAAAAAATAAGGTTAGCAAAATTGAAAAGCAGGCTTCACCTACTCTCTTATGAGCTTCAGCATCAGACTATTAAAAATACCCACAAAGTATAGTTACAGGAAATTTGGCTTATGAAGCCCACTTCCAAAGGTGCAGGTACAATGTTTGATGTTTGTGGGCTTAGGCTCAAAAACAAAAGTTTATACAAATCTGTCGATATTTTAGCCAGTGCAAATTCTTCTTTCATTATTTTTTTAATGTTTCAATATCAGATTTTATATTTGTATACGATATTAAGGACTACCATCTGAAATTCAGCAGTGATAAATGTAATACAATTTGTTAAAGAGCCTTTAAAATAACGTTTCTGCAAACTAGTATGAGGTTCTGCCAGGAAAGCGTAATCCACTTGATGAAAAAATCTGCAGTAATTTAAGTGCTTTGATCCATTGTATACCTGGGGTGCCGTGGCCACGAGATGTTCACTACCTCGCCTGGTATACATAAGATTGTGGGTTCGAACCTGACCCTGACACGTGTATATTTGGAGTTTGCATGGTCTCCCCGTGGTCACGTGGATTTCTCTCTGGGTCCTCCAGTTTTCCCTCGACGTTTAGAAACATGTGTTGAGAATATTTGGCTGATGTAAATTTTCACATGATAAGCCGCACCTTTCTATTTGCACCGTGGGCTACGTACGGTGCAAAAGAAGTTCAACATACGTACTCAGTGGACCTTACCTGGTAAAATACAAATTGTATAGTTTTTAGTGATGTAATACTGCCATCTTCTCCCCTGGTACAATTCACTGAATTGTCTCAATTTTTATCCTCTGTTTCGGTAAAGTCACGTAGGTAGAAATAAAATAAAACAAACCATGACGTTTTGATCGCAACACAAGCAATCTTCATCTGATGGAACAACCACAGCAAGAAACAATGCTGAAGTAGGTCTCAAGTTTGTGTTCAAATTGAATTAAAGAACATTTTATTCCACGATTGTGGTACATGTACAAATTCTAGTGGCGGCAACATTTACATAAACCCCCGGGGTTTCTGTGAATATGTAAATCGCAACTAATATAATCGATTCTTACACTGAATATTTAATGCTTGTGTCGTAAGCTTAAAAATCTGTTACAATTGATAATTTGTTCGTGCTTAATTATCTTACTGAGATCAAAGCCTGCTATGTTTTCAAGCACTTTAGCTGCTCAAAATAACTAGAATGATTTTGAGCAGCGAAAGTGTTTGAAAACGTAGCGGTTAAGACGAGTAGACTTTGAAGAATTGACTTGGGAGAGCTACACCCAAGCATACGCGTGACAATTGGACAGGTGTTGGTAATGTACGTTGAAATACCTGTTCTTGTTTGAAACTTCACAGGTCCCTGAACGTGGACATGGAGTGGCTGTTTGGCTCCATGGATCAGGGCAACATGGAAGTGGATATTGGATTCATGCCAAAGGTGTGTTGCTGATAAAAAAACACAAGGGATGATTATGATTTGAGCGTTAAAATATAAATATAAATTCTTTCAGGTATACATTTGCGTGAAAGGGTATTTTTTTATGTTTGAGTTTTAATGTGATTCCGCTTTTAGTGGCAGATTTGTGCCAGGCAGGCGCCATGTGTGTAAGCAAAAATAAAATGTACTTTACTTGACCATTATGCAGTGACTGATAGAGACTACCAGGGTATAAATGAAATAATGGTACATCTCTATTGCACATTCACATTCTAGTTGAGATGCAGCTCGTATACGGGAGATTATTCGTTGGGTTATGAGACCTGTTAGAGATTTTAAAATGATAATGAATGTATCCCAGAGAATGTCCACCATCGTGTGCAAGTGCTCGGTGGATTATTACATTGCAGGATCGGGAGAGGTGGCAGCAGCTTGAGGAGATGTTCATCCAGCAGTGGATTGACCAAGGCTGATGATGAATACGATAATAATTTACATTTCTTTAGCAATCAAAATATATAGTACTTGATGAATAAAAATGTATGATGATGATAATGGGCAGCAAATTACAGATGCCCTCTCTCTTGAATTTGCAGATGGAGCTGGTTGCTGAAGGTCCTTCAGTGCCAGCGCTGATTTACGATGAAAACGGCAACGCGATTAACACGAGCGACCCGGACGTGGAGCCCATCCAGTTTGTGTTTGATAACATTGAGTGGCGGTCAGAGATCAGCTTCCAGGAAGCCTACAGACAAATGGAGGTCGCCATGTATCCATTCAAGAAGGTAAGCACTGGGTTGGATCATGGCTTTGGTGCTGAACACATGCCACGTGGGCTAATTTAAACTATAAACGATAAAAAAACTAGAAACTATTTTTATTTTACCAGGTAAGGCCCACTGAGCTATATAGCTCTTTTTCAGAAGCGACCTGGCCACAGATGATAGCTCAACGAAGAGGCTCATTGTGTGGAAATTTCTAGCAGCCAAATACTCATAACGCATGTTGGTTATAAATGTGGAGGTAAAAACCGGAGAACCCAGAGAATATTTTACGTGACCACGGGAAGAATATGCAAACTACAAATATAAAGGCGTCGGGGTCAGGATTGAATCCACAACCTCTCCTGTATACCAGGCTGCAAAAGCACAAATAACAACAAATTTGACACATTCGTCAACAACACTGCTTGCAACACGTACACAACAATGCAACATCACTCATGTCCTATGAAGCAGAGACATTGCCAACAATGTCGCCTATTTATATATTTTTCATTTAAGGCAGGGTTGTTGACAAAGGTGAGTTTTCACAAATTTCCGTCAAATTTTAATACAAATTTTTACTAAAATCGCTAAACATTTTTTTTTCACATTGATTGTTAAAATTATGCTATAAACTCACGGCTGATGTTCATGCCAAGGGAAATCAATGTATTGTTAATGGCAGTGCTGACCTAATGTGATGTTGTATTACCATTTATATTACATGGATGAATTCTTCATTTTACTTGAAGTGCTTATTCTGTACTGTATACTTGTTTATTCTGTCTGTTAGATTCAATATCATCCTTTCACGGAAGCCTTTGAAAAAGCAAAGGCAGAAGACAAGCTAGTCCACTCCATATTACTCTGGGGAGCGTTGGATGACCAATCCTGCTGAGGTTGGTGTTGATACTGGCTTTTACAAATTTTACAGGGTCAAAAGTCAAAATGATTTCCTGCTCCATTGAGCGTAGGGGGGGATAATCATCCCCAGCCATGAACAGCAGTGGAAATTCCACATTGCTGTGATGTGGGCCAGTGTTATCCTCAGACTACCACTGTCTATTTTCCCCACACATTTTAATAATGGAGGCCTGGGTCAACCCCTGAACTCGCAACCTTCCAATTGCAAGTCGATCACTATTTATATATCACTTTATTTATACACATTATTTTTGAAAAATTCTGTGTCCCAGAGACAAATCTGAACTTGGCAACTTGACATGGCAAGCATTCACATCTTCGCTATTGAGTGTTACACGCGCTTATTTTAAGGGCAATTGACATCTTGACGAGCAGCACGAACGAACGCTACCTTTTAGTCTCTTGACGGTGTCGGTGTTTGACGCTCGTGCCCCCTCGGCGTTTTTGTGTGGGCAGGTTCGGGGCGAACTCTCCGGGAGACTGCCCTGGAGAGTTTGCCCGTCCTCGCCCTGCTGAGCGAGAACTTCATCAGCAGCTGGTCGCTGGTCAAGGACCTGGAGGACCTGAAGGTGCGACGCGTCGTCCCTGTGTCTCTGTCACTTTCTCGCCTCGTCAACGTCGATATCAACGACGCCTGCCATCTTCGGCTGTTGCTGCCATTTCTGCTCGAATCTCTGTTTGTGTAAAAGGCAGCACTACATGCACACCATCCAGGTGAATGCAATCTGGCTGTCTTCCATCAGACGTTGCTTTTTCGTTTGCTAGCACGTGTATGTATGTTGAACTCCTTTCCCACTGTAAGTAGGCAACCGTGCTAATCGGAGGTGCGGGAAAGATCCCCGACTCTTTTCCAAAGTTATTCTTCCTTCGTTTGCTGTGGTGTACTCTCACGTACCGTACCCGTCCGTGTTTTAACGCTGGGTGCTTTGGTGCATGCATCTTATCAAGTGCTTTACACACAGGATTGTGTATAATGTACATATCTGAAACGCCAAATCCTTCTGGGCTGCGAGGTTTCCTGAAGATGGCAGTATAGCAAATGGGTTGGTGATCCGATCTGTTTAGACCTTTGAATGTTAGATCCCCTTGTATGCATGGGTTTTTCTCCAGTTACCCCCAGTTTCCTCCAAAAAGCAAAAATTATTTAAAATATAACTGGCCAAACATTTCAATGCAAAACTCTCCTTTAAATTCGGCACTTTCTAAATAACTAAATGAATAATGTGTTTGTATCATGACATGAAGTTCTGCTGGATTGAAGGTGTTTTATTCTGACTGCGAGCATTCCTGTTTTATTTCTGTTACAGAAGCAGGAAGAGCAAGTGGAGCATGCGAAATGGGCGACGCTGCACCTCGCAAAATACACATTCCCAGTGGAGATGATGATTGCCCTGCCAAACGGGACAGTGGTAGGTCTTGTTTTCTTTACAGCTCTCGTGTTGGAATTGGATCGTGGGAAGAATTGATTCCTCTCTTACACCTCGGGTTGCCACCTCTTGAGGTACAATAAAATAGGACATGTGATGGGAATAAGAATATCTTACACTAACAGAAGAGGGGAGAACGATACAAATTTCCCAGGAAAGAGGACTTTCTGGGAATACTGGGACAAGGTGGCAACCCAATCTTGCTATTGTGTTGTTTTTTTCTCTCCGTGTCATAAATGCCACAACCTTTAGCCTTGCAACTGGAAGGCGAACACTTTTACATTTAATATTTTTCTTGTTGTCACTCCACCTTTCGTCAACCACATCGCTGTGCTTTTTACTATATATACTTAGCACGTGCATTATTCAATACTGACTATTATCCATGTACATATATGCAGCGGTCATCGCATATTAAGCCCCTCCCCATATTCTTGTGTCAATGTTCCAGGTCCATTGCATCAATGCCAATGACTTTTTGGATGCCACCGCTGTGAAAGCAGAGGACCTGACACCGGACCTCCCAGCCGAGTTCCTGGACCCAACGAGCACGACCTACCTGAAGTTCCTCAAGGAAGGCCTGCAGAAGGCCCACACCTACCTGCAGGCCTAAAGCACTTGGCGCAATGTATACCTATCAAGCATCCACATCGCTGAACCATCCCATGGATAAATCATGCTTAGCATTCTAATTCAACAAACTAATTACATCTTGACTCAAAGCTTTCGTGACTGTAGGAATTCATACTCTTTGGGTCTTTCGGTAAAATCACGAAAGTGCGAAGCGTTTTTTATATTCTAACCTACGATTCATGGACAGAAATGTGAGCAGTGTGGAGCAGCAGCAGCAGGGTTGCCCTCAGTAGGACAAACTAATTTGTATTTCACACTTCACCTTAATGCAATGCAATCCACGTAGAGAGACTAGTAAGCGAATGCAAGATTACAAAATGTGCAAAGATTTGTCTCATGTAGTTTAGACTTGAAAAATTGCCCCATACATGTGGTTTCATTGCCAGTGCTGTGTAGGTACCAGAAGTCAATTTGTTTTGCAGTTACAATAATGGTTCAGAAATGTCAGGGTCCTACAAATTTTAATATTTTTTTAGAAAAACAAAATTTTACCAACATGGATACAAAGCGTCGCCCTCCAATCCAATATACTAGAACCTAAGCTGGCCATTAGTGCGGAAAACCTTCTAATGTTCTGAAAATTAATCTTTGTTCTTCGTGTATCATTCATGATAAATCTTCAAAGCACATTGCTACACAACGTAACCTTTTAAGATACCCAACACACACACAACCCTTGGGTCAAACCTCTTCCTTTCTTCATCTTGCATTGAATTGAGTATCTGAACTATCCATCAGGGTATATGCAGTGTTATAAAATACTTTAAGCCTAAATCTTTTGGCAATGAAAAGGCCATATTGCCACTGGGTAAAAAAATGCAACTCTAAATAATAACTAGCTCATCCAACTGGAGAGGAGGCACGCGATGACGTCTGTGTTGTCGTCATTAGTTTCCTTTCGCCAGCAGAGCGTGCAACGTGGCTGAGTTGCCAGACACCGAAGGCTCCGTCTCAATGAAGACTCTGCCAAAAATCCTGTCAAGGAGGGGCTAGGTCAGACCCCCGATGGAGCTGTCCGCGGTGTGATGGTGCCTCGGCTACCATGCCATTCTGCTGGCTGTGGGGAAACCCGCTGTTATACAGGTGCCTATGCTCACCCAGCCAAGACTCATTCGTAAGCATTCCCCTCTCCCGCTGCCAATGGAGGCAGAACGAGTGCTCCAAATGGCATTGAATGAGCATTTTCATAGACGGTGGAAAGTGGTGGTAATAGCATTGCTCAAATACTTGAGAATGTCAAATGAATTGTTTGCCTTGTGGAACACGTCCTTACGTTGGGACTATATTAGACAATCGAGTATGTAAACAGTTGTCTCTATACGTAGTGAGTTGGGGATACAATCTCAGCATTCTGTTTTGGCTCGAAAGGGCCCAGGCTGGCTGCAAGGATGTGCCCAACTTGTTTACTCTTAGTATCTCTGCAAGCATAAACTGCGTGTTATTTTTATGCTGATATTTTAATGATCGCTATGACCAGGTAATGGTTGTTTTTTTGTTGTGGAGATTTTTGGGGGGATAATTATTTGGAATTTTTGTTTTCATGTATAACACTCTGAAGTGCAGTCAGCTCTTGCTGTGAGCATACTTTAAAACAGGATTGTCTTTGTTCGTAAAATATAACTTTGTTTACAAGTGTCTTCAATCCTGGCTTTCCCATGAAGGACATGTGCAAATTGTGGCATGGTACAGCTCATTTGTATGCTACTTTATTTATGGTTGGCATTTTTTATTAAAACTATCTATCCTTTTATACTCGTATACAATATTTTGTAGTTGTACAATTAGTGTAATCATGTTTACGCTAAGCTCCCACATATTGTAATTCCAGACTTTGGAATTGTGTTTTAATTTTCATGTTTTCAATGTATATTAAGTGCCAAATGGTATTTTGAAAGAAATATAAAAGAAAACAGCGGTGAGTTTTGTCATTCTGTACCTTTATTTTTGAAAGAGCAAACACCCATATAGCTAAGACCTTAACATCTGGCAATATGATGTGGGACATGCATCCTACGACCCATTATAATGCGTAGTATAATTGTAAAAATGTTACAAGTTAAAAATCTTATTTAAAAAAAAAGCAAACTTTTTCAGTGATTTGATTATATTGAACAATATTGCAAAGCCACAGAGTGCGACTTGATCAACCTGGGGCTCTGATTTCCACACTGCTCTAAACGAACATCGGCACAACTACGGCAAATGCCAGCACAGACAATATTAACATTTCCTGATATCACATTGCAGCTACTTAATAGTCCCAAAGCTAAAACCACTCGCTTAAGATACATAACACATGATAAAACTATGACATTCATTGCAGTGTGAGCTTTCTAGAGATATCTGAATATACGATGGGATACCAGCCAGTGCCGACTTATCCCTTTACCTGTGAAGTACCAGCATGGTCACGTGGTGTCCCAATGCTTCCATGTGCAAATGCGCATCAATAATGGCGTTGTCTAATTGCATTCCCGGGGGAATTCATGCTTTGTGCGTGCACAATACTTCACAGTTAAAGAGAGATAACATTGGTCTGTGTATGTCGACCAGGCTTTGGTAGCTATTTACAAAACAAATGCCCACAAACGTTCCCATTTCTGACATCGCCATCATTCAATATCCTTAAAATAAGTTACAGTTAGCGTTAAACCACTACCATTAAAACATTCCCCCAATATATATAAACTTATCTCAAGCTAGAGGAGCTGTGGTTTCTTTAAATACTTGTTTTACAATCAGCCAGTGGTTCTGCAACAAATGAACTCTACGAGTCGTGCATTCCAGTCGATATAAATTCACACGCCTTTAATTTGTACCTTGCGAGTATTGCTTTTGGAACGTGGTGCAGTTACTACCCACAGGGAAAATAGTTATTTGCACGAATGCATAATTCTCTAGTGGCAATACAGTGTCATCAATAACAATTCATTAAATCTCATGAAATAGTATCACCGATGCCTAAAAGGTAAAGCGACATACCCATGGCAGTGAAGGTAAGATCACATTTCATATGCCTCAAGGTGGTTATCTTGCATTTAACTGGATTATCTTGGAAAATGGTGTGGAGGAGTGGCACTGGTAACACAAAAAACGGATAATGCTAAACATGTAATTTATATGATAAAAGTGTTTACCTATGTAGAATAGTTGACAGTGCATCGTATGTTTATATTAAAGCAATGGGTTTACTTGTCGATTGGTTTGCACTGAGTCGCTGTCCCTTCAAGATTAAGGACCAGCTAATAATGAAACTTGGGCATGTGTAAACATTTTTATACGCCACAAGCAAGGTTAGTCCACAAGCCAGTTAATCCACCCAGAGGTAATCGAGTTCACTGGAGTTCAAAGTTAGTAGTGTTATTTTACTGAAAAAGAAACTCAATAGAATGTTGACATCCCAGTTAACAGGCCTGTATGCTAGGGTCCAATTATATTGTTTTCTGATGTGAAATCTTCATACCCTATGACGTGTGTAAGAGGTAAGAGTACATAATATTGGCTGTTGTATGCACAAGTAACAGTAACTCTGGTGGGTCAGATGTTGACCTGTAGATAATGAACCACTTCATTTCCAGGCTCTCGTCATGCACTGACATACAGAGGATCCTGCTTAAAAAACTTTCACAAGGACATGTTTTACCTCCCAGTGCAGTATTTGACATTTAATTGAGCACGTAAATATCCAAGCATATTCAGGACTAGAGCTCCTCAGGGTGCTCATCGTGTTCAGGACTAACACCCAGATCTCTGAGACGACCACTCTGGACCATGTGCAAATGTCTATTGTATTAAACTTGGCCAATTCCACCCTAATTGTATCATATCATACAGGTGAGAGAGTAGGGCTAGTGGGGCCTGCCTTGCCTTGCTAGGCTTGGCGATATCCTGAAACAGATGTGGGTAAGCACCGTCCCTGGGACAGCCTCCACTAGCCCATCCAGGTCCTATGGGACCTCGTATCCTCAATGCCACATTGCAATTAACGTGGAATCGGCCCAATTCTATGCTCGAAGCATAGTAATGCATTGCAGTGGCGATTTTGGCCTATTGATAGGATGACATTGCCAATGCTTAGCTAAGCTATATCTGTATTCTTGGTTCTTTCGGTAAAGTCACGTAGAAGGGAAATAATAATTACCCGAGAAAATTCCTGCAAGAACCAACAGTCTTCTATGGGTGGTTCCCCTGTTAAAATATCCAATCAATTGAATGAGATCCTTACAGGAAAACGGCTATGGATGACTCGTGCAATAAGATGGGATTCTATTGAGATTCTGTTGCAGATATAGCTTAAATTTCGATTTAAAGCTTTCGTGACTGCAGGGATTCATATTCTTGGTTCTTTCGGTAAAGTCACGTAGAAGGGAAATAATAATAAAATAATAATAATTAATCTTATTGCACGAGTCATCCATAGCCGTTTTCCTGTAAGGATCTCATTCAATTGATTGGATATTTTAACAGGGGAACCACCCATAGAAGACTGTTGGTTCTTGCAGGAATTTTCTCGGGTGGAATCGTGGGTATCAAATATGCTCGGACGTAGAATTCTCCCAGTTAAGACTGGCTTCACTATGGTCAAACTGCTGTAAAATATATTATATGTCTTCACATTTTAAATTGAAAACTCATTTATATCGAGCTGCTTTTCGCGTTTAGTTTGTTGTCCTTCGCCCGCACCTCTGAGTAGCACGGTAGGCTACGTACGGTGCGAAAGAACTTCAACATATGTACGTACGTACGTCCAACAAAAATGGGAATTCCAAACAACGTGCCGCCTTCGAAACAAGGCTCTAGTGCTTTGGGCCATTGGAAGTGGCTGTCCGGGAGGTCGCGTGGCTCGCGTGAGTGGGAATCTTGGACACTTTGGCCGGCAGCGGCCGGGAGGCTTTCTGGTTGGGTCCGTCGGCCGCCGGGGCTGTGGATGGTTCGACCTTGGTGGCCATCCTCGCCAGTGGAGCTGGCGCGGTGCCACTGCGTCGCTGCGTGGGGGACACCCTGCTGCTGCTGCTGTTGTTCCCAGGACGCGCCTCGGCAGTGGTTGCTGGAGGGATTCCCGAGGGCTTGTGGGAGCCTGCTTCGAAACGAGAATATCACGGGCACCCAGGGGTCAGTAGGCGGGCTTTTAGAGGCAGCTCGGATAAATGTGTCCGCTCGCTGCTATCCAACATAAAGGGATTGTATTGCACTGCACGAGGTCCGAATGGATTCTGGAGCTCGTGACATGGACACAAATCGCATAATTATTGTGGAGAGACAAAGGGAGTGAAATGTCATAAAAAATACAGTGCTATGAAGAGGGCCCATTGCCTGAAATGCCACCAATTATAATTTGTTCTTTAAAGATAGTGTAATTAACAAATGTGTTGTTTGTTAATTGAACTTGGGCACCACTGCCAATGCAGTATCATCACATACAATGTTCACATCAAAACATATTTTTATGCTCGTGGTATATACACTGAATCATGTGCATAAGAATCACGAATTTATAATTTATGTAAATTATATCCTCATGTTATCAAAAAGCAAATGAAAAGCAAAGAGATAACATCAAGCAGTGCAAAGGTGGAACCAGATGGTGGTCTCGCAAGACACGTCGTGGTGATGAGATGTGAACTCCCTCGCCTGGTTATACAGGATGTCGGGGGTTCGATCCCGACCCTGACGCCTGTATAGTTTATAGCTCGAGACTGAGCAATCGGAGTGAATAACACATTCTGTGTGAGGGTGTGATCTCCACGAGTCTCGACGAGTCTCGGTGCACGTGACCTCAGTGGCACAGCTTCTTTGATTCTAAAGTGGAAAGACAACCTGGCGACTCGTGAGCCAACACCGCGGGATAGCTCAGCACGGCCCCGGATCGGCCCCGGAACGGCCCCGGAACGGCCCCGGAACGGCCCCGGAACGGCCCCGGAACGGCTCTGTTGTGCAGTGGAAAAAAATAAGTGTACGAGACAGAAATGTAGAGAAAGCAGACAAGTCACGGTCTACCTGAAGACAGGGCCTGGGAGGGTATGCTGGACACGGAGCTGCTGAGCTGGCCAATGCGCTCCTTGCGCCCAGACTTTCCATTTCCCGACTTCCTGAATTTGTTCGCAGCGGCATCGGACGCCTGTGGGAGCGGGAAGCATCACAAACATTGCCCATACGTCACCACCGCTCTATTGTATATACATCGTCGGCAACCGGTGCGACATTCGTATCAGGCCGTAGCTCGCGGCCGCGTTGTCGACTTGCACACCTGCTGGGAGTCACGGCTGCCGCCGGCTGGAGCGGCGTCTTCAGGGCAGGCGCTCAGGCTGGGCAGGCTGCTGGTGGAGTTGTGTCGGCTCGGAGCCGCCACCTTCCCGCCGCCACTCTTGCTCCGGAACAGCACCATAGCCTTGCCGCCGCCCTCGCCCGACGACAGCCGCTCTCGCAGGTCCACGTTGGTGCGGCCCTTGGCTGCGTGGCACACGGAAGCCGGCAAGCAATAAGGACGGGCACCGACTTCCGTTCACTGTCATCACCGTCGTTGTCATGATTAGCACGGTTGGCTACGTACGGTGCGAAAGAAGTTCAATATACGTATATACATCAACTTCTGGCTGAAGGCTGTCAATATCCCTGTAAATCCGTGTGTAGATTTGAGAATGGTAGAATTTCTTAAGCATAAATTGTCACAATATACGATCATCAACTATTTTTTTATTCCATTGATGTGGAAGTGAAACCTCTTCGTGGCTGCCGAATTTACATGAACCTATGAGAACAAAAAAAGTAAATTGAGCGACAGGGTGTACTGTATGGGTGGCTCAGAAGTTGAGCTGGCACCAATAAGTCCACATTTAGAATTCAGACAGCCTCCCGTGACTGAATGAATGAATACATTGACATTGTGCTCTCTTCACCACGTAATAAAACGTGTTCGATGCACCTTTCGGGAGCTGTCCTTGTGTGTGACAAGGCGACTCGACATCTGGCTAGGAACTGGGCGTGAATCTGCCAGGAAAGGGTGACTACCGTAAGAGTAATTTGTAGGTACATTTTCGAATTCTTCAAAATGTTCGAATCGATAATGACACTCCGGTGTGTTTTTGTAGTTATGGGGGGAGAACCGGGATGGCTCGGAGAGAATCCATGCAGAAAAGGGCGAGGATATACAAACACACAGAGAGGTGCTCGAGTCGGGAATGAAACCAGGGCACTTCTTGCCGCAAGGCGTAAGTATTACCACTGGGTTCTCCGAGTGGCCGTGACAAGGTAGGTTGGTGGTGGTGCGACAGAGCGCCATGGTACCTCTGCACGGGTCGTTCTTCTGGAGGAAATCGTCCAGCGAGAGCCAGCCCCCGCCCACGCGCACCATCACCGTGCTGCGTAGGATCCGCACCAAGCGCAGCTGCTGCGAGTCCCCAAACTGCGTGCGGCAGCCGCAACTGATGAGTGCGGTGTTCACCGCGGGAGGGTTTGCACTACAATCTCGACGTCAAAAGAACTCCCGCCGCCACGCACGGCTCGGCATAGTAACGCGCGCGTGCACACACGCGCAGCCGCTAGATGAGGGCATCCCCCACACCATGCGGATCGTGGGGGGGGGTGGAGACCATATTTCACCACATCAATAAAGTTGGGAACACATACAAGGAGCACGAGTGTACAGTATAACACATTTTTTTTGCGCTGCCCTCTGCTGCCTGCCACATAGACATGTGGCCTTTAACAGCTGTTGTGTACTGCTGTCATCCAGCCGAGCACTAAGCAGGCCCAAACCTGCTTAGCTTCCGACGTCTGACAAGATCGAATGCATTCTGGGTGATTTGGTCATAGGCCATCATGGTAAAAGATCTTTTTTTTACGCGCTTTTATTTAACTCACTCTGTCTGTTGTCGTTGTTGTATCCTCAAATCTTGTAACTCAAGTTGTACCCACTTCCCAATGTGGTATCGACTGCAAACTTGGTATACTTATGTCATACTGATGATAATACTATGTTCTATCATTTAAAAAAAACATATTTTGAAACATTATTTTTTATATGTGATGTTTCGGCTTGGCTATAATTGTCCATGGTCAACTGACGTTGGCTCTAAATGGCCACGGTCCCTTACGTTATGGCAAGCCTCGCGGCTACTTCCTGGAGTACTTCCATTACTAGTACGGTACATTTCATTAAAGCGTGTTTTAAAAAGAGTTTTTTTTTATATTATTTATTCATTGCCACACCATTAAAGGCCACATAGTATGCCACAACCCATGGGGATGTGACCACGTGGTCCATGGTTTTGAAATTGGGATCCACAGTCACTCTGTGAACTACTCATAATTCGATACTGGCGTTGAAGATGTCCGCATCCACCATGCAACATTCTGATGTAATTCAGCAGGGACCTTAGTTTGTGGAGCTGTCTCTGGGTGAATATTTAAATCTTCAAATGTGCACATTTATTGAATTTTGTTGGGGTTTTATTTTTCCCAGATTGAACAAACGTGAAACTTACCCTGTATTTGTTTTCTTCCACTTGCTCCACTTGGAACCTCCGGGAACATTTGCAGGCGGACACCTTTCTAATGACCTGGCAGTGATGGGCAAAGATGTTACCACTCAGTATAGGAGTACGTCAACACAAGAACAATCCTCATACACAAATCCAAATACCTCAATTTGGATTACAATGTAGACTGGAACATCACCAGTATAGTGAAAGTACCTGTTTCACATCTGTGCACATAAGTTCAGAAGAAAATTTCAGTTTGACACATACACTTTCGCGACCAATATTGTGGATTTACTCTCCAACACACCAGTGGGCTGAAGTAGTAACTAATTGGCGCGTTTTGTGTACAAGACAAACCTTACTGGTTGGCTGTTTCGGGTGGTGGTGGGTTACGATCTAACCCAAACATCTTTAAATGGAGAAAATGTAATTGAGCCATATTCTAAATAAAAAAAATATTTTAAGGTTTATTTTGTATGAATTTTTTTTATAGAATTCTGTATAGAAATATCGCTTTGATTCTGGATTCAACACTTTTTTTTTTATATAGCTCTTACTATTAACTATTTAATATTTTACCAGATAAGGCCCACAGAACTATAAAGCTCTTTTTCTGAAGCAACCTAGCCACAAATTATATCTGAACAAAGTGGCTTATCACGTGGAAATCTTCTAGTAGCAAACGTGGAGAGAGAAACTGGAGGACCTGGAGAAAAATCCACGCAACCACAGCCAGAACATACAAGCTCCAAATATACAGGCGTCAGGGTTGGGATCAAACCCACGACCTTCTTCACAAGCGGCGAGGTAGTTAACATCTCGCCGCCGTGTTCATCAATTCATTGCCGGATTAAGTCCTCCCTACGCCATGCTGGTCATGGGGGTTATTTGACCATGCTTCACCACGCTAGTCAGTGTGGGTTTGTGAAGCGGTCGCTCAGGGGCGGTTCAGAAATCACTTTCCACTGGTCTTAGCCGAGGCTGAGAATCGAACTCGGATCACCGGGTTCACAGCGCACTTCACCAATGCTTCCTGCCAATTCGAGAAACATCACGTCTGATATTTCATGTTTTATCCAATTCTATTTGCATTATTTTTACCCTCACAATAGCAGTCATACAAACACTTCGAAATTGGTCTTGCAGGGACTACTGCTGGAGTTGCATTGAGTTGGCATATGCCTGCACGTTTGCTCGTGCATCTTTACAAAATGAAACTCATCTGTGCATGGTGCACAGCTCACCTCGTCGTCGATCTTGTCGGCGTCTGTCATGCTGCCGCCAGCTTTGCTGGGGCACAGCTCGGAGACGAACTGGTAGTAGTCCACGAGCGTGCCCTCCTGCACCCCGAACCTCCCGACCACGGCGTCCAGCTCCCACTCCTCGCTGCCCAGCCCTACAGGAAATGGACCAGGGTCACCAGTTACAAGCGAAGCATCGACTCATCGATTGCACTGACGTCTCGTGCTCCCGATACATGTACTGTGTGTTGAACTTCTTTCGTACCGTACGTAGCTGGATGAAAGTCTTCCCAAGGCGTGCAGGTCATAGGATTTATTGCAGCATAGGATTTATTGGTCCTTGCAGGTTGGTAAAGGCGGGGATGAATGGACATGAGACTTGTGGGGCAAAGAAGTGCAGAACAATTATGGATATTGCTTCACTGCCCTCTGCTGCTCACCACTAAGTCCCGCAAGCCCTACCACATTTCTTACGTGTGTGTTGTGGGTCACCCATCTAAGCACTATCCAGGCTCCACCCCTGCTTAGCTCATGAGATCTGACGACATTGGGCCCATTCCAAGTGATCTAGTCATAGGCACCTGGTTCTAAATAACGTTGATGAATGGATGGTTGTACGCTGCTATTGTCTCGACAGGGAGAGGCTTCTCTCCTTCTTACCCAGCAGAGAGATCTCGCGGGCAAACTCATCCCGTGTGATGCGGCCGTCCTGGTCTCCGTCCAGACGCTTGAAGATGTCCATGAGACGAGACTTCTTCAGCTTCGTCTGTTGCGAGAAGAGCTTCCTCCACTGCGCGAAGCTGAACTTTTCCTGCTCCATTTCCTGCCGCATCTGCCCGTTGTCAAAATTACGATTTACGGCGATGCTGTACGATGTAAAAACAATGGTATTCATTCACACGGGAGAGCCCCGCTGGGCCACCAGACTCCTTTCAAGGAGGGTCCTTCATTATATGTTTGACCAATCGATTATTAAACAAGGGATGTTTTCAAGACGATGTCGAAGGTCATAATGGCGATGTGATTTACGTCCCCAGGGGAGCCTCACTGAGTCACAAGAGGCTATTTGCAGGAGGGTCCCGCTACACTGGGTGTTTTAAGCAATTCCATTCATGAGTTTTTGGCTTCTTGTTTGGGAAGGAAAGTGGAATAACTGGAGAAAACACACCGCCCATGCGAGGGGGTAACACTCAAAGCTCCACACAGATGGAGTCAATGATTCCTCTCTAGTACTGTCATCTCCTGGCCACCTCAAAGCCCAAACTTACAAGACTCTGTATTCCGAGGTAGTCTCCCATCTAAGTCTTACCCAGGCTTAGCTTCTAATGTCTGATGAGTTCGACTGTTCTGTAGAACCACAACCATAAACCATCAGCACAAAAATGTTTCAAACGATGAAAGAAGTTTTATGGAAATTCATCGGCATGTTCATACACTGAGGTGATTTTATGATTCTCCTTATTTAAGACTCGTTATTTTATGGAAGAGTTGATCATTCGTTATTGTAAATCTTAAACCTTGTTTGTAGTTGTTATTTTTTGCAATATAATTTAAACTAAATATGTTTCACTCCATGAGTCTGAATGCCACAAATTAGCATCTTACTTATGTACGAATATGTGGCACTTCGAGACATTTGGTTCCGTGATTTAGTGCCTTATGAATGAAAGCTGAAGTTTTTGATGTTGTTGAATGAGTAATTTGAACAAATTGTAATTAATTAATTCTTGCACAATTAGATACATGTGTCATGAGCATGATTGTAGATTTTATTTAATTATTTCATACATAATTACATGCCTAACACTTCAAGATCATTGGTAATTCCTTACTGCTGTTGACCAAATTCATATTAAAAGCGAACGAGAACCACATGAGCTCAAACAACAATTCCAAATAAATATCCGATTCTACAGAATTCTGCACGAGTGCATGGAAACATACATGTTTGGAAGAGGAACACAAGGATTGGAGAACGTAGACAAGTTAGAGACATCACGCTGACCTAAGACAAGCAAGTGGCCTTGCGCAGGACAGGGCTCTAGGAGGGGATGACAGCCGATGGTCGAGACAAATGACAGAGTGGCAGGCACCTGAGAGAAAGTCTACGGCTGAGATGGAGTGATGAAGTCAGCTTGTATGTAGGAGCTAGACGGAGACCGTGAGAGATGGTGACAGCTTGCAGCTTTCATCCAGCAGTGAATAGATCAAGGCTGATGATAATGATGATGACGATCAGAACAGAATGACAATAACGGATGGATAAGATGTCATTGAGCAACTAATGATGATGATAATAATGATAATGCCACTACAGTGATGATGATAATAATAATAATGGCACTCTGGGATGAATTAACAATTCGCACAGCCTTAATTACTGACCGCCAGAGGTCGACTTGCTCGCTCACCGTCTGGCTCTGCTGGAGGGCGTCACGGAGCCGGCCCTGCCGCTCCAGCGCCGCGAGCCACACCTGGTGCCAGCAGGCCACGAGCGCCGTCACGTGGGGGTCTCGCGGCTCAGACAGCGGCCCGGGGGACAGCGGCGACGACACGGGGCTGTCGGGCTGCGAGCCCGAGAGCTTGCCTGCGCCCAGACACGCACACGCCCCCGCACGCCGCTTCAGAGAGGGCGACGTCGCCACGGCGCTCGTGCCAGGGTAAGACGGCACGAGCCTGGGCCCTGCCGCCGCTGGCGCACGCGGCGGCCCGCACCGTGCCGCACTTGAACGCCCGTGCACAAAACACGCAAGTCAATGCACGGGTGCAAAAGCACACGTGCGACGGCACGCATGTCACACAACGCACACGTATGCGGGTCATGCTGCTCACGTCATGTACCGAACACGCACACGCACGCACGCACACACACCATACCCCGCATGCGTGCCACAGAACAATAATGCCACAAGGCGGATGTGGCAAGGGCATGGACACCACAGCGTGCACATGACCACAAGACACACGTGCCACAGCACAAAGACGAAGATCCCCAATATAGCCTTTAACTATGGTGCAAGTGCTCTTAGCGAGGACCTATGAAGGCCGGGATGGACCAACACCACACCCCACCACTTTTGTCTCCCCAGTGCTGATGTTTACACACTGCCCCAGGTACTCGATGAAGGCTGAGTCGACCTAGAGGAAGCCCTAGACCCAGTTCAAATATAGCAGGAATTGAACTCGGGTCGCCGGGTTCGTAGCGCGCAGTGTGCTGACTACCTACAGCTTACACAAACAATGCTGCACACACAACACATATAATTCACACGATCATGCAGCCAAAGCAATGAGCTCTCATGCAATGATCGAGGAATACAAAGTCAGCACAGTAAACATGCGAACTCCAATTCAGTCACTCGTTCTCCACAGATCATCGGTGGACTCAATATGCTCCCCTGTAAAAGCGTGAAGTGAAAAACGATGGCCAAACTCACGCGTCCTCGTCTTGTCCAGAAAGGGGGAGAGGGTCCCGCTCAGCTGCGACTCGCTGGAGAACTTGCGCCTGTTGCACCTACCCAGGCGGTCCATCTCCGGCTGCTTCAGCATCATCCTCTCCATCAGGCTCTGCGGACAACGGCCTCGTGTCAGCGAACGGCGCGTGGCCGAGTGAGAAACGCCGCTTCGCTACGGGCGGGGCGGGGTGGGGGGGGGTCTAGACGCAACATCGGGCAATTGGAGACGACGAGAAGATGTGGTTGGTTGAAGGCAGCGTCGGCGTTTTTGGGGGACCTTTGGGCTTGCACTCAACAACCGTGATAAGCAAAAAAAGCAAGCAGGTGAAATGTAGTGAGTGCAAAACGCATCGTTCTGAATTGCAGGTGAATTCGTCATCATCTCACTGATAGCAGCACGAAAGGAAGCAAGTTTCTGACCGTATCTCCGAGGAGTTATGACTCGTATGTTTGTACTTTATCCAGGCACTTTCGTTTTCCCCACACAGTTAAGAATGCTTGAAGAGGAATTGGCCAGACATCGCAAGGATTAACCTCCTGAAAAAGAGTCTTGAGGCTCGTTCAAGAATTGCCTGAGTAAGTACAGGAACCAGATAGTCGGTGCATGATAGAGTGAGTGAGTAAGTGAGTGACTGAGTATGGTCGTCACCCGTTCATAATTAGTACTGACATCACAGAGGCGGACCTCTTCCCATGGGGGGATGGGCGGGGGGAATGGCCCCAGTATTGAATTCTCTAGGAATGGGGTCCTACATTAACGATAAACAATCAACACATTTTCTCTGGTAATTATCAACAAAATACCCAGGGAGGTAGCAGTCACCCTCCACTGCGCACCCCTTGGATGCACCACTGAGACATCACACATTTCAGATGAGTCTCCTCATCACTATGTTGACTCTTCCTTTATTAATGGTTTTCATGATTCGACACAATTGTCCCAATAAATACCTATTTGCCAGGGTACGTGATGTTGAAGCGCAACACATGGGTGCGTGATATATGTCTATCATTTGTTAACCCATTCCGATGACGTACATGTACGTTAACAGTTTTTCCTCCAATTCGTTTGCATGATTCGACATACGTGTACATCATCGCCCTCCCATGCGGGAAGGCGTGTGGCACAGGTTGGCGCCAGCTATCCTAGAGTGCGGTCGTGTCGGTACAGTTCTCTGCAGTGAGTACAATATCTTTAAAACAGCGGCACTACGCCTCTGGAAATGCGCGTTTCAAGATTGAGCGGTGAACGGGACCGACCCCGCAACGTGCAGACGTCTCGGAATGGGAAAGTTCAAAGTGCAACCAACCAATGGCTGAGCTAGCAAGTCAATGGCAACGTACGGCAAAAGTGCGCCGGTTCGGCGAGCTGGGCTCGTCACCTGGTGCTCGTCGATGAGGCCCTGTATGGACTCCTCATCCTGGGGCAGGAGCTCCGTCTCCTTCTCGGCCAGCGAGTCCTGCGCCTCTTGCAGCCACAGAAACATCTCCTCCGCCAGGTGTGCCTGCTCCTCAAGCTCCCGCAGCGACGTGTCCAGCCAGGCCTGGAGCCGCCAGGCCCGGCCACTCACCTGCACGTGCAGACAATAGCAAAAATATAAGTGTTATGAACAACTCTAGCCTGGCGGCCAGGGTCGCTAAGAAACAATCTACAATTCAATGTGGCTCCGGATTTGTAAGTGAATAAGCCACATTAGGTTATAGTGTGCACACGTAGGCCCGTCCTCCCAGATGCCAAATCTTTATTGATTAAACTGGCCAAACATCCAAATGTGGCACGATCCTCCCGAGGAAGAGTCCCGAGACTCAATTAGGCTCTCCTGGATAATCGTAAACAGTGGCCACCAATCGTGGTGGCCTATGAAGTCAGAAGGTCGGCGAAAGAAGTTCAACATACACACGTACATTATTATCTGCTTCCTTAAACATGTGCCAGTAATTGAGAATGTCCTGTCTGCCGGGGCCACGTGTTCACCTCTTGGAAGTTGTTGTGCACCGAGGCCAGGCACTGCTTGAGGCTGTTTGTGCCGTCGGGGTGACAAGTAGACAAGATGGCATCAGCCAGGCCAGAGATCCTTGCCATCTCCTCCTCCCTGCTCTCCAGCTCCAGCATCCACTCCTGCGGTGATAATAAAATGCCGCGTAAGCACTCGCTCACGCTGTATGCCAGCGTTCTTCATTGCAAGGCCCGCGGGCCACTGGCAGCCCCTGGTGGCCTTCAGTGTGGCCTTTGACGTGCGGCCCCCGACAATAGAAAATGTGAAAAAACATTGTGCTGTCAAACCCCCAATGGTTTAAAATGTGTGGCGGCCCTCACACTGATGTCTTATCGGCCCCCCTCTGAAAATAAGTGAAGAACACTGATGTATGTCGATGGGATGGCGAGGGGAGGAGGGAGGAGGAGGGTCTGTTTAGGGGTGCCACCTCTGACGTACGAAAAAACTGGACATGTCATGGGAAAAACGAATCTCACAATACAGCAGAAGGAGGGGATCTACATGTAAATTGATTATCTTGCGTGGTGTATCATTAATTAACTGACACAAACCGGGACATTTGTTGTACTGGGAAGACTTGCAGATATTCCAAGACAGCTACAGGAACCAAAAACAAAGCGGACTATCCTGGGAAAACCAGGATCGAGGTAGCAAACCTCAAAATCTTTCTCAGAATCAGAATCTTTATTGAGATTGGAGGAATCCGATAAGCTACAAAGCTTTTTCACAGGCGTCCAGTAGATGGTGGGCGGGTTTGCGACGTGGGGGAGGGGGGGGGCAACGGGCAGATCGTGCGCAGCGTTCGCATCTGACCGCGTGCTGCTTGGCCAGCTCCTGCAAGGCATCCTCCTCCTCGGGCAGGGCGTCGTGCGGGTAGAGCATCCGATCGGCCAACGTGCACCACTCCAGCTGCCGCGTCATCGCTCTCGCCAGCTCCTCCGCCTGCTCCACGGCGAGATGACCGGACGAGAGAGAGAAAAGCAGCCGCAAAAGCTCTCACGTGTGTCGTGGATTAAAGCGACGGCGTTGCAAAAAACGGAGCGCTGCGTCTCAGCTCGCAAATGCTCTCACACCTCGCGCATTAGCGCCGAGACTCACATAGTCAGGATTTTTCTCACTCTCTCAGGGTGATACCGATTATCTCACACGTTTCCAGGCGCGGGAACATGGAAATATTTATTGAATTCATACGAAAGGTATTGATTTGCATCTGCCCAGGTATAAAATGCCTGAAAGTACAACCTGCGAAACAGTGGCAAAGCGTGGTTGGAATGAGTCCTGGTGTAAGGAATCGAATAGGATGCCCTCTCTAAATCCCCCCGTCTTTGTACCCAGGTGCCTGGGCCCTTGCGGTCTCTTACAAACACAGCAACAGCCCCGCCGCCACCGCCACCCCCCTCCGCCATGCTCCACAACCCACCCACCCACCCCCACCAAACTACGCTGGAAACTGATCAGTTAGGTCTGAGATTCATGCATCACTCGTTCACACCGGACCCCTTTCATATGTTCAACTGCCTCTCACGCAGGGCCAATCTTAAGGCCACCCGCTGATTACTACCGCACCTCTCCACGCCTGAGAGGCCTGCACACATTCCACATGAATTCAAAGGATGCTGTTGATGACGTTGCTACGGTTGCAAAAGCGATGGTACGAAGCAGATAATCACGCCCATCACGAGAGCAAGCTCACTGTGGTACTCTGTAAAAATGGCACAAACGTCCTTCCAAAGGATTTAATTTGCAGTGTGGAAGCTGTCGGGGCAAATGTGTTTTCATATTATAGCAAATAGTTATTTTTGCTCTGGTTTGTGTCTCCACATTTTCGGTGACCTTTTGACTAATTTGTCAAGTTTTCAAAAAGTAAAGTCCCTACTACAGGTACTTTAGTACTGTAAATGTTTAGTTTCTTTTATTTATTTATTTTTATTCATTCTTTTTTTTACAAGAGTTATAGGGCCCCCTCCTGTTACGAGCAGACATGATGCTGTTCACCCTCGTTGAAGAGCACAATACATGCGTGGCTGGCTTCATAAGCTACAAGGAATTATTTGGGCTGACTTTCTCACCCGATATTTGTCGAGAACACTGCTTATCTTGCCGGACACCACTGCAGTATTGTGAATAAATAAAGGGAGAAGAAGAATTTGAGATGGACGTAGCGTGGCAAAATAATTCCCTGAACAGAAGTTTGGATTGATCCGTGTGAACTGAATCGCGCCAGGCGCACCTCTACTAAACTAAACTTCTAATATTACCAGGTAAGGCCCACTGAACTATCTATCTCTTTTTCAGAAGCAACCTGGCCATAAATGATAGCCCAACGAAGTGGCTTATCACGCGGAAATCTAGAGCAGCCAAATACTCTGAACGCATGATGTTGATTCTAAATGTGGAGGAGAAAACATTAGGACCTGGAGACAAATCCACGCAACCATGGGGAGAGAAAAACACGCAAACTACAAATAAACAGCAGGCGGTCAAGGGTTGGGACCGAACCCACGACCTCCTGCATACCAGGCGAGGTAGTTAACATCCCCTCGCTACCACGGCACCTGCTGGAGCGCCGCGTGGAGGCGCGTCTCCTTGGCGGTGGCGAGCCGGCACACGGCCTCCCAGCGGGCGAGCAGCGCCTCGGAGCGCTCCACCATGCCGCACGAGTTCCCTCCGCCCAGCACGGCGCACTCCCGCGAGGCGCGGCGCACAAACTCCGCGCTCTGCCCATGCTCCGACAGCTCCTCGCGGAGGGCCTGCCGACGGGGGGCGCAATGGCGGGACGACAGCAGGGACCACCCCCAGCGCTAAAAACCACAAAACTTTGCAACGTTTAAAGAGATTGCATTTTGGGCCGCGATTTTATCCCCGGCCGTCATATCCTGGGCGTATTGTGTGGTGACTGGTGATAATATTGTTCTGTACCCGGTGAAAATGTTGTGTTGTACCTAGTCAACGTGTTGTGCTGCACCCAGTGAACGTGTTGTGGTGTACCCGGTGAACGTTGTGCTGAACCAGGTGAACGTGTTGTGCTGCACCCAGTGAACGTGTTGTGGTGTACCCGGTGAACATGTTGTTTTGTACCTAGTCAACGTGTTGTGCTGAACCAGGTGAACGTGTTGTGGTGTACCCGATGAACATGTTGTGCTGAACCAGGTGAAGGTGTCGTGCTGCACCATGTGAACGTGTTGTGCTGTACCGGGTGAACACGTTGTGCCGTACCTGGTGCTCGCGCAGGAGCCTGGCGACCGTGTCCATGTCGCCCAGGACGGGAAAGTCAGGTGACAGGAGCGGTTCGACGCCGTCGAGCCACGCGGACAGGGCCTGCAGGGCGTCAACCAGCTGCCCTGAGAGCATCAACGATGCCTCCAAGCTTTGCTCCCTGTATCCGAGCGATCCGACACATGCCACGCATGCAAGTCACTTTGCTACGGTCAGCAGCGACGCTGTCAATACACCGGCGCAAAAACGCCCAGCTGGCGTATTGATTGACCGAGAGACCAAATAGACCATAAGCCTCTCTTCTTCAAGGTTCACCTGGGTAAAAATAACTACATCAAGGAGCAAGACAGTTACACTCTAGAGATACATCGAACAGCAAAACAAGTTCACCAATAAATAAACAAAACATTTAATGGAAAACTTTAACACCATATAAAACAGGAATAACAGATTTTTGTAAGACGTAAAATGTTGAAAAGTAATTACATTCATAGCAATTCGAAACTGTTGATAATCAGGTCTAACATATTTTTTTTCTATCAAATGTTGGCAATCTACTGGGTCCAAGATAGTTCATGAATAGGACTGGTACGGAATAAACAATGAACTACCGTAGGTAATTTACTTGAAGAATGAGGGCTAGTTTCCCATTTTAGTAAACGTGCCAGAAGACATCGTCGCCTTCACGATTTGGCGTGGAGCCAGTCATGAAGACATCGGTGCGTTGTCGTAAAACTAATGGAGGCAAATTAACGCTCATCAGGATAACATTTGGGCTCATAGAATGACAGAGTTATCAAGCTACGCATTGGCATTTACAGAGTTAAGAGATACAGAACTTTTATTAAAGAAACACGTGAGCACATAGTACTTTCTAAAATAATGTGCCAATTGCTATTTTTTATCATGAAATGTGAAAAGTACAATTATGAAGCATATTACTTTGGTTCATTTCAATCAAATAATGTTTAACTCCAACTTTGTACTGGTTATTCAAACAGTGCAGATTGTTTAAACCGCAGTGTTTCATTGTATAAAGCTTGACACCACCAGTCTCTTTGCATTCATACTTTTAATAATTATAATAATCTGATGGGCTAATGGGTGACTTACACAGCCACCTAGTTTAGTATGAACAAAGATATAATACGAGTTATGACAAAAAACATTGGACATGCCATGTTATTGAAATGTTCGCAAAATACACTCACGTACGTGCGCACACACTCACACTGCTTGTCACCACACAGCCGGGTAGATTAGTAAAGAACCGATACACGATAGCAGATGATACAATACCCTACATGAGGCCTCGCTATCAAAATGCAATCACGTGTAACATAATATACACACCAAAACACGAGCACACAGATATACGACATTGAACCAAACAGAATGCACAGTACAGCAGCACATTTAGCCAACGCAGACATGCATCCTCACAACAACAACAACAAACAAAAATCGGCGAAATGAGGGACCGGTTACTTCTGAGTCCACGACGCGGTCATTGCCGCAGCTTCATCCGAGCGGCACCAAACGCGCTGGCGCTGTCACCGATGCGGCACAACGCTCACCGGGTCGCACTGCCGCACAGACGCTGCTGCAACACGCGGCTCCGTGCCAGCTAGCCGAAGGTGGCCACGTGCCAAGGGAGCCCTCGGCGCACATCGGTGGTCGGTACAAGGCGTCCAATGACAAGCAACCCCGGTTTGAAATAAAAAAAAAGCTTACTGCTCTTTGCGTCATATATAGGCGATGTCATCGCAGTAAAACTGTACAGATGACAGTCGTTTTGATTTAAGTTTTATCAAGCTATCTTTTATTCGCATTTTTTTTGTCCGCATTTTGCGAACGTCTCCCTGAGTGAATTACTGGGAGAACGGAGCACCATGCGTGACTTTCACCGCATGTTGATGTGCATCAAATGTATGCGGCATGCTCATAAAATGTTATTGGAATATAAATGAGTTGCGTTCCATTGAACTTGATTTATGCACTTGTACCAGCAGAAACATTACGCACACATACATTTAACACAAAGGCTTTTGTTAAATGTGTGTGGATCGCTCTCTGACACACCGATGTTCTGAAGCAATAATTCACTGTCCCGGTTGATCACGTGACAATTTTATGAATTGTCTGTGTCGGCTGGAGGAAGGTTTACGACACGACATTTTACCTACGTGGGCCTACCCAAAAATACATTATGAATCACACATTTACAGAGTGATGATTTATAGATTCATTATTTCTTTCATCAGTAGAAAATGTAAATGACAGGTTGTGGATTATGCACATGAACCATGTCCATGAAAATGAAGCAATGAACAATAACAAATATATACTATGAACCCTAAACAGACAGACATCATAAAATTAGCACTTTAGTGAACACCCAGCACTTACTACCATACAATGATGCCTCTGCACCCGACTGAAGCCAGCTCTGTAAACCTCTGTGTCACTATTAGTGACATTCCTCCTACACAACAAAACACTTCCACCCACTAAAACAAGTTATTGAAAGCATATGCTATCTCAATTAAGGTTTCGACTGCATATGCGTTTGGTACGTAATGAGCATACCTCTCATTTGTGAATGTTTGAAAATATAAATCTGTGGATGACTGTGGGGGTCAGGCCACTGAGTTGGTATCGCTGTGGAACCTTGGTTAGAAGCGAGGTTGCTGCCACCCGCGATTAAATCTGCTTCTCAAGTGCAGCAATTTTCAGTTACCTGCAACTGGGTTTATCACGTAACGTGTATTATTCCAGCTCTGATATTAAACATTGCTGTTATTATGATATGATGCTGAAAATACAGGAAGAAAACAATTCATGAAAGGTATACTTTAGGGGGATACAAAAGCCCTATTGACCAAATTCCACGATTATCAGACCTTAGAAGCTAAGCAGGTCTGAGCCTGGAGAGTGATTGGATGGGTGACCACAATGCATTACCAGGTGTTACAGGTTTCTGCAGAGCTACGTTGTGGGCAGCAGAGGGCAGTACAGTAAAACCTGTTGTTGGACTGTACTTTGCAGTTGTATGTTCCTACACCAATGCCTAAAGACTTCACCAATCCGCTCCGACCAGCACGGTGAAGTATGGTCCAATAACCGCCGTGACCAGAATGGCATGAGGAGGCCTTCGTCCAGCAGTTGATCGACAAAAGGACTGGGCACGTACATCGTGAGCGATACACTTGAAATGTAATGGGCGAGTCGATGCTTAGCTCGTTACTGGTGCCACCGGGTCGGCTCCCGGCAGGGCTGGTCAGCGAGGAGTGGGATCAGGATGTACGCATGTATGTTGAACGATTTTCGCACCTCACGTAGCCAACCGTGCTATTGGGAGGTGCGGATGCCGTGGTCGGGAGGTTCGGGGCGCAGGAGGGGACGTTGGTGGGTTAACTACCAGCCCGTTTCAGTTCGGCATGAGGATTCCTCATCCAGCAGTGGATTTAACAAAGTTGGGCGTAGGCGTGCGTGTGCAATCATACCCACCGCTCGGCAGACAGGGCCTGCACCTTCTCCCACGTGCCCCGCAGCTCTCCCAGCATGCTCTGAAATTGGCCGTGGTTTGAAGTCAGGGCCGCGGCCTCGACCGCCAACTCTCCGAGATCCACGCACTCCTCGTAGGCCTCTTCGTGAGCGCGCAGGCCTCCCTGAAGCTCCTGGGGGGTCCATAAACAGTGCAGCAAAGATCACCACCGCGGTCTTCCACACACTCTTGAAAACCCAGCACGCTCCGCCAAATCCATCTCTTGCTCACACTCCCAATCATGCCATGCGGCTCAAACGTGACATGTGGGTGCGCAAGACCCGCGGAGGTCTATTGCGCAAGCATCATTGGATAGATGCGGCCTGCGACACCGCCTCCCACGCAAGTGTTCGGCGGCGGAGCAGCCGCAAGTAGCGGAGTGTCCTCCTCGTGAATGCTTCCCCGGGGGGTTATTGACGACATTGCAGATAAGAGCAACGGATATAAGAAGAGGTTTTACCCTATCTGGCAATAAAACAACAGGTGTTAAGATGCTAAAACACTAAACAGAAACCTTGCGCAAGGAATCCTGTCTGCATTAACCAATATTCTTATATTTTGATACAGGCAAGAAAGGTCCCATATTTTAAGGGCAACGGAGTTCCCGGATAAGAGGAGCTTTGGCCGCACTACAAGGCTACCTATACCGGCTCCCTATGCTCAGTGATACGAGCTGGACCGAGATGGCCTTGTTACCTTGAGCTTGAGGAGCCGTTCCGTAAGTGTATCGATGCCATCGTCACAGCCCGGCTCTTGGCTCAGGGCGTCTGATATCTCCAGCAACCATGTGTGCATGGCTTTCCAGCTGTCCAGAAACTGCCCACGAGGTCGTGAAAAAAAGCAGAGGGCATAACAATCTCAAGAGTCATGCGTGTCGTCGATAACGTACAATGAACTGAACAAAGAAAGCGAACAAAAGCTAAAAAGTGTTTAAAGAGCTTAACCGAATATAAGTTACGAATTACACTGAGGAAATAGCAGAGGCAAAACGTGGATTAGAAAATAAATGCCAATGAGAGACATCGTTTTGACTATGGGAGGAAGTAACTGGGCTTGGCCTGGACACATGGCTGGAAGGGATGATGACCGACGGATGACGCTGGTGATTGAATGGACGAAGCCGAGAGGACGGTCACCGTGGAGGTGGAACGATGAGATCGTTAATGCGCAAGAGCGAGAGTGAATGTAGCATCCTCCGCACTCAGCAGCCTTCATGGTAAGGCACTCTGTTCAGCTATCATTTGTGGCCAGGTCGCTTCTGAAAAAGAAGCCGATAGCTCAGTGGACTTCACCTTGTAAAATAAAAAGTGTAGTTTAATTTGTAATTGCTTTTTTGTGATTTGCTTACTTTTCCTATACTTTGCACTCCTATCGGATTTTTGTATTGTTTGTTGTTGTAACGTCCTAACCTGCCCCTCCTGGACATCTCTACAAAATTAGTTTCATAGGTTATTGGATTCCTCCAGTATAAATATTCTGATTCTGATGGTAATGTGGAAATGCGGAGAAGCCTTCTTTCAGCATCGGTTAGCCAATGGCTGATAATGACGATGATAATGATGGTGGTGCTATTCATTTAGAAAAGCCTCGTTGAGTCTCAAGGCAAAATTTCAGGAGGATAATGTTAGAGATATTTGACCAATTCTGTTTTTTAGTACTATTGCATCCTGGTGGAGACGGTGCCTGAGAAGCCTACGAAGGTGAAAACACGCAGACATCGCACAGGCATCTCACAAACCACGCAAAACATATGCACTTATAAACGCAGACAGTAGGAGCATACAATCCATAACCTAAACACATATCACGGTTACCTGCTGCTCCTGAGAGTTCGGGTCACCCTCCCTGGCTTTGCTTGCGTCTTCAGGCTCATCGTCTTCAAGCTGTTGGTCTAACATCGTGGCAAGGTCCACGTGCTCGCGGCTGAAAACCGAAGGAGATTCTAGTTCGCAGCCTTGCGTCTCGTCTTCATCGTCTTTATCGTCGTCTCCGTCTGCGCACATCTCCGACGCGCTGCGGTGGCTGTCGCACTCCGCGTGTAGCGCTTCCGAGCCGTCCAGCGGCGACCCCAGCGAGAAGGTCGCGTCCCGTGCCGGATCCTCTTCGGCCTCACGGGCTATATCCGCGTCGTCCGAGTCTTCGTTCAGGCAAATAGCTGAATCTACGGCAGGGGAGATGTGAATTTTTTTGTTCAACGCAATCGTCAAGAAAGTCACCAGGTGGCTGTGTTCGAGATGGTGCTGAAGGTGTACGAAGAACATGTTTCACCAACGAGCAATTTCTATTACCTGGTTATTTCATACCCTACTCTGCATTGGTCTGACTGAAATATAAGGTGTCCATGAAGATATCAGCCATAATAATTCGACGGAAGTTTGAACAGCACAGTTGAATGTTGAGCTAATCTGACCTATACAGTGTATTCTTTGGTGATGCTGAGTTGGCAGCGGTGCACAAGCACAAATAACAACATAAAACGACACATTCGTTAATACCACTGCATGCTACAATGCGGGAAACAATGTTCATGTGCTATGAAGGGCCATTGCCAAAAAGTTGCTTCATGTATACTTTTCAAGGCAGTATTATTGATGAATGTGTAGATGGTGTTATTTTACAAAGTGTACACCAACAAAAACTAACAGCTTAAGAGATCTTCAACCAACATAAAAATGGCATCACGCCCGAGATGTTGGGGATTATCCAAGACTCGCTCTACGATACCTTTGACCAAAATGCCACGGTGAATATGTGGACGTCAAGAGGCATGAAATTCACACGATCATTTTTGTTACACCGCCAAGTGTGTGCACAGATTTATCGACCTATATAAAAATGTACTAATTATAATTCTTGTGATTCCATTACGGGCACCCGGTACTAATAGTAGTTTAGATGTTTGTGTATGACAAGGCAGTGTGTGTCAATGGCAAAATTGCGAGGCACCATCAGCCTGTGAAATGCTACGTCCTGTCACATGTTACGATACATGGCTTCAATACAAGTTGTCCTAATCAAGTGCTTAATAAATATGGAATGGTAAGATAATATATTTGTTAGAGTTGTATTAATTCAGTAATCAGTTACATTTTCTGGTAATAAAGATTAGCTACTGCATTTTACGCAAGTAAGCCTCAATGAATTGTTTGCTGTTGAAAAATAAGTTAATTAAAAATAACGTTTTTTTATCATTGTATCACCATCATCATATTTGAAAGTGACAACCACAAATGTCGACACGGTCACAGTTGGTGCAACAAAGATGCTCGCTAGTCAGCAGATCCTTCGTGAAATATCACAATTGAAAGGTTAATCAAACGCATTTAGCCAAGTGAAAACCATACCGGTTGCATCTTGCTCGGGCAGAGCATTCTGCGTTGATGATGGACTCTCATCACTGAAGACCTGCAGACAATAGAATGAAAAAGCACCCGACGTCAATTCTTCTTTAGAATACGGAAAAACAAAGCCTTTAAATGCTTCTCTAAACACGTCCGTGTCGTATGCTACCCTATTACAACACAGGGTGCAATGGTGGCACAGTGGATATTGCTCCGCACTCCGAACCAACCACCCCAGTTTTGCTCCAGGACACAGCGAACGCTGGTGGCAAGCAATATCTGAACTTGACTATGATGGGCCCCCCTCTCGCCAATCTGCACTGACCAACGCGGTGAAGCACAGTCAACTGATCTGTATGGCCACCACAGGTATATGGGGAGGCCTTCATCCAGCAGCGGACCGATAGACGGCTGTAAATATAAAATATTACCATGTAAGCGAATCCTCGCTGTAATATTCACACTTTCCGCAATTTCCCGTTTCTGACATATCGTTTCAAGATTCACTAAAGCATTCCAATCGATAACATTCATTCTTCCCTGATTTTACATTTTCCCACATGCAAACATTTAATTCGGCCGATTGCCCGTAAGGTGCACAACATTGAGGTGTCGCTGAATAAAACCAACATGAATGTACGTTGCGAGATGCTTTTATCGAGTGGGATAACTCACGGTAGGGGGGGAGGTGTCATCATTGGGGGTGGGAGAGGAGTTATGGAAGAAGTATTCGAAGGTGGAGGAGGAGAAAAGAAGAGGAGATTCTTGCACTTAGAGAGGATGAGTGGCTAACCAGTGGAAGGCATTTTCAGAACGGTAAATGCAAGCAGTGTGGCATGCAGCAGTGGATTTTGGCCGGCGTTAATTTTGTTAACGAAATCGGTGTTGTAAATATTGTGGGTTTTTTATATATCGGTCAACGTTGACTGTGCACAAAAAAAGTTGCAATCGCAAGACTGGCTACGTACGGTGCAAAATAAGTTCAACATAGATACTGTACGTGACTACGACCACCTACCAAAGCATGACATTACTATGACGCAACACAATTAACGAGTGCCTGAATGACGATCCAGACTGAGATAATTTAGTAAACGCTATCAGAGACCGCAGTGCGCCATGCTTGTGTGAAAGGATTTACCGAGTTCGCTTCTTGGCCGACTTGATATGGGAGGTGGGAGAGTGCTAAATTCACACCCCTCACACCAACATATTCCAAGTGAAAGCGGACTACACTTTTCATCATTTACGTCAACAAGATTAAGAGGCTGACGGAATGAAATCCACTGAGACTTGACTAAAATCTCACCAACTAGACGAAGACTATGACGAAAATATATATTTTTTTAAAGGCTGCCGTAAATGAACACACGCTTTTTAGCGATGGCTCCCTCTCACCTGCGGAGCCGGGCTCCCTGCGCAGGTGTCCGCCGTTTCCTCTCCACCCCAATCCTCGCCGCGGTCGCTGGACACGAACTCCCCTCCAATCCCGGTGCACTTTCCCGTCGTCTCCTGCAAGCACGCCGGACTCGGTTAATTCACCGTCGGAACTCAATGAGCGACGAGCAAAAGAATGTCAGCAGTTGGATTTTAACCCCATTGCCGTGAAACCTGCGTCACCGTGCTCGATGATACAGCAATCTCCAGTTGGTATTAAAATTAGTGACAATTTCTCACCGAATGCTTGCCAGTTAAATGAACACCTACGTTTATTTACAGAACACGTAAACGTGAGACCACTTGGTTAAACAGACATTCGTTGTTGCTGCTCACAAGTTCACGCAGGTTTCTCTGCACGGAGTAAACATCCGCTGATTTTAAGAGCCCCATGATCTTCCAAAAACGTGTAAATAGAAAAGTGTTTCACCCAGACGGCCTTTAGGCCACAGAAACACCGCACACAACAAAAGTCCCGGCACCTTAACATCGGCAGTTAAAACAATCAGAGCAGCAGTGGAAGCTGGTAAGTTCACCCATAGCGTATGAAATATTTCATCTTACCGTCCACAACAATGTTCCTAGCACATGAGCACAAATCGTGAAAACGGTCAATGCCACAGAGGAGTCCTTCACGAGACAAGCACACCGAGGTATTATCTCATCAACAGTTGCAGATCCCGACACCGAAATGAAGTAAAGCGTACCGCCACCAGAGGAAGATAAAAGCCCATAGAACCTCGAAGGAGACCAAGGATTCCGTGCGTTTGAGAAGTGTTTATTGAGCAGCCAACCGCATTTCCATCACCCATTTACCATGGGTGTCAAAACAAGATATGTGCAGAGAGTAACTGCTTTCTGAAGCACTTTGGTTTTAAGGGATACACCGAACTGCCGTAAAAAACATTAACCTTATAACTAAAATTTGCCAAATATCAGACTTATTGCATTGATATAATGAGATGCTCATTATCTGATTCGAATTCAGATAAATGTTGCACCGATTTGCAGTCGGCTTTATGTCGTGTATTACTTTTTATTTTTACGCAGGCAACGAAGCAAACAGAGCTTAGTTGTCTCAAAGTCAGCCCTTCTGCACAATTCCACGAACACTTGTCCGTTTGACACGAGCGGAAGTCCCGTCACCTAAAGCAGGATAACCAACCACCAACAACAACATGGGGAGACCTGTCGCGATCTCTCTCGTCTTGGGCTTGCGTGGCTTCGTCAAAATGCAGAGTGGCCCAGGAGCCGAACTGCCGAAGGATTCCACGAACTTGAACGTTGCATTTATGTTTCAGCGGCCGTGAAACCTCGTGGCGTTTCATTGTCTCTCGCCCTTGCCTGAAGGGCATCATCGGTTTGGACGATTCTGGGTCTTGAAGTTGTCACCACTGGCTATTTAATCTGTGCATTGACACCACGTGGGGGGGGGGGCTGCATAGTTTTTTCTGGGGTTTTCTTTGAAATTGAAAATTCATGCCATGGAGATTGGTTCGTGGCATTTGAGGTAAATCTGAATCACATTCTCCTCCAGTTTCAGTTGTATATAACCGTTACACAGTAATAACCCATAATCATACCATCATTACAACTTCTTATAAGTTAAGGATTGAAGATTTAATCTTAACTTGCGACATCTAAAGATGCATCTATCGTTTACAGAACTTGAATCGCGCTAACAATAGATACAAAAATAATGGTATGCCCGAGTGTATATTTCCACCACATTGAATTAAAGTAAAAAAGCAAAGCAAAGCAAAGCTCCTCTGTAACTGACGTCGTCAACTATATCTAACAATCCAGGCGGCTGGCATGAATTATGAGAGACGGGCGAGACATCCGACATTCTAGAGTTCAATCTTCAGACATCAGCGTTTTCTCCTATGTACACTTTCGTAGTGCTTACGCGTTTTTGGACGCACACGCGCACACACTCAACGTGCGCACGCACGTAACCGGGTCAACGTCCGGCCGTGCATGCGCGTGCCGTGCCCGCTTCAGAACGGGTGCAGGGTGGACAGCGACCACCGTCCGCCGTTGACGCTGGCCGTGCCGTAGCCCGAGGAGGAGTGACTCGTGCCGGACGCGTCGAAGCTCCCCCTGCGCGAGCTGGCCCTCGAGCCCGAGGTGGGGCTCACGTCTCCGACGCTGTAGGAGCTCGGGAAGCCTTTCGTGGAAGAGGTGGAGGCCTCGAGCAGCCTGAGCCCCGTCAGGGGGTCCACGACGGAGGAGTCGAGCGCCTCCTTGTAGGATATCCTCAGCTTGGTCTTGGGGCAGGTCAGGCACTTGGAGTAGTTGTTGACGTCACGGAGCTTCTGCACAGTGCGCGCATCCACGGTGCCGTTTTTCAGGGCCTCTTCCATCGTCACCCTCCCCGAGGTGTCGGGCTCGATGAGGCCACCGGTGAGGTACTGTGCCTCCAGGAAGCGCTGGCCCGTCTCGTAGTAGAGCCAGCCCTTCCTCATGGCCTGTGCTGTCGACATCCTCTTGCCCGTTTTAGGGTCTTCGAATCCGGTGTGAGCCTTCTGCGCCAGCGCGATCCTCTCTGACATCTGCCTGTCAATTATGCCGCGGTTGGCCGCATCCTGAATGAGCATTTTCTGCCCAGTGAACGGGCTAATTATGCCGCCGGTGCACGCCTGGCCTTCGTACAGCCTTTGCGCCGTGATGACATCGACCAGGTTTCTCCCAATAGCTTCCCTGATGGTGATCTTTTCCAAACTGTGGAGGTCAAATATTCCAGCAATGAGAGATTTTTCCTCTGTGGGGTCACTGATGGGACTGTTCGGGAGCAACGGCACGGGGCTCCTCTTTGGGCTGAGCGGGGCCGAATCCGAACTTGTCGACGAGCAACGGGAACGATATCCACTTCCGGTCAGCATGTCGGCGAAATCGGCGATGGATATCTTACCCGCCTGGTAGAGATTAAAGTTGGCTTTGTCGATGAAGCCCCTGGCAAGAGCCTCGTTGATGTTGTACTTCAGCCCCGATTTGGTGTCCTGCAAAACGGAGATGGTCGTTCCATCTGGCATCGTCGTCGTGACGTCTTCCCATTCGCACTCCTGTTCCGAGAGCTCTATGTAGGACTTCAAGTCGATAAGGTCCTTGCAGTAGGCCTCGTACAGGGTCATTTCCGTCCCGATGTCAGGGTCTACGATGACAATTCTCCGCTTCCGGATGGAGGACGTGCTCGACAGCTTCCTGTCGCGCACTTTCGCCTTGATGGGCAGGAGGCGCAGGCCAGTGTGAGGCTCAGTCATGCAGCGCTGCATGAGCTCCTGGTACGTGACGCTCTCTTCCGTGTTTGGGTCAAAAAATCCTTTGACAACGCGGCCGCTCTCTGACAAAGCCCTCTTCGTCTCCTCGTCCACGAGGCCCAGCGGGACGGCATCCTCCAGAGGGATTCGCAACCCGAGTTGCGAGTTTACGATCCCACCTGTGGCCACCTGCACTTCCAGGAGACGTAGTCCCTGGTGTTTCGTCACCAGCCCCCTCTGTATCGCTGCAAACAAGGGCACTGGGTTCCCAGATGCCGCCTTCTCGGTCGACAGAAGCTTTTCCCTAAACTCGGCACCAATGAGGCCCTTTTGTATGGCAGCGTCCAAGGTCAGCTTGCAGGCCGTGGCAGGGTCAATAATGTAGCCAGTGGCTACCTGTGCCTCCAGAAGCTCAAAGGCAGTGTCAGCTCTAATAAGTCCCCTTTTCATGGCGTTATAGAAACACACTTTCTCTTTGGTGTTTTCCAAAAAAATGCCAGCAATGCTGTTCTTCGTCAGGCTGTATTTCTCAATCATTTTGCTCACTTCATCAGCCGATCGTTTTCCCTCTTCTACCTCCTTCGCGACGCTCGGATGCAACACCTTGGAGTCTACGAGCTCCTGCAGGGAAATGTCACCAACGGGGCCCCTGAAGGTGACGGTCTTCACGACTTCCTGACTGTCCGCACCATCCTGGATGGCCTGAGCGATCGCCAAGACGAGCGTTTCGATGATGATCTTGCCGGAACTGTACTCCGACAGCAGCTTTCTCCGCTGTTCCTCCGTCAAAATATTGGACTGCACGAGCTCCCAGGCGGTCACGTCCTTGCCCGCGAATGGGCCCGAGGGTATGTTGGCGGTCGAATTTAAGAGCGACTGCTTGAGTCCTTCTTCGGTGGACAGGTCGGGCGACTTGTCGCACGGGGATGAGGTCGTGATCGTGATTTTCGTCTCTTTCTTACAAATGCTCCTGGGCTCGTAAAGCCTCTCCAGCGCCGCACCCGACTGCTCGCCGAAGGACTCCTCCACCTGCTTTTGCAGTTGCTTGTTCTTCTCCAGCTGATGCATTTTCTGCTGCGCTTCGTTCTCCGCCATAGACCTCACCCGGGAGATTTCCTCCTCGTAGATCTTGGCCAGCCTTGCCTTCTCTTCGTCGATCATCGTCTGCTTGAGGAGGAGAGATTCCTTCTCCGTCTGGTGCCTCAGGTTCTCCTCCTTGATTTTCTTCTGCAATGTCTCAATCTCGTGCGTGATCTTTGTGCCTGCAACCTGATCTCTCTGAGGAAAGAAACACGTGTTAATACATTTTTCCGTGCAAATAGGTGGCATATGCATACACACACATACTGGTTTGATCATACCATATTTGACTTATGGCTTTTGAGAGTATTTATTTATTCCATAAAGTATTAAATATTTGAGCAAAGAAGCCATTCAACCATCTAGGCAATGCTTTTGGATAAACGCCGACCTTTTGAAACGTATTTAACTATACAGTTAGGTGAGTATCCTTAACTTCGACGAGGTATAAGGGCTCATTGACTTTTCACATCTTGTTTTCAGACCTAGATTCTCCCCCCCCCCCCACAAGGTCCCCACGAGGTTGGGGCAACGGGCCCATCACTCCCCACCCCCGCCCCCAAGTATAGCCCTGAAGGGCCGACTGACCACCCCCTCCCCCGCCACCCACTGTGTTTTTTCTGTTCCCCGGCGTGTTCTTGTCACAAAACAAAAAGGGAGACCTGGATGATGAATAAAGTACTCACCAGCACAAACGTTTCCTCACAAAGAACACGATTCATTGTATCAAATTACATGATTTACATTATGAGGCATCATTATTTAGTTTTTTTATCAGAACTCCCAAATGTACTGTAGATGAGCATGCAAATACATACATTAATTTAAAAGTTGTCCTCCCAATTAAAGGACACGACGAAAAATTGTGTCCTATAAAAGATAAAGGTGCAGCCTTGCAATTGCTAGCTCAAAGCCACTGCTGGCAGATGGACCTCCACTAAAGAGGGGCAGCTCTCGGGAGCCCCACTAAAGGGTAGATTGGCCCTTTGTTCCACGCTAGATAGACGTCTTGGTAGAGGTGGGAATACCCACACTTTACCTCACCACACGCGACACGCCAATAAACTGTAGTAGGCTAATGAAAATGATTCACGTTATAGCCACCAAGTACTGCTTCTTACTCTATGCACGAATGCACAATGGGGTTTTGTGAACCAGATACTAAACCAATGTTTGCATTGTCGAACGCGACGACGATTTTGCGAGTCAATGCATGTGCTAATCATAGTGTGTAATTGTGGGCGTGCCTATTGATTACAAAAAATAAGGCCATTGTTGCGAATCTGTACAAATATTTAAAGCTTTGTTTTCGAGGTGTTTCAACTGCCCCTCCTTTTGAGTATACACGAGATAGCAAATTAATACGGGCTGTGTTCCAGTCTGTAGGCGATGCGTGCATGTGGAGTGGATAAGTGTGCTGGCAGTGGCTTCACCATCAGAGTTTTCTCCAACAGACGCGGCCACCGCAGCCCACGCAGATTGCCAGGTGAACCGCTCTGGTGGGAACCCACCACTGGATGCATTATCATCATCATTGCCACCACCACCTCACCTTTCCTTCATGTTCCAATTATCAACTAGTCCCATAAATTCTCATTGAGACTCCCATCACCACCACCACAGGTTGCCTTCATGATTAAATAACCATGTGGTCTGCCTGAGACTGCCTCTCCAACCTGGAACCACGGACTTCCATTGACCTCAGTCTATTTTTCCTATTTTTTTATGTCAGTCATCTATTATTGTTTTATTATCGATTAATTTTTCACTGTGACTTGTTGCGTATGTCGGAGAAGCGGCGTTGTTTTATTTGTTGTTGATGAAACCCGATTGAATAGCTTATTGGCTCACAAGGTAATTCAAAATACTGAAGCTGAATATCTCAACAAGGCTTTGCAGTGCCACACAATGGCTTTGAGTAACCTGCAGCTTATCCACTCCAGATAGAGTCCTATGTATGGTACGCGGAAATTGAACAACCCAGCCACTCTTTACGAAGGCACAGCCATTCTCATACAGAGCGGATAAACGTCGTGATCCATGCAGGCAAAACTTTGCACTAAACACACACACAGCCGTGTTCGTCTATCCATTATAAATAAGCAGTTAGGGATAAATAACCAATCTTAACATTATAAGATGTTTACCAGTTCTAATGAAAATTCTTTCTAATTATGGGGTGTAAAATACTTTTAAAAACAAATCAGTAATAATTTATTTTAACGTTGCTTAAGTTATATCGATGTATCGCCTGATAATGTACGAATTAGTGATGATTAAATTGAAAACAACATTTATCTATCTCAATGAAAATTGTCTAAACTACACATAAATGTACCTGGCATTATTTGTAGATAGTTTTTAATTAAATAAATACAAATAATTGAACCACAAAGACGTTCATTTATCAAATAAAAATGTGTTCTTCATTTTCTTTTCTCTCTCTTCATATATTTAGCAAATTATGTATAACGATCACATCAAATAAAACGAGTTCATTAAATAAATAAGTATTCATATCAGAGTGATGAGCGAAGTTAGTGCTGGGGCAAAGCCCATTGGGGGCCTTAAGCAGAAATTATTTGTGGGTGTTCTCGCTACAATGATTAGATCCTGCACAGGCTACTCGGGTTCCTAAGCTTCTGGTTAGTTTGCTCGTGCATATTGCCACCACCACTACAGGGGTCAAACGCATTTGTTGCTTTGCATCTCAGGGCGCGTTCGGCGTTCGCTTTAGCAGCAAGGTGAGCGCAATCTACAAGCGGGTGGACGTCTAACTTGGGCGACGGAATACCTGCGTTAACATTTTCAGCCGCTCATATTCCTCTTTGATCTTCCGGTTCCCTTCCTCTGCCTTCTCGCACACCGCCTCCATCTTCCTCAGCTCCTCCTCCAAGCGCCGCTCGGCGGCCTTCTCCTGCTCCGCGAGCCGCCGCTGCCTCTCAGTCTCCTGCTCGGCCTCCGCCTTCTGCCCCTTGAGCTCCTCCAGAAGGCCGTGCTGCCTCTGCAAACCTTCCTCCATCTGACGCAGCCTCTCGGCCTCGTGCGCCACCCTGCGAACCATCTCCTCCTGCTTGGTCTGCGTGGCCGCCTCGAGCAGCATCTCCTCTCTGTTGCTCCGCTGCTCCTTCTGCTGCTCCGTGCTCACCTTCCTCTTCATCGTGGCCACCTCGGACTCCACTGCCTTTTGCTTTTGAATCGCCAGGCGCTCAGCCTCCTGCGATGCCTTCACCTCCTGCGCGATTTTCTTCTGGTGCAGCTTCAGCTCGTCGATGTAAGCCTTCTGCTCCGAAATCTCCCTCTCCAGTTGGCGCTTCTCTAAGACGGCCTGATCGGCCTGAGCCTTCAGAGCCTCGACGTCTCTCTCAACCACTTCCTTGGTCTTCTCGATACTTTCAGAGTGAAGCTTCAATTTCTCCACCCTTTCGCCCAGAAGATGTTTTTCTCTGTCGAGAATGTCCATTCTCCGTTTCAACTCCGCCTCCTTTTGGGTGACCTGAGCCTCAAAGGCAGATTCCACGAAATGCTTCTCCTTTTCAATCTGATCCTTCAACACTTGCAGCCGTTGTTCATATGCCTTTTGCAGGGCTCCTGTTTGTTGCTGTATGTCTGTGGTCGATCTCTTGGTCAGTGACAGCTCTTCCTGCATTTGCTTCATCTTCCTCATGTATTCTTGCTCTGTCTTCATTTTTTCCTTGATCAGCTGATCTGCTTTCTGGATTTTTTGCGAAAGCAATTTGATCTGCTCTACCTGCTCCCGAACTTTGGCTTCAGCCATGCCCTTTTCTTGCTGCAATGAATGAATTTGAGCCCTGAGCTCCGCCAGCTGCTCCACCGATTTCTCCTTCGACTTAGTCAGCTCCTCGACCTTCAACTTGAGCATCTCCATCTGCTTCAGGTCACTCTCTTTGGTCCGAGCGAAGCTGTCGATCTCCATCAGAAGCTGCCTTTCCTGGGCCGACGCTTCGCTGTGTTTCATGCGTTCGAGCTGCAGTGCTTCTATAATGAACATCAGCTGCTGCTTGGCCTCCATCTCGGCCATCCCGTGCTTCTGCAGACGTTCAGTGGCTTCCGCGTCCAGCCTGTGCATGTGCTGCGCCGACTGCCGCACCTTCATGCTCAGCTGACCTTCGGTGAAGGCCTTTTGCGCCAACTTATCCTCCGTTCTTTTCTTCTGCACCTGGATCTGCTCAAGGTGTGCCTCCCGTCTTTTCAGCTCCATCTCCATGTTCACCCTGACCGCCTTGCCGGCTTCGGTTTTCTCCCTCAGGACGCGGAGGTGTTCTTCCGCAGCGAGGCTCCTCAGCTGGCCCTGCTGGTGGACGAGCTTCAGGTCGTTGAGCTCCCTCTCCGTGGCCTCGGTTGCGTGCGAGATTTCCTCCAACTTCGCCTTCAGATCTTTCGCCTCCTGCTCAGCAGCGTCCTTTTTCCTCTGGATGTCGGACGAAGCCTGCTCGTGCCGCTTGAGCTCCTCCTCCGCTCCCCCGCGGATGTCCGTGATGTCCCGGGAAAGCCTCAACGGGCTCTTAACCTCCTTGGGAGACAGGGTGGGACTCGCGCCACGATCGGCTCGCGTTCGCCGCTCCTCCACCGTGATCTCGGTTGAGATTATCTGCGGCCGCCCCGCCGACGGCTCCCCGGCGGGGAAGAAAATCTTGTCTCTCTTCAGCTTCTGGACGTGCACCTTCCCGTGTTCGTCAACAGTCCTCGTCACCGACTTCTCAACGAGCGTCACTCTCTGCCGAGCTCTGGGCGACGTGAGTCTCTCGAGGGTCCCGCCCTCCCGGACGTTTCCTCCCTCAACTATTCCCACGGCAACGCTTGGCACGGCTTCGGCCTGCTTCTGCCGTGGCTCGTTCCAGGACAGACATCGATCGTTAGCGGACGCCTCCGCCGCCTTCGATTCGCCGCGAAAAGCTGAAGCTTACCTCGGAGAGCGGCAAAGCACCGCCCACCGGCAGCGGAGCGAAGCGCAAACCACGGAAGGTTTTGTTTTCTCAAGGCAACGGCGCGTACGCTGCGCATGGAGCCACTCCAGCTCAGCGTAAAAAGCGATGCTTTGGCGTGGCCATTGCAGAGCGGCGACGCTTAGTTGGGTGCTTTGCTCACGCTCGCTGCTCTTGGATGCCATGCGTCGTCCGCACATCGCTGAAGCGGCCAAGCATTTTGGGGTTTTGCACGCCATGCAGACAGGATTTACACCACCCTACGATCAGATTCTTGTCGGTTTCAACACATTAAGCCTCCTTGATCGGAGTACTCCTTATCCTTAATACAGAACAGCCCATACTTCCCCTCACTATTTTCACGTGTAAACCATTTAAATAATTGTACTGTAACCTGTATTGGATGCACTTAACTCTCGATTATCTGTAGGAAGATTATCCGAATTATGGGGGAAAAAAAATATCTGCAAAATGCTCACTGGTTTAATTATAAGCTGCTCCTCACACATGGAAGGTCACCATGTGCACCGATTACATCAAGAAGCGATAAAGTACATGACACATTCTACTTTTTTGCCCCTAATGCTACCTTGTTAAAAGAAAAATGTTTTTTAGAGCCAAGCATATGTTTTGCATAATCCACATTATTGCAAATCAAAGCAATCCATCTGCCCCCCACCATTACCCACAGACAGATCGAGAGTTGACTGTTATAATAGGAAAAATAATCTACTCAGGTACTTCCTTATCCTCAACATATGATAATCCCTCAAAATAGAACCAAGATAACGTTGTATGACACCTCCATCTGCCGCAATGCAGTCCGTTAATATTGCGTTTTAATAATATTTTTTACTGATATAACTTGTTTACTCGTGTACTTCACGGTTAACCTGCAATTGGCTTCGACGCGATCCTGCACAGAAGCAATCGGTGGTTTCGGGGCAAGAGACGGCTTGTGCAGCCAGCTCACAAACAACAGCAACAAGCAGCGGCACACACACACACAATCAAAGCCACACTTCGCTTCACACAGTATCCCCCGCTCGGTGAATACTGTCGGCGATGACAGCGGACGCTGTATTGCCGCCACGCGCCAGGAACTCGGCCGCTCACGAAGCGATGGGAGAGCGCGGGGGGTGCGTCTCCCTTGTTAATGCGGTTCACAGCCAGGCGGAAGAAAAAAAAACAAACAAACCGCAGAGCGGCCTTTTGGCCATCGCTGCAAACGCCGCCGCCGTCGTCGAAACTCGACGGCAACGCGCTACCGCGGTGGCCTTTCCATTTTAAGAGGTCGGCTTTTGATGAACCGTTGACATTTATGCTTGAAAAAAAACTCTCAAAACGCGCAACAAACATTGAAATCGGTTAATTTGTTTTCAAATGGGGGGCAACTGTCAACGAAGCAGCCAGGCGGAGCCGTGGCCCCAGGCGCGGCAGCTTCGTAGAGTTGCCGGTCGGATGAGTGTGCAGGGGACGGTCCATGAAATGTGCCCCGAATTAAATGATTTGCGCGCAGCCAAAGCTGATCTTTTTACGACTGCATTCCACTTGAAATAAAAGTGCCACCGTATAATAACTTGCATTCAATGGAGTATTACATTGCTATCAAATTTGGCTTTTAATTTGTCAAGATAAAAGTTTTAAGAAACACAACACAGGCAAACAGTTTGTAAATATATAATACCTGTAAATGCAGAGCTGGCAGACAGAAAGTAAACGTCAACTTTGGATAAAGGTGCGTCCAGTGCTTATGAATGCAGAGGGCACACAATGGGATTGTGTTCAATTTCCAGAAGTTACACACAAGGCATGACCATTAAACAGGCATCCTATCATAACGATATGGGGGAACAAACGTAAACAGTGTGGGTTGGGGTGGCAGTCCTGATGGGTCCACAAATTTAGCCTTTCATGATCTCTCTTTTGCCTACCCTCTAAAGCAGTGGTTCTTAACCTGGGATGCACGCATCCCCTGGGAGTGCGAGATGCCCTTTCTGGGGGTGCGAGACGTGGCCAGATGTTTTTTAGAAGGTGAATCGTCGAAAAGTAAAATTAAGCACGGACACGTAAGTACAACTACTTTGTTTCATCAAACCCCTATGCATTTATTAACATTAGAATGTTGTTGTTACGATTGAGAACCAAAGGGGTGCAAGGCTGCAGTAAAGATTAAGAACCACTGCTCTAAAGAGACCACGTGTCCCCTGCCGGGTGGCTGAGGAGGTCTGACTGGAGCTCACCTCCTGCTGCTGTAGTTGCTGCAGCGAGTCACTGATGGTCTTCACGCGGTGACCCGTGAGGTTCACGAGAGCCGTGTAGCGACCTCGCAGGTCGAGAAACTGACCCGGAATACACAGTGGGACGCGCACACGCCCGCAGTCAAGGTTAGCGGGAAGAAATACATCACCTTACAATGTGTCTGAAAGCAAATGCACTTGGGCAGGACCCTCGTGACAAAGAGTCGTGAGACTCGGTGAGGCTTCTCTGGGTAAACAAGTGTAACAATAGACAACAAGTCGAGCAAGTGGGCTCACCTCTTGCGCAATGGTGTCAGCTTCTGACTGCTGCCACTGGTGCCTGCTGGGGCCACTGTGCGCCGATTCCACCAGGGCGCGATACTCCATCAGCTGCATCTCATACTCCTACGTGAACCAGGCGGCACAAGGACAAAGATCCCTCGTTTCGCCTTCACAGACTGTTGGGGGCAAGTGCTGTTAGCGAGCACCTATGAACGCCGGCACAACGCACGAAGGGGTGGGTGGCCGACACCACGCCCGACCGCCTTTGTCTCCCCAGTGTCGATGTTTACACACCGCAGTAGGTACTCATTTGAGGCTGAGTCGACCTAAGGGAGGTACAGGACCGGTTCAGATAATCGTCACTGGTGTTGGCCGTGAGCGGGAATCGAACCCGGGTCGCCATGTTCGCAGCGTAGCGCTAACCGCTACACTACCACTGAACCAGGCAGCACAACACACATACATGAACACAGGCAGCAGGGTTTGGCAAACGCATACAAGGCTAAGTTGGCAGGAAATTACATAGGCATATGTATATATGTACATACTAGCCTTTTGCCCGTCCAAGGACGGGTGTATTGCAGTAAATCTGAAACTTGCAAGGGAAAAGCAGACCGCGACGTGATATTCATTGCATCAATTCGTGTGCAATTTGTAAGGCCGCGGTGACACAGATCTAGTTCATTTAAAGGTTATAATCCCTTGTTCATCATGACGTCCCTTTTACTTTGATGTCTCAACAGCGTTACGGAGATCGCGTGACGTGAGGGTTCTGCCTTTGTAGTGAGGGTTGTAAGTCGACACCGAGGAGGGGGGAGGAGGCGCCTCGCCCCCCCCCATGTGGACTGAGGTCAGCCGCTAATTATTATGAATGGGGGGGGGGGTGTCCATTTGGAAGACGTCACCTTATCATGATTATTAATGAGGGGAGCTGCTCGATGTGGAGTGATGTCACCTGCTCATGATTATTAATGAGGGGGGCTGGTCGATGTGGAGTGACGTCACGAGCGTTAAGGTCAAACATTCCCGGGTGAGCAAACTGGACTGACAATCCAGAAGTTCGACCGGTACGATTCGGTCTCCCGGCATGGCAGTTGAAATACTGGTGCAACTTGATTTTAAAACACCAAAGCCCCTATCCACCCAGCCGTATAAATATTGAGATCACTGTGAGCTGACTGGCGTGTCGCGTGCGGTGGGACAAAGTGTGGGCCACTCCCACTTCTTCCAAGATGTTAGACTGGCATGGAAGATTAGGCCAAAGTACCCTCTAGAGAAACCTCTCTTAAGTGCCTTTAAAGGAGGACATTCTGGCAGCAGTGTCGTGAGAAAATAATTACAGACCTGCACCTTTACCTTTGCATTAGATGGGGTGCAGCGATGGCTCGCTTAAAAAATATTACTGAAAATGTTCATGCCTCGAATTAATCAAGATTTTTTTCTTCAGAAATTAGCATTACAATCACGTGAGGAAATATCCCTCCACCTCCATGGTGGACATCCTCCCGGGCGTGTCCCCTCCCTCCGCTGTCCCTCTGCCGCTAGTGTCGCCCTGTGTGAGCCGAGTGCGAACGGAGAGCGGAGCTCACCTTGAGCGCTGCACAGTACTGCTCGGAGTAGCGCTGGCACTCGTTCACCTTGTCTTGCCTCCTGTCGATCTCAGTGACCAGCTCCTGTGAGGGTGAAAACGACGCGGCGACCTCAGAGTCGGTGATTGCGTGGCGTCTGCTTCTGTGTGCGTGAATATCTAACACGTGAAACGCTTCAGCAGCATATAAACCGAGATTGTTTTTTTTTATCTCGGGGTCGATCGGCGGCAGAGTGGAGAGCGCACTGCACAACCTGGCAACCTGACAGCCTGAGTTTGAATCCCAGGAATCCCAAATCGTGACAACGCATTAAATTGCGAAGGTGAAGCGGGGGAAGCATGAATTATACAGGCGTAAGTGTCATGTACTTTAACGAGCTAACTAACTAAGGTAAGGCCCACTGAGCTATGTAGCTCTTTTTCAGAATCGACCTGGCCACAAATGAAAACATAACGAAGTGGCTTATCGCGTGGAAATTTATCGAAGCCAAATACTCTAAAACGCACATTTATAAATGTGGAGAAAAAAAACAGAGGACTCGGAGAAAAATCCACGCGACCACGGGGAGAGAGAGAAATGCAAACTCCAAATGTACAACATGCATCAGGGGTCGGGATCGAACCTATGACCCCACAACCTCCTATTTACCAGCTGAAAAAGCGTAGTTAACATCCTCAGAAAAGCAGACATTCGCAAGTCCGCATAGCGATATTAATATTATTACTGATGCTTCTAATAATAATATCAGGTGATCACCTTGTGCTGGTTCAGCTGGGAGCTCAGCTCCTGGTAGTCGGCCGTCTGTGTGGGGAGGGGCTCCTCTTGCTGGCCGCCCACTTCCTGCACCCACTGCATGATGGTCTGGTACGACTGACGGTAGTGGCCCAGGATGCGTGACAACTTCTCCAGGTCACGAACCCTGCAGCGACCCATTCGTGACCGTGTAAATCAAATAACCCGCAGCGACCACTGGCAAACACGCACCTCGTCGCAAGGGTAAGAATGGACAGCAAAAGGCGTGATCGTAACCAAAGCTTTAGTTCCCCCATAATGCCTTTCATGTCACGTGACATTACCCATACCCTGACATTACCTCAAATCAGATCGAATAGTCTGCCGATTAATCTCCTTGTGTTCTCATAACGAACGGGTGAACGATGGCACAAGACCGTGGCAAGAGGGGGCATTGGGTTCTCTGATGCATTCGTAATAGAAGAAAGACACCAATTGTGGAGCTGTTGGTGCCTCATTTCATCGTTCTCGGCGACGAGGATGACATGTTGGCAACTCCACAACTCCACCCCATCACCGCGGCAAAACTGAGGACCCGGCCGAGGCCAATGCCGATTCCCGCGCTTGCGTGCGTGCGTGCGTGGACGCCTCTCACCGTGAGTCGACCTGCGCGTCGACGCTGTCCCAGCGGCCCTGCAGGGCCTGCGTGGCGTCACGCATGCGGGCCAGGTCCACGCAGGCCTCGCCGTGCGTGCGTGACAGACGCTCACCCACGGTCAGCGCGCGGCCCAGGGCCTCCTCCAGGCCCCGCATCGAGCGCCGCTTCTGGGACACCTCCGTCTGCCATTGCTGCCGCGCGCGCGCACAAAGACAAAGATCCCCCCGTGTAGCTTTCACAGACTGTTGGAGCAAGTGCTGTTAGCGAGTAGCGCCTATGAAGGCCGGCACGGTACACCAAGGAGTGGGTGGCCGGCACCATGCCCGACCGCCTTTGTGTTCCCAGTATTGATGTTAACACACCATACCAGGTATTCATCTGAGGCTGAGTCGACCTCGGGGAGGCCCAAGACCGCTTCAGATAATCAGTGTTGGCTGTGAACGGGAATCAAACTCGGGTCTGCAGCTTTGTAGCGCAGCGCGCTAACCGCTACACTACCCCACGCACGCACACACACGTGCACACATGCACAAATATGCACGCACACACACGAGGCAATGGAAAACCCAGGGTTCCGTTACCGTTAACTGCGGTCACCACCGTTTTCACAGCCTGGTTTTGTTGGACCGCGTTAACAACTTGTCTGGCAGTGATGAATGGTGCACAGGTGGATCCAGAAACCTCTCGTCGGGCGGCAGGCGTGGGGGAAGGGGGGGAGAAGGTGTGAGTGGGCCGTACCCAAATGTAGTCTCTAGTCAATATCAATAAAATGCCAATTTTCTTATTTTATGTGTCTCGAGTGAGGTGCGATAGAACCATGGCCACCCCCCCCACCCCCCTCCAGCCACCCCCACGCCTGCACGGGCACCGCCACGGGGCTCATGTCTTTCGTAAAGTTTACCCTACAACACGTGCAGTGGCCGAAAAATTATTGACTGCAACGGTTGTTGTGTAATTTTCGGGCTGCGTTTCACAGTTATTTTGCTAAATTTCCAAAAAAAACGAGCTGGGGACAATGAGCACTCAGTGGCTGCTTTGCTCCTATGGAGCGACGGAAACACGTCCCGCCGTGCCTCCCGCACCTTCAAAGCGCCCCGCAGCCGTACCGAGACTACAATCGCCGAGCCCAAGAATCTGCCCGACTGCGATCGATGGGGCAGCCCACTTGCCGGGCGGTCCGGTGACGGCGAGCGCGACGACAACGACGACGGCGGGTACCCTGACGGTGTTGCGGTAAGCGTCGATGCCGTCCGTCTCGTTCGGGATGCCGCTCTCCTCGGAGAGTCGGCCCTCGTAGGAGCCGAGAAGTCGTTCCGTCTCCTCCATGCTGGACTTGACCTCGTTCAACATGCTCAGCCTGGACACACGAGACGCCGCAGCGCATCGGCCGCCCGTCAGTGCACGCACCGCGACCGCGAGATGTTAACTACCTCGCCAGGTATATAGGAGGTTGTGGGTTCTCTCCTCGTGGTCGCAGAATTTTCTCCGGGTCCTCCAGTTTTTCCCTCCAAATTTAGAAACGTGCGTTTAGAGTATTTCACTGCTGCTATAAATGCCCACATGATATGCTACTTCGTCGAGCTGTCATTTGTGGCCAGGTCACTTATGAAAAAGAGCTACATAGCTCAATGGGCCTTATCTCGTAAAACCAAAATAGTTTTAGTTGTTTTCGTTTTATATTTACGCGGCGGGCCGCGTTGGGTTATTCTGTTATAAAAGCGACGGGGGAAAAGTATCGTCCCTATCTAACCTATATAATTCATTTTTTGTCTGTCCGTCCGTCCATCCGTCTGCGTACGCTCCCTACCGGGGGATTTAGCTCTCGGACCGTGGGGTTCGGCGAGATTAAATTTTGCAGGTGGGCACGCCCCCGGTCCCGCGGTAAACTTAGGCATTTCCGATTTTTCGTCTCTAAACTTTAAATCGGACCGATTATCGATTTAGTGCGATTTATCTTTATTTATTTATTTAACGCTTTACTTATTTATTTACTCTTGCCGGCCGGCGCGGACCACGGCGGTTGCCCCTGGCAACGAGTAGCGACGCATTCGCTGCGAGGTGGACGCCATTTTTAATTTCCGTCATAAATATGCGCACGCATTAACACGCGACTCTGAGGTAAATTCATCAAAGTTTCACGTCCTCTTCACTCCCCTTCCACCCCAATGTGTGCAATTACTATTATAGGGTCGGTAGATAATACAATTATAGCGATTAGACAGTATTATTGTAGCGCGGGGGGGGTGGGGGTTAACGGCCCCAGCACCCAGCCTCAGTCGGGTGGGCAATCTAGGCGAGGCCGGAGGCTCTGCACGGTAATAGGCCTCGACACGCAACTCTGTCAGGCGACGACTCTGTGGTATAAACTCGATATACCCAGCGTTGCCCGGGGGAAAAATACATTTAAATCTTCTGAAAACTTTAAAACATAACATCCCAATGAAAATACAATTGTGTAATTAAAATTATAAACCCGACCGCGCCAAGAATCGATTCTCTGAATCGCGAAAAGGAATCGACGGTTTTAGATTCATTTAGAATCGCCTTATTTCCGTTTAATATTAGTTGGTTATAGAGTTGATATAAACTGCTACGAATGGGAAATATCCGGCGTTGACCGGGGCTAAAATATAATTAAAAACTCCTGAAAACTTTAAAACATAACATACGAATGCAAATAAAACTCTGTAATTAAAAATAGAAACCTCCTATGCGCCAGGAATCGATTCTTTGAATCGCGCAAAGGAATCATCGAAGGTTGTAGATTCCTTTAGGATCGCCCTTAACATGTGGTGAGGGGGAGAGTGGTGTGGGTGAGTGGTGGTGGTGCGGGCGAGTGGTGGTGGTGCGGGCGAGTGGTGGTGGTGCGGGCGAGTGGTGGTGGTGCGGGCGAGTGGTGGTGGTGCGGGCGAGTGGTGGTGGTGCGGGCGAGTGGTGGTGGTGCGGGCGAGTGGTGGTGGTGCGGGCGAGTGGTGGTGGTGCGGGCGAGTGGTGGTGGTGCGGGCGAGTGGTGGTGGTGCGGGCGAGTGGTGGTGGTGCGGGCGAGTGGTGGTGGTGCGGGCGAGTGGTGGTGGTGCGGGCGAGTGGTGGTGGTGCGGGCGAGTGGTGGTGGTGCGGGCGAGTGGTGAGGGTGAGTGGTGATTGGTGAGGGTGAGTGGGGAGGGTGAGTGGCGGTTGTTAGTGGTGATTAGTGAGGGGTGAGTGGTGAGGGTTAGTGGTGAGCATGAGTGGTGAGGGTGAGTGTTGAGCGTGAGTGGTGAGGGTGAGTGGTGATTGTTGAGGGTGTGATTGGTGAGGATGAGTGGTGATTGTTGAGGGTGTGATTGGTGAGGATGAGTGGTGAGTAGTGAGGGTGAGTGGTGAGGGTGAGTGGTGAGGGTGAGTGGCGGTTGTGAGTGGTGATTAGTGAGGGGTGAGTGGTGAGGGTGAGCGTGAGTGGTTAGGGTGAGTGGTGAGGGTGAGCAGTGAGGGTGAGCAGTGAGGGTGAGTGGTGAGTGGTCAGGGTGAGTGGTGAGGGTGAGTGGTGAGCGGTGAGGGTGAGTGTTGAGGGTGAGTGGTGAGTGGTTAGGGTGAGTAGTGAGTGGTGAGCGTGAGTGGTGAGTGGTGAGTGGTTAGGGTGAGTAGTGAGTGGTGAGCGTGAGTGGTGAGTGGTGAGCGTGACTGGTGAGAGAGAGTGGTGAGGGAGAGTGGTGAGTGGTGAGGGAGAGTGGTGAGGGAGAGTGGTGAGGGTGAGTAGTGAGTGGTGAGGGTGAGTGGTGATTGGTGAGGGTGAGTGGGGAGGGTGAGTGGCGGTTGTTAGTGGTGATTAGTGAGGGGTGAGTGGTGAGGATGAGCGTGATTGGTGAGGTTGAGTGGTGAGCAGTGAGGGTGAGTGGTGATTGGTGAGGGTGTGATTGGTGAGGGTGAGTAGTGAGGGTGAGTGGTTGTTGTGAGGGTGAGTGGTTGTTGTGAGGGTGCGTGGTGAGGGTGAGTGGTAAGAGTGAGTGGTGAGGGTGAGTGACGGTTGTGAGAGGTGATTAGTGAGTGGTGAGGGTGAGTGGTGAGGGTTAGTGGTGAGGGTGAGTGGCGGTTGTGAGTGGTGATTAGTGAGGGGTGAGTGGTGAGGGTGAGCGTGAGTGGTGAGGGTGAGCGGTGAGGGTGAGCAGTGAGGGTGAGTGGTGATTGGTGAGGATGTGATTGGTGAGGATGAGTGGTGAGTGGTCAGGGTGAGTGGTGAGCGGTGAGGGTGAGTGTTGAGGGTGAGTGGTGAGTGGTGAGGGTGAGTGTTGAGGGTGAGTGGTGAGTAGTGAGGGTGAGTGGTGAGCGTGACTGGTGAGTGGTGAGGGTGAGTGGTGAGGGAGAGTGGTGAGGGAAAGTGGTGAGGGTGAATGGTGAGGGTGAGTGGTGAGGGTGAGTGGTGATTGGTGAGGGTGAGTGGTGAGGGTGAGTGGGGAGGTTGAGTGGCAGTTGTGAGTGGTGATTAGTGAGAGGTGAGTGGTGAGGGTGAGCGTGAGTGGTGAGGGTGAGGTTGAGTGGTGAGCGGTGAGGGTGAGTGGTGATTGGTGAGGGTGCGATTGGTGAGGATGAGTAGTAAGGGTGAGTGGTTGTTGTGAGGGTGAGTGGTGAGGGTGAGTGATGAGGGTGAGTGGTAAGAGTGAGTGGTGAGGGTGAGTGACGGTTGTGAGAGGTGATTAGTGAGTGGTGAGGGTGAGTGGTGAGGGTTAGTGGTGAGCATGAGTGATGAGGGTGAGTGTTGAGCGTGAGTGGTGAGGGTGAGTGGTGATTGTTGAGGGTGTGATTGGTGAGGATGAGTGGTGAGTGGTCAGGGTGAGTGGTGAGGGTGAGTGGTGAGAGGTGAGGGTGAGTGTTGAGGGTGAGTGGTGAGTAGTGAGGGTGAGTGGTGAGCGTGACTGGTGAGTGGTGAGGGAGAGTGGTGAGGGAGAGTGGTGAGGGAGAGTGGTGAGGGTGAATGGTGAGGGTGAGTGGTGAGGGTGAGTGGCAAGTGGTGAGGGTGTGATTGGTGAGGATTAGTGGTGAGTGGTGAGGGTGAGTAGTGAGGGTGAGTGCTGAGCGGTGAGGGTGAGTGGTTGTTGTGAGGGTGAGTGGTGAGTGGTGAGAGTGAGTGGTGAGGGTGAGTTGTGAGGGTGAGTGGTGATTGTTGAGGGTGTGATTGGTGAGGATGAGTGGTGAGTAGTGAGGGTGAGTGGTGACGGTGAGTGGTGAGGGTGAGTGTTAAGGGTGAGTGGTGAGTGGTGAGGGTGAGTGGCGGTTATGAGTGGTGATTAGTGAGGGGTGAGTGGTGAGGGTGAGCGTGAGTGGTGAGGGTGAGCAGTGCGGCTGAGTGGTGATTGGTGAGGGTGTGATTGGTGAGGATGAGTGGTGAGTGGTCAGGGTGAGTGGTGAGGGTGAGTGGTTGTTGTGAGGGTGAGTGGTGAGGATGAGTGGTGAGGGTGAGTGGCGATTGTGAGTGGTGATGGGTGAGTGGTGAGCGGTGAGGGGTGAGTGGTGAGGGTGAGGGTGAGTGGTGAGGGTGAGTGCTGAGTGGTGAGGGTGAGTGGTGAGAGAGTGGTTAGTTTTGAGGGTGAGTGGTGAGGTTGAGTGGTGAGGGTTAGTGGAGAGTGGTGAGTGGTGATTGGTCAGTGGTGATTTGTGAGGATGAATGGTGAGTAGTGAGGGTGAAGTTGAGTGGTGAGGGTGAGTGGTGGTTGTGACGGTGAGTGGTGAGGGTGAGTGGTGAGGCTGAATGGTGAGGGTGAATGGTGAGAGTGAGTGGTGAGGGAGAGTGGTGAGTGAGAGTGGTGAGGGTTAGTGGTGAGGGTTAGTGGTGAGAGTGAGTGGTGAGGGTGAGTGGTGATTGGTGAGTGGTGAGGGTGAGTGGTGAGGGTGAGTGGTGAGGGTGAGTGGTGAGGGAGATTGGTGAGGGAGGTTGGTGAGTGGTGAGTTGTGAGGGTGAATGGTGAATAGTGAGTGGGAGTGGTGAGTGGTGAGGATGAGTGGTAAGGGTGAGTTGTGAGTGGTGAATGGTGAGGGTGAATGATGAGTACAGTCAATATGCACTGCTGTTATCATACCAGGTACCACCACCACAATATGTACTCCTCTCATCATAGCAGATACCACCACAGCACTATGCACTGTTGTAATCATAGCAGGTTCCACCACAATATGCACTGCTGTCTTCATAACAGGTACCAACACAGCAGTATGCACTGCTGTAGTGATAGCAGGTACGACCTCAGTCGGTATACACTGCTGTAGCGATAGTAGATACTGCTATCGAGTTGGTAGATACCGCTATAGTAAACACTAAAACAGTCAGTATATACCGCTACAGTCAGTCAATACTGCTACAGTCAGTATATACTACTATACAGTCAGTACATACTACCACGGTGAGTAGCTACTAGAGTCAGTAGATACTATTATAGAGTGAGTAGATACTGCTATAGATTTTGTAGTTACTACTATAGTCAGTGGATACAACTATAGAGTCAGCAGATACTATACAGTTAGTCGTTACGAGTATATAGTCGGTAAATACTACTGTAGGCCCAGTAAATACTACTATGGTCAGTAGTTATTACAGTCACTAAATACTACTACACAGTCAGTAGCTACTACTGGCTCAGTAGATACTACAGTACAGTCAGTAGATACTACTACAGAGTCAATAGATACCACTTCCTCTGTTGTATGTAAGGTGTTGTTAGTATATATACCTACGAGGGGTAAAGATATTTTTTGAGGGGGGGGGGAGACCGCAATTTTCGGAAACCTTTTGACATCAACTATTTACCCCACACTTTCTACAACTTTTTGGACTTGTGAAAGCCTCTTATATATTTGTTGGTGGAGAAATGTACAAACAGCCCACCGGGCTTTGACAATACCTTAGTATCTGTGTATATATATGTAAGGTTTTTAAGAAATATATTTTTCACCCGGGCAAAGCCGGGTACTTCCGCTAGTACCTCTATAATATGGGATCTTTCTTGCCGGTATAAAAATAAGAATAGGTTTTACCCTTTGTGGCAATAACAGGTGTTAAGATGTTAAAACACCAAACAAAAACCTTTTGCAAGATGTCTGCATTAACCGCAGATACTTGTGGTGGACATCAAAACAAAAACATGCTCTGATAATATATGCATTGTCCTTGAAAATGATTGGTCCACACCAGAAACAGATTTTTTATTTTATTGCCAGAAAGGGTAAAACCTATTTTTATATTCTGATACTGGCAAGAGAGGTCCCATGTTGTAGCTGCTCACTCCGAGCTATAAATGCCCTGATAGTGGCAGTCTTTGTGCTGTTCGCCTTTTGGCGTTTTCTGGTCTAACACTGTTTGAGACTAGGCTCCAAAGAAAGCTGTCTCTGGTGTGGACCAATCAGTTTCAAAGACTGCACATATTATCAGAGCATGTATTTTTTTCCCTGCATATTCACCACAAGTACGTGTGGTTACTGCAGATAGGATTCCTTGAAAAAGTTTCCGTTTGGTGTTTTAACATGTTAACATCTGTTTTATTGCCACAAAGGGTAAAACCTATTCCTATACCTTTATGTACGCCTTTATTTCGCCACTCCAATTTTCAGAACATGTCGTCGCATGTTCGCCGTGAATAACTTCGGTGAAAGCGTGTGCCCACGCCTGGCGGCACTTCTGATGTGAACTCCTTGTTACATTGTGCAAGCGATCTCCATCCTCGTCCGGCATAAAAAAATGTCACTTATTCTGTTTCCGGCGATCGTCGAAAACAACTCGCCGACGAGCCTGACGCTTCTGTTAATTCCTCGAGCAGGTTTCGCCTGCCCCTTTGGAAACGGACGGACGACCACGGCATCATTCCCCGACTGCGAAGCGAAAATCGACGGAACCTGTCGCCGGCGCCAACAACGGAGATTGGGTCGGGCCTGGAGCGGTCGCGGGACCACAAGAGTGTGCGTGGCGGTCGGCGTGAGGCCACGTACTTCTCGCGGTAGAGCAGCGAGAGGCTGTGCGTTTGCTGGAGCGAGTGCTGCAGCTGCTCCAGCTGGGACCTCAGAGCGTGGAGGCGAGGGCTCGCGACACCTTGGTTCAGCACCGGCTCGCACTTCCGCGCCATCCGGTCCACCTCCGAGCCGAGGCTCTCCACCTCCCGGTGCAGCCCCTGTGGCCAGAGGAGAGGGGAGAACGCACGACGTCACGACGCATCGGGGGTTTGCGCGGAACGCACGACGAATTGGTCCGGCACAGGGAGGGAAAGAAAGGCCTGTAAACATCCCACTGCACATTCCGTAGCTCAACGTGGCTTTCCCCGGACATCCCAGTGCGCTCACCTCCTGCGCGGTCAAGCACAGCTGCACGTATTGCGCCGTCTCGGCGTCGAGGGGGGCGCGCACGCCATGAGTTAGCTGCTCTTGACACTCCCGCAGCCGCTGAGAAAGCGCCGCGAGGTCCGACAGCAGCTGCTCGCTGTCCTCGTCCGTCCTCTCCTCTGTGGCACACGCGGCGTCACACCAGCCCCCACGCGCGGTTACGCACCGGGCGAGGTGGCGTCACGCCAGCCGGCGTGTCGTTACGCACCAGGCAAGGCGTCGTCACACACCAGACGAAGTTCCATCGCATCAAAACGCATATCATCAGACCAGATGAGGCACCGTCACATCATCATCTTCATCATACCAGGCCATGCCTCATCACACTAGACTGAGTATCACCACACTACTCTCCATGGTACGCAGCGCCATGGCCACTACTGAACTGCACTACCACCTGGATAACAGCAGAGGATTTACAAGTATGGCTCATAATTCTTGTACAGATCATTTATTCAATTTTTATATCTACGTGACTTTACCGAAAGAACCAACGAGTATAGAGATCATTGTTCAATGACGGGTGATGTGAACACGCTGAGAAAGGTGGTCAGCATGCATCGCCTCTAATTACACACCTGTTGAAGATCCAATTAAGGAATTTCCTGGCTTCTCCTGACCTCAAAGAAACTGAAATGCACTAAACCGTGTTAAAGCTCGCTGGCAGGAGGCCACGGGACAGACACAGGTGCCATAGATTGACTGCCTGAGACGACTGGCAGATGCACCAACTGTGCTCCCTGCTGTGCGAACTTGCTGCGTTTTATCCGCCCGGCGCTACCACTCGTTGTTGTGAGAGCGTTGCTCCTCCGCCCTCCGTTGTTATTGGACGGCGACTCAAAATCTGATTTTTTTTTATTCTGATGAGCTATTAATCTATTTTTCACAGATGTCCGGTATGGGGCGGGTCAGCAAGTTACAGCAGCAAACAATGCAACAAATGATCAGAGTTAAAAGATAGAGAAAGTGGTGAGCAAGTCACTGCCTCCAACTGCCCAACGGCATCCTACACGAGCCTCCATGGCCATACCTCGCAAACAACTCCTGATGGGTCACTAATCCAAGTCCTATGAGAATATTTATTTATACCGGAGGAATCCGATGAGCTCTAAAGTTCTTTATCACGCACGTCCAGTAGTCTCACAGACGTCCAGTAGGGGGTATGATCACATCAGCAGGGCTCTATATATATACCCTGCTCAGCTTTCCGACAGCCGACGCGAGACGAGGACTGGAGACAAATCGAGCGCGAGTTTACCCAGCACAAGCTGCTCCAGCAGCTGCTGGTAGCGCGTGCGGCACGTGGCCACGTCCCCCCGCAGCTGCTGCATCTCGGCCGCGGAGAAGGCCTGGCTCGCCTCGTTGTGGCCCTCCAGCTGCCCGTAGTGGCTCTCCAGGGCATCCATCACGGACAGGTAGTCTTGCTCTGCCAGCCCACGGAACTGGCGGAGGGGAGAGCGGATTACAAGCGGGGGTGGCGGCTCGACGAGCGACTTGATCTCGTCAGTTCGCGCCGTTAATTTGGACAACCTTGTTCGAGACAATTTAGGGGCAAGGGGATTGGGGGGAAAAAAGGAACAAGGGACCCACATCCGCCCAACCTCATACCTTAAGTAAGATATACTTAAGGTAAAATGAACCTCATAGCCCTCCCCGCGTTTCCTCGTCTTTGCTTTTCTGAGTGTTTGTCGTTTTGTTAATGAGTAGTGAGCAGTACGCGGCACTCACGTTGTCGATATTCCAGGCCATGACGATGCCCATGTCAGCATGGAGGTGCTGCCACAGCAACAGCCCCTGCATTTTGCCGTAGAGCTGCTTCCAGAGAGACACACTGTCCTGGTACCGCTGCTCCACCCTGTGGCCAGTGGACGCACACGCGCACACACACATACACGCGCAAACCACACATGTACACACGGACATGCGCATATGTGCACACGCACACACGCACGGTGCAGCATACCACTATTAGGCTTAATCACTGATGGGATGGGCAAATAGGTTGCTAAGTAAGCAATCTTAATTCATAACCAGATGGCAGCCCAACTGGGCGACCTGACTTTGATTTCTGGCCATGGTTAATTATGGTTGCGAGCGATATCTGACCCTTCACCAATTTGCAACATCCAGCACGGTGATGTATGGTCAAACAGCCCCCATGACTGAGAGGAGGCCTTCATCCGATAGTGGATTGAGAGAGGGCTGTACATGGAGAGCCGACTGGGCCTATAAGCGTCTGGGTCATGGCCAGAATACGGTAAAATATAACGGTAAAATAGGCGGACACTCAGGGTCGATTTTTGGTGTTCGCCATTTCTCCGAGGCGCTAAACCGGAGGCTGAATTCACAAAAAAATATTTTACCAGATACGACCCATTGAGCTATGTAACTCTTTTTTAGAAGTGACCTGGCCACAAATGATATCTCAACGAAGTGGCTTATCATGTGAATATGTATAACAGCCAAATACGCTAAACGCATGTTAATACTCAATGTGAAGGGAAAAAGCGGAGGACCCAGAGAAAAATCCACGCGATCACGGGGAGAGAGACACCGCAAACTCTAAATATACAGGCGTCAGGGTCGGGATCAAACCCACGACCTCCGTCCACCACGCGAGGGAATTAGCATCTCGCCACCGCGGCGCCCTAAAAGGGCCCCCCCCCCCCCCCCCCCCCCGTGCTCGAGGACGGATCGGTAGGCGGCTGCGTGGTGGTAGACGGGGCCCCCTCACCGTGCGGCGGAGTCCAGCGCTTCCTTGTTGGGCGCCGGCACGAGAAAGCAGACGGAGGGCACGGTGCCCGAGCGGCCGGAGGGGCTGCTCACGGTCCAGCGGCCGTCCTCGGCCCCGCTCAGCGAGCACTCGTCGTGCTTGGTCAGCGTCACCTGTTGCAAAGGCGCCGGCGGACGAGAAACTCTTAAGTGGCGACGCGAGCGACAGCCCCCCCACCATCTCCCATTTAGATCGCGTGCGTCTCTCCCTTCAGTGTCGCTCAGAGTACCGAGTACACGTGTGTGTGTGTGTTGAACTTCTTTCTTTACGTCGCCAACCGTGCTAATTGGAGGTGCGGGAAAGAACAAGAAAATAACACAAAAGCCGATCCAATGAAGTGAGTTTTCAATCGAGATTTAAAAGTGCATTGCTCCAGCTGGCACTGCCGCCGAGCTCCTGGGTTCAAACCTGGGCTGCTCAACTAAACTTATTTTTTATTCCACAATTTTTTATTTTACCAGGTAAGGCCAACTGAGCTATATAGCTATTTTTGAGAAGTGACATTACCACAAATGATAGTTCAACCAAGCAGCCAGAGAAAAATCCATGCAACCATGGGGAGAGAGACATGCAAACTCCAAATATACAGCAGGTATCAGGGTCGGGGTTGAACCCACGACCTCCTATATACCAGGTGAGGTTCGCCCAGGTTTTTAAGTCGAGCGATAATATTAAATGTCGTTTTGTATATGTTCCAGCTCTAGAGATGTTAATAATTATCAGTCTGACTGTCACACAACAAACATGATTTATATCACAAGGCCAACATGCGGGTGCTATGTTTTCAGACTATTACAGTCGTCAGTAGTTTCACAGCAGGCGGGCGATGTTTCTACGTAACTTGTAGTTCCGTGACATCCGCTTCTGTGGACTGTTCTCAAACCTGGGGCGATGCACTTCTCCGCGAGACTTTCTAAGACATCGATCTCCTCGTCACCTCACGCCGACGACGCTCAAGACAACGACAACAACGACACTCCCAACGCCGGAGGCCGTGCGGAGCCAGCCGCACCTGGTCCTGGTGGTAGTTGCAGAGCGCCGTGACGGGGGTCGGGGAGCGCGGCGAGAACTCGGGCCGGCGAGGCTTCAGCTGCACCACGCCCTTGGCTCGCTTGTGCAGCTTCGATGCGCCCACCTTGAGCTCCGACAGCTGCTCCTTCTCCTCCTGTGGCCATCACACATTCACATTCATTCATTCGTTCACTCACCTGCTCTGTAATGCATTCAATCGGAGTGTGGAACATTCCCACATTCCTGGTCGAGTTTGTTTTAGGCTGTGAAACAGACTGTAAGTGGCTCAGAGCGCTAATAAACTAAAACTAAACAATTTTTATTTTACCAGGTAAGGCCTACGGAGCTACAGTATATCGCTCTTTTTCAGAAGCAACCTGGGCACAAATGATAGCTCAATGAAGTGGCTGATCACGTAGAAATTTACAGCAGCCAAATACTCGAAACGCGTGATGTTGTTTCTCAATGTGGAGGGAAAAACCGGAGGACCCGGAGAAAAGTCCAAGCGTCCACGGAGAAATAATATCCAAACTCCAAATATACAGCAGGCGTCAGGGTCGAGATCAAACCCACGACCTCCTGCGTACCAGGCGAGGCAGTTAACATCTCACATAATATGCCCAGACCCGGAGACAAATCCTCACGCCCACGAGAAGAGAGACATGCAAACTCCAAACTATACAGGCGTCAGGGTCGGGATTGAGCTAGAAACTCATTGGCATGTTTTGTTTACGTGAGAAACCTTACTGGTTGCCTGTGTCGGGTGGTGGCGGGTTTAACGACACATTTACATTTACGGGATTTCACCCAAAACAAAAACAAAAAACCTCTATAATGGATAACATCGGTCGCAAAAGCCGAGTGTTGCATCGCGAGACCGTGCGAGAAGGCAACGGCTTAGGGATGCCTTAACCTAGCAGTAGATAGGTCATGGCTGGTGATCAGAATCTGAATGATTATTATACTGGATGAATCCAATAAGCTATAATCTATTGTTCACAGATGTCCAGTAAATGATGATGATGATGACGACGACGTCGATGCTGATGTCCTGCTCACCTGGGCATCCTGGAGGAGGTTTTCGAGGCGTGTGAGCGGAGTGCTCACGTCGCACGCGTAGCGGCGCCGCACCGCGTCCTGCACGCGTCGCAGCTGCTGCTCCAGCTCCCGGGCATCCTTAAAGAACTGATGGCCACAAAGATAAAGATCCCCCCCCGTGTAGCATCAACACACTTGTAGGGTCAAGCGCTGTTAGCGAGTGGCACCTATGAAGGCCGGCACTGTGGCGCACAGGGGGTGGGTGGATGGCCAGCACCACGCCCGGCCACCCTTGGCTCCCATAGTGGCGATGTTTACACACCACACCAGGTACTCCTTTGAGGCTGAACCGGTCCTGGGAAGGCCCAGGACCGGTTCAGATAATCGTCGCTGGCGTTGGCCGTGAGCGGGAATCGAACCCGGGCTACCGGGTTCGTAGCGCAACACGCTAACCGCTGCACTACCACACTGATGACCACTCATGGACACGCACACACACGGGGTACTGCAGGCCATATGGGCAAGTGCTCTTCTGATAAGCTATCAAGGTAATCTTAATTTAGGTGGCTGTAATTGTGCACGTTAACAGCTCCAATAGCAGGTGCTTCTCCAGTTCCCATGCATCCTTGAATAACTGACGACCACGCACACGCACACGCACAGAGGTCCCCTGTGCTGTATGCTAGGCCGCAGGGGCAACAGCTGTTCACGGGCACCTTTCAAGGTGTTGTCGATAGTGGTCTCAATAGCCTCTCAATATCCCAACGTTCTGTGCTCGAAAAAGCAATCATTGTTCATCACAGTTCTCAACAGTTTCTATTTGCTAGACACAACTCTGTCCGTTCATGCCACTGCCATACCAAGTTGCCGTTGTTGGTCTTAGTAAATACATTGACCGTCACAATAACCAGTGGCAACTGCTGTAAAATTGCCATATTTTATGGCTGTAAAATTGTCATATTATGTCCTGACTCTCGGTGCCTGTCGTGATAGAGGTCTGTGAGCAATTGTACGGGTCAACATCAGAAAGAGCAAAGCCACCCGCTGTGTGGAAGGGGCTAGTGACTGAGTGGGTGTGGCTATATAAAAGTGGGTGGGGCTTATAGACGGAGGGGGGGGTCTACGTGCTGACCACGTGTCCCAGTTGAGCCTCACGTGGACATGGCAGCTCGATTGCACATCGCTGACGCTTAAAGGGCCACAGGCTGTCGGGGGGGGGTGGGCAGCTACCTGGAAGTAGACATCGTTCTCGACCAGGTGCGTCTCGACGCAGGAGCACAGCTGCAGCAGCCAAGACCACTGGGTCTTGAGGGCGAGCAGGTAGGCCTGCACACGTGGCGCACGCGCATTATGGTCAGCACATGCGGCGGTGCGGAGCTGGGACCAGTTCACCACCTCCAGGGTGAAAAGGTTGCGGTAAAAAAAAAATGTCATCGCACCTCCAATACATTCACTGCAAAGGTATCCCACATTAACCTGACACATGTACGTGGGAATACGCGTGAGGATGAATGTGCGAGCCTCCCTAGATGCCGTGCGTACGGAATGAGCGTGGTCAAGTTATTTTATTTGGCCTGCAGGCATCACAGATTCCACATCACTCTTGGCAAGAGTTGGCCACTGTTTGCTCCTGACAAGTTTAAATTACCTGCTGTAAGTCAAGTCATTTATAAAAAAAAAGATACAGTTATGCGACATTATATGTTATTCATAATGATTTGTTATTATATCGCTGTGTTACAGATGGCAGCGTGGTGGCACTGGATTAGGGCACAGCACTATGAAGCATGTGACCTGAATATGTTTTCAAGTCATGGCTAACATCGTTGCCAACTGATATTCTAAATGGTCTTGGGCCCCCCATAACAAATATACACGACTAACCAGCGTGGTGAAGTATAGTCAAACAACCTCCATGACCAACACAGCGTAGAAGGGCTTTCAGCCAGCAGGGTGTTGACAAAGGACTGTACATTATTACTGTATTAACATTTTACTAGTAATCACTGACTTTATATGGAAAATAAAAACACTCATTTAGACAATACAGATTTGTTTTATGTTAACTGCCATTAAAAGGAGATATACGCCTCTGGATTGGTGCCACACAGTGAAGAGTGGCACAGTGTTTCTAGAGTGAAGGCCAACATTTTATTCAGATGCAATGTCTACAGATTCCCAGTGTCAGTAAAATGCCAGCAATGAGTTACGAATTGTTACCGCTTTAGCTAAGCAAATCAAAACAGGACGAGTCTTGATATTCGTGTCTACCCAAAGGCTACATTAGGAAAAGCAAGATACAAAAAGCAATATACGTAATTAGCATTGTGGTTTGACATCCGAAACGCATTTTGTATTCAACGGGATATGTCCGAACTGGTTTTCAGCTGACTCAAAGCAATGCAGTCATAACTGTATGTGCTGCCTTGTGAGAGAACCACGTGATCTTTGAGTGCAGGGTACGAGGTTTTCGATGTATGTCTGAAGCCACCAAATGGTCTGGTTCATGTGTTGTTAATGTTTGTTTTGGTACAGATATTTTTTTTGCAAACACATGCATTGTCTCCATTACGATGTTTCAATTTGCTCGTGAAATTATTGCAACAATCACATTCGGCTGCTTGTAAAGTCGTTATTTCAAGAATTTACTTTCTTCCACAGGTCAGAGCACTCAGCTGTGACTAATCTCAGCTCCAGGATTCGAATCTAGCTGCCTATGATAAAACCTGGTTTTCAAGTACAGTATAGTGACTTTAATGTCATGTCAGTCACCAATGACTTTATAAATGAACCATAACTAGCCTTTTGCCCATCCAAGGACGGGTGTATTGCAGTAAATCTGAAACTGAAGCGAAAAGCAGACCGCGACGTGATATTCATTGCATCCATTCGTGTGCAATCTGTAAGGCCGCGGTGACACAGATCTAGTTCATTTTAAGGTTATAATCCCTTGTTCATCATGATGTCCGTTTTACTTTGATGTCTCAACAGCGTTACGGAGATCGCGTGACGTGAGGGTTCTGCCTTTGTAGTGAGGGTTGTAAGTCGACACCGAGGAGGGGAGAGGAGGCGCCTCGGCCCCCCATGTGGAGTGACGTCAGCTGCTAATTATTATGAATGGGGGGGGGTGTCCAATTGGAGGACGTCACTTGGTCATGATTATTAATGAGGGGGACTGTTCGATGTGGAGTAACGTCACCTGCTCATGATTATTAATGAGGAGGGGGGGTCCATGTGGAGGACGTAACCTGTTCATGATTATTAATGAGGGGGGCTGGTCGACGTGGAGTGACGTCACGCGCGGGACACACAGACATTCTTGGCTCATTATAGTATAGAATATTTTATTTGATTCGGCACTCCGTTTGGCTAAATTCCGCCTCTGAAAATGTAAAATATCAGTTTGATTGTCATGCGATGAGCATTAATCTGCAGCAGGCTTGAAAAGATCTCAGCAGGAGCTCTGCAATATCCGCTTCTGCTGGTCATCCTCTAAAAACAGGGGGCTTACGCTGTCCTGCCAGAGTTCCGAATGGCCCATTCGTCTCACGGTAAGAAACCGATAGCAACAACCATGATAAAAAAAAAAGGTGACAAAAGAGACTAAGCTGCAGATGTTCCGTGAAATTACAAACGTGGCCACGTGACTGCCTGTGTAGGCACGGCCCCCCACCTGGATGGTCGGATTGCCAGGGTGGCCTTCGCCAACCAAGTCCTCCCCGGCCTGCACCACCTCCCGGAACGCCGGCTCCCTTTGCTCCAGCTCTCGCACCAGCAGCTGAAGGCAAAAAAATATACAAAAATCCCCTGTACAGCCGCGACAGACTTTTGGGGGCAAGATAATCGTCACCTGTGTTGGCCATGAGCGGGAATCGAACTCGGATCGCCGGGTACGTAACCATTGCACTACCGCTCCAAAAACAAAGATCCCCCGTATATCCTTAACAGACAAGTGCTCTTAGCGAGCACCTTTGAGGGCAGGCAGGGCAGATGAGGGGGGTGGGTGGCCAGCACCACCACGCCTGGCTGCCTTTGCCTCCCCAGTGGCAATATTTACACACCGCACCAGGTGCTCGTTTGAGGCTGAGTCGGCTCAAGACCGGTTCAGATAATAATCGTCACTGGTGTTGGCCGTGAGCGGGAATCGAACTCGGGTCGCCGAGTTCATAGCAGAGTGCGCTAACGGTTGCACTACTGCTCCCCACACACACACACAGGCATGGACATACGCACACACGCACAGACACATGAATATCCCCGTCACGACCGCTGAGGGCGTACGAGGGCGCGGGGGGACTCACGGCGTACGCCTCCTTCTTGGGCTCCAGGTCGGGGTTGAGGTCGCTCCAGTCGTACGCGACCTCGCGCTCCTCACGCTGCGTCAGCCACAGCATCTCCCGCTGGCAGCGGCGCAGGAAGCCCTGCTGGTTCTCGAGCAGCCCGAGCCGCGCTCGCGAGCCGTTCTGCATCGGGACAAGGGGGCGGCGGAGGCGGTTGCGCACACAGCTCCTGATTGAACTCACCACGGCGAGCGTACAGCGATACGGCCGAGTACGAGCGTGTGCAAGCAGAGCTCCGCTCTGTGTCTCTACGTTTGATGGTAGTGTTCCCTCGTTATTCGCAAGGGATACGTTCCGGAGATGCTCGTGAATATCAATTTTGGCGGATACTCATATTGGCCTACGAAAAGGAATTACCTTAAATAAGTATATAAATAAGCTGTTAAATACGTGAAAATTATCATAGTAGCACATCTCTGTACCTCGTTGCTCTATCTCTCATCACTTTATCTCATCACTTTCTTTCTCTCTCTCTCGATGCAGTCGAGAGAGAGAGATGCGCTTCGTGGATAGCCAAAATTGTGGATAACAAGTTGGTGAATAACAAGAGAATACGGTAGTTGTTTAGTCCATCAGGCTATTGGCTTTCCGGACTGTTATTATCAAATAGCATTTGTTTAAGGAAAAACACTCTGGACTGGTTGTGACCTTCTGGGTCTCATCAGCAGTTAGGCTACAGCTGAGTAGATCCCCTTAAGGTTTTAGGGCATCTTTGTGATTATTGATAAATCAAAGAGATTAAGATAGATGGACACAAATGAAGACAAACCTCCACTTTTCACCAAGACTTCACCAACCATGATGGTGAAGTATGGTCAAATAAAGCACATGGATGACACGGAGTGTGGATTGACAAAATGCTTGAAAAAGAGACCATTAAGACCAGACAATTTCATTCCGTCATTTTGGGATTCTATGGTGGAAGGGTTGCTATTGGGCATGTAATAATGCAAAACCAAAACAAACGTTTTCTTAATTTAATTATCACGCTTATTTATAACTATTTATCAAAATTGCTGTGCATTTCAAACTCATTAGATGCCTAGATCATTTGATTCTATGGTGGAAAGTTTGTGGTCTTTACAAATGTGATATTAAGCCTTTTAAATATGTGTGCGTGCAGATTGGTGATAATATCAGCTATGTCACTGCACTCCACTTCCTGACCATGTACACCTTGATAAATTGGTACATAAACATTTTCTCCTCTTATATCGACTCATCCTCAAACGAGCGCCTGGGAGGGGGAGACAAAGGCAGCTGGGAAGTGGAGGTGTTGGTCACACCAACCCTCTGTGTGCTGTGTCAGCCTTAAACAAAAATACTCGTTCAGGACAATTGCTGTGAAAGTGTCTGCGTACATATCTTTGAATAGATGTTATCTATTGTTGCGAGGATTGTTTTTTGTCAGCATTCCACGATCTCAATATTGCAAGGTCACGTGCCCTCACCAAGAGCTTGCTGTATTGTTGCTCCAGCTTGTCCAGTGATTTGCTGTAGTCGTAGCGGCTGCCTTGCGACACACTCTGCTGTAAATGCAGCAACGTAAAGTCTTATGGTTCATGCCTGGAGTCATTTGTGTCGGCCTCCTGTGAACCAGGAGTACAAGGCATGAAGTAGGGCTTCTCAAATGCATACCGTGTCAACCCACACGGTTTACCCCACATTCTTGTACAGGGAAATAGAATGTGCAGGTCCATACGGCGTACAGCCGTTCCAATACGGGCAAAACCATTTTTGTTTGTCTATTTGTCTGTGTTTCTCCCTCGTGATGGGACTTTGTAGGATGAACGTTGAGATTTATAAGGGACACGGGGTGACCAATGAGGTCTGAATTGGTCTGTGATAAGGTAGGGCACCGATAAGGGGTTGACAGGTTTGCAAATGCCACTCCTCGCCACCCAGCACAGTGGTCTCCTGTAGCATTTACCAATCGTCTCGATGCAAATGCAAGTTCATCTGTTACACGTTGAAAGCACCGGATGGTTGGTAAGGAAGAAAACATTTACTGCAGTTGGTCACAATGAATGGGTTTTTTTTAAATAAAGGATCAATTAAATAGAATAATTTAAAGCAATTAATAAAATCTAAATAACAATAACAACTTGTATATGGTGTAAAAACACGAGCTAACAATGGCAATTGTAATCAGAAGTAATTGTCCACTTTGGAAAAAAGCCATGAATGTCAATGGAAACGACTTACAACCAAATGAACACAAGCACATTTGATTGCATAAGTTTGCCTCAAGCATATTAAACACACCAAACTGATGTGGTGGCATAATTGATGTGTTATTATTACATGCCGACATCGAGTTACAATGCTCATTTTAAATTACGTAATCGTTTGACAAATTGTGGCTTCTAAAACATGAATTGTACAACCTTCAAACATCATAAAATTACAATGTACAGAAAAACACGGCCGACTGAAGATAACTGTGAGATAACATATTTTCCGGATTGTGTAAAATCAGGGCTTCATGGAATATTTTCCACCCTCCAACCTTCTCCCGCCACCTCCCTCCCCCTCCCCACAGCGAGAGCTGGAGACGGGGGCAGGAAAATATTTTTCTTGAGTTCAACTCCGGATAACTGTAGCTGGAATCAGGCCCTGTGCAGAGTTCATGCTTTACCGCCTCGCTAAGTGAATAGATGCGCCACGTTACGTCATTAGCTACCATTGTTTGCTGAGCTTCACCCAGGCTTGACCGAAAGTTCTCGATGGTTTGGTGAAGGGCCTTTTGCTCTTCCAGCAGAGCCGTCGTCTCATCCAAGTCTTTGCCATAGCCAGACTTGTCAACCGTTACCTGTGGCCACGAATCATACATAAATAATATTACATTACTGCATTACTCAGCATGTGCAAATTACTCAATGCAATATGTTCATCTATAGCAATAACAACGTACAGCCCTTTGTCAATATACTAGTTGATGAAGGCCTCCCCACGCTGTCTCAATCGTGGGGGGTGGTTTGACCATATTTCACCATGCTGGTCAGTGTGAATTGGTGGAAGATGGGGAGTATTTACTTGGATCCATAGACGTATCAAGTAATCCAGCAAACCCTAATGACAACTTGTCAGTGCATGACAACTCTGCTAAGCTTCTGATATCCCACGAGATCAGGCGCATTGCAGGTGATTTGGGGGAGCATTAATTAAAATAATCCTGTGCCTATTAACACACACATATACACGATGGCTGACATCTTCTAGTGTAGTAAGTTAACTTAATGGACCGTGCGCGTGGCCCCAGACCTGGTTGCTCTGCACCCAGGTGAGCAGCTCCTGCAGGTAGGCCGCGGCGGTCTGGTCCTGCTGGGAAGACGCCTCCTGCAGTTGGGCCTCATCCCGGCTGCGTTTTCGAGCCCCTTCCCCGGCGCGAGACGTGATCTTCGCGTGCTCCGCTCGCAAAGACGCCACCTGCTCCTCCAGCCGCCGCAGCCTGCGCGTCGAGCGCCCACCACAGAAAAGCCCCATCAAGTGTGAGTTCGTCATTTTACTCGGCAAACGCTGTGCACACGCGCGGCGCGCGATCGTCGCGTTGAGCTGGGTGAGGTGCTCACAGGGTGACCTCGAGACGCAAAAACCTTGAACGAAAACTAGCGAAAGGTAAACGTTGATATGGCGGTGGAAAGATGGCCGTTTGTGAGGGATAAAATCAGTCATTTGACAGCGTGTGTGAAAAGAGCAATGGGTATGTACCGATGCTCAGAATGGAAAGACATTTCATGGCTTCAGATGTAACAAAAAAAATGATGGCCTGAATTTCACTCTTGTCATACTTTGCCAAGTCAGCTGTAGTTGATTATCCTGATGATTGATGATGGATATTGCAAAGATGGACAAATTGAGACAATGATGATGGCGATGATTATAAACACGATGATAAGGGTTGTAGCTATGTCGCTGCTAGGGCACTGCGTGATTATTCTATCAACCTGCATTCAACTTCTGGCCAAAAATTTGCCCTGGTGCTAATCTGAGTTTGACGCTGGCCTGGAATTCCCTTAGATCAACTCGGGCTTTAACCGGTCACCTAGTGGAGTGCATCAACATTTTCACTTGGGAGACAGAGGCAACACACGGCCACAACATTCTGAGACTAAACATGGGACATCTGCGTTTGTCTCTGTGTGAGTGCTGGTGGTTTACCGGGTTTGCAGCAGCTCCGGCTGGGAACATCCCCCGTCTGTGAGCGTCCGCACGTCGGGATAGAGACTCTGCACAAACACCTCGATCTCCGAGAGGCAGCGGGAGATCTCCTCCCCGTGCTGTGGGGCTCGGCCAGAGTTGATCAGAGCCACGTCCTGCACACGGCCCAGAAGCACGGCATAATCTATTTACAGGCTCAAAGAGATGATCAATAATTTTAAAACAAATTTTAAAATAAAGGTGCAGCCCTGCAATTGCTTGCTCGCGCAACTGGTGGCGGAAGGTTCTCTACTAGACGGAGCCCTTCGAGAGAGAATTTGGCCTACTCTTCCACGCTGGCCAGATATCTTGATATATTTGGGAGCACCCACACTTCACCACACCACAATGACCCTGCCAATCAATTAACTGTGGTGGACCCATTTATACTGTTGGTTAATAGAGGCGGGGAGATACAATTTTATGTAATTGCAAGTCCAGTGTGCGAACCATTGTACCACGGCAGTATCCCAGAGGCAGTGAACATGAAAATTAATCATTAGCAAAGGAACTGGCCAAACATCGACCAGGAGAAGCTTTCTTGGTTTAAATTATTATCAAATGAATTATAATTCATTTATTATTACTAATAATAATTATTACTGAAACATAGAAATAGTTTCCAGAGACTAAACATAATTTTAATATTTCGTTGTTGGAGAACGCCTTATTTGGAATTAAATGAAGCCAAATGCAGCAGAAAAATACCATTTTCGAAAATTTACATTTTTCTCCCGATAGAAATCAACCAGAAATTATTTACACCAAGTGAATATATCACACCGTGTTTAAGTTAAGTTAATGTTGTTTAACCAGGTGAGAACTCAAGAGACCAGGATAGCCTAATTTGCAAGAGTGACCCGGGGCATTACTCTACCAGTATGGGCAATGATTGCTTTGTATAATCCACATTGAGTCAATTTCTAATTTGGCAAAATTGGACCATGACAACGACACAGAGTGCCCTACTCTGGCGAATGACGTCGGGGGATCTTTAACGTCGTCTACTGTGACGCAGATGTCGTGGAGTGCAATTGTTGTTAATGCACCCGCAGTATTAACCAGGGCGGCCGCAGGATTGGAACCGTAAACCTCCGCAACAAGTGGGAAACGCGCACTGCCAGGGCGTGGGGTTGACCTGTTTGTAGAGCATTACTATTTTATCGCAAAGTTTACCACAAAACACGTGATGAATTGCAAGACGTTTCAACAACTTCATTTTTTTACGAAAATTATAATTTCCTCCAAACAGATCAAGCCCAAAAAACTACTTAGATACAGAGCATAAGATGGTAGAGTGTGAATATGATTTTGTCTAATTTAGTGTATCTCCAGTAGTTGGACAACAAGAAGAGGCAGATTCCATCGCAATACCAAAAAAAATCCGAAAGACAGGGGGTTTTTTTTAGCAAATGAGGTGTTTTGAGAATGCGGGTTAGCCACTCAAGGTTTGGGTGAAGCTCACTCGAGTCAGTTGAGAATGTGCAAGAACCACAATGAGCAGCCACTGTGAAATGAGCACTGCCTTTTTTTTCAAAATTAAAAGCTTTTTCTTATCGCGAGGTCTTTAAAAAGCAGAAGCTGTCATCACAACCAGAAGCACGCCTTCAGGCTTGTGTCGTGAGCAGTGCATTTCAAGGAGTGGCGGTTATGATAACTTTCCTCCCCACGAAAATTACTCATAAAACATCGTTAAATGTTACTTTGAAGGTTTGTTACCTCTGTTGGATAATGCATTATAAGCATCAGTAATAGCGTTCTTTGCTCAGGAAAGCCTGAGTCTCAAGACTCACAGGAATGCCCTGCATTATGATCTTTTGCCCACTCCATTAATGAGTGTTTAGCATGGGGAGAGCAAACGGAGCACCCAGAGAAAACCAATATATGTGAGGGCGTATCACTGAGTGCAGCGTAAAGATTAATCCAATAATCTATTACGACTGCCAGCACCTTACCACCGAGTGACCCAAGTCTACAGTACACGGTGTCCCCTGGCAGTCTGATTACTACCCAGGCTCACGCCTGCATAGCTTCCAAGATCTGGCAAGATCAGGATGAGCACTGTGGGAAAACACATTCCTGCGGAGGGAGCTGGTAGGAACGTTGGGTTGCTCGGTCAATGGCCAGGGTCAACGGCGGCGTGGTGTATTCCACAAATATGCCCGACTGTGAGGGCGGGCACAAGCCGGCGTGAGTAGGTTAAACGTTGAGTTTTATAAGGGCACCACGGGGTGACCAGCCCCTCCCCACCCAGCCCCACCCTCCCCACCCAGCCCCTCCCCACCCTCCCCACCCAGCCCCTCCCCACCCTCCCCTCCCCACCCAGCCCCACCCTCCCCACCCAGCCCCTCCCCACCCTCCCCTCCCCAACCAGCCCCTCCCTCCCCACCCAGCCCCTCCCTGCACTACGGACGGACACAATAATCCCCTGTGGGCTGGTGTAACCAGGAGGTTCCTATCAGTATAAGTTCAACATACATACATAAAAGGTGGTGGTGATGATAATGAAGGTGGAAAGATTCCATCAGATGAAATAACTCACGGCTTGCAGAGCCTCGTAGACTTTGTTGAGGCCTTCGGCGCAAGTGTTGGTGTCCACCTCCATCTTCTGTGCCAGCCTCTGTAGCATCTCCAGCCTGATGCGCATAGTCACAGGGACACGTGTATGTTGAATTTCTTTCGCACCGTACGTAGCCAACCACGCTAATCGGAGGTGCAGGGAAAAATAAACGAGACACCACGCATTATGCCGCTGCTGCCTCTTCTCCAATCGACAACCAAGCCACGCTGGGGCCATGCCGAACCAGCCGGGCACCGATCAGGAGGAGGAAGGTTGTTTTTCCACCGCAGAAACCCGCGCGGCGCCGCTGATGTTGCGTGCAATGAAAGCGCAATTAGCCCCACCCCTGGCCCTGCTTGGGCCTCCGAATCAGATATGGATGCCTTGCGAGAGCAGTGTCGTGCAGTTTGGTTTTGCCTCGGCAAAAAAAAGGAACCCTTGCTGGCTTGGCTCAACTTTGCCAGTGGGAAAGGGGTAGGAGAGACACCCAACATAATCGTTTAACAGGGCACCTCACTAATCATGGAAAATCAAGCCTTCATTGCCTCCTGCAAGCATTAATGCTGTTGTTTTCTTAAACGTTTAGTGGTGAGGAACTGCCACTCATCGTTTGGCATAGTAAAGCCTTGTGATGTCCATGTGGATTAAATGTGAGTTTTAGGTTGAATGGCTGATTATACAGGATGTTCATGAAAGTATCATCTACGATTAAAGAATAATACTACCCAGCAATTTGAGCTAGGTCTATAAAACTACAAAGACAAAGATCCCCCATATAGCCTTAACATACTTTTGGGGCAAGTGCTGTTAGCGATCACCTATGAAGGCCGGCAAGGGACACAAGGGGGTGGGTGGCCAACACCACGCCCGGCCGCCTATGTCTCCCGAGTGACGATATTTACACACCGCACCAGGTACTAATTTGAGGCTGAGTCGACCTAGGGGAGCCCCAGGACCATTGCAGATAATCGTCGCTTGTGGTGGCCATGAGCGGGAATGGAACTCGGGTCGCCGGGCTCGGAGCGCAGCGTAGCGCTAACCGCTACACAAAACACGACACACACATACGTCCCACACTCGCACTTGTGCAATATACATTTTTTGTCATCTTTTAACTATAATGCCTCTAAACCTCCACCGCTGTAACAGCGTGGACGATAACTCGTCGAGTCGAAATCAGAGAGGAAAGTTCCAGGCCCTCTCGACGATACCTCGAGTGCGGCTGTCTTGAATGTTTCTGTTTCGTGCTTTTGAGGATCACTCAAGCTCTTCAGTGTCGTCAACATGTTGCGGACGAGCAACTTCTTGCCGACATTTCAAGCAGGCAGTTCAAACTGTTATATAGTTTCAAATCGTAATAGCAAAACAGAGCTTCACGGATACCCTGTATATTCCCACTAAACATATTCAGCTAACATTTTAATTTTTTCAGCGGTTAGCACGGTTGGCTACATGGCGTGCGAAAGAATGTCTCACATACATTCGTGTTATAACTACCACCGTGACTTAAGATTAATATTAATTGAATTGACCTTTGAGAAACAAACATTTGGATTGATAGTGACAGACGGGAGACACTTTTCTTCCAGCTGGATTGACAACAAACATCAACCACGGGCAGTGTGCTGGCTTGCATATTCAATGGCTGCTGTGGATAGAGGGAAACTGTGTCCTGTGATCAAAGATTCTCAACACACGTGACCCCCCTGCGCTAAACATCAGACAGCCCACACACGGCATGCTGCAGCAAAAGCCGCAGGCTGTACTCCACGCGTAAGCACAAAGATTCCCCGTATAGCCTTAACAGACGTTTGGGACAAGTGCTGTTAGCGAGCACTTAAAAAGGCCGGAACGGTACAGGAGGGGGTGGGCGGCCAGAGCACCACGCCCGGCCGCCTTTGTCTCCCCAGTGGCGATGGTTTTACACACCGCACCAGTTACTCATTTGAGGCTGAGTCGACCTAGGGAAGGCCCAAGACCGGTTCAGATAACGTCACACCGGTGTTGGCTGTGGGCGGGAATCGAACTCGGGTCGCCGGGTTCGTAGCGCAGCGCGCTAACCACTACACTACCACTCCCCACACAGTGACACTCGGGACAAGCGAGGCAGTGGAGGCAGGGGGGTTGTCTCATATGTGCGATGTTACGCCGCTTCTCTGTCTCAGCGTACAGCCCATGCTTTGCTGTGGACTGACATGTTATCTCATGCATGCTGTGTTCAACCACGACACTGCAGGTCAATTCGCTTCTCTCTCTCTCTGCTTCTTTCTTCGCATTGCAAGACTTTGGAATTCCCTCCCATCGTCTCTTTTCCAAGTGTTTACAACTTTGCTCAAAATCAAGAAATATATTAACTTATTGATTACACCTTCAAGCGTTGCTGTTTGTTACTGGCTGCTTGATACTGTGGACCTCTGGGCCTGTGTTCATCAACTACAATTAAATTTTTTTGTTAAAATTTTGGGATAATCTGGTCTGTGATCTTTTTGGATCATTGACATTTTGTACAAATGTAAAATGTCCTCGTGCTTACACGTGCAGCGTGACACAACTGTTGGCGGGAAAAGTGTGAAAGTGCTGTCCCTAAAAGTCCTATTAGGGACAGCACTTCTAGTTTCTGGATCAACCCAAATAATATATAAAATGTGAATCGTACAATGTTTCGTGTCTCGGCCTGACTTTCGGATGAGCACATCTCTAAAGCACAGTATGCAGTGGCTTTAGACGAACATATGTACTTTACTTATGTCTCCAAATATAAGAGTGTACGACACCAATCATGAACGATGTAAACAGATTTGAAGAATGTTCTGCTGCATTTGATAATGGATGTCCTCATGCAACCGCACGTGGTATGAACTCATAGAGAGCAGTAGTATCATTACCACAATGAAGCTTGATGACTAACACTTTTTCCATTGTAGCTCACAGAAAGTCAGTGCTGGGCACAGTTTTATCCCAAACAAAGATGAAGTGATTACGAATATACATCCTGCATTGTTCACAGTTGTACTCTGGCATGAATGCCCTGTGTTTTTACAAATAACAATGCCCTGTATTTATCCAAGAAAGTTGCAAGAGCCTCAATACTATTTTTTCGTGGATCCTAATGAATTGGAATGTGCAGCCAATTCCACGTGCTTTACATCTGGGAGGAAACTACGGCACCTGGAGAAAACCCCACACGTACAAGGGGATAGCACCCAAAATTCCACACAGATGGATTCAAGAAAGAGTTTGATTTACTACCATTTCCTGGCCACTGGAATCAGCCAACTTAAACACATTACAGACGGGTATTTTTTTTTTTTTACAAAGTTAATACAACTACAGTATGCCAATGACTTTGTCGGTTTGAGGAGCGTTGCTGTAGTTAGCACACCACGCCATACACCCAGCGTCCTGAGATTGATTCTGGGCCGCAGCTAACACCCATAGTCCCTCCACCAACCAATGCTGAACAGTACGGTCAAACGAGTGGCAATTCAAATGTTGGCCAAAGGCCATTTAAGCCTGTCGGTGCGATCCGTGGAAGCACATCCACCTTTGTGCCACCAACAGTCAGCAACCTTCTCCAGACAAGAAGCCCTCTGCTAGTCTGTCAATCACACCCTAAATGCTACGCAAAATCGAATTTGGCTAAAGTTTTGTTGAATACTGAATATATAGCACGAAAATAGACAAAAATAATTATCACAAAGGTAGACGCAAATAAATCTCCAGCTTACGTGAAATGCGTGCACTCGATATATTTTAGACGTAAATACGTTTATAAAATTAAGGAACAATTGCTGTCATTGGACTTGAGAGAAAAGAAAAGTAGAAGACGTGAGTTTGAATTTTACACACGAAAGCAAAGGCACGACTGCTAATTTACAACAGCTGGTATTGATCATTATAAATAAATGACAGTATATACCAAATACGCAATAAATAATAATGTAACCTATGGACAGTAATCAAAATTCAGGCTGATAGGTTCACAGCGCAGTGCACTAATCAATGCACCACCCTAATGACACATCACTTGACATTACTCACACTTTACAGCAGCAAACATTACTAACAAGCTACGCTGACAACCTTCGGTAACTAAACCAATATGCATACCTAAAGTAAACAAACGAAAAACATCCAAGCTCGACAGCGACCAGGGGTCACTGCAGAAGTGAGCGGTGTGCCCGGCGCTCTACCTGTACGGGTTCACGTCCTCGAACACCAGCGTGTGGTTCGGGATGTAACGGGACAACGAGGCCATGTGGATTTGATCGCTTGAGCTGGACCCAAGGCGGGAGACGCTTCCAAAGCCGCCGCCGCTGCCGCCGTGAGCGAAGGCCGGGCTGTATGAGACGGGGGCGACCCGCTGTCTCGGCAGCGACCAGAACTGCGTGGCGTCAGCGGCCGGAGCGCCGGGCTGTGCCGCCCTGGGCAGCGTGCTCCACTCGGAGGCGCTCATCTCGGCACCTCGGTGTCCCCTTCGCGCGGAGACGGGGAATCGGTTGAGTCGCGAACGGAGGAGGAGAGTCGCCGGACTTCAGTCGCCGAAAATTCCTCGCCTTCCGCCGGAGAAGTGCGGCGTCGCGAGGGACATCGCCGGCCGCCGTTTCAAACGTCTGTTCGGATTTTGAAGATTCAACGCTATTTTGGTGACTCCGCCAGGCGCGCGCTTCTCTTCATCGCCACGCTTCCAACACCGTAGCCTGAGATGAGTTGTAAACTTACAGGAGGCCTTTTAATCCAGCGCAGCATTCAAATGGACTTATCGAGGAGGAGAAATAAAATCCTCTCTCATTTAAAAAGATTTATAGGATTCCAACAAAATCCAATGAATTATTGTAATTTCTCATCCGTGCGATGACTCACTGAGTAGGAATGCACGGGTTGCCACGGGTGCTAACTGTCACTTGAGGTTTTTATATTCCACAGCATTAATACTTCCAACATTCCCCATCTGTCATCTCAAACGCCGCCTAATGGCAACAAATCTCCAGCCACGTTCAGACTTGCTTTTGACAAAATAAAAAAAAATCCTGCGTTTTTTTTCCTTCCTTCCTTCCTACCAGCTATGAAGCGCCGATTGTCGACAGCCCTCGTGGATAAATTAACGGCTCGCACGAGAAGGAAGAATACAAGTCGATATTCTCTTGCGGGCGGGGGGGAATAAAAGGCTTAAAAAAGTAACTCGGGGTTGCCGCGCGAGCCGAAACCAACGTGGCGCTGTCCTGTCCGGACAGATTCTCTCTCTCGCGCGCGCGCGCGAGCGCACAACACGGCTGGGTGTGTCGGCCCGGAGAGCGAGCAGTGGGTGTGCAGGAGGCTGAGCCTCGCCTGCGAACACGACCCGGGCACGCCGCTTGAAAGCCTTCCAGGGCACTGCCTTGACTTGCAGCGCACGCAGAAGCCCACAAGAACCATTTTTGACATTCCAGCGGCTTCTGCAGGACAATTAGCCTTCATTATAACGACTTCTGTTCCGTTTGCATGTTCGCATTCCTGCCTCATTCGCCTTTCATCATCGTAATTAGCCACAATCAATCCACTGCTGGTGGAAGGCCTCACCAAGTTATGCTCATTTTTCATAGTCTTACAATGCAACAATCCATCTCGCGCCTGTGCATTATGTATGTTTGTATGTTGAACTTCTTGGCTTGAAGCTTTCGTAACTGCAGGAATTCATATTCTTTGGGTCTTTCGGTAAAGTCACGTAGATAGGTTCAAAGAAAATAACAAGACATAACTAAAAACTACGACGTTTTGACCTATCTACGTGACCTTACCGAAAGACCCACTGAATATGTTCAACTTATTTCGCACCATAAGTAGCCAATCGTGCTAATCGGAGGTGCGGTGGAAGGACAACAAACTAAACACAAAAATCAGTGGATCGCTCCGGTGGCTTCTTTATATCGGAAGGAAGAGCGTTCCAGACGGCTGCAGAAGTGCATCAGAAAGTGCACGATGCAGTGGCCGTCTTTGTTCGGCGGCTAGCCAAAATGTTCGATGGCAAGCCAAATGGTTTCACGGCTCCATCTCTGCGGTCGAATTGCGTGCTTTGTTTGCCACTCTGACGCTAGTGTAGACCACTGGCCATCATCTCTTTGAGCAGTGTGTCCTGCAAAGCCCACTCACTCTTCTTAACAGGCAATTTATATCTTGCGCAAGCTCGTCAATCTTTCCCTCTCACAGTGGTGTTACAAATACGCCCCTCCCCACGCACTTCTCCTGCCACATAGTGCAATTATAAATCAATTCAGCCACCTCAATGCAAAATTATACCTGTTGCACTACATCAACATCAGCCATGCGAATAATTAAATTATGATTTAAAGCTTTTGTGACTGCGGGGATTCATATTCTTGGTTCTTTCGGTAAAGTCACGTGACTTTACCGAAAGAACCAAGAATATAATAAAAATTTTGGTTGTACATATATATTGTTTTCCCTGTATTAACAATCGCCCCTTTATCCATGGAAGTAAACAAACTTTAGTCGTACCATTGTGACGAACAAAAATGGTTGAAAACAAACTCGAATACTACCACGAGGTGGAATACCATTGGCTGTGTTTTGATAAATAAAGTATTTAACCTCACTTGCTCAAATCGGTTGCACTTTTCGATTTTTATATTTCACGTTAAAAGGGCCAGTGACGATTTAAAACAACAGAAAAATAAGTAAAATATCGCGTACAAAGCATGTGTGATACAGCCACTTTGATGCTAGAAGTTGTACAACGAAAACGATGGCATTATTAGACGATTGCCAGAAGGCATTGCTGCGGGCGGACCAGGAACACCAAAGTGAAACACGTTGTATACCAATCTATGGGACCCTTTTTTTGGCAGTATCCAAAATGATGAAACATAAGGATAGGTTTTACCCTCTCTGGCAATAAAACGGGTGTTAAGATGTTCTAACGCCAAACAGATACCTTTATTGCAAGGCATCAAGTCTGCATTAACCACACGCACGTACTTGTGGCGAAACATGCGAACGAACACGCATGAAGGCAAGAAGGCTGACAAGGGATCGTGGAATTCCAAAGCCAAAGAAGCACAGCTGAATCACGATTCCTCGTAGGGTCAATATGTTCACGCTGCCTGGACCATGCACACATGCCTTTGGAAGCGACGTGACGCTCACAGGTGCCCACGTTGGGTTCACCTTTCTTGGAGATCGTTAGCATGGCAGTGCGTGCATTTATCGTCCTGCACGAGAGTGAATAAGTGAATCCAATGTTAATTTGAGCTGAGAAAAGTCAGTGTGCGTTTGTATGTGCGCTCAATTACCATTCGTTTGTAAATAAAACTAACTTCTATATATGAAGTAGTTTTATAAATGTGCAGTAAAAGTAACATATTTTGCATAAACACCCTCTTCATGTGAGAATGCAACCCCTCCCTCCAACTTCCCCAACAATTAACAAGCAGGCTACCACAACATGAACAGTATTTTCTTCTTGCGGTCCGGCACGCTCTACACTGTTTTGCCAACTAACCTTGGCGGGTGAGCCGTGTCATTGGTTCAAATGTACGCGTGAGAACATAGACCCACCAATCCGGCCAATCGCGCGCGCTTGGAGCAATCGAAATGCGCAGTTGACAGCTGACGCGCCTATCCCTTGGGCAAAATGACTGTGGCTGTTATTGGAGACAGGTACAGGGTAGATACGTTACGAAAAAAAACATACCAACATTTGAGAGAGAGAAAAAAACACACACACGCCCTTATCGACGAACTACAACAGTGAAATGTTTACCGAATCAAGGAGGAATCGATTCTGTAAGCATTTGTGTTTGGAAGTATTTGATTAGCCGTGATTTATTTAGTTTTATTTCTACCTACGTGACTTTACCGAAAGAACCAAAGAGTGTTTGATTAGCAACAATAGCAATGCCTTCCAAGCCGCGCAAAGGCCAAATTGATGAAAGTGCAACCCGCTTTGATCGATGTGGTCCCTAATCGCAGCACAACTTTCTGCGAAATTTTCTGCGAAAGTTGTAATCACATTGAATCATCGTTACTCCAGCCATCACGACCCCCTGTTACAGGCGGGCAGACAGACGGACGGACAGAGCTCATGCGTTAAAGCTTTTGACCCGAGTATGGGATGTGTGTTAAAAAAATCCCAGGTTCCTTCCCATCACTGAGCAGAGGGAGTTTCATGAATGTCTGAGCTGAGTGGGCAGTGTGCCGGCATCCTCTGAGCAGTGCACACACAGAGAGAGAAAAATCGGGGCCCCACCACACCCAGCTCGAGTGCGTGACTTAACAGCACACAAAGGGATGGCGGCCACTGGACACCTGCAATGGGCATTCAGAGGGCACCCCAAGAGGCTGTGCCATTGTTCTCAAGACACGCAACCCATGGTACCGTACCTGTACGTGAAAACCCCCCCTTACAGTCCACACGGGGCGGGGGGGGCACACTTTGATGAGGCTGTTCACTGACGTCCGGCCGCATCAACCGCTGCTTAAATTAGCAGCAGCTCCGCTGCGTTGGCAACGAGAAACGTAGCGGAGCAACGTGGCCATGGGAGGCTAAGCGTTTCAGGGCGATTTGTCTCCTGAGAAAAGAGGGTGCAGGCAACGGTAGAACGCTGTCGAAAGCTGAGATTGGGAAAAACCCCCTTGCTGCGACGCTCATCCGTTAACGCGCGGCGTGAAAGACGAGGCAAAGGTGCAGCCCCGCAATCACTTGCTCACGCCACACGAACGGGAACTCGAGAACGGGGCCCGCCAACCTGTATCAGACCAAGAGCCAAACAGCACCCAAGAGTTCTGCAAAGAGCCAAGTGGATCTACACACGTGTAAATATATTGACAGTTTTCGTCACAGAACGGGTGACATTCATGTTTCTTTGCTACTGTGATAGCACGTTCTGCGCTATGCCCCTTTGATAGAGCCCGCACGTGGTGTATTAAAGAGCCAGCATGCGCCTGGTAGCCATCGGTGCTCTGGAGGGTATTTGGCCTACTCTTCTACGCAGATAGTAAATTTAAGGGATTTAAAAAAAAAGTTTCCAAGAGTTTAAATTGCCGCAAGGGGAGCTCAAGCCTGCAACCTCTGGATCGCACGTCCAGTGCGCTGACCACCACACTACAGCAGCATCCTCATATGAAGGTGCAGCCACAAATGTAACATTGTTTAGGTCTATGAAATTGCCAAACAAATGCAGATATGGTGGGTAAAAATGAGGCCAATATGAATGCACAGATGTATTAATCGGTTAAAATGGATTTTTAAGATCACGATGCATGAACAAGTTTCCCTCGCTTTACGAGCGTAACGGCTTACGCGATGTCGCATATACGCACGCTAACCAACTTATTACTACCCAAAATTCTCTTTACGGGGTTTGAATTCGCTCTACATGCAGCGATGCGGTCGGACGTGGAGTAACACTGTGTGTACTGTGCGTGCACTGTGGGTACTGTGTGTGTACTGTGGGTACTGTGCGTGTACTGTGTGTGTGGTGTGTGTGTGTAGTGTGTGGGTACTGTGTGTACTGTGTGTGTAGTGTGTGTGTACTGTGGTTAGTGTGTGTGTACTGTGTGTGTACTGTGTGTGTGTACTGTGTGTGTACTGTGTGTGTGTGTGTACTGTGTGTAGTGTGTGTGTACTGTGTGTGTACTGTGTGTGTGTACTGTGTATGTACTGTGTGTGTGTACCGTGTGTAGTGTGTGTATACTGTGTGTGTACTGTGTGGATTGTACGTGCTACTTGCCAGGCAGCTATCTCGTGCGGTTACGCTTTGTGTTCCCTTATTTGGAACGCATCTACTACCGTGCAAATCGAGGTACACCTGTACACTATTACGTGCTTGAGATTCAATTAATATCATGAAAGCATATGACATTCAAATTGTGCATTTATACGACTGATGCGTTGAACAAAACCGTGCCGACGAAAGTGAAACAACAATGCGGGCGAGACGGTAGAAACGCGACGAAAGAGAATCACTTCTCAAATCGTGACCCCCCGAATCGTCACAATTCATCTCATCGCTGGGAGGGGTCGGGGATTGCAGAGGGGGGGGGGGGTGTGTGGGGGGGGTGGTGAATCTTTTCAGGGTAAAAAACAAAGTCTCATGTAACGCATGAAACGTAAAACATGCAGCTGAGGTTGTGCCTCTTGACAGCAACACAGATTAAACAAACACTGCTGGCGTTTCAGTTGGACATGAACAGCTAAAGGCTGCGTAAAGAGGACCTGCTGGGCACACTGGGCGTACGTAATGGAGGGTTCAGATAGACACGAAAACCGCTCAAACAAGCACGCTGGGTAGCAGAACGGCGTCGGTATTTGCAGAATGTCCTGAATGCACATTTGCTTTCATAGATCAATGTCATGGTCATTTGAAGGCGTTCACATAACCTGCAGCACCAACAATCTCAATGTTTTCCTCTCGCCACTGCCGTTCAAAGTTCAAAGTTCATTTATTAGGTATAGCCCTGTGAGCCATTCGGCTCTTGAATCGGGTTCAACCACAACAATGCGGTCCACCTGTTGACAGGTCTGAGGTGCCTATCGAAATCTGAAACAAGTTCAAGTGGTTTTAATGTTCTAATCAGCGTGGGGAGTGTTGCTCATCTCCTGCTTACAGCTCTGGGGCAATGGCGGGAATTCCCCTTTCCTGTAGCAGGAGAAACTATACATGGTACAAACATTGCTGACTACTCACAACGTAGTTACAGCTTGTTCCTGAAGAACACCGCGTTGTAGAAAAATCGCGTTGTAATAAATAATATATAATATAGGGTAAAGCACAGTCTGCGATAACACGTGAGATGCATACGGAGACTCAACAGATACTAACGCGCGGGGGTAGCATATATAAAGCATCCAGCAGCATCCCGCCATGAGTGACACTATGCCGAGGCAGCCGTAAAACCGCGTATTCCTACACGCGCGACTCAGCTCTATTCACTCAATCGGGTTATATCCAATTCGCGTTATGAAAACACACGTTATAGGAGAAAAGACTGTACTCGTTTTATCAATCCTGGAGGAGTGAAGGACTGTGTTGTTCCCGAACCAGAATATAAACTTGCTACTGCGCCACCCAGTTGTATCACAGATAACTGGCCCTATCTGATTCCACCTACATAAAAAAATTCTACAATGAAGGTAAAATATCTACCAAGCCTAAAATGTGAAGAGGAAGACAGTAACATAGCAACAACAAAAACATTCAAACCTAGTTTCTATGAGACACATGCCTCAAATTGACATCTCAACAGCGCATTTCGAGATTTTGTTGTTAAATTTAGTTGGCTGCAAATTCGCGAAGCATTTCTGTAAAAGTTCGACTCAGATTTTTGGCAAAAAAAACCTTGCCCAACTCACGCGATAACCCACGTAACTGAAAACCAAGGAAATTCACTTTTTTTGGGCAACTCAAGCTCTGTTCTACTAAAGTTCTTCGAGAAATGAGTCCAATCAAACCAGCTCAAATTGGTCTCAAGTGTTCTATGGAAATCTGTCATTAAAAAAGTTTCACGGAGTTTCAAACACTTTCGTGTCCAGGAGGTTGCTGTTCAAGATGCTTGTCCAATTTCTGTTCTTAGTACTTTATGACATGGGCAGAAAATGAGCCCTCAGAGAAAACCCTTACAAACAAGGGAACATCACTCCAACTATGGACAGCCAGACCCAGTAACGTGCTTGCTTGTACTGCCTCCTATAGTCAACATGTTCACCCTGCAGCTGTTTCCGGCGTGTTCATGTAAGCATATATGTTGAACTTCTTTCGCACCGTACGTAGCCATCCGTGCTAATCGGGGGTGTGATCCACGTTTTGCCAGGACTCACCTTTGAACCTCGGTGACGATGGCGTCTTCGTAGTTGGCGGACGCGTTGAGCAGGCCACTCCAGGCTTCATGGAGTTCGTCGGGCCGGCAGGCCTCATGCCCGTCATTGCTGAGCTGCGGCTGCAAAGTGGCCGGCAGATGTCCAGTAGTCCACGTTTCCACACAAAACCAAACACAACGTGGGTATTGAGAAACACTGTGCGGCGTGCTTATACCTTATCATATAGAAAATATGGCTTAAAAAGGTAAAGGCGCGGCCCCTGAAATTGCTTGCGCATGTCACTGCTGGCGGAAGGGCATCTGATAGGAGGAGCCACTCTTGAGAGTATTTTGCCTACTCTTTCACGTTAGCCACAGATCTTAAAAGAGGTGGAAGTACTTGATTCCACTTTACCCCACCACACACAACTTGCCAATGAACTAACTGTGGCTATCCCATTTGTACAGCTGGGTGGGCAGAGGTGGGGAGAGTTAAGAAGATTGCCCATTGTTTAAACTGCCGTGTCGAGAGACCAAACCGACAACTGATATAAAGGTACAACAGATTACTGCAACCTTTTTTAAGTCGATGTAATGTCTGATGCAAACAGATTTTGTGGGGTAAAAAATGGGCATGGAACAATGCATACATTTATTAATTAAAATAGATTATTGTGCTCATGATGCTACATGCATCGACTCTACTGTGTGAGAATCAAATGTTTATGTTTTATCAAATGACATTTTAGTGTCACATTCAGTAAGGCTAATTGGGTGAACAAACCTTTAAAAAACAACAAAGAACCCATGAGGAACAATCTAAACGAGTGACATGTGTTTAACTAGGTGAGAACTCAACAGACCAGCAACGCCTCGTTTGCAAGAATGACCTGGGACATTCGTCTGCCAGTAGCGGGGCGATGATTTATACGAAAAATACAAATTGAGTAATTTGCGGGTAACGATCAAATGTGGCATGTTTGAACCCTGACACTGGCAGACTATGGCCTCCTCTTGCTAATGACGTCAGGGGATCGTTTACGTCCATTGTGCAGTACAGTAGAACCTCGGAGATCGAACGCACCAGAACTCAAACAAATCGGTGTTCGAACGATATTTACGAAAAAAAATTGCCCCGGAAACCGAACGAAATTCGGAGGTCGAACGGGCAATCGCGACTTGAAAGACGCCTATGGCCATCGTGCATGACGCTTGCCCAGACAAAGGTTTTACCACCTCCTCCTCCTCACCACCTTCATCTCAAGCCATCAACTCTCCTTACTACAGGTAAAGTGAAGTTCAATGTTAATTTATTTCATTTATTCCATTTATTTATTGTTTTTCTTGTTTTTTTGTATGATTTTATGCATATAATTACTATAAACTTCGTGTAAAAGTGCTTTATAATGAGATATTTATTGTGTCTGGAACCAATTAATGTCATTTACATTAATTCTTATGGGGAAAATTAATTCGGTGTTCGAACAAATCGGTGTTCGAATGGCCTTCTGGAACGAATTAAGTTCGATCTCCGGGATACCACTGTATATTGCTATGGTTATTATCTTGCACCTCCGATTGGCATGGTTAGCTAAGTACGGCGCGAAAGAAGTTCAACATACACGCAGATTACACGTGTTGTGATAATCACGGCGGGCGCTGGGTTCAAACCGTTAACTTCTGCAAAACTTGGCGAACGCGCTACTGCTAGGCCATGTCACTGCCCCAAGCGTGTGATGTAAACATGTGACATAAACACGTGATATTAACACGTGATAAACTGTCACTGTAAAAAAAGCCCAATAAACAAGGGGTTTCATTGCATTGTATGCGGAGAGAAGGGCTTTCTGTCTTCATGAATGCTGTATGGGGGTGGTTGATGCCTCTCTGATGTGTGGGGTGGTGGTGGACACTCCTCTGGTGAGTGGGGTGGTGGTGGACACTCCTCTGGTGAGTGGGGTGGTGGTGGACACCGCTCTGGTGAGTGGGGGTGGTGGTGGACACCGCTCTGGTGAGTGGGGTGGGGTGGACACCGCTCTGGTGAGTGGGGGTGGTGGTGGACACCGCTCTGGTGAGTGGGCGTGGTGGTGGACACTCCTCTGGTGAGTGGGGTGGTGGTGGACACCGCTCTGGTGAGTGGGAGTGGTGGTGGACTCCGCTCTGGTGAGTGGTGGTGGTGGACACCGCTCTGGTGAGTGGGCGTGGTGGTGGACACTCCTCTGGTGAGTGGGGGTGGTGGTGGACACCTCTCTGGTGAGTGGTGGTGGTGGACACCGCTCTGGTGAGTGATGGTGGTGGTGGTGAACACTCCTCTGGTGAGTGGGGGTGGTGGTGGACACCGCTCTGGTGAGTGGTGGTGGTGGACACCGCTCTGGTGAGTGGGCGTGGTGGTGGACACTCCTCTGGTGAGTGGGGGTGGTGGTGGACACCGCTCTGGTGAGTGATGGTGGTGGTGGTGAACACTCCTCTGGTGAGTGGGGGTGGTGGTGGACACCTCTCTGGTGAGTGGTGGTGGTGAACACTCCTCTGGTGAGTGGGGGTGGTGGTGGACACCGCTCTGGTGAGTGGGGTGGTGGTGGACACCGCTCTGGTGAGTGGGGGTGGTGGTGGACACCTCTCTGGTGAGTGGTGGTGGTGGACACCTCTCTGGTGAGTGGTGGTGGTGGACACTCCTCTGGTGAGTGGGGGTGGTGGTGGACACTCCTCTGGTCTGTGGGGGTGGTGGTGGACCCCCCTCTGGTGAGTGGGGTGGTGGTGGTGGACACCGCTCTGGTCTGTGGGGGTGGTGGTGGTGGACACCGCTCTGGTGAGTGGGGTGGTGGTGGTGGACACCCCTCTGGTGAGTGGTGGTGGTGGACACCGCTCTGGTGAGTGGGGGTGGTGGTGGACACCGCTCTGGTGAGTGGGGTGGTGGTGGACACCGCTCTGGTGAGTGGGGTGGTGGTGAACACCGCTCTGGTGAGTGGGGGTGGTGGTGGACACCGCTCTGGTGAGTGGGGTGGTGGTGGACACCGCTCTGGTGAGTGGGGGTGGTGGTGGACACCGCTCTGGTGAGTGGGGTGGTGGTGGACACCGCTCTGGTGAGTGGGGTGGTGGTGGACACTCCTCTGGTGAGTGGGGGTGGTGGTGGACACCGCTCTGGTGAGTGGGGGTGGTGGTGGACACCTCTCTGGTGAGTGGGGTAGTGGTGGACACCCCTCTGGTCTAGGGGGGGTGGTGGATCTGCCTTAATCTGCTCTTAATATTTTTTTTAGAGGATCAAATGTGAAGTGTGTCGGTAGTGGGAGTTTACTGCCCAAGGGAAAAATATATATATGTTTCCACGTTGGTGTTCTAAAAGTAATTCGTGTGATGTAATTATCTGGGGAAGGTAGCCACACAGGCAGGCAAATATTATTTCATGCATCTGGTGTCAAGCGCAAGTGAACACAATGTACCTCCATTGACTTGTACACCTCCTCCAGCTGCAGCAGTTCGGCTTTCTTCTTTGGAAACTCTGAGTTTTTCATGAGAGCGTGTTCCTTCTGCATCACCTGTGGGCACAACGGGTGGAAATGTATCTCACAAATTACGGACAAAGGATCCCAATGTGATTATCCTGCCATCGGCTTTGTAACAATGCAGAGGGCATCCTTTCAATTCAGCAATGTGAGGTTTGCACCTTAAAATGTTGGTCCAATGAACATCTGGCAGTTCACCAGCGTTGCTTCAAGCAAGCATGCTTGTGAGACAATGAATATCCAAACGGGTCCAGGGTTTGCTTGTGTTGAACCAATGCCGCTGAAATTATGAATTCACTCCCAGAAGCCCACGTGGCCGATAGTGAGCAAGTGTAAAATATCCTTAATTTTTTACATGGAGGGCTAAATATGGGAAGGATGTGTATTGGCTGCTGAATTATTTTGTCACTTGTATTCTCCACAGTTAATTCTTATTCTGTGTTATGTATTATATCGTTTTGTGTTGAACAAAGACCCGTGTCTAACAGATAGGCAGTTCATCAGCATTGGTTGACGCAAGCCTCACTCTGCTGATGAAACAGTCAATGTCAAAACCGGTTCAGAGTTTTGCTCACATTGAACCAATTCTGCTGAGATTATGGGATGTTTAAAAACGTTTACATTTGTTTTAACGTGGAGAAACAGAGATGTGAATGAGGTGTATTGTCTCCTTATTTATATGTTCCTTATATTCTCCACAACGACTATGACGATTATTTTGATGTTGTAATATTTTTCTTGGTGCAATCCCGGTGCAGTGGATGAATCTCTATGCCGCTCAACAATGCGAGTGGCACTGCCACTTCAAGTGAGTGAAGTTACGGAGATCAGCGGGGGTCCTGACGGGAGTTTGAATATCCAAGCTCAGGATATTCACACGGCTGCCACCACTCCCTCCATGCACAGTGCAAGGGGGACCGCCAGGAAGTCGCACCAGAGCGGCACAGCAGGGTATCGGAGGCTGACTGGAAGACTTGCGCACTGTTTGTCAATGTTACTATGATAGTCCAGATTTTTTCAAAGTTTAAAGACAAAGAGAAAGATCCCCCCCCACTCCCCCTTCCCCGTATAGACTGTTGGGGCGAGTGTTGTTAGCGAGCACCTATGAAGGCCACCACGGCACACAATGGGGTGGGTGGCCAGCACCACGCCCGGCCACCTTTGTTTCTCAAGTAGAAATATTTACACATCACACCAGATACTCATCTGAGGCCCAGGACCAGTTCAGATAATTGTCACTGGTGTTGGCCATGAGCGGGAATCGAACTTGGGTCACTAGGTTTGTAGCGCAGTGCGCTAACCGCTACACACCCCCCCTGTCTAAACTACCTCCCCCCAAATATACACCCACAATGACACATTCAGAACCTGAATACTCTTCCCCTTTGGAGGCTCGACACAATTGCACAGGAAAGAAAAAAAGATAACCTCAACTACCCGCGCAACTATTATTTTGACAGAAATAGTCCAGCATCGTCCAATTCAAACATATGCAGCCGGGCGTCTGCGTCGCTCACCATCAGCTTGTCGATGCTGTACGGGAAGGTTCTGCTTTGCAGGGTGATGGTACGCTCCTCAATCCAGACTCGCAGGGAGGCAGCCAGTCTCCAGAACTCGTCTGCATCCTCATTCGCATCCTCGTCACAGCCCCAACAATCGACAATCAACGGCGGGAACCTTTGGTCGCATCCTTAATAATTAATTCCCTGTTTGTGATAAGGCTGCTGCTACTATCTGCTGCTGGAAACACTGCTTCCTTGCTCAGATACCCGTAACCTCTATGGGAGCTGCCACGGTGGCGAGATGATAACTGCCTCGCGTGGGTCCGATCCCGACCCTGACGCCTGTATATTTGGAGTGTGCATGTTTTCCCCGTGGTCGCAAGGATTTTTCCTCCGGGTCCTCCAGTTTTTCCTTCCACATTTAGAATCAACATCACGCATTTAGAGTATTTGGCTGCTATACATTTACCATGCGATAAGCCATTTCGTTGAGGTATCAATTGTGGCCAGATAACTTCTGATAAAGAGCTATAAAGCTCAGTGGGCCTTACATGGTAATAAAAACGTATTTTTAGTTTAGTTTTTTAAACTACTCTCTGTGTGAAATAAAGACACCAGATTCGAGTCACAGTTAAACTGCAATATTCAGAGAGCCAATGACGTAACGCAGTACGAATGACGCCATCCGGATTTGAACTCACAACCTTACGACTGCGAGCCGTACACGATACGTGTGCGAAATTCAAATGATCCCTTAAAACCCATTCACGAAATAAATCGAACCCTCGTGGTGGGAGGAGTGAAAAATATCCGTGCACAGGTACCAGGGCGACACGGCTCTGCCCGCCTTGCTTGTGGAGGGCATTGTGCAGCGCGGAGACGTATGTGATGATGGATTTCTCATCAGGGGCGTCCACGTCCACATCTGCACACAGACAAAACGGGGCATACGGTTGTATTGCGCATGTGTTGCCATTGAAAGGAAGGTACAAAACAGAGCATATATATATGTTAAATATTATATGGATATATTTATTCTCCAGATGTTGTGTCCCACACTGTCCTACACATGCACGAAGATTGTGTTTTAAGAAGATGGACTTTGAAGTTGCAGTCAAGCATTTCATTATTGCACAATAGTGACATCACTGCTACATCAATAGAATTTAAGACTATGTGAGTGATGCCACGTATGTTAAAACGGGGCAGTAATAATTGCCACTCACACAAAACAAAAATATGTAAAAACACATGTTCAGTGTGACATCAGTTTAACATGTGAGACGTTACTACCGTATTACACAAGACAATACCAACGCAGTGAGGCCACGAACGTGCAATGCCAAACACAGTGATGCCATTCAAGACGGGGCTTGGCCACGTTTTTTTTATTCCTGTCAACGTTTGTTTTCCAATTATGTGCAAGCCCAGACCAGGCTGTGCCACCCCGACACCGCTCAATCAGACGAGAGCCGCTCGTCCTGCGGCTTCAGAGGCATTCTCGTCGGCGTACGGCCACCGACCACGTCGCCGCACAAACCTTCCGGGTCGAGCAGCCGCGGCACGCCGAGCTCCGACTCCGCGAGCGAGAGGGCCTCCTCCAGGTTTTGCCGCGCGCCCCGGCGCCGGACCTCCTCCAGGTCCACGAGACCCGGCCTGCGCGGACAATCGCGACGTTTAAGCCGGTGACACGATACGGGAGGGGGGGTGGGGAGTCCAAATGAATACAACGCGATCTCCTATAACGCGTGTTTTCATAGTGCGAATTGGATGTAATGCGATTGAGTGATCATAACTACAAATGGCATATCAACACCGTGCCATGGAATGAGGAGTCGATATGGAAGTCTCACACAGAGATGCATGACCCCCACTAGAGAATGGTGCACTGCAGCGGATATCGCGGAACTTGTTAAGGTATCCCTTCACATGAGGGGCCGCACACTCTCCCACACACCCGGCTACACAAAGAATGCTTTTGCCACGTGACGAACTGATACACTGGTTGGAATTTAGTAACAATGAAGTAAAATTTCGATTTAAAGCTTTCGTGACTGCAGGGATTCATTTTCTTGGTTCTTTCGGTAAAGTCACGTAGAAGGGAAATAACATAATAAAAATAAAACAATTAAATACAATTCTCACGACGTGTCGGAAAGACAGCGTCATTCAGATGCTGTCTTTCCAACAGCCCTGTTCTTCACCTGAGGATGGCTGCTTGCGTTGTGGCCGAAACGTCGTGAGAATTGTATGTTATTATGTTTATTTCTATTATTTTATTATTTCCCTTCTACGTGACTTTACCGAAAGAACCAAAAAAATGAAGTAAAAACCTACATTTTAGGTGATGATGTTTTGTTCTCCACTCATCACCGACTGGGCCGACACCATCAACTCACCACAGCTATGAGGATGAAATCCGGACTGAGGCCCACAATCTCAGTGGTTGCCGGCTCAGTGATCTGCATCCTGAGTCCTCAAGACACTTCAAATCTTGTACAACTACCTATAGTTCCTACAGCAACGTGTGTGTGTGTGGTTCAAATTAGTTTGCCAGCAAAAGGGTCACGGTGAGGTAAAGTCTGGGTATCCACCCCACCTTTTCACAACCATTTAATGTGGTATTTCCATCTATACTCAGAGACCTCAGAGGCTTATTGCGGTCTCACTGTCAACAGACGCGTGTACTATTTCAGTAGGTGGGGCGTGACTTATTGTCATTAGCAAATTTTACAACCGTGAGACGTACATGAAATATGCGAGTTATGTACACACAATGAATGGAAGAGGCCCAAGGTGGTTTAAATATAGCATGCACGGTCATTCTATCGTAGGAAAACAGACTGAAACGTACGTGAGCACATTCCGTATATGTCTGTATCGCGTTAATTAGAACAAAATGAGGTAAATTCACAGGCGAAAAAAATATTTAAAAAACCAGCGAAAACAGAAGGCGCATGCCATAAACAAGTGATAAAAATTGTCAAAGGATAATTAAAGGAAAGCGCTGCGAACGGTGAAGGTATGTGTTTAGAAGACTGCATTCTAACAACGATTTGGCTTGGCAACTTTGCTTTGGGCAGAACCACCGTATAAGTTTAATCGCTGCGCTGACATCGTTATTTTGGAGCACATAAATGGATTTTTTTTTTCTCCCTCCGGGAAGACACACCTCGCTTACTTAAATGTGAAGGTCGTTGGGCACGCGGCATTCAATCGCTCATAAAAAAAACAATGTGTACTTCAACGCGGTCCTATGAACTAAAAAAAGATATGTATGAGACAGAACTGGGACGGGTAAACCGCCGGCAACCCCATTTTAATTGGCAAGGGGTGTGATCATACATGTCACGGATCACATCTCTGCAATTGACTTCACTTTGCAATGCCCGATGCCACCACTCACTCACTGGCTGCTGTCAACACTCAAGGGATAAATGCACACGGCATCTTCACAGATCTCGGTTAAAGTACGTGCGTTTTATGTGCGTCTGTCCGTATATGTCCTCCGATATATTACCTCTGTAAACATCAAGCCCTCCGATGTGTCGTCGGGTTGTATATATCGCTACCAAGTGCTTGGAGCTTTTTCACTTGCTCAGCACGTGGAGAGAAAATGTCGAATATGCATGTCTGCTGAACTTCTTTCGCGTATGTAGCCAACCTTGCTAATCGGAGGTGCGGAATATGCCGCCGAACACGCGGTACAGCCTAAAAATACGTGGCACAGCACAATCGCAAACACCTGCACATATGTAGAATCGTTAACTTACTTTCCTGTTTATTTCTTCATCTATCTACATTTACCGCTGTCAAGCGACGTGAACAAAAGCTCAGGATCCACATTTAAAAGCTATTAAACTAAATAATGAAATGTTCTTAGGCTAAATGACGTGTGAGGAACCGAGATGGCATGGAAGTAGATATTCTCTGCTGTAAAAGCCTGTCCCCTAAACTATTGGGTGGTCCAAAAGTCAGGACACATAGGGTGATTTGATGTATTTGAACACTGGCATTTAAACATTTTAATGTTTCAATCTTTAAGTTGATATTTTATCTATAAGTATCATCATTATCTATTTTTATTCTTCTTGTGGGGTCACCTCCAATCCGTCGTTTGCTAAACTTGACCAAGAACCCTGAATTAATTCAAATTAAAAACAATTAATGAATGCTCAAAGATTACACCTGTAATTAAAAAAAAGTCCTAAATCCATATGAAAAGAGAATTCGTGCATGGATTCATGTTAATGAAAGTAAACATTTGTTGAAATAAATCAAATAACCCTTTGTGATTTGTTGAAATAAATGTCATGACTTTTGGCCCACCCTGTAAAATTCACAATCTGCTGCATTGCAATGTATGTTTGTTGAATTTCTTTCGCACCGTATGTAGCCAACCATGCTAATCGGAGGGGCTTCTGCTGACAGCATGAGTATACAGGGAGACCCATGTATAGATACCCCACTAACATAATTAGAATACATTACAGAGAAAACTACATTTGAATTCAAAGGCTCTAAATGTCTCCCTGCCAAACAATATACACGCATTCAATGTTTTAACAGTCTCCGGATACACCTTGTCCAACAAAGCCAACGCTGTAATACTATTCAAAGACCCGTTTAAAAGAAAGCAAGAGCGCATTTCGAAATCAGTGAGGTATCTGTAGATGAATCACCCTGTGCATATGGTTTCAATGCAGTGCTTGTTATGATGGTCTTGGGCATTCCCGAGGTCGACTCAACTTAAAATGAGTACCTGGTGCGGTGTGTAAACATCGCCACTATGGACACAAAGGTGGCCAGGTGTGGTGCTGGCCACCCACCCCGTCGTGTGCTGTGCCGGCCTTCGTAGGTGCTGGCTAACAGCACTTTCCCCAAAAGTCGTTGAAGGCTATACGGGGGATCTTCGTCTTCGTTATGATGGCAGCAGACATGTATGACACAGCTGCGGGGTTTTTCAACGCTTTTATTTAACTTCACTTGTGTTTGTCGTGGTCAAATCTTGTCATCAAAAGTTAGTCTACTTCCTGTTGTACAATCAATTCCAAATTTTGCACGCGTACTCAGATCCGGTGACAATTTATGCCTGTATGAAAATCGGCATCAATTCGTCAATTAAATTGCCTCCTTTCAAGCAATTACAATTTTTGTATGGACGGCTTATTAATTATTTATTTTTGTGTAGCTCAAAAATGCCGCGGTCCATAAACTGTGGAATCGGCTTACACAAAACGCAGGCGCCGCGTGTCTCAGGCGCCATTGACGTACTTCTCGAAGACCGTGAGTTAAACGAAGTTGTTAATAAAACCGTTGTTTTAAAAATAACTTTATTTAAGGAGTTTATTGTTATTTTTTGGACGTTTGTGTGTCCCAGCACTGCCCCCACTGAGGTAAATTAGTACAACACCTCAAAATGCACCCAAGGATTTGGGAGTACGGCAATTTTTTCTTCTCATGCCGTTGTTAATGTGGGGAGGGTGTGGGGAGCCACTACTGGCAGATAATATTATTTGTGTCTCTCCACACAAAAAATACCTCCTCTGACCTACACCGTCACCGGGGAATAAATGTGAATGGGACGAATATACCGCCACTTCCAGGCGGACATGGGGTCAATTATAATCACAATTTTAAAAAGAACACTGCTTGCTGAGATGGCAAATACAATTGGATTGCAATTTGTTTTGAATAACATCATCGCAATGAAATGGATTCCAGGTTTTCTTCCTCGTAACTCATTTATCTGTGAGGTCACGCAGGCTGGAAGATGAATTTATCACCCACTACAACAACTTAAGTGAGGTAGAAACACAATCAGAAGACATTCTCACGTGAATCCTCTCATCTGCAACAAAACACAGGGATGTATTTACGATCGATTAAGGGCCACATATAATAAATGGGTGCAGGCCTGCAATTACTTACTTATGCCACTGCTGGTGCAAACACCTCCCAATAGAAGGAGCTTGAGTGAGCAACTATGCATGTGTTTGGCCTACTCTTCTACACTTGCCATGGAAGTTGGGGGCACCATGGTGGCGATATGTTAGCTACCTCGCCTGGTATACAGGAGGTCGTGGGTTCAATCCTGACCCTGATGCCTGTATATTTGAAGTTTGCATGTTCAGTGGCGGAGCCAGGATTTTCAGATAGGGGGGCAACCCCTCTAGCAATGAAACATGATAGAGGAGTTGTTAGTAAGTATGGACTCGTCCCTTGCTTTTTATTCGACGCGTGTGCGGCGATGGCCCAGCCATCGATCGAGGGTCGAATTCGAACCGCATGTGATCGGCATCGCGCTCGCTGAAGGTGAATGCCTTCAGGGAAGTCATGAACTGAATACGCAACTGCGTACAATTCTGTAAGTCACTTATAACTGCCTTGCCATTACTTATTGCCTATCATCTCATAGAGGCCCTGGCACGTAATAATATGCTACACAACTGCAGTGGGGGTCGCAAAATGCCGATTTATTACTAATAAACCCCAATAATCCGATCGAAATTAGGGATTTCAATCGGATCATTGGGGGGGGCACATGCCACCCCACCTCCCACCCCCCCCACTGGCTTTGCAAGTGTGCATTTTCTCCCCGTGGTCGCGTGGATTTTTCTCCGGGTCCTCCAGTTTTCCCTAAACGTTTATAAACATGCGTTTCGAGACTTTGGCTGCTATGAATTTCCATAAACCACTTCATGGGGCTACTGGGCTCTCCAGTGTGCGACTGTGGTCATCCAGAACAGACCATACGAAGTATAACGATGCAATGCCCACAAAGACGAAGGAGACATCACAGCGAGACACTCCGCTGCTCCTGACGCGGTTGTCTGACTTGACCACCTTAAATGTGAAATTGTGGTTGCTGCTCTGCAGCTACATCAGCCATACGAAAGAAGACAATTGGCCTTTCATCTTTGGCTAAGCCGCTGCTGAAAAAAATCTAAGCAGTATAGCTCAGTGGGCCTTACCTGCTAAAATAAAAAAAATAGTTTAGAAGTTGCCGATAATGCCAGTGGTGGATAAAGAGTGGGTTTCACCAACACCGGGATGTTTTGAAGAGTCCCGCGAGGGGTCACACCTGTGCGCGTGGACGATGGCGCAGAGCAGCCGCCCGTCCCTCCAGCTGCTCGAGAAGTTGTGGCACGACAGCCCGGGGACATCCTTTGCGACCAGCCGCGCCCAAGCCAGTAGCCGCTCCCTGCCTGGCGTGCCACCCACCTGCCCCGCCGACACCTGCCCTCGAGACAAACAGGGAGGCCACTCGTCCTCATTAGATTCAGAATATGCATTTATACTGCAGGAGGAATCTGTAGAGGCACGGTGTCAGAATGTAACAATAGCGAACAAATACAAAGACACGATAGGAGTACAAAGTATAGGAAGGGTAAACGATTCACTTAAAAATCTACAAATAAGACTAATCTTATCTTACCAGGCAAAGCCCACTGAGGTATTAACCTATTTTTCAGAAGCGACCGGGCCACAAATGATAGCTCAACGAAGTGGCTCATGATCGCGTGCAGATTTAAAGAGCACGACCCATCGCCGTGCTCTTTTAATCGTGCCGCAATGTGACCTGTCGTCTCGAAAGCCCAGATCCGATGTCAGCAAACACGAGGTGCAGTCGATGGCAAATGAGACGATCAATTGCCGTGTGTTTTCGTTGCATTAAAAAAAAGGGGCCCTGCCATTTAATTTCACCGCAAGTAAATGACCTCAACTCATTCCATGCCTTGACTGCCACTCCGTCATGATTCTTGCTCATCGACCATCAATTCCTTCTAGCGACGAGGTCCTGCCCAAGCCCACACTTTTTCCTCGTAGTTTGAACGATGTCTCTAAACCTTGCGTATGCATTAAGCTGAAGAAATAACTCGGCTTATTCAAATTAAAATATGAAATGGCAGAATTATATATCTTTAACGGCTGCTAGTGGCATCGTGTCTACTCGGATCTGTGCATTTTTTGCAGTGACTGTCTATGATTGGATAGCATCCATCACGTGTAGTTGATTTCAAATTAAAATCCCATTCACTGCATCCGAAATGCAATTATTTGTTGAAATATAAAGGACATATTTGCATGTGCGTATCTATTTCACGAGTAGGATATGGCTCTTAAGGAAGAATGTATGTATATTCATCTGTCTTGTCAATTTTACAAACGCGTTTTAATTGAATAAGCAGCACTTACTCGAATGATAGAGTGAATTGAAATCACAAAAAATGACCACATTGTTAAGTCATCAGGTCAAAGTCTAACGTACGGTTTTAGTACACGCAATTAACTCAAACATATCTAAATAAATCTGAAACAAACATACATTTATTTTAATTCGTTTAGAAATAAAATTTGTATAAATTTTATAATCTGTTAATTTAAGTATAAATGTGTTTATTAACGTATATTAATAATTATCAAGATTATTCTACAATTAACTTGAATAAAAAGGAATGTGTTTACATTGTGCTGGCATGCCATTGAGTCATCATCGGTGTTATATTTAGAATTTATAAAAGTAATTTGCAAACGTGGAAGAGCCATTCTTTAGCTTGAATGAGTTAAAATACAACGTCTTACTCATGTTGAGGTACAACTGTGTAAATGAGGTGTGTTGTCTGCTTATTTAATTACTTATCTTCTCCGCAACAGTCCTAACGATAATTTTATATAACGTATTACGTGTATAGTGTTGCGTCAAACTAGGACCCATATCAAACAGAGAGGGTTTTTGGCTATAGACATCTGGCAGTTCACCAGCATTGCTTCAAGCAAGTCTGACTGCGAATGAGACAATGCACTTCAAAACCGGTCCAGAGTTTTGCATGTGTTGAATCATTGTATAGATCAAGCCTGGCTCTGCTGATGAGACGCTGGATGTTAAATCCGGTCCAGAGTTTTGCTTGAGTGAAACCAATGCTGCTGAAATGTTGCACTCCCAGAAGGTCGAGAGGCCGATGGGATGTGTAAAATAAAAGACGTTAATGTTTTATGTGATGGGAGAGATATGTTACATTGGAATACTGTCCGCTTTTTTTTGCAGTAAAACAAATATTTAACCATTTGCATTTAACTACAAGGAAAACGAATGATACATGTTACTGTTTCCTAAATGCCTTTAAATTGGCAATTTATTACACGTTAAAACCTGACTTAAAGCTTTCGTGACTGCAGGAATTCCTATTCTTTGGGTCTTTCGGTAAAGTATTTCGGTAAAATCATGTAGATAGGTTAAAATTATTCAATCAATGTTTATTTCATTTTCATCAGTTATTACACATTCTCTTTTTTGTATTCTCAACACACCCTTACAAGTTAAACAAGTTTAAGGTAGGTGCATATACCAGTGACCTTTATTGCTGTGGTAATTTAAAAGTGCATTCGGCTTGTGAATACAATGGGGCCGCAGTGGTGTGTATTTAAATAAAGGCTCAGTGGTAAGACAGGTTTCAGACCTGGCCAACAATCCAATCGACTGTGGTCTCAGCAAAGTTTGCATTTTCCTGCACTGTGTTGGTTCATCTGAACGGTGGTTATAAACATATCAGCTTTCAACGTGAGCAACATTTAACTTTCAAACCGATATTTGTATTGGCAGCGAATTGATTAAAATGCAAATTATAAAACGATATGTCAAACGGCACAGTGTTCTCTGTTAAAGATCACTCGATCTGTCCCCATACCACCCCTTATGTAAATGGTGACATTTAACATATGACTGGCTAAACTGTGCTGACCTGCTCCTTTGCCAGCATCTTCACTCACTGCTCACCACCCCCTTGAAGCTCAATCCATGGCCTCCCTTCACCCCAGACATCTCTCCCCGTGACCTGTCAATGTTTGTCATTTCAGACAAGTGTACAACTGAACAGGCGGGGAGGGGGGGGCGTATGTTGTGAGCTCAGGAGCAGTGAACCCCATCGAAGTCTACGCAATGGGCCTCATCATCAGCCATGGCTGATCCACTGCTGCACGAAGGCTTTCCCAAACCGTCACCATATTTCACACAGGATTGCCATGCCACAGCCCATCACAGTTCCTGCACACGAGATGCCAATATTTAAATGTATGGAGTTATCTTCTTTACTGTGTCTTATATGTACAAGTTTCACTCAGCTTTATGCAGGTTCGGTTTGTGCGATTTCGCGTAAATGTGACTAACCTATTTAAAGCCAAAATTCGCAATATGCGGTTTGAATTCACTCATATGCGGCGATGCTGTCGGACGTGGGACTGTGTGGACTGTATGTTTCGCTTTGTGCGCCCTTTTCTGGAATGCAGCTACCGCATACAACGAGAGAAACCTGTATGTACGTCGAACTTTTAGACAACCATGCTAATCAGAGGTGCAGGAGAGGGACAACAAAACTCTGCACAAGTAACAGTCCTTAATAAATGAGTTTGCAATGTAGATGTAAAAGCACAGAGTTCCAGTCGGCTTCTAATGTCAGAAGATTGAGTATTCTTCAAATAATGCTCCCAATTCTGTATCCGATTCACCGGCAGGGTCTGTGTGTGTAACGTAGCAATGTTGCAATCCAGAAAGGCTGTGTGTGGTTCTTGCCCAGTGGATTCCTATCATCCCCTGCTCCTTCACCTACCCAGCCAATGCCATGGCTGGTGGATCCAGAGCTGCTTGAGACTGGGGGCTTTGGTTTTAAGTGCGTAGTCGGTCATGGGCATTGTTTAACCATACTTCACCAGGCTGGTCAATGTGGGGTGGTGAAGGGAACACATTTTGTCTCACTGAGGACTGTGGTGCGACTGATGTGAGTTATCCTCCACGGTACAGCATCTCAGGTTTTTCAAGGTTCTTCATTTGTGTCGCCACGTGAAGGCAATGCCCCAATTAAAAAAGTAGGGAGGCTTTAATGACGTATGCAAATTACGGTATAAGGTCACCTACCCGACTTCCCGTGGGACTGAGATACAGGTGGGCATGTGAAAAATGGGAAATGTGAACATCGAGAGAGATTGGCAGCAGCACGTGCACACACACAGGCTACCGGACAAAACACAGCTCACACTGCCTGAGCACGGGGACAACATCATCACCATCATCATTATTATTATCACTATTCGCCGTGCAATAGAACTGAAGCGTACACGAGGTTAAGATTGCGTTCCTGTCTGTGAGGTCGTTTGTTTAATAATATTAGTTACACCATCATGCGCAAATAGTTCACTGGGTGTGGACGTTTAATTGATCTGGGCAGATGTGGTGACGTCAGATATGTGACATTGTACTGTACGTATAATTCATAGAAAATACGATCAAATGGCCTTATCTCTCGACAAAGAAATGGTCAAATTGTACCCTCTGCGTTGGTGCATGACTGTTGGTGACGTTCGAGTACACTCACACTCATCTTTCGTTTTTTACTCAATTTGCATGCTACTGTAAACTAAACTAAACAATTTTTTTATTTTACCAGGTAAGGCCCCCTGAGCTATGTAACTCTTTTTCAGAAGCGACCTTTGCCACAAATGACAGCTCAATGAAGTGGCTAATCACGTGGATATTTATAGCAGCTAAATACTATAAACGCATGTTTCTAAATGTGGAGAACCTGGACAAAAATCCACGCGACCACGGTGAGAACATGTAAACTCCAAATTCACAGGCGTCAGCGTCGGTATCGAACCCACGACCCTCCTGCATACTTCACATCTCGCCACAGGGTAGACGGCTTGTACCCAGTAAACATGGCAACGTTGAGCCAACATTCGGTCAACCTTGGCATGTGGTTTGCAATGTACGGTGCGACAGAAGTTGTACACATATACATACGTGGTTGGAAATATTGGCCCATCATTGGACCCAGCGTTCCATGTTTACGTTTTACTGGGCGGTACATGGCTTAATTAAAAGTTGAATGCACTCCCAGCAAAAAGCCAAATGAACCTCTAATTACAGATTAGGCTGCCTTTGTCATTATTGTCACTTTCCAACGGTAGCTTATCCCAGCGGGTTTTTGAAGAAAAACGTGAGCAGAGTCTGTTAACCTGGGAAATTCCAGAGTCCAAGACCATTTAGCGCGGTTGACTGAGTACGGTGCAACAGAAGTTCAACATATATCTACCTCGCTTAGGACAACACTGCAAGGAAAACGTTATTTTTAAATGTTCTCCAACGCCGTACGATGCGATTCATTTACATTAAATATTAACATGCCGAGCGTCGTTCACCGTTCTTCTTCAATACGACAACTGTACGAAGTGGAAAACAGGTTCCAGAAAAGGCATTTTTGTGGGCAACTATTTTTAGTAACTAAGCTAAGCATCGTGACTAAGAAATGGGTGTTGGTGCATTCTTTTCAATATGTTGAGTCATCGAAGCAATTCCTCCAGCTTAATATACACTGCATTTAGCACAGCTGGCAAAAACAATGTTCGAAGCATATTTGCACACACCCACAAAAACCACACTAAATAAACAGACAGTACCGCAGTTAAGAATACGCAATAATAAGTACCATTTCATGCGATGAATCTCTGGCTTCAAGAGCAGGGGTAGCACTCTCCATTTCGACTTCAAAAGGAACGGCGTTGTCTTGAGCGGCTAAATCTTCCTTCAACCATCCATCAGCATTCCCAGTTGCATGTCCCTCATTCGGCGTGGCCGCTCGCTTTACAGGCGCATTTGATTCACCCAACGATTCTCCGTCTTGGACTTTCATTGAACCTAATGGAGCCTTGCTTTGCATGGCAAGGCCGAGGCCGCTGAGGTTTGCAGACACATCTTCTTTACCATTAGACCTCTCTTGCTTGCCTTTCAGCGGAGTGACTAACGTGTCACCCTCTGTCGTGGAGATGGCAGGATAAATATTAACCGGTTGCTCGAGGTCGAAAAATCGGCGTTTTGCAGGGCTCATCTGACTCAGTTTTCCCACACTCTGCCCAAAATTACCAGAGTCTGGGTCACTCAACGTAGATACGCTACTCCCATTGAAGTCTGCATTTGACGAGCCGTATCTTTCTGCCCCAATTGGAACCATTCCACCCCTACTTGTGACCCCAGCGGCGCGATGCTTGTCGCTTAACGGCGACTCATTTCCATCTTCTCCTAAAATCTGCCGCCTCTGCCCTGGATTGGGTCCAGAGGTCGGTGAAGTTGGCGAAGTTTGGAATGCAGATGCCAGGTCGACCTTTCCACGCCTGTCCTTCCGGTCAACAACCGAGTGCAAGCTGATTGCATGAATCTGACCGGCAATGTGGTCCCCGCTCTTGGCTCTTGGCACCTGTTCCAAGCGTGACATACTTGCCGACTTGCCGACGTCAGCGTCACTGGCGATCTCCTGAAGCACTATCTCCGTGGTGATCATGGTCTTCTTGGACGTGGAACCCCGTTTGAGGCCCGAGCCTCCGGTAGAAACCAGGCTGCCGTCATCCTTGGACAATTCTCCACACTGCGATTGATCCATCTCGGACACCGAATCCTGCATAGAAGACTTTGAGACTTTGCTTTTTGTGCGTTCAATTATGGTCACCTTCACTCCCTCGACCTCAGTCTCCTTGATGACCTCTTTCACTTCTTCCTCCTCCTCCTCTTCACCCTGGTTAGCTTCATCTTGAGCATCCAAAGCCTCTTCCAGCGAACTAATGTTGCTGTGTTTCGATAGCCGCGCCTTGACTCTCCCGTCATCTTGCGCAGACAGTAAATCAAACTCGTTTAGGACAGCAGTGCTGAGTGAAACTTCATCCACTGGTATTACCGTTTCCTTTGCTAGAGCCTCTGGATCTGATACACATAAGCGCTTCTTCAGTGTGTACTTATTTTTCTTCTTGCCCTTGTACGTCTTGTTGACGACCTCCGAGGTGGCTTCAAGCGGAGCCTTTGTTGGATCGAATTCCAGCTCCTGGTTGTCGACACAGCCTAACGAGTTTCCCATCGCAGTCAGCGGGGGGGAGGGGGTGGTAAAAACTTTTTCTCGTTGAAATCGACGCAAATATATATTTTTTTAAAACACAGCTTTCTAAACGACAAAGAATACCTATCGGAGCTAATTATACCTTCAGAGATGCTCGCGTGTATATAAAACACACACAAACGACTTTCAGATACGATCAGGTACCGCGAACACCTGTCCGAGCCGTTCGCTCCCCGACGCGAAACAGACGCGTTTGCAAATCTCTGAGCCGACACTAAGCCGATCTGAGGTGCACACTGCCGATTGGCGGGGCTCGCCCAGCGTACACCGAGGAAGACTCCCGCCCCGTTTCTGCCGCTGGGCATGAGGTCTGAATGGTTGACATGCCACGGGGCTGCAGCCACGGCTCGGGGAAGAGCAACAACCATTCATTCTCATGTTTTAATTTTTTGCTCGTTTTCCTTTCATTTGATTGGCTTATCGTGTTGATGCGTGCGTGTGTGACCGCATTACGTAAAGCCCCCTCCCAATTCATTGTCACAGATAAGAGTGTATTTGGAGTCAAGTAACACATTTTGGCCAAGTGTTGCAGCCCTTGCTGATCAATTTCTTGCATAATTCCTCGTGCTTACGAGTATAATAAGACAAATGAGCTGAGTTAACGAGGTTTTACATACTCAAACAATGTAAGCATTGCCCCATACTATGCTCTACTGATTGCATTCATGCAGCATGAGAAGCTGGATTAACACAGTGCACCGTGTGCACGTATCACGCCCTTGTTCGTCTTGGAGTTGTTTTTTATTAATATGCATACGGGTCATTTGAGGTTGAGAAAAAATAACCACTGACTAAGAGTTTTCTGTAGGGCAAGGCTGGTTCAGAGATCCTTGAAAATCATCTCCGAACGAACACGTTCCACCTTTACCCGTGACCACACCTGACTTTCGGCTATTGCTAAAACACGGACCAGAGCGCTTGGTTCCTCTCGTATTAGGGTTCAGTCACAGACGGCCGGCGATGATGTGTCCCCGCTGAAAATAAAATTGCAAAGAATCAACACGGAGTAAAGCGGCCTAATCGCACTGTTCGGTGATGCCGGATAAGGCACTGCCAAGCCACGGCTAACACAATTTTACTGTCATTGCACTGAGATGTTAGGGAAGAGTTCTCGTATTCACGCACCTCCGATTAGCACAATGGCTACATACGATATGAAAGATGTTCGACATACGTACAGGTGTCCCTCGATGTGTGCAACAGAGGCATTCTAAAAAACGGGCAAGCAGAGTTCAACACACGCAACGCTGCCTTGCTAGATTCCCAGAACGCAAGGCCTTGCTGGTGCTTGAAATATAATGAGTTTAAACATTGATAGGATGATGGGGCTATCATCCACGGCTTATTTTAGACGATAATTAATTCCTTACTCTTGCTCAGTATAAAATATGCTACTGTAGAAACATTAGTATAAGTTATATATTTACCGTTTTGCATTATTGTTGAACCTGGTTGTAAACAGAACAGAAACATATTCCAAGTTGACAATAAATAAAGAGAGATCTGTTAGATACAGATTGCAGTCTGGTATAAGGCTACTTTCTTTATTTCTTGTATAAATTGTTTGTGTGAACATTGATTACATTCCTTTTGCACACGTGCAATTATCCACGTGACCCCTGCAGCCGCTAGAGGTGCTACAATTCTCCACCATGTTAAAAGACGCAGGGTACTTTATTATTAAATTCGAATGGCTTCCCCAAATTGTGAGTGAGATTAATTAATGCCACTCAACTGCCGATTGTTGAAGATCATGTTGGAAGTGCTTTGGTGATAATGATACATTTAAATTATGACAATACATTTATAATAATCTATGCCTTGAGTTCCCTGGCTGGTTGCTGGCTGGGCTCCTCGCGACCCCAATGTCACTGTTAATGGCTGTGGGACATTGCCACAGAAGCTAGCTGGGTAACTGGCTAAAACGGTATTTTCCGTGAAACAAATAAACACTGAGTTGAATTGAAATTGGGAGAAAAGAAGCTCAACAAATTAATCGTTGATATTATCTAGTCCTGGAGTCTGTCACAGATGAAAAAATTGTTGCATAATACAATCAAAAAACCCATCAATAAATAAATCACCCTGTCAACATTTCTGGCATTCCCAGGATGCATTAGTCACACTCCCATTTTTATTTTTTTATTCCTGGTGTCTTCGGGCGCATCAGCATTATCATCTTTAAATTAGCTCAACGGGTTTCATCATATTCACTCATTACAATCACAGCCTCCCCTATAGTTACGATATCAAGTGTTCTCGTTTTAATGGCTGTTTTTAGACAGACTTCGTATCGTAGGTCATGCGAGACGGCAGCAGCTTGGGGAGGCCTTCATCCAGCAGTAGATTCACCATGGCTGATGATGATATTTACAAAGACACACAAAGATCCCCCGTATAGCCTGAACAGACTGTTGGGGCAAGTGCTGTTAGCGAGCACCTATGAAGGCCGGCACGGCACACGAGGGGGTGGGTGGTCAGCACCACGCCCGGCCGCCTTTGTCTCCCTAGTGGCGATGTTTACACACCTCACCAGGTACTCATTTGAGGTTGAGTCGACCTAGGGGAGGCCCAGGACCGGTTCAGATAATCGTCAATGGTGTTGGGTCGCCAGGTTCGTAGCGCAGAACGCTAACCGCGACACTACCGCTCCCCACAGATGATTTACACACACACAAATTTCGGTGTGAAACTAAATTCAACTGTCCGTGTTTCACGCATTTGTGAAAATAATCTTCACGGTCGTATGAATGAACACTCTGGAGGTTATTTTACAGGACACATTCCTCGCTTTATCCAAAAGTCACTAATTTTGAATGCCGGATCTGCCAGAGGCAGGAGACGGCAGAATCTCCCCCTCCCCGTGCTGAGTGCATTCCCTCTCGCTTACCAAACCTGTCCAGGCAGCTGCTACCGTCAAAACGGCAAAGAGCAGTTCAGCACAACAAGCGGCGCTGTGCGTTTGTAAATAACAGCATCTAATTTATGTAACAGACAGCAAGCGAGGTGGATCCATGGTTACGTACTAAATTGTTTGGAAATCTTCCCGTGGTGTAATCCTGGAATAGCTGGAATTGCAATCTCGAGGTCTCCGGTTTCATCTTGCAGTGCGGCAGTTGCAACAAAGAGCACATTTTCTTAACCCCCACCCCCGCCCCAGGGGCTGTAGTACACCCAGTAGTACAAATGGGGACACCACGGTTATCCAATTGACAAGTCACATGTCGTGGGGTAACACGTGGGCTGCTCCCACCTCTACCAAGACGACTGACCGCCGTGACGAGAGCAGTGAAAAAATACCCACGGCCATCAGTGTGGTGTGGTGTGAGCACTTCATTACTTAATTGTAGGGTGGCACCTTCAGCCTACCCATTAAATGATACGTAGACATGCGAATTATGGTGCACATGTTTTATTTACAGAGGATTGTGGTTGTAATCAAATTAATGATTTAACTCATTTAAGACAGGTTGTGGTTTCATAAGTCGAAAGCAGAGGTCCATGGGAACAAAATAAGTCCTTGCTGATGCAAAGTCCCGTGAGTAATAATGCACTTGGATGAGCATGCAGCTGCCACTTAATTACAAGCTGTGGTAATGTAATTACACTATAAAAATGTACCTTTTTACATGTGTTGTGGCATCGTGGGATGCCTCTGCATGTGGTGTGAGCAGGCCCGTGTGAGAGGCACGACATATACGGCGTGCACACCACCATCGGCCCTGCAATGTGGATGCAGTACCGGCCCTAGCGGGGGCCGGCTGAGATCACTTGTCAGAGATGGATGGCACTGCACTCCACGTGCAGTGCCAGCCCACAGAGGTTAGGGGGCGGTGCGGGGTTCACAAGGGGCCACGGCACTCTGAGTGAACCCGTGGCACACGTGACGGGAGGTACCGACTGGGGGGGCCCCCAAAGAGGGGGCTGGGGGACCACAAGTCCAATCGAGATCCTTCTGGGAGCTTCCAGAAGACGGGCGTGGCTCGGGGCCGAACAAGCCCGCCACTGACAATGTAAGCCGGAGCCCTGAACGGGGCCGGCTGCTGTTGAATGAATGAAGACACGAAGTCGTCGCCTGGAAGAGAAGCCCCGAAGACAAGACCCGGACCTGAGTCGGGGTCCGGTCTAATATAGCCTCCCCAGTGTGTGTGAGGGTTTGGCTCACCAGGAGGGACTACCTCCCTAGGTTATCTATTAAAGGGGAGATACCCCTTTGTGTTTAGGGCTGAATTGATGCATAAACGTGTTGCCTCCAAAGAAGCCTTCGTCTCCGTTTGTGAACCACTACACATGGAACAGAATATCTAAATCGTCTAAAATATCCTGGAATGGACCACAAGGCCTGCTGGTTGATATTTTTTATTAATGAATCAGGAATAGTTGTATTTTATTCACTGGACGTACATTGCATTTATACAATACAGGAAGACATTTAAAATGTACCTGTGACATCTTCTGGCACATCACCTCTCTCACTTTCTCAGAAATGTGTGGCATGTGGTGGTACTACCTCCGATCGGGTTGGCAAAACTTAAAAAACAGGGGACGGGGAAAGACCCCTGACCTAAGGCGGACGTAGCTAAACGGAGAACGGATTACGAGTGTGTGTATCACCTGGTAGTGCAGAATTATGGTCCAGATCAAGCCCAGGGTAAGCTTGGGGTTCCCATCCACGATGTCCTCCTTTCTGATGTTCACCAGCTTCACCTGCTCACCGGCGCGCACAGAGGCCTCGTGTAAAAACATTGCTTCAGCAGCAGATCCGGAAAATGTGCGGTGCAATCCAAAAACGCGTTGGAGAGCTACACAGGAGATTTTGAATTATTTATTCATTGCATTCTTGCTGATTTTATTCCAGTTTTGCTATTGGCGCAATATCGTGAGAAGCAGAATCCATTCTGCAATCTTGCAGAGCAGTGCGTACCCACATTCGTGAGAGAATGACCCGTGGAAGAGTCTATCACAGAAGTACTTCTGGGATTCACTAAAATTACCTTTTTTCTAGATGCACACTGGTGGTCGCACTTTCCAACACACCCTGATGCAAGGCAACCTGATGTTGTTTCTGGTTCCCAGAGCTAGAATTTAAACAAAATAAGTGAAAATCTTTTTGAAATCGTTTTTTTAAGGTCACTGGTGACCAGGCTTACCATTAATTAGGTGCACTTAGAGAACCCAGTTTAATCACAGGCAGCTGACACCCTGATGAGAACCTATGATCTCAAGAGTAGCAGCTCAGTGACGCCTGAGCCCTTCCTCTGGACATCCGAATGACAGTTTATACAATTATGTGGAAGTACATGTGCATGCTGGTGCACTGTATTCTATTTCATGCGTGACAGAATAAAATACATGCATTCATATTTTGTTTGACTCATCTGCATGAAGTTCAGAGTTTGAAATACAAATATTTACGCAAATTCAATACATTAACATAGAGGGGAACTTAAAAAAATAATCTGTACGTAAAAATATTTTAGGACCATAAAATAGATTAAATTCACCTGTTTTTAGATAAACTTTAATTTTTTTTTAAAGGACAAATCTACATCTGTTGCTTTCAACTCCTTTCAAAGCTGACAATTGTCAGATGCACGAATGCAGTTAATTTGTTAGACTATTACATTAATAAAGTGTTCTAATTTAATCCCAAAGGTATATTTTTCTTGTAAAATCTCCAAAGAAGTCAATTGTATCAACAATGAGCTTATCGGGTTCATCTTATAGAGATAGCAGGTATATATATTTTTTTCAATCAACAATGGAGATTGCTATCATGTCAATACATGTTCACACTATTAACAATACTGCTTACATATTGATTTAAAGCTTTCGTGACTGCAGGGATTCATATTCTTGGTTCTTTCGGTATCGTCACGTAGAAGGGAAATAATAAAATAATACAAATATTCAACAATTAAAATTCTCACGACGTTTCCACTGCAACACAAGCAATCATCATCAGTCTTAATTTAGGAGCTTTCGTGACTGCAGGAATTATTCTTTGGTTCTTTTCGGTTAAGTCACGTCTAAAAATAAAATAATAAATTAAAATAACATATTACGACGTTTCGATTGCAACACAAGCAATCATCATCAGGTATAAAAGAAATAGCAACAAAAATCTAACTAGAAAACTATAGACAGACATACAAGCAGACAGACATCACAACGGCACACAGAGAGAGGACACAAATCGGCACAAAGAGAGGGGTCGTTTCTGTGACGGTCCCTTAAATATAGAGAGGGGGGGCGGGGACGGAGAGAGGGAGGGGGCAGAGAGAATTAGCATATCAATGAGTGTACGGCAACGTACTGCTGTTGCAAGTAAGATGACAATGTGGAACGGGCACGCAAAATTGAAAACGGGCACGCAAAATTGAAAATTAGGAGACAGGCACACGAAAATTAAATAACCTAGCAAAATATCGAAATGTGATGTAATACAACACAGAGAGTCGGTTAACACACAATTAACGCATAGCCTGGTTGATTACGTGTTTCAAAATTTGCTAAGTTAGAATTTTAAGTGTGAAAATTCCAAAGAGAGGACACAGGCAGAGAGAACAAATAGCCAGAAAGAAAAAGGATAAGCTTAAAACTTCCCCGTAGAAGTGGTTCAATCTTAATTTAGGAGCTTTCGTGACTGCAGGAATTATTCTTTGGTTCTTTTCGGTTAAGTCACGTCTAAAAATAAAATAATAAATTAAAATAACATATTACGACATTTCGATTGCAACACAAGCAATCATCATCAGGTATAAAAGAAATAGCAACAAAAATCTAACTAGAAAACTATAGACAGACATACAAGCAGACAGACATCACAACGGCACACAGAGAGAGGACACAAATCGGCACAAAGAGAGGGGTCGTTTCTGTGACGGTCCCTTAAATATAGAATATTTATATTAAATATAGAATATTTATATTAAATATAGAATATTTATATTTAAGGGACCGTCACAGAAACGACCCCTCTCTTTGTGCCGATTTGTGTCCTCTCTCTGTGTGCCGTTGTGATGTCTGTCTGCTTGTATGTCTGTCTATAGTTTTCTAGTTAGATTTTTGTTGCTATTTCTTTTATACCTGATGATGATTGCTTGTGTTGCAATCGAAACGTCGTAATATGTTATTTTAATTTATTATTTTATTTTTAGACGTGACTTAACCGAAAAGAACCAAAGAATAATTCCTGCAGTCACGAAAGCTCCTAAATTAAGATTGAACCACTTCTACGGGGAAGTTTTAAGCTTATCCTTTTTCTTTCTGGCTATTTGTTCTCTCTGCCTGTGTCCTCTCTTTGGAATTTTCACACTTAAAATTCTAACTTAGCAAATTTTGAAACACGTAATCAACCAGGCTATGCGTTAATTGTGTGTTAACCGACTCTCTGTGTTGTATTACATCACGTTTCGATATTTTGCTAGGTTATTTAATTTTCGTGTGCCTGTCTCCTAATTTTCAATTTTGCGTGCCCGTTTTCAATTTTGCGTGCCCGTTCCACATTGTCATCTTACTTGCAACAGCAGTACGTTGCCGTACACTCATTGATATGCTAATTCTCTCTGCCCCCTCCCTCTCTCCGTCCCCGCCCCCCCTCTCTATATTTAAGGGACCGTCACAGAAACGACCCCTCTCTTTGTGCCGATTTGTGTCCTCTCTCTGTGTGCCGTTGTGATGTCTGTCTGCTTGTATGTCTGTCTATAGTTTTCTAGTTAGATTTTTGTTGCTATTTCTTTTATACCTGATGATGATTGCTTGTGTTGCAATCGAAACGTCGTAATATGTTATTTTAATTTATTATTTTATTTTTAGACGTGACTTAACCGAAAAGAACCAAAGAATCATCATCAGGGGTGAAATCCTGTGGATCATGATTGCTTGTGTTGCAGTCGAAACGTCGTGAGAATTTGTATTGTTTTATATTCGTATTATTTTATTATTTCCCTTCTACGTGACTTTACCGAAAGAACCAATAATATAATACTGCTTACATTAAAAATCCGTATGATAATTATATTACTGTGTTGCATTCATGATATTTAGCTAACAGCGGTCGAGCGTGTGGTTCGCAATCGGGAAGGTTGTGAGTTCCACTCCAGGTTGAGGGTCAACTTATCCATTTGGGCCCAATAACATTTAATAGCGCTTCATAGGGAGGTCAACGGTCGTTGTCTTATAGAAAGACTCAACCTCCTTGCCACAGCAAGGTGGAATGTCCACTACTCACGCGGTGCTGTAAACAGGAGACAATTGTCGCCCTCGCCTCAACTGAGCAGAAACCACTTTGACCTTTTCATAACATTTCCAAGCCGACACATTTGTGTCATTGTATATCTAGTATGGGAGCAAAATGTGCTGTCAGAAAGTGTTTTTTTTGCGCCGATAACAACTTAAAATAACCCTCACCGACCAGCGTGGTGAAGTATGTCCACACAACCTCCATGACCAACACAGGCTGCCTCGCTCACCTGCTGGTGCTGCAGGTAGTTGAGTGCGATCTGGATGTTCTGCACGTGGTGCACACGCAGCCGCCCCTTCTCTCGAATCTGAGAAAGAAACGCAGATTGCCATTGAGAGTCTCCCTCTCCCCTCTAGCAGACTGACTGCCTCCATTGCATTGAGGATCTCCCTCTCTCCTCAAGCAGACTGTCCACCTCACAAGGAGACATCACAGCGATACACTCCGCTGCTCCTCACTCAGTTATCTGGCTTGACCACCCGAATGTGAAATGTCCATGACTAGCTCGGGGTGTTTTGAACAACAGACGAGCACTGTCCCATACTCAAATGAGCAGCAAAATCCTCTTTGTATGTTTTTTTTCTTAAATCGCCGACATCGAAGAGGAGCTACAGTTTCAGCAGCGGTCGCTTCAATCTCTTGGAGCGGCAAGATCGGCATGGCGAGAGAGACGCTGTGCAGCAGAAGTGGTTGGATTTCCATTTAAACATCGTACTCAACAAAGTAGAAACTAATTGCGACATTTTGTTTACGTGACAAACTTGACTAATTGGCTGTGTCGGGTGGTGGTGGGTTAACATTTAATATTTACGTGATCTAACCCAAAACAAACCTTTAATATGGACAATATTGGTCGCGAAAGTCTACTCCTACTTGTTTAAACACACGTGGTTTACTTGGGCCCTGCTGCAAGTACTGCAATGCCCCCCCACCCAGCCTCTTGGCATCCCCCCCTCTCCATATCCCCGGCGTTCTCTCCGGCCCGTGGGCCCTGGTGCAGCTGCGCCGCCCGCACACTCGATAGCTACCATCCACTCCAGATTGTAAGGCACCCCAAAGTTGTTCCCAGTGTCAGTGAAAGTCACACAAATCTGGTCTCACATACGCACACACACAACTACCGTATTAACGAGACGCACCCCTCGACTTTTGCTTTCAATTGCAGGTTAAAAAATAAAGTGTCCATCTTATTATCCGGAGGGTTCAGTATGCCACCGTTGTGTAGAAAGGACCGATCGCACGTACAATGCAGTCTCCAGACATGGATTCCAGCAGCGAGATGAGGGCCTGTCCATCGCGTAGGTCCTCGTACAGGTCTCCAATGTTCACGCGCACCTGCAGCATGGCACAGCGCAGGATCCACACTGTGAGCTAAGAACGCCATTTTTATTTTACCAATTAAGGCCCCACTGAGCGATATGGCTCATTTTCAGAAGTGACCTGGCTATAACAAATTATAATTCAACGATATGACGTACCATGTGAACATTTATAGAAGCCAAATACATTGGGACGCTGTCTTTCCGACAGCTCTGTTCTTCACCTGAGGACGGCTGCTTGTGTTGTGGCCGAAACGTCGTGAGAATTGTATTTTATTATTTTTATTTGCATTATTTCATTATTTCCCTTCTACGTGACTTTACCGAAAGAACCAAGAATATGAATCCTGCAGTCACGAAAGCTTTAAATTGAAATTTAAGCCAAATACTCTTAACGCGGGGAGAATATACAAACTCCAAATATACAGTAGGTGCCAGGGTCCGCATCGAACCCACAACTTACTGCATACCAGGCGAGAGAGTTAACATCTCTTCACTATGAGCGGTGGTGCTCCCGGCGTCAAAGCCCCCGTGACAATCACAACTAAGAGCCGCGATAATAATAGTGTACGCTACGTAATGCCCACTGAGAGTAATACAATGCTTTCTATGGGTAGGGTAGGACATTCTTGCGTTGGAATGTTTCTGCAGGATACAAGTGCTGTCGTACACAAAGCAGGTCTAAGAAGCAACGCAGCTTTGACCCTGTTTTGTATTTTGATGTGCAACTGCCTGGGAATATGAGGCGTTAAAGGCTTGGGCTGCAAGGTAGCAGGTAGATGCCAGGAAAGGAATGGATTACTTCAATCTATCTGTGGAGCCTTTTCTCCACGTAGCACGGTTGCTGTCAAACACCAATGGATGGAATTGGCCGAACATTTTAATGCATTGCTATCCTAAAAAAAATACCTTGAGACTCAGTGAGGCTTATCATGGGAAAGGAATTGTAATTATAAATTACGTTATTCATGTGTTCTACAGTTCACCAGCACTCACCTGCTGTAAGTGGTTGTTAATCCATTTGGTGAACGTTTTCTTTTGCACCCTGTCTCGTTCATCTGCCAAACCAGAGTAACGAAACCCGATACAACAATGTTACTGCCAGTGCACTACTCCCCTCTCGACAACCTCTCACAATTGTCAAGGGTATGGTGTCAATGCCTGGTATGTCATTATTTACCCCCAACCACAGCGATTCGTATGGTGAACTTCTTTTCGCACCGTATGTAGCCAACCGAGCTCATCGGAGATGTTGGAGGACAAAAAACTAAACCCAAAAATCAGATGCGATTGTCATGATTTGTAGTTGCGATTCCATTCATAAATCTCTCATTTTGTCGTCTCAGTTTTACCCTTATATATTGTTTCGCATTTGTCCAGGTTTGTTCGCTCTATTCGACTAAATCTATCATTAACCCATGATGTGTACGCTTTGTAAACAATAAATTATCATACGTGATGTCATACAAGTATGGTGAGAGGAATAATCCATTTGAATTGAATCATTGATGCATCGTTGTAATCCCGAATCACTATTCAAAGTTGTCAGGGTTATAGGGTGGAGGGAGGGGGTGAATTGTGATACCGCCAATAACAATGACGACTACGATGACCTTCTATTTACGACCGACACCATATCCATCGATGCATTCCTGCCTCATTCATTTTAATGATCATCATCAGCCATGATCAATGGACCGCTGGATGCAGGACTCCCCAAGGTGTCACCATTCATTGCGGTCTCGCGAGGTTTTACAGTCTATCGAGGTCCTGCAAAGGACATTATTTCATCACTCCACCTCCACGGTGACCAAACTTTCAGACCTGTCCCCTCCCTTGGCTGGCACTCCATCATTATTCTTGGCCATCTCTTACAGCCAACTTACTTGTGTTAATAGTTAAAATACTGATTTTAACCTGTGACCCATGTGATCATCTTTCTGTCCCTCAGTGTCATTCTAAGCACGCATGTCTCAATGGCACTTTCTGCAGTTTTGAGCTTTTTTAATGTCCCTGTTTCTGATCAATGTGTCATAGCAGTTAATTATAATAATCAGTGCACACACGAAAGTATACGCATACATTTACGCTGTGTAAAACATGCTTTTTAAACAGTCATAACATTGATAGTATTTTTAACTCAGTGTAAACCCATTGAAGTATTTTAACAGGGAGACACATACTACACATATTACATTACAATACTTTACACATTTACCTGCAAATGGCACAAGCTAGGCATGGTGGCACACACGTGTGATCCAGGGCTTTGGAGGATAAGGTCAGTGGATCACGCAGATTTGTGAAATTCCCAAAACCTGCTGAGCTTCAAAGCGGCCAGGAGATGAACGTACAAACATTTAATTGTTGAATCCATCTGTGCGGATCACTGATTATCATTCCCTTATATACGACCAAATAATTCTAAATGAGCCTGAACTCATCAGATGTCAAGCGCTGGATAGTATTTGGGTGCGACTCTACCTGAGAATAACAGGCGTCAATAAGTTTGGGCTGTTAAGGGACAGAGATCTCAGTAGAATAATGGATATTGAGAGTTTTGAGTGTTACCCCCTTGTATGCGTGGGGTTCCTCTGGTCGCTCCCGTTTCCTTCCATATGCCACTCTGGCCAAACACCCTAACGCAGCACCTTCTCTGGGTAAAGGGCATTAGTATATCCGTCATCGCATTACAATGACAATGCACCAGCCCCATTCTAAAGCCACACCTTTACGTTAAATGTCAATGAAAGTCACCCTAAAGGAAGCGTGGGCTACTGCTCATCTTCATTGGCACCACTCCGCCAGCGGTACAAACTCCACATTCCCATGACAGGAGCCAGTCTCTCCGCACGACAACCCGAAACGTGTAACACATTTGTGCCGACCACGACTTGAACTCTCGCCCTTACGATTGCGAGTTGCGAGCCCCGAAACCGCAACATCTCGCTGCGTGCACACCATCCAACAACACGTGGTGTGGTGGTGTGTGTGGGCACGTTGCGGGGACACACTGTACCCAGCACTGTGTTGGAAACAGTCTTGTGCGTTCCCGACGAGGCGTAAGTTGATCTCACACCATCCAGCAATATGAAAAGACTTCACACAGACAGACGCGTAGTGGCCCACCATCCTACACACGCACGCCGTGCCCCAGTGGTAGGGGCAGGATGATGCCCTTGTAATGGCTCAGCCATCTGTCGCCACACACACGCGGCAAAGCTGCTTGGAGTGGGGGGGGCTGCACGTTGAAGCATTCGGCAACGCCAACTTCGGGGGGCCCTTTCGGGCACATTCTGGACGCGGTGGCGATGATGTTTTATACGAATTCGCCTTCACACGAGCACGTTTGGAGCGCGCAGTATCAGCTCGTGCAATGTGTATTCAGCTGGGCGCAATTGACGTCCGATCCGAGACGGAAGAGTAGGCCAAAAACAACCTCCACGAATTCTCTCTCGAGCAGTGACAAGCGACTGCCTGCCCAGAGATGCTCGCGGAGCGCTCGAATTGAACCGCAATTTTGTTTTAAATGTTGTAGCCACCCCGGGCACGATGGGGCACCAGAGACAAAGTCTGTGTCTGCATGAGACACAAAGTCTCTGGCTGCATGAGACACAAAGTCTCTGGCTGTGTGTTGTGTCTGCATGAGACACAAAGCCAGTGTCTGTGTGTTGTGTCTGCATGAGACACAAAGTCTATGGCTGTGTGTTGTGTCTGCATGAGACACAAAGTCTCTGGCTGTGTGTTGTGTCTGCATGAGACACAAAGTCTCTGGCTGTGTGTTGTGTCTGCATGAGACACACAGTCTCTGGCTGTGTGCTGTGTCTGCATGAGACACAGTCTCTGGCTGTGTGTTGTGTCTGCATGAGACACAAAGTATGTGTCTGTGTGTTGTGTCTGCATGAGACACAAAGTCTCTGGCTGTGTGTTGTGTCTGCATGAGACACAAAGTCTCTGGCTGCATGAGACACAAAGTATCTGGCTGTGTGTTGTGTCTGCATGAGACACAAAGCCTGTGTCTGTGTGTTGTGTCTGCATGAGACACAAAGTATCTGGCTGTGTGTTGTGTCTGCATGATACACAAAGTCTCTGGCTGTGTGTTGTGTCTGCATGAGACACAAAGTCTCTGGCTGTGTGTTGTGTCTGCATGAGACACAAAGTCTCTGGCTGTGTGTTGTGTCTGCATGAGACACACAGTCTCTGGCTGTGTGCTGTGTCTGCATGAGACACAGTCTCTGGCTGTGTGTTGTGTCTGCATGAGACACAAAGTATGTGTCTGTGTGTTGTGTCTGCATGAGACACAAAGTCTCTGGCTGTGTGTTGTGTCTGCATGAGACACAAAGTCTCTGGCTGCATGAGACACAAAGTATCTGGCTGTGTGTTGTGTCTGCATGAGACACAAAGCCTGTGTCTGTGTGTTGTGTCTGCATGAGACACAAAGTATCTGGCTGTGTGTTGTGTCTGCATGATACACAAAGTCTCTGGCTGTGTGTTGTGTCTGCATGAGACACAGTCTCTGGCTGTGTGTTGTGTCTGCATGAGACACACAGTCTCTGGCTGTGTGTTGTGTCTGCATGAGACACAAAGTCTCTGGCTGTGTGTTGTGTCTGCATGAGACACACAGTCTCTGGCTGTGTGTTGTGTCTGCATGAGGCACAAAGTCTCTGGCTGTGTGTTGTGTCTGCATGAGACACAAAGTCTCTGGCTGTGTGTTGTGTCTGCATGAGACACAAAGTCTCTGGCTGTGTGTTGTGTCTGCATGAGACACACAGTCTCTGGCTGTGTGTTGTGTCTGCATGAGACACACAGTCTCTGGCTGTGTGTTGTGTCTGCATGAGACACAAAGTCTCTGGCTGTGTGTTGTGTCTGCATGAGGCACAAAGTCTCTGGCTGTGTGTTGTGTCTGCATGAGACACAATGTATCTGGCTGTGTGTTGTGTCTGCATGAGACACAAAGTCTCTGGCTGTGTGTTGTGTCTGCATGAGACACAAAGTATCTGGCTTTGTGTTGTGTCTGCATGAGACACAAAGTCTCTGGCTGTGTGTTGTGTCTGCATGAGACACAAAGTCTCTGGCTGTGTGTTGTGTCTGCATGAGACACAAAGTCTCTGGCTGTGTGTTGTGTCTGCATGAGACACAAAGTCTCTGGCTGTGTGTTGTGTCTGCATGAGACACAAAGTATGTGTCTCTGTGGTGTGTCTGCATGAGACAAAGTATGTGTCTCTGTGTTGTGTCTGCATGAGACACAAAGCCTGTGTCTGTGTGTTGTGTCTGCAGGAGACACAAAGTCGGTGTGTTGTGTCTGCAGGAGACACAAAGTCTCTGGCTGTGTGTTGTGTCTGCAGGAGACACAAAGTATATGGCTGTGTGTTGTGTCTGCAGGAGACACAAAGTCTCTGGCTGTGTGTTGTGTCTGCAGGAGACACACAGTCTCTGGCTGTGTGTTGTGTCTGCAGGAGACACAAAGTATCTGGCTGTGTGTTGTGTCTGCAGGAGACACACAGTCTCTGGCTGTGTGTTGTGTCTGCAGGAGACACACAGTCTCTGGCTGTGTGTTGTGTCTGCAGGAGACACAAAGTATCTGGCTGTGTGTTGTGTCTGCAGGAGACACAGTCTCTGGCTGTGTGTTGTGTCTGCAGGAGACACAAAGTATCTGGCTGTGTGTTGTGTCTGCAGGAGACACACAGTCTCTGGCTGTGTGTTGTGTCTGCAGGAGACACAGTCTCTGGCTGTGTGTTGTGTCTGCAGGAGACACACAGTATCTGGCTGTGTGTTGTGTCTGCAGGAGACACAGTCTCTGGCTGTGTGTTGTGTCTGCAGGAGGAGGAGGGGAGCGGTGGCACCGAGGGGCACTTTGCAGGGCGCCCTCGACAAAAATCCACTGCGGCTTTTGTTTTTGCAATCGTCGTAGGACAAACGCGGCGAACTCATGCCTACAAACTGCTCTGTGTATATCTGTATATCTCTGTGTATATGTTTATGTGTATCTGTGTGTGTATATATCTCAGCATTGCCCGCTGTAGCGGGGTGGGGATACCAACAAAGGCTGCGACGTCGTGCGGCTCGGCGGGGTGGGAATGACAGCGGAGACGATTTCGCGCCACAACGGGGCCCGCGAGCACACGACACACACAGCACACAGTACACACACACAGTATATACACACAGTACACACACAGCACACAGTATATACACACAGCACACAATACACCCAGTATATACACTACACAACACACACACAACACACACACAGCACACGACACACACAGCACACACACAGCACACAATACACACACAGTACACAATACACACAGTATATACACTACACAACACACACAGTATATACACAGTATATACACTACACAACACACACACAGCACACAGTATATACACACAGTACACAATACACACAGCACACACAGCACACAGTATATACACACAGTACACAATACACACAGTATATACACTACACAGCACACAGTATATACACTACACAACACACACACAGCACACAGTACATACACACAGTACACAATACACACAGCACACACAGCACACAGTATATACACACAGTACACAATACACACAGTATATACACTACACAGCACACAGTATATACACACAGTACACAATGCACACAGTATATACACTACACAACACACACACAGTACACACAACACACAGTATACACACGACACACAACACACACACATGACACACACAGTACACATACAGCACACGACACACAGTACACAGTATATACACACAGTACACAATACACACAGTATATACACTACACAACACAGTACACACACACAGTACACACAACACAGTACACACAACACACACATGACACACACACAGTACACACAAAGCACACGACACACAACACACACATGACACACACAGGACACACATGACACACACAGGACACACACGACACATGGCACACAACACACAATACACACAGTATACACATGACACACACAGGACATACACACGACACATGACACACAGTATACACACAGTATACACATGACACACACAGGACACACACACGACACACAACACACAGTATACACACATGACACACACAGTACACACAGTACACACATGACACACACAGTACATACACATCACACACATGACACACACAGGACACATGGCACAGTATACACATGACACACACAGGACACACACGACACATGGCACACAACACACAGTACACACATGACACACACAGGACACACACACACGACACATGACACACAGTATACACACAGTACACACACGACACACACAGAGAGAGAGGCGAGCCGGCGGCGCTCAAGGCGGCGGGGTACGCACCCATGCAGCACATCTGTAGAATGAGACGAGCATTCCGCTCTCGTTCTTCCACGAAAATCTGTCCCATCGTTACCACCTCGCACCGAAACAGACGCAGAACCAAATACAGTGGTCGTGGTGGCGGTGGTGGCACTGCTACTGTACCAATAATAATCGCACGGAGTAATGACGCCCAGCCGAATTCAAATTTCAAATCGCGGGCTGCGTGGAATATTTCGCCGTTACCGCCCCAGAGCTTCCTAGGCACTCGGGGGGGGGCTGAGGGGGTTGTGGGGGGGGGGGCTGACGGTGGGGGTGGCGGGCTGACGAGGTAGGGGGGGGGTGGTGGGGGGGGCTGACGAGGTAGGGGGGGGTGGTGGGGGGGGCTGACGAAGTAGGGGGGTGGTGGTGGGGGGGGCTGACGAGGTAGGGGGGGTGGTGGGGGGGGGGGGCTGACGGTGGGGGTGGCGGGCTGACGAGGTAGGGGGGGGGTGGTGGGGGGGGCTGACGAGGTAGGGGGGGGTGGTGGGGGGGGCTGACGAAGTAGGGGGGTGGTGGTGGGGGGGGCTGACGAGGTAGGGGGGGTGGTGGGGGGGGGGGCTGACGAGGTAGGGGGGGGTGGTGGGGGGGGCTGACGAGGTAGGGGGGGGTGGTGGGGGGGGGCTGACGAGGTAGGGGGGTGGTGGTGGGGGGGGCTGACGAGGTAGGGGGGGGGGTGGTGGGGGGGGGGCTGACGGGGGTGGGGGGGGGGCTGACGAGGTAGGGGGGGTGGTGGGGGGGGGGCTGACGAGGTAGGGGGGTGGTGGTGGGGGGGGCTGACGAGGTAGGGGGGGGGGTGGTGGGGGGGGGGCTGACGGGGGTGGGGGGGGGGCTGACGAGGTAGGGGGGGTGGTGGGGGGGGGCTGACGAGGTAGGGGGGGTGGTGGGGGGGGCTGACGAGGTAGGGGGGTGGTGGGGGGGGGTTGACGAGGTAGGGGGGTGGTGGGGGGGGGGGCTGACGAGGTAGGGGGGGGTGGTGGGGGGGGTTGACGAGGTAGGGGGGTGGTGGGGGGGCTGACGAGGGGAGGGGGGGCGTTATTGCAAATCTGCGGGTGTCCCGGGTCCAGTGGCAGCGGCAAAGCTCCCCGCGCCTCTTAGCGGCTTCGACGACGAACACCCCCCCCCACGATGCCTCGTGAGCACAGCTGGTGCCACCCAGACACCGCTACAGCTACAGCTGCTGCAGCTGCTGCTGCTTCTTATTCTGCTGCTGTAGCTGCTCGATCGGCTTGTGGCGGCGTGGGGAGCGAGGCGAGCGATTTGGCGACGCCGCAACTCTCGTGGTGCCGTGGGGGGGGGGCACGCCGTGGCCGACCGCCCGTGCCCCATTTCGAGTGCGGGGGGGGGCACGTTCATTCAACGCCGCTCTTCCCACCGACGGGACGACAGTCGATTGAATTGCTTCAAGCCGAACGCGGGGTTTGTAGGCCGGCCGCCCACGGCTGTCGCCTCTAACCGCGTTGTGTTTCTTCTCTCCCCACCACCCACCGCCCCAGTTATCGGGAGAGATGAATCGGCGATTGGGAGATCATTGATCATTGAGCGTCACTGTCCAGAGTGCTGACAACGCAGGCGACACCCGAGTTCGTTTGGCTCGAGGGAGTCGTCTTGGCTTGGGGATACAGTGGGGGTGGCACAGTTGGGTTTGTTACAATCGGGTTTAATTGTCTTTTTATATTGAACCCGATCATCTGAGATTGGGAGAAATCCGGTTTAATTGGTTCTAATTGCAGAACCGCACTTCTCAACGATGGGCTTCGTCCATTCCAAGCTAAGGAACTCACTGGCGCCCACGATTGTGGTGGAGAAGCTCCTCGTGTTCATCAAGACCAACCTGCCCGCATTCTACGATAGCAGCACCGACGAGGAAGCAGCCTAAGCCTTGGATCAGAGTTTCGTGTTCATTAAACCAGGTTTGAATTCCCCGACATCGGGTTTAATTGTATTGAAGAAAAAAACCCGAAGCCTGCCGCTGGAAAAATCGGGTTTTTTTCCACCCATGGGATGCAGGCGGAGCGGGGGGGGGGATTATGATGATTATGATTCATCTCGCAGGGAAGGGAGCAGCAGCACGCGGGATGGATCCTTCGGTGTATGAACGCTCTCCGAGCGCGTAGCGGATCGAGTTCCAACTTTGTCCGCACGCGGAGGCAGCAACAACAACAACACAAAGACACGAAGAAGCCCTTAAGCGTTCAGTAAAGCGACGCTAAGAGCATATTTAACAAGCACCGCACAGGAACCCAGGGAAACGTCTCCATTGCGATAGCAGTCCGCTTAGAGTTCGTCATTTTGAAGATCTCTCACAACGCAGATTACAACAACAACGAATATCAAATTTAGACGACGTCTCAATTAGTTTGCATAGCCTCTTTGCGACCGCGTTCTTCCAAATCTCTTGATCTGCTGCATCTTGTGACCTGGAGACATCTTGGAGACTGAGCAACCCGAATCGATGTCTTAGTCCCGGGCTAAATCCTTGCTGCTGCTGCTATTATTAGAAGAGCCGAGCAAGAGGGATTTGGGTTCAGGCTCGGAGCGCGCTGTGTACGCACAATAGGTGAAGGCGCTTCCTTGACGCGAACTTCCGATAGAGAGAAAAATGTCCCAGCGTGCACGAAACATTTTGCACTCGAGTGCCGAAGGCGTCAGCCTGGAAATTTTCTTTTTTAAAACCCAAATACACAATCCACACTTTGACAACAGCGTCACATTTTTATTCTGTCGTCCCTTTAACAAATATAAAAAAAACAGCTGTTAATCTCTAGAGCAGTGTTGCTTGCGAGCGCCCCCCCCCCTTTTGAAAGCAACCACATTTCCTACGTGGAGGGGAGGGGGTGGAGAGAAATTGCTTATGCCGAAGGGAACCGCACATTATAATCTACAGCTCGCAGATGTTGCTGTACAGTCGTTGTTTTTCTCACACGCGCACCAAGCAACGTGCAACACGTTCCCCGCTTTGAGAACGGGACAGCCCCCAATGCATGAAACGGTCGGTGCAACTGCTAATGCCGCCCAGAATGTCGGGATGTTGCAAATGTGTGATGGGAGGGAAGATGTGAAATAAATAAATAAATATGGGCTAAAAGCAATACGACTCCCCCCAGCCAAGAGAGAATACAGCACAATAGAAGTTATCTAAGTCACATTTATAAATCACTGATGCCCCCCCCCCCCCCAATAAGATTAGCGGTGGCACGCTCGCCCAATGCTTGTATTTCGAATGTGGAATAAGTGTCATTGAAATAATGGAATACATATATATGCTTCGATGCTGTAAAGATATAGCATTGCTTATGTCATCATAACACAGAGGACATGCTCAAACGTGGATATAGCCAGAGGCTCTAAAAGGACTGCATAATGACTTGCTGGCAAATCTTGAGGTGCACTGGGTATAAAGCGCTGAGCTCTAAACCTGCCGACCGAGGTTGGATTCCAAGCCACAGCTGACGTGACCGGTGAGTGGATTTAAAACCCGTCCTGCCTAGGACCCCAGTTTTTATTTAGCAACCCATATTGACCAGATGAGTGACATTTGGTAAAGCGACTCCCACTCACTCGCCCATGACAGACACGAAGTGGGTGGCCTTTATTCAGCAGTGGATTTTTTTAAAGGGCTTTAATTACGATGTCTTTTTATTCAGTCAAGTTTAATTCAAACAACATTCTTTCTTTACCGCTTATTTGCTGCATATTCACTGGGTAATGTGCTAAAGCAGATAGATGCAGTCGCACACAACTACAGTATTGTGAAATAAAATCAAAATCCACAACGTTCATAATTAGTGGTGAGTATACTGTAATGTGAACCCGAGTTTGATTCCTAATGTATGGTCAAACAACCGCCATGATACATTGCATGGGGAGCCCTCCATCCGGTAGTGGTTTGAAGGTTTGAAAACAAGTTTCTAATTGCTATTACAGTACAACAAAAATATACGTTAGGCTGACGTAATGGAAATGACCATTCCTCAGAGCAGAATCAGGAAAGAGAAAATGCATTTTCTAAATATGGCTACTCAAGGGAAAGCGATCATAAGATAACTGAAATCTGTCAATTTGCCAACTTTCTCAGAATTGATTACAGTCCTTCATCAATATGTTACTTTATTTTCAACATGACCGGTTGGCTGAAAGGCGGAATTAAATGTCACAATTGCCAATGTGACATCAATAGTGCATCTATATACATTTGCCAATGTGACATCAATAGTGCATCTATATACATTTGCCAATGTGATAACTTGTTTGCTTGGCTTTGTTGGCTGGTGTCGGGTTACAGCTCCAATAGACATTATAACTGCATAACAAAGGACGCCAATTTTGAATCACACACACACGCCAACCGCCGATGCAAAGCCCAACATTGTAATGCACCTCAAAGGAAGGGCTTCAACATTGCCCGAAGACACAGGCGGTGGAACCATCAACTGCATAAGAACATCAACAGGCCGATGCACATATCTCCTTCGTCAATGGGGAATTAGAGACAGTGCGACTGTGGCCATGCAACCAAAACTATAGACCACGTAGTAAACCACCGGAGCAAAGCTACACAAACTGTCTCCCGAAGCCCTCTCGTGGCTCGCAGACCTCGACATTGGCATTTAGCTCCTGAGCATATTGCCACACGCGTGACTAAAGCAGGCAGAGGATGTGGCAACAGCACATGTGCCGAGACGTGGCTCAGACGGTTTTGTGATGTAAACAAGCGCACATATCAATAGTGCATATTATATTGGACGTACAATTCAGTTTTACATGTAAGCACGTTTCAATCGATATTTGAAATAAATGCTACAAATAAGCATCACATCATGGTTTCTGTGCAGGATAAAAAGTTACATGTTTCACGGCGTCATGATTATCACCCCAAGTTCTTTCCAATTCTGGATGAAATCCTCCAAAAGGCATTACCAACATTATTGTACAGTCATATTGATGCTACTAACCATACCACTCTTGCCCACGAGTTAAACTCATTGCAACAGAGACCGAGAGAGGAACACAAGTTCCCTGATCCACGCGTTCCTCTTTCTGCCACAGTGTACTTCCAAGCAAGTATGTTTAAATGCTTATCTGTGCACTGTTCAGCCTTTAGTCCATTTTATATGTCAGTGTCGACGTTTAAGACGAATATGTTATCGTGGGTAATGTGCACTTATTCAAAGCCACCTTCATCTATCCAAAAGCTCTCCATTCTGTTCACCTCTTTAAAATCACCGCTAATGCCGGCAACCCAGCGACCAAGCACTGACCAATGATCGCCCGTTCTCCAGAGCAACAACAACAGCCTCGTTCATAACCCAAAGCCACCAGTTATTCCCCTCCAAAATGTTTTCCTTTAATTTCTCTACGGACACACTACATCTGTGTAGGGGTTTTTCTGCGCTTGTGCTGTATGTCCGTGTTTTCGAAACTGAATTCGGTTCCCAAAGAAACTGGCGGCGCGTGGAGGCGAAACGTCGGACATCGTGTATGTATGTTGAACTTCTTTCGCACCGTACGCAGCCAACCGTGCTAATCGGAGGTGCGGTACGGCCCCAAACACACACCGCGGAATCTACCACAGTTAAAGATTCAAACACTGCACGTGCACATGGATAAAACGTTCACCCCCGTCAATATAGAGAGAGAGATGGGATCAGGCTGTTTAGTGGCGTGTGAGCTGCCCTCTCTCTCTCTGGCTGATGTAGATTTGTGTTGCTCAACAGGCTGTCCCTGTCCTTTGAGACTGAATCACCGATGACTGTTCGTGGGAGATAACACGAATCCAGGCAACCACGCTTGACTAGTGACATCAGTGCCATCAGTCACTGCACATGCAGCTGCTACAGTATCCAACAATGCCCCATTTGTAAGTTTTGCTCATGTGCCATTTGGTTCTTTCGGTAAAGTCACGTAGATAAAAAGAATAATAAAAAATAAAGTGAATAAAAATATATGAAAACAAAAAACCACGACGTTTCGATCGCAACACACGCGGTCATCATCAGGAAAGGGGGGGGGGAGAAAGAATGTTCTAGATATGTAAACACAAAGATACTTGTTTGTGTTATTTTTTTCATAAACATTACCAACAAATAAATGCGATCCTGCGATAAGCATTTGTGCTCCGTGATGAACTTGCACAATCAGCCCACTGGCTTGCAGAGAATGCCCCCTGCTGGACCAGTTGGTTACTTTCCCACCTTTCAGGCTTATTCAGGTTCGCAAGGACGAATCAGTTTATGAGAAGTCCGAGTGTGGGGAAACTGCATTATTCTATATAATGTCGTGTATCGTGCTGCAGAGCTCGTGTTTTTGATAAGCATACAACATGCCCACTTACAGCTAACATTGCCCACTGCGTGACGAAAAGCTTCTACTGAATTATCTGGTTTACAATAAATGCCCTGGGTGGGAGCGGTGGTGCAGTGGTTAGCACAAGCTGTAGATATCATCCTGGCTGCCAAGGGAATTAGTAAGTGGGCTGGGGCAGGACACATTCTTGGAAGGGATGATGGTGATTTTGACGAAGAATATCATTGTCAGGGCGCCTGCTGAATATTTGGAACTTGAATGTTCTCCCGATCGTGGATTTTTCTCCGGGCACACCGGGTTTTCCCTCCACATTTAGAAACACGCGTTTAGAACATTTGGCCGCTGCTGCAACTTTCCACATGATAGGCCGCATCGTTGAGCAATCATTTGTGGCCAGGTCGCTTCTGAACAATAGCCACATAGCTCAGTGGGCCTTACGTGGTCAAGTTTTTTTAAAATATATATAGTTCGTTTAAATGGTCGATCGTGAAGACTGACAAATGGGAGCTTCAGCCAAAGGGCCCGTCCATAAATGACGTCACGCGATTTTGGACGATTTTTGACCCCCCCCCCCTCGTCACATGGCGTCACAAAATTCAGACCCCCCCTCAATTATGACGTCGCAAAGCTCTGCCCCCCCCCCCAAACCCAAAACCATATTTCCATTTCGAAAATAAAACATGCTTCAAATCGCTTTAAACTATTGTCATTGTAGTGCGTATTTAATGTGGCGCTGCACTCTGATGTTGTAGGAGAAAACATTTATTAAAAGGATGTTTAATTAAGTAAAACGTGTTGTTTATATTTATTCAAAGTTGCGCATTTTGATGTGACGTCACATTTCTTACCCCCCCCCCCCGTCGTCACACCACATCGTCACAAATGTCTGACCCCCCCCAGGTGTGTGACGTCATTTATGGACGGCCCCTTATAGCCCAGTAGGTGTGTGTGTTTATGTGTTACCAAATATGAATCCTCTACTTACGGACGAACTAGATTCCAGATGTCTGTTCGTAAGTTAATTTGTTTGTAAGTCCAGCTTTACTCCTGTCGATTCCAAAACATGCTGTACGGCGTGTACACTAAACACGGGGAATGGCTTTCAAAGTTGTATAATCTCCAAGAGATGTAGATGCCACTGGTTCTTCATGTTCTGCAGATGTAGATGTCACTACCGCCATCTATTGCGCGGTGGTTGAACTTACGACTCTTGGTCCGAAAAGGCAACTGGGCATACAGACAGGTTTGTTTGTATCTCTGAAAGTGCGTAAGCCGACTGTTCGTATGTAGAGGAGTACCTGTATAACATTATTAATACCCGGGACAGTCTGGTGTGAAACTTACTTTCCAGAACATATCATAATCTGGAAATATGGTCATTCCTGCCCAATATTTATCCAACAAATTATTTGGTGATGCTACATTGCCACTGGTGCACAAGCACATTGTGCTATAAAGAAGAAAGACAATTTCCCGAAACGTCACCTATATATGTTTTCATTTTAGGGCAATGCTATTGATGAACCTGTTGGCTTTTTCTCTATATATTGTCTCCGGACATTTTTCCCCCCGGAAGGATTGTGCATTGGGATGTTTGGACAGTGCCATTGATAGGTGTTTGACACATGGAAGGAAGCTGGAGTAGCCACGGGAAATCCCAACTTGCACTCTATGAACTATTGAACTATTTTTTTTATTTTACCAGGTGAAACCCACCGAGCTATACAGCTCGTTTTCAGAAGCGAACTCTCCACAAATGGTAGCTCAACGAAGTGGCTTTATCTTGTGGACATTTAGGGGCCGTCCATAAATGACGTCACGCGATTTTGGACGATTTTTTACCCTCCCCCTCGTCACACGGCGTCACAAAAAGTCAGACCCCCCCCTCAAATGACGTCACAAAGCTCTGCCCCCCCCCCAAATAAAACATGCTTCAAATCGCTTTAAATTATTGTCATAGTAGTGTGTATTTAATGTGCCGCTGCACTCTGATGTTGTAGGAGAAAATATTTATTAAAAAGTCTATTTAATTAAGGAGAACGTGTTGTCTATATTTATTTAAAGTTGCGCATTTTTATGTGACGTCACATTTCTCAACCCCCCCCCCCCCCTTAGGTGCGTGACGTCATTTATGGACGGCCCCTTATAGCAGCCAAATAGTCTAAAATGCACGTTTCTAAATGTAGAGGAAAATTTTCAGAGGGCCCAGGGAAAAGTCCACGTGACCACGGGGAGAACATGCAAACTCCAGGGTCGGGATCGAACACACGACCTCCTGTGTACCAGGCGAGGTACTTAACACCTCGCCACCGTGGCTCCCACCCAAAGCTCTGCACAGTTAGATTCAAAGCCATTGCTGCATTAACATCTCCTGGCCATCTTGCAAATGTTGTTATCCTTTTCTTTCCACAGGCATTACCGTGCAAATGTGTCCAGTAAATTCTCCTCATATCTCTCACAAAAAGAACGTATTATACAAATGTTTTGCAATGTATTTTTTTCTTTGCTCACAGAGCCATTGAAAGTTACTCAAAACCTTTCAATAACTTTTCAGAAAGAATAACAGGAGTGGGTCAGTGCCTAACCTTCAGAGTTAATTATGCATCGTGTCGAACAAATAATTCTTTTTTAAGGTTCTACAGTCATCAATATTTTACCACCCTATAAGCCGTAATTTTACAATACGGATTATGAATAATACAGGTGGAATATATGAATAATTAAAGCTGCGGCTATAACAGAAGCCACTGTTAACGTTTCCTCATGTATCCCCTGCCGACAAAATGCTGTTGACGGCACTCATTTTTAAGCCAAAGCCAAACAGCAGAACTAGTTGTGACCGTTTGTAACGCTTATGGAAATAAATTGCTGTGAATTATTGAGAGCACACTTGAAGATTAATATTTTTAAACGTAAATAAGTGAATGATGTTACAACTGTGTATGCAAGTTGAATACTATCCGATGAGCCTGTTGATTTGGGTTAAAACTCAACGCGGATTCAACGCTATTCCATTGAAGGATCTTACGTACAGCTTAACAGAGTCAATAGACAGCGTGAGCTATTTTTCTCAGTCCATCGGCATTTCCAGACCAACAGTGTTCAGTAGGACAATATTTAAACAGGAAAATTCTGGACAGATTTCAATCTTTTAGTTCTCAGCTGCACTGTCAGTCTATCGTGGCCTATAGACTGCAATGCGTTATTGTATGCTAGATTGCAGAATGGCAAACTGGTGTCTGGAACTCCCTACGAATACAGAATCCTTCCTTGCATTTTTTTATTGTAAGTCGTTTTGTGCAAACTTTGCACCATTACACCTGGTAGACTTTTGTCGCAAGAACACCAAGTTTAGAGAACATAACAGCTCCCAATGGAATTAAATCGTGTTTTGGGGAACATTTTCAAATGGATGCAACAGTGGTGGGATGTTAACTACCTTGCCTGGTATACAGGAGGTCGTGGGTTCGATCCCGACCATGACGCCTGCTGTATATTTAGAGTTTGCATGTTCTCCCCTGGTCGCATGCATTTTTCTCCGGGTCCTCCGGTTTTCCCCTCCACATTTAGAATGAACGTGCTTTTCGAGTATTTGGCTGCAATACATTTACAGATAATAAGCCACTTCGTTGAGCTATTATTTGTGGCCAGGTCGCTTTTGAAAAAGAGCTGCATAGCTCAGTGGGCCTTACCTGGTAAATTTAAAAAGAGTTTGGTTTAAAATAGATATTATGCAATTCTTCATAATTGGTACCAAATTGTACACTCCATGCCATATTGAATTATGCGGCCGTTGTTGCTAAATTAATGTAACAGTTTAATTTTGAGGAGTTTCATCAAAAGCAGGATTATGGATAAAATCATAAATTAATTGGTAGGGGGTCTTTATTATAATGTACTTATCTACATTTTATAGATAATTTATGTATATTCTGAATGCGCTCTTTATGAAAAACTCCCCCAAGGTCACCCATGCCCCATGCTAGAAGAATGTGAGCGTGCCTTTGCGCTTCAACTTATCCTGCAGGTGCTAACTCAATTATAATTCAAAGTATTGCACTTTCCTCGTGCATGACTACAGTACAATATTAGACCGGTGGTCAAGTCTATGACCATACAAATGTTTTTGAAACGTCACGATATCCTAGCCATTGCGGCAGACAGATACGGTAACAATGAAAAAGACGGGTTGTGTATGTACATTGTAAGCCCTGTGTTGACTCTCACACTGTATTGTGACAAACACATGGTTTCAAGTGTTGTCTATTGACAAATGCTGGCAAGGGAAGTAATCACTGTGTACCGCCAATCCTGAATGAAAATTATTCGGATGTTGCTTCTCGAAGCCATTTAACATTGACGCTAAATAAAAATGTAGTTTCGTAACAATGTAACGACATGACATTCGTTATCCATGGACGTTTAAATTAATGCTGAAATCAAAGTGCTTTAAGTGTATCTACATTAGGTATTGTATTCTTTTTCAATTACATTTAATTCGTGCACACCTGTAATTATTCACTCACACAAAATATTACACTTAGAATTTGTCTAAACATAACAGCTGATAAGATGCAAAAATATATAAAGTAAATGCTGCAACGCATGTTCAAGTAGTTGTTCCAGTTCAATAAAATACTTTTGGAAAAAAAGTTATTGTTCCAATAATATGTATTATTCTAAATAATATCAACATGAGCGAGGTGATGAGGATGGCCAGCCGAGTCGGAGGCGTTGCCAGCTCGTCACTTACCGGCGATCCGCGTGACGGCTCTCTCGGCCAGGTCCAATGGTCCCCTTGCCACGGAGGGACCACGCGACTGCCTTGCCAGCATTTGGACAACAGGGTTGCCTTAAGAAAGGGGCCCTCTGGGACAAAACTTCCTCCTCCTCCTCCACCGATATTCCTTCTCTCCGGTAGAAGCTGCTGCCACAGCACGCAGCGCCGAGGTGCGCACATGAACGCGACGACGCGCTTGTACGCCGCACTTCGAGGCGCACGTGAGAAGAGACCTGGGACACAGGAGGCGTGCCCCCCCCCCGATATTATTCACCACGGCTACTCGCCTGTCACACTTCTGAATAGGACCATTCAATCAGCCTCCGCAATTGCCAATTGTTTGCGAGTATCACAACCGCGGGTATAATTTACGACGCGTGCGTTTAAAATGGATGTAAGCAGGACATTCATGGAAGTGAAGAAAAATGGTCACAAATGAAAGTTTTCAATATGCAATTGTTCTTGTCCACTATCATCTTACAGTACCTACTCTGTCCACTGTCCAACCCCATAATCTGGCTGGGATTCTTTCATTTATCTGCGTAGGGATACGTCACCTTATTTGTTACACTTATGGTGTAGATTTGACCCGACCCAAATCGACCCTAAAAGAGGTTTCCCACAAGTACACGATTCTTCATATCTAACACGTCGGCTGTCGCGAACAATATTATCCATGAAATGTGTTTTTGTGTGTTGTGAAACCCGCCACCACCTCACACAGCCAATTAGAAAGGTTTGTTACGTAATCAAAAAGTTCGAATTAGTTACAAGGTCGGCACACCGGTGTGTTGGAAAGTAAACCAAACAACATTTATAATTCGAGTACGACGTTTCTCTGGTGATTTCAACCAGCTTCATCAGGCGATAGCCAGAATTGTGAACCTGTTTTTCGGTCTTAAATATTTGCAGAAGAGCGTGGATAAGAAGATTGATAAACAAGATTTGTAAAATCCATACGTACTACAGTATCATCCGTGCATAAATGTAGTTGAGAGGAGTTGGCAGTTGGCAGCAATTTCATCCGTTTAGCCACAGAATTCCAAAGGCGATTGCCCCAATAACATCAAGGCACACATGCCCACGAACAAGGAATGTTTTCAAGAGATAAATAACATCTGGCATTACAAACATGTCAAGATTCAACTAACGTCATTATGTCCAGACTTAAGACATTCCTCACCTCATCTGCTGTTGACTACTTGCGTATAACTCCCCTTGTTTATCCATCTTTCTCTTCCATCTTCATCCAAATCGGCAACCCTCCCATTATTTTCCCAGTGTCAAGTATTACACATAACAGGACAAACCCACCATCTGCACTGGATTACGTGTGCCCAGTGTTATGTCGCTACCCTATCTGCCCTGTCTGTCCATGTTTTTGTTTCACCATTGACGGTACTTATTTCTAAATGCATTGTTCATGTTTACGCACAGCGTTTGAGATGCTTATTTATTTTGATGCTATATAAATTCAACTTATTATTAGACTGCCAAAAGCTTTCATTTGACTTGTGATACTCTCTGGAGCAGAGGGACGTACCTTTAATGAGAGATGAGTCGAGGATGCAATCTTTGGTTTGCACCGCTATTGCCACGGTCGCCAAGTCTCCTACCCAAAACACATTCTTCGACAAGACTATGTTTTTTTTATTTTACCAGGTAAGGCCCACTGAGCTATACAGCTCCTTTTCAGAAGCGACCTGGCCACAAATGATAGCTCAACGAAGTGGCTTATCATGTGGACATTAACAGCAGTCAAATATTCTAAATGCACGTTTCTAAATGTGGAGGTAAAAACCGGAGGATCCGGAGAAAAGTTCACGCGACCACGGGGACAGAGAAATGCAAACCCCAAATATACAGCAGGCGTTCTGAGTCGGGATCAGGGATCGAACCCACGACCTCCTGTATTACACTGTGGCGCCCCAAAACTCCTAATGGACTAATTTATTTGTTGCGATAACTTTTTTATTGTTTGTGCTTTTTTTGTTTTGGTGCCATTTCTTAATTTGTTTATTCACTTTTTTTTAATTTATTGGTAGTAGGGTTTTTATTTTCTTGGTAGTGGCTGTATATGAGCTGTAGTCATATATAATGAATGTACAGCGTTAAGACAAGCTATTAGCATGAATGACGCTATATCAAATTAAAATATTATTAACTCTGGACTGACAAGAGACAACTAGAGTAATTGCGGATGCAATGTGAGCTTCTGGGAAGAGTGACTAAGCAACAGCTAGGATATATAGGACGTGTTAAAGAGGAAATGCTGGTGAAGTGGCTCTAACGATCACAGCAGGGATAACTGGAGGAAAGGGTAAGAGCAGATGGTGGACTGGTATATCCCAGATTGGACTGCCCAGACTGGCTCAAGACCAGGTCAGTTGGCAAACGTGTCTGCTGGAGGTGGCTGAAGCTATCTCAAAACCCCCTATAATGAGAATTGTGCCATGATGAGGATCCATGGGTATAAACCAAGCAGAATTAACCTGAAAGTGGTCTCCTGGAAGTCATCTCTTACTATTCTGTTCAAAAGTGCAGATATAAGGAGCAACCCATGAGATAGGGAGAGTTCATCAACATGTGTGTGAAATGCATAAGGGTGTGGATGTTATAAATCACCCCAGCACTGCCACATCAGGGTGGGAAAAATCTACATCACTTTTCTGTACTAATTTGCCACGACACATTTTATTTACCTTTGTTCATATCTTGAATGTAGCTAATTCCGTTGGAGAACAGCTTATTTGTTCCGAGAATATAGGAAATTAACTGAAATTAATTATCCCTTTTCACATTAAATATTTTAATATTATTTTCCCACGTTATTTGGCAGTAGTTAATATGTTGGTATTTAATACTGTTTACAAGCAGTGTTGAAGAGCTGCATGAATAAATTCCTCAACTTCTAACAAGATGAACACAAACTGTGCATTTGGCCAGATCACCAGGAATTAACCCGATCTCATGAGCCACGCAGGGTTGAGCCTCCAACTACGAGACATCTGTGACAAACAGCTTTGTAGCTCAATCGCTTCCTCCGGTATATTCTGAGTCTATAACAATAGGTGTTACCCTTTTTCATTTGAAGTTTTCGTGACTGCAGGGATTCATACTCTTTGGTTCTTTCGGTAAAGTCACGTAGGTATAAAATAAAATTAATTAAATCACGACGTTTCGATCGCAACACAAGCGATCGTCATCAGGCAGAACCGATACAGCAGGAAAACTGCTGCTACCTACGTGACTTTACCGAAAGAACCAAAGAGTATGTATTTACCCTTCAGATGTCAAGAAGTTAAAACACCAAACAGAAACCTTTTGCAAGGAATCATGTCTGCATTAACCACACAATTGTGTTCTGATTCTGCTTACGTGGGTGAGCACCATGAAGAGAAACGGGTGTTGTAGGCTGCTGCAGGGATACGTTTTCATCAAATGAGGAGTACATTACTATTTTTTTTACTATTTTTATTTTACCAGGTAAAGCCCATTGAGCTTTTTAGCTCTTTTTCAGAAGCGACCTGGCCACAAATGATAGCCCAAGAAAGTGGCTTGTGGGATGTATAGCAGCCAATTACTTTAAACGCATGTTTCTACATGTGGAGGGAAAACCGTAGGACTTGGATAAATCTTCACACGACTACGATGTGACTTGCAAACTCAAAATATACAGCAGGCGTCAAGGATTGGGATTGAACCCACGACCTCCTGTATACCAGGCGAGGTAGTTAACATCTCGCCACTGCGGCGTCCAGTAAAATCCAGTGTTGTACCGTATTGTACATCTATGGTCCCGTGTCTATGGTCTCCAATCAGACGGGCGTGAGGAAGTGTGTTCAATACTGTACATCCCCATAACTCACATGGCAAGGGGAGGCCCTCTCTCAAAAAGCGAATTGACAAAAGGGCTGTACATGCAAATGGACATGATCCAAAACAGCTGTTCTCAAGACACTGCCGAGGCATTTCCCTTTTTACTGTTCCTGCCCCCACCATTCACCAGCAGGCTGGGATACAGTATTCACCCCCTGAGCTCCCCACTGTGTGTCAGGCTTGCTTGCACCATCAAGGGTTCTCACAGGCACACAAGTTACTGTGTGACACTTTCAGTCAACATGCGTCTTACACTTTCCCAAAACCCATCCCCCATTCTCCCATCCCCCATGCAAAGTGCACGAGATTAAAAGAGATTAAAATCAAGCTTGGAGAGTGGTGCTGGGAGGGGTGGGTGTATGTATGTGTGTTGAATCTTGAGTATATATGTTGAACTTCTTTCGACACTTAAGTACGTAGCCAACCGTGCTAATCGGAGGTGCAGGGGAAGGACAACAAAATAAACACAAAAAGCAAATATAAAGAATTTAGTTATCAATTTATTCCAACCCATAATACTTTGTGATGTCCTCTTTGAATACTGCTAGTGTATTAACATCCACTATCACGTGGTGCATTGCTATTAACAGCCAAAAGGGTGATGTGAAACTTTGATTGTCAATATAAGAGTACCCTTTATAGGAGCTACTGGAAGATGCTAAGTTCAAACTGAACAATGGTACATATACACAATGCCTGATTACTAACTTAAATAATTCTGGAATGTGAATCATTTAATTAGGCATTGTGTTTGTGGTGACAGATTGCTTTATCTTCTAGAGCCACTCCTGTTATACTTGACTTGTTTTAAGATCCCTTGTAATTAATAGTGGTGTCATCACACTCGGATGTTGGAAAATATAGTGTCCTTCACTCAATTCGGGTACAGTAATGACATCGACATTAAAACTAAATCCTTACCACTACTGCAAATGAACCTGGGCAGGTAAAAGAATAGCACAAAACAGTTCAACAGTACTATGAGAATCAAGTTAAATGAAAAACATTGGGCAGCAATGACAAAAACAAGTGTTCTCCATAACATGCCATATATTATATTAGTTTAAAGGAAAACCATTTACAATGCATGTGGACAAAATTCTATGTACTCACACTTTAAGGATTCAGCACTACACGAACATATAAAAAAAAGTTTATACAAATCTTTTCTCCAAATTGTGCTATCGGTATCATGAAACACATTAGTCAAAAACACAGCCGACTCTGTTGTATTGCGTTATATTTCCAAGTTTACTGTGTTTGTTTTCTCATTCATTTGTACCTGATGATGGTTGATTGCGTTGCAATCGAAACGTCGTCGTATTCTATTATTAATTTAATTTCTTTCTACGTGACTTTACCGAAAGAACCAAAGAGTAATGCCTGTAGTCACGAAAGCTTCGAATCTGGCAATATTATTCACGTGAGTTTTATTTTTTTTATAATTGTGCCTGTGCACCACTGCCAACGCAGTATCAACAAATATTGCGTTTAATGTATCGGTATCATTTGATGCGTCACATCCATTTGTATCTCTCGGATTGCAATGTAACCCTTCGCATTGTTGAACGCCCTATAGAAATGGACACCGCAGCTGCCCCGAGATCCTTTCACGTGACCTCTTACACACAGGAACGGGTAACTTGAGGGGGGACAGCACTTTCCCACCCACTCTGGCACTAAAAGTAACGTTCGTCACGTGGCAGTGAAATCAACATTTTAAGTTTTCCGATTTGGAATGTAACTATAGTGCTGAATCGCATTTATTCCAATTGTTATTTTTAGTCATTTGCGACTGGGCTCAGACTATAAACTCACAACGATTGAGAATCAGAGGCAGCTGCCTAAATCGAAATTCAGTATCTTAGCAGTGCCAGCTCAGAGCTGATCAAAGCCACAAAGCTACCTTACTAGGCTATATTTGATCAAACACTAAATCAACATATCATACAAAATATCTTGTTACATTTTCTAAAACAAATTCTCATCATAAGTCGAGATCAGGAACTGATTCGAAAATGTGATATTGCTATAACACAGCAGAGATGTATTTACTTGATTAACTCAGTAAAATCTGTGGTACCTAAACATCGTCTAAATATACCACTGTCATGTTAAGTTTGCACATTTGTGAATACACCTATTTAGCACGTAAGGCCCACTGAGCGATATAGCTCTGTTTCAGAAGCGACCTGCCCACAAATGATATCTCAACGAAGTGGCTTATCATGTGGAAATGTATTTCAACCAAATACTCGAAAAGCATGTTTATTCTAAATGTGGAGGGGAAAACCGGAGGACTCGGAGAAAATTCCACACGGACCACGAGGAGAACACGCAAACTTCAAATATACAACAGGCATCAAGGTCGGGATCGAACCCAAGACCTCCTGCATTACCAGACGAGGTATTTAACATCTCGCCACCATGGCACCCCACATCTCAAACTCATTGAGATTGAGTTTGAGATGTGTTATACGGGTGGGTCCTGTCTACCCACTATTTTAGAAGAGATCTGCGGTGTGTAACACATTCTTTAAAAACATCTGCATAATAAAAAAAATTACCTTCCATTGAATGTATTGAAATTATTTCAATATTACACTCGTAGCTTTAGAGAAACTCAAACAAATGTGAAATAAAATACAGTGTCATTCCAATATAGCATCGAAACATGTTCCACTGTGCAACAGTTATGGGAAAAGTACTACATTTAACTAAACTACAAAAAAAGTAGACAATTACAGCTTTTCATTCGTTGTGCATTTTACCTAGATCTGAAAGATAATTTACAATATTGCAGCGATCATAGAATGTTTAACAAAACCCGGACTGACATGAAGCAAGTGTCATCACAAACCTGTTCCTAAATGCCTGGTTCACATACAAGACAGTGCATTCGAATTTGCAGTAAAAAAAACTGAAGCTGTATTTACGTGCAGCTATAAATATATTATTTTGTATCAAAATGCCTTAATTTTAGGTTTCTAAAAGGGAAAAAAACTTGGTATAATGAAAATGTCACATCAGTTAATGGCCTATAGCATGCACATAATGGCTTGATCACTTTCACGTGAAAAGCTGTTTGAAATGTTAAATTAAATGTACGTATTTTGTCATCTGCTCTAGTCCAACTTGCATGCAAGTCTAAAACAAAATAAATATACCAGAGTATTTTACGCCACAAATCCACAGCATTTCATGGAAATCATATTTTTAGCGAGATAGATTGTCAAGGCAAATGAGGGATGGTAATGTGTGGGGAGGGTTCCATCCAGCAGTGGATAGACCAGTGGCTGCTAATGAGGATGTTAACTTAAATGGCAACAACGTACATCCACAAAGCCACATTTAGCCTCCCATCAGTGGGGATTTCTTCATTCTACTGTCTCAGCGATCTCTCATGTTCAAAGCCTTGTTCAAGACACAATTTCTCCTCTAATCACAACCAATTAAATATCTACAAAGTCAATGCTCAGAGGATTGACCACGTTTACACTAAATGCCTGAAAGTATAAATGTAAACTACGTTTTCACACAGAGATAAAAAAAACATGACTGAGATCTATTTAAACATACATCGATGTTTGCTTTACCTTTGTAAGCTGCATTTCCAGTTGCATTCATGTAATTCATTACCTCTTTCACCTGTTAAAATTATAAAGGTATTATCACTCAATAAATGTGTTATTGCTTGATTTACACTCCCTAAAATCATCACAATTTATAGCAAATGTGTTGGTGTTTGCTCTTTATCTGTTTGACATTACCAGTAGCACGTGATGTCTAGCAGCAAGACAAATTGTAGTTATACCGTTATTGCAGCAAATAACAGTCGATTATGTAAATACCAAACAAAACAATTTTATAAACTATCACCTAAAACCAGCAACCATATACTCATATATTCTTAAACAACTGTTTACAAGTAGCACACTGTATGTAAATATATTAGTTTTTAGATCGTCATGATTGATAGATTGAAATATGCATAATATTACAATCTACTAATAAAGAATTTTAGTACACATCATACATTAATAAAGTCTCCGAATATCAAAGTGATTTGATTTTAATGCAGTAACTGAGCTTTTCCTAAACCCTCCGCTTGCATCCCACCACTCCATGCCCTGAAGATTTGACACTCCCTGGAAGTGACGGAGCTGGAAGGATGTAAAGGAGAACATAAGGATTGTGAGTGGCCTTGTAACAGACCATAATTTTAAAGCACAACAAAAAAAATATCAGCTTAACATAACCCGATGGGATATGTAAAATTGCATGCAAAAACTGAGCTTGAATCAACATGCAACATTTCAAACAGTAAGCATTAATACATCACAGATGTGCATAAAGTGCACAATCTCTTGTTGCAAGTACCGTGCATCTAGACGAAGGGTTCTTTCAACTGAGGCCTAAGCACAAGTAGAGGATAGAAGCATGTATCTTGGGGGTCTGTTCCAACAGATGCCACTCTCCCAATCTGAATTAATTGGGTCGATTCTTGGATATTATAAAGAGCATCAATCAGTGCTCGAGTCTCAGCTATTTGGAAGCACTGGTCAAAACTCAGTTGAACACGTCGGCTCTCGTGACCAATATTATCCAGAAGATGTCTTTTTGGGTTAGATTGCGTAAATGTCATTAACCACACAGCCAATTAGTAACGTTTGTCACGTAAACAATACATGCCAATAAGTTACTAGTTCAGCACACCGGTGTGTGTTGGAGAGCAAAGCCACAACATTTACAATTCGAGTACGACGTTTCGCCAGTTCGAACTGACTGCAGTCGTCAAATACCACGAAAATGTTGCATGTCATCACACACATCTCAGGCTTTCAATCTGATCTCTAAAAATACATTTGAGTCACCAGTGTTATCTGTAGGATCAAAATTTAATACCTATGTGTCTTGCTTAAAAAAACAGTGGCATGAATACAGCTGCAATCCTACGAATGCTTCTTGTTAATCACATCTGCAACTTTGTGGCCATTTCTGTTAATGTCTTTATTGGTAAAGTTCCAATCAACAGGGTTTGTCAACTGCAAAGTCTTCTTGTAGGTCCAGTATGGGTTGAGATAGACTGTCAGCACAAGCAGGCCCGTGTAGAAAATGACCAATGTAGGGAGGGACACATGATTCACAAGGTCCTGTCGATTTCTCCAGCTTTCCCACCACAAGTAGTAGGTGAGGAACATACGCCCGTGGAACATGTGGATCATCACCATCTGGTTGACTCGCCACAGCAGAGTTTTGGCATAGCCAGCCTGCAGACAAGAAAGCATGTAAATCAACACATCTACTTTCATCAAGTGTGCTTTGCATCAAAATACTGCACACTGATAAGGCGAGCATTAAGCAGATGGATTTATATTACATACATGGCATTTTTTCTCTACATGTATTTATAAACACTAACTTCCGTCTAAATCAAGTAAATCTTCTATCAGAATAATGCACACTATAAGGGCAAGCACTGTCAACGAGACATATTTCCTAATTTACAATGTTTGTTGTACATACAGTAAAACCTTGGATTGCGAGCATAATTCGTTCCGGAAACGTGTTTGTAATCCAAAGCACTCGCATATCAAAGCACTCGTATATCAGTTGTGATCACGTGACGCTCGGCAGACAAAGCGTATACAAGTACTACTCGTATTGCAAGACCTCGCTCGTTTATCAAATTAATATTTATTAACAAAAATTTTGCTCATCTTGCAAAACACTCGCAGACCAAGTTACTCGCAATCTAAGGTTTTACTGTATTAAGTTACTCAAGTTGTAAGTGTATTTTGCATCAAAATACTGCACACTATTCGGATACGCACTGGCAAGAGGACACAGCAACACCGCATAAATGACAGCGTTTGTGATTGTAAAGTAACCCTTTCAATTTCCATTGAGAGGGCTACTCACATAAAACATGTGGAATGGTAACGTTTACGCTGAACATTTCAAACCTAATCGGTGGTGACTGGCTAAATCAGGCTGGGCAAGCAGGGTGTGGGTGCACAATTGTGTCGTTGGAGTAACTGGGCAGTGCATGTACTCAAAGACAACCGGGCATTCACAGCTGAGTACAGAAACACCAATCACTGCAACATGAACTAAGCATGCTCTTTGAACAATGCAGTCCCCATATATACAGGCATAAGGATCGGGATCAAACTCAGTTAAAGCTATATTTGACAGAATGATTGTAAAATTACGTTCCATAAAATCAATTACACCTCAGTGATAAGAGCTGTTCTACGACAAGCAAAGTGGAAGAAGCAAATAATTACAGGCCTTTGGTGATTTTAGTACCAAACACGTAGGCTTTCACGGCCAATATTATTCATAATAAAGGTTTTTGGGTTAGATCGCGTTATTTATAAATGTGTCGTAACCCTCAACCACCCGACACAGCCAAACAGTAAACAATGTGTCACGTTGACAAAAGACAAATAGTTCACTACTTTAGCCCACCTGTGTGTTGAAGAGTGAATTCACAGCATTTACAATTTTTGAGTATGACGTTTCGCTGGTAATTACATCATCCAGCATCATCGGGCAATTTTCCAGAATGGTGAAACCCTCCACTTGCTCCCGGTCTTAAATAGAGCAGCAGCAGGGTGACGTCATCATTTAACTAATTCAGGTGCAGTGATTTGAGGCGGAGGGGGGGGGTATTGTAATTATATAATAGATTGGAAATTAGTCAATTGTTATGATTAGTAATGAGTTGTAGATTAGTAATTAGTTGTAATGTGTGTTATTGTAATTATATGCTACGTTAGTGATCAGTTAATTAGTATGTGTTTCCCCGAAAAGTGGAAGAGCTTACCCAAAATAAAATGAATGCATATACATTAATGAGTTCAATAGTAAATTAAAGATGTAATTTTTAGACAAAATAGTGTCTCAAGCACAATTTAAGTTCTCAAGTTTGCTTATTGTCATTTGTACTTATATATTGCCTATACTGTTTCATTTTTCCACATTGCACTTGGTCTGCAATCACTTCCATAATGAGTGATTCTCTTGTAATGATCTCAAATGCCCCTTTTGTTCCAATGCCCTTGAGATGTACTGCGTTGGATGCGTGGAATAAATATATATTTTTATTTATGATGATAATGATGAAGAGCTGTACAGAACCTTGAGCAGCATCCAGGAGATGCAGGTGAATGGGGTGCTCATTTCCAGTAGGAGGATCACAATGGCCAAGTAGTGGCCCGTGGAGTCCCAGAGCACCATGGTAAGGAAGCCGAGAGCGCTGAGAGCGTGGTGGACTGCCAGTCCCAGGTCGAGGACACCGAACACGGCGCTTGACACGTGCAGGGCGAGGTTTTCGAAAAGGAAGAATCCCACGGTGGTGAGGATGAGTGCCCAGCTCCACCAGCACTGCCGCCAAACCAGACCCTCGAAGAGCCAGCGATCGGCAAGCAGTGTCCACAGCCCTGCCCCCGCACGCAAAAACAAAGGTTATGTGTCATCAGATGCATCGCAAGAAGCTGCTGCATCTAAGCCCCACGGATTAGTGATTACGTTTCATAATGGGTAGAATAATGATCTTCAAAATAACTTGACATTAAACTCAAATCTTGATTTGAATGCTTTCCCACCTGATGATGAACGCTTGTGTTGCACCCGAAACGTCGTGATTTATTTTATTTTATACCTACGTGACTTTACCGAAAGAACCAAAGAGTATTAAACTCCAAGAAAACCTATAACTGTAAACTATGACATTTATGCTACAACCTGTGAATGTACCGCTGTTGTTAATGACTATTTTGAAACTAAATGTTTAAACTTTAAATAACTTGACAATAGGTTTTTCCCCTTTTTTCTAGCAACAAAACAGGTGTTAAGATGTTAAAACACCAAACTGAAACCTTTTACAAGGAATCATGTCTGCATTAACCACAATGCTTGTAGTCAGAATGCAAACAAACAACATACTCTGATAATATATGCATTGTCCTTGAAACTGATTGGTCCACACCAGAGACAGCTTTCTTTTGAGCCTCATCCTCTGGTCTAAATAACTTAAATAACTTTTTAAATAATTGCTTCAGCAGGAAAACATTATTGAGATAGCCAGTGCTTTAAATAAACAATTTTAAACTATTATTTGGTAAAACATTTTTAATGGAAATTGTAAACCTCTTCAAATGAATCTTCATACTAAGTGATTGTCCGTTACTGCTCTGTATCATGTTATAAAACCCTAATAACATAAATTGCCAGTTTGCAGAACACATGCAGTGTATAGAGTTAAATATTGTAATTACAGTCAAAAGCATTTCCTTTCAAAACATTATCTGTGAATTTCTCACATTTTTTGATAACGTGGCATAATACGCTTTAAGTGCCTGATAAGCGGATTCAAGGAGAAAATGTAAAACCAACATTGCTATCAGTAGCTTCTACAAACACACGAGCAGTGTATGTATGTTGAACATCTTTCACGCCGTAAGTAGCAAACCATGCTCATCAATGAAGGTTTTAAGGAGATTGCCACCACCTGCGAAAGTTGCCTTCACCCCAAAAATGGCCCGCGTGGCTGCCAGAGACCAAAACGCGCGTTCTTGCGAGTGCAGGCTGTTGTAGGTAACGCTCAGCGCCTGGGAGACGAGGTGCGTGAGCAGAAACACGCAGGAGTAGAGCGCAAAGCCGCCTCCGATCAGGGCCACGCGCACGTCCCACGCCCCGTAGTCGAGAGAGAAGAAGCCGCCGTCGGCGCGACTGTCTTCAGCTTCCGTCTTCATCTTCTGCCTCGCCACGCCAGAAAGCAAATGAAGGATGAACACGTTTTTAATGAATTTCATCACCGTATGAATACATTCTTAACTAAATGCAACGGCAATTTTTTTTGTTTACAAGGAGTAATATGCTATATTACAAAGGGTAATTGCAATAAAGGGAAATTGGAGGTAAATTAGCATATACAGGCATATGAAAAAATGGTAACGCCGTATTGATAACGTTATTTTAAAAAAATTAAGTACAATGTTTTACTAACTCTGGACAATTTCACTATAAAGAGCAACTGCTTAGCTCTTATTCTAATTCATTGAAAAGCATTAAAGGTTTGACAAGAATGTAATACACTTGTAATCCGGCTTCCATGATTATTCGGCGGTGCCGGGCAGATCCGGCAAAACTGCTCCAGAGGTTGCGACCAGTCCGGCGATCGTCGCCACGTGTGCTTGCCAAACAAAAAAGTAGCTCCGCTCGATTTCAGTGTTACATTATATATATACAGCACATTATACACTACACACAGCAACTTAGACAATTACAACACTGCACGGATATACACCACCCCATGCAGAGTCTTTGAGATTAAAGTTGGATCTTAATTTGTTGTCCATTTGTAAGTTTAGTCACGCCAATTTCACATCGCAAACAAATTGAACACACAAACAAACATGCAACAACACTTAAAAACATAACGTCGTACAAGCATGTGCAAAAATAAGCAGATTTTAAATCATGATTTAGTGAATTATCCGGCGTTTTTTGAAAATCCGCCGCCTCCGACCCGAAACCGCTGGATAATCGATCTATCTACTCTACTTAACTCTACCTTAAACGCTTTAGGTCATTTACATTTCCAATAACACCGAACCTGTACCACTCTTACGTCAAATGTAAGTGGCGTCCTGCCTCCACACACAGCGGGTACAAGATGAGTCGTCTGGTGGGCACGAGAAGACCGTGAGAACTGAACCCCATTCACGTGGCCTCGCACACACAATGGGGGTCTCAAGTCCAGCCATAAACAAACTGCAGAGTGGACAATTGTGCAAATCCTTCTTTTAAGCACAAGCCAACATTGGTTTTATAGAACATGTACATAATACAGCGCGACTAATATACAGCTCGTGTCGGCTTCACGGATATCATAGAATTGATCTATTTTTGTAATTCCTGTATACATGTCCATCCATACCTGTCAATCCCTTACCAGCGCCTACCTTATCACAGACCAATTCAGACCTTACTGGTCACCCCGTGCCCCTTATAAATCTCAACGTTCATCCTACAAAGTCCCATCGCCAGGCAGAAACACAGAGACCATTTTTTGTTTTCCCATATTTAAACGTCTGTACGCTGTATGGACCTGAAAACTCAATTTCCCTGTACAACAATACGAGGTAAACCGTATGGGTTGACAGGCATATGCATGACCATACTGCATATTTGAAAGCATAGCATGCAACAACTTGAATTGTCACGGACCCTTTGCCATCACCATGCCAGCCAGCTCTGATAGAATTGCAGGTCAATGATGTTGTGAAACAAGCCCCATGGCTATTATGCCCAGATGTGAAGGTTCTACAGACTGTGTACAAAACAATATATGCCGTCACCACCACTCTAATAACACTCAATACACATACAACTATTTAAAGGAAATTCATTTTAGTTACGATTAATCAGGCGATCATCAAACATGTTTGTAAGTGGCTCAAGACCATAAGTATCACGAAGGTCAAATATTTTATTTACAGTATTACGCTGATGCATTACATAATCAGCACGTTATTTATTAAGCTCACCCGATTTTACATTTTAGAAGTCTCACGACAACGTTAGCTCAATAGCTGCCTTATTGTGTAATCAAAAAGACATGCGCTACTAGATAATTAGCATGCACCTTTAAAAAACACTATATGACACTGTTTGCCTGTGCAGATAGGCATTGTGTGCTGGTTACAATTACAACCCCATTCGTGAATCACACTTGGATGGATGCCTTTGTGGCATAAAGCTGATGGGATTCCACCAGTTTAGATGTGAGAAACTCGTGGATTTTGACGTGATGAACTGGTGGGACCCCACTTGCCAAATAAACTACAGTACATACATGCTGCTTCTGGAAACCGGTAAAGTCTTCTGCTTTTGACAGCTTCCTTATATGTAGCAATTAACGGGACGAGGATATGGCCTGCAAAAGTTGTGATCTAGATAAATAGTTCATAAAAGGAAAACAAGAGGCGTGTACAGCATTGTCATGTAAAATGATATGACCAACTCTACTGACATTTCCACATTTCTGCGACTGATATCTATTACGGTAACAGGTAATGTAAGTAGTGTGTGAGTATTTAAAGCCCAACATCAAACCAATAAATGCTTAAGGTCTGTCACCCCAATGTCAGTAACAACAAATGACATTGGGACAATCTAGTAGGTTTTTGATATGAGTGTACTGCCAGGTGTAATTGCTCTTTATCAAGCCACTGTTGGATTGGGGGGGGGGGGTATTTGACCATACTTCACCACGCTGGTCAGTGCGTGCTGGTGGAGGCAGGCACAGCATCAATACCCCTCGGCATGGAAATGCAGTACAAGGATGGAGATTGCTACCCTGTCCCCTGCTTATTTTCAACAACCTTGGTTAAGGTTCAACCATCAAGGGGGGTCAAAGACCGGCCACAGCATCGCAGGAGCGGGGTTATCTCAACAACAGTCGCCTATGTACTTATTTAAAATTCAATATTGTCAAAATGTCCCCATCACGCTTGCTTAGGCATAATTATTGTACGAGTGGACGGTATTTTAACGATGGTTGCGGTGCGGTAGCGCAGTGCTTGGGGCCGTCCATAAATGACGTCACGCACCTGGGGGAGGGGGTCAGACATTTGTGACGATGTGTGACGAGAGGGGGGGGGGGTGAGAAATGTGACGTCACATCAAAATGCGCAACTTTAAATAAATATAGACAACACGTTCTACTTAATTAAATAGACTTTTTAATAAATGTTTTCTCCTACAACATCAGAGTCCAGCGGCACATTAAATACGCACTACAATGACAATCGTTTAAAGCGATTTGAAGCATGTTTTATTTTGGGGGGGCAGAGCTTTGTGACGTCATATTTGAGGGGGGGTCTGACTTTTTGTGACGCCGTGTGACGAAGGGGGGGGGGGGTCAAAAATCGTCCAAAATCGCGTGACATCATTTATGGACGGCCCCTTATAGCCCACTGCGCTACAATGAACCAGGCCATACAAGAAGGGTTGCCATTCCTGTGCTGTTGGTGACAGTAGTGAGTGGCGAGAGAGTTAGTGATGTCTTCAAATGAACTCACGTTGACCGGGAGAGAGTCAAATATGGGATTACGGTCCAACAACAGCTCCCTTACATTTAGATTTAAAGCTTCCGTGGCTGCAGGAATTCATATTCTTGGTTCTTTCGGTAAAACCACGTAGAGGGGGAATAATGAAGTAAAAGAAAACAATAAAATTCTCACGACGTTTCGATTGCAACACAAGCAATCGTCATCAGGTGTGAAAACCACAGCAAGAAAGTTGGGGGGGGGGGGTGGGAGGCCTTCATCCACTCTCGCAGCGGTGGCGAGATGTGAACTACCTCGCCGGGTGTGCAGGAGGTTTGTGGGTTCGACCCCGACCCTGACCGGCGTCTCTCCTCTCCCCGTGGATGTCTCCACCCCCCTCCACCTCCACGTGGAGACTCAACAATCAGCTGCTTGTTAATATCCACGCCGACTGCGTAAGCCCAACAGCGTTGAGCACTTGTGATGGCCAGGCAGCTTCTATATATCTATCTCAGTGGGGCCTTAGCTGGCTAATAGACTAAAGAAGTTTGTAGTTTTATATCATCCAGCACGTGCATTGAGCTCGTGGTTACGCAACATGCGAGACGCCGTTGGATTTCCTACAATGCATGGGCCCCAGCGCAATGGAAAGCGACGGTGCCCGATACCCCCCCCTCCGAATGGACCAATAGGATCGCAGCTTCGAGCGGTCACGCGCACGCCTCGGCCAATCGGGATGCGAGCATGACGCCGCCGACCCCGATGCGCTCTAGTAAATGCAAATGTCAATTTTCCCACGTTAGCCGACGCAAGAATCAATCACACTTTGTTGTTCGTCTGTGTTAGCGTTCTTAAAGATCTTAGAGCACATTCCATTGCCACACGAGTATAACAAGTTATTGAAACGTATAACGCGTAAAAATCGACGCATTTTTCGGCTGACTTTCATACGATTATGAAATTATCCGTATACTCGAGTACTTACAACTGAATGGGCAGTCTTGAAAGGTGGTAATTTAGCGACTAACTAAAAGCGGCGTTTAAATTACATTGAAGAAGTAAAACAAACTCTCAATAAATTAAAATCAGTCACCCGAGCGAGTCCCAACAGCAGTCAACTCTCATCACGTTGCCCTGTGACGCGACTCCAAAAACATTGCGTCATTTTGGAATCGATTCCAAAAAAGGCTTCCCGATTACCCCCTAACGTGGTGGCTGCAGTGGATCGATTCGACGGAGCTCGATTTAACTTAACGTGGCGACCTAAAGGGAATCGATGTCAACGACGCCGAAGTGAAATACACCCGATACCGGAATCGATACTGATTTGCAACTGGAGGAATCCGATTAACTCTGAACAGAAGTTTGGATGAGATCAATTCAAGTTCTAAATTCACAACTCACGCTTGAGTTAGGCCACCTGATGATCTGGCTACGTGTGTGTTGTAGGACCCTCCCACCACCCGACGACACAGCTGAACAATTAAAATTGTCTCGTTTATAAGAATTCACAGCACTAATTATTATTCTGACTTTCTGGTTTCGTGACCTGAGGATGCTTGACGCACTTTCAAGAGAAACGTCGAATCTAATTGATGAATGAGATTTGTTCCTGAACCTTCCTGTGAACCCAGAGCTACAATTGGCGCGTTAAACGCTTTTAAAGGTTACAATGTATTTCGGTTCTAGATTAGAAGCTTTCGTGACTGCAAGGATTCATACTCTTAGTTCTTTCGGTAAAGTCACGTAGGTAAAAAATGAAATTAAAATTAATAAAAAATTTAAATAAAATCACGACGTTTCGGAAGCTTGTGTTGCCTCCGAAACGTCGTGATTTTATTGTTTTTATTTTTTATTAATTTTTATTTCATTTTTTACCTACGTGACTTTACCGAAAGAACTAAGAGTATGAATATATTTCGGCTATTTCTGGCGGTGGAGAATTGGCCAGATCATTACGTGGCACGCCGCTAATGATTATTTAGTGGTAGGCATTAGGGGCCGTCCATAAATGACGTCACGCACCTAGGGGGGGGGGTCAGACATTTGTGATGATGTGTAACGAGGGGGGGGGGATTGAGAAATGTGACGTCACATCAAAATGAGAAACTTTAAATAAATATAGACAACACGTTCTACTTAATTAAATATATTTTTTTATAAATGTTTTCTCCTACAACACCAGAGGGCAGCGCCACATTAAATACGCACTACAATGACAATAGTTTAAAGCGATTTGAAGCAATTTTTTTTTGGGGGGGGGGGGGCAGAGCTTTGTGAAGTCATATTTGAGGGGGGGGTCTGACTTTTTGTGACGCCGTGTGACGAGGGGTCAAAAATCGTCCAAAATCGCGTGACGTCATTTATGGACGGCCCCTTACGCATAATAATTTCACATAGAACTAACAGCGAAGGTCCGTGGCTATAAACATCTGGCAGTTCATCATCAGTCCAATGAATACCGACTGCTTGACGAGATACTGGATACTCTTTGGTTCTTTCGGTAAAGCCACGTTGGTAGCACGACGTTTCGATCGCGACAGAAGCAACCGTCTTCAGGCGAAAACGAGGGGGAATCTGCTGAGGCATGCTGCTTATAAAGGTTTTTAACATCTAACTTTTTAATGTGTGGCTCTGGTTTAGTTTTTGACAGGAGGTTGAAATGTGGTTAACTTTATCATTTGTTTGACATTGAAGTAGCTGATGGAACTGTTATCTACATAGTCCCATAAATCAGATGTGGATATTTTACCTGTATATGATAAGTGTGATTGTAAGAGGGCCTTGTCTAAATTGTCAAGTTCAAATCGGAGCAGTCTTATTCTCTCTCAGATTAAAGCTAAGCGAGCCCTAAACAAGATCCATTTAGCGTTCGGAGAAGTGACAGCAGCAGATGCCAAGGTGATACCGATCGCCTTGACACTGTTGAAGCAATGCTGCTCAAATGATGCACTCCCAAGCAGGACGTATGTCTGATGGGATGTGCAAAAGAAACAAGACACGGCACTTGTTGACGTGGAGACAAATATATAGCTGGGAAGGGAGCGTGTTGTCCGTCTGCTTGTGCATTGTGAAACTCCATAACAGTGTTTATTCACAGCCAGCAGGAGGCTCTATGATCCCATAAATACACAAGGACCAGCACGTCTAATGCGGAGGGAACAGCAGGGTGGGTTGGGGGAGGATGCCGGTCTTGACACACGAGTCGATGGCTTCCTCCTGTGGTTAACTATACACGAATAGAGCCAGACCTTTGAACACGGAGTCCCACCACCCATGCCCTTCAGGTTTGTGGCAGCTGCCAGTCTGCAAGAATTAAAGTCGAAGGGTACAAGGGTTATAACGCACCGAGACATATTACACTTCGCCAACTTAGAACTGCGAATGTGCACACAGAATCAGGTTTAGAATATCAAAACATCGTCTTTTATAAGCGGCAGTTCTTGCCTTCCCGTACGAATCAATGACCGGGGCGTCAACAACAACTTGTGTCTGTGCCTCCCTCGTTCTGAGCGAGTCCATGCGGCGGTGAATCAGCCCGGCTGTGGATTTTAACTCGTCCCGCATTCCACGAGGCGACATGCGCTGCGTTAAAAACCCGGTCCAGTGGATAAGCTCAGCAGTTCAGTTCATTTATTAGCAGACAATCAGCAATGAGTTGGCGATTGACAGCACCTGCAATGCCGCAGCAGCTGACGGACTGCCAGGGAGGGCATCGGAAAACTCACCCCGTGAATGTGGGACTCTTCACCCGGCACTTTTGCGAGTCATGTTGTGGTAATGAGTGATGTAGTTACCTGCTTCAGGAGAGAATGAGCCCCGAGGCTTCATTCGTCACCGTGAACGTGACAAAAAGGGGCGAGTGACAGCACTGTACATGTATCAATGCCGAGTGACAGGACACACATTATATGGCTTTTGCGCAGGTTAAAGGGAACCGCATGAAAACAGAAGGGAAAGTTCCGAATTTAACGTTAAAATATACAATAATGTTGTTACTTTCAATCACATCGCTGTATTTTGACAGGGAAACCGCACCTTTAACTGGACCGTGATATTGTAGATTTGAAGCTTTCGTGACTGCAAGGATTCATACTCTTAGGTTTTTTCGGTAACTTCAGCAATTGCTTCTTGCTGTGGTTGTCCCACCTGATGACGGACGCTTGTGTTGCCCGAAACGTCGTGATTTATTCTATTATTTTATTATTTATTTTTATTACCTACGTGACTTTACCGAAAAAACCTAAGAGTATGGACCGTGATACTTGGCGCCACGGTGGCAAAATGTTGACTACCTCGCCTGGTCTACAGGAGGTCGTGGGGTCGATCCCGACCCTGACGCCTGCTGCGGTGTATTTTGGAGTTTGCGTGTCTCTCTCCCCGTGGCCGCGTGGATTTGTCTCCGGGTCCTCGGGTTTTCCCCTCCACATTTAGAAACATGCGTTTGGAGTATTTGGCTGCGATACATTTTCGCACAAGCCACCCAATAGAGATTCGTGGCCCGGTCACTGCTGAAAAAGAGCAAAATCGCTCAGTGGCCCCGACCTGATAAAATAAAAAAAAGTTAAGTTTTTAATAGTTTATGCTAAATGTATGCGAATACGCAGCCTGTTAATTCCTCACATTTATGCAAATACATTTGATGGAATCTGACATGAGTTGTGTGCAGCTGTATTTATAAACTTGATCAACAACTCAGATTTGCGGTTTTTAACTTCCTCAACCGAACACCAATTTCCCACGAATCACAAAAGCAACTTGTGTCGTTTTAAAAAGAAAAAAGTGAACTGTAAAATCAAAGATAATTATTTGTGCCTCACGATAGAAAATTACCCAGACGTGAGCTATGGAAAGTTCCCTAAGACACGTGCAGAGCACGGAACAAAACAAAAGCAAGGATCCATGATAACTATGAGCAAACAGAAACAGCACCCAGCTGCGACTGGAGCCGTCTGAGTGAGCAGCTTCAGGAGTTTAATGGGATATACGTCTGGCAGGTCACAGTCCAGCGTCAGGTCAATAAAAATGTCACTTCACCTTGCAGGTGCTGCTGAATGTTTTGCGAGAACGTTTCGGTCATGTGACTCCCCCCCCCCCCCATGCAACAAAGCGGCGAGCTGGTGTCGCTCATCTACAGCGGCAATGGGAAAATAAGTCTCACGTCCCCCCTTCTTTACAGAGCCGGTTGACAATCACACGTTGCACTATTTGACTGCTGCAGACAAGTGTGGAAACTGAAGGCAGTAAAGGCAACTAAAGTGCAAAAGGTTTCATAATAAACACGTCGGCCATTTAACTCAAGTAGCTACTTTACACGATATTTACTTTCACATTTGAGCTTAGTAAGTTATATAGTAAAAAAAATGCCGCTCTCAAAAAAAAATCATTGCCCCCAATTATGAATACTAACGTGAGGGAGTGTGCTTTGTGGTGAGCCTACGTAACTTCGAATACATCGATAAAGCACATGCTAATGATCATTTACAACGCCTTGTCAATCCATAACAGAGCGAGGGCCACCCTATGCTGTGATAGTCATTGGCCTTCCGCGAACATATTTACATGGTCAGTTCAGATATCACTTAGACAATTAATGTCATTATTGGTCAAAGATACGTGATTTAATGTGAATAGTGTCTGTTATTGAAAGGTGGATACCTCGGCACAAAATCACATTGTTCAACCAATCATCGAAAACAGACTCTTTATCGTTTTGAAACTTTTATTGAACGTAAAAATACAGCAATGATAATTCTCATTTTTAAAAATCACAGTTTACAAACAATTGGAAGGAAAGCTTCCATTACAGTAGAAAAAAAATGTAGAAAAGCATTATAAACCCTTGCAACCTGAAGGCAGTTATTGCACAGCTCAATGAGTTGTCACATCCAGCCAACTAAATCAGTCTTCACAGTCTTCCCAGTGTTGTGCTTCATCTATACTGGTACTGGATTTATACACGCACACACATACTATTAAAGGCCACAATGGTTATTAAGTATGGGGACAAGGTGACTTGTTATAAACAACATTAAAATGTCCAAACCATATGCACAGAATAGGATGTAACATGTAATCAAGTACATCCAGCACACGTGATAAGCTTTCGGATGGCAATCATGTGCACACAGTACTGAACGAATTTAACATTTAAGGCTACATTGGGGCATATCAAACCGACACCACAAACACTATTAACAAACTGAATTTGATCAATTGGTAGTGTTTAGGCTGAACACACATTCACATTGTTGTAGATTGGCAAATTCTTTTATGTTTGCATAAAAGTAAGGCACTCTGCTCCATTTAGTATTCTTACATTACTCACATTTCTAACATGATATCCCGAAAAAATGGTCAAACACCTGAATGTCTATCACTGATGAAAATTAAACAGGTGTTCATCATTTATAACCACAGAATGAAAATCAAGGAATTGTTTTACCTAATTTCCACCTATTGCAGCATACGCAAGCTTGCTTCTGTTTACCGTTAATTTAACAACGGAGACAATGACAATTGCATAATGCAGTGAAACTTCAACACGAAATAATAAATTCAAGTTCTGAATTAAAAAGGAAAACACAGCAATTTCCATACATTTCCAGCAGGTTTGCTTTTAAGTCTACTTCTTAAACGTCAAACTATTGCATTTCCATGAGACCCATACATTTTAATGTTTGCACACAGGTGCTCACCATTCTTCATCATTTACCCATGGAAACATTCATCGCCCATTAAACAGAAAAAAATAAACCACGACAGCGAGGTAGTTTATTTTAAAAAAAACCATCAACTTAAAACACTTACCCCTGGAAAAACACTCCCTTTTAATTTAAACTCAGAAACTAATCTAAATAACTAACAAAAACTAACCTAAAAACAAGCAACCGTCAAGTATAGTCAACCGCTATATCAGATTGAAAAAGCTACACATTAACATTTATAGGATCACTTCACGAGGCGTCACTGCATACATAACAAGTATATAATGATGCATATATGTATATGCTACCCATGAAGACTCAAATTATGTAATGCAGTGTATTATATGAACATGCTGGCCAGACAACATCATCTACTTAAAATGGGCACATTCAAAGTCCGCTATGAAAAAGTAATGTCAAAAAATAAATTAAATGTTTACGGCTTAGCAGAAAATGTAGCTTGGCCCAAATGTGCACATTAAAAAGATAACCTTAATACACTTTACAAAAAAAGGTTAATGACACTCGGAGGATGGGTTATTTCATAAATGGTCAAAAAGATATGCAAAAAACAAATATTACTTTACTTTTAAATATAAATACAGTACAACTGTTACGCAGTATTTATCAAATGACAAGAAAAAAAACTGCCCAAGTAAGCAACATTAACACAAAAAACCCTCATCATTTTTTGGTTTCCACTGTGCAGTGCAATACAAGTACCGTTATAATTAGTGTAAAGTACATCCAGAAAGTTTGCCAGTTTCACCGTGGAGCAGATTGAAAGTTTAAGTTATTGCAACACTAATCTGATTTGCGCAACGAGTCTTGCACAAGGTAGGTGACAGGTTTCCAAGTGGGCATGTCGATTTGAAAACAATACAGTGTGGAAATGACCCAAACGTTAAGAGGACCATTGTATTGGACCATGCATAACTAAATCAAGGTGCTTGAATACCAAGATTTAAAAAAGGTGTCTGTCGACCCAAGAGTGACAGATTGTGTCTGAACATTTAAATATTGACTTAAATGTTAAAATTAACCTCAAAGTATCATCCCAAGCATTTTAATTACTTAAATTTTTACGTTTTTGCTCAAAATCAAATATTTTAAGCTCATGATCCATAAGTCAGCATCAATGTGTAACGTCATCACCCCGATGAAAACAGAGCCACTGGAACGCAAAGTGACTACAACGGTATTTAAACAAAAAAACTAAATATACAAATACTTAACAATATGCAGCATCACAATTCAGTATAAAAAAAAGTTAAAGTTACATTGCAAAATTTCTTTTTTATGCGAGAGAAATGGCAGCATTTATACATTATAAAAGAAAGAGGGGGTTACTTTTGGACCTATTTATTAAAACTCCCAACCTACAAACCGTGTTCACAACCGTGCCACACGTGAGATTTGAGAAGACCAATTTTCTTTTATAAATTTACTAAAGGCTGCCATGCTCACAGTTTTTTTTGTTTTGCTCAACTACCTTAAAATTAAGAAACCATGCAAAAAATACTCAAGAAATGCACTTTAGGCCGACGACAACTTAAACTATGAAAAACTTCTACGCCTAAAACTAACAAACTATTTAGACATTAAAGTTAAAATGCACAGAGCGTTGCATACGATAATACTTCTATTCCGGTTATAACTAACCAACCGATCTAGAGGCACACTTTGCACGTGAGAAAAAAAACTCCACTGCACTTGAAACTAAATGAAAACAAACATCTGACAAGCTTGCATTTATCTGGACCATGTGCCTCAAAAACACCAGTTTCAATACCATGCAATGCATAATCTGTATTGTAAGAATATTGTCTATATGCTTTGTTTTGTGCAACTCGTTAATAAAATAGATGTGTAGTGGTATACACCTAATAGTGCACAGGAATGTCAAAAGCATTTTTGGGGGTTTTGTTGAACAGAAAGATGTTCACAAGGTGGCTGTATCATTGTAAAATTTAGCACGAAGCTTTGCATTGTTTAAACCTTTGATTTGTTCAGTCGCTGTAAATGGAAACAATTAAGAGTAAAAAAACTAAAGATCGCACCTATCGGTGGTCATGTATTGTTGACGATCAATTTTTTTTTAAATCCCCTTGCCATTAACCATTGGATGAAGTGCTGTTGGTCTGATCCAAGGGGAACAAATCCCAACCTGCATGAGACCAATGAAAAGCTGCCACACTTCACCAGTAGGTCGGCAATGCATGTGCCTAAAACTTGGAACACTTTCCAAGGTACATAGCCTGCTCCACAGCTACATCAGCAAGCATACAGAGGTTGGCAAAGTCCGGTGGACCTGCAGGCATATCCGCTGGACTTACAGGTGAAGCGCTGTTGTGGAAAATGGTTTGGTATGTCTCGGTGTCATAAGGGTGAAACACCTTAAATTTCGGAGAGCTGTAGTCCAACGGAAAATCTTGGAAAGTAATTGGGGTGCTGCTTGTGCTGCTAATCCCGCTGCTGCTGTTGCTGCCACTGTCGCAGATGTTTGCGTAAGCGGTCGCATTGTTATAGTTTGGGCTGACAGAGCCGCCGTTATCCTTCAAGTACTGGCGCTCGGAGATGACAGCGTCAAAGAGGTAGTTGACCAGCCGGTTGTGGGGAAGGTCAGCCATAAAACTGGGTGGGGAACGCACAGGCAGCGGTGAGGTGGTGTGCTGGATCACGGAGGGGCGCAGCACCCTGCTGTTGGACGGCCTGACGGCAGCCACCGTCACTTCGCGGTTGATCAGTGGCAGTGCAAACGTGGGGTGCTCCATAGTGAAGGGCAGCCCGTTGGACATACCTGCGGCAGCATGGCTGTTCCAGCGAAGCGCCAACTGCCGTGCAGTGGTCCTAGCGGACGATTTTCGGGACACCACGTAATCTGCCGGGTCTTCACCTTCCATGCGCAAAACATCGGGCAGCACCCTACGACGAGCATTTATGAACCAGTTGCAAACCTGTAAAGAAATTAAAAGGAAAACTTCGTTAATTACATACAATTTACATTCATTTAGCGTTTTTTTTGGAATTGCGTAATTGTTTTACAAGTCTTTACATTTGTATTTGGAATATGAAAATTTAGTTTGCAAAACTTTTTATCAATGGCTGGTTAAAAATCATTAACCAACATCGGTTTATGTACAACTTTCTCAAACAATGCCAGATTCGCGCTTCCTGTTTCCGAGTTGCAGGGACAGAGGTTTTGTTACTAAGCAAAGACACGTGGGAGTTGACTGCGATGTAGTCATGCAGAAACAGAATGAACACTATGCCATTTCAGGAGAAAAAAGGATCGATGTGTTTTCAAAATAAACTATTAATTTTAAGTGTCCTACCCATTACTGTTTGTCGAACTAAATACTGTAATAGTCCATTTGGTCACTCAAAACAATACCTCTGCGATGCGACCCGTCACAATTACCACCACACACTCGCTAACACGTGTAGGGGAAGATACTGCTCAATGGTTATGAATGAACATGTTTTTACTTGAGAACGTTTGACCTCCACGCACCAACAAAGTGTGCTTTATTTGAACATTGAATTGCACGTTAATCATTAATCGAGAACGGGCATGTCTGATTGGTAAAGCCGAGAGGAAAGCACACCGAGAAAAAGACTAAACACTCCTGGCCATCACCAGATGCTACTGCAAGGTATTTGGACAAGTCCAATTTCCTTGCAAACTGGCACTCCTCATAAGTAGCATTAATTAAATAGCATTTTCTGCAACAACGACAGATACATTTTTCACGGAGATCTTGTGCTGGCCAATATCTTAAACGACCTACATCTATCTCTGGTGAACATCAGGTCAGTATGTGCAACAGAAAAAACGAATGCCGTTTATGGAAGTGAAAGCTTTTAACATGTGACACTGTGGTTAAGTTGCAGGTCATAGAAAATATGAAAACATTTACAACTACTGTACTGCATTGGAAGTATTTATGGATGTTGAACTTATTTCGTATCGTACGTAGCCAACCGTGCTTTGCTATAAATGGTGACAAAAGCCTCATCTGTCCAGCAGTGTGCATGCGAGTCCTAGAATCCCACAGCTCACAGACAGTAAACCCACAAGCAAAGCAGCACTGCTTGGCAGTGGTTTTTTTTGTGTGCAAGCCGTCGTGTTCACAACACCAAACAGCGTGGTCCCCTCCTGCCTACACAATCTCCTCTGCCCCTTAACTGTCACCAGAACCACCCACGGTGCCATGCTTACTTGTGCACAGGAATCACTATAAACGTGTGGCCGATGAGATAATGGGGAGGGAGATATGAATTTCACAAGTAGGTTTTCATGACCAATAGGATTCATAATTAATTACCATTTGATTAGATTGTGCAGGTACAATGTATTGTTTTACTAAAACCCTCCACAATTAAGTTGTGACATGAGAAAATATGCAAAATAATAGTTTTTTTGCAGAAATCATGAATGTTGAAAAATAAGACAATGTTTTGCTTGCATTGATTATTTGTATCTGAAAAATTACGAAGGATCATTGTTTTTTTAATATCAAAAACAGGTAAAAAAACGACCCTCTAGTCACCAACATGGCCTTTGTTTTCACTGTAAACGTTTAATTAAAAAAAGTCTTACCACTACCACTGTCTCAAACCATTTTTATAGATGGCACATCCCCTGAAACCAATGCATTTACTTTACAGACAAGTGCCCCTCCCACAGACACGACGTCTAGACATATCTGGACTAGAATGTTGGTCGACATTCTAGGAACTGCTGGCCGCTGGCCAGAGCAGGGCTCCCATCAAAGCTGTCACCGCCGTCTTGTGTAACGCATGGCAATTCTATCTCTTGCCACATTGAGGGCCGAGAGCTTTTCCAGATGTTAACTACTGCTGGGCATACACCGGGATGCAATATTGATGTCGTCATGGACTTGTGGACTGGTAAGCGAGCAGCAGCGCTGTCCAGATAACGTTACGGCATGTTTATTTAACCTTCTAACTGCAGCCACCACGTTACGTATGTAAACAAACACGTTCTAAAAATGTGGCTGCTCCTTTTGTAAATGCAACTAATATATATAAACAATCATGCCAAAACATAAGCACTATCTAGGGATTTCAGTGATTGGTCTCTTGCTACTTAACAAAATCCCTAAATTCTAAACACATAATAAAGTGATTGTTTAGTATTCGGTTACACTGGAAGACACCCCATTTCTCCGTGCCCTCAACCCATGCACTCTTACATGTCAACCTGGCTTAATTGATTGTGGTCGTTTGTGTTCAGGTCAATGGGGGTTTTTCCATCTGCTATGCCTGGAGTCAAAAGATACAACATCATGTCCCTTCCTGCACTTAATTCAAACAAATCTCCATACCGCAATTGCTGGGTTTTACCTAATTACAGTACGTTAACTATCAATTAGTTTTTTGAACACCACTGAGAATCGATCACCAGATGAATGCTAGCACTTGATTCAACAGTTACAATTTGAAACGTTACACTCACCTCTCTTCAAGCTAAGCACGTCTCAATGCGATGCAGCTTTCAAAAATGACAAGTACCGTGCTGTAGTCATACACGGAAAGTGTTTGGTCAGTATGTGTGGTTTTAATTGTTTCACTTCAAAGCTACCCCCCATGTCGTGGTTTAATGCGATTCCTGTATTCTTTCCTGTTTCTTAGCACTTAAAACACGTACCCAAACTTAGACACTGAATCTTTCAAACACTCGCTTGAGAATGCCCAAAGTTAAAATCGTGTTTATCCGCCCCTTGCCGCCAAATTCCACCCACCCTGCCCAGCTTCTGCCTACCTCAAATCTCATTACACTAAGAATAACAAAAGAACAGCTGCTTGATAAAGAGTTTAAACCTGTTTTAAAGAATTCAGGGATTCTTGAAAGCATGAAAAGTAATTGTGGTACACTGCGCCAAAAAGACACTGCACGTTGCAGTCATTCTGTCAGCTGTGACTTGCTTGCAAGCTAACTGGAAGAACTCAAAGCTACTATAAACTTGTACGATTCTGCTAAACTACAAATAGATACAATTACAAACATTTTGTATGCTTGTAAGTTGAATTTATTTCGTACCATATGTAGCCAACCGTGCTAAATGGGGGGGGGTGTTTGGGAAGGACAAACCAAAACACAGAAAGCAGTTCTAAAGAAATTAGTTTCCAATATAGATTTGTTGGATGCTTAGCAAAGTCGTTGCGAGGATGACCAAAGTTTGCGTGGTGGTTTATGCTCCTTGACGAGACGAGCAAGGTATTGTGTTTAATTTGAGTGAAATTATTTACACATTTATTTTATTTAAGTGGTTCTCAAGAGAGAACGGACAAAAATGTGTTATAGTTTTTGGAGTGTACAGCTTGCAATGTCCATGACATGCAAGTGCTTGAAAATCATGCATCTATCAGTTCAGTCAAAATCACGTAAGATCAATCAGAATCAGCCAGATGTATAATAAGATCACAAGTACCACGACTTGTTAAAAGTTACAACACGCTTTTGTAACCTTTTCACACTGTACAAATACATATATTCAACCAAATCTTTGGCACTATATCTAATTGATATGTTTGGCAGTTAAGAAAGTCACAACGTATCTATTAGCAATTTACATTGGTACGCAGGCAGCATTCATAATTTTTGGTTCTAAATAAATGCCGCTTAAATTTGTTGACTTAACTAACATATTTAATTGCATTTCTATACTCTTTATTTATCCAGGATGCACATTATTTATCCAGGAATCGCTCACCGAGTTAATACCCTGCATGAGGAAGTTTTGGTCAATTCCATGTATATGAGCGTTTGGCATGTGGGAAGAGATAACTCTTCCATCAGCACTGACATTCTAAAATAAACTTTTTGAATTTGACCAGGTCAGGCCCACTAAGCTATATAGCTATTTTTCAGAAAGACCTGGTCACAAATGATAGCTCAACAAAGTGGCTTCTCATGTGGAAATTTATAGCAGCCAAATACTCGTGATGTTGATTCTAAATGTGGAGGGAAAAACCGGAGGACCCGGAGAAAATCCACTCGACCACGGGGAGAACATGCAGACACCAAATATATAGGCGTCAGGGTTGAACCCACGACATAATGTGCACCAGGGTGAGGTAGTGAACATCTCGTCACCGTGCCCCACAGTGGCAACATTCCATTCCTGGCAACCTGGCAGCCCAGCGTGCTTGGGCGTGTCACAATTTCTGTACGATCCGTTAATCAACCCCCCACATCCCCGCCACCGTTTTAAATGGCTGGACCTGCAGGCGTACACCACCACGACACCATCTGAACGACATCGACCACTTCCACGGAACACACAGCTCGGAATGCACGGGTGTTGGCCGCATGTTTACCTGCAGCGAAGTGAGCTGCGTGCGCTGGATCATCATGATCTTCTCCACATCCGACGGGTAGGCGTTGAAGCGGTGCGCCAAGAGCCACTCGCGCATCAGGCTCACCGCCTCCTTGGGCAGATTTCCACGCTTGCGCTTGATCGTGCCCGACTCGTCACTGACCCCCAGATTGTCCTCGGCCTTGACCTCATCCATTGGGCATGCCGCCTCTGCAATACAAAACAAATCGAAAATAAATATAAAAAAACTGCAATCTTTACATCAACATCCGAAAACAGCGCACGTGCTATGCCCTAGGTGAAACCCAGCTTGGGTCAGATTATACTCATAACTGTCAAAACAGCAAGCGATGCCAAACATGCAAAAGCACACGTGCGATTCTGTGATGAGCATTTACTCAGGTGTAGATATGCAAAATGGTGAGTTCACGGTTAATCTGTAAAATAAGTCAAGGCAAGCATTCCAACACACCCACACAAGACTACTTGAATGCACACCTACTCCTGAAAATCTGTCAAAAGGTTGATGTTTTGGTCAGATGAAATACCCAAAAATAAATGTCAAGATTTTTGCTTCGAAGACGAGTTTTAAATCACAATAAAGGTTTTTGAAAGGCAAGCAACGATCAAGCTGGTAGTGCCGCATTTTATGAAAGATTGTGAAGCTTTCATTAAACAATAATATCAATATTTAGCTTAAATACCTTAACAGGACGACCAAAAGCAAACAGTTGATTAAAATAGAATTTCGAGTTTTAATACTTTAACAGTTCCTTCATTTGGTTAATGATGGGGATGCATAAGCTTACACATACAAGGCAGCGTGCACATTAAGCAATGATTCAAAACATATTATAACAACAAGGTGTTAAGAAGCGGGACGGGAAAATGAACACCACTAACATTTGACCTTGCGATGGCACCTGTCCTTTTCAGTGCGCTGAAAGTGTTCCAAACAGAGACAGGGAAAAAACTGAATGACGTTATAAAGATGCGCCACATATTACCGAACTGAAAAGCAGACAAAGTTAGTTTGCTGGCACTAGAGAGAAACCAAAATTGAACGTACAATTCATGGACACAAGGCACAACGGTACATCAGGTGGCTCTGTCACAAGACTTCACATGCACTTTGGATGCAGTTGACAGGTCCGATTATGAAGGAGCTCTTTAAATAATGTATATTAATGTAATTTGGCAATATTGCATGATAAAAAAAAAATACATTCACTTTGTAGTATTTACATTTAAGTATTGCCAGGTATTAGCCGAAATGCAATTACTCTTTGGACAAATAACGCTATCACAAGACTACGCTTAACTATTGAATGCATGTAGGGATACATGCAGCGTGGCATTAATTCCAGGGATATACCCAGGAAAACCTCATTGCATCGGGATGTTTGGCCCACTTGGAGAAAATCCACCCAAACATACATCTCAAATAACTACCGTCTACTCCTGGCCACCTCGCAGCCCCAATACTATTCCCAGGCTGAAGTCTGCGTAGCCGAGATGTCATGAGAATGAGACAACCACACACAGTAACAAGGAGTATGCTAAACAAACAAGTTCAAACGTACAAAACGGCTCACATTCATATTAATATGCACCTCAAACCAGTGCACCAGCAGCAGCAGCTCACGCCTACAACAAAAGCAATCACACCCCACGGGCATCAGAGTAAGTCGCCCGGTGGTGGCTCGACTGTCGATGGGGGAGGAAAAACAAGTGACAAGAAGATACATAATGGTGGGCGATTGACAAGCAAGGAAGCACAAAGAAAAAACACACCGTAACACCCGACACACAACACAGAGATAAAGTATTGAATAAGCACATTACCATCAGAAAATGTTTCTACGAGTTGCAGAATCAATGCATTATCCCACACAATTAATATGGGGGTAAGACAGTGATCGGTCTTGATGAGTGAGACTTATCACAGACCATATTTACACTTTTAGTCGGAGGGGACATTGCTAAATTACCCACGCCGAACCATTTAGAGTAATTGAGAGATTAGAAATGAAGGGTTTTCCACACTTGGATTAAACATTAAAGAGCCAAGGACAGTAACATGTAAATACACAGATCTACCAGTGTTCATTTCCTGCAGCTGCTTTTTTTGTTTAGTGACAAAGCAAATAGTAAAAAAAAACGTGGCAAATTTCACAGCAAGCGTGATGCATGCTGTGAATTACTCCGAGAAACATTTCAAGAGAACGACACGCGTGGTACTAAAGGGCAATCATATTGAGCGTTAAAGGGAATGAAGTTAGTTTCCTAGGCAGTCACCAATCCTAGGGGCAGGGCACACAGGATGGCGACTGTCACCCGAGACTTGAAGCGACACGGGAGTGGAGTGACAGCCCAGGAATGGTAAACACGCCCCCAGAGGAGTGGAAGGACGCACGTCGCGGAGATGTTTTGAGTGATGAAACATCGAGTTCGTGTACAAAGGAGCTGGTGGTGGGTTTACATCGCTTCAGATTATCACGGTAGCGAGCACCTCCCGATTAGCGCTGGTTGGCAACGTACGGTGTGAGAGTTAAACGTGCGGTACACGTCCGTGTCATACGGTCTAGCAGAATTCTTGCACAGAAATATTAAGTTTTTAGGTCCATACGGGCTAAAACGGAAATTGTCAATTTGTGTTTCTCCCTTGTGACGGAATTGTCGGATGAACCTTGAGATTTATAAGGGCACGGGGGTGACCAGTAAGGTCTGAATTGGTCTGTAACAGGTTTGTCATTCCTTCGCACCAACACGCACGGACCAGCGTGGTGAAGTATGGTCAAACAACAGCCGTGAAACACGGAACCTCGTCCAGCAGTGGGTCGACGCACATTTTAGTTTTTTTAAGCGATATCATCAGTGTAGTTTACTCTCCACAATCAACGTTCTTACGACGCAAAATAACCTCACAAACACCCGCGGTGAACTCGGCCGAGCCAATGTCACACGCCAACAAGTGACCACAACTTCGTAGCTTCCCAACACGAACTATATTCATACAATCGCCCCTTGTTCAGTCTCAAATTAGAAGCTTTCGTCCGTCCGTCGTCTGCGAAAGAAAACCAAACACACAACCACCCCCCTGCCTCCCCCAGCCCGTCTCGCCATCGTCATCTGTCAGAAGCGGAGCAGCAATCGGTGGGGGAGGAGGGAAGAGGGGAAACGCGAGAGGACAATCGACGCCACATTCCCGCCACCACGAGCCGATGCAAGAAGCTCGCCTCCACGTGGGAGAAGGAGCGAGAGACGGCGCGGCATGGACACACACGAGGGAGACGGCACGGCATGGACACACACGAGGGAGAAGGGAGGAGACCGCCGAGACAGACGAGGGGGCCGCGTTGACGCCACTCTCCCCTCCCTCTTCGTGTTCACACGACGCAGCAGCAGCAGCAACACAAAGCGCGCGGGGGGGGGGGCAACGTTACGGTCATCATCATCATCCGATAAGAATATTATCGTCATCATCATCATCGTCACCGAGACACGGACGAGCACGACTCACCGTTCTTCTGCTGCTTGTTCTTCATCGTCTCCGTGCAGAGCAGTCACAGCAGCAGCAGCGGCGGCGAAAACAAAAATAATAAAACGAGAGGAAACTTTCCCCACGCTGTCGGAAGCGCCCTGCTGCTGCTCCGCCCACGTTAAACTTCTTCGCCTTTCTCCGCGACAACAACAAAAACCCCGCCGCTACCTCACCACGTCTCAAAGCACCACCACCCCTCTCTGTCTATCGCCGCCCAACAAAACTTGCAACGAATCTACGCGAGCAACTCGGTAGAGAGAGAGAAGAGGCGAGAGAAGAAGCAGCGGAGACTAAAGCGAACACGAGGCGGTGACAGCCGTCAGACGGATGACTGCAGCGAAGAGGAGGATGCTGATGAGGAGGAGGCGGTGGTGGCCGCCGTGTGAGGAGTGGAGGCGAAGACGGCTCCTTTTAAACCCCTCCCTTGGACACGCGGCGACCAATCAGGCGGCTCGGCTTCCTCGGACCCCGGGGGGCGACCAATCGGAGAGGCTTCCTCGGAGTCTCCGCCCCCTTCGCCCGCCTTTTGAAATGCAGCGGAATGCGCGAGCGCAAGAAGGAATGGGCGGGGGGTGGGGTCGTGGGGGAGGGGTAGTGGGGGGTTGGGGGGTGTTAGTTGGGGGGGGGGGGGTCGTGGGGGAGGGGTAGTGGGGGGTTGGGGGGTGTTAGTGGGGGGGGGGTAGCGGAGAATTGTAGTGGTGGGGTTGTGGGGTGGGGTCGTGGTGGGTGGTAGTGGTGGGGTAATGGGGGGCTGGTAGTGGGGGGTGGTAGTGAGGGGTAGTAGTGAAGGGTAGTAGTGGGGGGTGGTAGTGGGGGATGGTAGTGGGGGGTAGTAGTGAGGGGTGGTAGTGGTGGGTGGTAGTGGGGGGGGATGTGAGGGGTGGTAGTGGGGGGTGGTAGTGGGGGGTAGTAGTGGGGGGTGGGAGGGGGGGGGATGTGAGGGGTGGTCGTGGGGGAGTGGTAGTGGGGGGGTAGTAGTGAGGGGTGGTAGTCGGGGGGGATGTGAGGGGTGGTAGTGGGGGGGGGTAGTAGTGAGGGGTGGTAGTGGGGGGTAGTAGTGGGGGGTGGTAGCGGGGGGAGCGGTGGTGCAGCGGTGAGCGCTACGCTGCGCTCCGAACCTGGCGACCCGGGTTCGATTCCCGCTCACGGCCACCACCGGTGACGATAATCTGAACCGATTCTGGGCCTCCCCTAGGTCGACTCAGCCTCAAATGAGTACCTGGTGCTATGTGTAAGCATCGCCACTGGGGAAACAAAGGCGGTCGGGCGTGGATGTTGGCCATCCACCCCCTTTCGTGTGCCTTGCTGGCCTTCATAGGTGCTCGCTAACAGCACTTGCCCCAACAGTATGTTAAGGCTATACGGGGGATCTTTGTCTTTGATGGGTGTTAGTGGGGGGGGGGTGACGTCTGCGCTGGCACGGTGCCGTGGAGGAGCAGGCAGCAGCAGCAGCATCGTCCAAGTCGTGACAAATGCGCACGCATTGTGCGTCATGCCGGTCTGCATATGCATCACACAAGCGAGCGCGCATGCATTGCAGCGCCACGTCTTTCTTCTTTTTCAAATGCACAGCTTATGCGACGGAAGTGTTAATTTCTGATTTCGTTGCGCTCGTTCGTCGTGGCTTGTGCGAGCCGCACTGGGCAAAAGCAGCGGCTGCGTCGCCAAATAACGATTCGCTTTAAGCAGGGACGACGGCAGAGTTCACGCGGCGACAAACACAACCTCGTTACAGCACTGCATAGTTTGTTTAACAAGGGCGTCAAATAAGAATGAAATCAAAGCACGATGGTAAATGATCAATGATCAGTAAAGGCGACACAAAGTATGCATTTACACGTGAGATTATATGAATATGTCCAAGTTATAATGCGAATGGGGAAGCAGAGGTCGTCGTGGTTAGCGCACTAAACACGACGTGCAGTGACATCGCGCTGTGAAATCAGCCCGAAATCCCCCGCGTAGCATGAACAGACTGTATGGGCAAGTGCTGTTAGCGAGTAACACCTATGAAGGCCGGCACGGCACACGAGGGGGGTGGGTGGCCAGCAGCACGCCCGGCCGCCTTTGTCTCTCCAGTGGCGATGTTTACACACCGCACCACGTACTCACTTGAGGCTGAGTCGACCTAGGGGAGGCCCAGGACCGGTTCAGACAATCGTCACTGGGTGTTGGCCGTGATCGGGAATCGAACTCGGGTCGCCAGGTTCATAGCGCAGCGTAGCGCTAACCGCTACACCACCGCTCCCCATATGTATCACACGCACGCGCACGCATTGCACGCAATGCCACACGCTACACGTGCTATGAACCAAACTCTTACCTATGTTGTGCATGGGGTTTTTAAAATCTCTCTTTTATAATGCATATTTTACGGGACAAAAGTAGTTAATGTCCCGTTTGTTAGTTCGTCGTGCTTGTGCGACACTGCCAAAGCAGCAGCTGAATCACCAAATAATGACGTCCTCTATCCAAGGATGATATCGTTCAGCGCTCACACGCGCGCGCGGAAAACACAACCTCATTCCTTTGTATGTACAGTACTGTGTGTATGGTTAATTTAACAAGGGCCTGACGTAAGAAATAGACTGATAATACCCTAAATTTGACAATACATTAATATCGTCCAATTCACTAACACAAAAAATGAATTACACGTAAAATAATAAACGTATACAAACGACGTTGTCACATTACGGAGAGATGCATGCTCGGAATTTAGAGAACAAAGGGGCAGGGAACGCGTGGATACGAGATCACTGGCAGGTTAATGACGAGTGGGTTTGGGCAGGGCACGTCGCTGGAAAGGGATTATGGCCAGTGGCGAAGGCTTCCGACGGCTTGGCAGCCGAGGAATGAACAACTCCGTCGGCAAGATGGAGAGTCTCTCTGCACGCTCGCGTACAGAGAGAGACGCTGGCTGAATCGTTACATCGCAGCAGGGTCGTTCGAGGTGGTGGCGACGGTGGCATTCAGATGATGATGTTCTATCCACTAATGGATGGAGGCGTCCCCCAAAGCTGCCGCTGTCTGTCACAGTCTTAAGATGCAAAACGTCAGTGGAGCTACTCCGCGGTGCACGCGCTCCCACCGACGTGTCCACTCTTCTTGGCTGCCGCTGCCTTCGTGATGCTCGACCAGCGGCCATCATCCTCCCTGCCAGGGTTGTGTGTCCCCTGCCCAAGCTTGTGCTTTACTGACACTCCAGTGTCGTGGGTTCAGTGTTCTTTTGTTTATAAATAAGTTATTATTCTTTCTGTCGCCCTGTTTAATTTGAAGCATGCAACATGTCTCCATGCTTCTTTGCGCAAGTAACTAATGTAACAAAGTCAAACATCTCTACATGTATAATTAAAGGATAGAACAGTGCTCTGAGACGTCTTGTTACGTTACGGGCTCAATACAATTGCAAGTAGAAAATTCGTGCATTGTGATAATCACATCAGAATCTTTATTTTTCTTGGAGAAATCGGATGAGCTATTAATCTCTTTTTCACAATGTCCAGTGGAGTATACGTGTACATACAAAAAACACATTAATAGCAAAGAATAATATATTTTTTTTATGTTTTAAATCTCACACCTTAATTCTAGATTTGAAGGTTTCGTGATTGCAAGGATCCATACTCTTTGTTTTTTTCGGTAAAGTCACGTAGGTAAAAAAAGAAAACAAATAAATTAAATCACGACGTTTCGTAGACGGAGGCTTGTGTTGCCTCCGAAACGTCGTAATTTGTTTTTACCTACGTGACTTTACCGAAAAAAACAAAGAATACTCAGCACCTTAGTTTACAACATTGCTTTAAAAGAACAAAATACAGAGGCGACGTTTCGATCAATGGCCCTTCTTCTCAGCACATACGTGCCAAGGCAGCGTTATTAACGAATGTGTTGAGCTTTTTTGTTATTGGTGCTGCAGCACCAGGAGCTTCACGAAACCCATTTGCTTTGTTATTCAAGGCGCCATCGTCGTCGTCCTTGCGTCACGTGAGGCCGCATCAGGAACATGCGCGCGGTAACTGAACTCAGTTGCATGACAAATCCCTACACAAAATCAAACCGTTTGTAAAGTTCTATACATTTAATTATTTTAAGGCGTACGCTTGAGTGCAGATGCTCGGCGAATCGTTACATCGCATACTCTTTGGTCCTTTAGGTAAAGTCACTTAGGCATAAAATAAAATAAATAATTTATTTTATTATCACCACATTTCGGTAAAGTCACTTAGGTATAAACTAAAATAAGTAATTTATTATTAATTAAAATAAATATTTGTATTTATTGTATATTTACGTGACTTTACCGAAAGAACCAATAAGTATGGATTCCTGCAGTCACGAAAACTCAAAATCTAGATCGTGACATCGCAGCAGGATCGTTAGAGGTGGTGGCGGCGGTAAGTTGAGACACGGGTGATGATGATGATGACATAAAATAATAAACGTATACAAACCACGTTGTCACATTACGGAGAGATGCATGCTCGAAATTTAGAGAACAAAGGGACAGGGAACGCGTGGATACGAGATCACTGGCAGGTTAATGACAAGTGGGTTTGGGCAGGGCACGTCGCTGGAAAGGGATTATGGCCAGTGGCGAAGGCTTCCGACGGCTTGGCAGCCGAGGAATGAACAACTCCGTCGGCAAGATGGAGCGTCTCTCTCTGCACGCTCGCGTACAGAGAGAGACGCTGGCTGAATCGTTACATCGCAGCAGGGTCGTTCGAGGTGGTGGCGACGGTAAAATTGACCACGGATGATGATGGCATTCAGAGGATGGCTGGTGATGATGTTCTATCCACTAATGGATGAAGGCGTCCCCCAAAGCTGCCGCTGTCTGTCACAGTCTTAAGATGCAAAACGTCAGTGGAGCTACTCCGCGGTGCACGCGCTCCCACCGACGTGTCCACTCTTCTTGGCTGCCGCTGCCTTCGTGATGCTCGACCAGCGGCCATCATCCTCCCTGCCAGGGTTGTGTGTCCCCTGCCCAAGCCCACTTGTACTTTACTGACACTCCAAGTGTCGTGGGTTCAGTGTTATTTTGTTCATAAATCAGTTATTATTCTTTCTATTATGTTTTATTTTTATTATTTTATTACTTCCCTTCTACGTGACTTTACCGAAAGAACCAAGAAGATTATTCTTTCTGTCGCCCTGTTTAATTTGAAGCATGTGACATGTCTCATTGCTTCTTTGCGCAAGTAACTAATGTAACAACGTCAAACATCTCTACATGTATAATTAAAGGATAGAATAGTGCTCTGAGACGTCTTGTTACGATAATTGGATCTTTACCCTTCTATCTGGCAACAAAACTGACACCTTTTTTTGTTGTTGCCAGATAGAAGGGTAAAGAACCAATTATCATATTTTAACTGGCAAATGAGGTTCCCATAGTGTACGTCTTGTTACGTTACGGGCTCAATACAATTGCAAGTAGCAAATTCGTGCAGTGTGATATTCAGATAAGAATCTTTATTTTTCTTGGAGAAATCGGATGATCTATGAATCTCTTTTTCACAATGTCCAGTGGACGTGTACATACAAAACACATTGATAGCAAAGAATAATATGAATAAAATGTTTTAAGGCGCAACACCTTAGTTTACAACACTGCCTTAAAATAACAAAATATAGAGGCGACGTTTCGATCAACGGCCCTTCTTCATATCACATACGTGCCAAGGCAGCGTTATTAACGATTGTGCTGAGTTTTTTTGTTATTGGTGCAGCAGCACCAGGAGCTTCACGAAACCCATTTGCTTTGTTATTCAAGGCGCCATCATCGTCGTCCGTGAGGCCGCATCAGGAACATGCGCGCGGTAACTGAACTCAGTTGCATGACAAATCCCTTACACAGAATCAAACCCTTTGTAAAGTTCTATACATTTAATTATTTTAAGGCGTACGATTGAGTGCAGATGCTCGGCGAATGGTTACATCGCATGCTCTTTGGTCCTTTAGGTAAAGTCGCTTAGGTATAAAATATATTATTTCTATGAAACAAGTTATTTATTTTAAATTACTTATTATATATATGAAAAAAATATTTATTTTATCAGCACATTTCGGTAAAGTCACGTAGGTATAAAATAAAATAAATAGTTTATTTTATTGTAAATTTACGTGACTTTACCGAAAGAAACAAAGAGTATGGATCCCTGCAGTCACGAAAACTCAAAATCTAGATCGTGACATCGCAGCAGGATCGTTAGAGGTGGTGGCGGCGGTAAGTTGAGACACGGATGATGATGATGACATAAAATAATAAACGTATACAAACCACGTTGTCACATTACGGAGAGATGCGTGCTCGAAATTTAGAGAACAAAGGGACAGGGAACGCGTGGATACGAGATCACTGGCAGGTTAATGACTAGTGGGTTTGGGCAGGGCATGTCGCTGGAAAGGGAGTATGGGCAGTGGCGAAGGCTTCCGACGGCTTGGCAGCCGAGGAATGAACAACTCCGTCGGCAAGATGGAGCGTCTCTCTGCACGCTCGCGTACAGAGAGAGACGCTGGCTGAATCGTTACATCGCAGCAGGGTCGTTCGAGGTGGTGGCGACGGTAAAATTGACCACGGATGATGATGGCATTCAGAGGATGGCTGGTGATGATGTTCTATCCACTAATGGATGAAGGCGTCCCCCAAAGCTGCCGCTGTCTGTCACAGTCTTAAGATGCAAAACGTCAGTGGAGCTACTCCGCGGTGCACGCGCTCCCACCGACGTGTCCACTCTTCTTGGCTGCCACTGCCTTCGTGATGCTCGACCAGCGGCCATCATCCTCCCTGCCAGGGTTGTGTGTCCCCTGCCCAAGCCCACTTGTACTTTACTGACACTCCAGTGTCGTGGGTTCAGTGTTATTTTGTTCATAAATCAGTTATTATTCTTTCTGTCGCCCTGTTTAATTTGAAGCATGTGACATGTCTCATTGCTTCTTTGCGCAAGTAACTAATGTAACAAAGTCAAACATCTCTACATGTATAATTAAAGGATAGAATAGTGCTCTGAGACGTCTTGTTACGTTACGGGCTCAATACAATTGCAAGTAGCAAATTCGTGCAGTGTGATAATCAGATCAGAATCTTTATTTTTCTTGGAGAAATCGGATGAGCTATGAATCTCTTTTTCACAATGTCCAGTGGACGTGTACATACAAAAACACATTGATAGCAAAGAATAATATGAATAAAATGTTTTAAGGCGCAACACCTTAGTTTACAACACTGCCTTAAAATAACAAAATATAGAGGCGACGTTTCGATCAACGGCCCTTCTTCATATCACATACGTGCCAAGGCAGCGTTATTAACGATTGTGCTGAGTTTTTTTGTTATTGGTGCAGCAGCACCAGGAGCTTCACGAAACCCATTTGCTTTGTTATTCAAGGCGCCATCATCGTCGTCCGTGAGGCCGCATCAGGAACATGCGCGCGGTAACTGAACTCAGTTGCATGACAAATCCCTTACACAGAATCAAACCCTTTGTAAAGTTCTATACATTTAATTATTTTAAGGCGTACGATTGAGTGCAGATGCTCGGCGAATCGTTACATCGCATGCTCTTTGGTCCTTTAGGTAAAGTCACTTAGGTATAAAATAAATTATTTCTATGAAACCCTGCAGTCACGAAAACTCAAAATCGAGATCGTTACATCGCAGCAGGATCGTTAGAGGTGGTGGCGGCGATAAATTGATACACGGATGATGATGACATTCAGAGGATGGCTGATGAAGATGTTCTATCCACTGATGGACGAAGGCCTCCCCCAAAGCTGCCGCTGTCTCTCTCAGTCTTAAGATGCAAAACGTCAGTGGAGCTACTCCGGGGTGCACGCGCTCCCACCGACGTGTCCACTCTTCTTGGCTGCCGCTGCATTCGTGATGCTCGACCAGCGGCCATCATCCTCCCTGCCAGGGTTGTGCGTCTCCTGTCCAAGCCCACTTGTACTTTACTGACACTCCAGTGTCGTGGGTTCAGTGTTCTTTTGTTTATAAATCAGTTATTATTCTTTCTGTCGCCCTGTTTAATTTGAAGCATGCAACATGTCTCCATGCTTCTTTGCGCAAGTAACTAATGTAACAAAGTCAAACATCTCTACATGTATATTAAAGGATAGAACAGTGCTCTGAGACGTCTTGTTACGTTACGGGCTCAATACAATTGCAAGTAGCAAATTCGTGCAGTGTGATAATCAGATCAGAATCTTAATTTTTATTGGAGAAATCGGATGAGCTATGAATCTCTTTTTCACAATGTCCAGTGGACGTGTACATACAAAAACACATTAATAGCAAAGAATAATATGAATAAAATGTTTGAAGGCTCAACACCTTATTTTACAACACTGCCTTAAAATAACAAAATATAAAGGCGACGTTTCGATCAACGGCCCTTCTTCATATCACATACGTGCCAGGGCAGCGTTATTAACGAATGTGTTGAGCTTTTTTTGTTATTGGTGCAGCAGCACCAGGAGCTTCACGAAACCCATTTGCTTTGTTATTCAAGGCGCCATTGTCGTCGTCCTTGCGTTATGTGAGGCCGCATCAGGAACATGCGCGCGGTAACTGAACTCAGTTGCATGACAAATCACAACACAAAATCAAACCCTTTATAAAGTTCTATACATTAAATTATTTGAAGGCGTACGCTTGATTGCAGATGCTCGGCGAATCGTTACATCGCATACTCTTTGGTCCTTTAGGTAAAGTCACTTGGTATAAAATACATTATTTCTATGAAATAAGTTTTTTATTTTAAATTATTTATTATATATATGAAAAAAATATTCATTTTATCAGCACATTTCGGTAAAGTCACGTAGGTATAAAATAAAAAAAATAGTTTATTTTATTGTAAATTTACGTGACTTTACCGAAAGAAACAAAGAGTATGGATCTTTACAGTCACGAAAACTCAAAATCGAGATCGTTACATCGCAGAAGGATCGTTAGAGGTGGTGGTGGCGATAAATTGATACACGGATGATGATGATGATGACATTCAGAGGATGGCTGATGATGATGTTCTATCCACTGATGGACGAAGGCCTCCCCCAAAGCTGCCGCTGTCTCTCTCAGTCTTAAGATGCAAAACGTCAGTGGAGCTACTCCGCGGTGCACGCGCTCCCACCGACGTGTCCACTCTTCTTGGCTGCCTTCGTGATGCTCGACCAGCGGCCATCATCCTCCCTGCCGGGGTTGTGCGTCCCCTGTCCAAGCCCTTTACTGACACTCCAGTGTCGTGGGTTCAGTGTTCTTTTGTTTATAAATCAGTTATTATTCTTTCTGTCGCCCTGTTTAATTTGAAGCATGCAACATGTCTCCATGCTTCTTTGCGCAAGTAACTAATGTAACAAAGTCAAACATCTCTACATGTATAATTAAAGGATAGAATAGTGCTCTGAGACGTCTTGTTACGTTACGGGCTCAATACAATTGCAAGTAGCAAATTCGTGCAGTGTGATAATCAGATCAGAATCTTTATTTTTCTTGGAGAAATCGGATGAGCTATGAATCTCTTTTTCACAATGTCCAGTGGAGTATACGTGTACATACAAAAAACACATTAATAGCAAAGAATAATATTTTTTTTTTATGTTTTAAAGCTCACACCTTGATTCTAGATTTGAAGGTTTCGTGATTTCAAGGATCCATACTCTCTGTTTTTTTCGGTAAAGTCACGTAGGTAAAAAAAGAAAACAAATACATTAAATCACGACGTTTCGTAGACGGAGGCTTGTGTTGCCTCCAAAACGTCGTAATTTGTTTTTACCTACGTGACTTTACCGAAAAAAACAAAGAATACTCAGCACCTTAGTTTACAACATTGCTTTAAAAGAACAAAATACAGAGGCGACGTTTCGATCCAATGGCCCTTCTTCTTAGCACATACGTGCCAAGGCAGCGTTATTAACGAATGTGTTGAGCTTTTTTTTTGTTATTGGTGCTGCAGCACCAGGAGCTTCACGAAATCCATTTGCTTTGTTATTCAAGGCGCCATCGTCGTCGTCCTTGCGTCACGTGAGGCCGCATCAGGAACATGCGCGCGGTAACTGAACTCAGTTGCATGACAAATCCCTTACACAGAATCAAACCCTTTGTAAAGTTCTATACATTTAATTATTTGAAGGCGTACGCTTGAGTGCAGATGCTCGGCGAATCGTTACATCGCATACTCTTTGGTCCTTTAGGTAAAGTCACTTAGGTATAAAATAAAATAAATAATTTATTTTATTATCAGCACATTTCGGTAAAGTCACTTAGGTATAAACTAAAATAAGTAATTTATTATTAATTAAAATAAATATTTGTATTTATTGTATGTTTACGTGACTTTACCGAAAGAACCAAAGAGTATGGATTCCTGCAGTCACGAAAACTCAAAATCTAGATCGTGACATCGCAGCAGGATCGTTAGAGGTGGTGGCGGCGGTAAGTTGAGACACGGGTGATGATGATGATGACATAAAATAATAAACGTATACAAACCACGTTGTCACATTACGGAGAGATGCATGCTCGAAATTTAGAGAACAAAGGGACAGGGAACGCGTGGATACGAGATCACTGGCAGGTTAATGACAAGTGGGTTTGGGCAGGGCACGTCGCTGGAAAGGGATTATGGCCAGTGGCGAAGGCTTCCGACGGCTTGGCAGCCGAGGAATGAACAACTCCGTCGGCAAGATGGAGCGTCTCTCTCTGCACGCTCGCGTACAGAGAGAGACGCTGGCTGAATCGTTACATCGCAGCAGGGTCGTTCGAGGTGGTGGCGACGGTAAAATTGACCACGGATGATGATGGCATTCAGAGGATGGCTGGTGATGATGTTCTATCCACTAATAGATGAAGGCGTCCCCCAAAGCTGCCGCTGTCTGTCACAGTCTTAAGATGCAAAACGTCAGTGGAGCTACTCCGCGGTGCACGCGCTCCCACCGACGTGTCCACTCTTCTTGGCTGCCACTGCCTTCGTGATGCTCGACCAGCGGCCATCATCCTCCCTGCCAGGGTTGTGTGTCCCCTGTCCAAGCCCACTTGTACTTTACTGACACTCCAGTGTCGTGGGTTTAGTGTTATTTTGTTCATAAATCAGTTATTATTCTTTCTATTATGTTTTATTTGTATTATTTTATTACTTCCCTTCTACGTGACTTTACCGAAAGAACCAAGAAGATTATTATTTCTGTCGCCCTGTTTAATTTGAAGCATGTGACATGTCTCATTGCTTCTTTGCGCAAGTAACTAATGTAACAACGTCAAACATCTCTACATGTATAATTAAAGGATATAGTGCTCTGAGACGTCTTGTTACGTTACGGGCTCAATACAATTGCAAGTAGCAAATTCGTGCAGTGTGATAATCAGATCAGAATCTTTATTTTTCTTGGAGAAATCGGATGAGCTATGAATCTCTTTTTCACAATGTCCAGTGGACGTGTACATACAAAAACACATTAATAGCAAAGAATAATATGAATAAAATGTTTTAAGGCGCAACACCTTAGTTTACAACACTGCCTTAAAACAACAAAATATAGAGGCGACGTTTCGATCAACGGCCCTTCTTCATATCACATACGTGCCAAGGCAGCGTTATTAACGATTGTGCTGAGTTTTTTTGTTATTGGTGCAGCAGCACCAGGAGCTTCACGAAACCCATTTGCTTTGTTATTCAAGGCGCCATCATCGTCGTCCGTGAGGCCGCATCAGGAACATGCGCGCGTTAACTGAACTCAGTTGCATGACAAATCCCTTACACAGAATCAAACCCTTTGTAAAGTTCTATACATTTAATTATTTTAAGGCGTACGATTGAGTGCAGATGCTCGGCGAATCGTTACATCGCATGCTCTTTGGTCCTTTAGGTAAAGTCACTTAGGTATAAAATAAATTATTTCTATGAAACAAGTTATTTATTTTAAATTACTTATTATATATATGAAAAAAATATTTATTTTATCAGCACATTTCGGTAAAGTCACGTAGGTATAAAATAAAATAAATAGTTTATTTTATTGTAAATTTACGTGACTTTACCGAAAGAAACAAAGAGTATGGATCCCTGCAGTCACGAAAACTCAAAATCGAGATCGTTACATCGCAGCAGGATCGTTAGAGGTGGTGGCGGCGATAAATTGATACACGGATGATGATGATGACATTCAGAGGATGGCTGATGATGATGTTCTATCCACTGATGGACGAAGGCCTCCCCCAAAGCTGCCGCTGTTTCTCTCAGTCTGAAGATGCAAAACGTCAGTGGAGCTACTCCGGGGTGCACGCGCTCCCACCGACGTGTCCACTCTTCTTGGCTGCCGCTGCATTCGTGATGCTCGACCAGCGGCCATCATCCTCCCTGCCGGGGTTGTGCGTCCCCTGTCCAAGCCCACTTGTACTTTACTGACACTCCAGTGTCGTGGGTTCAGTGTTCTTTTGTTTATAAATCAGTTATTATTCTTTCTGTCGCCCTGTTTAATTTGAAGCATGCAACATGTCTCCATGCTTCTTTGCGCAAGTAACTAATGTAACAAAGTCAAACATCTCTACATGTATATTTAAAGGATAGAACAGTGCTCTGAGACGTCTTGTTACGTTACGGGCTCAATACAATTGCAAGTAGCAAATTCGTGCAGTGTGATAATCAGATCAGAATCTTAATTTTTATTGGAGAAATCGGATGAGCTATGAATCTCTTTTTCACAATGTCCAGTGGACGTGTACATACAAAAACACATTAATAGCAAAGAATAATATGAATAAAATGTTTGAAGGCTCAACACCTTATTTTACAACACTGCCTTAAAATAACAAAATATAAAGGCGACGTTTCGATCAACGGCCCTTCTTCATATCACATACGTGCCAGCGCAGCGTTATTAACGAATGTGTTGAGCTTTTTTTGTTATTGGTGCAGCAGCACCAGGAGCTTCACGAAACCCATTTGCTTTGTTATTCAAGGCGCCATCGTCGTCGTCCTTGCGTTATGTGAGGCCGCATCAGGAACATGCGCGCGGTAACTGAACTCAGTTGCATGACAAATCCCTACACAAAATCAAACCCTTTATAAAGTTCTATACATTTAAATATTTGATGGCGTACGCTTGAGTGCAGATGCTCGGCGAATCGTTACATCGCATACTCTTTGGTCCTTTAGGTAAAGTCACTTAGGTATAAAAGAAAATAAATAATTTATTTTATTATCAGCACATTTCGGTAAAGTCACTTAGGTATGAACTAAAATAAGTCATTTATTATTAATTAAAATAAATGTTTGTATTTATTGTATATTTACGTGACTTTACCGAAAGAACCAAAGAGTATGGATCCCTGCAGTCACGAAAACTCAAAATCTAGATCGTGACATCGCAGCAGGATCGTTAGAGGTGGTGGCGGCGGTAAGTTGAGACACGGATGATGATGATGACATAAAATAATAAACGTATACAAACCACGTTGTCACATTACGGAGAGATGCATGCTCGAAATTTAGAGAACAAAGGGACAGGGAACGCGTGGATACGAGATCACTGGCAGGTTAATGACTAGTGGGTTTGGGCAGGGCACGTCGCTGGAAAGGGATTATGGCCAGTGGCGAAGGCTTCCGACGGCTTGGCAGCCGAGGAATGAACAACCACGTCGGCAAGATGGAGCGTCTCTATGCACGCTCGCGTACAGAGATAGACGCTGGCTGAATCGTTACATCGCAGCAGGGTCGTTCAAGGTGGTGGCGACGGTAAAATTGACCACGGATGATGATGGCATTCAGAGGATGGCTGATGATGTTATATCCACTGATGGACGAAGGCGACCCCCAAAGCTGCCGCTGTCTGTCACATTCTTAAGATGCAAAACGTCAGTGGATCTACTCCGCGGTGCACGCGCTCCCACCGACGTGTCCACTCTTCTTGGCTGCCACTGCCTTCGTGATGCTCGACCAGCGGCCATCATCCTCCCTGCCAGGGTTGTGTGTCCCCTGTCCAAGCCCACTTGTACTTTACTGACACTCCAGTGTCGTGGGTTCAGTGTTCTTTTGTTTATAAATAAGTTATTATTCTTTCTGTCGCGCTGTTTAATTTGAAGCATGCGACATGTCTCCATGCTTCTTTGCGCAAGTACCTAATGTAACAAAGTCAAACATCTCTACATGTATAATTAAAGGATAGAATAGTGCTCTGAGACGTCTTGTTACGTTACGGGCTCAATACAATTTCAAGTAGCAAATTCGTGCAGTGTGATAATCAGATCAGAATCTTTATTTTTCTTGGAGAAATCGGATGAGCTATGAATCTCTTTTTCACAATGTCCAGTGGACGTGTACATACAAAAACACATTGATAGCAAAGAATAATATGAATAAAATGTTTTAAGGCGCAACACCTTAGTTTACAACACTGCCTTAAAATAACAAAATATAGAGGCGACGTTTCGATCAACGGCCCTTCTTCATATCACATACGTGCCAAGGCAGCGTTATTAACGAATGTGTTGAGTTTTTTTTGTTATTGGTGCAGCAGCACCAGGAGCTTCACGAAACCCATTTGCTTTGTTATTCAAGGCGCCATCGTCGTCGTCCTTGCGTCACGTGAGGCCGCATCAGGGACATGCGCGCGGTAACTGAACTCAGTTGCATGACAAATCCCTTACACAAAATCAAACCCTTTGTAAAGTATTACATTTAAATATTTGATGGCGTACGCTTGAGTGCAGATGCTCGGCGAATCGTTACATCGCATGCTCTTTGGTCCTTTAGGTAAAGTCACTTAGGTATAAAATACATTATTTCTATGAAATAAGTTATTTATTTTAAATTATTTATTATATATATGAAAAAAATATTCATTTTATCAGCACATTTCGGTAAAGTCACGTAGGTATAAAATAAAAAAATAGTTTATTTTATTGTAAATTTACGTGACTTTACCGAAAGAAACAAAGAGTATGGATCCCTGCAGTCACGAAAACTCAAAATCGAGATCGTTACATCGCAGCAGGATCGTTAGAGGTGGTGGTGGCGATAAATTGATACACGGATGATGATGATGATGACATTCAGAGGATGGCTGATGATGATGTTCTATCCACTGATGGACGAAGGCCTCCCCCAAAGCTGCGGCTGTCTCTCTCAGTCTTAAGATGCAAAACGTCAATGGAGCTACTCCGCGGTGCACGCGCTCCCACCGACGTGTCCACTCTTCTTGGCTGCCGCTGCCTTCGTGATGCTCGACCAGCGGCCATCATCCTCCCTGCCAGGGTTGTGCGTCCCCTGTCCAAGCCCACTTGTACTTTACTGACACTCCAGTGTCGTGGGTTCAGTGTTCTTTTGTTTATAAATCAGTTATTATTCTTTCTGTCGCCCTGTTTAATTTGAAGCATGCAACATGTCTCCATGCTTCTTTGCGCAAGTAACTAATGTAACAAAGTCAAACATCTCTACATGTATAATTAAAGGATAGAATAGTGCTCTGAGACGTCTTGTTACGTTACGGGCTCAATACAATTGCAAGTAGCAAATTCGTGCAGTGTGATAATCAGATCAGAATCTTTATTTTTCTTGGAGAAATCGGATGAGCTATGAATCTCTTTTTCACAATGTCCAGTGGAGTATACGTGTACATACAAAAAACACATTAATGGCAAAGAATAATATATTTTTTTATGTTTTAAAGCTCACACCTTGATTCTAGATTTGAAGGTTTCGTGATTGCAAGGATCCATACTCTCTGTTTTTTTCGGTAAAGTCACGTAGGTTTAAAAAGAAAACAAATACATTAAATCACGACGTTTCATAGACGGAGGCTTGTGTTGCCTCCGAAACGTCGTAATTTGTTTTTACCTACGTGACTTTACCGAAAAAAACAAAGAATACTCAGCACCTTAGTTTACAACATTGCTTTAAAAGAACAAAATACAGAGGCGACGTTTCGATCCAATGGCCCTTCTTCTTAGCACATACGTGCCAAGGCAGCGTTATTAACGAATGTGTTGAGCATTTTTTTTGTTATTGGTGCTGCAGCACCAGGAGCTTCACGAAATCCATTTGCTTTGTTATTCAAGGCGCCATCGTCGTCGTCCTTGCGTCACGTGAGGCCGCATCAGGAACATGCGCGCGGTAACTGAACTCAGTTGCATGACAAATCCCTTACACAGAATCAAACCCTTTGTAAAGTTCTATACATTTAATTATTTGAAGGCGTACGCTTGAGTGCAGATGCTCGGCGAATCGTTACATCGCATACTCTTTGGTCCTTTAGGTAAAGTCACTTAGGTATAAAATAACATAAATATTTTCTTTTATTATCAGCACATTTCGGTAAAGTCACGTAGGTATGAACTAAAATAATTAATTTTTTATTAAATTAAATAAATCTTTTGTATTTGTTGTATATTTAAGTGACTTTACCGAAAGAACCAAAGAGTATGGATCCCTGCAGTCAGGGAAATCTCAAAATCTAGATCGTGACATCGCAGCAGGATCGTTAGAGGTGGTGGCGGCGGTAAGTTGAGACACGGATGATGATGATGATGACATAAAATAATAAACGTATACAAACCACGTTGTCACATTACGGAGAGATGCATGCTCGAAATTTAGAGAACAAAGGGACAGGGAACGCGTGGATACGAGATCACTGGCAGGTTAATGACAAGTGGGTTTGGGCAGGGCATGTCGCTGGAAAGGAGTATGGGCAGTGGCGAAGGCTTCCGACGGCTTGGCAGCCGAGGAATGAACAACTCCGTCGGCAAGATGGAGCGTCTCATTGCACGCTCGCGTACAGAGAGAGACGCTGGCTGAATCGTTACATCGCAGCAGGGTCGTTCGAGGTGGTGGCGACGGTAAAATTGACCACGTATGATGATGGCATTCAGAGGATGGCTGCTGATGATGATGATGTTCTATCCACTAATGGATGAAGGCGTCCCCCAAAGCTGCCGCTGTCTGTCACAGTCTTAAGATGCAAAACGTCAGTGGAGCTACTCCGCGGTGCACGCGCTCCCACCGACGTGTCCACTCTTCTTGGCTGCCGCTGCCTTCGTGATGCTCGACCAGCGGCCATCATCCTCCCTGCCAGGGTTGTGTGTCCCCTGTCCAAGCCCACTTGTACTTTACTGACACTCCAGTGCCGTGGGTTCAGTGTTCTTTTGTTTATATAAATCAGTTATTATTCTTTCTGTCGCCCTGTTTATTTTTGAAGCATGCGACATGTCTCCATGCTTCTTTGCGCAAGTAACTAATGTAACAAAGTCAAACATCTCTACATGTATAATTAAAGGATAGAACAGTGCTCTGAGACGTCTTGTTACGTTACGGGCTCAATACAATTGCAAGTAGCAAATTCGTGCATTGTGATAATCAGATCAGAATCTTTATTTTTCTTGGAGAAATCGGATGAGCTATGAATCTCTTTTTCACAATGTCCAGTGGACGTGTACATACAAAAACACATTAATAGCAAAGAATAATATGAATAAAATGTTTTCAGGCTCAACACCTTAGTTTACAACACTGCCTTAAAATAACAAAATATAGAGGCGACGTTTCGATCAACGGCCCTTCTTCATATCACATACGTGCCAAGGCAGCGTTATTAACGATTGTGCTGAGTTTTTTTGTTATTGGTGCAGCAGCACCAGGAGCTTCACGAAACCCATTTGCTTTGTTATTCAAGGCGCCATCATCGTCGTCCGTGAGGCCGCATCAGGAACATGCGCGCGGTAACTGAACTCAGTTGCATGACAAATCCCTTACACAGAATCAAACCCTTTGTAAAGTTCTATACATTTAATTATTTGAAGGCTTGAGTGCAGATGCTCGGCGAATCGTTACATCGCATACTCTTTGGTCCTTGAGGTAAAGTCACTTAGGTATAAAATAATATATTAATAAATGTTTACTTATTTATTATCAGCACATTTCGCTAAAGTCGCGTAGGTATAAAATAAAAATAAATAATTTATTAGCGTATATTTACGTGACTTTACCGAAAGAACCAAAGAGTATGGATAATGATGATATTCAGAGGATGGCTGCTGATGATGATGATGTTCTATCCACTGATGGATGAAGGCGTCCCCCAAAGCTGCCGCTGTCTGTCACAGTCTTAAGATGCAAAACGTCAGTGGAGCTACTCCGCGGTGCACACGCTCCCACCGACGTGTCCACTCTTCTTGGCTGCCGCTGCCTTCGTGATGCTCGACCAGCGGCCATCATCCTCCCTGCCAGGGTTGTGTGTCCCCTGTCCAAGCCCACTTGTGCTTTACTGACACTCCAGTGTCGTGGGTTCAGTGTTCTTTTGTTTATAAATCAGTTATTATTATTTCTGTCGCCCTGTTTATTTTGAAGCATGCGACATGTCTCCATGCTTCTTTGCGCAAGTAACTAATGTAACAAAGTCAAACATCTCTACTTGTATAATTAAAGGATAGAACAGTGCTCTGAGACGTCTTGTTACGTTACGGGCTCAATACAATTGCAAGTAGCAAATTCGTGCAGTGTGATAATCAGATCAGAATCTTTATTTTTATTGGAGAAATCAGATGATCTATGAATCTCGTTTTCACAATGTCCAGCGGAGTATACGTGTGCATACAAAACACATTAATAGCAAATAATAATAACATAATTTTTTATGTATTAACGCTTAGTTTACAACACTGCCTTAAAAACAAAATACAGAGGCGACGTTTCGATCAATGGCCCTTCTTCATGTCACATACGTGCCAAGGCAGCGATATTAACGAATGTGTTGAGCTTTTTTTGTTATTGGTGCAGCAGCACCAGGAGCTTCACGAAACCCATTTGCTTTGTTATTCAAGGCGCCATCGTCGTCGTCCTTGCGTCACGTGAGGCCGCATCAGGAACATGCGCGCGGTAACTGAACTCAGTTGCATGACAAATCAAATACACAAAATCAAACCCTTTGTAAAGTTAATTCTAAATTGGTAAAGTCTTAAATTTAAATATTTGATTGCGTACGCTTGTGTGCAGTTGCTCGGCGAATCGTTGCATCGCTGCAGAATCGTTAGCAATTGTTCCTTGCTGTGGTTGTCCCACCTGATGACGGACGCTTGTGTTGCGCCCGAAACGTCGTGATTTTATTTAATTTATTTTCTACCTATACGTGACTTTGCCGAAATAACCCAAAAGTATGGGTGATGATGATATTCAGAGGATGGCTAATGATGATGGTGTTCTATCCACTGATGGATGAAGGCGTCCCCCAAAGCTGTCGCTGTCTGTCACAGTCCTAAGATGCAAACGTCAGTGGAGCTACTCCGCGGTGCACGCGCTCCCACCGACGTGTCCACTCTTCTTGGCTGCCACTGCCTTCGTGATGCTCGACCAGCGGCCATCATCCTCCCTGCCAGGGTTGTGTGTCCCCTGTCCAAGCCCACTTATACTTTACTAACACTCCAGTTTCTTGGGTAAAGTGTCTGTTCATCCATCGGCTCTTCGTTATGTCGCCCCGTGTCATTGAAAGCATCTCTCCATGCCTCACTTGCAGTCACAATTCCACAATTTGAATCTACATTCATAATTCAATAATAAAACAGTGCTCTGAAGATGTCTTCTAACGTTACGGGCTCAATAAAATTGAAATTCGCAAATAAAAATCAGAATATTTATTTATCTTGGAGAAATCCGATTAGGTATGCAGCTTTTTTTCACACAGTGGAGAATACATGTCCACACAAATAGGGTGTTTTAATACCAAATAATTATATTAATTCAATTTTTAAAAGTTAAACGCGGTCGTTAACAACACTGCCTTAAAAGAACAAAATACAGAGGCGACGTTTCGGTCAATAGGCCTCCTTCATACAACATACGTGCCAACGCAGCGTTATTAACGAGTGCGCCGAGCTTTTGTGTAAGTAGTGCAGCACCAGCAGCTTCACGTAAAAAAAAACATTTTACATCGCGTGTCAAGGCGCTATCCCTTGCCGCGTACGCGGCACGGGCGGGACAAGGCAACATGCGCCCGCCCGGTGACTGAACTCAGCTGCATGACAAATCCAATACACAAAATGCAACGCTTTGTAAAATCGTACGCTCATTATTCGGCGACGCTACGTTGGCAGGGGGTGCAGCGAGCATCGCGTTGACTCACGCGTCGAGGATTTGTTTTGGGTTGTTGCCCTTTGTCAGTCTGTAGCAGGATGAAGAAGAATGGATGAAGGTCCTCCAGCACGCTCGCAATCGTGGGGAGCGCTGTGCGCGCTGCGCTACGAACCCGTGCCGCCAGAGATCGATTCACCCCCCACCTCTCACGGCCAGCGTCAGTGACGATTATCTGAACCGGTCGTGGGACTCCCCTAAGTCGACTCGGCCTCAAATGAGTAGCTGGTGTGGTGTGTAAATATCGCTACTGGGGAGACAAAGGCGGTCGGGCGTAGTGCTGGCCACCTACCCCCTCGTGTGCCGTGCCGGCCTTCATAGGTACTCGCTAACAGCACTTGCCAAAAACGTTTTTAAGGCTATACGGGGGATATTTGTCTTGCACATACATAGGTAGACTCAGCCTCAAATGGGTAATCGGTGCGGTGTGTTAACATCGCTACTGGGGAGACAAAGGCGGTCGGGCGTGGTGCTGGCCGCCCACCCCCTCCTGTGTCTTTCCGACCTTCATAGGGGCTCGCTAACAGCACTTGCAGGCAGGTCGCCGCAGTGGCGAGATGTTAACTACCTCGCCAGGTATACAGGAGGAGGACCGTGGGTGTCGACCCCAGCAGCAGCGTCACTAAATCCTTCGCTTTGTAAGTCGAGGCCCCTTGGTCGTCGTGCTTGCGCTCGTGCCGCCGCGTGAGGAATATGCGCGCGGTGAATGAACTCGGTTTGCATGACAAATCCACAACGGGTAAAATCAATTAAACCCCTCTGTGAGTCTTCAATTCATTATTTGGCGAAGCTGCGTTGGCAGGGTGTGTAACAAGCATTGCGCTGACTAATTTGACGAGGGTTTCTTCGCCCTTAGTCAATCTGTGTGCAAGTTGAACTGCTACCGTGGTCGCACAGCTCAGATGAGGTGCGCAGGAAGGTCGACAAACTCAACGCAAGAAGCAGTTCTAAGCAATTGAGGTGTAAATCGAGATGTAAAAGTGCATGGCTGTGGCTGGATAAATGTTTTTCCCCGCACAATGTCTCTCACGGTGCTTGTTTGAACATACACAGGTCGACTCGGCCTCAAATGAGCACATGGTGTGATGTGTAAGGGAGACAAAGGCGGCCGGGCGTAGTGATGGCCACCCACTCCTCGTGCGCTGTTCCGGCCTTCATATGTGCTGCTCGCTAACAGCACTTGCCCCAACAGTCTGTTAAGGCTAGACGGGGGATCTTTGCATGCACATATATGGGTCAACTGAACCTCAACTGAGTACCTGGAGCGGTGTGTAGTACACATCGCTACTCAGGGAGACAAAGGCGGCCGGGCGTGGTGCTGCCCACCCAGCCTCCTCGCGTGCCGTGCCGGCCTTCGTAGATGCTACTCGCTGACAGCTGCGGCGGCGAAATATTGTCTATCCGCCTGGTATATGACAGGGGTCGTGGGTTCTCATGCCGACCTTGACGCCTCTTGTATATTAGGAGTTTGCTTGTCTCGCTCGCCGAGGTCGCGTGGATTGACCCCCCGGGTCCTCTCCCTGTCGCCCCACCGCACTTTGAGACGCGCGCTGAGACTATTTAGCCGCGATAAATGTCCACACTCGCGGCCTGGTTGCTTCTGAAAAAACAATCTATGTAGGTCAGTGGGGCCTCACCTGGTAAAATAAAATAATTGTTTAGTTTACAAAAGCTCGCTGATCTTTGTCTTTCATGGGGAGCGATAGTGTATCGATAAGCGCGCTGCGCTCCGAACCCAGCCACCCGAGTTCGATACCCACTAATGGCCAACACTATCTGAACCGGTCCTGGGCCTCCCCTAGGTCGACTCAGACTCAAATGAGTACCTGCTGCGATGTGTACATATCGCCACGAGGAAGACAAAGGCGGTCGGGCGTATTTATGGCCACCCATTCCCTCGTGTGTCGTGTCCATCTTCATAGGTGCTACTCGCTAACAGCACGTGCCCCGCCAGTCTGTTAAGGCTATAAGGGGAGATGTTTGCCCATGGGCACACACCACGATCACCACGGTGAGTGCTGTGGGTTGGTCAAGGGTGGCTACCCAGGATCGGGTCAGCTATTATTCGCTACTGATGTTAACGATGGTCCAGAATAGAACTTCGCTTTCTATTTTCATAGCGTAATGTCACTGCACATCACGCTTAGTGCGCTAATCGTTACGTCCTCCCTGTTCCCCGCAACTCGCGATTGTGCTCGCACTGTTGACTGACTACGTGCGCTGCAAAAAAAGTAAATTCCCCGTTCGCATAATGCTCGCACATTTTAATTAACAGAATTTTGTTTGTTTAATCTCACCTGTAATTGAATGTTTTGTGTCGTCTTCACTGATAATTTGCCATCGTACTTTTATTTAACAAATATCCATTGCAACAGGCGCTCTACGTTGTCTCAGATGTGCCCTCTATTTAAATAGTTCACGGTCTGGGTGCATCAACACATGCATCTACTGGATTGTGCAGAACTGCCAACGAAGACTAAAACATATATATCTACGTGCGAATAAGAGACGACACGCAGGTTAATTACACGATTCAAACTGTTAGGTGAGCTTGGGTAGGGTAACGTCTCGAGAACGGGGAAGAGTTGGCCGAGCATGATGACAGCCCGGAACGGAACGCATCAGAGGGTTGTTCTCCCACCGGGGAGATGGAGCGGTGTTTGTGTGCAGGTGCTGGGCGAATTGTTACATTGCACGCTGCAATGGTATGAGGTGGTGACGGCCTTCATCTGGCAGTGGATTAACCCTGGTTGATGACGATGGTGGAGGCTTGGGGAAGGCTTCACCCAGCAGTGAATTGACCCTGGCTGATGATGCGGTGACAGAGTGGAGCTGTGTTTATACGTATTTGCTGTCAGCAATGCTCTCAGGCAACGCATGACTGACAGCGTCTCGTTGATTTAAATGTAATAATTAAACCGATGAATCACAATATATACTGTTGGAGGGATTACAACGACGGTATAACTTTTCCCCATCGTCTCGGTTGTTTTGAACAATTGCCCTGACCCACCGCGCTTATTGAATCGCGGGTGTCACCCACACACACACATCTAGAGCACCCAAACAAACGCACTGCTGTTTGTTGGCTTAACCTGCATTCCGCGTGCTGACTCACCAGCTAAGACCGCTGAGCAAATGGCTTCATTAAACTCACGTTGCATAGTTCCCACCGTCAACAGGCACTCCGATATAGTACTGTAGAAGGCAGCGGCGCAGGCCCTGCAATTCCCTGCTCGCGGCACTGCTGGTGGAAGGGCCTCCACTCCTGCGGGAGATCGAGCGAGCCCCCTCTAGAGAAGATTATTTAGAGACGGACTCGAAACGTTGGTAGTACGCACACTTTACCCCCACCATACACACAGTACGGTCTGTTGTCGAGGTGCAATCCCAATACAGTTGTCATCAATATTCAGTCTCATCATGTCACGGAATCAATGCGAATGCATTTTGCCGTTGGTCCATAAGTGTTTTGCAGGCATTGCCTTGCGGTAGCACTTTATAGTTTGCACGCTCAGTTTGAGACGTTTACTGCCTCTGTTCACTCCAGCCCAGTGCGCGCAGAGGCACACATATGGGATGACTTGTCAAGAGCCAAACCGGTTTGACGGGTTTAAAAGGCCCGTATCAAAATAATGGGAGCGAAGAGAAAAACCCCACGAGACGAAGACCAACGCTGCTGCGGTGTGTCAGTGTGTGTAGCTTTCGGTATGACACAAAAACCAAGTACAGTACATCCTGTTCAGAAAAACCCCCATCATTGACACGACAGTACTTGAGAACTTTGGCAGTACGGCAACTCATGGATGACGCATTGCCAAATCGCGTTGCGCATTCGCGCGCGCGCGGCGGCGTCGTCGTTCCCTCGGCCCCGTCGGTCCAGCGGGTCCCATTGTTTGTTGGCCACGCCGCGCAGAGCGGGAGAAGGGGGAAGGGGGGCAACTTGCCATAAAAAACGTGGTCCGTGCCGCGGACAGCCCAACTCGCTCCCCCCACACCCACCACCCTTCAACAAATTCCACTGGCCACAACTCGGGCCCCACTGTGTTTGTTGTGACGCATTGGCCAGATCTGGTTCCACCTCGCAGTCGTTGGTGAAGATGCGGCTTAAACGTTTTTCTGACGCGAAGAACAAAAAGGAGGCGTTGGTTATGTATGTAAAAGAGAGGGGGAATATTGCAAGAGTCAAGACAACTGGGGAAAAAAAGCACACTGCCGTGTTATGATGGGTTGCCTGCACGAATCTACGCATCACGTATCATGCTTGGCGCGGTGGAATTCGATCGACTGAGACATGACTGATCGCGTGAATCATTTCGCGTGTTGTACTCGGCAGACTCGCCAACTCGCTCTGCAGTCATATAAGAGACAAGACCTCTGTGATATGGTGATTAGTTAATAAAAAAACATATCCTGTTCTAATATCAAGGATGGATGCAACTTGCACCTTGATTTACAGGAAAACATTACTTAGACAAAACTAACGTTTGTCAATAACACCGCATTCACATGTTTTCACAGCATAAACACATAAGTGGTGCATTGAGCATTCATTAACACACATTCATTAATGTCACAGTTGTGGCAAAATTAAACTGAATTTTTTACAATGTCGCTTGCCTCTACCAACGTTCCAAGACCTTAACAAAAAAAGTTAACTTTAAGAATTCACTTTTTTTTTCCAAGATGCCAATCTGCGTGCCCTCCAGGGGACTTATGCGCATTCTTGGCACCAACATTTTGTAGAAGCTCAGCACAATGGCAAACGGGGGGGGGAGGGGCCTCATTTCTGACATTTTTTTTTATTAACGACCACACGTCATTTATACAACTGTAATTAACAATCTTAACATCTAAAACACTTACGCTCTTATAAAAATAAAAAAGGGGGAAAATAGCATTTAGCAACACAGTGGGAATATGCAGTAAAAATACAGGCGACTGAGAACAATGTGCAAGTACAGATGACAAACCACAGCAAAACCGTACTACAGTATCTGAATTTAGATTAGTTTAATACTTTGAGAAATTTTAGTGCTTATGCTTACATTGTAACCTAAAAACTTGTATCTATACGTAACTGTATTGAAAACATTTAATACTGAAGATAAACAGCCCACAGCAATGCTTTACTGTAAGAATACATCATACAATGTCATTTGTGGTAACTTTGGGATTTTGGAACCGAAAATTTAGTGCCATGAGTGAAAAATGTTCAAACTACATCGAAGACATTGCAATTTTTGTGTGTGTATTGTATATCACTTTATTTTTATCTAAACAGCATCCATACATTACACATTGTGATTCTGTAATGAGACTTAAAATAAAGCATTACTTTATACATGGCTTGATACAATTATGTTCTTAATAAATAACTGGATTACATTCTTCAATGTAGGTAAACACTATATTATTGTTATACCATTCACAACGATAATTTATGTCACGAATGTTGTGATTTTTGTCAAAAATTTCCTGAAATAAAGACCTGCAAGTTGTTGCTGGGTGGGAATTAGTACTCTGCAAGTTTTATTTGTATTTTCTTAGCGCGGGGATTCCAGATGTGAGAGTAAAGGGAAAACTTTGGTTATAATTGTTTACAAAATACTTAAAAGATCATTAATTATGTAAGCAATCTGTTAAAAGTTGTATTTGTGATAGTGCATACGGGGGAAGGGGGGGGGGGAAATGTAGAGTATAAGTTTTCAAAACTGTAGAAACTTGATGTTATCAAAAGTGGTTAGAATTTTCAAGTTACGTGAAGATTTAAATGACCTTGCAAACATTTAAGGTCGTTATTGTTTTGGTACACTGAAACATTTTAAATTTGTATTGTTTACCCATGAATAATGTCCATAAGTGATTTTAAAAAGGTTCTCCCATGCAACTTTGTTTAGATAAAGACTAATGCTGAGCCGAAGCTACACACACTGCACCAGTCCAGACCTCTCTTCACACACCCTTGGCTTGACTTTTTCATGTATTCCTCTGCTGTTAATTTCCTCGTTTTGAACATGTACATTGACTGCAATGACGAATAGTAATACACCCAATGTTTACATACGAATCAAGCGTCAGTTGACAGAAGCTAATGTCACATGGCTGTCGATACTTACAGAATGTCAGGAAACCTATTCTGACCGACAATTTCACTTAACAGGGTTTTTCACCGAGGTGTTACTCTCAAATCTTCTACGTGGAGCCCCCCGTTTCAATTCATGCACGTGTGGGGGCATCCGCATAATAGTTGTCATTACACACAGCATTGACTTTGATTTGACAATGGAGAGAAGCATCTCAATACACCCTCGCCGGTGGAGCTATCAATGAGGCTTAACCTGTACCATCTTATCTTACATGAGATTGATAAAGCGCCTTAACCAATGCTCGATAATTGAAATGAAGTGGCTTATTTTAAGTGGTGTACTTTTGATGACAGTAACACAAAAGAGGGATTTGATAAAGAGGGGTTGATGGGATAGGCCTGGGTCGTAATCAAACCAACAAACCATTGTTGGCAAAAACATACAAATCACTTGTTTGGCACCCAATCAATACAAGATGACAGCACTGCAAGGAAATAGTGAATCACTTGTCGAAACTTGAGTTGCATCCTTTTTTGTGTCCATACCAATTTTTTTCGCAATGCACAAATACACGCGACCAGATGCGATGGACACCACCGTCAGCGTTTCCTCATTCTGGAAGTATCAAAGTATGATTGTTATGAAGGCAACTTGCACTGTAAGTTCTTCTCACAGGACAAGGGTATGCTGCAAACCTCCTTATACTTGATCAGCCTCTCTTCTTCGGTCATCAGAATGCAAAGAATGTTTTAAGACAAAGGAGTACAATTTTAAGGGCAAATCCTACCTTGGACCCAGCAGAAATACAATTAAACTAAAAAAAATAGCAAAATACCGAGAACTAGTCCTGATAAACCCCATGGTAACGATACAAAGTACAACGACTGAGCAGAACAAGTGTAGGTAGGGGCTTGAGAATGTTACAAAGCATATACAAAGAGCTAACGTCGGTAAAAATAAGGGTTTAAACGTTGTGTAATAGCCCTTAATTGCTTTGTTTTATACCATGTCAAGGGATACCCGATAACATTGCCATCTGTGCCACTGACAAAACTCATTTTCTTCAGCTTCCATGCAGTGCGACAACAACATGCTTCTTGCAAAGCTGCACGGGAAAAATAAAGAGCATCTACATTGTAAATCAGAGTCATATATTCAATTACAAACCAATTAATATTGCAGGTATAATTGTATTCACAAATGCACATAGGCCCTACAAGTCTCAGTCTGTCATTCTACTATGCACTGCAAACAATGCCACTGAAGTGACTTGTACATCCTAATTTACACTATTTTTGATTTAAATACCCAGTTATATATGTATATTATATAGGAATATACATACATACTGACACAGACATATATACATATATTATTTACCAGTATAAGACACTCGGATGTGACAAATACCCTCGTTTAAAATTGACTGTGCAAAGGTCAGAAGACAAGAAAAACAATTACAAAGAGAAGCTGCAAGTGGCAACACATCATACTTTACACCCAACGGTGAGCATAAAGCCTTAAGCGAAGTGATTATTAAACTATTCTGACAAATAATTATTATGTAAACAACTGCAACAGTTACATTTTTGTTCAATTTTATCAGGAACGTACGCTGTACTTGTATATATTTAGTGTGTAATATTAGGATTATAAATCACTTGATAATTGTGCTATATTTACCAAGCAACACTGCAAAATCCTCATTTCAGAATATTAGCATGGATGCAATTTTAAATTATATATTGCAGTACTGTATACATTTATGTTGAATGATAAAATACCAAACATTACTCGGTGAATATGTTTGTAATCGGCTATGCTATCCAAATGACTGTTAATAAAAGTTACCAATAATGAAGAGTGCCAGCCACAACCTTCAGATTTTACGTTCCCAAATAGTTGGTCATCACGAACGTGTATACATTGTACACTGTTAATCTCATATGAATGGAAAAGGCTGTTTCGCACATGAATGCCAAACTGTGATGGGCCATGGGTTTCTTGGCTAACTATGCATCTCAGACACCTTCAAAGAGTACAAAGACAAACACTCTTACAGAAAGAAATAGCCGTCGAACACGATCACAAGGTGTTGGAAGTAACGAAGAACTGCTGCTACATAAACACGAGCTGGAAAAGGCATCTTCCAAACAGCTGCCTTTGCATCAAACCCAACAGGGAGTGGCCATTTGTGCCTATTTTTGATATCAAAATAAATACCTGAAGCTATACAGATATCATTAATAGTATAACATATGGAAAACATTTGACTGTTTAGCACGATTAAATAAACAAATTAGTTATTAATTTGAGATAAGGAAATCGGGAGCATTTCTGGAAAACTATTGTAAATGGGGAAATCAAGCACTGTTCTAGAAATCTATTATAGCTGCAATTTGAACCACTGTAAAATAAAAACACCCCCCATGAGCACTATCATATTAGTGTTCTCTATTTACAGTTTACAAGAGTTCTAAGTTGTTGTTGTGGCATACAACACACTTGTACTATGTATATTGAACTTTTTTCACACAGTACGTAGTCAACCGTGCTAAATCAGAGGTGTGGGGGACAGGACAACTAAACACAAGAAGCAGTTTTAAAGAAACGAGTTTGTGAATCTGGAGGATTTAAAAGTGCACGACTCCAGTGGCTTCCTAATATTGCCAGGAAGAGCATTCCAAATAGCTGTATAAGCACATTTGAAAGTGCGCGATGCAGTGACCGGAGTTTTCTTGATGATTTATGGAAAATAATGGCCACAAGTGTATAGAAAAGATAGTGTTGGATCGTATATGCACTTTGAAGTAGTTTGTGACTTAGCACTGTTTTGGTCAAATAAGTTGTAATGCATTATTTATTCCCATTGATTTATGCTTATTTGTGTGTTAATGTTAACTAAGCCAAGCCTATCGCCCACCATTAGAAAAGCAGGAATGCAGATATCTAACTCAAAGCAGTTGGGCAAATATCAATAATATTCACAGTATTCAACTAATATAGACTACATCATCTGATGTGGAGTCTCTCACGTGCAATTTAATAAAATTATTAAACAATCTTAAAGAGTGATTCAAATATCCAACGGTCATGTGCCATTACTCCAATTCAGATGAGGTCCATCTCAGATTTTATAGCCAAAAGAAATCCATGTATCCACGAGGGAGAAGAGGTCTGGCGTGAGCTCGGCACCCACTGGCGCAAAAGACATTATCTCCACCCTCCTAGGACTCTTAACTCATCACCTGCAATTATTAAAACCGTGGTGGGACCTGTATGGATGAACCGGAGCCAGTGCACAACCCTGCCAACTGTGCGCACAAGGAATTTAGATAACATATGACTGGACAGAGCCGATGAAGCTCTGGCCATGTGGGTTTTATTCACCACCCCCCACCCCGCATTATTCTGGTGTGCTCCAATTAATATAGCACACACCTCAACAGATACGTAACAGCACCGGGTATGTATTCTATTGGAACCATTCCACGCTCTGCACATGGGATTGTGGAATTAAACCTCTCAAAAGGATAGGTTAAAGGGTTGTTAATACAAAGCATAACTTTGGCCACCAACAACTAAGGAACAAGCTGCAATTTTTTTTTTTATCGGTGGCATTACAGAATAAAATCGCGACTATTCCCTGGGCTCTGTTAGGTTGTACATTAAGTAAAATGTGTCATTCTAGACGTGATGCACAAATATTCGTGCAATAATGCTCGATGACAAAAAAAGGACTCAAAAGCTAAGATTCCCAACAAATTCACAATTGATTTTTTTAGAGGCAATTGTTTAGAAATGTGGTTGTATTCCACATAGTGCTGCTCCGAATTGTATAAACTTTGCACCCAGAGCCATTTATATAACACATTACACATTTGTACTGGTCCATGATGAAGCCCAAATTAATCCACAATATAGAACAGCCGAACAAAATAACTTCATAAGGCAAAATGTGTAACATGGGCATCCACAGGTCAACCAAGGCTACAACCATGGCAATGGACACTCCCCCCCTGGTTGTGTGGTCTCCAATTTACTAAATAAAAATAACAATATCCCCATGTGAATGTTAAATTAGTTTTATTCAAATTATTTGGTTCTTTCGATAAAGTAATGTAGAAAAATAATAATAAAGTGAATACAAATAAAATAATAATAAAAACACTAATGTAGACTCCTGACTTCAAGCTTTTCGTGACTGCAGGAATTCAAACTCTTTGGGTCTTTCGGTGAAGCCACGAAGATAGAGAGAACATTTTTCTTCCTGCCTCAGCAGTCTGCCCGCTGTATTTTTGTCACCTGAAGACGATTGCTTGTGTTGCGATGGAAACGTCGTGATTTTGTATTTTATTATTTTTCTATCTACGTGACTTTACCGAAAGACCCAAATAGTACTAATGTCGACTGTAGCCCGGTTCTTAAGCTGGGTGAATATACTGGCAGTCTAATGTAGACTGTATGCTATTATAGACTGTCAATACGCTCACCAAACTTAATAACCAGGCTACAGTCTAAAAAATAGATTGCCAGTACACTTATCATTATTTTTCTATCTACGTTACTTTACCGAAAGAACCAAAGAATATTAATTCCTGCAGTCACGAAAATTTTAAGCCACAATGTAGTTTTATTAAAAATTGTTCTTTATATTTACCTGTATAGGAAGGCAATAAACAACATACATCGGCTACTTCTGTAGTACACTCATTTTTGCACAAGTGCATTTGCTCAAAGTCCAATTTTCACTCAATTAGTCTCTGATGTTCATCCATGGTATCCGCACGTTTAAAGACCTTCTGCACAGACCAAAAAGCATCTGTTGCAAGCTACTAATTTTGCGATGCTGAACTGTGTATAAATGTTATTGGTTTCATATAAGACGAGACGATTTTTTTTGTTTCATTGAGTGGGTTGTTTCATTTAAAATGTCCAATGGCAAATAATTAAAATATATCTGCTGGAGTATCACATCTCCATCGCAAATGAATTGTAGAATGCTGAATCCAAATTTAACAGACTGCCTTCTTTACAATTCGCAATGCAGGCTTGTGTTGCGGCGACGGTGCGTAGGAGGAGGTTGCAAGTCCAAGGGCCTTGGGGAAACTCCGAGGCGGCAATTTCTGCATTTTTACTGTCGACTTCTTCGCTGCAAAAATACGGGGCTACATCGTAGCTCCACTTGAAAATAACAACTACACGTCGGGCTCAAAAGGTGCTCTCTGCAGTTGCTTTGCCTCGCTGTGATCCAGTCACAGTGTCAACCTGGGGTTTGTGCCAATGACGGGGAGATGGGTGTGGGTGTGGACAGGGGCTGGCGGGCGTGAGAGGGCAAGGCCCCCCCCCTCGCCGCCGCCTCACAGCCGCGTCTGCGCCTCAGGAATGTAGATCTCGATGTTGTCGGAGCTCTCCGTGGCAGAGCTCTGGCGGCCGGCCGCAGCCCGCTTGGCCGCCATGAGCCGCTTGCGTGCCTCCTCGGCGCGCTGCTTGTCGGCCGACTCGCTGCTCGACTTGTCGCGGCTCAGGGAGCCCCGCAGGGCGCGGCCTCCGCGGCGCGACGTCACCGACCCCGCCGTCGCCAGTTGGCGGCCCGCTTCCTGCGCAGCCCACAAAACGGATATAATTAGACTAAAATCCCACACTTTCATGTTATTTTACCAGGTAAAGGCCAAACGAGCTATACAGCTTTTATTTCAGAAGCGACCTGGCTATCACAAATGATAGCGCAACGAAGTGGCTCATCGTGTGGACATTTCAATCAGCCAAAGTCTTAAAACGCACGTTCCTAAATGTGGAGGGAAAAACCGGAGGACCGAAGAAAAATCAATACGACCACAGGGAGAACACGCAAACTCCAAATATACAGGCATCGTCGGGGTCGGGATAGAACCCACAACCTCTTGTATACCAGGCGAGGAAGTTAACATCGCCACCGTGGCGCCAATTACGATCTATGTTAAGGTTGTGTGGGGGAGGGGGACAGGCGGTTATGGGGATGGTTATATGAGGTGGGGGGGGGCTAGTTACCAAAAATACTTTTCCAACAAAATATTCACTGCCCTCCTTTATTCACAAGTTAATTCAGATTTCAACGGTGGGGATTTCGAATTGAATGCAAATGTATGCATGTATGTATAACTTATTTCGCACCATATGTAGCCAACCATGTGATAATTGGAGGTGCGGGGGAAAGGAACAACCAACTACACACAAAAAGCAGTTCTAAAGAAATTTGTTTAAATCTAAATTTAAAATAATTAATATGCCAAGTATTAATTTGGTATATTTTATCAAAGTTATGCATTAATCACATACATTTGTAAAATTAGCTAAGTAGTTAAGAAACGGCATGCAAGTTTGAAAATATTTTTTAGTCAGCTTATTTTCAAATTTTCCCAATCGGAGTTGATAATTAATGCCTCTGTCCACTCGGCAGTATGAATGGGATCAGTAGACAGTAGATCGGGAGGCCGGGAATGGTGGGGTAACGTATGGGTACTTCCACCTCTTCGAGCAAGACGTTGTCTGGTTCGCATGACAGAATAGGTCACCCTAGAGAGGGGGGGGGCTCTCTAGACAGGGGGTTCTCTCTCGAGCTTCCTCTACAGTGGAGGTTCTTCCACAAGCAGTAGCACGCGCAAATAATTGCAGGGCAGCACCTTTTACATCATTTCTGCTCGCCAAGGGTTTAACGGTGCAAACATACAACCAGGCACATAATTCACCTACGAAAATCGATCCCTGCAACCGACGTGAACTTCGAAGCTTGCTCGCGAAGTTCACGTCGGTAGCAGGGAAGGCGAATCGTGTCAGGGCTCATAACGACAACGGCAGTGCAACCCATCCTCACCTTGGCGGAAGGAGGTGGCGGCGGCGTGGCCTGAATCCATCCGGCCACCTTGAGCTGCTGCAGCTCGTGAAACCGCGTGCTCACGTCCTCCACGGACAGCTGCAGCATGTCCCAGAAGCCGGCCAGGTCTGTGGAGGTGGGGCGAGGCGTGGCGTCCGGGTCCTGCATTTGTGCAAAATACGAACCGTTAAGGTGTTAAGGTTCGAGTAAAGCAGCTGGCCACAGAGGCCGTCACGTACCGGTTGATCGACCCCTCGCAACGAACAAATCCAATTTGGGATGTGGGGGATGACGGCTCGTGCAACAGCTAACGCTCGTGTGTGAAACACCAAGTCGTGATGCAATGCGACAGTACAGCAAGTAAGGTTTGCGGACGTTCTACGGTTGCGGACTTGAGCAGTCTCCTCAGGTACTCCGCAGTTTCCTTGCACATTCACAAGATGCTCAAAAGTAAAAGTTGTCCAAATACTCCAAAGCAAGAGCCGTCGCGAAATGTCTTGAATACAAATACAAGAGTAAATAGAGAAAACAAGGCAGCCTCACAAATTTAGCAATTCAAAATTAAAAGCGTGAATAAAACATATGAACATGGATGCATAAGGCAACTTAGCAACTGTACAATATAAACTAAAAATATGTACACAGCCGACGAAACTAAAACGTTTACAAAGTGCGACTTGTAATCTATCAACTTAATCTAGTGTTAAAGTATATCAGTGCTTCGTTTAAAACTATACAAATCATTGTTTCCGTTTCACTCTGGAAACATTAACATTGATTACAAGTTGTAGATGACACGCCTTCTCAGTCAATAATGAACACGTGATTTTATTTGCTTCAATGATGGAATTGTTTTCATGCCATTACATTTTGGCAACCCATGTAACTTGAAAATTTTGACTTTGCCTCTTCAGTTCTCATCCGGTCAAACGACAAACTACAAATAAACACATTCATACGTCTATATAAATATACTTTGTCTTTTTTTGCACTTGGAAAATATTTATTCATAAAGCCAAACACCTATTTTGAGTTGCAATTGGGCACTGATTTGCTGATGAAAGTCCAAAACTATCCTCATATGAATAGCTTTTCTCCCCAATTGAACACCAAAGCAAGGGTCTAATTAAAACACTCCTTATGCGGAGCAGCAGGAGGTTGCATGCAAGACAAACAGGGGGCAAACTGCTGCCCTAGCAGGAGGCCGACCTTAAAAAGATAAAACGGATCACTTTGCCCACCATGTAAGTAATGAAAATGCGAAGTTTGACATTTTACTTACAGATGTAGGGAGACAGGGAGGAATGTGTTGTGTGTGAACACACACACACACACCCATTGTTTTGTATTAATTTAGCTTCACATTCCCACAACAGCATCATTAACATTGGTGCCAGGGTTAGGGCGTTCAATTGTGTAGAACTGATACTCAGTAATTAGCACGTTGGCCCTTCCTGGGGAGGGGGCTCGTTCTCTGGGTATCAGTGGTGGGAAATCTATTTGCAATGTGCAGTGGACTTGAGCCTTGGGTAAAATAAGAATGTCAAGGAATTAGGCAATGCTATACCATTTTCATTTAAAAAAGGTAAGCTGCAAATATAATTCGATTTCATTTGAAACATTGTTTTGGTGATACTGTGTTCGGTAGTGGTGCACAAGAACGTGACACGTTAGTCAATAACACTGTGGCCTTAAAAGTAAAAAAAACAGTTGACGTTTTGGACAATGTCTCTTCTTCACAGTATGTAAAAAAATAATCTGTATTTAATTCGGATAGGTTACTCATTTATGACGTTTTGTCGTTTCTATTAAGATTCGTGCTGGGTGGATTGTCACAGTTTTCAACCTGGAATTGTATTTGACTATTAGAATGGAAACGGAATACAATTCCAAGACGGATGATAGATGGTGTGATTGGCACAATAGGGCGGCTGTGGTTGAGCTCGGTGCGGTGTTTCAGGGAAGAAAGTTGAGGCCGCTTGATGTTTGGCCAGCCTCGTGGAATCGCCATTGAAAAATTGGCCATGTTTCGATAACAAGGAAAGTCAACAATACCCCAGCGTATGTACGCAATGGCTAACAGCGTTCTATACTTTAAAGTACACGGCGACTCATGGCAACTGTGTGGGAACCAAAGAATCCTCTGCCTTTTCACCGTTACACTGCGCTAACTCCAAATATCAAATCTCTAATTGTTATATTAAACACAGGGTGGTGGTTGTAACAGGAACGAAACAAAGCAACACAAACAAGGACAGTAAGTTGTTACAATTACAAAGAGTCCGATCGTTTCTTTCACCGTGCCTCTTTGTAAAGTCCCCTGTGGCAGCGCTTTGGACCCACACAATGTGGTCATTTTGATAGATGCATAACAAGATAAGACGACAAGGTCACAGCGTGCATGCGGCACAGCATAGGAGATATGCACACGGTGCCATTACACTGGGCACCTGTCACCCATCCCTCCTTTTATAAAGCAAAACATTTATTGCCACTAATGCTATTCTAATGTTTAGCATTCCCAAGTAATTGAGGCTATTCATTCTTAGCACTGCGAGCACGCAAGTGCATTTGTTAAATCGGGTTAATGAAACATTTAACTAATCCGATTAAACTAACAGTAAGAACATAACGGGTACGTTACAGTTCATATGGAGGCCAACTTTATTTCCACTACAAGTCAGAGGTGCAAATGGCACTCCAACCAAAAACTTTAGCGAGGCATTCTAGAAGTGCAAATTCTAAGCCAAATGGGTAATTGTTTTAATAAATAGGTTTTCACGAGCAACGATTCGTAATCGTATTTTAGTAACGTTGTCCAAGTATAATATTTGGCCTCATAAGGTGGAGTAGGGTTATAGGGTACAACTTTACATTACACTCATATGCTATACAAACCCAAAAATACAATCATGACTTAAACAGTCTACCCCTATCTCTGTATATTTCACATCGATCTTCCTATAGCGGTCTACATTGTATTCTGTGCACCCTGTATTAAAATGCATACTTAATGCATTTTTAAGAAAAGGAATGATGCATAACCAGTGTAATGAAAGTGTATAATATAACTCATCTTTCAAACTAACAATGGAAGACATATCTTTATTTGTAAATTACCACGTAAAAAGTAATCAGCCTTCTGCAAAAAGCACCTTCATAGAATTTCCACTACAACAGACGGTAGGTCAACTACACAAACGACTAGGCCATAGTTCAGTGGGGGTAGCTCAACAGTTATGTATTTAAGTACGTCAGCCAAACTAGAAAGATGTGTGACAAACAAGAGTTCAGATGTCACTGAATTTCGTCAAACCTATGCCTCCGAGCTGCGGAAGAGGTGTTTGACATACTGACTGGGTCCTTCGGGCCAACTTGAGAAACCGTTCAAACATGTGATCGTGACAACTGTTGCCCCAACTGGTTTGACCACTTTTGGAAGACAAGTCATTCACCGCTTCACATGTGGTCGCATGAAAACAAAAAAAAACCTAAAGGCACATGGGAGGGCACTGTAATGAAAAGGAAGTGGCCGGATTAAACTGAACTTTTGTCACAACCTGCTTTTGAAAAGCAGCAAGTAAAAGTTAACGGTCATCTTATGGGCGATACCAATCGGCGTGTGTGCTGTTTACAATAGACACACAATTATATATGGGTTTAAAATAATACAAACTTATTTGGGCTTATTTAGAAAAAAAACTATGAGTTTGTGCATTTAAACAAACGTTGGCTATCAACGCAAGTCCTGGAGGCCAATAGGCAGACATAAATATATATTTAGTCTATGGATATATATAACGGACAGTTATTAATGTATTAGAAATGTATAGTCTTAAGAAAAATATAGAATGGAGATTGCTGCGTGAAGATAAAGGAACAAATATACACAAAAAGGCCTGTATGTCACTAGCAGAGTGTTAAGAGTTAAAATAACTACAGAAAATGACTCACCACTCGGGTCACACTTGTATGTGGTGCAATATTTTGACAGTTTCTGGTCCACTTAAAAATTAAACAAAATATAATAACAAACACAAAACGAGTGTAGGTACTGTATTTGAGATTCAAATGAACATGTCGTGAGTAATTAAGGTAAGTTTAAACTATTTATTGGTATTGTGCCAAGCGAGGAGAAAAGGGACAGTTTGTCTAAGTTGTTGGTAAGCCAATGGGTGCCCGAACACAAAACAGCTTTTATAAAGCAAGAGCTAACCTTCAAATATTTGTTTCAATTACATCCATTAACACAAATGCTGCTCAAGTATACAAGGCTTACAGAGAATCATCACGGGCATACATTCTTTATCCACTGCTGGATGAAGTATTCCCGATGCCATCAGCATCTAACAGTCCTGCAATGCAACAATGCATCTCCCTCCTCATCATTCCATATTTTGGGTGTCCATCCTCCTGGGCATGTCGTCTCCCATGGGTGTCATTTCATCACCAGTCTCGTCCAATGCATTGTCCCTTATTCCTTCTAATGGTGTATTCTGTTCCGAGCCACTTTCTTTTTTTAACAGTCAAAATGATGTCTGAATGGTGTTTGCTCCATGTTCCATGCGTTTCTCTTTCTGAGCCCGAGTGGAATTCCAAGCCTCCATCTCACCATGCTTATTTACACCCTTTACAGCCTTTACTTAATGTGTTTGTCATTGGCTCTGTTTTTGATGCATATGCCACAGCAAGCAGTACTATGCACCGATTGAAAATGTACTTTGAGGCATATTGGTATTTGAATTTTTTTTTAAGATGCGGCAGAGAAAACTGCAGAGGCAAGATGCCTCGGTCGTAAGAAACGCCAGCTGGAGGTGAGAAAAAATTGGTATAAGTTTCCCTCAGCTCCTGACGGAATGACAGATAAGCCCATTGTTTGGCCCCTGTCCGAAACGTGGAGAGCAACTTGCAGCATCTTTTCTCACCTATGGTCAGTATTTCCCACTGCAAAGGCATCTTTTGCGGTGCTATTTTAATCACGCACATCGCTATGTTGATATTCATTTTCAAATAAATTTGTATAACAAATGCATCCCACACTCTTCCTGTCCACCTCCTGTTTGCGTCATCATTTTAATCCAAACCCCGACTTGAATAATTGTTCACGGTACAAACATTGTGCCGTGTTTTCCATCGGCTCACGCCACTTGTTTCGTGGCAGTGTAGCAGTGGTTCCTTTTGGTAAGCAGTTTTGATAATTTATATTCGAGTATTTCTTCAGGCCCTGGTGTTTTTGTTTTTACAAATTAGGTTCTCAATAGCTCAGGGGCATAGCTCGAATGTGGTGGATATGGGTGTGGTCCAGGGAGCCATGTGGGGGGCTTTTGTTCGGGTTGGTGTGCGAATACCCCAAAGAATTTAGACAATTCCATCTACAGTACTGACAGAAAGCCAATTAAACGGCTGGCGGGAAAAGTGTTTGTTTTAAGGCAGATCATCTGAAATAGGAGGTGATATGTATGCAACGCTTCAGTCTCCAAGGAGGGAAAATGGTGCAAGCGCAGAGCATAAGACTCACCAAATTTTGCTGGCAGAGACCATGGAACTGCTTGAACTTCTGGGCGATGAGAAGCTGCGCACTGCCTACAGCACTGCGAATTTTCCCCAGAACTGCAGGAGGCGTACGCGCACACACACACATACACATCCCAGTAATCTCTCGCAAGGGTAAACCCTTCTCCAGTTCAAACAGTTCTATACAAACCCATGTTTCCTTTTTATTTGCTTTAACTCATTTACTTACTTTAACTGAAAGATTTTTCAAGGTGCAGTCATCTCTCGTAACTCAGTTATAAGCAAGGCAACTTTACGTTTTGATTAAAGGTGACCAAGTGGAATTGTTTACAAAGATTCTGGCCATGCACAACCTGATATAATTTGTTTAGTGTACAGTCATTGGCAGCATGCTGCACAGTTATTGTATCATGACCACAACACTGACAAATGCATATTATCATTAAATAAAAAGTACTTGAAATAGAACAGCAATAAACTCAGCATGACATTCCTAATGCAACCATAAATATGCAGTCTAATTCTGACTGTAACCAACTATTTACAAAACTGGAATGTTAGGTATTTTCGTCGAAGGACGTTCAATTCCTACCACTACAAATTATGTTCTCATGGTCAATTAAAAGCCACTCAAGATCTAAAGAAAACAAAAAATCGCTGAATTTTCCTTTTAGCACGGGAGACAAATTTTTTTTTGGATAAATGGGAAGAATGCTTCAGTAGGCCTTACCTGCTAAAATAAAAATACTTTGGCAATAGTTTTAGTTGAGTGTTAAAAATCACGAGGACAGAAATGAATCGTAAAGGATGCCCCCTCACCTTCCTCGGACAGCTGCTTGCCCTGAGTCTCAACCTCCATCTGAGAGCACCAGCCCTGCAGCCGCTCTGTCTCGCTCTGCAGCAGCCGCATGAACCAGCGGCCGTCTCGCACGCATGGCGACACGCGCCCTCCATTGGGAGGAGGGCCGCCGTCGAGACTTGCGGCCTGGCCTCCGCAGTCTTCCTGCGTCAGGACGGCTCGGCCGTGCTGCTGCTGGGAGCTGCTGCGGCGTACGCCGCTCCGGTCGACGCTCGACGCAGCGGCGCGGCTGCCCGATTTTCCGCCCTCCCTGTGCGATGGCTTGTCGCTGCTCGCCGGGGTCTGGCTCCCCTTTTCCGTCGAGGCCTGCTGCGCCACGTGCTGGAAGGCAGAGTGGCCGGCGACGGGCGTTCCCGACCGCGAGTGGCTCGCCCTGGAGGACGACGACGCGGAGCGGGTCACCTTCTCCGGTGTGAAGATCGAGAGGCGGGCCAGGTCTTCCACCTCCAGGTCTGCTTGCACGGCGGTGGTCACGCTGTTGGATCTTGTGTAGCGGCCGGCTCTGACACGGCACAGGATGAATGTCTCCGTTGAGTAAAGACATTTCACGGGATGTACAAGACAAATAGCGGACCTATTTATTGTGGAAACAAAAATGTATTGGTCCACATGCTTCCTTTATAGTTTTCCTTCTGTAAAAAAAACACTGTGCTGAGCGAACGGGATTCAATTACAAGGTGGTCATGGGTGCTATATGAAACTGCAAAAAACCCTCTACAATTAACTTTATTAACCAATGGCCAAAATGCATCATAATATATACTGGCACTGTGCCTTTTTTAGGCATCTGCAAAACCACTCTGTACTCTCAAGGCAGATTAAGAAAATAGTCTACATATCGACTTTTCAAAAAAATACTCATGCGACATTTATAATTTTAATTTGATTTTCAAGCAAATTGCAGTTATAATATCATAAAAGTAACCCACATCATAACCATACACGAAGTGTTTCAATTGCAAGGTTAAAACAGCGACTCTTCTGCCAATACCACACACCATTCATTATTATCATCAGATACGCGTCTTGCATATCGAGACAAGGTGCATACCTGCAAAGCACACGTTGGAGGGCCACCCATAAGGTTTAAATGTTATTTATTTTGTAATTATGATATTAAAACATGTTTTACCAGGTAACGCCCACCAAGCTATACAGCTCTTTTTCAGAAACAACCTGGCCACAAATGATAGCCCAATGGAGTTGCGGCTTATCACGTCAAAATTTATTGCAGCCAAATACGCCAAACGCACTTTTATAAAAATATGGAGGGAAAAAACTGTAGAACTCGAAGAAAAATTCACGCGACCATGGGGAGAACACGCAAACTCGAAAAATACAGGCGTCAGGGTCTGGATCGAACCCACGACTTCTCCTGTATACCAGGCGAGGCAATTAACATCTCACAACTGCTGCACCCCCCGTGGAACAACTGGCGTACCACAGACACAGGGCGCAAAGTGAATTGCGCAGAGCGCACACTACTGTATGCGCTATGGGCCCTTTGTGTGGGGAAGAACAAATGTGTCGGAAGGATTAACCTTATCCTGCACGTTGAACGCGGAGGTGTAAAAACATTTACAGCTTGGCAGCTTGCCTTTGGAAACTTACGGCAGGTATCGTGTTTCATGCCAGTTTCTCAGAGTACGTTTTAAGTGCATAAGCTTAAAATATGACCTTATGCCAAGACAGTAAGGAGAATCATCCACGATACCTTACAATAACTTGATACCTTTCAATGATTTACCGATAGAATTGTTCCAATCGTTACCTGCTCAGACTGGCAACTGCTCGTTTTGCAGCAAATGTTGCTATTGACATTTACACAATTTAAAAACATGCATTTTCTAAATACCAACCAGCATGTGGGCATCTATAAGAGCACTTGAAGTGCGTGTTCAGTGGATGAAGCGAGTCTTAGAGTATACATTTTAAAAAGTTACACGTGTGAACAATAACATTAAAGCATTGGGGAACAACTAAAAATACAGTTGATCATAAATTATCCGGCGCACGCAATTATCCAGCTTCCATGATTATCCGGCAGTTCCGGGTGCGATCCAGCAAAACCGCTCCAAAGGCTGTAACACCAGTTCAGCAAATCGGCACTCATGTGCGCGACACACAAAATAGCTATGCTCGATATCAGAGTTAAATATTATATATAGTACATTATACACTACATACAACTTAAACAATGAAAATACCGCATGTGAAAATGCATTACCCTATGCAGACTCTTCGAGGTTGGAGTAATAAGTATGGTACAGTAAATAGTAACTTTTTAAAGTAGGATATTTTGTTTTGTTTATGCCATTTTCAGGTAATAAACAAATTTAAAACACCATAAGAACACCTACAACATGTCATACAAGAATGTGCAAAAACAAGCTATTTTAAATAATAATGTGATTATCCAGCATTTTTGAAAATCCGGTAACCCCCCCACCTCCTGATAATAGATGATCTTAGTGTGGTTAAACTAAGCAAATGCTCCTTAGCAGAGGCCACCAGAAAATGTGCTTAAGTGATTAAATGTTCGCAAGATAAAGACTCCTGCTCACAATGAGGATTTAGTCATGTAACTTAAAAATATTGGAAAACACTACATTCGGATTTCACAACATTGCAGTGTAAAAGTTAGAAGAATGCAAGCTTTAACACAAAACTAAAAAAAATTTGATTGTAAAAAAAACACCCACAAAGCTGGTTGTTTATTAATAGATCAATACAATTAAATCCGAACAGTCAACTCGAGGAAACCCACTAAGCCTTTAAACATATTTCCGCCAGGAATGAACACTGGTTCACAGCAGCTCTGAAAGAGGTCAAACACCTGAGCATGTTGGTGGCGGCGGCATGAGGAGGCCCCCCCACCCCATCCGCCCAGCTCCCTTCCCCACCTCTCACCTGCGCTCGTCCTCCACCTGCACGCCTATCGAATGGTAGCGCTCTCCGCTCTCCCCGCTCTCGGCATCCGACAGCACCGCCGCGACCGCGGCTGCCGCGGCTGCCGCCTCGGGAATGTCCACCTGCACGGCCACGGAGGGCCGCTTCTTGCCGCCCGGCGACGCCAGAGACTTTCCCGACTCGTCCGAGACTAGGCTCTCGGGCCCGTCTGTCGAGCCCGACGCCTGGCGGTCCATGGAGCGGCACGCGGGCGAGCTGCGGCCTGCCGCGGGCCCGTCACGGGAAGCACGCACGCTCTCCAGGGAGGCGCTCATAGTCACACAGTTTGTCTGTGTGCACACGAACAACGCAACCACCGGTCTCGTCACCGCCATCATCATCATCGTTGGACCCGATCAATACTGCACATCTGTGAAAAAGAGCTTAATAGCTCATCGGATTCCTCAAGTGTATATTAATATTCCGATTCAACTGCTGTCACCAACTCTCACAATCCTACAATGTACTTACTAATCCGCATAGCACCTGCGCACACGAGCCGATTTCATGGCTTCACCGTGAAAAAAATAATGAGTAAGGGATGTGGTAAAGCCTAAATGGTGAAATTAGGAATGAGACCGACCGGATGATAACTGACAATCCCACCGCCCATCAGCCTCTCAATTAAAAAACATTGGTCTTGCCGTCGTGTGACAAACATTACTCTCACGTGGAGTAGCAGGTGAGAAAGTGATGCCCTCTATCATGTGCACCAAAGGTCACTTAAAGGGTTCTCGAGGTAGCTGTGTGTATTTTCTTCCCATGGGCTACTCTAAAACGATTCTTTGTTTCATGACATGATGCCAATAGCATAACAGATGAAATTGGAGTAAATGACAGAAACCAGGTTGAGATTAAACGTCTCCTTTTTCCAATGGTGACTTTGGTCATAAAAACCAATCCGATATTCACGTAAGAAAAAAATGTTATAATATCATTCTGAAAAGTTAAAATACAGTAAATTGCTATAACACCCCACAAATTAAACACACTGTTCTGAATAATGCATTTTGTGAAACCACAAAGCCGATTAAATAGATATGAAAATTTCTAAATAGTGTAGCCTAAATTAATGTGCATTTAAAATTAACATTGTAATTTCGAAATTCCATAGGATTTTTTTTTTACACAACACTACAATGTACATCAAAAGTTCGTACCAGTACGGTAATACATATAGACTGCACCAACCGAGCCCACAATCGGCACGGAGTAATGTTACAGCTGGGCTATGAAGTCACTCCATAGGTCACAGCAACAGTCTACATCAGCTATACTGGGGCGAACTCAGAGACTACGTATAATATATTATGTATAATTGTGTCGGTACAGTATTACGTATCGGTATGTGTCTGTATGGGTGTCAGTATATATTTATAGTATTGGGAACGGTAGTGCAGCGCTGATAACCCGGCGACCCGAGTTCGATTCCTACTCATGACCAATACCAGTGATGATTATTTGAACAAGTCCTTGGCCTTCCATAGGCCGACTCTGGCTCAAATGAGTACCTGGTGTGGTGTGTAAAACATGAGCACTAGGGAAACAAAGGCGGCTGGGCGTGGTGCTTCGTGTGCAGTGCCGGCCTTCATAGGTGCTCGCTAACATAACTTGGCCCAACAGTTGGTAAAGGCTATATGGGGGATCTTTGTATAGCTTGGTTGCCTGGTAGGTGTGTGTGTAAGTATCGGTATAAGTGTGGCCTCGGTGCACCTGGCCTGGTGACGTCACCGTCACTTAGTGGCGAATGGCGGGTATTGGTATAAAAGTGTGTATGGATGGGCATTCTCTGTGTATCGTGTGAATGTTTATGTATGAGTGAGTTTTTGCGTGTATTCCAATTGCTGCATGGGAAGAATCACAGCAGCTGGGCACAGGCCCATAGAGTAAAGCGGCAAGCAACGAACAGTACTTGTCGAAGCTGTAATATGAAGGGTTAACATGTTTCTTGAATTTTGCAAGGTTATAAGAGTTCGCGAAAAGAGACAATGAGAGGGAACTCCAAACATCGAGCAGGGAAGAAGCAGAAATGTTTTTTGTGACCGAGAACACAACAGAGACAAAAAGTCAGTCTGGCAGACAGTCCTCAAAATGGGTGCAGGAATCAATGAGTTAATTTCACAGGAACAATAAACTAAAACTAAGCAATTTTTTATGGTACCAGGAAAGGAAAGCCCACTGAGCTACATAGCTCTTTTTCAGAAGCGACCTGGCCACAAATGACAGCTCAATCAAGTGGCCTATCATGCAGAAATGTATAGCGGCCAAATTTACTCTGAACACATGATTCAAAAATGTGAAGGAAAAAATTGGAGAACCCGGAGAAAAAGCCACACGAAAAAGAGCTAGATAGCTCAGTGGCCCTTGCCTGGCAAAGTACAAAATAGTTGTTTTTAGTTTTAAACAAACAACCACCCGCAGCTGTTCGCGTGCGAAAATGCATTTGCGACACTCACGCGAGACCAGGGCTTGTGCTGTGGCGGCTGTGCCACCTCGGAGCCACCCCCTCCTCCCCAGGGCTCACGGAGGAGTCCGTCTCGCACCGGCACCTCCCCCTGCTGAGGCATGTGCTCCAGATACACGTCCTGCGCCGCCGCCGCTGTCACCGCGGTCACCGCCGCAGACGTCGACTCCGTGCTGCTCTGAGTCCCGACGGACACAAAGGGCTTGGGGCCCAGCCGAGGCGGCACCGGAGGGCCGCTTTTCTTGTACACGCCCAGACAGGAGACTGCACGCACAGCGGACGCGACATGCAATGGGGTGGCGGGGATCAGAGACGGTGGAAAAAGAGTCGGACCGCCATTGGCGAATGTGTACACGCTGGAGAGGAGCGAGACTTGCATTCGAGACGCGCACCTCCTTTAGCACGACTAGCTATGTACGGTGGGAAAGAAGTTTAGCATACATCTGGTACGGTTATCGCGCACATAGTCTTTCATGATAGGATACAATTTTAATTATCACAAGGAGGATTATCCCATTCTTTTAATTTGTATTTCAAAAAAGTTCAAACATACATACATATGGTACGGTTGTCATGCAAAAAGTATTTCATCATAGTATACAATGTTAATTCTCACAAGGAGGATTATCCCATTCTTTTAAGTTGCATTTCAGAATGTAATTGTGTCGTTTTTGTGCTTTGTTGCATAATCAGTGGAAATAGCTTAAAAAGTTATACAACTGCAGGTCAATCACAAACCTGCTATAGCTATTTAATAATTGCAACTTTACAACCTAGAACAATTATGAGGCACATGTGGTCAGTTATACTCCACAAAAATAAATCAATGAACTACAAAAATTACGTTCATATCGTCATGTCGTCAATTAACTCCAGAAAACATTTTGCAAAGCACTTCTTTAATATGCAATAGCTGTTGAAAAATGCATTTAAAATGCACCGTTGTTAATTCCCATACATATTTTGTTGGGAAGGAAAACGACAAAAACGCATGAGCCATGAAAATCATGATATTTTGCATACAGGTGATGACATTCAAGTGACAGCATTGCCAGACCGTGGCAACTCTGAGTCATTGGGGAGTGAGAGCACCTCACAGCTCGAGTCTTGCAATTACATCAACAACCTCCTGGGCTCTCAGTAAAAACACCAGCAGGGCCATAGGGTCAATATGCACATACGGTTGACAGATCAGAAACTTTTACATTTTTGCAACTTTGGCTGTCTCCTTACTCTCGTTCTTGAATCTAAAAAAATCTACAATTCACCAACAGGTTTCATTCAGTGAGTGTCCCTACAACAAAAAAATGTAACACAAATGGTATTAAAGGAATGCAGGGGAGGCGTGTTCTCCAAAGTAATTTATTTCCATTGTTATTGATCAAAAAGCCTTGGCTTTGTTAAACATTTAAACGGGTGTAATCTCTTTTTTTTAAAGTGCAAACAAAAAAACCAAGGCAGGCCCCAGGGCCAGACACACAAGCATCTCGGACAGCAACATCGAAAAACAACTAAATTAGGCAAGGGGACAGCGACAAAAATGAGGGGGCAGTTCAATGTTAGTCCCCTGTCTCCAAAACATTTACTCATCTTTACTGCAATCGTATACCACACTTTACAGCCGCAAGCACAAATAACGTGCAAAGCAAATTGTCGTACGTTCTACAAGCAGTGCAGCCGCAAGGAGACTTGCTGTGCACTTGCAAACAACACCTCATTACTGAGAGGGTCCAAAACATACAAAAATAGCAAAACAAGGTTAATTTACTCGTGCAGAAATATGACTTCTGCATCGTTATTCAGCCAAAAACACACCGTTTAACCCACACAAAGTACAGGCACTGCACTTTCACCTCTCATTTCTTGTATATCAGCACAATCCACTTTTAAAAACAATGTTACATATCATCCGCTTCTACAACAGTTTAGCAAAATGGTGCAAATGTTTAATCCAAAATGCAAATTTTTAAGCTCCACTGGGATTACCCGGACACATTGACATAGCATCCCCCCGCTCCTGACGTATGTTTCCCTGCCACGTGGTCCAGATGTCGCCTGCCTGATTTGCATGGTGCCAGGGAAGATAATCATCCTGCCCTTAATTAAAACACTGTAAAAGCACGTTTGCCACTGAAAAGTACGTGAAATTAATTCCCATGCAGCAACCAAACACACTTCTGATCAATCAGGTCTCAATCGCCATCAAACATATTGATTGCGCGTCTTAAGCACTTGTAAATAGGAAAAAATAGTTTGAATTCGACAGATTATATGTTAATTATGGCCGACGCAATGAAGACGTCAATATTACTTTACAGATATGATATAACACGGGGGGGAGTGGGTGCGCAGTGGTTAACACACTTGCGCTTTAAACACCGCGTGACTCGAGTTTGAATTCCAGCCACAGCTAAGATAAATCGAGAGAGATATCCGAACCAGTTCTGGGTGCTGCACCACCCCTTTCACTAACGCACACCGACTGGCATGGTGCAGTATGGTCAAACAGCTCCAAATGACCCACACAGCAGTGGGGAGGGGACGCCATCCAGCAGTGGATAAAGGGCTGTGAACGTTTAATGAAATTAGAATGGACCATAAAGTAGAAACGTAACAATGCACTGTCGCCATTGAATATTATTATTGCATTGAATTTTTTTTTAACATAATAAAAGTTGTATTACAAATTGCTGCAGGTTTCATGTACACCCATTACATACAGTGTATAAATAATACTAATTAAAACCATTTACATCCATTTGTCAATACAATGCTGGATTAAGGCCTCTCTCCAAGCCATGTCAGTCCTGTTTTTTGCTCAACCATATTTCACTCCAATCAATGCGGGTTCAGGAAGGGGCGCCCAGGACCAGTTCAGACACCACTCGCCACTGATGTTAGCTGTGCTCTACACTAACCATTGCCCTGCTGCGCCACCCCATACAACATATACAAATACGTGTACAGTACAGAAACATCGATTCTTAGACGAACAATTTGATGCATGTATTGATATACAGTGATACCTATCACAGAGCAACCATTATATTAAGTGCATTAGCCAGTGAACATTACATCTTCCAAAGCAAGGTGTTACTTTTTGTAGAATTTTCGCAGAGTCTATATTTCGACCGTCTCACGTGTTCATCATTTGGAGGGCAAAAAAAGTATATTCAAACACCCGTGTCGCCCTCCCCAATCGCCCAGGCGGATTGCTTCAGAACTTCAGCCGAGCAAGGATTGATTGGGTGGTGCGTGGGCGTGCTGGCGGGAGACAAGCCATGGCCGAGTATGCACAATTACCGCGATCGAATTCAGAGCAAAGTGTAAGACCGACTCGCGTTAGTGCAATGCCCAGGACGGCTTTGGAATGTTGCAGAAATTGCATGGAGGAGTGTGAAACGGCTTAAAATCCAAAGCTCCAAACGTTACCCCCCCCACCCCCTTCTCTGAAGTGTGAGCACTTTGGTGCCAGCCTCTTACGCGAGCTGCCTTTGCCCACAATCAACTTCCAAAGTGACACTTGAAGAATCAACATTCTCACCAAAGCATTTTGCATGACCAATAGTAATATTATCTCATCCATTGCACAAGCAGGAAGAAGTATTTATGTAACTAGACTTATCACTTACTGGGGGGGAGGGGCTGAAGGGAAATTTTAAATACATTTTTTCTGTGCAACCCAGGCACCTAAATCGTAAAAACATGTTCCAACAACCAAGTATATATCCACACGTGACACCAATGTGACAGGCAAAGTAAGCAGCCATGTCAGCTACGGGCATTGTTGTTCATCACGTGTGCCCTGAGTTTAAAACGACCACTGAATCTTCCCAGCTAGTGACGTTTTTTCATCAGTTCAGCTTCAGAAGAGAGGGAAAAAAGTAAAACAATGGAGGAAACGCATGTCTGCATACAAAGTCTTTGAAGTGACTGCGAGCTCAACTGGGGGGCAAGGAAGGAGGAGGGGTGGCTTAATCATGCAAACAGGAAGCCGGAGAATGCGATTAACAGGCAGGAGTAATTAGGGCCTGGCTGTGAAGCCTCCTCACCTCTCCGCCCCTTGCTCCATAACAAAGCCTCGGAGGAAACTATGTGAAGAAGAGCGGCAGACACTCATAAATCAGCCTCCCCCCCCCTCCCCCGGAAGCACACGATTTGTTGCAGGCAATGCACACGTGCAATTGTGTAATGGAGCAGATTCGTGACAGTCCCAGGGTTTCCAGACGTGTGAGCAAGACGTCCACAGATTGAGCTTTGGATCAGCGTGGCACCAAATGTAATATTAACACTATCATTACACAGCCTTTAAGCTGTTAATGTTAATTATATAAAGCAAAGTCAAATGTTGTCCTTTAACGAGGAACGTTAAATCGACTAACTACTTGGTGGGGGGCTTGGGGGCAGGAAGGGGTGGTGCAGTGGATAGTTAACTGCGCTATCAATCGAATTACCTAGGTTCAATTCCAGGCCATGGCTAACATCAGCGGCAAGTGACATCTGAAGCAGTCATGGGTTCCTCCTTCCCCCCATGTCGCCAATGCACACTAACCAGGATGGTGAAGCATGGTCAAACAACCATGAGGGCCAACAGCAGTGAGGATTTCATCCAGCAGTGAATTGAAACAGGACTATGAAATAAAAACTATAAATTCCAAAAATGGACACTCATTTTAAAAGTACTTTTAGCACTACTGCTGCACAAACCGCGGCATGGTTAACAAAACAATGACTGTGGAGCCAGAAATGTGACCGTACTGTATATCAGGCATAACACTCAACTACTGCCAATCGCTGTCCATTCTTCTTGACAAAATCACGCATTCGAATAACCTTCTGTTTTACTTGTGCTGATGACTAGCCAATTCCGGCACGGCTATTCATCTATGTTGTGCCACTGCAAAACATTCTGTGCCAAAAAAATTCCTCCCAGTGTGATAATCCTGTGGGAAAGCATAGCTGAGCTGTGATGACATGTCCAGCAAATGCCAGCGAGTCACACCCAACACTCACGCGACTGCCTGGCAAAGCATCGCCCTCTCCTGGTCACAGTCTGGAATTTCAACCTCATGCCACCAGGGCCACCCTTCGAAAACAAATGTACAGATTAAAGGAAACTGCTGTTGTCCTGCAAAATCTTCTTCTTTCGTATAGCAACCGTTTGTATAGATGATGTCATTGTTCAATGTTAGGATCCCTCAACCAACCCAAGGTGGCAGTAGACGCTGTGTGGATTGCGGCGACACCAAAAGGGTGTGGATGGCGCACCCATCGGCTTACGTTTGAGGTTTGGGCTTCACCACAGTCGCAGTCTGGCGATTCTTTGATATTCCATTTAACACGTAAGCTTTAGCGACCAATATCATACATAATTGTATAATATTCCATTTATGGAACCACGTGTATGATGCGTTCGAGCGCGGTTCAGCATGGTCCAAAGCCCTCGTGAAGGAGTGAATCCCAAATAATTATTCATAGCCCCTTTGTCACTCCACTGCTGGATGATGTCAGGGTTGTTTGACACGTGTCAGTCATGCAGATTGCTTGTCCGTACTTCACCACCATGGTCAATATGGGTTTTGCCAAGGAGTGGCAGGCAGTGCCCAGTAGCTGGTGCAGATGTCACTCGCCACTTGCGAATTCTGTGGCCGGCAATCAAACTCGGGTTGCTGGGTTTATAGCAGTGCCACCGCTCCACTTTGTTCGACTTGCGGTGCCGTAAAAGAAAGCCTACGAGGGCCACAGTAATATTACACTTTACTTTTAAGTGGAGGATGAACCTTTGCCGATTCATAAATGTTTTGACATAGTAACCTGGACTGCAGCAAGTCCCTGCAACGACCCACACAAACCCATGCATAATACAACCGTATAGACACGATGGGCTTATATACTTGACTTATTAAAATGGCAATTAATACGTATATATGCACACACACACACCAAATTATATTAAACAAATGACACTGAAGAGACAATACTGATCAGTAGACACTATCCGGAACTAAACAAGCCGACAACACCAGCATCCTTCATAGATCTGTGCCACCACAAAAAAAGCATGGTTCTGCCACACCGCTTTCTGGCAGCGCCCTTTCAACACAAGCACACTGCGGACCAGTTTGGACATTCGGCGTCTCTCATCTGCAGTCAGGCTCGCTTGAACCAATGCCGGTGAACTTCCAGGCATTACGAGGCAATGGCCTTCTTCTCCGACAGACGTGGGGCCTAGCTCGACACAACACTGTGTGAAACAAACACAAAAAAGTAAACCACGACAAGAATTCTGGCATGTGGAACGACTGTAGCCCTCGCCACCCTCCTGCAGCTGTCCACAATGCTGACCATATCATCCCCATCTTCACGTACAGGCTTAATACCTTCCTCTTCTTTCCTTGCCAAGGATCGATCATTTGCATCTATCCGAGTTCAAGGTGTTTTGATCAGCATGAATATTTACATTCCCCAGCGCTGTGTTTCTCCCCACCCTTCCTACTTTACCTTGACGTAATAAACGCAAAACATTTCCGTTATCCTTTCCGCAAACTAATAAAGGTCACGGTTTGCTATTTTGAGATGCCGTCACATTTAAAATATTCATAAATTTAAATCGTACGGTATGAGGAAGTGTTAATGGTACTCTACTAAAGTACAGTTGTGCATAGTACAGGGTGAGAATTGTTATGCCACCTGCACTACTGGACTGAAATTGTAATGCAAAGTAATGGCCACACGGTGGCAGTAATAGCAGCTGATTAAACACGATAAATGTACAAAGCAAAGTAAAATTACATTTTTATTTAAAGCTTTCGTGACTGCAGAGATTCATATTCTTGGTTCTTTCGGTAAAGTCACGTAGAAGGGAAATAATCAAATAATATAAAGTAAAATTAGTAAATAATAGTATGTTACCATTTAATTAATTAACATTACTATAATACACTCGACTCCTTGCAAAACAAAATAATTTTTTTAAACTAACATTGGTTGAACAATGACAAAATGAAAGACTGTCTTGCCTACCTGATATGGTTCCCCAAGAAATACTGGACATGCCATTGATACCATGTTATGGTCTGTTCACAGGTCACATGCAGAGCCGATAACACGACGGACAAAATATATGGCCACTGAGGAAGGCCAAAATCATAAAACTAAACTTTTTTTTATTTTACTAGGTAAGGCCCACTGAGCTGCATGGCTCTTTTTCAGAAGGCACCTGGTCACAAACGATAGTTCAACAAAGTGGCTTATCGTGCTGAAATTTATAGCAGCCGAATGTGGATTCTAAATGTGGAGGGAAAAACCTGCAGACCCGGAGAAAAATCCACGCGACCACAGGGAGAACATGTAAACTACAAATATACAGGCATCAGGGTCGGGATCGAACCCATGACCTCCTGTATACCAGGAGAGCTAGTTAAGATCTCGTCACCGTGGTGCCCCAATGTTTGAGATCGCTGTCCTGCCCTTTCCCAAACACATGGCAAAAACCAGTCTTTTTATTGTCAAAACAATATATTTTGCAGGTGTGTTATGATCTGGATATGCTTGGCAGCAATGCAAACAAGCGAATAAGCCAAAAACTCGGTGTTGCGTGGTTGGCATGGGCCCTGGTGCATGGAATTAAATGGGGATCCACCCCCACCCTTCTACATGAGAGGTCAGTGTCTGGGTTTCTCCAGTCTGTGGGGCTCGGTGCAGTTGCACTGCCTGCACACTCGATAGCCACACAATTGGCTCTCCACCGCCTGCACAGCAATCATCTTCCTCCACCAAACCCCTCTCGCAAATGTTTCCCCCTTCACCTGAATAAAAAAAACATGACATCCCTTTTTGCTGATATAATAATGCACATTATTTTTGCTTTTTGTAGAAATAAAAAGTGTCTTTGGAAATCATTGTTGTTGGTATTATCAAAAGTAAGGACTCCTGTTCATATGTAGTGCACTAAGCTGGTAAGCAAATCACAGGGCCATCATAATTTTGTGTGGAGTCATATCCACCACAGCACCTAAACCAACCATTTGCAACCTCAACACAGCAGACAGCGGTATAAGGTTAGCCAGTTCACTCTGTAGTCAACACAACCGCGTTGTGAAATTCATGTACAAATGTAAGACCACAAGCAAGTCAATTATACGTTTTTTGGAAACAATGCCAGAACGCCCATTAGTTTGCAGTGAAAGCCTCCGCTCTCAAGAGCCTTCGGGCTTTTCAGAACTTTGTTGATATCATTGCTAAGTGCAGAACAACAAAAAGGGAACGTACGCAATTGGTGCTCAAAACATTTCTGGTAAGATGGACCCACTCCGCCCGACATCAAGGCCGTTCCCCAGAACAAGACTCATCAGGAAAGTATTCACGTGGCAATCCCGCGCCTGAAGGCAGACAGTGACTCAGAAGTTCTGTACCCCATTATGAATCCGAGACACACTCTGGGTATGGCTGGCCCACCCTATTTCCGGGAAACAATCCTCAAGAGACAAGATTTATTTTACACACGATCCTTATTTGTTTTTTTAAAGCACTGTACTTGGAGTTGCCAGTAATGGTTCTCGCGCCATGAAACAAACCGCACAGAAAGGGGGCTGATGCTGATTGTGTTGGGCTCCAACCCAGGTTCACAGAGGTGCGGGGATATTCATTCTGGCAAACCCCACTGAAAATACAAGACGTGTGTAAACACATTATCCGATACATAGATCCACATATGCATACACAGCAGACATCTATCCAAAAGTACATGTTAACCAACATACATACCCTCATGTACACTATTACACATATTATACACGGACTTATATTAAATACCAGACACCTAAACCTACACGTCCATATATTTACATACACACTATACAGACACACACATATCCACATGTTCTCTTTATAATACCAGGCTGTTCAAATCTTTTTTTTTGCATGACTGATAACCACATGAGAAAAAAAAGCCTGGAAGAAAATGTGGTTGTCGGTTTTCCACAAGTAAAGAAACGTCTCGCTATAAATTATGTTTTAAAAATATTTTTAACCAAGAAACGAGGGGAACTGCCAGGGGTAACGGTGAGCACGCTGGACTTGCAAGGTCGCTGGTTTGATTCCTGACGCGGCAGTCGAAACAATAGAGTAAGTTTATTAAATCCCCCCCCTCGCATCTGTCTACCCAGCAGGATGAATAGGGACGCCAGTTATTTAATCGGCGGGTCACGTGTCAGTGGTGGGGTGAAGTGTGGGTTACACCCACATCTTCTGAAACGTCTGGTCAACGTGGAAGTGTAGGCCAAATATCCTCTTGGAGCTGCATCTAGCAGTGGCGAGGAAGCAAGCAATAATGCACCTTTACCTTTTAACTGAGAAACAAGGGCAATGTACCTGTGCCAAGGCGACCCAACTCCCCAGGTAAGCATGCATGTGTGGATACTTCATAGCCTGTTACCAAGAGGTTTGCATGAGTTTCCATTGCGTTGTTAGAGATATCTTCGCCAGAGGTAGAGAAATGGTTGTCATCCTTGAATTTTCGTATCGGCGAATTCTGCCCCCCACACCCCTTACCACTATAATGCTGATAAGAAGAGTTCCACTAACACGGAGCTATTGTGCTAAGTGTACCAATAAATGCTTGCCAGTAGGACACCTGTCCAAAGGTTACATCGATACTCAGAGTTAGTTAATACAGGTGCGAGCCACTGATGTAAAAGCGTCTCGCAAAAAGGGGCAAGACTGATGTAGCACATGAACAGCAATTGCCAGATTGAGAGGCTGCATTTAAAGACGATAATCTGACAAGGAGGTGAGAAAACATGCTCTTCTTCAAGATAGCTTTTATGGGAGTCATATGCACGGTTAAGAATAACCCAACGCTGCAACCAGCATTCACCAACTCCAGCGCCACAGAGCGGGGAAACGAAACCGTGACCTTGATCCTACCCTGCCGCTGCATTCAAGCGAGAGTGATGTTCGGCTTCACGCGACAAAAAAAACCCATAAGCCAAACGAACATTTTGTGTAAAAAGTGCATTGGGACAATTGCGTCACCAGTTCCATTTAACAATGCCATGATCTCCTCTTAAAACACTCGCCACTTTGTATTGACCACCAAGGGTAGGGATGAAACAAAAAAATAGCAATTTCAGTAGCCGAAGCATTAAATTCCATTCCCCAATGTGTCACGCCAGTTGTGGCCAACTACAGTAAAGTGAAACGCTTATTACCCAACACAATGTGAGTTGCGTTATCCGCACAATTGCGCATACTTGAAACCAAAATCAATCCAGTGACCGTGGTGGGGAAACTGGATTGCTTGATATTCTTGGGTCTTTCGATAAAGTCACGTAGATAGGTTGACCCAACGCGCAATCGGAAACTTGGATAAGAGCTTCGAAGGTTAAAGTTTTTCACTTCACTGGAATACAATTTCTCCATGCAGCATTTTCTGAACAAACGCTTACCATACCAATCTGCGTAAAGATCAGTACACAAGTGTAGTAAACCACCGATATTCAATAATGGTCCTTAAGATACAGGACAGTGGGCCGTGTTAAATTGCAAACTGTTAACTCTACAACAACGGGCACCACAAAAAGCTTGTATTCTTGCAAAGAGCATTATGGATTATTTAACATCTCGAAGCAATGGAGCGGGACACGGTAAGCTTACCTTCCTCTTCAAACAAAAAAACAGGCCGCTTGGGAGCGCGCACGCACGTTACCAAAACAAACCAGCGTGCACTCAAGAGACAGACAACCCCCCCCCCCCTCTGCGGCACACGAGCAACGACAACGGGCGGCCTCGCATGGATACGCGGGACTGGGCTGCTGTCGAATCGACATCCAGTCCTGGCTTGCGTGCGCATGCGACCCCGAGATCGAATACGAAACTCGAGAAGCAGGACCTCGAAACAGGTTGGCAGGGGGGTGTTGGCGTACACAGAATGACGTGCGCGTGCAATTTGTCGACAATAGGCACCGTGTCATACGATACTCCCGTCTAAGAATGTGAACACACACTTCTGGCAACGTTACCCTGAAGTAGTAAAAACAAATGAGCAAAGACAAAGTACGGACATGTACTCTCGCAGACGTCACGTGAACACCACCTCACACGTCACGTGAACACCACCTCTGACGTCACGTGAACACCACCTCAGAGGTCACGTGAACACCGCCACAGACGTCACGTGAACACCGCCACAGACGTCACGTGAACACCACCTCTGACGTCACGTGAACACCACCTCTGACGTCACGTGAACACCACCTCTGACGTCACGTGAACACCACCTCAGACGTCACGTGAACACCACCGCAGACGTCACGTGAACACCACCTCACGTCACGTGAACACCACCTCACACGTCACGTGAACACCACCTCAGACGTCGTGAACACCACCACAGACGTCACGTGAACACCACCTCAGACGTCACGTGAACACCACCTCAGATGTCACGTGAACCCACTCGCTCACATACTTTACACGGACAACTCGGCTGAAAGAATGTGGGGAATGCGAGGCATATTAAAGCCATGTGACACACAAGCGCAGCTGGGTGGCCTTACAGGAGCTGATTGTGTAAATCCTGCTCACGCCAAAAATGTCTGAGAATGAAACTTCCTCCCAACTCCACCGCCACCACTCCCCCTCTTCCGCCTCACCTCACATAATTCAGCGAGTTCATAGCCACTTTGTTTAAAAAGGATTAACATACTTCAGTTTCCTATCATCCACTCTCATGACGACACAATGCTGATCGGTCGACTTCATAATTGTCCACATTTATCAACGCTAGTTGAAACACGGCATTTAAAACGATCATTTATTTAGCCATTAAAAAAACAACACCTCAAAGAAATTACAAGAGTCTTGTTGCCATGTTTTGTGCAGTCTGACATGCAGATAACAAAGTAAAATTGTAGAAATAACGAAGAACCTTAAAGTATATTTTTGGAAAACTATCACAGGATTAGCATAGTTATATGATCACATGAATAAACCCCAAATTAGATCAGAATTGTATGGCTATATAGCTTAATAAACTGTTTCAGGCAATCACACATGCAGTCTTTGTCAGTCATGGCCATTCACATACGGGGTATTTTAGCTGAATAGCTCATGATCGGAACATGTAGCACTGCATTCAAGCAACTCGCCATGCACAATTGCCTCTAGAAATGGGTTTAACGACTTGCTGTGTGTTAACAGCTCTCATACATAGATAACACACAATCTTAAACGTCGTTTAGTTTGGTTCACTTGGTGCGTAACCAAGTGGAAGAGAGTCAAGCTCAACTAAAAAGGTGTCATTATGGCACAACTTTCACAGAGGGAGGAATGTTGCTTTGTGAAATCCCAAGTGACTAATGTACAGGTACATTTTCAGCATCGGGATGTTTGGCCAATAACACTAAAATTGTGGTTCATTATCCAAGGGAGGAAACTGGTGAAGCCGGAGGAACACCCCATGCAGAACTGGGAGAAAACATACAAAAACCCCACACAAGAAGGTGCCCGAGTCAGGGATTAAACCCAGGGCCTTCTTGCTGTAACGCACGAGTGTTGCCATTGCAGCACCATGCCATCATCCGACATGGGGAAAAAGCAAGGTTTTATTGGTCAAGACCACATTTAAGTAGTAATACTAAATTACAGTCTCTTTTCAATCCACTGCTAAATGAGATGGTTTCCCAAAAAAAAATTTGGTTATAATTATAGATTGACAAAGACTACTTTTCATTACATTACTGGTGAAATATAAAACATCCTCGTTCGAAATGCATCCCAGTGAACTACATGAAAGCGTGGCTAAGCCCCAAAACATACATATACACCTAAAGTTGGTTGGTATTGTAGGTTTGTTACAAGTTTATCGTACAAAAAAGATATGCACAACAGATACCAAGGTAAAAACATTTTCAAGAGATGGATACAAAGTTGAAAGTATTCTCATGACAACCAGAAGACTGACAACACCAAAAATGTGATCATACGAAAACAGATTATGCATCATTTTGTAGACAATACTAAAATCAATCGCAGTTCTTCACCGATGCGAGTCGTCAATACTATTGCAGGCGCCAAAGCAGAGAGATCAAAAAATGTCTTAAGTTACACACGCGGCCGATTTATGGGATTCCAATTAAGCTACAAAGGGCACGCCCGTTCCCCAGTACTGGTGGATTTTCACCATGTGACATCCCCTGCGCGTTTCTGAAATTGAGTATTGAGTGTAAAAATTATATTTCCCCGACACGTGCAGTCATCTTCAAAAGCGATTTGCAGTGGGGTATTAAAAAAAAAGAGCTAAACATGGGTTGCTAAATTCCATTCTTGCAAACCTCAGCTAATTCCAAGCAGCTAGCAGCCCACCGCAAATTCGATGCTTAACATATTTTAGAGGCACCACTAATTCTGGATGTTAAATAAATATATAGACAACCGTGAGAGGGTGCGAGACAAGATTCCAAAAATGTGCTCGTGTGGCTTTTCCTAAAGTTCCATAAATAGATTACTTTCCAATATCTTAATTTAAGGACGACCGTGTGTTTGTACGATGTACTAATTTGGCTACGCATTTGACAGAAAGGTACTGGAAATAATACGGTCTTAATGCCGAGCCTGAAGTTAAGCCCTCTCTTTATTCATGGCACACAAATAATTCCCCTGCATCTTGTATCCTTAGTATACAGTGTGCTCTCCTTGCAACAAAACATGTCTCATCATTAAAGGTTTCAGTGACTGAGAATGAGTGAACTGATACTTGAAAATCATATCCTGGCTGCTTCATGTACAACAACAAAATGATAAAAGAGGTAAAAACCTGTTTAAGTCCTGTTCTATAAGAATAAATAATAAAATAAGCATCACCGCCTTTGTAAATCCACCGGTGGATAAAGTCCTCCCCATGCTGTTCGTCAAGGAAATTGTTTAACCATAACTTACCCACACTGGTTAATATAATGTGGGTTCCTAAGAGGTTTTTGGGTTAGATCGCGTAAATATGTGTCGTTAAAACCTGCCACCACCCGACAGTCAACTATTAATGGTTGTCACGTAAACAGAACATGCCAATTCGTCACTAGTACAGCACATCGGTGTGTTGGAGAGCCATATTTGTGGAGTAAGACTTCTCCACAAAAATGGCTGTCGCCTGATGATGCTAGTTGTAATTACTGGCGAAACGTCGTACTCCGTTTGCAAATGTTGTGGCTTGGCTCTCCAACACACAACCGGTTAGTGCTGTACTAGTGACGAATTGGCATGTTCTGTTTACGTGACAACCCTTACTAGTTGGCTGTGTCGGGTGATATTGGTCGCGAAAGCCGACATGTTAAATAATGTGGGTTGATGAACAGGGGCCCAGAAATGGTTCAGACATCATTGCTTGCCACTAATATTAGCCATGGCTGGGAATTAACTCGGGTCCCTGAAAACTGCCGCGTGCGCACTCCTCCTCCTCGCCTTTTGTTCTGTACAGTTTTGCCAATGTAAGGTATCACCACAACATCATCTAATAATTACGAGCCATGATCTCTCCACTGCTGTATGGCATTGTATACAAGTCTATGGTTGGGGGTAAGTCTTTCCGTACAAACACTGGTGATTTTCTAAAAAAAATGATCAAATGAAGGATCATCTCAGCCCCTCAACAGTGATTTGAACTTACGACCCTTCCAATTGCAAGCTGGACATTCTACAGCTGCACAAAAGAATAATTAGCGTTGTTGTGAATATACGTAACAAAATAAAGACAAGTCCCCTTCATATCGGTCCCTCCACGCAATAGGTAATATAAACAATCTGACCCACAGTAAGATTAATTCAGTACACACAAACTCAAGTGTCTCTTCAGCAGATAAGATAATGAGACACTTTGTCAAAACTGGTCCAGAGTTTGCTTATAGATTAGTGTGATGTTTATTATAGTATTACAAAAACAGACAGACCAGAAAGAAATTGTATTTAACTCGGCCTCATTGCCACTTTCAAATAGACTTGGCACAGCAACAGCAAAAAAAACCCTTCAGCTAACACTCCCTTACCACCCATGCATGAAAAAGGAAATAAAACACAAAACCACAGACGCAAATCTCTTAAGATCGTCAAATTCCAAAAAAGTAGCAAGAGCTTCACTCAAGGCTCCAAACAAACGGCAGTGCCTCCACGAACCGAAACCATTTTGCAAAGTACCAAATTCACATTTACTGCAGTTCACGGATTATAGTTGGATAGCCTCAATGAAACAGGAGAGAACCTATCATTGTTTCATGGCTTAAAATGCACAAAGCGCAATTCAGTGACACGCCTTTTTCATCGCCTCCATCAATTTTACAGAAAATCTACAACACATCTTGGCTTCACATGCGCCGATAACAACCCTAAAGCGGTAAAAGGCGAGGTTATGATCGTTACCAGTTGACAAGAGGCTCGGGCAACAGCATTCTGCGCGTGGGCTACAGTCAGAACGGATCCTACTCGTTAGAAGCTGTCCTAAGAAGCTCCAAGGGGCAGTTTACTCAGGTGTCTGTTGGTTAACAGCACCCAATTCCACACTGTCCTTGAATAGCCTCCAAGTCAAAGAATGCACTCAATCTTTTTAAGCTTCCACGCTTCCCTTGCTTCACAAATAATAAAAAAAACCTCGTGTTTACATTGTGTGTGGAGGAGTGAATGCTTCACAAGTTTATGCGACTGCTGGCTGTTTTGATGCAGGCCCAAAACAAGTGTCCTATTATGTAAAGGACACAGTTATCTGATCATTCCCACAGGCAGCCATATATAAAAAAAGTTATTTTTTAGTGATGGAACAATAGCGATGACCATATAAAAGCTTGGCAGTAAAGCTTTGTTAATCCAATGAAGTCGTATATATAATAAATAAAAAGCCTTTGTAGGCATTATGGTAATGGTGGCACAATGTGAATGATCTTATAAAAGCTTTGGCAGCCATGTTTTGTTAAGGAACGTAAAATATTTACTTTCGAAGTATCCGTGAAGAGCAGATGAGCATTGTACGTTATAAACGCTTGCCTTACTTATATTAAATTCCACTTTGCTATCCTGATATTGGGAGTGGAGTGGTGGTTAAGTAGTTTGCGCACTGCTTTATGAACCCGTGAACGCGAGTTCCATTCCTGGCCATGGCTAAAATTGTCAAACGACATCTGAACTTGTCCTGGGCACCCTTCCCTTCACAAGTTGCACGAACCAGCAGAGTGAAGTATGGTCAGACAACATATGCATGACCGACAACGGTTGAGTTGTCCTTCATCCAGTAGTGCCTTGGCAAAGGAATGCAAGTTATTGTAACTAATAAAAAGCGGCATTCATATTACTTAATTAGCTATAAAGTCAACAATATAATCTTTAAGTATTAAATTGTTCCAGCCATGACAAGACACAAGACTGAATCAGCACTGCGATCGGCAGTTCCCAAACGCATTTCCAATGCCAGGTAATAATGAAATGTAATCTAACGTTTGCAACAAAAAGCATAACAGTTTTGCGGCATCAAGCATTCGTGAACATGCCATTTCACAAGCCACTCGATCATTGTTAAGTAGCGTACAATATTTTCTGGCAAATATGTATTTTATCTCAGCTTTGCCGAGAATGTATCACCAGATCACTTGACACTTGGTTGTACATGCAAACTATTGCAGTTGTTGAAAAGGTTTCAGTGGAAATTAACGTGGCTGCCAAGAAGACGGTAACAAGGACACAGCGGGCCACACACGCTGGTAGCCAATGGGACATTGGATTTCCACAAAAGCATTATTCCGGTCATGCTCGGTGGTTAAACGGCTGTGTCCTCCCACAACAATAAAAAAAAAGACGCTGCAACATCTGACCACCACAAACCTGCACGATGATAACCCAATCGGATAAAGAGTGCACAGTTTGAAAAAGGGGGGACCCAATTCAGAAAGCCCCCCCCCCCAGCAAAGCCTCAACACTGGCAAAGCTATCTTTAGCCAGCCTGTCGTCAGCTTGCATGATACCCAGTGCGATGGGCGAGCGCTCGGTATTTCATCACAATGATGAATATTGGATGCATTATTTTGTCTTTTTTATCCCATTTCAATGTTAACTGGCACTAACTTTGCTTTCCCATATTGCATTTCTCTTTAATCAATTTATATGATATTGTATTGTACTGGAGATATAAAAATACCAATACATAAAAAGTAGAACAGTCGCCAAAAAAGCCTGCACGGTTGTCTCTACACCGTGTCATCAACGTTTTGATGAGAATAAAAATAGATGTTGCCTCTGGGTAAGTAGCCTCCCAAGTTGTTTGTTTTATAAGTCATGGCCGATTCACTGGAATAAAGGCATCTGCTATTTACAAAGCACACGAATAACAACGGCACAGAAAGTGCAAATATCACGGGAATACGACATTGAATAAATACCACTTTTCGTATATATTTTCCAAGCAACCCCATTGCAATGACTGCTTATGAATGAGCACGTACCAAACTGTGTTGACTCTTCAAAATAAAGTCACAGTGCGTATGCCAAGCACGTCACACAGCTGCATGTAGCTACTTTTGCATGACCCGGGCAATTAAATGCAGCGCCACGTGGCGAAATGCATTTGTAAAAATCCAAAGCGACGTGGACACAAAGGGAGGCTCATTACGTCTCCCACAATGAACTTCTTCACATTTATTGTTCACAACAGAGAGGGCGGGCGGTCTTTACCACTTCATAAACACAAAGACAATGCATTAGCATAAACAAGTCTCAACGCCACATTATTAGGGTAGTTCACACCAGGCGAGCAGATTATGGATGACATAAAATTTTGATTGCTTTTTGAATGTAAAAATTGTCTGCAAGTTCCAACATCCCGGTTAAGCCAAAACAGAGACACATTCAACAAGATTCATTGTCACATTTTTTTGCACTACAATATTCCACAAAACTTTTCATCCAACGAAGCAATATGCGTTTTGAAGATATGTACAATAATGTAAGCCACGTGTAAGAGACTCGCAGGCCTTCTTCTGTTACAAATAAAAGTTGTACTCTGGTCAGCCATGACACATGTTGAAATGCCTGGCTCCGAAATAAAATCTTAAGTTGTAAAAGTCTGCACCATCAGGTTAACAATCAAAACCCGGCCATCACGCCACAACAGTTTCGACAGCAAGATACATTTCCATAGCGACTAGAATCATTATTTGAAATGCAGCGTGGCCACTTTTGAACAAGCTGCGCTGGTAGAAGGTAACAGTTTTCAGCACAGATCTCATGTTGAAGCAAAATTATTCAACTGCGTCAAGTCACCACATTTTCCTGGGCTTTATTCACTTTCAAAACAGTTACAGGGAAAAAAACCGGAATAGAATTTTGCTGGAGATTGATGATGAATGTTCACCAAGTCAGGTCTACAGGATAATACAATAAAGGGAACGATGAAACATGCAATGTCCTACAAATGCCTTTGTTAGCAAACACAGCACTGAACTACACTTGGATGCCACACACAAAATGACTTTACAGTACTACTAAATTGAAATAAATCTTAAACGTGACCTGATTATCACAGACTCATATTATTTGCAGCACCAGATCCATCTGTAAAATCTCCCACTCTCTGGAGATGAATTTTTATAATTTATCCCCATATTTCGTGGACATGAGTTAGACACAATTGGTCGACTGCATTGCTAAATGAATCAAATTCACACTTTTCACGCAAAAATGGAGTCGTGGGGAAAATTCATCCAAGGAGTCATTGGATGAATGTATTCCATTATCTAGGTTCATCCATTGATAATTTGATGGATGAGGGATTATTTTTGCAGACAATAGGATGAGAATGTATTCTTACGAAAAGGAATTGCCTAATGTCATCATGGTTTTCCCTCGAAGTTAGGAGTTGTTTGTTGCCATGACTTACAATCATAGTCCTCTAATATTACACCAACACTAAGTTATCTCAGGGTCAGACGTTGCACTTATGTGTAACTTTTTGAAGCATGGTACCGTGCTGAGAGTTGAGTGAATGCCCACTACAGGACAGACTCGACAAGTGTAACAGTCCACCCCCCCTCCTTATTGATCCAATGAATCGTCACGATTTTGGGTCGAGATCCAATTCAAGAAGAATTTATTTCTCTTCATCGTGCTAAATGTAGCAGCCTCGAGTGGCTGGAGGGATTGTGAATACCCATGGCATGCAAATAGAAAAACATTGTATATTTGCAGACGAGAAGAATCTGCATTAATCATTGATTCAATAAATCATTACACCACTATCAAATGGCATCGTCAGTTTAAAAGTATTTGTTCTTGAAGTCACCTCGAGTGTAGATCAAACAGGGAAAAAGTTACATAGCCAATCTAACCAAATTACATACTTAAGCGGTGGGTACAACATGACAAAGGCAGACTGAAGGCGCTTGCCAAATACAATAACTCAAGATGTCACTGGGAGGAAACTGCATTTTAATTCATGGCAACAGTGAGTAAATACGACATTGTGTAAGCACGTGTTTAATAGAATACACGTCGCCATTTACTGTATTAAACCTTTAATCAGGCCATTGCCAGATTTCCTGTAGAATGATCTGCTGCCAGATAATACGTGAATACACTAGCCAGGAAAAGCATTTAGTCTTCGATTGCAAATTGCCAAATGCACTGCTGCAATTAAAGCGAAAGCATCGCAAATCTAAATTACAGCACGGTACATTTAATCTGAAATATGGCTCTATTTATAGTTTTGCACTGTTACTATTAGAGAAGATAAAGATGGTCATACAAATCGATAAAGGCAAGCAGAACACTGCTGCCATAACTCTTGAGTGCAGATGCAATGGATATTTTGGATCAAATTACACCTCGTGTATTCAAAACACTGCTTCTTTGACGTTATATTCAAGTAGCAAGAACATTCAAACACCTGCACAGGAGCAACAAGACTACCTAGCAATACACTACTGCCAAGTAATAAGAAGCTTTGTGGTTACTAATGGCTTGCCTTTATATAACCAGCACAACCTTGTTCCACATCTCACTAAACAATTATGCCATGGAACACTAGAAGTCTAAATAGTGGGTTATTATATATTCTCAAACATCCGTAAAATTATTTTCTGCAAGACAATTAAAATGTTCCCTGGTCCAGAAATTAAGCAATTGTTCTGTTGAATACATGTAAAAGCACACGCTGTTCTTTTGTGACGAGATGGAATATTATATTTTGTATGCGTTTGTGTATTCTTACAATTTTTGTTTGACTATTTTGTGCAAGAATGGCATTGTGCCGAAGTCTGTAAATACATTCAGACTCGTCTGTCAATTCACTCAGAATTGTGGTGCTCATGGTCCCAAATCCTTTGCTTCAGGATTCCAGTGTCCACCATCATTATTGTCCCTTCTTGGTCTAAAACATTAGCCTATTCAACCGTTCGTTTAATTTTTTTGAGTTAAAAACAAAGGCAATGGCTTTTTTTATTTTGTTCCTGTACGATGCTGCCAAGAAAAGAACGTTTTATCCCCCTCGATGCATTTGTAATGTTTGGTCTTTTAATCAGCATATAGCCGGAGAACACCCACGTCTCCAAGGAAGAGTAAACTGTAATTTACTACGGTCGTTCCACTGCATACGTACAGTAAGCACTAGGCTTACATTATGCATGAAGTGCACAAACGGGTACCCCAACCCTTGGTGAAAAGCACAATTAAAAGTGAACAGTGGCTGCCATTGACCCATTGTTAACAATGCAGGGCATACACTCCACATGCATCATTATCCAGACCCAGTGTATAATTATTTTTCATTTTGAATCTGAAAGTTGTTCACAAATTGTCGAGCCATAGGCAAAGTCCAACACAAATGGCCCCATGGTCTCTTTAACATTTGTGCACGTGGAATAATTGCCCACGCCGGCCTATTGGCACTGAAGACAATGCACTGTACTGTTCACGCCACAAGCGTGCACAATCGCAGAGCAGTTTATAAATACGAGTGCGTTAAAATACTAAAATAAAATAAAAACCTTGTCTATAAATGGTGAAGGGTCAGAGACCTTACCAGCTGGGGTCCACCACGAAAGCGCACAGCAATGCTGTTTTATATTTAGACTTTAGCCCTCGCCGCTGAAATAAAAAGCCAAATGGTAACACAAATGTACCGACAAACACAGCGGTACAAATATTACAGTGTCATATTCTCAAACGGGTAATCCATATGCCAATGCAGCCAGCGAATGTTTGATGTTATACATACGGGTGTGTACCTCCACAGCACAGTGACGTATTGGTGGACTGTATGGTCTTAATCAATTGCCTTAATCCAAGTGAGTCCGCACCGAGATGTATTACCTCCTTCACAATGGAAAATAGAAAACCACGGTGAATCACGGTGATCCATTGCGATAAAAAATAAACATTTTGGTATAACATTTTTTTGCAACACAGCCAATCAGCGGCCAATTTCGAGGCGGAAGATATCGCCTTTGAAACCACAACCGGTGGCTAGCGAGTTCTGGCGAATCGAGTCAAAACACCTTTCGCGTCCCACTAGCAAACGGCACCCAGACCTGAGAAATTGTCAAAATGGCTTGGAGAGCGTGGGACACACAGTGCATTCAATCCGGGAGCAGCGGTAGCGTAGCGGTTAGCGCGCTGCGCTACGAACCCGGTGATAGGAGTTTGATTCCCGCTCACGGCCATCACCAGTGACGATTATCAGAATTGGTACCTTGGCCTCCCCTAGATCGACTGCCTAAAAAAATATATAGTACCTCGTGCGGTGTAAAAGCACTGCCACTCGGGAAACAAAGGCAGCAGGGCGAGGTGTTGGCCACCCGCCCCTTTGTGTGCCGTGCCGGCCTCCATAGGTGCTCGCTAACAGCACTTGCCCCAACAGTCTGTGAAGGCTATACGGGGTATCTTTGTCGGTGTCTATCCGGGAGTGAATTTTTTGTCGACGCCCTGTATTTGGAGGGGGGTTGACATTTTATGGTTTTAGGCTAATGAGGCTTTCAATGTGATGCCGCTGCCAAATGACGTAACTGTTAAAGCCCCAGTGCGGTCCCCATGACGACGATTTGACAGGCTCACACTCCTTAGCCACGCAGCAGCCACCCTTCAAAAACACACACGCCACACAAAGGCAGAAGAGGCATAGCCATCGCAAATGGGGCGGAGGAAGGTTTGGTGGTGATGGGGCAGGAATGAAAAAAACTGGCCTCAGATTTGCCCACGTCTCACCGGCCAGAGGTGGCAATGTCATCACGCGTGGCTACAATTTAATTTGTCTACAGTGCCAGCTTGTGTTTTTTTTGTTGCTGCACGATTAGCTATTTCCCCCCACTGTTTTATTGGTGCAACCGCATGGACAATAAAGGGTATATATATAGCACGGGCTCGCCATAGATATAGCAGCAGCCAACATGAGCGTGATGTAGTAAGACGATAAAAAAACACAATTAGAATACAACATCTGAATCAATGACAGAAACAAAGACAAAGATCCCCCGTATAACCTTAACAGACTGCCGGCACGGTACAAGAGGGGATGGGGGTGGCCAGCACCACGCCCGACTGCCTTTGTCTCCCCAGTGATTTTTTTTTACTTTACACACCGCACCAGGTACTCATTTGAGGCCGACTCGATCCAGGGGATGCCCATGACCGGTTCACATAATCGCCACTGAACAAGGGATATTCGAAACGTGTGGGAATGCTGGCTGGAGTTCCGGCGCATGGCATCGTAATGAACACACCACACTAAGCAACTCCGCGCTCAACGCACTCTTCGCCATCAAACGCACCGTGCTATTTATTGTTAACGCCAAAATGTTGGTGACCACAGAGTGGTAAAGTAGAAACTTGTGTACACACACGTACAGTACTGCTCTCGTATGCACGGTCACACATGCCATGCTCATTGTACATTCACAGCTCTTAATATAGCTCGCACTGATCTGAACAAGCTAATACATAGTTATTACGTACTGTACCGTGCTCGTACGTGCATTGGTGCCATTCCTCATTAATTGCAATGGCAATGTCATTTTCTTTTCAGCTAACAATGCTGTAATTATAATTAACTTCCAACAACTAGTTTCTAAGTTGGCCACACGTAACATATGCAGCATAGCTCTCCTCCCTGCAATGCTTTGTTCTCGCAAACACGACTGTTAATTCCATTGTTCTTGGAGTACATTGCCCGTGCACTACACACATTGTTAATAAGCACATTGCTCACAAGCTCTGCCATTAAAATAATCTCTCCGTACCACACGTTGCTCACTACACAGCAAACCCAGCAACAATCCCACACACACACACAAAGAGCTCCCGTATAGCTTTATAAACAGTTGGTGGGCAAGTGCTGGTTTCTCGTTCAGCAACCATTCCTTCCCATCTTGTATCTCCGGTGATGACGTTAAATCACCCACAGCAACCAGACACTTATTTAAGGCTGAGTCGACCTCGGCGAGGCCCGAGATAGTTCAGATACCATGTGCCACGGATGATGCCTGTGGCAAGGAATCGTATGCGCAACAGGGCCACTTATTACATGCCGAAGGTAAATGCATGCACACGTGTTGTACGCAAACTCTCTCCCACACAATGTACAGAATATACAGACCCACATGCAAATAAACACCCCGTGTTTGTCAAAGTTGCACAAAAGACACACACGCATACTATACATACACAAACGCACGTGTTTACAAACACGGATATAGTACACAGTGCAAACACCCACCCAGACACACACACTGACAAAAGACACGTAAAAATACACACAAATGCACACCCTCTGACAGACAAATATCCTCCTATAGCCTTAACATACTGATGGGGCGAGTGCTGTTAGCGAGCACCTATGAAGGTCGGAACGGCACACGACGGGGTGGGTGGCCAGCCCCATGCCAGACCGCCTTTGTCTCTCCAGTGACGATGTTTTTACACACCGCACCAGGTACTTCGAGGTCGAGTCGACCTAGACATACCAGCACACACACACACAGTGCCACACGTAACAAAGACCCCCCGTATAACCTTAACAGACCGTTGGGGCAAGTGCTGCTTAGCAAGCACACATTTAACTAGCGGGAAGTACCCGGCATTGCCCGGGCGAAGACAGACACACATCGACTTACACACTTACAGATATTGACCCACACACAAAACACATCGACTTACACACACAGACATCTACTTTAGATAGACACACATGGAGTTACACACACACATAGGGATTAACACACACACATGCACTGACACACACACATCGACTTCACACATGGACCCACACACATCAACTTACACACATCGACTCGCACACACACACATCAAATCACACGCACAGATGGACTCAAAGCGAGTTTAGCGAAAGCAAGAAAATTGCACTTAACATTGCCGTGGTGAGGCCTAGTCCCGTTGCAGAGCCCCCGGCCTCGCCTAGATTGCCTCGCCGGCCGAGGTGGCACCTAGGCAGGCTGGGGGCTGGGCCGCTACCCACCCCCCACCATCCCCCCACCTACGCTGAAATAATGCTATGCAAGCGCTATAATATTAGTATCTAGCGAGCCTATAGTAGTAAGTGCACACATTGGGGTGGGGGAATGAAACTTTGAAGAATTTACCGTCTATTTTATTTGCATAATGAAGCGAAAGAGAAATCCCCCCTCCACCGATGACGCGTGTGCGTTGCCAGGGGCAACCCCCGGCCAGTCGAGCGGCGTAATAAATAAATAAATAACGCGCCAAATCGCTAAATAAAGTGCTTCAAAGTTGACGGATGGGAAAACGGAATAGCGCTTGCTCACCACGGGGCTCACGGCGTGGTACCTGGATATTTTATTACATAAACCCCATTTGTTGAGAGGCAAATCCCTCGCAAGCGTGCGCACACACACAGACAAAAAACGATACTTACACACACACCCCCCAACACACACCACACCAATAATGTAGGTCCAGGCCCTGCCACACTGGGCAGCAGCAGCAAGGAGTCACGGCGAGACTCACATTGTCCCCCAGCTGCTGGCACCACCACCACCACCCACATCCCCCTCTCTCCTCCCACACCGGCTCCTTCGACTTGCGCCTCAGGAATTCCCTTCCACCTTCTCCCCCGTAACGAAGGAAACCAACCACAGCACATGAATCCAGAAACATGGCGAGCAAGTCAACTGCTGACGAGGTCCAGGGGGTGGAACCCTTCTAATAGGCTAAACGGACTAATAAGTGATGTTATGCGAGATACAACAAGCACAGCCCCTGGATCACCGACATCGCAGGCTTGACTCTTACATCACCATCATCGTAGTTCGTACTGTGGTGTAACGGATGCACACGGTACACGTGCTACACGCAAAGGTCGCCGGTTCGATCTCCCGACGCGGCAGTTGTAAGCGATGTCGAGGTCATATTCTTGGTTCTTTCGGTAAAGTCAAGTAGAAGGGAAATAATAAAATAATATAAAAACAATAACAATTATATTAACAATATTTAACAATATTATTTTATTATTTCCCTTCTACGTGACTTTACCGAAAGAACCAAGCATATGAATCCCTGCAGTCACGAAAGCTTTAAATCTAAAGATGTCGAGGTCGCTCCCCACCCCCCCGGGCTCACACGCCACGGTCAATTGATGGGCAGAACTCGCTTACGGCTCAAGCGTTCAGACTTACTTCCGAGATCAGCGTGGAAGAGTAGGCCAAAACACGAGGACAGAAATCCCTCTAGTGGTGGGGGGGAGGCATGGGTTAACGCCTTCTGCCAACAGTGGCGAGAGCGCGCTATTGCAGGGCAGCGCTTCTAGCCACGGCCACGCCGTCTCGGATCGTTCGAGACGCCTCCGCCTCCTCCGCTATTGTTCGGCAGTCGTGGAGCGGGGGAAGCCGCCCGCGGCTTCTTTACCTTCCTTCGCCGCCGCGGCCATCGGTCCACTCGCGAACACCAAGAAGCAACGACGACTGCAGCAGCCGGAAGACGAAGACGACGGAGTCGAAGTCGAGGAGGAACTGCGAAGAGGATGAAACGCCGGTACCCCCCCAAGCTCTGGCTTCCCGGTTCAAGTCCCGCCGCCACGTTCGGTTTAAGTTGGGTTAGGGTCGACTCGCCGGCATTGCTAACTCCCTATCATCAAGGTCGCCTCTCTCCTACAACGAACCAACTAACCAGACGAGTTAATTAGCCAAGACGCCAATCCGCCTCTTCTACCACACCGGTGGACTTCGCCTAGCACAATAATACATTACACATGCAGTCCTACCACGGAGAGCTTTAACATTACACCGCTTAAAGTGCGGCCGCAATTGTACCAATTCACACACGCCAATGGATCAACGATGAGTCGTGGGGTTATCTTACTTTGATGAACAGACGAGAGCCACAGAGAACATTTAAACGCTCGTCCGCGTTCGCCCGCCCGCTGTTAAATGCCCGCGCTGCGTTCCTCGTGCTCAAGACGCCGGGCGTTGGGGGTGGGGTGGGGGGAGAGGGGAGGGGGGGGGCGGGGGCCACGTGACCGGATAGAGCGCGGCGCGCGCACGCTCACTCGCGTTTGGACGCGACCAAGTGGCACCCCACCAAAGCCAAAACTAAAATAGGGGTGGTTGAATTATAAAATTAATATTTCCCCCTCCCCGCGCCTCCAAAAAAACAGACATCGCCATCGCGTTTAATGTACAAATTGCTAGCTTTAGTTAATTAATCCAGTTTTTATTGATAAAGATGTGAGGTCTAGAGAAAGATGGGGTTTTCGCAGAATACCCTAAAATCCAGCCCCCCGGGCGGTGGTAATGGGCCAGGCGAGAGGTTTCATATAAAGGCGGGTGCGGCCGGACGTGGCGCGTGACGTCAATGGGTCCGCGTGTCTGGGCCAGTGGAGGCCCTCCCTGCTCTCACTCATGGAGTGGCAGCAACCACCACTACCACCACCACCGCACCGTCATGGTTTGTACACTGGAAGGAGTTATTCGTCTGATATTCCCTCGCCTTTATTTTTCGTGTCTTGAAAATGACACCCACCCATTGTTACGCTCACGTTATGCGATTCCGATATGGTATGAGGAAGAATTCGCAGCTGGCAAGCGAGAAGCTTAACCACCCCGTATCCATTGAACCGCCGTGCAATAAATGACTTAACAACTATTGTTTAAGTCGATTCAATAGCATTTTAAACACCCTGCAAAAAAATCGCATACGTGGGCATTCAATTCATGTTGAATTCGCACTAAGCTGGAATGAAGAAAAATTAAATGGCAGCCCTAAATGTCTTACATTTTTTTTCAATGTCAATTAAGTCTAAATAATGAAGTTCACCACGGGCTGATGAATTTCATTTTTTTATTCTGCAAAATGCACTTTTAATGTTGTACTTTGATTTTTACCAAAAGTGCAATACATGAACAATTGTTATTTATCCAGGATATTGCTGTGGTGCAATGGTAAGCAACACTGGTCACCAGAACATTCCCTTGGCACTGCAGTTTAAACAATGGTGCAAGATTCGGACCTCCCCCCCCCTCCTCCTCCATGGCCTTTGTCTACCCATCATGTCACAGGTGAGACGTTAACTACCTCGTCGGGTAAGCAGGAGATCGTGGGTTCGACCCCGACCCTGGTAGCGTGGATTTTTCTCCAGGTCCTACGGGTTTTCCCTCCACACTTAGAATCAAGATGTGTTTTTCGAGTCTTTGGCTGCTATAAATTTCCACATAATGAGCCACTTCGTTGAACTATTAATTATGGCCAGGTCGTTTCTGAAAAAAAATAACGAGCTCCGTGGGCCTTACCTGGTAAAAAAAAACTAGTTTAGTTTATCTGACCAGGCGTTAAGAGGAGGCCAACATACCCTCTGAGAGGGGTTTTCTAGAGTTTCTCTGATGTAGGCCATTCCCTTCGTGGTGGCATAGGCAAGCACTTACACGGCTGCAGCTTTACTTTTACCATCTAATTTATCCAGGAAAGTATGAAAGGGTGTCAACTTTCAAAAGGGTCCTCTATGGGGATGTTCAGGCAATTCCTTTCTGAATAATGTTTTGCATGTGGAATATAAAATCCACACACACGAGGCGTTCTTGCTCCAAATGTCCACACAGATGGTTTCACAAACAAACTTTGCTGGACTGCGATCTACTGGCCACATCACAGTCCAGTAAGTTTGAAAGTTACGCAGATCTATTTAAACCATCGTTTCTTCCAAAACACTGGTATAGTGGTGTGTGTCATTATTCCAGTATCAAATGACCTGCCCTCATGTGATCTAAGCTGCTTATATGCTGAAATTGAGTTTCATCCCCTGCCTTCATTATTCTACGTCACTACATATCGATATTTTTTTGCTATTATGATCGTAAAATTGATAGTGACGCTAATGTATAGAATCCATATCTTTACAAAAACAAAAACCTGAATATACCATAATATATACTGCTGTACTATTATGTCAACGTGCCACACAAATTCCTTTTTGTGAAGGAACATCGCAAAGCATTTCACAAAACGATATACCATCCACAACCAATAAAATAAGATGCAGTATAAAACAATAAACATACATAATACAAACAATCCTAATTATATTTTACAGATCCTTTTTAATCCACTGCTGAATTAATGGATAATAATCTTACACATGAATTAGGAATATAAGAATTGAAAATGATGAATATAAATAACCCTAGGCATGAGTAGATGAACACATGTTACTTGTCAATCACCGCATTTCTCCGATTGCATTCATTCTGCTATGATTCAAAAGATTGCATAACAGACGGTGCCTTTGCCTCACGTGGACCAATACCCAGGCCACTGCCCACCTCCACGAATAGAGCCAGGTTTCAAGCTAAATAATGCAACTTCTGTGTGGTCACGCAGGGAGATTTTAAAAAAACCTTGGTAATTGGCACAAGTGGTTTCAGCCACTTCTGTTAATGACATTTAAAAAATAAAATCCACTGGTGCTTTTAAATCTTTTAATTTGTACAATGTGCGTGTGGATCTTCAGAATAAAACATATCCCGAGATTATTAGATGCACTTTTTTTGTTCCTGTATTTTAAACCAAAGGTAAGGTTTGTTCCTTATTATCCAGTCGGTGTATGTGTGACCACATCTGTATGGGTGAGCAGGCACAAAGTTTGGGGTGTGTCTTTCTCGAGTGTCTAGTAATCCATAGAATACGGTACCCGTTTAACAAACTGAGAAAATGTTTTAATGCATTTGGAGTAATGCATTAAAGTAAATCCATTACAACTGTGAGCACATATACAAGACAGTGCTTGACAGCGGTACTTTTTATGGTCAATAAACCAAAACTTAAACAAAATAGAAGTAAACTGTGAGGTGACCACAATGTAGAATTATCTGAAGAAACAACTGTGACATGTATTAAAGCCATATCCAAGCTATACAAGAAACATTCAAATACATTGCGAGATTAAACTGAATTAAATGTTATAAATACAATTATAAAGCTTACAATCTCTGAAAAAAACATCCTGTGGAAATATAATTATTGATCTAAACACAATATTCAACAGAAAATGTGAAAAATAAGCAGTGCTACTAACTTTTTTCTAACTTGATGCCTTGTAACAACTCACGATTCTTCATTACAGAACCATTGTATTGAAGAGCGTGGGAAAGTGTGCAGTCACTTCAGCACGCAAGGCACTAGCCTGCTTCTGAATTCATGGACAATTCATTTTATAGGTAATTTTATGTGTCCCCTATTGCACTTGGCTGCCACATTGTAAATCGTAGTGTGCTAATGTACGTACGCAATCGCCATATCTCCTTTTCTTAAAATGGAACAAAACCCCCTCCACCAAGTGTGTTTTTTAAACGAAAACTGCACCCTATGTATAACCAGACCTATGACCCCTCTTTAAATGGTAGGTGTAGTGTATGCCATATGTTTCTTGATGACAGAGGCCTGTTTTAGAGGTCACATCCAAGCTACAATACTTGGATGTTACATCATTAGCCATGGTTAATTTGCTGCTGGATGAAGGCCACCCTAAGCTGCCACCACTCATGATGCTGAAATGCAGTCATTCACCATGCACCTGCACGTAAACTGAATTCTTAGGGCAATTTGTGGTACAGTATTTCACATAGACACGTATTGCTTCTCGTTGTGAGTTAATTGCAGATGGAGGCAGCGAGGATACACATAGCCACCGCTGGCTAATACGGGGATCTTAGCGAGTTTATTAATGGAGGTGGAGAGCCACCCCTTGATGTAGGTCAACAGCAAACAGCATCGCAGCAGGTGGCTGCCGAGCCTCTGTCTGCACACAACTGACACTAAATCATGTCCTTTAATCTGCCTGCCCTTTAAGCTCTGCTCAAAAAATATCGGCTTTACGAGATGGGCAGAGTTGGTGGCATTCTGAATTGTGGTCGCTTCCCCGGGCCTCTGCTGATGAGATACACGGTGACAGCCAACAGCAGGGGACACGGCGGTTGAAAGGCAACCAAGCAGGAAATGGCTGGTTTTTACAAGGACAAAATGAACTTCAACAAAAAAACCCAGAAAGTTCAGTGGATGCCAAGTTTTACAATGCACACTTTTCACCTTATCGCTTTATACGCAAGAAAATAGCTTTTTTTTCCAATTAATGAAAACGTCCAAAAGAATAATTAAGGGCACAACGTGGTGTTTTGTGTTCAGTAAAAAGAATACATTTTTATTGTAAAGTCAGCCAATATTGCATCATGGGTTTTTGTGTATTAGTCCATTATTGCAATATGTATAATGTCCACTGCCATTGCACCTACAATGAGACACTGTTTGCAACCAAAACTACAAGTAATTGGGAAAAAAAATGTTCAAATCAATTACATTTGCATAGGTTTTTTGAGGACAACGATGAGAAGAAACATGCAAGCCATGAGCTACAGCCACACAGAAAGCACTCTGACGTACTGTATTGATGCAAGGCAATTAGCGATGGGGTGTTTCAGCCATCCATAGCCTTGATGCCAGCAGCACTGCCAATTCCATTCGCACGCATTTCAATCTCCCTGTCTTCGTGTAACTGGCCAGATGGCTCTATGGTAGAGCGGGCGACTCGCAAGCCGGCGGATGTAAGTTCAAACCCTTGTTAGGAGTTAACTCAGCCTATCATTCCTCCTTTGTCAATAAAACGAGTACCACTCTGGGGAAGGACATAGTGCTTGTACTGTTTACTATTTTTAGTGATTTTATGAGGTAAGGCCCACTGAGCTATATAGCTCTTGACTTAAAGCTTTCGTGACTGCAGGGATTCATATTCTTTGGGTCTTTCGGTAAAGCCACGTAGATAGAAAAAAGAACAAAAATAAAAATCACGACGTTTCGATTGCAACACAAGCAATCGTCTTCAGGTGAAAAAGAGGGGAATATGCTGAGGCAGGCTTTTTATAAAGGTTTACAGATGGGCAGGGCAGCTAATGTTAATGTAGGAGCGAGTAAGAGAGAGCTTGTTCAGGGCCAGCCTAGCATTTCGCAGTCACCCCTAAACACATCCCAGTTGATGATATAATTGCCCAGGTCGACGTAGCCCTTAAGGGTTTGGACACAAAAACGCTAAGACACCTATAAGCAACATCAGCAAGGATGAGCGCCTTGAACTCTCTCAAATAAAAAAGAGAGATGATATAGTCATCCTCTCAGCCAACAAGGGCAATGCCACTGTCATCATGGACAAAACCACATACAATAACAAAATTCAGGACCTACTTAATGATGGCAGCTATACCAAAATTAATAGAGATACTACCAACCGCCTGGTTACTAAAACCAACAACATCATCACTGATTCGACGTCTTTAATCGAACCAACCAAGCGGCTTTCCTTAAAACCTTCTGCTGCTAGACCACCCAGATTTTATGGCTTACTAAAAATCCATGAAGAAGGTACACCACTCTGTCCTATCGTCTCCACTATTGGCTCACCCACCTACAAACTGGCCTGATTTCTGTTTGAGACCTTGCAACCATTAACTGGTAAGACCACGTCAGCTGTACTTAACTCAGCTCACTTGATATCTTCAATTAAAGACATCTCACTATCTCCAGGTGATTTCCTTGTCAGATATGGTATATTTGTTTACCAAAGTTCCTGTGCCTGACACCATTACAATCATTGAATATTTGGTCCAACAAGGACTGAATGCTGATGTACCGGCCCTGGTTAGACACTGCCTCACCAACACTTACTTCACCTGGAATGGAACATTCTACAAACAAGTTGAAGGTACCCCAATGGGCTCTCCCTTATCTCCAGTTTTAGCCAATGTTTTCATTGATAAATTTGAGACAGATGCCATCCAGGCATCCACTCTACGTCCGTCCTTGTGGAAGAGGTACGCAGATGACACGTTCATCATCTGGTCACATGGCCTACCAGCTCTGGACCAATTTTTCAACCACATCAATTCCATACACCCAGCCATCAAATTCACCATAGAGGTGGAAAAGGATGGCAAGTTACCATTCTTGGATGTTTTAATCGAAAAGAGACCTGATGGCTCAATAGGACACTGTCTACAGGAAAGCCACCCACATGGATGTCTACCTAAAACCTGACTCCCACCACCATCCATCCCAGAAGAATTCCCTCATCAAAACTCTACACCATAGAGCTCGTATTTCCGACTGTCACCACCTAGCCAGTGAACTGGAGCACGTACACCAAGCCCTCAAGAAGAATGGATATTCAGACTACACAATCCGTAAAGCTATCACCCCAACCGTTGGGAAAGAACAATATGAGGACCCAATCAAAACCATCACCATGCCATACATAGCAGGGGTCACCAAAAATATTTCCAAAATCATGAGCAAACACAAAATCCAGGTACGGTTCAACACGGTACATAAAATTCGTGATTTGATCCCATCTGTGAAGGATGTGATCCCTGACATGCAATACCCCGGCGTCTACAAACTAAGCTGTGTCTGCGGCAGTAGTTACATTGGAGAAACTAAGCGAAATGTCTGCGACCGTGTTCGCGAACACAAGGCGGATCTGAAACACGGTAGGACCAACACCTCAGCCGTGGCTGATCATTATTTTAACGCGGTGGGCACACATGACATTTATTCTGCAAACCCACTGGCTTTCAGCAAAGATTCGTTCATGAAGCCATCCAGAAATATAAACAGACACAATTCCAACTGAGAAGATGGGTACAAACTGAGCAATCATTGGAAGGACGTTATTAACCAGTTTAGGTCATAACTGGCTGTTATGTTCCTATCCTACCTACCTATGTTATCAGTTATTTTGGACTATCTGAGTTACATCACTAACACAGCCAACTTTAGGTGTGTTAGTAAATGGCGGCTTGCCACTGCGTCGTCCGGGCCCTAGCCGAGCTTGGCTCCGCCTAGCTTACATTTACATTTACAAGCAAGTTTCTCTCTCCTACTCACTCTCTCCTACTCGCTTTCACATTAACATTAGCTGCCCCGCCCATCTCTAAACCTTTATAAACAGCTTGCCTCAGCAGATTTCCCTCTGATTCACATGAAGACGATTGCTTGTGTTGCGATTGAAACGTCGTGATTTTTATTTTTGTTATTTTTTTATATCTACACTGTACGTGGCTTTACCGAAAGACTCAAAGAATATATAGCTCTTTTTCCGAAGCGACCTGGTCACCAATGATAGCCAATGAAGTGGCTTATCATGTGGAAATTTATAGCAACCAAATACTCTAAATGCATGTTTCAAAATGTAGGGGGAAAAACCAGAGAACCCAGAGAATAATCTACGCGACCATGGAACAAACATGCATAATGTAGAGGGTCGGGATCGAACCCACAACCTTTTGTATACCAGGCGAGGCCCATCATCCTTCTGGGGTCAACATATCGAGTACCAACTGTGTGGGGAAGGAAATAGTGCTTGTACTATGGAGAGACTCGACAACACCCACCAGAGGTATGTGGAGTTTCCACCACTGGCTCAGGGCTGCAAACAGGAGATGAGCACCGCCTCGATGCTCATGTGAGCGAGAAATCACTTTGACTTTTTGCGTGTAATTTTACCCAAGGCACAAGAAATAAAATGCACAACATGTTATTGCTTGTTGAAAATACCTTACAGATGCTGTCACTTACACACTCTACCACAGAGCAAAATTAACTTCATTCCTCCATTTTTTTTATTGTTTTGTGTAATAGTTCAGTTGTATTTTTAAACAATTAAACATTGCTTGAGTATGATACCATGAAGAACAGTTTGTGTCTACTATTAGTTAACTATTATATCAATAGAGCATATACTATATAAGTAGAACTCTGTTCTTTATCCTCACATATAAAGAAAAAAAACATGTTTGAGTTTATCAGTCTATTGGTTTTCCAGACCAATATTTATCCAGCAGCATTTGTTTAAGCAAGCAGACTCTGGACCGGTTTTGACCTCCTGGGTCTCATCGGCTGTGTGATGCTTGTTAAGCAAACATTATTGGCTTTCCAGATATTAGCCATAGGAAAGAGGAAGACTGGCTTTCTAGATACTATTGTAAAAGCACTTCATCTATACGATGGGGGCTTGTTCAACTCTCAATACATATTGTTCACAAACTCATTACACGACAGTTTATTTTCCATTTGGAACAATTCATTTGCCTGCAAACCAAATGCCTACTTGCCTGCCATGCATTTTCACCTGAGAATTTACCCATCGCTGACATGCTTATAAGAGTGAAGAGGCAGTTCCATCAGCAGTATATCTGTTCCATACAGATGGATGTTAAGAAAAGAGATTTTCATATAGATGAGTGTTCAGATTGTAATACTTATTTCAATTTCTACAGTAGACAATAATGAATAAATGGAACATACTTAAGTTCCTTAGCTCTACGGAAGTGTAGTAGTATTATTAGAAATGTGTTGCTATTGAGTTGTATGGAAATAAATGTTATTCAAAGGATGAATTGCACTGGTACACAGTTCTACAGTACGCATTGTAGGATGAATGTAGTCGTATAGTACTGTACATATTTTATAAATGTAGGAATATCAATGTTGATCTATGTGTTCAAACATATTCAAAGCATTGTACTGTCACTTTATAAACAGTGTCATTCCGAATGCAGCGTCAGTCTCAAACACAAGGAGTGTGGAATGGAATGAGCGTCCGGTACAGCAGTCAGCATACCGGGTTAGGCCAGTGCATGTTAATTGATTAGATGCTTGTTTTCTACATAGAGCACATCAATTAGGTGAGCCACACGTGATTCACACACTCACCAAATCCCTGCACCTACCCATTTTGCACGACATTCAAAAGTTCGATTTTAAACACTGCAGCAATATACATAAATGACTTAAATCCACAATGCTGTACAAATGCAAAGCACACATTAAACAAAAAGCACGTCCATTGAATTGGACAGAAAGTTCAATACAGTTCAATAAAGGGCGCCTATGCTTGGGTAGTTGGGTCAGGATGACCGTTGAATAATGGTACAAACTCTGTCATATAATGAAAGCCACAATTATTGAGTTCAGCGTTCCTTGTTGTGAGCCAGTCAACCAGCTAGCCAATCATGATTTAAAATGCGAGGGCCAGCCAACATCGCATTTTAATGTTTTAAAACCAACCTAATTGTCAGGGGCTAAACAAAGAAGCCACCAAACTATATTCAAACACCCTAAAATGTAAATTTCTCCAACTAGGCACATGTACATGGGCTCTCCATCCACATATTAAGGGCCTATAAGCCTAACCATTGCAATGAGACACGCATTTTGCTTTGGAGACACTGTTGAGGACACTCGTGCAACGTACGCATTTTGGAATGGCCTTTAAAAAAAAATTCCATTTAGAACAACATGAACATTTGGTTTGCCTATTTGATCATTTTTACTTTCCTGTGATAGTCTTCGCAAAAGCATGCCATCGTGCGCAAGCTTACGAAAAGAAAAGGCACAGGCGCCTGAATAAGTGATATCTCTGAACGAGAGAGTGGACTTCTTGTAAATGGTCTGTATGCTACCTAATGGATCCACCCTGCACCGATATGTTTAAGTAATAACAACAATGCCATTAAATAAATAAATACACCAACGAAAAGATGCCCCCACTGTGGCCTTTGAAGAAGCACAGCCTCATAATCCCAAACTACCACGCTCTTAAATATTCTACGGAACCACAGAGTGTTCCGGAAGTGCTGTAATCAATTGAGTGCGCAATTGAATAAATAAGTCATGACCACTTGGACGCACTATGATGATGAAGTATGGACCGTACTTTATCATCATTGCTTGTTTCCGAGACTGTCAAACACAGTGGTAACGCAGACGAACCTAGGACACTTCCCGGAAATGTTACACTCTTACATTCACAATGAAGAAGACATTGGGTACGGAGTCAGGATTTTACACTTTTTTTAACAGGTTCAAAAATACTTAACAACCCTCACGTGAGTCCTGAGATTTTTTGAATGAGGGCTTGTAAAATTTGCACGCAAATAAATGAACATTAATGGATATAGAGATGATTTCAGACATTTAAAAAAAAGTGTTACTAAAGTGAGTTCAACGAACCAAAGTACACAATTATATAACATATTTTCAGACATTTTTGTTCCTTGCAATTGTGCCGATTCCCTAAGCCACCCTCAAAGCACTTTTACAAAAAATTTAACTTCGTTAATAGCTTTGGCCAAATTTAGAAAACGATTATCACTTGAGGTCATGGAGCTCATGATCGTCAGGTTATATGTCCAATAATATTTCCCTTCCAGCTTATTAGCAGGGAAGGTTAAGTTTCATGGCAAATAATCGACCCCACCGTGAACATGTGGAACTGCCGTCGCTAAGACAACGAAGTCTGATTGTGTGATCATTGTTACCATTAAATAGCACACGCTGAGATAATTATCTGCTGCGTTGCTGGGCAATGCATTACACTTGGGGAGCACAATGACGCACATGCCACCTCTGCGCCAAGCTCTGTGACTCCAAAAATACCAGTTTATATGCTCTTGTATTTATTCAGCCTCTTGCGATGCGGTGAATACGGTGAGGTGTAAACCATCAGGCATATCACCGATGGCTGCCGAATAAATGCATTCTCTGATGGAACAAACAAGCACACTTCCACTCAGCTACTCCCGGATGCTGTGGAATGTCTCACAAAATAACATTTTAATATCAGCCTGTTGCTTTCTTGAAATGCCAAACGAAATAATAATAAGTATAAGACAATTTTGCGGCAATACAAGTGGGTGCGGAGAATTCCCAGAATTTCATGGAAGGATGGGGCAAGCTATTTGGGCGTTTGGCAACAGAAGTTGTCAGGAGAGTGTTGCGAATGCAATCAGGATGAGACGGTCGCGATGGGTCCGACGTGCTTGGGATGGTGGGTAGCAGGTTACTAAGATGGGCATTGAAGTGGAAACACAGAGGGTGGTGGCCCTGCGGAAGACCGATAAATATCGAGATGTTGGGATACTGTGACAGCAGCGGTGGCAGCCGTAGCGGTGAGTGAAAGGCGGATAACTAAACTATTTATTTTTATTTTACTGGGTAAAGCCCCTTTTTCAGAAGCGATCTGGCAACAAATGAATGATTGTGCAGAAAAATACTCTAAACGCATGCTGATTCTAAATATGAAGGACCTGGAGAATAAATCCATGCGACCACGGGGAGAAAGAACGTGCAAACTCCAAATATACAAGCATCGTTAGGGTCGAAATCAAACCCACGACCTTCTGTATACCGGAGGGGGAATGGGGGAGTAGGCAGGACAAGCAGTGAGGGAGAGAAGGGGGAAGGTGCATGCAGCAGTTTATAATCTTTATACAGTGCTAAGCAAGTATTATTGTATCTTGCTTTTTTTCACGAGGAAAAAAGTGATTGCGAGATTTTGTGTCATCAACTGCATCGGCAGTGATGACCTCTTGACCTTGGTCTAAGTCTTACATGAAGGATTGGCAGAGGGAATCCAACAGATTCCTACGGTTTCAGAGTAGGATTACCACATGTCTAGGTTTGACCCAGACAGTCTGCGAATTGGCATCTGTGTTTGGGTGGCACGAATTGATTTGGAATGGGATAGACATCAGCCAGGGGGTAGGCAACCTGCATCTCTGGAGCAACATCGCGGCTCTTTAAGGAGCCGCTTCGTGACGTTATTCTTGTGCGTTGTGGCTCTTGAATTATTGAAGTTTTTTTTTACCGAATTCGAAAAAAATGTCTCTTTCTTGTTATTTTGGTTGCCGACCCCTCACCTAGGCTGACGGACAAATGCCTGGGTTTGGTCCGGGGAAAAGGTGGCAACCCTATATCGAGGCTGAATAATGAAAGTAGAGTCATTCTTCATAGATTTGGCCATGGGCATGACCTTACCCTGAGTAATGCGTGTTGCATTGAGCCCAGCTCTCTGTAGACTCCCCATTACGATCCAGAAAATTAATCTGTACCAGACTTTCTCAACTTCCTACCCTAGGTGCGGTCGGCTGAGGTAACAGGAGTCTGAGTACAAAAGCAGGTTCTCCAACAAGCTTGGTATATTTTTACACTATTTACAATAATGGTGCATTTGCTCTTTTACTTATTCGTGCTGTAAAAATATAAAACTAGATTCCAAAAGATATTCCAAATGACACAGGTTCATTGAGTAGCAAACTGAAGAAGTGAAACTAATAAGATCGTCAAATACCATTGTGCCCAGTGTCTTTGGCCTATGAAGAGGCATTTAACGAAGTGGAAATTTACGTGGTCATCCAAGCCCTCACAAACCAAGGTGTAATTATAATTTTTTACAAAAATATAACTACAGTAAGATCTCATGAAGAAAGCAGCAAAACATATCTTAGATGGGGCGTTAGACAAGGTGACACGCCTTTACCAAAGTTATTCACAGCAACATTAGAAGATGTATTCTGAAAAACTTGTTTCAAAAACCAATGCATGAACATCAATGGAGGCACGTATACAGACTGAAGGTAAAATTACAGCCCTGGAATTACTTCCTCACACCGCTACTGGCGGAACCTCCAATAGAGGGAGCTCTAGGGAGCCCTCTGGAGGGTATTTGGCCTACTCTTCCATGCTGGCAATACATTTTGAAAGACGTAGGAGCACCCATACTTTACCCCACCGCATACTGCTGGGCGGATAGAGGTCTGGAGATTTAAGCAAATTTGCTCTGGAACTGAACCGGTGACCTCTGGATTGCAAGTCGAGTGTGTGAACCATTACACCACGCACCACGGCAGTATCGCTACATGTAGAGTGACAGCTCGCAACATTGTACACAAAGTTCTTGCCACAAATGAACCACAACTCCTTGCTGATCTCGTCACGGAGCATAAACCATCATGTGAACTCTGGTCATCCTTGCAGCGGCTTTCAGATAACCATTGAACAAAGACGGTCACTGTATCACGCGCCTTCAGATGTGCTTCTGTGGCCGTCTGGAATGCTCTTCCGATATCAGGAAGCCGCTGGAGCAATGCACTTTTAAATTTATATTGAAAACTCATTTATTTAGAACTGCTTTTTGTGCTAAGTTTGTTTTCCTTCGGCCACAGCTACGATTACCACTGTTGGCTACGTACGGCGTGAAAGAAGTTCAACAACATACAACAGATTTCTGAAGATATTGATTCAAAATGCCCAGGGAACCACAGCCACGTCTCAGGGGGTCGTTATAATGAACCTCGTATTCAAAGGCGACCCCTGCTTTGATGACCATGATCCACAGAGTACAAATGAACTATAGCAGCCAATCAAAATGTGATAAACTGCGAATCAATCAGCGCAACTGGCAGCAGCAAACCCCTTTCATCGCATGCCTTTTCATCTCATCCCTGCTGGGACCATCACAAAAGACTTAATGTCCAAGTACAAAAGTCTGTGGCTGGTACTGGAAGTTACATTCCAAGTAGGGCTGGACGATTTGGGGAAAATATCTAATTGCGATTTTTCTCACTGATATTGCGATTTGATTTGCGATTAAGTTTTTTCAAGTCAAGCTTCAATTCAATATTCACTCTGTAATAGATTTAAAACATGTGATGGAGCATTACCACCTGGTATCATCAAAATATCAACTGCTCTATATATTCTAATGCCAGGATGAGAACTTAAAAGATATGATTTGCTTCCAACATGTATTTATTAAAATGCTTTAATTGAAATAGAACAATCAAACATATAACAATTGTTAAGTTAAATAAATAAAGTTATAATAATAAAAAATTTAACAATTCCAATAAGAAAGTAATAGGACTTTTCAAATCGCAAAAAATAGCAGCCTTGGCGATTTGCTAATCGCATTGTTTCAAATTGCGATTTCGATTTGAAATCGATTAATTGTTCAGCCCTAATTCCAAGTGTACATCGGGATGTTCTGTCTATATATAATCTTCACTGTATTATTCTTTGGGAAAACAATTTTGAAACAAAATGTTCAATGAAAGATTATTCGCTCCAGTGCAAATTGAATCATACACTGTGAGGAATTGGGCCTTTATGAGATATTTATTTGCAGAGAATGCTGAATCCCTCGTCACAGGAGCCACATTGTCTGTGAGCTGTATTATGTATTGTTCCCAAAGGAAGAGAAGTCTACCATCGCACGTGGAGAGTGCATTGCACCATGTAGTGCATTATCCACTGCTCTTGGGCAGCAACATGCTGCGATGTTTTTATTTAGTCCCCGACTAGGTGGTGCATTCTTATTATAATCCAGCAGACAAGCCTGCTGCCCAAGCAGAAATAGGTCCGACACGGGATTTGACGGTCATGCCTGAAGCCTCAAAATCCAAACGGATACATCATCATCATGAGTCAGTATTACTCCACTGCTGGATGAACGCCTCTCGAGGCTGTCACCATCTCTCACGATTCTGCGATGTAATGATCCACCTAGCGCCTACACACGAGCTAATTTCAGCACTCCATCTCCCCATTTCCCATTTGATGTACTCGTGGACGTGTTCCCTTCCTTGGGTTGCCGTTGTTATTCTTGACCATCGGCCACCATTCCTCACTTGATGATGTCCATAATAATCAATTGAGTTACACAAACGATATGATTAAGTTGTGCACGCATGTACAATGATAGGAACCAAAGTGATGTTTTCCTATTTACGTACAAAGTATTTACTGCACAAAAAACAGTCACGAATGAAAGTAAAAAATATACCGTTTTACACATTCATATATATAGGAACTGTACCATACATGTCAATTGACTCACTACGAAAAAAAAGACAAATACATTAATACATTGCATTTTTCAGAATGAATATGATACACCATAATTAAGAGTGTGTTCTTTCCTGGCTACTTAGCAACCACAGTCTGCGGCTGCAGCCATTTCAACATTTTCTGAGTTGAATAACGATTGAATTTATCTTTAGAGGCATTTGGACCAGTTTTTATACGGCACGGCATTTAATTTCAGGTACCGGTGACCCTACGCTATCACAACTTGGGGCGCCACGGTGGCTAGGAGATGTTAACTACCTCGCCGTGTACATGGCAGGTTGTGGGATCGATAATGACCCTGACGCCTGCTGTGTATTTGGAGTTTGCATGTTCTCCCTGTGGCCACGTGGATTTTTCTCCGGGTCCTCCGGTTTTTCCTTAGCATTTAGAAACGTGCATTTAGGGTATTTGGCTGCTAGAAATTTCCACGAGATAAGCCATGCCACTGATGTTAGCTGTGGTTTGAAATAGAACTTAGGTTTCACTAACCACACTTGCAACACACCCTGTACTTTTATGATTAATAACCTTGCCATTGATATATTATCCTTTATTATTTCTTACATATGTGTTTTTGTGACTTTTATGAAAATATATTTTCGTTACACTGTACAGTGCTCTGAAACCTCTTTCTGGTCTGTTGTGCTTAATAATTTTGCTCCACTTAATAAATACAAATATATATAAGAAAAATATTAATATCAGAATACTGCGTGCTGTTATCTGACACAAGTACTACATGCGTTTTTATTAGTTTAATAATATATATCCATATATATCCATCTTTTATCAGCTTCAGTTGCATATTTTTCCAAAATGTTCCTGAAAAAACTTGTTATCAAACAACTAATGTCATACTCACATTCAGTATGCTTTACATTTTTCAGGTACAAAACCTTCCGAATGCTAGTTTCAAAAATGAAAAGGTTAGGAGGCAAAAATAAATGTTGCCTCCAAGATATTGCAAACCAAAACGACGGTTTTAGATTTTTGGATTTTAAGTCTGATGTCATGTGTGGATCAATCACCATTGATAATCTCAAAATGCAAACCCTCATCAGCGCAGATTCAAAAATATTTAAAAGTTGAACAGTTTTCCTTCCCAAATGTGAGGGGCTCAAAGTCTAAAATTCTTTATTTGTATTTTATCGTTAGAAATATTGACTCGATTATAACTTCAACTACTTAGCCTGTCTTGAACTCACAGCCAGCGATGTTTATTAGATGTTATACATTTACATTTGGATTAAATACTAAATGGAAAATTGCATGAATAAGTTACATATGCAAATATATATATGCAATGTAGGCATAATTATTTTTTACGTGCCAATTAGTGAAATAAATGTTCACAGAATATAAAGTAATGAAATGCTGTAATGTGAGCTCATAAAAATAAAAGACTTGCCACAAGAGGCTCCTGTGGTGGTCACATTACCACGAAGATAATAAAAAAAGCCATACAAAATGCATTCAGCTCAAAAGCACTCCGTAAAGCGACAACTTGGTTCGACAGATGCTCGGTATTGTCCAGAGCAATAATCCTCAAGCTATGCTCCAATGGCAACAAATAAACCTGAGTGCTTCTCAGACCTCCACACATTTGGGAGGCAAATGGGTCCCTCCAGGGTAAAAAGGCTGTACTTAGAGGAAGACACGACCCAAAAACGAACATCTCTCATGTTGAACACGTAGGCTTTCGTGACAAATATTCTATCTGATAACGTTTGTTGGGGTATTTCGCGTAAAAGTAACGGTGTCGTACACCCACCTCCACCTGACACAGCCAATCAGTAAGCTTTGTTATGTAAACAGAGCGTGCCAATTAGTTTCTACTTCAGCAAACCCACAACGTTTACCATCGAGTATGTCGTTTCGCTGGTGATTTCAACCAACGTCATCTGGTAAAACACCTGGTGATAAATACACCGACCATAGTACAATTATACATTCTGCTATAGGGAGACTATTGCCCTGTATTTTTCGAGTCGCGTGTGTTTATGTCACAGAGTTTGCTTGCACATGTGTAGTGCTGTTATTTCACACGGGCAACTAATTTTTTTCTCCTGTGTCACTTTTATTCGAACAGAACTCCTCGCGTTCGACACCCCGTGACTCCGTCGCAACTCTCCCGCTTGCGCTGCTCGCCTGCTTCGCTACGCTCGCTTCGCGCACTCCGCTCTCTCCCTCCCAGCCTTTCCACTGCTAGCCTGTTACCGTACACTCTGCTAGCCTCTCCACTGCTAGCCTGCTCTCTCCCTCCCAGCCTCTCCACTGCTAGCCTGCTCTCTCTCACTCTCCTAGCCCCTTCACTGCTCGCCTGTTCTCTCTCACTCTGCTTGCCTCTCCGCTGCTAGCCTGCTCTGTCTCACTGATAGCCTCTCCACTGCTAGCCTGCTCTGCCACGCTGCACTCACTTCGTTCTCTCCGCTTGCTCCGCTCTCTCCGTCTCTCCGCTTGCTCCGCTCTCTCCGCTTGCTCCGCTCTCTCACTCTGCTAGCCTCTCCACTGCTAGCCTATTATTTTCCACTCTGCGAGCTTCTCCGCTACTAGCATCTCAGTATATACTCTGCTAGCTTCTCTACTGCTAGCCTTCATGTACGCACACTTAGGATTCCGCTAGCCTCTGTACTGCTAGCCTTTCTACCCTCGCTTCTCCAACCTCGCTTCTCCAACCTCGCCCTTGCTTTCAGTGGGGGATCAACCATCACCGCTGGAGAGGGCGAGGTGTGGAGAGCGCGGCCCCGAACTTCTCTTGGGTTCACTCTTCTCTTCACTCCAACCAACTCAACTCCCTGCCTCACACGTTGCCGTATTTATCCTGCTCCTCATTAAACGCCCTAATTAAGCTGACGTCCTCCCGTCGCCTCTCGCGCGTGGCTTCTGCCGCTATGGCCTCAATCTGTAGACTCCGAGGCGCCTACACCGTGTCTACATTTGCAGCCAGCCAATCACCGCTATGCATCTTAATTGGTCGTCTCTCTCTGGATTACTCTCTCACCAGCACCTGTTTGCCCTGACGTGGCTTCACTGTCCGCAGCTCACACGTGCATGCACACTGCAAAACCCCGCGTGCATTACTCCACTACACACGTGTAGTGAGTCCATCTGAGTTGCAGACGTTGTTCCTTTTAGAGGCAACACATTTATTTTAACACCATAACACAAAGGGGTAACTGCCCCTTTACCAGATGCAGCTTAGGGTGGTGACCACCCAGCTAACTACTCTATACACAGGAGTTACTGCTACGAAGGGTCGGACCGTCACTCGGGTGTCCGACCACGTGGTTGCCTCGTAGGACGAACAGCTTCAGCTTGAGACGTAGAGCTTCCCGCTTCTAGATGTTGAGCTTCCAGCTTGTAGAATGAAGCGACCCCGGTCCCTCTCAGGGACCCGCCTTACATCCCCCTACGGTCGGGGCCGCTCTGCCCTGGGCTCCGCCCGCCTTCTCGTTCCCTCTCGATCCTTCTCGAGAGCTCTCCCCGGACACGTGATCACCGACTAGCCCCCCCACCTGGGGCCCCCTGTATGGACATTCCGGATCACGTGTCCACGGGGTCAACCACAGTGCCATGGCCCGGGGCAACCCTGCCCCTGGGTTGACGCTCACCCACTCTGCCTCGTGGGAGCCCCCACCACATGCTGTGCGTGGTGCCCGCACTATCCCAGTGCTCACCAAGCCCCGCTAGGGCTGGTGTTACACACAGCCACTCACACGGTGCTGTGTCCACTAGTGCTGTGTCACACACAGCCACACACACGGTGCTGTCCACGCTAGGGCTGTGTCACACACAGCCACCCACACGGTGCTGTCCACGCTAGGGCTGTGTCACACACAGCCACCCACACGGTGCTGTCCACGCTAGGGCTGTGTCACACACAGCCACCCACACGGTGCTGTCCCCACTAGGGCTGTATCACACACAGCCACCCACACGGTGCTGTCCCCGCTAGGGCTGTGTCACACACAGCCACCCACGCGGTGCTGTGTCCACTAGGGCTGTGTCACACACAGCCGCCCACACGGCGCTGTCCATGCTAGGGCTGTGTCACACAGCCACACACACGGTGCTGTCCACGGTAGGGCTGTGTCACACACAGCCACCCACACGGTGCTGTCCACGCTAGGGCTGTGTCACACAGCCACACACACGGTGCTGTCCACGCTAGGGCTGTGTCACACACAGCCACACACACGGTGCTGTGTCCACTAGGGCTGTGTCACACACAGCCTCCCACACGGTGCTGTCCCCACTAGGGCTGTGTCACACACAGCCACCCACACGGCGCTGTCCACGCTAGGGCTGTGTCACACACAGCCACCCACACGGTGCTGTCCACGCTAGGGCTGTGTCACACAGCCACACACATGGTGCTGTCCACGCTAGGGCTGTGTCACACACAGCCACCCACACGGTGCTGTCCACGCTAGGGCTGTGTCACACACAGCCACCCACACGGTGCTGTCCACGCTAGGGCTGTGTCACACACAGCCACCCACACGGTGCTGTCCACGCTAGGGCTGTGTCACACACAGCCACCCACACGGCGCTGTCCACGCTAGGGCTGTGTCACACACAGCCACCCACACGGTGCTGTCCACGCTAGGGCTGTGTCACACAGCCACACACACGGTGCTGTCCCCGCTAGGGCTGTGTCACACACAGCCACACACACGGTGCTGTGTCCACTAGGGCTGTGTCACACACAGCCTCCCACACGGTGCTGTCCACGCTAGGGCTGTGTCACACACAGCCTCCCACACGGTGCTGTTCACGCTAGGGCTGTGTCACACAGCCACACACACGGCGCTGTCCACGCTAGGGCTGTGTCACACACAGCCACCCACACGGCGCTGTCCACGCTAGGGCTGTGTCACACACAGCCACCCACACGGTGCTGTCCACGCTAGGGCTGTGTCACACAGCCACACACACGGTGCTGTCCCCGCTAGGGCTGTGTCACACACAGCCACACACACGGTGCTGTGTCCACTAGGGCTGTGTCACACACAGCCTCCCACACGGTGCTGTCCACGCTAGGGCTGTGTCACACACAGCCTCCCACACGGTGCTGTTCACGCTAGGGCTGTGTCACACAGCCACACACACGGCGCTGTCCACGCTAGGGCTGTGTCACACACAGCCGCCCACACTGTGCTGTCCACGCTAGGGCTGTGTCACACACAGCGACCCACACGGTGCTGTCCACGCTAGGGCTGTGTCACACACAGCTGCCCACACTGTGCTGTTCACGCTAGGGCTGTGTCACACACAGCCACACACACGGTGCTGTCCCCGCTAGGGCTGTGTCACACACAGCCACCCACACGGTGCTGTCCCCGCTAGGGCTGTGTCACACACAGCCACACACACGGTGCTGTCCCTGCTAGGGCTGTGTCACACACAGCCGCCCACACGGCGCTGTCCTCGCTAGGGCTGTGTCACACACAGCCACCCACACGGTGCTGTCCACGCTAGGGCTGTGTCACACACAGCCACACACACGGTGCTGTCCCCGCTAGGGCTGTGTCACACACAGCCGCCCACACGGCGCTGTCCCCGCTAGGGCTGTGTCACACACAGCCGCCCACACGGTGCTGTCCACGCTAGGGCTGTGTCACACACAGCCACACACACGGTGCTGTCCCCGCTAGGGCTGTGTCACACACAGCCACCCACACGGTGCTGTCCACTCTAGGGCTGTGTCACACACATCCACCCACGCGGTGCTGTTCACGATGTAAGAACATCGAACGGCACGACCCTCCCAGGCCGGCACCATGTAGTGACATCCCTGATGTCACTACACATGTACCGAATTTTTTCTGCCGCCTCTTGCTCTCATTTTATATTTGCACAGTTTTTTTATTCACGCGTGTTTTCGTGTATGATCGTTAAATACTCCGTTAGTTGTGCGATATTCCTTAAGGTCCCGGTACTCGTTCTTTACGATGTTAATGTTTTTGTCTTCGTTTTTTTCATTTCTGTGCTCAAGTAACACGAATCGCACCTTGTGAAACAGCCGGGCAATTGGCTAAATGGGATAATCCGTGCAACAATTAAAATTACTCAAACAACTCTACTAACATGTAAACAGGCATGGTTTAGTACAGCTTGAGACTGAAGCTTATTTAATTGAAACATATATACTTACGTCACGGTGAGGCGTAAACATCGCTGTAATGAGTCACTATGATGTCATTCCCATACATTTAAAGAATGCTTCAAGGCTTTGACATCACCAGGGCACTACAAAGGAGTGAGCACCTGAGCCTGATTTAAAAAAAAATCATTACAATGGGATAAAAGTGCAGCCCTTCAAATTACCCGTGCCACTGTTGGCAGAAGGACCTCTGCTATGGGGAGTTCTAGATAGCCTCGAGTGAGCTATTTATGATATTGGCCTACTCTTCCACGTACATTTCAAGGGTGTCGAATAGCCAGAGAGACGTAGCATATGCATCTATAAGTGCTCTTTGTTATTTCGGGGGTTTTGTTATTCTTTGACTACTCCATAGTTTTTAATTGAGGAACCTCAGAAAACAGACTCTGTATAATCAAGCGGAGGTTTGAAATATATCCAACGAACAAAAAACACGTATATGTTGTGTGGCTTTTCTCTCGGCTTTTCGGTCATACTCAATAAAGGATATCCCGTGTCATCAAAGGGCCCTTGAGACCCAGCAATTTAATTTTTCTTCTGGATGATGATTCAAGGTCACGCAGGGACGCCCACAGAACCCATGTCTGGGATTTCTTCAGTGGTGTAGCTATTGAGTGAGTAGGCAATGTAACTGTATGGGGGCCCACAGGCCAAAAGGTATCCAATCACCAGGCTATGAAGAGGACATAAATTGGGCTGTGATAAGGGAGGGTCCATTTCATTTCTTGCACCAGGGGCCATGCAAACCAAAATCAGTATATTTATTTATACTGGAGGAATCCGATGAGCTATACAGCACTTTGTCACTGATGTCCAGTCGGGGTGGCTCAGAACGTTACAACAACAAGTCACTGGGTCCTGCTCCAGCTGAAATGTAGCTCCTGTGACCTCACCAAAATCCGCAAGCGCTTATAAGCCAGCCAGCCACATGGCATCTCCATGTCACCCATTTACAGCCTCCACGTTCGGGCCATTTAAAAAACCACGTCCGTTTTGGCTCCCCCCCCCTCTCCACCGCTCGACACGAAAGCCCCCCCCTCCTGCCCCTCCCACCGCGGACACTCACGCGTGCTGGGCCGCGGTACGCCGCTGCGCGGTGCCGGCACGGGGGGCGTGCAGGAGGAGGCGGAGGGACGCGAGAGCAGCAGGCAGTCGCCCTCCTGCACGAAGCCCGCCTGGATCGCGCGCAGGTAGCTGTGGCTGCGCGTGCGGAAGCAGCCCGGCAGGTCCAGCGCCTCCACCGCCTGCGACTCGTACGCGGAGTCGCGCAGAGAGCCGTACTGCCCGTTCATGTCCTGCCGGGCAACAGGGAGCGGGGGGGGGGGTGAGATAATGTACGTAACGGTGCGTTGGGCTTCTTTCGCGCCGTATGTAACCACGCTAATCGTGGGTGCAGGGGGAAAGGACAACAAACTAAACACAAAAAGCAGTTGTAAAGACATTATTTGTCAATTCTAATATTGGAAGGGAGAGCGTTCCAGACGGCTGCAGAAGAGCATCTGAACGCACGCGATGCAGTGACCGTCTTTGTTCGATTGCCTGCCAAAAGCACGCTGCGAGGATGACTGGAGTTCGCATGATGGTTTATGCATGTTGAACTTCTTTCGCACCATACGTAGCCAACCGCGCTAATCTCCCTTTAACATATGTTAAAGGAAGATAGGAAGAACTCAATAGCAGTCATTTACAGCCCTTTGTCAATCCACTGTTGGATCAAGGACTCCCCATACTGTGTACGTCATGGGGTTGTTTGACCGTACTTCGCCATGCTGGTCAGTGAGGCTTTTTGAAACAGGAGGGGACCCACAGCCTTTTCAGATATCACTCGCCGCGGGCGTTAACTGTGGCCAGGCATCAGAACCAGGTCACTGCGTTCATTTTGTGAATCGCTCTTCCACCACTCCACACAAAAGGCAGATATTTATATTCCAACAAAAAAGGTGACAGCAATTATCTTGTAGATACATACCTCGGCGGTGTGTGCGAGGCTATCCAGAATGACTATGAGACTTCGTTAAAAAACAAATAAGAACAAGTCATGGCCAACCTCTCCGGCACAGCACGCTTGCTAGGCTACTTCCTGCTCATGAACAAAGTTCAAAGTCGTGTTGGGCAGCTCAGTCCACACAGCCCATGTACTAACATTCATTTCTCATCAATACGATAACAGATGTGAGTTTTTTTTATGGATTGGTTTTTATCTTTATGCATATCATAGTATTGGATTGCATTTTTTTTAATGGATGTTGATCCCTTTGTTCATTTGTCTTTATGTAGATACTGCCACATATTTAACTATGAATGTGAATAGCCTTAAACAAACTTCTCATGAAAATGACCACACGAGCAAATCCATCGTATTCGATTGCAATGCGCGTAACCAAATAACAGTGAATGTGCCCAACCTCGTCAGATCTCCGAAGCCAAGCAGGGTTGAGTGAGGTTAGTACTCGGATGGGAGACGAACAATGAATACATAACGAGGAGGTGCTGTAGGCGGAAGGGGCTGCAAGGTGGCTAGGGTCTGAATTGAATCCATCTGTGTGGAACTTTTAGCGTTATCCATTCAAATGCATGAGTTTTATTCAGGCACTTAGTTTCCTCCCATCTGTCCAAAACACGCACATTTTAGCACGTAGGGAATTTGCTGCCACTCGTAATATACTCGTGGAATTGACCGACATCCTAATACGGGGTCCTCCTGAAATAAATAAAAGAAAGGTTTAAGAATCAGTAAGACTTTTTTAGGTAAAGGAAATTAACATTCATTTGTACTGACAATGTTTTTGCCTTGACGTCATCATCATGCAGTCCGTCCCCAAGGACGATGACCTCTCTTGCATCGGGAGTCGGTAATCTTTCATCATCTTACGTGGTTGTTGCGTTTGATTCCTGTGAGTTCGCCTGTGACAAGCATGACCAGCGTTTTGAACGTCACACCTTTCCGCTTAGATCACATGCACAGTGAGCTGAGGGTAACTCCTGAGCTTCAGATGCCTTGATGTGATTGATCACATACTCCCACACTTCCGATTAGCACAGTTGGCTATGTACGGTCCAAAACAAGTTTAACATCCATCCATACCAAGAGAGAGTACAGTATCACTATACAATACAATGTGTATGTGCAATGCAGGATGATGTATATGCAGGAAGATGTCTTTAACAGTTAAAGAATAACAAGAATCCTTGCATGCTTGGCATGTCAAGAGTCAAGACGGCATCGGCCATTCTTGCACACACTCTGCACACATGCTTGTGATAGCCACCGGCTCAAATATAACGTCTGAATGCAGTCACGTCTCAAGATGCCTTCTCACAAGACTCTCACTTGGAGCGAAAACAGGTGCTGCTTTTAGGAGACAAATACAAGCCCATTTCTGGTAGTCTATTTTCATGGCCTTTGAATGAAGAACATTCACATATGTGGGTTGCCTCTATGCAATAAGGAATTGTCTAAACATCCCAAAGCTTGATCCGCATGAAAACTAGGATTTCCCGGATAGATAAATAATGTCGTACCAAACAGGCAACGCTTGCTCCTCTCTTAGTGTTGTATTTTTGTTGTTGGATGGCAGGAAGAAACAAAACTATTGTGACCGGTTTGGGAAATGAACGAGGTTGGGGAGACGGAAATGGGCACGTGGTTGAGTTCAGAGGTTTTACAGTAAAATAGAGGTTGGGGCACAAAATGGGGTCTGCAGCGGAGAGAATGTCATCCCGAGGGCAAAATTGTCTAAAATAGCAAAACACTGCAGGCATTCAGAGTAAAGTCCCCCACATCGGCGGTGGGTTTGAGGTATGATGCCTGCTGTCACTGGACGTACACCGCCCGCCCTCTATAGTCACGCAGTATCCTGGACGCGGCCATTGTGCAACGTGCCAGAGATGGGATGACCGTTCCGGATGAGGGCAGCTGCCCGTACCTGGTGGTGGTGGAGGTGGTCTCGCGCGCGCGTGTCTCATTCAAAGTTGAACAACGATTGATTTACGTGGGGGAAATCAATTTCGGGCTCCACCGCTCTTCATACCGATCGTCAAAGTTGGCCTCGTGAAAGCAGGCGAATGAACAAAAAATTACAAATAAATGTTGTCCCATCTCACCTCATCTTGGAAGCTAAGCAGGTTCCGAGCCCTGATTTACCTTGCCGTAGGGCTGTCTGGGATATACGGCGGACAGCGGAGGGCAGTGAAACTAAAATCCATTGTTATACTGTACGCCTATGCTCCTTTGTCGATGTTTCCCACCTTTGTACATGCCACACTGAACCGGCATGGTGAAGTATGGTCAAATAACACCGATAACCTGCATGGTGTGGACAGGCTCGCATCCAGCAATGGAATGAGGAAAGGGCGATACGTGTCCACATGAAACAAGAAGCTAAAGATAAATTAATACTGGTAGGAACCTCCTGGTTACACCAGCCCACAGGGGATTATTGTGTCCGTCGTGCAAGAAGGGGCTGGGTGGGGCTGGGTGGGGAGGGGAGGGTGGGGAGGGGCTGGGTGGGGGGTGGGAGGGGTGGGGCTGGGTGGGGAGGGGCTGGTCACCCCGTGGTGCCCATATAAAACTCAAAGTTTAACCTACTCACGCCAGCTTGTGCCCACCCTCACAGTCGAGCATATTTGCGGAATACACCACGCCGCCGTTGACCCTGGCCATTGACCGAGCAACCCAACATTCCTACCAGCTCCCTCCGCAGGAATGTGTTTGAAATTATTCCTATGGCAGGGTGGCGCAGGGTGGCGCAGGGTGGCGCAGGGTGGCGCAGGGTGGCGCAGGGTGGCGCAGGGTGGCGCAGGGTGGCGCAGGGAGGCGCAGTACTCACACTTGTGCTTTACAGCAAGAAAGCCCCGAGTTCAATTCCCAACTCGGGTGCCTGTGTGGAATTTGTATGTTCTCCCCTTGCTCTGCATGGGTTTCCTCCAGCTCCTCTGGTTTTTTCCCCCCATAGATAACCCCCCCCCCCCCCCATACAATATAATTGGAATTGGCCAAATATTCCAATGATGAAAAACTACCTGAAAATTACTCAATTAGGGTTAGGCACAGCAACATCGCCCCCTACTGTGAAAACTTGGTAGGACCCTCCTGAAATTCAACATCTCTGACATTGTCTGGGGATGGAGGGGGGGTGTACAAATGGCAGCAGGAGCACCTCTGAGGCTGAGTTTTTTCCAGTGAAATTCATAGTGTGCAGTTAGCAGACACATGGGAAATACACTGTCGCGGGCCTTTCCATTCACTTATTGACACTGATATGCAAGCGCTCCCCTTTGCAGTTGCCCGTCGATGCATGGCAAAGTTAAGCAACCGTTATGCAAGTGACATCCCGCAAGAAGGAACGCAGGTTTTCCTTTTAAAATCAGCTGTGCATAGCTCACAAGAAGATGACAGCAGCCTGATGCACACCAAGAAATTCATGGTTTCTTGCACCTCAGCTAACATGTGGCTGACCTGGAGCTGAGCTTGAAAATATTGTAATTGCCCACCTTCAACAGAGCAGAGCAGTAGTGCACGTAACAGTGCACCAATGTATTGATTAAAAAAAAAATTCATTCTCACAAGACATGCATTGAATTATGCATGTGAAAATTGATTATAGATGATTCATGGTACTAATTATTGTGATAAGAATAATCTGTGCTGGTCACTTGGGCTGTTTGGCTACGCTTGAACTCGCTGGTTCGTGCTGGTCAGTAAAATAATTGAGGGTGGGGGGTTTTCCAGGACCAGTTCAGATCGGACTCACCACTTGCGTCAGCTGTGGCGGGCAATCAAACTCCGGTTCATAGTTAATTGCGCTAAATCACTGCACTCCCATCCTACCTGGTTCACATTACATCTAAATAGCATGCAACATTTACATTTAGGCAAAGGGTGCAAACAAAATTGGACAAATTCGCATAAAAAAGGACAAACAATTCTAACTAGATGGTAAAAAATGTGACAAACAAAGAATCGATTTAACATCAAAAATGTAATCACTATCGTGACAATGCATCAAATCTCTGGAGGGGTGAATGTATGTTGTTGCCGACTTTCTTTTGTGCCGTACATAGCCAAGGAGGTGCAGGGGAAGGACAACAAACTAAACACAAAAAGCAGTTCGAAAGAAATGAATTTTCAATCGAGGTTTCAAATAGTTATCTGCTTACAGAGCACTTGTTCAAGTCAAGTGTTCCTGTGCAATGATCACGCACGTAATTAAACGTCAGATGCTGCATCGGAAAGAGCTTTCAAGATTTGCAGAAAAAGAAAGTTCCGTGCATTTATTTCAGCTTGTGTTGTGTAGAATTGTGAGATGGTGCTGCATTTGTAGTCAACTGACTTGAGTCGACTAGAAAGCAATGGGGATTTGAGATAATGACTTACAATTTTGAGTATCACGTTGTAATTGGCAGAGGTGTCGTGGGAATACTATTGAAATAAAAATTTGAAGACTTTCATGGTGAATTGCTAAACTGGGCAATTATCAGGTTTGAGTGACACAATGCCATGCAATTAATTCCTGCTATTTATATTTATCAATAACATATTGTTGCAATGATACAAAAATCTTAAGCTTTCATAAATGGGAATGCAATTGACACTTGTCATTTTGCAACATAGCTTCCACCAACTTCTATGCACTTGCCCCAACATGGAACCAGGACCAGCTTCCCTTCACAGTATAAGTAACGGGCGTCATTTAAATAATTGTTCCATTTCAAATGGCATTCTGTTCACAAGCATCATGTTTAAAATGTTGCCCACACAAGCTATCTTTAAAAAGGGCTGGACATATGAAAATGTGTAAGGGTGTCGTACCTAGCATCGTCCGCGCAAATGGTGAAATGGCCTCTGAGCTTCTCAGGCTGGTGTGTGCTCTCGCATTGCCGCATTGGGCGAGAACTACCATGTGAACATCTGGATGCACTTGCCGATTATGGACATTCGATTCATGTACGCCTCGAAGAAATGCATACGTGTAAACATTTATATGAGGCGATACAAGTTATGGAATAAGAAGACATCAGTGGAGCGAAGCGCGGGGAAGCCCTCCGCGGGAGCTATAATAATAATCATTTACACTTATAAAGCGCGTTTCACCCAGAGGGCTAAAAGCAAGCAAGTAAATAACTGACACAATTCAGTTTAACACGTAGGCTTTCGCGACCAATATTGTTCATAATCAACGATTTTTGGGTTTAGATCGCGTTATTTATAAATGTGTCGTAACCCTCCACCACCCGACACGGCCAATCAGTAAAAAAAGGTGTCACGTTGACAAAAGACAAATAGTTCACTGCTTTAGCCCACCGGTGTGTTGAAGCGTGGAACCACAACATTTACAATTCTGGCGAATTGCCCGATGATGCTGGATGCAATTACCAGCGAAACGTCGTACTCAAATTGTAAATGTTGTGGTTCCACGCTTCAACACACCGGTGGGCTAAAGCAGTGAACTATTTGTCTTTTGTCAACGTGACACTTTTTTTACTGATTGGCCGTGTCGGGTGGTGGAGGGTTACGACACATTTATAAATAACGCGATCTAAACCCAAAAATCGTTGATTATGAACTGACACAATTATAAAATCTAATATAAGCACGCAAGGCTCATGATTTAACCACAGGTACAAATACCTCCCCACACTCCCAAAACACATAGCCAAATTAATCAGACGAAAGGGCCTTTAAGTAAAAACATTTCTTAAGGCGGGATTTAAATAAACCGAGGGACTCAACATATCCAATATTCGATGGAAGTGAATTTCACAGCTTGGAGGCAACACGGGAAAAGGCCCCCAGGTCACATACTGAATGTGGCCGTAGGCCGCGGAAATTCTAGTGTTAGAAATATCAGAGGCATTATTCATGGAACCAGTCGTAATTGGATTAAGTGGATTGTCAGTAATGGCCAAACCAACAGTGACAGGCGGGCCTGGGTGGGCAATGTGTTCCCCCACAATAAGCCAGTGTCCTGCATACCGAAAATCTCAATCGTGATGCAGAAGTATTTCTTGCTTAATTTTGGCTCCATTTGTTGCATCTGTTTAAATCGTGTCCACCTGCTCCATCCCATCTGGCTTTAAAACTAGTCATGACCACGAAAATGTCCACGCTTACGAACTCTTAATGAGCGATAAAAATAAAGTGTTTACATTAACCCCCCCCCCTAATGTGTGCAGATACTACTGACTATTGTATGTAGGGTGTGTATGTATATATGCCTACAAAATAAATGATGGGGGGGGGCGGAGTGAACATTTTTTTGGGGGAGGTTGGCAATTGTTGCAAAGCTGCTGGATCAAAATTTGACCCCCACTTTTTATAACTTTTTGATTCGAGCCTTCTGAAAGTTGATGGACAAACGGACACACTGAACGCCGTGCTTTTAAAATAGATTTCGCTATGAGTGTCATGTATGAGATGAAGTATCCATCCTCTGAGAAGTGCAATGCCATGTTAGAGTGACTCACGGAAGCACATTTTGAAATAACTATTTAGGAATCCTTTAAAATGACTTCATATCCATACACAAGAGGGAAATGCACTTTGCCACATTACCTGCTACAGAGGGGAATGTGTTTGTGACACGGTAGTCGAACCAATGTGTTCCACGTTCAGAGCTGAAATTGAGCAAAATTAAGTGCAATTAAATGTTGTGTTTTGTGTAGTTATTTGGCGATTGGGTTGAGACCCCCAATTCACTAAATATGAGAACCCAATGAAATCACAGGTGGCTTAAAGCTGGATTCAAACACAGGCTCCCAGCAGTTGCTGGCTCAGTGCTTTGATCCCAGAGACATCTGGCAATCGCAACAACTCAGTTTTGTTGTTGTTTTTAATTACAGATTTTGATTGTAAGCCCCAAATATTTGGACGAATAATTTTTAGAGGAGGCGAATATATTTTGTGTCTTGGAACTGCGCTTTGACTGCACCATAGCAGCTAGATTCTTATCGCATGGGACTGAAGATGCAAATAAAAAAGATGAGTAAGCTTGAAGAAAAAAGCCATCTTCCTGGATGAATCAACACAGACTAATTTTGTTTTATAATTGCAACGCCTGTGCATGGTGAGCAGACACTGCTGGTGCTTTAAATAGCCTCAAACTCCGGATGTAATTTGCAGTTGATATGCTGTTAAGATGAGCAAGCAACACATTTTAACAACCTTGCTAGTCCCTGCAAATGCCATTCTTGAGCTGTGAGTTATATACGTGCCATATAATTAGACTCCCGCTCGCAGTTACACGCGTTCAGAAGATTAAATTACCCAGTGCCATGTGGGAATTAAAGTAAAAAAAAAATCACGTATAAAAGGAACATGAAAGGCTGTAATGCCATTTCAGTGTGAACATGCACAAGCCCAGAAAGCCAGACTTTTCATCAGCCCATGTACATTCAATGTATTGCCTGCTTGTCAGACAACAGGATGTTCTCCCGTGCGCGAAGCGTTGTAGCTCGTAACTTTTGAAATCCCAAATGAAACGCCAAACAATGAAGTGGGAAAAACGCTGAGTTGCTGCACATGGACATGGAAATGGCAGGGGGCTCCGTGACGTGAGCACTCGTTGTGACGCGCGCGACGGAGCAGTTTTCTACCAGCAGCGCGTGCAAGAACGAGACGGAGAGGTGCCGTCGGACCTGGTTGCTATGCGGCGTGTCAGATGCCAGCGTCGTGACATTGCACCATAAGTTATATTTGCGCGTGACCCTCAAACTCGGTAATACCTCGCCCAAAGTATGTATGTTTGTCTGTTGAACTTCTTTCGAACTGTACGTAGCCTACCACACTAATCGAACGTGTGGGGGAAGGGCAACAAGCTAAACACAAAAAGCAGTTTGAAAGAAATGAGATTTCAATCTCGGTTTAAAAGTGCATAGCTCCAGTAGCTTCCTAATATTGGAAGAGGAAGAGATTTCCAGAAGCGCATCTGAAAGCGCGCAATGCGGTAACCTTCTTTATTTGAGAGCTATTCGCTGTGAGGATAGCCGGAGTTAGTATGATGGTTTATGTCCCTTGACGAGATCAGCGAGGTGTTGGGATTCATTTGTGGCAAGCACTTTGCGTGTAATGAGTGCGACCTCATGATGTACAGTGAGGGAAAAAAGTATTTGATCCCCTGCTGATTTTGTAGTTTTGCCCACTGACAAAGAAATGATCAGTCTATAATTTTAATGGTAGGTTTATTTGAACAGTGAGGGACAGAATAACAACAACAACATCCAGAAAAACGCATGTCAAAAATGTTATAAATTGATTTGCATTTTAATGAGGGAAATAAGTATTTGACCCCTCTGCAAAACATGACTTAGTACTTTGTGGCAAACCCCTTGTTGGCAATCACAGAGGTCAGACGTTTCTTGTAGTTGGCCACCAGGTTTGCACACATCTCAGGAGGGATTTTGTCCCACTCCTCTTTGCAGATCTTCTCCAAGTCATTAAGGTTTCGAGGCTGACGTTTGGCAACTTGAACCTTCAGCTCCCTCCACAGTTTTCTATGGGATTAAGGTCTGGAGACTGGCTAGGCCACTCCAGGACCTTAATGTGCTTCTTCTTGAGCCACTCCTTTGTTGCCTAGGCCGTGTGTTTTGGGTCATTGTCATTCTGGAATACCCATCCACGACCCATTTTCAATGCCCTGGCTGAGGGAAGGAGGTTCTCACCCAAAATTTGACGGTACATGGCCCGGTCCATCGTCCATTTGATGCGGTGAAGTTGTCCTGTCCCCTTAGCAGAAAAACACCCCCAAAGCATAATGTTTCCACCTCCATGTTTGGCGGTGGGGATGGTGTTCTTGGGGTCATAGGCAGCATTCCTCATCCTCCAAACACGGCGAGTTGAGTTGATACCAAAGAGCTCCATTTTGGTCTCATCTGACCACAACACTTTCACCCAGTTGTCCTCTGAATCATTCAGATGTTCATTGGCAAACTTCAGACGGGCATGTATATGTGCTTTTTTGAGCAGGGGGACCTTGCGGGCGCTTCAGGATTTCAGTCCTTCACGGCGTAATGTGTTACCAACTGTTTTCTTGGTGACTATGGTCCCAGCTGCCTTGAGATCATTGACAAGATCCTCCCGTGTAGTTCTGGGCCGATTCCTCACCGTTCTCATGATCATTGCAAATCCACGAGGTGAGATCTTGCATGGAGCCCCAGGCTGAGGGAGATCGACAGTTCTTTTGTGTTTCTTCCATTTGCGAATAATCGCACCAACTGTTGTCACCTTCTCACCAAGCTGCTTGGCGATGGTCTTGTAGCCCATTCCAGCCTTGTGTGAGTCTACAATTTTGCCCCTGACATCCTTGGAGAGCTCTTTGGTCTTGGCCATGGTGGAGAGTTAGGAATCTGATTGATTGATTGCTTCTGTGAACAGGTGTCTTTTATACAGGTAACAAGCTGAGATTAGGAGCACTCCCTTTAAGAGTGTGCTTCTAATCTCAGCTCGTTACCTGTATAAAAGACACCTGGAGCCAGAAATCTTTTTGATTGAGAGGGGGTCAAATACTTATTTCCCTCATTAAAATGCAAATCAATTTATAACATTTTTGACATGCGTTTTTCTGGATTTTGTTGTTGTTATTCTGTCTCTCACTGTTCAAATAAACCTACCATAAAAATTATAGACTGATCATTTCTTTGTCAGTGGGCAAACGTACAAAATCAGCAGGGGATCAAATACTTTTTCCCCTCACTCTATTTGCTCGGCAACTGGAAGCCAACGCAGTTTGCCGAGCACTGGACGGACATGGTCGAATCTTGCAGTACCCATCACGACACGTGCCAGAGATGGGGGTTACGTTCCTGGAAAATGCCATGTTTGGACAAAACCATGTTCGACAAATATTAGAGCTTATGTGAAAAATCGGGTTGGGTTCCTGGGTCCGAAATGATCACCGCTCCCTCTTTGTTTAACTTTTATTTTTCCCCCGGTTGGTATCACACGCACTAAAAAAATATATTCAAGTGAAACTAAAAACGTCTATTTCAGTAACGATGAATGGTGGGGGGGGTTAGATGGGGCTGGTGACGTATGGAGCGAGACCACGTGAGAGTGTTGGGGAGGGTAAATAGTGATGAGATATCCATGCGCTGCGTCTACTGTAACCGTACAGGCATATGGCGCACGACTTGTTGCCGCGGAGATGAGAATCTTGGCAGCGTCAAACCACGTCCAGCCGAAACTTCACCCCCCTTGTTCCAGAGAACAGACCTCAAGTAACCAGTGTATAGCCAAAACGTCAACCCCAGGTTCCAGAAAACACATGTTGAGTAAATCGCGTATAGCCGAAACACGCGTTCTGATAAAACAGCGTTAGGCAAAGGTATGACTGTATTTATTAACTTTTCTCAGTCCCGAAGCGAGCGCGTGACACCACGTCCTTGCGAGCGGCTGCTCTTGCGTCACAGCTGCTGCTGCTGTTGTGTGACACTTCTGTACTTAAATGGTCACTCCCCAAAACATTTAAAGGTCTGTAATAGAGTGTTTTAAAAATAGATTGCGTGAATATAACTAATTGGTAAGGAAGATTTCTGCATAACTCTGGCTGTCGCCTGATGAGGCTGGTTGCAATTGCCAGCGAAACGTACTTAAATTGTAACCTTACCAATTCTGTTGGATGGTGGCGGGTTTAACGACAGATTTATATTCAAGTAATCTAATCAAAAAAACCTCGATGGATAATATTAGTTGTGAAAGCCGACGTGTTAATCTAAAGGTCTTCTGTTGCCTAGTGTAAAACGTGAAGGTCGCGATTACTTGTTCACGTCAGTGTTGATGAAAGGGCCTCCACTAGAGAGGGTATTTTGTACGTATGCACGTTGAACTTCTTTCGCACCGTACGTAGTCAACCGCGCTAATCGGAGGTGCGAGCGGGCGGGGGGGAAACAAACTAAACACACGGAAGGTTTCCTCTTCCATGCTGGGCAGGTTTCTTGGTGGAGTGTGGTACGTGACAACAACTAAGATTGGAGTTACGTTTATAACATCACCGCTGATATTCTTCCTCTTTTGCATGGCGTTACATGGCATCCGTGCTAGATGAGTGTAATTCCACTTGTTCCGCGGGAATACTCATGTCGCATTGGGGCAGTCATCAGCCTGATGGTTTGCACCTCACTGCAATTGCAGTTTGGTGTGTCCCTGATAAACTGCTGCTATTCATTAAATAAGATCCTTATCAGCCTACGTCTTGCGATGCTTTGTATTGAACTGCTTTCATTATTATTTCAAACGTTTACTAATCAATGGCCTCATTAAGAGAAGACCACCTTTAAAATCGATGAACCAACCATCACGCCAAATGGGTGGCTCTTTGAGATACTTAAACACCTTTCTTAATGCTTCTCTATGTGCATTATAAAATAACCTGAACCCTGCAAATGGACTCTATGGTAATTGACATGAGCATAGACGATAAACAGTCGACATTACATGTGATTTGCTCAGGCAGTCTTGCTTGTAAAACCCCAGACTGTAAGCCTCGTAAAAGCTTTATATGATTCCCCAAAACATTGTCGTCAATTGGCGTGCACCTTGCTGGGCGTGATAAACGGCGAGCCCCCAGTTGTAATTAACCTGTGGCATTAAACAGCTCATCTCTGCGAATGTCCCAATGAGAACGACAGGTTAGTAATGATAACAATAATACAATGACAACGACGGCGTTGGGTGCCTGCGCTCACTTGGCTGTGGTACGACGGCTGACTCAGCCTGCTTCTTTCGTAACCTCTGCTGCGTGGGGCCAGCTTGGGTGAAGAGAGGAGGCTGGAGGGATCCAGGCTGTCAAGACTCCGGTTCAGCGAGGCCTCGCTCACCGCACGCAGGTAGCTGTTGAGAGACGGCGGCAAGGAAAAACGACGCTCAGCTCGATCGACAGCGGTAGTTCTCAACCTGGTCCCCATGCTCTCAACCCCAGCGCCATAACCACAAACAAAAACTACGAATGTCTATTTGCTATGAAGCTATTTTTATTTTACCAGGTAAGGCCCACCGAGCTATATAGCTCTTTGCAAAAGCGATCTGCTCACAAAGGATAGCTCAACAAAGTGGCTTATCATGTGAAACCTTATAGCAACCAAATACTCTGAATGCTTATTGATTATAAATGTGGAGGGAAAAACCGGAGGACCCGGAGAAAAATCCACACGACAACAGGGAGAACATGTAAACTTCAAATATATATGCATCAGGGTCGGGATCGAACCCACGACCTCCTGCATACCAGGCAAGGGAGTTAACATCTCGCCACCACCGCGCCCCTGGTTACTCAGGCGATAATACAGAGAGGTCACACGTCCACACCTCAAGTCAATATGGCGGTAGTAAGGCATTCTATTCATGTGGATGTATCAGTGTGCTATGTATTCGTGAGGCATTTACTTGATGCTGTGCAGTGGTGTGATTGTCACCGCAACTTGGCGCCGACGTGGCCCCGCGTACATTTAAAATGTTCCCTGCACGCTATCCATGCCGCAACGTGTGCGACCCACCAAGTTGGACCAAGAACGGGCCCAGGATGGGTTAATATACTCCTGGAAGCCTAGATACGCGATGCGATTTCCGTGGGATCGATTTGGGTGCAATCGGATTGCGCTGTGGTGTATCCCATTGATCCCAAGCAATCGTCCAAAGTGCAATGCTGTGCAGCAGCGTTTAATGCAATTGAGTGCAAAACTACGGCAAGGATTGGTGTGAGTCAGGATAATTAGCGAGAGGAGGCTGAAAATGGAGGACCCGTCAGGAGGGTCCCATAATGTGTGCTGTGTCAGCTATGGTTTATAAGACGGCATCCGAATGGTTCGACTTCTTCAGCAATGTCACGGTTGTATCTACGGCCGGTCTCCTGGCGATTGAGCGCTTAGTTCGAGTGATGCGGCTGTCACTTTTTGAACACGTCGTCCGTCTTGATGCGCAAACTCCAGGAAATTGCGCACTTCAGTCAGTGGTCGACGTTCGAAGTGGACTTGAGACCTTCAGAGGGAATGGCGCCATTCCTGTGGTCACCATCCCCCCCGATAGTCCACCCCCCCCCCCGTGATACGTGGATCAAACAAATCGCTCGCTACGCTGGTGCATGGCAACAAGAAGCAGTTTAAATGCGAACGCCATCGCAAGAGGTCACACGTTTGGCGCGACGGTTCTTTGCTGACCGTGCGCGATTAATGAACAAATAATAGAGGAGGCTTCAAGCACAGAACTGTCTGGATCAGGGAATGGGTCCTGAACCGTGCCACGTTTGGAGCGGATTATGGTCTGATTGCGTGGCCCCACTTGGGGAAATGCAGACAGTGACCGCAGATTTCTACGCGTGGATACCAGTGCCTCTTCGCACTGGTCGCTCGCCGGTCATGTATGCGGACACGCGACTTTCTCACTGATGGGATGTATTTTTATTGCTAAAGGTGCAGTCCTGCAATTGCTTGCTCACACTCCCGCTGACCAAAGGGCCTCCACTAGAGGGAGCTCTGGAGAGCCCCTCTAAGAATAATTTTATTGCTAATCGTGCCCAATTGCAAAATGTAAAACTATCTAAAACTAAACAATTTTTATTTTATTTTACCAGGTAAGGCCCACTGAACTATATCGTTTTTTTTCAGAAGTGGGGGTGGTGGGGGGGGGGAGCAAGCAGGCCGAGGGGGCTGAGGTGAATGACGCGCTCGTCACGTGTGATGTCAGTCAGCCAACAACTAAAACACAGTGTCACCAACTGGTTTTGGCTAGATTATTTGACGTGAGACATTAGCGGCTCGGCTCGGCTCCCGTGATGCGTGGAGCTGGCTCAGCACGGCACTCGGCGTGGCCCGGTCGTACACACGTACGACTTTCACACCGTACGTAGCCAACTCTCCGTACGTAGTCAACTCTGCTAATCGGAGGCGCAATATGGTGGGAAAAAAGCAACACGGGCGAAACGTACGACATCTTCCGCTCTCTCAAACGACCCAGACGTGGTACGCTCGCTCTCTCTCAGTCTCTCAGGCGAGAGTTGCCGATACCTCTGGCTCTGGCCGACGGGCGGGCGATCGCTTGACGGGCGGCGGTAGCTCGCCTGAAAGTGGCGGCGCGGCGACTGCCTGGGACTCGCGTCCGAGTCGGAGCCCTCCTCATCGCCGATGGCCTTCATGTAGCTGCCGCTTCGCATCCTGCGGCAGGGGATCTCGGTCCTGCCCACGAGCGGGTAGCCCCACTCGGCCTTGGGCACCTGTGCGTGGCGGGAGACAGCCCCCGTAGCGCGACCTTGTTTAGCAGTGGGACAAAAGGTGTAAAGCTCGTTTCTTTTTTGTGTGTTGCCCTTCTCCTGCGCACCTCCGATTCGCATGGTGGGCTACATACGGTGCGAAAGAAGTCCAACGTACGTTCACTCAGTCACTTGGAGCAATTTGCCTCATTATCACTTTCGTATCACTGCTTCCATGGTTACAATTTCTAAGAACAGAACCTCATAGCCGTAGTGGGGCATCTCTACACGAATCACCCTGCAAATATAATTATAGTCTAAAATGTGTGGAGATTATTGGCTGGGATGTGATGCAAAATATATCGGATATAATGAGCCTGAATTATTATGGCATGTTTTAAGGACACTTTAAAAAAATGATAAGTAAGCATCGTGCTCTGTCATGTAGCCATGGAAATATACAGCGTAGTGTACTACATTGCAACAGTTGCGACAGCGACAGAATTGCAAGCAGTTCAATACTTTTCATTCTTTATTTTCTCACTGATCATTTGTAGATTTAAGATGATGTCGGCTCAACACTGCCCATTTTGGTCGTCACCAACCCTTTGAGTGAGCCTCGTGCTTGACGAGTGTTTGTGCTGCTATGTGCCCTGACAGGATACCCAAGGCGCGAGAAGATATTAATAGTGTCAAAGAGGTAATTAAAATACAAATTTACCACTCTAAGTCAAGAAATGTGGAATAACTAAAAAAACTAATTAAGAATTGCAGCTGGAAAACTTTCGGAAGAAATGTTTGGCAAGATATTTACGATGGAATACAAAAGTGCAAACAATAATGACACACAAGCTTAGGCAGCAACCATTGTCTGTATGTACGTGGAAGTTCTTTTGCACCGTACGTCGCTAACCATGCTAATCGATTCCTAACTCGGGCAAATTTCTACATGGAGTGTGTATGATCTCACCCTGTTTTGCACGAGTTTCAACAGGGTTCTCTGGATTCCTCCCATAGATAAAAAAATCGTACAATGTAACGAACTAGTAATGGCCAAGTATCTCTATGCTGAAAATGTACCCGCAAATTTTTCAATTAAAAAATATCAACATAGTGCCCCCTACTGCGAAAACTTGACAGTACCCTTCCGTAAATAAAGACTTGAAACTAAAAACACTTTTTTATTTTACCAGGTAATGTCCACTGAACTGTATAGCTCTTTTTTCAGAAGCGACCCACGACCTCCTGTATACCATGCGAGGTAGTTAACATCTCACCACCATGACTCAGTGAGAAACATGAGTGTGAAACGTTACCGGAGTACCTAACATTTTAAGGCCGTTTTGAAATGTTTTACATCTTTTGTGAAGATATATTAGTTAGAAACGTTTAAGTGACTAACGAGGGAATACTGTATATCTTCGGCATTTGGGCCCGGGTGCTTTTAATGTGACGTTTGACATAGAGCGACCATGTAGCTTAACCCAGGAAGTAAATATGGATCATTGTGTTGGCTAGGTAAAAAACCTACACTTCAAGTGAGCATGTTCATTGTTGACAAGAGTCGTATTCATCCTTGGCCATATGCTTCACGATCCATTATGCGGCCAGTCGAGTACATAGGATGCGGGCACGTGAACCAAGGGTGAAGCGAACGAGACCTGTCCGTAAATACGCAGAACTAACGGACTTATCCGTCGAATCTCGCAGTTTACCTGTCGGACAAAAAAAAAGCCACGCATCACCTGCTTTCATTTATGATCCGCTCAACCGTGGCTTACGCTGTCGGGTTCTCACAAGTGAAACACAAGGAACTGGGTTGGCAATTGGTATCAGGAAGTGTTAAAGTCTTTCTTTAGAGTTAAAGTCTTTCTTTAGAGTTAAAGTCTTTCTTTAACTCTTCTTGATGGATTCAAGTCTTGTTAGTGCACGACGGATTTTTTTCTGAGACGTTCACAAGAGTTGTCTCTTATGGGGGTAAAAAATGAAAGCCCTTATAGCAAACATTTAACTACGTTGGGTCAGTAAAGTTTACTGATCACTGCGGAGCAGGTGGATTTTGTTTCAAATTTCTATTAAACTGCAAATCCCCCCAAAAATGCAGAAGTCTAAATTTTAATCCTAAAATTACTTTTCTGTTACCAGTGGTGACCTGCATTGTGTGATCCAAGGGTGAATGATGTAGGGCATCTGCAATGCACCAATATACTGCATTACGTAATAATCATCACGTATTACATCATATTGGGTCTAACTCGACAGGGGTCCTTAATCAGACACGTCTGGCAGTTTCACCTGCATTGGGTTCAAGCAAGCCTGATACTGCTGATGAGACGCCGTATGTCAAAACCGGTCCAGAGGATTTTGCTTGCATTGAACCAGTGCTGATGAAATAATGCCCTCTCAGAAGGCTGTGTGTATGATTGACGGGATGTGTAAAACATTTATATTTTTTCAAGTGTACATTTTAATACAGGAGTGTAGTTGTACGCCCACTGAAGGGGGAGTACCACAATGGGCAATTCCTAATCACCTAGGCGCTGTGTGCAAAGGTGCTGTGTAATTAGAGTTGCCAAGCAGAAATTGCCTGCTTGCTGGCCTTGTCATTGGTACCCTTGGAGACAGCCTCGGATCTCACGTAAGCCACCGCAATAACACTGCCATCTGCCGACGACTTTCAGGAAATTGTCAGCTATTACCAAGTGACGGGCGGTGGGGGGGGGGGACATTTGCCCCAATTGCAATGACCACGACTGAAATAAGCGTGCCATCTGCTGCTGCTGCACAAAGAACCATCAACAACCTTTACACTCCGTTGTGGAGCCTTCGGTGTGTCTTGAAGGGAACAACGCACGTTTCATTTCAGAAGAGACCCATTTTTTTGGAAAGATACGCGTTCCGTTCGTTCACAGTAGAGGACATCCTCTTTGGGAACTTTTCGCCAATCTTCTTGGAGGCATCTGGCAGTTAATTAGTGACACCAGTACAGTACACCAGTAAAGTACGGCTAACCCCACTCCCCCCAATCTGGTGATGTCAGGTTTAATAATTTCATCAAAATTTCATCTAAAGTGTATCCAAATACGCTTTGCGAAATAAATCCACGGATTTTTAATTTGTTCACGTGACCCCAAGGAGCACACGATGTTCCATTACAAGTGGGTTCACGCGGAGTCCCGTGGAAACATCTTCAGTGAACAAAAATTAATAACGACGGAAGACAAGACCGACAAAACGACGATTGCCATTAATCCAGTGGGGACTGACTTGAGCCACGGGGGACATTTTTTGCTAACGTCACGCTCCCAAAGACACGAAGCACTTAGGGCTCTCGGGCATGTTATAGGATCGTACCATGCGCATTGTTGCGTTTGCGCGAAGTCCGATGTTTCGCTCTGCATGCTGGGAACTGGACGAAGCTCCCGGCACGCGGCGCGGAACGTCCGACCGCCACGCCGAACGACAACAAAAATTCAGCGGGGCGAGAACGACGGAGCAGCAGCGACAGAGAGACGGCGGCAACAGCACAACCGCGACGAACCTACGCGGCGGCACGCAGGGCCCGCGCGACGCCGCCTTCACCTGCAGGAACTGGTACATGCGGTCGAAGGAGGCCGGCCGCGTGTCGGCGCGGTGCAGCGTCCGCTGGGATGCCGCGAGCGGGTCGCGGTAGGCGTCGCGTGCCTGGCTCACCGTCATCGTGGACCAGGCGCCGCGCCGGAGCGTCCGCCCGCCGTCGGGCTCGGTGCCGCCGGAGCACGCGGCGCACTTCACGTCGCCGATGCTCTTGGAGGGCCGCAACGGGAACTCGTGGAAGGAGGGCCGCTCGCGGCAGCGGCGGCCCGACACGCTCGGCGCGTTGCACACGCTGTCCGCGTCGAGGTTGTCGTCCGAGCTCCACCAGCCCGAGAGGCTGCCCTTCAGGCGCGACTCCTTGCGCTCCCTGCTCTTGCTGCGCCGGCTCTGCTTCAGCGACGAGGAAGACAGCGTCGCCTGGTGGTACAGCTGCTGCTGAAGTTGCAGCTGCTGCTGCTGTTGTTGCTGCTGCAGTTGCAAGTGCTGTTGCTGCTGCAGAAGTTGGTGGTGGTGATATTGCTGGTCGTCCATCAATCCGGCCGTGCTGCGGCTGTCGCTCTTGCTCAGGCTCTTGCCTGCGGCGGCGGACGCCTCCATGGAGTGCGACTTTGCGAAGAGCCGCTGTACCGAGTGCACGAGGTGGCGGATGCGCCCGGGGCTCTCGCTGTTGGCGCGCTGGTACTGGAGCGTGCAGAAGCCGTCGCGGCCCGGAGGCAGCTGCCGCTCCAGCTGGTCCAGCAGCCCTGGGGGCAGGCGCGCCACCCGCCCGCTCGCCACCGCCGCGTGCTGGTGCGGGTGCTGGTAGGTGGCAACGGCCAGCGCGGGCGGGAAGTCGTCGACGCCGTCGAATTGCGTGCCATAGTGCGAGCGCGGAAACGTGCCGCCGCCGGGTGCCGCCTCGGCGCACTCGGCCTGCGCGGGGGCGCCGCGGAGGCTGTAGCGGTGGTAGGGCGCCTCGCCCGCCGGGTGACGCTCGGCGTGGTGCGCCAGCGAGTAGGCCTGCCGCGTCAACGCGGGGGGCGGCCCCGCGCGCTCGTACGGCGGGTCCGGCGGGCTGAGCCGTGGGTACGAGTGCTGGCGCGGGGGCACGGCGTCGTGCTGGCGCTCGAAGCCGTCGGCGACGAGGCTGTGGTGCGATCGCCCGCCCGACAGGCCCTTCATCTCGCCCGCGGGGTTCGCTGCGTGCCGTGCGCGCGAGGAGCCGCCTGGGTTTTTTGCGCGCACGTCGGCAGCGGCAGGGGCGACAGGAAACGGACGCGGAGTTAGAAAGTCGGTGCTGCGCTCGTCGACGTGCTGCGCTGCTCACAATTAGCAAGCCGTCGCAGAGCTTTAATGAACATCTGGCGAGCTTTTTACTTCAGCGGGGAAGTGTCAACACAAATCTGACGGGGCTTCAGACATCCGCCCGTTTCGTTTATGCTTTGCTCTTGGGATTCACACGACAGAGAATAGAAGCATTTAAGGTTGTTCACGTAAATGCAAAGTTTGGAAGAGTGTGGCTTATTAAATGAGTGGACCGAGAGCATAATGTCTCTTGTTGACAGGCAATGGCATCTACCACAACGTGCTAATGCTGTCACGGCTGTTAATAGACTGCACAGGCGAACAGCACTAATTGATGGGACACGAACGTGGCGGCAAGTAAATATTTACAGCTATTGTGAGACCACGCGCTGACACGCATTTAAAAGCCCACATAGCGTTTAGCATCTTGACGACGTCCGCATACCAATGCTGCACCACTCCACGTAGGTTGCTATTCAGGACACAGATGCAGGCTCCTGAATCAGTATGATTGTGTCAAGGAATATTTTTTTTAAAGCAGATTTGCTTGGACTCTACTCCTGCACTCTTAACCCAAAAGAGGCATCAATGCATGGGATGTAGAGATGAGGTTTTTTTTTTTGAAGCCAAAGGCCAGCAGATGGCAGGCTCCAACCTCACCCAGCACAATGTGACTACCAACACCTGTTTATAGGACCGATTAATAGCAAAAAGCAGCAAGAAGCAGAAGCTGTAATGCAATGTTTGCTCTATCGTGGGAGTATGGTATTGCTGACGAGTAACGTCGATTTGAAATGAAGCCAACGATGGCAGCCTGGAAACGTATTTTGTGAAGCGGGAGAGACAAAATACAATGCAGGACCCTTTGGCAGTGCCAATTTCGGGGCTTTCCTGCAATGCAGTCATTAAAAATAACCCCACACACGCAAAAAAAAGTCCTCATAGGATTAAGGTGGAAACTGCAAAAGCCGATTCCTTTTAAAACATTTCTCGCTTTTTTGCAGAATCCACAGCCAATTGCATTGTGGGGCAGGAAAGTGTGAGGCTGTGAGCCTGAGCACCACTCTCCCCCATACCCTATTGGGTATTTCCACCCAATTGTTATATGTACTGACCCAGTATGTCCTTAGATACAAACAGCATGTTGTCACATCCTGTTCATCATCTGTTAAGCAAATTACAGATTCTCATTACCACTGGGAAACAGGGTTGCCACCTGTCCTGGTTTTCCCAGAATCATCCTCTTTGTGAGACAGCTGCTGTCATGGGAAATATGTTCTCGCAGGACATTAACGTCCCAGCTTTTGTCAGCTGTGTAATAATATAGCGCTCAAGACGATGCATTTACATGTCGTTCTCCACTCATCTGGAATTGACAGATACTCCTCTTTCCATGATATATCCCACGTGTTTTTTTCTTATACCGTGGAGGTGGCAACCCGACTGGCAAGTGAGCCGGCTTGGTTTACGAACTGGGTAAGGCCTGGCCCCGATTGCCATAGCAGCCTTGCCATGCCACGCCAGTACTAACCAGGCCACAGGGCTCACTTTCCCAAGGGACCTGTATACTTTAAACTATAAAACTAAATTATTTTTAATTGACCAAAGTAAGGCCCACTGAGCCATATCGCTCTATTTCAGAAGCGACCTGGCCACAAATGATAGCCCAATGAAGTTACTTATCACGTGGAAATTTATAGCAGCCAAATACTCTAAAAGCACGTTTTTAAATGTGGAGGGGAAAACCCGTGGACCCGGAGAAAAATCCACGCAACCACGGGGGGACGGACATGCAAACGCCAAATATACAGCAGCAGGTGTCAGGGTCGGGATTGAACCCACAACCTCCTGCATACCAGGCGAGGTAGTTAACATCTCGCCACCGTGGTGCGCTATTTAATGTGCAACCACGCCTGGGCCCACGGGCTGGACTAAGAAGATGGGGAAAATTGGACAGGGGGGGTCACACATTTAAATCTCTGCACCAGGGCCATTTGCAACCACGCTACACCACTGGGTGGAACTTCCACAATCCAGTATTGACACGCAACAACCACCACCACACACGACTTCTCACCAAGGGTACTTGAGAAGTAGCAGTGTTTAGACTGATCCTAGCTGAGATATATTCCATCTGTTATTGGGACTGAATAATACAATTAGGGATGTGGCCCCCAACTAGATGACCTTGAGAATGTGTTCACAGGTTTTCTAAATATTCTCTGGGGGATTCTTTATTGAGGGGGAGTTTGGAGCAAAATTACTCCTTGAAGTACAGAATAACCCCCACTGCTGTTTAACAAAGCTAATTGCCAAACGCGTGGCTTTTGCAGGGCTCTGTGGGGAATGCAGATAAAGCCTATGGTGCATTCAATGCTTACTCTTTAAAATAAGTCAAAGGATGAAGAATTGAATGAATAATGAAGCGGTGATCGATCATACAAATCCTTTATTTAGAACCTGGCAATAGCACTAACATAGAGTGCACATTTTGCAAGGGGAATCTACATGTTAATAATGCAGGAAACCGCAGACAGGGGCGCCATAGTGGTGAAATGTTAACTACCTCGCCTGGTATACAGGAGGTCATGGGTTCGATGTTGACCCTGACGCCTGCTGTATATTTGGAGTTTGCGTGTTCTCCATATGGTCGCGTGGATTTTTCTCTAGTTTTATCCTCCACATTTAGAACACATGCTATACATTTCCACGTGATAAGCCACTTCATTGGGCTATGATTTTGCCAAGTTGCTTCTGAAAAAAGAGCCATATAGTTCATTGGGCCTTACCTGGTAAAATAAAAGTAAATAACATATATAGTTTTAATATACAACAATAGCCTAAACAATGAAAGTAATGACAGCCACAGAGAGGACATCGCAGTAGCATAGTTAACGAGCGTCACTGGCAGTGGGACTGCACCAGGGCTGGAGAGGGCCCAGGGCACCTGGCTACAAATTGTGGGCCGGGGGATATCGGGACAGGGAGCCGCATTTAATTCCTTGCACCAGGGTGCACGCCATCCACTGTCAATGTTGATGCTGCTGTCGTTTTAAAAAAAAACATTTATAAGTTGCTTTTTTGGCACCGGCAGGGTCATCAGTTGCGTAGCTATCGAGTCTGCAGGCGGTGGAACTGCACTGGGGCCTTTGAGCTGGAGGGACCCAGGCACCGGGCTACAAAGAATGGAGGGAAGACATTAGACAGAGATAGGGCCAGGCACCCGCCCCTCCCCACCATTTCATTTTTTGTACGAGAAGCCATGCCGACAATGCGACAATGCCACCCATGCTACGGCAGTTGGCACATCGTGAATACAATTGTAATGGATGCCGAGAGGTGCACCCTATTAGGAAATAAATATTAATACACACATGTATATAGATACACACTCACCGGGTCGAACGGCTCCCCGTGAGTTTAAATAGTGCGCTCGACTCTCAATGGCGAGGAGCTGTCACGGGGGAGGGGGCGGGGCGTAGGGTCTTGAATGTGGAAGCCATTCAAATTGGATTGGTCATCGGGGAAAGCTAAATGGAAATGAGGGGTTGGTTGGGAGACCGTTATAGGAGACATGAAGGGGGATTGGTGGAGAGTCATGGAAAGTTCCAGAAAGGATGGGGAAGGGAATAAAAGGTAGGGATAGAAGGGGGGGGGGGGGTGATTCTCTGATGTGTGACGTGCTCTGCAGAAGACGTAATCAAAATGAAGTTCAAGTCTCACCCGGGCTGATCTCCTTTACACAATTATTGGTATGGTGCTTCATGAAATGCATACTTGTCGGCGTTAATACCATGGGAATTCTGCAGATAATTTGCATGAATAGCCATGAAATAACAAATGAGCCGTCATTAGATGCTGTCTTGAGTTGGCTTAATAAGAAATGGGCTTTGCGCGTTCCATTCCTGCATGTGTCATATCGGATTATGTACCCTGTGTGCAGCACTGCATAGCGTACGTAGCTTGGCCGGCAGAATTGGCTTCAGCCTGGCCTCGTCGGCATGAGTGCATTAGTGAAAGGACTGGAACAGTGGGGGAGCAATGGCCTTACAATGATGGGCAAAGTATGGTGTGGGTAGCAGGCTTCACATTCACAGCAGCCTCGTGGGGCATTCATTTACACAGGTTAGGAATTGCGAACTTTTTTCGTTTAATTGGAGACGAATCGCTGGGCGAGTTGAGCAAGCGGCGAGTCAAATTTCACCGCCTGGAGAGTGGGTGCTAATGACTCTGCAGAGGTACGGTCCAAACCAAGCATTTCGATCAATCGCAGGAGTATGGGATGTTGTAGCTCTCGTGTTATAAATGTGACATCAAATGGGCACGAGCGCCGGACTGGCAGTGGCTGCTGCAGCCCTTGCAATCTGGGACTGTCAGTGTTGTCTGCTTGCTGAGCCTGCACTGCTGCTTGCAAATGAGGGCTATCACTTTTTTTTAGTATCACCTTTGAGGCCTCACCCCCCACACGTGTCAGTTCTTACCGAACTGCCTTTGGAAGCTGGCTGCGATGCTTCTAGATGGCCTGCGCCGTTTTCCCTTTGAAAACGCGTTCCAAGTCAGCCTCTGCACAGAAATGTATTTTTTAAAATGAATTCTAGACAATTCGAAAAGGGGGTAGCCAATGCATTTTGAAATTTTCGACAGCGCTTTAGATTTGTGTTGGGCAGAGCACGTGGATTAAAGGGGATATTAACCTTATGGCGGGACCCCGGGGTCCCATAAGCCCCCAGCTCTCGCATAAACATTATATTCTAATGTAAACAAAAACTTTGCTCTTTTTCACCAATGGGTTTGCAGTACCTCTATATAAATACACTATCGAAAAAATAATTTACACCCCTCTGTCAATCATCGTGTTTCTCAGTGTGGATTTGTGAACACACTTTGTAAACAGTAAATAAAATAGTATGCGTTTTAAATGCGCTGTTCATATTGTAACAAGCGTTTATACCAATGTTACTCTACAGAGTAGTGGGTCGCCACCCCTCTTATCTGCATTGATAGGAGCGGTATGTGGGAACTATGGCTTAACTGAAAAAAAACTATGTGCGCAGATGCATACGGACAAGAGAAGTATTATCAAACAGGAGGAATTAATGGTGCATCGCATCTCATCTGTTAAATATCTGCAGGTAATAGGATTGTCATCGATTGATCCTGGCTGCAGACATTGTGTTCTGCCTCACGGCAGCCATGGGGGTGTGCGTACACAGGAATTTCCAGATATGGCGTTGAGTTTGGTCACATGACCAGGAAGTTACTATTTAACATTCTCTAAGCCATGAGGCAGGGTGTCAGCCATTACAGAGTACAAAATATAGGCACAAATAGCGTATCAGTGAAGACAGGTGCATCTGTTCATTGTGTGACTTTAAGAAGCATTGTCTGTAAGTTCGTTTATGTTCTTATAATACTGGGAATGCTGTTATAATGTTAGTGTAGTGGGTACAGATGGAGACTGAGGCTTCTCTTGGAGGCAACACGTTTATTACAGATAACCCTATAACACAAAGGGGTACTGCCCCTTCACCAGGTAACCTCAGGGAGTAGACCCCCCGGGCTAGCTACTCTCAATACACGGGGTGGGCTATTGTGGACCGGACCCCAGCTCGGGTCCGGGTCATGTAGTCGGAGCTCCTCTTCCAGGCGACGACGTAGGTTTCTTCATCCAGACAACAAACCGTGCCGCCCAGGGCTCCCGCTTATAACCTGTGTGGCGGGGCTCGCCCCGCCCTTAGCCACGCCCACCTTCTCGAAACCCCGAGAAGGATCTTACCTGGGCACGTGATCACCCCTGCCCCCCTTTTGGGGGGTCCCCGGGTCGGTTCCTCCAGTCATGTGCCCTCTGGGTTCAACTAGAGTGGCATGGCCCCTTTTGAACCCCGTAGCGTGCCTCTTCCAGCCGGCTTCACACAGTGACATGCAGTGACATCCAACGATGTCACTACATCACCCCCCCTTCGTAGCACACAGCCGTCCCAGCTGCCAACTCCCCCATAGAAATCAATTAGCCCTCAATAACAATTCAACAAAACTACATGTGCCTCAATAGCAACCCCAACAATGAAATACCCAAGCCCACCTATACAATATATACACTATCTACAAATGTACAGAAACAACCAGGGAAAAGGGTGGGAGTACTGAAAACCACACGAGATAGATAAAAACCAATGCAGTACAACCCCTCACACCAACAACCTCTTCTACCCCCACTGTATATCAACACCCATCAGCACAATAAAGGCCAGGTTCAGCCAATGACCAAGACGGCCTGCCGAGTGCGACAATCAATTGACGGTGTGGTAGTGTGGGTGAATTGGGGTCATGATAAGCAAAACGTCTTAGATCGAGTCCTCTTGGCCGGGCCCCCGGGGGAGGTGGGCCCACTCACCCCGGAGGACCCGGGGGGAACCAGCAAGTGTCCTGGCGAAGCCGGCTCTTCACGGGGAGAATCCGGGTGGGCAGATGAGTTCCCGACATCCGGAGCCGGAGGAGCCGTAGAAGGTGATGACTGGAGGGGCATCAGTCACGCGGCATCTGAGGATGGGAGCACACGACTCCGCTGAGGACCCACCTCAGCTCGTTGGACACGTCACTCACTCGGCCCCTGCATTGTGGAGATGGGATGAAATCGCGCAGAGCAACGAAGGGCTTGAGGCGCGATGGGTGAACGAACCAGCACCGCCGGCCCCACTGAATTTGAACGCACTGTGGTCGAACGACATCGACAGGTCTTCTCCAGGGTTTAACCAATTTTGGCGACGTGCTCCGCGGTACCTGGGGGCAGTGGAGCCAGGCTCTGCCCCTGCAATCCACACGTGGCCGGAAGCACGGACACCCCGTAGTCGCTCATTAGCCAATTGGCGTGAATTAGAATTCACCCTAGAAGCCTCATGCACTTCCGACAGCTTCTGAATGTTGAAGCGCATAGAATCTGAAAATTTGTATTTGGCTTTGTGCGGCGCGACACGCAGTTGGACATCAATTGGGGAGTCATGGTCCCTGCCGTACATTAAAAAGAATGGCAAATAGCCGGTGGATGCATGAGGAGCCATACTGTATGCGGCCAGAACTCCAGGGACCCGCAAGTCCCAATCAAGCTGGGACTCACTGACTTAATGGCTCAGCATAGAAGTCAGCGTCTTGTGCAGGTGCTCCACCATTCCATCCATTCAGGCGTGGTATGGTGATGTACGAATTTTCTTTGTGCCCAATAGGTTGCACACCTCCCGCAGTAATTTGGACGAGAAGTTCTTTCCCTGATCGGTCAATAGATGTTCAGGAGTACCCTTGTCCATGACATAGCCATCAAGATAAGCGTCAGTGATAGCAGCCGCCGACTGTTTGGGGAGTGGCCAGGCTATAGGCCAGCGCGAGAAATATTCAACACCCACCAGCAAGTATGTATTACCCCAAGGGGTAGCGGGAAAGTGACCAAGGATGTCCAGAGTGACTAATTCATTAATGTGGGAGACCCGAATCGATTGCAAGGGCGGACAACAGGGCCTGGCCGGGTGTTTCCGCCACGCACACTGCACACATCCCTTAAGCAAATCAGTCACATCCTTTGCCATGCTCGGCTGGAGCGTAGCAAGGGTTTTGTGCACGCCCAAGTGCAAAAGTCGTTCGTGAACAGCCCATACAACACTACCTCGCAGGGCGGTAGGCACAACGACATTGTAACGGCACACGCTGCCATCCCAGCGCATCAGCAGGCCATCACTCAGGACGACCGAGGCCAAGTCCCTACAGCCTTTATCCCTATCCGAGTGCACAACGCGGCGGCGCAATGTGACCAGGCAGGCGTCCTCCATCTGAAGGCGCCCCCACTCAGCGAGGTCAAGGCCAAGGACGGCGTCACGTGCCACGGGACCATCTGCCACCTCGGGGGAAGGCACCTCAGCCGACGCTGCAAGGGGCGGAGGCTAGTCGTCGGTCGGCGGTTTACAGCGCCCTGAGTCCAAAAAGCATGCACACTTGTCGCTCGGTGGTAACCATGACAAGGCATCAGCGTTCGAGTGCTGGGTACCCTTGCAATAGGACACAATAAAAGAATAGTCCTGGAAGACCTTGAGTCAACGTGAAAGTTGGCCGGATGGCTGTTCAACCGGCAACGCATACTGCAGTGTAGCGTGGTCAGAGCGCACTGTAAAGTGTCTGCCATACAAATACGGGCGGTATTGTTGGACAAAAAAAACGATTGCCAGGAGCTCTCGGTGCATGACACAGTCGCGTTGTTCAGCCGGAGACAGCACCCTGTTGCCGTACGTAACAACGCACTCCACCCCATTGACGACCTGGGACAGAACCGCGCTGATGCCAGTGTTGCTAGCGTCCATATCAAGGATGAACGGCGCAGCAAAGTCGGGGTAGCAGAGGGGAGGGGCGTTGACCAAAGCCTCACGAAGTGCGACAAATGCGGCCTCCTCCTCCCCCCAATGAAATTTCTGACCCATGGTCGTCAGAGCCTGGAGGGGTTTTGCGATGGTAGCGAACCCGGCTACAAAGCAGCGATAGTAAGATGCAAAACCGACAAAACTTCGCACCTCCCCCACCGACGTGGGGGTCGGCCAAGTCCGAACGCACGCTGTATTTTCGGGATCAGTAGCAATGCCTGACATTCTGACAATATACTCGAGATACCGCTTGGATTTCTGCAGGAGGTGACACTTTTGGGGCTTGTATTTGAGATTTGCCACCCGCATTTTGATACAAACAGCCCGCAACCGATCGATATGTTCCTCGAACGTACAGCTGAAGACGATAACATCATCAAGATATATCAAACATCAGTCCGACTGAAGACCAGCTAGCACAAGCTCCATCAAACGTTGGAATGTAGCCGGCGCGGAGTGGAGTCCCATCGGAGGCCGATTAAATTCGAAAAGGCCCTGTGGCGTACGGAAGGCCGTTTTGGGCCTAGTTGCCTCATCTAGCAGCAATTACCAAAATCCGGACAGAAGATCAAGGGTATAAAAGTAATGAGCGCCCGCTAGGGCGTCCAGGGAGTTGTCCATCCGAGGGAGAGGGTAAGCATCCGCCACCAATATCTTGGTGAGCTTGCGGAAATCAACACAGAAGCGCAAGCTACCACTATGTTTTTTCACGAGAACGATAGGGGTCCTCCACGGGCTGGTGGATGGCGAAATGATGTCCGCGGCTAGCATTTCATCAACTGCCAGCCGGACATGCTCCTCTGCAGGGCTCAGCCGGTAAGGGTTCTGCCAGATGGGAGCGGCGTCGCTCGTGTCGATGTGATGGCTTAAAAGTGTAGTACGGCTAATGTCGAATTTACTCGTACTAAAAACGTCAGCGAATTTCCGTAAGAGTGTCCTCAACTTACCCCTTTGGGACTCGGACAAGTCTGCACCTTCCGAACAAAGAGAACGTATCCACTGCTCATCCGAACCTATACGCGGCGGCGGGTGTGGCTCAGCCCCAAGACTTCCCACAACACAATCCCCGCGAAGTGCGGGTGTCGCATGGGCAAGCACTGTGCCCTGCGGAACATCGGAAGTCTGCAACCCGGTATTGAGGACTTAGATCAAGGGTTCCCTGTCGTTGGACACTAGGATTTGCGCTCCAACTAACTCCAATCCCTGAACAGCCATATTGAAAGGTCCCAAGAGGATCTCTCCCACAGTCGCCGCCAGATCAAGTGGCTTGTGCAAGCGAAGGGGAACCAGCATTTGCGTGCCATTTGCATGCCAGGGAGAATCCGTACCGTTCTAGATGCTAGCGCTTGCACGGTGGCGTTGGTCGTGCACAACCAAGTGGGAGAGGGTAGGAATGCTATACGACAGCCAGATGGCAATTCGACGCACCCCTGGTCAATTAGAATGTTTACAGGCATTTTACCCAAGAAATCGGTCCCGAGCAATCGTGGAACGGCAAGGGAAGAAGAGACGAGAATGGGGCCCGTCAATTCAACATCGCCAATGCATATTTGAGCTTTAATTTGGCCAATGATGCCCAATAAACCCCCGTGAGCGGCAAAGCACAGCACTTTAAAGGGGCATAGGGAATGGCATTTGTCGGGCAAAATGTTGTAATAAGCTCTGAGATGATGGTCGCCGATGCACCAGTATCGACGAGCATCCTAAAATTGACCCTCTCTATGGAACCAATGACAAATGAACCCGCAGTTGCGGCAACAACCCTATGGGCCAGCTCCGACCACTGACCTGGTCTGAGCGGCCAGTCGGCCCGAACGCGTTCCATACCCCCCTTCACCAACACACGATGAACACGTGAACCGGCACAACTAGATGCATGAGGTGAATTCAGGGGTTGAGTGTTTGTGGTGCCACGACTCGCCTCAGGTTGCCGCGGAGAAGAGGATGGGTGGGTGGATGACAGCTGAAATCCAGAGAAGCGTCGTCGTGGCGCCCGGCAACCCGACGACACGTGGCCTTGCAGGCCGCAGTTATAGCAGGTGATGAGGCCCCACTCCAGGCGTGGTGACGTCCTTCGCCTTTGTTGAGAGCCGTCCCGACGCGGCCGGCCGTTCCTTCTCCATCCTCTGCCCTGGGTCGATGCAAAGGCCTGGGCAGGTTCCGACTCCTCCGGTGTACTGCGAGCCTCACCAAGCCCAGCACACGCCACCAGCCCCGTCTCCAGTTGTAGGAGCAAGTGCGCCTGGATGCACTTAGCAGCCTGGAGGGATCACAGGTCGTCATCGTCGATGGTGTGGACGACGACACGAAGGTCCCGCGCCAACGCCAGCATCTTCTCAAGGACCAAAGCGTCGATTCCCTCTTGGTCCATCTGGGGGAAGGCAGCCTTCGGCAACGCCAGCAGCGTACTGCGGAAGGCAAGGGGCGTCTCGGCTTCCCCCAGCCTCTGTGCAGCGAAGCGATGGCGCGTGTTGGACGGCGGCCCGTAGATCACCGCCATCTGTTGCAGTGCCTGCTACAGCGTAGATCTGTCGGCCGGTGGGATAGTGACCAAGGCTGCCAGGGTGTCATCATCCAGGGCAGCGGGACGTGCTCGCAGCGCCTCCACCTCCGTCCACCCCACCATCTCGCTGTTGGAGAGGAAGTACCGCTGGAAGGCAGTCATCTCAGGCAGCTGAAAACTCCTTAAAAATGGGCAGGCGCTGCTGAAGAGACGGGACACGCAGCATCGATCGCAGCGCAGCTTCGCTCTTGGTGGGAACTCCGCCGCGCTCTGTCGACAAGATGGTGGCCACCTGCTCTGGATGCGCCGCGGAGGTTCCTGTTTGGCGGGAATCTTGGGCGGGAACTGTGGGGGCCTCCGGTTGGCAGAGATTTTCGGCAGGAACCCCCACACTTTTGGTGGGAGTTTTAGAATTTTCGGCGGGAACTCCGAAAGCGGCGGCAGGAACTGCAGTCACGCGCAGCTCCATCCCTTCCTCCTCCGCTGCGGGTTCTCTGCAGTGTATTTTGTCCAGGATGGACGCCGCTGTGTAGAGAAGCTCGGCGAGGAGGAAGTGTGCCACCCGAAGCGCCCTCCCCGGCGGTGGTGAGCCGTCGAACTGCCAGACGGCATGCTGCTCGACCGGTGGCGCCTTTCCTCCCTCTTCCGGGGCCGCCAACCCCTGGGCTGTTGAGTTGTCGTCCTCTTCATTCGGAGACCTGGTACGTAATTTTCGTCTAGCCTCCATATTATATAACTAGTTAACTAAATAACTGTTTGGCCACTCCTGACACCAGTTGTAGTCGATACAGTTGGAGACTGAGGCTTCTCTTGGAGGCAACACATTTAATACAGATAACCCTATAACACAAAGGGGTACTGCCCCTTGACCAGGTAACCTAAGGGGGTAGACCCCCCGGGCTAGCTACTTTCAATACACGGGGTGGGCTATCGCGGACCGGACCCCAGCTGTAGTCGGAGCTCCTCTTCCAGGCGATGACGTAGGTTTCTTCATCCAGACAACAGCAGCCCATGCCGCCCAGGGCTCCCGCTTATAACCTGTGTGGCAGGGCTCGCCCCGCCCCTAGCCCACCTTCTCGAAACCCCGAGAAGAATCTTACCTGGGCACGTGATCACCCCAGCTCCCCCTTTGGGGGGTACCCGGGTCGGTACCTCTGGTCACGTGCCCTCCGGGTTCAACGAGAGTGCCATGGCCCCTTTTGAACCCCGTACCGTGCCTCTCCCAGCCAGCTTCACACAGTGACATGCAGTGACATCCAACGTTGTCAATACATTAGGATTGCCGTTATAATGCTGTAAATGCCTTTATAATGCCGTTAAATTGTTACGATAAATATTAGGCCTAGTTAATAACGAAGCCTGCCACTTGCATTATTGTGAATGTTACTTGTAGTTAGATAAGTCGAGCCAGACTTGTACACATGTAACTTTAATGCGATCTTGAGAGCAAGGATGAAGAAGTATCTCATCCACAGTTCAGTGTTATGTGCAGCGTTGTACATTTAGGCTGCAGTATGGTGATTACACGAAGTTACCTTATTCAACACAGTAGCTTATTCTCTTGTATAGCTATTCAGTGCTAATGTAGGTGCCTGGTCCATCCAGGACCTATTGTTGAGTTTCATGTTACCTAAGACAATGCTATGATGCTGCAGTGTTCATTATATTGATATTCCAAGTAGAAACAGATGCCGTATTTTGTGCTGTGTTTTTCCATCAGTTTTACCTCGTTCTATTCATTAAATACGTTCTGAGTCTGAAGGTTTATTGAATGCGAGGTTAACTACTCCGATAGTGGTCCAACGCAGCGCACAGCGAGGCCGAGACACATTGTTGTCATGTCGCTTAGACGACATGACAACAGAATGATCTGCGCCAGGTGGGTCGCGCCATTTATGTGCGTGGTGGGACGGAGTCGCCAGAAAAAAATGTAATTACGATTTTGACTTCCGTTTATTCGGGACCCCGGGGTCCTGCCATAAGGTTCATATGACGGTGGATTTGTCAGGAGTAAAAACGGAGTGGCAGCCAAGGGGTGTGAGCGCATTTGAGAAGAACGTACACCTGGGACGGGGGGGCTGGGGGGATCAACAATCGAAATAACAAGAAGAGCCGTTTTCTTCCCCCTTCGAATTCTTTAAAAAACAAAACCACCACTCAATATTTCATGAGCCGCAATGCAACATGAATACGAGGCGGCGGCGGCCCTCAGCAAATGACGCCACGAAGCAGTTTCTTTAAAGAGCCGCACGCGGGCACCGGAGCCGCAGGTTTGCCGCCGACCCCTGACCTCGGAGATGGATGTCCTTAAATGTGCACGTATTCGTGTGCTCGGCGGATTATTACATCGCGGGATTGTGAGAGATAATGATGGCTTGGGAGAAGCCTAATTCCAAGAATAGAATGATCATGGTTGCTGCTGATAAATATTATTATGTTGTGTACATATAACACACCTTTTATTCACCCAGGGGAGCCTGAATGAGTCTCAAGACTCATGGGTCTCTGCGTTGTGATGTTTTTTTTTCAAATTTCGTGAATGAGTGATTGGCGTTGTGCAGAACGAATGTGGAGTACACGGAGAAAGCCCACACTTATGGGGCTGACACTCAAATCTTTACACAGACAGGTTCGAAATCGATGGTGGACTTCCATCACTTGGCCACCACCAGTCGATGTTGGGGTCTATGCCCACAAGAACGTCAGAGTGCAGTAACACTACCACACTGTAATTTTCAGCAAACTCAAACTTTTTTTTTATTTTACCAAGTAAGACCTACACTGAGCAACATAGCTCTTTTTCAGAAGCCACCTGGCTGTCAGAAATGATAGCCCAACGAAGTGGCTTATTGCGTGGAAATTTATAGCAGCCAAATTCTCTAAATGTATGTGTATTTTAAATGTGGAGGGAAAAACTGGAGGACCTGGAAAATATCCACGCGACCACGGGGAGAACATGTAAACTCCAAATTTACAGGCGTCAGGGTCGGGATCGAACCCACAACCTCCTGCCCCCATGACACCCTAAAATTCCACACGCACTGGCATGTCAATTCTCAGTTGTGTTTTTGGGTTGTACGGTGTGTTGCTGGACATGATGCCTGACGTTTGCTTCAGATACAGCTGGGGAGCTTTTTCAAAACTGCATTTATAGATACAATTATTTAGAAACTGAAATAAATTGAGTGCCCTCCATGTTACTGCCTCTGATATAAGCTTCCAGCCACTTAATTACGTTCCCAAAGAAGCTCCCAGCACGTGGAGCGAAACGCCGGACACCATGCCAAACAATGGGCAGCACAACCCTGAACAATACGGCAGTTCAACCGCGAAAACCTACGCAGAAGTGCCGACCGACCGACCTCCCTTGCTCAGCAGACTCGGCTGCTGAGATTCCTGCTGTCAGTTTTCTAGGCGTGCACGCCCATGGACGTTCAGATCCACGGGTGCTACGGGTAATTTTAACCCGAGCGGTCGAGTCCCAATGTTCTCACCCTTGAGCGCTGGCGAGGTGCGGCGGCCCTGGGGGATGTCTGTGTTCGTACAAAGGGCCACGGGTGTACCGTGAGCACGGCGTGAACTTCACGCATCTCTTGCCGCTGATTGGGAGCGCTCCCCACTGTGTGGCCCGAGTGATTAATTGCCAACGCTAATTTACCTGCTGGCTGACGCCGCTCTAAGTGAACAGTGGCCACCTTGAAATGCTTTTAAAGCGTTTCTTCCCGACCCTGTGGGAGACTCTTTGCTTCTACGGCGGAGACTAAAATAAACAAGACTCCAGAAGTTTCTCAGTGAGGCTTTCGAACGGTCGTTTTTTTTCCTTCCACTTTGACAACGTGGTGGTACGGATATACCCGCGTAAGTACAGCAATAAAATAAGGGGAAGGAATACCCGTTATGGGCTATAAACCACGCCATCGGTAGGCGACAAGTTGGTTCACACGCGCACTCGCTGCCTAAGTACACGGAAGTGATATAAACTACGCTCATGGGTGAAGCGTTTTTGGAAGAAAACATTTACATTTCATGATTTTTTTGGAATATGAAATACAGAAGTGCATATGCATTTGTTTACCAAAGTATCAAAATACACCATTATGTTGGCAGTGTTTTCACAACTGAATGAAAATTGCAGCCCATGCAAATTCATTTCAATAATATTTTGAATGCAAGAGCTCTACACTTTAGTGACTTAAAATATTACGCAAATTGAATTAGAATGATGCAAACAGAGCCACCAAAGCTATTTGAACTAATTAAAGTGTTTATGCACCATGAGTCAAATGGGAGAGAAAAAAAAAGTTTAAAAAGACCCAAAGTAATTATAATTTAATACATTAAGGGAAATATTCTTAGAGGCACTGGGCATGTGTGATGAATGTATTTATCGCCCGGTTATGAAAGGTAGTCACAAGTGGCGCATGCACAATTTATGGCGTTTTATCCTTGCCAGCCCCACTTGACCACGTGGACTATCCACCAGTCTCACGTTGAGCCGCATGTAAACAGGCCTTCTTATATTTTTATGATCCACCACTTTCACTCACTATAATCAGAGTCCTATCCAGGCATTAGAAGATCTGAGCGGGGACAGCGGGGGGGGGGGGTTGGCCCAGCTTCATTTGCGGAGGAAGGGCCGGGGACAAAGCCGCGGAGACTCTACACTCAGAGTCTCTCTGAGCTGATATCTCAGCGGCACACAATGAGACTGAGAGTATCAGGGCATGAAGAAGAGAGGGGTAGGAGGGAAGTTCATGCCCGCGGAGACTCTCGCAATCGATATGTTGTGTGTAATGCAGTTCCCAAATGAGTGCCGTGCTCGGGCGTGTCTCGTGGACCTTGCGCTAGGTGGTGCGTGTTAGTATGAGGAGTGTAATGATACGTCGATTAAAATATATCATGCTCATGATACAGATCCGTACGCGTGATCATTATTTCTGGTTTGTATAAATTTACAGCCACTGCTGGATGAAAGCCTATTCACACTATGTTGGTACTTTGACCATATTTCACCACAATGGTCGGTTTAGGGTTGTTAAAGAGGGTGCCAGGGATCAGTTCATATGTCACTCATCACTGATGTCAGCTGTGACCGTGAATCAAACTCAGGAGGTTTAGTTCATGGTGGCGTGCACTCACCGCCGTGCCACCCCTTGTGATTTGTATCCCATGAATCCACGTCACCCATGCCGCCAAGAGAGATGCACCATACACCACAATCTCAGCAAAAAAGGTTTGAAACAAATCCTGGCCACAAATTGTGATAATCAAACTTTGACTTGATGAAGACCGCTTGTTTTGCGATGGAAACGTCGTGGGCTTTTTGCTTTTATGATTTAAAGTAATTATTAAATGTTTTAATTTAATTTAATTTTGTTATCTTTTATTTTAATTTTATTTTCTATCTACGTGACTTCACCAAAAGAACCAAGAATACGTGACAATCAAATTGCAAAATTGGGAAAAATCATTAGAAACCTACTCAAAATAATCAATCTTCAGTTTTAATTACGTTAACTATATATCTTAATTATTAATTGAAAGTATCCATGTGATAATTATGGTACTATATAAATGACAAATTTAAACGTGGCTTAACAATGTTTTGTCGCAATTGTTTAGGATCAAACGTTGTATTATGTTGAATTTGATCCCCTTCTAAATGCAATCTTTTCACAATAGCATCGAACATGTAAAAAAAAAATACATTTCACAAAATAAATAAATATTCGTAGCGGAGGATTCTGTTGTATTTATCATAGCTCTGGATGTCAATCCTTGGTTTTGGTAATGCATTTGCAAGCAAGAACTGAGTAATAAATCCAATGCTACGAACAAAGTTGACAACAGATGCTCAGTCACCGCAATTCAATATGAACAAAAGTGAGTCGAGGCAGCATTAGTCTGAAGACTGATGTCTTCTCGGTTGCTAATTCTCAGGGCCAGGGAAGGCATGTTAGATGATGCTTCAACAGAACACAGACACTTGGCCTTTTCATACATTTAGTGGCCAAGTTTACTAATTAGTTTTCACTGCTGCCTATACATTGCTATTTCTTCTTGTTGTTTGTGGTCCGAAACTGTTTTTGCAAGAAGCAATATAACGATTTAAATAATATATTATTTACACATGTATACGCTGTCGTTTTGTTTCAAATGGATGCTCCAAGTATATTTCAATGATTTCCAAGGGTTTATAAAAAAATATTCAAAACAGCCTGAGTCTCAAGGCCATTGTTAGAGGAATGGTTCTGAAATAGGATATTTGCCCAATTCCATCATGAAAAAATATTTGTTGCACTTGAGATAACTCGCAAAGGTCTAGATAAATGTGTTTCATGAACCATTTGCTGTACTGTCATCTCTTGGCCACCACACAATCCGGTGGGATTGTGAATTTCACAAAGCCTTGCGATCCACTGATCCTTGCCACCAAAACACTACCCCTAAAATGTGACCGACATCAACAATATTTTTAGAATGTCTGAGCATGGCAATTATTCAAAAGTTTGCCATTTGCAAATGGCAAAGCTGTGCATCATTGCACAACAAAAAGACCAACATGAACACTATTCCCCCAAACAACTAAAGGGCACGGTAGACAAAAACATTCGGCAGAAGTTGCAACATTGTGAGCTGCGAGTGGAAATCAACAAACAACGGCTATGTAATCAAAATAGCTTGCAAGCATCAAGCTGTTGATTGACTATTTGCTTTGCGGTCACTGTGAGAGATATGCTGTCCTTTCCGCATTGACGTTTGGAGCTTCCTTGTGTCCTCGATATCTTAGCAAATCTGCAAAAACAACGATCAAAAATTGCTCCAGGGTCACTGAGATATTATCCCCAGTCTGACAACAGTGAAACGAATGCGATAAAGCACCAGGCAGCTTTTCCTGTCGCTATCAGTTGAGGTAGTTCTCATCGAACCCGGTTTAACGAAAAGTGAAAAAAACAATAAACGTAAAGTAGTTCCATGGCCGTATTGCTTCAGGCTAATTGCTCAAGCGGTAAAACTGTCGTATCAGATAAATCAGCGGAAATTGTCCACGAACTTATATTACCGTGTCATTTGTAAAAAAAAAAAATGTTTTGGTCTTCCACCCCCAATTAATTCCAATTCTGCTATGAAACCTTGTCGCCAGGCACTGTATGTTGAACTTCATTCGCACCGTACGTAGCCAACCCTGCTAATCGGATGAAAAGCACCCATTCATAAATATTGCGGAGTATTGCAGAGAATAGCTGCGGGAAGATGTTTTTTCACAGGACTTCCGCCAAAAGAAACCTTCAAGTGGCCTTGTTATGTTTACACTTTCATGCAATCTGTTGCTATGAGATTATTTGTCGCATGGCAGCCAGTTCAATATTTCTTTAATTCTCAGAACATTAAATTTCACCAACTAAAGTGCAAAACCAATTGCATATTATTTGTTTTGTGCCATCATTGGTGTTCGTGCTGAGCCCATAAACTCACGACACTGGATAACTTGGTGGCTGAAAGCCAGAATCAAACCCAGGGCCCAACAGTACCAGTTGACTCCCCTTATTTAATTTTATCTTAAAAGCGTGCAGTCATGATGTAACTTGTACATTTTTTGTGAGCTCAATCAGGTTTAATAGGTGAAAGTGAAACCTTCGTAGGCACTTTGCGTGATTATATTGTTGAAGTAGTGAACTTTTAAAAGGCCTGTCATGTAATTCTGTTAAAGTAATTTGGAGTGATCGTGCAGCCTGATGGTCCCCATCATCATCATTCCCGTACCTCCAATTAGCACGGTTGGTTACGTACGGTGCGAAAGAAGTTAAACATACATCGTTGGCCACAATCACTCCACTGCTGGATGAATCTCTCTCGAAGCCATCGCCAGCCCCCATGGTCCCGCAATGGCAATAATTACTATTTAAAAACAAAACTTTGTTTTTACTTTTACCAGGTAAGGCACACTTAGCCATATAGCTCTGTTTCAGAAACGACCTGGCCACAAATATTAGCTCAACGAAGTGGCTTATCATCACGTGGAAATGTATAGCAGCCAAACGCTCGTTATGCATGTTTCTAAATGTGGAGGGAAAACAGGAGGACCCGGAGAAAAATCCACGCGACCACGGGGTATACAGGCATTAGGGTGAGGATCAAACCCACGGCCTCCTGTATACCAGGCGAGGCAATTCACATCTAAACAACAGCTGCACTCCAGCTGTCGTTCTAGCGTTATCTTCTCGGTTGAAGCCCTCTCATGTACGCTCCTTCCCCTTGGCTGCCACTCCGTCATAATTCTCAACCATTGGTCATCATCCTGTCTAGTGACGCCGTCAATCTAAAGGGTAGCAAGGGCATATATAAATCTGTGCATTTTTTTAATTGAGTCTCCATGTTAGTTCCCCTAATACTGCAATCATCGTCAGAAGCATAATTTCTCAGCTTGAACACCAATCGCTATAAACAATCCCCTCCCTCCCCCATCATATAATATATATACAGTATGTCCACTTATATTGGCTTATTTCAGCACTGAGAATATAAAAAAAAAGAACGAAAAAGAAACTATCTTGATTATCATGCAGGACAGCCTCTTTGCTTGACATATAAAACATGCCCCTAATGTGGACAAAGAGCCCTATTGAAGTGACTTCAGAAGCAGTTCTGAGATGTCACCTCCCAGGGCGGTTCTCCGCTCCAGGGTGGTGGCGGTGCTGCAATCTTCCGGAGCGCTGAAATGTTTTCGTCTCGAGACGTGCCGCCGAAAGCACAATTGCAATATAATTGGGGAGAAGCAACCCATCACCACAATAATTGTCATGACCGTTGTTAGGGTTTCCTAAATCAAGTGGAACGGCTTCCACAATTTACACTTTCATGCCCCTGTGTCCCACGGATATGCGGGCTCAACTAAAGCAGCTGTCAATAAGCTAATCGATATTGGCGGGTCAAAGCAGAACAACACAGGTCAGATTATGGCTCTGTTGCCTCGTCTGTGTGTCTTTGCTGCAGCGCAGCAAGACTTCTGTCTATTGTCAAGTCACTTTGTAAGCATTGGCAATCTCATGCCAATATCAAACATTTAGTAGAATGTGTGGGCCGATATTGACTGCAGCAGACCATGAAACTCATCAGCTTCTGTTGATCCAAAAACTGTCAGAGCAGAACTGGTTTTAACTGTCCAACCAGGGGCTGTATTTGAACCCAGGACCACAGGGATGTCGGACACAATGCCCTGTGAAATCATTCCATAGGGCTGCCAGTCACAGCACCTTGGTTTTAAACCTTACCGTATCATTATGTTCCTGGAGCCTGATTCAATGTAAAATTCTTCATTAAATTTGCACAGTTCCTTGCTATTTTTTTGTGAAGATAATAGATTTTCTGGTCTTTAGCAGGAAGACACTAGGTGCAGTTTGTTCTGGTTCTAACAGCTACTTGGAAATATATTTAGCAGCAGCAGGTACAATCTTTTGCAAGATTATGCGTCAAATGACAAATGGGATGTTTAATCATGTGATTTCATAATTGGGATATTAATACATTGCACTTTTTTGTTGTGACAATATATTTTCCCTCTTTAATTAGGATCACCAAGTAAAAAGTCAAAGTAATTTCCGGCTCAAATGAGCATTGAGTTGGTGTTTATCTCCAGTTTACAGCGCCGAGTCGGTGATGAATATTCCACATTCCTAAGGTGGGGCTGAGAATATCCATGAGACAATTATTAGGAAGAGCTCTGAAAATGTATCAATAACCATATGTGCATGGGATACATTTAGCTAATTTTGAGAACAAGCTATGATGCATACCTGCTTTCGGAATGTCACAAGTATTATTTATTGATTTATAATTATTTGATACTGCTGAACAGCTGGGATCCCTGGAACTCCATTCGGCTCAATGGGTTCCAATCGGGCCTCTGAATACTGGACTACACTTTCCTATTGTATGCGATAACTACCCATGAGAGGTGTGGCCACTTCCTCCATAAGTTGAGTTGCCAAATTATGACTGCGGTTGAAGTGCCATCCATTGCTCAAATCACATTTTATTTAAATAAATAAAAAGCACGTATCTCTGTGAGTCTATGGGTCTCTATGTCGGTGAAATGCAACCTCTAAACTAAACTATATTTTAAATAATATTACAAGATAAGGCCCACTGAGCTATATAGCTCTGTTTCAGAAGTGACTTGACCACAAATGATAGCTCAATGAAGTGGCTAATCACGTGGATTTTTTGCAGCCAAATACTCATGTTTCAAAATGTGAAGGGAATAACCGGAGGACCTGGAAAAAAATCCACGCGATCATGGGGAGAACATGCAAACTCCAAATATACAGGCGTCAGTGTTGGAATAAAATCCACAACCTCCTGTATACTTGGCAAGGCAGTTAACATTTCACCACAGTGGCACCCCATCACTCACATCAACTATCATTGCCCAATGCACACTTTTGCAGGAGGTGCAAATGGAATCCACTTGGTGACCCCAGGTGCCATCGAATGGCTTCCTAAACTCAATATACAGTGAATAAGTCATCCATTGCTTATCAAATGGCATATAAACGAAGGAGACGACTGCTGAATATCATTATTTCCCAAAATTGTCATTCAAATTTAGCATGTCTGTAGGGCAGAATATTTTTTTTTAGTATCTCTTTGGGAAATATATCTGAGCATATTTCAAATATCCTAGCTGGGAACCATGATTCAGGTCGTAGAATGCAATTAAATTCCCAATGGGTCAAACTCATAAGAATCATGGGGAGTCTGTGTTGAGCTCAGCGTGACATTCAAGCAAGAAGTGAGGGCCTATGGGGCATGGCCAGCCTCGCGTAATTTCTATGGAAAGGTATGCACGTTGCATATGCAATACTTTTCAAACGCAGGTCTGGTCGATATCGACGGGCTGGGAACACAAGGATCAATTGGACTACAAGTGGACCACAAAGAATGTCACTGAGACGACCGTGAGTACCTCTTAGGCCATCAGGACCACCAGGACTACCACTGGGACCATCAGTGCCAACATGACCAGCTTCTTGTTATTGTATTGCCTTTTACTATTTACTATTATTATGCTACCAGGTAAAGCTCAATGAGCTACAGAGATCTTTTTCAGAAGCGACTTGGCCGCAAATGATAGCTCAATGAAGTGAATTATCACGTGGAAATTTGTAGCAGCCAAATACTAAATGCATCTTGATTCTAAATGTGGAGGGATAAACCGGAGGACCTGGAGAAAATCCACATGACCACGGGGAAACCATGCAAACTCCAAATATGTAGCAGGCATCACGGTCGGGATAGAACCCACGACCTCCTGCATACCAGGCGAGGGAGTTAACATCTCGCCACCATGGCACCCCTGAGCCAATGACAGAGCAGAACCCACGACCTCCTGTATACCAGGTGATGGAGTTAACATCTCGCCAGTGTGGCACCGTTTAGCCAATGAGCGAGCAAATCGTGTAGATGAAAGGCCATGTGCTATTCTCTTCCGCAACTCCCATACCACACCTGTCTTCTCCTATCTAAGACTCCGTGATCATTTGTTGCCATTTCATTATTTGCCCTCTGCATCGCCCCATACCCAATGGTCTCCATTCCCATGCACGGCTTATGGAAGACGTTCTCCGCCCATACGGTCTACACATCCCGACCACTGTAAAGTCCACACTTTGTCCTGATGTCCCGACACTTCCTGCCTCGTACGATGACAGTGACGTTTGAGAGTTCTACTCGGGCAGTTGGGAGTCAGAGGCGTCTAGTTCATGTTTCCTTTAGAATCTGCGCTTCAGAGCCGGATGCAAGCTCGGACGTGACATTGCCGTTGCGAAAATCATTCCTCGTCGTCAGGCGCCAGGCACGCATCGTACCGGATTTTCACCTGGCACGGTGAAGGCTGATGCCGGGCTTGCCAATGTGTGTTATTATTTCACACGCTGCGCTAACTTCGCGCTGCAAGTTTGATCTGAGGCGTACAAGCCTGTCCCGCTATATCACCATTTACCGTGGGAAGTAACTGTCCGCCCCAAGTTCTCTGATTGCGTCTACTTTGCATTCTTCCTGCTGACTGATGGGTCTGTGCTATTCCCAAGTTGATGGAAGCGATCTGTTACTGTATAGTCCGCATTTGACTCGTGTTCTCGGTGATGAGCGCCAGTCGTATGCAAACTTGAGGTATCCTTCATGACGTGTAAGTCCCGAGCTTATGCCAAGGCTGGTCACATTCACTTCATGCATGACCCTAGTCTATGACAAGTCCAAACGGGTGGGGCAGCATGATGCATCGTTGATGCACACTAGTAATGCTGAAAAAATCCACGTGTTGGCCTCTGGCCCGTACACAACACTGACCGTCGCTGTAATCGTCCCTTAGCAACTTGATAACTTCTGGCACGTAAAGTAATTGACGTTCGAAAGTGTTATTGAGTGTACGCTGTCAAACGCCTTGGCAAACTTGACAGGTGATACGTGTGAAACCTTTGGAACTCAAAAGTTTTTTTTTTCCAGCAGAATGCATCGATCCTTATATGACCAATAGATTCGGAATCCAACCTATTTCACTGTTTTTTTTAATGCCAAACAGCAACACAACACAGAGAGAAGCACTATGCCACTCAAGCTGTTGCAGTAACAAGGATCGTCTTGCTTGGCTGGTTTTACGTTTACACCACGTTTTCAGTCGTCAGGCTGCTTCCCTTGTGGCAATGAAGCGATAAAGTGGCAGCTCAGTGCAGTCAGCACCGCCTCCATTGAGCAGCACCTCCGCGATCTCGTCTGGGTCCACTGAGTTGTGCGGAGGTGGACCGGACCTAGTCCGGAGTGATTGGCAAGGTGGCGATTCTTGGGGTTCGGTTGAGCTCATTGAACCTGCTGTGCAAGCCCGTTCTGTCTGCGCTGTTGGGTCCTGGCCAATCGAGGATGTCATTGAATTGCTTCCTCCAGCGTGTCGCCTTGTCGCTAGAGCCTTGGCCTGTGTGATGTTCTTGTTTTGCTCCATCATCTGCTGCTCAATTGCTCTAACGTCAACAACCTTCGCAATCTTGAACGCGATTCACCTTCTCATCTAGTCACTTGAGTTTGTTAATCCACATGCTGTTTTTTTCACCGCTCGATCCACCTGCCAAGAGTGGGGTTTAACTATTGTTGCTTTATTGTGTCAGTATGTTTGTATGTATGTACATGCCGTACAACATGTCTGGAATCGACAGTAGTAAAGTTGGACTTACGAATCAATTGACTTACGAACAAAACCTCTAGAACCTAACTCGTTCGGAAGTGGAGGAGTCCCTGTATGTTAAATTTATTTTGCATCATACATAGCAAACCGTGCAGTGGCACCTGGTTTCCCCACTTATCGAGTGCTTCCACCCGCTGCCACGGCCCAGAGCTCACGATGTGAGTTGTGAAATAACTCAGCCCTTCTTAGGATCACCGGGACTGCTCAAGTCTCCGAAACTACCGGAACTACCAACCAGACGACTGCCATTGCTATCAACTGGACACTAACGTGTGCACTTTTACCCCTCACAGACACTCCCTCAAGGATGTGCACAGTGTGTATATTTTAACCCCGAGGGAATAACAAGGATGTCTGCATGCATTGTTCAGGTGGAAATCGTAAGAGTTACATACGGTTCCTTCAAGATTGACCAGCTGTCCTGAAGTGGCCACTTGCAATTGCTACTGTATATGGAGAATGCTTAAAGCATGGTCAGGATCCCTTGACACATATGCCACACGAGTGATATATCATTATATGCAACAGAAATTGTCCTACATGATGGTTAATTAACACGAGAGAAAGATACCCCCGCATAGAACAGGCTGTTGGGACGAGTGCTGCTAGCGAGCACCTATGAAGGCTGACAAGGCTCACGAGGGGTGGATGACCAACACCATGCTCTGCCGACTTTGTCTTTCCAGTGCTGATGTTTACACATGGCACCAGATACTCATTTATGATTGAGTCAACATAGGGGAGGTCCTTAGCCGGTTCAGATATTTTCCACTGTTATTAGTTGTGAGCGGGAATCGAACTTAGGTTTCCAGCTTCACTGCTGCACTACCACTCCCCGCACACACATATCAGAATGTCATATTGCTTACACGTCCTTGCGTGGTTGCAGGAAATGAGATAAAATTCAACGCTATTTAAAATTATCATCATTATTATGAATTACACAAGTGAACAGTGACATTGAACCTCGATTTTAATTTCGTGGGCCATTTCAAATGCCAACCAAGGTACACGTTCAAGGTATGCTGGCCAAAATGAAATGTACATTGTTGAATTAGGAAAAGGCAAACAATTTTAGTTTGCGGGGATTAACATACATTTTGGTGATCACTCATTATCTCGCTGTGTGGCACCTTTAGCAGAGTAGAATATGCATCACATTATTAAAAGTGTTACTAATCAACATTTGAATGCCATTGCAAAATGTCATTAGAACGTCTAACCTTTTCATTTGCAGCAGATAAAAAAATGTGTACAAGTTTACATGTGTGAGAAGGTGAACACTTTTGTTTCCAAGAATTTATATTTTTTCATTCTATTGCAAACAAAATTCTAACATAATTTGACATAGTCTAGACACACTAGATGAATGCTTTTCAAATGCTGTACAAATTAAGTAAGATAAAGGCACAGCCCTGCGATATCTCGCTCATGCCACTGCCGGTGGAAGGCCTCCTCCACGCGAGGGTATTCTCCAGAGATCCTTGCGGAGGGCATTCTGACCAAACGCTCCTCTCCTGCAGGCTGGATGTCTTGCAAGAGGCGGGGGGTACCCACACTCTGCTCCACCACGCGTGACAGAGCCAATTGACCAACTGTGGCGTGTGTACAAATGTATTGCTGCTGGGTTGGAGAGAGTCAGGATGCTTGAAGAAACCAGCCGTCATGCCGAGACCTCCAACTTGGCGACCTCTGGATTGCAAAGTCCAGTCTGCTGACCATTGCACTACAGCAGGAGTGTCCCATGGGTATAAATGCACTTAATGCAAATGTTTAATTACAGATGCAATTTGACATATAAAAAAACACTTTGTGTATGAAACATTTAGATTAAAATAATCACTTGATGTAGTAATGTTGCTGTGACGGTTCCACCTGAAGACGGAAGCTTGTGTTGCCTCCGAAACGTCGTGATTTAATTTAGTTGTTTTTTCATTAAATTTTTTACCTACGTGACTTTACCGAAAAAACCAAAGAGTATGAATCCTTGCAGTCACAAAAACTTAAAATCTAGAATTAAAATAATACTCCAATTGTGGTTTTCCCCAAGAATATTATTACAGATAAAATGGTAATTAAAGCAAAACTCTGCCACACTCTTCTTACATTTATATGACAACAACCCACTCAAGGTTGTGTATATTATTCTGGCTACACAATGAAACACATTCGATCGTAATTATTATTCTAAAATCTCCCGCATATATGTGTATAAAACTCGTTGAATGTGAGTCGAACGGAAACATTTTCATTTTGGGTTTGGCAATGTATTTGTCAATTTAAGTATTTTTTAGCAATGAAATGAGAATATGAAATGACACGAAGTTGAACCGTAGGATTGTTTGGTGCACTACCAGAGACCTATAACTTTGTTTCACTCCATCATTCACCATGTCGTTAAGAGCCTATTTCTGAAAGTGCAAAGAGTTTTCAGTCAGATTTAGTGTTCCAAGCAATGAAATCCACTGCAATGTGGCTGAAATTGAAAGAAAATGTTTCCTTTAACGCTCATGCACTTGAAATTGGAATGCAACAGTTTCCCCGATGGACTATAAACCGACCACGCCTCGGAGCGTAGTGGTTTATTTGCATTTTGTGCAAACTGTGCAAAATTGTCAGAAGTCTTTTTCTTGGCTAAAAGGAAAGCGTACAGCTGTATGGAATAGTGCTACAATTAACTGAAGGATTCCATTATTATTATGAAATTAGGCGTTGTTCGAACGACGCATTCACGCAAGCACCCGATGCTCCGTTTTGAAGTTTTAAAATTAAACATCGTATTATGTTTTATTTCGTGATTAAAAGCGTATATCATTTTACATCTGGAAGACTTAATTGAAAACGACATTTCGTGTTAATTTTCTCTCGTCGTTAAGTAGACGGCCTTGCTGGGGGTTCGGTTCGATGCGAACTTTCACCTGTTTGGGATTGCGGGATCGAGATAAGGTGACATAGAGCTGGCCGTCCGAGAAGACCGCCGTCTGCAGATCGATCCCAACGTAATCGAACGTCTGTCCCTGCGCCTCCATTGTTCATGCAGGGGGCACGTAGGTTTGCAGGGCCCCCTGCATGAAAACGACGGAAAGTGCAGCGTTCATGACAGATAAAGTTGTGCACTTATATTATACAGTGAGGGAAAAAGTATTTTATCCCCTGCTAATTTAGTACGTTTGCCCACTGACAAAGAAATGATCAGTCTATAATTTTAATGGTAGGTTTATTTGAACAGTGAGAGACATAATAACAACAAAATCCAGAAAAACGCATGTCAAAAATGTTAGAAATTGATTTGCATTTATAATGAGGGAAATAAGTATTTGACCCCCTCTCAATCAGAAAGATTTCTGGCTCCCAGGTGTCTTTTATACAGGTAACGAGTTGAGAATAGGAGCTCACTCTTAAAGGGAGTGCTGCTAATCTCAGCTTGTTACCTGTATAAAAGACACCTGTTAACAGAAGCAAGCAATCAATCAATCAGATTCCAAACTCTCCACCATGGCCAAGACCAAAGAGCTCTCCAAGGATATCAGGGACAAGATTGTAGACCTACACAAGGCTGGAATGGGCTACAAGACCATCGCCAAGCAGCTTGGTGAGAAGGTGATAACAGTTGGTGCGATTATTCGCAAATGGAAGAACACAAAAGAACTGTAAATCTCCCTCGGCCTGGGGCTCCATGCAAGATATCACCTCGTGGAGTTGCAATGATCATGAGAACGGTGAGGAATCAGCCCAGAACTACACGGAAGGATCTTGTCAATGATCTCAAGGCAGCTGGGACCATAGTCACCAAGAAAACAGTTGGTAACACACTACGCCGTGAAGGACTGAAATCCTGCAGCGCCCGCAAGGCCCCCCTGCTCAAGAAAGCACATACATGCCCGTCTGAAGCTTGCCAATGAACATCTGAATGATTCAGAGGACAACTGGGTGAAAGTGTTGTGGTCAGATGAGACCAAAATGGAGCTCTTTGGCATCAACTCAACTCGCCGTGTTTGGAGGAGGAGGAATGCTGCCTATGACCCCAAGAACACCATCCCCACCGTCAAACTTGGAGGTGGAAACATTATGCTTTGGGGGTGTTTTTCTGCTAAGGGGACAGGACAACTTCACCGCATCAAAGGGACGATGGACGGGGCCATGTACCATCAAATCTTGGGTGAGGACCTCCTTCCCTCAGCCAGGGCATTGAAAATGGGTCGTGGATGGGTTTTCCAGCATGAGAATGACCCAAAACACACGGCCAAGGCAACAAAGGAGTGGCTCAAGAAGAAGCACATTAAGGTCCTGGAGTGGCCTAGCCAGTCTCTAGACCTTAATCCTATAGAAAATCTGTGGAGGGAGCTGAAGGTTCGAGTTGCCAAACGTCAGCCTCGAAACCTTAATGACTTGGAGAAGATCTGCAAAGAGGAGTGGGACAAAATCCCTCCTGAGATGTGTGCAAACCTGGTGGCCAACTACAAGAAACTTCTGACCTCTGTGATTGCCAAAAAGGTTTTGCCACCAAGTATTAAGTCATGTTTTGCAGAGGGATCAAATACTTATTTCCCTCATTAAAATGCAAATCAATTTATAACATTTTTGACATGCGTTTTTCTGGATTTTGTTGTTGTTATTCTGTCTTTCACTGTTCAAATAAACCTACCATTAAAATTATAGACTGATCATTTATTTGTAAGTGGGCAAACGTACAAAATCAGCAGGGGATCAAATACTTTTTCCCCTCACTGTATAATATAAGTGCACAACTTTATCTGTCATGAACGCTGCACTTTCCGTCGTTTTCCCCTCACTGTATATACTAGCTTTACTACCCGGCTTCGCCCGGGACTTGGATTCTTGTCTTGGATTAATACACGGCCTACGTGAAGGGTGGGGGGGGGGGGATGCGTGACGTCAGCAGGCACACTGCGTAACGCTGCCGCATGCGGGTGCCATCACAGATCACCGCTCACTTTCCGTGCAAAAGTAAATTTTTAGACTTGCATTGTGTACAGTCTGGAAGCTACCCACATGTCAAATTTCAAGTTTGTTGCATGTCGGGAAGTACGCTAAACATTTTGATCAAATTTCCCTTTTATATATAGATTATGAAATAGCTTATTTGTAATATTTACTTTTACTATTATCACTTTTACATTATGGTATAACAACAGTTTTTACAATGAGACAAATGGCTCTTAGATCAAATTCATAATACAAATTCCCAATACCACATTTACCAAGAAGGGACTCATAATTATTTTGTTTTCCATCTCCTGGCCACCTCAGTGTTCCACACCGTAAAGACTGGACAAGCCCTGGTGGTCACCTTACCAAGTGTTGACCGGGCTAATTTATGCTTGGCTTTCAAGATCTGTTGATGTCAGGCACATTTAGAAGTAACTGGCCCAAAATAAAGGACTTGATTTGGTAGACTGAACTCTCGAACCGGAAGCTACGTGATGCTCATGTAAACATCTTAAAGGACTTACCACCTGCGAAGTTAACCATCCTGTTATTCGTCTGCGCATCTGTCTATCTGGCGGCTGACCTTAGTGCCAACACACTCTAACCGTTGAACAATTTAAACAACATTGACAGCAATTTCTGGGGAGGCCTTGGAAGACCTTATAGCTAACCTATAAAAGGTCCCATATTTAACCATGCTTCTGTGTGTATAGCTGTCCACAGAATAGCCGTTGATCCGTTTAAACCAATCGTGACCCGAAAACCACATCTCTCCTGTAATTGCATTCCAGGTCAAAAGGCTGAATTTCATGGAAACATCATTCCTACAAACTGTCACAAGGAGATTATCCCTTACATACAAAAGAAAATCATTTTACTGCATGGCTTTAAATTCACGCTCATGTATTGGATAGGAATTGAATGCGTCCGGGCGGAGATGGAGTAATTTTTATCAGTTTACTTGATGTCTGTGAAAAAGGGCTTCATAGCTCATCAGATTTCTCCAGTATAAATACATATTCCGATTCATGAGCAGCTTCCAAATGGATTGTCACAACCCAGGATGGTGAGAAGTGGCAGCGGCTTCGGGAGGCCTCAATTAAGCAGTGGATTGAACATTAATAATAATTTATGATGTTGCTGTTGAATCGGGGTGACCCAATTGTGCCGTGGTGAGCGTGTCGCACTATAAACTCAATGACCTGAGATCTTTTCCTGGCTCCTAAGATCAGTGGTAAGTGATGTCTCCCCCAACACTCCTGGGCAGCCCCCCCACCCCTTCACCAACCCGTGCTGAGCAGCATGATGAATTCTGGTCAGACAACTCTATTTACTGGCATGGTGTGTGGATTACCTCGTCCAGCATGGGACTGACAAAGGCCTATCTATTCAATGTGCTGAATGAGTGCTTGTTTTATACATAAACTGGCTCCTGTTTTAGGAATTTGGAATGGTGATGAGCGATGTTTATTATTGCTTCGTTATTTAAGCAGCTATTTACAAAAAAATTGTAATGCTGAATAGAGACAACATGTAACATTTAGCTTGCTCAAGAGGACATTACAATGACAAACTTTGTTTTACAATTTAGTTATAGCCATTTTTATTTTGTGAAGTCTTCCTCACGCTAAACATTCTACAAATTCCCCTTGCTGTATTGAATAAGTGGTGTTTGTTTAAATTGTGCGGCCGTGGTGTAATGGTTATGACAATTGACTTGCAATCCAGAGGTTAGCGATTCGACCTCCACGTGTGGCAGCTGAAACAATGAGGCGAGTTTGTTAAACTCTCCCCCCACCCGTGCCTTTGTCCACCCCGCGGTACAAATGGGTTCACCAGAGTTCGTTGAGCAGCAGGTCGCGTGCGGTCGTATAAAGTGTGGGTGCTCCCACGTCTTCCAAGACATGGAAAGTAGGCCAACTTCTCCAGGGGAGGGGGCTCTTTCAAGACCCAGAGCTCGTTGGAGTGGAGGCTCTTCCACCGGCAGTGGCGCGAGCAGGGAATTTCACGGCTGCGCCTGTTTTTGTTTATTTTGTTAATGGAGGCAATGTGCGGGCCCGATACATCGCGTTGTGACGTTCGTATACGCCGTCAACGTCAACCAAACAGGTTATGAAAATCAGGGGGTGTAGAAAGATGGGGAACGGGCTTGCTATCCCAAACCATACGTGGGTGGCTTGGGGGGGGGTCCCACCGAAAGGGGGAGGGTAACTTTTTTTTCAAGTAAGGGAGAAGGGATGACAAGGGGGAGGAGGGATATAATCCAAACAACGCCTGACGCAAAGGAAATACAAACACAAGAGGCGACCTAAACGAGCGTTTCTTTCCTGACCACCCCTCCGATGCCGGCTCCCATCTAATTTGCAATGGTTGTGCCCCTCATCCTCGGTCGCTGTCTCCCGACCCTCCCTCCTGGGCAACGTGTTACAGGTGTTGCATGAAGGGGGCCCATCTGGCCTCGAATTCCACCTCCTTTCCCTTGAGCTTATTGCTCAGGCGTTCCATTCCATAATGCGCCATAAGCGTACTGCTGCACCATTGTTTCCAGATGGGTGGTCCGTAGTTCTTCTCGTTAGTCAACCTTCCTGGCGATGATTGGGCTGCGCGTGTTTAAATGAACCTGTTGAAGCCAGGATGAGGGCAAGAATATTCCTTAGAAGTGCGGCATGGCATGGAATTTGAAATGATTGCAGTATTTCACCGCTGTCACGTACATTCTGTGAATAGGTTTAAGCAGTACGTCTCGTAAGAAAATGTTTTGTGTCTAAGGAAAGAAAGTGAAGATTTAAGAACGACTGCAAGAATGTAATTTCAGTACTTGATAACTGTGGAGCATGCAAAAGTGAATGCAATTGCACACGTTTAATTATGAAAGTTTATGATTTATCTGGGATAGATTCGTGAATATGCAAGCATTTGTTTTTTTATATCACAGATAATTAACCTACATTATATCACAGATAATTAACCTACATTAACTTTTAGCTCCTTATATTACCTAAGAAATTTGCAATTCAAACCCCCGTTTAACAAAACGTAAATGTAGGCGATATTAAAACAGACAAGGTGAGATGAAAAAGCAAATTTGAAACTTTGAGAACTCTGCTGCATTGGAGAAAGTTTGAAGATGTCTCATTAAAGGTTGAGTCATGTGATTGATGCGCGCATGAGCTTACGCGGGCTGCTTGTGAACACTGCCACGTTTAAATTCTGGACTCTACGTTACTTAGGAAAATAAATGTCACTGCTTGGAAAATTCACTTGCATCAGAGCCTAGAATTTCTCTTAAGTTGCAAGCATTTAAAATGTAAGCTGTTGGTGTTGAGGACACGATATAGATATATATATATGTGTTTTCAAACGGTAAGTTATTTTCAACGTTACATATCTATAACAGTGATAAGACAACAGTATCGATAGTGGTGAACAACAGCAAACACCACTGAAGTCGAGGGGATTATTTAAAACCCAGCACCATGACTAGGACACCACGAGGGAGCTGCGTGTACCAGTGGCAGTGTGATAACTGCACATCTGACCCTGTTAATAGGGCGACATCGATCACATGCAGCTCCGTACATCACAGGACAGGTGCCAACGGTCAAATGTCCGTTTTTGTTACGTCGTAATTACTTTGCCACGGTCTCTTCCCCTGATATTTACATCGCAAGCATTTGGGGATCTGTGGGGGACGGGCGACTGCAAAGCCAATCACGCGGAAGGATTTACAAACGCATCCATTTCGCTCGCATAGAAACCAATGACAATTCATCGCAGATTTCATCTCAGTTGTATCACTTAGTCCGTTTAGTACCTCAATGTTGTGGTAATATACCAAGCAAATAGAATAGTGTAGCTCGTTATGGACCTACTCTATACGCGATATGAATACATAATAAAACGTACACACGGTCTTGTTAATACATTGAAGTTGTTCAACCATACATCACTATTGCAGGTCAATGTGTGGGTTGTGGAAATCGAAGCCCAGGACCGGTTCAGATATCACTCGCCGCGGCTGTTGGCCATGGCTGGGAAATTGAACTAAGGTCGCCTTGTTCATCCACAGTGCTCGAATCGCTGCGTCACAACTCCACGCCACAAACACAGTGCAGCACTATGGTGATGTATATCGGAAGGGCACCGGAAAGGGCATTTCAACGTTTTGGGCCATGTCCTTAGAAATGATTGGGATCAATGTCCTGCTACACAACATTTTTTTAACTCTTGTGTCAACCCTCTATACAAAATTAAACGATTATTACACAATTTGCCAAAGATACATAAAGAAGATACATCTCTTCGTCCCATTGTCTCTACTATCAACTCCCCCACCTATAAATTGGCTCGTTTTTTGTCTGAAATCCTACGGCCTTTCACTGGAAAAACCACCTCTGCGGTACTAAACTCTACTGACCTGGTATCGACAATCAAGGGGATTGCCCTGTCCCCAGACGACCTGCTTGTCAGATTTGATGTGGTTTCCTTATTCACCAAGGTTCCTGTACCTGACACCATCGCAATCATTGAAGACTTGGTTCATCAAGGACTGAATGCTGGGGTACCCCCCCTGGTGAGACACTGCTTAACCAATACATACTTCACCTGGAATGAAACTTTCTACAAGCAAACTGAGGGCACCCCAATGGGCTCCCCCCTATCTCCGGTTGTAGCCAACATCTTCATGGAGAAATTTGAGACGGACGCCATCCAGACTGCCACTCTATGCCCGACCTTATGGAAGAGGTACGTAGACGACACTTTTGTCATCTGGCCACATGGCCGGCCTGCTCTAGACCAATTTCTCGACCACATCAATTCCATACACCCAGCCATCAGATTCACCATGGAAGTCGAAAAAGATGGCAAGCTACCCTTTTTGGATGTCCTAATCAAAAGGAGACCTGATGGTTCAATGAGCCACTCTGTCTACAGGAAAGCCACCCATACGGATGCTTACCTAAAACCGGATTCCCACCACCATCCATCCCAGAAGAATTCCCTCATCAAGACTCTATATCATAGAGCCCAATGCATCTCCGACCATGAACACATTTCCAGTGAACTCAAACACGTACGCCAAGCTCTTAAGGCTAATGGTTACTCCGACTACACAATCCGCAACGCCATCACTCCAACCATCAAGAAGGATCCTGTTGAGGAGCCTTTCAAGACCATCACCTTACCCTACATTGCTGGGGTCACAAAAAGATCTCCAAAATCCTGATTAAACACAAGATCCAGGTCCGATTCAACACAGTACATAAAATCCGTGATCTGGTACCGTCTGTAAAAGATGTGGTTCCAGACATACAGTACCCTGGCGTCTACAAACTAAGTTGCCTCTGTGGTAGCAGTTACATTGGGGAAACCAAACGACATGTCTCGGACCGCATCCGTGAACATAAAGCTGACCTGAAACACGGTAGGACAAACACCTCAGCCGTGGCAGATCACTGTTACAACTCAGTGGGCTCACATGACATTGACTTCTCCAAGACAGAGGTTCTCTGCAAGCCATCTGGCTATCATGAGAGATTCGTTCATGAGGCGATCCACATATACAAACACAGAGACAATTTTAACCGAGAAGATGGATTCTGGCTTAGCAATCATTGGAAGGACGTAATAAACCATTTCGATACACATTAGGGTGGGTAGAATAATACATAGTGTTATATTAAAATGTATAAGGTGGTTTATAGCAATACAGTATATAATTTAATGTTGGGTTTATCTATGGCAGTATATAGTACGGTATATGCTCGTGTGATGTAAGAGAATAAAGTTTAGATGGAACCATATTATATGTTTACGACGTAGAATTGTAATGTATTACTTGCTGTTAGTAACTCAGCTTATTGTAGAGTATAGTAAGTATACTGATGGTGCTATGCAGTTTATACTTTAGTTTGTTATGTAGTTTATACTTTAGTTTTCTACGTGGTTGTTTAGTAACTGCAGCTACATATCATTAACATTCCTTTCCTTTGTTAATGCTACTCCCTGCACCCCCCCTTGGTGCTGCTGATCCTGCATAATGCATGGGCATAATATGACTTTGAAACCCCCCCGCCCACCTCCTACGCATTTCCCATGAATATGCTAAATTCCTCTTCATATGCACATTCTTTTTGTTAAGGCGCTCTTCCACCTCCAACCCAGCTTATATATAAGCTCCTAGCTTGGTAGTGTCTCATTCTTCACCTGAAGACGGCTGCTTGCGTTGTAGCCGAAACGTCGTGAGAATTATTTTATTTTGTTATGTTTTATTTTTATTATTTTATTACTTCCCTTCTACGTGACTTTACCGAAATAACCAAGAAGATTACCCAGAATGTTTGTTGAGGGGAGGTGGGGGAGGTGACTCTTTGGTCGAGGAAACGAGCGATGAGGAAGGTCCATTGCCCCAAAACGTCACCTTCCGCATATGTGTTTTCTCCCCCTGCTAAGGCCGTGCAGCGTTGTTGATGAATGCGTTGCGTTTTGTTGTAATTTGAGTTTGCGCACCGCTGCTGATATGGTATCAGGAAACGTGTGTTGCTTAAGAATGAAACGATCCACGTGGCTTAGAACGGCAACTGCACAACAGCGGAGTGCTGTTGTTTTACCATGCTAGAAATCGGGAGAAAAAAAATATCCCAGTTTGAGAAAATACATCAACTAAAATATATTACAGCAGTTTAGTAAACTAAATAAAATGCATCGCTGTCTTGGTAGCCATTGCCACGAATTGGCAAGGCGGCACAAATCCAATATGTGCGCTCCACCAAAAGACTGGAAAATGTTGACTCGCACATTGTGATTCTTGGTGTAGCAATGTGATTACCATTCGACATGATTATCTTAGCCCTGATTGTTTTTTTGCTTGTAAAATGTTGTTTCCATGTTAAATAGTAAGTGTATTTTTCTGTAGGTCAAAGAATTGTGAACAATATCAAATATTGTGCATCACCCATCGCTACTGGTTCATTAAATATTGTTGGATAGTCGTGAGAAACCGACATAACAATCTGTCTTAATCAAATTACACCCTGGAATCAATTACCCAAAAAAAATCTATTCAGGCTAACCCAATGCAAACCTTGCTCCATCAAGTTTACCGTAACAACATTTTTCCCTCTCAAAATGTACGCTGCGATCACAACCTTTCTCTCTTCCCTTCCGCTTTCTCGACTTACGTGACCTTGGGGATTCTTCAAACTGCCCTGCCGAGGATTCGGCTCACCCAGCCGCTCGTTGAGAATTATTTCACTAAGTGGGGTTTGCTCTTGCCTATTGCAGAGGTCAGCGATTGATGTGTGGACCTGTCACAGAATGTTAACAACTGTATGAATACAACAACTCCAGATGCATATCAAACACGTGTTCTTTTTTTTCATTGCCTCGTTTAAACATTTCAAAATGGTAATGCAACGATGTTATGGATAATAATTAATTTTGGATAATTAATAATTAATTATCCATATCATAGACCTACTTTTTCTGCAGGAAGTGGGAGGGCAAATTATTTCAATCATTGTGCACGTTTGTTGTCGTATTCAGGAGTTGAGAAAGAAGATGCAATGAGAAGGGAATTCAAGATTCTGGCGCAGGGCAAAAGGAATAGAGGCAGACCGAGGATAAGAGGGAAGGAGGCGGTGAATCGAGATAAGAGAGACGACGAGTGTTGGCTTAGAGCAGTGTTGTTTTTGACTGTCAGAGGGGGGCACTTTCGCTGATAAGACATCAGGGTGTGGGCCGCTACACATTTTAAACCATTGGATTTGACAGCACGTTGATGGGGTGTTTTCGCATTTGTATAATAACAGGGGCCACACTAAAGGCCACCAGGGGCCGCCAGTACTCCGTAGGCCTTGCAATGAAGAACAATTACTTAGAGTATTGCCCCCTTGTTCACGTGGGGTTTTCTCGAGTAAAGACGTATTAAATTGACAGATAACACCATGATACATATAGGACTGCAGAGCTTGGGCAATCGAAGGTGCCGGCTCAGCGTCCGGCTGCCTTATCCACTTGTCTGTGGTTCTTCGTGCCTCTGGGTCGTTGAAATTATTTTCATAGTGGAATAGAAGTACGGTACTCAGACAGAGAGGGAGAGAAATCCAAGCGGCTAACCTAGCGCAATAATGGGACGTTTGTCTTCGAAGAAAAAGATGCAGAAGCTGTACATTTAAATGTTTTTTACATTTTTATTGATAAGTAAAGCTATCGTGCATTTTCTATAAAAATGCACCACTCACATGGCTGCTTCATTAACATAGTACTAAAGTATATATATTTGGTAATTTGCCAGATACTTACACGCACCAAGATAAGTCTCGTCGCTTTCCATGTTCAGAGAATCTGTCGTTTTGTTCGTGTATGCCAGCAGGTATGTGTCGCGCACAAACACGCGATCCCACACAGTTACGGCCCACAGGGGGCACGGCGAGCGGTGGGGGGGGGGGGGTCCCTCCGGCTGAGCGTGCCACCGCGTCTGTGTGGTTACTTCACGGCGAGCTTGAAGGGAAGAGGCGGTGCCGTCAGCGTAGCCCCGGCTATCTTCGCGTACATATTGCAAACTATTTTAGCGAAGGTGCTCGTTAAGTCACTTTCATTCAGCATTGAATAACTCTTCTTGTACACGTGATGCATTCATATCATGGGGCCATTTTTGCAGAACCAAAGTATGAAATAAGTAATATTTTAAAAAACGTAAAAAAAAACATGCTTTAATGAAATGTACCGTACTCGTAATGGAAGAACTCGACGACTCCATGCAAGTGGCCCCGAGGCTTGCCATAACGTAAGGGACCGTGGCCATTTAGAGCCAACGTCAGTTTATCGTGGACAATTAGAGCCAAGCCGAAACATAACATATAAAAAATAATGTTTTAAAATATATGTTTTTTATGATATAATATAGTATTGTCATTAGTATGACATAATTATACCAAGTTTGCTGTCGATACCACATTGGGAAGTGGGTAAAAATTAAGTTACAAGATTTGAAGATACAACGACAACAACGACAGCAACAGACAGAGGGAGTTAATAAAAAGAACAATAGGTTTTGACCCTTTCTGGAAATAAAACAGGTGTTAAGATGTTTGAAACTGGTGTTGGCCAATCAGCTTCAAGGATAATGCGTGTGTATTATCAAAGCATGTTTGTTTGCATGTTCACCACAAGCGCGTGTGGCTAATGCAGACTTGATGCCTTGCAAAAGGTTTGTTGTGTTTGAACATCGAAACACCTGCTTTATTGTCAGCAAGGGTAAAACTTATTTTTCATAAATATGGTATGTATGTACACACACACAGAGCACACTCACACATATTATACATTTCAGACAACTCGCACGTCCACACAAATAAAATTGATCACACGATAAAGTTTCCACATCTGAAAACTCCTCACCGGTTTGTTCTTGTGAGGGATACAGCCCAACAAAAGAAATATATCAGGGGATCCAAACAACTTTTTAGGAGCTCCTTTGCTTTGGCCTTTGGCAGACTGCACTCCGGGCTATTCATGAGGGCTTAGGGTCACGTGGCCCCCATTTTGCTGTGATGTCTCTCCAGATGTCTCACAAATTGAGGCACAAGGCTGTGCGACGACTTCAAAGTACAATCCACCTCCCCGCCTCTCTCGTATAATATAGCTCAGCAGCTACTGATCTGTGCAATGCTCGGAGCAAGTCAATGGCCCCATTGGCCACCGCGTGCTAAAGATGTGGCCGAGGTGGATGGAAACGGAATTTCACTTTGAAGTTACGGCAGATTAGGGCGCAGATTTTGGTCTGGAATGTTTCTCCGGAGTCGGCATTAACGGCGGGTTCAGCCCATGGATACAGCACATTGATACAGCACATTTCCTCACAGTATTTAGGCCTTAATGAGCTTATTTCAGTGTTTACTTTTTCGCAAACAAAATTCAAAATATTTACAAATTACCATACTTTGTTTTGGATCGCATTAAAAGTAAAAGATGTTCAAACAAAATGTAAAAATCTGATGTGTGCCAAGTTCAATAATTAATTATTATGGTCGGCAATCACATGTATTAAAAGAGATGATGGTACTGTATAACTAACTGCTCATATTCCTGTTTTATCATTACACACAATTCAAACCCCTTGTTTAAACGCAGTAACGAACCTCGCAAACATGAAACGGTATGATTTTACTAGGGATAAAACAGAGCGAGAATATAACCCTGTTATTTTTAACATAGCAAATGCTTTGTCCCACTCTTGCTGTAGACGACAGTGTAGACGTACTTTACGTAATTGATCTATTTTATGCAAGCATTTGCTCTGTTTTCTCTCTTATTACAAAATTGGCACACATCAGTTCAAATGCCTGTCCTGATAGCAGCACTTAACTGTGGACATTAACGCTAGCAAGTGGAATATATATATGTGTACGAGTAAACCCAGCCGGAATGCACAGTCCTTTTGTCTGCCAGAGGTGAAGGGGAACTCTATTGTTGAATGTAATTAGGGATAAATTATAAATCATTATCCATTCCTACTTCATTAACGTCACACGAGTATTGTGCATCCTTTGCTTAATCCATATTCCTGAATACTGTAGCAGCAGCAGCAGCAGCAAGCAGCCACACTCTATTATGATGTGATAACGCCACTTTAAACAAAAAAACAGAAAGGAGATCATGTGACCACAGCCGCTGCAGCTTGCAATATAAAACAATGCAGCAGTGTGTATGTATCACAACAGTGGAGGGTATATTCTGTACGCACAGTTCTTTATAGAGGCCAAAAGACACTCTCGAAAATTGTCGCTCTGACACTGTCCCAGCTCAGTCCCAGGAAATTGATGCGTTGTATATGTACGCAATTTATCCATACACGGGTGGAGCGAACTGACGTGCTTTTCCAGTGCGTGCCAATTGTCTAAAATGATTGCTATCGCCAATGCGTATATTAAACAAAAAAGCAAATTAGTACAGAAACACGAAAGTGCAACGGTGATAATTAACAAACGACGTAATGGAAAATATTACAGAGAAAATGTAAATGCATTCGGAAATGACTGCAAGCATTTTTTTTATTGCAGTAACCATATTTACGTTTCCATTGCAATGTATTTGATACGTAAATTACACGCAAAAGGATTTGATTGTTCAACATTCCCAATACTGTGTGTATGATTTACATGATTGTTTTATGGACAGACTTGCATCTCTGATAGGAATGTGGAATTTCCATAGCTGGCCGGTAAACAGGACGTAAGCATCAGCCAACTTTTATTTCAATGGAAACCTACATAGAAAATTGTAGATTTCTAAATGGGAAACTCATTTCTTTAGAACTGCTTTTTGTTTAGTTTGTTGTCCTTCCCCTGTACCTCCGATTAGCACGGTTGGCTACGTACGGTGCAAAAAATGTTCAACATATATACATATATGCAAACCACATAAACATTGTTTTATATTATTTTAGGTAATTATGCATAGACAACTCCCCTGTAAAGTGGGGTCACAAGGGCCTGGAAGCAGGCAGAACTCAGTCCTGTGTGGTTCAATTTAGGATATATTTGTTTTTCCGAAAATGGGGGTTGACTGATGATATTACTTCTGCCCTCTCCACCTCCACAAGCTCAGCCTATGGATCCCACCTGCTCAAGATGCCAAATTTAATAATTTAGCAGCAGGACCGACTGAAAGCCAAGGAAATCACCAGCCCAGCAAAACTGTTTCTTTAATGAAAACGAAAATTGAACTTAATCCACGCAAAGTGTCATGTGTGTAATGATATGCACTATGTATTATGTAAACACGTTTTAAAAGGAAGGGTGTTATTGTATACTGTATTTCTCTTAATCATAAAGGACTTGGAATATTTATCCTCATCCGTCCATGGTGATATTTGATTCACCCTGGATGGCCTCACTATTTCTCAAGATTTTTATGAATTCATTTTTATTACATTTTCGTGCATAGGAGAAATCTTCAGTACAAACAGAGACCCATGCACACAAGGAGAGAAGACTCAGTCGTTACACATATAGGCTGGGAACCTACTTGCTGGACTACCTTATTCAGTGAACCTTTTGTCCTCGAGGTGGGAATCTCATAACTGTTAATACTTCATTTATGTGCGATCTACCAAATCTGCATTCGAGTCCATGGGCTAAGGGCATGAGCCAGCATACTGAGTATTAATGCTTTCAGGACAAATGCAAATTCTGATTGAGGCATTGCAACCATTGGTTCATTTATTTGAACCAGACAGGTGGCTCAGTGTTATAGCGAACGGCTCGTTTAGGAGTTGACTCAGCCCATCATCCCTCAACGGTCAATACGATGAGTACCATATTGTGGGCAAGTCAACAGTGGTTGTTCAATGGATAGATTCGCCACCACCAGAGGAATGTGGAGTTTCCACCACCGGCTCAGAGCTGTAAACAGGAGATTAACACCAATGCTACGATGCTCATTTGAGCAAGAAATCACTTGTTCCTTCATTCTCATTGCGTATCACGGTTTAATAGGAAGCTGTACAGTGCACATGAAAGTGCGCAGACACCATGACTACAAGGAAGCTCTTTCCAGGAGAGTATGACTTATTAAATGCATCCGGAGCAGGTAAATTGGCTGCAGTGCCAAATGAAGGATTTCTATTGCAATGAGAAACAGTGAAGTTTTTCACGGTTCACAAGCAATGCTGGGCAGCAGGAGCAGAGAATGTGGCTGCTATAAGTTTCCACGTGATGATGATGGCGAGTCATTTCGATGGGCTATCGTTTGTGATGGCCACGTTGCTTCTGACAAAGAGCCATGTGGCTCAGTGAACCTTACATGGTAAAAATAATAGAAATAAATAAAAACAGTTTAGATTAATAGTTTAATTTGCTTCCTGAGACAACGGAGTGCTCGGGGATGATACGTTTCCAAGAAACGAATCTCAGCCACCCACTATGTTTAGTTGGGGGTGGTTACCTTCTGTTCAGTTCGGAAATTAATTGATTTGATTTTTGCAGGAACACATCTTCGGCGAACTAGACCGATTGTGATTGGATCCGAATGCGACCCAATGATTATCGGGTCATGTCCTGTCCGGCTGATTGGTTGCTTTTATTAAAAAAGAAAAATCTGATTAGGATCTATAAATTATATAAGGAAGAAGAACAACCCATATGCATGGATACTATAACACTTTCCAACTTGTGTTTGTCTTCAGAACTATGTGATTCATAATAATGACAGTTGATCTTGCGACGAGCCATAGGCTGTGGTGAGTTAATGGAGGTCAATTTGTCCGGTTTTCCAGAAGGTAAGTCCCAAATAGCAACTCAACTTTACACAAAAGTCTGATTCATATTAGATCATCTTTGTGAGAGTTATAGTGCCCCCTCGTTACAAATGGATATTATAGGCAGATGGTCATGGCGAAAGAATTAACACCTTCAACTTCATCAGGAAGCATCATAAATTAGTCTATATGAACTACAATTCAATCCATTACTCGATTTTTGTCAAATGTGTGTATTTACCATAAAAAATGTATAGCGGCCACCTGACTCACAATTTCATAAACTTATAATTTCTATAATTTAGCATTGGGATAGATACATAGATGCTGTGGTAGTAACACATTCAGGAATTAATTATCATGCTGTATTACAAAGTTGTGGTCCACACCTGAATCTAGCGCTTTGGAGGCAATGGTTGGTGGGTCACATCGAGGTTTGTGAAACTCACAAACCTGAAATTCACAAACCTGCTGGGCTCCGAAGTGGTCAGGATACGTCACCATATGGGTGGCTTGGTTCACCCATCTGTGTAGACCTATGAGTAGTATCTTCTCATGGGTTTTCTCTGTGAGAAGCAAGCCATGCATTATTTAAAAAGGCATTGGCCAAACAACTACATTTCTGAATTTTCCTGTAAAAGATTAGACTTTTCTGGATAAACAAATTACTTTTTGTATGTACTTAAAACATACTTACGAATTTTTTAAAGTATTGTCGTTATCATGTACATGTTATACAGTTAAATCAGATCTTAAATGATCAGTATCGGATCAGATGAGTTCAAAATTGGATTGTGGACCTGATCCGCCGCACCACGTGATTGGAGTGAATTTAGGCTTTGGACGAGGCCTTAGACTCGGAAGTGAGGGTGTGACCCTCACACCTCAAAAACGCCGTGTCAGAAACTTACACCGAAGCAAAGACAGAGAGAGAGAGAGCATGTATCATTTTATATTTACCCAACGTGTACACAACTCAACATATAGCAATGGTTTTATGAATATTTTATAAAGCCAGGCCGTAAGGGTCATAGCAAATGACCCTTCCCTTCTGTTAGCCTCACGCGAGAGCTAAAGCCCGCACTTTCTTTTCTTTTTGCTTCACCTCAAAATTCTTGAGGCTGCTCAAACTCCCACTATGATCACACCATATTCCTCTACTCACCCTATCCTCGGGAAAACAATCGGCTCCGCATTCTACATTTCCTCAAGCGCATTCATGAACGTTTCCCATTCAGCATTGCAGATTATGGGGGCAAGGACCTGTTAGTGGTGAGTCCCCCCATCTGCAGCCTTGCATGGCACGTGAGCGGGTTACAGAGCCAGCAATCACACCTGCCCACCTGTATTAACCATACGGTACGTGCTGTCTGCCTCACAGTAGAGGTTACAGACAGAAGTGGGCCATGCCAGCAGCGGTGCGAGCAAACGATTGCAGGGGCTGCACCTTTACCTTTTCTTCGCTTTGATAACGCGCTGAGTGGCCGCTACCAGGGTGGGGAACACACATCACGCTCACGTTGCCCTCTGTTAGAAAATCGCATAGACTCACGTATGCGATGGTGATCATAAGTAGTGACGATTGAATGCAGTAATGAGGGGCTGTTCAGGGGGGGGGGGTCGAGGGGGAGGATTGCAACCCTGCAATTACTTCCTTGCTCCACTGCTTCTGGAAGGGCGTCCGCTAGAGGGTATTTGGTCTACTCTTCCACATCAGACAAGTGTTTGTGAAGAGGCAATAGTACCCATACTTTACCTCACCACAGACGACCGGCAAATGAAACAACTGGTGTGCCCATGTACGCTTCTGGGTGAACAAAGACAGGGGGATTTATATAAGTAAATAAATATTCATTGCCCCTTTGTTTCAACTGCTTCATTGGGAGATCAAGTCCAGTGTGCTAACCATTACACCACCGGCAGCATCCCATAAACTTTAAATATCAAGTGTGCATCCCGCGATCCCAAAAGGCAGCATGACAGTCACATCAAAACATTCCAGGGAGTATCCAAATGAAAATGGCTAAAATATCTTCACGTGATCAGATTTTTTTCCCAGTGAAACTGGTGCACAGTTCAAAGCAAACGTCGTTGCTTAGGAGGCACACCTTGTCACAATTATATGCAGTGTGCACTTACCGTGCTACTCCTTCATGGCAGGCTAGTTATGTGCCATATGTGACAACTGATGAGAGGCTCGAAATGTGCTCATAATCCATTTCAAACCATCTCTACGCCACCAGTAAACAAACTAAATCCCTGTCTATTGTCTCGGCAAAAAAATGAGTGAATACCTTTTTCATATAAAAAAAACACCCATTCACGTCGATGACTAACGCTGTTTGTCGGTGTCATAGTGGCATTCACGAATTCAGCGATCTTTTAAAAATGCCACGAGGCCAACTGCAGAGTTCTTCTGAGACACGGCAGTGAGCGTGAGCTTGCCTAACTTATTAATAATTGATGTCCGGGAGATCTTGGAAAAATAAAAAAATCACCTCCATCAACTTTGCCCCGTAACTGTGCAGGTCCCCATGAGGCATTGCTGCCTTCTGTTGCCTTGGATGCCTGCGGACGTGGCGGATGCCACTGACATCAGCTCGTTGGCTTCCCCCCCCATCTCCGCGTCCCCAAACGCAAGGTCACATCGCCGAGGGTGAGCCTGACCCCAGCCTGCACCCTTCGCGCCTGTTATGGCTGACATCCCATTGGTCATTTACATTTGGTACGTCTTTCAACGGGAGGAATATATTGCACGCTTTCATGTGCAGTGGCATGGAATAGTAATGTAGCAGCATAGCGCTGGCTGCTGGCAGGGAAGGAGATCCGTGGGTTACGGCAGCCCTGACGTCAACAGGCCACGTGATACTCCAGAGGGGGGTCTAGGGGAAAGGTCACAGAAGGGGCACACCAAGAACCGTTGGTAGGTTCCAGAAAGGGGGCGTGGCCGGGGGTGGAGCCAGGCCATGCTGACAGTATAAAAGGGGCCCCTGTAGGGGACCTCGGGGCTGTCGTATGGAGTGGGATCCCCGTCGTGCTGCTGAAGTCTTCACACTTATTCTCGTCATTCTTCACCATACTTCTCATCGTTTTCAACATCCTTGTCGTCATCTCCGTCTTCACCATCTCGGGGCGTCACCAGTCAGGCAGCCGACGACCAACTCTCCCGACTGAGTAACGTCGCCGATCACAGACGGCCTATTGTAAAGTGTTAACCCCGATGGTGCTTGTTAATAAAGAAGTGCCTCCAAATCTTAGTGTCTCCGAGTTAGTCAATACACACGTAAGACGTTTTCCGTCAATCCACTCCTGGATGAGGGCCTCCCCGTGTCACGCAGTTTAGGAGGGGTTTATTCCACTGGACTTCATCGCGCCCATCAGTGTCGGTTGCTGCAGGCAGGAAGCCGAGCCGTTGGAGCGTAGAATTAATTACAGAGCGGATTTGCTGCACTGCCTTCTGCTGCCCACAAAGTAGTCCCCGTCGAAGCCTATAACACCTGTTTATGCATGGTGGTTGCCCATCCACGTATTATCCAGGCTCTCAACCCTACACATCTTCTGAGATCTGATGAGATCGAACACATTTTAGCTGATTTGATCCGAGGCAGAGAAGAGCACATGACACATGCGTAGGCTGCGTGCATGTGAAGTATTGGAAAATGACGGCAGGAAACTCCTTGACGGGAACACACTTCTTTTATTAAATCTTGACTTGTAACGATACAACGCGTGGCCTCTCTTCTTCACAATGCGGTCACCATACAACGGTACAACTCGTGACCTCTTCTCTCCGCCCTACGCTTCTCTTGACTCTCTTAGACTCTGTGCTGCTGGCTCTCTGTGCCTCGTGTAGACTCCGCGCCTCGGCTACACTCTTCTCTCGTCTCGTGTAGACTCTGCGCCTCTGCTACACTCTCCACTCGCCTCGTGTAGACTTTGCATCTCTCTCTTTGGCTACACCGTATGCATACTCGGCTCGTGTAGACCTTTCTCTCTCGCTGGCTACACACTATACATTACTCAGCTCGTGTAGACCGTTCTCTCTCGCTGGCTACACACTATACATTACTCAGCTCGTGTAGACCGTTCTCTCTCGCTGGCTACACACTATACATTACTCAGCTCGTGTAGACCGTTCTCTCTCGCTGGCTACACACTATACATTACTCAGCTCGTGTAGACCGTTCTCTCTCGCTGGCTACACACTATACATTACTCAGCTCGTGTAGACCGTTCTCTCTCGCTGGCTACACACTTATACCTTACTCTCCTCTACTCTCCATTACTCTCCATTACTCTCCATTACTCTCCTCTCCGGGCTCTATCTCTGCACCCTCGTCTTCATTCTTAGATGGTTCCACTTCTGCCCCCTGCTCCTCTGTGCATCACCTTATATACCTCTTCTTCCCGGGAGACGGAGCGGATGCGGACCTCAACGTCGGCACCGCTCCTCAGTTACCCAATCCCTACGCGCTATCCCTACGATCCGGTTCCGCTCAGCGCGTGTTTCCACTCCCCGACCAATCACACCGCGCTGCTACCCGATCACTCCCTCTGGGCGCGTCACCGGCACACAGCCAATCAGCAGCACTACCCCCACCCGCGCACTGACGCCTGCTCCTCCCCGTCAGCGCGCGTCACCACACACACACCCGTACATACGCGCTGGCACACGACATATACACCCAGCGCGTATCACCACTACATCACCCCCTCCCACATAGCTCGCAGCCGGCCCGGCTGCTAACAACAACCAACCGCGACGATAAAACGACAACCAACAAAAAAAAACCCCGTAACCCCCCGAGTGTGCCCCGTAACATAACACAACAACAACAACAACAAGAATAACTATGTACAGATTGACAATGAACACGAAAAGTCAACAATAACACGATATGAGCAAATTCCAAAAACGAACGCGCCCCACGTCCCTGCGACTACACGCAGTGACGAGGCGCTCCAACTGCCCCGACTCCTCACGAGGCAGGTCATGCAAAGTAGCACGACCTGGCGCGAGTCCGTCTGGCTGGTCCGTCGTATGGGGCGGGACACTGACGACCGTCCGGCGGTTCCGGCTGCTCCAGACGGCGCGGAACGGGCCTGAAAGGGCCGGCCCCGCCGCGGAGATCCGGCCGCCGGTGATCGGCAGCTGTCAGTTCCGAGACACCTGGGAGCAGATCAGGCGAAAATACGTGTGGATCAGGCAGAGACATTTCCCCTTCTGGGTCGCCGGTCACGTCACACGCCCGGCCATCACGACACAAGGGGAGGCCATATGGAGGCGAGAACGGTTTCAGTCGGGAGGGGTGAACGTACCAACGGCGCTTTCCCCACTTTATCTGAACGCACTGGGGCCGTGCAACGCGCACGACCTCCACGGGTCCCCTCCACGGTCTCAACAATTTAGGCGACGTAGCCAAGGGTGCCTGAGGGCAATGCAGCCAGGCCCTGTCACCTGGTTTCCATTCGTGCATGGACACCTTCCGTGCCCGCAACCGTTCATTAGCAATTTGGCGAGCCCGCGAATTAAGCCGTGCGGCCTCCCTCGCCTCTGTCAGCTTGTGAATATTAAACTTAATATGTTCTGCCAAATTAGAATTAGTTCGTGGAGCGGACAGGCCAAGTTGCGTTTCCATTGGCGGGTCAGCTTCCCGACCGTACATCAAATAGAATGGGGAAAACCCCGTAGCTGCATGGGGGGCCATTCTATACGCGGCAAGGACTCCCGGGACCTGCAGGTCCCAATCTACATGTGCCTCGCACACCTGCTGGCACAGCATGGAAGTCAAAGTTTTGTGGAGTCTCTCCACCATCCCGTCTGTCTGCGGGTGGTACGGGGAGGTACGCACCTTCTTGGTACCCAACAGATCGCACACCTCTTGCAACAATTTACTCGAAAATTTTTTACCTTGGTCGGTCAGCAGGCGTTCGGGAGCCCCCTTGTCCAGGACATAGCCCTGGACGAAGGCATCCGTCACAGCCGCTGCCGACTGGTTAGTGAGAGGCCACGCCATAGGCCATCGGGTAAAGTATTCGACCCCCACTAACAAATATTTATTCCCTCTCGGCGTGACTGGGAAGGGCCCCAAAATATCGAGTGCAACGAGCTCGTTGGTACGCGAGACCTGAATAGATTGCAGCGGTGGATTAGCTGCCACGGGCGGTGGTTCACGCCTGGCGCACTCAACGCACCCCTTCAGAATATGTGCCACATCACTTCCCATTCCCGGCCAGTAATAGTCACGCTGAAGCAGGGCAAGCGTCTTGTTAACTCCCAAGTGCAAGAGGCGTTCGTGTGCCGCCAAGACAACCCTCCCCCTCACAGCGGAAGGCACCACGAGTGCGTTCCGCCGGGACAAACTGTCCCGTCTCAATAACACGCCCTGCTCAAGTACATAGGAGCCGGTACGCTCCTGGTCCCCCTCGGGACCCCCAACCTTGCGGCGCAATGCTAGCAGCGAGCTGTCCGCCATCTGGAGGCGGCCCCATTCGCTGAGCGACAGCGAGAGCAGCGAGTCCCGACCCTGAGAGGCAGTGGAATCATCCACGATCGGTGTGCCCGCTGTCGCAGCCAGTGCCCCCATCTCCCCCGCAAGCGTCGGTTTACAGCGCGCCGATCCCGACAAACACGCGCATTCATCACAAGGCAACAACCGCGACAAGCAATCGGCATTTGTGTGTCGCAACCCCTTACGGTACGTAGTCGTAAACTGATAGTCCTGGAGGACTTCCAACCAACGCGACAACTGGCCCGAGGGCTGGGCGACCCTCAATGAATACTGTAGCGCCGCGTGGTCCGTTCGGACTGTAAAGTGACGACCATAGAGATATGGCCTAAACTGCTGCACAAAAAAAACAATGGCAAGCAGCTCGCGACGGGTGACGCAGTAGCGCTGCTCCGCCGGAGACAACACCCTACTACCGTAAGCGACAACTCTTTCGACACCCCCAACGACTTGGGATAGCACCCCCCCAATGCCCGTGTTGCTAGCATCCGTGTCCAGCAAAAAGGGACTGGCAAAATCGGGATAACACAAGGGTGGGGCACCCACCAAGGCGTCCCGGAGGGAGCGAAACGCGGCCTCCTCCTCCGGTCCCCATTTGAACTTCACTCCCTTCGCCGTTAGAGCGTGCAAGGGTTTTGCAATAGTGGCGAAGTGCTCAACGAACCGCCGATAATAAGAAGCAAACCCGATGAAACTACGCACGTCGGAAACGGACGTAGGTGTCGGCCACGAACCGACACAATCCGTCTTCGCGGGATCGGTGGAGATCCCCGAAGAATCGACAATGTGACCCAAGTATCTAACCGACCTACGAAGGAGGTGACATTTGGCCGGTTTAAATTTCAACTTAGCCGATCGCATTCGCAAGAACACCCCTCTCAATCGCTGGAGGTGTTCTTCAAACGTTTTACTGAAAACAATGACATCGTCAATATAAATCAAGCATGTATCCCACTGCAAGCCCGACAAAACCAACTCCATAAGTCGCTGAAACGTCGCTGGAGAGGAGTGAAGTCCCATGGGTAACCGGTTAAACTGGAACAGCCCCCCTGGAGTCCGAAATGCTGTCTTAGGTTTCGACTCTTCGTCGAGCGGCAACTGCCAAAACCCCGATAACAAATCAAGAGTCGAAAAATATCGCGCACCAGACAATGCATCGAGGGACTCATCCATCCTGGGGAGCGGATACGCGTCAGCCACAGAGATCTTATTCAGGCGACGGAAATCAACGCAGAATCGCAGGGACCCGTCCTGCTTCTTAACCAGCACAATAGGCGCTCCCCACGGGCTAGAGGAGGGCGAAATAATATCGGCTTCTAGCATTTCGTTAACAGCCGACTGAACATGTTCCTTCTCCACGGGACTCAGTCGGAAGGGATTTAGCTTGACCGGCGCCGCATCGCCCGTTTCAATGTGGTGGTGCAACAAATCCGTGCACCCAATGTCATACTCATGTTTACTGAACACATCAGAGAATTCTATGAGCAACTCGCGCAGCGCACCCAACTGCGCCGCCGACAAATCGTCCGAGGCGGCGCATAGCGAATGGACCCACTCAAGGTCTTCCCTTGGCTCAACGTTCCGCGCGGGGCTCGAGCCCACCTGCGCAACCAACCCATCATCCACAGGGACCCGCGCCGCGTGAGCCAGCACGGTGCCCCGTGGAATGACGGCTGGCCGCGACCCCGCGTTCAAAACCATCACAAACGGATCCCTGTCAGCCCGCACCAAAGTGTGAGCCACCGATAAATCAAGACCCCCGACAGCCTTGTTAGAAGGACCCAAAAGCATACTTTGTTCCGAAGCCTCCCTCACCCATGGTTTCCGCAACCGGAGGGGAATCAACATCTGTGAACCCGGGGGCACATGCACGGTCTGTGTCGCCACCGCTTGTATCGTAGCGCACGCCGTCCGAATGTCAGTAGGGCTCGTCAAAAATGCAATCCGGCGACCCGATGGCAGTTCAATGCATCGTTGATCGATAAGAATTTTAATGGGCATTTTAGCCAAAAAATCAGTGCCCAAAAGACACGGAACCGCCAAAGAAGACGAAACGAAAACGGGTCCCGACAATTTGATATTTCCAATGCAAATGGACGCCCTAATCTGACCGATAATGCCCAACGATCCCCCATTAGCGGCGTAAAATGGCACATCCACTGGAAGCAGCGGACGACATTGGACTGGGAGAATATCATAAATGAGGTCCGATATAATAGTTGCCGATGCCCCCGTGTCCACTAACACCCTAACCTCGACCCCATCAATAGATCCCGTAACAACGGACGAACCCGCCGAAGCAGCCACAATTCTATGCCCCAATTCCGCCCATTCAATGTCTCCCTGGTCCCGGCCGAACCCCCCTCGCCGAACCGAATCCCCGAACCTTAACCGGCCCTCCTCCGCCGCAACGCGGCGTCCCATGTGTGCCGAATAAACAGGCCGAGCGTGTGAGGTGCCGCGACTTGCCGGGGATTGTAGAGATGACTTGGGATCTCGGTCGTCGTCCAGCCGAGCTCCCATGGCGCGCTGCCGCGGAGCGCGGCACCCGGACGCCACGTGGCCCCGGAGGCCGCAGTTATAGCACGTGACGAGGGTCGGAGTAGATCTTGGTTGCTCCGACTTTCGGCCCGATCGCAGAGGCGACCGAGCCCCCGGCCTCCAGTCCTCTGGTCGTCCCGTGGCGAACGCCTCCTCTCGTGGGCTGACGACTTGGGGTTCGGTGACCACCGAACCCGGGGCTGCGACGACAGCAGCGTCGCAACCAACGCCTTGTTTCCGTTGTAGGGCCTCGTGCGCTTGAATACTCGTGGCGACTCTCAAAGAAGAAATATCAATCTCGTCAGCTGTGTTGATAGGGACCCCCAGGTCCTGCGCCAACTTAAGCAGCTGCTCCAAAACCATCGCGTCTTGGCCCTCCTCGTCCATCCGAGGGAACGCAGCATCAGCAAGAGCCAGCAACGCCGTGCGATAGGCCAGCGCGGTCTCCGTGGCCGCTTTCCGTCTTGCGTAGAAATGATGGCGGCACGCCGAGGGAGGTCCGTAGACCCTGGCCAACAAACCCAGCGCATCCTTCAGCGTGGAGCGGTCCGACTTCCGTGCAGACCTGAAGGCCGCGAGCGCGTCGTCGTCCAGCAGGGCAGGCAACGCCCGCAGCGCCGTAGCATCGGACCACGCTGACATCTCTTGATGCGCCAAAAACCTTCGCTGAAATTTGCCCCAGTCTCCGCCTTCCGCCTTGAAGGCTGACAACGTGGGCAGACGCTGCTGAAAAATGAAGTCATCCGCCTCGTGGTTCCTCTCCGCCTCTCCGTCGGTGTGTAAGATGGCGGCTCCAGCGGCAGACGTAAAATGGCGGACCCCCTCGCGCGCTGATGACGTCGATGCGCGCGCTTGGGAACCCACCACCACGTGGCGCTCGCCGTTCCCGCCAAAAGTAGGCCCAGGCGCAATGGCGGGAATCCCCCATTCGTTTTGGCGGGAATCTGCGGGGCGACCTTGTAAAATGTCCCCCACCGTCCCCGCTCCTCCCGACGAGCTGATCTCCGCCAAGATGGACGCGGCGGCGAGCAGCAGCTCCGCCAGTCGGGAGTGCGCCTCACGAAGCACGGCCTCGGTCCCCGGTCGCTCGGCCGGCGCCGTCGACGGATCCTGTAGCGTGGGCAAGTCTTCCTCCTCGCCCCCCGCCACCAGCGGCCCCGAGTCGTCCAGGTTTTCCTCGCGGTCAATCCCGTGGGTCCTACGGGTCTTCCTTGTCTCCATGCTTGGAAGCCCGTTTCACTTCTGACGCCAGATGAAGTATTGGAAAATGACGGCAGGAAACTCCTTGACGGGAACACACTTCTTTTATTAAATCTTGACTTGTAACGATACAACGCGTGGCCTCTCTTCTTCACAATGCGGTCACCATACAACGGTACAACTCGTGACCTCTTCTCTCCGCCCTACGCTTCTCTTGACTCTCTTAGACTCTGTGCTGCTGGCTCTCTGTGCCTCGTGTAGACTCCGCGCCTCGGCTACACTCTTCTCTCGTCTCGTGTAGACTCTGCGCCTCTGCTACACTCTCCACTCGCCTCGTGTAGACTTTGCATCTCTCTCTCTGGCTACACCGTATGCATACTCGGCTCGTGTAGACCTTTCTCTCTCGCTGGCTACACACTATACATTACTCAGCTCGTGTAGACCGTTCTCTCTCGCTGGCTACACACTATACATTACTCAGCTCGTGTAGACCGTTCTCTCTCGCTGGCTACACACTATACATTACTCAGCTCGTGTAGACCGTTCTCTCTCGCTGGCTACACACTATACATTACTCAGCTCGTGTAGACCGTTCTCTCTCGCTGGCTACACACTATACATTACTCAGCTCGTGTAGACCGTTCTCTCTCGCTGGCTACACACTTATACCTTACTCTCCTCTACTCTCCATTACTCTCCATTACTCTCCATTACTCTCCTCTCCGGGCTCTATCTCTGCACCCTCGTCTTCATTCTTAGATGGTTCCACTTCTGCCCCCTGCTCCTCTGTGCATCACCTTATATACCTCTTCTTCCCGGGAGACGGAGCGGATGCGGACCTCAACGTCGGCACCGCTCCTCAGTTACCCAATCCCTACGCGCTATCCCTACGATCCGGTTCCGCTCAGCGCGTGTTTCCACTCCCCGACCAATCACACCGCGCTGCTACCCGATCACTCCCTCTGGGCGCGTCACCGGCACACAGCCAATCAGCAGCACTACCCCCACCCGCGCACTGACGCCTGCTCCTCCCCGTCAGCGCGCGTCACCACACACACACCCGTACATACGCGCTGGCACACGACATATACACCCAGCGCGTATCACCACTACACATGCATTGCAATTTTTTTTTATCATTTTGTTGACAAAACATTCGCCAACATTTTGCCATTCAGTGAAAAATAGTTGTTTTTGCACATGTGCAAAAACCACGGCAAACCTGAGATCCGTTTTGAGTACAAATACAAGATACCATCAAATACCTTTGCAGTACATACATGGAAAGTTTCCATGTCTGTTCTTATCTACCAACTCATTCAATGTGTCAGTTTGACAGATTGTAAGTGTGGAGCAATTCACAGATTTATCAGTCAAAAATGATGCACTCATTATGCATTGTGCAATAATCAAGTAATATTTATGCAAATTGTATACAAAATTATAGATTTAGGCCAGGGGTCGGCAACCTACGGCTCCGGAGCCGCATGCGGCTCTTTACGGGCTGCTTCTTGACGATATGTACGTATGTACATAGATGCATTGCGGCTCTTGAAATACTGAATTTTGTACCGAATTGGAAAGAAATGGCTCTTCTTGTTATTTTGGTTGCCGACCCCTGATTTAGGCTAATGGAACAAACTGCATGCAGTAAACAAGACAGAACATATCGAATGCAGACAGCACAAATGGGACAGCATGAACTTGACAAATAATGGATCCATTGCATTGAATCATGACTGAATTGTAACAATTTATCGAATTGCGTGGTAAATTAATCCTCCACACGCCTTGCCAGTGGTTGAAATGGAAATGTAAAAGTTCCCGGCTTGAAAATATATTTGTCCTGCAGCCCACATCCACTGCCAGTTCCCCTATGAGGAAACATCGCGGCATGGGAAAATTAATTGTTGTGGTTAGTGCCGTCACACGCAAGTATGTATGTATGTTGAACTTCTTTTGCACCATACATAGCCAACCGTGCTAATTAGAGGTACGGGGGAAGGACAACAAACTAAACACAAAAAGCAGCTCTAAAGAAATGAGTTTAAAATCTAGATTTAGAAGTGTATCGCTCGAGCGGCTTCTAATATCGGATGGAAGAGCGTTCCAGACGGCCGCAGAAGCGCATCTGAAAGCGCGATGCAGTGACCGTCTTTGTCCGATGGCTAGGGTGACCGGAGTTCGCGTGATGATGATGGTTTATGCTCCTTGACGAGATCAGCGAGGTATTGTGGTTCATTTGTGGCAAGAACTCTGTGTGTAATGAGTGCCACTGTAGAATATATTCGTTCAGCAACCGGAAACCAATGCAGCTTAGCTACCACTTGATGGACACGGTCAGATCTTGCATACCGCCATATACTGGCACAAATCATCCACTCCATCTCACAGAATGAATCACAAATGATAATCATGAATGTAAATGTTTTGGGCACGACAGCAGTAATGCAGACAGCATTGATATACAGTATCTGTACCTGTATTTGCATATGTTAGTGATTTTGTAAACTGTATCGGTCAAGTAATCTTGAGTGTGTTAGTTTGTGTCGTATTTCTGGTTTAATACTGGATGGACAAAGATGGGGAGATTTAAGAAACCTGTCAATTACATCAATTGCCATGCCGTGAGGTCGAACCGTCGACCTCTGGTTTGCAAGTCCAGTGTGTCAATCACTGCAAAATGGTGGTGTCCCATATTAGGTATGACCCCCCCCCCGCCACCACACCAAGAAAAAGGTAAATGAAATACTATGTCACAACACACTTGGGTCAACAAAGCCACCCAGCCCCTTCCTCATCGCTATCATTAGAGGGTGTTTAAATGCAAACATTGGCAATTGGAAGCAGGGAGGGATGGCTATGCCTCTCGCCATTGCGCGGATATATGTCCAAGAAGTAAAATGCTTGGGTTTATATGGCTCATGAAAAACACGATCCACCCACTCAACGCTCGCGCACAATAAACTATGGCAATGAGGTCGGGGCAATCGGGATAAGCCTGGCCACGTCTCATGCAAACAATACATCAACGTCTAATGGAAAAATACTTGGGCTCACTTTTGAAATTTCCAGACATGGTTTGGATATTTCAAAAGTGTATTGCCCAGGACACGGGCAATATACTTAATATGCATTGAATTGCGTACTGTCAATCATTGGCATAGCCTGATAAAGGTTATTTGGGAATGGAAAAGAAAAAAACAATAATCTCTTGTTAAATTGATACAATCATTTGATTTAGCAGTGAAAGTCCATTTCGTTCAATATCTGAACCCAGTATGCAGCCCTGTTTTGCAAACAAAACACGTGTTGCATCAAAAATAAGCCTCACCATTTATCATGTTCATAAAACAAGCTAAACACCAAAAGGTCACGGACAGTGATGAAGTAAGTGGTGCCTGCAAAACTAGGCTCCTTTCGGAGGCAGCATAGTTAAGTGTGGCCTATTCATAGTCCTCCACTGCGATTCTTAACAAGGTAATGCTTCTAATGAGAGGTTTGTGCTGTGGCTATCACAACCTTCAATCAACACAATGGAGAGGCAGAGTTTAGACACATACACACAAAATACGTGAATGTGCTTTTGCAGGCAGACTCAGGACACACACGCAGCTCTCTCTCTTTCTCTGCTGGTGGCAGGTTTCTTGTTATCCAGCCTGCCGCAGTTTTTTTATAATTACTATTCTTAGTCACCCCACACTATTACGGCTGCCCCTGGTTGTTACACAAAAGTTCTGGTGGCATGAAAACCCCAAGGGCTTTTTTTTACGCTTACAATAAAACAGCTATTGCACTCGTGGGATGCAGAGTTAGACATGAAATGGGGTTTGCTATTTTCTGGCCATGCGGTCTGGCTCGCAGCATCAGGATGCTAAAAAGCGCTTGGCACTTGAGGAGCAGAAATGGGTTAGCCACCAGCCGTGATGTCCAAATGTTGAGATGAATACTAAGGGTGGGGTACGGTTGGCATTAGTACTGGGAAACAACAGGACATCCTGTCAGCTGATAGTGAATTCCAAGCAAAGTACTTTATATTCCAAAACAACCAATTTGCATTTGGCACGCGGAGCTGATATCTATATACAATAAATAAGCACAAGATATGCCTCCTTCGCATCTGCTGTATATGTCTCTCCACATAAAGAAATAAAGATATATTGTCGACATCCCATCGGTCATGCGGCCATTTGGGAGTGAATCATTTCAGCAACATTGGTACAATGCATGCAAACTCGGGACCGGTTTCGACATTCAGTGTCTCATGAGCAATGAGGCTTGCTTTATCCAATGCTGGTGAACTGCCAGATGTTTGTAGGCGAGGAAGCCCCCTCTCCCATTCACCTTCCCCCAGCCCCCTTCTAAAAATGTAATGCATTCTCAAGTCGTTGGTATGGTTAGATTTGAAAACTGATTTCTTTTCGTCATCTCATTCATCCTCTTTTTTGTATCCCCCCATCTTATTTGCAAAGTTGTGTTATATCATTGTTACAAGAGTATAAGCATATTGCACGCTTGGGCATTGTTGTTGATTTTAAGACGAACAATTCGATTCGTGTACAGTTCGTGATGGAATCGACATGAATCAATGAATGAATGCATGTTACGTGTAAAGTGGAGGTATATATATTAAATCTCAAACCTGTAATTGAATACATTGCTAATTAAATGTGTTTTCTTTCTTGGATTATCTGTCTAAAGGTCGGTTTTTAGGTCACATTTTATCCATCCAACCCCACCATGAACATTCAGGGTAAATGTTTAGATGAGCACATCGCTGCTCTCCCTGATTGGTTTGGGTTTCTTAGATTATACCATACTGTACTCTTTGTTTATATTCAATTAAATCAGACTTGAAAGAATGTTTAATCTGCAAAACACTGAATGTACATTTCCAACGCTCTTGCCACTTTATTTAGTTGCTAAAAATAGCGCCTGGCTATGTAAAATAGTTTAAATGATCGTCTGAAAGAGTACAGCGCCTACATTGGAATATGATAACAGGCATTTGTTTCAGTGTTTGGTGGCTCAATCTTGTCGGCCATCACATTTTGCAGAAGAATGTTGATGACAACAATGTAAGTAGTTACCGTTATATAAATGCAACAAAAATTATTGTTTGTCAAAGGTAATGAAAAAAACACAATAAATTAATGTTTTCCTATTTTCACACGACAATATTTACTGTGCATGTTAATACAAAAAACTGTTCTGTCTTGCAATATCAATTAAACACGTGTACCAGTCAGCCACGTTATTATTGCAAATAATCTGTTAATGTCTCATGAAAGGATGCAAGGCCTCCGAGTAAATAAGCAACCGGCACCTTCATGGAATCCCTCAATGTGGGAAGTGCATTATATATGCTCCAGTGCAGGAGAAGACAATCGGAACTCTTTCTGGTTCATGGGACAATGTCGCACAGAGCCTGTGTGTATTTTCTCGACGTACTCACAGTGCAGCGGTCTTATTTGGGATTTCAGCTCATGTTGGGGATCCATATCTGAGTCTGAGCCAGTTCTGCAAAAGAACTCAAAAGAGTGTTGTGTCAGAGAGCCTACTTCAACGCGTGATCAATGCGCATCAGTGGTGGACTGGACTCATAAGAGTGCGCAATATCAAATGTGCTTGCTTACTATTACAAATACAATTTTTAATGCCGCCCCTCCGCCCGACCTTACAAACTTCCCATTTATTTAACTCATCATAAAAATTAAGTCGTCATTAAGATTGCCTCAGGGCATAATTGAGTACAGTGCTAGGCATTACAAAATATTTTACAAATAATTGTGGGCAATTGGACATTTACTCAGATAGATTATCTCTGGTTTTTCCCAGTTTTAAATAAAAAATCGTAAATTTCTTGCTAATTACATGGGTTTAAAATTAATAATCTACTGTAATAGTTTTAATGTGGATGCAAAAATCAAATGAAGCGTCGTAAAATAATAGTTGTAACCCGTGCTGAACTGCATAGGGAAAAAAAAATTAAGGATTGTTTGGAAATGTATTTATTATTTAGCACGACCTTCAACAATGAAGACTAATATCATTGCACTGTAAATAATTTAGGCATTTTTATAACATTCCTTTTTCAAATGGCTTGTCTGCTCAAAATGTTCAATGCAAGCATGTTTTCCTCCCCGCTCCTGTTTTACTGCCAAGTGAAAAAAGAAACACCTTAAAACGTGGTAATATTGTTCTCGCTGCATTCACATTGACCCTAAGGTTCACGGTTGAAGTTTCCCAAACCTCTTGCAGGGCACACATTTCAAAAAAAGTGGTGGTGGTGTCTCTAGTGAGCAGCTGATGCCAAACATCTCCCCCGATCAATGGACTTAAATGTACAAGCGCTGGCAAGTTCAAAATTAAACAACGTACGGCTTCGGCATCCCAAGTTCCAAAAGAGAGTGGTGGTGCTGTCTTAATTTAAACCCAGTGGCATTCAGCAAAGTGCACAACGACCACCTCTCTTGGCCAAAGCACCATATGTTATTATTTATCTTCTTCCTAACTTTAGATTTAGTCCCAGGTGGGGTTTTTAATTCCTGCTACTGGCATCGATGATTATTTTCTGGGCTTGTTTAAATGCCATCGAGAGGCACCCAGACTCAGACTCGATGAGTGTTGATGAAAAGTCGGGTACGCTTGCAGGCATTCATGCAGCATGGCTCACACTGCGCTTTAAAGAGCGACACATTAGACTATTTCTGGTAAACGAGTCACGGACCATGTAAGTATGAGGCACAGATCACTCGGAAAGTATCCCACTGATTGCTATCAAGGCAGTGGGCCTTACCTGGTAAAGTAAAAAAAATGTGTTTTAGTTTCAAGGTTATTTCTTTATTTAATGATAGCACTTTCACTCTTGATCAATGGAACAAAGAATTTGAGGAATTATTTTAGGAGTAAGTCAAAGAGATGGGTTAAGGAATGAAGGCACAGGGGAAAACAAAATGGGTCTCCAATGCCATTGTTAAAGCAAAACGAGATCAAGTGGAAATGGGCAGGACATGTCATGACAACGACAGACGGGATACGAGAGATGGCAACGAGACAAAATCAAAACGTTTAGAGGGACACGACTGCACAAGAGCAACGAAGGAAAGGAGGAAATGGAAGAGATTGGGGGAGGCCGCTTCCCAGCAGCGGGAAGTTTCAGGCTGACAACAACAAAAGCAACAACTTTATTTCCATCTCCGGCTTCATGCCCCTCAAGATGGACTGGTGGCGGTGAGCTTAGCGGGCCACACGGGGGATAATAGAGGATCATGGGTAGCTGCTCCCACACGAGGGTCTAATAGGGGCTCACGGGGGATGAGTGAAGAAGTTCTGGGTGGGATCAAGGAGACCCAAGTAATTGACTCTCGGGACTCTAACAGAGTCACGAGTACATGGAGGTGAGTTCCAGGTCCAAGGGTCATAAGAACTGTGAGTCCCTGCGTGTGCAATAAGTATTCCGCACATGTATACATCATTCCATCTGTGTGTCTGTTTTTAAAGGTGATTGCAGTGACATTTTTTTGATAAAATATTTGTATTTGATAATTTTCAAGAAAAAGTGTATTGCTCAGCTGCCTCTCTTCTAATGTAAACGGCACAATGTTGGTGTGAATAAATAAGAACATAAAATATACTAGAACGAGCGACTGTAATGTAAAGATAATAATGCAATTTATAACACGCGCAAATTTGCGGACGTAACGACCGCAACTCAGAGGCACGGAGCCAGGTTCAGTGTCACTCGAAATCGTGGTTGTAGAGGCGAGTTTTTAAGTGTCTCTTGAAGGAGACGATTGAGGTGATGCTGCGAATGTGCAGAGGGATGGCGTTCCAGACTGTTGGGGCAGCCACCGAGAAGCAGCGCATAGACGTGACCATCCTGGATCTTGGTATCGTGAGTCGCACTGTGAAGGCATCTGCCAGGTGCTGTGCTGCAAGTCGTCAATAATGAAGAGAGGTACGTGGTGCAGGCAGATGTGAAGGCATGGTGGCAGAGGCAGGCGATCTTGTATGTGACCCTACTGCCAATGGGTAGCCAGTGGAGGGCATGGAGACAGGCAAATGAGTCGAGACGGGGATGAGTACGGCCAATGATGATGCGTGCCAGGTTGTTTTGTAGTCTTTGAAGTTTTTTTTAAGTTGCCATAGGAGGACCGGACTAGGACGGAGTTGCAATAGTCGAGGCGAGACCCAACTATGCAACATGCCAACGTGTTGGCAATTTCAGTGGAGATGAGAGGACGTAAGTGTCTGAGAGCCTTCAGGTGAAAATTACATGAACTGATGATATGATTGGTTTGACGATCAAAGGATAAAGTTGAATATAGGATGACACCGAGGTAGTTAAAGTGATCGGTGAACCTGATGCTGTGACCAAAGATGTGTATGTGTGTTGGGAGCGTGGATAAGTTGAAACGTTGCCTGGTACCTAACATGATGGACACTGACTTTGACGGATTAAGGGCAAGGTTGTGTGCAGAGAACCACTGTTGCAAGGCAGTGGTGCATTCCGAGAGCCTCTCAAATCCAGACGCATTGGTAGAATTGATGGCGGTGAACGGAATAGTGTCGTCCGCATATGAGTGGTGCTTAACACCGAAGCTTGCGATGAGGCGGCCGATCGGGGAAGTGTAGGCCGTGAACAGTAGGGGACCGAGGACGGAGCCCTGGGGGACGCCACGTAACGCTTTTGTTTCAGGAGATGTGGACGAGCCCACCCTGACTGAGGATTGCCTATCAGAAAGGTACGACAGTGTCCACTTGAGTGCTGAGCCACATATATCGAAGTCGGATTTCAGGAGGGAAGTAAGGAGCGAGTGGTTGACGGTGTCAAAGGCTGATGCAATGTCCAGACTTACAAGTGCAACGATGGAGCCGGAGTCAATAATCATTAAAATGTCATTGAGCACTCTGGTGAGTGCTGTTTCTGTGGAGTAGTTTTGACGTTAAGCTGACTGGAAGGAGCAGTAGTTTGGGGAGGAGGTGATGTTGGGTTTTAGCTGGGTGAGGGCGAGTCTTTCGAGGAGTTTAGAGAGGTTCGAGAGATTAGTGATGGGACGATAACTAGACGGGTCATCAGGGTCGAGACTTGGTTTCTTTAGCAGGGGGGAAACCAGGCCAGATTTGAGGTTAGACGGAAAACACCCCATACAGAATGAGGCATTTGCGATGTTCCTGATCATGATGGCGAGTTCTGGAGCACATTGCTTGAACAAGGAACCTGGGAGTATGTTGATTGGAGATGACTTCATGTGAAGTGATTGCATAAAAGAGAAAACGTCTTTTGAAGAAATTGGCTTGAACGTTGTTAGAAAGGTGTCTGGGTGAGTGCTTACAATTTCAGAAAACTGGAGTGGGGTACAATGGTGCAATGTGAGAGAAGACATGCAGGAGTTTGCGATGGTGATCAGCTTTTTGGTGAAGTAAGTTTTAAAAGAGGTGGAAAGTTTCAGTGAGGCCAGGGGATCGCAAAGGTGAGGGACCATGGTGCTACCAGGATGTAGAAGATCCTTGAGGGTTTTACAAAGGATGCGTGGTTTTCCGGAAGCTGTTTTGATGCATTCTTCAATGTAGGAGGAATGTAAGGCAAGGATAAGTTTGTCAGTTTTCCTGCAGGCAGCTCTGTAGGCAACTCGATCAGCAGGAAGACCACTACGGGATGCGATCCTTTCAAGGCGCCTCCTGATTCGCTTAGCAAGGATAGCGTCTCTTGAGAGCCAGCGAGTGTCGTGGGAAGGCTGCCTAGTGGTTCGTGGTTTTAATGGAGCCAGCTGTCCAGTGCCACCCTCAGGTCAGCTTCTAGCTGAAGAGCGCAGACAGTTGGATCGGATGATGGGGATCACATTGAAGGCGAGTTTGCGAAGAGGTGCTGTAGAGTGGAAAACTTAATACCCTTGAAATTACAGCCGTGGCGGGTGATTTTGATGGTGATTGGCTTGGGAATTTGAAGGGAAAATAGTATGAGGTGGTGGTCGGAGTAACCAGTTTGGAAAACTCCCAGTGCAGTGATGTGTCGATCCTGTTCAGGTTCCAGAACCAGGTCGAGCAAACTCTCAACATTTGTTGAGGAAGCTCTGGTGGGGCCTGAGTTAGTGATGACCAGGTTATGGCAGGCCAAGGTTGACTCAAGGTGGCTATCAATGAAGGCTGGAGTATTGCCGGGGCAATTAAAGTCTCCAGTAAGCACGAGCCTGTGAGATAGGTTAGGAATGAGGTAAAGAAATTCGGAAAGCTCTTTTAAGAAGGTAGTGATGCTGCCATCTGGAGGGCGATAGATGGAAAAGCACTCGGTGTTAGTAGTGAGGGACACGGACTGGACCTCAATGGTGGCGGGAGCCATCGGTAGATAGAGCTCATTAATTTTCAAGTGTGGATTGTAGACGACCGCTAAGCCACCACCCCGCTGGTTAGTCGCGCGAGGTTTGTGAAGAACCTTGTATCCCGTGGGCGCGACTTCCAAAGAGATGGCTGGCGGGGAGTCTGGCCTGCACCAGGTCTCGGTAATAAGCAAAAGGTCAATGTGGTGGTCCGAGATGATATCGTGAATCAGGGCTGATTTGTTGGTAATGGAGTGTGAGTTAAGTAGGCGGATGTGTAAAGGTGGATGTGAAGATCCGAAGAGGCACGGCATCGAGAGATCAGAGAAAATAGCTGGTTGAAGGTTGACCTGTGAACATCGGCCCCTACCGCCTCTGCAACCACGGTGCCAATGCAGTCTCTGACATTAACCTCATAGAAGCCCGAGGCCAGAGAGCGTCCTCAGGAGCGCAGATTCCAGGTGCAGGCGACGAAGAGATGGTGCATGACGAAGCCCTATTATATCAGCCCATGCTGTACCGGTGGTGGTGATGGGAGGGGGGCTAGGATTCGGGTGGACTCCGATCAACGGCTGTGCTGCCCGGAGCAGCAAGTCCAGGTAGTGGTGTCCAACATCCACGCCGTCAGCACGCGCTTCCCCACACGTGGCGGGTGCGTACACGCCTACGTAAATACTCGTTGAGCACATATGCGGGCGGACACGACCACGCACGCGGCGCGTACAATGGGAGCGGCCAGAAGAACACGAGGTCCAGTGGAGTAGCTGTGCTCCAACTCACAGGTGATGCGGCAGGGTGGACAAACCTCAGAGCTCCCATTCACTGATGGTGCTGGGCAGCAGGCAAACCCACTCTCTCGTGTTGAGCAGTGGACAGTCTGCGTCACGTTCCCACTCGCTGGTGGTGTTGAACAGTGAATGGAACACGTCGTGCTCCCACTTGCTGGCGATGCACGCCAAAGCTCCCACTCACTGATAGTGGCGGAAGAGGTCCCTTGTGAGGACGTCGCTGGCAGGAAACGGACCCAGGGCGGCTGTTAAGCCGCACTGCATGAACAGCGCAGCCAGCGTCCTCCAGCCTCGTGCGTGGGAGCAGCAGGCCTCGTTCACAGCCTGGCTTACCTGCGAGGCGGCAGGTAAGCCGGGCTGTGTGACACTGCAGCTGGCGTTTGTCAGCTGTTGCAGCGCCGCGGGGTGTGGGCAGTACGCGCAGAGGCAGGCAGGGTTGGAGGCAGGGATCTGCCACCGCCCAAAACTCGGGCGCCGCCAAAGTAATAATGAGGCAAATAATAAAACAAAATAGATAATAAGAAAGATGGAGTGAAAGTAAGAAGAGCAGGGGATAGTGAAGAAGGACGTGGGTAAGGTACGAGGTGTGGTAACAGGAGATAAACAGTGGGAGCGACACGGGACTGCAACCAACTGCTGCGGCGCTGTCGCCATCTTGGATGGTGGTGGTGATAAGTCTGTATCTAGGTGAGAATAATAGTATATAATAGTGATAATACCTTTACAGTAGCATAATACAGGTTCTTCATTTGTACATACCACTTGATATGAAAAACCAAATTGGGCTTTGACAGGACACTTCGCGAGGAGAAACGTCAGCCAAGGAATAGAACTCAACCTGAGAGGACGTCCACCGACGAGATGGAGCGATGAAAGCAGCTTGTGTGTGGGCAGATGGTGGATTGTGATGTCACATTGCAGGGTCATAAAAAAGGTGGTGTCACCTTGTGGAGGCCTTCATCCAGCAGTGGACCGATCATGACTGATAATGATTGACGACGAAGACTTGATGAGAAGCACCACCTACCCTTGAAGCCACGTTTGCATTCTGAGTTCTGAACGACTTATGCGCTCTGAGCAACCAAGTTGCCAAAAAACATGTGCCTAGATTTAAAAATGATCCAATCAATCCTACCATTAGAGCAATGGATGTCAGATTAATCTACCAACTACAACAATTAGACAAGAGAATAGCGTTATAAACAGTGCTCGACTTTTTTTTTCAGACTTTTTAAACACTTGCTCTTGCATTTAATTAAAGGTTATCTCGAAAATGGGTGAATTAATGGCAGAACAAAAATATGCCATTCCGCACTTGAAATTTCTTTTGATATAATTTGCGCCTTCCTATCGATTCCATTAACCTTCAGCGACAATGCAACAAAGGCATTTGTAAAGGGCACAGCGATGTCTCTGATGTGATATCATGTTCACGACTTGAAAAACCTGCGCCTGCTCTTACTGCAGGGCCGGCACTATTGATTTTGGAGGCGAGGCATGGTCAGTTCGCACTTAACGCAGAAACTGACGACGCATGCTAATCTTCAGTGCCCAGCAAGTCTCCAGCCTGGAGCGGCCGCTCAGAGCTGATCTACGTCTCAAAATGGCGGAACACCCTCGCAGTCGCTCCTAATTACTTACTTATTATACATGCGTGCATTTCCCCTCTCCCTTGCTTCTTTCGCTAAAGTCACATAAAAAACTATTATTTACAAACTTATTTAGTCTTCATAAAAGTTAGAGTGTGAGTCCATATGTATGTGTGCGTTGTGTCTGTGCGAGTCAGTGTGTGTGTGGGTCAATGTGTGTGCGAGTCAATGTGTGTGTGATGGTCGCTGTGTTTGTGTACGTCCATGTGTGTGTGTGCGGTGTGTGTTTAAGTCGATGTGTGTGTGTCATTCGATGTGTAAGTCCATGTGTGTGTGTTAGTCGATATGTGTGTGTGTGTGTAAGCTACTCCGGCAGGCAAGGCTGCGTTGGCTGGGCCATGTAGCCCGCATGCCCAATCACCGCATGCCCAAACAGCTTTTGTTCGGCCGGATCGCGGAGGCTAAACGGGCGCGGCACGGGCTAGAGAAGAGATGGAGTGATGTGGATGGTACAGGAGGATGTGGAGCTGAGTGGACTTGCCAATGACTGGTACCAGCGGTGTCAAGATCGGCCTCTGTGAAGGAGGCTTGTGAAGGACGCTACTCGGCAGTTGGAGGCAGTCGCCCTCCAACAACAACAGAGGGCGGAAGAGCGACGCTCACAACAACAAGCGGAGCGCCGGGTGGCTAAAGCACAGCAAGTTGGCACAGTAGGGGGCACAGGTGGTGCATCAGCCAGTCATCTCGGTCATCTCAGTCAGTCGACCCGTGGCACCTGGGTCTGCCCCGTGACCTCCTGCCAGTGGGCGTTCGACACTTAACGTGGCCTCAAGGTGCATATAGCCTGGCACAAGCGTCGTGGTGACGTCACCGCCACTTAGTGGTGAATGGCGGTTGTTGTGTGAGTCGATGTGTGTGTGGGTCAATGTTTTTGTGTATGTAAGTCAATGTGTGTGTGTGTGTATTTTTTGCCTGGGCATCGCCGGGTACTTCCCGCTAGCAATAAATATAAATCAAGATAGCTTTACAACAATGCTCTGTATGTGTGTTACAGTTTATTGTCTATGCAAGGTCATCACAACTGGGGAGACAAAAGCGGCCGGGCATTGTTCTGGCCACACCACCCCTTTGTGCATCACGTTCGCCTTAATAGTGCTCAGTATTTCCCCCAACAACACGTGGATGCCTACATGCGGGGGATATTTATGCCTTCGCATTTGTCTATGCAAACACAATGGAACCATCACAGAAGGCGACGCATGAGCTGCCAGACATTATTGCCTGCATGGTTGTTTCGTTCACTGAGTGTTAATTTGCACATGCGCATTTTGCACGTACAGCCTCGTGCCGATCCACTGCTGGATGGCGTTCGGGGTCGTGGGGGTTATTCTACCGTGCTCGTCGGCGGCGGTTGGGTGACGATGGGGAGCACAGATGTGGGAACGCAGTAGTACAGTCCAACAATGGAATTTAAAGCACTAAGCACTAATCACCTGGTCAGCCCCACAGCCTACATCACCTGTTATGCATAGCGGTCACCCACTCAAGCACTATCCAGGTTTATCCTGCTTAGCTTCTGAGAGCTGACGAGATGCGTCACATTCTGGGCTAGTTGGTCACAGTGTCCAATTTACCAGGTTCTAATTCCCTTTAAAACTGAGATGGAGAAGGTGCTTAGTGGTTAAAAACCCCTTAATAAGGCAGCTGAAGCTTTATCCCTGGAGGCAATTATAAACTTTTCTATTACCGAGCCTGTAATTTGCCATACTTTTTTTTGTCTAACTCACTGACCATTTGAGTAGCCCTAAGATGCATGGCTCAGTCCCTGGTCAAGCATGCAATGTAATGTCCGTGTATAAAGTGGCAGAGACCAGAGCAAGTCAATTCATCCAGCAATGCTTGAATGCACCCATCAGTGCATTAGTAAAGAAGCTCCAGCCCAGGGTGAGCCGAACACTTTGTCTTTGTTTCGTCTTCCGCACAGCGTGTCGCACGTCAGGGAATCACTCCGTACAGGTGCCCCCCCCCTCCTTCTACCCCCTTTTATTATCTTCTCCATCCTATCTGAAACTTTCCATGACTCTCCACCAATCCTATAACGGTCTCCCAACCGACCCCTCATCTACATTTAGTTTTCCCTGATGACCAATCCGATTTGAATGGCTCTTCACCATCAAATGCGATTGTCTTCCCCTACGTCGGCTCCCCCCGTGACAGCTCCTCGTCAATGAGAGTCGATCGCACTGTTTGAACTCACGAGGAGCCGTTACGACTCGGTGGTAGTATATTTATTTATTTCCTCATAACATTTGCCTCTCGGCATCCCTTACACATCGAACAGATTTGTTGACATCAATCGCAGAATAACTTGTGGTGGAGAAGGGCCTGGATAACCTAGGGGTTTACAGCTGATCTATCTGACAAGCACGGTTGACTGTTCACTCAACGTTTCTGACGAGGGTGATTCTCAGTGGCTCAAGAGTCAAGGCATTGAGCACGAATATATGCAAACACCTGCTGTAAAACTGGGTTCTCAAGTGCCAGTGAGTTTATGGTCTCAGCTCAATCACCAATGGATGTACGTATGTTGAACTTCTTTTGCCCCGTACATAGCCAACCGTGCTAATCGAAGGTGCGGGGGAAGGACAACTAAAACACAAAAGCAGTTCTGGAGAAATTAGTTTTCAAAAAGTGACTGTACACAAAAGAACATGACAATAAATTTGTATTATTACATTACTCCATTTTTGGAGAAGAAACACTATTGGATGTATTCATATCGAGTGTAGGGCTTGTGGGAGGGTGCAGTTACTGTGAGACAAATAATTGTCACTAGGATGGATCTCATAAGTTATAAGAAATGTCTTTCTGTGGGCCATTCTCGAAGACACAGGGTGACGCACGGACATGAAGTCATTCCCGAATGGACATTTCATCTCATCACATAACACCGATAGTGCAACTAATAATTCGAATAATCATATTTTAATTGTATTTAGTGTCTTTCATGCAAATTACAGCTTACAATCGCAAAGGAAACAGACAAGCTGGCAGGCAGCCAGGCAGTGAGCTGTCACCAACAATTGCCAAAGTTCTGAAGTGCTCTATATATAAAGATACTTTCAACCAATTAATGGAATAAAATTGAGAAAAAACACCAAGAAAGAAAAAAGAGGAACGTAATCAGTTCCACGAGCATAGCATGCAGTGTCTACTTTAACCCAAAATGTAATTTTTTAAATCATAAGCTCACATTACCTGACAAAAAAGCTGCTTCAGGGGACCCTACAAAATCCCTTGACAGATTGCAGTGTCTTCGAAAATGAGTGTCCACCATTGGCCCCTGTGCACACCAGACATCAATGAAGACCCGCGGTGGCACCACGTCAAGATCAATCACAATGCTGACATTGTCAAGCAGGTCCAGCCAATGTTTGTGAGATCGCAGATTAAAGTGTTAGCCCTGCTGTCAAAGCAAAACAATCATGCAGAAAGCCAATGGGCAGGGACAGTCGTGTTACGTTAGACGTGTTGCATGTATGTATATTGAAGTTATTTGGCATCGTACGTAGTCAACCATGCTAATCGGAGGTGCGGGTGAAGGACACAAAACTAAACACTTAAACATTTTAAATTAAATTAGTTTTCAATGTAGATTGAAAAGTGCATAGCTCCAATGGCTTCATAATATCGGAAGGAATAGTGTTCCAGAATGCCACAGAAGCGCATCTGAAAGCGTCTAATGCAGTGACCATCTTTGTTCAATGGTTAGCCAAAATCCACTGCGAGCGTGACTGGAGACACGCACAATTCACTGATCCAGTCACGTGTACTTTGTTCCAAGACAATTGGTGAAGACAATTTTTCGTGTTTACATTTCTAAAGCAAACATCAACAATGCTGCAAACAGGATTTCAACAATTGATGGAAACAAAATAGCAATATTATTGTGATGCCGAAGCAGTGGTCATGCAATTTAAACACTCCGAGTCAGCTTCCCTAAGGGAGGCCATTTGGATGAGCACGTGTCAGGGAAAGGCCGTGAACGAATGTCCTCAGTCCTTTGAAGCTGGGATATCTAAACAATACCTCTCAGGGTCAACCTATCTATTGGTTTGTCCAAATTGAAAAATTTCTGTATGAAACTGAAGCTAGAGTTGTAAACAATAACACGCAAGACGAATGCTCTGATGTATCCACTGTTTGCAACGGTCAGACCTATGCCACGAAATTCTGCCACCGATGGCTGCCAAAAGTATGCTGCACTTTGCGGTGCTTTTCATTCCCAACCGCTGTCGTCAGGTGTGGCCCGTGGCGACTTGTTTATTTCCCCGCGTGAAAGTTCAGTTCACCTTTGTCGTAGCGGAGCTCCCGTTCGTTGACGGCGAGTCTGAAGGACCCAAAAATGAACGCCGGCCCACTGACATTGTACTGCTGTAACTCGGTAAGGGAACTAAAGTGCCACTACTCCACACATGCAGGTGCATAACAACATATACTGTACACACGGAGTATATAAGCTGGTTATGTGCAGGCTGCACGCTGTGGTGCTTTGCATATCTGAATGATTTGGCCTTTTAGAATCACAACACAGGATTGCGAGAGATGACAGTGGCTTAGTGAGGCCTAGCAGTGGATTGACCATGGCTGCTGATGATGATGATGACCTTTAGATAGGGCACACATATAAAATAAAACGTATCCTCCACGATCACACGAAAAAAAGAGAAACCAGCCGTTCATTTAGCGCAGTATAAATGCACTCCACGTTGCCCCACAAAATGTTCTGGCCATGCAAGGTTTTTCCCCAACATTACAACTCCGTGCTGCGAACTGACAGTGGCAGGGACCATCTTTGTTTCCCTCCACTGGAGCTGATCGCATCATCTCTGAGCTTCGGCTTTGCGAGGGGAATGTTGCGTGCCCTGCGCAGCTGTAAAATCGCCTGTGACCGTCTGTGCACCGCACACTCCTGTGTGATTTTTTTAAAAGGGTAACGCCGGACTTTTATAGGACCAATGAGTCAAGGATCGTTTGCGTCCCATTGAAGCATGTGGAAACAAAATCAGCCTGCTGCCTACATCGTGTCGAACAGGAGCCGTGAGTCAAAACAATTCAATATATAGACGTAAAAAATAACAACAAAACAAGATATTTTAAGTTAACATTTACATCTTCATGCATTAAACTTCCATCTTTAGTTGCATTTATATATAATTTATTTTTAAAATATATTTTTTATATTTTTATCATTATCAGTGGTCACTCCGCTGTTGGATGAAGGCCTTCCCAAGCCTCCCAATCCTGCAATGTAATAAACCACCGAGCCATCTTCGCACGCGCTGATTGCTATAATACAATACAGTGCAACATGAGATAATATTGTACACGATAACTATTCCATTCGCCTGAGGGATTGTTAGCCATTAAACAAGAATGCAGTGCTCATGAGTCTGCACATACATGTATTATCCCAATAATGAATTATTTATTCTTTCATCTTCATGATGATATGTAAATGACTCGCTTCTGCTTTTCTCTTTTCAGCTCAGTGAAACACGCTCAGTCTCTCATCAGAGAAACTCGCATGAACCCCACCATGGAACTAAAAGTTATAATTCGCGTCATTTTTGTGGACGATAAAAAATAACGCAATAAATAAGTGGACAATTCACCTACACATATATGTCGCTGCACGTAATAAAACACTTGTTTTTTTTAACTACACATTCCATCAGCCACATGGCCCTTCTGTAAGTGCGCAATTTCAGAAAGCCTGACTGCTGATAAGATGCTGTGTTGAAACCGGTCCAAGAGTTTTTCTTATGTTTGAACCAATTGCTGCTGAAATTGTGCACTAACAGAAAACCGTATGGCTCGTGACATGTACAGAGAGTCCCCGAGTTACGATGGTCCGACTTACGATGGGGTCGTCGTAACGCATCTCCATCGTAAGTAGAGGACTACCTGTACAAACAATACGCATTAACTTGTTTTCATGTGGATGGGCAGATATGTGAAGGTATATTATCTGCTTATTTACTTTGTTAGATGAAAGTAAGCTAATTCTTTCTCCACAAGCCAATCACCTACTGTCATACACGAACATACCGTGAATAGATAGTCTACTATGCACTTACATTTCATTGGCTGCACACATTATCAGTTTGTATGTGTTTATCATCATCAGCCATGATCAATCCACTGCTGAATGAAAGGCTCTCCAAGTCGGTGCCATCTCTCGCGATCCTGAAATGTGATAATCCACTCGACACCTACACACCAGATGATTTCATCACTCCATCTACTCGAGTGGCGTCATCTCAAACACGTTCCATTCCTTCGCTGCCACTCCGTTATTATTCTTGACCATCGGCCATCATCCATTCGAGTGATTGTCCTACCCAAGACCCACCTGCTAGCAAGTGTATCCTACTTAAGCCCACTTACCTTACGTTGTTTAATTACGAACTACTACAAATGTTTTTATTTTATTTTACAGGCGAGGCCCACAAAGCTATGAAGCTCTCTTTGTGAAGAGACCTGGTTACAAATGATAGCTCAACGAAGTGGCTTATCACGTGGAAATGTATAGCAGCCAAATACTCTAAACGCATGTTGATTCTAAAATATGGGGAGGGCAAAGGCCATTTATCTTACTTAACAGTTTGAGTATATATTTAAGATGCATGTCCCTCCCTCTGTATCTCAATGCATCTCTTAATATCTGACAACTCAATTTACAAATTAGAGAAAATGAATTCAACGTTTCCAGCATAAAAATTCTACAGTTATAAAACTACAATATTTCATATGCATTGATTAAATGTAGTCATATAAAATGTATTTACAATTGAAACGTGCATTATAGAGTCGTCACATTTTTAATTAAAGACTATGTAAATTACACAGCAATTCCCCGCATAAAAATATTCGTTTTTTTATATTTGTATTAAATTCATAAACTAAAGTCATAAAGCATGGGAATTTTTATAAATCGAGTTGCTGCTAAGCTCCAGTTATATTGCCAACCAAAGCTGTATTAAATCGTGTACTTTGTAAAACTTTGATAATACAGTACGTATAAAGATTAATATTGGTAATGCAACATTGCATGAATGTGTTTGCTGCTCTCTAGTAGCACTACCAACAATGATGGGCAATAGTGACCTTTAAGTATTGCATCTGTAATGTTCATGCATATCTGCATTCTCCAAAGAATCCACGCGTATAGCCACAAAATCAGCAGCACGAATATCCTCAAAGCCATTCGTGCTTCAGAAGATAAGACTAAAGACATTAAAAAATAACCTATTTTGCTTTTTAATCTTTTGTTGCATTTCATATCTTATGACTGTTTTGTCTAAAAATAATTCAGTGCTAGGATGCAGTGCATTCAATATATGTGCTAATATTTTTTTCTGAATGATAAAACATTGTGTATTTTCTATGCAACTGAACTTTTCCTTACTTTATCTTCAGCGTATTGTATGCAATGCAGAATGTAGCCTTTCTGCCCTTTGCTCAACGCATTACATTGCTGCTTAATTGTTTTAAAGTTAATTAAAGTACCTTTGCGTTGTTCTCTGCCAACGGATGTCCCTCGAAATCAAATAAATATCGGGGTATTTATTTTCTTTCTCTGTATGGATGGGCGTGCAAATACATATTCACCGCTGAAAGTTTCTGACAATTCTTTACACAGTTGGCATGTCAAGTATTCTTTGGGCAGAATACTAAAATCTCCGAAGCCGAACGTATTCCAAAATAAGATTAATTATATGAATATAAAATGTCATAACAATCGTATCGAGCATTTCATATCATCCATGCATGTTATATAATAATCATACCTACCACATCTCGACATGCATTGCAACATTCATCTCCATGCATAAAATATGAGCACCAGCTGAGCGCTAGTAAATAAGGTGCAGCCGTTGTACTGCTGGCGGTAGTGCCTCCACTAGAGGGAGCTCCAGACAGCCCCTTTAGAGTGTAACTTTGGCCTACTCTTCCATGCTGGCCAAACGTCTTGGTAAGCGACCAGAGTACCCACACATCAACCCATTGATTAACTGTGGTACTGTACATCTATTTTATACGTTGAGTTGACGGAGGTGGAGGGATTAAATAAACCTGCCCTATGGCTTCCACTGCAGCGCCAGAAGTTATAATAGAACCGGCAACCTCCGGATCGCAAGTCCAGTCTGCTACCCATGGAACTTCTTTCGCACTGTACGTAGTCTACCGTGCTAATCAAAGGTGCCGGGGAAGGACACCAAACTAAACACAAAAAACAGTTTTAAATAAATGTGTTTTCAATGCAGATTTAAAAGTGCAGAGCTCCAGTTGTTTCTTAATTTTGAAACGAAGAGCGTTCCAGACGGCAGCAGAAGCGCACCTGAAAGCATGCAATGCAGTGACCGTCTTTGTTCCATGGTTCGACAAAAGCCGCCGCTGCTGCGAGGACGACCGGAATTTGCGTAATGGTTTATGCCACTTGAGATCAGCGAGGGGTTCTGCTTCATCTGTGGCAAGCACTTTGTGTGCAATGAGTGCAAGCTTATAATGTATTCATTCGGCAACCGGAAGCCAATGCAGCTTAGCGAGCACTGGAATTACGTAAATAACAGACAACACTCGCTAACCTCGGGAGAGTGTTACCCAAACCCCGACCTTTTTACCTGAAATATTTTCAGCCACACATAGTATTATGAATCTGACGGATGGTAATGCATTTTGGCTGCATACGCTGCAATGTTTTGAGAATTAAAATGAACCCAGCACGGATACAAAAGAATGCTTTTAAGATCATTGAACTCTCTTACCAAGCAGCAACATGTTAATATTACATTTTGTTATTTACTTAACAATACAGAAACCAGTGACTTTTTGCTCATAGAAATTGGATGACATTGAGGGCACATTGATGAATTTTTCATTTTTGAATACAATCAGCAGCCATGTTCTACCCACTGCTAGATGAAGTCGTCATCATTACCATTCCTTACAGTTGTGCGATGCCACATTCTATCTTGTGCATATGCGCAAGTTTGATCTCATCGTCCCGTCTTCACATTCTACCGTATGTTTTGCACCGTACATAGCCAACCATGGCAATCGGAGGTGCTGGATACGATATCATCAGTCTCGTCCCTCTGATATCATCCCATCTAGCAATGTGTCCTGCCCAAGCCCACTTACGTGTATTGATCGTGAGATACGATGACATTCTCGTCACACGCGCGCTCTTCTTTATGCCATATCAGTATCATTCTCAGGATGCATCCCTCCATGCTTCTTTGTGGAGTTTTCAACTTTTGTTTCCAGATTCCTTTTTTGCTGGAGTACCAATGTCTCTGGTTCATGTGTCATGGCATGTAAAACGAATGCAATGATTGAAAAACCTTATTCTCCGAGAGCAATGTTAAGTTGCTTTCCATTATAAGACGTAATTTTCCACAAGCACTCGATCCTGTGTCTGCTCGCCTCTTCATGACTTTTTGACTCTGGCCCACTTTAAATAATTGGCCCCAGATATGTTTCCCTTACTTCATGCGGGTTCAGTTTCTGCGATTATGTGTGTATGCGTGGCGAACCTATTTCGACCCAAAATTCGCTTATGTACGGTTTGAATTCACTCAATCTAGATTTGAAGTTTTCGTGACTGCAGGGAAGATAAAATATTTGTAACATTTATATTTTATACCTACGTGACTTTACCGAAAGAACCAAAGAATTTTAATTCACTCATACGCGGCTGTGCGGGTCAGCCGTGGGGGCGGCCTTGTTTGCGTGGACTGTGTGCGCGCTACTCGCCAGGCAGCGGTTGCCTCGTGCGGTGCACTGTGGATTGGGTGACCAATCCACGCAGCCACCAAATCAGTCTCGCGTCCTCTCGCGTGCTGTGCGCACACACGTTTCTTGCTCTCATTGCTGTGGCGCGCATATTTCCCGATTTCTCTCTGCGTACTCATATGAGCATTTGAATTGTGTTTCATTTTACTGTGTTCGGTGTTTATTGTTTGCATTTGCCGCGTAAACTTGGCACAAGCGAGTGGTAAAGGTGCATCTGGGTGGGGAGGCAGCAGACGTTTTGGAACGTGTACATGTAAATGTACATGTAAATATGCGTTCGTTTTATGCAATATCGCTTTGTGCACACATTTTTTGGAATGCATCTACCGCATAGAGTGAGGGAAACCTGTTTATAATACTTTCTTTTGGTTCGTCTCCAACAATGATTTCTAGCAAATTATTTTGTTTAGTTTGGAATACCATAAATCTTAAATCTGAAATTTCAGCTGTGACAGCAGGACACAATGGTTGTCTCTTGTGAATGATGTAACGTGATCTTTGGCATTCAATTTCCAGGGTCCAATTCCCCACAGGAATTAGTACGCAGCTGTAGGAATTGAACAGTGGTCTCCATTAAAACTGTGGTGGCCATGCCAACCAATATCCTATCCAACCTAATATTTATATTCCCAATGATTTGACCCAATATCTGAGCACAACACACCAAGAAAACTCACTTCTTAAAAACTGCTTTTTGTGTTTAGTTTGTTGTCCTTCCCCCACACCTCCGATGAGCACGGTTAGCTACGTACGACGTGAAAGAAGTTCAACATACGCACATACAAGAAGGTTGTCACTGAACTTATCATGCAAAAAGACTCCCATAGGCAGATATGCAACCTGGCCACTTGGTCCCGAGATGGATCCTTCAAAGCAACAAAAACACACTCTCAAGCACCCACACAAAGACTGTTGGGGCAATTGCCTTGAGCGACCATCATCGACTCTATCTGGCACAGAGCACGTCCAGCCACGTTTGTCTCCCCCATTGCTGATGTTTACACATCACACCATGTTACATTTGAATCACAGTTCCTATGATTACTGTTGTTACATTGTTTTTATAGCTTTATTTTGGTAATTTCGAAAACACATGGTTAAGCCATGTTTCTTGCAGAAGTGCGGAGTTGGCCTGATAACTTTAATTTAAATTGTCGTATGGTTGTTATTGTTTGACTTGCATCACACTGGGATTTTTGCACACAGCGTTGTAATACGGTGTTTTATTCTGGAAGATTTGCTGGTTTATCCAGGATGTTTCTGTTGCGCGTCGTCCCTTTAAGATGTTCTCTGTTCATATTTTGTTTGTTGTGGTTGCACCCAACTCAAGAGCCCCATGGGTCACAGGGCTATACCAATTTAATGAAACTTGAAACACCAGGTACTCATTTGAGGGCTAAGTCGACCTAGAGGATGCCCATAACCAGTTCAGATATTCACCACTGTTGTTGGTCGACCGAGTGGAGGCGAAATACCAGTTCAGATATTTATCACCGATGTTATCCATGAGCGGGAATCGATCTAAGGTTTCCGAATTTGTAACAAAGTGCACAAAGATACCCCGTATAACCTTAACTCGACTATTGGGGCAAGTGATATTCGCGAGCACTGTGAAAGCCGGCACAGCACACAAGGGGGTGGGTGGCCAGCACCATGCCTGGCCGCCTTTGTCTCCCCTGTGGTGATGTTAACTCACCGCACCAGGTACTCATTTGAGGCTGAGTCGACCCAGGGGAGGCCCAGGACTGGTTCAGAAAATCGTCACTGGTGTTGGCCGTGAGCGGGAATCAAACTTGGGTCGCCAGGTTAGCAGCGCAACCGGCTAACACTGCACAACCGCTCACATCCGCACACATTCGCACACATACGCACACATACCCACACACACACGTAGACTCACTGAGAGCAATGCTGTGTTACAACGTGGTGCGCATTATATATTGTTGATATGCCGATGAAAGGGTGGAGGAGGTGGCAAGCACTATAATTTTGCATCACTCAGGCCCAGCTTGGACACCGCTATAATGCGTGGTGACGAAGCCTCACTCAGGCTGCCAAAGAAGCCCCCAATTGCTCCCCACAACTTCACGCCTATTAAAGGGCATTTGTATGGCTTGCACGTGACATCGTATTTTTGTAGCAACGAAAGGAACCGATTGGTGATTTCTTAACGCTACGGTCTCGACCGTATTCTTGCGCAATCTGAAAATAATTGTGCGCTGATTGCTAAATAGGCTCATTTTAGCCCCTCGGCCTTCACTTTTCCCTTTCAGTCGTGATCTCAGAAGGCCGGAGCATTGTCCGTCGTGCAAACCCCAACCGCGTCCATGTCGAGGTCGTACTTCCCTGGAGAGCAGCTTGGCTTCATGGATTTCTTCACTCGCCACCGCGCACGGATGTCGAATGGAAGATGTGGATGTTGAATGGAAGATGTGCATGGCTCTGGTCTCTTGGGCATTAAAGCCAGGCATTGAACATCGCTGCTCCAGAACATTTGAGAAACGTTTAAAGGAGCCATGTTTTTTTTTGTTTGAATGAAAATTACAACTTCCTTTTTCGATTTTCCTTAATCACCCAAGGATCTAACGCGATTTCGATGACAAGAGCTTATTGAGAGGCCCACGCTGTTTTTACTTTTGGAGAGGAGGAATGCAGATTTATGCAGCCAAATGCCGCACAAAGATGACAGTGTTTCATAGACAGTGGCCACGTCTGTTGACCATGGACAGACGGGATTCTCCTGAATGCAGGATTGTTGCTGTCGTAAGCACAGTTGAGACTGTCTCCGTTGCAATGCTGTGTGAAAATACTTTGGTCTCTATATGAAATCCTAACAAGACATACATACATACATAAGGTTTCCAATTAAATAATGAAACAGGCACTTTTTAATCTTTCTCTGAATAAAAGTATTAAACTGCCATAAAAAAAAACAAGGAATGCGATAAACATGTCACATTTGAATCCCCCGCAAAACATGGTTATGATTAAATGTTCCACTGAGTTGTGGAAAGCTCTAAAATTGTCACGCATAATCCTCGTTGCTGGCACGCCAATTTGAGTAGCAGTTGAACATGTAACCTGAATACCTTCCACGGGCATCTTTTTTTGTATTTCAAATGTAGAATGCTAAGGCGAGAGGCAGACAGATATATCTCAGCGTTTGGAACTCTGGCAACAGAAATGACTGACGCTAATAAATTAAGTCACTGATGTGAATTACGGCGGGTGTAATGCCACTACGCCAATTTATAGTAATGGCCATACCTGGCATGGGTACTCAGTGAAACAATGCTGATGTGTTTTTTGCCAGGGCTGAACACAGTCAACTTGCTTCCTTTGCCAGCCGTTCCAGGCTTATTAAACAAGGCAATAACTCAGCTCCAAAGCCGGGTGGCAGCCTTAACCAGAGCTCATCCTATATTGCTGAGTGCTAGGAAGTGTTTTGCATAGTAAGCAATCTCTCTAAGTAACGGGATGGATGCCAACCATTGACTCGTGCCACAGATATGCGCTGTACTTGTAACTTATCGAAGTGTTACTTCTAACAGCCTGGAGACAGATTGTTTCCTGGTATTATGATAATTATCCTGTTTTAAACCCTTTCATTACCCAAAACCGTTGTTTGTAAATTAGAGCAAGAACTTGTGACACTGTATACATTTCTAAAAAGAAAAGAAAAATATGTTCAGATTCCAAGCAATTACCCATTAACAACAGCACCCAATTACATAGCTCCCTTGCAACATTGTAAGCTGATAGCAGCGAACAACTAACGAGCCTGCGACCTAACTTTTACCTAGAGATTAAACACATGAGTATACAAAAACATTAAAACATACTATCTTTAAAAGTGCTGCAAATCCTTGCCAAATTAGAAGTCAATTGTAAATGTATATTTAGCTTGATAATTAAAATGTGGTTTTCTAAAGGACATATTTAATCAACCAGAAAAAGAAACACTTGCTAAATGTAATCGAACATTTCCAGTTGGTGCATTATTTCACTGAAAGATTAAAGAGTCGTACGTTGAAAATGGCTTCTGGTCAATGTTTGAATCAACTTAATTTCTCAGCTACACGTTTTTTTGCTTAATTTTTTTTAATGTCTAGCATATCTTGAGTGTAAATACGAAACACTTGCTTGAAAAGGTTATGATCATTGATACTTGATAATTGTTATCATGTAAAATGTGATGACGATTATTATAATGATTAAATTTAGGGTAAGTGATAACAGTGGCGCACTGTACTATGAACCCAGTGACCTTAGATCGATTCCCAGCCATGGCTAACCATCAGTCGAGGGTAATATCGGAACCAGTCCCTGGGTGCCCCCTTCACCAAACGGCGCTGATCAGTGTGGTGAAATATGGTTCATTAACTTCCACAACTGGCACATCCAGCAGTGGATTGACAATGTTATGTAAGCTAATAGAAACAATTCTCTCTTGTTGATACACCACTGAACGTTGACTCAAAAATTATCATTCATGTCTGACAATTCATATCTGACAAACCAATTGCATGCTAATACATATAATTAATTTTACTACTTATGTAAAACAATCTTCAAATACGTGTAAAATAATTGTTACTCCACTGTAAATTACGTTTCCGAACCAACATTGTAATTGTATCGTAAAGTAAATGATAATAATGTACAGATATTTTTTCCCCAACCAACTTGCTAGAAGAAATTCTCCCCATGCCATGTGGGTTATGGGGGTTGTTTTGACCATACTTCACCACACCGGTCAATGCGGGTTGGTTGGTGAAAGACGTTGGTCCAAGACTGGTTTAGATGTCACTCGCCACCGATGGTAGCCGGGGCTTGGAATCGAACTCGTTGGCCAGGTTCATGGAGCTGGGTGCTAACCGATGCCCCACCGCTATGCCACCCTCTCCCCTGATGTTGACGAGAGGGTGCAGTATGTATGCGTCAGCTTCAATGTAGGCAGTGCCATGTTCAAGTCATTAGCACATTCCGTTTATTTCCCCTCACAACACCCTCAGTTTAATTGCACATTCATGGCTTACTATGGTTTCCCCCAGGTACACCAGACGTGTTTTCTCTCCTTTATCACTGTCTTCACGATCTACAGTTCGGGTGGCAGTTATATGACATTAAGAGCCCGATTTATGTGCAATGTATAGCCCGTAATTGGAAAAGCGTTCATCAATTAAAAAAGCATCATTTTTTTTAAACTACAGGTTATACAGAGTATTGCCTTCGCTGCAGTTATATGATTGATTTCACTAAGCTGATCCTGCAGGTTTTATGCGACGTTGGGCAAATCGTTCACGGAGCCGATATTGCGGAGGAATTATCATTTAATAAGTACTGCGATGGAAACAGTGATTAAATACTGTACATCACTTCAAGACCAAATGGTGATGGCGATAGTGGTGGGTTTCAATGGGATACGCCTGTCCAAATAGATTTCGCTATCTTCTCAAAAATAATCACAGTACCCAAGTTGCATCGTTAGGTACTTTAATCTGAAACGAAATGTACCCATCTTTCTAGGAGTGCACACAAATATGCAATGTAAAAGACTAAACAACAGTCCCTTACATCAACGAATGTCAATAAGAGTCCCTGTATTCACCTCATAATTGCTTTCATTTGCACATAAAAGTATGTTTCAAAGGTTCGCCAGGGATATATATGTGATAAGTCCTTTGGGTTTACACACGCAGACGTGTGTTTTGGCTTTATAAACACACTTTTGAACACTACTTTACATACTGTACTTATTTTGAATTCTGTGCATCAGTTGTTTCTGTCCTTCAAAAAAATCATTCAATATATACCAAGAGAAAACGTGCCAGTACAACATAAATTTTCTTAATCAGTGACTGTATGAAAATATAAATAACAGACACATACGTAGATGTTGTGAAGTATTTTGAGGTTCCACTCATGCAATACGACATTTTCATACCTGTCAACCCATACGGTTTACCCAGTATTCTTGTACAGGGAAATTGAGTTTCCAGGTCCATACGGCGTACAGCCGTTTCAATACGGGCAAACATTGTTTTGTCTATTTGTTTGTGTTTCTCCCTTGTGATGGGACTTTGTAGGATGAACGTTGAGATGTATAAGGGGCACGCGGTGATCAATGTCTGAATTGGTCTGTAATAAGGTAGGCACTGATAAGGGGTTGACAGGTTTGGATTCCCATGAAAACACGCGTTTAAGGAAAGAGCAAAAAACAGAGAAGTTAACTCTCGAGATCCATTTCATAATGAAGATTATATATTTCCAGCAATTTTCTTTTCAATCTATTGCTGGATGAAGACCTTGCCCTCTCCCCACTTAATTTCGTATGGGGGGGGGGGTGTTTGACCATACTTCATCCCACAGGGTAATGTAAGTTGAAGGATTTGGTCGATTTTCGCGCACACACAAACACGTTTTCCACCAGCCAGAGACTGAAACGCGTGCGACCAATGTGTTTAATTATCGAGAGATTGAAGCTGTCGAGGGTAATGCCAAAGCAAAGATCAAGCCAGACCACGGTTCATCTCCACGTGTGCGTTAAGAGGTTTACAATAAACCATGAACTTTAATTGCAACAAAACCACACCTCACTCTGGCAAGGTACACTGTTGTACTCTGCACTACGATCGTGTTTTGTATTGTTTGTTGATGTTGTAACCTTCTTACCCGCCCCTACTTGACATCTGTGAAAAAGAGCCGCATAGCTCATCGGATTACTCCGGTATAAATACATATTTTGATTTTAATAATAAAACCAATCACTCTAGCAATACACTATAAACACATACATTGACACTACTGGGCAAAAATAACACACAAACACACGCGTAAAAAAACACAACACTTGCACCTTACCCACAGCTGGATGCTAGTTGCCCCGATGCAGGGAAGTTCTAAAGGCGAGTTGAGCGTCTTTCAGTTGCTGTTTCATGGCAGAGTTCCCCAACACAAACTGCGTCGCTTTATCTCGCTGCAAGCCAGAGTCAAAAAGAGTGGAAAACACGGTTCCTACACACGCGCGCACCCGATACGCGTGTCTAAATGTCTATCTTTTTTATTTCTTCACAAAAAGTGTGGACTAAACCACCCACTTATGAATTACCCTTTAAATTCACGCGGCAGCAGCGGCCACAGAGGGCTTACAGCGAATAGACGTTATTGTTCCATTGCAGCGTGGACGAACGCTTGCTGACGCTGATGCCGCTGCAGTGGACTGAGGATCAATGGTATGGGGGGGGGGTAGAGGCTCGTGTGAGGAGGGGGTTGGTGGAAAGGGGGGTCCGGGAGGGGGGGGATTGCGGAGAAGAGAGCCGGCGAGGCCGGGGAGGAGGGAGGGATGAAGGGGGGTGGGGGAGACCCAGGAGCGCAGGATCGGCTTGGGTGCTGCCTGCCGCGAGCCTGGTGGTAGTTGCGGCACACGCTGCTTGCTGTGTGTGCGTGCAGCTTCTTATCCTTCACAATCCTCGCCACCGCGGTCGCAACTTCGTTTTTTTGGGGGAGCGCACGAACCAGCGACTTTGATGCGCAACAGTCTCAGCCTCTGCGGTGTCCGCGCGCTGAGTGAATCTGCCTCGCAGCAGCCTTAGCAGCAACAGCAGCAACAGCAGCCCCAGCAGCAGCCCCAGCAGCTACAGCCCCCCCAGCAGCTACAGCCCCAGCAGCTACAGCCCCTGCTTGTTTTGCACGGCAGAGGGTGTTTGAAGAGTCACCGAAAATGGCAGATCACGTGAGCAGCGTGAAAGCGACTGGATTGTTTCCCCCCGGCGTGCCCCGAGATGTAAATCGGCAGCAGTTTCCCCGTTGCACGTTACGCTGCCACTCGTTTTCACGGTGTGAGCGGTGTGTGAGGACACTGTGTTTATTGTGATTGTAAGCAGCGGCCGTCAGTTGCGCTGGGGTCGTAGGCATCGCTATGCTGCGGCTTGAGGGCACAGGACCGGCTCAGATATCGCTCACCGCTGATGTTGTCGGCCGTGACCGGGAATCGAACTCATGGGGTGGCCGGCTTCGCGTTCCAGTTCGCTAACCACAACGCTGCCACACCGCCACCCTCTCACTCGACATAACGACGTTGCATAATCGCACATTATGACGTGTGCTTCACCTTGGTGGACATATTGCATATATAGGATACACGTTGAATTTAATTTAGCACGTATAATTGCAAATACAGTATAGTGCAGATGCATGATGTAATAATCCTGCCATGCAACATTTGACTCAAGGTTATAAACCATCCAATTAGCAACGTGTCGTAAATGGAGAGGAGGGGTCTCGTGTGGATATGGAAACACTGTGCGTAATTTTGCAAAGCTCGTTCACACCATAAACAACCGGGCTGACATCAACAGCAGCGAGAGTGTGCAACAAACCGAACACTGTACTCTCCACAGGGCACTGTGGATGCGACTCCACGCGGTAATCATCTCTCGTTTTACCCGTCGTCTGTCTTCAGCGACCTTTGCATATCAGCAGACCGGAGGGCCAATGAATACAGCAGATATTTGTTTCAAATGTAACCGCGCATCATTTTGTACAAATACAAAAGTGGCTGCTAAAGGCATTCAGAATTTACAAAACAATGCCCCTCCTAAGCGGTCGGTCACCTCGTAAAACTGCTGCTATATATTTTTTTCTCTCCAGGAAATTCAATTGCGACTTGGACACATGATGACACATGGATGTGAGTATCACCAGGGGACACTGCATGTTCACAATGAAGCAGACAGGACATCAGGATGAACGTTCCCTTTGGCGGGCATATTGATATTGATCATTTGTTTACCTGCAGCACTTTATCAGGAGAAATGAGATTGTGGTTCGATGCAGTGGGATCATGATGTAAGGGGTTCGCACATAAAACACAATTCCTCCCAGCCACACACGAATGCAGGATATGCTCACGCGCACAGTAGCCTCTTATGTTGACTGCAAATTATTTGATCCAAGCAGTTTAATGTGTTTCTATTTCATTTATTTCTGCTTTTGTAATTGTGGTGGTGACATGCCCTGGCGGTAGGTAGCGCGTTCACCGCTCGTTGCAGAGATTGACGGTCCGATTTCCGGCGGCCACCCTGGTTAATACTGCAGTGTGCATATAATACAGTGGTGCATACTAACCATGCAAATACTACGCGGCGTCCGGTTCACGACGGACGTTGAAAATCCCGCGATGTCATTCGCAAGAGTAGGTCATTGTGTGCAGGCATCGTGGTAGAAATTTGAGAAATTACGCCACAAATTGGAACATAGAAAACAATCATTGCTCCCTACTGCGAAAACTTGGCAGGACCCTCCTCAAAAGGAGTTGAGAATCTGCAACGCTTTCCTGAATAATATAATAGTAATAAAATAATAATATAAATTGCATGTCTGCAGCAATGGTTGCGGCTTATATTTTGCCAGCAGAAGAGTTAGGTAAAAGCATTACGTGTGATAATGTGTTTAACGTGACAGGAGCACATATATATAGAAGTACGTTAATATGCGTGGTTTCGGTTAACAATCTCTGTAAATACAAACGTGCTGTCAGTAAGGCACACACAATAGCGCCCCAACTGTGCAGCTATAAAAGAAGCACATGGCTGTCAACATACTCTAAAATACGTGAAAAAAATCTCTAAAAAATATAAAAGTGCCGTAGTAATGCTACATTACTGTCAAAGATGGGAATCCGCTCATTCGGAATACCACGCGGAAAGCAGAATGCAGTTCTGCTAAGTTTTGCAAACGGCACAGTGAAATAAAACGCCGGTAACGTATGCAGGCACACGCTTGTAATCCATTGACGTGGAAGTGGAGTTGGGGGTGATGTAAAATATCCGTCTGCAGGACAATGAGCTGTAAGTAGGCAGCATAGCCAAGTCGGTTTCTGCAACAACGACGTGGTGAGTCCGTGTGTTATCCCCTCAGCGCTCTCTGGCGTTACGTCCGACATGCGAAAATACTGAGAGAATGTTCCAAATGTCTCAAGCGAGACTTGAAGGCTCCGGCAATATTTCCAGAATGAAAATGTCAAATCGGTGTAGGTTACCAAGAGACGTCACGTGATAAACGCAATGCCCAATAACGTGCACATCAGGATGTTTGACTTTTTTTTCTTTAATCGAAATATAAATGTAAAATAAATGTAGAACCCACGAAAATTAAATAAATTTCAACAACACATCTGATATTGATTAGGGGATTGTTTTAGACCTATTTTGCTAAACAAAGAATTCAAAATCATCAAGTTATGAGGTAACACATCCGATTGTAATTCACGTGTTGCCCTGTATGGTGTTGATATTACATCTTTGTTTAATTTGTAGCCCAGGCCCGGCTGCATCTCCTCTCGGATGGGGGGGGGGGCAGTAGAGTTATTGTGTGTGGGGGGGGGGTACCACTACGGAAAATGCATTACCTTGGCTGGGGTGTGGGGGGGGCAAAGGGACACTTTGGTAGTGCAGGGCCCAACCCCGTTACGGTACCCCCTAGCATCCCGGGGTCTGATGTGCCCTAACATCAGGGCCATCCACAACGGTGCAGATACACTGCCCGCCGGGCGGACTACCTTCCCGTGAGGACCACTGCCCGGCACCATGACGACAATATGCTAATGTGGGGGGCCAGTGCTCTCTGACGCAGCTGCGACGCCCACAGAATGTTGAAAGAGATACCCCACGCTCTCAAGGAGATTGTCATATTGATTGAGTGAGCGGTGCGTTGCTCCGACTTGCACGCAAAAGGAGACGTCGTAAAATATCTTGCTATCAGCATAATGGACGAAATCTCCGTAACGGCTGTTTCGTCGATAATAGAAGCAGTCCTCCCGTCGGATATGACCAATGCACAAGTGCGCATGTTTTTGTTTTTACATTTTTTTTAATACAACGGTTAATGGAAGAAGGGAGATTTTTTTAAACTTCATCACTTTGTGTGAATTTCAGCAAAACGCATTTGGTGGTCATGCTGGGATCGGCCTCTTTTCCTTGGGGGTGACACCGAGGTGGCTCCGAGTAATTTGTGTCTCCAGATAGGGCATACGGGGGATTAAGAGCACTCCACTGGTTCAATCCAAATCAAAGGTGGGGAAGCTAAGCACTAGAAACGTTCAGCCAAGGAAGCTTAAGCAAATGATCTAAGGCCGTGTTAAAGTGACAGACATGCACAATGTACGGATGTGTTTTTTTTGTCAATCCTCCTTGCGGGGTTGTGGACAATGTTAAACTAAATTTCATTCCACTGGTTCTGTGTGGCTGCAGGTGGGGAGCATAGACCTTTAGTACAGCGATGGCATTTGGCTACACTGCCTTTTGACACCCACAGTGTAGCCCTACAAAAGCGCCACTTTGGCGAGAAGGTCGTGAGTTCGATCCCGACCCAGACGCCTGTATTTTTGGAGTTTACATGTTCTCCCCATGGTCTTGTGGATTTTTCTCCGGATCATCCGGGGTTTCCCCTCCACATTTGGAATCATGTGTTTCGAGCGTTTAGCTGCTATAAAGTTCCACACGATAAGTCACTTCGTTGAGCTCTCATTTGGGGCCAAGTCGCATCAGAAAAAGAGCAATATAGGTCAGTGGGCCTTGGTTAAAAAAGTTACTTAGTTTAGTTTGATAACGCCTGTTTATTTGCACGCTGGTTGTCCATCCAAGCACTAGCGAGACTCAACTCTGCTTCGCTTCGGAGATCTGATGGGATCAGACCCATTCCGGTGATGTGGTCGTCGGCCCAGCATGTATGCCGATGTCAATACTGTCCTGTGTTCTTTCAGGAGGGCCCTCAGCTGGCCAACCCAGAGGAGAAAGGTGAATGAATCTGCCAAAGCAAACAAGGAACTTAACGATAATATATCTATTATATTAAATCCACAGTGATATTCCCCGAATTATGAGAACCCCACGTTCTATTCTGGACTTAATTCCAGAGAATACTGCATGGTCATCATCACCGAAGTCAGCCATTGTCAATCCACTGTTGGATGAAGGCCTCCGCATGCCCTCATGGCCATGGGGGGTTTTGAGCATAGTTCACTCATGGCTGGTCTGTGCAGCAAGGTGAAGGTCAACTTTATATACTGACGTTAATCATCACGATATGACTGGATGTCAAACATCAAACACTGAGATGGGATGGAATTTATCTTAGTTGGAATACACAATCACGCACAGATAGAAGTGGAAAGACCGCTTCAAGGGGGATATCATTGAAATAAACTGTCACGCACCAATGGCTTAAAAATCAAGGGCACCATGGTGATTAGATGTTAACTACGTCGCCTGGCATACAGAAGTCGTAGGTTCGATCCCGACCCTTACGATGCCTGTAATTTGGAGTTTGCATGTTCTCCCTGTGGTCGAATATACTTTTATTCAGGTCCTCCAGTGTTTCCCTCCACATGTAGAAACATGAATTGAGAGTATTTGGCTGCTGCTATAAATGTCCACACGATAATCCACTTCGTCGAGCTATCATTTGTGGCCAGGAGACTTATGAAAAAGAGCTACATAGTTCAGTGGGCTTTACCTGTTTAAAAAAGTTAAACGTACTAGAAGAATAAGATGTATCTTAGCCTTTTACTGGGAATCAAATTTAGAAGGCTGGTCTCATAGGATGGTGCCCGAACCACCACACCGCCATTCTTCCTCGTCCCAGATAGAGTCTTTACAATTCGAGTTTCCCCCCGGAGGTTATTTCTTTATGTATTCTTCTGTAGACAGTAGGAATTTTTCTGTGGATTTAAGATGAGGAAATATGTACTTAAGTCATCAATTGCAGGAGAAAAAAACCCCCCCTCATAACTCTGCGGATAAGTCCTGGTCCCTGGGGCTAGCAATTCAAACCACGCAGCCAACACTCACCATGGCACTCAAAGGAATTAGGCACTGACCACCCTTCTGCTTGGCTCAGTTTAGCCCCCCCCTCTGCCCATCTCCATGCCATCGCTATGGTCGGCTCACTCTCAGGTGGTTGTGAGTTATTGCAGCATGCAGTAAAGCTTGAAATTGGTAGTGTGTGCTTCGCAATTCACATGGCTTTAATAAGCAGCCTGTAACAGTGACTGAAAACAACGCGCTCATCTATATACAGTATATAAAAGGGAAATTTGTGAATGTGTGTCTGTTCAAAATGTTTAGCATACTTCCCAACATGCAACAAACTTGAAATTTGGCATGTGAGTAGCTTCCAGACTGTACACAATGCAAAACGTATAAAAAGAAACTTTTTTAAAAAAAATTTTGGGGGGGGGGGGGGGGCGCGCAATAATGGATATATTTTGAACGGGAAGTAAGCGGTGACGTCCATCTGTGATGTCACCCGCATGCGGCAGCGTCACGCAGTGTGCCTGCTGACGTCACGCATCCCCCCACCCTCCGCGTAGGCCGTGTATTAAATCCAAGACCAGAATCCAAGTCTCGGGTGAAGCCGGGTAGTAAAGCTAGTCTCGTATATGCGTAACATCCCGACGTCGTTCCCGTTTGGTTTCGAGAAAAGTCTACCCTCTTCCACATCCCATTCGTTCTCCTCCTACAGTACACCAGCAGTATCATTGACAGTAATGTGATGGGGTGAAACGCATTCGGAATTACACTCACCACTTTCTACCGTAAAAACAACAATACCATATGCTATGTGCATGCTGAATACAGCACGTGTCGATACCAATCCATGCAGTCAATACATTTACATTTTTCAAAGCAGAGAGATCGATTCTGGGTAAGACATTAATTGCAAAGCCCACAGTTTGTTATTTTTAGTGAAAGGGATATCAACTGTACATTTGTATCATTACAAAATGTAAAAAACCGTGCTCAAATTTGCTCTGAGCGTCACACACTGTGCTTCCATCGAGTAGTCAGAGAAATAAGTGGGCTTATTCAAATCGAGGGAATAGAGCGATGATAGTACAGCGGACTGCACTCTGACCCCAGTGACGTGGAATTACATTCTCAGTCAAGGCTAACAGCAGTGGCAGGTGACATTTGAACCAACAGTGTGGCGAGGCACTCATCCAGCAGCAGATTGACAAAAGGGCAGTACATGTGCACACACAGGGAGGCGGACTGGAATGTTTGGATATTGTAGGTCAGCATGTATGCATGCTGAACTTCTTTCGCACCGTACGTAGCCAACTGTGCTAATCGGAGGTGAGGGGAAGGACAATAAGCTAAACACAAAAAGCAGTTCGAAAGAAATTCGTTTTCAACCTCGATTTAAAGGTGCATAGCTCTCGTGGCTTCCTAATATCGGAAGGAAGAGCGTTCCAGACGGCCTCAAAAAGCCGCTGCTGCGAGGATGACAGGAGTTTGAGATGTAGTTTTATGCTCCTTTGACGAGATCAGCAAGGTACAGTATTGTGGTTCGTTTGTGGAAAGCACTTTGTGGATAATGAGTTTTCTGAGCATTGTGTTTCCGTAACATTGCAACCACAAGCGTCTTAATGGTTGACGTGAGTTGCCAGGTCTGGACTTGAAAACCGTGCTGCCTTTAGGATGCGTTGAGGCTCAATGTAACAAGCGCACGAACATGTTGCTGAACGGCTTTTGCAGAAACCCAATAACAGAATTAGCTTTCAACATTTGAAATAGCATGCATCTCTACATCCCGGGGAACGCTTCAATAATTAACAGGACTTCTAGATTTAAAGGGTTCAATGCATTTATATATGTTTTAGAAGAATATAGTCCAGTTCAATTTCATAGAGAATGGCAGAGCAAATGTATTTCCTGCTTAATTGTGGCGAGTAGCGCAAACTCTATTAACCACTTTGCGAGACTGCAAATGCTGTTAGCTAATGATACTGTAATTACTTCTGATGGTAAAGTGTTAACTCAAAGTGTTTTTTTGTTATCGGTAATCTATTCCACTAAATAATTAACGAGAGCAAGAAACTAAACAAATGTATACATCTAAATGCATGCCCACGTGTATTTAAATATGATCTACTCTTTATTAATGGATTGATTTAACGTTTTCCTCGTTATTTATATCTTAATAATAACCTTCATTTTATAAAATGCATTTCATATTGAAGTATCTCAAAGCGCTGTATATAAAAATAAACTACACTCACAAATAAAATCTAAGCGAAATAGAAAGTTGATACTATTGTAACGGCGTAAGTAGCGCAGGAGACGTTTGACGGAGGCAACACGTATTTATTAACAAATGGGTACTATACAGTACGTAGCGCACCCTAACACTGGAAGGGGTAACGGCCCATTCACCCGGTCTATCCGAGGCAGTGTCCCTCGGCTAACGTTTCCCCGTGAGCTCCTACACTCCTCTAACCCAGACCATCCTATAGAGGCTAACTCACCTGGCCCAGCTTCGGCTCAGGTCCGACCCTCAGCCACACGAGCCTGGCCCTCACAAGGACACAGACCTCGCTGCTGAGGTCGCCCCTGGCTTGCCCTGCTCGGCTCTATAAGAGCAGCGAGTCAGGGTAGTCCCAGCTAGCTGGTCTTCAGTCTTCACTGGCTCTTCTGCTCCAACGACTGCCTCGAGCTCTCTTGCGCACCGCCTTATATACCCAACTGCCCCCCGAGGGGCGGGGCTGTACGCGGACGTTGATGTAGACACCCCACGCACGGACCGTGATGTAGACACCGCAACGTAATGGCTTGCTACACCCCGGTACGTAACACCTCTACACTATCAATGATGACTCTCAAAATTCCTATAAAATGAAGAACCATGGTAAAATAGATGAATAATTTCAGAGTAGTCCAATCAGACATAAGTTCCAGGGAAAGCCTGCAGTACATATAGGTGAGTTTTAAGACAGTGATTTAAAAAGTGACACAGACTCGGAATCTCTAATGGTCCACAGGAAGCGGTTTCCACAATTATTACTTCATCTTACTCCCAAGGAGGACACAACCTTTGTTGAGGAAGAGCTCTGGGTTGATTATCTACTAAGGAAGACGTGGGTAATGACGATTGTTAGAACATACTTCGCCATGCTGGACAGTGGTGTGGGATTGGTGAATAGGTTCACAGATCACTCACCACTCATGTTAGCAATGACTGGAAATCAAACTCAGATTGCCAGGTTCATAGTTGCAGTGCACAAACCATTGCCCATCACTCCATCCCAGCATTGCTTACACACGTAAATATGTACATATATACACATATGGAATATAATATATACAAATATGCCCATATATATGGTAATTCCCTTCAGGAATGACCAATACTGCTGTGGGAATCGGATGTTGATTCCACAACAAACTGCCCCAGGAGCCATTGCACCATATTACTCTGCAAAGATTAATAAAATCGAAGTCCTAAGAACAGTTTCATAAGCTGTTTGCGAAGAACTTTAAAACCAAAGAATGTCCCGCACATTGCATTGCCACGTGGGAAAATAAACATATTTTAGCACTTTTGGGCCTAATTACCTGCTCAGAAAAGGCGAGATATTTTATGAGCACAAAAAGCTATTCCTGCTGCAAATGTACAAATACAAAGATCCCCCATATAGCCTTAACACACTTGGGAAAAGTACTGTTAGCGAGCACGAGGGGGCGGGTGGCCAACACCACGCCCGGCCGCAATTTGTATCCCTCGTGGCGATGTTTACACACCGCACCTGGTGCTCATTTGAGGCTGAGTCGACCTATAGGGGAGGCCCAGGACCGGTTCAGCTAATCATCACTGGTGTTGGTGGCCGTGAGCGGGACATCGAGCTCGGGTCGCCCGGTTCGTAGCTCTCTAAACCGCTCCAACTGCCGCTCCAAATGCACTCACACACGCAACCTCACGCACTTGGCAGTGCCTCATCCAAGGAGTTGTGAAACAGGCGGGCCCCTTGGGGGATAGAGGGCAGAGCCCACCAATGCTCAACCTCGTGCACTTTCTGTTCCAGAACCTGATGGACATGCAAGTGCGAAAAAGGCAATGTTTGTGGGTGGAGTGAGAGAGTGCTTCATGAACAAAAAGCCTCTCTCTGCTGTCATGAATTTCCCACGTCCATTCTGATGTGGATAGATTACGTGGTATTGCAGTTTAAAAAAAAAAGTTTGTTTTACCAATCATGTATATAAATTACATGCATCGTCATAAATTGCACTTCACCGATTGATCACATTCACCAGGTTCCTGGGACACTGATATGCGAGAAATTACATAGGCTACGGTATTAAGTAGGCCCAGGCTCACACTGATTTCACCCGCCTGTCGCAATTGTCATTGAATAGCATACGTGTTCAAACAACAGCAAGCTAATTTCCAGTGGCTGTAAACCAACAGGTATAGCTCCAAGTACGCAATACACCATTGCGTACTTTAACACAACACCAATACGTTTAGCTATAAAACAAGAGGTATCGATACAAACCCAACAATAGGCAAGTGTGACTTGTTGAGCATGTCATTGCCAAAACGACTTGACTGCCATTTCAGATAAAAAGTATTTGACGAAAGCCCAAACACAGATGCGTATTTGCCATTGAGTCAAACATATGCCGGTTTTAATCTACATTTTGGCCACCGGTAAAATAGAGTTGGATTTTTTTTAATAGAGTTTGGTATTTTTAAAAAAGACCATGCATCTCTCCTGCTTGTTCCCTTGTCTATGAAAATAATCCCTCCCATGACACTGGTAAGAGTAGGTAATTGTGCACAATGTCATCTCAACAATTGCTAACAAAACGTTCTCATATTTCTCACGCATTAAACTAAAACATATTTTATTTTACAAGCTAAGGCCCACTGGGGTCTTTTTCAGAAGCGACCTGGCCACAAATGATAGTTCAACGAAGTGGCTTATCACGTGGAAATTGATAGCAACCAAATACTAGAAACACTTGTTTTCTAAATGTGGAGGGAATAACCGGAGGACCCAGAGAAAAATCCACGCGACCACGGGGAGAACATGGGTCGTCAGTTTCGGGATCGAACCTACAACGCCGTGGGCAGAAGTATATTTTTTAAAGTGCAAAATTTTAAATATGTATGTAAAAACACTGCACATTTACAAAACACCACTTACACAGTGGATGGCTTAATTCCGGTACGGAATTCCTAGTCTCGCGGATGAAAACACTGTAAAAAATTATTTTTTGTTCCTGAGCATTAAGTGTTATTTCCGAATTGCTTATGCCTCAAAAGTACAGAAAATTGATTTTATTCCCCACAAACTTTTCTTTTGTGACCAGGATAGTGATATTTTGAAATGTACCTATTTTCCAGAACATTCCAGATAGATTAATTGCTGAGTAAACTTGGAGTAACTTCTATAACATTCTAGAACTTTCCAGTAATATAAATAGTATAAATACAGGGGCTTTAAGCCCACCAGTTCAGTTTAGTTCCAGTTGCCAAAGGGATACATATCTGCATTTTTCTGAGATGGCATCAAGAGACTGCAAGCATCCGGCAGACATTTTGCTATGTCTGCAGCCAATTTATCAAGACAAGCGAAAAAGTACTCTGTGGAAGCATCTGCTAAGATGTGTGAGGCCTGCAAGGCATATTTCAGCATGCCTGTCGGGGATTAAGACAAACCCTGGACACCTCATTTCACCTGCGAGCAATGCAAAAAAACTTGAAGGTAAGATTGACAATTGTTGCTCGGAATTTGATGTTATAAAATTCGTTAACATTTAAAAAATTGTTAAAGTTTTTAATTTAAAATGTTTTACAATTTTCAATGTTATTGAAAAAATATATCATACATGAAAAATGTTGCGAGAATCTCTTACACATTAGCCATTGGTGAAATAAATGTATTTTTGTAGGATGGTACAGAGGGGAAAAGAGAGCCATGAAGTTCACTATCCCAAGAATTTGGCGGGAACCCACTGACCACTCAGGCAACTGCTACTTCTGCATGGTGGACCCTTCCAAACGTTGGAATGGCAAAAATGCACCTGCTATCACGTATCTGGACCTTCCTTCATCCATCACCTCGGTGCCACACTGCCATGAGCTCCCCATACCCACTCCTCCGGAGAGAGAGCAGCCGTGTTTAGAAGAGAGCAGCAAGTCAGAGAGCGAGGAAAATGTTGTAGATCCAGATGACAATTTCAGAGGTGGAGTTGAGGAGAGAAACCCATACTACCCCAACCAAAAATACCTCAATGACTTTATCAGAGATCTTGGTCTTACCAAGTCCAATGCTGAGCTTGTGACATCTAGGCTCAAGCAGTGGAACTTGTTGGATGAAAGTGTACAAGCCGCAGATCAGAGGAAGCGTCACCAACCTTTTTGCAGCTTCTTAACCCATCAAGATGGGCTCTGCTTCTGCCACAATGTGACCAGTCTGTTCGAGGCAATCGGAATCAACTGTAACCAGAATGAGTGGCTCCTCGTCATTGACAGCTCATCTAGGAGCCTCAAAGCCGTGCTGCTCCATAATGGTGTAGGGGTGTTAGAGAGAGAGCCGTTATGCATGGCAGCTTATGGGAAACAAACACAGTGGGCGGGGCTACATGAGTGCACGGGGGGGGGTGCTCTCAACGACGTCCGCACCAGGCAGCCCGGGGCCCCACCCCTCAGCGGGGGTGGAGTATAAAGGGGGATGTGTCAGAGGGCTCTGGGCAGAATGTTAAAGCTAAACCAGTGAAGACCGAAGATCGTCTAGCTAGAGCCCTGGACTCCCCTGGGACGCCGCCCTTGTCAGGGCCGCGCAGGACCGAGCCAGCGGCGTGGTCCCAAGAACCAGAGCTAGTGCTCTGGGACTCCGGGTACCGTAGCCCGACTTACCAGTGTCGGGCCAGACAGCCTCCCCTAGCCCGTTAGTGGAGGACTAGGAGGTAGGTCAGAGATAGCTAGCAGTGTATTCCCAGCTAGCCGGGTGAGGGGGCCGATGCCCCCTCTAGTATTGTATGTCCACAGTTGTGACTACTTGTACGGAATAAATACGTGTGCCTCACCAACGGTGTCCAAGAGTCATCAACGGTACTTCAATGGTAAAAGTACCCGTCTCTTCCCCTGGCACACTCGGTGCATCTCAAAGAGGATTACAACAGCATCAAGACCTTGCTGGACGCCTTGAAGTATGAGTATAGCTGGGAGGTCATCGGAGACATCAAAATGGTGGCATTCCTGACGGGTCTCCAAGGCGGTTTTACCAAGTTTCCCTGCTATCTTTGCCTTTGGGACAGCAGGGACATCAAGGCGCACTGCCACAGGCTGGACTGAACACAGCCAACCGAGTTCTCTCTGGGGAAGAACAACGTCAAGTGGGAGCCACTGGTGAACCCCCTGAAGGTGCTTACTGTATATCAAATTGGGCCTTATGAAACAATTTGTCAGAGCTGTAGATAAGGAGTTGGCAGCCTTCAAGTACCTTCAAGACTTCTTCCCTAAGCTGTCTGAGGCAAAGGTCAAAGCCGGTGTCTTCGTTGGACCACAGATAAAGAAGATCCTGGAGTGCAATGAATTCCCCAAGAAGCTCACTAGTAAGGAGAAGCGGCTTGGAACAGTTTTGTCGCAGTGGTTCGTGGCTTCCTGGGCAATCACAAGGTCGACAACTATGTGGAGCTGGTTGAGACTCTGGTGAAGAACTGCGGCACAATGGGCTGTAGGATGTCCCTCAAAGTCCATATCCTTGATGCTCATCTTGATAAATTCAAGAAGAACATGGGAGCGTAATCGGAGGAGCAAGGCGAGTGCTTCCACCAGGATATACTGGAATTTGAACGCCACTACCGAGGACAGTATAACGAGAACATGATGGGATACTACATTTGGGGGCTGATTCGTGAAAGGGATTTACAGTATAATTGTAAATCTAAAAAAACTACTCACTTTTGAATCCTTTGTCGTAATTTTTGTATTATATTTAGTATAAATACATGTACATTTTTATTATTATGTTGGTTTTTTCTGACTTCATGTGAACGAAAAGACACAAATTTGCCCATTTTCTCATTGAAAATAAGTACATTTAAAAATATTACTGTCCTGGTCACAAAAGCAAAGTTTGTGGGGAATAATGGCCATTTTATATACTTTTTAGGCATATGCAATTACAAAATAACACTTACTACCCAGTAAAAAAAATTGTGTTCCATAGTGAAATCTGTAAATTCCTCCTGCGTGAAAGAGTCGAGTGCATGTGTAGTGCTTATTCCGCTATGGAGACAGAAAACACACGGACACACATATTGGGCTGACGTACGGATTACGCTTGAATTATTACTCGCTTCAGGCTTGGGAACACTATGAACCTTGTGGTTTCCAAGAGGAGTGTGTATCATTAAGCCTGAAGCCCAAAGTTCAACCTTGTAGACTAGAAGTTTACATATTAAGCTTCCAACTTTTGGAAACGCCTCCAGCAGTGAAACTGGCAGGGACATCACAAATATACAGAAGATGAAAGCCTTTTGCTGGCACATCGGTCAACGTGCCTTGTACTGCAGTGTGCGTGACGCGACAGTGAATGCTCGCTCAGTGCTTAGATTTGATTATTCTACAAAAGGTGTCGTGGCACCCTCGCCAGCCCTTTGACTCTGCGCCAAAGGTTACAATTTACAATCAAGTGACTGAAATGTAATTTTGGTAAATCTAAAATGGACTTGCCGGCAGTTACATTCATATGTTTGCTTGTTGATCCTCTAGCTAGATTTATTTCGTGTAAAAATCTTAAGTTTCATGGAAGAGTTTTATATGTATTTTTTTATGTGAAGATATGAAACCGAGACAGATTTTTTTACGTATTGCCAAGAATACATTGCTGTTACAGCACACAATGAGGTTTTGTTTTCTTGTTGTTTTCACATTCATAACACCAGGAGATGCTAAGTTACTTCGTGGCACTACGAACACGCGGAGCCTCGAACACAAACCCCAGTTTCTGAATCTTCCAGTCTCCTAAGATTGATGGTTTAATTTTTTTACATTTTAATTTTAATTTTTGTATTTACAAAAATACCCAGACAAACACAAAACTAATTTTCCTTTGATCTGTAACTTTACATTGTGACATGTTTGCTATGCATTTCTTGATGTCGAGATTCCAAACTTTTTAATGACAATTCTGTTTTTTATAGAAATATTTGTGAATACCTAACCGCAAGCTATTAAAACATTTCTCCGCGCAGGAATGGGGCAAATTGCCTTGAATATTAGCACTCTCAGTTCAGGGAAATATATTTTCAAATGTTTTGAAGCAAATGCCGTATGCATGGCAAGACAAATGTTCTAATTCATGTATAAAAACAGCTGGAGTTCCATCACAGCTCCCTTTACTAATTCTGGCAAAACAACATGTTCACCATGGTCTAATTTTCATGTTCATCGCTGCCAGTATCTCATTACAAACTTTGGGACAAGTGGGCCAACTACCATTTGTTCACATTTCTTACTTTACTTTCAGTTATTAATTGAAGTCTTCGTCAACGATCATAATAAAGTATTTTGAGTTAGATCGCGTTATTTATACATGTCCCAACCCTCCACCACGGCCAGTCAATAAAAAATGTGTCACAGTTGTAATAAAGGACTCTTTCACTGTGTCTGTCTCCGTTGTCCTTTATTTGGGTTCGTACAACTTCGCCCCGCACGGCCCTCGCTCAGAGCCTTCTCCACCTCCCGCTCGGCAGCCCTTCTACTGCCGTCGCTCACGTTGCCTTTTCTCCTGGCTCCTGATGCAGCTCCGCTGCTGGCTTTCCTCTCAGCCTCTCCGCCCGTTCTGCAGTCTCTCGGCTGCTCTCTCTGCAGCCCCACCGCTGCTCTCCGTCTCTCCCGTGCCCGGACACCGCTGGCCAACGGTGCCGAGTCCCGTCCTGTGGTGATCACGCCACTTTCCACCCCCTGCCCTGCGTGGCCTCCTCCCGTCTTTATTCTTACACTCTCCTCCCGTCTCTTCCGGTTCCCGCCCTTAAGAGCTTTCCCTTCTCCCCACGTGACCCAACTCCTCCCCCCGTTACGTCATATCCGCGAGGCCGTTTACGCCCGCATTACACCACCCTCCCCCGTGGAGAAAATTCCAGCCGTCCTCGGCTGAAACAAACAAGTAATGCGAGCGACCACCAACCATCAGATATGAACGGACAACGGAGCATACAACGAATATAACAATAAGAACAAGAACAACATTAATCAACGAAAAGTAAGGGACTTCGACCGCGTGCGGGTCGCCGGCCCGTCCCGGACGAGTGGCGGCCCCCCTGCAGACCGAGAACGTGACGGGGTTTTAGGAGCGACAGGATGAAAACTGCCTGTCGCTATTGGAGGCCCGCCAATGCCACGGTCCCGTTTCCCCGAAGGACCAGAGTCCGGGGTGTCCCGCAATCGTGTCTGTGGTGGGGTCGGGGCCCGGTGTCCCCGCAGCCGTGGTAGGCCCACCCAGAGCAGAGTCCCCTGTCTCCTGCGGTGTCACGGCCGGTTTGTCTGTAAAAGGCATGACAGGCGCTCTTGCAGGGTCAACAGGCACAGGCACGGGTGCGTCGGCAGCAACAGACACCGGCAAGGCAACATCAGGAGATGACGCATCCGTTCGAGGGGCCACGTATGGTTTTAAGCGAGACGTATGGACGTACCAGCGCCGAGATCCGAACCGAACGCGTGCGGACTGCGGGTTGGGAACCTCGATGAGCCTAACAGGCCCTTGCCATGGTTTATGTAATTTAGGGGAGGTCCCTGGCCGCACCTGCGGGCAATGCAGCCAGGCCATGTCCCCCACCTTCCAGGGGCACTTCCCCTTCGAGCGTCGAGCGCACCGTTCGTTCCGGGCCTGGGCTTTGGCCGTAGCCATGTGGGCCCCCTCCCGCGCCTCAGTGACGCGGCGAACGGTGTCCTGAATATAATCAGGGAGAGGCTTAGTAGGTCCCCTCACTCCTGTTCCCAACTGCACATCCATCGGCGGCACGTTTTCGCGACCGTACATAAGAAAAAACGGAGAATATCCTGTAGACGCATGAGGCGTCATCCGGTATGCCGAGAGTACCCCAGGGATATGCAAATCCCAATCCGCTTGTTTTTCATTAACCGTGTGACACAGCATGGCGGACAGAGTCCGATTCAGCCGTTCAACCATGCCATCCGTCTGCGGGTGATAGGGAGATGTCCGGATCTTTTTAGTTCCCAGAGCTGCGCACACCTCCCCCAACAACTTTGAAGAAAAATTTCGGCACCCCCTTGTCCATAACGTATCCGAATAGAAAGGCGTCCGTAATGGACGCCGCCGACTGGTCGGGCAAGGGCCAGGCCATCGGCCAGCGGGAGAGGTACTCCACCCCAACTAGCAAGTATTTATTACCCTTAGCGGATGGCGGGAAGGGTCCCAAAATATCCAACGCCACCAACTCGTTAACCCGAGACACTTGAATAGACTGTATTGGCGGCACATATGGGTGTTTAGGCGGCTTCTGCCGGGCACATTCGGGACACGCGCGAACGTGCCCGACGACATCCGTCGTCATGCCGTGCCAAAAGTAATCTCGCTGCAACGTCAATAGGGTCTTCTGCACCCCCAGGTGTAATAGCGTGTCGCAATGCAGAGTCCTAATCAATTCGTACCGCAAAGACGCCGGTACAACAAGACGCCAGCGTTCCTGTAACCCCTCCCTCCACATCAGCAGTCCGTCGTGGAGAGCGGTTCCCGGCGTCCCTCCGGAACCCGGTCCCCCCCCCCCCCCTTCGCAGCCCGACTCCGCAGGGTCCCCAATGAGTCGTCCAGCATTTGTTCACGAATCCATACAGCCCGTGGAAGGTTCAAAATCCCATCGGCCGGTCCCGGCCACACTGGAGCCTCAGGCACCTCGACCGCCAACGCAACAGGCCGAGGGGGCTGCTGGATCGGCGTACACCTATGCGTCCCCGATGCGCACGCGCAAGGGGATCGCTGCGGCAACCTAGAGAGCGCGTCCGCATTCACGTGACGCACCTCCTTCCGATGTTGAATTTGGAAGGAAAACTCCTGCAGCGTGTCCAACCATCGTGCCAGCTGGCCAGATGGTTGGTCCACCTTCAGGGCATATTGCAAAGCCGCATGATCCGTGCGCACAATAAACGAACGGCCGTAGAGATACGGTCGAAATTGGCGGAGAAAATAGACAATAGCCAAAAGTTCCCGGCGAGTGACGCAGTAGCGGGTTTCGGCGGGGGACAGAACCCGGCTACCGTACGCCACCACACGTTCCACACCGCCTTTGGACTGTGACAGCACGGCCCCAATGCCCGTGTCACTCGCGTCCGTATCCAGAATGAAGGGGTGATCAAAATCGGGATAGTCCAACATGGGCGCCGTAGCCAACCGATCGCGCAGGCCTTTAAACGCCGCCTCCTCCGGCGGTCCCCAATCAAATTTCCGTCCTTTACCCGTAAGGAGGTGCAGAGGCCTCGCGATCGTTGCGAAATTGGGAACAAACCTACGATAATATGAGGCAAACCCCAAAAAACGACGCACATCCCCCACCGTGGCCGGGGTTGGCCAGTCACGGACGCACGCCGTCTTCTCCGGATCCGTGGCAACCCCGTCCGCACTGACTATATGTCCCAAATAGCGCACGGACCGTTGCAGTAGGTCACATTTCTTAGGTTTAAATTTCAGATTGGCGGAGCGCATCCTGGCGAACACCGCCTCCAACCTCAGTAAATGTTCGTCAAATGTGCGGCTGAAGACGATAATATCGTCTAAATATATCAGACATGTCTCCCACTGCAACCCCGTTAATACCAGTTCCATCAACCTCTGAAATGTGGCGGGGGCAGCATTCAAGCCCATCGGAAGACAATTAAATTGAAATAACCCCTGCGGCATACGGAAAGCAGTCTTTTCCCGCGAGGACTCATCGAGGGGAAGCTGCCAGAATCCCGAAGAGAGATCCAGCGTCGAAAAGAACTTTGCCCCCGACCAGGCATCGAGGGAATCGTCCATACGCGGCAGGGGGAATCGCAATTTCCCTTCTTTCTTTTTAACCAAGACTACAGGCGCGCCCCATGGGCTGTTATATGGAGATATTATGTCCGCAGCCAACACGTCATCCACTGCTCCTCGAACATGATCTCGCTCCGCCGGGCTCATCTGATGCGAGTTCAACCGAATGGGAGCAGCGTCCCCTGTGTCAATAGGATGGGAAAACAGGGAGGTGCGTCCCAAGTCCAGATCGTCGGAGCTAAACACATCGGAATAACTCAACAATAGCACGCGAAGCGCGGAACGCTGTTCCCCGGAAAGGGAAGAATTTTCCCCGCACAATTCGGCGATCCAGCGATCATCTGGGGCCGCAGGGCCCGAAACACCGGCAACCATATCCCGGCGGGCCAGATGGTCCTGGGCCGTAAACGCCGTAGTGGCATGTGCCACAACCGTTCCAGCCGGCACGCACACATTTTCCGTACTCCCATTAAGCACCTGCAAAAATGGCTGCTGGTCCGGCCGGATAATAGTTTGCGCCCCGACGAGCGCCGATCCGCCCGTTATGGTAGCGGACGGCGATAACAAAACCCCAGTTGCTCCCTCCCGACCAGGCACAGGTTTCCGATATCGCAAGAGGATAAGCATCTGTGAGCCAGGTGGAATGTCAACAGATACCTCGGACAGCGCCTGCACCTGGCAGACCGGAGCAGGTCACCCCCAGGGCGACGGCAGAAATGTAATTTTTCGACCCCCCGGTAATTCGATACAATTTTGATTAACTCTTATTAGAAAGGGCATTTTAGCCAGAAAATCAGTTCCCAACAAACACGGAACCGCAAGGGACCTCGAGATTAACACAATTCCCGAGGCCGACACTCCCCCGATAGATATATAGATATATTGGCGTCCACCTGGATTCTCTAATTAGTCTTTGCCAGTAGGAACTAGTTTTACACAACACTTCAACGTTGTCAAAATCAATTGAGTGTCCCTGTTGGCAAGCATGTTCTGCCACTGCCGACAGTTGTGTTTGCGATAGTTTAATATTTCTCTGGTGTTATTTTAGTCTTACACTAATGTTACGCCCTGTCTGTCTAATATAGCATCTGCCACATAAACAATTAATCTGGCAGAACATGCTTGCCAACAGGGACACTCAATTGATTTTGACCACGTTGAAGTGTTGTGTAAAACTAGTTACTACTGGCAAAGACTAATTAGAGAATCCATTGAAATTGAGAGAAACATAAATAACTTTAATCGCTCAGACAGCTACAGGCTTAGTGCGGCCTGGAAGCGTATTATTAAATAAGATACATTACAATTCCTTATAGGGAAACAAACACTAACTGATTACTAATGTAGCATAATCACAATAAAACACATTCCAACTGATTACTCATCTACAACTCGCATCGTAACAACTGCCTGATTACTAATCTAGTATATAATTACAATAACCCCCCCCCCTCAAATCGTTGCACCTGATGAGTTAATTAGTTAATGATGACGTCACCCTGCTGCTGCTCTATATAAGAACGGGAGACAGAGCAGAGCCTCACCATTCTGGCGAATTGCCCGATGATGCTGGATGCAATTACCAGCGAAACGTCGTACTCAAATTGTAAATGTTGTGGTTTCACGCTTCAACACACCGGTGGGCTAAAGCAGTGAACTATTTGTCTTTTGTCAACGTAACACTTTTTTACTGATTGGCCGTGTCGAGTGGTGGAGGGTTACGACACATTTATAAATAACGCGATCTAAAACCCAAAAACGTTGATTATGAATAATATTGGTCGCGAAAGCCTACGTGTTAAAATAACAACTCAAGTTAATTGTTTAGCATTATGAAACAAGTTGACAGATGTTACAATAATTATGTTTGTGTGCACAAAACTCTTTTTGCATTTTTCGGTTGCTCAATTTCCTCTTTTTTTGCTGCGCTTTTATGCCGTTGCCACGGTCTACTGCCAGTCTGATTTCTGCTTATTTCTTAAATGCATTTCTATTGTTTCCATCGCTCACGTCACGCTATTTACTCATACGTAGTACTGCGATACTGATAGCTGTGCCATCATCGGGGATTGCTGTGCCCGTCGATGTGTGTGTGTGTGAGTCCATGTGTGTGTCTTTGAGTCCATATGTGTGTGCGTGTAGAGCCATGCATGTCTTTAACTCCATGCGAGTGTCTTTTTCGAACAGACAACGCCCCATTCCCTGCACACCTTGGGGTGCAACAGAGATGTCCTCTGGTTCCCACATTATTTTACATATATTTCGACGACGTAGTTCGTGAATCCTTCAATGCCTGTACCGGAAGAATTCCCATCTCGTACAGATACAATGGGAGGCTGCGGTCAAGGGATGGCTCCTTATTGCTCAACCACGTTATGTATGCCGATGATCTGCTAATTGCTGCTCACTCGGAGGAGGAGTCCGAGGTGCTGCTGCTGAACCTGGAGCTTGCCACTAAGAGGTGGGACCTTACCATCGGCCCCACCAAAACTAAGCACCTGCCTGCCTATTTTGTACCATCGGACACTCCACCCCCACAACTCCCAATTGGTGATGGGGCAGTTGTGGAGACAGTGCAGAGTTTCCCATACCTTGCCAGTGTGCTAATGACCGGCTCCGGTTTAACAGCAGAGGCCTCACTCCAAATCAGTCGAGCCGCATTATCTTTTCATTGGCTGCGTAACGCTGTGTGGAATCTACCTGGTCTATCACTCCCCTGGAAGCTTCAGGTCTTCTCGGTCACGGTCATTCCCTCCCTTCTCTACGCTTGCGAAACTTGGACCCCCCTAATGGAACATCTTCGCCGGTTAGAACATTTAGGATGGCCTGCCTACGATCCATCCTGCCTTTAACCAGGCTGCATTGTGTGAGCTCACAAATCCTTGAAAGATGTGGACAAAATCCCATCGGTGACCTCCTCCGGCAGGCAAGGCTGCGTTGCCTGAGTCATGTAGCCTGCATGGTCACCCACCGCATGCCTAAACAGCTTTTGTTTGGCCGCATCGAGGGGGCTAAACGGGCGTGGCACGGGCTGGAGAAGACATGGAGCAATGTGGTACAGGAGGACTTGAAGCTGAGTCCACTTGCGGATGACTGGTAACAGCCGTGTCAAGATCGGCCTCTGTGGAGGAGGCTCCTGAAGGATGCTACTGGGCAGTTGGAGGCAGTCGCCCTCCAACAACAACGGAGGGCAGAGGAGCGACGCTCACAACAACGAGCAGAGCGCCGGGTGGCTAAAGCACAGCAAGTTGGCACAGTAGGGGCCACAGGTGGTGCATCAGCCAGTCGACTCACTCAGTCGACCTGTGCCATCTGGGTTTGCCCCGTCACCTCCTGCCAGCGGGCGTTCGACACTTCACGTGGCCTCAAGGTGGACATGGCCTGGCACAAGCGTTGTCGTGACATCACCACCACTTAGTGGCCCATGGTGGTTGTTGTTGTTCAGTCAATGTATGTATGTGTGAGTCCATTTGTGTGTGTAACTCTACGTGTGTGTGTCAGTCCATTTGCATATGTGTGTCTGCCTTTTTCGCCCGGGCAACGCCGGGTACTAACCGCTAGTTACTTAATAATACGCTTCCAGGCTGCGCTGAGTATATAGCTATCACAGCGATTGAAATTAATTGAATTCTTCTCAATTTAAATTGATTCTCTAACTAATCTTGGCCAGTAATAATTAGTTCTGCATAACACTTCAACGTTATCAACATCAATTCAATGTCCTTGTTGTCAAGTATTCTCTGCCACTGCTGACAGCTGTATTTGGTTATAATGTAATGTTCCTTTGGTGTTCTTTTAGTCTTATGCTAATCTTCTTGGTTCTTTCGGTAAAGTCACGTAGAAGGGAAGTAATAAAATAATAAAAATAAAAATAAAACATATTATGTTTTATTTTTATTATTTATTATTTTATTAAATAATAAAAATAAAAATAAAACATATTATGTTTTATTTTTATTATTTATTATTTTATTACTTCCCTTCTACGTGACTTTACCGAAAGAACCAAGAAGATGAATCCCTGCAGTCACGAAAGCTTTAAATCGAAATCTTATGCTAATGTTACGTCCCGTCTATCCAATATAACACCGCATAAGCAATTGATCTGATATACACCTTCTCTTTTCACTGATTGGCCGTGTCGGGTGGTGGAGGGTTGTGACACATTTATAAATAACGCGATCTAACTCAAACATCTATATTATGAATAATACTGGTCGCGAAAGCATACGTGTTAAACTTTCTTCAACGATATTTTCAAATAAACTGCAGAAAATACTGTGGAATTTGTAAAAATACTATCTCATCATTAATGTTAAACTATTCAGTTACATTTCATGGTTACTTAAATATGAATTCTACGTTGGCCTACATAGATACTTTGATGTCTTATATTTGATATCCAAATACAGCAAGTTAACAATATAATTCTGACCAAATATTAAAGTGTTGTTGGCAGCTCCGAAAGACAAATCATGTGGTAACTATTAAAGATTATGTAAATGGAAATTGTGTGGAAGTCTTAAACCACAACGTAAAACAAGGTTGTGAGAAAATCTTCTTCACATTAGCCACAGAGTGACGACAGTTTCTTTTTTTTCAAAATCATGAGGTCTGGTTTTTAACCACATGTGCCACAGAGCACACACATAGACAAAACATTGTTTGGGATACACTTGTTTGACGTTCGGAGAATATGATGGTTAGAGCATTTAGACCATGACAGAATTGACCTGAACATGTGAAATGAGCCATCGTCAACCATGGTCAACCCACTGCTGGATGAAGGATCCTCCGAGCAGTTTAACATCTCTTATGATCCTATAATTTCGTCAATGAGCATAAACCATGACACGAACTCCGGTCATCCTCGCGGTGGCTTTTGGCTAGCCATCGGACTAAGACGGAGGCTTTCAGATGCATTTCTGCGGCCGTCTGGAATGCTCTTCCTTCCGATATTTGGAAGCCGCTCTAGCTATACACTTTGAAATCTAGGTTGAAAAGTACTTCTTTAGAACTGCTTTTTGTGTTTAGTTTGTTGTCCTTCCGCCACGCGCCTCTGATTAGCACGGTTATCTAAGTACAGTGCAAAAGAAATTTAACATACATACAACATATATGCAATTTAATGAGCCATCCAGCACTTGCACGCGAGCTAATATCATCACTCCATCTCCCCAGTGGACGTTCCTCTCGGACTCATTCTTATTACGTGGCCGGCAACTCCGTCATTATTCTCGACCATCGGTCACTATTCCATTCGAGTGACGTCTCCTTGCCCAAGCCCACTTGAGTTTTTTAAACAGCACGTGCTCTCATATCCGCGTGTTCCTCTTCATGTAATTTCATAGAATGAACGAATAAATGTGATTCACTTTTGTCTAAATGCACCTGGCATCTTTCGATTTCAAATGTATGAAATTATTTATTTTTAGCCATGCAGGCGGCTTTCTTGATTTTCTTTAAAAATAATTTTGCAGTCCTCTCTTAACGGTGACAGTTAAATATCCCATTGTGAAAGCAATGAATTCACGTGAAAGAGCTCGTTTTTTAAAATCTGTTCATTCTACCAAGCGAACGAATGTATATTTATAAACATATACGGTTGAGTTTTGGTATAAAATGTTTAAAGAAGCCTAAAACCACTTCGCTGTTAAAAATATGGACAAAGTCATTTATAAGAATTTCCATTCAATTCTGCTGAAAGCTTGAAGTGAGGTGACAAAAGTGAATATCGTGCAAAGCTTGTGTAACATGTTTAATATCTGATGACCTTCGCTTGCCATACTTGCTTTGACAATGCCAAGATTGGCTTTGATTTGCTGTTTAAGGCAAACACTGCCTTCCCGGTAGTAAATGGCACAGTCGACACACATCTGCCCTTGACGTGACAACATCTTCATGTTTACTCTCAATACCAAAAAATAAACAAAGAGAATGCACTTCGTTCGAAGATTGATCTATAAAATCTAATTAAGACTATGACAAAATATATATGTAGTTTTATGTTTCACATTTGTGGAGGGGTCGCACAGTAGCGCAGTCGTTGGCGCACTGCATTATACTTATAATATAACAATAACCTCTAGTTTATAAAGCGCCTTTCATCATTGAAGTAGCTCAATGCGATTCATAATAAGGAGCATGATGAATCCACAGCCTGAGTTAGATTCCCAGCCATAGCTATTGTCAACATCGAGGGCGATATCTTTACCAGTTCTGAGACTCCACTCCATCACCAACCCACTCTTACCAACGAGGTGAAGTATGGTTCAACACCCCCCCGCTGACAATGTATGAGGAGGCCTTCATCCAGCAGTGGATTGACAAAATGCTGAGAATTAAAAAAAAAATGTTTTCCTCGCAAATGTGAATGTGTTTATTCATCAACAAATGCGTGCACGCCATAAAATGTAATCTCATTTTAACGATGGACTTCAAATCGCATCACAATTATAACCGTATTACTTTCGATTTAAAGCTTTCGTGACTGCAGGGATTCATCTTCTTGGTTCTTTCGGTAAAGTCACGTAGAAGGGAAGTAATAAAATAATAAAAATAAAACATAATAAAATAAAATAATTCTCACGACGTTTCGGCTACAACGCAAGCAGCCGTCTTCAGGTGAAGAATGAGACACTGCCAAGTTAGGAGCTTATATATAAGCTGGGTTGGAGGTGGAAGAAGAGCGCCTTAACAAAAAGAATGTGCATATGAAGAGGAATTTAGCATATTCATGGGAAATGCGTAGGAGGTGGGCGGGGGGGTTTCAAAGTCATATTATGCCCATGCATTATGCAGGATCAGCAGCACCAAGGGGGGGTGCAGGGAGTAGCATTAACAAAGGAAAGGAATGTTAATGATATGTAACTGCAGTTACTAAACAACCACGTAGAAAACTAAAGTATAAACTACATAACAAACTAAAGTATAAACTGCATAGCACCATCAGTATACTTACTATACTCTACAATAAGCTGAGTTACTAACAGCAAGTAATACATTACAATTCTACGTCGTAAATATTATATAATATGGTTCCATCTAAACTTTATTCTCTTACATCACACGAGCATATACCGTACTATATACTGCCATAGATAAACCCAACATTAAATTATATACTGTATTGCTATAAACCACCCTATACCTTATACATTTTAATATAACACTATGTATTATTCTACCCACCCTAATGTGTATCACACTGCTATATGTTTACTATACAATTACGATACTATATATTACTTTGTACATTGTGTTAAGCATATAAATGTTATACTATTTGTTATTATACACTGTACCATTGACCGTCGTGTCAATGGGTGAGTCGTGGGGGGAAACTTGCAGCGGAGCAAAGAACCCATTCCCTGCGGAGAATACAATGCCAGTGAGTGGAACGCGGTCTGAAAGTCACAGTAAACGTGAACACAATCAGTTAAGATCCGAAATGGTTTATTACGTCCTTCCAATGATTGCTAAGCCAGAATCCATCTTCTCGGTTGAAATTGTCTCTGTGTTTGTATATGTGGATCGCCTCATGAACGAATCTCTCATGATAGCCAGATGGCTTGCAGAGAACCTCTGTCTTGGAGAAGTTAATGTCATGTGAGCCCACTGAGTTGTAACAGTGATCTGCCACGGCTGAGGTGTTTGTCCTACCGTGTTTCAGGTCTGCTTTATGTTCACGGATGCGGTCCAAGACATGTCGTTTGGTTTCCCCAATGTAACTGCTACCACAGAGGCAACTTAGTTTGTAGACGCCAGGGTACTGTATGTCTGGAATCAGACATACAGTACCCTGGCTTGCGTTGTAGCCGAAACGTCGTGAGAATTATTTTATTTTATTATGTTTTATTTTTATTATTGTATTACTTCCCTTCTACGTGACTTTACCGAAAGAACCAAGAAGATGTATTACTTTCGTGAATGTGCAAAATGTCGGTGTCCACTTTTATTTCTTTAATTTGGCTGTTTGAGCGTTTGCTCAGTTCTATTTAGTGTTGTCATCAGTGAATGTGGTTCAGTATCCAAAGTGGTGACATTATTTCACATTCAAATTAAAAATAATATTTGACACAATGGAGAATACGTTTAACAGGCAGGAACAACGTCAATGTTTCCACCATCAGTTGAAGCTACGGGTTTTATATATATGTAATAATCCTTCTTGAGACGGCTTCGGAATCAGTCCTTTTTATTTCCACTCCACAATACACTTTACTCACTCACTCTCCGTTGCTGGCAGACAACGGAGAGAGGACAGACTTCGCACTAAGTCCCCACCGCGCACGTGACAACCAGAGCCCCCGTCCGCGCGTGACCCTGCTCTTGTCGGTTTCCAGTCTGCTCTCGATCGTTCCCTCTCACTCTCTCTTAATCCCTTCGTCACGTGGTCCCCCCAGCCAATCGTTCATGGACAGCTTCGACCATTCTCGATGGTTCCCTGTCAATCCCGGGACCACGCCTCTCATCCGGCTCCCCATTAGCTGGGGCCCCGAATGGCTAGGCCAATCACTCCTGATGACATGCCGTGATCACGCCTGGGCCATGCTCCCTATCTCAACCCTTATTGGCTACAAGCAGGACCGGCAAGCCAATCCCCACGTGAACCCTCTATGGCTGTTATTACATATATATAAACACATCTTCGTGCGCAATGTCACTATTTTTCGGTGAGACATCATCACCCTACCGAAGTTCAAAGGCACGTCAAATATAAATTGGGGCATAAAACGGAAGCCGCCGTCATATAAATGTATGTGACTTATAGCCTTATAAGAAGACGACAACAAAATGTATACTTGCTGGGCTACATATTAATAAAGAATGCATCCCAGAATCTGAATGCTCTATGTTGAAGATGGCTATATATTCATAAAGAATGTATATGCGGTGGTGAAATGTTAACTCCTTCGCCTGGTATGAAGGAGGTTGTGGGTTCGATTTAGATCCTGATGCCTGTATATTTGGAGTTTCTCTCTCTCTCTCTCCGTGGTCGTGTGGATTTTTCTCAGGGTACTCCGGTTTTTCCCTCCACATTTAGAAACATGCGTTTAGCGTATGTGGCTGCTATATATTTCCACGTGATAAGCCACTTCGTTGTGCTATAATTTGTGGCCAGGCCGCTTCTTATAAAATAGCTATATAGCTCAGTGGGCCTTACCTGGTTAAATAGTAAAAAAGGTTTAATTAAAACAAACATCCGAGAGTCTGCATATTTAATGTTGAAGATGGATGTAGTCTCAGGAAAGAGCAACTCAGAGGGCACAGTGTTTGTGGTTCACACAATGTTTTCAAAATTTACACGGGGATTGTTACTGGGCTTCATTCAACCGAGTCAAAATAATCTGCTTTTGGGTTTTTACGAAAGTCCCTTCGCCAGGTTGTGGCTGATTATTTTTAGGCACTCGGCACATCCACGCACATCCAAACACATCTCCCTCTGCCATGCTACACGTGGTCGGTAATGGCACAACATTAGTGCACATTAAATGAAATTTAGAATTTACAAGCGTACAGATTAATATGAATGATCATCGAAAGAAATCCTCGAGCAAACTAAATTAAACGAACTACAACACAATGAGTCATAAAATATGTTTCAACGGGTGAGTCTAATAATAACATTGTAACAAAGTTTATTTTGTTCCTGGGTACTAAGTGTTATTTCCTAATTGCTTATGCCTCAAAAGTACAGAAAATGGTTATCATTCCCCACAAACATTGCTTTTGTGACCAGGACAGTGATATTTTGAAATTGACCTATTTTCAATGAGAAAACGGGCGAACCTATGTCTTTTCGTTCACATAAAGTCAGAAAAAACAACATTAATAAAAATATACATGTATTTATACTAAAGTAATACAAAAATTACTACAAAAGATTTAGAAGTGAGTAGTTTTTCGAGATTTACGATTATACTGTAAATCACTTTCACTAATCAGCCCCCAAATGTAGTCTCCCATCATGTTCTCGTAATACTATCCTTGGTAGCAGCGTTCAAAGTAAAGCATATCCTGGTGGAAACGCTCGCCTTGCTCCGATTACGCTCCCATGTTCTCCTTGAATTTATCAAGATAAGCATCAAGGATATGGACTTTGAGGGACATCATACAGCCCATTGGGTCAGATATTTCTGCTCCAAATATTTCTGCCTTTGTTGTTACATCAAACCCACTACTTCCACCCATTGGACATAAATGGGACACACTTGAAATAATAGTAGTAATAATAAATAAAGCACACTGGAGAGAGTTTAAAAAGGCACTTACAGTCAGAACCTTGACCTCAAACCCAGAATAAAAGTTTCAAAATGAAGGGTAACAACTTATTCCAGAGGTAAATTGAGTTGCGCTACAAATATTCTTTTCATAGGGAATGGGTGCACAGATCAGACATATATATATGTCAGGAAGTGTCATTGTCGAGAGTTCACCAACTACTTGCAACACTCATGAACGACTTGATTAAATGACCTATTTTGCTCAGTTATTCTGTTTGAAAAATGAGTGGGTTTTTACAATTTTATTTTCAAACAGTAAAATTTCTAGTTGGTTCAGAGGTCAGAGTGCTGAGCTGGCAACGCCGAGGAGTGGGGTTCAAACCCAGGCAGCTGCCAGTGATTTAACCGGGCCCTTGATTATAGTGAGCTGATGGGCCTCAGGCTGGTCCACCAATGACTGCAGACACACACACAAATAAACCTCATTATTACATTTATGGCAATGTTACAATTTCGCTCCGAGCATGGTGCGACAAATCTCACTCTCATATTGAGAGTTTGCAAGTAGTGAGAAGGGTTGATCGTCACTTTAAGGGCTCTTAAGAAGTTGTTCTGCGGTATTTGCTTCAGTAAGCCATTCTCCAATGCGGAGAGTTGCGCTGCTCTGCGAAAGATCCAAAATTATTTTTTAAAATGTTATTTAAAGAAACATTCCACTTGAAAAAAAAGCATCAAATATCACTTAAATATAAAACAACGTACATAAAATATGTTTAAAAAATACTGTCTGCTCTATGTATAACACCTTCAAACTATTGTTTCTAGTACCCACAATTAAACACATTCCTGTGGAGGGAGCTGGTAGGAACGTTGGGTTGCTCGGTCAATGGCCAGGGTCAACGGCGGCGTGGTGTATTCCGCAAATATGGCCGACTGTGAGGGAGGGCACAAGCCGGCGTGAGTAGGTTAAACGTTAAGTTTTATAAGGGCACCACAGGGTGACCAGCCCCTCCCTCCCCACCCAGCCCCATCTCTCCCACCCTCCACCCAGCCCCACCCTCCCCACCCAGCCCCTCCCCACCTTCCCCACCCAGCCCCTCCCCACCCTCCCCACCCAGTTCCTCCCCACACTCCCCACCCAGCCCCTCCCCACACTCCCCTCTCCACCCAGCCCCACCCCTCCCATTTTTGGATGCACGATGGACGGACGGACAGAATATATCCCCTGTGGGCTGGTGTAACCAGGAGGTTCCTACCAGTACAAGTCACGTCAAGAGAATCGCAACCAACGGAAGAGAATGTGTCCAAGAGTACGGCTACAGTGGAGATGGATAAGATGCCATGAGTTCATATGCAGGAGTCAGATGTATGGTATCAGTGCTGGACTATCAGGGATTGCAACAGTGAATAGGCAATGACTGAATATGATGATGATGATGCCGGTAATATACACGCATGTCTTTTCTACTCAAATGGAAAAAATGCAAACAACTTGACACATTTTGTGGTTATTAAAAACAAATAAGGATGAAAAAGGTATATCCCACAGGTCATTTCTGTCTTGAGACAGCTATGGGATTTTTTAAATATCGTTCTCGATCAAATTTACTGTGTCTGAAATAAAATATAGAAAAATACGTTTTGCCACAAACACCCTCCAGAAACACAGGTACAGTGCGTTTTTAATGGCACATGAATTTCGATATTTTAGTTTCCTCTCTGTTGCAGAAAAAGATGAGATGATTATGAAGAGAGCTTTCTGATTAGAATATCACTCCTTATAGGACGCGGGTTTTTAGCCGAACTACCTTTCATAAAAAATTGTAATGACAAATCAGTATGAAAACACATGACGTACTGATGGGAGCTCTTTCTTCCATGTAAAGGGCACAATACAGCGGATCAAAAATACAAGGCTTGAGATTATATTTTGAAAGGGCTGAATATGCAGTTCATAAGTGGGCTACGTGGGCACGATCTGATCTGACATAATGGCATATCAAAAGAAATACTGGCTCATCCTGATCTCCCCCCCCCCTTTCAAGGACAAAGGCAAACGTAGGTTCGATAAGGTGTGAAACAGGAACACAAGAATAAATGATTAAGCAACGGCGCTGTGTTTGGTATTTGCCGAGATAATGAAACACTTACTGTTTAATTACGAAAACCAGAGCACGTAACAGCCAACGCGTAAAAGAAAAATCGCTATAAATGCTATAAACTAGGCAGATTTGTGATTTCTGAAACTGCATCTGTGCTAAATGTTTTCATCGTAGTTGGGTTACAGTTTTTATGGTTAATAAATTCATTCTCATAAAAAATAGAAACGTATGTTGCCAGGATGTGTAGGCGTACATTTCCAAATACCACCGATCTCCAATCTAGGCATTACAACGTGGCCTCGTAATGTACCCACTTAGATGGGGAATACCCTACACAATTGTTGGTTGTTCGGTTGTGGGGAATGTAAAAAATAAAATTACATTTAATATCTTCATCTGAGAATCGTTTGAGATTCTAATCAAGAATTCCATCTGCACACACTTCGCTGGCAACTAATTTGAAATTAGCAGCATCAGTGACACTTCATCTTCGCCTCATCCTCATATGCTTGCAGCGGCCTCAATTAACCGTGAAGTTGGATAACTTGGACACGTCGACATTGAACATCGCTTCGTTTAGTCGTGCGCAGCATTCAATTATGAAAGCAGCAAACAGAAGCAGCCCATCGCCATGGCGATACCCTGCACACAGGACTGCAGCGCACAGTATTTCAAATTTACCAATTAAGGTGTGAGCAACATATGGTTACAATGGAATAACTCTGGAAATCTTGCTTGGCGACCCACGCGACACTTGCCAAAATTATGTATGCGCAAAAAATGTATACCAAAAATAAATAAATCCCAAAATGATGGTTTTCATCGGTTGCTTCAGTGGCTGTGTATTTTGTCGCCAGAGAGAACCCATTAGTCACAGTGTTACTGGCGAACATTACCTCTAGCTAAAATTTGCTTATAATTTTATCATATGCATTCTACCATAATGCATCCATAACTTTTGATCATTACATTTTCCATCGGGGAATTCTATGAGATTCAAAAATACCGTGGTTTGAGAATCCAATTCCTGAATCATTTTCAGTAGAAGTTTGATATAAGCACACCTTGTATAAGCATAGTTCTGTCGCATGCAACACATGCTTATATTCCACTGGTGAGGGGAAAGAAAAGGCCAACTTCTAATACAAGCACACTTTGGATATAAACACACAACCGCCTGTCCGTGGTGCTAACGTTAAGAAAAAAACGCCACTTTTCTCAAATTTTCTTGCTGTGGGTTTCACACCTGATGATGATTGCTTGTGTGCAATCGAAACGTCGTGAGAATTGTATTGTTTTATTTTAATTTTATTAGTTTATTATTTCCCTTGTACGTGACTTTACCGAAAGAACCAAGAATATGAATCCCTGCAGTCACGAAAGCTTTAAATCGAAACTCATGGCTTTACTAACAATGGGTGTACTTTATCTGTCGCTTCGAATGTTTATGTTTTAATATTTGTGGTCAATGTAGCACCTCTAGTGGCTGCAGGGTTTACATCAACCAATTACATGTCACATACCACTCCGTTTCTCGGCTACCTAAGTGCGAGTGCTGGCTGCGAGATGGTCTATCGTCTTCACCACAGGGCTCCGTCTTCGGCAAGTTCCTTGAGTTGCCCCACATTGAGCGCTGTCCAAGCAATTGCGTCATCAATTCAAGTCCTCCTGGGTTGGCCTCGGCCTATATAAGTAACATACATGAAATCAAACTTCAGACTCCTCACGCAAATACTGAACTTGTATCATGGGTGCAACAATCACTTTCATTCAACAAATAAATTGCTTGTTACATGCATGCCAATTGCTACCCTGTGGAGGTTTTATTATTGAAAAAAATGTGGCTACCAAGTTAAAATGTTCCTGATACTTTCACACTTAAGTGGGCCGCTCCGCTGTACATGATGTATCCAAATGGGACATCACGAGCAGGCAATATTCATTATCACTGCACAGGAAGTAAAAATGTCTGCTATCAATTATTTCAATGTAATTAAAGCTACGGTGTAGAATCAAGAAAAGTTGATACATTAGCTTTTATTTATCATTGATTATTTTCTTCTGATTTACATTTTATTTGGTGGCAATGTTTATATTATTATGCAGGTTGAAGTGATAAAAAACCATATGTGGAATTTACTTTGGAATAAATGCCTAAACTGGTTCTTCTTTCCATTCCTGTGGGTTTAACATAGTACATTTTCTGCCAATGTATTATGCAGTCTCGAACTGAAATTCAAAGTCAATTTCACACACAGATATGGCAATCTTCTTATAATACAAAGTAAACAATGGACTCAAATGGCTCTTTCACTTCAGTATTCATCACATGTCTGCTGAATATTTATAAAAGCTCCAAGATACATTTCCAAACTCTCCCCAACAGCGATGTACGAGTTAAGAATTACTAATAACACCACATTTTAGTAAACGCTGCGACGGCTAGACCATGCATTCTAAGCACATGCAAAAAAAGGTATCATTTAAATTATTCAAGCCATCGTGAGTGATATTCTGATTCCAGAGTGATATTCTGGTTAGCATTTCCGAGGCTTGAATAATGAAATCACGAAAAAATGCCACGATAAATTTTAATATGTCAAAGTGGTTTGGCCAGAGCTATGTGCACATTGTATGATTCAAACAGAAGATACAGGACCGTAAAGATGAGTTTATTGAGTTGAACATGCACGCAGGATATATGCTGCAGATATTAAACATAATAATAATATGTTTTCTGCATACATGCTATGACATATGGGTCAGGCTCATGACAAATTGATAAAGAAAATGAAAGGAAAGCTGAAGATTGTGCAAAGAAGCATGGGGAGATGTGCACTCGGAAATAGACTGAGAGACGCAAAGAGAAGAAAACATGGATCAGAGAACATATACAAGTCGGAGGAGACCTTATATCGATCGCTTAGAAAAGTAAGCGGGGCTTGGGCAGAATATGTTGCTAGAATTGACGATGGTCGGTGGTCGAGGCAAACGTCGGAGCGGCAGCCTAAGGAGGGAAACACATCGGATGGGGCGTCCACCTTGGACACGGAGCGGAGCGATGAATTGTCGTGCGCTGGAGCTAGATGGATTATTGCCATTGCGAGACCGTCAAGAACGCCAACAGGGGGCCTTCATCCAGCAGTTCTATAGATCATGTCTGATGTGGATGATAATAATAATAATAAATAATAAGATAAACCAACATCAAAAATTAACAGCCCCCGCTTTTAATAAAATAAAAACATCAATCTTTTTTATGGTTGCGCGAATGTCAACAATAAAAAAAACATTCACTGCAACTTGTTTGAAAATAATTAAGAGTCTGGCTTTGCTGTAGATGACCTATTCCAAGTTTAACTGAGTTTCTATTCTCTTTGGTTCTTTCGGTAAAGTCAAGTAGATAGAAAATTAATAGATCACAACGTTTCGATCGCAACACAAGAAACCGTCATCAGGTGAGACAAACACAGCAGGAGAACTGCTGACGCAGGAGAAAGAGCTGATGACGGTTGCTTGTGGTGCGATCGAAACGTCGTGATCTATTAATTTTCTATCTACGTGACTTCACCGAAAGAACCAAAGAGTATGGATTCCTGCAGTCACGAAAGCTTCAATGATCAAGATTGAAGTTTTTGTTGTTGCCATTGCAGTTGCCGGCCAATAACATCCCACGGCTTGCAAAGGCCTCCCACATTTTCTTCCATTCCATCCTTTGTTCGTGGCTCCTGTCCAGTCGTTGCTTCCGAAGTGTTTTAGATTTTGTCTCACCACCTCCTTCGCTGACTTGCCTCAACTTAATTTGCCTTCTCTTTAGAATCCACGCCAAAGTTTAATATTGCCCGTCTCCCATCAGCTTCTCTTACGTCGTCGTCTGCCCTTAATCGCCACACCAGGCTCACGCTGCAATGCAAGAGGGAATACAGAGTAAGCAATGCGTGGCTGTGAATTGCATTGCAATGTGACTGGGTCAGCGCACTCAGGCATTTTGTGTCATCCGCACCAATGCGCGTGCATCGTTAATGAGTGTGAATTGTGCCTAAAAGACCATGCTACGGTGCCTGGAAATGAAAGCCCGAATGTTGACTCTCTCTCTCGCCTCCCCTTGACTCTTTAACCACATCACAAAGGATCTGCTGCACGTGATAGAGTGTGGAGAGGTTATTAAAGAGGGAGCAGGGGAGCATTTTGGTGTTGGGTGGAGAACTGAATGGTGTGTGAGTGTGTGTGTTGCGTGTGTTGTGATGCCCGTGGGTTGAAGGAATTTCTGCTTCGTCAGAAAAGGACTGAAGCAAGAAGCTGCTCGGAGCAATTAGTCTTCAACACGATCGCGAATTCCAAATGTTCCAGCGGGATTGAACATCGACTGTGCAGTAACAACGATAGTCGGTATACTTAGTGTGCCAGTGCATGCCGTGCAGTGATCTGTTTAAGTATGGTGGCAGCATCGCAGCTGTGTGCAAGGATGTGAGGGAATACGGCATTAGGCATCTTTATTACCTGATTCTCTCAAAGAAAGTCACAGACGGTAACTCTCACACACCTCCCTTCCATTACAGCCGCCAAGGAAATTTACAGAGACGTAACTAAATTATTTGCTTAATCTCTCTCTTTTCATTCGGCCGTTGCACGATGACATTTAATCTCATTTACCTTTTACAAAGCACATTTTTTCCATATATATTTTAAACGAACAATTACTATTTTTATTTATTATATTAGAAAATATTGCTTTGAGCATGTTCGAAAAACAAATATGTTTTATACTTATATTTGTTATGTTTCGGTAACGCAAAATGCTCGAATAATGATTTTGTGCATTGAGCGTGCCAGTGACTGGGGAAATGGTTACACCAAGTTGAATGATATATATCAGAGGCCACTGGGACTATTCAGGCTTCATGAAGCGTGTCTAAAATGTAATGAGAAAGGGCCTGTGCATTTAGGTCTCACATATACACAGCAATTAAGGGTCATTACCAAAGCGTGAGCATTGTGCACGCGGCGGTGCAAAGATTCTGCACAAAGCACGCCATCAACTCGATCGGCCTGAGTTCAATTCTCAGCCGTGGCTGGCCTCAGTGGCGATTGTTATCCGAACCGGTTGCTGAATCACTCCTGGCCCTCTCCAAATTCTCCACCAACCCTCACTGACCAACCCATGACCGACGTGGCATGGAAGAGGCCTTTATGCAGCAGTGGACTGACAAAACGGCTGCACTGTATTTATGGTTTTACTTCAGCGGGACATCGAACTAGTTACAAAGACAAAACATCCCCCCGTATAGACTGAACAGACTGTTGGGGCAAGTGCCATTAGTGAGCACCCATGAAAGCCGGCACGGCACACGAGGGGGTAGATGGCGAGCACCACGCCCGACCGCCTTTGTCTCCCCAGTGCTGGCGTTTAAACATTGCATCAGGTACTCATTTGAGTCTGAGTCGACCTAGGGGAGGCCCAGGATCCGGCTCAGATAATTTTCGCTGGTCTTGATCGTGAGCCCGATTCAAATTCGGGTCGCCGGATTCGTAAAAGAGCGTGTTAACCACTACACCACCGCTCCCCACTAACTAGTTACATGCACACCACGGACACAACATTCTTTTGTTCTTCAGTTCACTGCTGTCCCAAATAGAATTGTTAAGTTATCCTTGTCTCCACCTTTGTGCAGCCGAATTCCATCTCGTCATAGTAAGTCACGCTTATGTAATTGGTGGGTTGATCATATTTGTCCAATAATAGTAATATTTTTGACTAAAATAAAAAAAACATTGTTGACATATTTTAAGCACTCATTTTATTCATCTAATCAACACTGTACAGAGGCCAGCATGGCACGGACACACAACTTATACAATATCGATTCACCAGTCGTGCATTAACCACGCAGACGCCCGAGCACGCTGAACATGTAGCAGGGGGAGCTTCTCCAGGTGCGGGCAATTAAAACAACGGCCGAGTGCATTCTCCAGCGATTAGAACAGTTTTGGGTCAGCAAGTGCATCTGAATTGCCAGGGTACGCGCAGCACCATGTGCCAAATTAGCAAAAGTAGGTAATTATAGTGGCGCACGTTTATCACGAACAAGCGTATCCATGGTGCGAGCGCTGATGTTGAAACCACCTCATCTCTTCCACCACATTGTAGTCACAGGTACAGGGTGGTCCGAATGTCCTTGTGACCCCCCCCCCCCCCATTTAATTTTCTAAAACGTCATATTTTTTTATACCAATGGGCGTGAAAACAGAAATGAATACGCAAAGGGAAAAAATATGTTAGGGGTCAATTAGTTAGGGATCACAAAGACATCTGGATCACCCTGTACAGAAACTTCAATATTGGGATACAGTGATACCTCGGTTCACGAACTTAATTCGTGAACTGACTCTGGTCGCGAACCAAATTGGTCGTGAACCGAGGCACATTTTTCCATAGGGTTCAATGTAAATCCGGTTAATCCGTTCTGATCTTTTTTTTTGGTTTTTGAAGCACAAAAATATGAAACAAATTACAATACACATTAGTACTGTACAGTATAGTAATGTATAAAGAGAGAACACTAACCTTGCTTGATATGACTTCAGTAAGCACTCAAACGGGTGAACTGTACAATACAGTAAGTACAGTATTGTACAGTACAGTGGTACAGTACAGTACTGTATGTGCTAAAAAGCACACCAAAAAGCAAAAAGTCACTGAAAGTGTCTTCACAGTACTCACAGTACTTCTTTCTGTGTCTCTTCTTCTCTCCACGATCTTCCTACATGAAGTCACGACCATGTGACAGCCTGGAAATACAGTAGCATTAAAATGGCCGCGGCTCCTGTTCGTGAACCAAAGCGGAGTTCGTGAACCGGAGCATATTTTTATTAACTTTTCTGTTCGTGAACCGAGTTGTTCGTGAACATAAGCGTTCGTGAACTGAGGTATCACTGTACTTTGGCGCGATATGGATGCATCCACTTCGAACTGGAAAGATAAACTGTTCCGTTTAAGGATTCGTCTTTTTTTTGGTGTGAACACACTTGCTAAGCACAGGTATAAATACGAGCGGTAAGCAATTAAGAATACTTTGATAGTGAAGTACATAACAACCACAGTAACACATGCCTCTTGTAAGAATCAAATATTCAATTACGGCCCCTCGTCAGCGTATTTCTTGCTGAAGGCCTGGCCATGCTGTTTCCATTCATGCGGTGGGAGGGGGTGGGGGGTTGTCGAAACTTCACCACGCTGGTCAGTGCGGGTTGATCCAGATATGACTCGCCGCTGATGTTAGCCATGGCCGGGAATTCAACTCACATAACCGGGTTCATCGGTTCATACACCACTGCTGCTGCACACAAATTATCGTCATTACGGAGAATATTCTCACATTTAAAAAAATGGGACGTGGGAGATGTAAACGGTACATACAGAGGATGTAATTTTATGCACATAAATTCTCACCGGCACAGTATCACACAAGGTCAGACGAGGAACCCATAACAGTTACCAAATGAAATGCTTCACAGATGCTGACATTTGAAATTGTCGCCATAAAGACGACCACGTGGTCACTTTTTGTTGACCGCATACACACAACACGATGGAATGTTTAACAGCGTAACACAAATGAAACGCATGCGTACGCTTCATTACGACATTGTGCCCGTTCATACAAACGCACAAGCATCTTTGGCAAGTCCATCGGCGGCGTAGCTATCGAGTGTGCAGGCGGTGTAACTGCTCTTGGGCACTCGGGATTCAAATCGCACCTGGGGGGCCATGCACTGTGCTTCCCCCGTACCTCCGATAAAAACCGTTGGCTACGTACGGTGCGAAAGAAGTTCAACATATATGCGAAAAGGAGGGGAGGGGTGTCCTATTTCAATCTTTACACCAGGGCCAATGCCATCCATGCTGCCCACTGAAGCTCATTTATAAATCAAGTGTACTGCACTTGTTCAATAGACATTGTTTGCAAGTGGATTTCGGCACGTGTGTGTGTGTTCTTTTTCTGACACTGCAGGGGTATACTCACCGTGGGTCCCAATGAGATGCCCTTGTTTGATTGAGCGCTCCGCTGCACCGGCACTGCAATGTTAATGCGATTTTGCTTCGAACAGCTGCCGTTGTGCATTTTAAATGAAAGCCCGTAATGTAAAAATGACCGTTGTCTTTGGAGTTTGTGCCGGATTGTGCTACACCTGTCAGAGGATGGCCGGGAGTGAATAGCGTTGCAAGGTTTTCCATAATACAGGTTTTGTTTGGGTTCGATTGTGTCAATACAAATGTGTCGTTAAACCCACCACCACCCGACAGCCAATTAGTAAGGTTTGTTACGTAAACAAAACATACCAATTCGTTGCTAGTACACATTGTGGGTTTACTCTGCAACACACCGGCGTGCTGTACTAGTAACGAATTGACACGTTTTGTTTACGTGACAAGCCTAATTGGCCGTGTCGGGTGGTGGCAGGTTTAACGACGCATTTATATTTACGCGATTTAACCACAAAAAAACCTGTATTATGTATGATATTGGTCGCGAAAGCAACCTGTTAAACGTTGCAAGGTTTGCTCCCGTCATCGTTTTCAGCCATGATCAGTCCACTGCAAGATGAAGCCCCATACCCCTCCCAGTCACTTCGATGGTGCATGGTCCTGAGATGGATTGGTTTAACACGTAGGCTTTCGCGACCAATATTATTCATAATAATAATCCTGAGATGGAGACATCCATTGAACGCTTACCTAAATCACTACAAACCACATTTAGGGCTTCCTACGATGCAGTTTAAATGCCAAAGGCTCCAAGAGTAAAACAAACTTAAAAGCTATTTAAATATAAGATAATGTTAAAGTAGCGAGAGGAATGTCCCAAGCCCTCCTGACAGCTCTGTTGTTTAAAGATGAGCTTTCTGTTGACGTCACAGTAGTCGGGATGTTGCCTTCAGTTTGCGTAGACCGTGCACGTCCGATGCACACTTCGGAAGCAACGGGGCCCATTAGGCACGCAGGCCCTGCCCATTCTGGTATTTAGACACACTCCTGCCGCCTGAGCAACCTGCACATGAACGTAGCTAACTATGTGTTGTTTCTACTGGGAATGTGTATTGTTGAGTGCGTTTCAGACGATTTCCCCAGGTGCACAACGTTCAAAACTACTACTCCTACAAAAAAATGCTTTTATTTAAAAGAATATACCAGAATGTTCTGAATTTACATGCAAACGTGTAGTAGGGATAATACCTTTGTAATAAATTTTTTACCAGCTGAATGCAGATCAAGAGCATTCCGGAGCTAAAGGATGACACGTTTAACTAAAACCGATTCAGTTTGTTCAGAAAGCATTATAAAATGTTCTATTGCCCCGGGAATAACGATTTACTCATGGCAAAGTTGCTTGATGTCATGTGAAGCGATTCCATAACTACAACCTTAGGAAATATTCTGACTCATGCACATTTTGTGCACGTCAATGCTCCCGAGCTTCTGGCTGTTTGGAACTAAACTATCAACTCAATAGATTTACCACATGCAGTAAAAAAAAATCATCATATCAGCCATGGTCTATTCACTGCTGGATAAAGGTCTCTCCATGAAATCACCATCCCTCGTGGTCCTGCAATGCCATACTCCATCTCCCGTAGGTGAGCTGATGTCATCGCTCCATCTCCACAATTGTCATCCTCCGAGGCACGTTCTCTCCTTCGGTTCCAATTCCATCACCAGTCTCATTCGTCAGCCCGATCTGTTAGTCCCACTTTCTGCGTCTCGGCGTGCTTCTAAGCATACACCTTCCTGTGCTTCTTTGTGCACTTTTCTGTTCTTTTCTCCATTATCGCGTGTCAAGGTCCACGTTTCAGAGCCATGTGTTACAGCAGGCAATATGCACTGATTGAAAACTTACTTCCTGGCAGGTCACTGTTCTCTAACAAATTGAATGTCTCAAAAATACTCCAACCTACTCTCATCCGACTATCTACGTCATCATCTCAATCTCTTCTATCTTCGAAACATTTTTTTAGTAGCGAACATAATCTACTGTGTTTCACAATTGCTGTTCCTCCAAACAGTTAATTTCATTAACCAAGGAAAACATTAATAACACGGATTTATCTCTCTTGACAAGGTGAAGGTAGCGGGGAATATTAGCATTTGGAGATAGATAGTGGAAGCTTGGTGAGACCTTCATCCTACAAAGGATTGACCATGACTGATGATGATTACATTTATAAATATATGTTTTACTGTATATGTACCGACCAGTGTGACATATGGTCAAGGGTCTCCATGATCGACACAGCGCGATGAAGCCCTCACTCAGCAGTGGACTGACAATGGTCTGTGAATGATTGCATTTATAGTTTGTCGTATTTAATTGAGTACAATTGCTATTCAACTCGACCAAATGAGTGCGATGACTCTAATCTTTTCCATACATTTCAATTCGTTCCAATGTCCTCCACAGTCAATTAATTCACGTGTTTACAGATATGTCGTCATGAATCTAGCAGCTTCCTGTCTCCAACGACCAGTCGATCCCAGAGCTTCAACTGGATGCCATGGAATCCACAGCAGATGGTGAACTATTACTGCACTGCTTAAGGGCAATGGATTGTGAAGAGAAGTCTGTTGCCGAAACCGAGAGTGCACAGTGCATCTGTGCACTTTAAAGACGCCACAAATCACGATGCAATTCCGCGTGTCCAGTGTCCATTGGAAACATCAATCTGTCTTGAAATCAAGCAATTAATATTATAAATTGCCGATGAAACATGGGGCTTTAAAATGTGTGTCTACGTTATTACAATTTGCTCCATGGGGGAATCCATGTTTTGGGTAGCAGATGGACCAAATTTTGGCATCGAAGGGAATTAAACATTTAAAATGTGGTGTGGTAAAGATACTCTTGCATTAGCTGATACCCCACATTCCCCGTTTTTGATCGTTTCTAGATACAGTGAGAGTCATGGCTGCAACTTTATTCTTGAGTTTTTCAGCTTTTTCATGATTTATTCTGATTGTTTTAGCCACGAAACAAGGCACTCTCGCAGAGCAGTACGTCCCTCCGTTTTATAGAACGGTCCGTGTAAGTGCATATCATAAAAGCAAATAACTTCTGACAACGCCTACCAGTGACCTTTTATCCAACACAAGGGAGTGGACATTTCACACCTGCCCAGCTACAGAGAGTATTGTTAATCACGTGACGGTTACACTGATATTTTTTGCCAATTAAAGGGTACCGGAATCTGCGTGGGCTTTGAACCGATGATCTCAGTAGTATCAGCTCATCGCTATGACCTCTGAGCTATCCAGCCACTTGACTTTCCTCACTTTTATAGTGGGAGTTTTGCAGTAAAAAAACTGGGATATCCATCTTTCCCTCCTCTCCACTTTCATTATCTTTGCCTCCCACTCTCATCATCTTTGCTCGAGAAATTTCCCCTTGTTTGGTGGTTGGTGGGATTGTGATCATCGGGGTCGCACAGGGTGGAGAAAGACGAGTTGAGTGAGTTTTGTAGGTTGCGGAAGAGCCATGCTGATGTGCCCAAGACCGAGCTGCGACCTTTGGCTTTATTCATCAAAGCAACGTGAAAATAAGTTCACCCGAAGTTGCACATGAAAGTAAACAATCATAAGTTTTGTAATATTTGCCGTGTGTTTACTCGAGATCATTGTATTTTGTAAGTAAGCAAGTGCACTGTTATAACAGGTTTAGCTTGAGGGGAGCAGATTCCTCTGTTGTTCGTAGGTTTTCGGATCCCGGTTGAAGTCAAAACAGATATCCAGCGCTTGAAACATGAAAATAATTACGCCACTGCTACATGGGTGCATACCTGTCCACCCATACGGTTTATCCGTATTCGTGTACAGAGAAATTTAGTTTTCAGGTCCATATGGCGTACAGACGTTTAAATGCGGGCAACACAATTTTTTTCAATTTTTTTGTGTTTTTCCTTTGTAGGATGAACGTTGAGATTTATAAGGGCACGGGGTGACCAATAAGGTCTGAATTGGTCTGTAATAAGGTAGGCACTGATAAGGGGTTAACAAGTATGTGGGTGTCATGTGAGAGTGAGAAGGAGGGCTCCACTAGAATACAGGTGCTCCAAAGCAAAGGCATTTTACCAGATACAGTGATACCTCGGTTCACGAACGCTTCGGTTCACGAACAACTCGGTTCACGAACAGAAAATTTCATAAAAATATGCTCCGGTTCACGAACTCCGCTTCGGTTCACGAACAGGAGCCGCGCCCATTTTTATGCTAATTCCAGGCTGTCACATGGTCGTGACTTCCTATAGGAAGATCGTGGAGAGAAGCAGAGACACAGAAAGAAGTACTGTACTGTGAGTACTGTGAAGACACTTTCAGTGACTTTTTGATTTTTGGTGTTCTTTTTAGCACATACAGTACTGTACTGTACTACTGTACTGTACAATACTGTACTTATTGTATTGTACAGTTCACCCGTTTGAGTGCTTACTGTCTCCCACCCGCCTCCCACCTGCCTTCCTCCATGCCAGAAGTCATCTCAAGCAAGGTTAGTGTTCTCTCTTTATACATTACTATACTGTACAGTACTACAGTAATGTGTATTGTCATTTGTTTCATATTTTTGTGCTTCAAAAACCAAAAAAAAGGGTCAGAACGGATTAACCGGATTTACATTGAACCCTATGGGAAAATGTGCCTCGGTTCACGACCAATTCGGTTCACGACCAGAGTCAGTTCACGAATTAAGTTTGTGAACCGAGGTATCACTGTATTTGTAATATCTGCATATGTTTTCATAAATTATGAATATATTCCAAGACTTTCTCAATCCATGAGTGGATGAAGGCCTCCCCACGCCATGTCAGTCATGGGATTGTATATATTTTTTAAAAATACTTCACCAGGCTGGTCAATGTAGGTTGATGCATCGGGAGTGGGGAGCCGGACTAGTTCTCATATCACTCACCAATGATGTGAGTTGTGGCTGGGAAGGAGACTACGGTCGCCTGGTTCATGTATGTATGTTGAACTTCTTTTCGCCGTACGTAGCCAACCGTGCAAATCGAAGGTGCGGGGGAAGGACAACAAACTAGTCATGAAAAGCATTTCTAAAGAAGTGAGTTTTCAATTTAGATTTAAAATTGCATAGCTCCAGTTGCTTCCTAATATCGGAAGGAAGAGCGTTCCGTTCCAGACGGCTGCAGAAGTGCATCTGAAAGCGCGCGATGCGGTGTCCGTCTTTGTTCGATGGTTAGCCAAAATTCGCTGCGAGGATGACCGGAGTTCACGTGACGGTTTATGCTCCTTATAGCGTAGCTGCTGCCTCTAATATCTCTGGATATATTGTGAGTGCCTAAAACCCAGCCAGGCCAGCAGCTGAATGTGATAGCATCTGCTCCATTTAAGCACGATTAATTCCAATTACGATGGATTGTGCTGCTCTGGAGATTCGAATCGAATTGACATTGAGGGATCGCCAGACTGAGCGAGGATGGATTGTAAACGGCCCCGAATGAAGAGATGGCAAAGGGCGGTGAGGCAATGTGGCGATGTCTTTGGTATTGAGCGAGGTGTGAAGGATAGACGGGGCAGTCGAAGGCAGAAAGAGGAGGAAAAAAGATGACAAAACTCGGTAGGATGCGACACAAGTGTGAGATGACCGAATACTTAGCCAGCTCACATTAGGAAAGCGCAGGCCATGGTTGAGACGAGGAAAATGCCCTGGTTCTTGCGGTTACTATACTTTAATGAAGCACTGGGGTGGAAGCAATGACGTAGTGGCCTGTGTGCCCTGCAATGAACTTGGTGACCCGAGTTTGATGCTAACCGGCCATGGTTAGCGTCAGTGGCGTGTGATGTTAAAATCGGTCCTGTCCTCCGGCCCACCTTCACCAACCTGTGCTGACCAGCATGGTGAAGTATGATCAAAACCCTCATGACCAACATCCTTCATACATATATATTGCACTGTTTATGTAAGCACTCGCATACACGTGGTTAATACACACATGATAAGCGTTATTCGAGATGTGTGTTTATTCTTTTCAATTGCTGGAAAAATTAATCACCTTATACTAATATTGTACTTCAGTAATGTTCCTTGTGTAAATCAATGCTTCATTTGCCTTTGTATTAAACTACCATTGCTTTACTTTAATCCACGTATATGATCACACACGTATGTCTATATGTTGACCTTCTTTCGCACCGTACGTAGGCATCCGAGCTAATCGGAGGTGGAGTAACCACCGCACATACATCTCTTGCACTCTTCACACTCTGTCTACGACTACAACTTCACACTATGTGTACGACTACAAACTGCCAGTGCCCATTACGTCGCACCCTGAGATCTGATTAATCAGTAGAGATAGGCTTCACAATGTGACAGTTTTTAAACAGTACAAACAAAATTACGGTCATCTCCTCGTGAGATATAAATCCATGAAATATATGATAGAGCTGGCAGTTCTGAGAACTATTATTAATTCATTACTGTTGTACATGCTCTGTTATGCTGTTCATTGATAGTTGACTGTTAATGCTAGATATAAAACCAATACCTGCCTCAATTTTTCACTAATCGAGCTGTGTTAAGAAACTTTGTGTCGGCTATTCTTTCACTCTTTTGTAGCATGTAGAGTCTAAGTAAAACAGTGGATTCCACGAGGCATTGGACGACACCTGGCTCACATATGGGTGCGACTATTTAGAGGGTGATGAACTAAGTACGTACACGAGTTTTAACCAACAACTTCATACTGCCACAGGGCACCTTGCTAAGATGATTTGTGTGTTGTTGCCATTCTGTCACTGGTGTAGCGTCATGCACTGCAATTTTCAGTTGCGAAACGAAGGCATGGCGGCTGATACTCATTAACATGATTGCATAGATTTTCACATTTGCTGGCTGCTGGTGATGTTTCATGTTTTTCAACTAAACTATATATTTTTATTTTACCAGGTAAGGCTCACTGAGCTATATAGCTCTTTTTCGGAAGCGACCTGGTCACAAATGACAGCACAAATTTACAGCAGCCAAATACTCTAATATGCATGTTTCTAAATGTGGAGGGAGAAAAATCCACGCCAACATAGGGAGAGAGACACCACAAACTCCAAATATACAGGCCTCCAGGTTGGGATTGAAACCACAACCTCCTGTATACCAGGCGAGGTAGTTAACATCTCGTTAACGGCTAATGGAAGCTCATCACAATCGAGGGAGAACGTGAGCTGGCAAGTCAGTTCCTGAAGAAGCTCCCAACACATGGAGCGAAACATCGGACAATGTGCGACCTTAAAACATCCGAGAGTCTCGTTCATAATTCTAGAAGTTGCACACTCTGGGCCACATTGATATTTTGACAAATGGACTGAACCCTGTAATTGTATTAGTTTGTCCCATTGTGGACAGTGAGGGCATTGGCAACTTTTCATTAAAATAAATCTTACCAGAAACATGTATGCCTTGTAACCAGTAATAATAGTTACAGCGAAATAATTTACTTTTGGATAATATTTTATATTGTCTGTTTTCATAATTTTATTACAGTTACACAATCGGCACCGAGAGACCAAATATCCATGCGTAACTGTTGCTGATCCAGTGCATCGCTCCATGTTCTAGAATGCCCCAAAGCAGGAGATGGCCCAGACATGCTTCTAATGTTGTTGTTTTTGTTGTTAATCAAATGGAAATCAAACAAATATATTAAAACTCTTAGAGCTGGTATTTAGCAACAAAAATATGTTTTGTTGAGACCATCAACTCGTGACACTTGAGAACGTGGTGTATCCACGGGTGGTTGACACTCAGGAATTTAACCCAAGAGTTCAGCAGATCTCGCTCATTGTTCTGACGCCTGAGCCACTCAGCCATCTCAGTGTCAAGTAATTTTGACTACATATATAATTCACACGATAAATCGTGATTGTTTGGGATTTTCTGTGATTTCCTATGAACTTTCCTGGAGCTTAAAGGTCACTTAAATGGAGATATGTACAGCCGCTTAAAATTTCTCCAAAATGAAACTCAAAATTACGGTGCGTATACGACAGCCACACAGAGACTGCGACCGCAACAATCCCGAAATACAATCATTTGTCTCATACGATATCCTACAGAAATGATTTCAATACTAATACAATAGGACCTTCTGGATTGATAGTTGACTTGTTATAATTCCAAGTGGGATCCTGAGGGATTTGAACACCGAGGGTCTAATTGGATTACGCGTGTAAGCAGTAGCTGCTCGGAGTGTGTTGGCCCATCTCCACTTTCGTCTGGATGCTGTGCAATTAGTACCGATAGATGTTTTTCTTGGAATTCATTCAAGAGCGAATTGGACAAACCAAGAGCCTAACTTGCGACTGGACACTTGCTCGCCAATTTAATAAAAACCAACATTCCAAACATATAGCAGTGCATTTAGCTACTTAATTAACCATGCTACCCACGTGGCAGTGAGGTTACTATATGGGTAAATACTGCTCAAGAGGTAATGTGCTCTCAATTACTTTTTAAACTTTGCAATCAAGCTTTAATTTCTTCACGTTAAATTAAATTGCTAAGAACGTGATTTTAAAAGCGCAATGTACATAAGTGGCAAGTCAAGAGTTATGGATAGTTATAACCACACTCAAGTTCGGTATAATTCAAAGTGAAAATGCTCGGCAATAAATGTACCCATCAACGTTCAGTATGCCATGTCCTTATTAATCACACTTTTAAAATATGCTGTACAAAATATCTATTGTATGACGACAAAGACAAAGTTCTCACATGTAGACTTTAACAGACTGTTGGGGTAAGTGCTGTTATGAAGGCTGGCAGGGCACATAGTGTATGGGTGACCAGCAGCACGCACGGCCACCTTTGTCTCCCTCGTGCTGATGTGTACACACTTCACCAGGTACTCATTTAAAACAGATTTAACCTAGCAGAGGCCCAGGACTGATTCACAAACACACATACACACCCTCATGTATTCACACGTTTTCACAAGCACGAATCATTATGCCTTTCATGACAATTACAAATAAACAACTGCAGCCCACTTCAATTATAACCATGATTGCCAACATAAGCGTAAATGTGTTCAATCACCGGAACCACTTATTTTTCCTATTAGCAAAACATGCCAATGTTTGGCATATGTTTACATTTTATATTTGACTATTTGTACATATTTACATATTCAAAGCGATGAGGATAAGTGTAGGAGGTTGTAGAGCCCTGCGTTAGAGGGAGCTCTCGAGAGCCCCGCTCAAGGATAGTTGGCCTACTCTTCCACTCTAGAAGAGGATAACATAGTACATGCACTGTATAAAAAAAATCGTACAGGAAAATAACCACCCATTCCTTCCCAAAAGGAAATCCCAAACACAGTCCGGCTGCGAAACCAAAAGCCTCCAAAATGCCCCAAGTCTGGCCAGAGATAATAGAAAATGGATGGTGCCTTTGTGAAAAATGACATAGGATTCCCCATGCTGACTGGGGGTGATTAAATGCATACAGACAGCGGCCTTGGGATAGGATTCTTTAACCCTGCAGTGCACAGCACATTTCTCGAGGTGGACACTCACAGAAGCCGAGCGAAGATTCCAACATCCTCCACAGTGAAATCATCATCATCATCATCGTAATCATCAGCCATGGCCAATCAACTGTTGGATGAAGTTCTCGCCAAGCCACCACCACTCCTCATGATGTAATAATCATCCTAGCACTTGCACACAAAAAGGGTGCGTCGCTCCATCTCCTCAGTAGACGTTATCTGGGGCGCATTCCATTCCTTGACTGCCATTCCGTTACTATTATTGACCATCTCAGTGATATTTTTTAAGACATGTTTTAGTGAATGTACCAGACCAGGCATGCATGCTGGACTTAATTATATCGTATTTTGTTATTGATTATATGCGATCGTGTCTATTTAATAGTATTTATAATACTTTTAAACGATTAATTAGCTTCGCTGTTGAGTGTATCACATTCCTGGCATGAATAAATCAATACGTAAATTTTGTCTGCAAATATTATAGTAACACTGTAGAGATATCATGTTGACGAAACCGCAGGTTGTTCTAAAAATGTTTTAAACATAATGTAAAAATAATAATAATAATTAAGTTTTACTGCAACATCAAGAGAGAGTCTTCGGAGCACACGAAGAGACAAAATCACACAGATTGCAGTATGCCAATGCATGAGTTAAATGATAAAAATGACTTCATAATTTGAATGAAACGGAGAAGAAGAAAAAAAACACACGAACGTCGGGACAAAATATATTCGAAAACAATTTTAATTTCGAGGATATAAATTTGCACGGCAAGCAAGCCCACTTCTCATTGACACGGGGTTCATCCTGCACAAGCAGTTGGTGGGCACATGGGCAGGTGAACGTGAACAGTGGTTTTAGGGCAGTTGGTCAGGCAACAGTTAATAAGAACCGCCATTGGCAGTTGGATTCAGGTGTCCCTAATGGCCGAGACCCCGTCGGCTTTTTCCTTGCGCACAACCAAATAATTTGCAATGTGCAACCTAACCTCGCTATTTTAAAACATTTAGAGGCAATGCACAGATAAATATGTAATGCGACGGAAGTTTTTCAACTACTGTATCACGTTTGTATATATTTCACCCCTCCACCTCCAAATTTTATTCCAACCGATCTCCTGGAGTCATGCAATTTAACGATATATAATATGTGAATTCTTGGAACGCAGCGCATAAGCCGTGGGCATATACAATGCCCAACACTATTGATATCCCTCCGAATAAAATGCATCCACACACTTTAAGGGGGGTGGTGGCGGTGTGTGCGCGTTTCTATGCACCCTGACGCAGAGAGAAATGTCAGTTGGACGATGTGTTCTTTTGTAGAGCTGGGATGTATCTTTAGTAGGTGAATCACGAAATTTACCAAGGATTTGCTTTTTGTTGTTTGCAGTCATTAGTGACCAGCAGGTCTGGCTCCAGCTCATCTCGGATGGGGAGTGGGGGGGTGGTGGCGGGGAGGGGCAGAGTAGAGGTGTTGTGTGGGGGGGCATCATAGCAGTGATTCACCACTAAGGAGAGTGAACTTCGGTAAGGGAGCAAAGGGATATTTGGTAGTGCATGGCGCTCCACAGTGCCCCCATAGCTTCGGTCTGTGGATCGGGCTGAGACGATCAACTCGTTGTACTTAAGAACCCCGTTTAATCACAGATGGATGCAACCCATATCTGAACCCTGCATCTCAGCAATACCGGCCCATTGTTCTGATCCATGAGCCATCTGATCACCTGATTATTCAACTTTTTTTTAAATTTGCGATTCGGTAGAGTTTATTATTTAAAGGCTGTCTCGATTGTGGATATGTTCATACTGTAATGAAATATGGGTAGGAGTGTAGTTGTGTCCCTTTTTGAGTACTGTATTTGGCTGCTGCTATAAATTCCCACGGGACAAGCCACCTCGTCGAGCTATCATTTGTGGCCAGGTCACTTCTGAAAAAGAGCTGTCTAGCTTAGTGGGCCTTACTTGGTAAAAGACAAATAGTTTCGTTTTTAGTTTAAAAAGCTATTTAGTATTTACAGATATAACACAACGCCTCGTCATAACCAATACAAAAATAAAAGTTGTATTCAACAATATGTATCATACTGTTAAATTAAAAACTCCATTGCGGAAACACATTTAATTTATCAAGACACAACATACACATGTCAGACTCGGGTCTGCTGGAGACTGAAGCAATGTCCATTAGTATAAGAAAGTGGCAGTGGGGGATACTGCTACACAACATTGGAATGCAGAACGTTGTGTTAACATCACAGCCGCTTTACAACCTCACAAAAGCACGACTACCAAAGTAAAGTGTAAAAATGTGTCAGAGCGTTTCAAACAGAAGGCAAATATGCAGCACTTCAAAGTTCTTGCTTACACCCCCCGCCGTTGGAAGGGCCTCGATCAGAGGGAGCTCTGAATAGCTCCACTCGAGGCTACTTCGTCCTAGGCTTTCCACACTGACCAAACGAGGGGGAGTACCACATTTTATCATACCACAGTGACCTACCGACAGAGGTAGATGTGGGGAGGGAGGAAGGGTCCCATTGTTTTAACTGCCGTGCCGGGGAGTTGCCAGCATTGTGAGTCCAAGTTGCTAACCATCACATTACGGCAGCTTTTCTGATTCAGATGGATGTATTAACTTATTTAGCACCGTACATAATTGAGCATTCTAATTGGAAGCACAGGTAAGAGATAAACGTAATCAGAAAAAAAACGTATTCGGAAAAGTGATCATTTGAAAACTGTTCTTGAGTCCTGTAAACTATTATTTTCTGCCTCATCTTTGAGGTAATGCTGGGTTAATTGTAAACAGAATCGGATCTACAACCTCCCATCAGATAGCTACATTTGAACTCGTCTGGCCCTGACATTGACACGTGGCTCAATCTGCAGATCTCCCATTGCTTTCAAAAGGACTGGGGGCTTCCCTTTGACGGCCATGCATTTCTCAGAGGCCCCTTGAGCTTTGCGGCTGCATGAGTTGGGGGTGGGGGGGAAGAGAGCCCTTTCCTTTCTTCCCGAGCTCCTCCCTGATGTTATGTACAAGTGTAGTGACGTTAAGGGTGTCACTATGGTGTTAGCGCCAGAGACTGTCACAAAAGTGCTACTGTGCGTCTGGAACCTTTCCCTGGGGCCAGAGTGAGTGCGGCATGCGAACGGGCCCGAGGGGGCATAGTCCTGGTGGCGGCCTGAGAGAGGTCAAGTCAGGACATGGTAGTCTGGGTGAACCCGAGAGGGCACGTGGCCGGAAGAGGGTAGGGAAATGGGCCCGAGGGGGGCTTGAGGGACACGTGATGCTCGCTCGAGATCCTTCGGGTAAGGTCTCGAAGGGGGCGTGGCCGGAGGCGGAGCAAGGCCACGCTCGGGAGCATAAAAGGTGTAGTCCCGAGAGCGTTCTTGGCTGTTCTCTGGAATCAACCCTCGGCGCCACGTCTCTCCAATCTTCGGTCTCCACTCGGCATCGTGGGTCAGTCAGGCCGTTACTGACTGACCCGGTTATGTAGTTATCCGGTTAAAGTAGTGTCGTTTATGTAGTGTAGCCCCGTTGGGCTGTGTAATACACGTGTTGCCTCCAAGTCAAGTGTGTGCCTCCGTGGTCAACTCTACACAAGTGTTCACCCCCCCCCCATTCCTGCCAAAATGCATCGACGAAGGTGGAGTTTCACTTTCAGCACAGCAGCAACAGCAAAAAATAGTGAGAAGCTGCAATCTTTGTCCATTTTAGCTCTGGCATTAGCAGCCTCGGGGAAGTGAATCTGGTGACAGTAAATAAAGAATAAAAAAACGCTAAGTGCATGCTTTCTTTGTTCTGTAACAAGCACATGTCAAGTGACTTTTTTGTAAAGTAAGTTTCAGAAAGAATGCGGACACTTTCATGAACCGAAAAATTACAGTACTTTCACCGCACGATTTAAAAATGTCTTAAATTGTGGCCAAGCAGTGTATTATTCTCATCAGACTCGCTCCAGCATGTACATGAAGTTTTATCAAACGTGTACATTTTTTAGGGTTAATTGCCTCTTCTACAATTCATCATAATTTCATCATCACCATCAACCGTGATCAATCCACTGCTGGTTGAAGGCCTCCTAAAGCCATCACCATCTCTGACGGTCTCACAATGCAGCAAACACAAAGATCCCCTGTATCGCATAAACAGACTGTTGGGGCAAGTGCTGGTAGAGACCACCTATGAAGGCCACGACGGCACACGAGTTGGTGAGTGGCCAGCACCACGCCCGGCCGCCTTTGTCTCCCCAGTGGCGATGCTCACACACCACACCAGGTACTAATTTGAGGCTGTGTCGACCTAGGGGAGGCCCAGGACTGGTTCACAAACACACATACACACTCTCATTTATTCAGACATTTTCACAAGCGCAAATAATTTCATGCCTTTCATGATAATTGCAAATAAACAACTGCAGCCCGCTTCAATTCCTTGGAGGTCCCGACTCTTCGGCGTGTTCTCTTTGTAAAGAGCCACTCCATCGCTCGTCCTGACCAGCAGCCTTCATCCTTTATAGGACGTGCACTGCCCAAGCCAACTCACTTTTCTTTAGCAGTCAATATGTCTGTAACGGTTGCTGAACGAACACATTATAAGGTAGCACTCATTACACATAAAGTGCTTGGCACAAATGAACCACAACACCAGTGGCGGCTCCTGCAAAATCTCTCAGGGGGGGCAAATGTCTGGATGATTGATAAGGATAAGGTCCACCCATGCAATTAATAAATTAACAGCTTAAGCATGTAAAGGCAACTTCACTTCTTTAATATTAATGAAAAATAAAGTGACTTTTACAATACATCTTGTTTGTTTATATACTCACTATTAAAACAAACCACTCAAGTTTATTTTATTAAAGATTTCACTAGGTGGCGATAAATTATATTGTTGGATGAAACGTGCTTACGTATGATGACGTTAGCACGTATGATGACGTAAGCACGTTAGTGCATGCCCTCCCGGAAGCCATAGAGAATGCATTGCAGCGCCCCCGTTCGAAAAAAAACATCTTTGAATGTAAGTCTATGGGGCCACTCGGGGCGATTCTCAGCCGTAGTGAAATCGCCCAAAAAGAGGCGGTACTCCACAGAACGTGACATGACGCTGATTGGACTATATCCAGAGGCTGACAGTGACGGCTAGCGTGACTCTGTGGTTGAATGACATTGGTGGTGCGTCGCCCAATCGCCCTAATGAAGAAACCGCCCCTGCACAACACCCTGCTGATCTCGTCAAGGAGCATAAACCACCATCACCCGAACTCCGGTCAGGCTCGCAGAAGCGGCTTTTGGCTGGCCATCGAACAAAGACGGTCACCACATCGCGCGCTTTCAGATGCGCTTCTGCGGCCATCTGGAAGCTACTGGAGTTATGAACTTTTAAAGTCTACATTATGTTGAAAACGAACTTCTTTAGAACTGCTTCTTGTCTTTAGTTTGTTGTCCTTTTCTCACACCTCCGATTAGCATGGTTGGCTACATACTGTGCAAAAGAAATTCAACATACAGTGAGGGAAAAAAGTATTTGATCCCCTGCTGATTTTGTACGTTTGCCCACTGACAAAGAAATTATCAGTCTATAATTTTAATGGTAGGTTTAGTTGAACAGTGAGAGACAGAATAAAAAAAAATCCAGAAAAACGCATGTCAAAAATGTTATAAATTGATTTGCATTTTAATGAGGGAAATAAGTATTTGACCCCTCTGCAAAACATGACTTAGTACTTGGTGGCAAAACCCTTGTTGGCAATCACAGAGGTCAGACGTTTCTTGTAGTTGGCCACCAGGTTTGCACACATCTCAGGAGGGATTTTGTCCCACTCTTTGCAGATCTTCTCCAAGTCATTAAGGTTTCGAGGCTGACGTTTGGCAACTCGAACCTTTAGCTCCCTCCACATATTTTCTATGGGATTAAGGTCTGGAGACTGGCTAGGCCACTCCAGGACCTTAATGTGCTTCTTCTTGAGCCACTCCTTTGTTGCCTTGGCCGTGTGTTTTGGGTCATTGTCATGCTGGAATACCCATCCACGACCCATTTTCAATGCCCTGGCTGAGGGAAGGAGGTTCTCACCCAAGATTTTACGGTACATGGCCCCGTCCATCGTCCCTTTGATGCGGTGAAGTTGTCCTGTCCCCTTAGCAGAAAAACACCCCCAAAACATAATGTTTCCACCTCCATGTTTGACGGTGGGGATGGTGTTCTTGGGGTCATAGGCAGCATTCCTCCTCCTCCAAACACGGCCAGTTGAGTTGATGCCAAAGAGCTCCATTTTGAACTCATCTGACCACAACACTTTCACCCAGTTGTCCTCTGAATCATTCAGATGTTCATTGACAAACTTCAGACGGGCATGTATACAGTGAGGGAAAAAAGTATTTGATCCCCTGCTGATTTTGTACGTTTGCCCACTGACAAAGAAATGATCAGTCTATAATTTGAATGGTAGTTTTATTTGAACAGTGAGAGACAGAATAACAACAAAAAAATCCAGAAAAACGCATGTCAAAAATGTTATAAATTGATTTGCATTTTAATGAGGGAAATACGTTTTTGACCCCTCTGCAAAACATAACTTAGTACTTGGTGGCAAAACCCTTGTTGGCAATCACAGAGGTCAGACGTTTCTTGTAGTTGGCCACCAGGTTTGCACACATCTCAGGAGGGATTTTGTCCCACTCCTCTTTGCAGATATTCTCCAAGTCATTAAGGTTTCGAGGCTGACGTTTGGCAACTCGAACCTTCAGCTCCCTCCACAGATTTTCTATGGGATTAAGGTCTGGAGACTGGCTAGGCCACTCCAGGACCTTAATGTGCTTCTTCTTGAGCCACTCCTTTGTTGCTTTGGCCGTGTGTTTTGGGTCATTATCATGCTGGAATACCCATCCACGACCCATTTTCAATGCCCTGGCTGAGGGAAGGAGGTTCTCACCCAATATTTGACGGTACATGGCCCCGTCCATCGTCTCTTTGATGCGGTGAAGTTGTCATGTCCCCTTAGCAGAAAAACACCCCCAAAGCATAATGTTTCCACCTCCATGTTTGACGGTGGGGATGGTGTTCTTGAGGTCATAGGCAGCATTCCTCCTCCTCCAAACACGGCGAGTTGAGTTGATGCCAAAGAGCTCCATTTTGGTCTCATCTGACCACAACACTTTCACCCAGTTGTCATTCAGATGTTCATTGGCAAACTTCAGACGGGCATGTATATGTGCTTTCTTGAGCAGGGGGACCTTGCGGGCGCTGCAGGATTTCAGTCCTTCACGGCGTAGTGTGTTACCAACTGTTTTCTTGGTGACTATGGTCCCAGCTGCCTTGAGATCATTGACAAGATCCTCCCGTGTAGTTCTGGGCTGATTCCTCACCGTTCTCATGATCATTGCAACTCCATGAGGTGAGATCTTGCATGGAGCCCCAGGCTGAGGGAGATTGACAGTTCTTTTGTGTTTCTTCCATTTGCGAATAATCGCACCAACTGTTGTCACCTTCTCACCAAGCTGCTTGGCGATGGTCTTGTAGCCCAATCCAGCCTTGTGTAGGTCTACAATCTTGGCCCTGACATCCTTGGAGAGCTCTTTGGTCTTGGCCATGGTGGAGAGTTTGGAATCCTTTTTGATTGATTGCTTCTGTGAACAGGTGTCTTTTATACAGGTAACAAGCTGAGATTAGGAGCACTCCCTTTAAGAGTGTGCTCCTAATCTCAGCTCGTTATCTGTATAAAAGACACCTAGGAGCCAGAAATCTTTCTTATTGAGAGGGGGTCAAAAACCTATATCCCTCATTAAAATGCAAATCAATTTATAACATTTTTGACATGTGTTTTATGGATTTTGTTATTGTCATTCTGTCTCTAACTGTTCAAATAAACCTACCATTAAAATTATAGACTGATCATTTCTTCGTCAGTGGGCAAACGTACAAAATCAGCAGGGGATCAAATGCTTTTTTCCCTCACTGTACGTACATATATATATTTACATAGTATGTTACGTAATACATGGTTTCCTCTTTAGTGTCTCTCAGGGTTTGTCAAACTGCAGTCTCTATGACTCACCATGGCGCAGGTCTTTGTAATTTACTATTTTCGTAATAATTTGCCCCTGCAGAGATAGATTAAATCGTCCCAATCAGTGTAACAATTCGATTCAAGATATTATTATGAAGGTGTTTGTTTCTGTCTCGTTTTCACAGTGTTTTCCATATTTTATTGTGTGCGTGTTCTATCTCCTTTACACAATTAGTCTAAACGTAACAGCGGGGTGGAGCGTTGGAGTGGTTCGAGCACTACGCTGTGAAACTGGAAACCTGAGTTCAATTTCTGGACACTATTGACTGCAGTGGCAAGTGATATCTGAATCAATGCTAGGTCACCCATGTCACCAACCTGCACTGACCAGACTAACAAATCCCATGTCCGAAAGGCAATGAGGAAGCATTCATCCACCAGGTTATTGATAACGGAGTTAACACAAATTGTAAATATTTGAATGTACTTTTCATGAAATGTGTGGCAACGCATTTTCACACGCTTGATTCAATGCGTTTTATATGATTAATCGATGCAATACTACACGCTTAGTTTTCAACGATAATCAGATGTGTGCAATCTTAAAGGAGGTTAATTTGTATTTGAATTAAATAATGTTGGTAAATGTGAAAAGTTAATACACACTGGAGTTTAAGAAACCCAAGTATATACTAACACACGAGTGTATACACAATCATTAATTGTCTGAAAGCGTCTTATTATGTAAAGAACTGCAGAGCTTGGGCAATTCTTGGCGCCAGCTCGCCACAGAGCTGCTTTTCAGCTTGTTGGTGGATCCTCAGTGATTATGAGATGCAATACGCATGTACGACACTTTTTAAAACAAACATTATAAAGCACTATAAAGCACTGTCGATGTATGTGTAGTGTAATAGCGCTGGCTGGTGGACAGCAGCAGCAACTGTAGTGGACAGATGGGACACACGCCGGTGAGCGTGAGCACGGTGTGTGTTGGCAGAGCAGAGAAACTAGGGCAAGGGTCACGGAGGACCCCATCTGGAGGCCCCTGGAACCTGCTAGCGGGTTTGAGAAGGGAGGCACGGTCAGGGCGGAGCCAGGCCGCGCTGGAAGCATAAAAGGAGCCGAGAGTGGGAGCTCGAGGCTGCCGGTTCTAGGAGTGGACTCGTCTCGTTGTTGCTGTCGTCTCGTCGCCGTCGTCACTGTCGTCTTCGCTAGATATTGCGTTGCAGGATAGTTGTTGGCTATCTCAGTCGGCGCCGTCAGTGATTGATGGTTAGTGTTGTGTACAGGCTAGGCTAAGCGACTGTGAAGAGTGTGTGGACGAGACCGTGAACATTGATGATAAAGAAGGTGCCTCCTACAAACCTTGTCTCCGAATCACTGACACTACACATGCATAAACACATCCTGCATCAATATATACAGCCTATGCCCTGAAATGTTACCCTATGCTTGTGGGCATAATCATTTTGTACAACGCACTTATCAGATGCAGACCAGATCAGATATATTTGGCGAATATTTATTAATTTATCAGACAAACCCAATTAGCACAGTCAATATAACATTATATCTACAGCAAAATATAAAGGTGTCACTATAATTACTGGCTGCAAGTCAGATCTGTCAACACATGAGCAATAAACACACCAGTACAATTAAATACAAATTTAAATTATTATTCATATATATAAACATATAAAAAGTCCAGAAGCACGGTGGATACAAAATTACACTATTTCCAAAAGCAAAACATAACAGAGTTATTATCCTTAGGTTTTTTCGGTAAAGTCACGTAGGTAAAACATCAAAATTAATGAAAATAAAATAAAATAAAAACAAAAATCACGACGTTTCGGAGGCAACACAAGTCTCCGTCATCAGGTGGGACAGTCACAGCCGAATTAGCTGCATCAAGTGAGGCAACGATTCAAGAAGTAATCCCTTATAAGTAAGTTGAAGGGGGGAGGAGAGGGGGGGGGAGCTCATCAGAATGTGGTAGCCAATGAATGGAACGTATCGGGAGGGAGGGGGGCGGGGCTCAAAGACAGCACGGAGTGCTAAGCACAACGCATCGGGAGGGGGAGGGGGGGGGAGCGGGGCCAAAACAATGGACGACGACCTGGATGCGGCTGCTGCTACACACGCCAACACAATGGACAGAGAGGGGGGAGGGGAGGTCTGATACACATGATAGACAAAATAACGAAAATGCCCATGTTTATACCAATGCTGGCTGAACAATGAAAAGAGCACTGCCAAAAATAAACTGGGGATGTTAACACTCAGTGAAGTAAAGTAAAATAGTGCCTGTCAGATAAGATGGTCCAAAAAAGTGTAATTAAGTCTTTTTTGCGTGGTTGATAACATCTTTCCAATGATTACTAAGTTTGTACCCATCATCACGGTTGAAATTATGTCTGTGTTTGTATATTTGTATGGCTTCGTGTACAAACCTTTGATGGTAGCCGGGAGGTTTGCAGAGAACCTTGGTCTCGGAAAAGACAATTTCATGAGAGCCCACCGAGTTGTAGCAATGATCGGCAACGGCAGAAGAATCAGTTCTGCCGTGTTTCAGATCTGACTTGTGCTCGCGGACACGATCAGAAACATGACGTTTCGTTTCTCCAATGTAGCAATCACCACAAATGCAACTCAATTTGTAGACTCCAGGATACTGTAAGTCAGGAACAACATCCTTCACAGATGGAATCAGATCACGGATTTTATGCACTGTACTGAATCGGACTTGGATCTTATGTTTGTTTAGAATTTTGGAGATCTTTTTGGTCACGCCTGCTATGTATGGTAACGTGATGGTTTTGGTCGGAGTTTCAAGTGGCTGTTTCTGTGTGGTGGGAGAGACAGCTTGGCGGATAGTACGGTCAGAGTATCTGTTCATCCTGAGGGCCCGATGTACATGTCTTAATTCACCGGTCAGATATCTACATCGGGCCCTCAGGGCCCTCAGGATGAACGGATACTCTGACCGTACTATCCGCCAAGCTGTCTCTCCCACCACACAGAAACAGCCACTTGAAACTCAGACCAAAACCATCACGTTACCATACATAGCAGGCGTGACCAAAAAGATCTCCAAAATTCTAAACAAACATAAGATCCAAGTCCGATTCAGTACAGTGCATAAAATCCGTGATCTGATTCCATCTGTGAAGGATGTTGTTCCTGACTTACAGTATCCTGGAGTCTACAAATTGAGTTGCATTTGTGGTGATTGCTACATTGGAGAAACGAAACGTCATGTTTCTGATCGTGTCCGCGAGCACAAGTCAGATCTGAAACACGGCAGAACTGATTCTTCTGCCGTTGCCGATCATTGCTACAACTCGGTGGGCTCTCATGAAATTGTCTTTTCCGAGACCAAGGTTCTCTGCAAACCTCCCGGCTACCATCAAAGGTTTGTACACAAAGCCATACAAATATACAAACACAGACATAATTTCAACCGTGATGATGGGTACAAACTTAGTAATCATTGGAAAGATGTTATCAACCACGCAAAAAAGACTTAATTACACTTTTTTGGACCATCTTATCTGACAGGCACTATTTTACTTTACTTCACCGAGTGTTAACATCCCCAGTTATTTTTTGGCAGTGCTCTTTTCATTGTTCAGCCAGCATTGGTATAAACATGGGCATTTTCGTTCTTTTGTCTATCATGTGTATCAGACCTCCCCTCCCCCCTCTCTGTCCATTGTGTTGGCGTGTGTAGCAGCAGCCGCGTCCAGGTCGTCGTCCATTGTTTTGGCCCCGCTCCCCCCCCCCTCCCCCTCCCGATGCGTTGTGCTTAGCACTCCGTGCTGTCTTTGAGCCCCGCCCCCCTCCCTCCCGATACGTTCCATTCATTGGCTACCACATTCGGATGAGCTCCCCCCCCCCTCTCCTCCCCCCTTCAACTTACTTATAAGGGATTACTTCTTGAATCGTTGCCTCACTTGATGCAGCTAATTCGGCTGTGACGGTCCCACCTGATGACGGAGACTTGTGTTGCCTCCGAAACGTCGTGATTTTTGTTTTTGTTTTATTTTATTTTCATTAATTTTGATGTTTTACCTACGTGACTTTACCGAAAAAACCTAAGAATATGATGCCTTGCAGTCACGAAAGCTTCAAATCTAGAATTAGAGTTACTATCATCACTGGCTGCAAGTCAAATCATGCGAGCAAAAATGTGGTCATTATATTTAAATGATTATTCGTTGACTTTTTTTATTCCATAATCACAGGCAATACAAAATAATATCCAAAAGCCAATCGTTAAGGCGTCACTGTTATCATTGGTTGCAAGTCAAACTTGTTTTCGATTTTAGAATTTATTTCAGCAGGAAGGGGACCAGTAAACCGTTAGGTTTTATTTCATGGGTGTCCTGAGATGGTACAAATGTGATACACAGTGTATCTCTTCATTACAATCCGAGCAATAATTTGTACACATACACTAAACAAAGCCGCTGGAGACCAAACACACAAGCAGATTGTCCTAGGCAGTGTTTTTGGCGAATGTTACTTGTCCTTGTGCGCCAACAAGGCAGCATCACAAAATCACGTGCTACATTTGTCAACGTGTGAGCTCGAAATCCCACCATTGCCGCCTCTGATATTTTGCAAATCACCACGTAGACATTTTCGCCAGTATCAAAGTATGAAAGATAAGAAAAGGTTTTACCATTTCTGGCAATAAAACAGATGTTCAAACAACCTTTTGCAAGGAATCAAATCTGCATTAGCTGCACGTACTTGTGATGAACATGCAAACAAACGTGCTCTGATAATATATGCGTTGTCTTTGACACTGGTTGACCTGCACCAGAGACAGCCTTCCTTGCAAAAGGTATCTACTTGGTGTTTGAACATTTTAAGAACCTATTTAATTGCCAGAAAGGGTCAAACATATTATTATTTGACTTGTAAGCAGGACAGCATCTCCATTTCCGTGTGCATTGTACACAGAACATTATCACAGCGCTATTTTTACGTCCACCAGGACATCTGAATGCCACTTTTAAGATACAGTTTTCCATGTCAGCGCTATAGAGATTTAACTAACACACATGTGCAAACACGACGGTAGGGGCTACATGCACCATTTGTCTTGACAGGTAGAATAGTTATTTCACATGGGACACACCTATAATTACACCCATAATATATGGCAATTAGAGTATATTGTGGGTAATGTTTTCTCTTTACATGCAGTAAATCAAAATTTGTTTGTTTGCTTGGGATGGTTTGGGTCTCATTAGCCTTGTGAGCGCTACAGATACGAGCCACAATTGGTCGGCTACAAACAGAGCGACAGAGACCAGACATTGAATTTAAATTCAGTTAACAGTTATGTTTTGCCATTGTGTTCCATTGCAGTTGAACTGCACATCTTCGTGGCTTTTCTTTTTCTTTTATGGATGTTGCGCGAGTCTCATAGTCCGCATTTTCCGCCAACATGATCTTGGCAATGCAATAACTTCCCCGTAGCATAGGGAATTCAAAGTTTCCATGTCTGTCTAAAGGTGACCTCGTGCTTCCGCACTCTCGCCTACATTTAAAACAAATTGGAAGTGTCAAATGGCAAGGACATGTCAATCCAGACATTGCATGATTCATTGCCACTTGTAATTTCAATGGCAGTGGAAGCTTTTTAAGAGTAAAACATTCCGTCAAGCAATCACTCGCAAATAATACAATACAATAAGTTCCTTACTTCCTTTAGACCCAGGCACATTTAGCAGCTGGTACTAGAATGGGGAATGTAATTTGCCAACGTCACTAAGAAAACATTCACTTTACCACAGAATTAAGTCAACATTTACACACCATAAAATAATAACCAAGTCAACAATTGTTTGCTCATTGATCTCTGTGGGGTGGCCTTAAATAGACAGAGGGGGGCGGAGGCAGAGAGAGGGAGGGGGTAGGGAAAAAATTTACATGTCAATGAGTACGAAGGGACGCGTAGTAAAGTAAGCAGGCTTAGAGGGAGACAGAACACACTAAATGAAATAACCTAGCAAAGTATCGAAATGTTATGTAAAACGACACAGAGAGTCGGTCAACACACAATTAACGCATAGCCTGGTCGATTACGTATTTCAAAGATTGCTAAGTTAGAATTTAAGTGTGAAAATTCCAAAGAAAGACAAAACATAAAAACAAGAGGAACGGAGACACACAGACAGAGCAGAACCTAAGAACGATAACAAGTAAACCCGTAAAAACAAAGTTTTTCACTATAAATCCTTTATATGCGTGGCGGCTAGAATCCTCTCATCCTCTGGCTTGAGATGGCTGCCACCTATGGGTCAGATGATTGTCTGCCACCATTAAGCAATTGGTAATTAAATATTTAATTTGTTTTCCCTAAACATTGTAAAATTGTGGAATTTTTTTTCACGAAAATTAATTGTCACACACAACGAGTCTGTGTGGAAAATGTCAGCTCGATTGGATCACGGGAAGTGGGTTAAAAAACGAGCGAAAGATTTGCACGGTCCTAAGCAAGCAAGCGAACTTAATATAAAGGATTTAAAAATATATTCGCCTGTGGAGGACGCGGGGATCGATCCCGCGACCTTTGGCATGGGAAGCGAGGGCGCTACCAACTGCGCTACTCCGCCACGGCCTGTGGAGGGGTTACGCTCTGGGCTCTTACACTGTGACGTTCAGCCAAAGCCAGGAATGAGTTCTATTTGAATATATGTAAAATACATTTTTTTTGCCTAAAAAGTGTAAAATTTTGGGAATTTTTTTTCACGAACATTAATTGTCTAGCACAACGAGTCTGTGTGGAAAATGTCAGCTCGATTGGATCACGGGAAGTGGGTTAAAAAACGACCGAAAGATTTGCACGGTTGTAAGCAAGCACGCAAGCAAGTAAGCAAGCACGCAAGCAAGCGAACTTAATATAAAGGATTTAATAAAGGATTTAAAAAACGAGTGTAGAAAGAAAAAAATACACTAAATATACAGGCAGAGAGAGAGAACAAAAACCCAGAGAGAGAGAGAAAAAGGTAAACTTGGAACTTCCCCGTAGACTCTCTGTGTCGTTTTACATAACATTTCGATACTTTGCTAGGTTATTTAATTTAGTGTGTTCTGTCTCCCTCTAAGCCTGCTTACTTTACTACGCGTCCCTTCGTACTCATTGACATGTAAATTGTTTCCCTACCCCCTCCTTCTCTCTGCCTCCGCCCCCCTCTGTCTATTTAAGGCCACCCCACAGAGACGATCACCCCTCTCTGTACCTGGGTTGCTCTCTCTATGTATCTTGGTGATATCTGTCTGCTTATATGTCTGTCTATAGTTTTCTGGTTAGATTCTATGTCGCTATTTCATTATACCTGATGATGATTGTTTGTGTTGCAATCGAAACGTCGTATGCTATTATTTAATTTATTATTTGATCTTTATACGTGACTTTACCGAAAAAAACAAAGAATAATTCCTGCAGTCACGAAAGCTCCAAAATTAAGATTGCTCATTGATGCCTGGTTTATTTTGCATCCGTGTTTATTGTGGGAGTAGCGGTGCCGTGTTGCGTTGTGCAGCATTTTGAAGTACGGTCAAGCAAGTCAGGCAAGCGCCATGTCTGACATGGCACGGGGTGCCCTTCATTCAGCAGGGGGATTGACAAGGGGCTCCAAATAATAATAATAACCACAATAACATCAAAACGCAGGACAGTCCGCCACAGTGTGATAAATGTTATGCTATTTCTCAAAACATTTTACCTAACGAATTTGGCAGACGGTGTGTTTTATGCAACCTGTTTCGCTTATTAACTTCATAATATGCGACGAATTTCAGCAGCTTAACACAGAATATCAGCTCCTCTTGTTATTCGAGCGAAATGAGCACTTTCATTGTTGGTGAGTAATATACATATTGGACAGAGCCAACCCTATAGTTTGCATTATTGCATTGTCTATGAGCTAATGGTGAAATGTAAAACTTTCTTCTTTAGGTAAATTGTTATGTAATTTTTCATTATTAAGTTCACTTTTACAAAAATTGCTATATTCATAATTTTCAACCCAGTGTACCTTCAATATATGCTCTAAATTGACATACTCTGATGTGTTTTCTGCTTGTGTTTCTCAAACAAATGTTTCCAGAATACTGTATAGTTTGTATTGGGTTAGATCGCGTAAATATAAATGTCGTTAAAACCCGCCACCACCCGACACAGCCAATTAGTAAGGGTTGTCACGTCAACAGAACATGCCAACTCGCTACTAGTACAGCACACCGGTGTGTTGGAGAGCAAATCCACAACATTTACAATATGAGTATGACGTTTCTCCAGTAATTACAACTAACATCATCTGGCGGACAGCCAGATTTGCGGAGAAATCATCCTGGTTCGTTCCTTAAATAGAGGTATATCCAGTTGTTTAGCAAGACATTTCCAGTTGTTTAGCAAGCTCATTATTCGTGACTTTTATTTTGCTGATATTTATTTTGAGCTCAACTTTGCAGTCTTGTTGATTACATTTTCTGAAGTTCATTTCCATTGATTGTAATAATGACTTTGTGATAAAAAAAAAAGATAAATACATTTGTCCAATCCAATATTTTGAAAACAGTTTTTGTAAATTACGTTAGGGAAACTTTCGCTCCTTGTCTGACTCCCGTTGTAAAATGTAATTTGCTATTTTATCATTGAAATCTCAGTCTAAGGGAATATATATAAAGATGACAATTCCAAATTAAAGAATCAATCACAAAATTACGTAAAACCTTTTGGGAACGAATGAGAAACTAAATCAGAGGAGGCAACATAAAAAAATGTTAAAATTGAAGACATCATTGCAAGCATTCGGGAGCATGAACGCATCAAAAGGGAGGTTGCTGATTGATCATTCACAAATCGTAACCCTTTCTGGGGAAAAATGGCCAAATAGCATATGATGGCGTGAGAGATAGGATCTTATACTGGTAGGAACCTCCTGGTTACACCAGCCCACAGGGGATTATTGTGTCCATCGTGCAGGGAGGGGCTGGGTGGGGAGGGAGGGGCTGGGTGGGGAGGGGAGGGTGGGGAGGGGCTGGGTGGGGAGGGGAGGGTGGGGAGGGGCTGGGTGGGGAGGGTGGGGCTGAGTGGGGGGTGGGAGGGGTGGGGCTAGGTGGGGAGGGGCTGGTAACCCCGTGGTTTCCTTATAAAACTCAACGTTTAACCTACTCACGCCGGCTTCTGCCTGCCCTCACAGTCGGGCATATTTGCGGAGTACACCACGCCGCCGTTGACCCTGGCCATTGACCGAGCAACCCAACGTTCCTACCAGCTCCCTCCGCAGGAATGTGTTTTTTTCCCTTTTTTTCTCTATAGAAACAGGTTGTATCCTAAGTATCAAACCATTTTTCAGATGAAAAGAAGTTCCAGATGTCATACTTGAAAGTGAACGCTGCCCTTCACAGTATGAAAAAGGAAAACGAACTGGAGAGAGTATAACTGTGAACACCATTCAACAAGTGGGCGTGTTGTTGAAAAACATAAGTTGAAATATTTACTAAATGTTTACACAAAATGAAATATCTTATTCATGCAATGATGCCTTCATCACTGTTCAATTCGAAAGGATGATACAGCTGACTTGAATAATTACACTATGTAACACAATTTTTGTTCCTGGGTAGTAAGTGTTATTTCGTAATTGCTTATGCCTAAAAAGTATAGAAAATGGCTATTATTCCCCACAAACTTTGCTTTTGTGACCAGGACAGTGATATTTTGAAATGTACATATTTTCAATGAGAAAACGGGCGAATGTGTGTCTTTTCGTTGACATAAAGTCAGAAAACAACAACATATGAATCAAAATATACATGTATTTATACTAAAGTAATACAAAAATTACTACAAAAGATTTAGAAGTGAGTAGTTTTTCGAGATTTACGATTATACTGTAAATCACTTTCACGAATCAGCCCCCAATGAAGTCTCCCGTCATGTTCTCGTTATACTTTCCTTTGTAATGGCGTTCAAAGTCCAGTATATCCTGGTGGAAGCACAGGCCTTGCTCCTTCGAGTACACTCCCATGTTCTCCTTGAATTTATAAAATGAGCATCAAGGATATGGACTTTGAGGGACATCCTACAGCCCAATGTGCCATAGTTCTTCAACAGTCTTAACCAGCTCCACATAGTTTTCGACCTTGTGATTGCCCAGGAAGCAACAAACCACAGCGACAAAGCTGTTCCAAGCCGCTTTCTCCTTACGAGTGAGCTTCTTGGGGAATTCATTGCACTCCAGGATCTTCTTTATCTGTGGTCTGATGAAGACACCGGCTTTGACCTTTTCCTAAGACAGCTTAGGGAAGACGTCTTGAAGGGACTTGAAGGCTGCCGACTCCTTATCTACAGCTCTGACAAATTGTTTCATAAGGCCACCAGTGGCTCCCACTTGACGTTGTTCCTCCCCACAGAGAACTCAGTCCGCTGTGGCCAGTCCCGCCTGTGGTAGTGCGCCTTGGTGTCCCTGCTGTTCCAAAGGCAAAGATAGCAGGGAAACTTGGTAAAGCCGCCTTAAAGACCCATCAGGAATGCCACCATTTTGAAGTCTCCGATGACCTCCCAGCCGTACTCATCATACTTCAAGGCATCCAGCAAGGTCTTGATGCTGTTGTAATCCTCTTTGAGGTGCACCGAGTGTGCCAGGGGAAGAGACGGGTACTTGTTACCATTATGGAGCAGCACGGCTTTGAGGTTCCTAGATGAGCTGTCAATGAAGAGGAGCCACTCATTCTGGTTACAGGCGATTCCGATTGCCTCGAACAGACTGGTCACATTGTGGCAGAAGCAGAGCCCATCTTGACGGGTTAAAAAGCTGCAAAAAGGTTGGTGACGCTTCCTCTGATCTGCGGCTTGCACACTTTCATCCAACACGTTCCACTGCTTGAGCCTAGATGTCACAAGCTCAGCATTGGACTTGGTAAGACCAAGATCTCTGATAAAGTCATTGAGGTATTTTTGGTTGGGGTAGTATGGGTTTCTCTCCTCAGCTCCACCTCTGAAATTGTCATCTGGATCTACAACATTTTCCTCGCTCTCTGACTTGCTGCTCTCTTCTAAACACGGCTGCTCTCTCTCTGGAGGAGTGGGTATGGGGAGCTCATGGCAGTGTGGCACCGCGGTGATGGATGAAGGAAGGTCCAGATACGTGATATCAGGTGCATTTTTGCCATCCAACGTTTGGATGGGTCCACCATGCAGAAGTAGCAGTTGCCTGAGTGGTCAGTGGGTTCCCGCCAAATTCTTGGGATAGTGAACTTCATGGCTCTCTTTTCCCCTCTGTACCATCCTACAATAAGTAATATGAAAAAAAACTTTTTTTAAAACACTCTTTAATGAAATGTACCGTATGAGTAATGGCAGAACTCCACGACTCCAGGAAGTTGCCACGAAGCTTGCCATAACGTAAGGGACAGTGGTGATTTACAGCCAACGTCAGTTGAGCGTGGACAATTAGACCCAAGCCGAAACATAACATATAAAAAATAATGTTTAAAAAAAAAAATATTTTTTATGATAGAATATAGTATTGTCATCAGTATGACATAAGTATACCAAGTTTGCAGTCGATACCACATTGGGAAGTGGGTAAAAATTGAGTTTCAAGATTTGAGGATACAACAACAGACAGAGTGAGTTAAATCAAAGCGTGTAAAAATACATTTATTTTACCCATGACTAATGTATAAGTGATTCTCGCAACATTTTTCATATATGATATATTTTTTCAATAACATAAAAAATTGTAATACATTTTAAAATTAAGAACTTTTACAATTAATTTTTTTTAAACAAATTTTATACCATAAAATTCCGAGCAACAATTATCCATCTTACCTTCCAGAGTATTTTTTGCATTGCTCGCAGGTGAAATGAGGTGCCCAGGCATTCCGAAATATGCTTTGTAGACTTCACACATCTTAGCAGATGAAGGGTCATTGCCTTAAATATCACCGATTATTTTTGTTTTAAGGCAGCGTTATTAACTGATGTGTTAAGTTTATATGTAACATATATAATGAGTCGTCAGTGAGTGAGTGACCAATACAAGTTCTAACAACGTTTAGAATAGATGTTCTAGAAGGGTTAGAAATTTGAAGTTTGGCACAAATATTGGTGAGCCTGACATGTTAGCGAGAAAAACACAACAAAGTGTTTGATTTTTGGGCCTTCAAAAATTGGGGGATTTTTTTTACGTTTTATTATTTCAACTTCTGCCTATGATTGTTTCCAAGTAGATGTTTTGCGAGGTCCCGAATACAAACGTGGTATCAGAAACAAAAAATTGTAAAAGTTTCCTAAAAATTACGGCCTCTCGGAAACTAAGACTTAAATAGTTAGAAAACTGACAATTGGCATACATATGATTGGGTCCAAACTTAGAAACATCCAACTGCCAAAGGTTACAGTTTTGTGAACTGTTTTAAAATAGGCCTACAAGGGTGCTGAATCCAAATGTGCCAATATATTTTCAATCATTCAAAGTTTATTGCAATTTCAGAAAAGTGTGAGTAGAAAGCAGGCAAGGCCCGTCATTGGTTTCTCGTATATTATACAGTTTATTACCCCCTGTAATTTGAATTTTACAAAGCATGTCCATAATAAAGTCATGAAAATGTGAATTACAATAATTTACTCTCTGGTGATTACATGAATTGATGCAATGTAGATTCACAATTTCATTCAAGAGTAGATTTTTTTAGAATATATAAAATGTTGTAATTGTAGCAGTCACTCATGGTTTTAGGTGTATCGAGAACCCATTAGATACAACGTATACGAAAAAATAATAATCACATTTATTATAATTGCAAAGTAATTTCATGGGTGCATCGTGAGCTTATACATCAACATTAATAGATGAATCGATATTTTATTCCACCCCCACCTCCCCCGTAGTGTAAATGCCTATTTTTATCCAGAAAGGCCTCACTGAGTCTCAATACTAATTTTCAGGAGGGTTTTGCATTTGGATACCATGCATAGGTGGTACACAGTTGGGTACACGGACACATTTGCTTTACTGCTGTCTCTCAGACACCTCGCACGTCAGTGGGGTTTGGAGCTTCACACATTTTTTGTGATCCACGAACCCTTGCCTCCAATGTGATGGTTTACAAAGGTTGTACCATCTCATCAAGATTTCACATCAAGAGAACTCTGTTTTGACATTTATATTATTCCATGTCTGAGTGATTTGTGTGAAAAAAGTTAATTGTTATGATATAAAAATATCACAATTCCCTCTTGTTGAGCATGCATGTGAAAAAGTGACAAACAGCATAAAGATAGACATTTTACGAATCAAATAAATTGAATCATGTCATATTGTTGGCCTTAATGAGTTGTAAAGAAACGTATTAGGATAAATATACAACATTCAGTACAATTAATACAAGATTTAATAATAAATGGCATACAAAATTACGCGATTCAAATCATAAGGAATCTTTGTGAGAACTGTCACACAATTATCATAAAGTGTGTCATGTTCCAGCGTAAAAACAACGTTGGCATGCAAATAAAAAACACAGACGAAATATACGCAGTACCGCAGTGAGTGAGTGATGTTCGCATTAGGTAGCACTGTGGTGCAGAGTTACAAAGAGCAACATATCTGAGGTGACTGTGAATATCACTGTGTCGTGCCGGGCTTACGAAGCCACGGCGGATAATGTGTTGGCATTATGTGTCGCCCGCTTACTGGGCATAGTACCAGCCCTAGAGGGGCTTGGGAGAGCGCTGGTCAGCGCGGACGCACCACGTACAGTGTGCGGTGCGGGCTCCCGGTGAGGGAGCGAGAGGGAGTGTCAGCCAGCCAGGGTTACGTTGGGGCATGATACGTTGGTTCACCTGCTGACACGTGACCGGATGATATTGGAGGGGGGCCACCGGTGAACGTGGGCCGCTGGGCGGTCAGGTGGTACAAAATATCTCTCGGGAGCCTTCGGGAAAGAGCTCGAGAGATCTAGAAGGTGGGTCGGCCGAGGGGCGGAGCCAGCCCCACCCAGGCAGATATAACGGGGCCCCGTGAGGGGCTCGGGGTTCTTCGTGTTGCTGATGAAGAAGATCCACGTCGGGTTAAAGAAGCCTCTAGCCACACGGTCCGGGACCCAGCTTGTGGTCCGGGCCAGGATAGCGAACCGTGTCTAGTTCTGCCATAGCGTGGCTAGATGGGCATTCAACACCCAAGTGTAGGTTGTGTTGTGTTGAGTTACTAGAATAAATAGTGTTGCTCCCAAGACAACGTCTGCGACTCAGTTGGACTCACTACATATCCAATGCATGAAGCGTGCGAAAAATAGAAGTGGTTCAGATGAAGTGGAACACAATAATTCATCATTCATTGGCAGAAAGAGGCACGTACATGGATCATGCAATGCATAAATATAGTGAATACATAATTGGCATAAAGATTTATGTTCTAATCAACTATTTCACTTTGATATTAGTTTGCACAGGCAAACTCACACACACTCGTACTCTTTGATGCATGCGACTATATATTATTCCTGGCCCATACGGCACAGCACTCCACTACTGCACTCGCATTTATTTAACTTAGCAATTGAAATATATTAAAATACCAACGAAGGTTTCATTAGTTGACGTATCCACATGTTCGTATGAGTGTTGTCTCCCCATGGGTTTTTTTTTACGTGTTCTCGTGCAGTTTTCTGAAAAGGCAAAACATTATTGTACCCTTCCTGGAATCACTTGGCAAGCATTGGTGGTGTAGACTGCCCAGGTGGTGGACAGATGAACCTTATGGCAGTACCCCGGGGTACCATAGTACCCCGGCTCTCGCATAATGTCCGGAATGCAGTCACTTTTAGTCTGTTGATGGTCGGCGACGTGGCAACCGACTCATCTAGACGAGCTGTACACTACGATGCACCACTATGGTGCATACGAGCGTTCAGGGTTTCAGCGCAATCGTCCTCGCTGCATTTCGACATCGCCGAGTAGCACTGATTTCGGATTGATTGGTACCCCAGTCGCAGAGTTAAGTACACCCCTGGAAAAAAAAGCGTCCCAGAAATAAAATATTTAATTGCCTCGACCATTTTGTATTATTTGGTACCCCGGGGCACTGCCATAAGGATCTGATTCCGGCCTTAACGTACACAGAGTGGCTCGCCCTCTTCCCACACAGCCTTTAATGCAAGGCGCAGTGACGCCAAGGATTTCCCCATCCTCTCTGTGTCCTGAACACGGCATTCGCTTGGTGCACGGATGTCAGCAAATTCTGCACCCGCACGGCCATCCATCAGGTTTTTTAAAAATCTCTCACTTAAGGGAGAATCCCTTCGCTTGCTATGGAGATGATGATGTTGCAAGTCACCGAGTTAAAGGACGAATTCAGTCGTATTGGGAAATGTTTAGTAAACTTTACAATGCGGTAGACATTGTGTGGTGGAAGAGCAAGATATGTATATACTATAATACAGGTTTTTTGGGTTAGATCGCGTAAATATATAAATGTGTCGTTGAACCGAGCACTACCCGACACGGCCAATTAGTAAGGTTTGTCACGTAAACAGAACGTGCCAATTCGTTACTTTTGGCTCTCCAACACACCGGTGTGTTGTACGAGTAACGAATTGGCATTGTGAATGGTTCAGCCGAAGCAAAAGCAGATCGATTAATTGCGATTCAATGAATTGATCAATTGTATTGTTACACCTATATACTCTATACTTATACATACATTCATATGGTTGTGTATACATTGCTGATGATGATATTTTAGTATACCGATATACAGTAAGTTGGCGACCAATGAGGAGATGGAGCGATGAGAGCATCTTGTGTGCAGGAAGCTAGATGGATTATTGCATCTCAAGACCATGTTCGATGGTGAAGTCATTTGTCCAGCAGTGGATAGACCAAGGTTGGTGATGATACAGCATGCAGTGCAATATCGTCTATGGCTTAACATATGCTTTACCTATTGCTTACATGTGAAGTATAGTAAACTACGGCGGGAAACCACTTGACGGGTAGCACACTTTATTCACACTTGCGTTGTCACAATAACACGTGTTGTCACTACAGCTCACGCTACACGTTCCACCTGACACGGGTGGTAACTACTGCTCACGCTACACGTTCCACCTGACACGGGTGGTAACTACTGCTCACGCTACATGTTCCACCCGGCTACACACACACACGGGCATTCCAGCCCCGTAGCATCCGGGGGAACCTCTAGACCCACCCCAGCTTGGGTACGGATCACGACCACTGGGTCCCGTGGCCCGGTCCTCACACGGACGTCCGGCCCCCGGGTCCCAAGGTCCCGCCTCTGAGCCACACAGGGCCCCGGTCCCTACAAGGACAGCGGGACTAGGTGTCTCAGGGCCCTATCTCTTCCTCCTCCGTCTTCCGTCTTCACTGGTCACCAACTTCTCCCCGAGCGCCCGCGCGCACCGCCTTATATAGCCCTCCGCTCCAAGGAGACGGAGCCTATGCGGACCGCGATGCGAGCACCCACCCTAGCCGACCAATCATCACGCGCTGCCACACGATCCCTTCTTGTGCCAGCGCACATAACCAATCCCCACGCGCTGCCACACGATCCATCACTGTCAGCGCGCGTCACCAACACACAGCCAATCACCATCACATAACCCATGACCCCGCGCTGACCTACGATCCCTCACCGTCAGCACGCGTCACCAACACACAGCCAATCACCACGCGCTACCCCACGATCCTTACTACCAGCGCGTATCACCACTACACATGCATAGCATGAGCATAAGCTAACTTTATAACAGTGTTGTCCGAGTGTAAGCAGGTGTATGTGCTGAAAAGAAACAGTGCTATAAAAAGTCTAAAGGTTGCTGGTAATGGTATTGCATATAAATGTGCAAACTTTGTCCACGCTCATTACGTTGGATCCATTTGAGTACACATTTTTCATTCAGCGGCTTACTTCTTTTTTTCTTACAGGATTACAATTCATACGTTGTTGATATGAAGGGCTCTGGGGACATACGCCCACAGGCAAGCAGTTAAGCCACTGATGTGACCTTGTGGGACCTAGAAATGAATGGAACGGCGCCAAATGAAAAAAAGAAATAAATGAATCCAAGTCCCAGTATATTGTTGTCTGTAAGCTGCAGGGAATCTCCTCGTGATAACAAGAATGATGCCAATGACCTTGGCAATAACAGTATATTGATACTGACGATGATAACGATAGTTGATGAGAGTAATAATGCATTTTGTGTTGTGGAATGACGTGGATAGTGGCACGATAGTTACTTGAATCTGACTAAGATGCAGGGGCGGTTTCTTCATTAGGGCGATTGGGCGACGCACCACCAATGTCATTCAACCACAGAGTCGCGCTAGCCGTCACTGTGCCTCTGGATATAGTCCAATCAGCGTCATGTCCCGTTCTGTGGAGTACCGCCTTTTTTTGGGCGATTTCACTCCGGCTGAGAATCGCCCAGAGTGGTCCCATAGACTTACATTCAAAGATGTTTTTTTTCGAACGGGGGGCGCTGTAATGCATTCTCTATGGCTTCCGGGAGGGCTCGCACTAACGTGCTTACGTCATCATACGTAAGCACGTTGCATCCAACAATATTATTTGTCGCCACCTAGTGGAATCTTTAATAAAATAAACTTGAGTGGATTGTATTAATAGGGAGTATAGAAACAAACAAGATGTATTGTAAGAGTCACTTTATTTTTTATTAATATTAAAGAAGTGAAGTTGCCTTTACATGCTTAAGCTGTTAATTTATCTTTTGCATGGGTGGACCTTATCCTTATAAATCATCCAGACATTTGCCCCCCCTGAGAGATTTTGCAGGAGCCGCCACTGTGAAGATGTCTTGCATCGTAAATGCTGTTTATATGGGTAATTTCATTGAAACAACAGCAATTTTGGGAAATATTAGAAAAGGCAATGAGATGGGTTCTGTTATGCAATGCATGAACCTGCTGTGCGAGATTTGTAAAAAAAAAGACAAAGCCTCATTTGTGCTTATTCAATGCCGTCATCGTCGGTTCGCAGTCCAATGCTGTAATTCCGATACCATGGACTTGACCACGTGTTCATGTGGACTGCTCACGTGACAACCACGTTGCCTCGATCTACATCGATGGAAATGCACACGTGTGCATTCACATTTTCTTTACCCAGTTGCCAAGCACGAGAAACACATTATCAAGCGACCAGCAAGACACAACGCTACCAAAGTGAACACATTTAACTTTAAAGACGGTCACGGCATTGCGCCCTTTGAGATGCGCTACTGTGGCCGTCTGGAATGCTCGTCCTTCCGCTGGAGCTGTGCACTTTTAAAGCTAGATTGAAAACTAATTTATTGAGAATTGCTTTTGCATGTTTAGTTTTTTGTCCTTCCACCCCCCACCCCCGCACCTCTGATTAGCAACATACATACATTCCTTGAATTAAGTCAAGGCTATATAAACTTGAAAAAAGAGATGGTGGGAGCGAATTCGAAAATCGAACAGTGCGAGGAAAGAAGCAGAACGTGCTGTGTCCTGAAGCACGGTGTTTGAAATGCATCGTCATGTGGACACATGAGGTGAGAGGGGCCATTGATGAAATACAGAGGACCCAATTTCATATCTCCTACCAGGACCTGTGCCAACCATAGTATTCTAATAGACCAAATAGTAGTCCTGGTACTCCACGTGGTAGTTCCAGTGATTTGATGAGTCCCAGTGGTAGTTTGTATGTTGACCTTTCGCACTGTATGTAACTAACCTTGCTCATCTGAGGTACGGGTGAAGGATAACAAACAAAACACAAAAATCAGTTCTCACTAAATGAGTTTGTAATCTGGATTTAAAAGTATATAGCTCCAGTGGCTTTCTAATAGTTTTGGAGGTCAAATTGGTAGTCCTTGTAGTCCTGGTGTTTGTTCTGCTGGTTCTGATGTCTCAGTGCTGAACCCTGATGCTTGAGACGTCATTGTGAGTGTTAAGAAATGTAAGTCAGTTCACGCAGGGACACGTGGCGAGAAGGAATGATGGGCTGGTGACCGAGACTGGTGGTGGCATTGCAGTCCAAGGAGGGAACCTTTCCCGATTGGCCAGTGACCCCGGAGATGGAGCGACAAAATCAAATCACGGTCAGGAGCTAGACAGATTGTGGCATCGTAGGAATGTAAGGGATGGCAACAATTCGGGGAGGCATTCATACAGCAGTGGATAGAGCATGGCTGCTGATCATGAATAAACCCTTATATAAATTGCTATTGTGTCTAATTTTACATATTATAAATCGTTCTTCAATCGTATGATCTCTTGTACAACTATACACACAGTTATTAAAGCTAGATAACAGCGCATCAGGTTTACGGACGATTTAATGAGTTAATCTTGATTTGAAGCTTTCGTGACTGCAGTAATCCATCCTCTTTGGTTCTTTCGGTAAAGTCACGTACATAGAAAATTAAGAGATCATGACGTTTCGATCATAACACAAACGACCGTCTTCAGGTGAGAGCAGAAGACGCTCGCTTGTGTTGCGATCGAACCGTCGTGATCTATTAATTTTCTATCTACGTGACTTTACCGAATGAACCAAAGAGTATGGATTTAATGATTTTTCGTAACAATGCAATTTAACGAAATATCGGAATGTTTTTAAAGAGCGGATGTTTTTGAATAAAATCGGTTGCATGAAAACACAATTTCCGTAACATGTTAGACCACCTTTTTAAATGCTGGAGATTAAAATATGTGAAGTGTGTTCATGTTCTGCCTCACAGCAGGTATGGGGGTGTACGTATACAGGATATGGTGTTGAGTTTGGTCACGTGACCAGGAAGTTAAGATTCTCTAAGCCATGTGTCAGGGTGTCCGCCATTACACAGAGTACAAAATGGAGGCACAAATAGCATCTCAGTGAAGACAGGTGCATCTGTTCATTGTGGAACTTTAAGAAGCATTGTCTGTAATTTCGTTTATGTTTTTATAATACTGGGAATGCGGTTGTAATGTTAGGATTGCCGTTATAATGCTGTAAATGCCTTTATAAGGCTGTTAAATTGTTATGATAAATATGAGGCCTAGTTAACAACGAAGCCTGCCACTTGCATTATTGTGAATGTTACTTGTAGTTGGATAAGTCGAGCCAGACTTGTACCCATGTAACTTTAATGTGATCTTGAGAGCAAGGAGGAAGAAGTATCTCATCCACAGTTCAGTGTTATTTGCAGTGCTGTACATTTAGGCTGCAGTATGGTGATTACACGAAGTTACCTTATTCAACACAGTAGCTTATTCTCTTGTATAGCTATTCAGTGCTAATGTAGGTGCCTGGTCCATCCAGGACCTATTGTTGAATTTCATGTTACCTAAGACAATGTTATGATGCTGCAGTGTTCATTATATTGATATTCCAAGTAGAAACAGATGCCGTATATTGCGCTGTGTTTTTCCATCAGTTTTACCTCGTCCTATTAATTAACTACATTCGGAGTCTGAAGGTTTATTGAATGCGAGGTTAACTACTCGGATAGTGGTGCAACGCAACGAGGCCGAGACAGTTCATCTTAAATATATACAGCAAGGGATACAGCCAGATGGCTCGGAAGGCGACGAGCAACTCAAAGCACTGAGTCAGCACTGCTGAAATCATTTGTTCAAAAGTGGGAGCAAATAAGTGCCTATTAAACCAGATTCTTAAGTTGTCTCAAATTTGGTCATCAATGACTACACATGAATACTAAAATTGATCTGTCACTTAAGTCGGTTTGTGTTCCGCACCTCCGATCAGCACGGTTGGCGACGTAAGGTGCAAACGAAGTTCAATATGCATCTATTATAAAAGCCCTGCATTCCGTTTGTCCATCAACTCAATTATAAGAACCTTTCAGAAGGTCTGAATCAAAAAGTTATAGAAAGTGGACCCCCCCCCAACCCCCAGGTGTGAGGGTAAACAGTTGATCAAACAGGGTTCAAATAATTGTCGACCCCCCCCAAATTAGTTTTCACTCCCCCCCCCAAAAACATTTTGTCGGCATATATGGCTACACACTCTACATACAATAGAGCCAGCAGTATCCGCATGTGGCAGGGGGGGCATCAGTGGGGGATGACGGGCGAAGTGCTGAGAAGCCCTTCGCAGGAACTAGTACGTAAAATGTTTAACATTCCGGCTACGAGAATCAAGGTGCTCGTTTGATTGCCTTGCAAGTGTAGTAAGGTTCCCGGAGACTTGACAACGTAGTTGGAGGCACACGCTTGTTTATTAACACCAGCGAGTAACAGGCAACTTACAGTACTTGAAGGGGTATCGGCCCCTTCACCCGTCTATGCTACGGAACACAACAGCCTGACTCACAGCTAGCTTACAGCTAGGTTACGGCACCCGGAATACCCAGTCCGGCTCTTAGAAGAGCGTTGGTTCTGGGCTCTTAGGGCCACGCCGCTGGTTTGCCTGGTCGGCCCTTAAAAGGGCAGCGATCCCAGGGAGTTCCAGGGCCTGTCTAGCTAGTCTTATTTCTTCACTGGTTACAGCTTAACTCTAGACCCCGAGCCGTCCGGCTCGCCACCTTAAATAGCCATCCCCCCTTGAGGGGTGGGGCTGTGGGGGATCCCAGCTCCGCAATAGCCCCCCAGGATAACAACGCGGACGTCGCAGTAAACACCGTCTTCGCGTACCGATGTAGCCACGCCCATTGTGTTTGTTTGCCATCCGCGGCAAGTCTAAATCCGGCCGTCTACAACGGATACAACGGCTCTACACAAGCAAGACTCATTTCGGGGCTTGTAAAAACGTATGCCATGCTCAGCGCGGTCCAGTTAAGTATCCCGAAATAGCTTAAGAAGTACAGTAGTTCTATGATTTCATCTTCCGGGGCCATATTCTAATCCGAGGCGATATACGCTTCCTGACTGTCAGAGTTCTAAATAGAAACGTCTTCCTCTCATGAGATGAAAATCATTGTAAAGCTGCGATATTGTTGGGGGTGGGAACAAAAAAGTTAAGAGAATGCAGTAAGATATATTTACACAAACACGGTTGCCCTATACTGTGAACAAGACGAAAGGTGTGTATGGTAACGTAGCATCATTACCACTGCACAGGTTTTGTTTTGCGGTTGTTGCTGTTACAGCTCTCTGATGTGGCGTTGGCTTGCTCCGCGTATTGCTGTGCACGACGTCCGAATAATATCGACTCCTCGCCTACATTAAATACTCGCAGCAGCAGCAGCCTCGAACCTAGCCACCTTTTCCACCAAACCAAAGCTGAACATAAGTCTCAGGCAGCCTAGGTCTACCAACACTGTGCAGTTAACTGTTCATAATGTTCAACGTAATACCAGCAGACAGAAGCACGCATCGATTCATGCCGCCCGAACACGGCTGCCAATTCCTGGACTCTCCGGTTCAAACCCGGCGAAGGGAGGCAACTCTACGGGCAACTTCATAACATCAAGAGGAGAAAGTGACCTGCTCCCATTCGATTCCTGAAGAAGCTCCCAGCACGTGGATCGAAACGTCGGACATAATGCCTAACCACACGTGGTACACGTGGAAAACACTTCGGAGAGCAACACAATACAATATTGTGCACCGTTGCTAATGTTGGCACCTTCACTGGGCCCTAGCAACAGGCAGCACCACAACAAAGGCTCTCAATTAATTTCTCGCGGTGTATTCCGCATAGAGCCAGAAAGGCTGTGACTCACCCTTCCTCGCCTGGCTAACCTGTGTACTGGAACATTCATTCCAGGCGGGTGATTTTCAGCCTCAGCACTCTCAAGCTGCTTACAGTCCTCGTGTTCATGATAATTGTTTATACCCTTACGATGGCCAAAACTCCATGAAGCCTAACACACACACATTCCTGCAACATAAACATGGGAAGGAAAAAATGCAATCTATCAATGCATGCAAAAAAGTTATCTGAGACTCTATACGGGTTTTAATGTGATTTACTGCATTGCTTGTGCTGTGAATATCTCGCTGCATGTTCATAAGACAAGGCTGGCAAAAATTGTCATTTGTGGAAGCTATCTCGACAAAACGTCTCTTCACATACCCCATTAAAATTCCATCAGAACAAGATAGAGAAAAGGAACACAAGAAAACCTACATGTGTTTTATTACAAGGGGAGTGGTGGTGGTGCAGCGGTCATCACACTGAGCTATGCACTTAATCTGCATCCTCGTCTACAACTAACAACGGTGATATTTGAGCCATTCCCCTGTCTAGCTAGGCAGAGTACGGACAAACAACTCCCACAATCAACGCAGTGTGATGTGAAAGTCTTTGTTAAACAGTAGATGACAATGGGCCTGAACATTAGTATAGTATACTTACTCTTTTTTAATGTGTCATATGACGAATAAGCAGCACTAATTGGATTTTAAAGTGGATTGTCAATGCAGTACGAGCATTTTACTGCCACTCTACCATGATTATCCTACTTATCTTAATGTAATAAGATTTCCAGCTCTGATAAAGGAATACTTTGTTCTGTTAATTACTCATTTGATCTCCTTAATTACGTGACTACGGCCTTAAAGGGTAGATTGGAGTGAACCATGGGTTAGGGGGCAATCGGCAAACTCCAGCCATCGTGCAAAATTAACTCCGTGCAGATGTAAGTATACATCGAGTAAAATGTACCTGACAATGCAAGTAGACACCAATCGCTCTTGGCATATTTATGTGAAAATTTGGATAGAGCATGTTCAACCCGTTGCGTTCTACTTCTGTGGGGAAAAAATACTTTACCCCCTCTACCCACCCCAGCAAGTCATTATAATAACGTACAATGTTATTGGAAATTGGCCACTGGTTTAAAGTTTGCCTTGTTTCTTGGTCCATATACAAATGTATTTTCTTTACATGTGGAAGTTGGTATGTATCGTTTCTCACGTTGATAATAAAAACAATATTAACTAAACCATATGAGTGTAAAACTTGAGCGCAATTACATTTAAATAATGACGGTAAATCATCTTGCCAATCCGTTGCTGGATTTTTTCCGAGTCCGAGTGCTCACAGGGCTCGTTTGACCATACTTCACCATGCTGGTAAGTCCTGGTTGGTGAAAGCAGGGACCCAGTATGAGTTCAGATAACGACCACTCCCTACTGATGTGAGCCGTGGCCGGGAATTTCAGGTCACCAGGATCATCCACCAAACCACTCCTCCCTCCCACAAGCTCAAGGCAAGGATTAAAATGCGACTGCGTGATTCCATTCCTGTAGACAATATTGTCGTAGGATTTAGGGCTGCCTGCAGCTCGTGCACTTTGGATCTTGTATCCATACACGTGTGAATTTATTTTAAACCATTTAGCCGCTGATTGTTGGTTAGGACGAGCAGTTTTCTGCAGCGCTGTAATTTACACGATGAGCTTATTTGTTATGGAATGAATGCTTGTCAAATAAATAAAAAAAACCTACCATGTCCTAGATATCGTGTCAAAGCAAGACATTTTACAAGTGCAGCATGTGTATTAATTGCATTGAATCAAGAATGAAACATTTTCAAAAGAGCAAAGCAAACAGCTTCTGTGTCATTTCCCATGCAGGATTGAAATCGTGTCAGAGCAAGACATTTTACAAGCGCAGCATGTGTATTAATTGCATTGAATCAAAAAGTAAACATTTTCAAAAGAGCAAAGCAAACAGCTTCTTTGTCATTCCCCATGCAGGATTGAGTCATATTGTGGGGGCGCGGAGGGGGGGCAATAAATAAATAAAACGAGAGAAAAAAGGAAAGAAAAACCCCTAAAAGTAGCGAAACATTCACAAAAACAATCTCATCTGCAGTACTGTCGGATGAACTGGAACCCATCAATGAATTAACTCTACAATTCCAATAGTCTACGCATCTTTTTAAACAAGTGGTGCCTATGTATCTCTGCAGGTCTCAACTATTCAACGTTTTATTTAACCTATGGATTTAAGGAAAAAACATATATAAAGTGGAAAAAACTGTTATCTACAGAAGTACAGCCCACTAGGTGCTGTGTATCACGAATGAAAAACAAAAAAACACTGCCCAAATCGAGGGCACCGAATGAACACTGAATACTTTAAAGCCAAGTGTTGACAGTAAACCCCCATGCAGTCGTACAAACCCCCCCCCCCCCATCAAACTAGGAGTGGTAATTTATATTGGACGTGGGTATAGCATGTGGGTTGCGAGATGTTAACTCCCTCGCCTGGTTATACAAGAGGCGTGGGTTCGATCCCTGACGCCTGTGTATTTGGAGTTTGCGTGTTTCCCCAGTGGTCGCATGGATTTTTTTTCTGGGTGCTCTGGGATTCCCCTCCACATTTAGAAACATGTAATTAGAGTGTTTGGCTGCTATGAATTTCCACGTGAATAGCCACTTCGTTGAGCTATCATTTGTGGCGTGATCGCTTCTGAAAAAGAGCTAAATAGCTCAGTGGGCCTCAACTGGTAGAATAAAAATAGTTTATAGTTTAGATTAGGTTATATCACACCCATACACACAGATGCTTAATAGCATAAATACCGACATCTAAACAAATCACCTCATTAGAGTGAATACATTAATATTTAACCTCTATATTCAATTAACATTGAACTAAACATTGATTATCCACAACACGTGACCAACAGTGACAAAAAACACGTAAAATACGTACTCTTTGGTTCTTTCGGTAAAGTAATGTAGGTAGAAAAATAATAGATCACGACGTTTCGATCGCCACACAAGCAACCGTCTTCAGGTGGGAGTGAAAAATAGGCTGCTGAAACAAGTCCGTAAAATACGCTATTAAAACACAAGTTCAATAATATTTCCCTTTTAACTAAAGAGGGTATCGATATCAATTCTAAGTCCTCGAGGCTAACTATAACAAATGATCAATCCTGGAGCTTAGCCCACAGCCACATGTTAATATTTACAAATGCTAAACACTTCATAAAAATACAAACTTGTTAAAATGAGATTTGATAGGGCTCGGTATTCATCACATTAAACATTATCACATCCCACCATGGAAGTAAAGAAACGAGGAGAGGAGGAAGAGTTATTCTCTTAGAGGATCCAAACCGTACCACAGGATCTAAGCACAATTATTGCCACACATGAACCACAATACCTTGCTGATCTCGTCAAGGAGCATAAACCATCACGCAAACTTCTGTCATCCTAGCCATCGAACAAAGATGGTCACTGCATCGCGCACTTTTAGATGCGCTTTCGCAGCCCTCTGGAATGCTCTGATATCAGGAAGCCACTGGAGCTTTGCATTTTTTAATCTAAATTGAAAACTAATTTCTTCAGAACTGTTTTTTGTGTTTAATTTGTTGTCCTTCTCCCGCACCTCTGATAAGCACGGTTGGCAACGTACAGTGTAAAATAAATTCAACATACATACATACACAATTTCTACACCGAGCAGGCATCTGGAGCGTTCGAGATTTTCTAGAGAAGGTGCATTGGGTGTCCGGTGAGACCATTGTCACAGCTGGAGAAGTAAACTCAAAGCGCTGCGCTTGAACGAGGATCCACAGCTTGGCTGGGTAGAGCGGTTTACAGCGTTTTCCTGGTTATCGTACCAAGGTCTTACGTAGTGGCAGTAAGGCCACACGTGTGCAGATGTAACGGGTTCCGGAGACACTTGTAGAGGTAACTCCTTTATTACAATACAACACTCCAACAGTCCTGATACTCTGTTACAGCCTAGGTACACAGCCTAGGTACACAGCCTAGATACTCTACTCTGGCTACGCTCTGGAACTCGCCCTCACAAGGTCGTCGAGTCGGGAGTTCCAGAGTCCCACCACTGGCTCTCACATCGTCACAGGGTCCTCAGATGGCTGGTCTTGGGTCTTGGGTCTTGAGCTACGACTGGCCCTGATCGTCCAGGGAGCTCCACTTGTATAACTAGTCCCCAACGAGGGGTGGGGCCATGTGCACCCCCAGATCTCTCACAGAGCATACACAGCCCCCCCCTTTGGCGGCGCCAAGGGGATTAAGCGCCTGAGAACCCAACGCCTGGTGCCAAAAGGCTTAAGCGTCTGGACCCGCTTGGGAACCCAACGCCTGGTGCCAAGAGGCTTAAGCGTCTGGCCCACCCAGGGTCCCAGAGCCCCCAGCAGCCCCTCCCTTCTTATGTCACTACATTACCCTCCTCTATGTAGCCTCTGGCCGTCCCGGCTGTCAATAATTAGAAAGTTTAAATTAACAAAAGGGAGCGAGAGAAAAAAAAATACGCGAGCCTCAACAGGAAAAGAAAAGAGAACAAGAAAGCAACCATAAATACCATAACCAACCTGTACAACTTTACACTATATACAAGCATCAATCAACAAAAAGGTGAAGCAATGACACGTGAACAAACGACCCGCGGCACACCTAGCCCTCCTCGGGATCCGCATAGAAAACGGGGAATTAACAACAAATATACAGATTCCGACGCGTTGGATGCACAACCAACACCGGTAATCGAACCGAAATCACACAATCACCGCATGGATGGCAGGGATCCACACCACCCTGCCACCCTCCCATCCTTCAGGTGGTGAGAAGGCGAAGACCAACATGTCTATCACCCCTCTACACACACTTATCCGGACGTCTGTCTATGTCCCAGGTCGAGAAGTCGTACTTCAGGGCCGACCCATGTACTGGGCAAAGAAGTCGCACTTCAGGGCTGCTCCAGTATCTACATTTTAAAATATATATATAAAATTTACATGACACAAACAAAATAAATCTGCCTGCTCCTGCCCAGAAATGGTGGCCGCACGCGCGAACCGCATCTCCAAAAGGCATCCCGTGCTTGCATCCCAGCAGCCCTCAATGAGGACCACTACCGACATTACATATCAACCGTTAGCACCCCCCGCCTTTCCAACGTGGCATCTCCATCCTAAAACCGTGCACGTCGGCCATATCGGGGGGCTTCAACCCAGTCTCTCTCCAAGACTCGCATCGCAGCATATAGCTGTACCGACCGAGCTGAGACGACCCAGTCTCTCTCCAAGACTCGCATCGCAGCATATAGCTGTACCGACCGAGCTGAGACCCAATCTCTCTCCAAGACTCGCATCGCAGCATATAGCTGTACCGACCAAGCTGAGACGACCCATCGTTCACTCCCTGCACAACATGCACCCTAACAACTGAGGGATACAGTCCCAACGTAATGGGACAACTACACCTGAACACCACGAATCTCCAGCCCACTGTTTCAACGCGCCTCAGAGTGTTTCAATCTCCGGGCCGTCAGGGCGAGCCTATTGCTCCAGACGCACCAAGGAGGGTCTCAACCTCCGGGACGTCAGGTCAAGCCGTCAGCGATTCCATGACGGGACCACACTCTCTGAGCCATGTGAGCGCACAGCCCACTAGGCTAGACATGCCACGGAGTGTTTCAATCTCCGGGCTGTCAGGTCAAGCCGTCAGCCATAGCATGATGGGACCACACTCTCCGAGCCATGTGAGCACACAGCCCACTAGGCTAGACATGCCACGGAGTGTCTCTATCTCCGGGCTGTCAGGTCAAGCCGTCAGCCATAGCATGACGGGACCACACTCTCTGAGCCATGTGAGCACACAGCTCACTAGGCTAGACATGCCACGGAGTGTCTCTATCTCCGGGCTGTCAGGTCAAGCCGTCAGCCATAGCATGACGGGACCACAACTCTCGTGTTAGACACGCAACACCCGCTGGCCCATCCTGGTCAGGATCTGCACCCCAAGATATTTGAGAGCCAGCCTGACAATTCCAAATCCTTGGCAGCATTTCATCATCTCAAGATAAATGCCCCATACAGTCTATGCATCGTTAACAATGACAACACAAGCTATACATTAACAATCACGAACAAAGCTCAATACAAACCATACATTGTTAACAATCACAAGCAAAGTTTCGCACACACATTGACAACACTCACGAGCGAAGCTCCACACAGTTTACCCAACAACAGTCACGACTCCCCGACGACAACGAAGAGAATGTCAACAAAAAAATAATTAATCCGGAGCGCATAAATGTACGAAATGTCAGGGGCCTGGTCTCCCAACCTCCAACCTTTGGCCAGAGCAGCAAAGGCGGCGACCAGCGTGTCAGTTGATGTGCCGGCCCCGGCGCTGGTTACAGTAAGAATGGCGCCCTCACTGTCCGGTCGCAGCGCTGATGACGCGGTATGCTAGGTTGAAGCCAGCTGTCGTCCGGCAGTGAAGGCCGCAGCGCTGATGATGCGGCGTTGCTAGGTTGCAAACAGCTGTCACCCGGCGGTGAGGGACGCAGCGCTGATGACACGGCGTCGTCGGGTTGGCCCACGCTGGGCCCGGAAGTGACGTCGCTCCCAGCGGTCATTGCTTCCCCGGCAGAAGTGACGACACCCGGATGTATTTGCGGCGGGAACGGCTGCCATCTTTCTGTTGGAGCCGGCGGAATGGCGCGGCCGCTGCGCCGCCTCTCTCCCTCCTGCCTCCGCCTGTGAGCGACGCATGTCGTCCAGGATGGAGACGGTGGCGTGGAGCAGCTCAGTGAGGCGAAGCAGCGCCTCCTCCATCGCTGCTCCCGACGCTGGAGAGGGGACGGTCGGCGGAGCAGACAGTTGTTCAGCCGGCGGTGCAGCGTCGCTGTCGGCCGGCGTTGGCCGCCCCATCGCTGCTTGTTTCTCGACATCGCCGTCAGGACTGAAGGTACGTGGCTTACTTCTTGTCTCCATATCCACTTCTGACGCCAAATGTAACGGGTTCCGGAGACACTTGTAGAGGTAACTCCTTTATTACAATACAACACTCCAACAGTCCTGATACTATGTTACAGCCTAGGTACACAGCCTAGGTACACAGCCTAGATACTCTACTCTGGCTACGCTCTGGAACTCGCCCTCACAAGGTCGTCGAGTCGGGAGTTCCAGAGTCCCACCACTGGCTCTCACATCATCACAGGGTCCTCAGATGGCTGGTCTTGGGTCTTGGGTCTTGAGCTACGACTGGCCCTGATCGTCCAGGGAGCTCCACTTTTATAACTAGTCCCCAACGAGGGGTGGGGCCGTGTGCGCCCCCAGATCTCCCACAGAGCACACACAGCCCCCCCCTTTGGCGGCGCCAAGGGGATTAAGCGCCTGAGAACCCAACGCCTGGTGCCAAAAGGCTTAAGCGTCTGGACCCGCTTGGGAACCCAACGCCTGGTGCCAAGAGGCTTAAGCGTCTGGCCCACCCAGGGTCCCAGAGCCCCCAGCGGCCCCTCCCTTCTTATGTCACTACACAGACATCCATTGGAATTTCGTCAAGAGTCAAATATAGTCTGTGCCTTCTCGGATGAGACCAATGCCTCTTGAAGTTCCTGGCCATGGCGAGTGCTTACAAAGTGCCGGACTTTGATATCAAAGTGGCCAGGATGGGTCTAGGACCCCACGGACAGCTGGGATCCATGCTGTTATCTGGAGGTCGACCCACTCTATAATCCCAAGTTATCGCCGATTCATTTTCCTTGGCTGCCTCTTGTCCGTAGGGAACAGCATAGGTAATAGATGTTGCCTCATGTAGTCTAGTGCAGCCGTTGGCAAGATGCCCTCTGTGCCCTCCTGTAGGCAGAATAACTTGATGTGCGGGGCCCTTGGCCTTGGCTTCCAGCTGATTCATCGCCTCCTCCAGCGCTGGAATGCGAAGGTCAATGGATTTCTCCACCTTAGTTGCTGTTGTTGTTAAAAAAGTCAGTGCAGTTCATTAAGTCCATGATTTAGAAAGTGTTCCTTTCCAAGGCTTCCATAATTAGAGGTGCCACCTGTCCTGGTTTTTTTTCCAGGATTACCCTTTTTACGAGGAGCTGTCCTAGGAAATTAGTAAGACATTCGAAGTGCTGGATTTTTTTTGGTCAGTCGCGTATTAAAATACCACTCAAGGCAATTTATTTACATGTAGCTCTCCCCTTTTTTGTCATTGTGAGATATTCTCCTTCCAATGACAGATCACAATTTTTTGTGTGGCTCAGAGCAAGTGGCCCGACCCATAATAGGGTCACTTTAATGGGAACACTGCACTGCAGTGGAAGTCTTCACTTCTGCCATCTCAATAAAGTAGTTTTGGTGAAAAAATTTACTCTACCTCCTACATTACCTTTGCATGACCATGTGTTTCTCGTATCCTTCGGTGGGATTCAACATAACGTAAGGCACAGATGTAAATTTATGTTTACGCTTCGAAGAAGACTCGGATGCCGTCATGTCAGTGTGGTGAGCAGAAGTTGGTGACTCCAACACCAAAGTTATGTATGGTGCCACGAGGCTCAATATAAAAAAACAGTACAAACTAACGCAGGCTGTGATATTAACCTATCGTTCCTTAAAACAACCCAGACCTAATCCTTTAAATATTCTTAAATAAAAGCAAAATTAGGCCTAAAAGGATGATTATAATATTACACGCGTATGTATTTTAATTTATGAGCGGCTTACACATCAGCAGGTGATAAATACCCTTTCACGAATAATAATAAATGGTCATCCAGTTCAAACGCTGTCATTTGAACTCCTTCAGTGAAGGAACAGCAAGACTACATGGACACTTTCCTGAAGCCATCTCATCGTGGCTAGCAGACCTCGACATTGGCATTTAGCCTCTGAGCGTAATGCCATACACAGGAATATAATTCAGTCCGAAGTGATTCAGTAACCAGTGTTGCATGTCAAAAAAAGAGCAGTCGGGAAAAATGAAGGTGCCAAGAATGGCTCAGGACTCGAACACCCGCACCATGCGCTGTAACCACCATATCAGGTAATCCTTAAGGGGCCGTCCATAAATGACGTCACGCACTTAGGGGGGGGGGGGTCAGACATTTGTGACAATGTGTGACGAGGGGGGGGGGGAGTTGAGAAATGTGACGTCACATCAAAATAGCAACTTTAAATAAATATAGACAACACGTTCTACTTAAATTTCGATTTAAAGCTTTCGTGACTGCAGGGATTCATCTTCTTGGTTCTTTCGGTAAAGTCACGTAGAAGGGAGATAATAAAATAATAATAATAAAACATAATAAAATAATTCTCACGACGTTTCGGCCACAACGCAAGCAGCCGTCCTCAGGTGAAGAGCAGGTTTGTCGGGAAGACAGCATCTGAATGGGCACCACCAGGCTTGGCAGCGTATATTTAAGCTGGGTTGGAGGGGGGAAGGGGCACCTTGACAAAGGAATTTGCATATCAAGAGGAATTTAGCATATTTATGGCAAATGCAGATATGGGATTAGTCACTACTTGTGGAATGCGTAGGAGGTGGGGGGGGGTTTCAAAGTCATATTATGCCCGTGCATTATGCAGCATCTCCAAAATCCTGATTAAACACAAGATCCAGGTCCGATTCAACACAGTACATAAAATCCGTGATCTGGTCCCGTCTGTAAAAGATCTGGTTCCAGACATACCGTACCCTGGCGTCTACAAACTAAGCTGCCTCTGTGGTAGCAGTTACATTAGAGAAACCAAACGACATGTCTCGGACCGTATCCGTGAACATAAAGCAGACCTGAAACACGGTAGGACAAACACCTCAGCCGTGGCAGATCACTGTTACAATTCATTGGGCTCATGACATTGACTTCTCCAAGACAGAGGTTCTCTGCAAGCCATCTGGCTACCATGAGAGATTCGTTCATGAGGCGATCCACATACACAAACACAGAGACAATTTCAACCGAGAAGATGGATTCTGGCTCAGCAATCATTGGAAGGACGTAATAAACCATTTAGGATCTTAACTGATTGTGTTCACGTTTACTGTGACTTTCAGACCACAGTCCACTCACTGGCATTGACTATATATCTTTTATTTTCCGCAGGGAATGGATTCTTTGCTCCGCTGCAAGTCTCCTACCATCACTCTCCCATTGACATATTCCGTTGCTTCCTCTTAGAACCTTTCACGCGACGGTCAATGGTATAGTGTATAGCAGATTGTATAATAATAAATAGTATAAAAGTGTAATGTTTAATATAATGTATAAGGTAATATATAGTATCGTAATTGTATAGTGAATATACAGCAATGTGGTATACAGTAGGGTGGGTAGAATAATACATAGTGTAATATTACAATGTATAGTCTAAGGTATAGGGTGGTGTATAGTAATGCAGTATATAATTTAATGTTGGGTTTGTCTATGGCAGTATATAGTACGGGGTAGACCCATGTGATGTAAGAGAAAAAAGTTTAGCTGGAAGCATATAACTCCCTTGCCTAGTATACACAAGCTCGAGGGTTCGATCCCGACCCAGCTAAACTGTCTAAGGTATAGGGTGGTGTATAGTAATACAGTATATAATTTAATGTTGGGTTTGTCTATGGCAGTATATAGTACGGGGTAGACCTGTGTGATGTAAGAGAAAAAAGTTTAGCTGGAGGCATATTATATTTTTTGCGACATATAATTGTAATGTATGACTTACTGTTAGTAGCTCAGCTTATTGGAGAGTATAATTAGTATATTGATGATACTGATGTAGTTTATATTTTAGTTTTTTACGAGGTGGTTTAGCTGCTGCAGCTCCTTACTATTAAAATTCCTTCCCTCTATTACTGCTAACCCTACTCCCTCCCTTTGATGCTGCTAATCCTGCATACTGCATAATGCACGGGCATAATATGACTTTGAAACTCCCCCCACCTCCTACGCATTCCACAAGTAGTGACTAATCCCATATCTGCATTTTCCATAAATATGCTAAATTCCTTTTGATATGAAAATTCCTTTGTCAAGGCGCCCCTTCCCCCCTCCAACCCAGCTTAAATATACGCTGCCAAGCATGGCGGTGCCCATTCAGACGCTGTCTTCCCGACAGACCTGTTCTTCACCTGAGGACGGCTGCTTGCGTTGTGGCCGAAACGTCGTGAGAATTCTTTTATTATGTTTCATTTTTATTATTTTATTATTTCCCTTCTACGTGACTTTACCGAAAGAACCAAGAAGACGTTCTACTTAATTAAATAGACTTCTTAATACATGTTTCACCTACAACAACAGAGTGCAGTGCCACATTAAAAACACACTACAATGACAATAGTTTAAAGCGATTTGAAGCATGTTTTTTTTGGGGGGATGGGGGCAGAGCTTTGTGACGTCATATTTGAGGGGAGGTCTGACTCTTTGTGACGCCGTGTGACGAAGGGGGGGGGGGGGACAAAAATTGTAAAAAATCGCGTGACGTCATTTATGGACGGCCCCTAACGCCATTTGCTACGACGGTCTAGCCATAATCAGCCTCGTGTGGTGGACTTGTACGTTGGTTGCAACAGGAATGCGCTTCGCTGGCAACGTGTGCGATAATATAGCGAACGATAAAACCGCGAGCTATTCTCGCCGGAAGGGAAAACACGGCAGTGTCAATGTGTGTGGTTTTTTTTTAGCCGACAGGCCTCATTAAGGCGTAGACCATTTCTTGAGACCGAGCCATCAGGTTCGTTGACGTAAAAAAAACTGCAGACCCCAATGAGTTCCGCAGCATCTCTGGCTGGCAGCGTACATACCACGGGCGTTTCACCACAGGTTTGTGCAATATTTCCAAACTTCGTTTTTTGCACAACGGCTTCTAAACTAACTCATCACATTCAGGGAGGTTTTGTGCGGATAGTGCCTTCGTTCGAGAATCATTTTTACCCAACCCGACAGGATTCGGTCATGTATAGCACTTGTAAATACCGTCAGTGAAGTCCATTGCATCGTTGTGTGTGGTTCGCCTTGTTTATAATGAGAGGGAATTAATTAAAATGCAGTGAGTACATTCCTCAGGCCAGGATCCTGCTGCGTATACAATTGGAAGCAAACTGACGCCGAACTTGAGTCCACCTAACACAAGACATGATAAATAACACCTCTTTGCTATATTAGTCCCTCCTCATAAAACAAAGTTTTTTTTAACACAACCAATCGGCCACATGGCCTTCTGGGACTTTTAGGAAAGCATCTTGTGAGCGGCATTGGTTCATTACAAAGCAAAACTCTGGACAAATTTAGACGTTCAAAGTCTCATGAGCAGAGTCAGACTTGCATGGACCAACGCTGGTGAACGGCCCAATGTCTATCGGGAAGGACCCTTTCAGGGGACGTGATGGGTATCCGTTTGACATAAACCGGTTGGTAACCTGTTGAGTAAAATATGTTTTTTTTCTAAATTGCCCTGAGGTGTCCACCTAAGGACATTGCAACAATGACGACATCTGCCACATTGAGGCCTCGGTAATGAACAATTTCTTTCGAGGACATCTAAGGCACCTTCTCTAGAAATTCTCGACCTCTCCAGATGGTGGAGAAATTGTGTATGGATGTTGAACTGCTTTCACACTGCATGTAGCCAACCATCCTAAGCGGAGGTGCGGGGAAAGGACAACACACTAAACACAAGAAGCAGTTCTAAAGAAATGAGTTTTCAATGTATATTTAAAAATGCATACACCTTGGTAACATAATTGAGCCTGCCACAGCAAGGGGGTGGGAAAACACTCAACATCTTGTGCAAATTTTCCCTGCAGCCAAACTTCAAGCAAATGCATTTAAACATGATCTAATATTTAAATTCGAACAACGTTAACGCACTTTCATACAAACATTGAACCCGGGAAGTTGGTACCTGTTCATTTGTATCTTCACTAATTTAGGAATGTATTCATATATTTTGCAATAAACATGTTCACTTGATTCAAGTGAAGGGATAGTGTTATACCATGAAGTTAAATAAGGGCAAGGCTGCGTTTACTTTATTTGTATTGATTGCAAGTGACAAGACTCAATCATTGTAATAACCTGTAAGTGGAATGCAATTTGTCATAATGGTGATTTTTTTCAGATCATTACGTTAAAGACAAATGTACGTGATTTGGGGCCAACAAAAATGGACCTCATATTAACCAAGAACAATGTAAACAACAATGATCAATACTTCCTTTCATTATGTGTCAGATTAAATAATGGCAAATTGTGTTGATACGCATTCAAGTTACTTAGATGTCAATTGCGACGTAATTAAGCATGATTTGTGTTGATTAAACACTAACAACACATCGAATGGCTTTTCTGAACGTTCTTTTTCATGAGTACACGACCCGACATCGCTTTGCAACACGCACTATCCGTCTAGTGTCGTCCTCGCCGCTGAGGATCGACGCTCACGATGGACGCCTCCCACGTTTTGCGACCTTCGGCCTCTCGCTCGTGGAGAGTTCCATCCAACTGCTGACGTCGGCGCACCGACTGATCCGTTTCCTCCTCTTCCCTTACATTTCCCCCCGTACATCATCATCCTTCTCTCCAGCAGAGACCTCTTTAGCATGTCCCACATATGCCACCCTCCTTCATGATTATACTTCTCAGTAATGTCTGCTTATAGCATTTAATCTCAGCCTCTTACAATATATACCTCACGTCTCATCAGACCAAGATCAATTTGGACATATACCAACGTAGTGGCCTGTAAACAACCCGCATGTCTACAAATGAAAAGTTTCGTGAGATTCCCTTTTCATAATTATTTATGGGACCTCACAATGTAATGGACTAGGAGTTCAGGTTATTAAAAAGCTTGCTCTTTATAGAAGTGACAGTGGGAATTAACTTTGACACAATGACTTTTAAGATAACACTTGCTGAGACTATTAAAATTGGAATGAATCATTTTGGACCATTCTTTTGAAAGATGAAGAATTACTGAAGTCCGTGTCATTCACCTGTGAAAGTTTTAGCATTGTAATATGCCCAGTAAAATAGAAAACGCAAAGTTCAAACAATGTTACCTGCGTTTACCTTCAGCTAAAATCAGAACATATACATTCTAGGCAACGTTGTAACGTTATGCACTACTGGATAGCTTTATAATGTAAAATTAATATAATAGGCCTAAATGGTTATTTCGGTAAAGTCACATAAAAGGGAAACAATAAAATAATACAAATATAAAACAATACAATTCTCACGACGTTTCGACTGCAACACAAGCAACCATCATCACAAAGCACATTTTCTTGCTGTGTTTTTCACACCTGATGATGGTTGCTTGTGTTGCAGTCGAAACGTCGTGAGAATTTTTTTGTTTTATATTTTTTTAATTTTATTGTTTCCCTTCTACGTGACTTTACCGAAAGAACCAAGACTATGAATCCCTGCAGTCACGAAAGCTTTAAATTAATATAATAGGCCTAAATGGCTTTGACAATAGCTTAAAAAATAGTTTTCCCTCTGAAATATTGTAATATTTAGTTCTGACAGCTGAGGCAAGAAATCGCAAATTCATAAATAAGTTGATTAAAAAAACCTTTTAGTTTGACAATTGAAAATAAATAAATGTATGTAAATTAACTGCATTTACATGTTCTTGACATCACCAGAATCATCAGCATCTAACAAAATATTGTCGATACACTCTCACCGTCACGAATCCATCAAGCCTCGTGGTTTTCTGATGTCCGTGTTTTATCGAACTTTCCACAATTTCCCCCAAAATATTTCTGACTGAACTAATAAATAAAGCTGCAGACTCACAATGATTTGCTCACACCACTGCTTGTGGAAGGGACCTCCAAGAGACGGAACTCTGGGGAGCCCCCCTCTAGATGTTATTTGGCCTACTCTTCCAAGGTGTTCAGACATCGAGGAAGGGGAAGGAGTATCCAACACTTTGCCCCACCGCACGCGGCCTGCCAATCGACTGACTGTCGTTGACCACACGTTCACAGCAGTGCATCTGCCACATGATCAATTTCTAATTTGTCATTTTTATTTGTCACTTAATTCCTGAGCAATTCTGCTGTTTTTCAGTCTTACGATAAGTATGATATAAAACTTAAGATTTAAACGAGAAGCGCGTATCTTAACCAGACGAGACAGTGAATGTGTCTCACTCCGAGGCTGGTTTAAATCAAATACTGAAACGACAATAAAGAGCATTACTGGGATGTTCTATCAAACACGATTTAAAAAGTTTAGCTACATATGCTCTTCCCTGTTTAGATAGAGAATGTTCTTCAGCTAATGAAAAAAATGTTTCATGTGGCTCATGGCCGTTGGACGGAAATGTTATTTTATTGCTACGTCTTTATCTTTTTTCTATTAATTACTATTTGCGTACACTTGCACTGTACTGCATACACACAGTATAACGAGTGTATGTGTGAGCACACTCCAGTGGGGAGCGGTGGTGTAGCGGTTAGCGCACTGCGCTACGAACCTGGCGACCCGAGTTCGTTTCCTGCTCATGGCCGACATCAGTGACGATTATCTGAACCGGTTCTGGGCCTCTCCTATATCGACTTAGCCTCAAATAAGTACCTGGCGCCACTGGGGAGACAAAGGCGGCCGGGTGTGGTACTGGCCACCCACCCCTTCGTGTGCCGTTCTGGCCTTCATAGGTGCTCGCTAACAGCACTTGCCCCAACAGCCTGTTAAGGCTATATGGAGGATCTTTGTTTTTGAGTACACAAATGAATTGGTCCTCTGGTCGCAGGGTCACTGAATATACTCCTGCAACTTATCCAAGCAGCCATCCAGACATACTTACTGAGATGTTTCTTCCTGTCGCCACTGTAGTAATGTTTAAATCAATACAATTGGGAAATGGCCAGAAGTGATGGCAGTAGCTGTGCAAGTCCCCTGCCTTGCAGGAAATCCAGACGCTGATGCAAACTGACTTTATGTCAGGACAGACAGTAATCCTTCAGACATAGAAATACTGAGAGGAGCTTAACTATTTTAAAAAACTAATGTTAAGATAACCTCAACGATTTGTGATCTTTGTAAATGTATCTTTTTTCTAATCCCCTTCACATAACCTTTAAACACAAAGATATTCACTCTAATGACAGGAATGTAATTTTGCAGAATGGTGTGAACGTGTTAATTGACACTTTCTAGAGGTATGTGGCATCAACTGAATATGCATTGCACTTGCCATAAAACTAACAAATTTGTGGCCAGTGGCTGAGAAATGTTATTCCAGCATTACTAACATCTGCATTATGAAAGTGTCCAATAGCAGACACGTACACAATGATCAATTGCCAAATTAACATATTTCATCATCATTGTATCGGTCATACAATTCACATCTGCTGTGCAGTCAATCTATTTATGGACCGACTTATGGGTCGTTTTGCATCCTCAATTTGTGTTGGGCACTCATAGATTGTTCACGTCTTGCAGTGTAACGCCGCTATGTGCAGAGAACATTGGGAGGGTATGCGCCGGAGGGAATTGCTCAAGTGTCACGCTTATAAATATGCTAAGGAGATCCCATCGATAACGCATTGCTCTGCTCCAAAGGTCTATGAAATGACCTTTGCTTTCTACTTGGCCGTAAGAAAGTATTTTTTTTTTAATAATTGCAATAGTAAGACAGAATGGCACCACGATGTTAAACTTCACTGTGCCATTTTCACATTTCAAGGTCATAACTTACGTCACGGATGGCCCCGTGTGGGAAACTGGGATTAGGGGATAGCGACACATTTGGGTTATACTCGTCGCTTGTGCAAGTGTGCTTCCCCAACACAGGCTTGGGTTTGAATGTTGTCATCGTGTCTAGGTAACACCTTGCAAACTTTGACCCAGCATAAACTGAATACTAATTGTCAAGAGGTTGAACACCGTTATCACCAATGTTCCCTGAGATTCTTGTGACATTTTATATGAGAAATGCCCTTAAAAGTAACACAATTTTCTCAATAACGTATTATTGATTATATATGTTATAGATATTCATGAATGAAAATGTAATGCCGAGAACATTGGTTAGCTACGTACAGTGCGAAAGAAGTTCAACATACATACATGCCATGTAAAATATGTTAATTTAGAAAAAGCTCTCCTTCAGCATGACAATGGCATCTCACACATGATCCTGAGAACATCAGATGCAAATGCATATTTTAAGTGGATTATGCTACCCCATCCCCTGTACAGCCCAGATCTGGGACCTCAGATTTTTATCTGCTCGGCCCTGTGAAGGATGGTTTACATTGGCAGGTTTTTTTTCATGTTCCTGCTTGTGAAAAAAAATTTTCTGGATGGAATGCTGACCCTGGTTCCATGTTGGCACAAGTGCTTAGATTAATGATGGAGATTACATTGAAAAATATACAACATTCTCTAAATTGTTATGTATTAATATCCAAAGTGTTGCATTGGTTAAATTCTTCAGGAACTGAATGCAATTCAGCACGTGATGTGAAATGTTGTAATCGAGCCAATAAACATTCAGTACAACTAGATAATAGATTGGACAACTATACACCACGACCGCGAAAACTTAAGTGGTGGTATGTCCTTAATAAAATAAATATACTCTTTGGTTATTTCGGTAAAGTCACGTAGGTAGAAAAATAAAATAAAACAAAAAATAATAAATCACGACGTTTCGATCGCAACACAAGCGGCCGTCCTCAGGCGGAAAAATATAATCCAGCAGTGGAACTGCTGAACCAGCGGTAAATAAATATGGCTCACGTAATACACCGCTGATATGCATGGCGGTATTATGCACATGGCCTCATGTAAGTTGTGACAGTTAATTACGTACAGTATAAACCGCGAAGTTCATTAGGTTTACAAGAAGAATAAGTGGATAATTTCAACGACAGACAGGTAAAACACAGAAATGCACTGAGCATCACAGTGGCCCATCTTTAAAAAATTGCATATTTATTTTAGACGGCTGCTTTGGTTCACCTGTCTGGCCTTGTGGTAAGCGATGCATCACTTTTCGTGCAGAAAAAAATCTACAATTTAAAGGTATAACCTGAAACCCAGTGACAGCTTCCTGCTCTGATATGACAACGGGTGCTCTAAGATTGCCACGCTCACCAACGACTTGTCGGTAGTGATGACTTCTGAATCGCTGCAGATAGGCATCACTGTCTGTTGATTTACCTCTGCAAGACATTTGGCATTTTTCCTATACAAAACAATACCACGATCTCAGTGGCTAAAGAGAATATAGTTCTACATTTATTACCCAACTTTGTTGAACAGGGTTAAGTACAAATGAGACTTTAAATGTTAATAAGGCACTTGAACATGATGTCCAGTTTCACAATGAATAGAATTGCTCTGCCAATTTGCTCACACTCTAGCGTGAGTGATAAGCCAGGGCATGGCCATGAAGCAAATGTAACAATACTCCTTAGCTTATTGTGACCCCGTAGAGCTTAAAGAGCCTCTCTTCATACGAATATGTCACGTTCTACTTCCTTTATGCGTACACAGTAAAAAAATAGACAACGCATTTCGATGGTATGGTTCAGTTGAGATGTACCCCGCACTGTTTACAAAAATAGACAACAAGTTTGCCTTCATCATTGTTGACAATTCGTTCATTGGCTCCATCTTACCGATTCAAATAATGACGGGGTTTAAATTAAGATCGTAATGTTATTTATTTTACATGTATGGCCAGCATCAGTCTATTCAAGATATTCATTGTCCTACTTAATTAAAATTGAAATTAAATTATACAGAAACAAACCACGAAAGAATCCGCATGAATACCCTACATTTAAGGGAACACGTAAACAAGTTTTCTGCAGCAAAATAAACTAATTTGTAAATTCGGTGAAACATATGTATATTTGATTAAATACATTAGTGCATATTTAGTATTTAAATGTAATAATGACATTATTTAAGAGACGATATCAGGTGTGGAGGCAGATGGCATGTGTTTATAATTGGATTGCCAAATGCTTCTGTAGCCTTCAGCCCAGCGGTAATGGGGGCCCAAACTGGCAACCCACTTAAAAATATATTCAACACGCTGCCACCACGACCCTCACCAGGACAAGCGGATTGAGAAACGAACAACGAACATTTACACGACAACCCTTTTGGTTTAACATACGAGTGACATCCGCAAAGTAAATACGTGTGCCTCTACTGAAATTACACGCGCGTGCACGTGCCTGAGTACAGCATAGGCCAGCGCACGACTCATGTGCTGCCCCGTCAACCGTGTACAGCTCAGATCCGGCACTCAAAAAAAAACTTTCATCCGCTCGGACCTTTGAAGGATGGCACATCGATGGGCAACAATTTGAAAATGTCGCCGCTGCAAGGGATGCTCTATGCAAACTCTTCCTGAATGCTAACCCTGGTTTCACGTTGGCGCAAATTGCATAGAAAAACAACGGAGATTATGTTGACAAAAATAAGATAAATGATTGCGGCGATTCCATGAGTACATTTTTAAATTTAGATTAACAAAAAGGTTATTGAGAAAACGCAATAAGCGTTATTTTTGCGGTATCACTCGTATTTGTTATGTTGCTGCTTTTAAACATAATATGAACGATGATTCAGCCCTCTGTCAAAACACTGCTGGATGAAGGCTTCCCCATGCTGTGCCAGGTACGGTCAAACAGCTATAAACATTTCTGGCATAAATTCTTAATAGACATCTGAACTTGAGCTCGTTATAACACTTTCTTTCTCTCAAAGTGATCGATAATTTAGTAAATTTGCAAAACATTCATACAATTGGAAGAAGCTGAAATGCATCCAGGGCTATTTTGGTAAAAAAAAAAAACCCAACTATAATGCATTGTGTATAATTCATGTGGAGATAGGCAGGTCAAACTCCTTCAGTCAAAAAAAATGCGTCATCTGCCTTTTCAAAAGCCAGCACAGAAGGCTTAACATATGCACACAGGTTTCTACAACACATTTTAGCCGTCCATGGGCTTTGTTCAGAGCATTTTGTCTTCGACAGCAGACGTGGAACACGTGGAGCTTTTTGGTGAAGAAAGAACCTCTGTGTTTTTTTGGACAACTCCACTCCGAGTTAGCGGCAGCCGGTGTCTTGGTGGGGCTTTGAAGCCAATGAAGGGGGGGGGGGGGAGGGGGGCGTTGGGGGAAGGGGGGGGTATACAGCACTGTAATGAGCAAGCAAGTGATTAAGGTTGTATATGTTGTCACAAGTGGGGCCTGGCACCAGCAGCAGCTGCCACTGCGTAGGGTGTTGACTTGTCAGGAGAAAGGCCCTCATCTGGCCACAGCAACTCTCTGTGCAGGCACATGCAGCACATGTACCCCTCTCAGCTGCCGTTGCCGAATGCAGGTTTTTATTTCAGTGGCTTCTCCCTTACGCTTTGTAAGATGTTGTTCCGCATTGTGGCAATTCCCCTTATCTCTCAAATAGCTCAACAATGGCTGTTGGCTTTATCTGTGTAAGCTCTTTTGTAGATTACATTGGTGTTCCTTGTTTGTAGTTATAGAGGGTTACTCCAAGGCCAGCACTTTGAAGGCGCAAAATGTCTGGATTCCTTTGGTCAGTGGGCTAGTCTACAAATGTCACATAAATGTATTTTTAAAACAAAATCCAACAGGTTTTCGAAGCTCCTTAAATGTGCTCAATTTCACCATATCTCTCAGGTGAAGCAGGGGTCAGTCTATTTAATTGGGCGCCATGGTGGCGATATGTTATCTGCCTCGCCTGGTATGCAGGAGATTGTGGGTTCGATCCCGACTGACGCCTGCTCTATATTTGGAGCTTGCATGTTCCGCCTGTAGATTTTTCTCCGAGTCCTCCGGTTTTTATTATTACAAGCTTTTATTTAACTCTGTCTGTTGTTGTATCCTCAAATCTTGTAACTCGATTTTAACCCACTTCCCAATGTGGTATCGATTGCAAACTTGGTATACTTATATCATACTGATGACAACACTATATTCTATCATAGAAAAAAAACAATTGAAACCATCTTTTTATATGTTATGTTTCGCCTTGGGTCTAATTGTCCACGTTCAACTGACGTTGGCTGTAAATCACAACGTTCCCTTACGTTATGGCAAGCATCGGGGCCACTTCCTGGAGTCGTGGAGTTCTGCCATTACTCGTACGCTACATTTCATTAAAGCGTGTTTTTTAAAAAGTATTTTTAAATATTACTTATTCTCTCCACATTTAAAAACACGAGTTTAGAGCATTTGCCTGCGTTACACTTTCACACGATGAGCCACTCTGTTGAGCTATAATTTTCTGCCAGGTCGCTTCTGAAAAAAAACATCTTAATAGCTCAGTGGGCCTTACCTGGTAAATAAAAATAAATTAGTCAAAAAAATAATTGTATGGTTGACCCCCACCAGGGCGTTATTTTTTCTCTGTTCCGTCCACGCTTCCATTGATGTTAACTACCTCGCCCGGTATACAGGAGGCGGTGAGTTCGATCCCGACCCTGGTGCCTGCTGTATATTTGGAAATTGCGTGTCTCTCTCCTCGTGGTCGTGCAGATTTTTCTCCGGGTCCTCTGATTTTCCCTCCACATTTAGAAACATGCGTTTGGAGTATCTCGCTGCTATAAAACGTGATAAGTCACTTCATTGGACTTTAATTTGCGACCAGGTCGCTTCTGAAAACGAAGCTATATAACTCAGTAGGCCCTACCTGGTAAAATAACATTAGTAAAAAATGTGATGTCAGATTTTTTTCTAAATATGGTGCACGTAAAAAAATCTTGGATTGCCCCCCCTTTCCTTCCCCCCTCCTTCTCCCGGTCCCCTTTACCCCCTCACTTAATTTCGTCCTCCCTTGCCTTCCCCTCCTCATATGAACGTCCATTTACCCAACTCGCAAGCCCCACCTGGTAGGGACCAGCGAGCCCAACGTCTCCCCTCCTCTAAACCCAGGAGCGCAGTTGGTGACTTCTGTCCGTGGAGTTTCCGTGCCCCCTTCCCCACGTCGCGGCTTGTGCTCTGTAACGGGCTCATGTTGAAATACATTAAAACATTTGATTCATTGATTGAGAGCCATTGTATGCGTGGGGCATCAGAATTACCGTGAGATGCCCGTGTTGAGTGTTACCCAATCTTCATATGTTTAAATTATCTCTGGATGTCTCCAGTTTCCTGCCACATAAAGCCATACGCTCATTTATGGTGTTGAACGGAACATCCCAATGCAATACGATTCTGGAAAATAACCTGGAGGCTTACCTGACGTGAGGCTTTTCCCGAATAAATAATTGTAATTGGTATTATCGTTTCAAGTTTAGATATGTTCTGTCTCAGATTAAAGTTTTTTGTTCATCAAGACATGAAATAATGGACTTTATTCGTACATTATTTCCAACGTATGCTGTCCATATATATAAGATAGCATTGGGCTGTGAGTGATCTCAGAGAATGTATTGCCCAGAAGATTTGTACGGATAAGACCTAAATAAAAAACGAATAAGACGAAGAAGGTTACAAAAATCAATACGAATTCTAAATATGAATGTTGCAGGAGTGTCGTCACTTTGTTGCACTTTAGATGACCCTCCAAACTCATCTGTCAGCAGGATATCTACTGCCAAGGCTCTGCTCTGGGATATATTTCAGTGTCTGAATGGACCACATGGTGACAGGTATTCTTGACATTTCTGAGAATTGGAAGCGTCTCTTTCCCGGTGATAAAAAATCGCGTAGTTTTTCACGAAACGAAATACAATCGAAACCTGAAAATTATGACAGTTGTTAGCAGTTGGCTTTTTCAAATAATTTCCAATGAGATGTGATTTTTCACGAGAAATTCACTTCTTTAACATTGCCTCGTTGGTTTCCCCTCCCCCCTCATACATATTACCCCACTTGCGCTATAATCATTGCGCAAGTTAGACACGGAAAATTGCATTCAGATGGCTTGCAGCGAGCATTGCACTACCCTATGTCAGAAAATTACCCGAGAATAAGATTCCACGTAAGGACAGTGCTTCTTTTGTGGTTCTTTCAGTACAGTGCACGTGACAAGGTCAAACGAAGATGTAATGTTGACAATCAATGTACCGTATGCTGTAGTACACGACGGTTATGTTTTTGCTCACGGTCGAATCGTGCATTTGAGAAATAAACTCGCATGCAAATGCTCCATTTAGGTTAAAGGAGCAAACAAGACATAATATTAACGGTACAATACGACGCAAAAAATAATTGATTCTTTACTGAAATTGGGACCCCGAAATTGTGACCATTCAATTCAAATTGTGGCTAGGAGAGATAATCCATTAATGCCAATTACAATGATAATTGTGGCCAGATAAAAGGGGAAAAACCTATTCTCATATTTTGGTACTGGCAAAGGAGGTCCCATGATGTAGCTGCTCACCCCGAGCTCTCATTACTCTGATAGTGCGTTGTCTTTGGGCTGTACGCCTTTTGGCGTCCTCTGGTCTAACACTGTTTGAGACGAGGCTCGAAAGAAAGCTGTCTCTGGTGTGGACCAATCAGTTTCAAAGACAATGCATATATTATCAGAATATGTTTTTTGTTTGCATTTTGACCACAAGTATTGTGGTTAATGCAGACATGATTCCTTGTAAAAGGTTTCAGTTTGGTGTTTTAACAACTTTACACCTGTTTTGTTGCAAGATAAAAGGGGAAAACCTATTCTCATACAGTGATAATTGTAAACACAGTGATTTTGTCAATCCACTGCTGATCGTGGGGTTGTGTGACCATGTATTTTTTTGCCGCACTAATCATTGCGGTTTGGTGGATGGGGGCAGAGGGAGGGGACTCATCACTGACATTAGCTCAGGCTGGGAAACCGAACTCAAGGCCCTGTCCTCAACACAGCGCCGACGGTCCTTACTAAATGTCACGTACAAAAACAGGGGGGAATCCTCTTATTTGTTGCCCTATTATCTGTGAGTCCCGGTCAAACAGCAACAACATCTCTATACTATCAGCAGTTGTATTCTTTGCCGTGTCTGCATCTTTAAGGGGATTAATGGGAGTCACCCAGAAGTGATGACAATGCAGTCCTAATTATCCACACGTATCCGTGAATAGGAGGAGCCAGCCACAAGTCGTGAACACCTCAGCTCATTAGCAGCAAATACCTGCAGATTGTCACCCAAAAGTGGTCTCATGGGAAGACTACATTCATCATATTATGTGTGTAGGTTTGTACCATAAAGGATAATTGCGTTCACATTTATGCGTGAATACTAATACAGTAGTTATTCTCATAGCTGCAGATAGTTGCATTTACCAATAGCAGTCCCCAAATTGATGCAGATTGTGTTTCACTGCACACAGAGTTCATATGAAACAAATTCATATAAAGGCAACTAATATAATCACGATAGTGTAATTTCTTTACATATCGATAAACACAGTTTGTATTTGAATGCACACACTGCCAACAATCAGATGGTCAGCTCATGTCATGTTACATCGTGATACCGTATCATTGCGCGTCATTCAATGTCCATTCTGCTGCGCACACGTGATGGATATTGAATGGCACGCGATGGCTCTCGATTACATGCCTCCACAGATGCCTAAAGATAGGCCACAAGCGATGACTAAGGCACACCCAGATTACTGCTATTTCGGTATGTAACATTTTAAAGTTAACGGCGTTCCGAAAAGGCACAGTGCTCTCTGCACTAACACATTTCTCGTCAGAGACAATCATTGCAATTTCATTCATAATTGTGCAATTACAGGTTTAAACATGTCATATTTAGAGACTTTAATATCTCCTTTGTGTATATATCATATTTACTGTGCATGTAACGATGTAATACCTATTAAGGCCGGCACGGCACACATGGGGGTGAGTTGCCAACACCACGCCTGGCTGCCTTTGTCTCCCCCAATGCTGATGTACACATTGAACGAACTACTCATGTGAGGGTGAGTTGACCCAAGGGGAGGCCCTATTATTGGTCGTGAGCGGTAATTGAACTCAGGTGGCCGGGTTTGTAGCGCAGTGGACTAATCACTACACTACCGCCATGCATGCATAGCATAGTATGCATGTACACACAAACATCCATGAAATGGTAGACATTACATTTGTAATGCGAGCAAGGACAGGGTCACGTGAGTGTGGGCGGAGTCAGGGTCACGTGCGGAGGAGGAGGAGTCAGGGTCACGTGAGAGGGAGGATATAAGGGGAGAACCGGAAGGGGATCGGGAGTAGAGACAGAATAGAGAAGGGAGAGGCCACGCGGAGTGCTGGCGAGGAGTGGCGCGATTGCCACGAGGCAGGAGTCATGGCACCGTCGGCCAGCGGTGTTCGTGGAGCAGCGGGGGTGTCTGCAGAGTGTGCGGGAGCACACGGAGCAGCAAGGTGGCTGCTGGGTGTGCGGAGTCACACGGAGCAGCAAGGGGGCTGCGGAGTGTGTGGAGCACACCAGCAGCGGGGTGGCTGCAGAGAGAGCGGGAGCGGAGGACTCAGACGACGTGCGGAGGCACGAGGCGGAGAAGGTGCGGGTCGGAGCGGAGATATCGCGGGGTGCGAGCAAGAACCCAATAAAGGACACAAAGAACAACATCGGCTGAGAGTCCTTTATTACACTGGGGTCAGAAGTGAGACATGTCGAAACAGCTCAGAAGAAAGGCCATACCTGCACCATCTTCTGCGCCATCTTCTGAAGAAGACGACGACCTTTCTCCGGTGGTGGCGCTACCAACAATGGAAGGCAGAGGCGAGACAGGGACGGGCGACGCGCCGAGAGTGCAGGATGTCGCCGGCGCAGCGGGACCGTCTCCGGGGGTGGGCGCCGAGGAAGGGTGGCGACACGTGGCGGCCCAACTCGAGTCGCTGAAGGCTGTTTTAACTCAGCTTTGCACCCTGGTGACGTCCACGACAAGTCCGGGGAGCCCGAGCAGAGGGCAGCCGAGTGGGGCCTTGTCGTCGCTTCCAGCCCTCTCCGCCACGCTGCACGGGGCCGCCATCTTGGGCGTGGTCGGAGACGAACGACGGGGAGCCGCCATTTTGAACACGTTGCAACGTGACGCCATCTTGTCGCTACCGAATGGGACATCTTCGGCGAATGAAGGCGGCTTGGGGACCCGCAGCCAGTGTCTGACGACTGTGAAAGAGTTCTCCATTGGTGGGGATTGGAGTGCATTCGTCTGCCGTTTTCAAGCGGCGGTACGATCCGCTAAATGGACTGATGCGGAGGCTTTGGAGGTCTTGCCAACGGTTCTTGACGACGAGTCCGTCCGGTTCTTTCGCTCCATCAAAGCCGCTAAGAAGACGACGCTACAGGGGGTCTTTGAGGAAATGGCGGAGGCGTACGAGCCCCCGGACGATGCACACCGCAGGTTCGTGCAGCGGCAACGGGCACCTGAAGAATCGCCGGTGGCATTCCGGGGCGCGGTGATAGAGTTAGCAATGGCCGCATATCCAGAGACTGAGCCCGATTTGTTGGAACCCTTGATACTGGGCAAAATGTTGGAGTTATCCCGGGATTTGGGCATCCCCATGCCCGTGTGCGGCCACGATAAGTTGACGTCCCGGACGGCGGCCAAGTGCCTGGATGCCCAATTCAATCTTCGCCGGTAGAAACAGGTGACGGCGTGGACAAGGAGCCCCACAGTCGACGGCGGTGCAACAGGAGGGGTCCCGAAGGAATCCGTCTACGTTCGGGACGAGAGGGGTCCTGAGGAGCTGACGGCGGCATCGACCCAGTGGCCGACTTGGGGGGGAGCGGGGTTGCGACCAGGGCCGCCGGCGCGGGAGCGACAAGACAGAGGGGGTGCTGCACGGCGAGCCAATCTGGCATGTTTCCGCTGCGGCCGTAAAGGCCACTTTGCCAGGGAATGCTGGGCTCGCGTTCGACAGCCGCCCCAGCAGGAGGCCTCGGTCACGGACGCGACAGGGAAGGACCACCCACGACAGACGGACCAGCCGTAATATGGACGGAGACGGTGAGTTCTGCTCCGGGTGGGCCTACCACGGCGATGGGGACACTTGGCCCCGCCGCCCCTCCAACCCCGCCGCGGACGCATTTGCTGGAGACCCCGGCGACGGGTCTCCCGGGGGTACGGGACTCTGACATTGGCGGGACTCCAACAGCGGCGGGCGGTTCCGATCCCGCCACTCCTAAAATCCTGTCGCGGTTACGGTCTATGTGGGGGCCGCCCCCTGTTCAGGACGGGCCGGCGACCCGCACGCGTTCCAAGTCCCTTTCTTTTCGTTAATTGTGCTATTTATTGTTGTTGTTGTTGTGTTGTTGTTGTTGTTATAATCTCCGTTGTCTTGTTATGTCTGTTGCTGGACTTTTGCTCGCATTATTTTTCTCTGTTGCAGCCGGGGACGGCTGGGGTTTTCTACACAGGGGAGGGTCATGTCATGCGAGCAAGGACAGGGTCACGTGAGTGTGGGCGGAGTCAAGGTCACGTGCGGAGGAGGAGGAGTCAGGGTCACGTGAGAGGGAGGATATAAGGGGAGAACCGGAAGGGGATCGGGAGTAGAGACAGAATAGAGAAGGGAGAGGCCACGCGGAGTGCTGGCGAGGAGTGGCGCGATTGTCACGAGGCAGGAGTCATGGCACCGTCGGCCAGCGGTGTTCGTGGAGCAGCGGGGGTGTCTGCAGAGTGTGCGGGAGCACACGGAGCAGCAGAGTGGCTGCTGAGTGTGCGGAGCACACGAGCAGCGAGGTGGCTGCAGAGAGAGAGAGCGGGAGCGGAGGACTCAGGCGACGTGCGGAGGCACGAGGCGGAGAAGGTGCGGGTCGGAGCGGAGACATCGCGGGGTGCGAGCAAGAACCCAATAAAGGACACGGAAAACAACATCGGCTCAGAGTCCTTTATTACACATTTATGCCAAAAGAATACATATCTATTTATCATGTTCTTCTTTTTTGTTTCATTAATGACAAATTACATGATCAAAGTGCAGTGTACATTATGTAATGGAAATAAACGAGTGGAAAAAAACATCGGCTCATGTTTTGTAATTTAAGAAATACATTGTTAAATAAATCACAACCTAATCAGCACTTTACCCTCTAGAAGCTGACATATAGATGACATCTGCACATGTTTCATTCAGATGCAACATGCGGTCATAACAGCAAGTATCTTATTACATGCGCACAGGATTTCCGATAACTGTAATACTTCATCAAATGCTTACAACTGTTTTTCAGAACATTAGTCAAATAGATTTGCTGCTTAAATTTGCTCTTCCGCTGTTTTCTACCCTGAGCTAGTGGTTGAAATCCACATTGCTGAGGTGGGGTCTATCGGAGGACAACCACTGTGGACTAATGGTTACTCATTGTATCGACCCCGGAGGAATGATGGGCTGGGTGAACCTCCCAGCAGGATTTGAACTCGCAACCTTCTGAATGCGAGCCTGCCCGCTCTACCGCTGAGCCAGTTCTAACGTTAACTCTCTGCTGAAAATGTTGATTTGAGACGGAAGGTCGTCTGCAGCTTGGCTTCACTCGAGAATTAACTTCACAAAAAAGTTGCAAACGTCAATTTTTACCCAAAGCCGCAATAATCTCTTGCTGTCACGAGGGGCGATTCGCCCGACTCGCGCGGTAGGCGTTCCTCTCTGAGGTCGCTTCGCACGTCGCTGCCACTCATGTTCCAGGAGCCGACTCCAGTCCCGGGTCGCCCCTTGAGGTGGCGAAGGGCAAGAAGGGGACCGTGGCCGATGAGCTGCCTGCCGTCAGCGGGACACTAATGGCCTGAAGGCTGCGGGATTGCGTGCGTGTTGGGCAAACGTCGCTTTTAAGTGACTTTGGCACAATTCTGACAACCATTTAATAGAGTAATTATTGTAAAATGTTACGATGTGGACTTGGGTCCATGTGGCTCTGTACCAAATGACTTACATTTATTGTATATACAAATATATAAAAAAAATACAAGACCCCCCCCCTAGGAATGCGAAATTCATATAAGATTTTATACAATACTTATGAGAGTCTCATAAAAAAGAATATTGGTTTCTTATTACACGCAAGCATATTGCTCCTTTTAATTGGAGGCTTTGTACATTAATTCAGGATGGCCTCAAAACAGCAATAACAAACGTAGGTTTATTTTTAATTCGGTTAGTTTTGTTGTCGTTCTTTCTCAATACATAAACAAAGTGGTATTTTAGAAATGTGATGCAAATTATACATGTAAAGAAATAAGATATCTTTTTTCATTTCTATGACATCAGTATAAATGCATAGCGCATTAAACATCTTAAACTGCTGTCACGAGCAATGTACAGTAAGTACGTATTCGTTGCCATGTAAATAATTTAGTTTTTTGGGTTTGTGTTTCTTTTTGCTGTTGTTTTGTATGCTGTTATTTATTTATTTCAGCCTCCTTTGAAAAATATACTTTTGGTCTCAATGGGCTCTCACCCGGGTCATAAGTGATGGGACTGCCTGTCTCTGTGTCTGTGCTTCATCACCGGCAATCTCTTTCCTCCCCGTTGTATTTCGCAGTGGCTATGTCAATCACCAACTCTCTGCAGCTCACAACACGTGGCATCAGGTCAGAATAGAGCACCGCCAACAACCCATATCCCCTTTGAAAAGTGATGCATAGTATACTGTAGTAGAGTGAGAAGCGGTGGTATGGCGGTTAATGCACCGCCATATCAGGCGCCACGGTGGCGAGATGTGAACTACCTCGTCTGTTATGCGGAAGGTCGTGGCTTCGTTCCCGACCCTGACGTCTGCTGTATACTGTATTTTGATTGAGCATTTTCTCACTCTCCATGGTCGCCGTTTTTCCCTTCACATTTAGAAACATGCATTTAGAGAATTTTCGCTGCTATAAATTGCCACTTCAATAGCAACTTCGTTGAGCTATTATTTGTGGCCAGGTCACTTCTAAAAAGGAGCTATATAGTTCAGTGGCCACAACCTGGTAAAAAAAGATAGATTGTTTCGTATAATATAAACCCGGTGACCCGAGTTTGATTCCTCGTCACGGCTGATGTCAGTGGCGAGTAACATCAGAACCTATCCTGCCCTCTCCCACTTCACCGACCAGCGTGATGAAGTATGGTCAAAACTAAAAAATATAAATCCATTATATGACATGCCTTGTGGAAGGCCTTCATCTCTTGGTGGATTTAAAATGGCTGGAAACATACAATAGCGATGTTACGAGAACAAATTAAAGCACGGGAGGAAAAACAATAATGTGTGTGACAATGTAAAATAAAACCTCGTCGTTAATACATTACACAACCTTGAGGTGTTCACCATTGATTACTATGCTACGGAGGCTGCCCCTTTTCCATCCGTCACTGAAAGTCCACCGAGGCCCAAGTGAGCGCCGTTACCCTCGGTGCTGTAAATAAAGCGCTCAAAATAATTGGATGACAGCCGTGCCTCTGATTTGACGCTTGGTACCAAGTTCCCCGAGATGGGATGAAGCTCTGTCTTTGTATGCGACTTAATAATGAAAATGAACGAATTGTTTCTCTCTCATGCAGTGCAAAGGTAACACTACATTGCCGAAGCTGCATTTACATAGCGCTAGTTATGTTAAATTACAATTGGATTGTTTTAAAGGGCCCCCTCTTGATTGAGCTATGAATAGAAGGGGGTCCAATTACATTTTCAATGAAACGGTGTATGTCTTACAATGTGTTATCCTGTAATGCAGTAAGAAGAATGTAATTTCTTCCCTCAAGTAACGTTTTTAAGAGGATCTTGCAGTGGGATGCTTCGTGTGAGGATCAGGTGTGACGGTCGCAGATTCCAGGACTCAGTTCTCTACTCATCTGAAGGGCCCAAGCACCATACTCGACCAGAACATGCCGTTTGATCACCATCTGCCAAATATAGCCAGGTCCTGCAATTTTCATATCGGGGCTCTGCGACACATTCGGTCACTATTTAGGAGTGACATTGCCAATACGGTGGCATGTAGCATAGTATTGACGAGGCTCGATTACTGCTGATCTCGTCAATGAGCATAAACCATTACACAAACTCCGGTCACCCTTGCAGCAGCTTTTGCCTAGTTATCGAACAAAGACCGTCACTGTATTGCACGCTATGCAATTTAACATCTAGATTTAAAACTCATATCCTTAGAACTGCTTTTTGTGTTTAGTTTGTTCAGATGCCCCACACCTACAGCCCTGGTATTCACTCATCCAAGCACTGGCTAGGATGAACCCTGCTCAACTTCTGAGACTGACGAGATCAGATGAATTCAGGGTGACGTGGTTACAGGTCAGATTCTGGGCGCCCCAACCTTAATTTCACAGAAGACAACACTGCTCATAAAAAAACCCGCAGAGGTGTACATACAACACGCGTCTCATATCATTACATACTGAAAACTCTTGCTCATGTAACTACAGTACTGACTGAAAGGCATCTGCTATAGGGAGCGCTAGAGAGCCCCATCCAGAGGGAACTTTAGCCTGCTCTTCCAAAACATTTCAATTCGTTACTAGTGAAGAGTCGGAGACTAGTTTACGCACTGGTTTATTCTTCAACCCACAGCCACACTCGTTCCTAAAACCAACCCCGAACATGCGTCTCGCAGCCCCTTTTAAACCCTCGATCTCCGCCCTCGTTCCCAATACACATCCTCGCCTCGCACGTTGGGTCCGTGTGACGTCAGTGCCCTTTGACCCTTGACCCCCGTCGAGTGTATTCCTGTGCGTTTGATTGGTGCGTGCTATGTTGAGTGCGGAGATTTCATGTCTGCGTGGTGCGAGTGCGTGAAGATGGCTTGCAGATCCCTGACACTAGTAACGAATTGTAATGTTTCGTTTACATGACAAACCTTATTAATTGGCTGTGTCGGGTGGTGGCGGATTTATCCAAACATTTATATTTACGCTATCTAACCGAAAAATACCTATATTATGGATGATATTGGTCGCCAAAGCCTACCACATGTTAAACTAATCTGGCAGTGTTTTCGAAACCTAAGCTCAGTCTCAGCAGAAATACCAGTATGATCAAATACCACCTGGACAAACGCACGTTAATTATTTATGAAAGTTAAAGGGTACATCATGTTTCTAATGATCACTGGGCTCAATTTTCTGGCAGAAGACTGAGAAATCAATATCCTTACATGAACAGGTTTCTTTATTTTATCTGCTATAGAGTTTCCAAACGTTAAAAGGTATCGTACCGTACGGTTTGAAATTACTCAAAGTTAAAGCAGCAAAGATAAAAAAAGTAGGCCTTGCAATTAGAAAGATTACAGCAGACTGCTGAAGGTTCATTAATACGTTTGACCTACCATTATACAAACAGCATTTACATGTATACTGGGCACTAAACATGCACTAAATATCAAATATTACATAGTAGCCACACTAAGATTAGTGAGAGGGGTATATTTATGAAGTATTATCACTTTTACAATTTGCTAAAACACACTGAGACAACGTTTGCAACGGTTACAGCTCGAGAACATTCTAATTGAACCAGCAATGAGCAGCATTTACTTATAAATAGTAATACTAATGTACTTATTTATCTATGAAAGCCAATTAATCGGAGCCTTTCTGCCAATCAATGACGAGTGGTTTATACGTGTGGTAGGAAACTAGAGCACTAGGAAAAAACGCACGAGCACGCAACCGGGCGACACCATATCGCCATACAGATGGAAACGGATGGAGACGTATCCACTCGCTGCACTGCCATCTCCTGGCGAGCCAGGGTATTGTGAACCACCAGCGCTGGATTCCAGGCGCGCTGCACCACCTTAGATGTCAACTTATCTACCGCCGGAGTTCACAACGCATTGCGTGAACCACTACGGCCACACATCGCCCCACCGCTTCTGTTACATGTGTACTGCATTATAAATACAATGCTGATTGTCAAGATGAATGATGTAGACACATGCAGCCATTCATACCACCAGCAACAATAATGGTTGCGTTAAAGAAATGACGCCATTGCAGGGAAACCGCGCTTCTCATAATTAAACGTAGAGCTTCCCCGATAGCGAGTTTCTTCTCGATCAATTTGCAATTTTACGGATCATTTAGCAGATGGTGGTGCAATGGCTGCAGAGAAAAAGTAGCAGCATCGTAAGCCCAAATAACCTCACTTCGACAACAAAAAGCGTTTACCAGGTCGGACGCTCACTCTATTTTTACTAACACTGTACGCGTAAAATAGTTATGCCTCACTGCTCTTGAAATATTGCTCTTGAAATACCGCTTATATTTCAACACTCATCGGGGGTGGCTGTTGTTGCCGCAATGCGTTTAGCCAGATGACTATGATCCTCAACACAAATGCGTCGTTGAAGCCGTTGAAAATGAGCAGTGGTAAGATTTTACAATGAGAGCTAGAGGACACTTCCCAATCCCCAACCTCATTGCCACCCATTGGCCTCAATTGCATTTCCACAGCTTTAGCGCTAGCCCTTAGCACACAAGCATAGAACCAATCTATACTATCCCGTAGGGATATCCTCAGACCACTCCACAACGCCAGTCATCCCGAAGGCGCTGCCACAATTAAACCGGTTACAAAAAGACCATAGATTTAGCAGATGGAAAATATCATACGCATGTCTATCTTTAGCGATGGATTGCTGGTTAATTATAAGACTTCTGAGTAATTTAAACTGTGGCAGTTATTTCAAGGGCACATCTGTGACTGAAGGGTGAAATATTTCGTAAGATGTAACACATGTAACATGAATAAACCACATGCAACTCCATTTCTAATGTCTTTGCAGGAGAATCTGGATATAAGCACACATACCCATCCCCCGCACAAGTGGAAGGTAAGCATGTGTTGCTTAAAACATAACTTTTTATATAAGGTGTGCTTATATCAAGCTTCCACTGATTTTCTTCTTCTGTAAAGCATGTGGGGAGTGATATCATGCAAACATATTCCAGACGATTAAAACATTGTGATAATGAGATGTTCAGCAAAAATGTTAAGATTGTGGAATTGCCACAATAACAAACAATTTTTTGTTAATATTTTTCACGTTTAATGCAGGGACATATTACAGAGCTTTACGTCTTCAGCAGAGGTTGAATGTGAAATAACGAGTACATGAGGCCCGGTCTTCGGTATTTTTTTTTGTTAAGCTTCAGGGTAGCTCCCACAGTAAATGTAACAAAAGAATGATGATAAAAATTCGATTGGAGTAGAAATACGGAGTGACCTGGCTCACCAACATGACAGAAGGGCCTCCACTGGAGAGACTTTCAGAGAGCCTTTCTAGGGGGTACTTGGCCTACTCTTCCACTCTGGCCAGACATCTTTGGAAGAGGTGAGAGTACCCACACCTTAACCCTCCACACGTGACCTACAAAATTACTGTGGTGTTAGTGATGCGTTACAATTGCAGTGCATTGAAATTTCACGTGGATTATATTTGCATTGCAATTGCACAAATAAATATATTGCAAATGATGCTTAATAATTTACAGTCTCAGGAAATCATTGTTTCAAGTCCTATAAAGCACAAGGAAATGATGTACCTTTGATCGCTAATGTCTTGGTCAGAACGATGTATGTAATGTATACAACCATGTGACCGAAACAGGAGGATTTCTCCACAAATCTGGATGTAGCCTTGATGATGCTGGTTGTAATTACCGGCAAAACGTCGTACTCGAATTGTAAATGTTGTGGGTTTACTGTCTAACACACTGGTGGGCTGAACTCGTAACGAATTGGCATGTTTTGTTTACGTGACGAACCTTACTAATTAGCAGTGTCGGGTGGTGGCGGGTTTAACGACACATTTATATTTACGCAATCTAACCCAAAAAAACTTCTATTATGGATAATATTGGTCACGAAAACGTACGTGTTCAACTAGCCATGTGTAGTTTTATCATTATAAACAAGGTACAGTAGTTTAAACAACCCATACTACTGATACAAATGCTGTTTCTGTGTTAATAGTCAAAACCCAGCAATGTGAAATTGCACATTTCAATATTAAGTGGCAATTTGAAATGTTAATTACCCCAGATTATCAAGTACCATGCCTGCATTAATATTTTAGCTTTGAACTACTCACAGTGACCTAGGCGGATGTCATCTGTTAAAAATGCAGCTTACAAATGATGAAATTAATTTCCTCTATGCAAGTGTAGTGGAATAACGCTCGCGTGCATTTACGAGCTGTGTGCACGCACGTGCGAGTTGCAGACAGTGAGGTCGCATCGGGACGAAACAGGTGCGGCGAGAGGGAGCAACGGAAAGGAGACGGTCAAGTAAGATGCATGGCGGTGATTGGCTGGCTGCAAATGCAGGCGGCCAATTAGGATGCATAGCGGTGATTGGCTGGCTGCAAATGCAGGCGGCACGGAACAGGCGCCAGGTTGGCGGGAGTTTGAGGTGATAGCGGCGGAAGTCATGGGGACGTCGCCAGCTTCATTAACGAGGAGAGAATGAGGAGGGGGATAAATACGGGAGCGTGAGAGAGAGGGAGTTGAGTTGGTCGGAGTAAGGAGGAAAGACGAGAGAAGTCCAAGGCCCCTCTCGCCCTGTCCAGCGGTGATGGCTTAACCCCCACTGGAGTCAAGAGCGAGGTTGGAGATAGCCCTCGGCAAGGTAAGGTAGAAATTAAACGGTAAAAAAAACAAGACTACCTTTACCTTACCTTTTACCTTACCACAATACAATCGCTCTACCCTACCTTTTACCCTTTAGCAGGTAAGGTAAAAGGTAAAAGGTAAAAAGCAACGAGCCTACATTTACCCTAACTTTTACCCTTACCCCATACAAATTACCCGATTACAGGGAAATTACTGGGGTACAACACATGAAAAAGGTTTATAACGATAACTGCTAGGTAGAGCGCTTTATTCATATAGAATACTCTCTAATTGGGTGTTGAGGCTGTCGACGACACCGTCCTCCATAACCTCCTAGTTCCAGTCGTCTTGGTCGATGGCGATCTCATCAACAACCTGATCAAGTTCGTCATTGCCATCGTCCTCAGACGAACAACAGGCAATAAGATCCTGCGCCGCTCCGGCCCAGTTAGACGGAACCTTCAGGCAGCCGACGCCGACGTCCCGACCTCGCTGCCTGGGGCGAGCACGTTGTGCTTCTTGAGGTGGGCTTTCCACCCCGACGCGTTCGTGTGGGTGTATAAACTACTTGCGGCAGTGCACGCTGTACATTGGGATCACCCTCCATCCAATCGTGCGTGTGCTCCCACGGGAACGCATGCCGCTGCCTCTTTCGATTGCTGTTCGCAGCAACCCCAAAAATGTCGTTGCTGGCATCCTCGACCTCGTCCTCTAGTACCTCTACCTCAAGAACGTGGACCGTCTCCATCTGGTCCGACATCAATTATCGCAATTTAAAATTGAGGCCACGGACTGCGCCACTGAGCTTTTAGCGGTAAACAAGGCACAGTATTTACCGGGTAATTATTCGTGCTACCTTTACCCTACCGGGCAATTCTTCTGAGCTACCTTTACCCTGCCCTTTACCTTACCCCTTGGCATGTCGAAACCTTTACCCTTTTACCCGGTAAGAAAGGTAATTTACCTTACCTTGCCGAGGCCTAGTTGGAGAGACGAGGGTAGAACAGGCTTGCAGTAGACAAGCTAGCGGAATCCTGAGTGTAAGAAGCTAGCAGAGAGTATAGCTAGCAGTGGAGCAGTTAGCAGAGCGTATAGTGGAAGGCTAGCAGTAGAGAAGCTAGCAGAGCATATAGCGGAAGGCTAGCAGTGTAGAGGCTAGCCGTGGAGAGGCTAGCAGTGTGTACAGTGGGAAGCTACCAGAGTGTGTAGTGGTAGGCCAGCAGTGGAGAGAGCGAAGCGAGCGAAGCGTGGCAGGCAGGCAGGCTAGCAGTAGAGAGGCTAGGAAAGAGAGCAGGCAAGCAGTGGCGAGGCTAGGAGAGTGAGATAACAGGCTAGCATTGGAGAGGCCAGCAGAGTGTACGGTAACAGGCTAGCAGTGAAGAGGCTGAGAGAGAGCGAAATGAGCGAAGTGGGCGAGCAGAGCAAGCGGGAGAGTTGCGACGGAGTCACGGGGTGTTGAACGCGAGGAGTTCTGTTCAATAAAAAGTGACACAGGAGAAAAATAAGTTGTCTGCGTGAAATAAAAACACTCCACATGCATAATTTAAATCTTGACTTAAAGCTTTTTTATAATTTTGTATTTGATCTATCTACGTGGCTTTACCGAAAGACCCAAAGAAAATGCATAATTGAATGATAATACGTCAATCATCATGTTAAGCTAGTACATTTTACAGAGACCAAAGCCTTATCTCTGCAACTACGCTCGTGTCTCAAGACAAAGAGCTGTTATAAATGCAGCACTCGTCTCTGGACACAGATGTATCGTGTTACGGCATGACTTTAATTTACCAATTACTGTAGCTCTACGCTTGCAATACAACACTCAAAATGAAAACGGAAATTAATTTGTTTTAAAACCACGTAACAATGATACTGAAACTAAACTTTTTTCATTTTACAATTTAAGGCCCACGAAGCTAATATAGCGCGTTTGCAGTAGTGACCTGGTACACAAATGAGAGCCCAAACGAAGTGGCTTATGTGGAAATGAATAACAGCCAAATATTCCAGATGCATGTTTCTAAATATGGAGGGAAAAACCGAAAGACCTGGAGACAAATCCATGCAACCATGGGAAAAACATGTAAACTCCAAATGTACAAGCGTCTGGGTTGGGATCGAACCCACAAATTCCTGGAATACCGTGGCACCTGATATGTTTGAATTTAAAGCCCACTAGCGGTAAGTACCCGGCGTTGCCCGGGCGAAAAAGACAGACACACACATCGACCGACACACACAGACATTGACCCACACACACAAAGACATCGACTTACACACACATACGTAGACTATCACACACACATCGACCTAAGCACATATTTACGAAGACACACACATAGGCTTACACACACATATGGACTCACATACACATACACATCGATGTACACACACACAGATCGACTGACACACAACAACAACAACCGCCATTCGCCACTAAGTGGCGGTGACGTCACCACGACGCTTGTGCCAGGCCATGTGCACCTTGAGGCCACGTGTCGAACGCCCGCTGGCAGGAGGTCACGGGGCAGACCCATGTGCCACGGGTCGACTGACCGAGATGACCGAGATGACTGGCTGATGCACCACCTGTGCCCCCTACTGTACCAACTTGCTGTGCTTTAGCCACCCGGCGCTCCGCTCGTTGTTGTGAGCGTCGCTCCTCCGCCCTCCGTTGTTGTTGGAGGGCGACTGCCTCCAACTGCCCAGTAGCGTCCTTCACGAGCCTCCTCCATTGAGGCCGATCTTGACACCGCTGGTACCAGTCATCGGCAAGTCCACTCAGCTCCACGTCCTCCTGTACCACATCACTCCATCTCTTCTCTAGCCCATGCTGCGCCCGTTTAGCCCCCTCAATCCGGCCGAACAAAAGCTGTTTAGGCATGCGGTGGCTGGGCATGCGGGCTACATGACCCAGCCAATGCAGCCTTGCCTGCCGGAGGAGCTCACTGATGGGACTTTGCCCAGATCTTTTAAGGACTTGTGAGCTCCTCACACAATCCAGCCTGGTTAAACCCAGGATGGATTGTAGGCAGGCCAGCCTAAATGTTTCCAACGGCGAAGATGCTCCACTAGGGGGGTCCACGTTTCGCAAGCGTAGAGAAGGGAGGGAATGACCGTGGCCGAGAAGGCCTGAAGCTTCGTGTGGAGCGACAGACTGACACACAGACACACACACACACACAGTGACTTACACACTGACATGGAGCCATCCACACACATCGACTAACACACACACACATCGACTAATACACACAAAGCGACTGAGACACACACAGATATCGACCGACACACACACATACGTAGACTCTCACACACACATCGACCTAAGCACACATATGGACTTACACACACACATATCAACTAAGAGACACACACATGGACTTACACACACACGGACCCACGGACACACATCGACTTATACACACACACATGGACTCACGCACATACATAAACTCACACACACATTGGCCTACATACACATATGGACACACAGACATGGACTTTAGATACACACACATGAAGTTTCACACGCAAATATCGACTCACACACACACACACATTGACTTACACACACACACATGGACTAACACACACACATATGGAGTCACACACACATCGACTGGCACACATAGACACACACACAGTGACTTACACTCACATGGAGCCATGCACACACATCGACTAACACACACACAGCGACTGACACACACATGGACTGACACGCACACATCTGGCATTGCCCAGGCAAAAAAATACACAGACACACATGGACTTACACACACACATGGACTTAAACGCACACACATATGGACTCAAACACACACACATCGACTGACACACACACATCAACTGACACAGCAATCCCCGATGATGCCACAGCAAGAGCAATTTTCTCTCTCTGGCGAGCGTTAGCGAGTAGCAGTTCGAAAAGAAAGGTCTTCCCAGTACTGCCAGGTGAATCAAGGGAAAAAAGACTCCATTTGTAGTCTCAATGTGTTTCAATATTTTCGTGTAGGCTTCAATTTGTGCATGCATGAGCTTTGGTTAATTTGCCTAAATAAGTATACGAAGCTGTCAAGCATAATAGCATATTTAACGTAGGATCTCTTGAGCAAGGGCATGCAGGTTGTCCGTGTAGGGCGTTGGTAGTCCCATAGACATGAGGTATTTAGCACCAATGGAGTGCAGTTTGTCCTGAAGGAGGATGAGGGCCTGTTTGAAAATGACATCAGACAATTTGACGTCGAGGTTTGTATTTTGTCATTGAGCTCCGTGGAGGATGTCCTCACTCATGCCCTCTTTGTATTTTTGGCAGAGTCGCATGGGGTTATATGGGCTGCGAACTTGAAGATGTATGCAGATTGTTTGCTTTAGAAATGATGAATGCATTCTCACTGGTTCGTGTTCATTTTCATTCAGCTAAGGGAAAATGGGTCTATACATGTCTTTTGGTGAACGTTGACTAAGCAGTGGTGAGCGTTTGAGTGTGCAGTGAGTAGCAGCTAATGCCTCAATAGTGTGAAGATTGTTTGTGAGCATCATCAGCCATCCTCTTTGGGTCTTTCGGTAAAGCCACGTAGATAGAAAAATAATCAAAATGAAGGACCCCTGACAAGGCGATCCAGTGCTCCTGCCACCCATCTCATTGCATGCACACGAACTGATCCGATCGCTCCATCTCCAGGGCGCTTATATTCTTGGACACTTTATCTGATTTGGCTGCAGTACTGCCACCGGTCTGCTTCCATCGGCTATCATTCCGTTTAGCAATGTCGCTTGCCCAATCTGCACTTACTTTTCCAACTGAAAAAACATATATCAATTGGTAGTAATTACAATTATAGCTAAATATTTTAATACTCGTACACATATTCGTGTGTCCTTCGCTAATTTGAAGTGGATTACAAAACAGTCAATTATTACACGCAATAAGAATTACAGCAGCATTTCTGATAGCCTGCACGCTGGTGATGGGTGATGTTAGACCCAACCGAATGTCACGAGATGGAGAAATGCCGCTGGCAATGACCACCCCTTCTCTGCGATTGTAAACCTTGTAATTTGCTTAGAAAAGCATAGCGTGTTTAAAGAACGGGATAAAAAAAAAACACCTGACTCAATTGCTCCTTCATTTTACTGCCTTAGGCTAGCATTGGCCCATTTGAAAGTGGCACATTTTTACTTGAAAGCGACTGCTTTTCAACATGTACAAATCGTTCAGCTGTTGTGCATTATGCAAAAAATCAAAATAACAACTCCCAAAGAAATGCATTGTTGTCCTCTTACCATAGATCACCATAAAAACATATTTGAGCAAATGTAAATGACTGACAGGCTGGAGTTAGACTTCTTCTTAGGTTTTTTCGGTAAAGTCACGTAGAAAGTAAAATAAAATAAAAACAAAAATCACGACGTTTCGGAGGCAACACAAGTCTCCGTCATCAGGTGGGACCGTCACAACCAGATTAGCACTTGATACAGCTAATCTGGCTGTGACGGTCCCACCTGATGACGGAGACTTGTGTTGCCTCCGAAACGTCGTGATTTTTGTTTTTATTTTATTTTACTTTCTACGTGACTTTACCGAAAAAACCTAAGAAGATGATTCCTTGCAGTCACGAAAGCTTCAAATCTGGAGTTAGACTGTGGACCAGTTTTGCGGCTATCCCTGTCTCATTGATGCCTGTCAGTAGGTGACATTTGCTGAAATTTGTTTGTTTGTTATAAATGCAGTTCTTCAGAACCACAATGCAGTTCTTCATAAACTGTTGATCTTTTTTTTTCATAATGCACAAAGGCTCCGTGCTTTTTTGCACGTTTCGGTGTGTTGTTTGAAACTTATGGTTTTCTGGTCTGTTTGGAACGTATGTTTTTCTGGCCTGCACTATTGCCCGAGTGTGATGATGGGGTTTCTTGTGGTTTATACATTTTTATTGATGCTTTTTAATGGTGGTGGAGGTCTGTTGGTGGTCTTTTTGTGATGACAATGTTTATTGGAACAAACATAACATGTGACATGCCCTGAAGATGCGCCAATGAATTCGCACGGTTTTACCCTTTTGACACCATTAAATGTGGATACAAAAATGCAATAGATTTAGACATTCCCTCTATATTTGCTGTATGCAAACACGTTTCTGCTTTTTTATTTAATGCCCTGTGATCTGGAAAAATACTGGAGCTGAAGTGTTGATCTCACAAGTGGATTTTAATTATACATACAGAGAAGTGAATGCAATATTAATTGCATTTGTATGAGACTTAATGATAAGGGCATGCAATCCATATGCATGTCGCCGCAGCCTCATATGAATAAAGCTGTTAAAATCTAAACTATGCAGGAGCTTAAGAGATGACGTAATATTGTCTTATATAAAACTAACAAGTAATGACTTGTACCGAAAAAAAAATATGTACCGTGAATCAAAAAATATAGAAATCCTCGCAAATGATAACCCTTGGTGTGATGATGAAGTGGTTAGCGTGCTGCGTTATGAATCGGGCAGGCTGTGTTTTGATTCCCGGCCACGGCTAACGTCAGTGACGAGTGAACGTTACATGTGCGCGATGCCTTCTTCAACCCGCAAAAAGCAATGTATTGAAGTATGTTAGAAACAAACCCTCATGACTGACATGGTATAGGGTGGCCCTCTCCCTTTCCCCGTACCTCCGATTAGCACGGTTGGCTACGTACGCTGCGAAAGAAGTTCAACATACATACATAGCAGTGGATTAAAAATCATTGTTTACGATTCCTCATAAACAACGATTACTCATTCACAATGCTTCAGTTGTCACACACTTCAAATAGGGAGCATGCAGCATCCACATCAGAATGTTTGACTCCAATCAGTTTAACGGTGTGTGCTTTATTGATGAAATCCAAAAATAAATTCAACACAAATAAAAGCTATGAAATAATTTTAATATGAAGCACATCACTGAACTTTATGGATCATGCAAAAAAACATGCCCTTAGAAATTATTCAAATTATTGATCCTGTATAACACACATCTACGATTCCTTTATTTTTCAATATAACTCAATAGACAATGCGTGAGCCTTGTCAGTGGCTGGCCCAAGATGCATCTTGCCCTGACTTTGCTCAGCTCACAAGCTTTTAGTTGAAAGGTTATGCTCCTGGGAGACAAGATTCGTCATCGTCATCATCAGCCATGATTAATCCACTGCTGGATAAAGGTCTCCCAAAGCCATCGCCAACTGTTATGAGCCTGTGATGTAAGGCAAAACTGGTGTTATTAAATTTGTAAAGAAGCTCCTTCGCAGGTTCCATTTTCTAGATATATTTTACAGGACCCTATTTACAAGGCGAGAGTACGAATAGCACGTTCACAAAGCCATGCCTCTCTGCAGCCCCGGTGGTTCCCACTAGATGAATCTCGAACAGTCCGTCTTGATGGTTTCCACCATATAGATCTCAGACAGTCTTTCTTGATGATTTCCACCATGGAGATCTCGGACAGCCTTTCTTGATGGTTTCCTCCATGGAGATCTCGGACAGTTGGCCCGATGGTTTCCACGATTTCGATCTCCAGCAAGTCAACCCTGATGTCGTCCACCTGCAGTCGTCCTTCAGTCCCCTTATATACCCGCCCGGCCATGCCCCGTGACTTTCCAGCACTTTCCTCCCGGTAGATTCTTCCAGCAGACTTCTTCTACTTCCCTTCTCGAACCTTCCCTGCACGTGTTTCCACCCATCTCCACTGACCCCACTATCACCCCTTGCCATGTACAGTCCCCTACAAATGTATATGTGGTGCTTTGATGACCGTGAGGACAAAGGTGGCATATAAAAAGAGCAATGAATAAAACATATACCAAATAAAGATATTGTATAGCTACATATAAAGGTGTTTTAAATAAATAATCCTGCAATATTGTTTAATTAATTGTGCTAATGAACATATTCACCTGGAACGCGTCCGATCCTGCCAGACCTCCGAAGCTAAGCAGGTCTGAGCCTGGATGATCACTGTGTGCAAAAGACACAAGCAATACGCGTTGTGGGCAGTAGAGGGCAGTGCGGAAGAATTGTACTTCACTCCTCCCAACGCTCACGAACCTCCACTGACCGGTGTGGTGAAGTATGGTCAAACATCCTCTCGTGACCCGCACAGGGTTGAGGAGCCCTCAGCCAGCGGTGAGTTACCTAACAGGCTGTACGTGTAGGGGACAACTTGAAAGGACTCTCGTAACATTGCGAGGCTCAACCATTCCACATGCAGTCCTCGTGTGCAAGTTGAAGTAGGTCACACATCCCGGAGAGTGTGGAGTGAGCGATGGAAAGAGTGTGAATGAATCATTTAAATCACCCAGAGAGGGGGGAAATTGCTTAAATTATTGAATTTCCCGAAGGAAGCAAGGGCACATTCTGCCATGAAGGGTTTCAGATGCATTTTCAACGCGCCCCATTTTAAGTTAGATTAATTCCCCTTGCAAGTGTTGAACACATAAGTAAACTCTTTGGCTAAGAAGGTTGTATTATTCTGGCCAATAGATGAGTGCAATCTTCAACATGCAGCTTCTTAGGTAATTTATTACCACGTGCAAACTATTCATCGTCAATTGCCCAACTCTCATTTTTTCAGCAGGAAAAATAGTCGTTTGATATCGAATGTGCATATTCACATATATAATCCAGGATTTTATGTTGACATAATTTAAACTGACTTTAGCCAGGCATTGCCCTATACGCTACCACTCCACCCCCATGCAATATGCGTGGGCATATACGGTAATTAAATTATGTTAATAAAATAATATACGCAGTAATAAATCCAAACAGGATACAGAGATGCATTTTTTTCATTAAATAAAAGCCACGAAGATATGAAAATCACGTTGAGAAGGAAAATGTCAGTTTAGTCAATATTTAAATCGGTTCAGTTTCATTTATTTGGTATAGCCCTGTAAGCCAATCGGCTCTTGACTCGGGTGCAACCGCAACAAACAAAAACATGAACAAGAAACATCTTAAAGTGACAACGCGCAAACAGAAAAATCCAGGACAAAACAGTAAAGCCTTCCAGAAAAAGCACCGCATATCAATGCTGTGTGCAAAAATCCAGTGGGATGCAAGTCAAATAATAACAACCATAAGACAATTTAGATTAAAGTTATCAGTCTAACTCTGTACTACAACAAACAAATATGGCTAAACCAAAACGTTTTCGAATCACCAAGATAAAGCTACAAAAGCAATGTAACAGTGATCATAGGAACTGTGATTGGAATTTTACAATAAACGATATACGGTGACACAAGGGAACGGAGAGATGTGGTGTTCAACCTGTACTCGAGCTCTTTAGCATTTACATTGCGCAACTGATGGTAACTCGAAGACGTAGGGTACGTTTGGCTAAACACTCAACGGGACGAGAGGCTGCTGTAAGCCCCAGAACGCATAATGACACGGACGAGAGTCATTGAGACAGACTCATCAGATAGACGCAGCCTCTCCCACATGGCCATCCGTTTTATTCGGAAGCCACTGGAGCTATGCACTTTCAAATCCCAATTGAAAACGTATTTCTTTAGAACTGTTTGTCTTGTATTAAGTTTGTTGTCATTTTCCCGCACCTCCGATTACGCTTGGCTACGTACGGTGCGAAAGAAGTTCAACGTACATATTACATGTAGGCATTTACTTACCCACCGTTCACCAGTAGGCTTAACATGCGCATTGGAGGAGAGTAATAATATTTAAGTCTCTTGATCTTAATGTCATTGCCAGGGTGATAAGTGATGTTTTTGAATACAATTTTAGTTCCACTTGAACTCGCACTGGTTTATTATTAAAACTCAACACAGATGCAGGTGACGTCAACCTGCGTACCTTATTCCTGTAAATGACGTGTCCTCCGCAAAGTAGCGGGTAGAGAGTACACACGGCACAAGTTGTTCTTAGGTATTTAACATTATGAATAAAACAGCATCTCGGGCCTGATTAATTGGTGCAATGGTTCACATGGCAATGTCCTGATGCGATACGCCTATAAATCATAACACACTGAGAGTGGTTTGTCTCCGCCGTATCTAGCTGTAATTAGCATACAAAGTACCTTGGGAATGCTGGTCCAACATGCTTCTGTGTTGTCGTCAACGCAAAGGCTAATGACTGCCCACACGCTTTTGACAAGGGTGACAATGTGAGACGCCATTCCAGCCTTTGCACAGATCATTTAAATCACGTCGCTATTCCCTTCGCGCAATCTGTTTAATTTATACAAAAATGAATGCACTGTGCCATTTTTTCCTATTCAATACCAACGCTGCATTATCATTTGGCAAAGAATGGCAATACATAAAAAAAGAAACAGGCTGAGAAAGCAAATTAAAGAGTACCTGTGTGGTATGGACCAATCAAATTATGCCGGAGTACTCAATACCTCTGGGACGTGGCACTTAATCTGGATGGCGGACAAACAGATGAGTGACCCGCACACGATGTTTCCATGGTGAATCTACTCCATCTCAGTACGGGTAAAAGTGCAGCCCTGCAATTACTTGCTCACATCACCGCTGGTGGAAGGTCCTCCACTAGAGGCAGCTATATATACAGAGCATTACGCCAACTGTTCTACGCTGACCATATCTATATCAGATCAGGTAGGAGTATCCATTCTTTACCCCACCACATGCAACCTGCCGATAAAAATGAACTCTGGTGAAACCCGTTGATTCCTGCTGGGTGAACAGGGGCAAGGGGAGGGGGGATTGAACGCACCTGCACCATTGATTCAACTGAAACCCGGAGATCGAACTGGTCGCTGCTGAAGCCCAGCGTGCTCACCCTTAGCACCGCGGCAGCATCTCCCCATCTCGGCGTGTTTTGTCTTGTTGTAAATGAGCACACACACTGCGGGGAATAAAAAAAACCGATGAATATATATCTCGTTTAGAAATGGAATGAACATTTTAAAGAACCATTGAATCACTTGAGAGGCTGGCCCCAAATTAGGTGGTGTGCTTTTGTGGTGTGTATGATCCCATCGGAGAATAAAAAGGTTCCCTCCTGCACTCAGGCTGCGCCGTGATTGTGCCATGCTGACAGTGGCTATGATTCGCCCCCCGCTCCCCGAAAAAATGAATCGCACTCAGCATCTAATTTTTCTCAAACACCTCTGCGGAAATAAACGGAATCTGTAATAGTTGCGATATTAAAGGCAAACGAGTTAAGGAATTTGATTGTCTTAACAGCTCATCATGATATGTATTTATTTTTATACCTCTAAATACGTGTTTTTTTATTGTGTTAATCCTCAAATATATATTTTATTTATGCAGCGATGCTGCACGAAGGCTCCCGCGGGGAGAGGTGAGACTGCATGTGCCATGTGCTCTCCTCGCCAAACCGTACTCACCAGAATCACAAAGTACGGTCAAACAACCGGCATAATTGCCCCACGCGAAACATGCCCCCCCCCCCAGTCTCAAGTTGCTTGGATCCATGAGCCTTGGGAAGGTGAACGAGTAGGGAGGTACTGGGTATCGCAGGGTACAATGAGGATGGCTTCTAAACTTGACCATTGCCAGATACAACACATACATTTGAAAATTCAAAGCCTGTCAACTGGAGATATCACTCTGGACAAACAAATTGGAACACATGTTTATGCTCAATATAGATCACAAACGTTGCTACTCATAAAGAAAATAGAAAAAAAGCATGGAGAGTTGCATGCTGGAGAATATACTGAGAGACAGAGAAATGTATGGATCAGAGAACAAATGCATGTGCGAGACACACATAGAGACGTCATGTTGACTGTTAAAGAGAAAGTGGCCATGTCCAAGGATGCACGGCCAGTCGATGGCGATGGCTAATGGACGAGACTGGTGATGGAATTGCAGCTAAATGGGTGCAAAAATAGAAATGAAAACGCTTGAGAGAACGGCCACTGCGGGGAGAGAGTGATGAATTTGGCTCATTGCACGGGAGCGAGACGAATAGTGGCATCACAGGTCCAGGTGGGGTGGTGACGGCAAGGGGAGACATTCAATTCAAGAATTGATTGACCATGGCTGGTGATGATACTGAATTTTGAGTCTATGTTGCTCAAACTTTGAGTAGTTATCAAGGTTAGAATAATTGGGCTTGTTTAAAATGTAAATCGCTTGTAGAGTAACGTAGATAAAAATGTAAAATTAAAAAAAGTAAAATTAAAAATAAATAAAAATCACGACGTTTCGGAGGCAACACAAGCTTCCGTCTTCAGGTGGAACCGTCACAGCACGATTGCTGTATCAAGTAAAGAGAAATTCCAAGAAAACCGTCCTTGTATATATACTGGTTGAGGGTGGGAGGAGCCAAGGCAGGCCCCTGGATATTATTATTATTATTGTGAAGTTGGTGCGGCTAAAGCCGCTGCTAGGAATGAGCCTTTGTTGTGTAGACTGGTTGAACTGGGAGGTTCCAAGAGTTGTTAAGGTGTGGCTGATGTAAAGGTGCGGCTGCTGTAAATGGGACTGAGCCTTTGTTATCTAGAGGTGGTGCGGCTGAAACCGCTGCTAGGAATGAGCCTTTGTTGTGTAGATGAAACAGCACTTTGCTACGTTGCTGGGATTAATTTTAGATTTGCCAAATATGTGTGGTAAAACTTAAAGCAGGAAACCAGTGTGTGAAAAAAGAAGAAGAAACTATACGGTAACTGAAGAATAGTGCCTTTCAAATAAGATGGTTCAAATATGTGTAGTTAAATCTTTTTTGCATGGTTAATAACATTTTTCCAATGATTACTAAGTTTGTACCCATCATCACGGTTGAAATTATGTCTGTGTTTGTATATTTGGATGGCTTCGTGTACAAACCTTTGATGGTAGCCAGGAGGTTTGCAGAGTACCTTGGTCTCGGAAAAGACAATGTCATGAGAACCCACAGCGTTGTAGCAATGATCGGCAATGGCGGAAGAATCAGTTTTGCCGTGTTTCAGATCTGACTTGTGCTCGCAGACACGATCAGAGATATGACGTTTCGTTTCTCTGATCGTGTCCGCGAGCACAAGTCAGATCTGAAACACGGCAAAACTGATTCTTCCATCGTTGCCGATCATTGCTACAATGCTGTGGGCTCTCATGAAATTGTCTTTTCCGAGACCAAGGTACTCTGCAAACCTCCTGGCTACCATCAAAGGTTTGTACACGAAGCCATCCAAATATACAAACACAGACATAATTTCAACCGTGATGATGGGTACAAACTTAATGATCATTGGAAAGATGTTATTAACGATGCAAAAAAGATTTAACTACGCATATTTGGACCATCTTATTTGACAGGCACTATTCTTCAGTTACCGTATAGTTTCTTCTTTTTTCACACACTGGTTTCCTGCTTTAAGTTTTACCACACATATTTGCCAATCTAGAATTAATCCCTGCAACGTAGCAAAGTGCTGTTTCATCTACATAACAAAGGCTCAGTCCCATTTACAGCAGCCGCACCTTTACATCAGCCGCACCTTAACAACTCTTGGAACCTCCCAGTTCAACCAGTCTACACAACAAAGGCTCATTCCTAGCAGCGGCTTTAGACGCACCAACTTCACAATAATAATAATATCCAGGGGCCTGCCTTGGCTCCTCCCACCCTCAACCAGTATATATACAAGGACGGTTTTCTTGGAATTTTTCTTACTTGATACAGCAATCGTGCTGTGACGGTTCCACCTGAAGACGGAAGCTTGTGTTGCCTCCGAAACGTCGTGATTTTTTTATTTTATTTTTATTTTACTTTTATTAATTTTAATTTATTTATTTTTGCCTACGTGACTTTACCGAAAAAACCCAAGAATATGAATCCTTGCAGTCACGAAAGCTTCAAATCTAGAATCGCTTGTAGAACTCACCCAGACGTGACAGAAAATAAGAACATAACATTTAATTTTTACATCGGTTTTATTACCTCTTCTGGAAAAGTCCAATTGTGTGCGCCACATATTTTCCACATTTTTGAAATATAATTTACAAGTACATTTATTAAGTAATGAAGCTAGAAATGTCATTGCCTCTGCTTCTGGCAGAATTTCAAAATACTCATGGCAGCATGTAACAAAAACACGTGGCTTACCAGGAAATGAACAACACCATCTGCTCCCCTGAGCCAATCTGCCAGACTGGGGTTTGTTGAGATTTGGATTCAGGTGTGACTAACATACAGCAATTGCATTGAGTATTCAACATGTTAGCCTAAAAACAAACAAGCGAGACATTCAACATGTTTATTTATGGTTGCAGTGAGTGGACTTTAGAAATTAGTAATGCTTCCTTAATTATTTGCACACAAGACACATCATAAATATCGTGAATAATAATGCTAATATACTGTACAGCCCTTTATCAACTATGGCTGCTTGAAGGGCTCCCGGTACTGTATCAGCCATGAGAGTTTGTTTGACCACCATGGTAGGCACCGCAGTTTGGTGAAGAGAGGGCCCAGGAATAGTTCAGATGTCACCCATCACTGATGTTAGCCACTGCCAGGAATCAAACTCAGATCTCTGGGTTCATAGTGTAGTGCGTGAACGTGCGCACTACCATTCCACTTCCCATATCCATTACACATCTAACAAAGTATTCTCATAAATATGGTGTTTCAGTATTGATCACATACATATTATCACATTAACGCTACTTGCATGCTAAAGTGTGAACAACACATTCACAAATCGGTTGCCTATGAATGAAAAAAACTAAACCCTTTTGTATCAGAATAGACATGCAAGCAAAAATTATGTTCGCAATGAATTATGACTCTCAGATTAGTTCACGTATTTATATGAAAGGACAGTGCATTATTTTTCATGGGCGACATACAATAACGGTGGCTAGTGCTGAACCTTGGCCCTGGTAAGCTGTCACACAACCTGGCGTTGGCTGATAGAGGGATACAGTCATATATCTGCCGATGCTGATACTGCCATAGCTATCATCCTCAATCAATCCATCAACCACAGCTTGCGAGCTGCCAGATTGGAGGTGAACATGACCTGACCTGCCTTACTGCTGGCTGTTTATTTATTTATTTGATTGCTCTAGGCTCTCCCATCATATTTGGGATGCACAATTTGGGATGCATTATGTGTAATTTCCAGCATGGTCTTGGTAATATATTAGAATGATAATTGCTTCCATCCGCACTAGTTAAATTTATTAGGCACCCTTAGGTTGTTTTAAATAATGAAAGTATGATATACAAGGATTTATGCGAATAATTAAGAAAAATATACCGTATAAATTTTACATTTCTTCCGAATAATAATTCCGAATGATTGTGGGTGCAAGTAAAATGTATGAGTGTGTTGTTTGCCCACTGGAAATATTCTGTTCCTTGCTTGACCTGAACCACATGCCGCTTCATGTTTTCAAGTCCATCAATTCATATATGTGCCCAATGAACAGCGTGCTACTTGTCTACATGCTGACTGAAGTATTCGCAGGCAGCTTATCTTTGTTCTTATTTGCAACATATAACTGCGACAGCAAGAAGGAAAGAACGTGCACTTAAAGAAAATATATATAGGCAATAGATAAAACCACCAAAATATACGTCCACATTTAATTTTGAAATACATCTCATTCATATTTTTTATAAAAAGTCACTCACAAATTGTATGTTAGCCAAGTTCGGTTACATCATATCTACGCTGAATTAATGGTATAACAAAAATACACATTTCACATTCACATTGTGATACTGTGTTTGTTTTGCGACTAATATATGAGCTCTTGTTCAGGTATTCTTGAACGTTATCCAAACAACATCTTCTTAGCAAGATGGCGCGACCACAACATGGAAAACGATAACATTGCTGGCCACAGCTTCAGTTTTCCTGTCCTCTCCAAACATAAAACACTGTCTGGACACAATGCAATATCTTTAAATGTCACGCAGCACCCAATGTATGTATTCACTTGTCACTTTCAAGGGTTTCTGGGTCACACAGGACAGTCATGTGCCTCTGGATAAAAGGGAACATTAATGATTTAAAGGGCACGTCTGCTGAGCTCGGAGGAAACCCGGTTAATCTGTGTGGCTGCCGAGACTTTATTACAAGTGAGAGATTATATGTCTAGGAAGAAGCTAATCCATTAACCGGTGGCTTCAATGAATGCAATGGGGGTTATGCAGTTTATTGCTGCATTTTTTGCGACCATTGCCAAGTGGGTTAGGCGGCCCAGGATTAATCAATTGTCATTCCAAGATCAACAGCGTGGCATGCATCTGTGTCGCCACACTTCATGAGACTCTACGGGCTCAGCCCCCCGCAGTCGATCCCACCCCTCCCCGTCCCCCATGACGTCTCGACTGGTTCCAAGGTCAGTCCATGTAGCAGCAGGCAAGCTTCTGAGTCTGTTTCTCAAGAACACTTCAACCTATTTTCTACTGTACAACCGAGACACACCTGTGCTGTGCCTAGGTACCAGGTGGTTTATCCACCACAGAACCTGAGCCATTCCGCCGAAGTTTCACGCAATGATGAAAATTGTTTACGTTGCCCATAGCCCTGCAGGGCCCCAAGTCAAACTCAAATGTCCTGTGAGGGGAGGCCATTGTATCACTGTTTGGTTCTGCAAATAGCACTCACACGTACGGTGAAGACAAGCCTGCTAACCTCGACACTAACTCCTAATGGTCACCTGGGGGTACAAATAAATCAGGGAGCAGAACAAACTGTTCACTGGTGGGAAGAAATATTAATTCCCCGCAGGGGAACAATTGTTTGGGGACCCAATATTATTTTCCATCGGCATTTTTCCCAGTAGTTGTTTCATCATGTTCGCAAGCCCATTGGGGTGGCTTGGTTGGCTTGTGGGACCACAATTTCTTGAAACAATGGTTCACTTACAAGAAGCCCTATGTAGACTCCCATGATTATACTCTGTGGGAATATTATGAGTAAGATAGCTATTTGGAGAGTAATATTTAGTCTGCAGTCCAATCTGTTGTTCCACAGTCATTAATGTCTCATGACTTTTTTTGCAAGTCTATGCCATCCTGTGCCCTTGTCTGAGCTAATTATGACTACAGCAGTTAAAGTGTAACATAGGGCTATGGAATTGATGAAGCAACATTTTAAGAAAAATTTCATTAATCGTAGAATACCATCACCATCAATTAATGACGCTTGGAAATGTAATAATCTTGGAAAAATTTTTTTAGAATTAGTAACAGGGAATTCAAAAAATAGATATGCAATGCTTTCTTGATGATTTGGGCAAATAAATAGACAAATTTCGTACTTTGAAACCGTGCAAAGATACCTTTTACTGTAGAATTCAAACTTCAGAATTTCTGTTAAAAGCTAAAATGGGTTGTATAAATGTGTTCAAAATATTATATATAAACGTCAGACAAGGGAAATGTAGATTTGAAGCTTTCGTGACTGCAGGAATCCATACTCTTTGGTTCTTTCGGTAAAGTCACGTAGGTAAAAAATAAATTAAATCACGACGTTTCTTTCTCACCTGATGATGGACGCTTGTGTTGCGCCCGAAACGTCGTGATTTATTTTATTTTATACCTATGTGACTTCACCGAAAGAACAAAAGAGTAAGAGAAATGTATTTTCCATAAATATGATTCTGTCAATAAGTTCAAGCATGCCATCATTATCTCCGTTACATTATCAGCAGCGATGGCTGTGCAAGTTATTTGGACCTTATGGTCCAAAGAGCTGCCCACAAATCTGGGTGATACACGACTACAAGTGTGGATGATAATGCATCTGGTCTGGCAGTGCAATATGAAGTCAATTTGTTTTGTAAAGCTGTACACAGTGTAGCACTGACAGCTTCTAAAGTGGAAGCAGAGAAGGAAAGGTGAAGGGGTCGGAGAGGAAAGGGGCAGTTGGAGTTCTAAAGGGAGGTAAATAGAGCTGGTGGGATGGCTCATTGGCATCATTTAGTAATAACACTGCAGAATAGTTATGACCCCACTGCTTGGACTTTAATAGGCTAGACCAGGGGTCGGCAACCTGCAGCTCCAGAGCCGCATGCGACTCTTTAAGGACGACATTGCTACTCTTGAAATATTGAGGTTTTTTTAAACTGAATTCGAACAAAAATGGCTCTTCCTGTTATTTTGGTTGCCGTACGTTTCATTTGTTATGTCACCTGTTTCAAGGAATGCAATGGCAAATATTGCAGATGGAAGAAGGAACGTATGGGTTAGTGGAACTTTCCAGGTTTCAAATACAGGACTGAATGAAATGCATTCTGGTGTGTCATCCAGGAAGGTTAACCTGACACTGATGCCGAGGAAAATGATCGCAGGTTGGAGTGGTTTTTGGAAAACTGAATTTGTAATAATGCTCCAGAATAGTTATGACCCCACTGCTCCATTTTCTATTTTTATCTCGTGTAGCGGCAACACTGCTCTAAGAACCCAACGAGGGGGGTGTGGGGGTCTTACTTTCACACAAAGCCAAGGGAGTTTGATTCGTGTCCACAGACATCGGGGCTACCTGATAAAAGTGTTCAAGTAGACCCTATTACCTGCTCTCTCACATGGATTGAAAATTTGGACACTGATATATATTCTTTTGAACAAAGCGTAAAAGTATGTGAAGAACCATGGAGAGATGCGTATTGGGAATTAGACCGAGAGACATAATAATAACGGCATCAGACACCATATTCTTTGGGTCTAATGGTAAAGCCACGTAGATAGAACAAATAATAGAAATAATAAAAATACATTTTTTTATTAATATTTTTATTTTATAATAATATTTTTTTTTATAATAAAAAATAATAATTTTATTATTTTTCATTACTATTTTTATTATTTGTTCTATCTACGTGGCTTTACCGAAAGTTTCCAAAGAATATGAATTCCTGCAGTCACGAAAGCTTTAAGTGGAGACAACATATTTGCTGTTAATGGAGGTGGGCTTGGGCAGGACACCGCTAGAAGGGATTATGATACTGTATGTGTGTATGTTGAACTTCTTTCGCACCGTGCATAGCCAACCGTGCTAATTGGTGGTGTAGGATGATGACGGGCCATCATCATCATTATCATCATCGGGCTGATGATGATGATGGCTCATCTTCATACTGCATCATCATGCTGATGATGGTGGGCGTGAGTGACGGATTGGTAGCCAAAAGAAAACACAGGCTCGAGGGGCGGCCACCGTAGAAATGAACGGCAGCAACGCAGGTGCATGTGGGATGGCAATGGCAAGGGCCTCTATCCAGCAGTGGATTGAGCATTGGATTGAAACAACCTGCATGACCGTGTCAGTCCCATATGTGGGTTGTTCGATCAAACTTCACGACATTGGTCAGTGCAGATTTGGAGTAGGGGAGGTCCCGTGACCAGTTTAGAAATCACTTGTGGCTGTTTTTAGCCATGGCCAGGAATTGAACTTAGGTTGCCAGGTTCATAGCAGAGTGATCTAACACATTGTGTCACTGCTGTAATCTGATATTTTTACACACACACACACATTAATACATTATATCTTACATATGTTTTAAAGCAGCAAGGACATTGCCACATAATTTTTAAGTCACATGAGGTCACTTGAGTTAATAAAAGCCACAAAGTCTGTGTTTTATTACTCATGTTTGCCCACGAAAGCCTCAATAAGTCTCACAGATCTTTTTCAGTGGTTGTCTTCTTTTTACGGGAGGAGGGTATGTTGCTATGTGTAATCCAATTGAGTAATTTGCAGGTGCATTTTCATTCTTGGGATGTTTGGCCATTACCAGTAAAAATATTTGTTTAGTTATGAGAGGGGAAACCCATGCAGAACACGCGGAGAGCATACAAACCCTACACAGAAAGACTTTCCATTTGGGAATCGAACCCATGTCTTTTTTATTCTGAGGCACACGTGTTATCACCCTACAACAACTACCTACCGATATGCTTAAATCCTCCCAAATGTTGCACTGTGTATTCTTTTTGCAACTGCACATTTTATTCTGCATTTGTTTACTAATATTTCACGTGAACACATATATCGAATGAATAATAGCTAGAGCGGTAAGCTTGATGCGCCATTTTCTAAAAACTTGCAACATTACATTTTCTGTTTATACATTCGTCAATATACAAGTTACTGAAGCGCGATATTGCTTCGGCGAGTTGGTTTCACATGTATTACGGCAGAAGGTCTTTCAAGAGGCTTGCAGAAAGCCATCCGTGTTTTGGTTTATCAAAAAGACATGAGGTCCATGCTCAAACTCAAGTTCTATTTTAAAACTGTCAATTTACTTGAAAAATTGGGATTTGTATTTTTTTTTTACCCTCCATGTTCTGAACCAGAATTTAAGCTACTTTCAGTTCGGATGCAATGGGTCAAAAGATGTTCATCTCTTACTGCAATACAACAGCATATCAGTGATTCTCCAGTTGCCCTAAAACTGTTAAACCTCCTTGCATAATTATCTTTTGTGCCTGAGGCAGCATATTAATAGCCAAACAGCATACATTTACGTGAATAATTCATTGTGTTTTGTGAAAATCATCTCTCCAAAGCCATTGTTTGGTACAATAAAGGCAAACTCCTCTTATCCGCGGTGGTGTGGGTGACACAGATCGCGGATCCTATTAATTCCCGATGTAATTCCACTTATCCAAGTAAAATAAATGTGTGTAATAGGAATAACATGGCCTCGAATAATACAATTGCTATGGATAACAAGAGTCATGGTTTAAAGGGTTGCCGATAAGAGGAGTTCTCCTGTGCCGCTGTGATATAAAGTTTGATGGGAAGTTTAACCTAGAGAAATGATATATTCTTGGGTCTTTCGGTAAAGTCACGTAGATAGGTTCAAAGAAAATAACAAAAAAATAATGAAAAACTACGACGTTTCGATCGCAACGCAAGCAGTCATCATCAGGAGAAAAAAAATAGCGGGAAAGCTGCTGAGGCAGGATGTTTTAAAGGTTTGAAATGTGTGTAGCCCAAGTGTCATGAGCAAGTTGGGCAGGGCTAGTAATGTTAAAGTGAGAAATGTGCATGTAAATGTAAGATAGGAGAGCTACCTCCACGACGACGAAGCTGCGGAGATGGCCATTGTATTGTGAAAGATCTTGCCACATCTGCAGTAATGTGTCCCAAATCCTTAAGGGCTACGTCGACCTGGGCAATGATATCATCAACTGGGATGCGTTTAGGGGTGACTGCGAAATTCAACCCTTTGGCTAGAACCGATTTTAGGCTGTCGGAAATTGCACTGTTACTTTTTGATGTGTCTGGCTTCTTCTTGGAAAGGAGGTTGAACTTGGAAACCAGGTTATCTTTGCATTTAGCTGACATTGAGGCGACTGAAGAGGCTGTCATGTTATCTACTGTACATGTTCCCAATCAAACGTAGACATTTTTTCCGTAAATGTTAAGTGTGATTTCAGGAGAGTCTTGTCTAAATTGTCTAGTTCAAATCGGAGCAATCTTATTCTCTCTGAGATCAGGGCTAGGCCAACCCTGAACAAGATCCGTTACGCATTGGGAGAAGTGACAGCAGCAGCAGTCAGTGTCAAGATGATCGGTGTTACCTTGGTGTCGCGGCATCTCTTCAGAAATGTGAGCGACTCGATCAGATGAGCCTTCTTGTCTCGAAGTTTGTTAAAAGATCTAATAGTTGTGTGGAAACCCTCCCAATCGAGGTGGTTAAATCTTGACCTAAAGCTTTCGTGACTGCAGGAATTCATATTCTTGAATCTTTCGCCCATATGCAAATATAACCTCGACAGATTGAACACGCGTAAACATGTGCCCCTTCAAAAACAATGTGGTCTGTACGCTGCTTTACATCAAACGTCAGATGTAATGATCTGATCCACGGTGCACAATTTCACATATTTGCTCCATGTTTGCTTAGCAACTGTGGTCCGTGCCATGTGCTCTGCTCTAAGGTAATGTATATATCGTCATTACTCCAACATAACCAAAGGCAATGTGCTAGCATATGCCTGATGCCATATAAAAAGAGATGTGTCACGTCGGGCCCACGGCTTCAAAGCATAAGAGCATTACGCAGATATGTTGCTCATTACGCCTGCTTCTTCACAAAAGGCGCTTGAACAGCCCCATATGACATGCCCTAATTTACGATGGTTACATCTCAGTAGTAATACAGTTTCTTAATGCTTCTTTTTTCAGTTATGCATGATTAACTTTCTTTATCTTTAATACTGCACGCCTCATATTGCATTCATACTAATTATCCACAGTTCCAAATGGGAATGCCACATGCAATTTCCAAAATAATCCATTATCCTGAAGTAATTCTGCAAGGAGGATGAACCAGCTCCTGTACAACCCCTGTTTCTATTAAATAATCCCACGGTTACTTACGAGCGACTGCACTCGATGATCTCATTTGGTGCTTACATTAAAAATTTAACCCCGTATTTTAACATGAATAATCTTTAAATGCATGTGTTACTCCACCATTTAAACAAATAGCATGCATGAGTTACATATCGCTGTTTAGTTATCCAAAAATCTGTAGAATTAAACAACACTTAAAATCTTGATTTGAAGCTTAAATGAAAATTTTTACTAATGCACGATAGGATATGCATGCTGAGTGAGTGTCGACTTCTTTCCGAATATAAATTGCATCTAAACATAATTGAAGAGCACCACAAAGGGAAAAAACAACAACATATTAAACCGTATTTTAAAAAGAAAACAATGAAATGAGAATAATCACACATTCTGTACAAGGATACAAAGCGGTGTCACATTTGTGACTAAATCCAACGTGTACCAAGGTTCACGTTTCTTCCAATGCATTTAATTGGAAGTAGCGACTTTCTCTCTCTCTGCAAGTCTCCCTCTTCACGTATTCATGTCCTTTCCCAACTATTTGTGAATAATGCATGCACGAAATAAGACTTTATTCTTTTTACGGCACTCCAGTTTGGAGCAAAACATAAAAAAGTGCAACTGCCGTTAAGCAAACTAACTCGGCATCTTACATGACCACATTATATGACAAGCTTGAAATCGTGAACACCATTTTTATTTTTATATTTATGTACAAAGTAAAACTTCTTTCCCACTCATTTGAATGAGACCAGGTCATGTCTATGTACAGCTCTGGTGCCAACAATGGAATTTTCCCCATTGCTATGGAGGAGGAGGTTCGCTGATTGTGTGTTTCCATTGGACAACCTCTGTTGACCCTGGAGGGATGAAGGGCTGAGTCGATCGCAGGCTACGCACGCTGCTGTTGTGCTACCGAGTGGGATGAGAGTGCATGTACACACCACAATTCCCCTGTTTGTACACACCACAATACCCCCTGATTGTGTGCCATATTTTGTATGCAGGTCCACTATTCAGGCACAATCTGTTATTTCAATGTTAGAGGTTACATTTTCCTAAAACGAAATGGGGGATTGTGACTACCATTTTTGCTATCATCATCGTCTATTTATAACCAGGCGATACTAAGGTGAGACCACAAAACTAAGAATCCTCGTTTTTCTCTGCTTTTTTGTTTTTTAAACACAAACCCAGAGTGTGCTCTCTGCGACGACGAGTTAATTCCTCTCTAATGGCTATTTTGTCTCTTGGCGGCAATATCCATGAAGAAACCCACACAAGTGAGATAATGGTCACATTTCTGCTAATATTTGCATACATGGACTGAATATGTAAAGGTTTAATAAACATATGTTTTTTTCTCATGATGTATGTTAAAGGTGCAGTCCTGAAATGGCTTGTTCATGCCACTGTCGGCCAAAGGGCTTGCACTCGAGGGAGCACTGATGAGCCCTCTCGACGGTTTTTAGCCTTTTCGCTGACATCTTCGAAGATGTCAGAGTACCCACATTTTACTCAACCAGACACCACATTTCCAATCGACTAACTGTGGCGCACCCATTCACTACTGCTGCGTGGGCAATGGTGGATGAGTTTATAAACTTTGCCATTTGTTTTTACTCCCACGCCAGGAGATTGAACCAATGCCCTCTGGGTTGTACGTGCAGTGTGTGAACCATTGCAATGTGACAGCATCCCAACAATTCAAGTGTTGTACCGAACTTCTAATGTGAGTACCGTAGCGTATGATGTCTAATGAAAGTTAAATGTTATCTGTACACTATTTTTTTGCCTTTGTATTAATTTCACGTGTCCGAAAGAGCTGTTGTGATTCCATTCAACTTTTTAGTAATCAGCTAATTTGTAAAAGCATGCAAATCGTAAAGGGAAAGTGTGAGTTGGGCCTTGCTGGAATATTATGTCTTCGCTCCATGCTGCATGGTGTTTCGTGGCCATGGGTTGACATTTGATTGACAAAATAAAACATTACATGAGTGTTGTATTTTTCTCACAGAATAATTACTTCCTGTAATTATTTCCCAAAACACAAACTGCGTTATAAAAGTTATATATCTGGTTAATGTGCTGCTATAATACAAACACGCATTAAAACCAATTATAGTAGATAAAATGCACATACTCCATGCAATATATATATAAAATTAATAATCTAAACAAACATACTAACTCTAATTTTTATTGTGGAATACTGTATAATTGCTTATGCAAAGACAAAACGGTGATTGGACATAATTATATAGCACCGCAATGCATTGTAAAGCAACTTCTGTTGTTTATAAACTACAAGGCGATAAATAATATTGCACATAATAGACACACACATCACTATTGCAATGAGCATTTGCACCAGACACCCCATCACACCGTTGACAGGTGAAGTGATTGTATGAAATACATTAACCCCCCTCTAGGGCTGTCGTCACTTGGCAATATTTGAAGTCGTTTCGTTGCAGGCAATAGCTTGCCCACTGCTCCAACACGGTGGGTGAAGTGAGTTACTCGGATTGCATGTCAGCAAGACTCTTCATAACGTGGACCGTGCTTGAGAACAACCGCTGCAATGAATGTTTACGCGCAGGTCAGATTCAAGGGTTAGCAACACTGGGCTTGCAATTAGACTTAATTTTTCCGACACGGCGGTTGAAACGATGGACGATTCCATAAAGCTTGCCACCTTTGCCCATCCAGCAGCATCGATGGGTACACCAGTTCGTCTCGAGGTGGGTCGCACGTGGTAGACTAACGTGCCGGTACTCCCACCTCTTACAAGATGGCTGGCCATTTTTGAAGAGTTACATCATGTACCCTGCAGAAGCTAGAGGGTTTCTATAGAGCTCACTCCTAGCATTTTGGTGTAGAAATTGCAGGGCTGCAAGCCTGACCTTTGCTTTGCTAGTTTCAAAAATCTCTCGATTTATTGAAAAAATTATTCCAATATTACACATTTATATAACAAAGGCAGAGATCCCCACCCCGTATAGCCTTAACAGATTGTTGGGGCAAGTGCTGTTCGCGAGTATCTATGCGAGCCAGCACGGTACAAGAGGGGGTGGTTGGACAGCACCATACACGGCCACCTTTGTCTCTCCCAGTGGCGATGATTTTAGACACCGCAGCAGGTACTAAATTTGAGGCCGAGTCGACCTAGACGAGGCCCAGAACCGGCTCAGATACTCTTCGCTGGTGTTGACCCTGAGCGGGAATCGAACTGGGATCGCCGGGTTCATAGCGCACAGCTCGCGCTAACCGCTGCACCACCGCTCCCCAAATAGATACAAAGACACTGAACCAGCCGCATGGAGATATCGGGAGAGAAAGACAGCACGGACACAAACGAATGGACTAAGGGGGGGGGGGGGACGTGCAAAGAGCCATACACAGAGAGACACACGGAGAGACAGAGGAAGATATTCAGCTGCGTACCGTTATTGCTGTAGAGGTAATGCACAAATAAAAGTGGAGGCGAGGTCACCTGGCCAAGGATAAAGCGAAGCCCCCCCCCCCACAACCGCCTGTCGTGTACACACTCATAGCAGTATGCAGGAAGTCACGGTCGCGTTCACATGCCGATGGCCGGTGTAGAGAGGCTGCCGTCTAACGACGAGTTTACCGTGTCTTTCAACGCAGGCTATAATCGTGCATCTTGTTAACTATACATATGACGATACAGTATTTAGGTTTATAGGCCTAGAAGCGTATAACATACCGAAGCCTATATATATAGGGCGCCATAGTGGCAAGATGTTAAATACCTTTCCTGGTGTACAGGAGGTCGTGGGTTCGATCCCAACCCTGACGCTTGTATATTCGGAGTTTGCACGTTCTCTCTCTCTCTCTCCCCAGGTCGTGTGGATTTTCCTCCGGGACCTCCGTTTTTTTACCCCTCCACATTTAGAATCAACGTGCGTTTAGAGTACTTGGCTTCTATACATTTCCCATGTGATAAGCCACTTTGTTGAGCTTATCATTCGTGGCCAGGTCGCTTCTGAAAAAAAGAGCTATACAACTCAGTGATAATTTTTTGTTTAATATATATAACCAAATCGCCTGGAATATGCCTGATCGTGTGGCAACAGCGATCGTTGTTCTGTATCTCGATGAATCCATGTCCGTGCTGCCTGCCTTCAAGTGAAGTCGATGAGCTAAACTCGGCGAGCCACTCAAGAAACCCTCATTTGCAAGAGTGACCTCGGCAACCCACTGTCCAGCGTAGTGAAGTAGAGCCACACGGCGCGGGGATAGCCTCACCCAGCATTGGATTGGCAGATGGCTCTACACGCGCAATCTTTCGGGAGGGAATATTTTCATGGATGCACGTTTTATTTTAGCACAGACGTGGAGATGTTTAAACTATTCTAAGGTTTTGATCAAACGTTGTATCCGCGATTGTTGCCATTCCCACGCACCTCCGATGAACACGGTTGGCTACGTACGGTGCTAGACCAACATACATACATGCAAAGCACTCAATTTGAAATACATCAATACAAATATCCTACGTGGGTCTGGTCTCGGCTCCACGGTTGATTTGTAAGAACACCAAGCAACTGCAACAATCTATACTTCATGACCTTTCACAGATTAAAATGGTGTCTCTACAAAGAACACATTAATGCCCTTATTCTAGTTTCTCAATATATGTCTCCACGTTATGTCAATGGAAAAACAGCTGCCCAGTGACCCGAGGCATGAGGAGTGCTCTACCTTTGTGAAGTGGACAGAGTGTGTGCGCGAGGCGGAGAAGAGGCAGGGCGCGGCGCGTCTGTTTATGGTCGGGTGAAGAAAATAAAACGTGCATTTTTTTTCCAAAAAAGCACAGCACGCCAATTAAATGAACTGAAAATAACATAATGCAGGTCGAATGCAACGTGGCCTAGCAGAAACGTGAGACGAAGCACCCTAGAGCTGATGGTGTCGTGGGGCTCCATCGATGAATGAGCTGAATCTACAAACGACTGTTCTAGAATGACACCTCCAGCAAAGGTACTGACCGGTGAGCGGTGCGTATTTAAATAAAGGCCTCATCTCCTCACCCCCATATGCGCTGATGTAAATACATATGAATAGGAATGTATGATAAGCCCGTTCAAGTGCCTATACATGGCTATTGATTGGTGACAGAGATGGCTTTTAGCTTTTTTCAATGTCAAAGCAACGATTTTTGTTTTGGCGCAGGAAATTTGATAAACATATTTGTTATGTTATATGATGTGCTGGCAAATGTGAAGGTTATTTGTCAGGTGTAGTAGGACAGGACCTGAGTCAGAGATGCCGAAACATACCAGACATTTCTATTCCGAGCATTACATTGCAGCGCGACAGATGGGCACAGGGTACACTGCACCGCAGGGTACGCTTGAAATGCCGTAAACCAGTTATTGCCATCCCAGTCCAACTGCTTGTACCAAAGCGATGTGCTCATTGTTAGTGTTGCACTGGTAATGGCCCAGACATGGGAACAAAAAATGAACGACGGTGAATTGGAATCCTTGTTCAGAACTCGGAATTTCACGGTCAGAGATACGAAACCACAGCCGGTTGTGTTAGCGAGACAACAATCGTAAAAGACGATGGGTCACGATGTCAAAAGGAGATTTTAAAGGTTTCCTTACTGCAGAGTGGTGGCTATCAACACGTGTGATATTGTGAATCTCCTCGGGCCATTTATAAAAGACCATAGTGAACCCTATATGCCGCATTACACAAATGCAAATTAATGGACAATGATGCAGCTGATTTTCTCTTGAATAGGTGTAGAGACATAAATAGCATCTCTGTGGCGTATAAGCCGATGATAACCACAACTGGTGAATGAGTGCACACGTACATCTCGATGGGGGCCGACGGAGACGTGGCGGGGAAGCAGGCCCTACTGAGTAGGGTCCCGTCGGAGAGAGAGAGAGAGGACATGCCGACATGGAGTGGTGAAGGGGGCCCGGAAACGGGGACCCGGAGGACATGTGATGCTGGCTCCGGTTCCATCGTGAGAGACCGAGGAAGGGGCGTGGCTGGGGGCGGAGCGAGGCCACGCTCGAGAGGATAAGAGGGACAGAGGCGGAGCGATCGGGTTGTCTGGCGGATGGAGCTTACCGTGCGGGGTTTCTTCGGGGGCCTTGGAGCGTTGGTCGTCGGGACTCCGTTATATAGAGACCTCCCTTTAGGGGTCTAGAATAACCCCGAGCATGGTTAACCCATAAGCCTGTTAAAGTGCTAATAAATCGTGGTGCCTCCAGACTTGTGTGTGCCTCGTGAGATACACACACTACATCTAGTGCCAGAAGTGAACATACTCTAGAGCTAGGGATAGCGTCGGATTAAAATGTACACGAGAAGAAGACAACCTACAAGGGCTGCTTCAGAGGAAGAAGATGAGGAGGGGGCGATCCCCCAGACGGCCCTGGGAGAGGCGGGCCTGGAGATGGACCGCGAGGGGTTTGGGCCTGCGGAGCCGTGCTAAGAACGCGGCCTCACCATGTCGCCGGCAGTGGGGAGAGACAGGCGGGCGTGTGGCCAGCGTTTGGCCAACCTACTTTCCGCTGTGGCAGTACTCGCCATGGTGATGGACCTGGATGAGCCGGCTGAACGAGTCGGAGGATGGGGTTCCCGCCTTCGCGGGCATCCAACCAAAAAGGCAAACTGAAGGGCCTGCTCTGAAGAGGCGCCTTCCCTTTGTAAAGGAGTTCGTCGCGGCAGGCGGAGATTGGGTGGCTTTCAGCTGCCGCTTCACTGCTACGTGCGAACTGGTGAAATTGAAGGAGGGGGAAGTGCAGCGTGCGCTCCAAACGGTGTTAGATGGCGCCGCCTTGAGAGCGTTCTACTCCATTCCAGCCGAGGATCGGGTGACTGGCACAAGCTCTTCAACAGATGGCGGGGATTTTTGACCCACCATCTAACATGAGCCATAAGTTTGCTGTGCGGCGATGAGAGGAAGTTGAGATGCCTCTTGTCTTCCGCAGCGCGCTTATCTTGCTGGCCCAGGCGGCGTATCCAAGAATGGACAAGGATGGCCTTGACGCATTGGTCTTGGATCGCATGCTGGGGTTGGCCCAAGAGCTCGACATTGTGCTGCCAGCCTCTGACGATGATGACTTGACGTCGCTGAGAGTTGCGAGGTGTCTCCAGGCCCACCTCAACATCAAGCGCCGCTCGAAGTTAGTGGCGTGTGCGGAACCTACTGCAGCTTCCGACGGGGTCGAGTCCTCTCAGGCCTTCGCGTCGCTCAACAACGGCAGGTGGAGGAAGACCGGGATCGGGCGGAGGGACGACCATGATCGACGGACGGGGGCCTCCTCCAGCCCCAGATCATCCCCCGTTATGTTTTTCAAGTGCAGCCTTCCAGGCCACATCTCCAATGGGTGCCGGACTGACTGTGGGGGAACATCCAGGACACCGTCATCCTTTGGCCGACTCTCTTCTGCTCTGCAGGGCCCCCAGGCGAATCGTGCTGCACCACACACCCGGCCCTCGCACTCACCTCATTCACCCGGTTCGTGCGTCAGCCTTGATTCGCAGGAGGGGCCGTCTGCTCGGGGTGTGGGGCGGGTAATTCGGGATTTGGCGGCCGACGGATGGCCATGGCGACCTGGGCAGTGGTCAGCGTTGGGCCAATGTATCGTGGCCGCGGCCGCAGCATCCTCGACCATCATCGGCACCATGCAAGGAATAGAGGTGCGGATGCTAATTAACATGGGAGCATCCGCTACCATCATATCTGAAGCGATTTTTGATTGCTTACCTGCTAAATTGGCTACCCTCCGTCCGGCTGATGTCCCGTGTTTTGCGCAAAATGGCGGTTCTTTGGGCATTATGGGGCAAATGTTGGCTACCGTGGCCATTGGCGATATTAAAAAACCAGCCCGATATTGGTTTCAAAATCGTTGGCCGTGCCTTGCATGCTCGGAACGGATTTTCTATGGAAAATGCCCCTCAAAATCCTCATTGACCAGGGGTGCCTGGAATTTCCGTCCGGCCGTAGAATGGACTTTTTGTCCTCCTCCACTCGACTGTGTAAAGTTAACGCCGCAATCCCAGCACTCATGTGGGAAACGGTTAAAATTCCCCCTGGAGTGCAAATGCTGGTGCCCTTGCGTCTCAGGAGGAAACTCGATGGGGATTCCACCAAGGGAGGTGTTCTTTTAACACCATCCAACAAAGTGACCCATGGCCTTAAGTTGGTAGGGGCCCAAACTATCATCAGAAATGACCAGCAGCTTTTCATTCAAATTCTAGACGCTGGTCTTGGGCCCACTTTCATACAGGCGGGCACGGTCCTAGCTCACGCATCGCGATGTGGGGAGCACGGACCCCATCGAGATGGTCGCAGTTGCGGAGTGGAGTGAGAGTTACGATGACGAGTGGGTGGACGCACTCTGTGCCCAAAGCCCTGACTTGTCGGAGGTGCAGAGATCCGCATTGCGTGTGCTCATTAAGGAATTCTTGGACGTCTTTAGCAAATCCAAATACGACATTGGCCGCACGTCGTTGGTACACCATCACATCGACACGGGCAATGCGGCCCCCATTCATCAGAACCCGTACAGACTGACTCCGACTGAGAAGGAGCATGTCCACCATGCAGTCGAGGAGATGCTAGCCACGGATATTATTTCCTCTTCCAGCAGTCCGTGGGGTCTCCAATTGTCCTGGTCAGAAAGCAGGATGGCACCTTGAGGTTTTGTGTAGATTTTCGAAAGTTAAGCAAGGTATCTGTTGCCGACGTGTACCCACTGCCGCGGATGGATGATTCCCTGGATGCCCTGTCTGGGGCGCGGTTCTTTCCTACCTTTGACTTGCTTTCCGGCTTTTGGCCGTTACCCTTAGACGATAGTTCCAAGCCTAAAACGGCATTTTGAACTCCCCAGGGCTTGTTTGAGTTTAATCGCCTTCCCATGGGACTCCATTCCAGCCCAGTCACATTCCAACGGCTTATGGAATTGGTTTTGGCAGGGCTTTTGAGGTGCGGTCGGATCACGCGGCTCTTCAGTAAGCGCTGCGGGTTGAACAACCATCCGGGCAGCTCTCAAGGTGGCTAGAGGTCCTTCAGGACTATATACCTTTAAAGTGTCATACAAAAAGGGTGTTTGCCATAATAACGCGGACGCTCTTTCAAGACTGCCACCTCGAGACACATGCGCGTGCCTCACGGGTGCGGGACGCTGCAAAACTCCTGCTGGGGAGTTGACTCAGGCTATGGCGGCATCTGCGGACGTTCTGCCTAAGGACACGGTACAGATGCGTGACAGAACGCTCTGCCTCACGCATGACGAATGGGGGCGACTCCAGATGGAGGACGCTTCCCTGCTCAAACTGCGGCACCGTGTCGGTAAGGCAGAGGGTCGGGGAAACAGACGAGGAGTATCGCCGGTGATCCTTGACGGGGGCGTGCTGATGAGATGGGACGAGGAACTCCATCAATATGCCATTGTGGTGCCATTTGTTCTGCGGGGAAAGGTTAAACTTGCAGAGCATGAGTGGTTAATGCACCTCGGTGTCCGAAAGACATTAGCTACTCTAAAGATTCACTTTTTCTGGCGGGCATGGCCGACGACGTTTATAACGTCCCAGTCAGACTGGGACTTGCATGTTCCGGGCGAGCTAGTTCCGCACCGTACACTTCTACCAGGTTTCCCCCATTCTTCTTAATGTATGGAAGGGAGCGTGACCCACCAGTTGATGCACAGCTCAAGCCGCTGCAAAATGGTGAAAAGATATTGAACCCCATACGTCTTACTCTACAGCGTCTGGCAGAAGCTAGGGAGGCGTCTCGGGGGAACTCAGCCTTACAGCAGGCGGCCAACGAACGGCTCGTCAAGCCCCACCAGTTCACAACCATATGGATGCCTGGGGATAAGTCGTGGCTCCACTGCCCCCATGTCCCGGTGGGTACCTCCTCGAAATTACACAAACCATGGCAGGGCCCGGTCAAAGTGGTGTGGTGGAGGTGAGGAGTCCGCAGTGCGTGCGGGTTCAGTGTGGTCGCCACCGCTGGTTTGTGTGCCCATCACGGCTAAAAGTTTTTTCCACCTGCTGTTAGTCTTTCATTTCTGCTTCCCGAGGGCCGAGTGTCTGGTCAGTCCAACGAGCTGGGGCGCGTGTCGGCTGATGTCCTTCTGCAGGACAGTTCTATGGTTCCGTGCACAGGATCCAAGTGCCTAACGCCCCCAACGTCGCCGGTAGTGCCGGCCCGGGGTGGACAGGGGAGTCCGGAGCCGCCATCGCCCGACCCCCCACTGTTTGATGGTTCTTCGCCTCGGGAGGTGCCGTGCTCATCGAGTCGTCTTCCAGCTGTTCCCGGAACTTCCAGGGGGCCCGCACCCCCCTCGCCTGATGGCCAGGCATCAAGGACTCGGGCAAAGACTGCTCGATTTAAATGACAATCCTCCGGCGTCTAAGTGCACCTACACCCGTGGTCCATGGGCGCTGCTTGTGCCAGATGGGTCAATGACTGATCCGGGCTCATCTCGTGCTCGGGCGCAGCGTCACATATGCGGGATGTAGTTGTGGGCTATCCGGGAGGTGGGTCGGCCATTGTAAATAGTTGCAACCTTATTTTTTTCTCTTTTCCTTTTCCCTCCAACTCTCCTTTCCCCTAGTCCTGTATATAGTGTACATATTGTTTTAATCCTCGTTCGGGATTATTTATTGTTGTTCTGTTGCGTTAAAAGTTGGAGGCTCACACGTTGTGTGGGTTATACATGTCAGTCAGCCGGGACGGCTGAGTTTCATAAAGGGGGCGGGGGTCACGTAGAGATATAAATTGCTTCTCTGCGGCGTATAAGCCGACTACAACCACAACTAGTGACTGAGTGCGAACGTACCTCTTGATGGGGGCCGACGGAGACATGGCGGGGAAGCAGGCCCTACTGAGTAGGGTCCCGTCGGAGAGAGAGAGGACGTGCCGACACGGAGTGGAGAAGGGGGCCTGGAAACAGGGGCCCGGAGGACATGTGACGCTGGCTCCGGTTCCATCGTGAGAGACTGAGGAAGGCGCGTGGCCGGGGGTGGAGCGAGGCCACGCTCGAGAGGATAAGAGGGACGGAGGCGGAGCGATCGGGTTGTCTGGCGGAAGGAGCTTACCGTGCGGGGTTGCTTCAGGGGACTTTGGAGCGTCGGTCGTCGGGACTCCGTTATATAGAGACCTCCCTTTAGGGGTCTAGAATAACCCCGAGCATGGTTAACCCGTAAGCCTGTTAAAGTGTTAATAAATCGTGGTGCCTCCAGATTTCAGTGTGTGCCTCGTGAGATACACACACTACATAGGTACACTACATATGTTCACAGCCTCTCTGGGAACTCTCTAGAAAACACTCAGACCTCTAATTGGCAAACACTAATTCAGACGGAGTCCTTTGTTGGCGGCGCTCATCCGTGCAAGTTCTGTTTGGCCATTGAGGATCAAATGCGACCGTATGATACTCGCTTTTGTAATCACGTGTTAATAATTATCAGCTGCGTAGCAAAAGCCTGTCAGCGTGCCTGGTCGGGTTACTCAAGGCCAGATGCAAACTTTTCAAGGAAATATAAAAAAAAATGTTCAAGCAGAATTAATTTTCTCGAGCATTGAAAACAGGACTCATGTTGAGAAAAAAAGTGGCGCAAGTGTAGAGAAGTATATTTTATGCGACACAAGACAGCGCACACTTTCAGTACACACACATTATCATTGGACATAATGAGATGAAATGCTTCACCGGTTATGTAAAGTAGAAAAATTACTCGTAATTGCACACATTAGTGATGCAATATCGCTGGTGTGAATGTCTGCAGATATGCAATAATCATGATTTACACCTCCTTTTATCAAACCGCTGTTGGATAGAGGTTTACCCGCACCGTGTCGGTCACGGCGAGGTGTGACCGTGTTCTCACCGAGCCTTCCGTCAAGCCGGTAGGCCGGGGACCATTCCGGATGTCACCGCTGACGTTATAGCCGCAGCCAGGAATCAAACTCGGATCACGGGGTTCGCAGTGCAATTCGTGAACGTTAGCGTCACTGCTCCAGGACAAAAGAACGAAAACGATAACATTCTATTATACTATCGTTTCACTGTGCATGCACTTATTCACGAAGTAAAGGAGAAAGCATCTTCCATGTTTTTTTTTATTTTCTAACCTTCATACTGTTGCAACTCTTTCACGTGATCTATGTGGATTTCTATGTTTCATGTCAGCGTTGTATTTATTCTCGTAATGCTCATGTGTGTGTTTTTTTAAAGCAACTGTTCAAGCAGGGGTTTGTCTAATTAACTCAGCAGCCAGCTGTGAAATTTGGCCGATTGTTTAGACCACACTGTTTTCACCTCAAAGCTAGAAAGTTTTTTTTGTTAGGGAAAAACGCCAATTAAAATGTATACAAACCCACAACCAAGTAACATTTATTTACCTTAACGAGTGCATTCATATGATGGTTTCTGCAATGGAAGACAATACCTAATGTTTTTTTTTCTGGCAGGAGCGTATTGATTGCACGCCGTGCGTAGACACTCTGCCATGCTTCAAATGGCCGCCTAACTATGTCGTTCTGTGGGAAAGCCAAGTTAGGGTATACAACTGGTAATTAATTTTCACATTCTGGCTGTGCCAAATCCCAAAGAGAGGCTATTAAAACAAGAAAGTACTTTTGTAACAACTGATATGTTACCAATTCCCATTTTAAAGGTTGCATAACCATCGTTTTATATAATACCGTACTACTTTATAATTGTTTTTGTTGGTTAATTCGATTCATCACAGCATAAGCATTGCTTATTTAATTACATAATTTACAACCCTTTGTGAATATGTTGTTGGGTCAAAGCCTCCCAATGCCTCACTGACGATTGGGGTTGTTTTACCATAATTTGTTGTCCTTCCCCCCGCACTTCCAATTAGCACGGTTGGCTACGTACGGTGCGAAAGAAGTTCAACATACATACATACAAGGTGGAAGGAGAGAGCAGGGGCTGAACCAGTTCAGATGATATTGCCAGGAATCAAACGCAGATGATATAGTTTATAGTGCAGTTTGCTAACCACTACCCAAGCATGATATTATTTATCTTTGATCAATTCGTTTGTTGACAATGTGAGCGATTGGATTTCTAGCATAAAGATTTCAGAGTAGAACCTTGTTCATTGAACTACACAGCCAGTGCCCAGAAAGAACCCTTGATTGCACCTACAATTGACATTTATTCTGCACCTGTAGAAAGGTATGTGCTATTAAGAGCTGAATATGACTACATTTGAATGCAAACAGCAATTTTGAGAGGTTTTCTTTGCATGCGCATTAATCAGTGATTGATTCGGATCATTATTTTTTCCATTTCATGGGGAAACTTTCTTCAATGGAAGCCGCTTTAATTTTTAAACTATCTAACATTCTAACCGAAGAGTTTTCATCTAAAATCTTAGAAGCAGTGGTTCAACGCCTTCACAGAAAATTATCCCTCAAAGCCACCCAGACAGACTTCTGCATCAGCTCTCTAATAAACACCTTGCATATGTTTCACGACACCATCTTCACGATCACTCTCCTTTAATTACACTCTAAAAAACACAGTGCTTTAACTGTTGAGAGAATAGCATTTTCACCCCACTTACAGACATTATTTATGTAACACTATATCATGTGGATGAATTTCACGACCATTTAAATTGGTCGTGAAATTCGTATATAGAGCATTTCCGAAATGAGGTTATCACGTGTGTATTGCACCGAGGTGTTTCATATTATATGTGCTCTGTAGGATACCTCTGCGGATAATGTGTCTCAAAAGGGCGGTGGCCTGGTTGCTCAGAGGTGAGAATGCGCAGCTCACATCGCCAAGAATCCCAGGTTTGAATGCAGGAGGCCGCCGCCCGTGCTTACATCGGATGGCAAGTGGATGGTCTCAACAAATGAATGCCTGCACCGAAACACTCCATCGAATTTTATTTCGATTTGTATCCAGGTCGGGAAAATTGTAGCTTTCAGAATAAATATATCGTAAGTAAGAGCATTTGTTATTGTGCACTCTCATGAGCCCAGTCCATCACGAATGCGCATTGATCACAAGTTAAAGTAAGCTCTCTTAAACAACGCTGTTTTTGAGTGTGAACTAGCTCACACTGAGCTGGCAGCGTGTTCCAGATCTTTGGGCCGGAGACCCCGAAGCTGCCGCTGGTCGTATCGCGAACAAGGTTTATACAAATATACAGGGTGCTTTAAAACAATGCTAACACTTACATGGGACTATCGTTTTTAATGGAAAAAGAACGGATATTACACTATAACATGATAACAAATGTGATATTAATAGCTTCAAAAAGTCAAAGAGTCTCCACTTGTTCGCCATCATTGTCAACGCGTGCCTGGAATCTTCTCCAGGTGGTCTCCAGAGCCTGGAGGCACATTTCTTGTGGCGTTGTTGCAATTTCTCGGAAGTGTTCACATTGTTTTGAAGCACCCTGTATATAATATATATTATGTTTACTTTCAAATGACAAACAGCACTCTGCAGCAGCGTAGATGGGAAAACGTTGCACCCCTTTGTGTCGATTAGAGGTCAATGGAAGGGATATCCAAACTAGTTTTGTAATAATATATATATCTTTCTGTCCACTTTTCTCTCACATGTGGTATTGCGCTGTTCTGTGTTGCAAATTAATCATTTGTCTCAAGACATTATAGCAACAGCACAATCAGGATAAAACTGTGGGGAGAAAGACAACACATGTAATTTAGTAACAACTGTATTTGTAATAATGTATTATGCTCTGCCTCAGAGGATCATGATATTCCACAATGGTACATACTGACTTAAGACAAATTAGCTTTTATTGTGCTGAAAGGGAACGACAGCTTGAGTGAAGTGCTCTTGCCAATAACACCTGGGGGTACTGGTCTATAATAATTATAATAATTATATTTATTAAAAACTATAATTATATACTGCTGATGACATCATAAAGGTTAACACTGCTCCAGAGTTTTCCTAATTAAACAAATTCTGCTTTTAAACATTTATTTGGAAGGTAAATGTTTAATGCAGGGCCGATATCTTTTTACATGCATTGCACAAACTCATACCCACATCTTTTATTTATTTGTTCATAAGCACAGTCAATGCATTGACTATAGCTTATGTTAGCAGCCACTTACGCAGTATCTAGTATCTTTATCTATGAGCAACTGTGCCACGTATTGCACAATGCAATATTCTGGCATCTTACATCATCATAAGCACATACAATTTTATTTTTCAGATTTCCATGTCACAGCTCTACCGAGTAAGGCAACTGTACCGAATAACTCAATACCAGCCTGAAGAATATTTGAGCTTCAGTCCTCCGTGTATATGCAAGTGCATTCCCGGAGGCAAGTGGAAATTCGGAGGCTTGGTTTAATGGTGAGGGACCTTGGGGCGAGGGGAAATTGTGAGGTTAAGCAAAAATGAGGAAACAAGACCACGCAGATTAACAGCTGCACGTGCGGAGAACACCATAAGTGGCCCAGGAGGTGTGCAGAAAGTAGATAAAAAAATGAGCCTAAAATGTGATGAATTGTATTAAATAACATTTAAATAATGTTTAAACAATACGTCATCATCGCAGTCGATTAAAATGCCATGCCATTAATGCAACACAACGAATTTAACAGCAATGTGCCAGATTAAGTCAGCTATTAAGCAAAATACATTTACATTTAGAAGCGTTCGTATTCGGCATACAATTTGCATAAACGGTGCACATTCAATTCAGTAGCATAATCTAGTTTCAGCATTAATTACCACTTCCTAAAGAACATAGAGTGCATTAAATAAGACTGCCTGTGTGACAACATCATTATAAATCTATAAGTTTTATTGTGCTTACAGCCAAAAATCGTACTTGATTTGAACATTTCAATGTTCAAGATATAAAGACAACAGCTGCGGTTCAGGACACTTTGCTTATTTCCATCCTTACAGCGAACCTATTTTGTAAGATAAACATTGAAGTGGTATTATTAAAAAAAGATATTCACAACAGACACAGCACACATAGATTAATATTCATTGATAGCACACAATAGGCTGACACCAATGCATTTGCCCGAGTGTAAACACTAATTACAGTTGAGATTTGCACTTTTGGAAACATCCAAGTTGAAACTGCTGGCTATCTTTGAGCTTGACGTGCTGAAAGTGGTATCTCTAAACTTTCGCTTGTTTGTGGCCATTCTTCATGGGCACGTTGCACATTTGTTCAGTGGAGGTGCTTTATACACGGGAGACGACGGGGTACCTATGATTTCCTTCGATACAATGCTCGAAACGCACCACTTTTGTGAACACGCACCGTGAAATCGGTGCTGCTGGGAGAAAACAAGATTTACTACTTGGACATTTCGTTTATATTATTTTATTTCTGGTTCTGTTTGATTACATTATCCCTCCCCCCCCCCCCTTTTTCCATTTCTTCCCGGTGGCGAGATGTTAACTACCTCGCCTGCTATACAGGAAGTTGTAGGTTCAATCCCGACCGTGACGCCTGCTGTATAATTGGAGTTTGCATGTCATTTTCCCTGTGGTCGCATAGATTGTTCTCTGGGTCCTCCAGTTTTCCCCTCCACATTTAAAAACGTGCGTTTAGAGTATTTGGCTGCTTTAAAGTTCCACATGATATGCCACTTTGTTGAGTTGACACTTGTCATGACGTTACCAGTAGTCGTAATCTGGGTTTTTGAATAACAATGACAATTTTTCTCGAAAAAATGTTAAATAATAATAATTCCCGAGTTGGCATATAGAAAGGAACAGATTTGAATTGAATAAATTATTTGGCGATGTTGCTTTGGCAGTAGTGCACAAGCGGAATCAACAAAACAAACTCAGCACATTCATCAATAACAGTCATAAAATAATAACATATACAGCAGTGAATGTGTTTATAGAGTGGCCCAACATTTCATGACGCACAGGGTTATTTAATTTAATTTAATAAATGTTCAAAGTAACTTCCGTTTACATTAATGCGTGCAGGAATTTTCGTATGAAATTAATTTATGAGTTTTTTTTTAAAGATTACAGGTTGTACAGGTGTCATCTTTGAACGTTCATCAATTATGTTTTGTGACTTTTGTCAATTTTCTTTCCACTCTTACATTTCATCTGAAAGAGAAGCAGAACATTTTACGTTAATAATGATAATAGATACAATATTTTTGTTTATTAAGGTATAAACAATAAAATATTTTAATTCCAGCAGTTAAATAAATAACTAACATCTATGTGTCCTGCCTTTTGGGCCACACCGTATACTTGACGACACCATGGAGAAAGAACTGTGCCCGAAACGTCGCCTTTATATCTTTTTTTTCTTCTTTTGAGCTGGCGTGTATCGTGACATTGGAATTTTAGAAGGTTGTCTCACCTCACCGATGGGAACATCACAACCTCACCATAGATAAAAAGGAACTCTGCCTGCACTTAGCAAAACATGTTAAGCGATGGTCTTCCCCTGGCTTCATCACGGATTGCCAAGCTTCCCTCCATTCCGTTCCCATCGAGGCGTGGCACCTCCAGAGTGACTAAGTCGTCGGTGTGAAGCGCCCACCAACGCTTATCAGCTGGGCACCCATCAATTTAATGTTACAGTGGCAGCGCGGTGTAAATTTCCTGAAAAACCTAAATCTAAAGCCAATGTCTGCCTTCAGAACCACAAACTGAGTGCATCGCTTTTTGGAATAGACCGTTCCGTTTTTTTTTTCAGGGTCGAACGGTGGTGCAGAGATGCCTGCAGAGTGCACTCTGACCCCGACGAACCTGAGTTCGATTTCCTGGCTACGACTAACCTCAGTTGTGAATGAGTGATATCGAAATAGGTCAAACCCAGTGTTGAGCGTGGTGAAGTATGGTCATACATATTCTTGTTTCTTTCGGTAAAGTCACGTAGAAGGGAAATAATAAATAATAAAAATCAAACAATTAAAAGGATTGGTAATCATATTTCGTTATTACTTTATTTGGTTTCCTTAACACTACATTCTGTTTCAACTCATGCTGTGTCATACACTACATTTCATATTAGTGCCGTGCTATGTAAATGAAGGACCTGGATGCATGGCAATGATTTAATAAGGCAATGCTGGCATCTGTTCCTTTAGCAGTGCTCCATGAACCCCAACTGTGTTTTTCCAGCTATTCCAATACAATACAACAGTTGCTGATTAATGTCCCTAATTGATAACATTACCAAGAAAAAAATAATATCGACTGTTCTACCTGTAATGCGAGCAAGGATTGAGGGGGGCGGAGTCTGGGTCACGTGAGGAGAGGGAGGAGTTAGGGTCACGTGGGGGAGAGGATTTAGGGAGAGAACCGAAAGGGGGAACGGGGAGTTGAGACGGAGTGAAACAGGAGGAGGCCACGCTGGGCAGTACGGAGAGAGTGGCGCAGTCGCCACGCGGTGGGAGACGTCGACACCGTCAGCCATCGGTGTCAGACGCAGAAAGCTAGCGGGCTGTGGGAGGCTAGCTGTATACGGGGCAGCAGTGAAGCTGGAGAGCGGAGCAGCGGTGTGGCTGCAAGGCGGAGCAGCAGTGAGGCTGCATAACGGAGCAGCAGGGAGACTGCATATCGGAGCAGCAGAGTGGCTGTGGAGTGATCGTCGGGAGAGACGCGGGCCTGAGCGAGGACGCCGTGTGAACGAGATTCTACGAACCCAATAAAGGACAACGGAGATCGACATATGAGAAAGAGTCCTTTATTACATACCTAATCAGTTGTCCTGGCTTGTTTACACGGCGAACATAAACACAAACCTGCTTTTTGATATCACACACTTAAATCATTTTCCTTTGTGAATTTATACAAATAAATTTTGAGATTCCACATATCCAGCATATTTCATTATATTTGGATACTTTCGAAATCTACATGGACTGTGTTGTGCAATGATGACGAAACCGGCTGCAAGGTACACGATTCTGTTTATTTTACAATTAAATGCACATTTAAATAAAGGAAAGAAAAGGTGCAGCGCTGTAATTTCCTGCTCGTGCCACTGCCGGTAGAAGGACCTCTACTAGAGGGAGCTATAGGGGGCTTTGTACAGCAGAGATCTCAAACTGGTGATCCCTGCATTTCATGTCCAGTGAGCTAACTATTAAACCACGGCAGCCAGCCCTGCACATGACTGACGTGACTTTTTTCAAGGGGTTGTTGACATGAAGTGGGATTATGTTGATCACACCTCAGTAAAATATCCAGAGGTCATTTTTCAAAAAATCTTTGGATGAACCAAGGGTATCAGATGGACATCTTCCCTTGGGCACTTTCGGGATGATTCACTATAAAATTGGAATTTCAAAACAGCTTTCAGTCTGACAAACGTCTGTGACAAGTTTGTTGACTGTTTTTTTTTAATATACCGGCGCTGTTGAAATATAATTGGTCGCATAATCAACCTAGGAGGGGTTTTAATGACATTACCAGCTTCGTCCACGACAAAGAATTGTGTTAAACACTTAGAAACGTGTATATATATGGCTACACAGGGCAACATAAAAAATACGAATTTTACTATGTTAGAAGTTACATTTGCTATCCATGCAAGTAGTAGTTGTTTAACTACACAAATTTAGTTCTTAATATGGTTTTGTTTAGAATGACCTGTGTAGGGTGTCACAATTGTCCTGTACAGCTCTCTGAGGTGTTTTTGGGTTGTCCCGTGCATTGTTCGGGTGTGAATGAACGTTCAGATCTGGTCCACGTATAGCATTGTAAGATGTATGTGGAGCAAAACGTCAGACATTGTGCCAAATAACACATAATATACAGCACACAGTATATTCCTTAATGTCCACTAGTGGTGGCTTGGTTCAAGGGTTGTCTTAAATATCATCACGTGGCCCGGACCCTATAAAACATTTGGTTATGTACAAAAGCAGATCTGATTCAAGAGTCAATGGAATCGATAAGGATTGGTCAGTCGATCGGAGCCAGGCCGGGTTTGTACATTATTTGGATGTATTTATCAATCGAGCTTCAATAGATTAATTAAGTCGAACTGATTTGATTGGAATATGCGTTCATGAGAATCGAGATTGAGGATTTGAACGATGCAAATTGTGTCACTATTACAATGGAGGCCAACGAAAAGAAGGAGCGAGAGACGCAAAATGATTGAACAAATAGGACGGCAAGAATGAGACAAAAGAGTTGATTCCAGAATTGACCGATGATTCTAAATGGTAAAAAAATAATTTTCTTGAGAGGAGTGCATCGTTAAATAATTACAGTCATTAAACACAAGACGCTTTTCTAGTAACAATGCTCTGCAAAATAGAACAATACTGTGATAACGTTTGTTGTTGTTCATGCCTTTTGTTTTCATGCCATTTCATGATTTGTTGATAAATATCAATTTTATGAGGGTTTATTTGCTGATAATTGCTACGTATAGGATTCAGCCGTCAAGTTAATTATTCATATAATAATTGTATAGCATTATAATATGCAATTGCCAGGAATAATACTTTATGAAAATTATTCTTTAAATACTGTTTGCTATTAAATATGTATTCAATATCTAGTCTTTACCCATTGAGCAGGGAATATCAAGTTTTGGAAAATATATGCGGTATATATCTTACGAAAAAATAAATCTGTGTAACAATCCATAATTCATTCCGGTCAATTCCAGTTACAGCTGTGATCTCCCCCAAACCGGCAGATCAGATGCGTCTGACCGGGAATGTGCAATTTTTGATCACGACCCGAATCGGAGGGGCACACTCTGCTCGTATCCACACTCTCCTCGTATCCACACTGCTGTGCAGGGAAACTGCAATGCCTTTAGGCATTTTTTGTTTCCTAATTTCAAAAAACCAAAAGGACACAGAGGACATGCTGTGCGCATACTGTAGCTTAATATGAAGTGCTCACTTCTCGTGGCGTACATATTGCCAATAACACTGTATACGTAATAATAACATCGCCGATGCAGCATGAGTCACCACACCAGTAATCCAGGCATTCCAAACATCTGTTACCAGTTGGAGTGCATTTTTTTTACATTCTGTTTCATGTTTTTTTCATTTCTCCAGGGGCCAAGCATGGCTCTGTAAAAAGTGCTTGGTAATTGGTAATTCTTTGGTTCACTGCATTAGTGCCCTCTAAATGAAGCAGTATCATATTGAATGGCTGCCTGTTTCATCATCTTGCAACAGGCCATGAAACAGTATAACATATGCACAATCACAAAGGGCCGCATACAGGTGCAATGACCGATAAATGACCCTAAGCCAGGTATACTGAATGTGGAAATGACATCCACAAGGCTGATCAATTGCACATATATACTGTGTGCATGGCTGTCATTGAGTAGAAGTGTCGGAAAGTGTTTGGATAATTTGTAAACATTTAAGATTGTTGGGGGGGAAATTGGGATGGTATGCAGATTGGGATCATATGCAAGCTCTCAATGGCCTAATGTAAATCATGCAGCCTTTAACTGTAAGTGTGCTTTATTAGGTGGCTGATGCAATGGCTGTGGGTAGGTGTGGGAAAAAATTGTCAATTTCATGAACATTGGCAAAGCCACCAATGAGACTATCGCATTGTTTAAACATACTCATGAAAATAACATACACAAGCAATATATATCCCAATGATTCTTGTAGACTCATAAGACAGGTTTGTAGACTAGTCTGGAGCGGTGCAAGTGGGAGGAGAGTGGTTGTGGTCATGCAATACCCATATCATGTCCTCAATTAAGGCTGCGTTGACCTAGAGGAGATCTAGAACATCTAGAATAATGTTACCACTGCTGTTATCCATTGCTAAAACAAAGATGGTCAGAATCAAGGTTGTCAGAATTGTATTTCAGCTGAACTTAATAATGTGAAGCAGCATTAGAATTCAGATGTTACATCGGTGCCTACTACCTGCATTGACATTAACAGAGACGAGGTAACAAAAGCAGAAAAAAGTGCACAATAAAGCGTAGAGAGGTGCATACATGAGAGAAAAAAAAACCGAATGGATAAGAGTATATGCAACTGAGATAATCTGTAAAACAATAAAGTAAATGGGCTTGGGCTGGTGGTTGAGGCGACCTATGGAGTGGCGGCCAAAGGATGGAAACTGCCTGAAATAATTCATACGACAGAAATGGAGTCATGAAATCAGCCGGTGTTGGTGCTAGATGAATTGTTGCATCAAAAGACCATGAAATAGTGACGGCTTAAGGCCATCGTCCGGCGCTAATTAGATGAGAAGGTTTATTTCTGTGAGACCCATTGAGCGAACAGTCTCTTTTTCAAAGGCAACCCATATGTCATTCCTGATACGATCATTGCTTTGCAGCACACGACAGCAAACGTGTAGGGAGGCATGCCGGTGATCCAGCATTTTATCACGTAGATTTGAGGTGACCAAGATATTTCAGTGCAGCAAATTGGTCCTTGAGCCTTTCAGTGTGAACCGTTTGAGTGGCGACCCCTTTTATGCTTGAGATTTCTCTGGGTGCTCTGGCTTACTCTCACATATAAACACTTCGTAGCATGGAATTGGCCAAACAACCGAAGCATATTGAGACTTGGTTAGGCTTTCCTGAATAAACGGTGATAATATAATCCCAGATTACTTCTGTGTGAAGGTTCACTCCGCACCACGTCAGTCACGGGGTCTGTTTGACCACCACACTGCTCAGTGTGGGTTAGTGAAGGGGGAGCCCGTGGCAGCTTCAGTGTTAACTCACCACTGATGTTATCCATGGCCAGGAGTCAAAACCAGTATCAGGGGGCAGAGCGCAATATGGTGGTTACTGCTCCACCCTCTTGAATGTCCAGTGGGGTAACCTCAAATCTGTCATTTACGAAACTCGACCAAGAATCCTGTGAATGAATTGAGACAAAACACAATTTATGAATGTTGAAACGTGACACCTGTAATCTTAAAAAAAAGTATTACATTAATTTCAAAAGATAATTCATACATGCATTAATGTTAATAGAAGTCAGTTTGAATATTTGTTCAAATAAATGAAATCGACCTTTGTGTTTTGTTCAAATAAATATAATAACCCTATATGTGCTGACTTTTGGGCAATCCTGTATATCCTTCACAGAAACACACACTCACTTAAATAAATTATGCCTTGGGTGTATATATCAAATATCACTTTTAATTTTAAGAGCGCTGGTTTTCAAATGTACGGAAATTAGTTAATCAGGGCTATGCTGTGACCTGTAAACAATTATGTATTTCCACTTTCAAGACGTAATGCGATTACCAGCCCTACATCACCAACCCACGTACATCAGCAGTGCAATGTTAAATAGCACGGCTCCTTTCGCTTAACAAGCCCTCGGCATCTCAAGACAGGGACATTTTTCAGGGCAATAGCTGCTGCAAACGTCGGTTACTTGTGAGAAGTGGCTTCAGACGTGGGTGGTTCTCACCAATTATCCCAAGGTCTTTAATTTGCTGTGCCTCTTAGTTTGTTCTCTGAATCTTATCATATGTCAATGTCAAATATGGTCAAGAACGTGTATTACGTGCTTGGGAAATTGAGCATGCTTGCTCTTGGACTTTGGGTAACCATCATGAAACGTATGTATGTTGCACTTCTTTTGCACCGTACGTAGCCAATTGCGCTAATTGGATGCGCGGGGAAGGACAATAAACTAAATACAAAAAGCTGTTCTAAAGAAACTAGTTTTTTTTCAACATAGATGATTTTAAAGTGCATAGCTGCAGTGGCTTCCTAATACCGGAAGAGCGTTCCAGACGGCCGGAGAAGTGCATCTGAAAGCGTGCGATGCGGCTGTATGAATCACATCACAATGCCCTCTATCATGGAGTACCGTGTACTGTGACAATACATAATATTTTGTAATACTGTCTGGATTGTGAATTTTAGGGCATGTTTGATATCATACCACATTAACGTAAAGCTTTGTTTCATTAAAAACAAAGATCTGAAAATGCATATAGATCGTTGGGGCAATTGCTGTTAATGGGCACCTATTAAGGTAATGCCCAATGACCTACATAGCTCTTTTGCAGAAGCGACCTGGTCACAAATGGTAGCTCAACGAAGTGGCTTATCATGTGGAAATTTACAGCTGCCAAATACGCTAAAGGCATGTTGCTAAATGTGGAGGGAAAAAAAGACTAGAGGCGCCGGAGAAAAATGAACGCGACCACGGGGAGAGAGAACTTGCAAACTCCAAATATTCAGGCGTCAGGATCGAACTCAAACCTCCTGTACAGGCGAGGTAGTTAACATGTCGCCACCGGGGCACCATTAATGCTGAGCCAATGTAGGGGAGGCTCATGATGGGTTCTGATACCACTTGCCCACTGATATTAGGCATGGCCAAGAATTTCGATCTAAAGCTTTCGTGACTGCAGGGATTCATTTTCTTGGTTCTTTCGGTAAAGTCACATAGAAGGGAAATAATAAAATAATAAAAATAAAACATAATAACAATTCTCACGACGGCTGCTTGCGTTGTGGCCGAAACGTCGTGAGAATTTTTATTATGTTTTATTTTCATTATTTTATTATTTCCCTTCTACGTGACTTTACCGAAAGAACCAATAATATACATGGCCAAGAAGTGAACTGAGGTGGTCAGGGTTCATGGCGTCACGAGAGATCCATTGCTCTGCCCCGCTTCCCATGAAAACAAACACGCTCACATTGTTGACACTCGACACAATAGTTAGCACAGTCTATCGACCGGTCTCACACCTCCGCTAAGATATCCAGCAGGCGTGGAAGAGGAGGCCATCTACCCACTAGTCAGGCCCTCCGGAGATCCGTCAAGTGGAAGCCCGTCTGTCTGCCAGCAGTGGTGTGAGCAAGCAATTGCAGGGCACCACCTTTACCTTTTAAACAAGAATGAATATCCTAATACAGGGACTCCTTTACTTATGAACATTCGACTTACGAACTTTCAGAGATACGAACAAACCTGTCCGTATGTCCAGTTGCCTGTTCGGATCGCGAGTTCACCCGCCGCGCAACAGATGGCGGTGGTGACATCTACATCTGCAGAACGTGAAGAACCAGTGGCATCTCCATCTATCGGAGATTATACAACTTTTAAAGCCATTCCCCGTGTTTCGTGTCCATGCCGTACAACATGTTTGGAATCGACAGGAGTAATGTTGTACTTACAAACAAATCGACCTACCTTCTTCGTAATTATATGAGTTCCTGTAGTACTGTATTTTAATTTTACACTTGCACACGCTGAAGTCGTTGTCAACAGATACACAAAATACGTTCAAGCTCACTTTATTCCGTTGTAATTAATGTAATAATGTTTTTACATCAAGTAAATTACCAGCAATAATAAGCATATGCGTAGAGACCTCAGCGGTTAAGGTATATTTATCCAGAAACTGTCTTCTCACTTGCAAGTGAGCCGCCTTAACCCGTGCTCAATCAAGGCGTATTAGGGGGGTGAATATCGTCCCATAGGCCTCGCTAACATTCATCACGTGGCATTTCATTCCTCTCTGTTTGCCTCTTTTATTTTCTACACACTTCTGTCCTCATTACCATTTTAATCCGTACCCCCGAGGGCAGTGCACTTTCCTATAGCTGACGCCGGGCTAATATCTATTTCCCTTCCCTGTAATTTCCACGTCAATTTCAAAAGTCCCGCAACATCGCTTTGAGCCACCGAAATAAAAAAGAATGCCCCGGTTTTCCCGCGGACCGAGGTGAACGCTACCGAGTTGGTTATTTGGCACACGCGCAACGCAATAACCTTGCTAGCACACCCGAGCAAGCCTGCTGTATTTATCTGGCTCATATTGTGCTGGGATTATGGTATTAAATGAGAGCCAAATGCCCAGAAATGTGTGTGTTTTTAAAATAATGATGTTGAAGGAACGATTAGCACTTGCGCTAGGTCGTATGCAAGGCCTATTCCCATGAGTAAATTGGAGTGAGACGGATCTTTATTTAGCTGCTATAAGTTAAGACACTTGAGCTGTAATTTGTGGCCAGGTCACTTCGGAAAAATAAGTTAATACCTCAGTGGGCTTTGCCTGGTAGGATGGGGAAAGTCTAGCTGTATTTGTATATTTTTGAGTGCTTTGTTTACCTTTCTTGTACTTCGTACGACGATCATGTTTTTGTATTGATTGTTGTTGTAATGTTCTTATCCACCCCGACTGAACATCTGTCAAAAAGAGCTTCATAGCTCATCGGATTCCTCGAGTATACATACATATTCTGATTCTGATGAAATATAAGTTTCGTGTTAAATTGTTAAACCTTCCCAAACTCTGTCAACCCAGCATAATAAATACATGGGTACACCACAGTTCATTAATCGGCAGGTCGCGTATGGTTGGGTAAAGTATAGATGCTCCCACATCTCGGACAACATGAGTGGACGCATTTGATTAATTTTTGCACAAACAAAAAACCTCGATTGTGGAATTATGCCACAATTATGATTCTATTAAAAAAAGAAGACAAAAGTGTATTGGAGATTTGCAGACATTTTATATTCCTATCAAATGCATATAAAATGTTCATGAATGTTATTGGAAACAGAATACTGGGTAAATTATGATTTAAAGCTTTCGTGACTGCAGGGATTCATATTCTTGGTTCTTTCGGTAAAGTCACGTAGAAGGGAAATAATAACATAATACAAATATAAAACAATAAAAATGATCTCGACTTTTGACTGCAACACAAGCAAATTACCAAAAGAACCAAGAATACGAATACTGGGTAGTTTAGAGGCCAAACAAGCACGTGAGCAACCTGGATAACTGGATTTAGGAAAGGGGTTTCTACAATGGATCCCATACTTACTATCAACTCAATTCTGGAAAAGACGACTATACCTTCATGCGTAGCTTTTGTAATCTGTGAAATTATATTTACTTAAGTGGCAATGGAAGTGATCCATAGCTCTCACAGGCCAATGCCTATATTTATATTGTTTAATCGTGGAAATGATGCAAACTCTTAACAAGGTTTAAACAGCTCCACTGAGATTGCATGAAAATGTAACAACATACAAATCTAAAGCGAGACAGCTAAGGACATGCTTTGAACAAAATGAGTCACAATGATATTACTAAATATTTTCCAATAATATAATTTGTGAAATAAAGGCATACAAATGAATTTTGAATGTATTAATGAACTAATATTTTTGTATGACATACTGCAATTATGGTAGCAACCAATGGAAATGAATTACAGGAGGCAATTGAATAACTGAACATGGAAAATGAAAACAACCTGTGGAATAAAAGCTTAAAAGTGCACAAATAATGCAGAGATACAGGCTTGGAAATATGCTCAAAGACAGAAAGACAAACACGTGGATTTGTGAACAAAAGCAAATGCATACATCATGTTGACTACCCAAACCATGGACCATGTAGTAAATCATTGTGGCCTGTGCCCCTGCTATGGAGGAGGAATAGCAAAGCGACACAAACTCTCTCCTTGAAGCCCTCCCATGGCTCGCAGAATCCGACCAACGGTACTTAGCTCCCGAACATATTGACTACACAAGAATAGAATTGTTAAGAAAAGTAAGTTGGCATGGTCAGGACTGATCACTTTGAGTAATGATGGCCGATGGTTGAGACTGACCATGGGTTGGCAGCCAAGACATGGAATGCGTCACAGAGTACGTTCACTGATGAGATGGAGGAATGAAATCAGCTTGTGTGCAGGTGCGAGGTTGATCATTATAATTATTATATCGCTAGAGATGGGGGAAGCTCGGGTAGGCCCTTATCCAGCAGAGGATTGACTCATAATCTTCTTCTCGTGTCCTGCCACCGCAGTGTCATACGTCTGACCAGTATCGGGCACGTGCTGTAGCCCACCCGGTCTGTAGCCCTGGCGGGGATCTTCCAGGAATACCACTGCAGAGAAGGAGTTTTGAGATCAGCTCATGGAGGAGCCGGATGATTCTTGCATCCCTGTTGCACATTATGAGGGATGGCGACGACATCAGTGGATAGATCATTGTTGACAACGATGGTGATACTTTCATATAGGGCTTACGTATTCAATACATTGTATAATTACAGGATATTCAACGTTTTAATATTTTAGTGTGTACATATGAATACATCACGGATGCTGCTGTGGCGTCTCGATAATCACACCGAACTTGTAATTCAGATATCAGTGATTCAAGTTACCGGTGCAGGAAGCTTAAACTATGGGGAGAGTTTCTTTTTTGTTTCACCCCCTGGCTCTGTCCACCCAGAAGTGTTGATATGTCCACCACAATTAGCAGCGGCGCGATCAAGCAATTCCAGGGCTGCACCTTTGCCTCGTACACCATATTACTGTTCGAGATACAGCACAGTAAGAGTAATTATACTGCGGCAAAGCCACTAGATATTGACATGATCAATAATCTCAGCCTCGAGAAATGCGCTTCGTCACGAGGGACTTTAAGTGCACTGACCAATAATAGGTTATCACTTCTATAACGAATTAATGTGGATGTTTGTTGAAAATTAATGGCCTTCTTTGAAATATATTTCCACATTTATTTTCCATTTATGTCAGCGTAATCGTTCCACTTGTGTTGTATTTAAAAAAGTATGCTATGGACAATTACAGTAGCAGGATAACCTTGACGATGATTTACGACACCTGACTTAAACGATATGATACTTGGTTTAACGGATACATTATTTAAACTAGACTGCCATATTTTACAACCTTCAAATATGCACAATTGGTCAAATGTAACCGACACGTGCATTTATTATTCAGAACAAAGTAAGTTAACTTACACAGTCTTGAGTAAGACGTTTGGAAACTTTTCATCATTCGACATGTAAATAATACTCATCACGCCAAGTTGATAGCACATGCACAGCAAACATACATTTTGCCCATTTTTAACTACAGTTGTATACAAATATTAATATCATTAATATTTTAATTAATGTGTATTTAAACGTAAACGGTGTAAATAATTCTCTACAAGGGCTCTCTAGGGCTCCCTCTCGTGGAGATCCATCTGCCAGCAGTGGCATGAGCAAGCAATTACGCTTTTATTGTTAATTAAACAAAGCTTGGTAATTATAAAGCATATATATATACAACCACCAATATTACCATGACCAATTGCAGCACTAAATGACTAAATTAACGTCCTCGTAAATCAGAGTAAAAAGCATTTCATCATGAGTGACCATTCGTGCAAAAAAGATAAAAGGTGCAGTGACATGAGTGTGATTGGTAACATTAGCATTTGAGTTAGGTATGAGAGAGGCGACCATCAATTAACGTTCATAGCCAGTAAAACACACGAATATAAGGAACAATTTTTTTTCCCCACAAAAAAAATATCTAGGAGATTTGATTTGAAAGCTTCCAAATGGTGAAACTGCAAATGGGAATACTGCACTACAAAGCATTTGAACGTTTGTTCAATGTCAATTCGTACTGTAACGATATGCATTGAATCAAGAACGCAAGCGACTGGGAGAACCAGATTTAGAAAATTGCCTTGGTAGCTTGTGTGATTGGTGGGAGATGGCTGTGTGGATGCGTCACTCGTGATATTTTCCCTCGGCTCACATCCATGGACTCCAAATGCCGCAGTTTTACTGCTGGTAATGGCAAAAAACGATGCTAGTCACTGCCGAATGTTCATGGGTTGGCCAAAACTCAAGGACCTCTATTTATTACACCATGTGATATTTCTTGCGGTGTTCACGGTAAATATATATTATGCAATAGATTCACTGTTGTTACAACACGATAAGTTTTAATGAATAACAAAAAACGAGTTTCGTATATTATTAATGAAGTAAATTGTAAATTAGATTTTCGCGTGATTAATCAAAGAGAAAATGTGATGCAAATTCAGCGGAACTTTTTTTGAGAAGAGGTTGCAAAGGTAATGTTGCAAAATATTAAGTTAAAATGCCAATACTATGCATCAGTGTAGGATCTGATATTTAACAAACACATCGCTGTTGATGTTGAAACAAAAAATTGCATTCTAAAGCTTACGTGACATTACATCAAAACACAAAATGAAAAAAGAAAGAAAAATATGCTTGTCAGTGTAATTCTAGATTTGAAGCTTTCGTGACTGCAAGGATTCATATTCTTAGGTTTTTTCTGCAAAGTCACGTAGGTAAAAAATTAAAATTAATAAAAGTAAAATAAAAATAATATAAAAATCACGACGTTTCGGAGGCAACACAAGCTTCCGTCTTCAGGTGGAACCGTCACAGCACGAAAGCTGTATCAAGTGAGAGAAATTCCAAGAAACAGTATTTGTATATATACTGGTTGAGGGTGGGAGGAGCCAAGGTAGGCCCTGAATATTATTTGGCCACATGGCCTCCCAGCATTGAACCACTTCTTGGACCACATCAATTCCAGATTCACTATGGAAGTGGAGAAAGATGGTAAACTACCATTCTTAGATATTCTGTTTGAGAGGCGACCTGACGGATCCTTGGGACATTCTGTCTACAGGAAAGCCACCCACACAGATTCCTACTTGAAACCCGATTCCCACCACCACCCATCTCAAAAGAATCCTCTCATCAAAACGCTATACCACAGAACTCATGGCATTTCTGACCAACATCACCTGGCCAGTGAATTAAGACATGTACATCGGGCCCTCAGGATGAATGGATACTCTGACCGCACCATCCGCCAAGCTGTTTCTCCCACCATACAGAAACAGCCACATGAAACTCCGATCAAAACTATCACGTTATCATACATAGCAGGCATGACCAAAAAGATCTCCAAAATTCTAAACAAACATAAGATTCAAGTCCGATTCAGTACAGTACATAAAATCTGTGATCTAATTCCATCTGTGAAAGACGTCATTCCTGACTTACAATACCCTGGAGTCTACAAACTGAGTTGCAGCTGTGGTGATTGCTACATTGGAGAAACGAAACGTCATGTCTCTGATCGTGTCCGCGAGCACAAGTCAGATCTGAAACACGACAAAACTGATTCTTCTACCGTTGCCGATCATTGCTACAACACTGTGGGCTCTCGTGAAATTGTCTTTTCCGAGACTAAGGTGCTCTGCAAGCCTCCTGGCTACCATCAAAGGTTTGTACACGAGGCTCTCCAAATATACAAACACAGACATAATTTCCACCGTGATGATGGGTACAAACTTAGTAATCATTGGAAAGATGTTATTAACCATGCAAAAAAGATTTAACTACACATATTTAGAGCATTCCTGGCAGCGATTTCAGCCGCATAATCTCTACATAACAAAAAGGTTCAGTCCCTTTTACATGCACCTTTACATCATCCGCACCTAGTTTACACAACAAAGGCTCATTCCTAACAGCGTGCTTCAGCCGCACCGAACCTCACAAAAATAATATTCAGGGCCTACCTTGGCTCCTCCCACCCTCAACCAGTATATATACAGATACTGTTTCTTGGAATTTCTCTCACTTGATATAGCTATCGTGCTGTGACGGTTCCACCTGAAGACGGAAGCTTGTGTTGCCTCCGAAACGTCGTGATTTTTTATTTTATTTTTATTTTACTTTTGTTAATTTTAATTTTTTACCTACGTGACTTTACCGAAAAAACCTAAGAATATTGTCAGCGTAATGTTTGCGTTCCAGTTTATTGTAAACAATGTCTGCCTAACAATACGAACAACGTATCATTGCACGGTTCTGTAACCATCCACTGACATACGCCTTGTGCATACACCAGCGTGAATACACACGAGGAATGAAAGCTAGTGGGGGGGGGCTTACTGTGTGGATCCTACTACCCGTAGGATTGTCCGAGAATGTGCAGATATGAATCAGTTCATGTCAAATTGAAGAGTACAATCTATTTGTCCGCAATCATGAGGATTGCTGATGGAATAAATCGGCAGCAAAGGATATGCCATTTAACCACGTCAGCATATGCAATGCACTTTCGGTAATATTCGACAGAGCAGGCGTTGCATTCTAGTCTCGTTTCGGCTGGGATGGTGCAGGAGAGTAATGGCCAACATACTGCAGCCCGAGTACAGAACATCAACATAGCATTTGCTAGGCAGCGATTATCGTAGACTTCTAAACTGCGCCGTGCGGAATGCCCGCACCTCTGTTCACCGAGAGGAATGAATGGCTCCCGCAGTCAGTAAATGACGAGACGTTAACTACGTCGCTTGATATGCAGGAGGTCGTGGGCTCGATCCCGACACTGACTCCTGTAGATTTGGAGTTTGCATGTTCTCCCCGTGGTTGCATGGATTTTTCTCCAGGTCCTCCGGTTTTTACCTCCACATTTAGAAATATTCGTTTGAAGTATTTAGCTGCAATACATTTCCATATGATAAGCCACTTAGTTGAACTATCATTTGTAGCCAGATCACGTCTTGGAAGTGCTTGCACAAAGGATAGTAACATCTCATCCTGTGTTCTTGGAATCAGTGAGCCTCACCTTGTTAAAACAATTTTTTGTAATTTTGTATTGATAGTCAGGTCACGTGAGCTGTTTACAATGTTGGTACTGCCACCTGTTCCAAGACATCTGGCTGCGTGGAAGAGTAGGCCAAACCACCCTCTCTAGAGACCCTAAAATACTTCCGATAGGAGCAAAATCGGGGCTGTTTAGAGGCCCGTACAACCAGCAGTGGCGTCAGCGAGCAATTGCAGGGCAGCACCTTTATATTTGAAATGCAGTCGAGTAGAATAAATGTTAATTAAATAGTAAATTCGAGTACTGTATAACACTGCATTTGAGGGCGAGCAAGACATCATGAAACAACTCGACTGCTGTAATTTATGGCTTTGTGTTATTAATATTATATATACTCACAAATCTATAATTACATAAACAGTGGGTACTTTTCTTTTTTACATGAAACACAAATGGAATTATTTTTATTCATTAAGTTTCAGTGCAATCACTTTGGTTAAGCCTCTCAGCTTGCCACCTGTCCTGGTTTGCCCAGGACTGCTCTCATTAAAAGCCTTACCGTATTGTCTGTTGCGGAATAATGCACCACTTCAAGACAATATATTTACATGTAGTTCTTTCCTCTTCTGGTATTAAAGATATTCTTCTTCCTCTTCCCACGAAATGTCTCAGTTCTTTTTAACCTCAGATGTTCCAACCTTAGAAATCGCTCGTGTACAGGGGAATAACATCTTTTCAAAATGTAAATGAAATATACGACTACAGGAAGCAGTTTATTTTGTGTTTTTTTCTTCCCACATGCTTTGGGTGAAGTTATGTATGTGAATGTGGATCTTCTTTCGCACTGTACATAGCCAACCCTGCTAATTGGAGGTGCGGTTATATTTTTTCACCAGATTTATTTTGTACCAAAAATTACACGAGAGTATTTACTTGCGAGAATTTGAGTATGAAGAAACAAACTACTGCATTCCAACTGAATAAGTATATTTCCTTTGGAGTAGCTTTTTATTTATGGATGCCACATTATAGTCGTTCATACGCGCAAGAAAGAACTACCATTAAGGATGTCTCATTTGCTTGACCTATAGCAGGTCTTCGTTGTACGCTGGTTGGAATTTCTATCCTTTTTTTGAAGAACTTAATGATTACCTTTACTGCAGCAGTTGGGCTCTACGATGGAAAGCATGACCCCCCAGTGAAATATCTGACGTTCACATATGCAGTATGGCATTCCCCAAACATGGTTGTTTGCTATCAGTTTAACATCACAGTGGAGGGGGGAGTGTGCCTCCTGCTGAGCACTCAATGCCAGGAACTTTCTAGAGGATGGTAATATTCCAAACAGTGCAATGTGTCCTCGAAATACCGGGCTGGAGTTTGCCGGTATAACTATTTTCAAAACAAAAACTCATTATTTCCATGAAGACCACATTCAGCCGATTTACAGCTTCAATAATATTCGTATTGCCGTTTATATGTAGCAAATATGTATCTAAAATCGATTATAAAATAAACTTTTAAAAAATCCACCACTGAAATCACTGAAAATCACAAGCAACGAATGAATAAATGTTTACTAGTAATAGGTTTTTACCCTTTTAACTGGTACAAAATCTGACACCTTTATACAAGGCATCATGTTTGCAATAACCTCAACACAAGAAGTCAAAATGCAGAATAAATGTTTACGTAAAGATTATTGTTTTACTGATGGAATTCACATTTAATGATTCATTTTTTTAATTATTACATTATTACGTGAGTGCATGAGCAATTAATTGCATGTCAAACGACGAAATACAATCGGAAAATGGGCCTAAACATCGGAAATGTCAATATCTGAAAAATGACTTCCAAAACTCATTTATATTGCACACTGTTCAATCCATGAGCGTTGGGATGTGATAAAAAAAATCATTTTGTTTTATGGATTCCTAAAAACACTGTTATATACGGGAAATGGTAAATCCAGTTTATCCAACCGTGTTATTTTAAAGACGCGTGTATTTATGGTCTTTTGTGGCCACCAAAATTAGATGGATGCAGCATGGAGTGGTTGACCCAAACTAAATCCTGTAAGCTGTCGACTATTGACTGTAAACATATTGCATTTATTTGTTTTTCAGTTTCATTACCTTAATCCGCCGAAGAATGTAATCGTCTACTTTGCTATCAAGCAAATTGATCTAAAGTGGTTACACTGATGCTAGCGGGAGAGTGTTTAGGTTTTGTTATCCAGAAATAAAGATTGCATACAGCAGACCCTTGGGGTTGCTGATAACTTGACACTAACTTCCAGTAAGGGTTAAACAAATATGATTTTGTAACTTTTCATGAAAGTTTGGTTTCCGAATGTTTAATTTTGAAAGAGACAACCATGCCTCCATAAATATTCCACTGACAATGATGACAATTACGGTAAATAAAAGTGGCGAAAATAATAATGATACTATAAAACATTTATCCCGTAAATTTAATGACCCTGTGTCTCATGTGACTGCGGAAATAATGAAGGTGGAACCGATCATAATTTGGAAGTGAAAATCAATGTTTTTTTTTTACAAAAGTATATTCTTACAAATATTGTGCGTATGCATTATGTGCACTCTGGCGCGCTTTGCAGCACAGTTTTTCGTGCCCATTTGCTACAGTAGTTGCTCAATCTGTTGAACTTCTTTCGTACCGCACGTAGCCAAGCGTGCTAATCGGAGGTGCGATATATACCGCATCTTGGTGACTCTCACTTTAACAACAAAAAATAAAGCATATCATGAATATTCTTAGGTTTTTTCGGTAAAGTCACGTAGGTAAAAAAAATTAAATTTAAATTAATAAAAGTAAAATAAAATAAAAATAAAAATCACGACGTTTCGTTTTCAACACAAGCAATCATTATCAGGTATAAATGAAATAGCAACAAAAAATTCTAACCAGAAAAACTATAGACAGACATATAAGCAGACAGATATCACCAAGATACATAGAGAGAGAGTAACACAGGTACAGAGAGGGAGATCGTCTGTGTTGAGTGGCCTTAAATAGGCAGAGGGGGCGGGGGCAGAGAGATGGAGGGGGTTAGATAAAAAATTAACATGTCAATGAGTGCGGAAAACGCGTAACAAATTAACATGTCAATGAGTGCGGAAAACGCGTAGTAAAGAAAGCAAGTTTGAATATTAGGAGAGAGGGAGAAAGAACACACTAAATTAAATAACCTAGCAAAATATCGAAATGTTATGTAATACAACACAGAGAGTCGGTCAACACACAATTAATGCATAGCCTGGTCGATTACGTATTTCAAAGATTGCTAAACGTCGTGATTTTCATTTTAATTTTATTTTACTTTTATTAATTTTAATTTTTTACCTACGTGACTTTACCGAAAAAACCCAAGAATATGAATCCTTGCAGTCACGAAAGCTTCAAATCTAGAATTCATATCATGAATAATTGGCAGAATCTAAACTCGCGCAAGGTTATAGTCAACATTCACGGCTCAGCATATACCTGCGATCTGTCACTAAAATAAACACCCACTCTTCATACTCTTCATCTTGACTTAAAGCTTTCGTGACTGCAGGAGTTCATATTCTTTGGGTCTTTCGGTAAAGTCACGTAGATAGGTTCAACAAAATAACAAAAAACTACGTTTCGATCACAACACATCGGTCGTCATCAGGAAATTAATGACGACCGCTTGTGTTGCGATCGAAACGTCGTAGGTTTTTGTATTTTTTTACCTATCTACGTGACTTTACCGAAAGACCCAAAGATTATGAATGCCCACTATTCATGCTGATAACTGATAAAACAGTTTCAACTGGAGATTCAGGATCATAATCACATTGACATCACCCTCGAGGCTGTGAAGACTGCACTAGTTTTGCCACACTTCGAGTACACGATACAAACGTGTGTAATATGTACAATGGTTCATGCCGTTATTCAAAATATCTATTGCTCCCAAGAGTTGAGGGTTATACATATATACCGTATATATAAAAACCAACATTATCTTTTGTAAAGATTACACCTTATGATTGCTCTTTTGCGGTCTCTTTGAAGGATAGCACGTTGTCTAAAAGGTCCATTTTAATTGGTAATCTGAATGATACTTGTCATTTTAAAGTATTTCCCAATAAATCATTGTAATATGATTAGAGGCTGTCGCTGATGCAGTGCTCATATCAGTAATTACTTTCATGCTGATGAAGGCTGAAAGGTGTCAGCAGCCAATCACTTTCAGTCACTTCCTCAATCCTGTAGCCCTTACACTTTGTATGGAAGCTTTTAGTGATAACTCGTCAAGCGTACAAGATTACAAAGCAATTTAATCTGTGCCATTAGAAACCTGGAGTATTAACCAATCTATTATTCGCCTTTTCAGCAGGAAATAAATTATACAGAGCATTTCGTTTTAAAGAATATATTATTATTATATTTAAACCTGTGGTGGTCTGTATCAGGGAGATGTTGTGTACTATGCTTTGATTTTTTTTCAAGTCAGGGTTGCTGAGCACAGGCCCGAAGGTGCAAAACCCCGGGCGGTCATCAGCAAACAGCTCTATGGAAAAAAGTGTTTCTTGAATATGGAAAGGAAATAGGAATTTGGGCAAAAGATGTGATGGGTGGTGGTTACCAAAATCAAACAGTGTGAGGAAAAAAAAAGAACAGAAAGAAAAGCGTTTAAAAAAATATAATTTGTTAAAGTTTTTTTTGCTGTACGCAAGAACAAAGGCTTGGTGCAGAACGCTGGGCGTTAAAAAATAACAACCGCACGCGAATATCCGCCAGGCCCATGGACCCGACAGGTCCTGGTTGATGAGGTGGGGGGGGGGCAGACCACCCGGGGAAGAAAGAAATGCGTTTCAAACTGCGGTTTGGTGACTGAGCGCAGTATGGGTGAGACAAAACAGTCCTTTTGGTGAGCTGAGTCCTCAACATGGAGAACTTCGCTCAGAAACGGTAACCCTGGCAGGAGTGTTAGAAGAGTGATCAGGAGGTGACTCCATAATAGAGTAATCTTGATTTGAAGCTTTCGTGACTGCAGGAATTCATACTCTTTGGTTCTTTCGGTAAAGTCACGTAGGGAGAAAAATAAAACGAAAAATTATATTAAATTTTTCTACCTACTTGACTTTACCGAAAGAACCAAAGAGTATCCATAATAGAGGTTTTCATTGGGTTAAATCGCATAAATATAAATGTGTTACACCCACCATCACCACCCGACACAGTCAGTTAGTAAGGTTTGTCACGTAAACAAAACATGCACTTTCGGTACTAGTTCAGCACGCCGGAGTGTTGGAGAGTAAAACATGTACAATTTGAGTAGCGTCACGTTTCGGCGGTAATTACAACCAGCCTCACTGGCTTATGTTGGAGTCAGGTGGGAGCTGCCTGATCGAAAGTTGTATTCGAGTGCAAGAGTGTCTGTCACTGCACGCAGAACTCAAATATTGGCTTAGTATACCCGTGTTCAGAAGAACGAGTGTATGAATAAAAGAAAAGAAGATTGAGTGATTAAGGCTCACATTGTGATGATGCATGCACAGGCTGCTCCTGCTGTCAGAGTCGTAATAGAGGACCACTCACAGTGCTACAAGCGTACAGCTTAATTGCCTTGGCTAACAATGTATCAATAATGAGGTGAGTTACCCATCCTTGGTCCAATATAAACTTCTTGTCATATTAATTACATTACAGCCGTACGTATATTAAGCATTTAAATTTAAGTCAGACTCATCAATTAAACAATACAGATCTATGTTTTTTTAATGTAGCATATTTTAAAATGACAATTTTGAATTGTTTATATAAAGGGGATATGCACAAGCCAGGTCATATTGACATGGAAGTATATTTTGTATGTAACATTATTGTATATATATATAAAAATGTTTTTCTTAATCTCGAGAACATAAAATTCGCATATTTAAATGATCTCATTCTCATGACCTCATTATCTTGGAGATCAACCAAATCCAAGAATATTATTGCAAATAAGGACCCATAGGGTCACGCTGTGAGATGACTTTAAATCTCCTGTCATTATTCAGCCAATTATTGTGGAGATAATCTAATATGCCACCTATGGATACAGTAATAGAGTTATGTGCATATACAATGTCGCACCACGCTGTGGAACAACTATTTTTTACCCTTTTTTTGGGTCATATTAGGCGAGGCGGTTAATGCTCTTCTTAACTTCCAAGTGTTAACACAATTATTGTGATCATGGGCTTCATTACCACACTTTCATTTTATACCTACGTGACTTTACCGAATGGATTTCTGCGGTCACGAAAGCTTAAAATCAAGATTATATTATTAGAGTTCGATGAGTCTTAAATTGAATTTTAAAAAATATAATTACAGTACTATTATTAGCCAGTATGTCTCCTTGCACTATTTAATTAAGTCCTTTACCATTCATGCATACGTTTTGTTTCATAAATGCAAAAACATAAAGTTTAAACTCACCTCTTGCATTCCTGAAATTGTGACAATGGTCAATAAAGGCTGCATGATTTGAAATCTACGAAATTAAAGCAACTAATTATCATAATCGGGGAACATGTATAGCTTGTAAAGCAGAATTTAGAACATGTATGGCTTTTAGACTAATGGTAAAACATCATTATACATTTAAAATCAATTGTATAAAATATTATTCATGTTGTGGAAATATTAGTGTTGAGTCGGCGGTAATTATTTCTGCTCAGGGTGTCCAAACGTGCACACTCCTACTGTGACAGAGTAATTAAAACACTTTAAAAGTACACGCACAGGGGGTCAATTTAATTTTGCATAAAAACCCTCCCGAGCGGGGGATCTGAGAGGCTTTCAATACTTGGGCCTCAATTCCACGACAGCTCTTGCCAAGACTTTATCGTGGACTAATTGTTAAGTAGATTCTAAGAGCTTGCACTCTTTCACATATGGGTCCAATCCCTTCAACACTGCTAGAGCACACGGATATGCTCATGCACTGTAGATGTGTCAAATGTTATCATCAATTGCTCAATTATTCCTCTTTATGGAATCGTTCTATCCAAGTACAGAGCACTTAAGCCAGTGCTGCACATGCAGTGCAGTCACACAGCATGCTTTTTATCCCCAATTCAAAGGGCTTGCTGAACTATTTCTTGGTTTAAGACGTACAGGGTGGCGGCACTCATCATGATGACACGTGGCAACACATCGACATATAAGAAGCTACCAAGTTGGGAAGCGAGTCTATCACGCAACCCTTCCCATTTTGTGATGAGATTCTGCGGGAGTATATTTTTTATCTGAAAAAAAAAACAGATTTGAGAGCACTCTTCCAATGCTGATATCACGAGGCTTCCCGAAACGCGGGTCCACAACTGAACGTTCAGATGTGCAACCAAATCAATCTGAAATTGTACACCTTAATCTCCTGCTCATAAAGCGCACAGCATACGGATGTACTGCAGGGACCTCCACATATGTGTATTAGATTCAGTTGCATGCAACCAAGTTGCATAATTGAGGGTACAAACAACAAAAAACGTGTGCACAAAAAACACGCAAACAGAAATAAACGGACACACACGCAGTTGAAAATATCGCCAGCATATTTCTACCACAGCGTTCCGGACGGAAGACATCAAGCACAGATTCAATTATCCACGCGAGCAAACACTTCATTTGGATTCAAATGCCAATGTGCTAGTACTCTCACACAAATAGATTAATTGCACTGCACAACTTTTTTTGCTACATATAAAAAACAAAACTTCTCAAAAGTATGTTTTCTCTCCCAATCTTGCCCTGAAACTATATCGATATGGGCAATGATACTGGGAAGATGTCTAGTAAATTCCATAGCGGTTTTTCTATTTTTTGTGAAAAGATGTCAAATATGCCGAGGCAGAGACCACCAACTCACCACTCATGAAAACCCAGACTAATCATGGGCGGCTGAATCATGAATTCCAACTCAGGATCTCGGCAGTTTCAGCTCAGCATTTTCACCTAAAACTGAACTAGATAATTTTAATTTTACCAGGAAAGGCCCACTGAGCTATATAGCCATTTTTCAGAAGCGACCTGACCACAAATGATAGCTCAACAAAGTGGATTATCACGCACACATTTAGAGCAGTCAACGACAACATGACTGACTAAATGTATAACCAAAATAAAAAAACAACCCTCCTCATATATCTCTTCTTCAGACAATTACCATTAAAGGTTAAGAAATGTGAAGTAATGTTTGACGTTATGGAATATTTACCGTGTTGCCAACGGCCATGGTGTTTGGTGGTAAGCGTATTCAAATACATAAGTTAGATACGATGCATTTGGTGACCACGCTGGATTTGAAATTCAGAGGTTGCCGGCTTGATTTGATCTCCCGGTCGTTAAAACCAAGGCCGTAATTATGATATTATAATATATATTATAATATATATTGGGGGGGACACATCCCCCCCAATATTCAAATATGCTCAAAATGTCCCCCCAAATATATTGCTATAAAATTGATTTCTGTTTATATGATTGTGGTTATGGTTGTACTTTATGAATCCCTAATCTCTGCCATTACATACAATGAAACAAGAAAAGGTTTAAAAAAGAAAAAAACAGAGCAATGTAATACAATACACTATTAGACATTATTGTAAAAAACAAATAAAACGTCCATCCTATGTGTTAGTGAATTTTTTTTATATTTTAGGCAGGAAATGGCAGAAATTAGTTTTAAAATTTATATATTTTTTGTGGGGGACCCCCAGACCCCATGGAAGATTTGTTCCTTCCCAATGTTGACTCCATGGCTACGGCCTTGCTTAAAACAATGGGGCAAGGTTCTTAATTGCACCTCGTTTCTGTCCACCCAGTGGTATAAATGGGCACGCCACAGTTATTCGCACGACAGGTTGCATGTGGCGGAGTGAAGGGTGGGTACTTCCACGGCTTATAAGCTGTCTGATCAACGTGGAAGAAGAGGCCAAATACTGTTTAGAGGGTGTCTCTAGTGCTCCCTCAAGTGGATATCCTTTGAAAGTAGTGACATGAGCAAGCAATTGCAGGACTGCACTTTTGCCACCTTCTAAAATATGGCATATTGAATCAGAATCGGAATCTTTAATTAGACTGGAGGAATCCGATGAGACATGACGCTCCTTTTTTTTTTACAGATGTCCAGTATGGGTGGGTTAGCAAGTTACAACAGAAAACGATACAAAAAAACGATGAGAGTGCAACATCGAGAACATGGTAACAAATTATAGATCGATATCTGATATATATTGACATTTGGGTTCCTCTTGAATGTGCCAATATACAAATGATCCATTACAAAGCTGTGCCAAACTGCGCATTTACCTCCCAAAAGCATTTAAAGTGCCCAGGAGGAGTGTTCTAATGAAAATATATTGCCAGGTACCCTGGTAAAACACTGCTATCAGTTTCAATTATCGCTTTTCTTTACTCTCGAGCGATAATCAGCAAGGTGCTTTGTTTTAGTGACACGTTTTATCGCTGGCGGCCTTCTCACATTTAGGCTCTGCTTGGTGCATGGATCTTGGACGTCATATTTACTATGATCATAATTTTAGTCGTGTTTTCATGCAAATCATTATTCACAACTGAGGGTATTCCTTAAAAGTTCATTTTGCGAATTGAATAAAATGTGAAAATATTTTATGTTATCTTATTTTTTTATTTAGAAAGCGCCTTATATATGTATTTTTTACCCCTTCAACATGCTCACATTACAAAGCATCCTGCGACTGTTTTCACTTTTGCCAGTGTGGGAGAGAATTGAATTGAATTAACACCAGAGTATGTTTTGTGGTTAACATTCCATAGCTAATGGCTCTAGTCACTCATACTGGGCATTTACATATTTCTTTACGAAAATGCACGCAAACTTGCGTGGAACAACACCGCTTCGTCGCTGCGGACGCACGCGTGGTAATAGCGCAGCGCTGCCGTACCCCGGATCCCGTGGGAGAACCCTTTAAGTAATGGGCGGTGTGTGACACCACACGTGGTTAATTTTCGCAAAACAACTGAGCATAATGAGGTGAATGTGGGTTCATAGAGCTCTCCATTCTTGTACAAGTTGTCAGGGCGAGAACCAAGACGCACTGCGCACAGGCAACTCTGATGGGGTTCACGCACCCGACGCATTACCGCCAGGCGTGGTGATAATGTGTAACCCGCCCGCACAAATTCGACGGATTGTTGCAACTTCAAAGATCACGATTTTATTCCAGAATCAATTCGTCGCGTTGCAGGTAGAATCGCTCGTGGCTGCGTGTTTGCGTTACTTGAACTAATCATGTGCAATATATGCAAATTACGGGGTGGCGGTAGTGGCACAATGTTTAGCACATGATGCTTTAAACCCAGAAAATATGAGCTCAATCCCCAGCCATGGCTAACTATAGTGGAGACCGATACCTGAACTGGGCCTCCCCTCTCACCAACCTGCACTGACCAGCGAGGTAGAGTATGGTCAAACAACCACCATGACTGACTTGGCATGGAGAGACCTTCATCAGCAGTGGATTTGACAAAGGACTGCACATTATTACCAAGAGAAAAGGCTCAATTCTTACTGGAATAATTCGATGCACGATTCAGCATCATAAGAATCAATGTTACATGCTCCAGATAAAATGAGAAAATCACACACACACCTACATAAAATATAGGCGATGAGTCATTGGGCCTTGACGGCTCTTTCATATGGATTATCAAGAAGAAGAAAAAGTGTATAATGTTGCAAGTCCATGATGTGCTTTAGAAACAAATTCCAATGGATCGTTAAAAGACACACACACAATTAGATAGGTGGTTAATAAATGGAGTGGAGAATATACGCAGTTGCTGAAGTGAGTGATGCGTGCGTGCATGCATTTTCTGGCTTGACGATAAAAGGAATACACAGCGGTGAGCAACAAGAATCAACAAAAAGCTCAAACACATTTTTACTCTACTTTGGGTTCAAAAGGTAAATATCAATAGTGTAGTAAATTAGTGTTCAAAGCAGTGTGATGTGTACATGACTCTGGTTGAATCATTATCTTCACATTTGTGTGTGCTTTACGACACTCCCTCTAGGTCCACGACCTCGGCATGAAAACACAAACACCCAAATGGCTTCGGCGCTGTTGGGTCAGCGCGGTGTATTCAAGGGCTGAGATGGACATTTTCTCCTTTGTGTCAGCTGCAGTAATACCGTTCAGCCAGTCGTACCAACCACAATGATAATACTTCTGTGTTTGCTGTCACTGCCGTGTAATAAATGGCCCAAATGCTGTAACACAAAGACTCCCATTTATCCATCTACTTTATATAAATAAATAAAACCGTGCTGTTTTAATGGGGTATTCTTCTTGATGGCACAATTGGTCGATAAATGCTGATAACGCTTCAGCTGGCATTGGACACGCAAAGAGTAGATATTGGAGCACAACGTGCAGCATGTCTCCATGGCTGCGACATTCGGTGTAACAATTGTGGAAATTGTGCTTGGTAGCCATGGAAATGTTGTTGCCACAGTGGCCTCAGCAACTGCTTTCGAGTTCAGCACACACCGGGGCCGATGTTTGCGTTGCTGAATGTCACATTTCACGTGGGGTTTTTTATTTTATTTTTATTTTTCCAGAAAACATCGCGATATCTCCATCAGCAACAATTTTGGCAAATTTCCAAGGTGGCATTTTTCATGTCATTAATAATAATAATCTAGATGTGAATCCCATCAATATTTTTCTGAACGTTTAGTATTCCTAGAAAATTATATGGTACAAGCATCAACATCTCAAAACCCCTTCCACATTGGTGCTATGCAGATGCCACAGTGTTGTGTCGAGTTGTGCTTCAGTGCATAATGATGTTTGTGTGTGTCGGGGGAGTGGTAGTGTCGTGGTTAGCTCATTGCACTATGAACCCGGCGACCCGAGTTCGATTCCCGCTCACGGCCAACACCAGTGGCGATTATTGCAACTGGTCCTGGGCCTCCCCTAGGTAGACTCAGCCTAAAATAAGTATGTGGTGTGTAAACATCGCCACTGCGGTGGCAAAGGCAGTCGGTGTGGAGCTGCCCACCCACCCTCTCGTGTACCGGTGCCGGGCTTCATAGGTGCTCGCTCGCAGGACACTTGCCCCAACAGTCTGTTCAGGCAATATGGGGGACCTTTGTTTTTGCGGATGCATTGAATACAACAGATGAGCTAAGAATAAACTCGAATAGAAAATATGTTGGCGATATAATGGCAAGAAAATAACGGGACACAAGGCCGTAGCCATGGAGTCAACATTGAGGGGGGACCAAATCTTCCAGGGGGTCTGGGGGTCCCAACCCAGAAAATATGTAAATTTTAAAACTTATTTCCTGCCTAAAATATAAAAAAATTCAGATACACATGGAATGGACTTTTTTTTATAACAATGTCTAATAGTATATTGTATTACATTGCTCTGTTTTAACTTTTTTTTTACCATTTTTTGTTTCATTGTATGTAATGGCAGAGATTAGGGATTAATAAAGTAAACCCATAGCCACAATCATATAAACAGAAGTCTATGCATTGATTTATATGAAGACAAGTCCAGATATTGTGGCCAAGATTTAGCAAATTGTTGTTTTTATTTACATAGCATAGCAAATTTTTTTATAGCAATATATTGGGGGGGCATTTTGAGCATATTTGAATATCGGGGAGGATGTGTCCCCCCCAATATATATTATAATTACGGCCTTGCCGGGACATCTCGCATGCTGGCAAGTTTAGGGTGGGTCACAAATAAATTGCTTCATTATCTGACTTTCCACGAAATCTCCAAAGGTGTCATTATAATTTTATCCGCTTAATGCAGGATATACGTTTAAATCGCTCGTTCTGTATATGCTCGAAAAAACTCTGGTATAATTCCACATTTGATATTCATATGCTATGCATAAAACTTGAAAATGCTGATAATTTATAAAAGAACAAACACAAATTCTCTCCTTGTGATCTGACTTTTGAAAACGCCTTTGAGAATACATTACCTTATGTAAAATAAACAAGTTTATAACTTAAAAATCTCACAATAATATAATTTCAAATGTCGAATAACTTGTCATGGGCAAATAACCTTTGTTCGCTCATTCCTTTCTCAATCCGCTTGTCCTGGTGAGGGTCGCGGCTGCAGCGTGTTGAGTAGTGGCGGTCCAGACCTCCCTTTCCCTGGCAACGGACTCCAGTACTACATTACTATACACGACTACACTATACACTACACTATACACTACTACACTATTAACTACAATATACATTACACTATACACTACTACACTATACACTACACTATACACTACTACACTATACACTACTACACTATACACTACTACACTATACACTACTACACTACACTACTATACACGACTACACTATATACTACAATATACACTACACTATACACTACCACACTATACACGACTACACTATACACTACACTATACACTACTACACTCTATACGACAATATACACTACACTATACACTACTACACTATACACTACTACACTATACACTACACTACTATACACGACTACACTATACACTACACTACTATACACGACTACACTATATACTACACTATACACTACTCCACTATACACTACACTACTATACAGGACTACACTATACACTACACTATACACTACTACACTCTATACTACAATATACACTACGACACGACACTATACACTACTATTTATAAAGTCTAGCTCTTCCTGGGGAATTCCCATGCGTTCCCAGGCCAGCCGAGCGACATCACCCCGCCAGCGTGTCCTGGGCCGGCCCCGCTGTCTTCGCACAGTGCGACGTGCACGGCAGAGTTTCAGGGGGAGTCTATCGGGCAAATAACCTCATGTCACATATTACCGGTTGCTCAAAACATTGTTCATGGACAGAATTATCAGGTGAAATTATGGATCTTTGGCTGTTTTACTTTTTAGTCATTAACATTTACAAAAAAGGGTTTACCAAATTCTCTATTGATTTATAGAATTACTGGAGGGTAAGTTAAACTATTGAACAAAATTTTACCAGGTTATGCCTACTGATCTGTATAGCTCTCTTTCAGAAGCGACCTGGCCACAAATGATAGCTGAAGGAAATGTATATCAGCCAAATACTCTAAACGTATGTTTGTAAATGTGGAGGGAAAAAACCGGAGGACGCAGGAAAAAGTCCACGTGACCACAGGGCAAACACTCAAACTCCAAATATACAGGCGCCTGGGTAGAGATCGAACCCACAACCTCCTCCATACCGCGCGAGGTAGTTAACATCTCGCTACCGCGGCGCCTCATTGTTACATGCCTACAAAAAAAGTGATTGATCCAACTTAATTTGCAGAGGGTGGAATAATTCACTACCCCCCCACCCCAGCAATGATGAATTGTCATGATTGGTAAAAATATTGCATTCAATATGGCAGTTCCTGAAGGAGCTCCCAGCACAAATGTTGTACACAATGCCAAGCCATGCACAATACAATCCAAAAACACATCGGAGAGCTATGTGGCACAATTGTGAAATTGCCTACGCAGGAGTGATTAGGTATTATGTTGAACTTCTTTTGCACCTTACGTTGCAAAACTGATCAGAGGATTGATTGGTGTTTACGTTTATGTGAGTGGTAACACCTCTAATTGTGGCAGGGGTCTTGTGAGCCCATTACATACAACGCAATGACAAAAACAGATTCTTACATACACAATTTGATATTTGTATCATTAGATTAAGAAGAAATATAAATCAATGAGTGGATGCAGTCCTCCACCCCCTATTTAAATTACAATTCATCATTCTCATACCATTTTGATTTTCTAAAAGATTTTACTGAGCTGCAATGGATGAGCCCGGGAACAGTGGGAGCCCCAGGAGAGACATCCCTGAGGAGATGACCATTGCGGAGAGGGAATGATGGGGATCGATGCAGGAGTGAGATGGATTGTGGTGTCACAGGCACCAGAAACGATGGCGATGGTGTGGGGGAGGCCTTCATCCAGCAGTGGATACACAATTGCTGATGCTGAGATTTTTTTTACAACTTATTTATAGTGAAATCAAAAACTCAATCCCAATGCTTCACTAATAACCACTCTTAATGAGATAAATGTATAATTGAAGATGGAGGCAATTTGCTCTGCTTCTTAGCAAATAACCTTTTAACGCTCCTATGAAAAGGGTCATTTCGCAAAACGTCACCCATCCTATAGTTATCCTTTCCTAGTCCTATCCTATAGTCATCCTTTCTTATAGTCATCCTTTCCTATAGTCCTCCTGTCCTATAGTCATCCTATCATATAGTCCTCCTGTCCTAGTCCTCCTATCCTATAGTCCTCCTATCCTATAGTCCTACTATCCTATAATCGTCCTCTTAAATGCAGTGTCGTTGCACTCAGTGGTTTGTATATTTGTACCTCTGCACTACTGCCAATGCATTTTCACAAATTCATAGTAAATTCACGTGAGCCACATAAGCATTTCCATAGGCTGTGATATTTGTGAAGAAGAAGAAGCCATACACTATGACCCTGGATAATGTTTATCCAATTTGATATTCTGGATTAATAGCAGCTCACCCTGAGTGGTCGCAAAAGCAATTTTCCCACTGAGTGAGGTCACAGATCACATAGGATCACAGTGGACACTACGATGCACAATCGCATGTGCTCAGATTGCATGTCAATCCCCCCAGAAATGCCTTTCTGTTATCGAGTAACTTCTACCGGGTATATGCGGGCCAATATTGTGTTTGGAAGGAGGTGTCCAACACTTGCACTTTCAAATCGTATCCTTTGGTAATGTTATCTCAGTGTGATTTTGCTCCTACATTTGAAGCCACGCGTGCATTTAAAATAACACGGACTGTGACCTCTTTTGGTAGTGGCTGTTGTTGAAGGTCACCTGAAAATGAAAGGATTTCGAGTGAAATATGCTGCAAGGGCAGTGCTAACGATGTATGTGGTGAGTTGCTTTTTTAAAACATAAATGTGACAGGGTGTTCGGGAAACGATTCAAGATATCTGCCGGAGAGACACACCACATCAGTGTGTGTGCACCTTGGGTGTTTATTAAGGGCAGGCTGGGACCAACGTTTTACAATGAAGATTACTACGAGAGTCGTAGGTTGGGGTCATGGAAAATGTAACTTAGTGTTGCAAATCAACGGAGCGATGCGCCTCAAGAAGAACGTTTTGAATAGGCGTATAATACCTGCTATGACACGTACATGAGAAACGTGGACTTTGACAAAGAAAATGGAATGAAAGATCAAAGGTGTGCAAATAATAACGGGGAGGTACATGCTTGGAACTATGCTCAGTCAAAGACATGTACATATGTTAAAACAGAAGAATGCGCACGTTACGACATCGCATTGACCAGTTGTGGAAGTAAGGAGTGGGATTGAGCAGGACAAGTCGCAAGCAAGAATGGCGTGGCTCATGGTCAAGACGAAGAGCAGAGTGGCAGCCAAGGGAGACATAAGTCGCCCGAGAGATTAAATAAGCGTGTGTGCATTATCTCGATGGATTGTTGCATCGCAAGATGGTGAAAGATGACAACAGGTTTGGAGAGGCATTCAGTTCACGGCTTATAATGTCGATTGTGATACAATGTTCAAACCGTGGTTACAAGAAGGTGTTTGGTCTAATAAATAACTCCGTGACACAAGTGCAAGAACAATCAGCAGATATTATCAGTGTACCAAATGATCAATTTAACGAGCCAAAATGACACACGCTATTGCTAATGTCCAGATATGGGGAAGAAGATTAATGAATGGTGAATATCTTTCTGTGAGTCATGCATTATTCCAATTAGCTCTAGGGAACTCTGTTCTTTACAAAACCCACTCTTTCTTCTTGAGTACATAAAGCACGAATAATATTGGAATTGATTTATATGCAGCCTCCTGAACTGGGGTATTTCCAAATTAATGGAAAAATATTTTTAAAAAATTAATGGTTGGTCATTATTGATTTCTTTCATCTGCACATGTGCATTTTGCACAATTGAATATAAACTACTGACTTTCATACAACGATCAGTTGGAAAAAAACACGTGGCTTGTTTATCCTGCTGCACTTCCTATGAAATATAGCACTTTATACAAAACAACCAACGCATTTTTAGTCAATGATTTTTTTCCATATAGCTTTTCATCAGTCCCCACCAAGGCCGTAGCCATGGAGTCAACATTGGGGGAGACCAAATCTTCCAGGGGGTCTGGGGGTCCCCCTCCAGAATATAAATAAATCTAAATTTGAAAACTCATTTCCTGCCTAAAATATTTTAAAAAATCACTAACACATGGGATGTACTTTTTATTTTATTTTTTACAAAAATGTCTAATAGTGTATTGCTGTTTTTTTTACCTTTTCTTGTTTCATTGTGTAATAAACGACTGGACCACGATGTCTGGCTCAGTGTCCTTTATTCGGTTCGTCCTGTACACCCACACGGCTGTCTTTACTCTGTAGCTTCTCCACGGTGCTGACTCCAATGTCGGCCCGATCCACAACAGCAGCCCCGCTGCTGTTTCTCTCACTCAGCCCCCCTTGGCTGTACTCGCTGCAACTCCTCTCTCTCTCCGCAGCTCTGACAGCCTCGTGCTGTCTCCCTCTCTCCCTCCGCAGCTATGACAGCCTCGTGCTGTCTCTCTCTCTCTGTCCGCAGCTCCACCTGGCAGCCACACCGCTGCCTCTAACACGCAGCCCTTCTGGCTGTCTCCTCTGCAGCTGCACACCACTCCGCAGCTTCCTCTTGTCTTCGGGGTTGGCTCCCGATGGCCGTCGGTGCCCCCCCTCTTCTCACTCGCCCGCGTGGCCTCACTCTTTTCCGCTCACACCCCGACTGACTTCCCCTTCCGGTTTACCCGCTTAAGGACCCGAACCTTCCACCCACGTCACATGACTCCACCCCCCGTGACGTCACATCCGGAAGGTCGCTTACGCCCGCATTACACCACCCTCCCCCGTAGAAAAATCCCAGCCGACCTCGGCTGACCAATAGCAAATCGTAATGCGGCGAACCGAGCTTCCCCCCCTAAAGGACACTAAGCATAAAATGTAACAGCAAGAACAACAACAACACCGCAATTAACATCAACGAACGTACAAAAAGCATGCAATAAATACAACTGTAAGAAAAAAAAATAACAACACAGCAACAATCAACGAAACGTAAGCGATTTGGAACGTGTGCGGGTCGCCGGCCCGTCCCGGACGGTCGGCGGCCCACTCGCAGAACGGGAACGCGATGAAAGTCGAGGAATGACAGGGGGTAATCCCCCTGTCGCAGCTGGAAGTCCACCGACGTCCCGTGTCCCTAAAGAGTTAGTCTTGGGCTTGTCCTGTGACCTTGCCCGCAGCTGGGTCGGAAGGGCTGCAGCGCTCGAAGGTCCCGCAGACCTGGCAGGCATCCTCCGAGCAGGGCCCCTCGTCCCCTGCAATGTCACGGCCGGCCTGTCTGTTTCGGAGGATCTTTAGCCGACTTGTCCGGTGCCGAGGCCTCCTGCTGCGGCGAAGCCGGGAAGCGGGCCCAGCAGTCTCTGGCGTAGTGGCCCCTACGCCCGCAGCGGAAACATTCGGCCACGTTGCGCCGAAGCGCAGGCCTTGCCTCCTGACGGCCCCGTTCTGGTAGCGCCGCGCGCGGTCTCGGCCCGCCGCGTCCCGTCCATGGAGCGGAGGCGGCCGTCAGCTGTTGAGGGCCCCGGTCATCCGGAACATAGACAGCCTGCGCAGGGTTCCACCCCAGCGCATCCCCTTCTTTGACGGGCCCCCCCGTCCACGCCGTCACTTGTTTCCAGCGACGGAGGTTGAATTGCGCATCGAGACACTTAGCAGCCGTCCGGGAAGTTAGCTTCTCATGCCCACACACAGGCATGGGGATCCCTAGATCCCGAGACAGCTCTAACATTTTCCCTAATATGAGAGGCTCGAGCAGGTCCTGTGGCGTCTCAGGATAAGCTGCCATGGCCAGCTCCAGCACCGCACCCCTGAACGCCACGGGCGACTCCTCTGGTGCTCGTTGTCGTTGAGCGAATCGCCGATGCGCATCATCTGGTGGCTCATAAGCATCGGCCATTTCTTGAAAAACACCACTTAAAGTTGCCTTCTTATCGGTCGTTATGGAACGGAAGAATCGGACAGATTCGTCGTCCAGGAGAGTCGGCAACACCTCCAAAGCCTCCGCATCGGTCCATCTTGCTGTGCGTACCGCCGCCAAGAAGCGGCAGGCGAACGCGCTCCAGTCCCCACCGACGGAAAATTCTTTAACCGTTGTAAGGTGGCGACTCCGACTCCTCTTCCCGCCGTCTTCCAATGGTGGTGGTTGTGGTGGCAAATTCAAAATGGCGTCGGCCCGCGGCGTGGCCAATATGGCGGTTTGGCGCCGCGGAGCGCGCAAAATGGCGGCCTCTTGCCGCGTGGGCAATGGCGGCGGCAGGACAGGCAACGTGGCGGCCCGCGGAGCACCAACTACGTCTTCCATCGTCCCTGGCGCGACGAGATGGCACAGATGCGCCAGGACGTCCTTAAGTGCCTCCAGTTGTACCGCCATCGCTTGCCATCGTTGATCCGCGTCTGATGATGTCGACGGACCCGCCACCGCGCCAACATCCTCCACTCCCGTTCCCGTGGTCGCCTCAGCCGGGCTCTCCTCCACCACCCCAACAGGATCCGTGGTTGGAGGGAGTTCGTCGTCGTCGGACGAAGAAGCCGATGCAGGCGCCGGATTAACTTTCTTCCTCACTTGTTTCGACATGCCGTTGCACTTCCGACACCAGTGTAATAAACGACTGGACCACGATGTCTGGCTCAGTGTCCTTTATTCGGTTCGTGCTGTACACCCACACGGCTGTCTTTACTCTGTAGCTTCTCCACGGTGCTGACTCCAATGTCGGCCCGATCCACAACAGCAGCCCCGCTGCTGTTTCTCTCACTCAGCCCCCCTTGGCTGTACTCGCTGCAACTCCTCTCTCTCTCCGCAGCTCTGACAGCCTCGTGCTGTCTCCCTCTCTCCCTCCGCAGCTCTGACAGCCTCGTGCTGTCTCTCTCTCTCTCTCTCCGCAGCTCCACCTGGCAGCCACACCGCTGCCTCTAACACGCAGCCCTTCTGGCTGTCTCCTCTGCAGCTGCACACCACTCCGCAGCTTCCTCTTGTCTTCGGGGTTGGCTCCCGATGGCCGTCGGTGCCCCCCCTCTTCTCACTCGCCCGCGTGGCCTCACTCTTTTCCGCTCACACCCCGACTGACTTCCCCTTCCGGTTTACCCGCTTAAGGACCCGAACCTTCCACTCACGTCACATGACTCCACCCCCCGTGACGTCACATCCGGAAGGTCGCTTACGCCCGCATTACAATTGTATGCGTAATAAAGGACTCTCAGCCGATGTTGTTCTCCGTGTCCTTTATTGGGTTCTTGCTCGCACCCCGCGATGTCTCCGCTCCGACCCGCACCTTCTCCGCCTCGTGCCTCCACACGTCTTCTGAGTCCTCCGCTCCCGCTCTCTCTCTCTGCAGCCACCCCGCTGCTGGTGTGCTCCGCACACTCCGCAGCCCGCTTGCTGCTCCGTGTGACTCCGCACACCCAGCAGCCATCCTGCTGCTCCGTGTGCTCCCGCACACTTTGCAGACACTCCCGCTGCTCCTCGAACACCGCTGGCTGACGGTGCCGTGACTCCTGCCTCGTGCCAATCGCGCCACTCCTCGCCAGCACTCCGCGTGGCCTCTCCCTTCTCTATTCTGTCTCCACTCCCGATCCCCTTCCGGTTCTCCCCTTATATCTTGCCCCTCACGTGACCCTGACTCCTCCTCCTCTGCACGTGACCCTGACTCCGCCCACACTCACGTGACCCTGTCCTTGCTCGCATTACATGACCCCCCCCCCCCCATGTAGAAAAACCCAGCTGTCGCCGGCTGCAACAGAGCAAAATAATGCGAGCAGAAGTCCAGCAACAGGCATAACAAGACAACGGAGATTATAACAACAACAACACAACAACAATAAATAGAATAATTAACAAAAGGAAAGGGACTTGGAAGGCGTGCGGGTCGCCGGCCCGTCCTGAACGGGGGGCGGCCCCCGCATAGACCGTGACCGCGACAAGGTTTTAGGAGCGGCGGGATCGGCACCGCCCGCCGCTGTTGGAGTCCCGCCAATGTCAGAGTCCCGTACCCCTGGGAGACCCGTCGCCGGGGTCTCCAGCAAATGCGTCCGCGGCGGGGTTGGAGGGGCGGCGGGGCCAAGTGTCCCCATCGCCGTGGTAGGCCCACCCGGAGCAGAACTCACTGTCTCCGTCCGTGTCGCGGCCGGTCCGTCTGTAGAAGGCACGACAGGCGCGCTTGCAGGGTGAACAGGCAAAGTCAGTGGCGCGTCGGACGCAACAGACACCGGAAAGGCAACGTTAGGAGATGACGCATCCGGCCGTGGGGCCACGTAGGGTTTCAATCGAGACGTATGTACGTACCAGCGCCGCGATCCGAAACGAACACGCACGAACTGCGGACTAGGCACCTCGATAAGCACAACCGGCCCCTGCCATGGTTTGTGCAACTTAGGGGAGGTCCCCACCCGCACCTGCGGGCAGTGCAGCCAGGCCATGTCCCCCACTCGCCAGGGGGATTCCCCATCCGAGCGCCGTGCACAACGTTCGTTCCGGGCCTGGGTCTTAGCCGTAGCCAATCTGGCCCCCTCCCGTGCCTCCGCCACGCGACGAATGGCGTCCCGAATGCACTCTGGGAGAGGCTTAACAGGACCCTTCGCCCCCGTATCCAGCTGCACGTCCATCGGCGGCACATTCTCACGGCCGTACATTAAAAAAAAAGGTGAGTACCCCGTCGACGCATGAGGCGTAACCACAATCATATAAAGAGAAATCTATGCATTGTTATATGAAGACAAGTCCAGATATTGTGGCCAAGGTTTAGCAAATTGTTGCTTTTATTTGCATAGCATAGCAATTATTATTTTTAAATATTTTTATAGCAATATATTGGGGGGGACATTTTGAGCATATTTTAATATTGGGGGGGGGATATATTGGGGGGGGATGTGTCCCCCCCAATATATATTATAATTACGGCCTTGGTCCCCACTGACAAATTATTTTGTAACAATTTTTTTTGTTCCTGGGTAGTAAGTGTTATTTCCTAATTGCGTATGCCTTAAATGCACAAAAATGGCTTTTATTCCCCAGAAACGTTGCTTTTGTGACCAGGACAGTGATATTTAGAAATCTACCTATTTTCAATGAGAAAACGTGTGTAGAAAATGACACTTACTACCCAGTAACACGAAATCGTATTACATAGTATTATGGGAGTTGTTTAACCATATTTTACCACCATGATCAATGCATGCTTGGGAATCAGTAACCACTGATGCTAGCTGTGGACATAAATCAAATCCAGGTCAATGTGTTCACAGCACAGTGTGCTAACCACTGTGGTACTACTCCAAAACACGTTATATATGGAGCATTATTAACTATAATAAATCATATTGATACATGCACATTCATTATGAAATAAATTAGTAGCACATTTTTATTTTGCAATGGACTATTTAAGTAATAATGAAAACATTAATAATGTCCCTCCTGTTTTATTTAATCTGTTCATTAACACTGTATTTGATACTTTGATAATAATTATATGAATTCTTCGTAATACAAGAAATATCTTCTTGTGATTCTGTGAAATTATTGGGAATGATCATGTTTCACCTCTGAAACTCCATAAAATAGCAGGCTACCTTGTTTTTTAGGAGACCACAAGGTTAAATTACTGCCGATTCCATAATCTAGAACTACTGTGGAGGCAGCGAGCATTGGTGCATCGCACAAAAGGCTCGTGAAACTCCTTTTCCTGTGGGCATCGAAGAGATGCCATCCCCCCTGGCTTTCCACGAAAAGGCGGTACAGCAAATGTGGACTCCACCTCTGCCATCTGAACATGACGAAGTGCTGTCCCCTCACATGCGTCGTTTTTAGCCATGTGCTTCGGTTTCCTCCAACATGTAAACACATTATTTGGCTGATAACATCTTAACATATAGAGGACCGCAGAGCTTTGATGGGGGAGTTTGGTGGCGACTTATCACACGGTTGCCTTTCCCACTTGTCTACGGTTCCTCGTGCCTCGAAGTCGAACCCCCTCTCTTTTTCTAGAGCGAGCGAATGCTGTGCGGCGAGTTACACAGTGGCGTTTCTTAAATCAAAATATGAATTTAAAAAATATACATTTCAACACATGTATATAACTTTCACAACACAATGCTTTGCGAGGAGCAATCACACATTTAGTTTTAAAGGCCTTCAATAACTAACACCAAATTTAGATCACGGTAATCGATAAAGGGTTCTAAGTCCAATTTACCTGAGCCGTAAAGGTCTGACGTGGAAAAATTGGAGCCTTTGGCAAATAAATCGAGTGCCAAACAAATGTGCGGAAGGCAGCGCTGCCACTACCTACCAGCGGCTCAACAAACAAACAAGGCAGCCATGCAGAACGGCTGGAGGATATTTCTCCCACTCAACTCTTTGGATTTCCAATAAGCCACTTTGGTTGTGCCTGTTGGGGCCGATGGTTCTTACATTGGTATGATAAAAAGACGAGGCGTGGCCAGGGTGTGCGCTGGGCAACTTGCGGTGAATCACACCGCTTTCCTATTCACACCACCGGTTGTGTACGAGCAATTTGATCATTCGAACGTCACAACTAGAGATCAAGAGTTCGCGTTTGATACCAAGCTCGTTTGGAGTTAACCTGGGGATGAAAGAAACCGGGACACAGAGATTGCATAAGGGGCCGTTCATAAATGACGTCACGCGATTATGGACGATTTTTGACCCCCACCCCCCTTCGTCACACGGCGTCACAAAAAGTCAGACCCCCCCCCTCAAATATGACGTCACAAGGCTCTGCCCCCCCCCTAAAATAAAACATGCTTCAAATCGCTTTAAACTATTGTCATTGTAGTGCGTAGTTAATGTGGCGCTGCACTCTGACGTTGTAGGAGAAAACATGTATTAAAAAGTATATTTAATTAAGTAGAACGTGTTGTTTATATTTATTTAAAGTTGCGCATTTTGATATGACGTCACATTTCTCACCCCCCCCCCCCTCGTCACACATCGTCACAAATGTCTGCCCCCCCCCAAGTGCGTGACGTCATTCATGGACGGCCCCTAAGATGCCTGACCAAATAAGTATCTCGCTGGTGAGGGGGGGGGGAATTAAACAGAAGTGTATAATTGGGAGATGGTCAGCGCTACATTTTCGAAAGTTTACATCCGTAAATCTCGCATTGAACCACATGCCAACAGTTACACGAGGGCAGAAGAGATGACCTAATCGAATGCAGGCGTTTTAAAGAACACGATCGGCCTGCTGATTAACGCATCCTCATTCCCGCGATGTACAAAGGATAAGCTAATACCATCCGATGTTTACTGCCAATTTGGAGAGGCATTTGTTAGTCTTTGATTTATAACGCTACTTGTGTATGACCATGAAGTCAAATATAATGCATTACAGGACTGACAATATCCGTAGGCCACACAAAGGAAGCATTTGCTAATAAATATAAAAATACAGTATAAATTCATGGGCAGAAGAAAATTCGAATGAGGTAATAAAGCTTACGAGAATGCATGCGAAGATATTTTACGCGAGTGTTCTTTTGGCCTATATCATGGAGCATTCCACATGATTCACAGCAAGTACAATAATTCTTAATTTATATATCGTAGTTTTATTGACCTGTTTACGATAAAAAAAGTTTGCATATACAGCATTACTCATCTTTCAGGATGGTCAGATAATTCCAACCGTGATGCAAAATATCTCACATAACTCAGGCGCGAGGTGTGTGAATTAACCAAGCGGCAAAGTAAAATAACCTTTCGTGATTTATTGTCCTTAAAAGGACAAACACGAGTCTTCTATCATAACAGGGGACATGCAGCCAAGGCATCCAGTGGGTATGCAGCGTAGCCTGCTTGACTGTAACACTGCCTTAGGTTATTGTAAAAATGCAAAAAAAAATCGTGACATCTAGGCCATGTAACCAATGGGAATTTGGTCCTTTTAATGTCAATAACTATTTGTTGTCGTGCACTTTAAGACACAAGCAACGAGACATTTTGGGGATGTTTTTCTCCAATGTATTCTTCACGTAATGTTTTTGTTACATCTCGATTATAAATTCTAACATGGTATATTCTGCGAAACATAATGCAATATTTATATAAAAACATAAATGTCTTCCATACAGCTGATTTATTCAGGAATCATACGCCTGTAATGCTTTTTTCTGACCGCTTACTTATATTGGTTTTGTTTATTTATGTGCTAACAAAAAGATTACACGATAATTTACTGCGCTTTGTTAACCCACTTTGGATGAAGGCCTTCCCATGTAATGTTGGTCATTCGGCTTGTTTGACCATATTTCACCGCACTGTTCATTGTGGGTTGGTGAGAAAGTGGGACCAAGAATGGTTCTGATACCAGTCGCCACCAATGTCAGCCATGGCCGGTCATCGAACTCAAATCTCTGGGTTTATAGCAAATTGCTTACTTAGAATATTATTTGATACCGTGATGCAATGATCTCCAGACAGGGCAAATACAAAAGTGAGAAAGTTTAATAAATTCCCCCTCGCCTCTGTATTTCCTAGCAGTAGAAATGGCTACACCACGATTGATCGACAGGTCACGTGCAGTGGGGTAAAGTCTGGGTACTTCCACCTCTTCCGGGAGGTCGGGTCAATATGCAAAATTAGGTCACCTTTCGACCAGAAGTGGTGAGAGCAAGTAATCACAGGGCTACACCGTTATCGTTTTATATTTTAGTTACTGTAATTTGCATTATAACGCATCACTTGTACATTCTTCCATTCAAGTGTAAAAACCACTGCAGGAATACATCTAATTCGAAGTATTTCCAGACTTTAAAATAAGATATGCTGGTGTGACACCTGCACAGACAAAGAGCCGATGTCTCGAAGTATTTTCTTGAGATATTCAATGGGATATAAATGACACATTAATACTGCTGCAGATTGTTTTAAATGCTGCTACTAATTGCGTTGTGATTACCTGTGTGGTTATTCAATTCAGTTTCTCTTGAAATTCAGAGGGTAGGTAGCTGAGTGACTCAATAAACTAAAGCAGTAATATTAACATTGTGAAACATTTTAAATTCTCTCGCATAAAGTGCGTTACGATGTCCAGCACATTTTCAAAGGGCCAGATCCTTCACAATACGAGCAGATATTGCGTTGTGGTGCTCAACGTCAGGCGTTTTTTGGATCCACGAAGCAAAGGGATATTGTGAGAGAATGGAGGAGCAGAGAAGCGGAGACAGATGCCTGGCGGGGTGGATGTTTGAGCCTGGTGGCATAGGGATGGAAAGGGAGAAGATCGTAAGGAGGTGCTCACAACGACATGGATGTCAAAATCACCAGTACGGATAATTCGAGAGGAGGAGAGGCTTAAGGTTGAGGTGAGATCAGACGAGTCAAACCTGAAATTGGGTTTGGCTTCGGTGGACGGTACAGGTTTGAGGGAGTGAAAAGCGATGGGAGCTTTAAAAAGGTGACATTTTTGGAATGTATGCGAGAGAATTGAAAGTCGGGTTTAGAGATTACAGTAATTACAGCAGATAGAGCGATTCCGGCCTCGGGGCTGGTGGCAGCGCCTCGTGTCGTCAGTGGTTGATATGAGGAGTGGATAGGAAGCTTGGGGTAGCGGGGGACTTGGCGATGGGCTGTAGGTCCAGCTGTGTGATGGTATGAATGTGCAATAAAGTGGCAGGGCTAATGTTTTTTTTCATCTGATTTATGGTGAACATTTTACAATGTCGCCATCAGTAACAATGTGCGAAATTGCCAATATATTGTGTTCTGGCCTTACCTTCAAAAAGTTAATCTCGTCTACATTGCACATAACATACATACACATACACTCACATACATACAAACCACACATGACAACAAAAGGTGCCATTTGTCAGTAAGTGATGGACACGTCACCAAAGCATATCTCGTGGAAACACTTGAAACTGAATCCTCTGAATGCATTACCTGGACACACACAACATGGGACACTGGACACATGCTGAAAACTGCTACAGCTTGACACGCAGACTTTCTTGACCAATGTTATACATTTTTTGTTTTGGGTTAGATCGCATGAATATAAATGTAGTGAAACGCCGTACTTGAATTGTAAATATTGTGGGGTTACTCTCCAAACACACACCTGTTTTGTTTATGTGACAAACCTTACTAATTGACTATTGGGTGGTGGCGTGTTAGACAACACATTTATTTTTATGCGATCTAACAAAAAAAACCCTCTCTATATTGCCACAGCTTCTATATCATGAGACTAGGGGGATCAGAGCATGCCTTTGTCTAATGCCTGTTAGGAAAGGAGATAGCAGCAGGCAATGCCACCGGCACCTCTCTGAAATTAAGAACCTAAGGTGTACGTAGAATTTGGTAGCCGGAATTGGTCTAAATTCCTTCATTTTACAATAACATACCATGTAATAAAAACTGATTATGCAAACCTGTGGTGCTGTAACTATAGATAAGGTTAATGCCACATTACTCCACTACAATCTGGTTTGATCTGCAGTCATTGCCTCAACCTTCAGATTGACAAAAAGTGGTCTTCATTAAGAGGTAGAGCAATGTGAAGACGTCTACGTAACGGCGTACATAGGCCTACGAAACGTAATGCTAAGTTGGGTTTAAAACTGTTCTCTAGGGAGCTAAAATCACTTCTCATTTAAATCAGAAGCAAGGGAAAGGAATTTAAAATGCCGATCTGGCGACTTCGTGTGTCTCACAGGGAGATAGAGTGGTTTGGCAGGAGCAATCATTTTTAGCATTATCAGTTGCGCATAAATGCAAACCTACATATGGTTGAAAGTTGGTATGTGACAAGGGATTAATGAATCGATAAAAAAATGTTTTATGATTATTAATGGTGCATCAACGATTGCATTTGGTAATCAATTATTTATTGTGTATGCGAATCACATGAGAACCGATATCAGCTTGTGTGCTGTGATAGGTTTATTGTTATTGTAATAAAAGACTCGGACGCTTTTCTCTGTCCTGTGTCCTTTATTTGGGTTCGATCTCTTTTCCCTCACGGCACTCCCCTATATACTCTCTGCTCTGCAGCCCCAGGCTGCTGTCGCTCACGTAGCCCAACTCCCTCCTAGCAGACCCGCTGCTGTCTCATCGCGCAGACCCCTGCTGCCGAACTCCTCCCTTGCAGACCCGCTGCTCTCTGCAGCCTCCTCGCTGCTCCTGCTGCCCGGGGGTCGGTCACCGTTGGCCGACGGTGCCGATCCTCATGGCCCGGGTGTGTGGCGATCTCGCCACTCTCTCTCTCACCCTTCGCCCTGCGTGGCCTCACACTTTCCCAGTCTCCGATCACTCCCCACTGCTTCTGGTTACCCCCCTTATAGACCTCTACCCTCTCCCCCACGTGACGTAACTCCTCCCCCCATGACGTCACTTCCGGGAGGTCGTTTACACCCGTATTACATTATTTAAGGATAATGAGGGATGGTGAAGACTTGGGGAGGCCTTCCTCTATCAGTGGATTGAGCATGGCCGCTGATGAAAATGTTGATATTTTGCTAAATTTAGGCTAATGCGCAGAATAAAAATAATAATCAAGAAACAAATACGAACGAGATTATAAAAAAACGTGACAAACAATATTTGAATTTCGTTCCCCGAATTTGACAATGAATTGAATCGCTGGGAGCCTCGTGTTAAAGCCATCAAATTAGCAACCGGTTAAATCAGTCACAGGAGCAGAAGGAAAATGACTTGATGGGTCTATTGGAAGAAAACTTCAACAAATTCTTCGCCGATGCCACATTGATGCACAAAATATAGAAGTGGTAACGTTTCAGGCAATGGCTCTTCTTCATGTATGCAATGAAGAAGAACCATTGCCTGAAACGTCATATATTATCTATGTTTTTTTTCAAGGCCACAGTGTTATTGACGATTGTGTTGAGTGTTTTGTATTGTAAAAATACCTTTGCGATTCTATGGTGACACACATTTGAGAAACGTTAATGAAAGCAATGTGATATCATTCATATCAAAGTTAGAATATATTAATTCAGAATATACCCGTACAAGTTAAGTTAAATAGAATGTGGAATTGTGATTTTGCAGCATTTTTATTTATAAAGCATTTGAGGTCTCGGAACTTTCAAGAGACACATTTAAGTTCACTTCTTGAGTATTGCAATGTAAGATACTAATTAGGACCATGAAGGATGGCGATGACTTGGGGAGGTGTTATCCAGCAGTGGATTGATGATAATTGTGAAGTAGCGACTCCACATGTTGCACTGTGAGCTCTGACTGGCGTCTACTGGCTGTTAACAATGCATGGCCACTGCGCTCTGCTCAAATCAAGTGGGGAATATAACCAGCCTTTGGGCCTAATTGACATTTAATTGTAATTTCTCGAGACGAGCAGTCCATGCATTATGATTTAGAAGAATACATCTCAGCCCTGGCAGTTATTCACAATCAGTCTCATACACTTCCACAGTCCCATTGTATCTTTGTCACGCATGACGATTCAATAATACATTGGTCACATATCTTTAGTGTTACACATCACGCATACAAAGACAAAGATCCTACGTGTATAGTTTTAACAGACTTTTGGGGACAGTGCTGTGAGCAAGCAACTATGAAGGCTGGCACGGCACACGAGGGGGTGGGTGGCCAGCACCACGCCCGGCCGCCTTTGTCTCCTCAGTGGTGATGTTCACACACCACACCAGGTACTCATTTGAGGCTGAGTCGACCTAAGGGAGGCCCAGAACGGGTTCAGGTAGTCGTCACTGTTGTTGGCCATGAGCAGGAATCGAACCTGGGATGTGAATTCTGTAGTGCAGTGCGATAACCGCTACACTACCGCTCCCCACATCACATATGTAATGCGAGCATAAATGGGGTTGTTGCTGGGCTCTGGTCCAATCACACGGCCCGGGGTATTGGGGGGCGGAGCCTGGTCTGCGGGGCGTGTGGGAGGGGCTACCGTTCACCTCGGCTCCAATGGAAGGCAAGGTGAATGGGGGCGGAGCCAGCGGGGTAGTATGGGAAGGCCGGATCTGATGATCCGGAAGGGGGAGTCAGAATCACGTGGGGGGAACGGATATAAGTGGGAGCCCGGAAGAGATCAGGGCAGTCGGGGAAGTTAATATTCTGAGCCACGTTGGGTGGGGAGAGAGAGATCCGCGCCATCGGCCACGTGGCCGAAGGACCTCAGCACGCCGTCAGCCAGCGGTGTGCGGAGTGCGGGAGTAGAAGAGCTAACGGAGGAGCGTGCGTGGCACGCGAGAGGGAGCGTGCGCGAGGCGCGCGCGAGACGACGCTGGTCCGTGGAGGAGACCAGTGGGGTGTGGAGAAGAACCTGAATAAAAGACAAGCGGAGACCAGCAGTGCCTGACGGAGTATTTTATTACACTGGTGTCAGAAGTGGAACGAGATGTCAAAACATCTCAAGAAAAAGAATATACCTGCACCATCTTCAGAAGATGAAGAGGACCTTCCTCTGGCAGTGGCGGTCCCGACCATGGAGGGCGTGGGCGAAGTGGCGGCGAGCGACACGACAAGAGTACAAGATGTCGTCGCGGCGGCCGGGCCGTCTGCGTCAACAGGTGCCGAGGACGGCTGGCGACACGTGGCAGACCAGCTTGATTCGCTGCGGGCCGTTCTGCTGGATTTAGTTACCCTGGTCGCGCCAGCGACGATGCCGGGCCAGCCACGTGGCGGGCCTTCAAGCGGGGAGCCTCCGGGTGGGGCCAAGCCGTCCGCCATTGGGGCCTCTGCGAGGCTTCCCGCCCTCTCCGACACGGGGCAGGACGCCGCCATCTTGGGTGTGGTCGCGGCCGAACGGCGGGAAGCCGCCATATTGTCGCCGCCACGGCAGGAAGCCGCCATCTTGTCGCCGCCACGGCGGGGAGCCGCCATCTTGTCGCCGCCGCATGGGACGCCTGCATCGGAAGACAACAACTCGGGGATTCGCAGCCATTGCCTGACGACGATTAAAGAATTTTCAGTTGGAGGAGATTGGAGCGCATTTGCGTGGCGTTTTGAGTCGGCCGTCCGATCCGCCAAGTGGACGGATGCGAAGGCCTTGGAAGTTCTGCCGACGCTCCTGGATGACAAGTCTTTGAAATTCTTCCGCTCCATTGCAGCCGCGAAGAAGGCGACGATGAAAGGGGCGTTCGACGAAATGGCGGAAGCGTACGAGCCTCCGGACGACGCACACCGCAGATTCATCCAGAGGCAACGGGCAACCGAGGAATCGCCTGTGGCTTTCCGGGGCACTGTGCTTGAGCTGGCCATGGCCGCGTATCCAGAGACGGAGCCCGACTTGTTGGAGCCCTTGATACTGGGTAAGATGTTGGAGCTGTCCAAGGACTTGGGCATTCCGCTGCCGGTGTGCGGCCATGAGCAGCTGACCTCCCGGATGGCAGCCAAGTGCCTCAACGCGCAGTTCAACTTGCGCCGTTCGGCGCCGTCGGGTGGACTCCGTCGAAGGCTGTCTTCGTGCCGGACGAGAGGGGACCTGGCGATCTCACTGCGGCGGCGGGCCAGTGGGTTCCTCGAGGGGGAGCGGAGTCGCGCTCTGGGCCACCACTGAGGGATCGCCGAGACGGGGGGGGAGCCGGGTGGCGAGCCGACTCGTCGTGTTACCGCTGCGGGCGTCTTGGACACTTCGCGCGGGACTGTCGGAGTCGCCCTCGCCCGCCTCTTCAGCCGGAGTCCCCGGCCAGGGACGCGACTTCAACGCTAGAGAGTCAACCGTGTCAGGCAAGTCGGTACGCATCAGACACCCGGCAAGGCCTGTCATCTCATGCATCACCGTCGGTATGCGTTCCGGGGGCCTGTTCTAACGGGGGGACTCTAAGGGATTCGTGTCGCTAGCTGACACAGTGGCGAAAATTGGCACGGAGGGTGGTCGCAGCCGCTACTGGGTCATCGACCGTGCCGGGTTCGATACAGGGGATCGACGTGCGGATTTTGGTAAATTCGGGCGCGTCCGCAACTATCATCTCAGACGTGATATTCCATCTCCTGTCCATTCTGCCATCGTGGGTACGACCGGTTTATGATTCATGTGTTGCGGCAAACGGAGGGAGTATGGGCATCATTGGTCAGGTGGAGGCGCGTATTTCGGTTGGGGGTGTGTCGGCTTCGGGGACAGTGTTAATCTCCAGGTCCCTCGCTGTGCCGTGTTTATTGGGGGCTGATTTCCTGGCAAAGATGCCCATTCAGATAATGGTAGATCAGAATTGTATTGAGTTACCAGCGGGCCAGAATATTTTCTTTTTGCCGTCGCCGTGGGGCCAGTCCGCCCCGGACCACCAGGTGCAGGCGCTGTCCGATGTTTCGGTCGACATTCCACCTGGCTCGCAGATGCTCATCCCACTGCGTGCCTGGGGTCGAGGGGGCGGCAGGGGTGTTGTTGTCGCCGTCCAACGCGGTTACGGCTGGCCTGGCGCTGGTCGCGGCACGTACGATTATTCGGCCGGGTCAGCCTCCGTTTTTGCAAGTGTTGAATGGAGGCATGGACAATGTCGTCGTGCCGGCCGGAACGGCCCATGACGATCCGGCCCACCGGGGCCTCGTAGGGAGGGTTTCGGCCTTGACGTCGCAGGACGATCGATGGATCGCCAGGTTGTGCCAAGAAAATTCATCCTTGACTACGGACCAACGGTCCGCGCTTCGCGCACTGTTGGAGAAATATTCTGATGTCTTTAGTAAAGACGATTTCGATCTGGGACGCACCTCGTTGCTCTCCCACCATATTGATACTGGGGATGCTGCTCCCATTCGGATGAATCTACATCGGTTGAGCCCGGCGGAGAGGGATCATGTACGCGGCGCAGTGGATGATATGCTAGCCGCTAACATTATCTCTCCGTCCAACAGCCCGTGGGGTGCTCTGGTGGTCCTGGTGAAGAAAAAGGATGGTAATTTGCGGTTTTGTGTTGATTTTTGGAGGTTAAACAAGGTGTCGGTTGCGGACGCTTACCCCCTGCCACGTATAGATGATTCCCTCGATGCCTTGTCTGGGGCGAATTTTTTTTTCACTTTTGACCTCTTTTCGGGGTTCTGGCAGCTCCCCCTGGACGAGTCCTCGAGGGAAAAGACGGCTTTCCGTATGCCGCAGGGCCTGTTTCAGTTTAATTGTCTTGCCATGGGGTTGAACGTCGCCCCTGCTACGTTCCAGAGGTTGATGGAACTCGTGTTGACCGGTCTGCAGTGGGACACGTGCTTGATATATTTGGATGATGATATTGTGTTCAGCCGTACGTTTGAGGAGCATCTTCAGAGATTGGATGCTGTTTTTTCTAGGGTGCATTCCGCCAATTTGAAATTTAAGCCCAAGAAGTATCACCTTTTGCAATGATCCGTGCGCTATTTGGGCAACATTGTCAGCTCTGACGGTGTGGCCACGGACCCGGAGAAAACGGCGTGCGTCCGGGACTGGCCGATTCCGGCCACGGTGGGTGACGTGCGTCGTTTTGTTGGGTTTGCTTCTTATTATCGCAGGTTCGTTCCAAAATTTGCTACGATCGCTAGGCCGTTGCACCTCCTTACGGCAAAGAACCGGAGGTTCAGCTGGGGGCCGGCGGAGGAGGCAGCGTTTCATGGCCTACGCGATTGCTTGGCGTCAGCGCCAACGCTGGACTACCCTGATTTCACTCTGCCTTTTATTCTGGATACCGACGCTAGTGACATGGGGATTGGGGCCGTCCTATCGCAGTTTAGGGGTGGTGTCGAGCGCATGGTGGCTTACGGGAGCCGCGTTTTATCTCCGGCGGAGACCCGCTACTGCGTTACCTGCCGGGAACTGTTGGCTATAGTGTATTTTGTCCGTCAATACCGCCCGTATTTGTATGGCCGCAAATTTATTGTGCGCACGGACCACGCGACTCTGCAATATTCCCTGAAAGTTGACCATCCGTCTGGCCAATTGGCACGATGGTTGGAAACTTTGCAGGAATTTTCGTTTGAGATTCAATATCGTAAGGAGTCGCGTCACGCAAATGCGGACGCGCTCTCCCGATTGCCGCAGGGATCCCCCTGCACCTGTGCCTCTGGCACGAATAGGTGCACGCGGGTTCCACAGCCCCCGCATCCTGTCATGTCTGCTGTGAAGATGCCCGGGGCTTCCAAGTGTCCGGAACCGGCCGACGGGGTTTTGAATTTGCCGCGTTCCGTGTGGATTCGAGAACAATTGCTCGATGATTCGCTGGGGGCCTTACGGAGTCGGGCTGCAAAGGAGAGGGGATATCCGTCGTCCGATGGGACGCCGGGAGCGGCTCTCTGTGACGGCTTGCTGATGTGGAGGGAAGGCTTGCACGATCGCTGGCGTCGTCGTTGCGATAAGAGATTCGGATTCTGCACGCTGAGAAGTTGTTACATCTCGGGGTGCAGAAAACCTTGTTGACGTTACAGCGGGATTATTTTTGGCACGGCATGATGACTGACGTCGTCGGGCATATTCGGGCGTGCTCCGACTGTGCCCGGTGGAAGCTGCCTAAGCAACCGTATGTTCCCCCAGTGCAGTCGATACAAGTGTCGCGGGTTAACGAGTTGGTGGCGTTGGATATTCTGGGGCCCTTTCCCCCGTATGCTCGGGGGAACAAATTTTTGTTGGTCGGTGTTGAATATCTTTATATTCTTAGGTTTTTTTCGGTAAAGTCACGTAGGTAAAAAATTTAAATTAATAAAAGTAAAATAAAAATAAAATAAAAATCACGACGTTTCGGAGGCAACACAAGCTTCCGTCTTCAGGTGGAACCGTCACAGCACGATAGCTGTATCAAGTAAATGAGAGATTCCAAGGGATACTATCCGTATATATACTGGTTGAGGGGGGGATGCGCCAGGAACGGCCCACTTTTTATTATTATGGTAAGGTGCGGCTTGAGACTACGGCTAGTCTACATAACAAAGGACTGAGCCTTCATTATGGTAAGGTGCGGCTTGAGACTACGGCTAGTCTACATAACAAAGGACTGAGCCTTTATTATGGTAAGGTGTGGCTTGACACTACGGCTAGTCTACATAACAAAGGACTGAGCCTGAGAGGGGGGGGGGGGGTGCCAGAGTTGTTCAAAGTGCAACTGCTGCTAATGAAACCGAGCCTCTGCCATGTAGATGGTGAAAGCACAAAAGCAGGTCAGGAAGAAACAGCCTCCTGCTATGTTGTTTGGTGGGTAAAACTTATAGCAGGAAACCAGTGTGTGAGAAAAGAAGCTAAACATGGTAAAACAAAACTGGCTGTCTATCTGTAACCTGTACAGTAACTCAAGAATAGTTGTCTGTCAAATAAGATGGTCCAAATATGTGTAGTTAAATCTTTTTTGCATGGTTAATCACATCTTTCCAATGATTACTCAGTTTGTACCCATCATCACGGTTGAAATTATGTCTGTGTTTGTATATTTGTATGGCTTCGTGTACAAACCTTTGATGGTAGCCAGGAGGTTTGCAGAGTACCTTGGTCTCGGAAAAGACAATTTCATGAGAGCCCACAGAGTTGTAGCAATGATCGGCAATGGCCGAAGAATCAGTTCTGCCGTGTTTCAGATCTGACTTGTGCTCGCGGATACGATCAGAGACATGACGTTTCTTTACCTACGTGACTTTACCGAATAAACCTAAGAATATGAATACTTGCAGTCACGAAAGCTTCAAATCTAGAATTGAATATCTTTCCCACTGGCCGATGGCCTGGCCTTTACCCGACCAGTCGGCGGTGTCTATCACGGAGGCATTTCTGTTCGGATATGTGATGGACAAGGGGGCGCCGGAAAGGTTGCTTACAGACCAAGGGAGAAATTTTCTTCCAGCCTATTGCAGGATGTATGTGACGCACTGGGGACTAAGAAGGTTCGGGCGTCTCCCTACCATCCACAAACTGATGGAATGGTTGAACGGTTAAACCGGACCCTGTCGGCCATGCTCTGTCATACGGTTAGCGAGAAGCAGGCCGATTGGGATTTGCATATCCCTGGGGTGCTCTCCGCTTACCGGATGGCGCCACATGTGTCGACAGGGTACTCACCCTTCTTTTTGATGTACAGCCGCGAGAATGTGCCGCCGGTGGAAGTACAACTTGGCACGCGGGCGAGGGGTCTTGTTAAGCCGCTCCCCGAGTATATTCGTGACGCCGCTCGGCGTGTGGCGGAAGCGTGGGAGGCGGCCCAATTGGCTACGGCCAGGACCCAGGCCCGGAATGAACGTTGTGCCCGGCGCTCTCATCGTAGGTCCCCCTGGCGAGTGGGGGACATGGCCTGGCTCCACTGCCCACAGGTACCGGTGGGGACCTCCCCTAAGTTGCACAAACCCTGGCAGGGGCCGGTTGTGCTTATTGAGGTCCCTAGCCCGCAGTCCGTGCGCGTTCGGGTCGGATCACGGTGTTGGTACGTTAACACGTCCCGATTGAAACCCTACGTGGCCCCGCGAGTGGATGCGTCATCTCCTAACGTTGCCTTGCCGGTGTCTGTCACGTCCGACGTGCCACTGACTTTGCCTGTTCAACCTGCAACGCGCGCCTGTCGTGCCTCCTGTAGACGGGCCGGCTGTGATCCTACTGGACACATGGATTCCTGCACCCGGTGGGCCTACCACGGCGACGGGAACACTTGGCCCCGCTGCCCCTCCAACCCCGCCGCGGTTGCAGTTGCAGGGGGCCCTGACTACGGACCTCTCTGGGGAACGGGGTGCTGGGACGGACAGGCCTCCACCAGCGGCGGATGGTTTCGGTTCCGCCGCTCCTAAAACCAAGTCGGGACTGCGACCTTTGAGGGCGCCGCCTCTCGTGAAGGACGGGCCGGCAACCCGCACTCGTTCCAAATCCCTTCCCTTTCGTTAATTGTGTTGTTGTTATACTCTCCGTTGTGTCTGGTGATTCCCGATTGTGATGCTGTCGCTCGCATTATTTTGTCCTGTTGCAGCCGGGACGGCTGGCTTTTTCATCAGGGGGGGGTCATGTAATGCGAGCATAAATGGGGTTGTTGCTGTGCTCTGGTCCAATCACACGGCCCGGGGCGTTGGGGGGCGGAGCCTGGTCTGCGGGGCGTGTGGGAGGGGCCACCGTTCACCTCGGCTCCAATGGGAGGCGAGGTGAATGGGGGCAGAGCCAGCGGGGTAGTATGGGAAGGCCAGATCTGACGATCCGGAAGGGGGAGTCAGGGTCACGTGGGGGGAATGGATATAAGTGGGAGCCCGGAAGAGATCGGGGCAGTCGGGGAAGTTAAGAGTCTGAGCCACGTTGGGTGGGGAGAGAGAGATCCGCGCCATCGGCCACGTGGCCGAAGGACCTCAGCACGCCGTCGGCCAGCGGTGTGCGGAGTGCGGGAGTAGAGGAGCTAACGGAGGAGCGTGCGTGGCACGCGAGAGGGAGCGTGCGCGGGGCGCGCGCGAGACGACGCTGGTCCGTGGAGGAGACCAGTGGGGTCCGGAGAAGAACCTGAATAAAAGACAAGCGGAGACCAGCAGTGCCTGACGGAGTCTTTTATTACACATATACCGCAACCACCTTCACACGTATGCATATAGCGTTGTGTGTGAATATTGATGTTGTTCCGATGAAAGTTTACAACATTTATTTTTCTGTACTAAAATAAAAAAAAATGCTCCAAATATCATTGCCTGTGCTCGATGAAAGTGACGACTTCCCCAGTCACACTGCTAACATGAGCGGCGAGTGATATCTCAACTGATTGTGGGCATCCCCTTCACCAAACTCGCACTGATCATTGTGGTGAAGTATGGTCGAAAATTTCGACAACTAACATGACACGAGGTTGCACTTCATCCAACAGTAGATTGACAAAGGGAGGACTTTTTATAGCACCGATTAATGCTTCCAAAATAAATTTTACTCATGAAGTGATATTTATTTATTGTTACGTGAGGGATGCAGAGTATTAAATATTTACTTTAACTAAAATCCGATGTGACCTTTGCATGAAATGCACGACATGGTCACTTACTTTGTGGGGCAATTGATTTATTGATGTTTGTATTGACTGACTCGTGTATTAAATTCGTTATTTGAAATGAGTTAATATGAAAAAGAATGTTATTTACGGCTGTAAAATTCAATCAGTGGGTTTTGTTAGAAAATAAACCTTTGGCTCGTTAAAGTATGTTTTACTAATTCTAGATTTGAAGTTTTCGTGACTGCAAGAATTCATACTCTTAGTTGTTTCCATAAAGTCACATAAGGTAAACAATGAAATTAAAATTAATAAAAATAAAACAATAAAATCACGACGTTTCGGAGGCAAAACAAGTCTCCGTCATCAGGTGGGACCGTCACAGCCGATGCGTTCCATTCATTGGCTACCACATTCTGATAAGCTCCCCCCCCTCTCCTCCCCCCTCAACTTGTGTTTAAGGGCTTGCATCTTGAATCCTTGCCTCACTTGATGCAGCAAATCTGGCTGTGACGGTCCCACCTGATGGCGGAGACTTCTGTTGCCTCCGAAACGTCGTGATTTTATTGTTTTATTTTTATTAATTTTAATTTCATTTTTACCTACGTGACTTTACCGAAAGAACTAAGAATATGTTTTACAAAGTTTAAAACAAATGTAAAAGAGGAGGTACTTTCGTGATATCGATGTTGCTTGTAATGTGGCTTTGTTTCAGCAGTCTTAAAATAAATAGTGTATAGAGTATTGTAACAGGTCACACGAGTGCATGGGAATTAAATGCAGTAACTTTTAATCAATCTGTGCTCACAAACCTGAGCTAATGTAACAATAAATCTGGACTGAGTGAGTACCGATATGTGTTCTAAAGTCGGGTTGACAGCTGTGGATGTTTAATTTTTAATGCCGAAGTTTATGATCATCGGATATATAAGTATGTATTTACATTTTCACAACAAAACAGAGATTACATATAATCTGGACCATTTCAAATGTCGCAAAATTTTCATTGAAACTGGCCAGTTTCTGAATAAATCGCAGCCTCCTTATATGTTGCTCTATAAGATAACTTTTCCATAAATATTGGTAATGGAAGAGTTTTGCTAGACAGAAGCAGTTGGAAACGAGGCACTGAAGAACGCTGGTATGACTTTGAATGATGCTAGATATGAAGCAATACACCGAAATAGGGTAGCGGTGTGACGATGACACGGAGGCCTCTCAACTGCATGCTCTCTTTTAGTAATTTTAACAAACAGATTTCAGCTTTTTAAGTTTATTTTTGTTTAACCAGGTAAGAACTCAAGAGGCTAGATCGTCTAATTTGCAAGAGTGACCTGGGGAATGTGTCCACCAGTAGGTGGCGATGATTGCTATGCAAAATTAAAACCATATATATATTTTTTTATTTTACTTGGTATCTCCCACTGAGCTACATAGCTCTTCTTCTTGGTTCTTTCGGTAAAGTCACGTAGAAGGGAAGTAATAAAATAATAAAAATAAAACATAATAAAACAATTCTCACGACGTTTCGGCCACAACGCAAGCAGCCGTCCTCAGGCGAAGAATGAGACATTATCAAGCTAGGAGCTTATATAGGTGTAGCGAGGAGGAGCGCCTTAACAAAAGAATGTGCATATGAAGAGGAATTTAGCATACCAATGGGCAATGCGTAGGAGGTGGGCGGAGGGGTTTCAAAGTCCCATTATGCCCATGCATTATGCAGGATCAACAGCACCACGGGGGGGCGCAAGGGACAGCGTTAATAAAGGAAAGGAATGTTAATGATATGTAGCTGCATTTACCAAACAACCATGTAGAAAACCAAAGTAAAAACAAAACTACATAAAAAGCTAAAATATAAACTGATACTTACTATACTCTACAATAAGCTGAGTTACTAACAACAAATAATAAATTACAATTCTACGTCGTAAGAAGTATATAATATACTTCCATCTAAACTTTATTCTCTTAGCATATACAGTACTATATACTGCCATAGATAAACCCAACATTAAATTATATACTGTATTGCTGTAAACCACACTATACTTTATACATTTTAATATAACACTATGTATTATTCAACTCACCCTAATGTGTATCGAAATGGTTTATTACGTCCTTCCAATGATTGCTAAGCCTGAATCCATCTTCTCGGTTAAAATTGTCTCTGTGTTTGTATATGTGGATCGCCTCATGAACGAATCTCTCATGATAGCCAGATGGCTTGCAGAGAACCTCCGTCTTGGAGAAGTCAATGTCATGTGAGCCCACTGAGTTGTAACAGTGGTCTGCCACGGCTGAGGTGTTTGTCCTACCGTGTTTTAGATCAGCTTTATGTTCACGAATGCGGTCTGAGACGTGTCGTTTGGTTTCCCCAATGTAACTGCTACCACAGAGGCAACTTAGTTTGTAGACGCCAGGGTACTGTATGTCTGGAATCACATCTTTTACAGACGGTACCAGATCACGGATTTTATGTACTGTGTTGAATCGGACCTGGATCTTGTGTTTAATCAGGATTTTGGAGATCTTTTTTGTGACCCCAGCAATGTAGGGTAAGGTGATGGTCTTGAAAGGCTCCTCAACAGGATCCTTCTTGATGGTTGGAGTGATGGCTTTGCGGATTGTGTAGTCGGAGTAACCATTAGCCTTAAGAGCTTGGCGTACGTGTTTGAGTTCACTGTAAATGTGTTCATGGTCGGAGATGCATTGGGCTCTATCATATAGAGTCTTGATGAGGGAATTCTTCTGGGATGGATGGTGGTGGGAATCCGGTTTTAGATAAGCATCCGTGTGGGTGGCTTTCCTGTAGACAGAGTGGCTCATTGAACCATCAGGTCTCCTTTTGATTAGGACATCCAAAAAGGGTAGCTTGCCATCATTTTCGACTTCCATGGTGAATCTGATGGCTGGGTGTATGGAATTGATGTGGTCGAGAAATTGGTCTAGAGCAGGCCGGCCATGTGGCCAGATGACAAAAGTGTCGTCTACGTACCTCTTCCATAAGGTCGGGCGTAGAGTGGCAGTCTGGATGGCGTCCGTCTCAAATTTCTCCATGAAGATATTGGCTACAACCGGAGATAGGGGGGAGCCCATTGGGGTGCCCTCAATTTGCTTGTAGAAGGTTCCATTCCAGGTGAAGTATGTATTGGTTAAGCAGTGTCTCACCAGGGGGGGTACCCCAGCATTTAGTCCTTGATGAACCAAGTCTTCAATGATTGCGATGGTGTCAGGCACAGGCACCTTGGTGAACAAGGAAACCACATCAAAACTGACAAGCAGGTCGTCTGGGGACAGGGCAATCCCCTTGATTGTCGATACCAGGTCAGTAGAGTTTAGTACTGCAGAGGTGGTTTTTCCAGTGAAAGGCCGTAGGATTTCGGACAAAAAACGAGCCAGTTTGTAAGTGGGGGAGTTGATAGTAGAGACAATGGGACGAAGAGGTGTATCTTCTCTATGTATCTTTGGCAAGCCGTACAATCTTGGTGGCCTGGCTGCAGAAGGTTTCAACGAGAACTGTTTGGTCTGATCAATTAATGCGGTTGAAGCAGAAATGATGTTGTTGGTTTTGGAGACGAGGCTGTTGGTGGGGTCTCTTTTTATTTTTGTATAGCTGCCATCGTTGAGTAGTTCTTGAATTTTGTTGTTGTATTCTATTTTGTCCACAGTGGCATTGCCTTTGTCGGCTGAGAGGATGACAATGTCATCCCTCTTTTTTAATTGAGCTAATTCAAAACGCTCATCTTTGCTGATGTTGCTAGCTGGCATCTTAGCGTTTTTGAGGGTTACAGAGATTTCAGATCTTGCTACGTCTGCAGCGATGTGACTCAAGCCCTTGAGAGCTACATCTACTCGAGCAATTATATCATTAACTGGTATGTGTCTAGGTGTGACTGCAAAGTTTAGTCCTTTAGCTAAAACGGATTTCAAACCTTCAGAAATAGGACTGTTACTGCGATTAATTACGACTTTGTTAACATCTAGCTTTTCAATGTGTGGGTCCGGTTTCTTGTTTGAGAGGCGGTTGAATTTGGAAATCAAGTTGTCCTTACATTTAGTCGACATAGCGGCAGCTGAAGAGGCAGTCATTTTTTCCACGTGTTCCCAATCCGATGTGGACATTGTTGCACTCAAAGATAAGTGTGATTTGTAGAGTGTCTTGTCTAACTGATCTAGTTCGGTGCGCGTAAGTCTGATTTTCTCTGAGATAAGAGCTAAGCTAGTTCTAGACAGAATTCGTTTCGCATTAGAAGAAGTTACAGCAGCAGATGTTAGTGTAAATGCGTTTGGTATTACCTTAGAGTCGCGGCATCTCTTCAGAAAGGTGAGAGACTCGATTAGCTGAGCCTTCTTATCCCGGAGCTTGTTGAAGGATCTCAAAGTTACGTGGAAACCCTCCCCGTAGAGGCGGTTAAATTTCGATTTAAAGCTTTCGTGACTGCAGGGATTCATCTTCTTGGTTCTTTCGGTAAAGTCACGTAGAAGGGAAGTAATAAAATAATAAAAATAAAACAATAAAACAATTCTCACGACGTTTCGGCCACAACGCAAGCAGCCGTCCTCAGGCGAAGAATGAGACATTATCAAGCTAGGAGCTTATATAGGTGTAGCGAGGAGGAGCGCGTATGAGAGATACATAGCTCTTGTTCAGAAGCGACCTGACCACGGGGAGAACATGCAAACACCAAATACACAGACGTCAGGATCGGGATCGAACCCGCGACCTCCTGTATGCCAGGCGAGGTAGTTAACAGCTCTCCACCGTGGTGCCCAATTGAGTATTTTGTGGTGTAGTTTTAGAATGTTTCAAATCTGTACCCAGACTCCAGCAGCACACAACGGCCTACTCAAGCGAATGGTGTCAGGGGATCTTTAACGTACAGAAGAAGATCGTGTGGCTAATGAGATGTGTAAAAACACATTTAGATTTTTTTTCGCGTGAAGGGATAGGTCTTACTGTTAAATTAAATTGATTGGCGTCCATTAACCATTACACATATTCGTATTTAATCCACAATCGTACCCCCCCCCCATAATTCCAGATACAATTTCTACTCATTTATAAACTACATTGTTGAAGGTTAATCAAATATATAATTATATTCAAACTTTATTTAAAAAAAACACAATCATATCTACACTACGTTATAATATCATATGCTATTACATGTTCAGATGACACATTTAGATTTTCTGTACAATACAAGACTGCACAGTAAGTTTAATGCTGTATACACGTACACTGCATGTGCGAGTGTGTGTCAAGTAAAGCATCGTTTCATTTGCTGTGCATAAAACAGACATAAGCATACGACAACACGTAACTAACATTGTCTAAGTTAATACCACAAATATACAATTACAGAACGAGGCAGATGTTAGGTTTTTTCCCTCCCCACATCTCTATCAGTAGGTACATTCTGTTCTCTGCCAGGCTGTCTGCAGTAGGCACGTGCAAGGTCACTGGTGATAGATTGTGGCCGACAGACTTGCGATGAGGCCATTAATCTCCAAGCACTTTCCACCACCCCAACAAGATGCAAACCTTTTCCTGCTGCGTCGCGTAAGCACGGCCAAAGCACGTGTGCTCTTGTTTCTCCGTTCATTTAAATGTCCGCAGCGAAAGAGAGGAATTATTTACAAATGCCACACACGCATTCCAATGACATCTGGCAATAAATGGGCTGCTTTCAGTTTGCTGACATTAAAGGTGTTAACTAATACAAAAGGTCTTCCTTTAGAAAAATCCATTTGTTGAGGTTTGCAGCCTCTAATGCACACGGACAATATTACACCCGGTGCTCTGTGGACATATGTTGCCCTTTTAGACTGGACAATTTGTAATTCTCAAAGGGGTTTTCCAAGGCTCGGTTAGGTAAATTTCATTCGATATAAATACGTGTTTACATTTTCACCAGAAAACGTGAAGTATATGTTAGCTGGGTATTAATTTTAAACAGTTTGAAAATATTTGAAGACATTAATTGCATGTATTTTTTAAAAATATTTAAACAAACAAAAATAAACATTTTTCAAAGTACCATACTTATTCGTTTTTCCATTTTTCGTAAGTGCGAATTAAAGAAATCTATAAGTATTTTAAACAATCATAGATTATCAAACACAAGCTTTAATAACAACACATGAAAAAAACTCTCCAAATTCACGGTCTTCAAACACACTGAGTGTATTAATAGCAGACAGCATGCATGCCGAGATGGTAAGCAACGTGCACGCAGATGGTTTTCATATATTGGATAATGTCTAAATATTTTTACTTTCTGCAAATTCCAATTATCATCATTATACTCGACTAGAACTTAAATTTCATAACATCAAAGCAGAGGTAAATATGCATATTTATCCATTATTTCATTTACATGGATTTCCTAGTGGATATACTAAACTGTGTGTAGTAAACTATGACCTAAGTGTTTATCTGAAAATCCATCATTGCATATTGTTCTGTAATGACTCTGCATTGTCTATGCATATGCAGTTGCATATATTTGCTATTTAGTCCACATACTGCAGCTACAATATGTTGTATTCCATAATATTAACTTAATACATATATTTAAAAAAATAGGTACATTTCTAATTAAGCAAATCTCGGTTTCAATCACTTAATTTCAACTTGTTTAAGATACTTTATATGTCAAGGCTTAAATCATTACATGCTGTTTATGTAAATAAAATAACCACATTATTATTGTTTTATAGACAAGCGTTTCCCCCTTTCCAAATGGCAAAGTCGTTGCATGAATGTCCCTTTTCACCGGCTTCCTGCCAATTATTCATTACGGCTTTATCAGCTGTCAACATTCATAAAACATTGCAGGTGTTGGTATTAGCACTTTGACTGTGGATAATTTCTAAAGATAGGTTATTTGTGTATTTCTAAAAAAACATTTATTCTTTTTAGAATACTGTAATTATTTGTATTTTTCATTATACAAATCACAAATTGCACAAATGACTGATTTTAAAGATAATCATGAGATTGCAATCACAATTGCAGAGTTGTCTCCACCTGAATTAAATTATCACGATTAGTACACATTTATGAACTCAGACTGTTTAGCTACCATGGTAACAACGAACTCACAATTAGATTTAACGAGGTATGGTAATTCTACAAAAGCCGGTCACTCAAGATGGGATGGATGACAAAAAAAACAAAATGGACGCTTTGGTTGCTGCTGTTGTCGTCTTCCTGTGCAGTTTTGCCTTGGGTCACGCTGAAGGTAATTGTTTATTTTAAACTGCTATTGTGTTGAGATTGGAATTGCCGGTCATCTTATCTCATCTAGAATTTTCTATAGCGCTTTTTGTCAAGGCGCTTTACAAGAGTTAAAATGGTACATTAGTAATGGCTGATGGGGGGGAAGGGATGCGATTTGAGTGTTGGGCAGAAGGGGTGGCAAGGGGTAGGGTGTGTAGGGTGATGGGGGGGAAAGGAGGGGTGATGTGAGGAATCAGAAGGATGGTGAAGGTTTTAAGGACAGGAAATAGTAGATGAATACGCTATTGAAAAACATTAGTGACTGGTATCTTGTGCAGATTTAAACTTTAATTTGAATATATTTTGGCACTTGACTTTTCACACAACAAGTGCGTTGTGGTTTACAAAGCAAAACTCTTTCACTTCTAATTTTGCAAACCGTAATAATGTTCCTATGGGCTTTAGTGCAACTACTGTTCATGCAAATTTACAATTACGTCTGTATGTAAATGTAATTTCAGTTGTACTGATTTGTATTTTCAACTGAGCTAGATAAAAAAAAAATGCTTTACATCAATAAAATGTTGTTTAACTTCAAGGATAAAAAGTTCTGCCCTGATTGATGCTGCAAAAGTGCAAATTGGTGTTTGGTTTCATTGTGGTGCGTGCAGTTCTCCCCAATAGCTGCATATTGTCACATACAGCATGCACTCCATTTAGGGGTGGAGTGGCCCAGCCTTTTTTTAATCTTCCTTATTTACAAAGCCAAATTTAGCATTTTTTAAAAGTTTAGTGTAATTGATACTATTCAATTTTTTAAGTTGTAGTAAGTGGACATTTAAAACCGCTACAGAAAATTGTAAGCCAATTCTGGAACGAACTATCCAATGCATTTGCAGTGCTGTACTAATTTGGCACGTGCCGTGTTTTTACACGACACGGAGACCCGGCTAACAACATGAAGTCGGCAGTGCTGAGGATACTTTTAATTTTGAGCTTTGGGATATTTTCTTCGCCCCCCCCCCCCAAAAAAAAAAACCCCATGCCATTTTATAACGCAGGACTGGTTTATCCACTAATGTTCAATCAAATATGTTAATCTTCAGATAATATAATTGTTATATTTAACAGAAGTGTGAATACTACTAGCTCTGTGCATGTCTTAAGCATGTGCAAATATGTAGAGTACTGGATTGGTGTTTTAACACGAACCTCGTGCAAAATAATGATGATGGTTTGAACGTCTATGTGTGACGATTGAATCGTAAAAAATATTTATGCATGCATAAAGTAAAGCTTCTAACATGAACCCGATTTGAAAACACTGAGATTGTGACTTGTAAATGTTGTTTTCTGCATTTATATTATATTATATATTATACTCTTATTCTGAAATATTGTGCGTGGGATTAATTATGCACTAAAAAATACTCGATTACCTTGCTGTCATTTTCCCCACTGCTATTTAAATATAGTAATACTGTGTCATTACTAGAGGCCTAATAAACACAAAGTAATTACCGAGAAAATCCCTTGCATGTTACTTTGTAATTTGGTGAAGTATACTGCCATAATTACCAATACCTCTTTTAACATTAGTATGCAAATGCAATGCAATTATGAATGATGGGCATCGTGATTTTGAAGTAATTGGTTTGTGGCTTTTCACCCGTTCGCCGTGTCACAGGCGAGGAGGAGACCGGGGTGGTAGGGAGCAGAATAGTGGGAGGCTTCGAGGTGGTACGCAATTCCCTGCCATACCAAGCCTCCTTGCAGCAGAATGGTGTTCACTACTGTGGTGGCACCCTCATCAATGCCAAGTGGGTCCTCACGGCGGCCCACTGTGAGATTACGTAAGGAATTGAAATTTATGTCTCCCTTTCTCTCCACTGCAGGATGGTACCAATTTTCTAACAAATATAGTGCACGTGCCTCCCAAGTCCACGTGCGGTGCGGAAGAAGTTCAACATACAAAGATAAAGATTCCCCGTATAGCCTTAACAGACTGTTGGGGCAAGTACCGGAACGATACACGAGGGGGTGGGTGGCCAGCACAACGCCTGACTGCCTTTGTCTCCCTAGCGGTGATGTTTACACATCACACCAGGTACTCATTTAAGGAGGTCGAGTCGCCCTAGGGGAGGCCCAGGACCGGTTCAGATAATCGTCACTGGTGTTAGCCGTGAGCGGGAATCGAACCCGGGTCGCCAGGTTCATAGCGCAGCGCGCTAACCGCTACACTACCGCCCCCCTTACACACACACACGCTCCCCATACATACACACACACATGCACATACAAAGGTGGAGCTGCCCTCCCCCACACCCTTGTGTACTGTGGTGGCCTTCATAGGTGCTTGCAAACAGCACTTGTCCGAAACGTCTATTAAGGCTATCTTTGTTTTTAGCGGTTGGCAACCAGCCAATGCTATTCTCCCCCTTAACCTAACCCCTTCAGGTCGTTTTGGCCTTAAATCTAAAATGAGCACCTCGTGCAGTATGGGGGTGGGGGGGGGTAATAGAATCCGCGCTGCAGAGACGAAGGCGCCTGGGCCACAGTCTTGTTGGTCACAACACCCTCGAGTGCGCCGTCTGGGCCTTCGTCGGTGCTCTCTCTCAAAGCATTCGTGCGTGAAAGCTTTCCGGGGGGATCTCCGTCTCTGTAACGAGTCGCGTTCCCACAACACGAATTCGAGTGGCAAAGTCGTGGCTGAGCCAGCATCCCTGCTGACATCTTTGGTTGAGAATCCAGACAGAAGCTCCCCGTGGTGTTTAAGCCGAGTTCTCAAGTGGCGAGTTAATTCTGAGCCTAGTCACCGATGGCTGCACAGTTACATTTTAGTTTTTTCTTACTTTAATTGATCAAACTCCACCCCTGAGAATTAAACGTCTTTGGTTTGATTGCCATACAACAAACATCTCCTATTGGCATGTGGATAAGAGGTTACTCGAAGGGATATGCCATGAAGCAAATATGTGATCATCTTCTATGGACTTCTTTGTAATATTACGCAAAGTGCTTTGCTGACATGATGCACCGTTGGCATGACATTACTGAACAGGCAGAGAGAGTACTGGAAGAGTCGTTTTACCAACTTGTATTCATTCCCGTTGACATCTTTACACCTGGCGATTATAGCCGAAGGCTGGACACTTGCACCCGTGACTACTATAATTGGGATTATCTCTTGTATATTGTACACGCTGTATAAAGACATGTTTTTTAATGCATAAGGAATGTGCTGTAGACTAGAACTATGAATTGTATGGATGGCAAATTAATTGCTGTTGTAGTCTAAAGGGACGCGATTGACTGCAGATGTGACTCGCATCCCAGAATTAATTGAACACACGGGCTGCATCGAGCTCTCGTATGTTTAAAACGCCTTTACTGAAAAACGACGAGCGCACAACGCAAAACTGTGCCAGTGGTATGGTTTTTTTGGTCAAACTATTGCACGGTTCAATGATGTGTTTCCCCTTAAGCGATTCTAGCGTCTTTGATGCTCTGTTGACGAACAATGCAGTTGTAGCTCGGGTACGATGTCTGCACGAGCTTCGTCACCGTATGTCTCCCATTCGCGCGGGGATTGGAGTGATAACATTGCTGTGCTAATGCTTAATTACCACATTACGTCGCAGCATTTCACTGCGGACAAATAGTTTTAATTTAAATGCACATACGGCATTTGTATAAAAAAACTGGTATGTACAGTATTGTTTTAAAGGCCTATACATTGGTGCTTCTGACATGTTAGACAAGATTTCCTCGTTTAATGCATTGACATTCGATTACAATGTGTCAATTTTGTTTTATAGTAGCCTCTACTTGCGTGTCAGAATGCTGCCATGGGGTGATGGTTAGCACATTGGTCTCGCAAACCGGAGGTCGCCAGTTTAATCTGCTGGCAGGGCAGCTGAAACAGCACTGCTCTGTCGAGCAGCAGCATTAATAGGTGCACTGAGATCACCTCGCCAACGTGAGAAAGTCGATCACATCAGCCTCCAGGTTGGCTCTGGAGCTCCCTAGTAGAGGTTCCATCCACCCACAGGGGCTTGAGTACGCAATTCCAGGCCTTCAAGTTCATATATACAGAGTGCTTCAATTTCTTTAACACTTAAATCGTTTTCAATGTAAAAATAACTAAATACGCTAACATAACAAATCTTGATTTGAAGCTTTCGTGACTGCAGGAATCCATACTCTTTGGTTCTTTCGGTAAAGTCACATAGGTAAAAAAAAAATATTATTTTATTTCTACCTTCGTGACTTTACCGAAAGAACCAAAGAGTGATAACAAATCTATGTTAATAGCTTCAAAAAGTCAGTCTCCACAATTTCGCCATCATGCCTGGAATCTTCTCCAGAGGTCCGATGGAATGATGTCGCGTGCATGCTTGCAAGTATCTGCCATCCACAGGAACGTGAACATCATAGTCGTCTTGGGGGAACACTCCCTCGGTAATGTGGAGGGCAAGGAGCAGACGTTCATGGTGGAGAGGGCCATCCGGCATGCTGGCTATGATCCTACCACTGTCGACAACGACATCATGCTTCTGAAGGCAAATCTGCTGATTCAATTACCGACGTTAATTTTCCCTCGGTCCCCCCCCCCACCTTTCATCTATCCCTTTAATCGCCCCCTCTTTCATTTGTCTGGTACAGAAATCTTTATAATTGGGTAAAAAAAAACATTTACATAGCGATGGGAATGATTTCACTGTTTTGGCATACAAAAGCTCCCACTCTCCAAACTGCTAATGGACTGATGCGAGTCACACGAGCAGTGGTTCAATTGTCACGTTACTCGGCTAAACCTGAATCTTAAATGGTGTACTGTAAGTTCTGGAACGACACTAACTGAACGCATCTGCCTCATGCATGCTCGGTGTTCAAGCATTTGAATTGGCGATGCAAATTAACCCGCAACGCGTCGCACTGCTCTCTTTTAAAGGTTACCGTGTTGTGGCAATCGCACTGCGAGCGCCACGGTATTCGTATCGACCGTTTTTATAAAATATAATTACGATGATTATTGTTAATATATTTTTTTGCATTTAAATTATTGACCCAAATGTTTGGAAAATAACAAAATAGTAATATTTCTAAAGCAATAGCTATGATCAAATTTAATGTTGTATTAAAAAAGTGGTTTCTGCAGTAAGTACTAGCTCTGTGGTTGTGATCTCAATGTTTGGAACTCTGACTTGTGCATGATAAACATTATCTGTATCTTAATCGGCTTAAGCCTCCTGTAAACCACGTGACTTGCATGACCACCCCACTCGGAATGCCTTTTCCCCACCCCTTGTGAAAACACAAGCTGCTGCGTGCAGCATCGAGGCCTTTTTGTGTTGCCTCTTCTTACCAATCGTCTCTTCTGACCTTTTGTTCCTGGTTTTTCTGTTCTTTTTCCCATTCTTTGTGTCGTACCATTTTATTGATCAATTACCCTTTTTTATTTTTTATGTGAATTAAATCCTTAACTCTTGCTGCCCTTCCCGTGGTGTGCCATCGGGGAAAAAAACTTGCGAGTAGACTGCAAATTTGCAATGATCAGAAGACTCGCAGGAGGCTTTTGAGTGAACTGCAGTTGAACTTTTTAATCATCTTTTTACTGGAAGCATGGCAAAGAAGATTAAACTGAAAATGCAATATATAACGCCACTGTTGCAAGGGTGCTCATGTCGTGATAATTGGCCATTGTGCAAACTATCATCGTACATTTAATAATATCATAGCGACACTGCCAACCGCCAATGCTTTTGTTGCTCCCCCCCCCCCCCCCACGATCGATTTATTTTCCCCGTTTTCCACCGCTCGTGTCTGCAGCTGCCGAGAGCGGCCGTGCTGAATGCCGCCGTACAGCCTATGCGGCTGCCCCGAGCAGGCGCTCGCTTGGAGGACCAGACCTCGTGCCTAGCATCGGGCTGGGGCACGGTGGGCAATGGCGTGATGCCCGATGCGCTGAGAGCGGTCTACCTGGACACGACGTCGCGCAGCTACTGCAACGATGCTTACAGCGGCACCCTCACGGACAACATGTTCTGTGCCATCTATGCGGCAGGAGGGAGAGATGCCTGCCAGGTAAGCTCTTTGCGTTCTCATTTGTTGCATCTTCTGTTCCACGTCCCCTTCAGTTTTAATACAGCTAATTGGTCTCGCCTAGCTTGCCAGGCATGTCATCAAGAGTGGACTCTCCAGAGGTTATAAATGTTACATTAATTCAACGCGAAATGTTACACTTTGTACGTGCATGCATATTGGCACAAATGTGCCCTTTGAACTTTGTTGGCTGTGACTGGTCCGAATATTTATCCTGGAGAAATTTGAGCCATGAAGCTCCTTTTCACAGATGTCCAGTAGGGACGGGTCAAAGTTACAACAACACAATACAAAAACGATAGGAGTATAAAGTGTAGGAAAACAAATACATAATATAAATCTTGATTTGACGCCATATAGCCACTTCCGTGCCCTCGTCCAAGAGGCCACTCTCCTCCTATTTTACAGTTACATGCTAATCTCTCACATTAACATCACCAGCCCCGGCCACTTCTTTATGACCCTTGGGCTACACCCATTTCAAACCTATTAAAACAGTCTGCCTCAGCAGCAGACCATGCTTTCCCACCTGATGACGGACGTTTGTGTTGTGCCCGAAACGTCGTTATTTATTTTATTTTATACCTACGTGACTTTACTGAAAGAACCAAAGAGTACTTAAAATAAAGTATGTATTTATTCTCAAGTCCAAGCCATTGCTTTGTAGTAAACGTTTAGATGGGTTTCCAGGTACCCGGGAGATGACCATAAAATAAATGGTTTCATGTACCCATCTGTGCAGAGCTCTCTTATGCAGGTTTCATTTATGTATGAACTTCTTTTGCACCTTATATCGCCAACCGTGCTTATCGGAGGTGCGGACGGCAAACTAAACCCAAAAAGCATTGAAGTGCTCCAGGTTTCTCCCACATGCGAAACAATGAAGAATGGAATGGATAAAATAACCCAATTCAGAACACTCCTGAAAGTCTCGAGGCTCTCGGAGGCGTTCCTCGATAAAGAAAATTGTTTCTATCGCATTGAAGTAATACTCGGAAAAATAACCTGATTTTACAGCCGTTTATCAATCTTCTGTACTTTTTTGAATGAAAGCCTCCTTGTCATGCTCATCCTAGTTTGACAATCTTTCACCATACTGGATACTGAGAGTTTGTGGCAATAGAGGCTCCAAACCCGCTTCAGATATCACTTGCCACTGATGTTAGCCGTGGCCAGGTCATCCCGGTCAAGGTGCCGCAGCGAGCTAAACCACTGAACCCGAGCGCCCTCCCACCACCACCCTTTGTATGATTGTATAAAGTGTCACATCTGACTTGCAAATCTGTCCTGAACCAATGAACTAACCCCACCCAGTGCAGTATCTGTCTACGGTGAAGCCTGTCGATTTGATTAGACGTTCAAGTGTCTGATCTTCTCATGCGGAGCAATGGATTATTAATGTGCATGTACATTCAATTTCTAGATCTAATGTTTCAAGGGCAGTTTGTGCTTTGTTTTATCTGGTAATCTGTTTTCTCCTAGATGTTCACATGAAACATTTTCACATCTGCCTATACTGCAGTCCCCAGCAAGTTTGATGTGTGATGTTGTATTGCGTTGGACACGTGTCGGAGCATCCTGTACGTTTCAACTGAATTGTATATTTGTACGTTCACGTTTCGCATTGTTTTTTTTCAGGGAGATTCTGGCGGGCCTTTGATCTGCAATGGCACATTGAATGGAATAGTTTCCTGGGGCTATGGTTGTGCGTATCCCAATTACCCCGGTGTCTACACTAAAGTGTCAAACTATATAACGTGGATAGAAAATACAATTGCAAATAATAAGTAACATTTTCGTAAAGCGACATGCACATTGACCTTCCACCTAGACCTGTTTTTGTGGGGTGTGCCACGTGCTGTAATTCTGAGTCCTCCTTCACCCTTCTATTGATTGCTTCAAGGCTTCTCCCATTATATTGCATGGCATTAAACGCTAAATTGTACTTCATGTAGCTCTACCATGCTTACATGTGAGGTTCAACTAAGTGTATATATATATTACTTTAACTGAGCTAAACTCGTACATTTTACCTGTCAAGTCCAAATCAATTTTTCAGAACTTGCGTTTTCAAATGTTGGATTTTTTAATGGTTCTGTTTGTATTGACGTTTGCAATCTCCTTGTTTGGCAATGTGAAAATAAATTTACCTTAAAATATGGTTGTAAAGCACTTTTTCACTTTAAGGTAACTGATTTAAACTTGACCACAGATGTTTAACGCTATAAAAAACACTCGTGTTTCTCTTCTGCTGGTTCGGCAACAATGAGATGGGAGTTTTCCTCGTGCCCACGTATTTCACACCATACATTTTTTTTCCAAGTTAACTTGATATACACTTTGTATAGTTTATTTAATGTAAAAAATTAGACCATACAGTAGTTTAAGCTAGGTAAAACTACAAATGTAATGAGCGATTTCCGCGAAACGTCGTGTAGAGGGTACATCTTTATTACGGGCACAACACAGGCCAACATTATCTTCTCACTCCGAGTGCAACTCTTTGATGTTAGCGTCTTGACTGGCTACACACGCACACGGCCGATCACTCGGCGCGTTTCCAGTGTCCACACTTGGCCACGCCGCTGGCTGGCGGCGTAGTCGAGGAGGGCGATGGAAGCCCGCAGGAGATCTTCCACGTGGCTGGACGACGGAGAGAGATGACGGCAAAAAAGATGCCCCCGTGTCGCCGTCACAGATTCGGTGACAAGTGCTGTGAGCGAGCACTAAATGAATGCTGGCGCTTGCAGTCGAGGGATGGGTGGCCAGCACCCTGCCTGGCCACCTTCGTCTCCCCAGTTGCAGTGTTTACACACTGCACCAGGTACTCTCTTGAGGCTGAGTCGACCTAGAGGAGGCCTAGGACTGCTTCAAATGTTCCACAAAGTCACTTGGTATGTTCAAGATTTCATTGCAGGAAATGCACGTTTCTAAACCCCCCTCCCCCCCGTATCCATCACGGCATTGATAATGGTTTGTTCTGTTTTTCATATGAACGTCTTACACGCCAGGGCATCTCTGCGCTTTACATCGCTATCTCATACAATTGGAGGAGGGGACCCCTGGCTTAAAATCGCGCATTGGTCTGAGGGGTGGGGATGATTACCTCCTAATTTGTGGGTCATTTTCAGATTTGGCAAAATCTGAGCTCAAGATTTGAAAGTCCAATGTGTTGACCAACATTTATTCAGCAAATGCCTCGACCATGACGATCACCCTTGCTTTTCGGTGAAGAAAAATGTACATGTCTAAATAATATCTTGCTCATTTGAACCATGCATTTCAGTATTAAGAATGAGTGATTTGTTTTATGGACACCCTTTTATGTAGTACATATGCAGTATTCGAAATATGTAGCTATTCAGTTTGCTTATCCAGTTAAAGTTATTGTGTTTTTTTTTTAAAATAATCTAATGTTGCTTCCATTGAAATGGATGCATTTTAAGTCTAATCAGATACGGTTCAGCTTTGAAAATGGAACTTGGATTTATTCAAATGGTAATTTAATTGACAATAAACAATTGTAGGATTGATTATAAAAAACTGACCATATAACAAGATAAGCGGGCAATTCATGAGATGAATGTTCTTAGTTTACACAATCTGATGCATGGTCACGTATATACAGTACATCGCTGTATACGACCTTACAGCCATTAAGTACTTGCAGAACTTTCCCATGCTGTACCTAAACCACATGGTACACTGCTTACACATCCATACATTTATTTCATTTGCTGTGATCCAAGAGATTTCATTTGTTTTCCTCATTTCAGAAATTATTTTCATCTGTACAGCCGTTATTATAACCTAATTGCTGAAGATGTTATCATTTATTTTTTCCTTCGTGCATATTACCATAAACCAGCAAAACATTGCTTTGAAACTAACCTGCCTAATGTTTGTGTTGCCAGCAATTGAGGGCGAAAAAAAGCTAATTAACTTTTCAGATTCGGTGATTAAACTTAATTATTTGTTTTGTAATAAACGTACGCTCGGCGAAGATTGTGAGGTCCTTTGCCTTGGTGCATGTAAGGACAGCGATTTTGGGTGGTTGCCACCTGGCCTGGTTTTTCCAGGATTGTCATCGTTGAGATAGCGGTCCTGGCAATTCTAAGTGCTACTGGGACCTTTTAAATGCCCCTTTTTGTCAGCTGCCAGATGATACACCATACAAGACTGCATTTGCGTCTAGTTCTCCCTACATTGAGATGTTTTTTTTTGCTCACAGCGTGTGCTATGATTTTGCACCTCCTAGAGGTGTCGACCCTAGTTGTGGTGTGTTCATACATCACAGCAGAGCCTGTACTCCGCTTTCACCCTGGGCTCGGCCCAAAGTGCTTTCAATGAGGGCATCCCCACCAACCCATCTGTGATGAACACAGGTAAATCAAACGGTTCGCAATAAATGTTGATCTAGCCATGATATAATGGCTGCCCGATGTAATAACATTACTTTCCCCGGCTGCTTAGGTTGACAAATTGATGTCGAGAATACATTTCCTTCCATGGGCAATGCCTCCCAACTCGCATGTTCACCCAATCTGCCGGTGCTTACCCAGCCTCTTCTCATATGCATGAAAATAAGATAATTGGAAAAGTCTTTTGCTCACCAAGATATTCTTACACATGATGTACACGCGCAAAGCCTTTTGTGAACCCGTTGCTGGATGAAGATCTCGCCACGCTACATGGGCCATACTTCACTACGCTGGTCGGTGAACGCAGGCAGCGGAGCAAATAGCATCCAATCACATCAGTGGCTTTTGTGGCACTCCTCTGCTGCCCAACACGTAGCGCCACAGCCTATAACACGCTCTTACTGCATTGCTTAGTCAAAGACATTTGTAGTGATGCGTTAGCAAGCCGTGCACGAATGTGAGGTTTTTTGTATTGCGCAGTTGAGTGTGTCGCCCCTCAAGCGACTATCCGGGTTCAAACTGCTTGCTTAAGATTTGTTGCATTCAAGGTGATTTTAGTCACGGACTTAATGCATTGGTTTAATAATTGTCTCATAATTTGTTTCTGCAAAATGATGCATTCCTGAAATTTTTATAAATAGAATTCAACAGGTCATTTAAAATTGATTTACAGTCTACATAGAATTACACAATTCACCCAGACTAGGAATGGTATGCCAATATTTGAGATGAGTTAATTTCTCATTAAGCTGATGGCCATTAATTCCAAACTGGTGAGCGTTCTCAGGAAAAATATGAAATGATTATAGGAATGTTTGTAACGCCGACGGGTGTACTTTGCTACAGCACTGCCACCAGGGGTCTCATGAGCTGGCATTTTGACAACTTGCAAGCCTTTTACAAAATACAATTTACCGCTAATTTTCTCATCAAACGCCAACCCTGCTTTGAATTACTGCATTGTACACAGGGACATCTTTAAAGTACAACGCTTAGAGGTTTCCAACTTTTTGAGCTTCAAATTTAAAAAACAAAATCAACTGGAATTGCGCTTAATGAAATATTATAATTGTGCTGTGCAAATTTTCGATTTAAAGCTTCCGTGACTGCAGGGATTCATCTTCTTGGTTCTTTCGGTAAAGTCACGTAGAAGGGATATAATAAAATAATACAAATAAACCATAATAAAATACAAGTGAGAATTGTATTTTATTATGTTTTATTTGTATTATTTTATTTCCCTTCTACGTGACTTTGTGCTGTGCGTTAGATTATTGCAATGGAAGGAATCTTCAGATAGCTTTTTACATGAATTATTAACCTGTGGAGTCGTGGTCACAAATGATTTGTGGCATTATTAATCGGGTTGAATGTTGAATAAATGCCAATTCTGAATATCAAAGTGAAATATCGTTGTAATGTATGGATTTACATATACAAAGTGCTGCAGTCTATACCGCATATAGTATATAAAAGGGTAGGCTCGCTCGAATTAAAAATGTCCTCCCCTTTTATTAAAGTCACTTGCACTAAAAAAAAACATTTCCACTGAAAATCCAAAGCAACCCGTCATTATTATCATTTCAATTGACATTGGATAGTGAGGCTTCGGTGGACGCACATTACAGTACTAAAATGAGGCAATGGGTAGGGTGGTCGGCAATATTAAAATTAAATTACATTTTCATATTTAAAATTATGAATTAAATGTGTATCATACCGTATGACCTAATGAGTTACTCCCATGGTTATAATTCATACATACGCTAAATTAAACTGTTTAATAGGTATATTCTATTAAGACTGAACTTGAGAATTGAGTAAATTCATACACTGAATTAAATTCCTCAGATAAGTGCTTAAAAATATAAAAGTACATAATATGGTTGGCAGCTCATGTGTTGTTATAGCCTCAACCAAAGTTTCTGTACGATTCGGCATTATTTTACGATATCCCCACAACACAACAGTGCCCTATATCCATAATGCATTTTTTAAATCCTTTATATTAAGTTCGCTTTCTTGCGCGCTTACGACCGTGCAAATCTTTCGGTCGTTTTTTAACCCACTTCCCGTGATCCAATCGAGCTGACATTTTGCACACAGACTCGTTGTGCGTGACAATTTATTTTCGTGAAATTTTTTTCTCCAAAATTTTCCACTTTTTAGGAAAAAAAAATTCATATTTTATTTAAAATGCCAATGTGATAAAAATGAAACTCTTACTCAAGAAAAACAGAAATGAATAATAAAATAAAACCGATGCCACGCATATAAAGGATTTATAGTGAAAAACTTTGTTTTTACGGGTTAATTTTTTTCAATTCAAGTGTTTTGTTTTTGCATATAGCTGTGACTGACACAAGCTAGTGTTTTACATTACCTTACACATGCAATGTAATGAAGTGGCCCGCAGTGGTAACGCACCACACACTCACAGTACTGATCTGAGTTTGATTCCTCGCCATGGCTAACATGAGCAAGTAATATCTAAATCGTTATTGGACTCCCTCGTTTTCATCAAACGGCACCGATTGGTGTGGTGACGTATGCAGTGCCGGATTAAGCTAGTGCGGGGCCTGTAGCATATGTTATAAAGAGGTCCTAAATTAATAAAAAAAAAACATAAATATTAAAACACAATTCTTTTTTACTTACATGGTGAAGTAATTGTGTTTTTTCATTTGCTATACAGCCAGATAATACGACAAATCGATAACCTGAAAAACCCAGTCGTTCATAGAAGTTGAAGGCAGTATAGTACTATAGTAATAGAGCAAGTGCAGAATCACTCAATCGGAATTGATAGCTTGTAAGCATTTAGCGCGGGGCCCTTGAAAGTGCGGTTCCCATAGGATTTGTAGCTACTTTTGCTACTCCGATAATCCGGCACGAGACGTATGGTCACACAAGCCCGAAAGACTGACAATGGCATCAGGAGACACATCTCGCAGTGGATTGACTAAGCGAGGCATACATAATTATCGCAGCAGGAGGATTTCTCCACAACTCTGGCTGTCTGCCTGATGATGCTTGTTTTAATTGCCGGCGGAACGTCGCACTCGAATTGTAAATGTTGTGGGCTTACGCTCCAACACACACCGGTGTGCTGAACTCGTAACACATTATTGGCATGTTTTCTTTACGTGACAACCCCCTTACTAATTGGCTGCGTGGGCAGCGGCGGGTTTAACGACGCATTTATATTTACGCGATCTCACCCATAGACCTCTACTATGGATAATTACCGTCTTACGAATTTAGCAACGCAGCGCGTGCAGGTAGAGATACATGAACGAACTTCGCGTGACAATTCTGTTGCGGATAAGTCGATGTTCGTGTTAGTCCCCTTCCACCCACGTCTCCCATCGCCCTCCCCTCTTCATCGTCTATTAATGTCATGCACATGACGGCGACCCCAGCAACTTCACAAACAATTGAACCTGCTGCTATTCCTTTTAGCACGTGTAAAACAAGAAAAGAGAGCCGTGGTGGAGCTTTAAGCGCTCCCATGGGGTTTGTGTTATTGTTAAAGGTAATGCATTCAGCAAATGACACCCAGAGGCAACCGCGTCACTACCCTGTGTATATTTAAGCAGGAACACACCTTCGGCTATGAGTGGTGGGCCTGTGGGAGGAGGAGGAGGGGGGTGTTGGGAGACATTTCGGCTCTGGATGTTGCATGCGCTGCGCCAAGTTCACTCCAAACTTTGAAGAAAACGAATGAACAAGACTTCTCGGGAGAGCAGTGCATTCGTCGGAACGAAAAAGGTAAATGCGGCGAGCAATTTGGTTAATTCGCGGGCAGGGAAACTTGGTTTGGTGAGAAACGTGCACGGCTTGTTTCCCGTTCTCTATCACGAATGTTCAAAACTCAAACGCGTGCTATTCCGGTGAGCACACGCTATTGTTTTGTTCGTATAAATTATTGGGTACAGCGGTTTGCAGTCTGAATTTCAAGTTGTTTTTGTTTATTGATTGGTGTTTGACAGCTGCGTAATGCGATCACCGAGCCTGCTGCAGCTCGTTATCGTAGTTGTGTGATTATTACAGCATCTTGGGGTTTGTTTAATGCTGGTGTTGGAGCTTGTTTGAGCATTTTGTTTTAAAGTGCATTCTCTTATTTGCATTTCGAATGTTCTCAACAATACTGTAGAATACACTCTATCTTGTGATATACAGCCTACATTCACGATGCATTGCCTATACACTGTTCTACTTGTTTCCAAATGGAAGCTGTGAGTTATGCCTGAATTAAGCTGGATTATGACTAATTTGTACTTGGTGGGTTAAGTGAAATGTATTTGATTTATATTTGCATTGTTTTTCGTGACATACCAATGTCCATAAAATAGTTGTAGCTCTGCAGTCTGTATGTGATTGCTCACGCCACTACTGGCAGAAGGGCATGCACTAGAGGAAGCTAGAGAGAGTCTCTGTAGAGAATATTTTGGCCTACTCTTCCACATTGGGCAAATGTTTCAGTCGAGTTCGGAGTGCCCACACTTTTACCCACCATACGCAACCCGTCATGTAGCTAACTGTCAGTGTAACATTCATACTGCTTGGTGGATATCAGTGGAGGGATTTGGGAATCAGTGTCATTGTTTCAGCTGCAGCGCCACAAGAGTGACTCCGTGACCTCTGGATTTCAAGTCCAGTGTGCTCACCATTACACGAGTGGGTACCTAATATACTCAAAAGTTCAATTAATTCCCCCGTACACTGTGTGTGTTTCCACACACATGCACTTGAAGTGTATTCACTGTGAACACGACAGTTCACGTGTAAAGGTCAGCCGCTGTCACATTCCTCGATTGTTTTCCCCCATTGGATTTATTTCTCGAACAAATGAATGAAGCGCCGGTCGTCACAACTCGTTTTAACATGTTCACATCGATAAGAATCTCACATACCAAGCCTAAAAGCTTAACAGAAGCCGTTGCTGATTTCCCTTTATCTTGGGTGGCCTTCTCTTAACACACAAAGACACACGCAGGCACAATGGAAGCTGCACACGAGTCTTCGTGTGTCTGAAATGATGATATCTGAAGCAGTAAAACATTGTAAGCAGGTCAAATCTCTTTTTTGTTCTCAACACCATTGGCGAGTTGCCCTGAACCTTTCCAAATAAGTGGTCTTACTTGCTCTTATGTGAACACCACCTATGCCCAATTGTTGGATAATTGTGCATGCCGTATGGATGTTTAGAAATAAATGTTTTTACTTTAAATAACAGTTTCTGTGAGGAAGTGGAAAAATGCTAAACAAATGTAACGGTATGCTTATTGCCTGTGCGCAGATTTGAACGGTATATTACAAATGTTCCAGTGAATCCATCATCTTAAAAAAAACTGCAATGGGTAATGCATCCATCACTCAAATTGTGATGGAAATAGATTTTAAAATCAGCCTCAGATCATCTGATATACATATCGCCTGCCACTTGTTTCGTTTAGAGGTCACACTGCTGCTGAGCCAGAGAATGGATCGAGTTGCCAATTCCACTTTTGCAACTTGTGCCAAACAATGGACACTAATTGCATAGTTGATTGTGCACCTAAAGTTTGCAGTCTCCTTGAAAATGTGTCCCCGCAGTGTATAATTCACGTAAACATATTTATAAGAGGTTTATAAAAATAAAAATAAATCCCTTGTTTACATTTTTTTCAGGGATGACTTTGCTTGTTAATCAGCAATTTTAATACCGCTTCTTTTTCTTTGAGCGCAGGCATAAATAAGTTTCGCTCGTCTTGCCTCCTACGCGCGCATTTGAGATGACGAAGTTCTTTGTGTGGGCTTTATAACCCCAGTGGCGATATGGAAAGGAACATCGAGTTTTACGTCCAATTCAAATGTGATGTCCACAATCCGGCGTCACAGTGTGTGCCCTATTCGCTAATTAGTCCTGAAATACGCGTGCACTAATCACGTTGACTCTGCAAGAGAAAAGTTTGCCCAGAGAGCTTCTCGAAAGCGATGCTACAATGAGCTGAACACGCAATGAATGTTGCTCGTTCTGTGTTGTAGAGTAAATGTGTGGCTACTCCCGCTGCCAGGCCAGTGCAGACTAGGGAGACTAAAGTATCTTATATATTAAATATAAGATGAAGTATCTTTCATCTTTAATATGGTAGATATCTTATATTGTTAAATATTCTATCATTATATTATTAAAGTAATATTAGTGAATTAACATGATTAAATACGACTATATCCTTTAATAAATAAATTAGAATATTATTACAATAATACCATAATATTATTAAATACAGTAGGTGTCTTATTGAATAAAGTATCTTATATCGTGAGTATGGCAGGCCAAAGTATCTTATGTAGTGGGTCTCTCTGAAGTACCCTCTAGTGGAGGCCACTCTTGCCAGCAATTGCAGGGCTGCACCTTTGCCTCTGCCCTTTTTTATGGAAATAGCTTCAGTGGCTTTTGGTTGAAAATGTGACTGTGATTGGACCATTGCGTGGTTGTTCATTTCCAGATGTGTGCCTTGGCTTGCTGTGCAATGATTGCCCCTTGCTTGTGTAGACGATACACGCTCCTTTTGGTCATTGTTTGGTTAGAATTAACCTAAACTACACTGGCGTTTTATGTGTGCATAGGTGTAAACCACGACAAGTAGAATCCAGTTTTGTACGAATTATTTGTATTGGTCTTTGCTGGCTTAACAAAAGAGGCAAAAGCGCATGTTATTTACATGTCAGTCCAGAGGTACAGTGAGATGAGGGGTGAGGTGGGGGTGGAGAGATTCACCAAAGTAAAATGCTAGTCTTATCCATGTATACTTAGAGGCTGACAAGTCAGAAGGAAGAGTTGTTTGACATTCACAATGTAACGTTGACACGTGTCACGGGGGGCTGATTTTACAAAAAAAACCCTCTCAATGTAAGAATGTTTTTGTCGTGTCTAGACTAACTCAAGCAAACCGCAATTTGTAAAGAGCTGAAATTATCCTCGGAAGTCAACTTGTTTCATCCATAATAGAGGTTTTATTGGGCTAGTTCGCATAAATATATAAATGTATCGTTAAGCCCACCGCCACCCGACACAGCCCACTAGTAAGGTTTGTCACGTAAACAGAACGTGGCCAATTCGTCGCTAGTACAGCACTAACCGGTGTGTTGGAGAGCCAAGCCACAGTTGTTTACGTGACAACCCTTACTAGTTGGCTGTGTTGGGTGGCGGTGGGTTTAACGACACATTTATATATTTATGCGAGCTAACCCAAAAAAACCTCTTATGAATGATATTGGTCGCGAAAGCCTACGTGTTAAACGAATTTGTTTCAGATTGTACAAACTGTGTCACCTTTGTGTTCTCCTGACTGTGATGCATTGAATTGATGTGCATATTTGACTGTTTTGTCATCGTCATCAAAACCAGCTACGGTTCTGTCCACATTGGGATGAAGCCCTCCCCACAACGTTGCCATTCACCATGCTCTTGTGATGCGACAATGCTTCTTGTTCATTTGCATGTTCCTGATCTCAGTGCAACATCTCTGCGGCGGGCATCTTCTTGGGTGTGTTTCCTCGTCTGCCTCTCATTCTGTCACCAGCCTCACCCATCTGCTATCGTCTCTTACAAACAATGATTACTGATAAAACCCACTTTCCTTGATGAGTTAAACACGCTTTTTTTCATAACTTGTGTTTGACCTCTAATTCACGTGTTCATCTGGGTGGGTGTCTACGAGCTCAGATAATCGGTTCCAATCTTGGTTTCGGCCACCTGCGCTTAAACCCGGGTTTCCAAATACGGCGAGTTGATGATGGTCTCAGTTCAGTCACCGATTAGCACGACTGTGTAAAGGATGAAAGGGCCACTTGAATGTTTTTTTTATGAGAAGTCTTCTAAAAAATATCTTCTGTAGCCACCCTATGACACATGGGCACAGTGTCCCGTGTGATTTAAAAATAGATTATTTGTTTCATAACATGATGCATTTGAAAAAAAACACAATGTATAGCATACAATAACAGCCACAAGTTTACACAACGAACAGTCGTCTTTAAATTGTCTATCTAGATTAAGAAATGAATGCTGCTGTTACCGTCATATTTTCCAACATTAAGCCGTTGGTTTATATAAGGGGGGAAATTTGAATGTGTTTACCTATCGCATTAACCAAACACTTCTCCAAGGGAGGTCAGAGCTGAGTTTCAGGTATTTGCCTCTCTGCCTTCCGTTTGGTAATTACACTCAGCTCCTGACCACTGCAAACGTCAGTGACTAAATGTAGTGCCTTGACAAATGTTAAAGCGTGGAGCCTGTATTTTCAACATTCTCCTGGACTACCTGCATTTCCCTCATGCTAATACATTTTTTAAAGTAGAGTTAAGGTCATGTATGCATTGCTTGAGATTGGGTACGTGCAAAAAGACAATGAATTCTGTTTAACGTCTCTACTTGCCATTAATATTTATTTAGAACTTTGTAAATAACTTAATCTCCCCAAGCCACAGCCATCCCTTGTGATGCAACGAACCACCTCGCTCCGGCACGCAAGTGGCCCTCATCGAGCAGCGGATGAATGAGGTTCTGATGATAACGTTGATGACTGCTCGTCTCCCCCGGGTCCACTCACATCCTTCGCTTCGTGTGCATTCGAATGAATGGGATGTGCGCAGCCGTTTGAAGTTCGGGCGACATGGAGTGGGCTCGCACGTGCCTCCTGCTCTTTCTGACGTTTGGTGCTGCTCTGTCGAATGAGTCCACCTCGGAGGAGCAGCGTGCAGGTAAACGGAGCTTTATTTGCAAATAAGCAGGGCCACTGTGGGAGCAGCTACACGCTTACTACGACGCTGTTCCGGGAATTATTTTAGCACACCACGTTCATTTTGCATGATTGTGTTCTCATGATACTTATAAACCTGGTTATAGGATTATAGTAATATCGATTACAATAATGTAGGATTATTATGGATACTTGTACATTGTACCCTAGTGGTAGTGCCTTATGCCAATAATCCCTACGCCCAAACCATCCGTTCAGCGTCCCAGAGAATATTAATTGAGAAATGAAGTCCCACATTTAAATAGGTGTCTATGCTTGTGCTGTAAAGCTCTCTAATGTGCGTTTTTTTCTGTTTTACTGCATGTTGTTTGGAACTATGGCAGTCGATTTTATCCACATGCTGGGAGCTTATTCAGAAACTTAATTGAACAGCCACACGTACTCTCTCAATTATATAGCCTTAACCACCTGTTGTGTGTTTGATGTAGGCCAGCTGATGTTCATTAGCTATCGGCACTTGTGCATATAAGCTCAATGTTTTTATTATAATTTTGTCAATAGGACACTTAATTGTGGTATTTTAAATGAGCTCTGGCTGGCATTGGTTACTGATGAGACTAAACCACTGCGTAAGCCATAAAATATTCACGTACAATTCCCTGAATGGGAAAAAGAACTGTCAACTTTGACTTTGAGACAAAGTTGCCAATAATCTATGCACTGCTTCAGTAAGGGTCCGTGCAGTTTTGAACATAAATTTGTTTGAAGCGACCTTGCATGGATTAATCATTATTTAGCTTTTCATGCGCATGAAAAAAAGCGACCACTAGTTAATTTGTCAACAGAAAGGCCAACTGGGAATACTACTTAATAATAGAATCCCTCTGCCACAAGGTATTTTTTCCTTTTACGTAAGTGTCAGTAATTTTATCCACGACTACAAATAAGTTCTTAGCGCATGTCACATTATTCACATCTTTTATAATTGGGATAGTTTATTTCCCAATGAAACATCTTTTGCCAAAACAATGTGAGCTGGGTAAAGTGCTAATGTGTCCTTTAAACAATGAAAAACACAGTTGTTAAAATATACTTTGAAACTTTGTTTAGAGTCAAGTTCAAGCTAATGAGTTGTTGCTAATCTGAGGCTCACAAGAATAGAGTGCATTTTTTATTCCTCTTGGTGCTGTTTCGTCGAGCGAGACTAAATAAAAGCAAAAATCCATGCAAGTCGGTTCTCGTTCATGCGTGCTTGTTTTTTTTTCCGTAGTTGTAGAAATCTGCGATTTCCCCACACCTCCGATTAGCACGGTTGGCTACATATGGTGTGAAAGAAGTTCAACAAACATACATACATATAAATGTACCTAATCGCACGTCTGCGATCAGCCACCAAATCCCTGCTCGTAACTCCCGCCACCAAATCCCTGCTCGTAACTCCCGCCGACCAGAACCCTCATGGCTGGCAGTGCGTCTGGAGCCGCCTCTCCATCGGCCTGGAACGCTCTGCCGGATGATATTTGATCCCACCCCATCTCACAAAGCGTTCAATAAATGCTTGACAATCGTCGTTGTTTCGCGTGGCCTTTGGGACTGGGATCGAAATCCACCGGCGCCTGCACACTCGAGCATCGCCACAGGCCTCGGGACTTGTGACATTGTCTCTGAAATCTGGAGCTGGCAAAATAAATGTGCTCATTATATTTATAATGATTTCAGCCATGTTTATCCCTTGCTGGATGAAGCCCTTCTCATGATCCTGCATTTTTTTTAAGATTCATAATTAGGTTTTATCAGTATAACTGCTCGTTATCTTCAATGCGTTACAGTACCACAGAGTAATTGTGAACTATTTATTTTAACTTTAATCAAGCCCATTGATTATACTTATGATAATCGTGATTTCTTTAATTTCCGATTCAATATCTAAAGTATTTGTTTCCACATGTGATTTTTTTTATTGAACCCATTTCAACAATCACAAGAGGAAACGCGTCTATATGGAGGGGGAGCTGACATGTCTGAAGATTGCACTCTCTGGGTTAGCATCGCACCCTCAATATCTGAAATTGCATCATTAATTGCCATTAAAAATAATTGTTATTATTTTGAGTCATTGGAATAGACATGAGCACTCGATTATGAGTGCCAGGCAATAGATGGCTAAAACGGCTTAATTAATTTTCTATATAGTTTTCTTTCAAATGTTCTCGTCATCAGTGTAAAATGAGATTCAGTCGCTATATAATTGGCATGGCCTTCCTAAACTGCTATAAAACACATGGTACTCTGTGTAAACAAAACCGTTTCCACGACTCTCTGCAATGGAAAACCAGGGGTACAGGATATCCAATTGCCCCTGTGAAAAATTACATTGCAAAAGTGCCTAAAATGATACACTGACTCGTCCACAAATGAGTCGTTTGTTTGCCCTTTGTAAACTGCAATAACAAATGGCCAGAACTGCACTATAATGTCATTGTGCCTGTTTTGGGTCAAATGACACGTGATGGGTGGCTAATGATGGGTCACTTACCTCTGCAGGCCAAATGGGCCAATTTCCACGTGATAACCAGCTATTCACTGGCTCGGGCTGTCCCTACTCGTTTTTTAGCACTTATTTTTTTTTAAAGAGTGAGTTGAACATTTGACGTGTATTTTCACTTTTTGTGCCACGCGTTAACATAAAAAGAAGTCAATTATTTTTTTGCTCAAAGACGCATTGCGGGACGCCGTGCTCTTTCTTCCGTGAGTCAGCCGTTGAAAGAGGACAATTTGCGCTCCTATGGTGGGGTGCAACGAGTCTATCTATAGGAAAACCACTGTTGACTACCCACAAAGTGGTAACTATTTTACCAACCTCTGGAGGGATGATCGGCTGAGGCAACCCCAACGTGGAATTGAACTCTCACAAGCTTCCGATTTAAAAACTGGCTCACTCAACAGCCGAGTCAGCCCTTTCTGCATGTTTCTCAGGCTGCATGAGATGTATTTCGTCAAGTTTTTCTTTTTTTACAAAGATAGCACCGTGAACCTTAAAATGATTGTCAGAAAGTATTTGTAACGCTGCAAGTGTGTTGACAAAATATCCACACTACAGACCATCTTAGAGAGATCATTGCCAATCACGAGAGAGCGACCATTGCTCTTTCAATCCTGCTGACACCACGATGACAATTTGTCAGTAATAACAACTCCGGCCGGCAGGTCTCTGAAGCTTGAGAAGCTGCGAGGTCCTTCTAGTCCTCACAGTTAAAATAACAAATGTTGACATCTTCATTTTAATTTTATGGATTTTTCTTAGTTTCGTACTCAATAATGATAATAATACTAGTTACTGATGCAATGAAAAAAATGAAAGTGTTCACGTTGATCTTGCATACTCTAGTTAATTCATTCACAGCGTTTTAAAGATTGGCGTCTTTGAAGTTATTTCCTTAATTTTTAAGCCGCATATGGAAACAATTATAACAGAGTAAAAAGTGCCCTGCAATACAGATGACATGTTTAATCAGCAGCAAGTTTAATAACCTGCCAATTTGTATGCATGTAGTGATGTCAACTTGATTTTTTTTTACAAAATAGGACCTTTTTTGCCAGTATCAAAGTATGAAAAAAACAAGAATAGGTTTTACCCTTTCTGGCAATAAAACAGGTGCTAAGATGTTCCAACATCTTAAGAGTATCATACTTTGCTACTGGCAAAAAACGTCCCATTTTGTAGCTGCTCACCTCGAGCTACAAATATCCTGATAGTGACATTGTCTTTGTACTGTCCGTCTTTGGGCGTTCTCTGGTCTGACACGAGTGAGACGAGGCCATCGACAAGGCTGTCTCTGGTGTAGGCCAATCAGCTTCAAAGACAATGCAAATATTATTATCAGAGCATGTTTGTTTGCACGTTCACCACAAGTAGCGTGTGGTTAATGCGAACTTGATTCCTTGCAAAAGGTTTCGATTTGCTGTTTGAACATTTTAACACCTGTTTTATTGCCAGAAAGGTTAAAACTTATTGTAATTTTTTCATGTAATTTTTTTTTATACATTAGCTTTCAAGCAGTTTTAGTAACAAAGGGGTTATAGGAGGCGGAGTGTTATATGGAGACAAAGATAAAAAAAGAATGACAACAAATACCAAATAGTAAATTACTTGCCCCGGTTTGTTTCTCTCTGTTCGAGTTATACCGCGTTTTGTCCGGCATCTCCAATCAGATGGAGCGAAACGTCAGACATCATGCCGCGCAACATACGATACAACCCAAAAACGCACCTTAGAACTATACAGCAAAGACAAAGACCCCCCGTGTAGCCTGAACAGGTTGTTGGTTGCAAGTGCTGTTAGCGAGCACCTATTGAAGGCCGGCACGGCACACGAGGTGGTGGGTGGCCAGCACCACGCCCGTTCGTCTTTGTCTCCCCAGTGTTGATGTTTACACATCGCACTAGGTACTAATTTTAGGCTGAGTCGACCGAGGGGAGGCCAATGAACGGGTTAGATAATCATCACTGGGTGTTAGCCGTGAGCCCCCACAACTATACAGCACGACCACAAAGGCTGGCTATTACCATGAATGCACACGTAACTTAGGAATTAGGCAGGTCAGTCCATCCTCTCTTCATTGACCTTCTCTTTACTCGTCACGCTGATGTACCCACAAAAGACACAGATTCCTAATGTAGCCTCTGTAGCCTCTGTAGACTGTTTATGTTATTTTAGACTGTCGGGGCAAGCGCTCTTCGTGAGGGCCTATTAAGGATGATACGACACTCAAGGGGGTGGCATGTCCCGAACCAGTGCAGGTATTTTACAATCATTTCAGACTGAGTTGACCTAGACGAGGCCCAGAATCAGTTCAGTTGTCACTCGCCACTGGTGATGTTTGCTGTGGTTGGGAAACGAATTTAAATTTCTGGGTTCATATAGCAGTGCCCTAACCACTGTGCCACTGCTCACCAAACTGAATGTAACTTGCACCCCCACACACCCCCACACACCCCCACACCAAACCTTTGATTAGCAAATGCTTATTTTTTTTAAAGCATCAGGTTACCATTTGTTTGCACGGAAATGTTGTGGCAAGTATGCTTGCGTGCATTTCATTTTTTTTGACACCTTTGACTTGTGGCCAATTTTCCAATTTGCTTCAGTTAGTTTGCAATTCGCATGGCCAAAGGTTGTTAGGTCCATCTCGAGTCTGCTATGTTGGCGGTGTGCTGGCGTTTTGTGTGTAAAGCTGTGCCTCGCAAGGTCGGCTACCGAGTTTATCTGTCATTTTATCATTTCAACCCAAATCTACTCGTGTATGAATATGTAGGCCAACGGTACACCAACTAATTCAACATGAACTAAGCATAAAAGTTGGTATCACCAGTTATATATATATAAAAACTGTATATATAATTGCATAGAATTGATGGCATATGACTATACTTATGGCATAATTACACGGTGCAAACTTGGAAAATCAGTAAAGGGACGTTCGTACATGAAGAGTAATTGAAGCGTATACTTAGATGGTTATTGCTTTTGAAATCACACTTCAATCCATGCGATGGCCAATGCCTGCACCGTTCATGGGCATCTGGCGCATTGTTGGAAGACGCGCAACTTTGACCGCATTTGATTTTGCAAAATCGAGTTTTCCTTGTTTATTCCCCAGGCTGCAGCACGGTTCCTCACGACCTCGTCTTCATACTGGACGGCTCGTGGAGCGTGGGGGTGTCCAGCTTCCACACGGTCAAGGACTGGCTCGTCAACATCACCAACAGCTTCGAGGTGGGGCCCAGGTACACGCAGGTCTCCGTCGTGCAGTACAGCGACTCGCCAAAGCTGGAGGTGTCCTTCAGCGACCGCGCCTCCGCCGATCGTGTCGTCTCGGAGATCCGCTCCATAGGCTACCTGGGCGGCAACACGCACACGGGCAAGGCCATCAAGTTCGCCATGGACGAGGTGTTCGCCTCGTCGGCGCGGCGCGGGTCCGACGTAGCCAAGACGGCGATCGTCGTGACGGACGGCAAGTCGCAGGACAACGTCACGGTGCCCGCGCAGGAGGCCCGGGCGAGCAAGATCACTCTCTTTGCCGTCGGCGTGGGTTCGGCAGCCGAGGAGCAAGAGCTGAGGAACATCGCCAATCACCCGCCCTCCACCTACGTCTTCTCGGTGCAAGACTACGACTCCATCTTCAAGATCAAGGAGGTGCTGAAGCAGAAGATTTGCGAGGGTGAGTCCGGGAGCAGTTTGCTGGACGCGAGAGGGGGTTGAAGCGTCAGTCTCGCCGTGCGCTCACGTTAGCAGTGGAGGAGAGGAGGCCATTGGCGGATTACTGAGGTGGATTCATTAAAATCCACTCACAGTTGTGTCAATTTGCAAGATATTAATATTGCATTAATTCATAATTTACAACAGCTATCATGTAAAATGAAACTCTTCGCATTCGTGCTTAGTTATTTTAACGTCACGTGATACATTAAATTTGTAATGTACTCGCTATTTTAAAGAGTGAAATGTCTGTATTCATAATCAGAATCCTTACATTTTTACAATTAAAATCAAGTAAATCGGCTCCTTCACCACTGTCCACCAATCCCTTTGTCACCCAGCTGGATTTTTCACGTGGGGGTTTACAGTCAATTACTTGTGCCCCATTACATGACAGGGGAAGGCAGGGGGGTGCAATAGAACTATGGCATTTGACCATACTTCACCAAGATCGCCATTGTGGGTTGGTAAAAGGGAGGAGGGTGCTCAAGACCGGTTGTGATATCGCTCCTCACTGATGTTAGCCCTGGGTGAGATTTGAACTCAGACGCACCGGGTTTCATCGCGACCTGCATTAACCACTGGGCCAACACTCCTCGAAATAATCTACGTAACGTAACTTCGCTTAAAAAAATGTTGTCGCCTAAGCGTCGCCTGGGACTCCGTAATCCTGACTGTGCTGAACCGCAGCAAATAATTTCATAGGGATTGGTGGTCAATCAATATCAGCTTTGGTAAATGACAGTCATTTTGAAAATCATCAACAGAAATAACAATGTAATTTACTCGTCAAGGAAAGCTCCACAGATGATCGAAGCATCACCGAAGGATGTCTGGCCAATTCCTTGCGAAAAATGCCCAATGTAATTGAGATAACAGATCAGTTTGTTGCAGTCATTTGCTTTGCTGACATCCCCCCTTGCCACCGCTCAGTCCAGAGGATTGGGGGCATTTCACAAATCCGCACGATCCACCAACCCCTGCACCCTGAAGTAAGAGATGTGTGCCACCGCTCGCAAGCATCATTATTCAAGGGACGCATTCATGGGGTTGATTTGTGCAAACCAATTTTTTTTTGATATTCATCGTCGTCTTGATGGCCCCTTATTTATCACCACTCTCAGCATTATCTTTTCTGTGAAGAGAACAAAAAAACTCCCCATAAATAATCTTGTGCTTTGAGAAGGGCGTTTTTTTATTGTTAATTCTCCTCTTCTGGTTTTTCTGTCGAGCCTACGTTGGGAAAATAACACAAGCCGCACGAACCGCTTGCCCTTTTTGCTGATGCAGCTCAAATAGCCCCGCGATGCGGTGTGTTTCGCGTTAAGTGCTCGTTTTGCCGCGCGTGTTTAATTCGCCCCCCTCCACACCTTCTCCTCCGACTGTTGCTTTCTTTGTGGTTGCTGCTACTACGGCCAAATAGCATTAAGAGATACTTTGGACAGTAAGCAAGGGCAACGAATACAGTCGTTTTAAACATTTTCTTGCGGAACATTGCAGGCGTGTAATTTCAATGCACCTTGAAATATGTTGGCGTTCTAGTGCAATTACGTCGTTATTTCTGTGAAAATGCGCACCTGTTTGTTTGGAATGGGCTAGGCTACATTTGAGTTTTGGTTATGCTCAATTTGCACACACGTGAAGAATAATGTTTTCTGCAAAACTATTTCTCTTTGTAGAATTGAAACAGCGCCTTGGTCTTATTTAACGTGTCGAGTCAGTGCAATAGGATCACCCCTTGCAAAAAAAAACGTGTCTGTCTTGGGTTACGTGAACCTTAAAGTTATGCAAAGCTCTTAGGGAACTCAATTACAGAGATTTGGAGACTGGCCAATCACATGAATAGGCTAAGATTTTGTGCAGCAAAAAAAATGGTATTTCCACCATTGATTCCACATGTCAATAAATCAATATAATATTTATAAAGTGCCATACTCAGCAAAAAAAGCTGAGATGGATGCACAGATGGCACTGAAAACATTAAACTTGACAGAAGGAGAAGCACATGGATTAGGGGGAAAGAAAAATAAGCAAAACTGCAACATCGCAGTCATCAATAAAAGAGTTTGGACAAAACACGTCTCTGAGAGGAAAACGATGTGCCCAAGACATTCTCTCCCCCCCCCACCCTGTCCACCTAGAAGTACAACTGGGTTCACCACAGGTGATCTCAGTGGGTTGCATCCACTGGAGTCCAGAGTGTGGGCACTCCAAACTAAAGACATCTGGCCAGCTTGGGAGACATAGGCCACAATTCCCTCCTATGGAGGGGGTCGTCATCCACCAGCAGTGGCTTAAGCAAACCATTTTAGGGCTGACGCCTATACTGAGTAAATATAAAAATGCATTTTAGTTCATGGAATTGCTATTGCTTACATCGATGAGCGTTGGGGGGACTGCATTGGGAGGCCTTCATCTAGCAGTGGAGAGACAAAAGCTGATGATGGTGGTGAAGATCGTTGTCATCAGTTATGTGGTAAAAATATTTGCTTCGCGATATAGGTTTAGACTTGGGATCAAAAACTTTTTATTATAAATAAAATGTAAAGCTCCTTTTTAATCTGCTGCTGGATGAGGACCTACCTAAACCATTTCAGCCATCAGGGTTGTCGAACATACTTCACCATTCTGGCCAGTGTGTATTTTTATGTCTATTATTACTATTATTACGTGGTGTTTTGGAGCGTAGCTGTGCGAGCAATTATTAGATAACTAATCTAAACAGGCCAACATATTAACTTGGGAGGAAACCTGAAATGGAAATGAAACTACTGCAATTTCAGATGTCAAGAGTATATTACATTAACCTATTAGTATCTATATTTCACCCAATAAATTGCATATTTCTCAAAGGTTTGTTTTCATAAAAGGAGACTAGTTTCTTCAAGGTATGCAAAATAATTTCGTCGAGAAACTATATTACATTAACTCTAGATATGTCAGTGTAGTAACGACAGTATTAAAAGTGGCAGGATTCTAATCATGTTATTATTAAATGTAGCCTATTGCAGAGGAAGATGGTGTGACGTTTTGTTGACCCAATGGAGTACATGTTAACACCATGAGCCTCATCATCAGCGATAATTAATCCACTGCTGGCTGAAGCCCCCTTCCCTTCCAAGCCATCACCATCTCTCAGGGTAGTTTTTAATATATTTCTACGTAGCAAATAAGCATTGCTTTTTTTTTGTAGATGCAGTATTTTATTTGAGGATGTATACACAGGAGAATCATCTCAAAGTCTAATGCATTATAAAATACCAAGACGCTCTGAACATATTGCTGGTTCAGGTACAAACTATATGGCAGTAAACAACAATCATTCATAGGGTGAAGTGTTCCTCGCTTTTATTGTGATCATTAATTCATGTTTTTGCAATTATTGAATTTACTTTGCTTCATGATGTACTTTCTCATTTTTACAAGTGTTGCTTAAATACATTTATTTAAATAAATAGAACTATTTCCCGATCAATAACACAACTTCTTTCTTGTAACAATAATACCAGGAAACTGAAGTATATATTTTTTATGATATCATAAGAAAACTCAGACTAGCATCCATTACCCTTAATGGTCTTGGCAAAGTCACGGGAAGAGCAGAACTTTTAAAATCTAGATTGAAAACTCATTTCTTTAGAACTGCTTTTTCTGTTTAGTTTATTGTCCTTCATTCGCACTTCTGATTTGCACGGTTGGCTACGTATGGTGCGAAAGAAGTTCACCACACGTACATTATATTCTTGCGTGCGATGGAAATACGTTCAGGAGCCCAATGCTAATGTCGAGGTCCGCTAACCGCGAGAGGGCTTCAGGCGAGAGCTCGTGTAGCTTTGACTAATTTCTTCTCCGTAGAAGGAAACAACTGGATTGCTTTATGATATGGTCCAAGTTCAACATCCATACATACACAACGTTGTTGTGCCGCCTGATGATGGAATAGCGAAAAGGATCACAAGCCACGTGTGGAGCCACGTATCCTGGTATAAACCTGCAACTCGATCCCCTGCCACAGCAAGTTTCTGGATGCCACCTTGTACACAATCACCCCCCTCCCTCCACCCCATAAGCACGCTACCAATTACCCGTTCCTGCCTTTTTAAATCATGCTGCCACCCTACCCACCGCCCGTGCCACATCGCAACGTTTTAATTCGCTGCGCTGCAGAGACGGTGTGCCCGACGCGTATCCCCGTGCCAGCCCGCGATGAGAAGGGCTTTGAGCTGCTGGAGGGCATGATGATCCACAAGAAGACGGCGCGAGTGCTGGGCTCCTTGCCCACGCAGTCTGCCTTCTCCATCAGCCAGCAGGACGACATCACAGAGAGCACCAAGTAAAGTGGCCAAAAGAGATGAATACATCGATCGCTGTGCGGTTTTTATATGCAATTTTACTTTTGCTTTAATTAATTTAACCCTTTCCTAGCATCGCACCATCGTTTTTACAGAGATTGTGCTCACCGCAGAGAACTGTAGCGACACGACCGCACTGTGATAGCTGGTGCTAAACTGTACCACACACTCTCCCGCATTGCCTTGTGGGAGCCGCGGTACCGATAAAGTTATTTTATTTAAGTTTTTATTCCGGTTCCGTTCCGATGACGTACACATACTTCATCGGAACAAAATCGAAAGAAAAACTGATGGTGTACACGTTGGTCATCGCGTACGTCATCACAACAGGAAAGGGTTAATGCGATATCATTTACATGCTCAAGACAGTAAATGTATTGATGTTGATAGAGTGGTGATAACGTTAATAAAAATATTTGATGATGATAGTAATAGTAATAATGCCCAATATCCAGGCTATCCTCATCGAGTCTCGCAGGACTTATTCAGGAAGATCCAGCATTGTAATGTTTAGCCAATGCCATGATTGAGTGTAAGACAGGTGGGAGGAAGCCAGGGCCCCTGAAGGTATCCCACTCGTACCAAGGAGTTACGCTCAATGCTCCACTAAAATGAATTATTAAAAAAATCAATGAGCTCTATATACTTAGGTTTTTTCGGTAAAGTCACGTAGGTAAAACATCAAAATTAATGAAAATAAAATAAAAAATCACGACGTTTCGGAGGCAACACAAGTCTCCGTCATCAGGTGGGACCGTCACAGCCAGATTAGCTGCATCAAGTGAGGCAATGATTCAAGATGTAATCTCTTATAAGCAAGTTGGAGGGGGGAGGAGAGGGGGGGGAGCTCATCAGAATGTGGTAGCCAATGAATGGAACGTATCGGGAGAAAGGGGGGCGGGAGGGGGAGGGGCCAAAAAAATGGACGACGGCTTGGACGCGGTTGCTGCACACGCCAACACAATGGACAGAGAGGGGGAGTGGAGGTCTGATACACATGATAGAACAAAGGAACGAAAATGCCCATGTTTATACCAATGCTGGCTGAACAATGAAGAGAGTACTGTTAAAAAATAACTGGGAATGTTAACACTCGGTAAAGTAAAGTAAAATAGTGCCTGTCAGATAAGATGGTCCAAAAAAGTGTAATTAAGTCTTTTTTGCGTGGTTGATAACATCTTTCCAATGATTACTAAGTTTGTACCCATCATCACGGTTGAAATTATGTCTGTGTTTGTATATTTGTATGGCTTCGTGTACAAACCTTTGATGGTAGCCGGGAGGTTTGCAGAGAACCTTGGTCTCGGAAAAGACAATTTCATGAGAGCCCACCGAGTTGTAGCAATGATCGGCAACGGCAGAAGAATCAGTTCTGCCGTGTTTCAGATCTGACTTGTGCTCGCGGACACGATCAGAAACATGACGTTTCGTTTCTCCAATGTAGCAATCACCACAAATGCAACTCAATTTGTAGACTCCAGGATACTGTAAGTCAGGAACAACATCCTTCACAGATGGAATCAGATCACGGATTTTATGCACTGTACTGAATCGGACTTGGATCTTATGTTTGTTTAGAATTTTGGAGATATTTTTGGTCACGCCTGCTATGTATGGTAACATGATGGTTTTGGTCGGAGTTTCATGTGGCTGTTTCTGTGTGGTGGGAGAGACAGCTTGGCGGATAGTACGGTCAGAGTATCCGTTCATCCTGAGGGCCCGATGTACATGTCTTAATTCACCGGTCAGGTGGTGTTTGTCAGAAATGCCATGGGCTCTGTGGTATAGCGTTTTGATGAGAGAATTCTTTTGAGATGGGTGGTGGTGGGAATCCGGTTTCAAGTAGGAATCTGTGTGGGTGGCTTTCCTGTAGACAGAATGTCCCAAGGATCCGTCAGGCCTCCTCTCAAACAGAATATCCAAGAATGGTAGTTTACCGTCTTTCTCCACTTCCATGGTGAATCTGATGGATGGGTGTCTAGAATTGATGTGGTCCAAGAAGTGGTTCAATGCTGGGAGGCCATGCGGCCAGATGACGAAAGTGTCATCCACATACCTCTTCCACAGGGAAGGACGCAGGGTGGATGTCTGGATGGCGTCTGATTCAAACTTTTCCATGAACATGTTGGCTATAACTGGTGACAAAGGGGAGCCCATAGGGGTACCCTCATTCTGTTTGTAGAAGGTGCCATTCCAGGTAAAATAGGTGTTGGTGAGGCAATGCCTAACCAGCGCAGGTGCATCAGAATTCAATCCATGTTGGACTAAGTCCTCAATTATTGTTAGGGTGTCCGGTACTGGGACTTTGGTAAACAAAGATACTACATCAAAGCTGACGAGGATGTCATCAGGAGATAGTACCATGTCCTTAACCATAGATACTAATTGGGTTGAGTTGAGTACTGCCGAAGAGGTCTTGCCTGTGAAAGGGAGCAGAGTATCTGATATAAAACGGGCTAGTTTGTACGTAGGAGAGTTTATCGTCGACACAATGGGTCATAGCGGGGTGCCTTCCTTATGGATTTTGGGAAGACCATAGAGTCTGGGAGGTCTTGCCGCCGATGGTTTTAGAAAGGGACGTTTGCTTGGTTCGATTAGGGAAGTCGAACTCGTGATGATACTGTTGGTTTTCGTCGTTAGGCTTTTAGTGGGATCGTTTTTAATTTTGGAGTAACTCCCATCATTAAGAAGGTCCAGGATTTTGTTGTTGTATGAATCTTTATCCATGATGACCGTGGCATTGCCCTTGCCTGCCGAGAGGATTACTATATCATCTCTCTTTTTTAGGTCCGCGAGTTCAGAGCGTTCGTTTTTGCTGATGTTACTAGTGGGTTTCTTAGCATTCTTAAGAATAATAGCTATTTCAGCTCTTGCTACATCCACATGGATGTGTCCTATGCCCTCAGAGGCGGCAAGACCTCCCAGACTCTATGGTCTTCCCAAAATCCATAAGGAAGGCACCCCGCTACGACCCATTGTGTCGACGATAAACTCTCCTACGTACAAACTAGCTCGTTTTCTATCAGATACTCTGCTCCCTTTCACAGGCAAGACCTCTTCGGCAGTACTCAACTCAACCCAATTAGTCTCTATGGTTAAGGACATGGTACTATCTCCTGATGACATCCTCGTCAGCTTTGATGTAGTATCTTTGTTTACCAAAGTCCCAGTACCGGACACCCTAACAATAATTGAGGACTTAGTCCAACATGGATTGAATTCTGATGCACCTGCGCTGGTTAGGCATTGCCTCACCAACACCTATTTTACCTGGAATGGCACCTTCTACAAACAGAATGAGGGTACCCCTATGGGCTCCCCTTTGTTACCAGTTATAGCCAACATGTTCATGGAAAAGTTTGAATCAGACGCCATCCAGACATCCACCCTGCGTCCTTCCCTGTGGAAGAGGTATGTGGATGACACTTTCGTCATCTGGCCACATGGCCTCTCAGCATTGAACCAGTTCTTGGACCACATCAATTCTAGACACCCATCCATCAGATTCACCATGGAAGTGGAGAAAGACGGTAAACTACCATTCTTGGATATTCTGTTTGAGAGGAGGCCTGACGGATCCTTGGGACATTCTGTCTACAGGAAAGCCACCCACACAGATTCCTACTTGAAACCGGATTCCCACCACCACCCATTTCAAAAGAATTCTCTCATCAAAACGCTATACCACAGAGCCCATGGCATTTCTGACAAACACCACCTGACCGGTGAATTAAGACATGTACATCTGGCCCTCAGGATGAACGGATACTCTGACCGTACTATCCGCCAAGCTGTCTCTCCCACCACACAGAAACAGCCACATGAAACTCCGACCAAAACCATCACGTTACCATACATAGCAGGCGTGACCAAAAAGATCTCCAAAATTCTAAACAAACATAAGATCCAAGTCCGATTCAGTACAGTGCATAAAATCCGTGATCTGATTCCATCTGTGAAGGATGTTGTTCCTGACTTACAGTATCCTGGAGTCTACAAATTGAGTTGCATTTGTGGTGATTGCTACATTGGAGAAACGAAACGTCATGTTTCTGATCGTGTCCGCGAGCACAAGTCAGATCTGAAACACGGCAGAACTGATTCTTCTGCCGTTGCCGATCATTGCTACAACTCGGTGGGCTCTCATGAAATTGTCTTTTCCGAGACCAAGGTTCTCTGCAAACCTCCCGGCTACCATCAAAGGTTTGTACACGAAGCCATACAAATATACAAACACAGACATAATTTCAACCGTGATGATGGGTACAAACTTAGTAATCATTGGAAAGATGTTATCAACCACGCAAAAAAGACTTAATTACACTTTTTTGGACCATCTTATCTGACAGGCACTATTTTACTTTACTTTACCGAGTGTTAACATCCCCAGTTATTTTTTAACAGTACTCTCTTCATTGTTCAGCCAGCATTGGTATAAACATGGGCATTTTCGTTCCTTTGTTCTATCATGTGTATCAGACCTCCCCTCCCCCTCTCTGTCCATTGTGTTGGCGTGTGCAGCAACCGCGTCCAAGCCGTCGTCCATTTTTTTGGCCCCGCCCCCCCCTCCCCCTCCCGCCCCCCTCCCTCCCGATACGTTCCATTCATTGGCTACCACATTCTGATGAGCTCCCCCTCTCCTCCCCCCTCCAACTTGCTTATAAGGGATTACATCTTGAATCATTGCCTCACTTGATGCAGCTAATCTGGCTGTGACGGTCCCACCTGATGACGGAGACTTGTGTTGCCTCCGAAACGTCGTGACTTTTGTTTTATTTTATTTTATTTTCATTAATTTTGATGTTTTACCTACGTGACTTTACCGAAGAAACCTAAGAATATGATTCCTTGCAGTCACGAAAGCTTCAAATCTAGAATCAATGAGCTCTACTTGATTTAGGCAGGGAAAAAAGTTATGAGCATGCAATGCCTATTTTCCTCAACGTTAAATAATTACACGTGCATGTTTATGATGGCAATGGTGTTCCAATCATAAAACGATGAGTCTGACGCTTTGTATTGGAAACATCCCGATACAAAGCCTCTCCGGGCAAGCTTGGTGGTTACGATGATAATGATCCTAACGATGGTGACGATGATGACTAAACTAAACTACTTAAAGTTATTTTTTTTTTTACCGGGAAAGGCCTGGCCACAAGTGACAGCTCAACAAAGTGGTGTATCACGTGGAAGTTTATAGCAGCCAAATACTCCAAACGCGTCATTGTTTGTTCTAAATGTGGATGGAAAACTGGAAGATCCGGAGAAAAATCCACGCGACCACGGGGAGAGAAAGAGACAGGCAAACTCTAAATATACAGCAGGCGTCAGGGTCAGAATCGGACCCACTAACTCTCCTGCATACCAAGGCAAGGGAGTTGACGTCTCAGTTTAACACGTAGGCTTTCGCGACTAATATCATCCATAATATAGGTTTTTGTGTTAGATCGTGTGAATATAAATGTGTCGTTAAACCTGCCACAAGGGTTCGTCACGTAAACAGAACATGATAATTCATTATACCAGTACAGCACACCGGAGTGTTAGTGAGAAATTCCACAACATTTAGAATCTGAGTAATTGTAAATGTTGTGGATTTGAGTAATTACTCTTTGGTTATTTCGGTAAAGTCACGTAGAAAGAAAATAAATTAAATAATAGAATACGATGTTTCAATTGCAACACAAGCAGTCGTCATCAGGTAGAACTAAATTTGAGAGAGACAAACACAGACATGGAGACACAAAGACAGACACACAAGCAGAGAGAGAGAGAGAGACAACACAGAGACACACGGACAGACACACAAGCAGAAAGAGACAACAAATTTAGTTCTCCCTGATGACGACTGTTTGTGTTGCAATCGAAACGTCGTATTCTATTATTTAACTTATTTTCTTTCTACGTGACTTTACCGAAATAACCAAAGAGTAATTCCTGCAGTCACGAAAGCTTCAAATCAAATCTGAGTAATTGTAAATGTTGTGGATTTAAGTAATTGTTAATGTTGGGGATTTGCTCTCCAACACACCGGTGTGCTGTACTAGTGTAGTAACGCTTACGACTCGTTGACACCGGAGTTGGAGGCACACTTGTTTATTTGAATACCAACTTTGTGACATACACAATTGAGGGGGTATCGGCCCCCTCACCCGTCTATCTGAGGACACACCTCTAGGCTAACCTTAGCCTGCCTCTGAGTCCTCCACTAATGGGCTAGGGGAGGATATCTTGGCCCGACACTGGTCAGTCGGGCCCGGTACCCAGAGTCCAGACCAGCATTGGCTCTGGCTCTGGTACCACGCCACTGGCTCGAGCCTGCGCGGTCCTGATAAGGACGGCGTACCAGGGGGAGTCCAGGGCTCTATCTCAGACGTCTTCCTCCTCCTCTTCTTTAGCTAAACATCACTCCCGAGCCTCCCGATACATTCCCATTTTATACACCCCCCTCCCTGAGGGGTGGGGCCCCGGGGGATCGTAACGTCCGAAGCGCGGACGTCGTAGAGGGCACCTGCCCGTGCACTGACGTAGCCCCGCCCACTGTGCTTGTTTACCATAGGCTGCCATGCATAACGGGCTCTCTGTAACAGCCCTACATCACTCCCCCCCACATAGCATGCAGCCGTCCCGGCTGCCAACATACAAAAATTTGACAATAAAGGTGCCTTCACCCCCTCACGTGTGCCTCACTATTTTTTGAACCATAACAGGAACCAGAACAAGACACAACAACAAGATGAGAAACAACCCGTCGCACCCCCCCGAATAAATACGAATTCCGTAAAAAAAACAGCTTATATACAACCAGCAGGGAACCCACCCCGCACACACAACAAACGGTGAACCCAACATATGTACATCCGAGGAGCGGGAAACACACCATCCACACAACACCCAATAAACACAACAGCTATGTACACATTTTCCGGCCTCACAACAGTTTGCGCATTTTAGCGCGCGTCCTTGCAGCGGGCCCCTCACACGGGGTAACCCCGCGTGGCGGACCATCAGGTGGCGACTGTCCGTCTTGAGGTGAGCATTCCTCTGACTCCGCGTGACCCTCGGCATCCGCAGGAGGGGTGATCGGGCGTGAGCCCGTCACTCCTGATGCTCCTGAAGGTGGCACAGCCGGCAAGGCATTAGGTGAGAGCGACGGAGACGGACCCAGCAAGTCGGCCGACCCCCCACATGTTTGGCCACGCGCGTGTGAAGTGGGGTTGTGTACCGCAGCGAAGGGTTTTAATCTGGAGGGGTGCACGAACCATCGCCGCTTCCCCCACTTGATGCGCACACACTGCGGACGTAACACCTCCACCACTTCCACAGGGCCCCGCCACGGCCGCACCAGTTTAGAGGAGGTTGCCAGTGGCACCTGGGGGCAGTGCAACCATGCCTTGTCCCCCGGCTTCCACTGCAGCATGTGCGCTCGACTCAATCTGAGGCGCTCATTTGCCTTCTGACGGAGGTCAGAGTTTTGCATTGCAGCATCCCGTGCCTCAGTCAATTTGTCCAGATTAAATTTAACGTGGTCAGCCAGATTAGTTTTTCCCTGCGGCACAGGGATCCGCAACTGGGCACGAACAGGCGGGTCTGGTTCTCGGCCGTACATGAGGTAAAAGGGAGAAAACCCCGTAGCCGCATGGGGTGCCATCCGGTACGCCGCCAAGACCCCCTGAATTTGTAGGTCCCAATCCGTTTGCGAGTCCGAAACTTGTTGTGATAACATGGACGAGATGGTGCGATGCAAACGTTCGACCATCCCGTCAGTTTGTGGGTGATATGGGGAGGTCCGAATTTTCTTTGTGCCCAGGAGATCGCAGACTTGTCTGAGTAGTTTACCGGAAAAATTTCTGCCCTGGTCGGTCAGCAGCCTCTCCGGAGCACCTTTGTCCAGGACATAACCCTGAACAAAGGCCTCCACGATGGCTGCTGCTGACTGGTTGGCCAGAGGCCAGGCCATAGGCCAGCGTGTAAAATACTCGACACCCGTCAACAAATATCTATTCCCTCTGGGGGTGGCGGGGAATGGTCCCAAAATGTCCAGAGCGACCAGCTCGTTTATCCTGGACACTTTGATCGATTGCAAGGGCGGGTTAGACTCCCGTGCCGGCGGTTTGCGTTGTGCACATTGAGGGCACGATCCCAACAAATCCCCAACATCCCTCGTCATGCCAGGCCAGTAAAAATCAAGTTGCAGCAAGGCGAGAGTCTTTTGGGTCCCCAGGTGTAGGAGGCGCTCATGAGCGGCCCATACCACCCTACCCCGCAACCCAGTAGGGACAACCAGCCGATGTCGACGTGACTTCCCGTCCCAATGCATTAGCAGACCTTGGCACATTTCCCATGCGTCGGAAGCACCTCTTTTTCCCCCCGCCGCACCGCCAACGCGACGTCGCCACCCGAGGAGGGAGACATCCTCCATCTGGAGGCGCCCCCATTCAATGACGGGCAACCCCAACAGGGAATCTTTGCCCTGTTGTTCGATCGAATTAGGAACCATTGCATCGTCGTCGTTGGCGGCCGCCAAGACAGGTACCGATGTGTCCCCTGGAGGCCTGCAACGTCCAGACCCCAGGAGGCATGCACACTCGGAGGTGGTTGGCAAGCGTGACAGAGCGTCCGCGTTGGTGTGGCGAATGCCCTTACGGTATGTGGTTTGGAAATCGTAATCCTGGAGGACCTCCAACCATCGGGACAATTGTCCCGATGGCTGTTGAACCCTCAGGGCGTACTGCAGTGCCGCATGATCTGTGCGGACGGTGAAATGCCGACCGTACAGATATGGGCGATACTGTTGGACGAAATGGACAATTGCCAACAGTTCCCTACGGGTGACACAATACCGTTGCTCCGCTGGAGACAACACCCGACTGCCGTACGCAACCACACGTTCCACGCCGTCAACCACCTGGGAGAGCACACCCCCAATACCCGTGTTGCTCGCATCGGTGTCGAGCAAGAACGGTTTCGAAAAATCAGGGTAAATCAGGGGAGGAGCGTTTACCAAAGCGTCCCGAAGGGAGCAAAAAGCAGCTTCCTCCTCCTGACCCCAGCAGAACCGAACCCCTTTAGATGTCAAAGCATGTAGGGGTTTGGCGATAGTCGCAAAATTAGCGACGAAGCGTCTATAATACGACGCAAACCCAATAAAACTCCTAACCTCTCCCACTGAGGTGGGAGTCGGCCAGGAGCTAACACACTGCGTTTTGGCGGGATCGGTAGAAATACCTGAGCGCCCCACGATGTGCCCCAAATAACGCACCGACTCGCGTAACAAATGGCATTTTTGGGGCTTAAATTTCAAATTAGCAGCCCGCATCTTTAGGAAAACTGCCCGCAACCTCTGGAGATGTTCCTCAAAAGTTTTGCCAAAGACAATGACGTCATCCAAATAAATCAGGCACGATTCCCATTGCAATCCAGCCAAAACCAATTCCATCAACCGCTGGAAAGTTGCCGGCGCTGAGTGTAAGCCCATCGGCAACCGGTTGAATTGAAACAGGCCGTGCGGAGTACGGAAAGCAGTTTTAGGCTTTGAATCATCGTCCAGAAGAAGCTGCCAGAATCCCGAAAGTAAGTCCAATGTGGAGAAGAATCGCGCTCCCGCCAAGGCGTCAAGCGATTCGTCCATCCGTGGGAGCGGGTATGCGTCGGCAACCGTAATTTTATTAAGGCGCCGAAAGTCAACGCAAAACCGCAACGAACCGTCCTGCTTCTTAACCAGGACGATCGGCGCTCCCCAAGGGCTGTTGGAGGGAGAAATGATGTCGGCGGCTAGCATGTCATCAACAGCCGATTTGACATGGTCCTTTTCGGCGGGACTCAACCGAAAAGGATTCTGGCGTATTGGCGCGCTGTCACCCGTATCAATATGGTGACGCAGCAGATGAGTGCAGCCCAAATCGTATTTATCCCGACTGAAAACGTCGGAAAATTCCCTCAGTAGTGTCTTAAGACGTTGGCGCTCTAAATTTGACAGGTCCGTCGATCCCGCGCAAAGCGCCTCGAGCCACCCTTCATCGCTGTCCGAATGTGGTCGCGGTGCAGGGACAGCGCCGACATGACTCGCGACGGGTTCCTCACAGGGCACCGGCGTTGCGTGAGCAAGCACGGTCCCCTGTGGGACCACCACCGTCTGCGAGCCCACATTGAGGACCGCGATGAAGGGTTCTCCTTCCCCTCTCACTATGGTCTGGGCCGGGAGTAAATTAGGTCCACTGACCCCGGCCCTAGACGGTCCCAGCAGAACCCCTTGAGCCCCAATGCCCTTAGCGAAGGGCCGCCGAAGTTTCAAAGGAATTAACATTTGCGCCCCCGGAGGAACGCGCACCGTTCTATCTACGAACGCCGGCACCGTCGCGAACGCCGTCCGGCTCGTAGCGGGGGATGGCAGAAACGCAATGCGCCGGCCCGATGGGAGCTCAATGCATCCCTGGTCGATTAATATCCTAATCGGCATTTTGGCCAGGAAATCCGTCCCCAGCAGGCACGGAACCGCCAGCGAGGAGGAAACAAAAATCGGCCCAGATAATTTAATATCCCCGACACAAATCTGGGCTCGAATTTGTCCGATGATGCCAAGTGAACCCCCGTTAGCAGCAAAGAATGGTACATTAACAGGCATCAAAGGACGGCTCTGGGCAGGGAGAATGTTATAAATCAACTCCGAAATAATGGTCGCCGATGCCCCTGTATCGACCAGGATGCGCACCTCGACCCCATCGATGTGACCCACAACGGCCGACGACCCCGATGACGCGGCTACAACCCGATGGGCCAACACGGACCACTGGCTGGGTTCAATGTGAGTACCCAGAGCGGTGCGTGTTGGTGCCATGGTACGCGATATTTGCCCCCCCTTCGCTGCGGTGTTCGAGTGTGTGACGGGCGTGTGCGTGGGCCAAACATGAGGGGTGCCGCGACTCGCCGGATTATGATGGTGGAGCTTGTGACGAGGGCCGGCGTCCCGTTGAGGTGTCGTCCCGCGCTGCCGAGGAGAGCGGCACCCCGAGGCGACGTGGCCCCGGATGCCGCAGTTATAACAGCGTGGAAGCGCTGGTGGCGACGATGGACGTTGTAGACGGCTTGAACCGGCCCGGTCCTCCCGCGCTCCCGCTCCGTGCTGCCGTCGATGGTTGATGGCGCAAACCTCTTCCGCCGGGAGGGTGGCCGCAGCGACGGCGCGCCCGCTCGCCGCCTTGCTGGCCTTCCGTCGTTGAGAGGACAGGTTTGCGTGGAGGAGACGGGCCACTTGGAGGGAGCACATTTCTGCATCGTCCTGTGCGACAATGACGATGTCTAAGTCGTCCGCCAGCAAAAGTATCTTTTCTGTCACCATGGCGTCGATCCCCTCGTCGTCCATTCGTGGAAAGGCTTCCTTTGCCAGCGCCAGGAGGCTTGTACGGTACGCCAGGGGCGACTCCTTCGTCCCCCGCTGGCGATCGTAAAAGAGTTGACGACAGTCCGATGGTGGCCCATACACAGCGGACAGCACTTGCATCGCCTTCCGCAGCGTGGAACGCCTCTCCTTCGTTGCCGATGTTAGTGTGGCGAGGGCGTCGCTGTCGAGGAGTGCTGGCAGTGCTCGGAGAGCCTCGGCGTCTGTCCACTGTGCCATCTCCTGGTGAGCGAGGAAGCGCCGCTGGAAGCCGCCCCAGTCGCCCTCCTCGCCCACAAATTCTTTGAGCGGCGGCAGTCGCTGATGTAAGGCAGCGGCTGCAGAGGACGATCGCGCTCCCTCGTCTCCCTCACTCGACTCAGCGTCGGCCCGAAGCAGCGATGGCATCGCCGGTCGCACCCGTGGTGACGCGGCAGGCACTGTACTCCCGCCGTTGGACGCGATGCTTAGAGCGGCCACGCCCTCAACAGCAGCTGCGGCGATGGCGGGAGTTTCAAAATGTTGCTCCGTTGAAATGGCGGGAAGGCGCTGTGGTCGTTGGCTGCTGTCGCCTCGTGGCGGTCCCGCAGCCCCCAGCCGCGTGATGTTGTCGAGCATGGCGGCTGCGGCGTACAGCAGCTCGGCCAGCTTCGCGTGCGCCTGCCTCAGCCCCTCCGTCGACGGCTCCCCTTCCTCCAGCTGCTGTGGCGTGGATGCACCCAGCCCCGGCTGCTCGATGGCATCTTCAGCCATCTCGGGCCCTCCAACTGCAGCGGTGTCCTCCGCCCCTGGTACTCCGACTCGAGTCGTCCGGCGTGTATCCATGTTCGTACTTTGTTTCACTTCTGACGCCAGATGTAGTAACGCTTACGACTCGTTGACACCGGAGTTGGAGGCACACTTGTTTATTTGAATACCAACTTTGTGACATACACAATTGAGGGGGTATCGGCCCCCTCACCCGTCTATCTGAGGACACACCTCTAGGCTAACCTTAGCCTGCCTCTGAGTCCTCCACTAATGGGCTAGGGGAGGCTATCTTGGCCCGACACTGGTCAGTCGGGCCCGGTACCCAGAGTCCAGACCAGCATTGGCTCTGGCTCTGGTACCACGCCACTGGCTCGAGCCTGCGCGGTCCTGATAAGGACGGCGTACCAGGGGGAGTCCAGGGCTCTATCTCAGACGTCTTCCTCCTCCTCTTCTTTAGCTAAACATCACTCCCGAGCCTCCCGATACATTCCCCTTTTATACACCCCCCTCCCTGAGGGGTGGGGCCCCGGGGGATCGTAACGTCCGAAGCGCGGACGTCGTAGAGGGCACCTGCCCGTGCACTGACGTAGCCCCGCCCACTGTGCTTGTTTACCATAGGCTGCCATGCATAACGGGCTCTCTGTAACAGCCCTACACTAGTAACGAAATGGCACCTTCTGTTTACTTTACAAACCTTACTTATTGGCTGTGTCAGGTGGTGGTGGGTTTAACGACACATTTATATATTTTACGCGATCTAACCCAATAAACCCCCCCTCTATCATCATTCACATCTCCTTGCCACCGCGAAGACCCTCATTGTGAGGACGTCCCCCCCTCCACAACGCCGCGCGTGCAGGGGGGTGTTTCCTGAGGGGCTGCCGCCGTCCTACGTCTTCGTGGCGACGTTCCGCATGCCCCGCGACGTGGCGCGGCGCCGCTGGGACCTGTGGCGCATCGTGGCGCACGACGGTGCGCTGCAGGCGGCCGTCACGATGGACGGCGAGGGCCGCTCGGTGCGCTTCGCCGCCACGAGCCTCCTGCGCACCGCGCAGAGCGTGGAGTTCGTGGGCCCCCTCGTGCAGGTGATGGAGTCGCGGCGATGCGGGGGACGAACGATGCCGATCCCGTCATATTTGAGCTAAGAGCCATGTAGATCAGTGGGCCTTACCTGGTCAAATTAAAAATAGATTATTATATTATCCGTCCTTCTCTCTCGCCGCCAGTGCCGGATTAAAGTAGTGCGGGGTTTGTAGGATATGTTATGAAGGGGCCCTAAATTAAAAAAAATACGTAAATATTACAACAAATGTTTAACTTGCATAGTAAAGTAATTGTATTTTTTATTTGCTATACAGCCAGATAATACGACAAATTGCTAACCTTAAACACCCAGTCGTTCATAAAAGTTGAAGGCAGTATAGTACGATAGTAATAGAGCAAGTGCAGAGTCGCTGAACAGGAATTGATAGCTTGAAAGCATTTAGCACGGGGCCCTTGAAAGTGTGGGGCCCGTAGCTACTACATATGTAGCTACTTTTGCGACTAGGATAATCCGGCACTGCTCCCCGAACCCCTCCACTAGAATAAACTTGCCCTGTAGATGAAGCAGTGCCCTGCCTTAACCTCCATCCGTTCCTCTCTTTTTACCAGGTAAGGCCCTCTGAGCTAAATAGCCTCTTTTTTCAAAAGTGACCTGGCCATTCATTGTCTTCCTCTTCCCTCTCCCCTCGCCCCTCCACTCCTTCCCGTCCCTCCCCTACCTTTTCGTGATCCCCAAGTACCAGTCTATCGCGGCTACTCATTCCTCAATTCTTGTAGCATGCCCCTGTCAACCACAGTGCGTAATTTCCTGATTAAGCGCCTTGAGTGAAGGTGCTCTTTACACGTAAAATTCGAATCGATTCGGATAAGGTTGAGGATAATAAACTATTGCTTGCCTGCTCGTACTACTGCTAGCAGAGGGGCCTCCACTAGAGGGAGCTCTAGAGTGCGTCTCTCGAGGGTATTTGGTCTACTCTTCCACGCTGATCCAGACGTCTTGGACGAGGTGGACGTACCCACACATCCCCACTGCTGTTCATGAAACATGGGAAACGGGAGTTGTGGGTAATAGGGTTTCGCCAGTATTAATCAAGGCGCAAACGCACGATTTGCGTTTGCAGCAGCACTTTCCAAACTCCAGTCACCATTGCTGTGTCCACACTGTGGTTTGTTTTCAATCATGATTTGAAAGAAAGTGGTTATGCATAATTTGTTTGTGGGGCAAATCACGTAAATCAAAATGTGTGCTGTAAACCCTCCCCCACCTGACACACCCAACCAATACAGTTGCCACACGAACAACCGTGTGCTGGACAGCGATCAGCAACATTTGAACCTCATGGTGCTACCCCCAGCGGTCACATAGTACCCCGGCTCTCACATGTCGGTGATGCAGTCATTTTTAGCCTGTTGATGGTCATCTCGACGAGCTGTACACGATGCACCACCACTACGGTATCATTTAATAATTTGGTACGACGGTTCGCCAGTAGTTAAAACCAGCGTCATCAAGTGATTGTCAGACATCTCGTTGCTGTGTCTTGCATGTGAATGCTGATGGACAAATAATGCAAACCTGAAGAAATTGAGTTTGGCAAATGCTAGAATTTACAGCGTGCTTCGGATGAAAAACTATCCCACCTAATTGATTGAAGTTATTTACCATTTGCTGCTGTAATAAATCAGCCTCCACACCAACAATAGTTCCAGATCTTTGTAGTTAAAAAGATTAGTATTACAGCAAGTGCAGTACTTTTAGTAGTTGTGTGATTCAGTGCAGGATTGATACAATTGGAGCCATTTAAGTTATGGAACTCTGGTTTTTATTGCCCGAGTCGTGCTTTAAGGTGGAACCGTAGTTGTAAAGTAAAGGCACTCCAAAGTGTTGGGGGCGTTAAACACAATACATACACTTTATTTATGTTGGGTTAATCCATGACGAATATTCTCAAGTTGACATTGTAAATATATGACCTTCCAATTTAGAAAAGCTCTGACAATGCAACTGGAGGCTTCTGTGTGTACTCTACATGTACAGCCCTGTTGTCAAACCTCTGCTTGAAGAGGTTATTTGACCATACTTCACCACACTTTTTTAAAACTAATGTATTTAGAATAGCTTAATGTGTTTCGTGTATACGTACCGTACTTAATTCCAATTGCATTTTGGGGTTTTATTTCTTTCCAGAAATTGTTCGATGAGAAGTGGCATCAACTTAGAATTGTTGTGACAGAAACATCTGCAACTTTGGTAATCGATGATGAAGAAGTGGACTATAAAATTTTGGATAATATAATTTCAATTTTTATCAACGGAAAAACCCAAATTGCTAAATATTCACAGCAGGAAGCGACAGCGCCGGTGAGTCACGCAGCAAAGCATCATTTACAACTCATAAGATTTGAAAAAAACGGTGAATGTTGTTGCCAAATTTCTCTGTGATCATAAATTTACAAGGTTCTTTATGAAATATTTTTAATCTAGGTTGTAATCCAGAAAATAAGAATATATTGCGACCCTGGACAAAGCAAAAGAGAAACCGCTTGTGAGATTGGAGGTGTTGTGAGTATTATTTTGTATTGAATTTATAATTCCCTTGGCACTTTAAATTTGCATGATGTAAGCAGCAATCATTAAAAGTTTATATTTTTACATGTTTGTGGCTTTCAAAATGTCAACTTTAAAATACAGGTGATGCAGGTTCAAGTTGGCTCAGGTTGTGCAACATTGCATAAACAAAGCTTACATCCATGGGTTTTTCTTGTACCTTATGCTTTTTTTAGATGGTATTTCAACAAAATAACAAACACAGCATGTTTGTGTTTGTTTTCTTTCTCCCTCACACAGAAAGATGAACGGGTGAGCTCTTTTCATTACTTGTACCGATTTATATTTTTGCCGCATTTTTACCGAAGGTGGGGTTATTATGAAACTCCAACTCACGTTTTATTATTCAATTACATTTTCAACAAACTTGTATTCTCTTTATAAAGGAATGGCAACAAAATGGCAGCTTCAAACCTCTGTAGAAAATAATGAAATGACATCGACTTTCTAAGCGAATTGGATTTATCCCCGTGTTGATTGTATAGTGTTATCCTTCATTGTCACTCCACATAACCCAAATTAACTGTGCATTAACTGCAGATAGAGCCATGCAGTGAAGTGTGACCTTGTTGAATCGAAACCAGCCACATTTCCCACAATAGGCTGATGCGTGAGGAATTTGCAGCTACCATTGTGAACGTGACTCCTGGAATAATATGGTAAAAATGTGATCATTTAACTTTCATGCAAACAGCATATCAGATTGTTGTGTACACAAATATAATAACAACCTTTGTAAATCCATTTCTGTGTCAGTCATTTGGGTTTTGTTTATCATACTTCAACCACGCTGGTCAGTGTGGGTTTGGTGATGGCTGTTGTTTTGTTTTACTTCTTAATGTGATCAGAAAAGCAATACGTGAATGTGTGCCAGCAGTCAGTGACCTGAACCCTATCTCCACGACAGTGCAAGGAAATCCAGGCATTGGTGGGAACACTTCCTGAACCGTGTCAATGTCCGGCAGGGAGTCCTGGTCCGTATGGCATGCGAGGCTTCAAGGTGATTGCCTGTGCACGTGAGACAACGTTAAAAAGTTTTTACGTAACAAAAAAAGAAGCATGAATTGTGAAAGTTATCTAGGGATGCTATGGATTGCTGCACGCTTATTGTAAATCGCGGAGGAGCTCTAGTGGATTTCTTTGGGTTGTGCCGTGCATTGTCTGGCATGCTATCCGACGCTTCGCTCCGTAACGTATTCACAAACTGGACTAAATAGATTTTCTCGAAGGCACAACCGTTATAAAGCACAGCTGAGAAAGCCTACAAAAGAAGAAGAGTTCTCAACTACAATCCAATCCTGGGATCAATTTGTTACATTGAACTCAATGTCTTCAAGATCTTCTATGGACTGGCCTCTGCACCTACCCCCTCTGTCCTCTTATCTCACTCTCCTCCCCTCCATGCACTCTCTGCTCCAGTGACCAAGGCTTTCTGTCGAAGCCCACAGTCAATCTTTGATCAGTGGCAGGTCGATAATTTCCTCTGCTGCCCCTGAGGTGTGGAACTCACTTCCTCCAAACATCCACGCCATCAGCTCCCCAACCCCTGTCCATGTCCAGCCTTAAGACCTTCCTTATTTTTCTTCTGCCTATAACTGACTGCAATTACCGGCGACACGTCGTACTTGAATTGTAAATGTTGTGGGTTTACTCTCTAACACACTGGTGTGCTAATTGGCATGTTTTGTTTACGTGACAAACCTTACTAATTGGCTGTCGGGTGGTGGCGGGTTTAAAGACACATTTATATTTACGCAATCTAATGTAATAAAACTTCTTATGGATATTGGTCGCGAAAGCTTACGTGTTAAACTGACTGTGCCCAGTCTATGTAGGATAAATGTTTCTGTACAGCATCTTGAGATGTGGTCGCATTTAGATACTGTATACGTTTTAAAAAAGCATTGTATTGTGAATTGACTAAAAAAACGAAGGAGTTGAAAATAAATGTCGAACGTAAATATTTTCATTACTATTTCATATCATCATTCCCCAGCATTTTTACCAGCAGTGTTTCATACCATAAAATAAACGCGGAACATATCTACCTGTACTTGAAAAAGTAATTGACTCAACGTACATTAGTATCTTAAAGAAAATCAATATCCGTACAATATTTTTCACAATTCCTATCGGACTCGTGTGGGATTTGAGTTTATTTTTAAATGACGTACACAATTATTTCGTGAAAAAGAATGTCACCCCCTTGAGTGTCTTTTTTTAAACAACACATAAGTGTTGAAGTGCAGCCGGGGCACTAAGTAAAATAAATAAATGACGAAGGCTCGGTCTTTCAAAAAATGAATACATTACACACGCCCACATTATTTTGTGTTTGCAGAGAGAGAGTCTTCCTGCAATGAATAACGCTGCTTTTTTATTCCAAACCTAACGTCTTCATTCTCACCACAGTCCAATCCACTCTTACCTGAGCATAGCATAGTGGCACCCCTATCAAAATGAGAAACCACCGAAAAAAATGCCTCTATTTTTCAACAGCAGAAAAAGACGAGAGAGAGAGACTCGCTGTAGCTGTCACATGAGACGTTAAGCTTTCGTTGGAAGCACTTGCTGCTGATTGATTCGCTGCTGAAGTGTGCCCTGCTGGAGCCCGGGTGTCTGTGTCATTGCATGACAGGGGCACAAGGGGCACAAGGGCGAGAGAGGAGACCCCGGTGCCGATGGCAAGGCGGTGAGTGCGCCGTGCAGGGAGCCACACACCGCCAGCGCCTCACCGCGCCCGGCGCACGAGAGACAAACACAAGATACAAACGGCGCTGATGCGCATGGAGTGGCGTTCGAGCGCTTGCATGAAGGCCGCTGCATGTAGGCCAGGCTTGCGTGTCGTGGTGGTGGTGACTTTTAAATGTAGAACGTCGTTGACAGTATCTGTAGAGCATCAGACAAAAAAAATGCTACTATTGATAAATAAATACAGGTGTTAAGATGTTAATACTTGTATTTATGCCAGAAAGGGCAAGCCTTTATATCATCTTGACACTGGCAAAAAGGGTCCCGTAGATATTTGTAATATTGCTTTGGCGGTGGTGGACAAGCACAATAATAAGAACTCAATTCATTTGTCAACAACACAGAGCCCTAGAGCGGAAAGCTATATAAAAAGGGCTATATTTTGGGCAATAGCGCTTCGAATCTTCTGTGTCTCTAAGGCTGCCTTTCTTCAGCTGTGAAGTAGGGCCATTTGATTCTTACACACATGGAGTATGCTTTGAATCACGCACATTATAAAAATAATGTGTGAAGCATGCGCCGGATGTAATTAGTTAATACAATCCCTGGAACTACGGGAGATCCTACATACACCACAAAAAAAGATGATTATCGATCTGTAAATAGAATTGCTACTGTATATTGTGACAATTCATTGCCACCAATCAAGGTGAATCGATATTTGCCTTCAAAGCATGTCGCCAAACACGAGCTTAACTTTGTAACTGTTGTTCATTATATGTAGTATTTATTAATAGAAGATAATTAATTTATTTGGCTACGTGATGGCATCCATGGCTTTAGCAATGGTGACATCTTGATCTCGATTTTGATTTATTAAGCGTGTCGCATAAATCAATAGTAATGCATAAATTATAAATTGCATACGCAGAGCACAGTCAGCAATAGTCATCGTAAATCCTGGCTGGCTTTACTTGGATAAAAAATAAGCATCAGCGGGGAACAACTATATCATATGTGAGTGTATATCATGCAGTTGTTTGTGTTATGGCTACTTTTCAAACTTTTTCTCATAACGTCTCAATCATCTGTCTCGAGGTCTGCCTTATCAATTCAATGTGTGTATAATGCAGTATAAGCAACACACTTTCTCTCTTTTCTGTGTGCCTCTCCACACAGAAAAGCCAAGTTATTACATTGACACAAGGTAGCCTATTCGAGTGTGTGTGTGTGCTATCAGAGTTTGATAATAAAGAAGTTGTGCGTTTTTTTATTTAAATTTAAAATGAATTACTTCATTAAACTATTGGCATATTATGACACAGACACGTGCAGTGTCACATCTTTCACATTGTGCAGCAGATGGGTGACAGCTTTATAATTTGGGATATAAAAAAAAATAAGCCAGCATTTCTGAATTCCTTTGCGTAACATGGATTGTGTTGGCGCTTCATTGCAGTGCCAGTGTTCATATAAACAGCACACAACATTCAACGATGAACAAAGCAAATTATTGCGTAACATACTTGTACGCTATCACAATGAGCCAGAAAACCAATACTGTATTGCATAAAACTATTAATGTCAATTATATACACAGGAAAGACTAATTGGGTATCAAGACCAGAAAAGTGTGCAAACAAGGCGTTATTAGATTTAGTTCTGCCCTGTGCCTCTCAGTCTATGCACGAATTGTATCTGGGACCACAAGTTGATAAAGTCAATCAATCACCAAAAAATTGTAATAAATGATTATTTTTTGCTCAATCATTCGGGCCCCTTGAAATATTGTAGGCACCCCGACATTCTGCCTACCAAAGGTAGGAATCCCCATAGATACGACGTGCAGCATGGCGCAGGCAATGATGATGATGACGTCACTAATGCCCATCATGTTATCAATTCCCCGCCAGTGGCACATGTGGTGACAGAGGTCAGAGTGGGTCACGTGGGGCGGTCACAAAGTCACTTCCTACGTGCTGGTTGGCTGTGGAGTTTTGAGTTTAGAAATCCACAGGAGCGCTCAGGGAGTAATCCTCAGTAACTTCGCGGCTATGCATAATAAAATAAGTATCTGCATCTCTATCGATGCCCAGTTGTAGCGCGATATTACTCATCCTCTACAGGATGGCATCTGAGTTGGTGTTATACAAACTCACGCACGCTTGTGAGTACGACTCAACAATGTCATCTCCTCTGAGCCACCTCGTTCCACACCTACTACACCTCGGAAGCCCCAGTCTTGCCACTCTTTCAAGTAATAACCAAGCTCGAACCTGCTTAGCATCTGACATCTGATTAAACGAGGCAAATTCAGATAGGTCTCCGTTCATACAGTTAGAAGCTGACAAATGTCATTCTCGAAGATTGGTGTACATGACATCCTCATAGCAGCTGTTGGCAAAGCTCCAGGTTGGTGTTTGTTCGTGACACCGATGCTTTATGCTACAGAGGTGTGATTAATGGACCAGCCCAGTGGGCCACTATTATAAGAGTGAATTCCACTGGAGACTCCCCCTCCGTATTGCTGCACGTACACGTGTGTACCCTCTTACCGCTTGTGTTGTGACTGAAACATAAACACGTGCAGTGGATTTTAAACTCATGCTGCGCAGGAGATTTTGTTCATTTGTAACCTGGATGTGTTGGCAGTTTGTTTTTGCCATCGTGCATTTTGAGTCCAAGAGGCTGTTTTTCATGACTTGAGTCATTTTTTAAAACCTGGAATGTGTTGTTATATATATACACATACGTTTCAATGGTGGTAATGTATGTAATTTTGTCCATGGGCCATAGCAGATATCTATACCATGTCAGATAGCACAACTTTATTAGTTTTTTTGGCTCAAAATTACTTGACAACCTGTACATTTCATGTTTATCACCCATAATGCACTTTTATTTGTCCACATAGAGAAATTGGAACCACTGAGATTAAGCCACCTCAGGTACTGGCAAGTGAAATTCATGCTTTAGGCCCATGATCTAATTGTTCCGGTAGCTCTTTACAGCAGGTGGCACCAGTAAAAAGCCACTTTTCACATGTTTCATTGCTTCTACGTACTATTAACATGCCCTCCCTTTGTTAATGCTACCCCCCCTCCCTTTGGTGCTGCTGATCCTGCATAATGCATGGGCATAATATGACTTTGAAACCCCCCCGCCCACCTCCTACGCATTTCCCATGAATATGCTAAATTCCTCTTGATATGCACATTCTTTTGTTAAGGCTCTCTTCTTCTTCCACCTCCAACTCAGCTTATATATAAGCTCCTAGCTTGGCAGTGTCTCATTCTTCACCTGAAGACGGCTGCTTGCGTTGTAGCCGAAACGTCGTGAGAATTGTTTTATGTTTTATTTTTATTATTTTATTACTTCCCTTCTACGTGACTTTACCGAAAGAACCAAGAAGACGGACACAACACATTTCATGTTATGATGAAGTTGGTGATTAAATACACATGGCCCTTAAAGGTGTTCCTGCACACCGGAAGCTCGTTTGCTCATGTAACAGGAAAAATAAATGCTGTAAAATATGTAGGGTTTTTTGAATATTTTAAAATATATTTATATATAAAGCGTGAATTTTAAATCAAGGTATGTATTAAAAGTAATTATGGATTGGGATCACATTTATCCACATTATATTTGTATTTGTTTTAGGAGCTGATTTGGTTGATTAATGTATGTAAATATAGTTCATATATTAAAATGTTCTCAACTGAATCCAATTTATAGCATTGTATCATATTTATATATTCCTAATGTTTTGTAAAATCTGAAAACAATGTTACACATAAAACCATACGCATGCCCACAAGAGGTGGTCCAGTGGTTCAAAGATCAGCCACTGCTTAGAATCAGGGTTCAAATCCACGCAGCTACCCGCGGTCAACCAGGTTCCTAAGTATTCTCAATATAGTCACCAATGACTGCCGTGAAAGAAAATTCCCATAAAGTCAAATTAAGTTTTCACATAATTTGGAAACATTTCAAGTTCCAAAAGTGAAACACAGTCTATATAAAATAGACTTTTTATTTGATATTTTTTGTGGATAAGAGGTCACTTAATGCCTCTGAGATGTCGTTCTGGGATATCATCTTCCACAGTTCATTCTCTAACATGTTGTTATGCGCTGCTTTGCGAAAGTTCGCAACAAACAATTTGTCGCTTTTCGCTTTGGCAATTGCAAATTGGAATAATGTTGCGGGAAAGCGACCAAAAATTTTCCATTTTAAACATTAACACATTTCGCAAAACAAACTAGACTTATTTTCATAGCACTCTCACGTGTGAGTAAAGCATTTAGTATTTTTCATGAAGGGAAAATGATTTAGCACCCTACATGAACCGCTATTAAAGAGATTGTTGCGTAAAAGCTGACTAATTCGGTACTGACGTTGGGTTTAATTCCTGTAGTGGTACGCAATGAAATGTTCCCCTTTGTGACAAATCCATCACTCCAAACACGGCTCGCGCACCTGCAAGGCTGCTTGAGAGCAGCTGTAGCTTCTCGAGTGCAACAAAGGCCATTCCACGGCACTGCATGTACCAAGGTCTTGGATTCATCATCTTCATCATCATAATCGGCCATGATCAATCCACTGCTGGATGAAGGCCTACCGAGCCGCTGTGATCATTTTACGATTCTGCGATGTAACGATCCGCTTTGTCAATTCAACACGTAGACTTTCACGACTGATCCGATTCATAATTCATTTTTTAGTCAGATTGTGTGAGGTGCATGCCAATGTGTGTCGTACACCGTCCTCCACCTGACTATTTACATTGTCAGTTATTTGGCTGTGTCGGGTGCATGAGGGTGGTATGACACATTGGCATTTTACTCGCATGGCAATCTGACCCAAAATTCAACTGTCGGTTATCCACCTCGTACGGTGACGTGAGCCGACTTCATTGCTCTGTCTCCTCAGTGGAGGTCCCCTCGAATGCGTTCCATTCTCCGAACCTTGGCTGCCACTGCATGCCTCTTCTTGACATTTGGCCTGCATGATCTCTTCCAGCGAAATATATCCTGCCCAAAACTTCCGATTAATACGATTGCCTATGTACGGTGCAAAGGAAGTTCAACATACATGCATGCATTAAAAGCCACTTACTTTTCTTACATTTTAATTTCGTCTTTAACCTGCACATGGCTTCTAATGCACTGTATCAAATTGAACTCATTTTTCAGGGGTTGGGATTTATGATTGTTTTTATTCACACATCGACTATTTAATTGAAATGTAATTACACTTTGTTTATTTGTCATCTTCAAAATGACAGGGCATACGTGGAGAGCCTGGTTTCCCAGGGGCAACAGGACCTCAAGGGCCCCAGGTGCCAATGAAAGTCTTGTTCTCATCTCCAACAGCTCCGTGTTGTTTAATTACATTTGCTTTGGAAAGTGCCAACTCCAATTCCCGTATTTAATTATAAATATTAATATGAAAATATGTATCATTCTAGGCCAGGTAAGTTTTTTTGTTTGGAATTGCATTCACACTGTTGCTAAAAATATGTGGCACGTTTTTTCTGGCCGAATGAGGAAATGTTGCGTTTAATTTATGAAGTTGTGATTAAATTAGGTGTCATTGTTGTGGCGTTAGTTCGTATACCCATTTATTACCAACTTACATAATGTGTACCTGGTACTGATGATTGAAAAGTGCATTGCAGATTATGGTTTCATAAGCTACACTGAAGGTTAGCTGGGACTGTTATGTAAAATACTAAGTTATAAGTATTTATATAACTTGCCTTTGGAAGTGTCAGTTTCAAATCCTTTGTAATATATAAAATGAAACACGCTCCCACATGATTTGGAGTACCAGGTATTGGAAGAATTAATATTAACAGTTTCATCAAGAGGGGACTCCAAAATGGATAGAAGTTCTTACCTTTTCCAATTTAAGCACATGTCTCAGCGATGATAACATTTTATCAGTCAGTTACTACCGTTAGTGTGTTTTATACATTCATATATCATAAAAAGGGCATTTACTTAATAATAAAACATTCTATGATGTAACTTGTATTGGCAAAATCCAGATACACGCACACTGCTTGAAAACAAGACCAAGTGTGCTTTTATCAGAAGTTTCTCTTCACTTTTCCTCCACCAGTGCAATGTAAGCACGTGTTACTTATATGGGAAATGTGTTTATAGCCAGCTTCCAATATACAAGCCATATTTAATGGGAAATGTTTACACCTATTGATAGGTGCTTAAAAACACTTATCGTTAGATGTGTATCGATCCAGTTTTATATTTATTTGGTGCTGAGCTTATACGAGTTCATGCATTTTTCTGTTATGTATGTTGAATTTCTTTCACACCATGTGTAGCCAACCGTGCTAATCAGAGGTGCGGGGGAAGGACAAAACACTAAACACAAAAAGCAGTTCTAAAGAAATGAGTTAATGACCAAGTGTTAACGATGAGCGTGTGGGCTTCTCATTTCTACTCTAAGTGTGGGTTTTTTCTCGTGTCAGGGTCCCCTTGGGATTCGAGGGATTTCGGGAAGAGAAGGAGAAAAGGGAGACCCGGTAAGGCTCCTTCACGTCATAATCGCCGTGGTCATATGTATATGGCTAACAAATGTACAATCTACGTTATAGCAATGTTGAATCAATTTGCAGCAATGCCTTACATAATAAAAAAAAATGTCTACTCATCTGTGAACTCTTATGCTTACCGAACCTTGCAAAACCCACACGGTGGCATTCAAGACACTAATTATTTGTGTTGCAGCCCATTCGGTCGTTAAATATTCTCTAATAATGATCAAGATGGTGCTGTCGCAGAGGCCACCCAGACCCACAGAGCAAACCCCACCCGCCACGGCATGCCCCCCCCCCGCGCCCGGCCGCCCACACCTGCGCGTCGGGGGGGGGGGGCTTGTGTGGCAGCACAGGTGTGGGTTTACACGAACGTGCCTCGTTTCACACAAGAGGGGAACTCGAGGACTCTCACCCCTATGGTTAACTGACGTGAAAGCCTTCACAGCAATCATATTCGTGGGCCATCGGTCAAAATCCGCAGGACGTGGCTGCGACAAATTCCCATGAAGTGAATATTTCTGTGACCCGCCGTCGCTCCGTTCGTTGCAAAATCAAATTGTGAAGCGAGTAACAGCGCTCATTAGTCTGTTTTTTTATAATGAAAATTTTAATTTTAAAACCTGTCATTTCAAGACCCTCCATGCAGATTTGAAATATTCTCGAGTGATGTTAAAATACCGTCACCTTCCTCCTAAAGGAGATTTCTGCAACGGAGGCGAGAGTGCTTCCAAGGTGACATTTAACGGGGCTTTGATTGACATGTGTTTAAACCTATTGCTTGAAAAGTGTATTTCCTGGCGGCGAAGACAGTTTACGTTTTGCGAGTGGTATAAGGGATTTGGAGGTCTCAACTTATTTTTTCATAAAAATGCACCTTTACATTCCAGGGCAGTCGAGGGGGACCCGGGCTCCCTGGGGCAGCTGGACTCAAAGGACACAGGGTAAGGCAGCAACCACATCCCTAAGCATTACACCGCATTCCCGCATCATCGCTTAGGGCATAATCTGCAGTCATGTTTACGATACGTTATAATTAACTGACAACGCAAAGTCAATTTTTTTTATGACACGGCTAAAGGGCCCAGCCGGTGGCAAATGGGGGAATGATGAATCAATGAGATAGATTGTGGGAACTCAACTTTGCTTGGTGATTCTGTAAAAAATTGCATAATCGTATCTAAAAATAAATAACTCAGTTCCTTGCATGCTACCGGGGTCGTGTAAGCCAAGTGCTGAGCCATGAGGATGATTCCCTGTTGGCTAAACTGTCACAGACAAAGTTTCTGGCAGACCGAAGATGAATTAATATTCGTTCATGTGTTTACACTCTTGAACTGCTACCCGCCATGCTTGAAGAGGCACTGTGATTTGTAATAGCTCACGTTAAAAATAGTGTTAAAAGTACGGTCTTATAGGTTGGATACAGTTATGTCTTAAGTGTAAGCTTTGCGGATGGCAGTGGCAAATCGTAAGGTTGAGAATTATTCATAGGAAAAATAAACTTGAAGGCAGCAGAGGTTAATGTTTAGAATGAGAAGCGTGTTTTGAATGTTGCCATCATTAAGGTGGACGGTGCAATTCATCATTCGTAGGAACTTCATTCATGGCTGCTGTGACATTTCGTTGACCGGCAGTTTGTGCGCGGTGGGGTAAAGCGTGGGGACTCCCACCTCTTCTAAGACGTCTGACCAGCTTGGAAGAGTAGGCAAAACACCTTTTAGTGGGGGGGAGTAGCGGGGTGGGGGGGGCTCTGGCCCTCCACTAACATGGAAGCCCCTTCCCGCCAGCAGTGGTGAGAGTAAGCAATTGCAGGGCTTTCGCCTTTGCATTTCACTTTTGACGGCTGCTGTCGTGAGCCTGGAATGTCCCGTGCATTATGTTGAGCAATGCATGAACGAGATCTCAATTGTTTTGAGGAGTGAAAGCCGAAAGATGCCATTGGACATGAAAACCGGACTTTAAGGAATGTTCTCCAGTGGCATACCTGCAAATGCGTTTTTTCTCCCAAGGCCGTTAAGTGTACGAAACGTCTGTACATGCTATGTACAGACTTATGACATGTATATATGGCACATTTTTACGTGCTATGTATATATGACTTTGGCCACAGTCGTAGATTGTGCCGTATGTGTGGTTATGTACAACTTGCAAAAAACATTTCAATTGGACCGTGTCTCACAACACTGCAAACGTTATGATGAATTCATGGCAAGAGCATCAAGACTACAATATATTTGTTTATGTAATTTTACGTAATTATTTGAGCAAGAAGTTCTCGTTAAGCAGCTTAACATCGACGTTTCTAAATGTTATCTCGGGATGCGCAATTGGAATACTGCCGCCTCTGCTTCTGTAGATACTGTTTGCTTTTCCTTTTATCAGAATGGATTCTGCTGATTGATTGCCTCTCGGTGCTTCTTTTGAGATAATCGTTGGGCGTTCTGACAGGGTGTGCAGGGGCCAGTGGGTGAGCCTGGAGTAGGAGGCCCACCAGGGAGGAAGGTGTGTCTGTCTGTATATTATCTGTCTGTCTGTATATTATCTGTCTGTATGTCTGTTATCTGTCTGTCTGTTATCTGTCTGTCTGTATGTTATCTGTATGTCTGTGATCTGTCTGTCTGTCTGTTATCTGTCTGTCTGTATGTGATCTGTCTGTATGTCTGTTATCTGTCTGTCTGTTATCTGTGTGTGTGTATGTGGTCTGTCTGTCTGTTATCTGTCTGTCTGTATGTTATCTGTATGTCTGCATGTTATTAGCTCTCTCGTGCGCTTTCGGGTTGTTGCACAAGTTGTTCTGAGCGATGTCGAGCATCATGTCCAATACAATCCGAGAGCACACCCGCGGAGCTATAATGCACAACTGCGAACGTACATACGTATGTATGTATGAATGTACGTTGAACTTCTTTCGCACCGTACGTAGCCAAACGTGCTAATCGAAGGTGCGATGGAAAGGACAAACTTAACACAAAAATCAGTAAAAAAAAAGATGAGTTTTCAATATAGATTATGTAAAAGTGCATTGCCCCGCTGGCTTCCGAATATTGGAAGGAAGAGCATTCCAGGTGGCCGCAGAAGTGCATCTGAAAGTGTGCGATGCGGTGACCGTCTTTGTTTGATGGCTTGCCAAAAGCCACCGCTGCGAGGATGACCAGAGTTCACCTGATGGTTCATGCTCCTTGACGAGATCAGCGAGGTATTGTGGTTCATTCGTGGCAAGCACTTTGTGTGTAATGAGTGCGGCCTTAGAATGTATTCGTTCAGCAGTATGCACATCATTTGCTCCGTGATGGATTCGATCATCATCATTAAAGTTGCCCTGTCTACCCTGCTTATTTATATAATTCTCAGAACATTATTTCCAAATCTTTTTTTTTATGAAATCGCATTCACCCAATCGCCACAGATATTCTTAATAATGATCAATTGCAACCCCTTTGTGAATGGATTTTTCGACCATAACTCACCACCCTGGTCAGTGCAGGTTGGTGAAGAGGCAGCCAAGACCAGTTCGTGATGTCACTTGCCACTAATCTCAGCTGTGGCCTAGGAATCGAACTGTGGTTGCTCCAGGTTCACAGCACTGCACAGTACACTGACCACTGATAACAACCCGCTGCACCCAATGTTTGTAATACGGTTAGCAATAAGTGAATGTGAAAAAGGGAGGTTCCGTCATATATTCCGGCAAACACGTCATGTTAAAAAGAGTCAATTTTAATTATGCTGCAAATCATGCTGGAGTGCCATCTCCTATGTAGAGGATCCAGCGACTTAAGAGGATGTTTATAATTCATGCCTAGTGGGCAGTGCACCTCAGCGAGTTTTGTCTTTTGAGCACCATTAAGCTCCTTAATTAAATGTCGGTGAGAATCGAAAACTTTGCAACGCCTGGAGTGTCACGTTAGCATACGATTGTTCATGCCTCAAGCTCTTCCTCTTTCGTACAGAACGGCGGTGGTGTTGATTGATTGCACCTGGCCAAATCGCGTTAAATGGTGCAGGATTTGTGCTCACGTCGTGTTTTTGTCAAAGGACGAAATACCATAACAGATGACCTCTGCGATAGATTGTTAAGCTTTACGTAACGTCACCATCGGCTCAATGATGAAGATGGTCAGATCTACATAAGCATACTTCTGTTCATCACGCCGCGAAAAAAAGTTGCATTTGATCACCCTTCAGCTAACTGGCCTTCTCGATTCGTGAAATCCAGCAGAATTTGTATCAGCAAGCAAACTCTCTACCTGCTAGACCTTTGGGTCAACTGTAAAAAAGTCTTGAGGCTCTGTAAGGCCTTCCTAGTAAAATAATTGGCATTTTCCTGGGGAAAAAAGTGTATTATTGTTATTGTTTTTACCAGACTGAAGCTTGTAAAACAAATACTATTGAGTTGCCAGAAAATGATTGGCATCATCACTGCCTTCATTCTGCACTGTTGTGGAGCATTATGGGTATTACACATATGCTAATAAAATATACTTCCATTCGTTCTACACACACATAAATGTACTTCTGTTTATCTCTGGCCACGACAGTTATATTATTTAGCCCACCTCCCGATTGACCTTTCGGACTAATGATATAACATGTCATCTTATAAATAGTGTAAAGTCTACATGATTATTTATACTCAAAGGTGATATTAATCCAGAAGCTATTATTTCAGTGAAGCAATTTAGTGCTGTCTGCTACCTCTGCTGTGCAGGGGGAACCCGGTTCAAAGGGCAGTCCAGGCCTCACAGGTCTCCCAGGGTCAAAGGTGAGCAAGTTGTCTTGTACATCCATCATTTGCACGTTCTTACACCTACACGGAGCAAGAGGCCATCATCTAAAGAAAGATATGATGGAGAGGATGATTTATGGAAAATTCAGGAGAGGGTGGCAGAATATGGGTTGGGTAGAAGGTGCGAGAGTGATGCTTTGGATGACTGCGGTGGATGCACTGAGGCGAGCACAAGATAGTGAGCGATGGAAACGGATCGTGTTCAATGCCACGTCCACTGAGAACACTTATAGTTCTGGATGTCGAAGATGACACCTGCATGGTGTTTTACAAGCCATCTCCTATGAAACTGGATTACATTAGTGAATTCCCCGCAAGCAGCTTTCAGCCCATGCTAAATGCCCTGTCCCCTCTGTAGATACATCGCAGCATATGATTAGGAACCCTTGTGAAAAGTGCCAGTATTTATATCTGGTGTTCTGAAAAGTGCAAGTATGGCATATCATCGTATACTGGCCCATTTCGTCTACAGCACATCAAATGAGCTTGTTAGTGACGCAGGTGACATGGCCTTTACATGTTCCGCATATACTATACCAGCTTTAGTACCTGGCTTCGCCCGGGACTTGGATTCACCACGCCCAGCCATCTTTGTCTCCCCAGTGGCGATGTTCACACACCACACCAGTTACTCGTTTGAGGCTAATTCGACCTAGGGGAGGCCGTGAGCGGGAATCGAACTCGGGTCGCCGGGTTCGTAGCGCAGCGCGCTAACCACTACACACACAAACACGCGCGCGTTTGCTGCAGACACACACAACTTTCAGGGTGCGTACAGCAGTAAACGACTGTAATAATAAAGCAATGCTGCGCGAAGAACGCCTTAGACCTGCAACACATTTGTATGGCACTTTACCCGCGGAGGGTTGGGGGAGGGATGCGTGACGTCAGCAGGCACACTGAGTTACGCTTCCGCATGCGCGGGTGACATGACAGATGTGACGTCACAGCTCACTTGCTGTGCAAAAAATATGCATTATTGAGATCCTCCCCCCCCCCCCAAAAAAACACAAGTGTATTTTAATATTTTTTGCATGGTGTACAGTCTGGAAAGTACCCACATGGCAAATTTCAAGTTTGTTGCATGTCGGGAGGTACGTTAAACATTTTGAACAGACAAACATATTCTAAAATTTCCCTTTTATTATACTATATGACGTATTGCAGCCAGTAATGGTATCACTTAAACAAAAAAACATTGCTGAGGAAGGCAATGGGGGTGCCACCTCGCCTCTCCTTTTCTCGATATGGCTCAAGATTCCGAGGATTGAGCGTGGTGTTGAGGATTTTTTTTTCTCTCTCCATGAATTGCAGTTGCTGAGCGCAGGACCCATACGCCCCACAAATGCCAAGCGGCCAGCGATATACACCGTTGAATGTGTAATAGATAGCAGTGACAAGAGGCGGTGTGGGGAAACTGCCAACAGATGAGATGGGGGATCCTGAGCCATAGACCTATTTCGAGCACACAACTTGAGATGGTTTTATATATCTCAATGTGTTCTAACATTTGCTGTATGGTGTTGTTGTTGTTGTTGCTGACAATCTTGCTCTGTAGGTGTATATTGCAATAACTCGTTGTTGAATTCTTGCTAGGGCTACCCAGGAGAAGATGGACAGAATGGTTTATCAGGCCTCAATGGACTTAAGGTGAGATTATCATTATTATAATTATTTTTATTTTCCCCAAAGTTATTACTTCAGGCACCTGACGACAACGTTAACATTTATGGAGAGCAAAAGAAGGTCACCCGTGTCATCGAGATCAAACTATTGTCTTGTGGATAAAATGCTGTTGGGCCCAAGCAGCTCTTGCCATGATTGGTTGTAATCTGCTGGTAACTGATGTATAAATAGTCAAGATAAAGTAGGAGCCGTCAGAGCTGCTATTGCTCATAGAACCTTATCCCCGGCCCTCGATTGTATCTCGCTGTGTCAACATCGACCACCGTGGGCAGTGGCCCATTCTGGTGGACTGCATTTCTCAGTGACGTGAAATCTTTACAGAATAACAGCATTTGGTTTTGTGGCTTCAAATAACAGCTCAGTGGCTCTGTTAATTGTGGTCGAGACACTCAGTATTAAAATACCTGTTACAATGAAAGAAACCCACCACTTTATAATGTCACACAAACAATAAGCATTCTCGGGGCAATGGCACTTCTTTAGAGCAATAACCATGAGCAGAAACGTCAGCTTAACATGTTTACCAGTCTTTTGATAACTTTGTGAGAATAATATATTTGATATCGTTGTCCATACGTAGATGTCAGAATCAGCATATTTATACTGGAGGAATCCGATGAGCTATCAAGCTCTTTGTCACAGATGTCGGAGGAGGAAAGGAAGCGAGCTCATGCATTTAATTAGTCTCACATCGCGTCTGGTCTACACGGTAGCCATTTATATTGTCAACACATTTTGTGTGCACAGACCCACATGTGCGGTTGATGCTGTGAGAGGAGGAGGTTGTTTGCATTCGGGGTTACACAAGTGAGAAGCAGTTGAGTGAAAATAATTGGCGTTGACTGCATGGGACTTCAGTGGCACCAATTTCCTACCACCGCTACTTGAGCACATTCCGTGAATGCCAAACAACAGCAGTCCACACGATGCCGTGGGCAAATATATCATTTTATTTTCTTCAGTTTAACAATTAACCCCCTTAGCTTCTGCACTAAATGGAGCGTCACATTGCATCAGAGGGCGATCGCAGAGTCAACGACCGCAAGTTCACGTCGGAGAAACAGTATATTGAAGTATAAATTGCCGACCTTACGCGTTTACGCGACGTTTTGTAGGCACGCGGCGGGGTGCGGGCGGGGGGGGCATTTACATTTGGGCAGTCGTGCGCCATTCCCCCCTCGTGAGCCCACTTTGTGACGTTTCACACGGCGGTGGAGTTGATCAGCAACGTTAATACTGGTAGGAACCTCCTGGTTACACCAGTCCACAGGGGATTATTGTGTCCGTCCGTCCGTCGTGTATACAAAAATGGGAGGGGTGGGGCTGGGTGGAGAGGGGAGGGTGGGGAGGGGCTGGGTGGGGAGGGAGGGGATGGGTGGGGAGGGTGGGGCTGGGTGGGTAGGGTGGGGAGGGGCTGGGTGGGAAGGGTGGGGAGGGTGGGGCTGGGTGGGGGATGGGAGGGGTAGGGCTGGGTGGGGAGGGGAGGGGCTGGTCACCCCGTGGTGCCCTTATAAAACTCAACGTTTAACCTACTCACGCTGGCTTGTGCCCACCCTCACAGTCGGGCATATTTGCGGAATACACCACGCCGCCGTTGACCCTGGCCATTGACCCTGGCCATTGACCGAGCAACCCAACGTTCCTACCAGCTCCCTCCGCAGGAATGTGTTTTTGTCCGTGCCGAGGTTTGTGATCGAGCCCGGCGTGGTTGAGATTGGTGAGCGCAGCAGGCACCGTGGGCCACTTTCTCTCCGTGTCGTAGATGGTTGCAATCGCTCTATGCCAATATTTTTCTGGCAACTCAGCAGGATTTGCTTCACTCTGCTAAAACTAACAATAATAACAAAAATAAGTAAAGGAGGTCAGCCTTTGCACTTTAAGAATATAACTTCACTCAAATTTGAGAAGATGTGCAATTTCTGTAGATTCACGGGAAAGTATCAGTACAGGCAGCAATGGCGCCGCAGGCTTGGCTCAAGCTACTCAGCTACTTGAGAGACGGCATCTTGAAGAAGTGGTGGTTACTGTGTCGACCATAGAAGATAGAACTCAGGAATTACCCTCAGCCCACTGTGCGTGTGTGATCTCAGTGGAAGGATGCGCATGTCGTTCAAACGTCCGTCTCGCTAAGTCGCATTCGAACTCACAGGAACCAAAGGTAGCAACCGTGACAAAATGTCGAAGGATCACCGGACCCCCGATGCAAGAGAGGTCATCGTCCTCAGCGGACGGACTGCACGTCTGAGAGGGCTGCACGCGTGCGGATGCTTTTCGATGCGACGCAAATGCAGCCATTGCTGTGGTCGAGGTTGAAACCGGGAGGTTCTTCTGTGGGGGCCGGCAATTTAAGTGCTTTGTGCAGTACCACCGCGATCCCGCCGCCGCGGTGACTCACGGCAAGGGAGGCCTATGAGAGTGCAATCTCTCACTGGGGCAGCCACCCTCCGCGCGCCCCCCAACGAATTATTTTTCTCCACCTGGCCACTTTGATTTGTGGCTACTAATCACTTATCGCGCCTGCACACGCACGTCAGCGTTACCCCCTGCCAAATCGCCACCCCCCAACACATACACACCCGCACACCCACTCATCATTCAGCGCCCAATAACTGGAGTTGACCGAATGGCACCAAAGCCATTCTGCATATCCCAAAGCAAATCTATAAAGCCCTTTAAAAAATGTGGGACAATTACGTTTAAATATTTCAGATTATGATGAAGATACATTGAAACTATTCAAATTTTTTGTCAGAAAAAAATATATATTTTTAAGACTTTGAGAGAGATATATATATTTTTTTACTTGGCAAACTTTCACGTCATAAATGACTATGTAAATCGGTTGAGCTGTCTCCATGGAACTGTCTACACGCCAGCACGCTCGTGAAGTCTTCAAGCAAAAAAATTACCTTAAATAAAAATACTGTTTCCAAAGTGTTTCATGAAGCCCAAAAAATATTTGTAAGTGCAACATAACAAGGTAGGCAAAGAACTACAACTGAATAAATGTTAACGTCATTTTTGTTTTTCAGCGCTGAGCTGTATTTACCATGTAAATGGCCTGCGTATTATATTTCGTGACATTTGTTTATGCAATGCTATTTCCGTGAGAATAGAAAGCTCTGCCAATGTTTTATTGCTCACAAAGGCGTTATGACATTTATTTCAGCATGCTGCAAATGCAGTCCTTCTCAATTACAAACTGGGCTCACAAGGAAAAAACATGAAAGGATGTGGATATAAAACAAGCACAATTTGCATTTTGATAGCGAAAGTGAAAAAAACACTTTCAAACGCTGCCCTACCATTGTTATACATGCGCAGACATGTGGCGGCGAGTGCCGATATAAAAAAAAAACAGGACAAAAATCCTGAATGTGAATTTGGATATTGTTTGTTGTCAAACAGGGAGAAGCGGGAACGCCGGGGTATCCTGGAATGAGAGGCGAGCCTGGGAGAACGGTAACCACCTTCCCTTTGAACTGTGCTTGTGACCGTGCATTGCAGTACGCCCGCATGGTCATATTTCGCTTCATATTGCCGCTGGTTCCTGCTCTGTTAAATCTACAATCATAACAGTGAGCAAACAAAAATATAAAACCTCCGCGCAAACGCGGTGCATGGACGGCCTTACCGCAATGCAGTGGATGTCTCGAATGATTTATATGGCAACCTTGGAATATTGAACTCTTTGTGCCGTACAACTGCCCTTATTGAGACTTGGGTACTGGGTTGACATATACTCGGATGCCTAAACACCCCCATGCTATTGTATACTGCTCACTAAAGCACTGGGCCATTTCTGCCTTATCTCTTTTTCTGGCTACTGGGGGTTCGTATACAACATAGCCGAACAATGAATACTTTTAAGGTCAAAATATAAAGGTTAAATCAAGTAGTGAAATGTGATGAGAACAAAAAATGGGTGACATTCAGCAGACAGGCACCAATCAAGAACATTATTAATTTTGCTTTTAGCCGACTTTAAAGGTCGCTGACTGCTGGTTTTGACAGGGAAACATTTTCATAATGATATTGCATCCTGTGCACTTCAATTCAGGAAAGCATTTTGAAACACAATGTGAAAAGCCATTGTCTGTGCACCTGAAGCTTTCTGCAATATACAGTACATGGTATTTATAAACAAATATTGAATTTGTCCATATACTATAATTCCAAACGAATAAATGCTAATTGTTATACTTGTCATGGTAATGTGCATATGCATTCTTGGGTTTACATGCAAACATTTGCACTCGTTTGCGTCTAACGATAATATATCTCCCCTCTTTAATATAAATGCACATTGACATGAGTATAGATATAGATGCAGTCTCACGGTTGCTAATTCGTGACTATTTATTACGATTCCTGTTTACCCAGGAAATCCCCACTGAGTCTCAAGATGCTTTTCCAAGACGGTTCTTACCAGGTTTCCCCTTATGAGGGGGCGTTGTTACTGCTGTGCAATTCCAATTGAGTAACATTTTAAGCATTGGGATGTTGGTTTTTTTTGTGCACCGGTTATATCGTATTTTTTTATTAGCCATGTGAAGAAATCAGAGAATCCAGAGAAAACTTGTGCAGAACAGGGGAAGAACATACAAATGGCCACATAGAACGACACCCGAGTTGGGAATTGAGTCCAGAGCCTTCTTGTGAGGCACAAATGTTACCACCCTGCCATCGTGTTAGCAGAAGAGCTCTCCACTTGCATGAGCTCTGGAGACCCCCTCTAGATGCATACGAATGCACACACTTAGTAAAACAAACTATTAATATTGTATAATGTTTCGTGCATACCAATACACTCGTTCAGCTATTGTTTTCTTTGCATTTGTTAAGTAAATTTCCACACACATACATGCACACACAGCTGGACAAATGGCTTTATTTCTTGCTAACACAAACTGGTCATTGTATAAAAGCATACAGTGTATGATTTATCACAGATGCAAAAACACACCTTAAACTGCAGGGTACAGAATATGCGGTATGTAGGTGTTTAATAGTTTAATGATCGTTATCATTGCCCATCCATGTCCATACATTACGATATCATCAAGCAAACTGTAAAATTGTATACAAAATACAAACGTTTTATTTATTGTCAGATGAAGTTAAATTTTCCTCAACAAAAGCCCCACGTCAAATGCCATGTGCCGAGTCAATTGTGTGTTTTTTTGTTGAATATATATTTACGTAATAGTTCTGCCTAGAAACTGAAATAATTGGAGACTAATTGTTCCAATGCGTTCTCGAATGCTGCAGAGGTAAATTCCAGAGGCAAGAGCAGCCAGTCAAAAGTGCAATTGCGTTAAGGGAATCTCAGCGTGCTCCCACGTTGAGATTCAACAACTGAGTCCCCTCAAAAAGCCGCAATGTGCAGGAATTCGTGGAGAGAGTCGGCACGTATCGTGGTTTTTGTTTTTTTAAAATAAAATCGTTCGGATTGTTTAACCAACCGTTTTCTCATGCACGACTCCACGTTGATGTTGTTTAACACTATTGTTTAATCGGATTACGATTGAATGGCTTTAACTAATCATACAATATTTCGAACGGCTACAAAAAACACACTTGTGTCAGTTTTAAGTAATGCGTAACAACTTAAAACAATAGTTTCAGATGGTGGAAAATTATATTTTTCTCTCTCTCTCCTTTTCCCTGTAATTGCCATTGTGTAGTTGCAGTATGAATGTGCATGCCTTAAGATATGTGTTATTGTTATTTTACGGGAAATGGCTTTTCATGGCCATTCGACTTTTTTTGACAGTTTCAATATCCTATTCCGTTAAAGCAGGGTGAGATGAAGTTGCTGTCGACACAACTTATTCAAGCATTCAAAAACATATGGGATGACATGCTTGACCATATTGTTAAACAACAAAAAAAATCCACCTTCGCTTACGTTTAATGAATTCCAAAAGCAATTGGCCATAAAGTTCGGAACTGGCCTGTATTGGTAGACAGGTCAGTTGCAGTTTCAGCTCACAAGTCCTAACTTGTTTTTATGCACCACGAGCATTGTATGTTTTGCACATGTGTGCTTCTCCCCACAGATGATGAATGATGGAAAAATAACACCTACGCTAAGCCAGGGTTTATCTATGCCAGTTGTTCGGCATGCTTCAACAACACACAACACAGGCTTTTGTGACGTGTGTGCATGTGTGTGTGAACTACAGCTTATAAGGAGACAAAATGTTTGGACAGAAAAAAATGTACAACAGTATTTCCTTTGTTATTTGTTACATTGCATTCATAAATTAATCACATGTATGCCAAATGAACAAAGTTGCAATTATATTAATGGTGTTAATAGTAGACGTGTTTTATACATTACAATCAGAAATGGCAGGAAATCTTGCTCAACTAAAAATATCTTGACTTCATCGTGCCAAAACAGTTTTAAGTGGAAATTTGTTGCAGCTTGATAAAAAAAAACTCATTAATATGGTTTGGATTCAGTAGGAAAATTATTTAGGTGCAAGATAATTATTGCGTATTCATACACAAAGGGAGTACATATTATGAATTTTTAAAATGTATTTTAGCAATTCCTACATGCCTGACAATCATGGCATTTTTGTAATTGAATTGAATTACTTTATAGTCTGGAACTTAATGAGTTAAAAGGTTAAAACAAGTTAACCCTCCTCCAGTTTGTATTGTTGTTTACCAAACACAAACAAATTGTATTTGTATATATGGAAGGAGAATTGCTGCAGTTACATTAATGATACATTCCTTGACACTTCCCATTTCAAATTGTACAGGTTTGCTTTTCAGTGTCACCCCCTGAGCAATGAGCCTTTATCCTTCACAAATCCTCTTGTTCGACGGTTGCTTCGGGTGTGGCAGTGACTCTAATTTGAAGGAGACTGGGGTGAAAGCACGCGCCTCTCCTATGTACGTCGAGCTTTTTTAGCACCGTTACGTAGCCAACCGCGCTAATCGGAGGTGCCTCTCGTCACTGATTGCAGGGACCGTCCGGATCTCAAGGACAAATGGGAACGCTGGGGCACAAGGTACCGCCAGTAGTGCCGCCGTGGTGGTGCTGGTGGTGCAGCGTCCGGCTCTCGTTTTGGTCAACATTCTTCCACTTCCGAGCAATCGTCCCAATCATTGGGATCACGCTTTTCAAGTCCCCTCTCTCTCTCTTTCTTTTCCCCACGGTCTTTGAATCCTAGCCATCTCCTATTTTTTTAAAATAAAAAAGGCCTTTTTTTAATTTCAGTCAACGATGACTATGAGTGAATGGAAATCAAAGCTTGACGATGACTACAACTGTCAACCAAAGACGAAAGAGTGACGAAACAACATTATTTCGTCTTGAGTAAAGATGCCTTACTAAGCTAATTTTGTAAAGTTATTACAAACAATGTTGCGCGGAGAAAGACCAAACATGGTAGTTGGCTATATATGGACACACAACTATGTTTTACAAAGTTCAGTTATTTTCTCACCAGACAATACATGGCAGGAAAAATAACGTGCCGCTCACGCCAACAATTGATGACTTAGAGGAGAAGAAGAAGACATGTTTTACTAGTACATATAGTCGACTCGACGAAGAGAATGACCAAATTAAATGTACGAAATAAGATGTGACTTACAGTTCACAGGTTATATTTGACTGGCGCTAAAAGAGAATACTCTCACTCTAGTAACACTGGTAGCATCACACTACCCATACCATAGTGCTTGTGTAACGATTGATGAATCCATTGTCGAATATGTTTACTTGTGGCTAAATGGCGAATCTGCCCCTTTACAGTGGCTCTTTAAGCCTATGGTATGCCACTTGAAGATAAGCAAACAATTGATGTCACTTCGACCATTATAGTGACATTCTAAATGAAATTATTGTCAGGATACAATCTATATGGGATATTTAAGTACGAATGATTAAGATTGGTGACATCATCTAAGGATTGTCTTAAGAAAGCATGACCATGTGATAGGTTTAAAAAATGTGTTTTTCTCCACAACGGAGTTGTTTAATGATTGCATCGATCGGTTTGTTCAGGAAGGAAAGGAGTGAACCCTACGTTGAGATTAATCCCTTTTCGTCTTCCCTTTTCCCCGGTGACCTGTGACGCGCAGGGCGAACAAGGTCTGCCTGGCCCAGAGGGAGAAAGGGGACCGCCAGGAAGCATGGTGAGCAACGCTTCCGTTTAGGCCTCCATGGTCGTGCTGGGTAAGCTCTCTCCGGCGTGCTTTTGGGTCGCGGTCACGTGCAATTCGGCACAGTGGCTGACGCTTCACTCCACGTGCTGGGCAGCTACTTCCTTCCCATGAATGAATTGTGTACCGAATAAGATCCCGTCGTGCGGAGCGAAATGTCAGACGTGTCGCCGGACAGCTCACGGAGCGACCCGAAAACAAGTGACGGAACGATCGTGAGCCATTGTTAATTATCAATGCATAACCATTTATGCAAGTAGGTTCACTATTTACATGGCACACGAGCCCTTGCAAGGAGGTAGAGAGGGCAGAGTGTCCTGATCTTGTTTGTTCGTTGTTACATTGTTTAATCGGCTTTTGTGAAGCATATGCAAAGGTCTCTTGTGCTCACAAGTGTCTCTTGTAGAAGTCTTAACAATGCTGTGTGAACATATCATCATGGCACACTGTGAGCTTATCCGCAAAGCCATCAAATACACAACTCCCTCAATGGAGCATCTGCTTGGAGTTTAAACAGAGGGCCTAAAAAAATTGATACTCTTTGTGTGAGTGTGTGTGTGTCTCTTGTGGGGAGCGGTAGTGTAGTGGTTAGCGAGCTGCGTTACGAACCCAGCGACTCGAATTCGATTCACGCTCACGGCCAACACCATTGACGATTATTTGAACCGGTTCTGGGCATCCCCTAGGTCGACTCAGCCTCAAATGAGTACCTGGTGCGGTGTGTAAACATGGCCACCGGGGAGACAAAGGCGGTCGGGCGTGGCGCTGGTCACCTACTCCCTCATCTGCCGTGCTGACCTTCATATGTGCTCCCTAATAGCACTTGCCCAAACAGTCTGTTAAGGCTACACGGGGGATCTTTGTCTTTGTGTCTCTGCGCACGCACAAGCGAAGTGGTCATATTTAGCGTATTGAGCTCCAGTGTCAATTCTGTGGAGCTGATTTCTGAACCTATAATAACAACATCAGTGAACATTGCCTGGGCTTACTCTCGGTGAACTCAGCCGTAAAAGCTTACCTGGTACAATACGATCGTATTGACATTGGGGAGGGAAAGTGCCAAGGAATGGAGGAGCTTGTCGCACTGCTACTCATGCGTTGTGCCGGCCTGAATCACAGCGCTTACCCTGAGAGTCTGTGCACCTCTTGTATGAGTGGATACAAGTAAAGTGCTAAAAATCCATTCCCTTCTTGCAAACGGGCCTAATAATTATCATCGAGCACAATCTGCATTGCATCTCTTGTCACGTGAGTTGTAGTACAGGATTTGTGTCAGTGTTGTCTGCAAAACAAAATCGGAAAATATTTATTTATACTCGAGGAATCCGATGACCTATAAAGCTATTTTTCTCAAAAAAGGTTGAAAAGTTGGACGACAGATGAGCATGAGCAACACAAAAGTCATATACAACATATTTGCCAAACACAGTATTAACATTATTCTATCTTGGCACTTAGTGGACGTTGATTGGTGGAAAACGGAATATATCAATGCATAGTTTTACGCTGTCGAGAACTTAACCCTGAGAGTCTGAGAACTTAACAGCGTAGGATTAGCCTAATCTGCAAGAGTGACTTGTGGCACCAGTCTGCCAAGAGGGGGCCAATGGTTGCTGTGTATAATCCCAATTCAGTACCTTGAGTAACTACACTGACGTCAGGCATACAATGGCCTACTCCTGTGAATGACCCCCAGTGGACCGTTGACGTCCGCTGTGGCTTTCACACCCGCAGCAGCAGCAGCAGTACTAATCTCGACGGCCGCTGGATTTAAACCGCGAACCTCTACGTGCGACCTCTAGGCCCATGTCCACCGCCCTTGTAACGTGAACAACATCAGTGATCAAATTAGTCCCTGGAGTGATCAGATTAGTCCCCAACATAAGTGATCAAATTAGTCCCCAACATAAGTGATTAAATTAGTCCCTGTGCAGGAGTAAGGTGCATTGCAATACCACCGAACTTGTCGAGACTGTCGCAGTAATCACAATTGCGTGGGGATGTGCTTCATACAGCAGTGGATCGATAATAGCTGCTGCTGCTGCTGGCCATGAAGAAAACATCATCCAGCAGCTTCTTGTGTGAATAGCCTCGCAGCTCAGATGGATTATCCAACAACCACTCTCCTTGTTTATTAGTTTAGTTTGTTGTCCTTCCCCTGCACCTCCAAATAGTATGGTTGGCTACGTACGGTGCAAAAAAGTTCTACACACAGACACAAATTACATCTTACCTACATCCTTGTATTGCTCGATTGTGAACTTCCAAGTTGCAAATCTCTGCCATTGAATTCCTCGCGTATTCTACATGCACCTATATTTCAAGCCCAGAAGCTGCCGTTCTAGTTGCCAGCTCTGATCCAGCTCTGTGATCTGAACAGAACCAGATGTAACGCTTGCCTCTCACGCACCATATCCTCAGAGACAAGTTGAACACTTCTATGGCAAAGTGCTTGATGCTTGAATCCCTGCATTCCCATTCATCGTGACCCCCTAATGTCTCCCTGATGCAAGTTGCAGGTGATTTATTTTGTAACTGGGATGCAGCTGTTTGTGAGCGCGATGAACGAAGAGCGACTGCTGATAATGCTCATTGTGCTCGTGTGCATTAGCATGCCAATCCTCCTTTGGTGCATCTCTGACCCCGCCTACTTACCCTTGGGTGACACCCACCTCAAACCTGTATATAGCCTCTTGTTGCAGCAGCCCTTTCTTGTTCAGCAGTTCTACGGCTGTATATTTATACCTGATGACGATTGCTTGTGTTGCGATCGAAACGTCGTGATTTTTTTTTCTACCTACGTGACTTTACCGAAAGAACCAAAGAGTATAGATTCCTGCAGTCACGAAAACTTCAAATCAAGATTGATTTTAGGTTTATTTATACTCATGGAGAATACATGGTGAAAGACATTTATTGTTAATGACTATTTTTATGAAAGCAACGCTATTAATGCATGTGTCTTGGATCCTGGTTTTATATGTTTAGAACGCCCGCCTATAATTAAACAATAATAATACGAATAATGTATGACTTATAGTCAATCCACTGCCGAATGAAGGCATCCCCACGCCATGTCGATCGTTGTGGTTGTTTGAGCGTATTTCACCGTGCTGGTCAAGTGCATCTTGGCGAAGTAGTTGCAGAGGGGGCATCTGGGAACGGTTCAGAAATTATTTCCTGCGAACGTGAGCTGAGACTGAGGAATTAAACTCAGGTTTCCAGCCTCAACAGTGCAGTGCGCCAACAATTTGCACCACGGCTCTCCCCTTTGCACCACTGCTCTCCCCTTATATAACTTTTTATTAATGAGGAGACCATTGAGATTGTTTTTATTTGATCTTTAAAATATCCAATTAAAATATAGTCAAGACTGTCACTCAAGAAACATAGCCGTGCATTTTTTTCCCTGTGGTATGATTAGGTCTTAATTTGAAAGCACAGCAGGAATCATGATTTAACAAAATTATAATATACTTGCTAAATTGTTTGTTCCTCGACAATGTCAATACATTAAAAACCATGCACAGTCACAGGTAATATTACACCCTTACATTATTAATGATTATCTCTGGCACCCTGTAATACATTACAATTGCATGGAATAGCTCATGCATTTTGCATTTAATTTTGCTTGACAAGAAACAGTGAATCTTGACTTAAAGCTTTTGTGACTGCAGGAATTCATATTCTTTGGTTCTTTCGGTAAATAAAATGGACATAATACGAATAATATATGACCTACTGTCAATCCACTGCGGAATGAAGGTATTATCAGTGGTGCAGATGAACTAACTTGTGTGAAACCAATTTACTATAATATAATTGATAGAGATGATCATTTTTGTAGTTGGCTTGGCCACCTTGTGAATATATATTGTGATCCTTCCATAGATTCCCCACGAAAATAATGAACAAAATATGGAGAAAACATTTAATTTCGAAGTCTATACCTGTCCCCTACCAATATCCATTGTTTCACACTCTCTTCTTTAATATATGGAACCATATATTTCATAATATTCAATCACCTGTTGAGAACAAAGTAAGTGAGTCATTAGAAATCAGTGGGGTAGCTGTAATTGGGTCACCATTTAAAATGGCTTATACTTTTGCAGCCATGGGATCAATTTTAACCAAATTGTGAACCACCAGGTCTACTTTGGAGTTCTCTATCTGAATCACAGCAGCATAATTTTTTAAAATATGAATTGTTAAAATTTTCACGAATTATGATTGCATATCAAGTGAAACGAATTTAGGCTCGGCGGATTCTATAAATATCATTCTTATGCCATGCCGCATGAACCATTGTGCGCCGTTCCCAGAAGGAAAGGGCTCGGGGCATCAGGAGAGCACAGACAATGCTCGTCTACATTCGTTTCCAATGTACTCGACACTGCTCTAAATAGGTCATGGCCATGTTTCCATTCCACATTGCGCCGTGCAGGGCCTTGTTGCCTTCTCTGGCAGGATATGTGTGTGTACAGCCGCTTTTTCAATCCACGACTGGATGAGGGCCTCCCTACGCCGTGCAGGTCGACCACACGTCACCACCACGCTGCTCGTCGTGGGGTTAGTGAAGGCGGGGGAGCACAGGCGTACGAGCACACTGCACTCTCCTGCCCACCACAAGCCGACAGCGCCTGTTAGTTGTTGTGGTCAGCCATCGTGGAACATAAACCACCATCACGTGAACTGCGGTCATCCTTGCAGCGGCAGCTCTTGGCCAGTCGTTGAACAAAGACGGTCACCGCATCGCGTGGTGCTTTCAGATGCGCCTCTGCGGCCATCTGGTACCCTCTTCCTCCCTATGTTAGGAAGCCACTGGAGCTATGCACTTTTAAGTCTAGATAAAAACTAATTTCTTTAAAACAGCCTTTTGTGTTTAGTTTGTTGTCCCTTCTGCCACACCTTCGAATAGCACAGTTGGGTATGTGCGATGCGAAATAAGTGTAACCATACATACACCAAGGCATTATTCGTTCTCAACCATTTTTTTAATTCAAGATGTGGTGAGATCAGGTGCATGCAAGGTCATTTGGTCATCAGCAATGAATGAGAGAATGTATACACTGGTCCAAGTGGGCAATGGTGCTGGCCACGAAGCTGAGCCACGGTTCCCACTGCACAGCACAGAGCCGTGTTGTGTTTTGTGCCACAGTAAACTGAATGTTCAAGTTCCCCTTAATTGTTAGCAATCCGAGTGGACAATTTACACATGTTTCAGGGGCTCAGGGGTGCCTTTTAAAAGCCCAATGCAGCTGCTGTGAATTATTTTCATGGGGGGGGGGGGGGTATTAATTGTTTGAAATAACAGCTGTTTAACGTTTTGTAAATGCAAGGCTATTAAATTAAGTACAGGTGTGTGAATTTTGATATAATGGTGGATTTGGCGCAATATAAGCCATGCAAGTCGTGTTTTATATAGCCAGTGGCTGGACTCGTTTTTAAGTTTTTAAGCAAGGGATTTATTATTTTATTCAGACGATAGAACTAGGAATATTAACTGCGTTTTGTTAACAAAGCAAAAAAAGCATAAATACGTCTCCTTCATATATCTGGTTCACCACATCAAAAAAGAGACAATGTATCTTTGTTCCATAACCCTTCAGCCCCACAGCCCTTTTTTGGCAGTGCATCATTTCAGGGGCATTGATTCGGCACAAGCAAACTCCGGACCGGTTTCGGCATTACAGCGTTTCATCGACAGAGTAAGGCTTCGCTTGAATCAATGCTGGTGGAACGGCAGATGTAATGCACAAGGATCCTCCTTTTAAAAGATATGCAATCAATCAATGTTTAGTTGTTGCACGGAAAGTCCTGTTTAGCCAGTCACCCAGCTAGTTTGCAAGTGAGATCTGTAGCGCATCAGCACAAAACGATGACAATGGGGTCCGTACGGAGGAACAGGCAACAGTGGAACAGAATGTGTGAGAGGTGCAGGCACAACTAGTGCTTAGAGAACAACAACATTACAATATTAACAATGCGAAAGTTAGAGAATGCATAACACATGTAATAATGAATGGTATTTTATCGATTTTTTTAATTCTATATCGTTGGTACTTTGGCTCTTGTTTTATTGCCAGAAATTATATGAAGTGTCCACTGCTGTTCATGTATAGTCTCTAGAGTGGTTGTATAAGGTATAACCCCATATCGCATACTATCTGTCTCCTGGTTCTTGCATGCATCGACTCATAACATCATGAAACTTTAACGTGCCGCCTATGAACACGTCAGCAACATTTTCTTGGCAAAGGTGTACTTTTGTGACGGGTTATCTGCAGGTGTCCATCAACATTAGAAGAAGTAAAACTTGTAGAATGTACTCGCTATGATGTTAGGAGACACCCAGGCATAATGAATTTTGATGAAAGCCTGTCGGCCAAAATGTTGAGTGTCTTGCATTTCGGCGTGCCATCAATTTTTTAGTTTGTACTTTTATATGCAATGCCAACACCAATGAAAACATAGACTTATGCCTCCAAGATGCTGCATCTGAGCCAATTGCATTTCCTAATTTTTTGCTATTTGATATATATGCAGTACTGTATAAATAGCAATTATGTAAATCCCTTCGTCAATCCACTGATAGATGAAGCCCTCCCCCCCCCACTTCACAACGCCGGTCTTCGTGGGGTTACGTACCATCGCTTTAAAGGGGGAGCAGTGGTGTAGCAGCGCTGAGCATGCCGCGCTGCGATCCCGGCCACCCGGGGGTTCGATCCCCGCTCACGGTCAACTCCGGTGATGAATATCTGAACCGGTCCTGGGCTTCTGCTAGGTTGACTCAAAATGAGTACCTGGTGCCGTGTCGGCCTTTGTAACCACTCGCTAACAGCATTTGCCCCGGCAGTCTGTTAAGGCTACAGGGGGGGATCTTTGTCATTGTAAAGCATTGCTGATCGGTTCGAGCAAACGCATGTTTTTAAATTTCCTAGATGATGTAAAAATGCAGTCGCATTTCTTCATGAATTCGCACCGTCAATTCACTGGAATATTTTTGTTTACGCGTCAAGCAATCTTGAAAGTGTGATTTTTGTTTGTTTGTTACAAATGAGAATTGACAACACCTTGATGAATTGTATCCCCTTAAATCCCCCCACCTCTGTCTACCCAGCAGTATCTATGGGTACAACACAAGTAGTCGACTAGTAGGTCGCATATGGTGGGTGTAAACTGTGGGTGCTCCCACTTCTTCCTCGACGTCTGGCCAATGTGAACTAGTAGGCAGTGCCAGATGAAGCTAGTGCGGGGCCTGTAGCATATATTATAAAGGGGCCCTAAATTACACGAAAATCACACAAATATTCAAATACAAATTTTTACTTGTATAGTAAAGTAATTGTATTTTTTCATTTGCTATACAGCCAGATAATACGACAAATCGCTAACCTTAAACACCCAGTTGTTCATAAAAGTTTAAGGCAGTATAGTACTATAGTAATAGAGCAAGTGCAGAATCACTGAACCGGAATTGATAGCTTGAAAGCATTTAGCGCAGGGCCCTTGAAAGTGCGGGGCCCGTAGCACGTATAGCTACTTTTGCCACGAGGATAATCCGGCACTGGTAGTAGGCCAAACTGCTCTCCATAGAGGGGATCTCTAGAGCTCCCTGTAGTGGAGATTATTCTGTCAGCAGTGGCGTGAGAAATAAATTGCACGGCTACACATTTATCTTTCCCATTTTGAATGTCTTCCAATTGTGTGTGCGGACTGGGTGGACTAAACTTGCTCTGAACAAATCACGGGCAATGTAGCGTCAGCCAGACGCCTGCATTTGGAGAGGCACCGTCATTTGCGGAAAAAATGACAACTTCCATGATGCCAGCTTCGTTTAAAATGGAGCCAATGTAGGCGATACCTGCTGCAAAGGCTTTGAGACATCCTTGGCAGATTGCTGTGTTTCTAGTCTTCAGAGATTGTAAATGAATAGCCCAACGCAGCTGATTCATTCGTCTTGTATTCATGGTACGTGCTTGCCAATCCTGCTGTCCAGTGCTATGAGAAGTGTTGGCTCTGCTTGGAGGAATCCGATGAGCTATTTTTCAAAGATGTGTGCCTATTAATAATTTCGGTATTGTAACAGGGCTTGATATGAGAGCTCGAACCAGTGCAATGTGTCGATTTAAAGCTTTCGTGACTGCAGGGATTCCTCTTCTTGGTTCTTTCGGTAAAGTCACGTAGAAGGGAAGTAATGAAATAATAAAAATAAAACATAATAAAATAATTCTCACGACGTTTCGGCCACAACGCAAGCAGCCGTCCTCAGGTGAAGAATGAAACACCACCAAGCTTGGAGCGTATATTTAAGCTGGGTTGGAGGGGGGGAGGTGGGAAGAAGAGCGCCTTGACAAAATAATTTGCATATCAAGAGGAATTTAGCATATGGAAAATGCGTAGGAGGTGGGCGGGGGGGTTTCAAATTAATATTATGCCCGTGCATTATGCAGGATTAGCAGCATCAAAGGGAGGGGGAAAGGGGGTAGCATTGACAAAGGAAAGGAATGTTAATAGTATGTAGCTGCAGTTACTAAACAACCACGTAAAAAACTAAAGTATAAACTACATAAACAACTAAAGTATAAACTACATAGCATCATCAGTATACTTACTATACTCTACAATAAGCTGAGTTACTAACAGTAAGTAATACATTACAATTCTACGTCGTAAAAATTATATAATATGCTTCCATCTAAACTTTATTCTCTTACATCACACGAGTCTACACCGTACTATATACTGCCATAGACAAACCCAACATTAAATTATATACTGTATTGCTAATATAACACTATGTATTATTCTACCCACCCTAATGTGTATCACACTGCTATATGTTTACTATACAATTACGATACTATATATTACTTTGTACATTGTATTAAGCATATGAATGTTATACTATTTGTTATTATACACTGTACCATTGACCGCCGTGTCAATGGGTGAGTTGTGGGGAGAAACTTGCAGCGGAGCAAATAATCCATTCCCTGCGGAGAATACAGTGCCAGTGAGTGGAACGCGGTTTGAAAGTCACCGTAAACGTGAACACAATCAGTTAAGATCCGAAATGGTTTATTACGTCCTTCCAATGATTGCTAAGCCAGAATCCATCTTCTCGGTTGAAATTGTCTCTGTGTTTGTATATGTGGATCGCCTCATGAACGAATCTCTCATGATAGCCAGATGGCTTGCAGAGAACCTCTGTCTTGGAGAAGTCAATGTCATGTGAGCCCACTTAGTTGTAAGAGTGATCTGCCACGGCTGAGGTGTTTGTCCTACCGTGTTTCAGGTCTGCTTTATGTTCACGGATGCGGTCCGAGACATGTCGTTTGGTTTCTCCAATGTAACTGCTACCACAGAGGCAACTTAGTTTGTAGACGCCAGGGTACTGTATGTCTGGAACCACATCTTTTACAGACGGGACCAGATCACGGATTTTATGTACTGTGTTGAATCGGACCTGGATCTTGTGTTTAATCAGGATTTTGGAGATCTTTTTTGTGACCCCAGCAATGTAGGGTAAGGTGATGGTCTTGAAAGGCTCCTCAACAGGATCCTTCTTGATGGTTGGAGTGATGGCTTTGCGGATTGTGTAGTCGGAGTAACCATTAGCCTTAAGAGCTTGGCGTACGTGTTTGAGTTCACTGGCAATGTGTTCCTGGTCGGAGATGCATTGGGCTCTATGGTATAGAGTCTTGATGAGGGAATTCTTCTGGGATGGATGGTGGTGGGAATCCGGTTTTAGGTAAGCATCCGTATGGGTGGCTTTCCTGTAGACAAAGTGGCTCATTGAACCATCAGGTCTCCTTTTAATTAGGACATCCAAAAAGGGTAGCTTGGCATCTTTTTCGACTTCCATGGTGAATCTGATGGCTGGGTGTATGGAAGTCGAAAAAGATTGCAAGCTACCCTTTTTGGATGTCCTAATTTAAAGGAGACCTGATGGTTCAATGAGCCACTCTGTCTACAGGAAAGCCACCCATACGGATGCTTACCTAAAACCGGATTCCCACCACCATCCATCCCAGAAGAATTCCCTCATCAAGACTCTATACCATAGAGCCCAATGCATCTCCGACCAGGAACACATTGCCAGTGAACTCAAACACGTACTCCAAGCTCTTAAGGCTAATGATTACTCCGACTACACAATCCGCAAAGCCATCACTCCAACCATCAAGAAGGATCCTGTTGAGGAGCCTTTCAAGACCATCACCTTACCCTACATTGCTGGGGTCACAAAAAAGATCTCCAAAATCCTGATTAAACACAAGATCCAGGTCCGATTCAACACAGTACATAAAATCCGTGATCTGGTCCCGTCTGTAAAAGATGTGGTTCCAGACATACAGTACCCTGGCGTCTACAAACTAAGTTGCCTCTGTGGTAGCAGTTACATTAGAGAAACCAAACGACATATCTTGGACCGCATCCGTGAACATAAAGCAGACCTGAAACACGGTAGGATAAACACCTCAGCCGTGGCAGATCACTCTTACAACTCAGTGGGCTCACATGACATTGACTTCTCCAAGACAGAGGTTCTCTGCAAGCCATCTGGCTATCATGAGAGATTCGTTCATGAGGCGATCCACATATACAAACACAGAGACAATTTCAACCGAGAAGATGGATTCTGGCTTAGCAATCATTGGAAGGACGTAATAAACCATTTCGGATCTTAACTGATTGTGTTCACGTTTACGGTGACTTTCAGACCGCGTTCCACTCACTGAAACTGTATTCTCCGCAGGGAATGGATTCTTTGCTCCGCTGCAAGTTTCCCCCCACGACTCACCCATTGACACGACGGTCAATGGTACAGTGTATAATAACAAATAGTATAACATTTATATGCTTAATACAATGTACAAAGTAATATATAGTATCGTAATTGTATAGTAAACATATAGCAGTGTGATACACATTGGGGTGGGTAGAATAATACATAGTGTTATATTAAAATGTATAAGGTATAGGGTGGTTTATAGCAATACAGTATATAATTTAATGTTGGGTTTGTCTATGGCAGTATATAGTACGGTGTAGACTCGTGTGATGTAAGAGAATAAAGTTTAGATGGAAGCATATTATATAATTTTTACGACGTAGAATTGTAATGTATTACTTACGGTTAGTAACTCAGCTTATTGTGGAGTATAGTAAGTATACTGATGATGCTATGTAGTTTATACTTTAGTTGTTTATGGAGTTTATACTTTAGTTTTTTACGTGGTTGTTTAGTAACTGCAGCTACATACTATTAACATTCCTTTCCTTTGTTAATGCTACCCCCCTTCCCCCTCCCTTTGATGCTGCTAATCCTGCATAATGCACGGGCATAATATTAATTTGAAACCCCCCCGCCCACCTCCTACGCATTTTCCATATGCTAAATTCCTCTTGATATGCAAATTATTTTGTCAAGGCGCTCTTCTTCCCACCTCCCCCCCTCAAACCCAGCTTAAATATACGCTCCAAGCTTGGTGGTGTTTCATTCTTCACCTGAGGACGGCTGCTTGCGTTGTGGCCGAAACGTCGTGGGAATTATTTTATTATGTTTTATTTTTATTATTTTATTACTTCCCTTCTACGTGACTTTACCGAAAGAACCAAGAAGATGAAAAGTGCAATGTGTGTTTGATAGATTATCATTGTTGTCTTCATTCAGTATCAGAAATTATTATGAATGCTCTTGGAACCATTTCATCTGCATGCTTTTATTTACAAAAAAACATGTGTCACTTTTACCCTTTGTTGCAGAGCATGACATTAACAAATTAAACTAATTATGTCGAAGCCTTATTTTTCTAAATATAAAAAAACGGAAATAAAAAGGACCGCAGGTCATTTAATTTCAAAAAGATTGCATGTGAATGCGTGTGCATTCTCTTCCCCATATAAGTCACTTAATATTCACAAACTATTAAAACAATAACACATGGTAATGCCAGTGACCCTGAGTAATACCCAATTACATGGGCCTAAGAAATAAATGCATGATAAGATTCAGTGGAAATGCTTGAGGCTCAAAGAGACAAACACTGGTATCTGAACAAGACACCCGTCAAGGCAAGGACGACGGAACCTATAATGGTAAAAAAAATGGCTACATATCGAATTATGTTAATATATTACCATAGGGCTCACTGGTCCATAGATTACTTAACACCAATTGTGACTCTTTTATCCATTATGCAAATCGATGCGGACATTATTTTTTCCCTTGTCTTGTATATCTCCCGCTATTTCCTACTACTACTTTTATTTCTCGTCGAGCTCCCCTTGATTTTCTTAGATCACGGCTCGGGGAGTACAGCAGAATATGTTTATACTTTAACTCGAAACAATTATTATTACCACCATACAAAGCACGACTGTGGCCGAAGTTGGAATCCTGTTGTTGTCTACATGGGGCAGAGCATACAGATCGTACGTCACTGTACAGAACTCCACATGAAGCAGTCGGATTGACTGATTTATGATCCAGCACTCGCTGGTTCACTCGATTCACGGGCAACCAGTCGTCTCCTTGTCACTCTTGTATCGCTAACACCATGGCTACTGGTCCCGTGGACTTCACCCATTAATAATATATTTACCCATGTTGAGAACTCGGTCTACCAGACGGACTGTTGTGTCTCACGCGTACTGTGTTCAATCGCCACACTCCAGGTCTCAACACCTCACTCTGGGCACATTCCCTCGCCCTGCTCGACTTTGAAAAAAAAACAATCGTAATGGCCATCTATGATGAAATAACATGAATGATCACTAATTGACAAGGGGACAATATTGGATTGCACTTTCCTCTAATGAACGGAAATGACAATTTTATTACGTTCGTATTTTGTAACGAGCAAGCATAGACACGTAATGATGTACCTTTATGATAACCATATTTTTCTTTAAGGAAGGATTAATTCCATGGAAATGATACATTTTGACTTAAAACTTCCGTGACTGCAGGAATTCATGTTTTTTGGTTCTTTTGGTAAAGTTACGTAGATAGAAAATACAAAATAAATTTAACTAAAATTAAAATTATAAATAAAATTATAAATAAAAGCAAAAAACCCACGACGTTTCAATCGCCTGATGAAGACCGCCTGTGTTGCGATCGAAACGTCATGGGTTTTTTGCTTTTATTTTTAATTTTATTTTCAATTTTATTTTGTATTTTCTATCTACGTTACTTTACCGAAAAAACCAAAGACTATTGAACTAATACATAATTATGACCATCTTATCAACACATGCTACAGCCATATTCACCCTGTTGCTGTATTTCACTTGCCTCATGGAGGGGGAGCTTGTAAACTGTTTGATAAGCCAGAAATATAAAAAGGCAAGCTCATGGAATCAAGTGCCAGATAACTAGCTACATTTGGAAGCAATTTCTATACATTTCAAATGGCGTAAAGATACAACCCTGCAATATATTGCTAATACCACTTGACAGAAGAGCCTCCATGAGATGGAGCTCTTGGAGAGCCTACTCTTCCATTCTGCGCAGACATCTTCTAAAGAATGGAAGTAGCCACACTTTACCCCATCGCAAGTGACGTGCCAATCGCCTCGCTGTGGTGGACGCGTTAACACTGCAGCGTGAACAGAGTAGGGAGGGATTTAAATAATTTTCCCATTGTTTGAACTGTAACGCTGGGAGATCAAACCAGAGACCTCTGGATTGCAAGACCAGTGTGCTAAACATTATACCATGGCAGCTTCCTCTATGTATTGTCGACTGCATCGCAAACTTTCAGATGCGCTTCTGCGGCCGCCTGGAACGCTCTTCCTTCCGATATCAGAAAGCCACTGGAGAAGCGCACTTTTAAATCTAGATTGAAAACTCATTTGTTTATCACCGCGTTTTGTGTTTAGTTTGCTGTCCTTCCCCTACACCTCTGATTAGCACGGTTTGATATGTACGGTGCGAAAGAAGTTCAACATATATACATACATTCTGAAATGTAACACGTTTATTTTGTTGCAGTTAATTACTTCATGGCTGCCAACGTACTCAACATTCATTAACTTGCCTAGTATGATAGCACATTTGTGAATACATTAACAAACATTCAGCCAAGTTATTGGACAAATCCTGGTCTGACAATGACAAATCCCATGCTCGTAGAATCATGAAACACATCAGGTGGTCAAGCTTTATAGTTAACCAGCCTTCTGTACGTCAAGAAATGTTGGCCTCTAGGCTCTTTTAAAATGTATCCTGCCTGGACGTTGTCCAGGTGTGTTGCTTGTTAACCAAGCCTGTCCGTTTCTTTCCCCAGGGGTTTGACGGAGCAGCGGGCTTGGCAGGTCCCCCTGGCCCCGAGGGAACGAAGGTAAGGCAACATCAATGGCGGTCCATGGGAGCTTAGAAACTGCTAGGTTTAAATTATTGACTCTGGGTACGGCAGAACATTCAGAAAAAAAAGTGCGGCACTTCTTATCGACCACATTCCCGCTGGTTTCAACTGCCCCCCCCTCGGTGGTTCACCTGCCCTCTGCATCACAGCATGTGGCAGCAGTGACAAGGTAAACCAAGGAAACAGTTGTTTTTTGCAAGCTGAAACTTTTTCACCCTGAACTTAGCCTTTTTTCTCACTTAAACTTAAAGGAAAACACTTTCAGAGTCGACCTCAGTAAAGGAAGCAATAAGAGTTGACAAAGTCCCTTTGTTAATAGTTTAAACGCAGAATGTAAATTAATACTGTATCCTGCAATATATTGAACAAGACAGTTCATACGTGAGTGCGATTTTTTCCCCTTTCCACCGTTTAAAGATTAATTTCACAAAAATTAGCGCAGCTGGTTCAGGTTCTAAGAAAAAAATAAAAAAAATAATCGCAAGTGTGTAACTGTGAAAAATGTTAATGATTGTGGAAAAAAATCTAATGTTGCCACATCGCGGTGACGTTGATTTTGAGAAGAAAGACTGAGACGTGAGGTCTGCAACGAGACTTGGCTTCTTGGGAATTAAAAGCTTACGTGTCACCATGCTTGTTGCTGAGCAGTTTTGTCATGTTAAATTAATGACATGGGTCACAAAGTTCAACATCAAAAGAGCCTTTTGCACGTCTATTGCAACGTAGTTGCTTAAATTCATTGTAACGCTGAAGGGGGAAACACACATACTTTGCTTTATTGCTCTTGACTGACATGAAGGACTGCTCAGTGTTCTGCAATGAACAATTGAATCACATTCGAAAACACTGCATGGGACTTGAATTTTCTTTGTTTAAGCGAGCTTAAAAAGTGGTATCACCTTATGAACTGCTCGCTGTTATACATTTTTTAGTATTTGCGTCCATGTGCTTTATCGTGTCTTGAAATGAACACGTGTATTCGTGGCTACATGTTTAATGTACGGGTTGCCGTGTGTGTTTTTATACAAATGTCTAAGCCTGCTATTCTAATAGTTTGTTATGTATATATGGTGTGTGTGATATAATAATAATACTTTAAAGCCATTTGCCTGTCCATCACGCTGGATGGTGCAGATTGGTGAAGGGGGCCCATGTCGGGTTCAGGTATCACGCGCCACTGGTGTTAACCCTGGCCGGGAATTTGACTCGGGTGGTCACTGGCATCACAGAGCAATGGACAGACCACTGCGGCGTTTCTCCACACTGAGATGTACACGCATTTGGACGTTTCCACTGTTATTTATTGAGGTGGCAATATCACTTACATGTAATGTGATAACCTTTTTTTACTATAGAATATGTACTTCAAAATATCATTACATTCTCCCAACAACGGATTTTAATAACACAAAAGAGTCTTGATTTTTTTTTTGTTCGGTGCATTTGATTGTAAGATGGATGGATTGTGTTCAGGCATGAGCTCTGATTAAATGATACATTTAAATTGACGTTTGGTAATGTACTTGCTGCATTAGCATTCTGTTTTTTCTCCAGATGTCACCTTTCGTCAGGGTTTGGGTTCGTGGTTAAGAACGTATTTATTTTCGTTCACTTTCTTTTTTGCATCAAATGCGAATTCGTATCAATAGTAAATTTTGTCCAAAAGCCCATGGATTTTGGACATCATTTGTTTATGCTGTATATTATATTAAAACGTAGAATTTATTTTAGCAATTAATTTTATGTTTTTGTCCTCATAAGCTAATCTCATAGCTAATAAAGGAAAATCGCACGAATTTGTAGTTTCCGTTTGTGTACAATTGTGGTGATTTAGTGCCATTACCTGCACGTGTTCGTGTTAAACTGCCAGTGTTTAGTACCAAATTGGTTTCTGCTTTCTATTGATCGCCATGAATAATTTAGTTGTAATTTGATTACCAAAATTGAGCCAGTCTGCTTTCTAGAATTCATCGAACTACCTAACGGTCATTAAATTAACTGCACACCACACAACACACACACCACTTGGGCACAATAGAAAACTTTCGGCTGATTATCAAAGTGAACCTGTTTAATTTTCCTCTCGTGTTCCTGATTAACTGACTTCCTTCTCTTCCGTTCAGGGTTCGAAAGGTACAACAGGGACCCAGGGGCCGTGGGGACTACCAGGACCTGCGGTATGTGCCTAATGTGCCCGACTAAAAGCCGGATATGTTTCCCTTTCATAAACTGCATGCCACAATAAAGTGAATGCACAGCATTTCCCTTGCAATTCCTGAACGACGTACGTCAAAAGATAATTCTTGCGTGGGCAAACAACTACGGAATTTGTTGGTGTTTACCAAAAAACAAATTAAGTTACACTGTGATTATGAAGAGTGATTGATGCTAAAATAGTGTCGTGTTTATAAATGCAACAGATTGGGAATGAGTGGTTCCACATTTACATGTTTTATGAAGAAGCCAGAAACTGTTAACAAATATAAATATATAAAAGTAACTAGATATTGTGTTTCATGAGTAACACGATAATAGTTAACTTCCTTTGTCAGTCCACTCATTTTATGTTATTTGGGGAAGTTTATTGACCATACTTCACCACACTCGTCTGTTCAGATATAACTTGCCACTGATGTTAGCCGTGGTCAGGAATCAAAGTATGCTTGCTGGGTATGTAGTGCAGTGCGCTAACCACTGCACCACCACTCTCTCGTTGTATTACAACCTCGTAATAACCAATATCAATACATTTCATTTTACTCTTAAAAACAGATATTTTTTTTAATTTCCATAATATATATCTCAAATTCATATATAGACTTTAACAAACAATATATAAAGAACTAAAGTTGAAGAGTTATATAAGAGTACAACCTTTACAATTAAAAACACAGAATTATAACCCAAAAGGCTGCTCTTTACTACCATATAAGTTACTATTTAAACTGAACTTTTTATTTATTTTACCAGATAAGGCCCGCTGAGCTACACAGCTCTTTTTCAAAAGTGACCTGGCCACAAATGATAGCTCAACGAAGTGGCTTATCATGCATACATTTAGAACAGCCAAATACTCTAAACGCATGTTTTTAAAATGTGCATGGAAAAACCGGAGGACCCGGAGATGAATCCACATGACCACGGGGAGAGAGACATGCAAACTCCGAACATATAGGCGTCAGGATCAGGATCGAACCAACGCCTTCTTGTATACTAGGCGAGGTAGTTAACATCCCACCACCGTGGCACTCAAAGTTAGTTAACATTTGGACCATTGGTTTTCAAAATGTTGGCTTTAAAAATATTAACTACACCATGTCGATGTGATCATTTAGGTATTGCAAATGCATCTTCCTTGTGGGAATTCAAGATGGTGCGTTATATAGAATACATGCTTCAGGCTGCGTGGACAGTATAAAAATCTGCCGACTTGGAAAAAAACTCTCCCCCACCAGAGGGTATAAATTAGCCAAAGGCAGTTCATTTGACTGCGCTTGTTACTTTTGCAATGTAAAATGGCAACACGCTCTATATAAATCACAATCCCACATTTTGTGGCTTGCTGTAAAACTGTTTATCTGCCTGCTTGGGTGTCTGCACCTCCAGGGAAGGAAGGGGGAAGCTGGGCTGACGGGGTCACCAGGTTATGGCGGCCTCCCTGGGGGTGACGGAGAAATGGTAAGCACCCAGCAAAAAAAACGACATTTCGACAGGTGTTCAACACCTGAAGCTGCCGTACATGCAGTGGCATTTCCCGTTGACTGCTGAAAATGCACAGGTACACTAAGGTGAATGTATGTTATTTCAGCACCTGGGACTATTACCAACCCCCGACTGGTTTTATAATTATCTCGAGAGTAGCAAAAAAATGCAGACCATTTGGGAACACTGAATCAGATTTCTTCTCGATCTTCAAAGGAGTTCCACGCAATCCTGATTTTGGCCCACTCTTTTTCTCCATTTACGAAACGTCAGCTCAAAACGGCTGTTTGCTGTTGTCAGCGTAACTTTGCACTAATGGGTAAAGGCATCCCTGTGGTGCTTCCATTCCTTCCTTTTTGTGGTTGACTGTCTAGTAGTGGCCTTAAAACTAACCCACTGAAAAATCTACTTTGCTGACAGTATTATTCTTTCTGTGCTTGCCACTTTTGTTGATGAAGTCCAATCAAATTTGCAATTTGGTTCCAATAATATTAAACGGGACATTATTTATGTAATGCCAAATGTTTTTTTTTATATTTAAGTAATCTTGATTCATACCCTTGCCACGGTTTCTCTCGAAACACGTGCATGCTGCTCTACCATCGACACTTACATCCAACTTGTCTGGGAATCTGGCTCAGTTTCCACGTACATTTGAGTAACGTATGCAAAGCCTTGGAAATAAATTATACCCACGTTAGTTTCACTTTTTATATAAAAAAAAGTCTTTCAATACCCATTCGCAATTAGCTTATCGTCTTTGCTGTCATGCCTATGCTAGACTACGAGGGATGTGATTTACACATTCACTCAGCACGGTTCTAACTGCAGCATGTACAAAATGCTTAGGCACGTGTCATGACGGGTACTGCAAGATCCGACCTTGTCCGTCCGGGGCTCGCTGACCTCCATTGGCTTCAGGTTGTCGAACGAATACATTATAAGATCGCATTCATTGCACACAAAGTATTTGCCACACATGAACCACAATACTTTGCTGATCTCGTCAAGGAGCATAAACCATCACACAGACTCCGGTCATTCTCGTAGCGGCTTTTGGCTAGCCATCGAACAAAGATGGTCACTGCATTGTGCGCTTTCAGATGCGCTTCTGCTGCCGTCCGGAATGCTATTCCATCCGATATTAAGAAGCTACTGGAGCCACGCACTTTTAAATATAGATTGAAAACTAGTGTCTTGAGGACTGCTTTTGTGTTTAGTTTATTGTCCTTCCCCCGCACCTCCGATTATCACGGTAGGCTCCATAAGGTGTGAAATAAGTTCAACAGACACGCATGAAATTGGATTTGAGCCTGACTTCTGCCTTACACTTTATTCTGTATGAGGATCGGTGGGTTTACCAGTGACCTCTGCTGTAAATCAGGTGACCTGACCACTATGTTGTCAGACAGACCTACATTGGTCTCAGTTTGTTTTCCCAGCAACCAATTGAGAGCTGCTTTAAAGTTTATCTGGCTTGCTTTTCCAGTTTTTAACCCTTTTAATAAAAGACACACCACACACATCTTATTTTACGTACTTATGGTTAATACCAGTTTCTGAGTGCTCATTAATTTAGGAGGTTGCATATACCTGCAACAATTGGGTGTTCTTATCAAGTCTAAAAACACATTGATTATTTGCTTGGAAATGTTTCGTACAGTTCTTCCTAATCACATTTCTGCCCCTTCTGGTTTAATTTTGCACTCTCCTTGTGAAAGAATTACGTTTTCCAACGCTGGTACATTTGTGAGATGGCCTTAACTGTGTTGTTTGCATATGTTCTGTTTGCGTTGACGGTCTTGTTTAACGACGATGTGTACAAATTAACATTCCCTCTTGATTCTCTCTGTTGCTCTACGTGCGTTCGGTCTGCAGCAATGCACTTCACTTGTGTCACCTGTTGATCCAGGTCACCATTGCAAATGGGACTCGTTTTCTCAGTCAATTCCCACGAGTGGGAGAAATGAGGCGTGGGGGAAAGGGGTAAAGACCACTCCCCCCATGCCCCCTTTCCCCTCTGAGACTCATAAAATTGGTAGTATATCGATATTTACCAAGAAAATATACATTTCGTGTCCTTTTTTTGCATTAACTTAGGGCCCTATTGAAAAACAATTTCTTTTTAAATCTCAGGCCCACATCCCATGGGCAGTTTCTAGATTCGTCTCTGGTTCTCACGTGACGAAAATGAAGTCTACCATCCTTATTTAGTTTAACCGAGGCATCGTTGATGGCGAATGCGGAATATTGGGAGTGGCTGAGTGGCTCAGGGGTCTGAGCACTGGACCGGCACTGATGAGGCCCTGGGTTCAACTTCTGGGCAGTCCACCTGTGATTAAAACCACGTTTTCAAATGTAGCGAGTCGGTCGTCTCAGCCAGGTCACCAGTAGCTTCAGACACACAAAAAATTCCCCTTTTAAGGAGGTTGTGTAGTAAAGAAGCTGGTGGTAGCAATGATTTATTTGTGTTCAAATGAAATACATTTATTCATCAAATAAACAGTATTCTTGTCGGCTAAAGGTGTGCTTTTTAGCTGAGCTTATACATAATCATTGCCTTTTAATGTAATATGTATGTGAAGGTTCTGTCGTACAATGAAAATGGAAAGATAACATCCTAATATTAATTTGTAAGATTCAAATGGCCAGATTATGTTCATTGTCTGAGGAACATATGTGCATCGGTTTGACAAAAAAACATATGGCTACCCGATTCAGCATTCATATATACGGTGTGTGAAAAATCCGAGCGTGTGTTTAATTTTTCATGGCACGAACAGTTCAACGATGAGATGTGCAATATATTTTTGTAATGTTTTCTTGTTGTAAAATAATGAAGTCAAGCGAGGAGGGTAGGCTTGGTAAGAAACGAAGAGAACCACGCACTTAAATGTGTGATGAAGTACATTGCCAAAATGAGTGCAGTCAATGGCTGGAAATATGAGGCAATCAGCATCATTTATTGAAGCCTCCCCATTGGGCGCTCGTTACAGGGAGGTTTTGACATGCAGAGCGAATGCAAAACAAGAACACCAGGAGCATACCCCAACCCACACATTGGCTCTCGCCCTGTGATGTATTTTGTTGTTGTTAGGCTTCCATGCATTGACGAACCTTTTTCCTGCCCTTGCGGTTGAAATTGGTCACATTTCGAAGAATTCCAAAACAAGCCATGACCACAGATACGCATGTGTGTGTGTGTCTTCTTCCTCCCCATCCACGTCCCTCCCGCACCTCCCGACCCTCACTCCATGCTCTTTCTAAACTCAATATCTGTGGGATGGAATATTAGAATTGTAACACAACTAACCTGAAAATCCCATCGTCGCCTCTGTCAAAAGGTGCGATATTGCAAAAAGGATGATGACATTAAAGCACATGGGGCAATTTTGAATTAATTTCAATGCCCCGTGTAGTTTATTTGGTTTTGAATGTGATGGTGAAATATGTTTTCCCCCACAGAGAACACAAGTGACGTTCATTCAATGTCGATTTAAAAAAAAATGTAATCCAATTATGAGTTATTACAACTCGCCTTTAAAATTATCTACCAAAAAGCAGTGACTTTTCACTTAAATGCCAAGCATTTGTTTTCTATAAAATGTCAAAACATTGCACAGTTTTTACATGTTGAATAGTAATTTACATACGAGGGAAGCTGCCAAAATAAACGCAGTCTTCTGCACGATTCTGCGCAGGTTGTCTCGTAGTCGCGTAATTTTTGAGTTTTCAGTTTTAATTGTAGCTCAACAATGACTTCACGATTATATTTTTTTACCAAGTGCTGCCCGTATTATCGGATGAATAGGCTACACTTTGTTGTTTCAGGGTGAGAAAGGAGAGGCAGGATTGCCTGGCCACCAAGTAAGTTTTATTGTTGTTGCCTATTCGTCTATTCGACCACGTGTGCGTTTTCAGGAAAACGTGTGTGTGTGTGTTTGCTTGCTTGCGTAATGGTGTTTGCCAAGATGCCTTGTGCCAACAGTCTAAAAGGATTTGCAGTGCAACGTCGTCATATATCCCAACCGTCACGCATCTGTTCTGACTAATTAACCTTCCAGACCCAGCCCAGTATTTGTGCACGGTGTAAATTGTCATTATCTGCACATACATCTGACCTTTTCAAACGCAGTAGTACATTCTTACTTCTACGTATATTTCAGGAACTATAGATCAAAATCAAAAGTTGCATGGTCAAACATTCAAAACAGTTTGCACTTTTTTCCCCCCTTTAGCCTATTTTTAACATGGTGTAAGGATAATTGCCTTTAGATTTTCACATATACGATATTTTTACATATCTGCCTATAGTTCAGTCCCCGGCGAGTTGGGATATGTGTCATTGCAAAAACAGCATAACGTTTATAATACAAAGAGGTAGCTATGTGTTTATATCTCCAGCTGTATGTTAGGCAATAATAATGCATGATAGGCAATGATAATACATTATAAGCAATGATAATGCACGATAGGCAATGATAATGCACGATAGGCAATGATAATGCATGATAGGCAATGATAATACATGATAGGCAATGATAATGCATGATAGGCAATGATAATACATGATAGGCAATGATAATGCACGATAGGCAATGATAATGCACGATAGGCAATGATAATGCATGATAGGCAATGATAATACATGATAGGCAATGATAATACATAACATTATGGCAATAACGTTCCAGCCCAGCATTTGAGAGGGTATAAAACAAACTTGGCAGATATTTTTTTATATCTCAAAATATTATATATCCTATGCATAAACAGAAGAATTGCAATGTTAAAGCATGTATTATCGGTTTTATTTTATCATTTGAAAACATATTTACATTTTGTAGGAATCGTGACCAACATATTACTTTTACAAAATTCACAGCAGCTGCAGAGCCTTGTTTAAGAACCTCAGAAATCGAATTACAGTAATTCCGTTCATATTTAATTAATTTTTCATTACACAGCCAAAAACTTGCATGGGATGCAGCGAATATACAAGTAGTGATGATTGACCAGTTATATGAAACGTAATTTGCTCAAAATAAGTTTCCCTAAAATTGTTATGGATGAAAGGCACTCGAAATTGCAACTGCTCAGGGCTAGAAAGTTTGCAGTAGCTATCAGCATCAGTCTAGTGCTCCTCCGGATACCATTAGGGGAACATACAAACATCTGTCTTTTACAAGGTTGTTGTTGGTATGGCTTTAGGCAGGCATGCATCATTTTACTTAAGCAACATCAATAATGTCTGTGTATGTCACCTGTAGCCACGAAGGTGATTTTGTCATGAAGCCATTAGGGTGACATTTGTTTAAATAGTTTTAGGACTTATGCTAACCATACACTGAAACCAATATCATACATATCAAATGATAGAATATATAGTGACCCAAAAGTAAGTTAACCAAGATATCCTCTAAATGAAAAACCTAAAAAAACAATTGATTTAACTGGTCAGTTCCGTCTGTATGGGATAGTGTTTCCTCTTCACACGTGTGTGTTTTTTCGGGTGCTCCAGTTTCCTTCCACATGTAAATGCTCATGACTTTGTCAATAACATCTTAATATATAGAGGACCTCAGAGCATGGGCAATTGTTAGTGCCGGCTTATTGTGTGGCTGCTTCCCTGCTTGCCTGAGCTTCCTCGCGTATGTAAGTCATTCTCTCCCTCTCCACGAGAGTGAACAAATACTGTGCACGTTACGAGTTGAAATTATATATTACAAAATTATATAATAATCCACTCCTCCGATTAGCACGGTTGGCTACGTATGGTGCGAAAGAAGTACAACATACAGTAATGATAGCAACATTAATAATTTTGATGTAGGTACGTCAAACAGTTCTTGAAGAAATTTGCAACAGTGAAATGTCAGACATGCTGAACATGACACAGTACAACCTGACCACGTTATGGACGGATTTAATTTCGTGTTAAAAGCATTACAATGCAAAAGTTGTCCTCTGTAGAAATGCAGTGTATCACAAAACCGTGCCCATCATTATCCAGTCTGTTATTCGCTGCAGAATAGTGCTTTCAGACCAATACGAGTTTGGAGCGTGTGTTTGTCATGTACATTCTGTGTATCAATCATTGCTGAGCCATTTCATTGCCACGAATATTTTGCATTTTCGCCTCAGGGAGACAGAGGCATCCAAGGGTCATACGGATTGTCAGGAGACAAGGTGAGGTGATTTATGTTATTATCATCTTCAGACGTGAACAATCCACTGCTGGATGAAGGCACCCCCCCTCATCCCCCCTCATCCCCATCCCCATGCCATCCCAAACGGTCAAGCAACAAATCAGGGGTTATTAATTATTTATTTTAAATGTATAATTGTATTTTTATTCCTAAAAAATTACTTAATATATTCCCTAAAAGATGTAAAAGATAATACTCCATTTTGCCTATGATGATATAAATACCTTTCATTTATTTTCTTCAACCTAATCCTTTACCGATTTATTCCCAATATATTTTTTAAATCTAATGTACCACAATTGTTATTACTTTATGTTGATGGATGAGACGGACATTCCTCAATTAAATCCTTCCACAGGCAAAGATTTGTTTAATAAGGGAACCAAAATGTTGTTTTATATCAGCTCATTTGTGAAGGGACTGCATTCGACTCGAATAGAAGCTGCCATGGTGTAATAGTTAGCACATTCTTCGAATTGCACTCCCCTGGTCACGGGTTTAATCTCCTGGCACAGCAGTTGAAATTTCAGTGCACCATTCTTAAATCCCTCCTCCTCGGTCCACCCAGCAGTTGAGAAACACGCGTTGAGAGTATTTGGCTGCTATACATTTCCATGTGGTAAGCCACTTCGTTGAGCTATCATTTGTGGCCAGGTTGGTTCTGAAAAAGAGCGATATAGCTCAGTGGACCTTACCTGGAATAGGAGGCCAAATATACGATGGAGGGGCCCTCTCGAGCTCCCTCTTGTGGAGACCTTGCAAGGCAATTGCAGGGCTGCACCTTTGCCTTGTAAAGTATTCCAAAGTAAATGGAACTTTAGAATGTGGCATGCAGTAATCCAGCCATGTTGATATAAAAAAAAAACATTGAATTGACAGTACACAAACCTTGACACCTGCTGTTCATAAGCCTGCACTAATGATTTGTTAAATAAGCTGAGGGACTTGCACTGGTCGTAGGCTATTTTCCCAAACATGAAGTCAGCCAGCCAGAGGCCACCAAGTATTCTGGATTTGCTGAGTTATCGTATATTGACAACGTAAAGGTGACACTCAGCTGCAGTGCTAAACATTATCCAGTAATCCCCGTATATATTTTTGTTCCCTCTAGAGCGCTAGGCCGTCAAAGTGTTGTAACGCTCACTGTTGTGAAGAATAGATGGTATATTTAGTGACGTCATCGAAGGGGCTAAATTGTCTAAAGTTAATATGTAAATATTACGCATGGCAGTGATTAATTGCCAATCCATTTGATCGATTCACACGATTCAGGTTTGCTACTCCATTTCAGAATCAATTCTGTCTTAGCTGTGCTTGGGCGCTCTTCTCATTACCTCATTTTTCTGTCACATTTGTAAAGAACTGTTCACACTGCGAGAATATACACATCAGCATATACTCGCATTTAATTAGAATACGTTTTAAATGATCTATTCTCGTGCACACAACATAATACTTGTGTATTGGGTTAAATTCAGGCGCACACTGGACTTTGGAGGCAACACTATTTATTAGCTAACACCACAGGTAACACTTAACATCACGACTTGAGGTGGTAGCCAGCTTTTGCTAACTTAGCTAACCCACGGGGGTACTACATCACTGGACCAGGACAGCCCAACACGCTGCCTGGTCCACTAGCGGAGATCGGACAGCTTCATCCCAGAGATGACCCAGCAAAACAGCCCAGAACAGCCCCACTCTCCGTCCACACCCCACTTATAACCACTCCGGCGTGGCCGGCTCTGCCCCAGGCCACGCCCCCCTTCCCGATCCTTCGGGAAGGCCCGAACCCCAACCACGTGACCCCCCTGGGGCCCCTGGCCCCCCTTTATCCGGTCACGTGTCCTGTTGGGTTCACGCAGAGTGTCACGGCCCGACACGACCCCCGTGACACCTGCCTACAGCCCCCATACCGAGCCAATACAGTAGTGTCGTTCTACTACACTGCACCTGCACCATGGATATTAACATAATCATTCGTCTGGAATTATGCGTGTTTTACGTGCCGAATAAATATAAATCAAGAATGCCCCTTCAAATTAGATTTTTTCCTCGTTTTGAGACAAATTATATTCCAATTGTACTATACGAGCCATGAGAAGAAATCTGTGAATAGAGCTGCATGTAAAATGTCTTCAAAAGGCCACTCTTAATCAACACCCTACGATACTCCTTCATTCTCTGTAAATCATGTGCTGCACATTAGGAATTTGATATACATGGCATCATGGTACAAATTTGCGAAATATTTAAAACTCCTCCCACATACTAAAATTGGGGAAAACCATGTTGCAACATTTGCAGACAGGTGCTGCTTTTGCACATTGTTTCTACAGAGGTACATCTGGCACTGGGGTGCCCTTGGCAAGACTGCAGCAGGGAATTGGAATGGTTGAAACAAGATGTGATATGAGGCGCTTTGAGTTGCTTATGTATTTAAGTGCTCTATAAATAAAAATTGAATTTATACATGATGGATAGTAGAAATGCCGTGCTCAGAAAGTAGTCAGGAAACGATCAGCACAAAGGCAACTTTAAGTTGCTTGAGTTGTTTTTTTGGTGAACTGTCTGAGACAATGAACATTCCACGCTTTAGAATCTCAAAGTAATCTCGTGCAGCTTCCTGAATTGAAATCCAGCATCTTAGTGGCGCTGTGTTATTCTTCGGACATAGTCATCACTGAGCCTCGTCTACTCAGAGACATTTTAGCAAGTTGTGCCATTGTTTGATTTTGCGAGGTGGGGACACTTCATTGTTAATAACATTAAACAATTATACTTCCCCAACTTTCTAGAAGAGTATAACTTTTTTTGGTGAGATGCGCTGCTAGAGGTGTATGCATGTTTTGCATAATTAGATTCGATTCTAAATTTGATTTCACTACTACCTTCACTACTGCTGATTTTGCATGTATTTTGCAGCAATATTTTATCGGTGAACTCAGAAGGGTTTAAATATTCATAGGTAATTCATAAATCATAGCATGCCTCGCAAACATGCAGCTGTTACCTAGAAGCTTTTTTGGGCAGCCCTTTCTCACTGCTCGTGGGGCCCAGTTTCCCTCATTTAAAAAGTTATTTGCGGGCACACGTTTGCAACTTCCCTCCAAGCATCTTTTATTAATGCACATTTGATTAAAAAAATATGTCAATGTATTTTTCTACCGATTAATATTTTTGCTTTTAAGCTGTAGAATATGTGTTTGTATTTCATTTATACAATGGCGGGCAAGATTCTGCTATCATGAAATGGTTCGCAGACTAAATTTTAAGATTCAGAGGTTGCAGGTTTGACCTCCTGGCAGGGATGTTGCAACAACGTTGCAAGTTTCTTCGATTCCACACCCTCTCTCATTTTGCTGTCCCACTCAGCAGTATGAATGGGTAGTCCTGTAGGCTGTGTGTGGGTCCTGCTACTTCTTCCAATACGTCGAGCCCACGGGTCGGCAACCCCGCGCCTTCGGAACCGCATGCGGCTCTTGAAGGGCTGCATTGCGACTCTTTAAATATGAAGTTGTTTTTTTTACCGAATTGAAAAAATGTCTCTTGTTATTTTGGTTGCCGAAGTCCTGGCCATGGGAGTCCAGTTTACCATGGAAGTCCAGTTCACCATGGGAGTCAAATTTACCACAGAAGTCCAGTTTACCATGGAAGTCCAGTTTAACATGGGAGTCCAGTTTACCACGAAAGTCCAGTCCACCATGGGAGTCAAATTTACCACCGAAGTCCAATTTACCATGTGAGTCCAATTTACCATGGGCAGGGACCGGCAACCTGTAAATCTTGCTTAAAATCTAATTTCTTTACAACTGCTTTTTGTTTTCAGTTGTACTTGCGCCGGACCTCCCGATTAGCACGGTTGGCTACGTGCGGTGCGAGTTAAACTTACATAAATACATACAAAAACGTAATACACCGCAACAACAAGCATTTTTCTACCTAAAGAAACGGAAGGAACATTGGACCGATGCTCAGATTAATAGACGAATATCTATTCTTCAGCTTACAATACCTGCAACAAATTGCATGCCTAAGAATCGATGTTTTTTTGTTCAAGATATTACGTAACGAATTGATATTTGAGTTGCAATCCCGAATCATGAAAATGAATTGAATTGTGACTGAAGCAAATTGTTACAGTGCTGCTATAAACACCTCACATTGATATCACAAATTATGCATACAGTAAAATAAGTGTGAGGAATTCATGAAGTGCATGTATACGCACCTAGGTTTTCTTCTGTTTTCAAGGTAATTATTTAATTATCCTCACATGTTTGTTTTTAAAACAGTTAATCCAAATTTAGTTGCTGGCATCTCTGCAATACCATGTTGACTATGTTGTTCTTGCAAAGCACTTTTTTTTATATCTCAATGGACCCTTTTCATGTTCAAATAAATCTGAGATTTCATTGATTTTTTTTTTAAGACTGCATTTGTTTTCCCAGGGAGACAGTGGACCTACAGGACCCAAGGGAGAGGTGAGACATATGGGCATTGATGCCAATACGAGGTGGTGCTCTTGTGCCAAGTTTCGTGGAAGCCTGTGTCAAAAGCCACGAAGAGCAGTCAAACTGGAAGATATGCTCTTCCCATTTAATACTTGTAGGCACGCATATACCTACATGCATGTGTGTATCAAAAACTGTTTATCATTTAATAGACGACAAATTGTATGACATCTGTATTATTCAATATTTGGTCATTTGGCTCAGAGGCTCAGGGTCACGTGGCGCAAAGGGTCAGAACCATGAGCTGAGAGGCGGGGTTTGAATCCAGGCAGGCAGCTTCAGCATTCCCTAACATGGGGGGGATATGTGGGGGGGGGGGGTGGAAGGGGGGTTACACTTCCCCCGTGGAGTTGCGAATGGAATATTCATGTCATCGCAAAACATCGATAACACAGTAAGGGTAAAAATGGGTGTAAACTACAACAAATGCAGTTCTAAAGATACATGATGATTGCTCTTGTATCTTATTAAATAAATCTTGACTTAAAGCTTTCGTGACTGCAGGAATTCATACTTGTTGGGTCTTTCGGTAAAGTCACGTAGATAGAAAATGATAATAATACAAAATCACGACGTTTCGATCGCAACACAAACAATCGTCTTCAGGTGAAAAATACAGCAGACGGACTGCTGAGGCAGGAAGAAATGTAGCGAGAGAGCTACTGCAGCCTAAGGTTATAAAGGTTCGAGATGGGTACAACCCAAGGGTAAGTGGGCGGGGCTAGAGATGAAATTTGCAAGTAAATTTAAGATCGCAGAGCTAGGTATACCCAGGCTATTGTGTTGCTAGAGATTAGCATGTCAATCTGTTAATGTAACCCCATGGCTACGGTGCTGAATAAGCCATTGTATGCTCGAGATGGGAGATTAGCATGGCAATGTGAGACGGCTTCCGCAGCAGCGGCTGTGTTAATGAGAGACATTCAGCCTATTAAACAACGAGCGCCACCGCCGCATCGAGGGAAAGGGGAGCAGCTATGTTAGTGAGACATTTAGCCTGTTAATGTAAAGACATTTAACAAGTTAATGTAACTCAGAGAGTCGGAAATAACTGCTAACATAGGCAGGTAGGATGGATGCATCACAGCCATTTATGACTTTACCTCGTTAATAACGTCCTTCCAATGATTGCTCAGTTTGTACCCATCTTCTCGGTTGAAATTGTGTCTGTATTTATATATCTGGATGGCTTCATGAACAAATCTTTGTTGATAGGCAGTGGGTTTTCATAGTACCTATGTCTTGGATTAATACATTTCATGTGTGCTCACATCATTAAAACAATGATCAACCACGGCAGAGGTGTTGGTCCTACCGTGTCTCAGATCTGCCTTGTGTTCGCGAACACGGTCTGAGACATGTCGCTTAGTTTCCCCAATGTAACTACTGCCGCAGACACAGCTTAGTTTGTAGACGCCGGGGTATTGCATGTCAGGGATCACATCCTTCACAGATGGGATCAGATCACGATTTTTACGTACTGTGTTGAATCGGACCTCAATCTTGTGTTTGCTCATGATTTGCTCATGATAGCAAGGTGATGGTTTTGATTGGGTCCTCAGGTGGTTCTCTCCCATCCGTGTGGGTAACTGTCCTGTAGACAGTGTCGCAATGAGCCATCTAGTCTCTTTTCGAGGAAAACATTCGAGAATGGTAACTTGCCATCCTTTTCTAATCCCATGATGAATTTGATGGCTGGGTGTATGGAATTGATGTGGTTGAAGAATTGGTTCAGAGCTGGCAGGCCATGTGGCCAGATGACGAACGTGTCATCTACGTATCTCTTCCATAAGGAAGGACGTAGGATGGATGTCTGGATGGCATCTGTCTCAAAAATTTATATGAAAACATTGGCTACCACTGGAGATAAGGGAGCACCCATTTGGGGTACCGTCAACTTGTTTGTAGAATGTTCCATTCCAGGTGAAGTAAATGTTGGTGAGGCAGTGTCTCACCAGGGCCGGTACATCAGCATTCAGTCCTTGTTGGACCAAATCTTCAATGATTGCAATGATGTCAGGCACAGGAACTTTGGTAAACAAAGAAACTACATCGAAGCTGACCTGGAGATAGTGAGATGTCTTTAATTAGAGATACCAAGTGAGCTGAATTAAGTACAGCTGAGATGGTCTTTCCAGTGATTGGTAGCAAGGTCTCAAACAGAGATCGTGCCAGTTTGTAGGTGGGTGAGTCAATAGTGGAGACGATAGGACGTAGTGGTGTACCTTCTTTATGGATGTTTGGTAAGCCATAAAATCTGGATGGTCGAGCAGCAGAGGATTTTAGAGAGAGCCGATTGGTTGGTTCAATTGAAGATGTCGAATCAGTGATGATATTGTTGGTTTTCGTTACCAGGCGGTTGGTAGGATCTCTATTGATTTTAAAGAAAGTATCCTTAAACGTAAATCCACGTTTTACGTCACAGTACGTTTTATGTTGGCAGTATGAATTATCGCAATAAAGCATCTGAAGTGTTTTGGCCAACTTGTGTGTGTAGATCAGCAATTACAAACAGTCCATATACTGTGCATGGTTTGGACCACTTTTTTACTTTGTATAATCTCCATCAATTTAGCTTTGTGAAATTAGATTTCTTTTTACGAGAAATGTTTATGCCATCACGAAATGCACACTAACAGTTTTGTACACTACATTAGCACATCAATCATGAATCAATCAAAAGCTCCACACATTTATCAGACAACGGGGGGCCCTTTCTTTGGGCAAATATGTTCACGTGTGTGTTCCTCTGGTCAAAGCGAAAACATATTCGAGTAAATCATAATAAAGGTTTTTTTTGGGTTAGATCGCGTAAACATAAATGTGTTGTTAAACCCCCTTACCACCCGACATAGCCAATTATTAAGGTTTGTCACGTTAACCAAACATACCAATTAATTACTAGTTCAGCACACCGGTGTATTGGAGAATAAAGCCACAACATTTAGAATTACTTACAATTGTAAAATTGTAAATGTTGTGGGTTTACTCTCTAACACACTGGTGTGCTGAACTAGTAACGAATTGGCAGATTTTCGTTTACATGACAAACAAAACTACATTCATATTTTCGCGGTCTAATCCAAAAAAACCTCTATTATGGATAATATTGGTCGCGAAAGCCTACTACGTGTTAAACATGTGTAGAGGAGTAGAGGAGAGTAGTGGCGTCGTGTGCGCTGTCCAGTGCGATGACGTCACGGGACGTGGGGTCACGCGCGCTGGACAGTGCACATGACGTCACGTCTCCTAGGGTACTTAAGGGATGCCCCGTGATGTAAGCGGGGTCACTGTGGGAACGGGTAGAGTAAGCAGGGTGAAGAGGGAACCAGGGGTAGAGAGAGGGATCAAGTAGGGAGTCTGGGGAGAAGCCGGTGGTAGTCGTAGAGGTGCTTCTCTCTCCGGTCGGTGGAGTCGGCAGAGTCCACGATCCGACACGAGAGAGAGAGACCGGAGCTAGCCGGCAGAGACCCGGACTCAGAGTAGGACCCCTAGCCCCTGGGAGTTGTGTACCCTGTGTATTATTGTAACAGCTTTAATAAACCCTGGCGAAAGCCCTTAACTTACCTCCGTCTACGGGTATGTCCGTCGGAACTACTCAACACATGTAATAAACCCACTCCGGACGATATCGTATTCTCTTGTCTTGTCTTTATTCGTTCTTCCTTTACACAGCTTTCTCTATCTCTCACACATATGGGTTCCTTTTTCCCGTCACTTCCGTTACTCCCTCTCGAGCGTGGCATTCGCTCGCTTTCCTCGCTCCCCCACACCGCTGGCTAACGGCGTTCGGGAGACAGCCTCCGGTCTGCCACGTGGACGCTGGCGTGCCGGAGGCACAAGACGTGGTCTCTCCTCCAAGCTCTTCACACTGACCACGAACTGTCTCTCTCCACCCCTTATATCACCTGGCTCACGTGATGCCACGCAGCCAATCATAAGCCTCTCCCCTGGAACCTTCTAGATGTTGCTATACAGCCCCAGGGCTACGCCCTTGGCTCGACGTCCCATTGGCTGCGGGCTGAACCCGGCAGAGCCTATAACCATCGCCGCCCAGTTACCCGCGGGTGCATCCTCATATTACAAACATACTCGCTTGGTAAAGTATGGTAAAATTATCACAATTAAAAATATGTATTTATACTGGAGGAGTCTGATGAGCAATGAAGCTCTTTTTCACAGACATCCAGTAGAGACGGGTTAGAGCGTTACAACAACAAAAAAACACGATCGGAGTGCAAAGTATTGGAAAAGTAAACAAATCACTTAAAATATGCAAATAAAACGAAACTATTTTTTTATCTTACCAGGTAAAGCCCACTGACATATGAGCTTATTTTTCAGAAGCGACCTTGCCACAAATGATAACTCAACAAAGTGGCCTATCATGTGGAAATGCAAAGCAGAAAAATTATCTCAACGCATGTTTCTAAATGTGGAGGGTAAAAACTGGAGGAGCCGGAGGAAAAATAAATATCCACGGGACCACAGAGAGAACACGCAAACTTCAAATATACACGCGTCAGCGTCGGGATAGAATCCCCGGCCTCCTGTATACCAGGCGAGGAAGATCATGTCACACCACCGTGGCGCCCTTTAAATAAATAATAAATAAGAATAAGCAATAAATAAATAAATAACAATTAGTATTTGCTAATCAATTAAATAACAACAAATAAATAATAATAAATAATCATAAAAAAAACTCCTTGGTGTCTTTACTCTTTGGTTCTTTCGGTAGTCACGTAGGTATAAAATAAAATAAATTAAATCACGACGTTTCGGGCGCAACACAAGCGTCCCTCATTTTACCTATATAGCCTATTGTTGCAGCAGCCCTTTCGCCCACTTCAGCAATTGTTTCCTGCCGCGGTTGTCCCACCTGATGACGAACGCTTGTGTTGCGCCCGAAACGTCGTGATTTAATTTATTTTATTTTATACCTACGTGACTTTACCGAAAGAACCAAAGAGTATGGATCCCTGCAGTCGCGAAAACTTTAAATCTAGATTTATCCTTGGTGTCTTACACAGCCTTCTTCCAGCACTGGATTGACAAACAGGCTGTACAGAGCACGAGGCAGTGCTAAAGACCAACGTGGCGACCTTTTTGTTCCCCTTGTTCTCGCCTGCACCTCTGCCAAGGGCCGGTCTCGCGCATTATTTTGTTTCTCGGCTGTCATTTTGCTTGGGACAGCAGCATCACACTGCCGCCTAGTGGAGGAAGCGTGTCAGTGGGAATAGCGCCCCAAGTTGTGTGCTGTGTAGCTGTTGTTCGTGGCTCTTCATCTTAGTCCCACATCTACCGAGGGATTTGTTCCATTTGAGCATGCCTCATTGCTTCACCCTCTCGGCGAGGGCTCTATTTTTAGATACATTTAATTACGTTTTATAATTACATCCGCAGTTCCAACCAAAAAAACGTAATTGGTTATATATCTGCAATTTAGTATCCAGTCAAATAAAGATTTGCATCACTGCTTGCCAATTACATCTGCGCCCTAGCAAATTGATCTCTTTGCACAATGGGTGAATTTATTCCACGAGGAGGATATCACAATCTAACAATCACTGTATTTTGCCACGTAATCAGTATCACTCTGTACCCCCCCCCCCCCCCACTTTGTTTGTTCAAACCTGTGTATTTTATTCAATGTCTTCATAGCACCCAAAAGCCACACGTGTCGTGGTGTTTGGGATATAACCTGTTTAAATTCACTTAAGCGTGGATTAATATTAGGTCAAACGGTGGCGTAGTGGACGAGGAAATGCGTTGTGAGCTCGGCGACCTGAGTTCAATTCCTGCCCGGCCGCAATTAATTCCAGTGGTGAGCGATATCTGAACGGGTTCTGGGCACCTGCTTTACCAAACCTGCACGTATACCAGCGTGGTAAAGTCTGGTAAACATCCCCCTTGACCAAACGGTGTGGTGGAGAGGCTTTCATCCAGCTGTGGATTGGTGAATGGCTGTGTATTATTTATTATATGTACATTATCTTCGATAGATCGCGTAAATATAAATGCGTCATGAAAACGCCCCACCACCCGACACAGCCAATTCGTCAGGTTTGTCGCATAAGCAAGGTTTGTCACGTGTACGTAAATTATATGCAATTATATGGATATACAGGGACTTCATTTGGCCTGGAAGCACTTAGGCACTCTTGACTATTGCAAAAAAAACGATGAAAGCACATGTATCTTCAGTGCCACTGTCGAGTGCATCAACGTGTCTGTACGCATGATGCAAATGTTTATATACCATATCTACGTTTGGAAGCACACATAAATCATGTGCGTGGACATGTAGGAAGTCGTTTCAGTTTTATGATTGGAAAGAAAATGTATGTAATTTAGTTATGGTGTCCTTTTCTTTGGTACTGCAGTATTTGTACCGCTTACAATAAAATACCAACTCGTGTTGTATTGTTTATGCGGGTGTGTGTTGTGACCTGTAAACATATTTGGAATTCTGCGGGCAAATTACAGTGCCAATTTCAATACTACTACTAATGTAATACATATATCCGTAACAAATTTTCAATGAGCCGCAACTTTTTGCGGGACACATCCCTGCGTTGGGATGTTTTTTTCCCCCCATTAAATTTCAAAGATCGTTTTGTCTTTACAAGGAAACTGAAGTACCCATTCGAAAGCCCACCTCGCACAGGAGGAGAAAAACACTCAAACCCCCGTACAGATGGGTTCATGAGCCTAATCGCGGCATGCTGACATCTCCTGTCAACCTTGCAGTTCAAATCGGCTGGACATCACACAGCAAGTACACCTAAGTGTCCACAGAGTTGTAAAACCTAATCAAAACAATGCAGAGCTAAGTCATAGCCCAACTGTCCCCTCACCGCCCACGGCCTACACCGCCCGACAGTTTATGTGCCGGACTTGACACTCACAAGTTCATCGTCTGGTGGGCTCTATCAGAGAGCTTTTTCGTCTGTGTGTGGATGCGTAGCTGCAGTGGATCAGGCGCTGCGCTAAGAATCCAGGAATACGGTTTAAATTGCAGACCGTAAACATAAGTGGCAAATGTAATCTTAGGTCGAAGCTTCTTTAAAGTGTGTAAAGACAAACGCTGGAAAGACAAATTTGGCCAGACATGATGCTGACCACACACACACCTCTCATGCTGGCTTTATTAAGTGTTTGCTAACAGCACTTGCCCGAACAGTCTAAACGGCTATATGGGGGTTATATGATGCGTCTGTGTGTCCGTGGAGCGTTACTGAATTGGGTCATTCACTTTGCTACGATCCTGATGATCTGGATTCGATTCACAACTGTGGACATCGGCCGCAAATTATATCTGCATCTGTGGGTGCGCATTCACCAGTCGACTCGGCATTGAATGATGCGTACCTTTCCCGGTGTGTCAACATATCCATTGGGCAGACAAAGTTGGCCAAGCATGGTGATGGTCACGCCACCCTCTTGTGTGTGCCACGTGGGCCTTCATAGGTGCTCGCACTTGCCCCATACAGCAGGGGAACTTAGGGCCCAAATCTTACTTTCATACAGCCCATCAGAATTAGAATCCGATAAGCTATCAAGCTCTTTCTCGCAGATGTCCAGTAGGGGCGTGTAAGAACGTTACACTCGCGATGTGAAACCTACCATTTCGAAAAGGCCCACAACTGATATTAATCCATCACTACAAGCACCTTAGCCGCGCTTATCTGGTACGAGAGGGAAATATTTTCGACTTGGCTTCATTGTTTATAATGTTACCATGCTCACAGTGAATCCATGCAGCCCTAGCATGATCAAAATGTAATGTCAACTATTGTGTGACCCACACAAGGTATTTGAAAGCCCTATCCTGCTCTCAGTAAGGCAAAGGTTCCTCATCTCTGCTCTATAATCTGAGGTAAAAAAAAAAATATGGAAAGATTGTTTTGTGTGTATGAAATATAAGAATAGGTTTTACCCTTTCAGGCAATAAACAGGTGTTCAGATGTTCAAACACTTTTTTTGCAAGGAATCAAGTCTGCATTACCCACACGTACTTTGGCAAAACATGCACACGTACTGGTGCAAAACAAACGTGCTCTGATAATATTTGCATTGTCTTTGAAACTCATTGGCCTACACCAGAGACAGTCTTCTTCATGGCCTTGTCTCATCAGTGTCAGACCAGAGAACGCCAAAAAGTGAACGGTACAAAGACAATGCCACACGTATCAGAGCAATTATAGCTCGCGTTGACCAGTTATATCATGGGACCTTTGCTGTTGTTGCGAGTATCAGAGTATGACAAATAAGAATAGGTTTTTACCCTTTCTGGTAAAACCTATTCGTATTTGTCTTGTGTGCGTTGGACTTGACGTGTGTGTGTGCGTTTTCCAGAGAGGAGAGCCTGGGCTGCCAGGGGAGAGGGGTCTGCATGGACATAAAGGGGACCCAGGCCCCGTGGGTAATTTGGGACCATCCGGCATCTCTGGCAGTACAGGGGGCAAAGGCCTCCCAGGATATCCAGGTCGCCATGGCAGGCCGGTGAGTTCCGCGGGAGATTTCATGTTTGTTACTATGCTACCCGTATATGAAAAAAAAAAATTGAACCATTAACCGAGTATGTCCGTGTTATAAATGGTACTTTTCGTTTTTTTCTGTATAATGTGGCAACAGTTTGGAAAAATAAATAGACTGCGAACGTGTAAATAACGTACACGCGAACTTAAAATATAAAGCAAATGAACGATACAACCTTAAATGATCTCGTCATTCCCACCACATGCTAGCACATTGTATTAACACACAAGAAAAACACTTTTTTTTCAGGGACGTCCACTTACAGATAATTATGTACGGAAGCTTTGCAACGACGTCATCCAAGGTAAGAGAACTTCCAGAAGAATGCTTTGGTGTTGCTTGTGCTTGAGGGATCAGGGTTCACTTGAATGTATGTATGTTGAACTTCTTGGCTGGTGCCAGATTTAGAGATAAGGATGATACAACCTAGCAGCTAGGTGATGTTTGTCCAGTCAAGTAGGATGAATTACTGTAAAGTGCTGTATTGCTAACTCTAATGATATATGCTTGAATTAATCCAGTTTACAAAAACAATAACAGTGCACTATGTGCCAACCAAGCACTTTGCCTTGTGTTGCCGAAACATTAGCCCGTAGAAATATTAGGCAGAGAAGTTTTGCGGTGTACCTGAATACAATTGTACACATACATCATTACAGCCAAGGGACCCGTTTATGTTTCTGAGCAAGTCAAGTGTGACCTCAAAAAAACACTCCAAGATAAAAAAAAGTTTATTATTCACATGCTCTGCATTCCCATATTAGGAGGCTACTAGCGCTATGCACTTTTAAAACTAGATTGAAAACTAATTTCTTTAAAACTGCAGATAATTGCAGGGCTGCACCCTTACCTTTTATATATTGACAGTCTTATTATTTATTAATATTTTTCTTTTAATCGTTAATTCAACAAAAATAAAAAAGTATACATTTTTTCACGGACGTTTTTTAAAAATTAATAAGTGGTTATTATTAGGAAGTCACTGGAGCTTATTAGAAAGCTACTGGAGCGATACACTTTTAAATCGAGCTTGAAATCGCACTTATGTAGAACTGCTGTTTTTAGTTGGTTGTCCTTTCCTGAACCTCCAATTAGCATGGTTAGCTACGTACGGTACGAAAGAAGTTGAACATACATACATTCCTGGTGAGACCTACGCCAGGTTGACCTTTAAAAATGATGGCATATAATTGACTCCTGTTTCAATCCTCGACATAATATACTACTTCGTTTGTTTTCGCAGTTGTGCTGGCGATCGCTTTGATGTGCGTTCGGGTTTTCACCGCACGTTGTCTCAGACGTGATTGAATTGCTTGCATGTCATGTCGATTAGCATGTGGTATTACTCAAAAACACAGCAGACAGCTATACTTGACACATATGGTAAATTGGGTGATAGCAACTATGAGCCACTGTTGTCCACCTGTTCATGAATTTTGTGTGGATCAGATCACCTGGCTGGGTTGCTGCGGAGCATCATGAAGCCCTGTGAGCCTTGTGTGGCGTCACGTGGGTTACCCGGGCCCCCTGGTCCCCCCGGCACTAAGGGCTTCCGTGGCCTGTCTGGCTTACCCGGTGATATGGGAAGGCCTGGATACTCAGGGACACCTGGTGAACCAGGTGGCTCTGGGCTTAAAGGTGAGCAAATGGGACTTCTTTCTGATGACTTGTCTATCCTGAATTGTGTTGGCTTCATTACATTGGGTTTCCATGGATAGGCAACTCAAATCACATTGAGTTGGCCTGAAGTTGAATTGAAAAAGACTTCATTGGTAAAAAAAGTTAATTTTTGTCCTTGAGTTACTGGATATATTTAGTAGTTTGGCAAGTTTTTTCCCCCAGAATAACTCATCAATAAGATATTCTTAGTTTTTTTTGGTAAAGTCACGTAGGTAAAAAAATTAAAATTAAAATTAATAAAAGTCAAATAAAAATAAAAAATCACGACGTTTCGGAGGCAACACAAGCCTCCGTCTTCAGGTGGAACCGTCACAGCCCGACAGCTGTATCAAGTAAATGAGAGATTACAATAGATACCACTCCGTATATATAATGGTTGAGGGGGGGGGGGGCCAGGAATAGTTCACTTTTCTTCGGCCGTTGCCGATCATTGCTACAACTCTGTGGGCTCTCATGAAATTGTCTTTTCCGAGACCAAGGTGCTCTGCAAACCTCCTGGCTACCACCAAAGGTTTGTACACGAAGCCATACAAATATACAAACACAAACATAATTTCAACCGTGATGATGGTTACAAACTGAGTAATCATTGGAAAGATGTGATTAACCATGCAAAAAAGATTTAACTACACTTATTTGGACCATCTTATTTGACAGACAACTATTACAGGTTACTGATAGACAGCCAGTTTTGTTTTACCAGGTTTAGCTTCTTTTTTCACACACTGGTTTCCTGCTATAAGTTTTACCCACCAAACAACATAGCAGGAGGCTGTTTTTTCCTGACCTGCTTTTGTGCTTTTACCATCTACATGGCAGAGGCTCGGTCTCATTTACAGCATTTTTTTATGTAGGCTAGGCTTAGTCACAAACCGAACCTCTCCATAATAAAGGCTCAGTCATTTGTTACGTAGTCTATTACCATCTACATGGCAGAGGCTGGGTCTCATTTGCAGCATTTTGGTATGTAGGCTAGGCGTAGTCACAAACCGCACCTCTCCATAATAAAGGCTTAGTAATTTGTTATGTAGTCTATTCGTAGTCTCAAGCCGCACCTTACCATAATAATGAAAAGTGAGCCGTTCCTGGCCCCCCCCCCTCAACCATTATATATACGGAGTGGTATCTCTTGTAATCTCTCATTTACTTGATACAGCTGTCGGGCTGTGACGGTTCCACCTGAAGACGGAAGCTTGTGTTGCCTCCGAAACGTCGTGATTTTTATTTTTATTTTACTTTTATTAATTTGAATTTTAATTTTTTTACCTACGTGACTTTACCGAAAAAACCTAAGAATATGAATCCTTGCAGTCACGAAACCTTCAAATCATCAATAAGACTTTCCAAAACATTTGTCAAAGGTCAATGCCATGTTGCTGACAAAATATAATGTTGAATGTAAAATTAAATATTCTTGCCACCTACTATGATTTTGATTGACATGTTTGGTAATGAGTCATACTACTATTACCAATTATACTTGACCAGCAACAGATCACAGCACACTTCACCCCAGCCGGTCACTCACAAGAGTCCAAAGCAGGGGGGGACCTTGTCCATCGCGATGCATTGTTGCTCAGCACGAATTCTGACGTAAGGAATTAAAGCCGACCCGCAAACTGAAATCGGCCTAAAGAACTGCAGATTCAGCCCAATTTGGTAGCCAACTCGAGGTGACTAAAACACAGAGAAGCTCTGCTGGAGAGGACATCTCCAGTCCTTACTCGAGTTCTGTGGTTCACGAAAACACGAGATTAGTGACACATTGAACAAATAGCTCGTTATGTTTTTGAGCCATTCGTCAGCAAATATTTGTGAATGAGTGGAAATCAAAACCTATTTGACCATATATGAAGTATTGCCATTTAAGGAGATAAAGGAAAATAACTGAATATAATAAAACAAGTAATTCAAAAGCATGTATCATCATCCATTGTAAATTTGTTGTGCAGTACGACCACGCGGAGACGGAATTCACTGTAAGGGCTGATGCCGTTTATTAACACTGTTCACACGACACTGTAACTCACACCAGAGGTAGGTGCTTTCTATTCTTGGTCCTTACCCTGGACCCCCGAACTCTATATTATCCTACCCTCGGCCATTCCTTGGGGCGATCTTGCTCGTCTGCACGGGACGGGGGTTCATCCTACACCGCCTGGCGACGAGGAGAAAGAACCCTCTCTCTGTCAACTCGCTCGCTCCTCCCTCTGTTCGCCCCCTCGTGGTTGCTCACACTATTCCTCTACAAATTCACTGCTGGGATAAAGGCCTCTGCATGCCATCGCAATCCCTCATATTTGTAAGCAAAGAAAATTCCATGCACCAAAATCAATATTGTAAATTCACTTGGCAGTAAAGTTAATTTAAACTTAATATATATTTTCATTTATTATAGTACTATTTGTCTATGAAAGTAAATTTCAACTCCCACACAAGAAAATTTGACCGGTTTTATGAAATAATAAATCACGTATATTTTAACGATCTATTTCAGATTTTGTGAAAGAAAATAACTGCACGTATTTAGTATAGCTCATTAAAAGTAGCTTTCCTAATTGCACCAGAGAATCAGAAGGATTAATGGCAGTTAGTCTATTTGATTTGCTTGATTGTTTGAAACTTAATATTCATAGAGTGTGTTTGCTGTTGTCAGGGGAATAGATCAACAAAAATATGCATTGTTTCAATGGAACGAATGATATATTATCACTAATTATACCAGTCAACTCGAAAAAGTAATACTTTTAACTGCTTGTGTTAACTTGTTCTTTTGCCATTGTTGTTATTAGGTGATGTGATTCGTTGCCATGAGGAGCGAAATTTAATTGAGGAAACGCTGATTATGTTTAATTGTTATCATTTGGCAGGAGAGCGAGGGACGAAGGGTGACAAAGGATCCAAAGGCTCTGGAAGGTTTGGACCCATGGGAAATGCTGGGCTACCAGGTGCATATGAACCTTTTTTGTTGATAAGCAAATGTTGCATTTTTACAAATGATGGCAAAGAAACTGCCTGTTCCAGTATTTTTTATTTTTAAATGGTCACTGTAGTGTCCTTGTGAATTTTGGTGGAACTCCTCAAAATGTATATATTTTGTTATTCCGTCGACAAACAACTAAAAGCGCCAATGCAATGACGTCATCCAAGGTAAAGGTGCCATCCTCGCCCATGCTCCCGCCCCGTTGCTGGGGCACTTCACCACCCAACCCGAAATCTGAGCCGCCAGCCACCGCTGATTGTTTCATTTCCGAAAATGTGGCTCCTCATTCCGACAGTGCTCCCCTCTGGAAGTGCGGCAAGCCCCAAGCGTGCCGCACTTGCTACAGCGCTGCAACAAAACAAAAAACACGTCCCGTACCTGGAGTATTTGTCACGCTGTTTGTTTTTAGGATTATCCGCTCCGTTGCATTCATAGGGCTTATCATGTTCGTTCTATGTACGGCAGGTGCCATGGGTCCCGCGGGCTTGTCGAAGGAGGGCGCAGCAGGAATGACAGGTCCACCCGGGCAGCAGGGCCAGCCGGGAAAACCGGGCAACCGAGGGCTGCCGGGGCTGTCGGGGGTGTGCGATCCGCGAGGATGCTTTGCGGCGTACGTCCCCTATCGGCCAGGCTACCAGAAAGGGCCCAGTGACTGACGCAGAGAGGAGGCTCCGTAAGCGGGCGGCGTTTGCTTCAACGCACGGTCGGAAGTGCGTGATGAACACGTGTCGACGGATTTAATCACCCTCCACTTTGGTTTGACAAAAGCAAACCGCAGGCACCTGCGTAGATGTACAAGTGGATTACACAGAAGGAGCTCACGCATTGAATTGAGTGTATTAGCCACAGCCAACGTGTGGCCAATGGGAACACCCAAGGCAGCTTTATTGTGAAATTTTACATGAAGGCATTTTGCTTTAGAGAGCTACGATCGCTGTAGTTGTGATCATCGAACCTTTTCATTAATTAATTTGTAATAATTCTAACAACTTAACCTCTTGCCCATTGTTCACTAAAACCTCCAAGAAATTGCAGGCGTGTAGTCCTTGTGAAATGTATCTCTCCATGCCACCTCATTTTATAAAGAAATCTACTGCAAATAGAATTTTGGACAAAATGTAATCAATGTATGAAGTTACAAGCATATAAGCAACAGTAATCAAGAGTTCTAATGGCACATTTGCAGACTCAACTTTTCCGAGTCCGTATAATTTGGTGATCATAGATATCTGGACTTTGTGGGAAAATATGCTTTTTGTAAGAAGCGATGTGCAAATGTCTCAGTGGCATTGCAATAAGCAGTTTTTAGAGCGATTTTTTGCTTGATCAAAATGGAAACATTTTACTGGTGCTAAAGTAGAATGTATTTTTAGGATTTGCACGTGTTTTTTACAATGGAAACATATTTGTAAAAGGGGAAACAGTGCGACAGTTTATCTTCACATTTCACAGACTAAATGCCAGTGCTTTGGTCACACAAATAGAATGAAGGTGGAAACATAATATAAAGAGTTTATCTTATTCCCCATTTCTTACATGTTTTTAATCTTCATGACTTAAATTGTCAAAAACAAACATCTTTGAAGCTGAGAAATCTTTATATGTTTGTGCTATCTGCTGATTTTGTTAAACTAACGGATTTATTGTGTGTACAGTATGAAGCGCCTGAGGAAGTATTGGTTGAAGAGAAGCTTTGTTGTTGACAGCAGTATATTGTTTCATCCCTCCATCTGTAAGGTTAAGCATTCTTTCATTGACCTTAACATAGTTGTTCGAAGTACACGGTAGTTTATGATGTAAGTTGTGGTATCTCGACTTCCTTTGCAATACTTTTGTTCTGTTTCACACCAATATATTTTCGTCAAGGTGGCGAGATGTTAACTACCTTGCCTGGTATACAGGACGCTGTGGTTCGATCCTAACCCTAACGTCTGTATATTTGGAGTTTGCATATCTCTCTCCCCGTGGTCGTGTGGATTATTCTCCAGGTCTGCCGGGTTTTCTCTCCACATTTAGAAACATCCGTTTAGAGTATTTGGCTGCAATAAATGTCCACGTGATAAGCCACTTCGTTGAGCTATCATATGTGGCCAAATGGCTTATGAAAAAAAGCTATATAGCTCAGTGGGCCTTACCTGGTAAAAAAGAAAAAGTATAGTTTTAGATGCCGTTGTGCAAACTTAATGGTGGATACTTTTGTTTTGGAATAATTGTTCATGATCCAGCTAATCAGTGATGATCACCAAGTACATTTTAAGTAAATTTTATTTTCTATTATAACGTGCGAGCCCGGCATACCACACCGATGATGTACCACTTCTTGCTACATTTCTACATTAGAACATTCACACATTATTACAGCACTGTATGAAGAGATCGACAGAAGGAACGGGCAAGCAGAAGTAAGCCCCACAGAACAGTGTTTGTTTCAACAGGTAATGCATAAAATAGCTACGAGCATATATTACTAAGGGCACTGATTACGCGTAATATTTGGAAACCATATTGATGTCTTTCTTATGACAATAATGAATACATACACTATCAGCTAAATCCTCCATTAAACACATGATCAACCTTATTCCGAATTCCTCCCCTCTCCCCGCCCCCTTTCAAAACACAATGCTCCATGCAGCTCACAATTGCTCACCCCCTTCCTTCCCTCCCCTCTCATCATCAGCATCTTGGTTCGCCAATTCCTTCTCCCCCTCCTCCCCTTCACACAGGCACTCTTTAAGCTCTCCACTTTCTGTCTAGGGGACTTCCGTCGTCCGTTAATGTTTCAGGTCATCTTGCCCAATCTTTCTTTTGTGAAATCGACTCTTCTCCCCCATCCCAAGGTCTGCCACAGTTGAACAGTTTCATAGTTAATAATAATTGTTAGCACTTGACCATGCGGCAAGGCCTCTCGATGTTGTTTTCCTATATCCATGACATACCATGCATTGTTTTTGTTTAGCTTCATAGTTGTAGCTGTTTTTTTAAAGTGTACATTTTATGTGTAAACTATGCACTTAAAAGTACTTGACAAACATATCTCAAGCCGATTTTGGCTTTGCTTAAATCAGCATTGTATATGGAACTATTAACGTGTTTTATTATGCTATACAGGTAACGTTAATCGTTGTACTTTTCAAAATGCATTATATAAACAGAAAATGTGGATTCGTACTATTGTATTCTACCTCAAGCAAGCCATGTGTTGTGTGATGCATAAGGTGCATGCAAAATTGCTTGTTAATTTGTGGAGGGGAATTTTAATCAAGTGATATATATTCAAAATAAACTGTATTTTTGATTGCAAAAAAACGTTAAAGTGCCTTCAAATTTTCGATTTAAAGCTTTCATGACTGCAGGGATTCATCTTCTTGGTTCTTTCGGTAGTCACGTAGAAGGGAAGTAATAAAATAATAAAAATAAAACATAAAATAATTATCACGTTTCGGCCACAACGCAAGCAGCCGTCCTCAGGTGAAGACCAGGTCTGTCGGGGAGACAGCTGTGGTGAGAATTATTTTATTTTTTATTATTTTATTACTATAATGGCGGGATGTACCATTTCTCCATTGGCATTCATAATGGAAATGGAGGTTATCATCAGATCCTCAAAATGGGTTGCTGGTGGACAGCGAGTCGACTCTGGTTTTTGCCTCCCTCCACTCAGAGCCTACATGGACGACATTACAACATTGACCACCACTGTCCCATGCACCAGGAGACTGCTCAGAAAACTCGAGAACATCAGATGGGCCCGTATGAAGACTAAACCATCCAAGTCACGCAGCATCTCGATTGTGAAGGGAGTACTCTGTGACCTGAAATTCTTCATCGGAGATGACCAAATCCCAACAGTGTCTGAGCAGCCGGTAAAAAGCCTTGGAAGGTGGTATGATGCAAGCCTGAAGGACAAAGACCAGGTGCAACAGCTGCGCAAAGACATCAGTAGTAGCCTACAGTCCATCGACAACACCCAGCTACCTGGAAAGTTAAAGGCCTGGTGTCTGCAGTTTGGTCTCCTACCCCGGGTGTTGTGGCCCCTAGCAGTGTATGAGGTTCCAATCTCAACAGTGGAGAAGATGGAAAGAGGAGTCACGAGCTACTTAAAGAAGTGGCTCGGAGTTCCACGATGCCTTACCACCATAGGCCTCTATGGAGATGGTGTCCTCAAGCTGCCCCTCACCAGTCTAACCGAGGAATTCAAGTGTGCAAAAACCAGGCTCCAGATGACACTGAATGAATCTCGAGACCCAGTGGTGAGCAACAACGCGCCGACCTTGGCAACTGGGCGCAAATGGAGGCCAGGAAAAGCAGTCCAGGAGGCAACAGCAGCCCTCAGACATGCTGACATTGTGGGTCATGTTCAGCAAGGGAGAGGAGGCCTTGGGCTAACTAGCCGTGCTGCTTGGAGTAAGGCCACTGCACCAGAGCGGCGGAAGATGGTAGTGCAGGAAGTACGCCATCAGGAGGAGGCTGCAAGGTGGGCCAAGGCAGTCTCTCTTGCCAAACAGGGACAGTGGACTCGATGGGACAGTGTGGAGAAGAGGAAGATCAGCTGGAAGGATCTGTGGGCCATGGAAGCGAGGCGGTTGAGCTTTTCCATCAGAGCAACATATGACGTCCTTCCAACACCAGTTAATCTTCACCAATGGTATGGTGAAGATCCGGACTGTGCCCTCTGTTCCATGCCAGCCAACCTCAGGCACATTCTCACAGGGTGTAAAACAAGCCTTACCCAAGGACGCTACACTTGGCGTCACAACCAAGTCCTTAAAAACCTTGCATCCACCCTGGAGGACAAGCGAGCTGCCACCAACTCCCTACCACCCCCAGCAGCATCACACCCCTTACGGACGACCTTTGTCCGCGAAGGGGCTAAACCACCAAAGAGCGGCTCTACACCAATAGAGCGAGACCAGCTGCGCTTGGCCCGCGACTGGAAAATGCTAGCTGACATTGGCCGGCAACTTGTGTTTCCTCCGGAGATCGCAACCACCACCCTAAGACCTGACATGGTGCTCTGGTCCCGTTCGCTCAAGAAGGTCTTCATCATTGAGCTCACAGTACCCTGGGAGGACTCAGTAGATGAGGCTTATGAGCGAAAACATCTGCGCTATGCCGATCTAGCTGCCGAAGCACGGCATCATGGCTGGAACACAGAAGTCCGACCAGTGGAGGTGGGCTGCAGAGGTTTTGTGGCAACATCTACAACCAGACTGCTTAGAGACCTGGGAATTAAGGGCCCGAACCAGCGTTCGGCAATCAGAGCTGTATCGGAGGCGGCAGAAGGCAGCAGTCAGTGGCTCTGGATGAAGAGGAAAGACCCCAGCTGGGCCCCAAAGTGAGAGGGCCAGGAGGTATGCAGTCAACAATGCTTGACTCAGGGAGGAGGACGCCCCTGCCATGCATAGTCCCATGGGATGTTGGCTATCAACAACAAGGCAACTCCTATGACTAATTGGGAATGGGACGCAAGTGTAGGATTGATCACCCTGTCGCTGGCCGCCTTTGGGGAGGGTGTATAGTATGAAAGGCCGAAACACCCTAGTAACCAAAGGTTCACTACTGACGATGCGCTCCCCAAATTTCACCAGGCTCACTGTTCATGAACTCTTGGAAGTGCTTGCACAAAGGATAGTAACATCTCATCCTGTGTTCTTTGGAATCTTCCCTTCTACGTGCCTTAAAAATACTGTACAAATACAAACATGTAAGGGGTGCAGCAAGTTCCACACGAAAAAAAACCTCTGTGAAATGAACTTCAAAATGTTTTATTAGGCATTGATTTTCCATTTCTATAAAAAGTTACAAGCATATAAGCAACAGTAATCAAGAGTTCTAATGGCACATTTGCAGACTCAACTTTTCCGAGTCCGTGTGGACATTGTGGTTCAGGCCAATGACTGCATACAAACTAAGCAGAACAAGTGCTTCATAGTATGTAGTAACCTCATTTGAACTATGATAAAAAAAACAAGTTGGCTGTGCAGGACTTCTTTGGAAAACTACTGCTTACACTTATAGAATATTAGCTGGGACTATTTGAGCCTTTGGCATTTACACTGAATCTTAGTACTAAACATCGTCTGGTATGGTGACAGGCAACTTCCAGTTCTTGAGTCGCTGGATATGAAGACATTTATTTTAATAAGATTGTATATACCAATTAGTATTAGAACTCTGGCGAGTTTTCAGGTTGTACCACGTGCTGTTTGGGATGATATCCGACCGTTAAGCTCCATGTGCTGGCAGCTTCTTTAGGAACTGTATTCAGGTATCGTGCCTGATAAAATGCAGTACCACCCAAAAACACATTCGAGGGTTATACAGCACAGCCAAGAAAATCTACGTAGCACTATTGTTATTTAGGTGCATGTACACACGTTGGCTTTTTTCTCCAAATATTTTGTGGTAATCACTTACTGCATACTACCAATGTGGTGCAGTGACAGGACATATGCTCCCCGTTTATGCTGTTCTGTAAAATGTGATTGTAAAAAATACAGGCGCTTGCGATTTGAATGTTCACCTTGTCACAACTAGATGCCAAGTCACAACTAGCGATGAATAGCTTCCGTTTGATATCAACAATGTTTGTAGATAACATGCGGCTGAAGGCAATCGGCATATTATATCCATGTATAAGAAACTAGTAATATGAATTCGTATTAATTATTCAGGAGTATGGAACACAAGAATGGCACCACATTTGTTATTGGATTTTTTTTTAATTCTCTCCTCCATAAAAGTTGTCCGTGAAAAAATGTGACAAGTGAATTTGCGAACAAAACTGCTTTCAGTGTAAATGTCTTTTGAGTTTGTAACAAGTTTAGTTTACAGCAACAAGTATCCTTTGTCATTCGGTGCTTAAGAAAATAGTCATAGAGGACTCTTAAGTCCCTATTTATAAAAGAAAGTGCCAAAATGAATGTCTTAACACATACAATAATTGCTTGTACCTATAAAGTAGCACATTACAATAAAATGCTAAATCCTACACAAAATACAATTTCTGCCCCAGAAGTCGTTTCCAGATCTTTTCATGTGACTGAAATGTAGAGGCTCTCGTAAAGGAAAAGGCCAAATCTGCTCCGATGAAACGATCTGCTTAGGATTTCAAATCCATTAAAGATTTATTCATCATCATTATCCACAATTAATCCCCTGCTGGGTGAAGGCACTGCCATCTCTCGCCATCAGGAGGAGCGTAACGTAGAGGGGAAAACACAAAAAAACTATGCTAATTTTTCCTTATAAAACCAGCTTTTTTCAATAAAGTGGAACATTAAGAAATAAAAAAAATTCTATTTTAACAAATGATTAAATTAATCAAAAATCAATGTGACGCTGAAGAAATGCAAACATTTTTATTTTGTTTAGTACTTCGTAAAAAGTTTAGCATAGAGATGTTAATGAAATACTTCAAACATTTTTACGCATTTAGTTATTAGGAATTAAACTTGTTTAGCAAAAGGCAAGTAAAAAAACACAACAAAAGTATAACCAAAAGCAGCATTACCCGTACCATTTAACTGCACAGAAGCATTACTTGAAATTTAACTTAATGTCATGGATGTATTTAAGCATAATTTGGTGTAAATAAGATCCAATTTTACAAATGTCTCCATAAATATGCTACTCTTGGTGGTACATATGTAGTCATCCATTGCCTTAATAACTAGTGCATACAATATTCCATTCTATTGTTCAGTTCAAAATAATGTGCAATGTTTATTAATGTTCCACCCATACACCTGTGATCAGACTAAACGGCAATCTAAAGTTGATGTGGTATTAAATTGAGGCACAAAAACCACAACTGTTGTGCTTATTTTGTCACCCCATCTAATCCTAATCAAATAATCGTGGCGTTACATTTCAAAAATATTAAAACAATTGAGAATTTCCATACGTTTTCCACATTGCTTTCTCAAAATGTTTTAACCATCAGTGAGATTGTTTTAATTTCTTGAAAGTGCAGTAGTATTGAACAGAACTTGCAGTTGGAGCCACGTTGTCTCCACATGCACAATTTGACAATAATCTAAAATAAATGCACAGATTGATGTGAAGGTGTCCCAGTGTGCGTTCACAGCTCATCCCTGGCTCTGCTCAGCACATAGGAATGCAAGGCCTCCAGACTGCGTGCACCCTCGTGCTCTCCCACCTGTTTGCCCCCCACATACAGCAGTAGAGTTGGGTACCCACGCACCTGCAAGGAAGAGAACACAACATTATTATTTATATTTAAAGGTCTAAACATTTAAAGGTCATTTTTTTTATTCTATTACCTATGTTGATGCAATGTGGGAAAAAGGCAGTATTGCTTTATTCAACATGGTGGTCTACATGCGTGGCTTGCATTATACTTACATGCTGTTTACTGCAGAGTTGTGCTTCCGATGTGCAATCCACCTTTGCAATCGTTACTTTGGACAGACCAGAAAACTCTTTCTTGGCCAAGTCTTCCCATGTTGGGGCCAGGTTCTTACAATGACCACACCTGAGATACAAAATGATTTGAATACATTTTTAGGCCACAAATCCACAGAGCATGGTTATATCCTACTATGTAATTTAAGTGAACCACATGATGAAAAATAAATGGACAATGTCTTCCTTTGTGATAGTGTCATTTCACTTTAGCATATAAACCAGTCAATAAAGCTTATACTTACCATGGTGCATAGAATTTCACAAAAGTGATGCCATCTGCCACAGTAGCATCAAAGTTGTTTTCATTCAGAACCAGCACGCTAGACTGTAAAATTAACATAGCACATCTGTATTTACATCTTTTAACATGAATATGGCTAAAGTGGGCAAAAGATCATCATCACCATCAATCATGTTACACCATATGCCACTGCTTTATTTCCTCTGCTAGATCCCACAGTTGCTGCAAAGTCAACTGACGTCCACAGGTTTAATTTCACGAGTATCGAATCGCATAGCTTTGACTTCCCCTTGGTCACCAACGTTATGAGTACCCATTCCAATACATCCTTCCCTCTGCACCTCCGATTACCATGGTTGACTACATTTGGTGCAAAAGAACTTCAACATACATACATATAAACGTGTACTGCCAACCAAAACTTTTTTTAAATTAAAGATAGCATGTTTGTTCTGCCACATTATTTTCTGAACTTTCAAGTTACTTACCCTATTTTGTCATAATATTCCTAGCATACTTCCCACGCAAGATATAGCTACTGCTCAGTGCTTTACCAACCACCAAACCATATAATGTGAAAAAACAGCAAATACTGCGGTTTTCAATATGGTTTACCGTTTCCTCTTCATCCTCTGCCTGTTGTAGAACCACTTCATCTTGAGGTTCGATTTGAATCTGTGTATCAACAAACACTTTCAAAGAATCCAGGTCCCTTTTGCCACGGTACTGGTCCACCTGGAACACAAGACACCAGCCACACATCAGCATATCCACAAACCCAAGTTCACTGTTGGTACAGAATTTACAAGCTGGAAAGCCATACCAAAAAGGAGGCTCCATTTTTGTTTGGAGTTTAGAGTGAACAAAGACATGTGCATGCAAACATGTGATGCATTAACATATCCAAAACATTGCATGTGAGCTTAAACCAACGCATCCCAACGTATGCACACTAATAAAGCTACATTTGTTACATAATGAAGCTATATTTATTACATAATAAAGCTATATTTATGACAGACTAGCAGCCCACTGTCCTCTGCCTGCCCGCCCACCCACTTGAGATTAATAAGCAGTCTCCTGGCTGTGTTAAAACATGTATTTTTGGCTGCTGTGTACAACTACAAATGCTGATATCTTCAGTTTCATAAAGGAGGCAACATGCCAATAAACAAAACGTGCTACTTTAGTGCTACTCACTATAACACTATCCACAGCTGTATGCTAATTGTCTGCAATGTATGAGTGTAACAATGCAATAATTAATCGATTAGTATTATCTAAACTCATATTTGCACAATTTGTCTATGTTGTATGTTATGAAATCACATAACTCCAGCTGTTCGGGGCTGCTCCATTGGCCACAATAAACAAAATATTTTTAAAATCTAATCTCAATAATTGAATCCCCAGATAAATGAGGGTTGCATTTGCGACAGGCCTCCGAGCAATTGAGAGCTTAGTTCGAGAGAGAAGGCCGTCACACTGTGGACACATCACCCGTCTTGAGGTGCAAACTCCAGCAAATTGTGTTCACTTCAGTTGGCGGTCGACGTTCGAAGGGAACTGACCCTCAAAGAAAAGTCACCACCCCCCCCACACCCCCGTGATCCGAGGCAGCAAGAGAAGTTTATGTGAACGCTGTCGCAAGATGTCACACGTTTGGCGCAACGGTACTTTGCGTGATAATTAATGAATGACTGCATTCTCAATGAACCCAATGTTAATGGTGACATTATAACTTCAACATGAACTTCTCAATAGGGATAGAAATTACAACTTACCTTTTCACCGTCTTTAAACCACAGAAGGGTGGGATAACCCCGCACCTGGTTTTCATTGCATATATCTTGATGAGCTGTGCAGTCAACCTACCAAAATGCAAGTCAACATTCATTAAAGAAACTTCAGACAAAGAGCATGTACAGATTTAAACGAGTCAACCTAACAACGATGCACTATAGTGATTTAGAAAATAAATAAAAAGTTTAAGTGTCAATGCAATGCAAAATATACCTTGGCAATCTTTACTTTGCCCGAGTATTCAAATGTGCTCGCCAACTGCTCCCACGTTGGAATTAGAGCTTTGCAGTGGCCGCACCAAGGTGCGAAAAACTTGATGAAATGGTAACCTGCACTCAAAAGTGTTAAGATGATGACAATTGACATGTTTTCATTAATCCCATTAATTAAACATAATGAAAAAAAGTTTTTAATTAAAGCATAGCCATCATGTGCATGACTCACCTTCTGCGACATGTTCCTTAAACGACCCAGAAGTCAGCTCATAGAGGCCGTGTTGAGGCTCAGGGATATCTGGGGAAGGGCGCTCAGATTCTTCTTGAACCTAGGAGAGGATCAATTGCACAATCAACAATTGAACCATATATAATGTATACATCCAGTTACAGTAATATAATGAAATAACGTGGAAAGCAGGTGACTTGCTCTAATACTACAAAATGTCATACACCAGCGTCTTCATTCAACGTCTGTAGCATCCAGCTCTCCAAGGTATCAAGATCCCTTTGACCCTGGTACAATATACTCTTCTGGCCAGGTTTGAACAGCTTCAACCTTAACCGATACAAATTCAGACAATGATTATGCATATAGTCCATTACTCACCACTCAATGATGTGGTCCCAGGTTCACCTACTTGTGCTAATAATTCACATAATTTTATGCAAGTGGTTTTATTTATTATTTTATGCAGTCAGTATGAATGGACGTTCAACTATTACCAAGTGATGGAAATTATTAGCATGTAAAAGTAAATTATTACCACCATGAGCCCAAATATGCAGCTTCTGCTGTAATGCACCCATTGCTTTTAACTGCACGTACTTGCAAAGCCATATACATGCATTGTTAGACAGTATGGGTGAAATGTCACTCATGAACTGTGACACTTACGTGGGGTAGCCTTTGACACCGTGGTCAGAGCAGGTCTGTGCATGCATGGTGCAGTCCACCTTTGCCACATATGCTGGTGGCTCTGGCATCTCATTGTATTTATCTCCCAGTGTATTCCATGTTGACTGCAGTTTCTGGCAGTGGCCACACCTGCATTAAATTAGAAGCAATCATGGTAAAAGTACACGCAAATGTATGTTTAAGGAGAGCATTATTCATTTATAATTTTCACTACCAATTATTGTACCACTATTGTAATCATATTACAGCTACCAAAACAACACCGTCAAGAGGAATAATGAAATTGACATATGAAGATTAACTCACATTGTATCAACGTCCAAATGTTTACAGTATTTTGAAGGTTATATATATTTTACATATATATAAAACTTTCAATTTGATGCATGAACATTTGAAAATGCTTAGGATTTCTGCATATATACATAATCACTGAAATTAGACTGATGGCAATTTGTATGAAAAGTTGAAAACACGGTAAAACCACTGTTAGAATATGGATTTTTTAAATCGTGTTTGTGTACTCATCTTACACCAATCACAACGAGGAAACAAGCTTGTAGAAAATAAGTCTAATACACTGTACTGTACAATGTAAATATTACTGGCATAAGTATGACCTGTGAGTTAGTGGTAAGCTTAGGGCAAGAAGTTATTTTTGTTTTCAGGCAAAGGAAATAGCTGTAGTGCAAAGAATGTATGCATTAGACTATGTCAATACACATCCGGGAGCAGACCACAAAGTATACATCTTGACATCTCACAGCACACTTGGGCTACAGCCATTCATCTCACTCTAGCCACGTGGCAGTGCAAAGTTGGCAATGAAAAATAAAGCACTGTCCTACAGCCTTAGGGTAATCATATACCTTTATTTGCAGTTTACAATACCGTGCTGCCGTGCAAAGGAATTCACTGCCTCCTAAAGCACAATGTGCAGATTTGTAAACTACAAATAACTAATTTGGTTCTGAACGTACGAGAGCATAGCGTTCCTTTGTCCACCATAAACACGTGTTAAAAAAAGTTGCGTCTTAAAATTGTCCTTTATTTAAGGAGAATGCGTTTAACATGGATTGTATGTATGGACTATAAATACTTGCACATGCAGTCAAAAAGCGAAATAAGTACTTTCCAGTCATTTGTTGACAAACCTGAGCCAGTGGTGGAAATTCCCAATTCCTATGGAAGGAGAGTCTTCACAGGTCAACCACTGTTGTGTGCAGGTAGACATACCAAGCTTTTACAGTGACGTTGGGCCAATACTGTACTGACAAACGTTATTTGGGTGACATGTTGGACAGCATTGTTCGATAATGCACCTAAACAAACAGGTCTTACCCCTATTAGCTACACACATTGGGGTTGCCGGGCTGTCCCACACAAGTATGAAAGATAGGTGAAGAGAAAATGGCTCTAAAGTCAGCTCGTCGTTACGTTGGCACGCTTGTGATGTCACTTCGTAAGTTTAAACAAAGCTCCTGGGACGTGTTCGACATCCCCGGGTCGCAGCTCACGTGGGCAGCCGTGAGGGAAGAGTTATTCCACTGGCTTGTATCTTAATTTGGACATCTGTGAAAAGGCACTGGACATTTGTGAAAAAAAAGCCTCATAGCACATCGGATTCCTCCAGTCCAAATCAAGATTCCCATTCTGAATTTAAGTTGAAATGCGACCACGGGCTCTAAATTGTTTGTGTGTAAACCCTTTCATCAATCCACTGCTGAATGAGGGCCGTGGGGGTTTACCCGATTAAACTTCACCACGCTGGACAGTGCGGGTTAGAGAAGACATGAGACAACACAAGGTAAGGGTGCATAGAAGTGCAGTACAATCACGTGTTTTGCTGCTGCTGCTGCTGCCTACAACGTAGCCCCTGTGCACAACATTATGGATGGTGGTCGACCATCCCGAGCGTAGCCAGGCTACAAACTGCTTAGCTCCTCTGATTTGATGGTGACAGTCGGGCACATTCCGGGCGATTTGCTCGGTCGGCAAACCTGCGGTTCAGTAGGGGCCGTCTCGTATTCACCACATGCATAGTGTGGCTCTTGAAAGAGGTTTTTCCCCCCAAATTATTACAAAAGAAAATCCCTTCTTGTTACGTTTCGAACCCTGGCCATAGGCAGTGTCTAAGTTGGCATGCGTGCGTCCACAATTAATCAGGCACACTAAACAACACGGGTAAGCACACGTGTACCCGTTATTGAAGCAGTCAGATTACTTAATCGATCAGCAGCTGATTTAGGTTATCCGTGCGTCGCGGACCGCAGGTTAAACTTTACACCGCGGGTTTGCGAGCGGAACGCGAAGTGGCAGCGAAACGTTTCTAGATTTAGCAGAGCGGACAAGCGGGGGACCGCCCAACACGCGGCAAGCCAACCAATCACGGGCGGGCACGCGCCCCGCTCCCACCTATCACAGCGCGGGAGACGTCAACTCGCGCCTAAGCCGTCTAGGAAATTCAAACCCGTGAAAGTGAACAGCTCAACGAGAAATTTCGAGTTTTTTTTTTAAACACCCCCAACCCCCCCCCCCCCTGCTAGATATTAACAACGAAAAGTAATCTCATTTAAACCTCATCCATTCTCACCAGGGCGCGAAGAACATGATGAAGTGCGGCGCCTGGTCGACGGAATGCACCAGCATCTCAGCGTCGTACAAATGCTTGCTGTGCTCGTCCTCGCCGCCGCTGTTCGCCGCCGCCGTCGGCTGAGCCGCCCGCATGAGCAGCAGCGCGGGCAGCGAGGCGAGCACGGCAAGCCGCCGCCACAACGACGAGGAGGAGAAGGCCGACATCGCCGTCACTGTAGAGGGTGGCGGGCAGCGGGGAGTGGGAAGACTGCGATCGTTTGGCCTTCTCAGGGAGCGTCGCCCGAATGACGGCGGCCCTCGCCTCTTGGGGCCGTCGTCCAATCGGAGCGCGCGAGGACGGATTTAGCCAATCGCAAGCGGCCGTTCGGATGGGCGCGCAATCTACCAATCGGAGCGCGCGCGCGTCGGATTTAGCCAATCGCAAGCGGCCGTTTGGATGGCGCAGTCCACGTCTACCAATCAGAGCGATGAATCTGTGTGCAGGGGTGGCGGCCATCTTTGTAAGGGGACATCAGAAATCTTGACTTAAAGTTTTCGTGACTGCAGGAGTTCGTATTGTTTGGGTCTTTCGGTAAAGTCATGTAGATAGGTACAAATTAATAAGAGTTGTGAATATTAAATAAACAAAAAAACTTGCAACGTTTCGATCACAACACAAGCGATCGTCATCATGAGGAAAGAGGACGGTTGCTTGTGTTCTGATCGAAACGTAGAAAGTTTTGTTTATACTGGTAGGAACGAAGTGGACCAGACCACCAATAGATGATATCGTCCGTCCGTCCGTCCGTGTATCAACATCGCCCCCTACTGCAAACACTTGGCATGACCCTGTCCGACAAGATGGCCGCCCGCTCCCCCTGCGATCTGTGAATTAAACAAGATGGCCGTCGCTTCCGGCGCCTCACGGCGAAACTTTTTGATCGACTGACTATGGGCGAACTCATTTATTCTGGTGGGTGAACAGTGGCGGGGAGGGGTGGAGGAGGAATTGATGATAAAAACAAACTTGCACCATCGTTACAGCTGCCGCGACGAGAGATGTGGGAGGAGAAGCGGCGACCGCTGCCTTGCAGGTGAGAGGTGCGTGTGTGTGTGTGCGCGTGTGTGCGCGTGCGTGCGTGTGTGTATGTGTGTGCGTGTGTGTGTGCGTGTGTATGCGCGTGTGTGTGTGCGTGTGTGTTTGCGTGCATGCGTGTGTGTGCGTGTGTATGTGCGTGTGTGTGCGTGTGTGCGTGTGTGCGTGCGTGTGTGCGTGTGTGTACATGGCTACAATTAACAACAGCACAAACTCTACACGCCGTGCTAGACCGGGACCAATATCATCGTGAAGTCGCACACGCCGTTAGGCAGCACTAAAGAAGAAGAAGTGTGCGTGTGTGTGCGTGCGTGTGTGCGTGTCCGGCCCACTCGAGCGGCGTGATGAATGGGCGCTATTGGGCTTCGGATCGTTATTCACGGCGAACTGGAAGCGTAGCAACACAACTTCATTACGTGTGCGTGTGCGTGCGTGCATGTGTGTGTACATGTGTGTGTGTGTGCGTGCGGTGTGTGTGCGTGTGTGTGTGTGTGCGTGTGTACGTGATGTGCGTGTGTGCGCGTATGTGCGTGTGTGTGTGCGCGTGTGTGTGCGGTCGATATCCCTGTACCGGTATTAGTATTATTCCTACCAGCCCACCCCGCAGGGTCCTGTTACTGGTAGGAACGAAGTGGACCAGCCTACAATATTCTTAGGTTTTTTCGGTAAAGTCACGTGACTTTACCGAAAAAACCTAAGAATATGAATCATTGCAGTCACGAAAGCTTCAAATCTACAGCCTACAATAGATTATATCGTCCGTCCGTCCGACCGTCCGTCCGTCCGACCGTGTAGCAACATCGCCCCCTACTGCAAACACTTGGCATGACCCTACAAAAACCTTTAGACTCAGTGACGCTTCCCTGGCTAAACAAGTGTAACATTCCCTTATAATTCCCTCAGATAGCTTTTAATTAAAACATTTAAATTAATGAGGCTTTCTTGGCTAAACAAGTGTAACATTCCCTTATAATTCCCTGATATAGCTTTTAATTAAAACTTTTAAATTAAAATTTAACTCACAGCGCCCTAAAGTCTACAGCTAGGCCTAAAGCCTCGAACTACGACTCAAACTCTCCCTTCGTATCGTACCCCCGCGTGTGTGCAAGGGAGTTAATGTTTAACAATGTTACATTCCCTGATGCTTTTAAATAGAAACATTTAAATTTAAAGCTTTTACATAAATAATAAAAACATTTAATTTTAAAATTAACTCACGGCGGTCTAAAGCCTACAGCTAGGCCTAAAGCCTAGAACTAGGCCTCAACCTCTTCCTTCGTATCATACCCCCGCGTGTGTGAAAGGGAGTTAATGTTTTACAATGTTACATTCCCTGATGTTTTTTAAATAGAAACATTTACATTTAAAGCTTTTACATAAATAATTAAAACATTTAAATTACAAATTAACTCACAGCGGCCTAACGCCTACAGCTAGGCCTAAAGCCTAGAACTAGGCCTCACACTCTCCCTTCGTATCGTCCGATTCGGTGTAGCAACATCGCCCCCTACTGCAAACACTTGGCAGGACCCTACAAAAACTTTTATACTCAGTGGGGCTTTCCTGGCTAAACAAGTGTAATAATACATTATGTTTATATTCTTTGGTTATTCGTTCCTACCAGCCCACCCCGCAGGGTCCTGTTTTAATATTTATCATTTTTTATTAATTTGTATCGATTTACGTGACTTTACCCAAAGAGCCAAAGAAAATTACATCAGAAATGTTATTTATTTTGGAGAAATCCGATGAGCGAAAAACTCCCCCCCACACACAGATATCCAAAAGTTACAACAACAAACGATACACACACTAAAAAAACCCGACAGGAGTGCAAAGTATAGGAATGGTACACATTCCACTAGAAGATAAATATACTAAAACTAAATTCATTATTAAGTAAAACCCGTTGAGCTGTTGGGTATTTTTCAGAAGCAGACTGGCCACAAATGATTGCTGGACGAAGTGGCTTATCTTGTGGGAATTTATAGCAGCCAAATAATTGAAATGTATGTTTCTAAATGTGGAGGGAAAACCCGGAGGACCCACAGAAAAAAAAACCACACAAGGCGAAATAGACACGCAAACTCAAAATATGCAGCAGGCTTCAGGGTCAGAGTCGAACCCACGGACCTCCCGTATGCCAGACAAGGGAGATCATATTTCGCCACTGACATTGGGGGGCCCATAATTTGCAGCAGGATTGCATCAACACAAGTAAACGCTGGAACGGTTTCGAAAATCATTGTCTCATCAGCAGTCCGACTTCCTTGAACCAGTCTTGGTCGTCTTGACTCAGCTGCTGAGACACCGTGTGTCGAAACTGGTCCAAAATTTGCCCGTTTTGAATCAATTCTGTTGAAATTACGTGGAGAGACATATAGAGCATATGAAGGAGACATTGTCTGCTTATTAATGTTACTGGTCAGGACAGTACAATAAAGCACTGCACCGTAGAGTAGACAATGTAAATGTGCAGCCCTGCAATTTCGTGCTCACTCCACTGCTGATGGAGGAGACTGGCCTCCACTGGAGGTTGCTCTAGAGAGCCCCTCTAGAGAAAAATAGTGAACCCTCGATATACAGGGCTATTTTCAGGATAGAGTGCCACCGTTATATCATCCAGCAGTGGATATACAACGGATCGTGATGGTGGTGATGTGCAAGTGGTCCCTGGAAATTATGACCTCGTCTTTGGATAAGTAGAGTAGCACAGAAGGAGTGCCAATTCGCTCCTCTTCCCAATATGTATCCGTGTGTACTTGGAATATGTGTCGGTGTTTGGAGAGATTGTGCAGGAATTAACAGGGGTTGTGCGAAAGTTACAGACAGCAGTGATTGTGTTGGTGTATACGTTCCCCTCTGAACAAGCTGTGTTACCTTGTTTATTATTTGTCATCATGATACCTCCTTTGCCAGTATAAAATTATGATTATAGGGTTTTCCCCTTTCTGGCAATAAAACAGGTGTTAAGATCTACACTATGGGAACCTCATTTGCCAGTAAAAATATGATAATTGTTTTTTTACCCTTCTATCTGGCAACAAAACTGACACCTTTTTACAAGGAGTCATGTTTGCATAGACCGCAATACCTGCAGTCATAATACAAACAAAAGACATAACTCTGATAATGTGCACTGTCCTTGAAGTTAGAAGGGTAAAAAACCAATTATCATATTTTTACTGGCAAATGAGGTTCCCATATTGTAGATTCTTGCCCCGAGCTCTCATACTCTGATGGTGCATTGTCTTTGAGTTGTGTGCCTTTTGGCGTCATCTGGTCCAACCCATGTGAGACTAGGCTCTAAGGAAAGCTGTCTCGGGTGTGGACCAATCAACTTCAAGGACAGTGCACATTATCAGAGTTATGTCTTTTGTTTGTATTATGACTGCAGGTATTGCGGTCTATGCAAACATGACTCCTTGTAAAAAGGTGTCAGTTTTGTTGCCAGATAGAAGGGTAAAAAACCAATTATCATATTTTTACTGGCAAATGAGGTTCCCATATTGTAGATGCTTGCCCCGAGCTCTCATACTCTGATGGTGCATTGTCTTTGAGTTGTGCGCCTTTTGGCGTCATCTGGTCCAACCCATGTGAGACTAGGCTCTAAGGAAAGCTGTCTCGGGTGTGGACCAATCAACTTCAAGGACAGTGCACATTATCAGAGTTATGTCTTTTGTTTGTATTATGACTGCAGGTATTGCGGTCTATGCAAACATGACTCCTTGTAAAAAGGTGTCAGTTTTGTTGCCAGATAGAAGGGCTAAAAAACCAATTATCAGGTGTTAAGATGTTAAGACACCAAATTGAAACCTTTGCAAGGAATCATGTTTGCATTTACCACATATACTTGTGGTGAACATGCAACAAAAAAACATGCTATGTGCATTGTCTTTGAAACTGATTGGTCCACACCAGAGACAGCTTTCTTTAGAGCCTAGTCTCAAACAGTGTTAATGAACCCCGTTTGAAGCCAGTCAACAAGACTTTGGAAGTGTCTTAAAAGTGTTGCTTTATTTTCATCAAGAGTCCTGCACGATCACCGACGAATATAATTCAGAGGTATATGTAGATGCACTACTGTACTGTACATACAAAGCAATAAACTGGAGTCCACACTGCTCCATATTTCTATTTTAAGTTCAACACAATTTCCAAATCCCATCCCAGTGGCATGTCGTGCCATGTAGTACCACTCATCCCAGTGTTAATAACGGGACTACGGTGTGTAACTAACGTTACAAAAAGACACCTAAAACGTCAACAAAGTTATGCTATGTATTTTTGGTGACAGTATTGTATTGGACTCAAACATTGGCGTCTTTTTTTCTGTATTTCTTAAACTGAAAACTATTGCTTGCTTCGTTTATGTGTGATATTTTAAATCTTGCATACATTCACTTTTAAATGTAGAAGAACAAATCCTAGCATTTTAAGCTCTTAATTTGTGCCCATTCACCTACAGAAATTTGAAATTCCCATGATCATATTCACATAATCTGTCCTTTTCACATAACCGCCAATATCTCAGTCCCAAGCGACGCCGGATATGTGACATTATACTGTGAGTATTTGTTTTTTATAAGTATGCCTACACGCAACAGTAGTGCGAGTTAGTAAAGGTCAAACGTTTGGTGTCCTGTTGTCCATGTGAGCTATTTTGAAAGCCAACACCAAACAATTTTTGGAATGAATGGAGCCATGGGGGAGGGGGTAGTGAAATGAGAGTGCTGGTGGTGGTGTCAAGGGATGGTGTTAGAAAAAAGGACCGGCAAAGGACTCCGACAATAATTTCGGAAAGTACTCTACAGCACCTGTGCATGTATTCAATGACGGCGCTGGGAATAAGCAAACCAAACAAAAGCGAAGGGCCCCGAGCAGTTGCAGGTGCCCCAGTTTTACGAGAGAATATCAGCTCAAATTTAAATAATAATAATACCCATAACAAGCTTATTTATGTAAAAAAACCTCCAGTAAATATCATCTCCCTCGTGTTTGCGTCTCTCTTCTATCATCTCACTACATCTCTATTTTGTCTATATCTCTTTTCGTCATCTGACGAGTATAGTATTTAATACATTGACACGGAGACCAACTAAATATATATTTCTGCTTCGGGCTGTCAATGGGCTAGAACCTTCACAGCATATATTCACAGAGGACTGTCTTTTATACAGCACAGCACTTTAATACAATACTGTCGTTCATAACACTGCCCTAAAACTAATATGATAGGCGACGTTTCGGGCAATGGCCCTTCATAGCGGTGAGTTTGGTGTACAACACGACTAATGCAGAATCACAACACAATTGTAGCATCGAAGGTTTGCCACATGGTGGCGGTGTAGAAGAGTTTTCATGGTCTCAGAGCCTCTTGTTTAAATGCAATGGGTTCTTATGCAATTACATTGTTCCATAAATTCATAAGCAGCGCACAATTGATTTTTCTTTCGTTTTTGTTGATTGGGCTTGGATGAAGAAAAGTGAAATACACAGATAAATAAGAGACCACAGCAAACCAATCAATCGGTCATTATTCGAATTTAGATTTGAATTTCGGCGGTGCTGTGTTTTTTTCCTTAATACGGTTTGAGCACGTGTTTAGCGTCATACACTACACCACTGCATTCACTCCGAACAGAGGTCGTCCAAAACAGGCCATCGTTTCAGTGCAGAAAACAATATTTTTTTTATGTTGTAGATGTGGTTGGACATTTTGAGATGTTTAATATATTTGTACAATATTGTATTGATGAGTACATGTATGAATAGACATTGGTAAAATATGGATGTTTTGGCTAAACAACTACAGCACATGTTTAATTTTGGTTGAGTTATTTAGCTTTTTTTTAACTCCCGATGTGCGCATTGGTGTTTGCTGTGTGTATGCACAAGCGCAGATTTCTTCTAAACCTTTATTTCATCGATGGACCAACCTCAGTATACTCTTATATAAGCGCACACCTTTATCTGTGATGAACGCTGCACTTTTCTCCGCAGGGGGCGCTGCAAACCTACGCGCCCCCTGCATGAACGACGGAGGCGCAGGGAAATGTCGTTTTCAATTAAGTCTTCCAGATGTAAAATGATATAAGCTTTTAATGAAGAAATAAAATTATCTAATTCAAAAGATAATACAATTAAAAAATGTTTCATTTTAAAACTTCAAAACGGAGCATCGGGTGCTTGCGTGAATGCGTCGTTCGTGTGCAATTTTTTTGTGACTTTCCTGGCCGAAGGCCGTAAATGGAAGTATATAAATAAGGTCACAAAGCAGCCTTACATAATTCTACCAAGCTACATTCCCACTACAAAACAAATTACTTACATTAATGAAGTCTCGTGCGATAGTTGTGTATGGCATATATCAACATACATGATCCCATATATGTTTTCGAAATTGTGTTGTGTGACCAATTATTTATAGTCTTAACAGTGTAGCATTATCAGGCTAAAGGTTAAAACACTAAATGGGAACGAATTGTGTTCATTAAAGCTCCCATAAGCCATAACATGCATTCATGAAAATTAACATCCGGTGCTGATGAAACGAGCATGACAATGATCGGATGCATAGTGTAACATTAAAATGATGGTTACATGACTTTAATTTATATTTAAAACATAGTAAGTACGACATAACATTTTCTTGTTCAAAATACTACACTGAATGTTCCTGTAAATAAAACCTTAATTCCAGCCGCATTCACAATTATTACAGAGCAACCAACAAGAATTCTGCCTTCATGATGGTTAATTGCACGTTCCCTAACCTTTGGTATACACACAGCATGCAGACGGGCAGACTTTTGCACGGCATTAGCGTAATTGGTTCTGTTACATGTTGTAATTTACAGAGGCTACCACTGTATATAGGCATGGAGCATCGCTGATAGAGCAGCCAGAAATTACAGACTACCATTTGTTTAAAAGCTATTAGAATGCAGCCTGGGGCTGTCGGTTAAGGGTGGAATTGTTTTATGATTAAGCCAGTGTACAGAAAAATGTTATTAAATCCAGTGTATTATGCAGAGTGATGGATAGTGTAAAATGAATACCAGATTAGGCAACCCAGATGTGTTTGTGCCAGGGCAATCATTGCATGGAGACAACAACCAATCAGAAAATAATTTCAGTAATAGGGTGAATTCTACATATCTCACGTAAATGCATTTTGAACCGATATGATGAACATTAATAATTAGTGAGGTTTGCATCCACTATATATATAAAAAGAAAAATGTGCTTCCAGCTAAAATAAGGCAACATCATTTCACACTGAAACATCAACATTTACTAATTTGATTTTACTAAATGCCATTGAGTTTTAAACAAAGTCTGAAAAAGAAATTACCCCATACAAATGTTCAAACATTTCACTCCAGTTCTTAATCGGGCATTGAAATCATGGAAGCAATCTTAGAGGCATTATGGATGATATTTGGCCACTGAGCAAGTAATGCAACATGAACAAGATTGGAGACCACGAACGCTGCTTGCAGTACAACTAGATGTTATACAGTGTACGGGAATTATTTCTCGTTAGAAATACAGTTGTGTAATATTATTTGAATTGTATTTGATCAAAACTGACATTCTTAGTCTGAGCAAAAACCTGACACTTTTTATTTGTTGTTTCTAAGCCCCCAAGGTAGCTTGGTAATCTGCAACCTGTCACTGTGGATTGGGCATGTATTTTGCTCATTCGTATGTGTGTGTGGCTGGTGCAACTGGCAAGTCGCCCCAGTCAGTCAGTTAACCCCGAACAAGTGGGTCTGTCCCATTACCTCCTTCCAGCAATCGGCATCACTTCAGTAACCCCAAAATGCACAAATACAAGGCACATGTGCTACCGTGCCATACATCACTGCTGCCACTTAGTGGCAAATGCCTGCTGTTGTTATATTGTGGGTGGCATAGTTGAAATCGCAGCATGTATGCAGCAGTAAACCGGTATTAAATGTGAACTCAGGACTTGGTATATGTACATCCATGAACACATTAACTTAAGCCATTCCCTTGAAGTGTTATCATTTCCTGAGGTTGTATTTATGTTAAACCCCAATATAGTGCTCATTGTATTCGATGTCGCAAGAAATTTGGAACGTAGGCATGCATATAACAATTCAATTCAACCTTGACTTCTAGATTATCACTATAAATCATTAACCTGAAATGTATGCAAATCACTAAATTTTGTTCATCATTGTATTTTGCAATAATATTTAAATATTATTACTATATGTTGTATATATATACCATGGAGTATGCAGTACCAATAAATGCAATTCTGAAATATGCATATAGCAAACAAGCATTTGTGCTAAAATATGATTACAGTATATGGCAAATCCTCCTGTGTGCTTCTCAATGACATGCCTTATTAATGGGTGTCAATGTTATGTTAATAAGGCATTTACTCCTAATTTATGTGATAATTAGTTTGGGCCTCAGCCTTGCTATGGTAATTGTAAATTCGCAAGGGTGTCGGTTGTCTGAAAAAAAAACGGGGTGACTTGATATGTGTTTTGCTTGGTTATAACTAGATCATTAATCTGTTACCAAAAATCGTACTTCACAGCGTGAGGGATCCAATATTGTGAGATTGACACATTTTTGGTGTAATTTGATGATACAATGTTTAATGACAAACGAGATTTAAGAACATGTCATTGTTATATACAGTTTACTGTAATTTATTTTGCGTGGAATGCAAATGTGTTTTTAGATGGTTTCATCTATACATAAAATATTTGGGCCTAAATTGAGTAAATAGTTGTTTTTATTTGGATAGTGACCTTTCTCCCATCCCTAGTTTGACAAAGGAATGCATGAAACTGAGCTGTCTTTTGAAGAGTAGTTCGTGTGGGGTGCTGAAGCAGCACAGTGCGATCAAGTCGATGGATGAATGATATTTGAATTGGCCCTGCCATTCACCAACCTGGACTGACCAGCATGGTGAAGTATGGTCAGTCAGCCAGCTTAACCTACACGAGAAGCCTTCTCTGATGATTTACTTCCCTTAGCGATATCATGAATTGTCCAAATGTTGGTTTGTCATTGTATAAAAAAGCTTTTAATTTTTTTCCGTCTCATTTTACTGTCTTGTTTGTATTGCGTTCATTTTGTTCCGTCTAATCTGGGCAATTTTTTTAGCTGCATGAGCTGGAATGTAACATTAGCATGTCATTTCCATATAATTTGTATAATAAATTCCACACACACATGATTCAATGCATATATATCGTGGGTATAATAATTTGTTTTAATCAGAGAATTGTTATATTCCTTATACATATTGCTTCAAAAAGCAATCGGGATTACAGAAGATGATGGTTATGATGATGCAGCAGTTTTTTTTTTATAACTGATCATTAACCTTGTTTATAGCTCGTGGTCCTTCCATTGGTGTCTGACATTTCAGAAATTTTTAACAATAGCCATAGGATAACTCCTCTTATAAATGTGTCGTCGTGGTGGATGATTATCTGCCTTTCTTACTCCACACATATCCATGAAAATAACTGGGTATGAACGCGGTTAATATGATACATTTCCCACTCTTATCCACAATAAACTTGCAGAAAACTGGAACTCCGTAATGCTGGTGAACTCAATGTACTTATTTTAAATGTGAATGAAACAATATCATTGTGATAATCTATTACATTAGAGAACATATTATTTGGTTTAACATAGACTTTTATGAGCTTTTATTAAAAAAGAGCATTTCAAACTCAGACTTTATATCTCACGTCCTCAAATCACATAGCTATAAATTAAACTCTATCGCATGCATGCATGTACAGTATATGTGTGTACGACATAATTTAATTCATGTTCTGGAGTCAACTGTCAGATAAATGTATGCACTTGTCCAACAATGTTGTGCAACACCATTGCGCTTGTGGCACTTTTATAAATGCCCTATTTGAAAGCCAGCAGCAGAAACATTGGCTGACATTCCACCGTAATTACATGTCCCTGTTTACCGAGTTGGTTGATGTAATAGCGGTTATTGCACCTTTAGCTTGCTCTGTTTGGTCACGTCGAAACCTCTGTGATTATGTAAGGAACCTCACTATATAATGCCCTTAGCAACAGTAATTTTAATTAACCAAAAAATTGGCTTAAATATCTATAAACGTGTTAAAATGAAACATTATTACTCTATAAGTTACAGTCTCAAGATTACCATTTTTATCATGAAATCTTCATAATTTCTATAACACATTGGTTTTAAAATAACAGTTAGAAGTAAAACAATTTTGTCATGACCCTATTTAATCTAATCAGAATGTACCGAAGACCGCAATAGTAAAAGGCACACACATTTTGAAAGTGAATCTTTAACCCAATTGATAGTAGTGTCCATATTGTATTAAAAATAAATGAAAGTGTGTACTCCAGACATTAGAAATGATTTGACTGCCAGATTACGCAAAGGGGTTGGAATGGAAATGGGATTTCATTGCCTTGAGGCTATCTGATACAGAGCGTACAGCAAAGTTATTAAAAGTTTTAATATCCACATGGATAAAATGCAGATTTGCACGGACTAGCTTCATAGACCAGCAATGCACAGTGAAATGGCCCTGACCCCAGTAGAATGGATAATTTAAAAATGAAATGACTCTGGTTATGTGGCAGCAGTAAAAATATATTGAACCAAAATTACAAGTTGTTTGTTTCTTATATCCTCATGGAAAAAACATATCCATATTAATATAATCATTTGGAAATGTTATATACAGTATACATTTAAATGTTCAGTACATATGTTGTATATATGAACTGGTGTAAGTATACAATGTCTTTGAAATTAATACGTGCATGTAGGATCATGTATTTTTCATTGTCCTTATCACTACAATTTTTCATGTATGCTGGTTTCCAATCACTTTTTTTATTCAAGTATTGTCATTTGGTTGAATAACAGTTATCTAGAAAATCACATGGATGAATACAAATGTTGACATTCTATAACTAATACCTTATCCTACGTAAAACCAGGATAATAAAACTGTGTACGATCTGTATATTGATTCATAATTGTAGTTTTACAAATATAAAATACATTTAAGTCAAAATAATTCCGATGTGATGGATTCCATCCCGTTACAGTCAATGGAAATCAGGACGCTGCTGTAAAAGCAACAAATACGTAATACAAATTAAATGCACTCTTCAACCAAACTGGTTTAAAAGAAAAAAAAATACACAAGAAACGTTTCTAACAATTGACATTATTTTTCATTGCAAAATAAATCATAGTGTGCATCACTAGTAGTCATCGTTAAAGGGAAAATAACCCAATTTTGGAAAATGGGTGGGTTACTCAACTTGCTGGAATAAAAACGGCCCATTGCGATTCACCTAATCTACATTACATTAAGACTTATGATCTGCGGTGATGCGGCAGACGAACACAGCGGATCCTATTATCCACAAGGTGCATGAACCATCACGCAAACTCCGGTCATCCTCGCAGCGGCTTTTGGTGAGCCATCGAACAAAGACGGTCACCACATCTCGCGCGTTTCCAGATGCTCTTCTGCAGCCATCTGGAATTCCTTTCCTTCTGATATTAGGATGCCACATGAGCTACGCACTTTTAAATCTAGATTGAAAACTAATTTCTTCAGAACTTTTTGTGTTTAGTTTGTTGTCCTTCCCCCGCACCTCCGCTTAGCACAGTTGGCTATGTATGGTGCGAATGAAGTTCAACATACATACGTACACACACAGATAAGGTTATCCATACACCAGCATGAAATAAACACAGATAATAGGATGAGGGTTGTTGATAATTCGAGTTTTTTATGCACCCTTTCAGCTCCTGCAGGTAACAGGACCGTGGATAAGAGGAATGTTGCATTTTTTTTTTAATTTGAGCTCACTGACGAACTGTTTGTTTAATGGAACCTCGTGCTTTGTAACACTGCAGCTGCAATGCTTCTCTGCCTGTACTTTTGGGTTTGCATGCGTTTCTCCGTTAAAGGGTAACAACCCAGAATAAATCCCCACTCCATCTTGCATGCCCGTAAACTATTGTCGTGAGTGACAAGTAAGGTAGAGTGGTTACGGGATAACTCGTCTTCCTACTTGCGACATCTCTTATCCATGTGAGCTGTGGGATACACAAACCCTCCTATGATCAGTTTCCCTCTTCTGCCAATAATGGACAATAATACTCGTCCCCCCCCCCCCCCACACAGCTCATTGCCGAATAGTCTCCTGCCATGCGGGAATGTTTTACAAGAAGAGGAGTTGGAAGCTGCTAATTCTTCCCCTTACTTGCAATTGTCCGCCCATATTTTCTCGTGGAAAAGTGGAGTGAAATCACAGATAACCTCGTGGACATAGGGACCGCGATATTGATGGCAGGATCACCACAGATAAGAGTTATTTCATTTAAATACATCTCCACGGGCGTTAACTAAGAGACTTGGCGTTGGCTTCAGACACAAAACGAGATTCGACTTAATATGTGAGCATAGGCGTTTTGAATGTTGAGTATTTACAACACAAAAGGTGGCCATGATGTGTTAACTTAGTGTTTGTGTGAGTGATTCGCCATATAACAGTTTTGCACCTTTGCACAATTCAAGGCCGCATAACATCATCACACATAATATACTGCTGATAATATAGAGCTCGCGTGTGTGTTTGTGTGCATGTATGCGACATCAGCAATTACATTCACACAACATTCAATATTTGCTTTCTCCAATTCATCGTACGTTTTTACACATTAAACTCACCCGCATGCTCAAGTGCTTGTGCTTGCAGGAAAAATAAATGTAATACATGCTGTAAAGTTAATGGCATAGTTTTCAATCCAATGCAAAGAGTACGAAACAAAGCAATGCAATGTAACCTATCTTTGTTACTAAACCGCTTCGCAGCTGGTGCGATGACATTGTTGATAATGTTTAATATGCAACTTACGTGGTTGAGTGGTGAAACTCGGCTTTGGTTGTGTTCATGTTCGGCCATTGTACAACATCCCAGTGGAAATGTCTATTTTATTTTCTACTGTGTAAAAGAAATGACGCGTGGGGCTATAAATCTTGTTATGTAATATAATTATCGCTGCATTTTTCCCGCTTCATATCGTGTGCCAGTTTTTTTTAAAAAGTCGACGGTATCCTTTTGGTAATTTAAACCCTAGTGATTGGCGAGATTTGACACACCGTGGGGATAGCTGCTAATAAACTGCATGCCTTTTGTCATGCCGGTCAGTTCAGGATCCCAGAGTGCAAACGTTCTCTTGTTAATCAATTTAAGCATTTGAAGGATGATGTATCGTGCACGAGTGTACATGGTTATCAAATTGCCTTCTATATAAAGTGTGCATTGAAACGTTTTAATGTGTTTAGCCTGTCAAGAGCATGTGGTTTTCTTTAGCCCTCACCTAAATGAACTTGAACCAGAGGGGGGGGGGGGGGGGCTAGTCAGTGAAACCCCTCTAATATCAGTATGCAGAATGTGGTGGCGGTTTTAATACGAATTGAATGTGATCGTGCAACAGAGAGTAATCCATCCATTTAATTATTTAGCCTCCATACAGGACGTAATATATATACTTTGAAAAATGCGGTAAGGTACATTTGTATTACATTTGTATTATGGGTCTAATGATGCATTGATTCGTCGATTAGAATTGAGTCTTACACTTACGGTAGTAGGTATGTGCATCAAATCTTTCGTGTAGGAAACAATTATTTTCACTCCGTATACCCGATACGTAATGGATTCATGTGACCCTAGTTGCCACTAGAGGCCGCTATAAGCCATATAATTAAAGTCTTGCATTGTGACTGCAAATTGTGACTATTCAGTTTTATTGCGACGGGAGGCACTTTTTAATATTTTTTAAAAATCTGAATATCATTTGTTTATGAAACAAAACAAATATATAGTAAATGGAATAGTACATTTGTAAAACATCTGTAAATGATATACTATCGATGCTATCGCAATTGTTATGTCAGCGATACATTCAATAACCCCATTCGTAAACCCCATGACTAAAATAATTGTCATCTCATTACAGTATTATTGCAGTTTTAATTAGACACTTTACAAGCTAAAATGTGCCACGTTGAAGCTCTTGTATCAACATATTTCATCACACTGTATCTAGAATTTGGTGGTAAACGTGGCCCAGACTCTTGTAAATATGAAAATACAAAATTAACATCAGTTAAAATGTATACAAGCGCATGTATAAAAGAATAAGATGCAGTGGGCTGTATTTTAAATGAACGAAGTGGGATTATTATACTATTTTCATTTTAAATGTGCGAGTATTTTGTTCAGGTAATAAGTAAATGTGATTCAAAACGTTGATAATGTTTACCATTCCCTCAGGGCTATAGGTGTGTCTGAAAAAAACACATGCATTAGTGGACTGAGAGTAGTCATTAAATATAGTGTGCGATTCTAAGGTCTGAAATTAAAAGATAAAATTACACTTCGGTCATTAATTACCTCTGTTCACTTAGGACTCGCACTGACATTTTGTAATGCAACATGTTCAGCAGAGCGTGCTTTTGTGCCAGATTGGAATGTGTTAATGTGAAAAATGTTAACGATATTCTTGGAGTATACATTAATATAATTGATTGTTAAACGAAGATAAGGGGTGCAGCATGTGCAACAGTAAAATCTGAAGCTCAACATCAGATTACACTGGTGAAGACAACACTACACTAGATCAATCCACGTGCATTGTATATCACCTGATTCATATTGTGAAATAAAGCGTTTTAGCATGTCCAGAAAACTTTACGGCAGAGTAGGGGAAATCCGCTAAACACCTGCTTCCATGTGTTCCTTCAGCGAGTCTGTCTTTAGTGACGTTCCATTGAGCCTCTTTTACCGACTTCATGAGCTGCCGTTTCTCTCTTCCCACTAGATGGCAAGATTGCTCCACTTTCTGTTCCACGCATGGGCGCTTTTCATCAGGCATCCTTCAGAGCCGGCAACAGGATATTACTCAGGATGGCTGAACTAATGGTTTTTCCCTTTAATATTGGGCACTTCCCATTTACTTAATATCCTCTTCCTCTCGCTCCACGCTCCCTCTTTTAAATTCCCCTGACGCTCGAAGGCATGGAAATAAACTTCATATGAGATTAATTCAACCAATTAATTAAGGAGGAAAGGATTAAATGACTTGCAGGCCCTGCTGTGTTTTGTTAGCGTGACTGTTACCAATTACAAGGGAGCGCTTGCTGCTAGGGAGCCGGTCCGCTTCCGCTCATCGTGCTCGGCCCTGTGTGTGTGTAATCAGGTGCACCCCACTAAATGGGAGTCCACGTATCCCTTAACCCTGCCCTCTTTCCCAAGGCAAAGGGCCCCAGTGAGTTGGCCGTGCGCTCTGCGATGTCTGCTCGCGCCGTCGCCGCACCGTGGCCCACAGACACGGGTTTGCTGCCAGAGCCGTTTACATTTCCGTTCGGTCGTCGCTGGCCCACTTGTGCGTTTTTTGGGCCTTGTGCTCAGCAACCGTGATACACGCAAAAATAATAATAATAATAATATCGCGAGTTGGGAACGGCACCTTCATATTAAATGTTGGCATCGCACACAGGCGATGGATTGCTGGTTATAGAAATTTGACCTACTATTTACTACACTTTCACACATTCCTCCCTCCCACCACAATATAAATATATACATTGCAAATAGAGTAAAGACTGTAGATTAAAACTGCCTCCTGGGTAAGAAAGAGAAAATGCTATCCGCGTGTGAAGATTTGAGACAGTTGAGCATTAAAAGGTACGTTGCATTTTATTTTATTTCAGTTTATCTGTAAATACGAGTCTTGTGCTGTAATTTGTGGGTCTTCAATAGACAGTTGATGTTTGTGAAAAAAAAATACAACTGCAGGATAATATTTTGGTAGTTATTTAAATGCTAGTGATATTTACTTTATGCAAAAAAACAAATACATTTATATTTGAAGAGAATACCAAGTAAAACCAAAACTTTACTTTTGGCATTTGTGAAAAACAAAGATTAATTCTGATACCAATATTTCAGGACTTAACTTCTCTTGGAAAATTTGCTGGGCCCCCATTAACAACCTCTGCCCCGGCCTTCCCCAACTCTGGCTGAAATTAAGCCCTGCCATACACAGGTAGTATGTTTGAGTAAAATACGTTTTGGTATTCTATCACGTGCAATAATGTCTTGTGCCTAAGGAAGGTTCATATAGAAAACCAGCGTGCTGTGGAAGGTCATTGCTGAACTGCGGCTGTTGTCAAAGGACAGTGGTCAATACAGCACTTGGGTGGCATATAATGATAATAATGTGTGTATGTATGTCTGTTGAACTTCTTTTGCACCATATGTAGCCAACCCTGCTAATCGGAGGTGCAGGGGGGACAGACAACAAACTTAGCATAAAAATCAGTTGTAAAGAAATGTGTTTAAAGTGGAGATTTAAAAGTGCATTGCTCCCAGTGGCTTCCTAATATCGGAGGGCAGAGCGTTCCAGACGGCCGCCGCAGCCCATCTGAAAGCGCATAATGCGATGACCGTATGTTTGAGTAAAGCACATTTTGGTATTTTTTTTTAAGTGCAATAATGTCTCGCGTCTAACAAAGGTTCATACACAAGACCGGCATATTGTGAAATGACAGTGGTCAATCCAGCGCTCGGGTGGAGTACAATTATTATAATAATAATGCAGCCAGGTGTTCCAGACGGTGCCATGTCTTTAGCCCGTGAAATTGTCACAGGGAAAAATGACACCGGCGCCAAAAGCGCGTTATGAATGCACGTCAAGCTAAACGCGAGCCATTTCACGGCCGTGGCCCATTCTAAAGCTGGGGTACTGATAATTATTTGACCACAAATAATCGTTTTTTTTGTTGCATCAAGGGTGTCTGTTTTAGAATAAATAATTTGCCTCGAGGCAGGGGAGTTGGTGGACGTTGAGTACCAACAAAGTATTTATTTGGGGGGTGGAGGGGGGGCAAGAGGCTATATATGCCTCTCTTTGCTTGCGTTCTGTTGCCCAGCCACCTCCCACCCGCCTGGTTGTGTCCATAGATGTCGGCGTTACAAAGGACTGGAAGCACTTGGGGGATGGTGGATGGGGGAAGGGAGGGGAGGAAGGTATTGCAAGCAGTGTTGAGGTCATGTTTATGTGGTACATTTTTTGGATGTTTCCGAGATTCCCGCCACTCTGGCTCCGCTGCTTATTGGCGAAGTAAAGAAACGCTCGAAGGAGGTTGGTTCAAGTTGAACTTTTTTTCTTCTTGTTTTATGTTTTGTGGTCTCCTGCATATCCTGACAGCTGGCTCTGATTAGAGTGATTGACAGAGTGGCGTCTTAATGGGATTTTGAGCCCCCCCCCCCCTTTTTGTGTTGGCTAGGACCATTCCGCTTCTACGGGATCATAAAAAACGTCTTTGCTCAATCTTCAGCTGTAATTGGTTAAATTCACTCGACAACCGCCAGAGTGTGCTGCACACCATACAACCGTTTGCCATTATAAATTGTGCCCGGTGTCAATCTTGTGCTGTACTTTTGTCGCATTCTTTGCTATCGTTTAGAAAATCATACACCTGAATTGGTTTGGAGGAGATGGAGCTATGAAATGTGCTCGTGCACAGGTGTTAGGTTGGCTGTTGCTCTGCAGGATTACGCGAGGTGGCAGCAACTTCGGGGAGCCTGTATCCAGCAGTGGATGGTTAAATGACGATGATGACCAATGCTTTACGAACCTTTCGGTGCCTTTTGCTAACGACAATCGACTGCGTCTTGAATCAACTGTGAATAGCACAGACCCTCCCAGATGCTTCTAATTTAACACACAGGAACCGGTGGACATAATGTAAACTGTGTCCGTGCGGTGTGGTGGCCATGCCAAGTGGGGGCCGTGTGTCTTTTCCAACCGGACCTAATGCTAAAAAACAACAACGACGACGTGCATGCCACTGCACGGCTGTAATGGGGACTTGGGGGTTATCGCTAAGATGCAGGATAATTGACTTCCTCATCAGCACACTCAAGCAGACCATGCAAATTGGGATGAAGCACGGTAAACTCCTAACTGCTATAGTTTGTGGTCAGAATAATGACTGCAGTTAAGGCTGCAAGTCCACATTTTTGGTCTAAGATATTTGCTCATTATAGCAAAGTATCACTCGAGTACAGTACCGGAGTTAGATTTAGAGTTTTCACGTGTTGTTTATTTTGTTTCATTAGTTTCGTCTGAGATAAATCGATTAGTTCATTTAAATATGTATGGTTTATCCACCAATTTATCGTTTTTGTGCTGTCGAACAACTTGTAACCTAAAAAAACACGTGAATTTGGCACAATCATTTTGCACGTCATGTTTTTTTTCCCGGTTATTTTTGTTGAGTTTTTTTGTTCTAACGGTCTATTTTGATTAGTTTGTCATGCAAATGGTTTTCAGACACATGACTCCAGGATGTACACACTAGGCTGACCAATGCGCCTCGCTCAGACTGGTCAGCCACCATTGTCGCTTCACGACAGTGACAGGCATATCTCCGCCTCCTTCCTCCCACTGCTCGACTTTTGGAATTCCCTCCCATCATTCCCCCCCCCCCTCCAAAGTTCTTACAGTAACCTTGCTCAATTAAATAAACACACGCAGTCGTATCTAGTATTCCTTCAGTAGCGATATTTAAATGCTTGGCGTTTGAGCCTTTGGGCCTGTGGGGGGGGGGGGGGGGGCGGTGGTGTAGCGGTTAGCGCGCTGCGCTACGAATCCGGCCACTCGAGTTCGATTCCCACTCACGGACACCAACACCAGTGACGATTACCTGAACCGGTCCATGGCCTCCCCGAGGTCGACTCAGCCTCAAATGAGTACCTGGTGTGGTGTATAAACATCACCACTGTGGAGACAAAGGTGGCTGGGCGTGGTGTTGGCCACCCACCCCCGTGTGTGCCGGCCTTCATAGGTGCTCGCTAACAGCAATTTCCCTAACAGCCTGTTTAGGCAATACGGGGGATCTTTGTATTTGTGCTCAGCAGCCATGATTAAACCTCCCATGTTTCTCTACTTAATGCTTCTAACGCTCGTTATCCAGTTATCCAGTTCAAATAAGATGGATAGCGTCTGGCCCAGGAGGCCTCGAGTTGTCCATCTCCCACACGATCGCTGGTTCAGGAATGTGGGGATGCTGGTACGGAGGTGGCCGTACGATTGAAGTGGAGTGCTCCCATGATGAACAGATCCAACATCCCTGGGCCATGTGATCTGCCTCTGAGCGATCGTGTTACAGGTGAGAACCATCTCACCTCATTGAGCTGCCAGATCACATGCCAGCGCTGCCTCGCACGGCGATTGTTACGTTGCGGCTTTGGGTTAGAATACATAAAAAGCATTTTTTTTTTATCTGACAGAGGTAACTTTAACAATGCAAATGAATGAGAGCCCTCGTATAGTAAAACAGTGGATAAAAGCTACCTGCCCCATTATATGAGAGAACCCGTGGTGTCGATTTTGCACGTAAATATATTGCAGCCTGACGTACCTCTAACCACCACCACCCCTCCTTTGAAAACGTTTTTTTTTCCTGTACAAAGGGGGTTTCTTACCTACCCGACCATCATCTAACACGTCGAATGGTACAGAACATGTGTGTACAAATGAAACGCCCACGATGCTGGAATGAATGATAAACCATTTTCGTTCAAATGCATTGTATTAGATTCAAAGGGGTAAAGGTGCGATCCTATAATTGCTGGCAGAAACGCCTCCACTAGAGGGAGCTTTGTAGAGCATCTCTGGAGGGAATTTCTTACCTCCTCTTCCATGGTGGCGAGATGCCCTTAAAGAAGTGGGAGTATTCAGCCCATCGACTGATCGACTAACATTGGTGTGCTCATTTATATTGCTGGGTGGACAGAGATGGTGGGTTTTGAAGAGAAACTTGTTCCAATAATGGACGTTCTCATTGTAGCAAATGCTGCACCAGGGGGTTGAATCGAACTGGTGATCTCTGGATTGCGAGGACAGTGTGTTATTTACACCACAGTAGCATACAATATTTATACCTATACAAAAAATGCAATGTATATTTTGATTCAGATTCTGAATATATATTTAAGAACAATTCATATAAAGTGATAACACAAAGTAAAAAAAGTGTGATTGCTACTTGCACACATATATATTTTAAAGTTTATTTTTTTCCCGGCTGCATTTTCCCCCGACATTTTGACAGGTTTTTTTGGATTTTATCGACGGCTGTCAGTGGGTTCTCTTAATTTATAGCAGGCAGAGAGCACAGCAAATACCAACCTTAAAATAATTCTGACAGCCAATGTCAAATCCATCAGCTATCCCTCTAAGGTGACATCAGCCAAACACGGCCTGATGAATAATGCTGCTGTCACTCACACAGACAGCAGAGTGCTATACTTTTCACGTTCGTTGAACATTGCTACAATGGTATGCTATACAGTAACACCATATTGGCCAAATAGTATTATGTAATGTATATGATATAAACATTTTGTATTTGTTATTTAAATTTTTTATAAAAAGTTAAACAAAGCATGAGTTGATTTCATATTGGTCACCCTTATGGAATGTGATAATTTCGGAATCAATGTCACACGCTTAACTGAAAAGTGCACAATAAAGCGTGGAGAGATGAATTACGTTGCGAAGCAGAACGTTGGATGGACGTATGCATTTGAGAACGCACGCGAGTTAAAGGCATGATTAAAACTTCATAATACACGTTTTTGGGTTAGATCGCGTTATTTATAAATGTGTCGTAACCCTCCACCACCCGACACGGCCAATCAGTAAAAAAGTGTCACGTTGACAAAAGACAAAGAGTTCACTACTATATCCCACCGGTGTGTTGAAGAGTGAATCCACAACATTTACAAAAAAACAATTCTAACCCAAAAATGTTTATTATGAATAATATTGGTCGCGAAAACCTATGTGTTAAAATGATTAAAACTGTTCGGAAAAGTAATTGTGTTTGGGCAGGACACGTGACTAGACGGGATGATGGCCAATGGTGAAGATTAACAATGCAGTGGCAGCCAAGGAATCGACACGCGTCCAAGTGGGTCGATCTCGGGAAACGGCGGCAGCTTGGGTAGACCTTTACCCAGCAGTGGATTGACCACGGCTGGCGATGATGGATTTTAATTCACGTTCCGTGTACACTTTCCAGGGTCATGCATATCTATGCAAAGCAGCTGCAGATGTCCCCCAGTCAAAGGATGATACAGTACTGTATCGTATATCAAGGTGCTGTGTCATGAACAACAACAAACCCCTTCATCAATATCAATGTGACTATCATGGCTGAATATATTTGTAACAGTGTGAAATGTCTTATTTTTCAAAACGGTCAACGCTTCTGCATTCCATGAGTGGCTTTGGAACCCCGAGAGGCCACGTGTTCTACAGCGGACATGGGGCCGAATCGAGCGAGTGCTTTTTGAGATGGATGCTAAAGCTGCTGTGGAATTCTTTTGTTTTTGACCTTCAATGTTTTCCATTTTTCTTCTTTATGACACATTTTTTTTTTTTTACAAAATGTGCGTGTGATGGAAACAGCCCGTGAAGATGATGTTGTTGTTATTTCCGTTACGGGCACGCCGATTGATGTTGATAGTTTGGACAGATTGTTTCATGAATACAGTAACATTAATTTTATTGGATAGAGAGGGCCTTTGCGTCTGCTCATACATTCATTTGTTTGCGATTGTTATTTTGACATTTGTTAAATCTAACACACTTAAAAGCCACAACCGGAACTAATACATGGATACGGTATGTGTGATGTACTGTGTCTGCTACATATTACCCGTGTTTGTTCACTTATGCACGCATCGAATAAATCGTATTATAGTTAATTATTTAAAATGTGTATTCATTGTACATATTGTAATATATTTGAATGATCCCCGACGCCACTCGAGGTTGCTCCATTCACCTCAATTTAAAAACTAAAGATTCTTAAATCGAGCAGAGGCATTGGAGCCTAGAAAGCACCGCACAACAGAAGATGTTGCTGCACTACCTTCTCCTTACCACCACGTAGCATAGCCCCGCAGCTATTCATGCCCTTGCGGCTGCTACTGCGTTAGTGCACAAGCACAATTAACAACAAACTAAAAAAACACCTCAACAAATTCGTGACGAACGCTGCCTTAAAAAAATATATACACATTTATTTGAGGATGAATTGTTCCAGCTTCGACACATCCCCAATTTGTAGTTCCCTCTGTGAAACCCGTGTCCTGGGTTCTTGAACAGCAACAATAATAATAGTAGTAAAAAGGTGACGTTTTGGGCAATGATCCTTCTTCATAGCACAAGTACAAGGTGGTCACCCATCCAAGCTCAGCCCTGCTTATCCTCCGAGATCTGATGAACGTCCGGGTGCATTCCAGGAGATCTGCTGCTACATTTTTATTTGTACCAGAATGTAAATACACTTCACTTTTTTTTCTCTCTAGGAAATATGGTTTGCATGCCATACAATATAACTTGATGCATGGCTCCGTGTTATATTTAAGTGGTAGCGAAGAACACATGAGAAGTAATTGCAGACCATGAAACTCCCAGCACGGACAGTGTTTAACAAAATATAATTTTGGGGAAACCCTGTAATTATAGAAAAATGTCGGGTAGAGTGACACGGTATGTCCATCGGAATTCAACAGTTTTACAGCGTGCCTTCATTTACACGCCAATGGACCACGAGAATGCGTCGAAAGTAACCACGTGTTATAGAAAATAAGGATAGTCACATCCAATAATGGTACTCGTGTGTAGTTTTTCTCTTAAATATTTGAAATCTCAATTTAGTTTTTTTTGTAATGGTCCTATAATGGTTTCCCATGTTGTATATATTAGACGTTGCTGATGCAAGTGAATTGTGATTACGTCTTCGCAGTCCTCTGCGTGCTCCCTGCGTGTTCCCACTGCTGCCCCACTGTTTGGGTTTATACTGGGTCATATTACGGTGGGATGGGTCCTCTCTCCGGCGCAGCGTGGCAGCGGTCCTGCAGCGGGATCGGCAGAAAAGGGGGAAGTATAACGGAAGCGACATTCATACCCAATTTGGGCTATTTGTATGCAGAGCGGCGCGGGGATAGCACCGTGTGTTAGGACTGGCTGCAATTTAAGTTGTTTTTTGCAGTCTGATTATGCTGTATGGGAGGCATGTGGCCGTGTGGAGGAGGCACTTCCTGCACAGTGAAAGACCACCCAAAGGGTAGGCATGCGCTTGGCGCACCAGACAGATGGGACCTCTGCAACGCAGTAATGTACCCTGACACATTTCCCTCCCAATTCCCCGGACTCCCTCTGCCATGATTACATTGTTCACATACCCCCGTGCTGCCACTTTGACACACATCTGATCCACATGGTTTATCTTCCAGCTGATTATACAAGTCCTATGAACCTTTTCATGCTATTTATTTTCGCCTAAAACAACAGGCATGTTCGCGCACTGTGCGGCAACACTGTGAGTGATTAATGTCGTCTCCATGCTGCCGATGTGATATTGTTTTATCATTTATTTTCAGTACCCTTACAAACAAATCTGAACAGAATTCCATTAAAAAATATATTTTCTACAGCATTTAGGAATAGTATATTTTTGTGCGGTCCTGCATGACTTCTACATTGTTGATATTTTACTGTTTAAAGTACATTTTATACATTTGTTTTTAAGATAAATGCGATGGCATGTTTGTAAAGGTAATGTGGAAGTTAAACACATTTGTCAGATATGTATTGAATGTAACCATTCAGGTGCATGTGCTCAGGCTTGCCTTCGCTTTGTTGAGTCATGTGAGTAACTACAACGGAATGAAAAGTAGCTTCTCATAAATGTTAAATGTAGGCATTGTATTATAATGTGATTTACATATAAACTTTTATTAAAAAGATTCCAAGAAAATGGTATTTCAATTTAAGCTTGGAGTATTATTATTCGTCATTTAAAGCTGTTCTTATAATTCAAAGTAACTTGTAATTACCAGCTATATCCATAAGGAGATGCTGTTGTATAACTGTTACGGCTTTAATAAAAAAAACATATCTCAACTTGCAAACACAGGGTTTCAGGAAAATATTATAAAGTCATAAATATGTTTGTCAGTGGGAACCTCGCAAGCATCACAGCACAATGCTTCATTCGATACAAATCTATAATTCCAACAGACATTTTGTGACCTCACCTTTTCTTTATCGTCCTGTGCAGTAAAGGTGCAGCCCTGCAATGTTTCGCTCATAGCCCTGGTGGCGGAAGGACCTCCACTTTAGGGAGTTCTGGAGAGGTCCTCGAGAGGTTTCTTGATTTTCTCTGCCACGCTCACAAAATGCCGTGGAAGTACCCACACTAACAGCACACGACCTGCAAATCAACGAACTGTGGTGAACACATTCATACTGCTGCGTGTACAGAGAAAATACATAATTTTGTTACTATTTTTTCATTTTACCAGGTAAGGCCTACTTAGCTATATAGCTCATTTTCATAAACTATCTGGCCACAAATGATATCTCAACGAAGTGGCTTATCAATGTGCAGGGAAAACTGGAGGACCCGGAGAAAAATGCACACGACCACAGGGAGAGAGACAAGCAAACTCCAAATATAAAGCAGGCTTCAGGGTCGTGATCGAACCCACGACCTCCCCCATAGCATGCGAGGGAGATGCAGGATATATTTAATAAACTTGCCTCATTGTTTCAACTGCCGTGCCAGAAGATCGAACCAATAACCTCTGGATTGCAAGTCCTGTGCACTAACCATCGCACCACGGCAGCATCCCATCGTCCTGTATTCACTGACAAAAGTGAAATGTAATGGAAAGGGTAAATGAGCAGAAATTGCCCGTTGCATGTGCTTCATAATCTTTAACTCCACAATGTGCACTGTTGTTTCATCTAAATTACGTGGCGTGAAAACGTTCAGGAGTGTAAACTGCCACACAGCTCGGGAGGTGAGTTATCACACACATACAGCACTTCATTACTCGCAAGCACCACGGAGGAAACCCGGGGATCTCTTGGGCCATTTTTCTTGAGTCACGCTCAGATTTATCAGCAACGTTATTTCCCCGGCAAGAGCCAGTTAACAGAAAAAAATTCTGCGTTCTTGACAGAGAGGTCGATTATGTTTTGCCTGACTGGATTGAGTGGGTATGGGCACCACAGTAATGGGGCACGTTCACCTATTTGGTTTTGCTGTGGATGTTTTGTATGCACACATTGATGGGACCAGTGATGGGACCAGTGATGGGACAGTGATGGGACCAGTGATGGGGCCAGTAATGGTGCCAGTGATGGGGCCAGTGATGGTGCCAGTGATGGTGCCAGTGAGGCAGTAACCAGGCCTACCGGTCGTACGTTCCACCTTTGTTGCAGAGGTTCACAGTTCGAATCCAGAAACTGCCCTGGTTTATACTGTGGGCATATTAACCACAAATAATACTTCTTACTGTCTCGTTCCCAACATGCAAGTCTTGACGTCATTCGCAAGAGTAGGATAGTGTGTGCCAGAGTCCAAATGTGAAAAATACTTGAAAATGACTCAATTAAAATATACATATCACCCCCCCCCTACCACCCCCGAATGCGAAAACTTGGCAGGACCCTTCTGAAAAGTCAGGAGACTTTAATAAAAAAAATGGTACTCTCGTGGGACCCGGTGAAAGATGACTGGTGTTTCGTGACAAATTATCACCGGCTGCAGTTATGAAACATTAATGTATTATTTATTTCAATTTGGACTTATGAACAAAGGTAGCTGCACCAAACTTATAAAATTGTAAAATGTTTAGACATGTGGGCACTCTCTACTCTTCCAAGGCATCTGGCCAGTGTGGAAGAGTAGGCCAACATATGTCTCAGAAGGGCTTTTTACAGCTCCCTCGAGCAGTGGCATGAGAAAAAATTTGCATCGCTGCAACTGGACTTCTTTAATTTTTGCTAACCGTGCAACATTCAAATGTGTAAGCAAAACGTATAGAGTAGTAGGTTGTTTACCCTTTTAATAGGCCTACATCTAAGTTTAGAATATTATCTTCAACGTACCTAAGATAATACGTATACTGGCATGACGCACGAAGATGGGACTAAACATGTTCCTGTTCCTCTGGCTAGAACTTCCCCTGACAGTGTTAGACTCTTGAGGGAATGTTTTTTTGTAGGAATAAAAAATCCGAGACATGGGTCCCTTTTGCTAGCACCATAGTTTTAAAACCAAGCTTTCCCGGAATTCCCAATGGATCTTGCTGTTGTTGCTCAGTCCATCGCACCAACAGGAAAGCCGTAACAGCAGAGAAGAGAGGGCATAACAAAGCTGCACCACTGGGAATGTTTGTGAGGAAGACGTCAAGTAACGAGTCGATAAATGTCCCGGGCGATGCGGCACGGTTGAGCTAAGGTCGGAAACATTGTACAGTAATTTGTTTTTAATATCTGGCGGTACCTTTTTTAATGACCTAGTATTAAACGGAGAATTCGGAGATAAAATAACATTTATTGCAATACATTCAGACGTTTGCTTTCTTAAATACAAAACTATCCATATATTTCCTTTTTAATATTAGTTCAGTAGAGTATGTCAACTGCTTTATAGTTCTGCTTTAAAAATAACTTGTAAAACTTAAATAATATTGAGTAGGGTAGGACAATGTATTGTAAAATTTTACAATTGTCCATATATATCTTTTTAAAATCAAAACCCAATCAATCAAGACCCTTACGTTATAATACTTTTACAATTGTAACATAAATGTGCTACTTTAAAACAAGTCTATTAGGCATTTTATCACATACGTGTCCTATCCATTATGATATGCATAAAATACTATGTACATATAATAATACACTTAAAAATATTCGGCTTTAATCCACAGGACGTATTTATGCGAGCAATAATACTCTTAACAGGAAATGTCATACTCATTGAAGCAGTTTCTCCTTTGTGGCAGGGAACATATTTTCTGTGAACTGGCCCCTTACTGAAATAACAATTCAACGAAGACTTCGGCTAATGATGAGCTGCTATATTTGTAACAAGAGCTGCCATTGTTTATACTTAAATCTGGAAATTTGGAACAATTTGAGCTGATGTTTGGCACTGCTAAGAACTTGAGTTACTTAATAATGGTTGTTCACGCACAGCCCGTTTGTCAATCCACTGCTGGTTGAGGGCCTTCCCATGCCACGTGGGCAGAGAATGATTTGACAGTACTTTGCCACACTGGTTAGTGCGGGTTGATGAAGACTACAACGACGCCTGTAGTTTTGGAACATGGTTGTTGCCCATGCAAGCGTTATTGAGGCTAAATTATGCTTAGCTTCTGAAGATGTGGTCATAGGCATACTTATTTTAATTGTTAAACCTTTTGATCATAATTTGGACCTTTATTTTACGTCAATAGATTCAAATTTGATTTATTGCATATCATATCTCGTAAAACTACGTCATCTAAACCAATAACTCAGAATGGGAACATGTCTGCTCATTGATTGCATTTCAGAGTTGGCAAGCTTCACCAAATGCTGTCGGGGAAATTACTTCATGGTCTTACCTGCCAAAGGTGTATGCAAGTCGGTGGAAAGCCGATCAGATGCATTATGGATGGATGTGTCTCTACCAAAGACATACATCATGCAAGTTGAGCATTGTTAATCATACATTTGGAACAGCTCTGAGGCTACTTTATGTCAGACTGTGCAGTCCCACATATTAAAAAAATGTTTGTTTATAAAATATATGCCATTGTTTTCACATTTATAAATGTATGAATGGGTTTTTGATTAAATAGAGGGAATACTGTATGTTAAATGTATATCCCTCCTATATATCATCTATCCTCATATCAATTGTACAGGGTGGGCCAAAAGTCAGGACACATCGCGTTATTTATTTTAACACTGGCATTAAAACTTTTTATTTTTTATTATTTAAATTTATATCGCATCTATTATATCTGTTTTCCTTTTTCCTGTGGGGTCACCTCAAATCCGTTGTTGACAAAACTCAACCAAGAACCATCAACGAATTAAGACGAAACACAATTGATGAATGTTCAAAGGTTACACCTGTAATCTAAAAAAAAGTGCTAAATTAATTAAAAAAGATAATTCATGCACGCATGAACGTTCATGGAGGTCAGTTTGAACATTTGTTAAAATAAATGAAATAACCCTGCGTGATTTGTTAAAATATATATAACCCTGTGTCCTCACTTTTGGGCCACTCTCTACATATATATACAGTATAAGGTATCTGTGTTGCAGTGGCAATCACATTGTGCTGTGACCCCAACTACCTGAACTCGGTTCCTGGTTCTGCCTAATATCAGTCACGAGTAATATCTGAACCAATCCTTGGATCCCCCCACTTCACCAACCCGCAGTGTCCAGAATTGGTGAAGTATGGTCCTACAAACCCCATGACAGATCTGCTGTGAGAAGGTCTTCATCCAAAAGTGGTTAACAAAGGTCTGTAAATATTATTATGTATCTCTACCCATCAAGTGCACTATGTGTAAAATATGTCTGTCAGCTTGATATTAAACAATATCATAATTCCACATTTAATTTATTCGCAGGGTGGATTAAAATATTACACATGCTCGTATGCAAAGTTCGGTAACTATTTTTTTACTTTTTTGTAAACAAGCAGCACTAATAATTAGGTCTTCATTCTTTTGTTCTTGCCTGTTGACATAACAAATACTTTGTACAATGTTTTGAGGCTCAAGGCCCCAAAGCAGTTCTCGCGAGATCCGGGGCGCGACGCTGAACGTGCGCAAGAAATGCTCGAGGATCTCGCTTCTCGTAAGGGGACCGAGCCCAGAGTGCAGGCGTCGGCTGTGGCCCCCTAACGCGGGGACGCGTAGTCGACTGCCCCGCCGACACACGCGGCAAACGAACCTTCAAACAGCCCCCGGCCGTGTGATGAATTACCAATTGCTTGTTTGAGTCGCGTGCTCGCCGTCGTAGGGACAGCCTTCAGAGCCGCATTAAGTGCGACTGTTGTTACGACTACTGACTGCTACTGTGGCGTTAATAAACACGCGTGGGGGCTTCTTGCGACACGGCGCGCGCTTTCGTGCGCCGGAGGAATCGCGTGGCATGAAACGCAGCGCGCGCTCGTTCGGGCGCTGTTGTCAGACCCGCGCTGGTGATTCGGGGTCGTGCAGGTCATGGGGGTCGTTTGGTTTCGCTGATCAGTGCGGGTCGGTGAGGCCCGGGAGCATAGAAATACAGTACAACAATAGATTTGTTTTGTGCCGCACATAACCTATGCTGCCCACCGTGTGGTCACGCAGCCTATAACAAACCTGTTATACATAGTGGTCATCCATCCAAGATTATCCATGCTCAACTCTGATCAGCGTCTCAGATCTGACAAGAAGGTGACATTCTGTGACTTGGTCACGAGCATCTAGCATGGCTTATTTTTCAAATAGACTTCACATTACATATTATATTTAATATAATTGCATATACAAGCATAGATTAGAACAGGCAAATCAAATGCCAAATGCATTTATATGAAAAGGCAAACTGATGTCCGATTATGTAATGGATTATTACTTGAAGGAAATAGTTCCTCCGATTATCACGGTTGGCTACGTGCAGTGTGAAATAAGTTCAGCATACGTACATACAGTTCCGTGCATAAGAAATCCTAGTTTCGTTATCAAGTTCTATCTAAAGTGCAATGCAGTGTATGAGTTCTATATTGTAAATTTGAAGTGTGTGTATAGCTCATCAATATCTCATTCTCAAAACAATGGAAACACTTCTCGTATAAATTATATGTACTTGTCAAATGTCTTGAATGTGTAAGATATAACAAACATGCCAATGGCCTTGGGTCATTTTATTTATACATCATATTTAATATACTGCTACATCTGAGAGCCATAAGGGATGGTGATGGCTTGGAAAGGGCCTTTATACAGCTTCGAATCGATCATGGCTGATGATGATGACTTAATATGCAAGTGTATGTTTTTTAGATTTATAAATTACCACCCGGATAGCTCGGCGGTAGAACGAGCAGGTCGCAGTCGAAAGGTTGTGAGTTCAAATAATAGTTGGGGTTGAATCAGCCATCACCTCTCTGGGGTCGATATCAGAGGTACCACTTTGTGGGAAAGTGAACAGCGGTAGCCCGATGGATATACTGACCCCCAACAACGGAATCATGAATTGCCACTCTTGGCTCAGGGCTGTAACAGCAGATGAGCACTGTCTCAATGTTCATTTGAGCAGGAAATAACATTGATGTTTTAATTGTATTTATATCACTGCAGTATACAGGGTGGTTCAAAAGTCAGGAAACATCACAAAGGATTATTATATTTATTTTAACAAATCAAATAAGGTTTAATTTATTTTCACAAATATTCAAACTGACTTACATTAACATGAATGCATGCAAGATTTGTCTTTTAAAAGTTTTTTGGACTTAGCATACATAAAAACGAATTGAACTCATTCATCTTAAGTCGATTGTCTTTCCACTTTTAAACGTCATCTGAAAAGGAAGAAGAACAATGACAACATTTTAATGCCAGTGTTAAAACGGAAATAACCCATTTTGTCTTGTCCTTTGGGCCACCCTGTATTTTTTTTTATATAAGGGAATTATTTAAATGCCTTTCAACAAAAAAAGGTATAACCCACAGGTCTCTCATTGGGTCGGCTGTGGCCATACCGAACATTAATGTTGCATTCACATGTCCATAAATCGGCGAAAAGTTAGACTTCTCGGAACAATTATGAGCACAGGGAAAAACTGATGCCCTTTTCCCGGTGCAGACGGGCTATGTGACCGTAGGCGCTGATTCTACTGATGGGCAGCCTTGTCACGCAGCTAATAAGACGTGTCGCAGGGCAGAGGCCTGCGCCTTTGTGCATCCCGGCGTATCAATATTTAGAGATGCTCAAGCTTTAGGGGACAGTCAATTGGAGGAACCTGCAGGGTTAAATATAAAAATGTGTACGCAAGCATTAACCCTTTCATATTTAAGCTGCGAAATAGAGCATCACCATGGGGATGTGTAGAAACGTGCCTTAACTTATTCCGACACATTTTTCAATATACGTGTGCGGAGTAATTCCTTGTAGCCGTGACTGTTTAATTTTGGTTCAACGTAAAAACGTTCTCTTGTTGCTTGATTTTTCTTGTCGCTCCTACACTTGATTGAATTATGTAAGACATTTTGGGGCTTCTGCGGTCCGAAAATTACGCTGAAAAATGCCAAGCCCTACGGAATTCCACAGCGACACCCAAACAAAAAAAAATTGACTTAATAATATGTCCATCAATATTGAGGAAAACAGATGGATTTTTGACAGATTAGGCACGTTCCGTTTCAAGTTTCTTAATTTCTGCGTGTTCTGCCAAAATGAACAAAACATTGTTAAAGGAATTTGTTGCTCGGCAGATTTCTTCTGGCTTGACTGATGGCCACGGCGAGCTTGAGAGGTTCTCAGACTTCTGCTGCAACCCTTAGGGCTCCCATGAGAAGACACACGTTTTTTTCTCCTTCTTTTGACAATATTTTCTCCGTCTACATCGGAATCCGTACATTGGATAACGAGGACAACAACAACAAAATCAAATATTGCACACCCACAATTCAGTCAAACAATTAGTGAAAATGATGAGGTTGTGTTTTTAAACAGCAGTGATGATAATAAGTGCAATTTTGCAAAAGGAAGTGGCTAGTTTTGTGAATGTTTATTGGTAAATGCCTGCAGGGACCTTTCGCTGACGTACTCTGCCCATCCTTCTGTGATGTCCCGTCAATCATTGTAGGAGCTGAAACATAAACCTATAAACTATTACACACATGGGCAATATATCACTGACTGAAATGTTAAATCATAGTTATTATGGCAGGGTGTTCAGTGTTTGTGTGGTATGCATATTGTTTTACTTACGTGCTTATAAACATTTACTCCACAATCGAATTTGTGAATGAAACTTGGTTTTCTTTTGAGATTTCTTGTTTTCTTTTTTTTAAAAGAAGACAAATAACACAAGTAAATTTAACAAATAATGTGACATTTTGTGCATCTGTGATAAAGTTGGTAATCTAAATAACCGAAACGCTGCGTGTGTGTGGGTATCTGCGCTACAAACAATGGCGAATATTTGAGCCGGTCCTGGGCCTCCCCTAGGTCGACTCAGTATTAAAACGAGAAACCAGTGCGAAGTGTAAACAGCAGCACAGGAGAAACAAAGAGTGCGTGGTGTTGGCCACCCATATTTTCGTGTGCCGTGGCCGGCTTTCATTGATATTCGCTAACAGCATTGCTATCAATGTAGTAATGTAGAGTTGCAATTATTTTTTCACTCCATTCTTGGCAGAGAGGCCTCCACGAGGGGAAGCTCTCGAGAGCCCCTCTCGGGCGTGTTTTGGTCTACTCTTCCACACTACATAATCATGAATATAAATAATAACAATTAGAAACCCGTTGTCGATCCAGAGCAGGATGAAATACTCCCCATATCTTGTGCACCTTGGAGTGTGGGGGATTGTTTGACACTCGCCTTAGCAGTGGCTGGGAATTAAACTCAGTGGGTTCGTAGTGCAGTGTGCAAACCACTGGGCCATCACTCTTCCTCCATCAATATATGAAGCGTAAACATCATTACATCATTATAAATGTATTATTAATTATTGTTACTGAAATTCTCCAGGATGCTGTGATTGTATGAAGTGCTTGTGATTTAATCAAAGTGGATATCTTGGTTGTCCCACCTGATGCTTGTGTTGCGCCCGAAGCGTCGTGATTTAATTGATTTTATTTTATACCTACGTGACTTTACCGAAAGAACCAAAGAGTATGGATATCTTAGTTTGTTGTTTACCGTGCTTTTGCATTTATTTTTCTGACAATGACATTAATGCTGTGTTAAAGTGAAAATGGGGGAAAGAAATGTTTCATGTTCATTAGATGCTTACATTTCGCAGTCCTCTTTTTGCCATAAAACTTGTTCTCGAAAGTTGCATGTCACCATTATGACCACGGTGAGTGAGATTAATGCGATTGTTCCTGACTTGCATAAAATATCTTTTGATAAAACTTGTGAGCTTTGGGCTGTAAATTATTGACATGATAAAAAAAGGTGGTATGCAATAATGCTTTGGATAAGATCCAGTGGATGTTCACTAACCACAATTTCAATATCGTTAGAGACATTCCACCCATTAATCAATGCCACACTTTGAGATTTATTCCCATGTCATGCTGTACGACTGCAAGTTTAATTGTCTAAAAGTGTCGTTTTGTCAGTGCATATTCTCTTTGAATTTTCCCCTGTCAACAACTAAGATGCATTTTGCTAGAACAACACACGTGTGTAATTGTGGCCTTACAGCCTGAATTGTGATCCATTAGTTTATACAGAACATGCAATGCAGGCGAGACAACACACACATCACTTGGATGGGACATATCTGTCTGGTTTTCGTTTTGTCCCGACTGAACATGTTGATACAGGCAGGAGGAAAAAAGCAACTGCACGAGAGTTTGTTATTATTTTATTTCTGGCTGACGTATTTTTGCACAAATAACTCTCTGCTGCCATCCTTGTTGAGTATCTCCGAATTAAATTAAATATACTCGGTATGTGCTCAGTGTCGTCAAATGGGAGGTGCACTTCGATTGGTGATGACAAAACGAGCGCTAGAAGCTTCTCTCATCGTACTCTAATGTGCCGTCTCAGCACTTGGTGACAAATGTGAAATGTATCAAATGCGATATATATTTATTTTTTAGACTGGTAAAGAAAATAATAATCGTGCATATTTTGTGTAAGCTACAATTGTATATTTGTTACAGAATGGTTACATTTCAAAATGTGTACTCAACGCAATATTTATTGCTTTTTACATATATTAACTTTTTTTCTTACATTTTCTAAGGTTGATTATATTAATGCATTGTTAGCCAGTAACGTGTTACAACGGTGGCATGCCTGCATCTTAACTCCACATATTATTTTTGCAAATGAACAGTATTTCCATTTACTTATGTAATCTCTTTGTCATTTAACTAAATGAAAGTGCTGGCACCCAATCGATTCAAGGGTTACCTGGAAAGTGGTTTACCCTTAGCTACACGTTAGGTATGTATGATGCACCTCTGAGTGCGTCCACAAAAAGGCCACAATTGTCACGAGTTTCATCAAATCATTGTTTTTGAATCCTCTCTCCTTATCTGCGGCATAATCGGTGGGGGGGGGTATATGGCTCGAGGAAAGGTTGTGAGAGGCAGATGAAAGGCAGCCTCAAAGCCGAGGTTTCCCAGCCAAGGCCTGCAGGATAAGGCCTGGCTTTGACAGACGTGATAACATCGTGAGCGCGCCAGCAAAAACCTAACGAGTTTTAAGCCACATTGAAACACTCCTGTCACTCAGCGATAACTAAGGGACACTGCAATCACAGTAAGGGTGCCTTAAGATCACCGTGCCAAAAAGGAATACAAATCTGCCTAATCCCAAAAAAAGCAAGTTATGACTTCAATACCCTTGATTGATTTTTTTTTGTTACGTTTCAATAACAGTTACAAAGTCATTGTGTTTAACCTTTAGGAAAGTGATGATGGAGATGGGTCAAAATATCTACATTCATATCAGAGAAACCCAGCCCCCAATACATTTTATAGTAATATTCTACGTATGTATAGTATATATGATTTTATACCCACAACAGGGATTGTGTCGGCGGTGCTATCATTGTCACAATCCATCCCCATCGATGTGTTATCGGTCATCGTCATCATGGGTCTAGGACGTCCTCAGCCATTGGCCACTATCGTTCATCATGATCTGCGATCACGCTCCTCACTTATCTTGAGCTTTATCATCATTCGTCATCATTCCTTGGGTCCCTCCGTAGCATCGCAGAATGTCAAACAGTACTGTATCTGGGTAAAATGTGTGGCGTATACAATATTTACATTCCCTTACATTCTCTGTTGTATATAAAGGTTACATACCATTTAATTATATTCGAAATTATAATAACATCGCGAATATAGGGAATTCAGGTTAATTTTATAATTACATTTCAGAGTTATTAACGGTGAACGAGAAAATGGCCTGAGCTCCTGAAACACATGGTGGATTTTCTGTTTGAAATTCCTTTCATTATAGTACCCAAGTCTGTATTTAAAACTGGAATGTGAAAGTCCAATTCATTCACAGACATGGTCTTGAAGGCTTTGCAATTCATACATATATATTAGAGATAGAGTACAAAGAGAAAAAACATGTGTAGGGTAGATAATTGATTTTCTCATCAAGTGTAGAAATGTTTTTTGTAAGAACATTTTATCTGGCATATCGATGGTACAATTTTTTTTTCAGGGATGAGCAGCTATTCGAAGAAAATAGTGAATTGCAAAGCTGCTAACAAAACCTGGTGAGATTTAAAATACTTGAATATTTTTTTACAATGAATACGATGTAAACATATATGTGAGATGAAGCAGATGTTCAAATGTAGCTGTCGATTTTTTTGGGGGAATGGCATATTGGAACACATTGATTTTTTATGAAAAAATATTTTCAAGAAAAGTAATTTTATAAGAGAGAGTGCTGTAAAGATTATCGTAACGTTTTCAATCATAATCATCATCACCTGGTATCCTTCTCGTTAGACATCACCATCACATCACCATCGTACTTCTTTTGTACCGCATGTCGCCAACCCCGCTGATCGGAGGTGCGGGAACGTCGCCAGAATTGATCATCATCAGTATTGAGAATCATCATCGGGCATTAAAACTATCGGGCGTGATCAATAACGCAGAAGGTGCCTTAATTAGTGATATTTGAACTTGATCGTTTTGACGCGAACATATTTAACAATGGAAAAATACATTGTAATCAAATGGCAAATGTTCGTTTTTTTCAGACAAAGCACTTCCGTTGTTTCTCCAGTGTGTCTCAGGCTCACAGCGTTGTTCGGCATGACGAACGTTGTTCGGCATGATGTTCGACGATTGGCACGAGGAGAGAGGTTTTCCAAGCTCGTGGAGCGAAACATCGGACGCCGTGTCCGACCAGCAAACACGACGGAGAGTCGTGCAGAGCAACCGCGAAAACCTGCTTGCTCGTGAAGTTTCAGTCGCTTCTGAGTTTATGCGGTAAAGAACACAATGCACTGTACATTCCGAAGCCAGGCCAAATTAACCTCCTTTAATAAGCGCGGCTCCTCTAAACAAAGGGTGGCTTCATCATCATCATCATCAATCATCTGTGTATTTAGCATGTGTACTTAAAGCGATTTGCAGCTTGCAAAATAAACTAGCGCCCGCTACCAACAATACTTTAAATAAATAAATAAAAATCCGTGGAACTAATGAAATTTAGGAAAAACAATTTCATAAATGTTTGGTCTTAAACCCCATAGAGTCTGTTAAGGTTAATATTCCATAGCCTGTGTGTCTGACTATGTTAAAACTCCAGTGTGCTTCCTGAAACTAAACTGGCAGACAATACTCTGAGCGTAGACTGTCTTTACCATTGTATAATGCAGTATTTAGTTTCCCAAACATGCATTTGATTCTACCCTGGTCCACATGTGTTATGAATCCAAATGAAATAAAGATCTGTCAAAATATGCCCAGGGCATGTCATAACCCCTACAAGAAAGAGGAATGTTTTAATCTAGTTAACTGTCTCCATCTTTTCCATACAAAACTGCACTTTTTATGGGTTAGAAATCAAACATGTGAGCAAAATATTTGAAATTAGTTTGGAAATTTCATGCCCCTCTTCCCCCCCCCCCCATGTAATAAACTATTTATCCCAAAAATACAAAAATATTGTAACAGAGTTACTTTTGTTCTGACAAAAATGTAAGCTGGAACAAAATAAAAAAGAATGTACTGGATTAAAATGGAGAGCTTTAATTTAAACCAAGTGTATTTTTTTAAACCCGTTTGTACCATTCTTACATTTCCAAAACAACTAATTTTCTGAGTTAACACAGATGTTTGAAGCAAAAAAAAACCAGTAAAATAATGTAGTAACAGCAGATGTAATTTAATGCAGTACAATTACATGTTAATATTTTGTGTTTATTTTGTAGTTTAATAATTTAATAGTTAATTTTAAAAAAAAGTCCGAAGTATGGCAACAGCTGCTGTACCTCATTACACACATTTGTTTTTATTTTTTAGCAATACAAAAGTTAACACTTTTAGACTCCAGCACACATCTACAAAGTCAGTAAATGTTCTCCAATGTCGATTCATTTGCTGGATATTTCAAATGATAGATAATTAAACATGGAGGACAGATTATGAGGTGGGGAAAAAAAAGTTTGTTTTTTAGTCATCCAAAAAACTTGGATTCACATAAAACGATTCAAAGCACAGACTTTAGGGACCGACAGAGATAAATCACCTTGGACCTCTCCGTTTATCTGGATGCTTCCAGAATATATCACAGAAAGTGCTGTGTGTCCATAGGAATGTGCCTTTGGGCATGAACACCTTGTGAGAAGGCAACGGTGAAAAAAATACGTAAAGTAGCATTTGTAAGGGTTTATAAAACAAATCAGGCGGCCTAACCTTTGCTACGGACAGCTGGTAAGTGTGCAGTAGTCCACTGACCCCAAAAAAGAAAGAGAACTCATTACAAATGTCCGCAGTCCTTAGAAACAGAGATCTCTAAAAATGGAAGATGTAGGTGTGTCATTGCGCACGAGGTTAGCATGAAATAAATAATTAAATAACCCCCCCTCCCGCATTTAAGAAGAAGAAGCAACACCTGCACACTTTACCTTGGGGGCAAGGTTTGGCAGGTGGCCAGCAGCGAATGGGTTGTCGCTGATAAATCTTGGGGCTTGCAAGTCGCAACGATCGTGATGTGGTGGGGGGTGGGGTTCAATTGCACCGACACTGCACATCCGTCGTGGCACATTCTCCAGGGTGTATTTGTTCAACTGCAGCCCTCGCCATACTGCCTGACCAGGTGTAGATGTTGTAAGATTAGTCAAAATCCCTATGTTGTTTTTTTAAACACAACGAAGAGAGGCTGGGATATATTAATCATTCATAATTCGCAGCATAGCGATAGGCGGGGATGGGGGTCGTAAATAGCGTCTTGATGTGAGTCGGGAGCGACTTCATATTGCTCAAGTGGCGACTTTGTCTGAATTTGGCCGAAACTGAAAGGGAGATTCAGCCGCAGTATTTTCCCCGAGGTTTTAGTCGTTTGGCAACAAAAACAACCCCCCACCCCACACAACTCTGGTATAGTTTGAGATTATTCAGACTGTCTCGAAATATTAATGGGCTTTGTGTCGCTGTACTGCTGTCCAATAATATAATTCATTGCGTTCAGATTTTTTATTTTTTTCGTGCCATTATATTTTATTTTTAATTCAGTTGATGTATCGCTCGTCATTTAATGGCTGTGTTTTGATTTTAATTTTAACTCAAATCACGAGTTTCAATCTCTGAAATGAGCGTGGAAAAAAGTCTGCTTTTTTAAAGTAGAAAACGTAAACAATAATCAACTTCTGGTTTCCATAAAGGAATGGAGAGCTTGCCCGTTCTGCATTGTGCTCGAGTTTACAAGCACAGTATATTTCATTTAAACTTAATACAGTACGTGCCCTTTGTTGTGGTAGTGTAGGTCAAATGGCAGAAACATTAAGCATGAGAAACGTAACAGCTAATATAGCGTACGTTTGTCAAAGCAACTTTCTCTAAAGTAAACTTTGTTCAATGCAAGACAACATGAGGTACCGTTCATTATATCGTTTGTCTCATTTCAAGGGATCATGGGTAATATTGCTGCTCTGCAATTCCTTGTTCATGCCAGTATGGGCAGAAGGGCCTCCACTCGTGGAAGATCGAGAGAGCCCTTCTAGAGGATACTTGGCCTACTCTTCCACACTGGCCCGACATCGGCGGATGAAGCGTTGTTGACCACACCTTACCTCAGTGCCGGATAAGCGAGTGCGGGGCCTCTTATAAAGGGGCCCTAAATAAAATAAAAACACGCAAAAATAAAAAAATTGCATAGTAAAGTTATTGAATTTTTCCATGTGATATACAGCTAAATAATTCGACAAATCGCTAACCTTAAACACCCAGTCATTCATAAAAGTTGAACTGGTATAGTACTATAGTAATAGAGCAAGTGCAGAATCACTGAACCGGAATTGATATCTTGAAAGCATTTAGCGCGGGGCCCTTGAAAGTGCGTGGCCCGTAGCTACTACATATGTAGCTACTTGTGCTACTCTGATCATCCGGCAATGCCTTACTCCCCCGCCACACGCGACCTGGCGTGTTCAACCGACCCTTGCGGTCCCCAATTTAGACTGCTCGGCAATGGGAGACCTGCATTCAAATAGCGCGCCTTTCATATCCACGGCGACGGGGGTTTGCGCACCGCGTGACGCGACTGACCGCAGGGACGACGGCTCAATCTCGATGGATACCTTCGGCGGCAGGTTCGTAAACAGCCATTGCCAGATATTTAGCGCGAGTCGCCACGGACGCCGATCGCTCGCTCGCCATCCCGCAGCGCCGCTACAAAACGAAGAGATGCGCAGAGGCGGCAGCGCAGCTTCGCGCGTCCGCTGAGAGGGGTTTTCTCTGCGCCGCGTTTGTGTCTCTGCAAATATTCCAGTTTTTTTAGGGGGTGGGGGAGCTCGTAGCTTTAAATCCCTGTGCAGAAACTGTCATAACAGAAATTTAATCTGGGCAGCCACGCGGCGTTCGCATCCCCCCCCCCACTGCTTTCGTATCGCTGCATCGACGCGCGCGCTATCGCCGACCCATTTATCTGTGTGTGTGTCTCTGTGTGTGTGTGCCTGTGTGTGTGTGTCTGTGTGTGTGTCTCTGTGTGTGCCTGTGTGTGTGTCTCTGTGTGTGCCTGTGTGTGTGTGTGTCTGTGTGTGTGTGTCTCTGTGTGTGTGTGTCTCTGTGTGTGCGTGTCTCTGTGTGTGTGCCTGTGTGTGTGTCTGTGTGTGTGTCTCTGTGTGTGCCTGTGTGTGTGTGTCTGTGTGTGTGTGTCTCTGTGTGTGTGTGTCTCTGTGTGTGTGTGCCTGTGTGTGTGTCTGTGTGTGTGTCTGTGTGTGTGTGTCTGTGTGTGTGTCTGTTTGTGCGCGTGTGTCTGTGTGTGTCTGTATGTGTGTGTCTGTGTGTGTGTGTGTCTGTGTGTGTGTGTGTGTGTCTGTGTGTGTGTCTCTGTGTGTGTCTGTGTGTGCACGTGTGTCTGTGTGTGTGTCTGTATGTGTGTGTCTGTGTGTGTGTCTGTGTGTGTACGTGTGTGTGGGGAGCGGTGGTGTAGCGGTTAGCGCTACGCTGCGCTACGAACCTGGCGACCCTTGTTCGATTCCCGCTCACGGCCAACACCCAGTGACGATTATCTGAACCGGTACTGGGCCTCCCCTAGGTCGACTCAGCCTCAAATGAGTACCCGTTGCGATGTGTCAACATTGCCACTGAGGAGGCGTGGTGTTGGCCACCCACCTCCTCGTGTGCCGTGCCGGCCTCTATAGGTGCTCGCTAACAGCACTTGACCCCACAGCCTGTAAAAGGCTATACGGGGGATCTTTGTCTTTATCTGTTCGTGTCTGCGTGTGTTGACCGCGTTGGCCGGAGAGCCTCTCAAGGGCGATACGGAGGGGGGGGGGAGAGAAATCTTTGTCGTTGTTTTGTCCATGTGTGTGTTTGTTGGCCGGCCTGGATATTACATGTTTGAATGAGCTTTGGAGACATAAATAAAATACATACAATGGCTTCTATGAACCAATGTAACATTTTGTTGCAAGTACACGCTGAGTGTTGGACCGCAGCGTTGATTTTATTGGTGGGGGGGGGTATTACAGTAAATAAAATTAGCCCTTATAAATGTAATTTGTGCGTATAATTATTATACATTGCACGAAACCGTAACCTAAAGCATGTTGGTTTAAATATGTATGTGTAATTTATTTTAAAGCAATTTTATTTGCATGCATTTCATTTAATACGTGTAGATGTTTCCTCAAATATTTCTATCAAATTGATCAAAGTGATCAACTTGCACCGTGTAGAATAACTCTTTATAATTGTGGTGACAAGCAAATCATTTGTGCACTAGTTTTGAAATTAAGCTTTTTTTTTTTACCAGACTACGATGCTAACCAAGGGTTTGTGTTGAGTAAAGCCACCTGTAACCTTTGCGCTTTGATGTTTTCATCAGCTAACCAGTATTTCTTGAAAACTGCCACTTGCCCACTTCTCGCTCAGTGCGTTCAGCAATGTGGATAGAGGGCATGGCTACGAGCTGTGTTGTTAGCAATGCTATTATCGGTTCTAAAGGCCACACATACTTTTGGTGTACGACTATACCCCAGGAATGACTAATAAAGTCTGTCACTTACCTACGACAATTGTCACTCTTTCCATATCAGTCACAGCGATCTCGACAGCTGTTTTTTTTTCTCAATCCCAGTTCAAGTTTACCTTAAATTCCATGAGCACAAGCAGCTTTGCAATGAGAATGTGCAACTAAGGCACGTTGCAGGGTGCTTATGTTCATTGGCGTATTTGTGTAAATGATTTTGAAGAAGGAAATAATATCAATCCAAACAAAATTTGTAATTGGTGATATTGAGCACGTCGCTTTTGCATTTGGCCAAGTACGGACAAGATTTTGCAAGGTATGATATATATATTTTAGGAATTTTGACGGCTGTAATTTTGTTTATAAAAACACATGAGCTGCAGCGAATTACTTATGCTGAGGGAATTTGATTGTGCTGACAATAACTACTCGCTTTAATAAATTATTCCCATTGAAAGTACATTTTCTGGGTTAATGAACCTCATAAAATGTCAAAACAAGCATCCTTGTCTTACCAGATAGGCATATTGTAACACAAGCAAACACAAACATAGAACCAAACCTCTCAACCTTAACTTTGCTTCATTGCACCAGCGTATCAGTTCTCTTTTTGGTCTGAGACAGCCCCCCAATCCAGAACTCTAGTCATGTGCACCTTGCCCAAAAAAGAAGACAACTGAGGTTACCAAGGCACACATTGCAGAGATAAATCACATGTCCACACCTTGATTCAAGTCATGCATCAGGTGTGAGTTGTCGCTGCAACGCGGCACCAATGATCCCTGCACGAATTCGGAATTGTCGGAGCCAAATCCTAGCTCTGCCCCAAGGGTTGAGAACCCCTGGACCAAGGGCTGGCACTCGTTAAGTCTAGTGGATAGCTTCATCGCTGACCGCTCACAACATTCCTCAACTATTAAATACTATTGCACATTTTTTGTTACTTTTAAACTATTTTTATTTATTTTCCCAGGTAAGCCCAACTGAGCCATATAGTTTTTTTTTTTATCAAAAGCGACCTGACCACAATTGATAGCTCAACGAAGTGGCTTATTATGTGGAAATGTATCGCAGCAAAATACTCTAAACGCACGTTTCTAAATGTGGAGAGAAAAAACGGAGGACCCCGAGAAAAATCAACGTGATCACGGGGAGAGAGACATGCAAACTCCAAAAATATCCAGGCGTCAGGGTCGAGCGCACGACTCTCTGTATACCAGGCGAGGTAGTCAACATCCCGCCACCACTTGCCCCAACCTCTGGTCGAGCTAAGGGCGTCCTCCGATGCTCGCGCTCTCCAAATCTCCAGGTCTTTATTGTTTCTTTTTAAATCCACGTGAAAAAGTACAAGCTAACACACTCGTAAATAAAACCGACATGCCGTACGTGTCTAACAACTAACACAAGTCAACGCCGTATGAATTTTATTTCTAGTTTATACAAAGCCCTGAAATGAGAAGCACATTGTTTTCCTTGTTGCTGGCACCAGAGTAAAAAAAACAGTGCATAGTCTACGACATCTATACACAACACGTCTGTGCATACGCTGCGTGCAATATACGAAGGAAGCCGTCAAATAATGCCGGGAAGCATTGCATAATGTTGGCTACCGTGAGCTCTTAAACTATCGGACCTGGTATATTTTAGCTTTTTTTTACATACCGCAGTATGTATAAAAACCAGCACAGACACTTTATCAATCCACTTCTGTATGATTTATGTTGAACTTCTGTCGCATCGTACTTCGCCAACCGTGCTAATCGAGGTGCGGGGAACGAAGGATGAATGTCTCCCAATGCCATGTCGGCCATGAGGGCGGTTTGACCATACTTCACCATGCCGTTTAGTGTGGGTCGGCGAAGTAAGGGATCTCGGGCTGGTTCCGAGTTCATTCGCAGCTGATGTTATTTGTGATGGGGATCGAACATGGGCCACTGGCTTTGCAGCGCAGAGCGATAACCCCTCCACCCTTACCCTAACTCTTCGTGCTATAGAGCACACATAACCCTGCATAAGCCACACATTGACACGTGTATGCAGTATATTGGTACATAGACGTATACAGAACGGCACTTACACGCATCATAGCTCATCGGATTTCTTCAGCATGAATAATGATTCTGAATATGGCGTGAGCAAGTAATTGCAGGGCTGCACCTTTACCTTGACTCAAATCTGCGCGTTTAAATTTTGCTTGCGCGCGAGCTGACCGGCAGCAAGGACAAAAGCGGGCAACCCCCCCCCCCCCCCAAATAAAACCAACAAGCAAAGGGGCTCCAATGTGGCTCTCTTCCACGGTGATGTAGGGTGGAGGGTTGGGGGGTTGCACATCCTCTAATGATTAAAAGTTCAGGGTTGGTGCATGTTCCTGTCCAACTGGTTCAACGGAAGGAGCTTGCGCGCTCCAACGTAATTGGCTCTCAAGATGGGACAATCCTCCCTCCCCATGTGGCGCTGCCGAGCGCCGCAGAGACACGCACTGAACTTGCATTCCAGCGGGCGCCACTTCGATCTCCCGGCGTGACAGTCAATACAACGATGCGAGTTTCTTAAATCTCCACCCCCCCCCCACCATCTCTGTGCACACGGAAATGTGAATGCAGTGAGTCGATCGGCTGGTCGCCTCTGGTGGAGTAAAGTTCAGTTACTCGCAACTATTGCGAGATGCCTGGTCAGTGTGGAAGAGTAGGCAAAATTACACTACAGAGGGGACTCACTCTTATGGAGGCTCTTCTGACAGCAGTCGCGTGGAAAAGCAATCGCATGGCTGCGCCTTTGTGTTGTATTCTTTTGCTATTTAATAATAATGGTTATCATGATGACCAGTGGTCTCACGGCTAATTCTTATTTCTCTTCCCACATTGCCAGATGTTTGATGATCTTGCTTGCCAACTGCAAAGATTGTCTTGCCAACTTATTTTCCAGACTCGTGGCTGTGTTTGGCATGCAGATTACAAATCGACCCGCGTGTGAGGAACATTTTATCCACTGTAGTTAGGCAATGATATTTAAGTGCTTTTGAAAGTCTATTTTCAAATTCGCTGTCAAATGAGGCACTTATTTGTTCTGTTTGTGGATTATTTGCAAATGTTGCGCCATAAGTAAGTGACCATAGTTCCACCTGCATAGTTATCGTGCGTATGATAATGCATCGATTCATGAATAAAAATGCATTATATTTACAACTGTACACGTTTGGAATCATGTGGGTTGACGATTGCATGTTTACAAGGTATGCAAAGCACGTAATCTCGCGCGTTGGCTTATTGAGCAGACGGAACCGTGGAAGTGAGGAACAGGAGATACGGAATGAAAACATGAGGTGGCAATTTCGATTCCAAAGAATACATATTTTCTTGATCGAATTGTGACCATGATCCGTGACAATTCAACCAATCACTCGTGGGGCTAAAGCATTGAATGTCCTTGTAGTTATACAACTACTAGTGGGGCTAAAACATTGCATGTCCTTGTAGTTATACAACAACTAGTGGTGTTAAAGCATTGAATGTCCTTGTAGTTATTCGACAACTAGTGGGGCTAAAGCATTGAATGTCATTGTAGTTATACAACTACTAGTGGTGCTAAATCATTGAATGTCCTTGTAGTTATACAACAACTAGTGGGGCTAACGCATGTAACGTCCTTGTAGTTATACAGCTACTAGTGGTGCTAAAGCATTTAACGTGTTTGTAGTTATACAACAACTAGTGGGGCTAAAGCATTTAACGTCCTTCTAGTTATACAACTTTGTGTATCTCTTGGCACACATGGGGCACACCCTTTGCTACTCTCTCGCAAGTACTATAGATGGCAGCATAGGCACACGGGATTGGATACCAAAGTGCAAGGCTTTTTCCTGACTACACAATTGTTTGTGAAACTTGTATCGTGTTCGTTTTCATGAGAAAAAACAATAGCCGCTTTCACACAAAAAAACCTTACAATACATTTCGATTGTTAGAGTGAAACTAAAGTAATGAAAATAATTTGCATGCGCAGTTCATCTCTGGCGTGACACATTGCCCCGCTTCACAAAATAGATTAACGTAAAACGTCTTCTATTCTTCATATATCTGCCTCTCCATATACATATGAAAAAAATAAACATCCCATCAGCCAAACAGCCTTCTGGGAGTGATTTTTGTTACAGCAGCATTGGCTTAATACGAGCTTGACATACAGTGTCTCATTAGCAGTCAGAACTTGCTTGAATCAATGCTGGCAGATGTAATAGGTAAAATTGCTCTCTCTCTTTAAAATGTGTGTCACAGTTCAATGCGACATGATAAAAACATAACGTAAAATATCAAGTCATTATTCCCTTCGTAAGAAGACTGTCAGGATAAAAATTCACTTTTACAGTGCTTCTCACTCTCTGTTGTAGCGATTTGTTGCATGATGGGGATGGTGACGATGATGACGGAGCGATGGAGGGGACTTGTCAATGCCCTCGCGTTATTATTGTTGTACATCACCTGTACGCAAGCTTCATGAGAATGGGAGAAATGAGAACATCGTTACTCGGGGTGGGGGGGGCAACTCAAGATGGGGGGTGGGTGGGTGGGGGGCAGCGAGGTCCTAAAAAAAATAACAAGACACCGTCCCCAGACAACATTTTCGTTCCACTCCAGTCCTAAACAAATATCTCAATCACGCCTCTTTTTCCATAGAAGAAAAATGTCCAAAAGCACGAGCCTGGTAAACGTAACACAGGGTGCAATCTGAAGCCCAGGCACAGTTGCTGGCTTTGACAACGGTGATGGGCAATGGGAAGGGATGGGCATCCCAAGTCCACATTATTTACCGGGGGCGCCCACATTTCTCTCGATGGGGCTTGCTGTGTGCAAAGAGGCAACGCGTTCTCAATTCTCATCACTGCAGCTACTCTGGAACCTGCTTTTGTTGTGCTACTCAAGAGCGACAAACAACATTTCTGCGTTTTAATTATCCTCCAATGTTACTATCAGCATATTGTCGTCAGTGGAAGCAACTTCTATTCAGACCTCTGCAGCTAGCTGCACTGTTAACTACCTCGCCCGGTACACAGGAGGGCGTAGGTTGCATGCTGGCCCTCACGCCTGTATAGTCGGATTTGCATCTTCTCGTCGTTGTGTAGATTTTTCTCCGATCTTCTCGTGCTTGTGTAGATTTTCCCCGATCTTCTCGTCGTTGTGTAGATTTTCCCCGATCTTCTCGTGTTTGTGTAGATTTTTCCCCGATCTTCTCGTGTTTGTGTAGATTTTACCCGATCTTCTCGTGGTTGTGTAGATTTTTCTCCGATCTTCTCGTGCTTGTGTAGATATTCCCCGATCTTCTCGTGGTTGTGTAGATTTTTCTCCGATCTTCTCGTGGTTGTGTAGATTTTTCTCCGATCTTCTCGTCGTTGTGTAGATTTTCCCCGATCTTCTCGTGGTTGTGTAGATTTTTCCCCGATCTTCTCGTGGATGTGTAGATTTTCCCCCGATCTTCTCGTGGATGTGTAGATTTTTCTCTGATCTTCTCGTGGTTGTGTAGATTTTTCTTCGATCTTCTCGTGGTTGTGTAGATTTTTCTTCGATCTTCTCGTGGTTGTGTAGATTTTCCCCGATATTCTCGTGGTTGTGTAGATTTTTTTCCGATCTCCTCGTGGTTGTGTAGATTTTTCTTCGATCTTCTCGTGGTTGTGTAGATTTTCCCCAATCTTCTCGTGGTTGTGTAGATTTTCCCCCGATCTTCTCGTGGTTGTGTAGATTTTTCTTTGATCTTCTCGTGCTTGTGTAAATTTTTCTCCGATCTTCTCGTGGTTGTGTAGATTTTTCTCCGATCTTCTCGTGGTTGTGTAGATTTTTCTTCAATCTTCTCGTGGTTGTGTAGATTTTCCCCCGATCTTCTCGTGGTTGTGTAGATTTTCCCAGATCTTCTCGTGGTTGTGTAGATTTTTCTCCGATCTTCTCGTGGTTGTGTAGATTTTTCTTCGATCTTCTCGTGGTTGTGTAGATTTTCCCCGATCTTCTCGTGGTTGTGTAGATTTTCCCCGATCTTCTCGTGGTTGTGTAGATTTTTCCCCGATCTTCTCGTGGTTGTGTAGATTTTTCTTCGATCTTCTCGTGGTTGTGTAGATTTTACCCGATCTTCTCGTGGTTGTGTAGATTTTTCCCCGATCTTCTCGTGGTTGTGTAGATTTTTCTTCGATCTTCTCGTGGTTGTGTAGATTTTTCTCCGGGTTCCCCGGTTCTTCCCTCCACATTTAGATACATGTTTTTTTACATTATTTTGCTGCTATAAAGTTACACATTATAAATCACTTCGTTGAGCTATCGTTTGTGGCCAGATCGCTTCTGAAAAAGAGCTACATAGCCAAGTGGACCTTACCTGGTAAAATAAGAAAAAATAGTCAAACATAGTTTATCGTTTATTCTGTCAGAAGATGACGTCACGTAACTCCTTTTTAAGTCACTTCTACGGGCCTCTTTAAACATAGACGCGAAATACCTTTAACTCCCCTACATTCAGAGGTGCATCACATGTCCATAAACTTAATTTAATATTCACATTCACTCTCATATGTATGATGCTTTCTTCCCATGCGGTCAGTAGTCACCATTAACTCGCTACACCTGAGATAACAGTTTTTTTTTAAATCATGGGCGACTTCCCAGATTTCGACCGCAGTCACTCAGAGGTGCTGACTTCATGCGCTGACCCTTTTGAGACACCTGGTCAACCCCGTCAACAGACATCGTCGTCGCCTTTAAACACCGAGCGAATGACATTAAGAACCGCTGATGCATTGTACCGCCTTGGAACGCGCTGCACATTATTTTTGGTGCTTGTTTCCCCAATTCAAATGGCCACACGCACATGTGGAAAATAAGACGACCCAGATGCGTGACTTACAGGAACGCATCCCTCACGGAATATGACAGCGCTCAATTTAATTTACTCGCATAACATAGAAACACCGCGACTGTTTACATGGCGACCAGCCGCAGCGTACGTTTCCCGCTACTTCAACCAATCGCGCTTGCAGCGTGAAGGGTCCATCGCTTACAATTCGACGGTTTGACCTCATAATTCTATAACTTCCATTGAATACATACCGTACAGCATGTGTCGTGTGTACCTATCACATCTTTGCAGCTAAGTGGTGGTTTGATGGGATGCTGGCTGTGGAATTTTACTGCGCTGGATAGGCAGGAGGTAGCTAAAATGTACTCTTGATTTAAACTTTCAGGTGCTTAACCGGTCATTGGTGTGTGTTGACAGTGAATAAACTCCGATGTTATATACATATATATATAAACAAAAACATACGTTTATAGAAAGTTTTTTATTATCAACATTGTCGCATTTGGATTGATGTCCAATTATCAATGCAACGTGGGGTTTAGTCCGTACACATCCACCACTGGCAAGCACGTGAGAACAAGACATATGTGATAATATCTATTTTGTATTTCTGAATTCAACCTCCCCCTCCCACCTAACCCCGACAAGGACATGGAGTAGAGCAGGGGCAGATCAATTAGCGCTCTGCACTATAAACCTAGTGACCTGGGTTCAATTTCCAGCCATGATTATTAAAAGTTGTGGGTGACATCTTAACTGGCCCTGCGGCCCTCCCGTTATGAAACCTGCACTGACCCATGTGGTGAAGTATGGTCAAAGAACCCCGCTGACCGACTTGGTGGTGTATAGGGAACATATAAAATCAATAGCTTGGCAAAGGGCCCTAAATTATTACTGTCATTAAAGTTCTTGGCAAAACGGCACGTGATGACCTTATCATTATTTGTCCCATCAAATAGGTTAATAGTAAATGTTGTCCTCTTTTTCACACGTAGCTTTTAGCAGGCAAGCACTGTTTCTTAAAATTCAAGGCAGCCCGGGCAGTTGAAGCACACATTAGACTTTAGCCTCGGTAGCTGGCCACTGCATGTAACTTAAGCCCAAAATTGCAGCAATTGTGAAGAACTCAAACATTTCTGTAAGTTTATGTAAAATCACCAAACAGCTTAAAATAATCCTTCGCAAAACCAAGTCATGTGTTTCCCATTTTTTTCGTGTACGCTCGTATGAATGTTTTCTTTGAGGTTCACCCAATGCATGCGGTAAATATGAATGTTTGAAACGGTATATTTCTATATTTTTGAAACTAGTGAATTATCATGCAGGTGTTTAAGCGTTTTTGCATAATGATAAAGAGCATTTAAGAATTAGACGGGATAATTAAACGCATAAAGTGAAACGCTTTATTTAAAAAAAGACTCATTAATCACTCTATCAAATATAATGCACCTTCAACCTTGTCTTTGACCCCCTATGCCAATGATACATCACCTCCAATTTCTTATTAATCATTCATACACGTCTTTATTTAAATTTAGGTAGATTACCCTTTACATTGTAACCTGTGTAACAACAGGAACTCATTGATGACTATTGTCTGAAGAATGCTTTGGTGAAATATGTTACCTTAAGTATTTTAACATGTTGTTTAAATAGAAATATTTTTTTAAATATCTTTTTTTGCAATTTAAGACATCTGTTAGCTCTGTGTGTCGATGTAAGGGTTGTACATTCATTTGCAATCGATGCACGTTTTTGTTCAAAACAATGTACAGCACAAGATGTAAACAAAAATATAATCTAAAACATATCACATCCACATTTCTCTTTAAAAAAATGTTTTTACGTACAAGATGCGCAGAATACAATAGATGCAGTAGCTGCACGTGATGGAAGCAATAGCCTGTAACACGCCGAACCCAGTTACCTGAGTTCGATTCCCAGCCACGGCTAACATCAGTGGCAAAAAACATCTGAACTCCTCCACCCCGTTGCTCAGCGACCTGCTTTGACCAGCACAGTGAAGTATGATCAGACAAATTCCCTCACCGACACAACGTCGGAAGGCCTTTGTCCAGATTAAAGGTCCGTCATTTACAAGGTTTCATTTTCCTCTGTACGCACATATACCGACTACTTTTCTGGCAGATCAACAAACACTCAACAGTCTGATCAACCGGCTACCTTGAAAACGAATAATTTATTTCCGCACACTGACAAAATGGGCGTTTTGTTTATCACTTTGCTTAAGCAACTTGCATGCGATAGGTTAAGTATCAATGATTTATCGGATCACTTATTTTGTACAAATTATAAATAGCATTGCAACCGAAAGTGGAAGCGGCGTTGGTGACTACTTGCTGCGAAGTAGCAGTTGGATTTTTGACTGCTCACATCTCCAGAGGCTCTTTGGGTTGCTGTAATCATTATTTATAATCACATCCACTAAATCAGCATCTGCAGTGCAGACTGTGCATCCTCTTTATTTAGCGGTTCGCATTGTAATCGTAAGATCGAGTGAATCGTGAACAAACCAGTATAATATTTGCATTTTTTAAAAGAGTAATTGCATGTTTTTTGTTTTGGGATGGCTATCATAAATTGTCACTGCCGATTATTTGCATGTGTTTTTCAGGGAACTGATATTCACTTGCAACCTATAAATATGTTGGTTAAAATTGTTTGCGCCAAATCGGAAGCCAATATTCACTTTTACAACAACAAAAATACTTTTACAGGCAGATTTCAAAATAATGATTTTTTACCCTAACCCTAACCCTCTTCTGGATGAAGGCCTTGCCGATGAGAATGGCCTTAGCCGGGAGTCGAGCTCAGGTAACCAGGGTATTTGTGCAGTGAGAGAACCACTGTGCCACCGCTCTGCCTCTGGCAGGCAGGTCTTTAGTGTACTATACGACGACGTGCACCAATGTGGAATTTTCACAACTGCAAAAAAATACCATTTGTTGGGGAACTGTGAGCCACAGCTTGAGAAATGAGGAGTGAGCATACCACAGTAACAGTGTTTAGTTTAAAATTAATGTCAAATGAGACTTAAATTAATATTGATCAACACGATTGTTTTGGATGCAATCACAAATTCTAATGGGGAGCAATATCATGTCAAGTGCACGCCAACAGCCGTGTTGTAATATTCATGTGCATGGGAAGTCCTTTTCATAAATCTGATGTTTGTCAGCAGCAATACTCTAGAGAGTGGTACTGTACAATTACGTGTGCATAGGGCATATGCCCGCCTCTGCAAGGATTAATGATATGCTATTATTCGGAATGCTTTCTCAAATTGTGTTTAGGTTGCATTTTGCTGAAGCGTACGTTTCTGGAATAATTTACACGCTCGCCTTATTATTGTTTGACATCTTGAAAAATCTCCAAGACTTTCTCTCTTTTTCTCCGCACTTTCCCCCCAAACAAAAACAAAGATCCCCCTGTTGGGGCAAGTGCTGTTAGCGAGCACCTATGAAGGCCGGCACGGCACACGAGGGGTTGGGTGGCCAACACCACGCGCGGCCGCCTTTGTCTCCCTAGTGGCCATACTCACACATCGCACCAGGTACTCATTTGATACTGAGTCGACCTAGGGGAGACCCAAGCCCGGTTCAGATAATCGTAACTGGTGTTGGCCGTGAGCGGGAATCGAACCCGGGTCGCCAGGTTCGTAGCGCAACGCGCGAACCGCACACATACACACCCTGCCCCCTATCCCCACCACACCACCCCCTTTACTTGAAAAGCCACTTCTCTACGTTTGCATTTGCATCTATTAATCGGCAGAGGCATGCTCGTCCAACCTCTATTAATTGGCTGCATGTGAGCACCAACGCTTTGCAAACATGGTTGTTGCAAAAAAATGTCAATTGTTATGATTGCGTGTAGTTGGTTAAAAGTATTGTAATGGTCATAACTTGCACAGTAATTATACCACTTTTCTTCTCAACGTCTCACTGTTATGGAACTTTGCATACGCGTTTGCTATGCTCGTTATAATTATTATGTTTTTACTTGTGGACAGATTTCTTTTCCAAACAGGGGGTTATACGAGTAATTTCAATAATGAATGTTGTCATGAGTATTAAAAAGTCTAAACACCCACATCCATACATTTTACAAGCAACTAGCATCTCGTACCATTCGCAGGTCTGAACTGTACGACGTAAAATACAAATTTATGGAATTCCTTTGTAGGTTTAGAAACAGGCTAAACATTATTTATCACCATCATCACTCATAAAAACTGACTTTCGTGACATTTTACGTAGAGCAAAGGTTCTCGGCGATGCTCCGTCTTCGCAGGTTTTAGGGAGCTCATGAAAGCAACTTGGAGAGAGCGCGATGCAACCCAACAACTTCGGGAAGCTTGAACGCAGTTTGCAAGCGACACTCCAGAAAAAAAATATCCTCTCGACCAAGATGTGTTTTAGCAGTCGCCTTCGCTGCGATTTATCGCCTATTTATTTATATGTTTGCTTTCTTGACATTTTTCAAAACAAAAATATTTTTCTTCCTCGGAACAGCGAGTGGGGAAGGGTTGCTTGTGTCGGCGCGTTGCGTGCCTTGCTGGCACATGGTCTGCGGACAATGTTTCTGAGAAGTGACAGTGGGCGCGTGGCCCTCTGGGACACTCTCGTGTGTGGCGTGCAGTGTATTAGCCCTGCAGCTCACAGGGGATAGAAGGCCGAAATGACTGTTATTCATCATGCTAAATTACTTTATCACTTGGTCAATAACTGCTCCTGTTTTTTATCAGGTTTCCAGCCTGGAATCTGTATTAGGGACCCTTTTGCCCCAGGCCGTGGGTGTCAAGGGTGGTAATTCATGGGGCCGGGTTGTTTTTATAAGTAAATTGTATATTGAGGCTGAGGGCTAAAACCAGCAAACATTCATTTATTGGCCAGAGAAAGCCGCCTAGCACATCATATACAAATATCCAGCTGAAACATTAGAGGTGCGAGCAATTGGCTTCCACCAGGGTGGCTTGTTCCTCTGTCGCTGATGGAGTGATTTTTTCTGCACGCTTCCTCGATGGTTCGCAGCTTATGCATCTAGATCGGGGGAACTGAAAAAAAAAGGTTCTACGAGGAATACGTCTCGGTATAAGAGAGATAGAACACTGGGTGATATTAAGAGCAGTATATATGATCTTAGCACATTCAGCTAAAAACCTGTCATCCTGGCTAGCAACCACATCGGGATGTAGTGGAAAGGCATCGCATGAAATTGGGTTTGATCAAAAGAAAGTAGTCAGCGTGTGTGATCTACTGCTGAGGGGTATTTTTTTAATTTTTAGCCAATACTAATGCTGTTTTTTTTTAGTAATAGAGGGAAAATGAGTGAACTGAAATCTTTATATCTTCCTTGATCCAATGGATATTTTAAGTGGTTGATTTTTCTTTAGCTGTTATGGGATTTTTTTTTTGTGAATCCAGTTTCTTCCAGGTAAATATTTTGCAATAAAAAAATACTATTATTAAAGACGTGAATACAACAACATTTTAGGACATAAATGACATATCCATGAAACTAATATGTTGGCAATATTTATAGTTTTCATATAAAATAGTAGACTTGCCATAGCCATGTTCAAACACATGGGTGCATACTTACAAATATTTTTTACACCGCATGTTAAAGATTTGTTACACCGCATGTTAACAAGGTATAAACATAGTCATTTTGGAATCATTTATTTTTGTGTACTCTAGCGTTTTAGTCAAAAACTATAGTTAAAAACACAACTTTAAAATATGTATTCATATATTTATCGAGTCATTTATTTCGAAACTCAATCGACCCCAATATGTCAACATAATTTGATGCACAAATGTGTCATGAAGACTAACATCAATATGAATAACTTTACTTATTTTTGCAATTGTAAATCTTGCCCAGGACATATTTCAGCTTGGGTCAATGCATCTTACATAATACGCGTTCTTTTAAATTAACGTTAATTAGATCACTGGCAGTGCACTGACTTGCATACCATTGCGTTCTGACCACCATCTAAACTGGCCGACTACATAAATACAGATTTCCACCGCTCTGCAGATAGACAGAGACAGAGGCGCCCAGACAGAGCCATATTCTAGTCCCCAGACTAGGTCAGGGCTGCCGCGGCTTGCTAACAACAGGGCTACAATTGTCTAACATAACACCACTATAACAAGACCCTGGAGTCAAACGGCTATTAATAGCTCCGTTAAGGGCCCATCTTGGCCTAAATAGTTTTGCTGCACAGAGGGACAGCACTAAAGGGCCTGTGCTGCTGCCTGCTAGGCTAGCTTGGAGTGTTTATTCGAGTACTGTAAATCAAAGGGGGCCATTCAGCCGGTCGGCTATTAATCCAGAGGGGGCTTAGGAACCTCTTAAGGCACGGATCTGCGAGATGTTATGATCCTGGGTAGTGCCACTCGACCAGGATATAGCATCATTAGCGTTGGCCTCGCATTTTTGTTGTTATTTTATGATGCAGGAGGGCGTAGGAGAAAATGTAACGATGATCACACACAGCGTTGTCAGATAGCTGAAGAATTGGGGACCTTTTGCAACGATGAGTTCAGCTTTTTTTTTCACGTGAAAAATAAATAAATGCGATTGCTGTATTTTTCATGATGATGTAAAATGCAATATATCATGATCAAAGGTTTTTAGGCAATTAGCTTGAGCAAATTAGGATATCAGTCCCAGAACCTGTCCAAATGATCACATTTTTTATTAATGCTATACATTTTATTTCCCATACTCTTATTAAAACACGTTACTCGCTTCAATATGTTGACATTCATTAGAATGTGTGATTTATTACAACAAATGTATTTTTATTGCTATTATTTTCAATACTACTGTATATTTTAAATGAAAATAACCCAACAGATTCTGAAATTAAGCATATGCCAACACGCCAGGGCACATACTGCTCTAGCAATAACACCGTTCACAATTCTCTGGAGTTGCACATCACGGTGCGTAGCTACGAAGATTTCTGAAGTTACCGTTTTAAAATAAATTCAAAACGGTGCAAAATAGTGGCAGTAAATAAAACGCCGTTGCGTTCACAATTAATAATTGATGTGCGTGTACCGTATGAACATGTGTTTCTTTTATTTCGCTACATTTCCAATCAACTTGAAATGAAGGTAATACCATATTTTTCTCCCCCCTTTATACTCCTTTAGCGTTCATACACGGGAAAAAAGGTGCACGTATTTTTCTTGTCTTCGCAGGCGATTTATAAAGTAACCCTGAACATTGCTAGTTTATGTTTCCATTAAGCGAACCGGTAGATCCATTTTCCCCATACCCCCTTTTCCCTCTAAGCAGAATCCCAACAGAAGCAGGCAGCCAGGCGTGCTGTTGCCGCTGGAAGTAATGTAACCTATTAAAACTCGCCTGATGGAGGCTGGAGAGAGACTTGGTAAAGTCGGGCCCACTTTGTCATGTGGACGCGTGGTATCGATCCCTCGAGTGACTAATAGCTGCAAAATACATAATATTTCATTAAGATGGATGAGAATTCATTTGGTCTTTTTTCCTCCTTGCTCCATTGGAAGAAAAATAAGTCATAATCCGTATGACGGTAGGTGGAATTGCAAGCAAGGCGAGATATTGATTTACCAAAAGGTAGCCGTTGATACACCCCTCCTGCCACTGGTAGCATTTGCTGCCAGACTTTGAAGCTTTTGAAATGTCTCCGCAGTGGATAAAGATCCTTGGCATTCAAAATTTCCTCCAGCACACACCGCTCAGAACAGATGTCATTGTAGTGTTTTACTTGTAACAACAATACATCTTGACACTGTTGAAGTTTTTGGAAATTCAAAATTTTAGAATTACATTTTTTATTCACGTTTTCGTGTTTCTGTTAAATATGTTGCGATTGTGCTTTTGGCATCACGCCATGAATAGAAGGAATGTCCATTTGGTACTTTGCAGTGAGGGTGTACCATCCTGTGTCAGAGAATAGTCCCAGAATTTGACATCACAGAACTACTCTTGAAGTCACTTCAATAGACCCCCGTATCAACACAAGGTTAATATAACCTGGAATATATATGATTTAATACACGTTTATCGAAATAAAAATAAATTATCAGGTGTTGAATTTACACAAATTTAGTGAAAACGCAAATTTAATGTGATGGTTTTTTGTGCGTAGTTGGTGACTGGGCTGAGACCATCAACTCACGACACTTGAGAACCAGCTCATGGTCCACCCTAAACCACGTCCGCAAAAACCACGGAAGATGTGGATACCTGATACACACATGGAAAATGTGTGCGACTGTGGTCATCCAGAACAGACCATTCAACATATGACACCATTCCCAATCCACAAAATACGAAGGAGACATCACAGCGATGATACACTCCACTGCGCCTGATGCGGTTATCTGGTTTGACCAACCTGAATGTGAAATTGCAGTTCTTGCTCTTCATCTATATCAGCCGTACGAAAGACGAAGACTTGAGAACCCAGTTAAATCACGGATTGGCTGCCTGGGCTCAAACCCAAAATCTCAGGTGAACAGACTTAGTGCTCTGTCCGTTGAGATCCATCTGGTTCACATACAAAATAAAAAAAATACATGTGAAATTTGTTTTAACCGTTGTATGCATTTTCAACCTGCAATTTTACTTTGCATTAGTCCCACTTGTAATACACACGTGATTTATGCCAATAAGAAGTCACAATTTGTCACCGCTTCCATTCTATATGCTCCATATAGTGCAATGCTAATAGCGTGTGTGTCTCTTGTGCCCTTTCCAGTGCAACATTCACATATGCTGTCAGTTTATAGACAATTATATGTATGTGGCTGTCATCATCATAAGAATGATGTCCCGCATAAGGAAATGTTTTAAACTTCTAGGATTTCAATTGAAGATGTTCAACAACGCTTGGGTTTAATGAGGCAGAAAATTAGCAACCCCATCTGAATATTTACTTTTTTCTTTTCATATTGCTTGTTTAGAAAATGAATGGGTTCACGGATCATTTATTTTTGTACATTAAACCTTTCTTGCTGACATGCTACGTCTTAAGTGAGTTGGTGGGTTTTTTTTAGTTTAAGAGAACATAAATTATAGAATGTTGTAGTGGTTGCTGTATTCATTCTTCCTTGATGTATTTATTTGTGCAATTATTCGCATTGTACTGCATTTCCAAAAAGGTACAATCCATGACTTCATAGTTATACAATTTGACGGCAGACTGAGCTGTGTCTTGAAATGTTGAAAAAAACTCCTTTATCCCCTACGTTATTTTTAACTTACCGAAAAGCTTTGCGTGATCTTACACAGAAGATAACAAAGGCACGCGAAACAATCGCACAGCTCGGAGGTTGACAAACACCTGGGACTCTCTCAAACCTCGGAACGACGTGCGTGTCGCCAACGCCACGTGGACACGTGGATGGTTAGAGGGATGAGACTCACACGATACAATCTTCATCCTTTCAAATGTGTGTGTACGGTTTTATCAAGCTTGCTCGAACCGCTGCCTGTATAGTTCCTTAATAATGGATTATACTTTCATGGATAACCCTGTATATCATCGTCTGTGAAATTCTGGAATTTCTGCAATGCTGTATTTGACAAAACCATACCAATTATAAGGGTGTTGAGAAAAAATGACAGCAAAAGTTGGACAATGTTTAGGATATAAAAATACGCAATCCTATTTTTAAGGCCGCAGCGTGTCCATTGTGTTTGCAACTTCACATTTTCCTTAGATACTTCACTCAGAATGTTACACGCAAATATACTTTTTTATCTTAATTTTAGAACTTTCGTGACTGCAGGAATTATTATTTGGTTCTTTCGGTTAAGTCACGTCTAAAGATAAAATAAAAAATTATTTAATTTAATTTATTGTTTTATCTTTAGACGTGACTTAACCGAAAGAACCAAATAATACGTTTTTATATTTACATTCATAGCGACAGTTTTGTTTTGAGAAGAAATTAATATTTTTGGGAACATGAATACAGTAACCATAACTATTGATGAACAGCCCATGATTGGTATTAGAATTGTTTAACAAATAGACACAACGAAGACACATCAATGGGATGGTAATGATGCAGTGCTTCGAAAAAGTAACCAAGTTTTTCTGACCATTCATCACCAACAATCTAATACATTTTACACTTTCTGCCAACAAATCATCTCTTGTGTCCATGTAACGTTGCTATTATAGTGAAGGATCGTGGGAGATGGTGGTGGCTTGGGGAGGCCTATATCCAACAATAAATTGACCATGGCTGATGATGCTGATGAACATTGCACAGGAAATGTATCTATCATATGCAATCTATCCAATTTCAAAAATAGTATGATTGCATGATTTTGGAGTGCATGGTATTGGTTTATTTTCAAAATGTTATGCGTGAACTCTGATGTGTGAAAATAATGGTCACGCTGGCAGAAGCAAGCATTGTACTTTGCCACGAATGTGGGCCTTTCCACCTGGGCTGGAATCTCTACTCCCGTGTGTGAGGAGTTGGCCACCTGTTGTGGGTTTGCCCCACGTTAGTGCGTTTCTGCATCTCTTGCACTGAGAGTTGAGGCAGTGGTAGACACAGTGGTTAGCGCACCGTGTTATGAACCCAGAGATCTGAGTTAAATTCCTGGCCACAGTTGTCGTCGGTGGTGAGAGATAATATGAGCCGATTTTGGGAACCACTTTCACCAATCCTAACTAAACAACACGGTGAAGTATGATAACAACAACCCCCGTGTCCGACCTTCGTACAGCAGTGGATTGACAAAGGCCGCTCAATTATGTTTTTTTATTGCTTTTACGCTGAAACCTGTTCATACTGTGAGCTTAAAAAAAAACGCAAGCCCAATGAACAATGTAGGCCTATAAAAATATGATTTATGATCATTTATCAAATAATGTTTAGAAATGGCACAGAATTGGTGCAAACATACTTACGGCTTTCTTAATACATAATTCATACATAATTCATGGGTTTCCTTCATATTTTTATATAATACCGCAACATTTAGCAATGTGTGTGGTCCTAACTCATTTATGGCAGATGGACAAAGAGAGTGTAATATATTGTAAAAATAAATAATTTTATAAGTATTTTTTTCAATTGCCCTTTGCTGTAGCTCGGTGATGGCAAATCTAGAGGAAACGCTTTATATACCATGTCGGAAGTTCTGGCAAGATGGATTGCCTCTATACCGAGATGTGTAATGAGATTCCTTTTACAGAGATAGCTGAATCTAATACATCGCTTCTTATCAGCGTTGCTATTTGTATCCTGGGAGGAGAATTTTTAGTTTAACACGTAATGCGGTTGACATCTCACACTTAAAGGCCAAAAAAAAAAGAAATATTATTTCGACAGCCATTGCAACATGCATAGCTACGAAATTGAACTGCAAGTAAAAAATGGCATGCGGTTTTTCGACATGCCCTGGTCCTATAGGTTTAAGTGTGTCAAATTTGTGAATACCATATGTGTGTGTGTATATATGTGCCTGCATTGCTTTTTTTTGTAGTTAAAAAGGAATAAAGCAATTCGATTCAATTCATATTGAGTTGGCCAATTTTCATGCCGATAGTGTAATAATCTCCCATCAGCGGTATTGTTTCATTGATGCCTTGGACATATTTAGTTATTTATAGCAAACAAATATGGCCAAGACTTTATTGGGTAATATACTTGATTTAATCAAACAACTTTACAGTGTGTCAAGAGACGCATGGGAAAAGGTTGGCTTAGGTGAACATCTTGAAGTTTTATATTAAACAATTACTGTGCTTGTCATTTTTCCCATTTTTTATCTCTGGAATGTGTACAATTACAGCCCATTTGTCAATCCACTGCTGGATGAGAGCACCCCACCCCCCTCATTCTATGCAGCTCATTCGTGTGTTGTGAATAAAATCCACCCACGCTGGTCAGCGCGGGTTGGTAAAGGTGGGCAGCATAGATGTGGGAACAGAGTGCAGTACAATAATGTATTTTACTGCCCTACCCTCTTGTACCCACAATGTAGTCTATCAACCCATATCAATATTGTTGTGCATGGATATCACCCATCCAACACAGTATCCAGGCTCAACCCTACTTAGCTTGATTTGGGTCATGGGCCTCTTTTGTATGTTCACAATTATCGTCATCATCATAATGAGCCATGATACATGAATTGCTTACATGCAGGCGTCTTTGCGAGCAGTTGCACAGCCAGTGGCCTGACTACACAACCGATCGCTCTGGTGTGGACCCGGCTTAAGTCGCAGCTCTGAGAAAAGGACACTTTGTTGAAAGGGATAACTTAATATTCCACACCACCCTAAACCGTCCTTCATGTAGGATGTGTTCCTGACGATAGTTTATATATCTATTACGAAGGGGCAACAAAAAAAAGATCTGGTGCAGAAAAAAAAAGCTGCACAAGAGACATCAAACGCTTGGGGTGAGGCAACTCTCTCCCTGCCATATCTCCCACAGGGTCACAAGGGCTTCTCTGCGGCGAGACTGAATGGCATGCTGGGCGTGTGTAAGTGTGTGTAACGTCTGTGCGGCGCATCGCTGCTCTGATTGCTTAAATCGAGAATGGATGGAGTTGTACGTTCAGAAACGTGTGTCCACAACGAATGTCCCATGTAGATTTGGAAATATTAAACGCCGTAGATATGTACCCAGATATTGAGATTACATGCTATGATTGGGATTGGACGCAGCCTAGCTCGACAATGTTATAAGATATGGGGTGCTCGTTTGGTGTTGGTAACACGGCCCAGCGGTAGCGCGTTCGCCGCTCGTTGCAGATGTTCAGTTCTAATCCGGCAGGCCGCCCTGGCTACTACTGCAGTATTATTCTTGTTGCTGCAGGTGTATTGACCGTAAATGTGCACGCGCCGTCTGCGTCACAGTGGACGTTATCATTGGGAAAGAGCAGGTTGTTGTGTGGTGGCAGCATGGTGCACATTTGGCAAATTTTTAAATTGACACCGCAGATTACTCTGTTGGGATTGTACACAGCCACCCCACGGCGAAACCACTTTTGACTGTGGCTGTGACACACAGCACCGTTGTGATTGTGTTGCACTTTAAAAATGTGCAAAATACCAAGCGTACAGAATTATTATTATTATTATTTAAATGCCTTGCTATTACAGCAATGCAAGTGGAACAATAGTCCATACGACGATATCATAATGAAATGAAACAACATGTTTCACACGTTGGCTTTCGCGATCACTATTATCCAAAATAAAGCTAAATGTTACAACCTTCAAGGGGTATATAATGTACTTGCGTTGTGCTTCAATTGGCCGTAGGAATTGAATGTGGCTGCATTTCATTGTATATATATATACTTTGCACGTATGCATTTTATTACTGATTATATATGCTGCATATGAATACTAAACATTCACCTAGAAACTAGAGTCAAAGTCAGAGTGAATATTTTGCTCAAATCAGCATTGACGTGGTGCTCATCTAATTTTACAGCCCTTAAGCCGTGCTGGAAATTCCACATTCCTATAGGCAGGGGTAAGTATATCCATAGGACAACCACTGTTGACTTCCCCACAAAAATGTGTGCTTGTTTTTTTTTTATCAACCCTCAACGTGATTATGGGAATAAATATACGAGGCTCTCCAATGAGTGTGGATTTTTGACATCGTGTAAATGCGGCCGTGTTGCAAGATGCTGTACGGAGACGGCAGTCAGACACATGTGCAGTGTACTCATTCAGAGACACGAGTGGGAGGCGTTATCCCTCGTGTTTATTCGGCTCTCACATCCATAGGGATATCTCCATACCGGGTCGGGACAGCCAACATGCTTCCAAACCCACAGCTTGAATAGGCGAAGACCACGACAACAGCAGCACGACAAGTTCCATTCCCGATGGCAGCAGCCCCGACTGTGAGTGGGAGCTCGCCTTTTATTCTCCCCAGCGTGGCCAGGCTCCGCCCTCGGCCACGCCTCTTTCTGGATCTCCCAGAAGGCTCCAGGCTTGGCCCACGGGTCCAACTGGTAGAACGGGCTGCTACCCCTAATTCCATTGTCTACCAAGCTCTGCAGTGACTCATTCAGTGTCACTCCACGATGACAGAGAGAGGCAGCCACACGCAGAGGGCGAGGAGGAAGGTATTGAGACTGGAGTAGAACTGGAGCAGGGAGTCGACGGCACATTCGGACGTGGGGGGGGGGAGGATTATGAGGGTGCATCAGAGTAGAATTGGTGACCTCAGGCCGAGGGAAAAACGAGCGCAACCATTGTTAGCATGCGCCATGCTACGTGTGACCAAAACGTAAGCATGCTGTCTTACTCCCCTGTTTGTCCCATCAACACCGGGATTAAACAAGTGAGAGGCTATTGATATCCCACGTACATCTCTTAATAAACATGCCATTACCTCGATCGTTCGTGGGAGCTGTACATCAATTGAAAGCAGAGCTATATCACGGAATGACTGTACCAGTCCTTTGTCAATACAATCCTGGATGAAGGTCTCCCCCATAGTGCGTCGATCAAGAGGGGTCGTTTGGCCATACTTTCCCACGCTGGCCAGTACGGGTTGGGGAAAGGAGGACCTGGGAACGGTTCACATATGACTCACAACTGATGTTAGCTCTGGCCGAGAAACGAACTCAGGTGGGCAGGTTCTCAAGAGCGCAGTGTGCGAACTGCCACGCACCACAGCTCCACATCGTGAATATTGAGACGCCTCAAAACGGGGGGGGGGGGGGGGGGATACAATTGAATGAAAATGTCAGTGTGCAGACTAAAACAAATAAAGGTTTTTTTTACCGGGTTTTGTTTGAGTGCTGAATCTGTGACATGCTTACGCATGCGTGCCTGCGTGTGGCTGTTTCCCCGGCTTTGTGCTGCTCGGAGCAGTGTGGCTGCTGCTTACTTGACTCAATAATAAACATCCCATCAATACACATCCTCAGCACGTGACGCTCACAGCTTGCCCAGCTCTGACATGCTTCCATATTTCAGTAACAGCAGCAACCCTGTGCGTTCAAAATGACTTGGGGGGGGGGGGGGGGCGAGGTTGTTTACATTCGGTAAATTCAACCACACATTTTTGTTGTTTTTTTATCAGTCCTTTGCCCTGATCCAAAGTATTCATTGCAATATTTTTTCTCTCGCCCGCTTCCTTCGTTGTGTTTGTTTTTCTGGAAAACTTCCTATCGCAAGGAAGAGGAGAATGTTGATAGAATCCGCTGACTCGAAAACGGCAACTCCAGGAAAGTCCCTGATGAATGAGTGGGTGTGTGGCAGTGTTGCCTTTTGACATCATGTGGAAAACCCAACATTGTTTGCGGGAAGATACTTTCATTTTATACGGATGGTCTGGCATGGGTAGAGGGTTTTTTTAAGCACTAAGCCTCGAGGTTTGGCGTCTGAACGAGGAGATCTGGAAGGGCCCGGCAGGCTCCGTGTGCGGGAGCTGAGAGCTCTTGTTGTGGAGCTTGTGGAGTGGTGGTTGTTGTGAAGATGGTTACTGCAGAGTGGTGAGAGAACACTCGACCCATCTTGGCCAGAGATTCTAGTGGAAGTCACGGTAAGAGGATGCTACCATCACAGAGTTATTGTAACGTCATCATCCTCGGCTATGTTCAATCCACAACTGGATGAAGGCATCTCCAAGCTGACACCAAGTTTTGTCGTCTTGTGATGATGCACCGATCTATAGAGCAACTGAACGTGGCCAGATTCCATCGCTCCGTCCTCGCAATCGACCTCATCTCAGGCGTCTTCCCTACTGCTTCACTGCCGTTTCGTCGCTTGTCTTGACCACCGGCCAACATCTGTTCGAGTAACGTTCATTGCCCAAGCTCCACTACCTTCGCTTCGCAGTCGGTGTGACGTCTCTCACGAATTACATGTCCATCCCAGCTGCATTTATTGCACACAAAGTGATTGCCACAAATGAACCAAAACTACCTCGCTGATCTCGTCAAGAAGCATAAATCATCGCGCGAGTTGCGGTCAACGTCGCAGCAGTGGCTTTTTTCCTGGCCATCGAACAAAGATGGTCACTGCATCGCGCGCTTTCAGATGCGTTTCTGCTGCCTTCAGGGACGCTCTCCCTTCCAATATTAGGAAGCCATTGGAGCTATGCTTCTTAAATGTCGATTGAAAACGAATTTCTTTAGAACTGCTTTTTGTGTTTAATTTTTTGTGCATCACCCCGCATCTCTGATTAGCACGTTTGCTACGTATGGTGCGAAAGAAGCTCAACATACATACGTCCCACTTCATATATTGTGAAAACTTACAATATTAAATTGTACCTTGCTGTTAAGGTACAATTAAAAGTCGCTCAATTTTTGTACACATTCTGTGGTGTGTTCTGCAAGCAAATGCGTTTGTTGAAGGTAACGGTCAGAGTCACTGCAGGATTCATATCGGAGGAAGTACTGCAATTAGGGCACTCACAGGCCACATGTGTATAGTTTGGATACTATCCTTTTGTATCTATCGGGAAACAAAATAGGTACACAAGGAATGAATTGGAAAATATCGCAAGCAGAAAGCTAATGAATTAATACAATGATCATAATTCAGTATGTATGGTATTTGTGCTATTCTTATAGCACGAAGCTATCATGAAGGCACACTGTTTCACAGACAAGTAAAACCTCTAGAGTGTATACTGTATATTTACATCGTTATCAATAACATAGCACTTATCTATTGAATGCTAGCCAATCTACCTTCATGGTTATCAATTGTAACCTGTCAACACTAATCACGTACCACCACATCAATTTGTATCCTTGCTATCATTAACAATAACCATCCTCAATACTTGTCATCATCATTCAACCATCTTTCAACCATCTTTCAACGATCCTACATTATCATAAACAATTATTCTTAATAAAAAATAATCAAAATCATATTTCGGAAAACAGTAAATGCATCGCACAGTGTTATACTGACAAGAATTAAAGCATATTTAATGTAAAATACTAAGACATTTCCTGTTTCTGTGTTTCAGAATTTTTTCTCTCACCCTTTGTGATAGCCTTATTATTTCGTCACTCTTTCTGAATCAATATTTTCCTATTTAGTTGGGCCTTAATCTACTGTCTTCATTTGCGGCTACTATGGGAGTGTGTTTTATGTGAGTGCTCTTTTGTCCCACTGGGCATATCTGTCCGCTCCAATCGTAGGACATGATTAAGGGTTAAAGATCCCTCTTGTTCCTGGCTCTCAATCACGGCAAAGCCACGTGTCTGCTGGGCGAGCACTTGGTTCCACAGGCGGCGGTGCTGAACACATCCAGGGGTTGGACTGTCAGGCCCAGGCGGATTTCGAGGCTGAGGCCAACACTCACCCAAGTCTTAAGTTGTCAATGCCCGTTACGTTGGCGTGGACTGACACCCAACGCACCTATAAAATTAAAAGTCAAAGTGTACGTGTGTATGTTGAACTTCTTTGGCACCCTAAGTAACCAACCGTGCTAATTGGAGGTGCGGGGGAAGTACAACAAACACAAAAAGTAGTAAAAAAAATGTCAATCTAGATATTGGAAGGAAGAGCGTTCCAGATGGCTGCAGAAGAGAATCTGAAAGCACGCGATGATGTGACCGTCTTTGTTCGATGGCTAACCAAAAGCCGCTGCTGCGAGCATGACCGGAGTTTGCGTGATGGTTTATGTTCCTTGACGAGATCAGCGAGGTTATTGTGGTTCATTTGTGGCAGGAACTTTGTGTGTAGTGAATGTGACCTTATGATGTATTCGTTCGGCAACCATGTATGTAAGGTTTGTTTTGTCCAAATAGCTCCTCCTGGTCCACGCCACCAATTGCAATGAATGCGGTGTCATTTGAAAGCTTTTGAAATGTATGCTAGGCCAAGGAGGTGAACTTTATGAAAAATATATAGACCTTTTTTTTAACCTGGCAATTAAGATAATTTGGCCTATCATCTACGCTGCTGATTATCCGATCTACCATATAAAATAGTATTGTAGGCGAGCATGAGTATAATTTCAAAATCGTACATTTGGATAGGTCTGTTGCCGTTGTGTACGGCCTTGTGTGCAGGAGTGGGTGGGGGTGTGGGGTCTTCTTCCTCGTGTCTCCTGTCCAACCTATACGGTCTTTTCCCAATATCCTGCACAGGCCACCGGGTCTGGTGTTGGCATTGCCAAATCTTGCAGAGTGCATCGTGGTGCTGCAGGGCATCTCAGGAGATCATCCATGGGGGTGTGAGGCCAGAATGTGACACGCCTATGAGAGGACTGTAACATTTATCTGAAAAAAAATATTCGTGATTACATTTTTTATTATTATTATTATTCCCCACGAAGTAATGTATGACCCTCGTATCTCAATGGTCTTCCCACTAGGTATGTCACACAGTAATTCAAATCCACAGTGCGAGTTGTTAGTTTAACGTGGTCTTGTGGAGGTGCAACGATTCACCTCATCCATAGATTGATTTTGTCTCGATTCAGGGTGGTGATTTATATAATTTTTTTAATGTTCCAGTTAAATGATTGTTCTCCAGTGGCATCAGGAGTCATGTTTAGTTTTTCTTGTCCAACCTCCGCATTAGCGTGATTGGCTTCGTACGGTGCACAAGAAATCTAACATGTACACAAGTCTTAAAACGTTAATGCTTACACATTTGATTTGATGCATAAGCCGTATACTGGATATCGGCAATCCAGTAATTGAATCAATTCATTACTACACCCCGACTGGTTCAGACGTACTGCGTTTGTTGTGACGTTAACATTGCAGAAGAAAACCCATGGGCTAGAATGTTGTTAATATTCAGGAGATAAATACTCTTTGTTTAATGGTAACTTTGGACATAGGTAATTGCTGATTAGTATTTAGTCTATCCCTATATCTTTCCAAATGTCTATTCAATCTTATAAAGGAGCAGGTCTAATTTGTTTTTTACTTCACTGCTCCACGTGGCCCTCCTGCCTCCCACCTCCTACACTTTTTTATTTATGAAATTGCTTTGTCTCGTAATTACTTTTTAATGCCTGTATTAGTTTCACCCCCTTGTCACAGTTTCCTCACATTTGGCGAACACTTGTCATCCGAAGCACCGTTATTTCCCGGTCATGGCCAGCTGCGTTTTAAACACCTAGGCATACGCACCTAGCGCCCACAGTCATCCATCAGTATTGATCTACTCTGATTCATTTAAGTTGCCTTATTTATTTTCAACCCCCCCCCCCCCCATTACAGTTTAAGTATTTTCCTTATCCCCCCTCTTTCGCTCTCTCTCTCTCTCTTGCTGTCCAACTTTCTCTATTGCAAGGAAGTACTTTGCGTAAATAAGGAAATTAATGGCATACCAATTACCAATTGTCCTCACTTACGTTACATTTAACATTTCCGCTGGCCGTTAGCTCACTGTTATTATAAGCTAATGTAATATGTCTTCTCCCGTTGTTTTAAGCATGGGATTTTAAACGCGAGCTCTTTTTAGGGGTAAAACAATAAATGACTCATCTCTCGTGTGTAAAGACCCTTTTGCTGGTGTTGGCTGAAAGAAGCATTTTACAAGATCAACATACACTGTTTGGCCACTTTACTCCGGCTCTGTTCACTATGTTTGGCCGCTCCTGAGTACGTAAGCATTAAGCAGATGCAATGATACTGACATCCCAGTTTATCCGATGCCTTAAAGTCTGGCACGTGATGCATGGATGTCCAAGAAAGAGAAATATGTAACAACAACAACCATAACTTTCCGCATTTTGAAAATGAGGAATTGATGCTTTTTTTTTTAATTAGCGGAGTGCAGAAGAGCACTATACATAGTTGTATTGTACTCTGTGCTTTCACGTCTATGCTCCCCCATCGTCACCAACCCACACTAACGAGCAGAGTGAAGGACAGCCAAATGACCCCCCTTGACCTTTACAGCCTGGGGCGGCACCTTACCTGTCACCAATCCATTCTAAAAGCAGCGCGGTGAAGTATGGTCGAATAACCCCCACAACCCGGACAACGAGCGAGGCCCCCAACCATCCGTGGCATGGCGTGTGCGTAATGTGAGATTCTCGCATGATACTTTCTTTAAGACGTTTGTGCGCTAAGTGCTCTGCATTTGCAATGGTTTGCCCGGCCACGTGAATAACCCTCTTCTCGACAAATGCAGACAGGAACCAGTAGGCACTGACTGGTGTTCATTGATTGAGAATTCGAATGTGCCCGTGTCTTTTTTGTTTAAACAGAGATTTTATTTATTGATAAAATAAAAATGATTGTGAAAAAAAACTGCATTTTGTCAATTTACTCATGGATGAAGGTCTGCCCATTGTGTCTCAGTAATGTTTTTTTTGTCATACTTCACCACAGTGGTCAGCGCAGGTTTCTGGAGGGGGGACCCAGGCCTGGTTCAGATGTTACTCACCACCGATGTTAGCCATGGACCGGGATTCAAACTCAGATGATTGGGTTCGAGTGAACTAACAACTGCATGACTGCTCCCTCTAGGTTTCAATACTTTTTTGATTGCTTCATATTTCACCATCTTATATACACAATAACGGGTTCATTTTCCAGTACAGAGTGTCATGTAATTGTTAGACGTGGTTTTTGAGAAGCTTTATAAGTTGAAATTTAAATTGTCTTCATACATTTTACGCCAGTAGGTGTTTTAATAGTCTTTGGGCACCTTGTTCACACGGGTAAAATGAAAATAACATTGGTCCAACACAGACGTCTGGCACTATTTTATTCGCCCACCTATTAGTGCATCTCACGCATTCATACAAAGTCATCCTGGTGCGTATGTGTGTGACACGGTGTCGCGACAGCTCGGTGCCCAGCTGCGTGCCCACACTCTTACACGCTCATGCTTCAGTCTTAGGTAATACATATTACATCATTATCTGCAGGTCATTTGAACCCGGGCCTGAATTTTATAGATTTATTAATTAAAGGACTGTCTATATTCATCTTATAGCCTGCAGCCCAGACTTTAATATTTGTTTTTTTGCCAGTACTGACGTTTGACTTAATTAGGGTTTGTTCTCACGCCGCACGGTATATCTGCACGGCTGTATATTATTGCTAACGGCAAGCAATTAAATGGTCTCCTCGGTGTTAGGCGGGCTAGCTTTGGACTACACCGGCAGTTGCAATTCCAGGCTATGCAATGCTATCATCAGAAGATGATTTGAATGTAAAGGAAGTCGGTGGAAGGGGGTGGGTTGGGTATTTTCTCTGTGAACTTGCGGGGGCACAGCTGGCTTGTCTTCCCCTTAGTGGACAGAACCGCAGATCAATAACTCATTACTCCAGATGCAAAGCATCATGGGTTAAATCAATGTTAAAACAGTATTTCCTTTATCACGATGCCAAACAGGTAGCGATGTGATCTCAAATGGAACGGCGCGTGCTTCGGCATGGCGATTTTTGCTCGTGTGCCGGTCAAACAATTTGGTGATGGAGTGGCAGCTGAGGAATGGATCGCGTCCGAAAGGGTCGTACAGAGAGAGGAGATGGCGCGATGCAAGTCAGCTTCTGTGTACACCTACTAGGCGGAATGTTGCATTGTGAAACATCATGCGGGGATGGCGACAAACATTGGGAGCCCTTCGTCCAGCAGCTATAGTGGCTGACGATGGTAATATTTTGCTGGTATGCAATCTAAAGTCACGCATACATGTGCCGAAATTGCCGATGCACTTACGAATTTATTATAAGATGGGTATCATTGCAAATTAATTGAAATCGCAGGCTTGCGAGTTAGTTTTTTTTATTCCTTGCTTCAATTCAGAAATGTTTCTGCGTGTAAATTGCAATTTAACGCAGAAACATGGAGGGGAGCAGTGGTTTGCGTGCCGCACGACTAACGCGATGAGTTCGATTCCCTTCCAGGGTCAGAGCGTCGGTGGCGAGCGCGATCTGAACTAGTCCTGCGGTGACCCCTTCTCAGGAACCTGCACTTGCCAGCGTGGTGAAGTATCGTCAAACAATGTTCATGACTGACGACATGGGGAGGCCTTCATCTAGCAAGCAAATGCATTGACATTTAAAGGCCATAAATGAATGTGAATGATGAGTATGTGTACATTGATTGGTTTAAATCACACATTTAATCATACGACAACCTGTATTTAATTTGCATATTTTTGCACGGAATTATACAAACGAAAGAAAACACATCTTCACGTCTTTGCGTTGTATGAATTACATTTAGAAATTAGCTAATTGTCTATAGGTTATGAATACTGAGTACGAATACGAACAGTAAAACTGTGCTTGTAATATGTGTTGTGGAGAGCAGATGGGGGGTCAACAAATCAACGACTTTTTTTGTGCCAAACTAAATTTGCACCAGACGGACGAGCGCACTGTGGACGGCCTTCTGTCGTTTTCTTGGCTCAATGCTTTGATCTCCACGTTGCTGCGCGTAAACGGCAGGAAGACGCACGTAGTGGGCACGTTGTCTGGAGAAAGAAGTGCCTAGTACGTGTGGCCTTTCTTCTTCTTCTTCCGCATGGCTGATGTGGAAGCCGAGCAACAACTACGATTTCACACTCAGGCGGTCAAGCCAGATGACCGCGTCAGCAGCAGCGGAGTGTATCATCGCTGTGGTGTCTCCTTTGTGTTTGTGGATCGGGAATTGCGTCATTAATACGTTGTTATGGTTTGTTCTGGATGGCCGTGAGTAGCACGCTGGAAAGTTTTTTTTTTCAACTTTACATTTGTACACCAGGTATCCGCATCCGCCATGGTTTGTGCAGTGAATGCGGTTTAGGGTGGACCATGAGCTTGTTGGAAGATCGCACCCAGGAAATCTTCTGCGTTGGGTGTTTCACTATGAATGACCAGTGCGTCGTGCTCCTCTCATTCAGTATTATGTGAGGAAGGTGAAGGTGCAGCCCTGCAATAGCTCCATCATGCCATCTCTGGCAAAACGGCCTCCCCTACAGGAGATATTTGGCCTCAGGTTTCACCAGAATCTGTATTTATACGGGAGAAATCCGATCAGCTATGATGCAGAAGCACATCCGATGTCCAGTATTTTCACAAAGGTCTATGCTGGCTAGAACTCTTGGAAGAGGCGGTGTGAGTAGCCACACCTTACCCCACCACAGCCGATTTGTCCATCGGCTGTAGTGTGCCCATGTATACTGCTAGTTGACAGAGGCTGTGTGTTAGGCAGGAAATAATTATAATTATCATCAGAAATGTCACCGATAAAATACATATGTTCGTTTTAAGACCGTGTTATTGATGAAAGTGTACATTTTGACTTAAAACTTTCGTGACTGCAGGAATTCATATTATTTGTTCTTTCGGAAAAATCACGTAGATGGAAAAATCATAATAAAAAATAAAGTGAATACAAATAAAAACCTACGACGTTTCGATCACAACACAAGCGGTCGTGTGTTGCGATCGAAACGTCGTGGTTTTTATTTTTATTGCATTTTTACGATTTTTATTCACTTTATTTTGTATTATTATTTTTCCATCTACATGACTTTACCGAAAGAACCAAAGAATATGATGAAAGTGTGTTGATTTTTTTCTTGTTGGTATTTGTGCAATAGACGTAAAATTAACGGCAGAAATTATTCTCTTTCCTAAGCTATATACAGTATGTGAATGAAGACCACAACGGGACCTTCGCCATTCTCCCGGTGGGCCATGTACTCCTCGGCTCTTTGAGCTCTCCGTTCACGCAAAAACAACGGCAGAAAAGCCTCGAGGAGCCGGCAGTCGAGTGACCTGGGAAACTCGACAGCGAGAAACCATTCGCCGAAGATCTCCGTCCATGTTTACCAAAAAAAACACGTTTAAGTTTAATTTATGCTCAGTGTTTGTCCCCTGAAACTAAAGATTGAAAAGTCCTGCGTTATCTGATCCTCTTGCTATAGTTGAATAGGATCATGTTATAATCCTTCTCCACCTCAACAGGTTTGTTGGATAAACAGTTGGAAATCACGAGTGCTCGTTTTTTGAGGGAGGGGTAGGTCGGCTTAGTGGCATACTTTTGGAGCAAAACAAACAATAGGCAGAAATTGGAAATTAAAAGCTTAGCTCATTATACGATGTCTCCTGTCATCCCAGGGCTCTCTTAGCCAATTAAGTACAGGCAGTGTATTTGGTAGGCAATGGCTATGCATGCCTGCTTGAACATTTGCAAGTCGCTTTGCTTGAATGCAGACGGCATCAGTCGTCATAATGTCGTGCAATCTGCTCCCAACTCAGATGTTTGCTCAAATTTGGCCAAAATTCACATTTACTTCACTGTTGATCATTCTCTCATCTTTGATTGGGCATGGACGTCACGTGTGTGTTTGGGTTTGCGAGAGTGGATGGAAGGTTACAGATTAGAAGGGGCGGCTATCATGGCGAGAGCTGTTTTCTTGGAACAATCATCAGTGGAAAGAGTGTGCATGTGTACAATGGCTCTTCATGTGTACGATCTACTACTTGGTGAGGACCTCCTCACACAGACCGTGGGGGTAAATTTGCCATACTTCACCACACTGGGCAGTGCAGTTGATGAATGCGGGGAGCATAGACGAAGGAGCATACTAGTAGTACAGTACAGCAATCAATATTTTTGCACTGCCTTCTAATGGCCATGACATAGCTCCTCCACCTGCTCTTCATCCTGATCAGTCAATTAAGTGTTATCCAGGCAAAATAAAATTGCTTAGCTTCCGAGATCTGGCGAGATTCGGAGCGTTCCATATGGTATGAACGCAGGCAAACAAAGCACAAACAATAACAGACTCTTACATCAGTAATCCATTGGTATGGGCAGAATATAAGATATTGGCTCCTTAGCATTAACAACAGCCTTTCATTAACTCATTTGGATCAAGGAAAGTTTTATGTTACCGTATTATTATTATTAATTATTCATACCCTTTTCCACCAGTCTATCCTCGGATATGTTCCCCATAGTGTCTGCGAAAAGTTTTATCCTAAATCGCGTTGGGTCTCAGCGTGGGCCATTAGTCATTTACTGAAGATACCATTGCAATTGGCCGTGCAACAGCCATTATCGCTTATTTTGATTTTCATTGTTCTCATAATTACATTTGAAATGTTTTTGGCACCAAAAGGGGCATTACTCGTTCAGCACAATTGATGCATTCCACGACATTGTCTGTGAGTCTTATTCAATACGTGCAGGAGCAAATGTCATTTTTAAATGTGAGGTTTCACAACTAAATAAAAACAATTACTGCATTCGAGTCAGATTGTCAGTATCGCAGTCTGTCTTTTGAGTAATTACCGTACACTGTCAAGCAAGTGGCACGGATGTCCCAGAACTGCACTTTGCAGTGCAATTTTAAAAGCCATTAGGCAGACATGAAAAGTCAGCTGAGCATAGCGAGAGACCTTTTGTAGCATTGAACAGTCACACATTGGCATTGCCTTGATTTTTATCTTCAGCTTGGTTCTCGCCTTTAAAGGGGCAGTGTTTACACTGACCGGTGACGGGGGGGGGGCACAGGCAGGCCGCAGTCGGTAATTAGCCTCTAAGTGCAGCGTGAGCCCATTAAGACTTTTCGTGTCACTGGGACCTGGGTGGCATGGGTCGGGAAGCGCTCGCACGTGGGGTGCGGCAATGAAGCACTGGCTGTGGCACAGCGCTGAAGGATTATGTCTTCAGGCAGCACTGACAGAATTATCCACCCGGCCCGGGTAACTGATAGGCAGTGTTTTGTGTGACAACACCCTATTCTTAGCCCCCTGTAACAAAGTCTGAGGAAAGCATCCCATGATGAATGGTGCAGGCAGACAGAAGGGGAGCCTGTTGCTAGGATCACGTGGGTATTTTTGATCTCTGTCAGAAAAAGAGGATTTCTCTGTTCCTTCACTGTCATAAGATGTTTGGCCATTAAACCTCTTTAATCACGGAGGACATTGCACACATTCCACAGGGCAGGAGTCACAATGTCGGTCTTATTAGCACACGGCTCTCCAAACGGAATTGCTCGGCGCATAGTTTTGCCGTCAATGCTAAATCCTGTACGTATGAAAGTTCAACTCTGAACCCCCCCCACCCCTTTTTCCGCCATCCATCCACTCCCATCCTGCTTGCCCTCTGTTTGTTTTTTATGGATGCAGTCCGCCTGCATAATGTCCCGCTTGATTTTTCAGCCTCCGATATTTGGCTGCTTTTCCACACTCGCTGGCTTTCGTTATCGGGCGAGCCAGATCAGGAGTAGGACGTCGGAAACGAAGCGTCGATTTGTCTTCGTGTGAAAGCACCTCTAATCCCGCGCACGCCAGCTTCTGTTGTGTTTTCACCGTTCATTCCGGTGTCAAGCAGCGGCAGCAGCACAGAGGAGGCAGCCTCAACGTTCGGCGCAATACCGAAAAAAGGCCAATTACTTATACACAAGACAGAAAACGGCGCGAGACAGAAACAACAACAGACGTCTATAACAATCAAAATGAAGTAATTGTTCGGGAAATAAGAAAATAAATTAATATAATCCAATTACATATTAACAGTTATTAGAATTGGCTGACAAGCTGTGTAATAAATTCGAGTCATATCTTATTCTCAGCCAAAGCAGTGGCAATGTGACCGATTTCCTTAGCCAGTGAAGAAAATGCTGTTATTGCAATGCGTTGAACAGCTCAGCCAAAGCCATGAAATAACAAGCAATGACCTGTAATGAGTAATTGAGAAACAACATTTATATGTAAATGTTCATCAAATGTGTATGGGTCAAGATTTGCTTTCAAATGCACTTATGTGGCCATATGGATTGCTCTTTCTTCTGATATTAGGAAGTCAATGGAGCTATGCACTTTTAAATCTAGATTGAAAACTAAATTTTTTAAACAGTTTGTGTGTGTTTGTTAGTTGTCCTTCCTCCCGCACGTTCAACACACGTACATGCATTGACTGATTGGCATTCAATCGCTTGTGTAGGAATTTGTTATATTATTATTTGAAGATGTTGCAGCCACTAGTAACCGTTACATTCACAACAATATTAACAATTATAGTTTATTGTATCGATTCACTGAATCAGAGTGAGTAGTGGAGGGCGCAAGGGTGAATTGTTATACCTCTTGTGTGTGTGATCGTCTGTAACGTATAGCTAATGCTTATGTTTGCTTAATACTCGATTTGGCATGTCGGTGGTGACAAATATAGCCAATTTCTTGAACAATTTTTCTATTTTACCTTAAATTGCAATTTAAACACATTTTTTCTTGCTTGTGAACGCTAAATTCACCATGGACAATAATTCTACTGTAATGTAAAACAAACCACATTTTTTTGTTTAAAAAATATATTTTACCTGTGACAATACATGAATGGGATTAAATGGTTTTGCAGTGTTTAGCGAACTGCTATGAACCTGGCCCCATAAGTTCAATTCGCAGCTGTTAGTAACATCAGTGGTGAGTGATATCTGAAACAATCCTAGGATCCTTCCTGCCCTTCACCTAGCTGCACTGACCAGCGTGGTGAAGTATGGTCAAACACCTGACGTATGGTCAAACACCTGACGTATGGTCAAACACCTGACGTATGGTCGAACACACCGCGCAACTTAACACGGCGTGTGGAGTCCTTCACCCAGCAGTGGCTTGATAAAGGGCTCTAGATTCATTATTTACTATTATTATTAATGCAGTAATTGCTAAAAGGCAAAGCGTTGAAGAAGAAAGTTGCAAGAGACCTTTCGTAATATTTTACCGACTTGCGAAATTAGCCGTTGTGTAAAAGAAATACAATTGGCTGCTTTATAAACGCTCACGTGGTATATTTCTTCCTGAGCGCACTTTTTAATCTATCGTATTTACCGATCATTAATTACTTGTCACGGAGGCCTTTGTAACCGGTTTGATCCCCATTAAGACTGAAAGCTCGGCCAATATAAATTCCCCAATGCCGCAAATTTGTTTTCCAAACCGAAACCAAATCGTTACGCCTGTGATCGAACCTGATGAACGTCCTTCACGAGTAACTACGCCCCACAACTCTCAGACATACTGTACAAAGTATCTGTTTGCGATGGACGTGAGATTAAACCCAGAGGTTTTTGGGGGGGGAAAGATTCCATACAATATGTTTCTGGGTCAGGGAATGGCAGCCCATTACTCACGCAAAGCTCCTTCATTGTCAATTATCCATGCCTTGTGGTTTCCAACCCGCTGGAGATGTAATGGCCGTGGCATGCACTTGGGTAACTTGACTCCAGATTCAAGAGCGCGAGCACCGCCTTAACTTTTTCTTTTAAGTTTGGTAATTAACTTTTGTAAGCGTTCTGATGGCGTTACAGACAGATACTATGGGTGTCATGAACGTAGCACCAAACAAACGACTGGCTCTTGGTAACGCGAGCGGTGAATGGGGAATTGTGTGAACGTAGACAAAGACAGAAATTACCTGGTGGTTGTTCGGAAAAGGTTATAACACATGCAGGGCTTAATTTCTCGCTCGATATTTTCCATCTTTGAGTTGGAATTATCAGCAGAAGGTACTACCATTCTAGAACAAGGTAGGCCCTATACATGACAATCAAATATTATTTGTACCCTATATTGCTATTGTCATTTGAACATGACTCTTTGGTTCTTTCGGTAAAGTCACGTCGGTAGACGTTTCGATCGCAACACAAGCGGCCTTCAGCAGGTGGAACAACCACAGCAAGAAAATGCTGAAGTCGGCGGGAGAGCTGCCGTGGCAAGAGGTTATCTCGGTAAGAGAGGGGGGAGGAGGCAATGGTGGTCGTTCCACCTGATGAAGATTGCTTGTGTTGCGATCGAAACGTCGTGATATGTTTAATTTTATTTCTACGTGACTTTACCGAAAGAACCAAAGAGTATGGATTCCTGCAGTCACGAAAGCTTCAAGTCATTTGAAAGGGTGTATTCATTTTTTAAATGAGACGCATAAGAACTAGACGGGTGGACTCACCGTAAACGTGGCATGTCACAATAATTCCCCCAGAGCAGTGTGTCAGCCTGTTCCCGCAGAAGTTAGTCTCTGAATACAATGACCTCCGATGAGCACGGTTGGCTACGTACGGTGCGAAAGAAGTTCAACATACACACATGCATGGTCACGATAAAGACCAAGGAAGCGATGGGCAGATGACGTGAGTGGCGTCAATGGGGATGCAGATCAGCAACGCAACGCGACTGGTGGAGGACAGAGGAGTGGAAAGATGTGGCGTGTGCCGCCAACACGCTGATAAAGAGGACGATGGCACCGATTGAGACGACGAGGAAGTGCTATGATGCTTTAGAATTCATTCAGTGGCGAACGCCATTGCAGCTGTGCAGCACAAAGCAACCGATTTGTTGTGTACAGGTTTATTGAACGCCTGCTGTTAGCAGGACAATGGAGTCAAATAATGAGAATCAGCCCAGTTTGATGGATACTGTAGATATTTCACAGCTGTGATGTCTCGCGGACTGTTTAAAATACTTTGACCTGGAAACACAACATTGGTGAATGTGGATTTTTTTCAGATGCTGGGGAGTGGTTGCCTCATGGACAGCGCACGAAGCTACCGACCCAGCGACAAGAGTTCGAGTCCCAACATCATTGGTCAAAATTTGAAGCAAACCTGGGCTTCCTCTAGGTCAACTCAGCCATAAATGAGTATCTGGTGCTGCGTGTAAACTTCAGCTTCCAGCGAGACAATGGCGGTCAAGCGTGCTTCTGGCCATGTCAACCCCATCATGCTGGACTTCTGTCTAAAGTCTGTTTCAAGGGCTACACGGGTGATCTTTGCCTTTGTAAGGGTTCTTGATTTTAGACGTGCTATGGTGAGCTGTGATTCGTGTTTTTTCGTACGGCTGGTGTAGATGCAGAGCAACAGCTACAATTTCACATGCAGGTGGTCAAGCCAGATAACCGCTTCAGGGACAGCGGAGTTTATCATCGCTGTGATGTCTCCTTCGTATTTGTGGGTGGGGATTTAGCTGTAATAATACTACTACTGCTATATTTGTAGAGTTGTTGCTACATTTTCCTAATGGCTGTGCAGCATGGCAGCATTACCATGCGGCGATGCCAGGTCACGTCACCAAAGTGCTGTGGGGTGAATAGGGGACTTATTATTTATTATTACATAGTTTTGTCCGTTTTTTGTTGCCATTCTTTTAAAGAAGCATATATTCTACAATCCCCCCCCAAAAAAAAACAAAGCAACAAACACAATAATAAACACCACGAAATACTGTGATAATTACGGCTCAAAAGCGATTAACAGCTTCCTGTCCTGTGGATGTCAAAATTGTTAACGATAAGTGACATCATCTGACCCACTTCTACTCTAAGTGGGCTTCCAGCTGTGGATTTTTGCCCATCTTTTCCCAGCCATCGTGGATTATAAAGTCCCCCAACAATGCCATCGTACATGCAGTCTCAAGCCTCTGAGAAAGGGAGACCACTTAATCTTGTGGAACCCCAGGATTTCGAAAGATTGACACTCTGAAGGGACGGCGTCGTGGATAATCTTGACAGGACAAGCGTTTGATAAAAGAACGCTATTAAGCTGCCCCAGCGGAGATGCATGGTTTATTCTGGAATGTCAATAAAAGTGTGAGAAATGTGTATGTATATAGAGATGGACTCTCTCCGGCGTTGATCTTTACAGAGAATGGCTTCCAAGGAGGAATAGTATTAACTTTTAAACGGAGCATTTGGACTTTCCTTCCTAATCGCGCTCAACACAAACCTAGTGTGTCTTGAGGCGTGTGCGTAAATAAATAGGCGACTTAGAAGTGGTGGGGCAGGATGGCTGGCGCAGTGGTTAGCACACTCGGCCATGAAAACGGTAAACATCGTTTGATTCCCAGCCACCGTTGACGTCAGCAAAAAAGCAACGTTAGCCAGGAGTTGCTATGTAAATAGACTATATCTGGCTTTGTGTATAGTTACAAAACATATTAACTTAGATACCTATATCTACCCACTGCTGGATGAAGGCGTACCCAAGCTGGTGCCATCCCCCACGGCCTTGCGATGCCACACTCCAAGTGGACATCCGTGAACAAAAAGAGCTTTACAGCTCATCGGATTCCTCCAGCACAAATAAATATTCTGATTCCATCTCACTACAGAGTTCAGTGGAGCTCTACAAGAACCGCACGTGGCCACCGAGGACGCTGTTGCATGCCTCGGCGGTTCTCCGAGCGCTGAATGATTCTCACTGCTGCACATCGGGTGGATGTCGCCCCTCTGTCTCTGCATGGCCATCCTACAGGACTGGCATTGCGTCACCAGGCCATCACCCCGTCGTCACAATGCGTCCAGTCCAATCACACTTCACTTTCCTTCATGCTGTCATCATCATGATGTCTCTTAATTTGTATGGTGTTTTTTTATCCCAATCGCTCTGCATAAATAATTTTTAAAAATCCAAAAGGTACGCGTACTGAGTGTTTCCTGACAAGGAGAAATAAAGGATAAATAGTTTTGTAATGGAGTTTGAGATATATATTCTTAAATGTGTATTATTTACTAGTTTTTTGACACCTACTTTTCGTGCTTATCGTGTATTTATATTTTGGTATTTTTTTTGCTGATTACATTTGCGCAGTGAATGTGCAGCGAGTGTACACTCAAAATTTACTTGCAACCGCATCCAGGAATGGAAATAAGCAGATGGGGTTTAACTCAAAAAGGGGCCCAATGCAGTCCGTTATCCCCCCCCCCCCCTTGGCGAAACACCAGCGTCTTGATTAGAGCAATCCGCGCTTAGGAAACTTGTGCGGTTTGCGAAATGCTACTTTGCCTCTGGGTTATTCCTCAAGAGGTGGCAAACGTAGTATATATATACACACACACATCCTGGAAAGCTGGGCACCAGTGACACCCCGACCACCGACCAAAGGCCACAGGCCAACACCAGATGACATTTCATGAACCACGGAGAGCGCCAAAAATTATTCCGCAAATAACAAATTTCCCTTATTTTAAAATAAATCCATTACCACTGATTGGTACATTACCACCATCGATTAAAACCGACTACAGGAAGCTCTAGGAGTACGCAGGATCCGAGTACGTGGACCCGCTCATAAGCGACCGACCGTGATTGGTACTTCCACTTTGTGACTCGTGCCTACCGATGATTAGTGAACCATTTACTGTACAGTACTGTATTTTATTAAACATTTATGCACATTTATATACTTTTTATAGCCACTCTTACAATGTATATAGTACACTCGTATAGGCGAACCCCAACTTAAGCAAACTCGCACTTACGCGGGGTACACGGATCCTAACCCCCGTGTAATCTGAGGCCTTACTGTGTATATATATAAAATGATGATACGTCTTAAAGCAATGTGTCTTAAGCAAGAAATGTTTACTTTGTAAGTATGCGTGTGCAGGTATGTAGAACTTCTATCGCACCGTACGTAGCCAACCGCGCTAATCGGACGTGTGGGGGAAGGTCAACAAATTTAACACAAAAATCTATTTTTTATATACATGTATTAGAGCATAGTACCCAGCGTTGCCCGGGCAAAAGAGACAGACACACACATTGACTTACACACACTATTACAGACATTGCCCTACATACACACACATGGACTTACACACACACATCGACCCACACACACAAATCGACTTGCACACACACACAGCGATTCACACACATACATGGACCCACACACACATCGACTTACACACATACTTCGACCCACACACACACATCGACTTGCACACACACACAGCAACTCACACACATACACCGACTTTAGATATACACACATGGAGTTACACATAAATATGGACGTACACGCATTGAGCAACTCACACACACATCGACTCACACACACATACAGTGACTCACAAACATACATAGACTGACACACACACATGGACTGACACACACACTTGGACTTACACACACACATCGACGTACACACACAACAACCGCCATTCTCCACTAAGCGGCGGTGACGTCACCACGACGCTTGTGCCAGGCCATGTGCACCTTGAGGCCACGTGAAGTGTCGAACGCCCGCTGGTAGGAGGTCACGGGGCAGACCCAGGTGCCACGGGTCGACTGACCGAGATGACCGAGATGACTGGCTGATGCACCACCTGTGCCCCCTACTGTACCAACTTGCTGTGCTTTAGCCACCCAGCACTCCGCTCGTTGTTGTGAGCATCGCTCCTCCGCCCTCCGCTGTTGTTGGAGGGCGACTGCCTCCAACTGCCCAGTAGCGTCCTTCACGAGCCTCCTCCACTGAGGCCGATCTTGACACCGCTGGTACCAGTCATCGGCAAGTCCACTCAGCTCCACGTCCTCCTGTACCACATCACTCCATCTCTTCTCTAGCCCATGCCGCGCCCGTTTAGCCCCCTCGATCCGGCCGAACAAAAGCTGTTTAGGCATGCGGTGGCTGGGCATGCGGGCTACATGACCCAGCCAACGCAGCCTTGCCTGCCGGAGGAGCTCACTGCTGGGACTTTGCCCAGATCCTTCAAGGACTTGTGAGCTCCTCGCACAATCCAGCCTGGTTAAACCCAGGATGGATCGTAGGCAGGCCAGCCTAAATGTTTCCAACCGGCGTACACACACACACATTGACTTACACACATATGGAGCCACACACATGTGGTGGTCAGGATTTACACACGCGCCACAACCTAGGGGAGGGGTAGGTACCGGTCTGAACTGGTCCGAACCGGTCGGGCAAGAGGCAGTTGGAACCGCTCTGAGGGGAGGGGGCTGGCGAGAGCTGGGGCCCCCAAAACCCCCGCCCCTCAGAGAGGGGATATATAAGACGGCTCCCGGAGAGCGGGAGTCAGTCCATCTCATCCCAAGCTGAAGCAAGAAGCCACTGAAGACCCTGGACCCCAAGCCGCCGATGCCCGTCGACGGGCCGGGACTGAGTGGGGTGCCGGTGGTGGGTTAGCCTTCCCTAGGCTGAGGAGCCCGAGGGCTTAAGTAGGGAGCGTGGTTAGAATAACCCGGAGGCAGTACCTCCCTAGGTTGCGGTAAAGGGGCCATTCCCCAGTGTGTCAAGATGTCTATCTGTTATTGAATAAAAGCGTGTGGCCTCTAAGAAGTCTCCGTCTCCTTCGAGAATGTTACAACTGGTGTCAGAAGCGGCCAAGAACTTCGCCGACATGGAGACCAGACAGAAGGCGCTCACCAGGGCCCCAAACAAGGAGGTCGATGGCGACACTGAGCCGGAGGCGGGAGCGCCATTTCTGGGGGACGGGTCCGCGGCGGCGGGCTCGCGTTCTCCTGGGCCCTCCGGGAGTCCGCCATCGTCGGGATGGGCGATCCAGTCAGCCCACGCTCAGCTGGCCGATCTCCTGCATGCCGCTGCCTCCATCCTCGACGAGCTCACGCTGGGCGGAGCGGGGGCTGCGAGTGGAGGACCAGGCCAGAGGGTGGGAGCCGTTCCCGCCGAAAATCGCGGAATTCTCGCGCAAAATTTTGATGTCATCTTGGCCGAGGAGACGTCACTTCCGCCGGGGGTGCTGCTGCCGGGAGCGACGTCACTTCCGCCGGGGGTTTCGCCACTTTCGTAGGAAATGACGTCAACTACCCCGGAAGTCACGTGGCCCAGGGGGTGCGCGTCACTTCCGGCCTTGGAGGCCTCCTACCAGAGGCTGTCACGTCTTTAGAGATGCGACCGCCGCTTCTGGTGGACATCTTATCATCGGACGGCGCAACAAATTCCACGCTCGGCCCGCAGCTCGCCTCGGGGGGAGACTACCTCCCTGGACTGCAACAGCGCTTACTGTCTTTGCAAGTCTTTGCGGCCAAGGGTGGGGATTGGGCAGCTTTTGCCCGACGTTTTGTCACTAACGCTGAGACGGCGGGGTGGACGGCGGACATCACTCTCCGAGCCTTGCCTTCTGCGCTGGACGACGTCGCTCTGGCCACGTTCCTCCTCATCCCACGGAAGGCTCGCTCCACATTACAAGATGCCCTCGATCGGATGGCCTTGGTGTACGGGCCTCCATCAGAAACTAGGCATCGCTTCGCAAGTCAGAGGGAGGCAAACGAGACACCCCTCGCCTACCAGAGTGTTCTGATGGTGCTGGCTCAAGCGGCCTACCCTCGGATGGATGACGTGGGCCTTGACTCCATTGTGCTCGAGAAGCTGTTGCTGCTGGCTCGAGAGTTGTGGATCGCCGTTCACGTCAAGGACGAGGCGAATCTCTCCTCACTGGGCGCCGTCCATTATCTACACACGGAGCTGGTCCTCCAGCGGGACAGGCAGGTTGTGGCGTGTGCCACGCGTGTCGCTGCGCGGGAAGTGGAGGTTCTGGATAACCAGGCCTTCGCATCACAGCGGGCCGCCAGCTGGAGAGCGGCTGACCGGCCTCGCCAAGGTGAACGCCGGCGAAGGCACGGATCCCCGCGGGTATGGGCCCGCGTTATGTGCTACAATTGCGGCCAGCAGGGCCACCTGGCATCGGGCTGCCCAGCTTCTCGACGCCATGTTCCGGGTCGCCCGCCATCGTCCGCTCGCTCGCCTGCCGCTCCACAAGAACCGCAGGCATGTTGCGACACCTCACGCATATGGTCCCTGCCCGCATCTCATACACCGCGGGTTCACGCACCACTCAATCGCGTTGCGTCGAGCGGTCAGAGCCAGGAGGGGGTTGACGTTCGGCGGCCACTCCGACCAGTTCAGTGGTCGGAGTTGGCCCACAGGGTTGTCGCCGCAGCTACAGGCTCGTCGGTTATTATCGGGGCCATTGAGGGTGTTGAATTTCGATTATTGGTTGATACGGGTGCTTCGGCTACTATAATTTCGGACCTCATATACAATGTGCTGCCCCAGAGGTGACAGGCGCTCACCCCAGTTTCCGTCCCTTGCTTTGCGGCGAATGGGGGTTCCTTGGGAATTATTGGACAAATAACGGCGCAAATTTGTATTGGCGATATTAAATTAACGGGTCCCATTTTGGTTTCTGAGACCCTTGCCATTCCCTGTTTGCTCAGTACAGACTTCCTGGGAAAAATGCCCATCAAAATTTTAATCGACAAAGGCTGCATTGAGCTCCCTCCGGGCCGCCGGATGACGTTCCTGCCCTCAACCACCCGACTACGCACGGCTTGCGCGATTGTTCTGGCTATGGCGTCCCAAACCGTGCGAATTCCGCCGGGTGCGCAAATGTTAATTTCGCTTCTGTTACGGAAACCGCTTGGGGCAGACACTATGTCGGGTATTTTACTGGCTCCTTCCAACACGGCCATATGGGGGTTGGAGCTGGTTGGAGCACAAACGCTTGTGCCTACTGAGGGGCAGCCCTTCATTCAGGTGTTGAATGCAGGGTTGCGGACGAAGGTCGTGCACCAAGGGGCTGTGATTGCCCATGCGTCGTTGCCACTCCACACGGACTCCGTCGTGGCTCATGTGAATGATACGCCTGGGTCCGAGGCGCAGTCGGATACCGATGATGGCTGGATGGATTCTCTCTGTTCAGGGGCTGAAAATCTTTCCGAGTCCCAGCGATTGAAACTGCGCATGTTACTCCGTGAATTCCCCGATGTTTTTAGTAAGCACAAATTTGATGTCGGGTGCACTAATCTATTGAAACACCACATTGATACGGGCGATTCCACTCCCATTCGGCAAAATCCGTTTCGGTTGAGCCCGGCAGAGAAAGAACATATCCGGTTGGCAGTGAACGACATGCTTGCCGCGGACATTGTGGCTCCCTCCAACAGCCCATGGGGTGCACCCATTGTGCTCGTGAAGAAGCATGATGACAGTTTGAGATTTTGTGTGGATTTTCGAAAACTTAATAAAGTTTCGTTGGCGAACGCGTATCCGCTTCCTCGCATGGACGAGTCACTCGATGCCTTGGCGGGGGCGCGGTACTTTTCCACCTTGGACCTTTTATCTGGATTTTGGCAACTGCCCTTGGATGAGGCATCTAAACTGAAGACCGCGTTCCGTACACCACAGGGCCTTTATCAATTTAATCGGTTACCCATGGGATTGCACTCAGCTCCGGCGACTTTCCAGAGATTGATGGAGCTGGTCCTCACTGGGCTGCAGTGGGACTCATGTCTCATCTATTTGGACGACGTAATTATTTTCAGCCGCACGTTTGATGAACATTTGGAGAGATTGAGGGCTGTGTTTGTTAGGATGCGGACCGCTAACCTTAAATTCAAGCCCCAGAAGTGTTTCCTATTGCGGGAATCGGTGCGGTACCTCGGCCACGTTGTCAGTTGTACGGGTATAGCCACCGACCCCGCCAAAACTGATTGTGTAAGGACGTGGGCCACGCTCACGTCTGTAGGGGAAGTCCGAAGCTTTATAGGCTTCGCGTCCTACTGCCGCCGGATTGTTGAGGGGTTTGCGACGATCGCGAAATCACTTCATGCTTTGACGGCTAATGGGGCTAAGTTTCATTGGGGGGATGCAGAGGACAGGGCGCTCAAGGTGCTTCGCGATGCCCTCGTCATGGCCCCTCCCTTGTGCTACCAAGATTTGACATTGCCCTTCATCCTGGACACCGATGCCAGCAATACCCGCATTGGCGCAGTGCTCTCGCAGGTCGTGGACGGGGTCGAACACGTCGTTGCCTACAGCAGTAGAGTGCTGTCTCCGGCGGAACAACGTTATTGCGTTACTCGCCGTGAACTGCTCGCTATTGTCGTGTTTATACAACAATATCGTCCGTACCTGTACGGCAGGCATTTTACGGTTCGTTCCGATCATGCGGTACTGCAGTATGCGCTAAAAATAGACCAGCCATCTGGTCAGTTGTCACGATGGCTCGAGGTCCTACAGGACTACACGTTCATGGTAACATACCGGAAGGGTACGCGACATTCAAACGCGGATGGCCTGTCGCGCCTTTCTCGGCGGGATGGTTGTGCGTGTTTTATGGGCTCTGGGAGGTGCAAATCAGCCACAGTGCCTACACCGGCTTCTCCCATTGCAGCGGCGGCAGGGGTGGTCGAAGAGGAGCCTGTCCCCTTTGTTGACTCGCAGGAGTTGGTTGCTCGCGACTCGCTGCTCGACCTGCCCCTGGATGAATGGGGACGGTTTCAGATGGAGGACGGTTCCCTCCTCATGTCATGGGACGCCAGCTCGCGGCGTTATAAAATCGTCGTCCCCACCGCTCTGCGGGGCAGAGCCGTGTGGGTGGCGTACGAACGCATCCTGCATTTGGGCATTCACAAAACGCTCGCCACACTGCAATTAGATTTTTTTTGGCCTGGAATGGCACGCGATGTCGCCAACCTCTTAAATAGTTGTACGCAGTGTGCGCGGTGGAAACACCCGGCTAGGGTGGCCTGCCCGCCCCTTCAGTCGATTCGGGTGTCCTGGGTCAACGAGCTGGTGGCACTTGACATTCTGGGTCCTTTTCCTGTCACCGCTCGGGGTAATAAGTACCTGCTGGTTGGGGTTGAGTATTTCACCCGTTGGCCTATGGCCTGGCCCCTCCCCAACCAGTCGGCGGCAGCCATTGTGGAGGCGTTTCTCCAGGGCTACGTCCTGGATAAGGGCACCCCAGAACGCCTGCTGACCGACCAGGGAAAAAACGTTTCATCTAACCTTCTGCGGGAGGTCTGTGACCTTCTGGGTACGCAGAAGGTGCGGACTTCTCCCTACCACCCGCAGACCGATGGTATGGTCGAGTGTCTGCACCATACTATTACTTCAATGTTGTGCCATCAGGTGGATGAGGCACAGTTGGATTGGGACCTGCGTATACCTGGAGTTCTGGCCGCATATCGGTAGGCACCTCATGCGGCCACGGGCTATTCGCCCTTCTACTTAATGTATGGCAGGGATGTTGACCCCCCCATGGAGGTGCAATTGCAGGTCAAGGCTGCTGGGTCGCGCTCTAAACTGTCCGACCACGTTAAATTCAATATTCGGAAGTTGATCGAGGCGCGGGTGGCTGCGCAGGAAAATTCCGGGGCGAGGCAACGGGCGAATGAGCGTCTGTATGATCGCCGGGTTTCAGTATACAAATGGCCGTAGGGAATAAGGCGTGGCTGCACTGCCCTCAGGTGTGCTGTCGACGTCATCCAAATTGCTCAGGCACTGGCGAGGTCCGGTCGACATTGTTCGGGTCTTTCGGGACCAGTGTGTTAGGGTCGCGTGCGGACGGCGCTCGTGGTACGTTCACCCTTTGCGCCTGAAACCCTATGTCGCACCGCGCACTCACACATCTTCATCTCGCAGGGGCCGGTTGCGTGATGTGTCCGGCATGCCGGGGGAGGGTTCTTGTGATCCTGGTGTTGCTCCGCACCCCCCTGTCACTCTTTCGGATGTTGCAGGTGTGAGTCCACCAAGGGTGGCCTCACCGGAGGATCGGGGAGTTGCCCGACCGCCTGGCCTGCAGGAAGACGGCTCACGGGCTTTGTCCCCAGCCTCTCGGGAAGTGCCGGACGCCGATCGTCTGGCCCATCCCGACCCTCCGCAGGGAACGCTGAACTCTTACTATGGACCCGCCACACGGACTCGTTCGAAGGGTCCCAGGTTCTCTTGAGACCTGATCCGACGCATACACACCGTCCCTCCTCCCTGGGCCCTGGCGTTTGGTGGGGGGTGTGGGCGTGCGGTTGACCCTGTTCCTTGGTGTGGTGGGTCCACAGTGTTCATATGTACAGGCGGGTTGGGGTAAATTATTGTGGGTTGTTGTTATTGTTGTTGTTGGGTTGTTACTGTTGCGTTGAGGCTCACGCATTGTTACTTTTGACTTCACCGAAAAAACCTAAAAGTATGAATCCTTGCAGTCACGAAAGCTTCAAATCTAGAATTAGCTCACGCATTGTTTTTTTATCTTCGCGCTTCCGAGTTCCTGTTCCTTAAATTAGTGTTGGGGTTGTGAATTGTGTTGCAGCCGGGACGGCTGCGTGCTGTACAGGGGGGGTGATGTGGTGGTCAGGATTGACACATGCCCCACAACCTAGGGGAGGGGTAGGTAACGGTCTGAACCGGTCCGAACCGGTCGGGCAAGAGGCGGTTGGAACCGCTCTGAGGGGAGGGGGCTGGCGAGAGCTGGGGCCCCCAGAACCCCTGCCCCTCAGAGAGGGGATATATAAGACGGCTCTCGGAGAGCGGGAGTCAGTCCATCTCATCCCAAGCTGAAGCAAGAAGCCGCCGAAGACCCTGGACCCCAAGCTGCCGATGCCTGTCGATGGGCCAGGACTGAGTGGGGGCCGGTGGTGGGTTAGCCTTGCCTAGGCTGAGGAGCCCGAGGGCTTAAGTAGGGAGCGTATTAGAATAGCCCGGAGGCTGTACCTCCCTAGGTTGCGGTAAAGGGGCCATTCCCCAGTGTGTCAAGATGTCTAGCTATTATTGAATAAAAGCGTGTGGCCTCTAAGAAGTCTCCGTCTCCTTCGAGAACGTTACACACACACACATCGACCTACACACTTCTGGAGCCACACACACACATCGACGTACACACACACATATGGACTCACGGACACATACACATGGGCTTACACACACACATATATCGACCCATACACATCGACTTGCACACACACACATCGACTTACATACACACACACACATGGACTTATACACACACATCGACTCACAAACACACGTTGAATTACACACACACACGTACATCGACTCACATACACATAGACTCACACACACACATCGACTCACACACAGACACATCGAATTAAACACACACACATAGACGCAGACACACACATCGAGTCACACGCACACATTGACTTAGACACACACATTATTTAAAAATGTACCAACTAAATTTAAAAAAATTAGTTGTCTACACACACACACCACGCACACACATTTACTAACACACGCACTTCGACTGACACACACACATATCGAATTACAAACACACATCGACTCACACACACACACATCGACTCAAACACACATCGATCTACACACATACATGGACCCACACACTCACATCGACTTAAAAAACACACATAGCGACTCCCACACACACATGGACTTTTTTCATACACATACATACATCGACTCACATACATCGATTTATACGCACACACAATGTATTTTTTTATTTTCACTTACACACACACATCGACTCACACACACACATGGACCTACACACACAAAGAAATTGACTTACACACTCACATGGAGCCATGCACAAACATCGACAAACACACATACATCGACTGACACACACACATATCGACTCATGCACACACACATTGACTCTCACACACAGATAGACTCATACACACAGACACATCGACTCACACACACAGATCGACACAGACATGCACATCGACTCACACACACACATGGACTTAGACACACACATTATTATTAAAAAGTGTAGTAACCTAATTCTTAAATATTAGTTGCGTACACACACACCACGCACACACATTGACTAACACACACACACATTTACTGACACACACACACATATCAACTCACACACACATCGACTGATATACACACATACACTGACGTACAAACACACACATATCGTGGCAGACAAATACATGGACTCACACGCACACAAGAACTTGGACACAATTATAAATATATTAATATTTACCAAGTAAAACATTAGTTGTCAGCACACAAACTAAAATATTTTAATATTCCCAAGGTGATTATTAAAATAATATGTTTGTATGTACGTGAGTATAGCGAAAGAAGCAAGAAATAGTAATATTAGTTGTCTGCACACAAACATGATTAGTTTAATGTTTGCAAGGTGATCATTAAAATGAAAGGTTTCTATCAACATGACTTTAGCGAAAGAAGCAGGAAAAGAGTACTTAGCATTGCAGTGGTGAGGCCTAGTCCCGTGCAGAGCCCCCGGGCTCGCCTAGATTGTCCAGCCGGCCGAAGTGGCACCTTGGCAGGCTGGGGGCTAGGTCGCTACCCCCCCCCCCACCATCATCCCCTTGCCGTGCTACAATAATACGATCTAAGCGCTGTAATATTAATATCTACGGGCTCTATAGTAGTAACTGCATGCATCGGGGTGGTAGGGGAGAAGAGGACATCACACTATGAAGAATTAACCTTAAGCATTATGTGTATTTTTATTAAATTTTTAACACGTAAAAGAAAATGTCCCCTTCATCCCCACCGAACGCGTGTCACTTGGTCGGGGCCGTCCCCCCCAGCGAAGGGATGTGAGTTGGTATGGTCGATCACGAGCTATTTCATAAATATATAAACGAAAACTGCACAAAATCGCTAAATTAAAATACTAAAAAGTTGATGGATGGGAAAGAGGAATAGCGCTTTCTCACTGTGGGGCATACGGCGTGGTACCTGCCTATTTTTTTTAAAACATTTACCCCACCGTTTGAGAGTAAAATCCCTCATAAGTGTGCGCGTAGACAGACAGACCGTAGACAGACAGACAGACAAAAAATTATATTTATAGTTAAGACTCGCGGGAAGTACCCGGCGTTGCCCGGGTGAACAAGACAGACCCACATCGACTTACACACACTTACAGACATTTACCCACATACACAAACACATCGACTTACACACACACACACATATGGACTCACACACATAGACATCGACTTTAGATACATACACATGGAGTTACACACACATATCGACGTACACACATACATAAATTCACACAAACACATATACTCACACGCACACACATACATAGACTCACACACACATATCGACCTACACAAACATATGGACTTACACACACACATATCGACTAAGACACACACACATGGACCCACATGCACACATCGACTTACACACACAAACATCGACTCACACACACACATACATAGACTCACGCACACAATGCCCTACACAGACACACATATGGACTAACACACACAGACATCGACTTAAGATACACACACACATGGAGTTACACACACACATGGACTCACACACACACACATAGACTTACACACACACACATCGAATCACACACACATATGGATTTACACACACATATGGATTAACACACACACATGTACTTTCACACACAGATACATCGACTCACACACATCGATTTAAGCGCACACACAATTTATTTTGTATTTTCATTTACACGCAACATATATCTTGGGCACCAACTTTGCATCCTTCTTTTTGAAGTTCTTCAATCGTTTCCTATCATTACTTCCCATTGGTTGGCATAACGACCATCTCATCAGCAAGTCTACGATGTTTAACAATTTTTATGCCTTTTTTCACTGATCGTAAAATATTGTCGAATGTCAGTGTGAATAATTTTAGTGAGCGTCTATGTCCTTGCTTGACCGCTCTTACAGACTTTATTTATATTGATATACTTATTTTTTTGCTGACCTATCTGTCGTTGCATGGTTTTCTGTTGTAACTTTTTGACCCGCCCCTTCTGGACATCTGTGGAAAAAAGCTTCATAGCTCATCGGATTTTTGTGGATAAGTAAACCAAGTATGTTGTTTATATATATATTCAAATCATACAATATTGTATGTAAATTTATGTATGAACACTCCAATACAGTTTAACACGTAGGCTTTCGCAACCAATATCATCCATAATACACGTTTTTTGGGTTAAATCGTGTAAATATATAAATGTGTCGCTAAACCCGCCACCACCCGACACAGCCAATTAGTAAGGGTTGTCACGTAAACAGAACACTCTAACTCCTATATATATTTCCCCCAAGCATTTAATTGCACTCCATGTGAATGCTATTATTCAGAAATGGTGATACGTTTCCGTACAAAAGAGCCTCTTACGCCTCCACAACACGAAGTGGCAAGGCCATCGCGGAGCCTTGCTCTCAGAGCCATGGATTGAATCTCATCATTTTGCTCGCCAAAACAAAAACAGAGCAATTTTTTTACATTTTCTAAAATAAAGGCGGTGCAAAGATAACACCGTTGCCATTTCACTGTTGAGCCTTCGGTAAATTTTAACCAAATATTTTGTGCAACAGAAAGTTACGAGAGACTCTTTGCGGGTGGGTGGTGTGGCCAGGAGCTCTGCGTGTGTAACAGACAAGAGTGCACCAGGCAGGCAGTGCAACGGCGGAAAGGACCACGCGCCCCTGTAGCCACCGATCGCTGTATAAGTCGTCGTTTATTCATACAAAAAAAGGCAATGTTCACAACGAGAAGCGACCCAAAGGTAACTTAGTTCTGGCTTTCATTCGATTGTCCAGTTTCGTAATTCACTCTTGCTTGAAAAGGTAACCCCCCTGTTATACGTTTTTTTTCATCGATATATGTATTGTTAACCGACCACATATTTTTTGAACAATGGAAATTTAATTGACTATATCATTTAAATGCAGTAGGAAAAACGAAGAATAAGTTTCAGCAAGATGGAGGCTTCCCCAACACCATGTCAGTTACGTTTTGTTGTTGTTGTGAATGGCATACTTCACCACGCTGGTCAGTGCTGGTTGGTGGAGAGAGGAGGGGAGATGGGAATGGCAGTACCGGTGTAATGTGAGAATATATCCGGGTGGTTGATGGATCACACCTCGTTACGATGATTGGCTCTGCCGGTCCTGGCCCATAGCCAATGGGGGGAAGTCTAGGGGCGTGGCCCTGATGTAATGGAAAGGTGACATCTGTAAGTAGATGATTGGATCTGCCGGCTTTAGCCACAGCCAATGGGGGGACGAGTCAGGGGCGCGGTCCTGGGATCGTACGATGGAGTCTAGAAGATTCTATGGAGGTTAACCAGGATTGGTGGAAAGGTACCACGTGACCCGGGTATTAAAAGGGGTGGAGACGGACAACACATGGTCGGGATCTGGAACGAATGGAGGGTGAGGCCACGCGGGAGCGGGGTCCAAGCTGCCACGTAGCCGCGCGAGTCTCTCTCTCTCTTTCTCTCCCTCTCACGCTGTCTGTTAGCAGCATGAAGGAGTAAGATAGGAGTGTTGTGAACAAAAGACAAATAAAGAACGGATTCCAGAAGTTGCTTCCACGACCATTATTAGATTGGTGACAGATGTGCTTCTTGAGACCGTTTAGACAATTATTAGAAAATGTCCAAGCACCTCAAGAAAAGAAACCCACCGGATCCTCCGTCAGATGAAGATGTCGAGGCAGACGAGGACGAGCTGCTGGGAGCCACGGGTCCTCTACCGCCGTCTGCCGCTCTCCCCGATGCCGCGCATCGATGACAAGCCGGCGAGGAGGCGTCTCTGGCTGCGGACGAGGGGTGGCATCGGGTGGCGGAGCAGATAGTGTCGCTCTGTGCGATCCTGCTAAATCTTGCAACGGCGGTCGCGTCATCTGCGGCCCTCGGTCAGCCGCGTGGAACTCACCCAAGGTCCGATGACCAAGATCTTAAGCAGGAAACGCCGTCCACCATTACTCCTGCCGCGGAGGGGGAGGCCTCCATCTTGGGCGGGGCTGCTGCCACGCGGTCGCTGGACGCCATCTTGGGCAGCGCTGCTGCCATGCGGCCGCTGGACGCCATCTTGACGGAGCCGCATGCTGCGCGGGGAGCAGGATCTGACACGCACGAGGCCTCAGATATTCACCGCGGCCATCGCCTTCCTCAAATTAAATCATTTGTCGCCGGGGGCGACTGGAGCGCGTTCACGTGGTGGTTCGAGTCAGGCTTCCGGTCGGTGCGATGGACGGAGGCAGAAGCGCTGGAGGCTCTGCCCACGCTATTGGACGGCGTCTCCTTGGCAGTCTTCCGCTCCATCCCGGCGAGTAAGAAAAAGACGCTGCATGACGCTTTTTCGCGGAAATGGCGGAGTTCTACGAGCCGCCGATGGTGGCTACCAGGAAATTCATGCAACGGCGTCGAGGAGCGGATGAATCGCCCTTGGCCTACCGAGGGGCGCTGTTGGTGCTTGCCATGGCCGCCTACCCCGATTCGTCAGCCGATCTCCTGGATCCTCTCATCCTTTCTAGAATGATTGCGTTGTCCCAGGAACTTAACATATCATTACCGGTGTGCGGCCACGAACCACTAACGTCTCGATGGGCGGCGCGCTGTTTGGACGCCAAGTTCAACCTCAAATGCTGGGACCAGATGGCGGCATGGACGGGAGATCCTGAGATAGACGGGCCACCATTGGGATGGGCTCCACGTTGTGTCGTCCACGGCTCCAACGACTCCAGCGATGACGAGGTGATTGCAGCCGTTCCTTGCTGGGTCCCGAAACGCCGACCGCGCGAGCAGCGCGACAGGGCCGGACGTCCACGAGCGGGGACCGGGGCGACCGACCACCGGGCGGCGGTGGCCACATGTTTCAAGTGTGGCCGACGAGGCCATTTCGCCCGGGATTGTCGCGGCTGACTTCAACCTCCTCAGCTCCTTCGGGCCGACTTCCATCTCCTCCACCGGACGCAAATCCACGGCACCCTCGGGCAAGTCGGCACATATCGGACACCTGGCAGGTCTTGACACATCACACATCCACTCGCACCCATGTTTGCACTCCTGAAGGGAATTGTGGGTCACCTGGGTCGATGCCGCACTCGGTTACACAATGGAAAAAATTAGCTCGAAGGGTGGTGGCAGCCGCATCGGGGTCCTCGACAGGATGGGGTACTATCGATGGGATCGATGTCCGTAATTTGGTGGACACCGGCGCGTCTGCAACCATCATTTCCGATGTTATTTTTCATCTCCTGTCCATTCCTACGTCGCGGATCCGACCGGCTAACGATGCATGCATTGCTGCGAATGGGGGTAGCATGGGTATTTTGGGACGAGTAGATGTGCGCATTGCTATAGGGAATATCACCACGGTGGGACCAGTTTTGATCTCACGTTCATTGGCCGTCCCATGCTTATTGGGCACCGATTTCCTTCGTCGGATGCCCGTTAAAATACTCGTCGATCAAGGTTGCTTGGAAATGCCAGGGGGCCATAGAATGTCCTTCCTGCCATCCCTGCTGTGCCGTTCGTGCCCAGGAAACGCTGTTAACGCGATTGTTGCTGTCACGGTAGAAGTACCATCGGGCACACAAATTCTAATCCCGCTGCGTTACCGAAAGCAATTGGAAGCCGCGGACGATGCGACGGGTGTGTTGTTGTCCCCGTAAAACTCTGTGGCTAAGTCGTTTTCCCTAGTGGCGGCTCAAACTATCATTCGGCCTGGTCAGGCCCCGTTCATACAAGTGTTAAATGGGGGCCCAGACCGGGTGGTCGTTCCGGCTGGCTCGGTATTGGCTCACGCCACCACTGATTTCACCAGCTTTGAGAGCGACCAACCCACAAAAATGGCCGCTGGCGTGCCACAATCCGATCGTTCGGACGATCGATGGATCGTGGAATTGTGCCAGGAAAATACGTCCTTGTCGGCCACGCAGCTGAGCGCCTTGCATTCACTATTGTCGGAGTATGCTGACGTTTTCAGTAAAAACGATTTGGATTTGGGCCATACCTCGCTCTTGTCGCATCATATCGACACCGGTGCGGCGGGACCGATTTGTATGCACCCAAATCGCATGAGCCCTGCAGAAAGGGAACACATACGTGGCACGGTGGACGACATGTTGGCGGCTGATATAATTTCTATTGCCGATTTGTTAAGAATTTCGCGATGCTGGCTAAGCCGCTGCATATTCTGACAGGGAAGAATCAGAGATTTAAATGGGGCCCGAAAGAGGAGCGCTCTTTTCAGTCTCTCCGGGATCGCCTGGCCACCGCTCCGACACTCGACTACCCAGACTTTTCCCAGCCGTTTATCCTTGACACGGATGCTAGCGACATCGGAATAGGGGCCATTTTGTAGCAACGGAAAGACGGGGTCGAACGAGTGGTGGCATACAGCAGCAGGGTTTTGTCTCCTGCCGAGATGCGCTATTGCGTGATGCGACGTGAATTGCTGGCAATCGTCCATTTTGTTCGCCAGTACCGGCCGTACCTGTATGGAAGGAAATTCCTCGTGTGCACTGACCATGCTGCCTTGCAATATTCATTGAAATTGGAACAACCGTCCTGTCAATTGGCTCGGTGGTTGGAATCTCTGCAGGAGTTTTCCTTCGAGATCACGTACCGCAAGGGTACTCGCCATGGCAACGTGGATGCTCTCTCTAGGTTGCCCGCGACCCCTTCCTGCGCCTGTCTGACGGGTATGCACCACTGTGCGGTGCTGCCTACCCGGCCCTGTCCAGTCATGGGGCAATGTCAAAGGATGAAGGCCAGGATATACCCGTTGGCGCCGACAATACGCTGCATTTGCCGCACTCGGTGTGGCTATGTGAGCAAGAGGCTGATGCCTCTTTGGCTCCACTGCGGGAGTTGGTCGGGAAACCGAGATCTCATTTGGCAGGATGGAAATGGCAGTTGTTTCGGGGCCAGGCTGGATTACTAATGTGTATGGATGGGTTGTCGGACCGTTCACGCCTGGTTGTGCCGACGTCCCTTCGCCACGATCTGATCCGTGCGCTGCACGCCGACAAGCTGATGCACCTTGGCGTGCAGAAAACATTGGCCGCGATGCAGCAGGATTTCTTTTGGCCAGGCATGACAGCGGATGTCACCAACTTTATCCAGTCATGCCATGATTGTGCAAAGCGGAAACCGCCACGTCAAAATTATGTCCCGCCCCTACGATCGATCGAGGTGTCCCGTATTAATGAGCTGGTTGCTCTGGATATCCTGGGCCCGTTCCCTCCATCGGCTAGGGGCAATAAATACCTTTTGGTCGGGGTTGAATACTTTTCTCGCTGGCCTATGGCCTGGCCTCTACCTGACCAAACGGCCTCATCCATCACCGCACCCTTTCGGCATAGCTTTGTCACACGGTGAGTGAAAAACAAACCGATTGGGACTTGCACATACCGGGCGTCCTGGCGGCATACTGCATGGTCCCGCACGCGTCCACAGGATATTCGCCATTTTTCCTGATGTATGGCCGTGAGAATGTACCCCCGATTGATGTGCAACTTGGTGCAGCGGGGAAACAACCATCCCCTTCCTTGCCTGACCATGTGCGGGATTCGCTTAACCGGGTTACGGAGGCGCGAGAGGCCGGCAGATGTGCGACGGCCCGTACGCAGGCAAGGAACGAGAGGTGTGCACGTCGATCGCGAACTGACATGCCTTGGTCGGTGGGCGATCTGGCATGGCTCCATTGCCCTCAGGTGCTAGTGGGTACGTCACCTAAACTGCAAAGGCCTTGGCGGAGGCCTGTGAAGCTGGTGGACATTCGGAATCCCCAGAGTGTTCGCATACAGTACGGCCAACGTCGTTGGTATGTTCATTCGTCGCGGCTCAAGCCCTATGTTGACCCACGTGCTGGCCCTTCATCCCCACTTGTTGACCTGCCAGGGTCTGGCGTGCCAAATGTGCCACTTGCCTCGTCGATTGATCCCCAGAGGGGCCGTGTTCTACCCCCTGCAGACGCACAGGTTTTGAAGGACGACGAGACCCCGGACCTTCCACCTCCAACGGGGCCTGTCCCAGCCACAAGGGAAACCGAAAATTCTTCTTCTTCTCCACTGCACCCACCTCCTGCTGAACAGTCGGCGAGGCAACCATGCGCGAGGGGAGGAGAGGGTCCGGCGTCGCGTACGCGGTCGAAGTCTCTCTCATTTCGATAATACTGTTGTCCTTGCGGTCTGTCGCCCTGGTGTTACTGCGCTATAGGGGCGCCCTAATGTATGTCGGTTGTTTTTACGGTTGTAATGTTTTAATTATTTCTCTGCATGTTGGCGCCCTACTCCCCTTACCTTTTTAATGCGTCATGGACGCCCTAAGATGTTATTCAAAGGATTTGGGCTGTAACTCTTTTCCCAGCCGAGATGGCTGACTTTTTACACCGGGGGGGGAGGGGTGATGTAATATGAGGATATATCCGGGTGGTTGATGGATCACACCTCGTTACGATGGTTGGCTCTACCGGTCCTGGCCCATAGCCAATGGGGGGAAGTCTAGGGGCGTGGCCCTGACGTAATGGGAAGGTGACATCTGTAAGTAGATGATTGGATCTGCTGGCTTTAGCCAGAGCCAATGGGGGGACGAGTCAGGGGCACGTTCCTGGGATCGTACGATGGAGTCTAGAAGATTCCATGGAGGTTAACCAGGATTGGTGGAAAGGTACCACGTGACCCGGGTATTAAAAGGGGTGGAGACGGACAACACGTGGTCAGATCTGGAACGAACGGAGGGTGAGGCCACGCGGGAGCGGGGTCCAGGCTGCCACGTGGCCGCGCGAGTCTCTCTCTCTCTCTCACGCTGTCTGTTAACAGCGTGAAGGAGTAAGACAGGAGTGTTGTGAACAAAAGACAAATAAAGACCGGATTCCAGAAGTCGCTTCCACGACCATTATTACACCGGTACTGATATCATTTGCCACTGTTTGCCATGACTGGGAATTCAACTGGAAGGCATCCGGGTCAAAGCACAGTGCACTAACCACTGTACCAACACTCCACACCTTGAATTATATATATATATACCGTGATATATATATATATATTATTTACCTACCACACTGTTTGTAATGGAAGTACCATTGAGTACTATATTGCATTTTAAAGCGATATACCATGCATGATTTATTCATGTAAATCATAAGCGTGTAGCTATACATGTGCATGTGTATATTATGGATTGGTTTCATTGGTGATATAATATATTAAACCTGGTGAAAGCCCATTGAGACAAACACGGTTTTTACATGAAATACCTGCATCCGTGTTCCAATGTGGATATGTTTGGACGGCTATTTATATGCGTGAAAAACACATTTCAAAAAGTCAACGAGCGTGTCTGCGTGTTCTTTTCTGGATTCCTCCTGTTGATGGATTATAACCTGTACAAGTGGAGAAAAAGTAATAATCATAATAGCGAGAGAAAAGAATTCCTTTGTCATTCTCACTCCCAGTTCAGTGGTGTCCTGACTGCCTCCTCACCCCACTCTGGGTCCCTGTAGCCCCCTGGAGGCATGGAGGCTGAATTGTGGGGATAGTGGTGTTGAAACAACAGGTGACCCTTCCCATTTCCACTTAGACCATTATAACTATTTCATATATATCAGTTACAATCTCTTTTTCGCATCTATCAAGAGTCTGGCCCGTTTCAATCTCGGATAACTCGTTTGGCTTTCTTAGTCTCGCAGAGTGTGGCTTGTTGTGAAACACACAAGATGTAAAGCTGCTCGCGTCTGCATACCACATATCGGTAATTACCAGAGACGGAGACAGACTTTCAAACGTTTGCTTGTAATCTTTATTTTTTGTTAAAAGCGAGGACGAAAAAAAAGTTCGGTTGTAATTTTCCATGGTCGCCTTTCGAAAGAAGATAATGTATTGCTGCAGACTGTCAACTATTATTAGCCGAGGAGTTATTATAGCGATGGTTTGCGTGCCTTCGGTGAGCTCTGGACAGAGCTGTTTAGCAGAAAAGTCGCCTTCCCGTTTCTGTCAAAGATAATTATTGGCATAATTTTTTGGGCCCAACAATTGGCCACCTCCCCACAGAAGCTCTGCAGGCCCTGTCGGTTGTGCCGAAGCAGACTAATCTGCTCTCCATCTGTAAGTGATTTGTGGCGTAAACTTCATCCGTCAGCCCAGATGCATAGCGAGTGACACGTACGGTCGGATCACTTTTCCCAAGCAAGATGGAAACACACTTTACTTTCCGCTTTTTTGAAGAACAAAGGGGAACATTTTCATAGCAGGTGTCTCATGCTTGTACAATACCAGATAAGGTGCATTTAATATGTGATGAGTAACAGATCCCACATGCTGTACTGAAGCAATATAAAGACCTTATTGGTATCGCACCTGCTAAATCGGCCACGCTAAAAAAAGAAATCGGGTGAATCTCGGCTCCCTCGACTGTTCCATTTAAATGTTGATGTATGCCTCGTTGTTTTATTGATGCGTAATATTAGATGCCGATTTGTGTTTGTTTTAATAATTTTTTTAATATGGTTTCTAGTCTGTCTGTCAATATAAGCCAGGAGCTAATAAACAATTGCTTGAGAGATAAGCAGAGGTTTGGCAAGGTGATATTGTGAAATATAGAGGCATCAACGGCCCACCACTTATGTAAGTGCTGACACAGTTTAAATCTAATCCTAGCTTGACATTTGGTGGAAAATGAAAATTGTTGCTTCATTCCATAGGAAAATTGTATGTTTAGAGTACATTGAAATAGGATACACCGATATTAGAATGTGAGCAATCGAGAAGAAATTCTCAATATTTCCAAGTCTTTTGAGCAAGCTGCCTCCTGTTTTGTCAAATGTATCACTCTCTAATAGCACTGGGTCTGGTCATTAATTTACACTCTTCAACCCACGTATTGCTCACACAATCCCTGTGTGACCGATCAAACAACATGCGCACCCACACACACACACGGGTGTCTCATAAAGTCATGTGCAAACTTGTACTTTGGCTCCTGTAGGTTGAATTTGTTACATAATGCAAAGAAGATTGCCAAGGAATGAACGTCTTTATAAATGCGGCTTTTGAAAAAAATGTTGGTTTATTTCAAATAATGGGTGTTTTATTCTACTCTGAACTAGCCAAGAAAATAAAAATATTAATGACAAACAAACTTGTGAATGCACGGAAACCTTAAGTAAGATAAATCATCTGTTATATTACTTTACAGCCCTTTGTGTATCCACTACGAGGTGCAGGTCATGCCATGTTGGTTGTGGGAGCTGTTTGGCCATACTTCACCACGCCGGTCAGTCGAGGTTTGTGGAGAGAGGTGGGCGGTAGGAGGGGCATCCAGGTCTGGTTCAGATGCCACTCACCACTGATGTTACCCACAGCTGACAATTGAACTCGGAGCGCCAGGTTTCTATTTAGCAGCATAGTAACCAGTGCGTCACCGCTCCTCCCAATACAGTACCTATTAACGCGGATTAACCTCATATATATACGTGTACATTGGGGATTTGTGAACAACGTGAAGCTGATCTCAAATGCATCGCATTTTCCACGTGTGCTTGTCAGCAAGGCATGCCCTCCACTTAGTAACGCGTGTGTATGCGTGTGTGTGTGTACGTACACACACACGCGGGTGCCACACGTTCAGCTTGTTTTAACACCAAGCTGAACTGAGACGGAATGCGTGGGGGCGGAGCAAGCTGTGAACCTTACACAAAACTCACGAAAAGTGACGCGGTGGAATGGAAAGAGGCTAATGCCGAGGTTATTTGCCTAAAGGTCTCAAGGGGACATTCATTTTGTTGAGAGCTTTACTGACCACCCCCCCCCCCAAAGGGTCTCGGGGGGAACATTTACGCAGCAATTAGCCTACGAGCGGGAATCCTGCAGTCGCATGCCGCTGCAATTCCAGAACCCAAGTTCAGCGGTCAGAGGACAGCAATGGTAGAGCTTAAATTAATGGTCAACGCCGTACAAATGTCAGCAGTTCGTTTCGCAGTACATTAAAGGTATGACATTTTCAATATGTCACATTCCAAAAATCAATTCTGGTTGATACATGTGTGCTATAAATCTATTCCCTACACTGAAACTTTATTTTTTTTTCTTTTGCGCGATTTCGGTCATTATGAGGTGCATTATTTAGAAATTTTGCACCAAGATTGGTTCACTAATAATGACATTTTTTATGGTGAAAGGTTTATTTTTTTTATTTAAAATAGCATTTCTCCCGCTGTGTGGCCAAAGCTTATACTTTTGGTATATATTTTTGGAAATGTGTTTCTATCTTGCTGAATATTATACTTAAAAAAAAATATACTGCATAAACGGAATCCGTCGGAGAGAAAACCTCCCGTGGAGATGGCGCAAATACAATCAGCCAGTTGCATTGTGACATCGTAAAACCATGACGGCTTGGTTGAGGCTTTCATCCAGCAGTGAATTGTTCCTGGTTGTTGATGAAACGCAGACGAACTTGTTTGTCTCATTGCACTTTTACCTTAACCCTTTCAAGGAAGCAATTAGGCATTCGTTTTTGTCACACTAATGTCACCGTGCTTTAATTTCAGCTCACAGATGATAGTCTCATTATCGCGATACAGATGTACGCACGTTAGGTTGTGGCGTCGTTAAAATTGCATCGCGGCAAAGTGTCCTTTCTCCTTTGATGAATAATACAACACTGTTTATTGTGTGTGTGTTCACTCTGTTGCTCTGCATACATCACCTGCATTGGGGCATCTATTATTTAACGATGTGGCAGCACAAACAAATCTGTTTTCCGGAAAAATTTTTACTTTTGTGAAAATCAACTTGGATCTAATGCCGACTGCCCAGTAACGGATGTTCAAAAACAGTGCATGTAACTGAGAGAGCCGAATGAAAGTAAATACTCATTAAATGTCATGTTAATGTAATTGCTACACTGTAAGTAATTGTTCTGCAATGAAACATAACAATTTATTTACATTTCGAGAATAGTTTTTTTTCACAGCTGCAAATTAATTATGTTTTCTGTTAAATATCACATAACGTTAAATTATACTCATCAAAATGATGTTTTATTTATTTATCCTTTATTTGAGCAAATTGCCAACATCTGCTATGGCGGTTCACGCACCTGCAGAGCCACAGCTGTCTTGTGCTGGAACAAATGGACCGCTGCGATTGGCACTACGAACCGCGCGCTCAGAATTGAAAACGGTCTTGAAGGTCTCAGATATCATCTGCCTTGTGTGCACCACAGTGGACGGCAGACTCCCACGACGCTTGCTGGCGACAAGCTCAGTGCTACCGGTGTGTCGTCACACCGTGGCACAATTTACTCTTGGGCCTGGTGAGAACGTGGGCAGGGTAAACTGCCGTGTTTGGCTTGACAGGGAAAGTGGGTGGTGGTGGTAGCGGTAGTGGTGGTGGCGGCGGTAGTGGTGGCAGTAGCGGTAGTGGTGGCGGTGGATGTGGTAGTGGTGGACGACCCTGTCGTGTGACCTTGGTTGAATGGGGTGGGGGTGGTGGGTATGAAAGAAGTCGGGGGGGGGGGGAGGCACGACACAGTGACGACTACAATGGATTTAAGTATTGAACAGGAAGGCCTTAGCCACATGTACTGCCTCGCCACCCCCCCCCAAATATGTGGAGCTAGGTGGTGGCGGTGGTGGCATTGGTGGTGGCGATGTGTGAGTGGAGGCGGGGGTGGTGACGGGTTGAGTTATGTGAAGCGGGATGGTGCTGGGTTGGCAGGAGGAATAGTGGAGAAGGCAGGGAGGTGGGAGGAGGCGAGGGGGATGCCCTGGAGGTAAGGGCTGGAGCCTGACCCTGGGGTCAGCCTGGGCCAGGCCAGTCTAACACAGCCTGGGGAAGAAATGGATGTGATTGTGTGCAGGATATGAAGTTAAAATCCAATTACTAGACCTTCACAAGTTGCCATGTTAAACGGAAACCCCGCGTTGTAAGCTTTGGGCACCCATTGCTTTCTTATCCAATTCGGAGCAGATCACACGTCATTGCTGAAAATGCTAGTTACAGTCTAGTTTGCGTCGGTTTATTTGTACAAGCGGTACGTGCACCGGAGCATTTTCTTTGCCAAATGGGCACCGAGTCCCCCTCACCCACCCCCTCACTTCCAGTCATTTTAGCCCTTAACCTTCTTTTCAAAAAAACAATAATAAAAAAATGGCAGTCATTTAAAAAAAGAACAGTTTCACCTTCCATCACATGTGATTTATACATATTTTACTAACTGGAAAATGATATGATGCATGTAATGCATATTGCTATAGTATCCGAGTTAAACTGAGAATTTATCATTTTATAGGCACTTGAGCGCCGAGCGCATTTTTCGGCACTGATGCTGCAGCCTAATCTGATTTCCACCGTGAATTATGGGTACAGCACTGGCTTTTAAGGCTCAATCTCATTTTTCATGCCCAGCTTGTCCATATGATTAAACCGCTTAATGAATATCTGCCATTTCTGAAATCGGAAAACCATTTGTATGATACATTTTAATTGGCATTCTCATTTGAGAGCCCATTTAACTGGTTCTCATTATATTGCCATATTGATGGCTTCAGACAGCTGATATTAACGCTGACAACCTACAAATGCATTCCCTCCAATGTCATTTAGATATTAAGCAGTGGTGATTGGTTATAGTGATTTAAGTCAAGTGTGAATGATAAACTGCTGTTCCTAAAGTTGGCATTACCAGTATTAAATCATAGATATACATGTTAATGTATTTTAATAATGAGATCTATGTTGATCCCTGTGGGCTATGATACATTTCATATGTAAGAAAGTGAAATATACTTCAAGAATTTCTTTTTATTTCAAATAAAATTACTCTGAAGGACATTATAAAAGGGTGGCCTGAAAGTAAATTAAGGCAGGTATTTGAACGTTGACATAAAGGTAAAAGCGTAGGTCTGGTTGCAATGCATTAGCCAAATAGTTATCTATCTTAAGACATTGTAAAATAAAATACGCGGACACATCTCACTAAACGGAGATATGAGTTCAATCTTAATCTACGTACAATATGTAATTGGCTCAACCCCACCATACTATATGCCACATTTGAACATGCAGAATGAGCTGGCTGTAAAAAAAAGATCCATATTTTAATAGATTTGAAATTATTAATAGCTCACTAATAAGCATAATCTAAAGCTTCCTTTTGGCGGTCCTTAACACCATGCTATCTTTGAGTCAAGTCAGAAACCGTACATTTAGTAATGCTTTGCATGAACCATTTCGTTCTATATTATTATTACACACAACATGCGTTGCAGTCCATTAGCAACTTTTCATCCTATGCCGGTAACACGTCACGTGGTTTGGGCATAAATAACAAAGCGTGCGACAGCAGAGATATTATCGGTAGGACGTATGTTGAACTTCTTTCGCACCGTATGTAGCCAACCGTGCTAATCGGAGGTGCGGGGGAAGGACAACAAACTAAACACAAAAGGCGCTTATAGAGAAATGAGTTTTCAATCTAGATTGAATAGTGCATAGCTCCAGTAGCTTCCTAATATCGGAAGGAAGAGGGTTCCAGATGGCCGTGAAAGCACATCTGAAAACACGCGATGCAGTGAACCGTCTTTGTCCGATGACTGTCCACAAAGCCGCTGCGAGGGCACATCTCTCGCGGGGATGACGGCCAGTGGTCGAGACTAAGGGTGGAGTGGCAGAGAAAGAAAGGGGACACGCCAGAAACGACATCCCTCGTGCAGATGGAGCAATGCAATCAACTCACGTGCAGGTGCAAAATGGATTGTTACAGCGCAGCACTGTGAGAAATGGCGACGGCTCAAGAGGGCCTTCATCCAGCAGTGGATTGATCATGGTGGATGATGATGATGATGATGATAAAAAGGAAAGGTCTCAGTATAATTATGTAGAAATTGTCTATCAGGTATCATGGTTGTACCCTTTGACAAGTAAGGTGAATGCAGTATGGCCTTTTTGGCATGAGCACCATGCCATGCCCCCACCAAAATCACTTTGGCACCATTGCCAATTACTGGTGGAGTTGACATTTCTGCAATGTTGTGGTCGACGGTGTTTGTCAGGACATTGTTGCGAGTAAGGGACCATATACATGAGGTTTGCCCATCACTTTGGAGAACATTCAAAGTAGTTTTTAGCCTTCAGTCTGGCTCCGTTTCAAACTGGGGTTTTAAAATGATTAAGGAATTGACCTCGTCGTCTTTTATAAAAAGCCATTTGCCTCCTAGCCCTGCCGAAATCAGCATTAATTACATATAATATCCACATAATTGCATTGCAACGAGTCATTACACCCCCTAATAGTTTCTACGCGTACGGAACACTTACTGTGCCATTGTCAGAGTCAGAGAAAATGAGTATTTGTATTGGTTGCCTTTTTGCATTCGAGAGTAAATTACTTACACGTCCATAATGCTGAGCTCACTTGAGCAATTTGGCGGTCGACACCTATTTCGGTGTTGTGCGATCACCGTGGTCGTGCGTGGTAATTGAGCGCGCGCGACTGTGTCTTAGTGAAGGCCACCTCGACACACCGTCTCGTTGGTGGTTGGGTCAAGGATTATGTTTTAGGCCGTCAAGCGCACAGAGAGGGATTGACTGTTATTAATTGGTTTTGAAATTCAGCGCATTTCTTCCAAATCATACAAATGGTTATTATTTGGAAAGTAAGTAGGTTTGGGGCAATACATATTGAGATAAGGAGAATGATGATCCGAGGCTAATGACTAACGACAGAGAAGCAGCCAAAGGAGAAAGCATGCCCGAGTGATGACATTAGCTCACGAGTATGTACTAGATAGACTGTTGCAGCACAGGACCATAAGAGATGGAGCCTGCTTGTAGAGGCCTTCGTACAGCAGTGGACAGATCATGGCTGATGATGAATATAAAAAAAAGTTTAAATCTGCATGATGACACTACACCTGCATCAGCGTTTGTGCCTCTGTATAGCTAACAAGGGATTGACCTTATCAATAAACTTGTATTGAATGTATTCTAACTGAAATTGAAAAATACACAATGTATATATCAAATCCTGAAAGTCAAGCTAATAAATAGGCTGCTGCATAAATCATGCACACATTATGTGGAATTGGTATGAAGTGCAAAGCGCTGCATTGATGCCAAGTCTGTATCTTCAATGTCTGATTTATAGAGTAGCAAAATACGAGTCGACATTTTTACAGCCAGCCATGCACCCTTCACTCCGCATGTTAGCAAGCTCTCCGTGTACACTGAATCAAATGCTTATGCTTAAATTCACATTGATGGAAATCAGGGATGCTGCCATGCTGCAATAGTTCGCACGCTGGACTTGCAATCCTAGAGGTCACCAGTTCGATTCCCCGGACGAGGCAGCTGAAACAATGGACAAGTTGCTATATTCATCCCACATCTGTGCTGATGTCCACACGGAAATATAAATAGGTAGACCGCAGTTCATTGATCGGCAGGTCGCTTGTGGTGGACAATTCACTTCGAGGGCAGGCCTGACATTCTGCTTGGCAATCCGGCCCGAGCAGAAATATAAATCTCCGCGAAAGACCCAGCCAAGCTCGATTTTCTAATCTAAACCAAGCACCCATATTTTTTCCTCGGAACCTGTCTGCAGATATGCACGTGGATTAGAATTCCCAAAACATAGGTAGAGCAGGGGGGGGGGGTGGAAATGTCAGAGGGGTATGGATTAAGTCTTGAGTCTGACTTTTTATTCTGACCCTGAAGTTTTGCCAGATTTGATAAATATTCTCTTTCTACAATTCACGGAATATAGATGGTGATCCATGAATAGATGACCCATTGGTTTTAATAACCTCTTTAATCTCAACAGGTGATTCCATACACTGTTGTGACAGCGATGACTTTATATGTTAGAGAGAAGCGTGTTATAATGTAGAAACTCTGAAATAAAATACTGCTTTTGCTATAATTTCTCCATGTGATTTTGTGAATTATCTATAAATTGATCACTCATCTATATATAGGCGTATATGTGTGTGGTAAATGTGGAGGCGGTAGTGTAGTGGTTAGCGGGCTTCGCTATGAACCTGGCGAGCCGAGTTCCATTCCCGCACATGGCCAACACCAGTGACGATTATCTGAACCGGTCCTGAGCCTCCCCTAGGTCGACTTAGCCTCAAATGAGTACATGGTGTGGTGTGAAAACATTGCCCCTGGGGACACAAAGGCGGCTGAGCGTGGTGTTGGCCACCCACCCCCTCGTGTGCTGTGCCGGCCTTCGTAGGTGCTCGCTAACGGCACTTGCCCCAACAGTCTGTTAAGGCTATACGGGGGATATTGTTCTTTTGGCGTGGAGGCCAACAGTGGGCTCGCACACAATAACGTGGAGCCGTTGTATACATTGGTTTGTGTATTGGTCTCTATTCTACATTGTGTCAAATTTAAACATTGATTTTTTTTTTACACATGCGATTTGATGGATGCATCGTGAGGTGAAGAATCAATATTCGTGAACTGGTGCAGTCTTACACTCCAAGGGCATATGTGAGTATGTATTTACAAGCGCGTGTTGTGTGTGTGGGAGAGTACATGTACGTGTGCATGTATGCGTTATTGGCACTGCACTACGAACACGACAACCTGGCTTTGATTCCCACTCACGGCCAACATTGATGCCAAATCACTGAACTGTTCTCGGGTTTCCCCTAGGCCGACATAAATGAGTACCTGGCGCACTGTGTCAAGCATCAGCACCGGGGAGGCAAAGCCGGCCACGTGTGGTGCTAGGCACAGCATCGCCTTGTGCATTCTGCTACTCTTCATAGGTGATCGCATGCAGCACTTTGCCCCGATAGTCAACACTCTGTTAAAGTTTATGCAATGATTTTTTTTGTCTTGGTGCATATGGCCATTCGTGTATAATCCAAGTTGCCTTTCATGTGTTCATGGCATGTATCACAGGGCCAATGTGGCATTAGAAGGGAAGTTAAGTCGCCACCATCAGCCGGTGAGCTGAATAATTAATGTGGTTGGAAGTGCACACTAGTAGCTTCTTATCTTGAACTAATTGCTGCCGATAGCTGGCTGGACTTGTTATGTTAATGAGAATAAAATGCTAAATCCTGCCCAATGTGTGTGTGTGAATCTTGAGAGATAATCGCTTAATTATCTCTCCTCTTCTTAAGAAGTAAGAGGGTGCAAGAGAGAAGCAACGGCTTACTATGGCTTTAACAAAGCCAATGCTACACTATTCTAATTATCGCTATCTGATGGAGATGTTCGATGCGCTTAAAATAAACATATCATTATTTTACTTGCGTAGTAAATGTATGCGAAATTGTACCATATAGCACTTTTAAAAAATCAGTTGAGTTGCAATGTATTAGTGTTTATGAAAGGTACTTACACAAATTATATTCATGTCTTCTTTCATTCATTATCTTGAAGCCTTTAGGCAATGTGATAAAAAATAACACATACCAGCCTTGACTCCCCTTTTTGAATTTGATCGAAGGAAACATAGCACTCATCATTAGCATGTCGAATCCAGTTGGTTATCGGAACTCTCAATACATTACGGAAGCCTTCCTTGTCCACAGCCAAATCGGAAGCATCTCTAAAGCCGGTCGTCATAATTTACCCGAACATTTTGGGGCATGGAATCAATCCGAGAGTCCGTCAGCTGAGGAGATGGAGCGATGGAATCGGCTCATGTGCAAGCGCTGGTTGGATTAAAATAACATTTCAGTTTCTTTGGAAGCAGCAGCAGCTGGCGCTCGAGGAGACATTCACCCAGAAGGGGTGTGGCTCCAGTTGATGATCATGATGACGACGATTTAAGCATTTATTAAGGCGCCTTAATAATAAATGCGTATTATAATTTATTATTAAGTGTAAACTTCATATTCTTATTATCGTGATGCATTAACATAGTGCAACACCAGACTCCCTCACAAACAACACAGTATATAAAATAAAACGAATCGCAAGCATGCGGTTAGCTTATTAAAATACGCTCCACACGGTTACAAGTGACAGCGTTGATTATTACTGAGCAATCGTTTAATGCGTGGATTTCTATCCTGCCACTTTGAGCCACGTATGAAACAAGACGACTTGCACTCGGCTATTAAGCATTCCAGTGGCTTGTTATATCTTACCATATCGTGTCATTTCATAGGGTGAACCCGAAAATTAGATAATTGGAAGACGTTAACTTATCAAAGTGTGCACATATTTGACAATATGTAGAGGAGTAAAATGGGGACGTCCTCAACAAATGTATAAAATTATAAATTCTCCATTGAGTGAAGCCCCATTTCTCTACAACAGTGTGGCTGTACAGGTTTTGGTAGCCTGGTAAGAAGGTTTTTGGCTACTTGACCCTATCTCGTCAAGGAACATAAACCATCACACGGACTCCAGTCATCCTCGCAGTGGCTATTGGGTAGCCACGAACAAAGACGGCCACCTACGTGTGCATGTTGACATTCTTTCGAACCGTACATAGCCAACCGTGGCAATCCCAGGTGCAGGGGGAGGACAACAAACTAAACGAAGAAAACAGTTCTCAATAAATGAGTTTTCAACCGAGATTTAAAAGTGCATAACTCCAGTGGCTTCCTAATAGAGGAAGGAAGAGCGCGTTCCAGACGACCGCACAAGTGCATCTGAAAGCGCGATGCGGCGACCGTCTTTTGCTCGATGGTTAGCCAATAGCCACCGCTGCGAGGATGGCCGGAGTTTGCGTGATGATGGTTTACACTCTTTTCGATTTAAAGCTTTCGTGACTGCAGGGATTCATCAAGAAGATGGTTTACACTCCTCGTCGATTATTGTTGTAGCCACTTTCTGGCTAATTTAGCATACAAGGACAAGAGGAGAACGCTTCATTGGTTTTTCCGTTGGTCTTGGTGCGGAGTTCAAAGATGCATGAAAGAAGCCTACTTTGTGTCGTGCTGTGTTGCTTCACGTGCACGTTTATGAATGCAGTCCAATAAACCATTAAAATTAAAACAGCGGTGAGTTATTATTGCTTCCTTGCCCCCCAAGTTGTTTTCCACCTCTTCGTCGAAGTGTAATTGGGAAGGGAGTCGTAAGTCGCTAGTTTAATTTTCTTATTGCTATTGTTCTTATGAAAACATGAACGTCACGTTGAGCTTAGTTTGTAAAAAAAAATAAAAGTTACTAAATTAATAGGAGTGTACACTGGATTTTAAGAGATCTTTTTTCTATACTCTTTGGTTCTTTCGGTAAAGTCACGTGATTTTACTGAAAGAACCAAAGAGTATGGATCCCTGCAGTCACGAAAACTTAAAAAAAAATTCTGTCACAATTATAATTGTGAACAATTTGTCTGAGGGTTAATAATTATTCAGGCATGAAAGTTAGACTGTGCGTTGTATTTAATGGCTCCAGATTGTAATTTTTGGGTATTCATATCTGGCACTCTTCCAGATCGAATGTCTAAAATTTGTGGATGGCATTATCCAGATAGTGAGGACAGTACACAGTTTAAAATCATTTCGGGTAAAAATAACAAATGGCTTGGGTTATGCAGGAAAGATGAAAATGTTAAAACGAACAAGACCGAATGATCCTATCATGATCGTTATTCGCATCGTTTCCAGCTTTCCAGCGGGATTTCTAAATCAAATGTACAGATAATGTTAATTCCCCATTAGAGGGGGAACAACTAATGCATCAGACATTCTTTAACAATAGATCGTTTCAGAGTTTATTTTTATTTAACGGTGTGAAATACCCCGATTGTAAGAGGTAATAATTAGAATCAACATCATTTTGCCAATCCACTGCTGGATGAAGGCCTCATTCGTGCGATGTTAGTTATTGGAGTTGTTTAGCCACGCGTCATCTCTCTGGTCTGTGCGGGTATGTTTTCATAATTCCACGAAGCATCGGCATCACCGAGGGACAATTGTCTCTCAGTTTACGGCAGCTCTGTCTAAAGTCCTTTGCAAGAGTTATTGCGTCACAATACTGTCACATTCATTGTTAAATGAAACATGGACTTTCAATTAACTATTTTAGCAAAGCATTGAGAAAGACAAACTCAATGCCACCATGAAGTTGATGTTGACACAAGCCTTCCACGTTCCCATGCATGCAAATGCATTGCATTGTGCCTAATTTGGTTATACCAGTTCATATATTGTGGATATTTATTATATACACTCATGCTACAGGCACAATGTTGTGACGTCCACAGTGATTCTTCAACATTTGGGCATGCACAAATCTATAAGGAGGACAATCGTAGTGGTAAATCTATGGTAGAATTATCTATATTTAAATGGCGACTAAAATAACACCATTCACTTATTGCTTACAATGTGATACTGTATATTTCTTACTTTGCTTATAAGGCTCTCTTAAAGTAGTGCACTGTAACGACACATTATTATTTCTTAATTCTGCAATTGCTACTCATTAACAGTGGCAGATTATTGATCTTTAGACAAATGGCACCTCAAAAAGGCCTTTTTTAATCAATTGCACATTATCTATCAAAATAATTACAGCTCTGAGCTAAAGGAGGTAGAAATTTATCAATAGATTTGTTAAACATCCTGAAGCGCAGATGTTAATAGAACCCCAAAAAGAGACTAGTAATAAAAAATATTCACTCCTAGGCATATGCATATACGGACTTCAATGTATTAAATTATTATGAGAACTGGGGAAAAAACGTATTAAAAAGGGCTATTGACACACTTTTTTCTTTTTGTATAATTTATGGTAATGATTTGTGCTCCAAGAAATTCATTTGGTTAAGATTTATTCGAGATAATTCTTTGCATTATTACTGGGCATGAAAACCATTAACATAATTTGGTTGTAAATGAGCAAAATGAGATTTTATTCTTGCGGGTCAAGCATCGCCGACAGGTCCTGTTATCTGAAATATTTTTAAAGTAAAAAAAAGAAACCGGGGATACGCATCTCACGCAATTCAGATTATTGAGATTTAAGACGTGCCCATGGTTCTATAATTGTCGCTTGTACAATTCATTCTAATAACACAGTCGTACGAGCCTTTTTTAACCGCATGTTATTAATAGTCACCGAATGATTCAACACCTCCAAGAGATTCGATGAATCGTTGCGATTTAGCAGAAGCGATTTTTGTTCCAGAAGCATTCGTTTTTGTGCGATTATTACCAACTTACTTGTATTGTTTCTCATAGGTTCATTTGCGTCACATCTGTACAGGCCTCGCTTGCTTTGTGAGCCCAAGTGTAACATTATTAGCATACCACTTGCGTGGTGCAATTTGCATAAATCGTAAAATAATAGTTTTGCACAATATTATGTTTGTATTGCGAGTATAGGAATCGATTTTAATTGCTGCAGCATTACAGACCTTGTTCGTACTAACGATGCAATCATTGTAAGACTAATTCAATTCTCATATATGAATTAATTGGTGGAGTGGTGACGGCAGTGGCTCGCAACCTGCACCATGAACCCAGTGACCTCGGTTCAAGTCTTGGCTAAGTCTAACGCCATTGGTGAGTGACATTTGAACCGGTTTTGCACCACTCACATCCCTTCAACGTGCAATGACCAGCATAGTGAAGAATAATTAAACAACCCTCATAACCATCGAGGCATGGGCAGACCTTTATCCTGCAGTGGACTGACAAAGAGTTGTACGTTATTATTATCAGTATGAATGCACTTAATGCTATGTTTATCACCGATAGTGACAGAAAATGTGCTGTGAGTTTCTACAGGGCTTGACTTGCACTTGTGTGGCTGGATAAAAAGAAAGAAATTGTATTCCTGTTCAAAGTATGCATTGATTTATTATTTATGGTGTCTGCATTCCCCAAACACATCGCACGTCGTGAATTCTCGTCGACGCAAATTGCACACATTCACATTGTCCAAGATCTTTTCACGGCGATGATATGCTACGTACTCTTTCCTCATATATGCTTATTAAGATACGATGAAGCTGTTGATTGTATTGATTAATTCCCAAAGCAAATTGGGTTACACCAAAAACAAAAAATATATACCCTAAACCAAAACTATTTTAATAGTTAAGGCCCAGTGAGCGATGTAGCTCTTTTCAGAAGGGACCTGGTCACAATTTATAGTGCAACAAAGTGGCTCATCACGTGGAAATGTATGGCATCCAAATACTCTAAACGCATGCTTCTTAATGTGGAGGGAAAAACTGGATGACCCGGAGATACATCAACGCGAACACGAGGAGAGAGAACATGCAAACTCCAAATATACCGCAGGCGTCACGGTCGGGGGATTGAACCTACGAGCGCCTGTGTACCAGGCGAGGTAGTTAACATCTCGTCGCCGTGGCACCCTACCCACGTGCATCGATCACTGAGAGCGCCTTCCGCAACAACTACACGCAGTTCTGTTCGTTTATTGTTCAAGCGGAGCTCCGTGAAGGCCTATCACGTGCCACTGAAGACGATGGTGCACGTGACCGTGAAAGAATGCGAGTGTGATGATGATGCAACCCTTTGTTGAATTGGACAGAGGCAGCACCCCCCCCACCACCACCACACTGGATCTCGCAAGTCTCTCCTCTTGGCTCCTCGCTCTGCCTCACGTTTGCTTGTGTGCCTTTTGCTGTCTGTGCCCGCCGTACACGGGTGCGCGTGTGTGTGTGTTTGCGTGTGTTTGCGTGTGTGTGTGCACGTGTGCGTGTTTAAGCCTTACCATCAGCCCCACCAAAACTAAGCACCTGCCTGAGTATTTTGTACCACTCCACCACCACAACTCCCAATCGGTGATGGGGCAGTTGTGGAGAGAGTGGAGAGTTCCCATACCTGGGCAGTGTGCTTATGACCGGCTCCAGTTTAACAGCAGAGGTCTCACTCCGAATCAGTCGAGCGGCAGTATCTTTTCATCGGTTGCATAACGCTGTGTGGAAGCTACCTGGTCTGTCGCTCCGCACGAAGCTTCAGGACTTCTCGGCCACAGTAATTCCCTCCCTTCTCTACGCTTGCGAAACGTGGACCCCCCTAATGGAGCATCTGCGCCGGTTATAAACATTTAGGCTGACCTGCCTACGATCCACCCTGGGTTTAACCAGGCAGGATTGTGTGAGGAGCTCAGAAATCCTTGAAAGATCTGGGCAAAGTCCCATCGGTGAGCTACTCCGGCTGGCAAGGTTGCGTTGGCTGGGTCATGTAGCCCGCATGCCCAGCCACCGCATGCCTAAACAGCTATTGTTCGGCCGGATCGAAGGGGCTAAACGGGCGCGGCACGGGCTAAAGAAGAGATGGAGTGATGTGCTACAGGAGGACGTGGAGCTGAGTGTACTTGCCGATGACTGGTACCAGCGGTGTCAAGCCTCTGTGGAGGAGGCTCGTGAAGGACGCTGCTGGGCAGTTGGAGGCAGTCGCCCTCCAACAACAACGGAGGGCGGAGGAGCGACGCTCACAACAACGAGCGGAGCGCCAAGTGGCTAAAGCACAGCAAGTTGGCACAGTAGGGGGCACAGGTGGTGCATCAGCCAGTCATCTCGGTCATCTTAGTCAGTCGACCCGTGGCACCTGGGTCTGCCCCGTGACCTCCTGCCAGCGGGCGTTCGACACTTCACGTGGCCTCGAGGTGCACATGGCCTGGCACAAGAGTCGTGGTGGCGTCAACGCCACTTAGTGGCGAATGGCGGTTGTTGTTGTGTGTGTGTGTGCGTGTGTGTGCGTGTGCGTGCGTGTGTGTGCGTGTGTGTGTGCGTGTGTGTGCGTCTGTGTGTGTGTGTGTGTGCGTGCGTGTGTGCGTGTGTGTGTGCGTGCGTGTGTGTGTGTGTGCGTGTGTGTGTGTGTGCGTACGTGTGTGTGTGCGTGTGTGTGTGTGTGCGTGTGTGTGTGTGTGCGTGCGTGTGTGTGTGCGTGTGTGTGTGTGTGCGTGCGTGTGTGTGTGCGTGTGTGTGTGCGTGCGTGTGTGTGTGTGCGTGTGTGTGTGTGCGAGTGTGTGTGCGTGCGTGTGTGTGTGTGCGTGTGTGTGTGTGTGCGTACGTGTGTGTGTGCGTGTGTGTGTGTGTGCGTGTGTGTGTGTGTGCGTGCGTGTGTGTGTGCGTGTGTGTGTGTGTGCGTGCGTGTGTGTGTGCGTGTGTGTGTGCGTGCGTGTGTGTGTGTGCGTGTGTGTGTGTGCGAGTGTGTGTGCGTGCGTGTGTGTGTGTGCGTGTGTGTGTGTGCGTGTGTGTGTGCGTGTGTGTGCGTGCGTGTGTGTGTGGGAGGGGAGGAACACAGTGGTTCGTGCGATGTGCCATGGACCCGGCCAACTACTGCAGGTTTCGAGGCTATGGCCAAAATCGTTGACAGGCGATATCTCGAGGTGCTCGCCCGCGTAACTGTTCCTCAGTATTCCATGAGGCTACACAGGGTAGGATCTCTTGTCATGGTGCCTACATATATATAATCATCTCGTAAAAACTAAAAGGTGACCTTGGTTAAAGGGAGACATGCAAAAACTCACTTTAAACAACTGTTAAATGCTTATCATAATGAGTGACAATACGCTTTCTTTGCCTACCATTCTGTTGCCATTATGTGTATGAGGATATGAGAAAAAGGCTTAAGAAAAGAAAACAGAAATTGCCACTGTTGTTAAATATTGTACCAAAATTTTTCGACTTAGAAACGGGGATGAGTCTGCAGCAGGGGTCGGGGTTCAGCCCCCCAGTATGCCCCACCCCAGCCCCAAACGCCCCCACCGCCCCAACACGATGGGGCTGCATCTCATTTTCTTGCTTCCTCTCTCATTCTCTCACTCTCTGTACACACACATGCACACACACGCACACACACACGCGGGCGTGTGTGTGTGTGTACGTACTTAAGCATGTGTGGGAAGCGACAATGCAACGGTTAGCGCTCTGCGATACAAACCCAGCGACCCGAGTTCCATTCCCGCTCACGGTGACGATTCATGATCTGAACCGGTCCTGGGCCTCCCCTAGGTCGACTGAGCCTTAAATGAGTACCCAGTGTGATGTGTAAACATCGTCACTGGGGAGTCAAAGGCGGTTGGGCGTGGTGCTGGCCACCCACCCCCTCGTGTGCCGTGCCGGCCTTCATAGGTGCTCACTAACAGCACTTGCCCCAACAATCTGTTAAGGCTATACGGGAGGGATATTTGTCTTTGTACGTATGTGTGCTGCTGCTGCTCTCTTTATTTTGAATTGCCGCTCGTCCTCGGCGAAGCCGTTTGCCGCTACAGTGCATTGCATGGGAAGATCAAAGCCGGCCGAGCTTCTGTGAAGTCTGCACAGATGCAGCGGAGTCAGCGGGGGGCCACAGCTCGCCAGAGCCACGCACACGCCTGGAGAATTCCCACTTCAGAGCCTGCCAGCCCGCGCGCTGTCAAAGTCTTTTTAGCTGCTCCTTTCCCGGGGAAGAGAGCGCCAGCCTTAACCCTTTTGCCCATAACTTCACCGGCCCGGGAGGACGATGATGGAGATGGCATGGAAAGTGGCATGAACTGAAGTCACCTTTTTTTTTGCTGCGAGCAGACCGATTTGTGGTTTTACGATGTAGCGGGTGGCGTGAGGTTGATACGTAGGGGTATTGTCTGGCAGCTGAGAGCTGATGCGATTTTGAGGGGAAAAAACTGTCCAATGAAATGTTGATACAGGTGGAAGTTGAGAAAATAAAATCGTTCCTTAGGTGAAAGTGTTATCCTGCATTATTTATTTCTCTTGGGGGCCTGACAACATCTTTGTTTTATTATTATTTTCTTTTTTATTTGTGACTGCCAGCATATTTTCTACCACCAAAACAAAATTGTGCCACTCATTGTTTTAACCTTTACTGCTGCAAAACAATGCGTGAATGGACAAAATTTCAGTTTTTAAAAAATTGCTGTGCTTTCTGAAATTGTAAAACATGTTAAAGCTTGTATTGGATTTGCGTTTCATTAAATTGTTTCGGTGTTGATCATTTGTTTACCTCTGGCTGTGTCATCACATTCCATACAATGTATTTTCCATCGTGCAAAGGCGAATATGACTGTGGCATTGCAGGACCTTGCAGGATAACAACAACATCGGGAGGCCTTCATCCAACAGTGGAGAGACATGGCTGATGATTATAATAATAATGCTGATGAAAGGCAAGGTAAATAAGCAGAGTAATGTAAAATATTAAGACAATAATATTAATTTAGAGCCCTTTGTTAATCAACTGGTGGATGAAGGCTTCCTTATGTCATGGGGATTGTTGGACCATACTTAGCCATGTTGGTCAGTGCCGATTGGTGCAGGGTCGGTTGTTGAGTCTGAGACTGGTTCAGATATCACTCACCACTTGTGTTAGCCGTGGCTGGGAATCATATTCAGGTCGTCGGGTTCATAGCGCAGCACGCTAGCCACTGCACTCAAGCTCCCTGCTTGTCATCATATTCCATCCAATATATTTTCCATATTGCACGGGCAAAGATAACAAATATTAGTAATATAGAAAGGAGAAATGGACACATGGCTACATAATGAACCACACACATGAAAAGATAATTAAACTATATTCATCATGGTTTTGTCAAATCATGTGATGAAAAATGTGTGTTTATCACAAGAACAAAACCTAAGCGTTATGATGTAGTTCAAAAGCCAAAAAAAATAATAATAATGCACACACGCTTAAATCACCGCATTGTTTAAGCAGATTTTTTTTTACACATTACTAATTCTCATAGACTACGATTATTGCCATGTCAACGTATCACTACCATTACCTATGCAGTGATTGAAATCAGCTTTAGATTTCCCTTCACATTTAATAATTTACAGCATAACTAGCCGAAATATAGAAAAAACTACTTTGCAATTAAGTGACTGCATTCAAATTGCCTGTAGCTTTCATTAATATGGATTCATTATTGGACAGAGAAGAAACATTACAAAATTAACTCCGCTGCGGCAATGCCCCGTTATAGTGCCCTGTATGCCACCGCTCCAACATTTGGGGCTCAAAACAAAATAACACGCATCCCTCTGCTGAGTGGTATCGATATCTTTGAAGATACTGACGTGGCCCTACATTAGATAATGTTTAATAGATGGGCCTCTTGCCCCCCCTCACCCCCCAAAATAAATACTTTCTCTTGCTTGCTGCTTATAAGAACAATATATTGTACATTTCCAGTACGTCAATAGCCCTCTTAGACGGGGGAGACCTCCAACAATATTTATTTACCTATAAAATATCCAATATGTAATAAAATTGTCCCGTAAAGAAAGGTAGCATCATTACTTCATGTTCCTCTTTGTAATGCATTTGGTTTAACTTGAGTCTGATATTAGCGATAAGATATATATTTTTAGCAGAACATCAATATGAGCATTAATGAGCAGATTTTTGATCAGATATTATAATGATTGCATATGCCCACTTGCTTTTTTTGGACATCAGAATTCGGCACCGCCGACGATTGAATTATCTTTCGTCAATGGATAATCCCACATTCGTTGTCACATTCCCAAATGCAAACTGTTGATACTTTCCCTTGCGCGTTTGGTGCGCTTTCGCAGAATGCAGAGGGCCGCCCTGATTAAACCAACCTTGCCGTCGCATCTGCAGCTCCCACAGTGTCGAAGTCACTCACGGCTCCATGTTCGTCCACGTAAGTCCCTTTCCCCGATTTAAGTTTAATTTATAACACCTTTGTGATGACTATGGCCTTTAAATAAGTTGACCTTGGTTTGGGTGTGCTATGTGTTTTTGCGAAGAGCAATATATATCTGATTGTTGTTGCTGTTGTATTGTACAGCGTTGTGAGAACAAGATTTGCATGAACGGCTCCATATAAAATGTAATAATTATTTTCCATTAACTATGCTTCATAGTACACGTTCTAGATCCCATGGTGTCATTCGCAAGAGTAGGCCACTGTGTGTTCACGTCACGGTGCAAACTTTCCAAATTCGGAAAATTAAACCCCAAATTACTCAATTGGTATTATCCTGAGCAGTCATTGACGAGACCCTCCTGAGAAAGAGTCACGAGACTCAATTCGGCTTACCTGGGTAAAACAAGCGTAGACATAGTGCCAATGATGAACCTAGCAATTGAAATATTGTCATTCTCAGCCAAACGTCAGTGGCGATATCTGAACAAGTCCTGGGACCCCCTCCTCTTCATGGTGAAGTATGGTCAAAATCCCCCCAACTGACAGTATGGAGAGGCCTTTATCAAGCCATGGATTGACAAAGGGATATACATTATTATGACTTTAAATATAGTATCGATATAATATATACTTGTCTTCATCTTTTTTCACCTTTCACTTTTTTACGTAAAAAACTTAATCAATCCAAATTAAGTTAATCTCGAACGAAGTATGTGAAAGTAAAAAAAAACGCAAAGCTAAATTTAATAACAAAACATCTCAAAAGAAACTCGGATTCAATAATATTCCGGCTACTTTCAATTGATGTCAGATAATTTTACAATTGATTTGATTTCTTTCTTAATTTTAATGATATTGGCGGCTCAGTGTCAAATTAATGCGGTGCAAAAAAACCTCACCGCCCTCGATAATACGATTTGGGCACGAGCCTTTCCACAAAAAAATCCACTGCCCAGTAGGATTATCCACTTCCGGGAAAGTAGCAACATGTCACAAATTCAAAGAAATCATGGGGGGGGGGGGGCTATCAAAGTGGTGCTGAGTTTATCCTTTCAAAGACTCACCTTAGCACAACCGCAGGTCTCCAAATCCATGGCAGGGCCTCGCTGGGCATGTAGCGATTTCCCACGTGCTGATTTAATTTGATTCAAAGCCCCGCGTGCTGTGAAAAAAATTGTCGTGAATATAGCCTCACAAGAAGATCTTCCCATTATTCGCTCTTTTCACCGGAATGTCGTTTTTTTAAAATCAATAAATTAGAAAATAAAAATGTTAAATGGTGTTATTCCTGACGGATAATGCATTGAAGGTATTACACATCATGTTTTTTGTTTAATTTACAGTGGTGTATAAATGGAGATAGACTTTGGCCGTTCAGTGGATTTCTAACATAAACCCGTAAGGTTATTCAGTTCTGCTAAAAAAAGAAACCTGTCACGATCTGACACACTCCGATATGTTGCACAGTAAAAGCAACTGCCAATTTGGTTACCGAGGCATTTAAAATCAAATTAATAGGAGGGCTTCTAAATTAACAGAAAAAGTCCACATTGCGATTTGAGCCATGTCACTTGCACAGGCGAAGCCCACGCGTTAATCTGCACATTGCAGTCGGAACCTGTTAATCTGCGTTTGATGTCAGTGACACGTGATATCTGCACTGGTCGCAAGCATCTCCTTTCACCAGTCCACACTGACCAGCATGGTGAAGTGTGGTAAAACAATCCCCATGGCTGATATACGGAATTGGGGAGGTCTTCATTCAGCAGTGATTGACGGAGATCCAAAAGTAACGAATTTTATACAAAAAATAAGAAACTAAATTGTGAATTCAATAAATCAATCAACTGCAATAATGATGACCTTGAGATAAAAATTCACAGCATTTTTAACAGAATCCAGTTTTCAAAGCAAAGCAAGATACATTCAAAGTGCAAATATAATATTGTAAATTACATATCATATTATTCCCAATATTATCTCAGAGTTGTCATGCTAAGGTATTGTTTAAAATTTGACACTATAAAAAAGAACACACACACATGTAATGAGCACTGCAATGTACTGTAAGCCACAACAAACACAGTTAGCCGATTAAACTCGGGACTGGGCATTGAATGACGACCCTATCACATTAGTATTTGGTGCTACATCGCTTTGTCAATGATATTCTAGAGTTAAAAAAACGCACCCCTCTTGATTTATGCCCCAGCGCTGTACACTTATTTATGTGCCGTGTTTCTTTAGTTTTGTTGAAACAATAATAAACACGCATTAAGTGGCTTCTTGCACAAGGCAATGCCTGCGGAGGAGACCACGTGTCCCTCTGTATCCCCCCACCAATATTTATACTTTCCCCGCAAATAATTGGCAGTTTCTGGAAGTCCACACACGATCAGCTGAGAAGTCTTTATCGGGGTGTTTTGACTCCGCACCAGAATATGAGGTGCATTTGGTCGCCAGTACATTTGCGTGTGGCTGATCTCCACTTGTCTTTTGTTACCCTCTTGAATTCTTCCTCAACTTTAATATGTTGTTAAGTTTCTGCTCATGTAACATTTTGTCCTTTGGCATTTTTTTTACAGTATTGAGGTGCTAATTGATAATACAGCATTTACTTTGCTATTGTAATTGTATCTAAGGCTTTTTCAAGTGCTGGGTAGCTACAGCTGAATTTGAAATTAAATGTTCAATTCCTTCGAAAAATAACTTGGAATATCCCTTTTTTGTTTTAACCAAATTTTTTTGGTTTTCCGGTGGTATGGAATGAAAAAAATGTGCTGCGCCTAATATTATGCTACATTCTTTTTTTTAAGGCGCATTTTATTGCTTAAAAATACCATACAAAGGAATTTCATAGCCTCCTAAATGTTGCATTCATCTTAAAAATATACATGGCGAACGGGACCGTCATTTGAATAAATTCGTATTTTTAATGTGGATATATTTTTCTGCTTCCATTTGTCACTCGTATGACATATCCTAGGAGGGTCAACTGGCGACATAATGATTGAGGTGATTTTGCAAGGGTAGATGGAAGGAGGAAAGTGGAATGAAACCAATCCGCTGGTGGAGCAGTGTGAGCAGGTGGCGGGGGAGTGGTGGTGTAACGGTGAGCGCTACGCTGCGCTACAAACCTGGCGACCCGGGTTCGATTCCCGCTCACGGCCAACACGAGTGACGATTATCTGAACCGGTCCTGGGCCTTTCCTAGGTCGACTCAGCCTCAAATGAGTACCTGGTGCAGTGTGTAAATATCACCAATTAGGAGACAAAGGCGGCCGGGAGTGGTGCTGGCCACCCACGCCCTCGTGTGCCATTCCGGCCTTCATAGGTGCTTGCTAACACCACTTGCCCCTGCAACCTGGTACAGGCTATACGAGGGATCTTTGTTCGCAGGTGGACGGGACTCTCCGTGAGAGAGACAATATGGAAAGCCCCTGTCATGAGATAGATAGATAGGGGATCCAAAGTGGCGAGATGTTAACTATCTCGCCTGTGATGCAGAAGGTCGTGGATTTTCTCCGGGTCCTCTGGTTTTCCCTCCACATTTAGAAACATGCGTTTAGAGTATTTGGCGGCTATAAATCGCCACCTCGTCGAACTATCATGTATGACCAAGGTCGCTTTTTTGAAAATAGAACTCAGTGGGCCTTATACCTGTTAAAATCAAATAAAAAGCGTTTAATAGTAACAAATCGATTTTTCCCATCCAGCCAGGTTTGGTAAACTGCCCGGCGTCTGTCTAAGGAGGGCCTTTCCCACCCGCTTGTGGGGAATCTAGACACCGCCAGCAGGCTTTGACACAGTCACTCGGTGGCTCTCCCTCTTCCAAATATGCACCGGGATACTCTACGCACACGTGGAAGCAGTCAGGACGGCGGGCTTAACTTCCTCTTCTCGGATGTCAAAAAATGTACAGTGTCCATTGTCAGTATGAGTAGAGTTTATTTTGCAGGTCACAGAATGTCATTAGGAATGTCACCTCCAGAGACGAACAACAGCGTGCGTTTATTCAGATACAGTACACAAATTAAAGAAATATACGCACGATTGTACATGCACAGCTCATTTGTCAATCCACTGCTGGATGAAGGCCGCCCCACACCTTGCTGGGCAGTAAGATATACATTTGACCATATTTCACTATGGTGGCCAGTGCTTTGTCGATGAAGGCGAAGCGAAGGCAGAAAGAACGGTGTGGTTGTTGTTGTTGTTTTGCTCCACGACCCTCTAACTGCCCCGCAACGTCCATGTAAGATCTGACTCTTTGCACACGGCGGTGGCCCATCCCATTGAAGAGACGACGACCACGACACGGGAGCTCTCAACTCTGCTCATCTTCTGCGACGTGGCGAGATCGGGCGCATCGCCGGGCGATTTCAGTCGCAGGCACACAGTGGCGTGCAATTATAATTTGCACGAAAGACTTTTATTCTGAGTGTCTGCAGTTAAAACAGAGGGGTGGGAGGGGGTGGGGTACTCATTATGCCATATATAAACACTATGAAACCCACTGCGGATGGATGTGTAAAACCTCTGATCAGAGCTTTGGAATTTTAACGCAGTGAGGAACAAAGGGCTTTAAGCCCCCAATTGCTTCAGCACTCCTCCCCGGGGGGGGGGGGGGGTTTATAAAGCTAAATATAGCCTTGCGGACTGCAGAGCCCTTTCTCAAGAATTCCTTTGGGCTTGTCTGAACTCTGCAAGCCTTCGGGATGCGCTACGGGTAGTGTGTGTTCAAACCCAGAAGCAATATGCTGCTCTCAATGTGACCCTTACTCGCCTTTCTAACGGCAAACAATTGGAACTTGTAAACTGCAGCGTGGCGGACAGGCACGAAGACGAAGTGTGGTCTGCAGCTCAATGAAGGATGGCTATTTTCGCTGTCTACATGATCTAATAATGCTGAAGCAGCATACAAGATGCAGAATGTTGCACAGTGATCCCGTAAGACGATTGGATGGATGATTTAACCGTATAGTCGAATTAAAAGTGTCGTTTTGGCATGTTCGCAATTCTCAAGCCATTTTTGCACGTGGTAAAATTAGAAAAAAAAACGAATGTAAGTCTATGAAAAATGTTAAAAGTATTACTCTATTACTATCTGCTGGAGTTTATATGAAGGCTATAAAACTGGTTTACTTTTTTATATCAACAGGAGCAGAGCAATAATGTTTAAAATATGACATACTTAACCCTTTCACCTATTCTCTCCTGAGAACTGTTACAAAAATAAATCCTATAGCATTTCGGCAATATCTCATAAGCTCCTGTAGGGATTCTGACGTATTGTACACAATAACACAGTGTTACTGGCATACTTTTACTGAAAAATGTCACTTATATTAAGAACATATTTTTTGGGTTAATTGTACGTTATCTCACGTGATTAAACTATAATGCAATTTTTTTAATTCTCATTTTATTAAATGATTGCACAGCCTCGCGAGATAGCAGAGAGAGTGCAGTGGCTAATATGTTATGGTGCCCTATCATTTGGTGGAAGAAATTCCGTCTTTTTTGCTTGCCAAAAAAAATCGAGCTCTAGCCCAGAGTTAGAGCAATCTGCTCGCGCTGTGAGATCACGCAAACCAAACTGACAGTGTAGACCTCAGAGATCAACATTTCATGCGCTTTGTGGAAATTTCTCAGTGCACGTGGCATGAAAGGTGCCTCTATTGTTGACTAAAGAGCCTGAGTCACAGCCTCTGAAGATGGTGTTCGTTTCCCAGTGATGACGCTACATGCACTGTTTGTGTGTACTGATGCCAAGTTCCAAAGTGATTGCTCTTTTTGTAACAAACCAATCCCATCTGTCCGAAGCCACAGTTTTACAGCCGTGGCAAAAGAACACGAGTTGTTTTACTATGTTAAGTAACTCATGTTGGGCAGTAAATTTTGTAGCAAAAAAAGATGAAAAGAGGGCACAGATGCAAGCAATGTAACGACTAATCGATTGAAATTGATTCTCCTACTTGTGATACATGCATTCAATTGTGTGTAGGAATCCAGTATCGTTGTGATGTATATGCACATGATATGCTAGTGGTACATTTAGAAACAATTGTGAATACCAATCTGCACGAATTTGTCATATTACAAATCAGACAAAAGTTGTTGGAATCTTGAATCGAATCATGACCATAAATCATTGCAATCCGTCACGTGGCTGGGAGGGTTATAAATAATATTTCCAAAAAATTGGTCACTTTTTCAAGAGCATCTTTCCCATTTTTATTTTACCAGGTCAGGCCCACTGAGCGATATAACTCTTTTTGTCAGAAGCGACCTGGCCACAAATGATAGCTGAACGATGTGGCTTTATCACGTGGAAATTAATAGCAGCCAAATACTCCATGCGCATAGTTTCTAAAGACCGTTTGGGCAGTCTCTTAATGGAAAACCCAAAACATGCCGATATGGAGACAACACTCAAAGTATGTGCACATAAACCTATCTGCTGTCCTGCTTTTTGACAGGATGTGTCATCGACATGCGATTGTTGGGGATCTCACGCAACACAGGGATGTTCTTTAAAGTTGTCAGAGTGCATCATTAAAAATGTTCGCCCACCCCTTTACCATAATTATTCTCATGCAGTTAACATACAGTACCAGTTGTGGAGTAGAATAATGTAAGTGCATATGCATCAGACACTAATGCTCTGAACAATAAACGTGTTTGTGCGAGACTGTGTGTAACTTTGATATCCTATTCTGGTTTGACTTCCCGTTTTATATACCTATGCGTGCGTGTTATTAAGTGGACCTGCATATGTAATTTAAAACTAGCCATTAAGTAATTATGTGTCTGTTTGAGAGTGCCTGTGCTGAATATTAATTTTATATATATATTATCCAGATTAATAACATTTGGGGTAGCTATACACAAAAATGTACATCTGTGGGTGTGTGAGAGAGATCCATAGAAAAGACTTCTAGGTATTTTACTCTTACGAAAGTTTGTTGCTAACACCATGGAAACCTTAAGCCATTCTTGAAATGGATAGGTAAACTTTGCTTGCTTGCACACGATCACATTTCAAAGGACCTTTACCACATTACTTGTTGATAATTAAAATTCTGAAAATGCAACACCATCATCGTCATCATCTGCAATGATTTATCCACTGCTGGATGAAAGCCTTGCCAATCTCGCCGCCGTTCCTCACGGTCACACAACAATCCATCTCGCCCCTTCACGCGAGCTGACTTAATCGATCCATCTCCGCAGTGGACGTCCTCCGGGCGTGTTCCCTACTTTCCCTTCGTCCAATGTAAGAAAATAAAAATAAATCACTCTGCTAAAAAAACAGAGCGTACGCGTGTGAAAGAACAATTGTATTGAGAGTATTATACAAATGTAAAATGCAAGTACATTTTCCGTACACGCTGGATCATTTTCTGTAACGGTGCATCTGTGGACATTGCGGGCCGTGTTCACACAGAGGGAAACATTTAACATGGAGAGATTTATTCAACAATTGTGATTTGTTTTCACCAGGTTTGTGTCCCGAGATGCGAAGGTTTCGCTCAAGTTGAGCGCGACGTCCACCGACTGTGCAGTTGAACCGCCCTGGCTGGTTTTGGATCGCCTTTTTACCCTGACAAAATATAATACATTTCCGAAAGGGACATTGGTTCGCAGGTTCTCATCAAAATTGGATGGTCGGCTCAGACACATTGCAATCTTTTTGGTGTTGTTGGTGGTAGAGACTTGACAAAAGACAGTGTTGATTTGGAAAGATAAATACATTAATTGATGTCCCTCACCACATATTAAATCAAAATGAAGCAATTTTTGTTTGATATTATTTCATTAAAACGATTTATATTTGAATTGTATTTTAATTCAGGTAGCTATGAGCAAAAAACATTATCTTCGTAAAATTGCACCTCGCTAATCGTCATTTTTATATTCAAATTTCCATGCAAAATAATTAGACACTTTGAATTACTCGCTTGATAATGTCTTTTGTAGGGCGTAACGATTCACCTCAGGCGAAAAATTGAATTGTTATGATTCAGGGTCCAACATTTGATTCAAGAATCGTCAGTGTGGTGAATGTAGTGGCCGATTCTAGCTGTAGAGGTAATATGAATCTACTGTATACAACGAATGTGATACATTGATATTACGACCACGATTCAATACATGTGTTGTGAAAATAGACAACCTAGATTAATCGATTCATTCATACATAGCTAGGCCTCTAACATTTCTAGATACGACTATATAAAGGAAGTGAAACATATATGAACGTATTGATGCATTTGCTTTTACCAGGAAAGGTCCACTAGGCTATGCAACTCTTTTTCAGAAGCGACCGAGCAATAAATGATAGCCCAATGGAGTCGCTTATCACGTAAAAAAGCATAGCAGCCACATGCTCTAAATGCATTTCGATTCTAAATGTGAAGTGAAAAACCGAAGGACCTGGAGAAAAAGCCATGGGACCACGGGTAGAGAGACATGCAAACTCCAAATATACAGCAGGCATCAGGGCCAGGATTGAACCCACGACCTCCTGTATACCCAGCGAGGTAGTTAACGTCTCGCTCCTGGGGCAAATAAGTAAAAGAGGAAATACATTCGCGAAGCACGATTGAAAACACCATTAAAGGACGATTAAAAAGTCGATCAACACGATTAAAATACTGTACAGACAAGCTAACAACAATGAGCGCAGTTGGAGTCAAATGCCGAAGCAGTTAATAAATAGCTCATATTTTTACAGATGATTATTAATGTCTGTGTTTTCAATTGAAAACCGCGTATTGTTTGGCACGATGTTTGATGTTTTGAAACGTCGGTCATCGTGCCGGACAGCACGCAGTACGACTCGAAAACACACCGTTGAGCTTCAAGGCACGAACGTGAAAAATCCTACACAGTATGGATAACTAAAAACCCAGTTTCACCGACTCTGCTGTTGATTATGTGCCTATATTTTGCAATGAATCGACATCTTCGCTCAAACAAAAACACTTCATCTCGTGAGGAAACCTGGCAACAACAAACAAAACAGACCACAATTATTGAACACAATCTGAAATGTTACTCGTGATCCCTATGCATAATCCAACTTTAAAATTTTTCTCAAAGTATATTTCAGAACCGTGAGAGATGGCAACAGCTAGGGAAAGCCTTCATCCAGCAGTGGGTTGATCATGGCTGATGTCGATGATGATGATTCACCGGCTGGATCGTACCCCGCGCTGCTGGGGTTGTAGTCAAGACGGTGGGAATGCCACCTGAGGGATGATGCCTGGGTGGTGGTGGTGGCGGTGGCGGTGGCACGATCGCCCCCTCACGTGACGAGCAGGAGTCTCCAAGCCGGAGACTGCAAATGCGTCTCCACCGCAGAAATCTAAGCACGCTGCTGTGGTTTGGGGATAGAGTGTATCAAAGTGATCTGATAGCTAGGAACTCCGCTATTAAGCCACATTTATTTTTATTTTTTTACTGCTTTTCCGCCCGATCTCGCACAGTTGTGATTTGGGCAAAGTGGGGCGTCGTCTCATCAGGCCGCGAGTAATCGTTTGCAGCTGAGCCTTGTTCAGGGGCAAGCCTCGCCCGCTGCCCTAACGGTTTGCATGCATGCAGCTCAAGGAAGTCGACGACTCGAATGCCATTTCTCATCACACATTAAGCCGCGTGGATGCAGCAAAGGTGAGTACTTGAAGTCGCAGTCCCTGTCGCTCGGCACGGAGTGGACTGTTCTGCTGACCGGGGGGCTTACATAGAGGAAGCAAATGGGTAGTGCCCCCCATCTCCCTTCCCAGCCGCCCCCCCTTTGGAAACGTGTCACAAATGTAAAATAAAAAAACATATAACTAATGATTTATGTATATTAAATGTCCGATTTGTTAAAGTGTTATAGAATGAAACCCTTTCTGTTGTCATAATGCAATGGTTGTAGCACATTGGTCGCCGGTTCCATCCGACCTTTCAAGCTAGAGGCCCCCCGTTTCGATTCGATTTCCCGGCGTGGCAGTTAAAATGACGGGCAGGATTTTTTTTAAATCTCCCTGCGTCTCTCCACCGAGCAGGATAAACGACGACGCCGCAGGTAGTCGAGCGGCAGGCCGCGTGTGGTGTGGGCGAAAGTGCGGGCACTCCTACCACTTACAAAACATGTGGCCAGGGTGGACGAGTAGGCCAAATGCCCTCGAGACTCGAGTGAGGCTCTCTCGAGTTGACGATCTCGTGGAGGTTATTCATGCCACGAGTGGCATGAGCAGGCACTTGCAGGGCTGCACCTTAATTTATCTGACGCGACTTCAATGAAATTATTTCCTCCGTCTACGACTGAATGGCTTTTAGCTGGCTTCAGCAGCCACGTGGCCAATCAGCTGCGAGTTGTATCGATGTCACGGTTGCGTCCAAAACAAATGAAATTTTGGAAGAGAGCAAAAGAACACCCCGGGTGCGTTTGGCCTTCATAGGTGCTGCTCACTAACAGCACTTGCCCCAACAGTCTGCGAAGGCTATACGGGTGATCTTTGCCTTTGTGCGTGGGGATGCGCTACGAACCTGGCCACCTGGGTTCGATCTCCGCTCATGGCCAACAGCGGTGACGATTACTGAACCGGTCCTGGGCCTCATTTAGGTCGACTCAGCCTCACATGAGTACCTGGTGCGACGTGTAAACATCGCCACTAGGGAGGCAAAGGCGGCCTGGAGTGGTGTTGGCCACCCACCCCCTCGTGTGCCGTGCCGACCTTCATAGGTGTTACTCGCTAACAGTGCCTGCCCCTACAGTCTGTTAACGGCTATGCGGGAGATCTTTGTTCTTGTGATCGCTTTTCGGTACGACACGAACGAGGCAATCGGAAGTCCCGCGTGATTCGATGACCACTTGTGAGACTGCCTGCGACACCTCTCGTACGCACACAGAGACACGCACTGCCGCTGCTGCGCCTCTCTTAAGGCTTGTTCACGCGTGCAACATTTTTATTAGAACACGATGCTTGTGGACACATGCGCACACGTGATTAGAGCGGGCGCCTTTCGCGAACTGCGGTGCTGCAAAAAAAGTTGCTCCCTCCCCGCGATGCGTTTTCATTTCTTGCCCCTTTCCGCGGCGCTTTGTGTTGTTTGGGTTGCACACACTCGGAGAAGTTGCACTCTCAGCCACGCCAGCTACGGCAATCGCTGTCGTGCCCTCCACAGGCGGAATTTGGCCAAACCATCGGACAAAGGCGGCGGTCGCCGCATCGCGCGCTTTCAGATGACCTTCTGCGGCCGTCTGGAACGCGCTCTTCCGATGTGAGGAAGCCACTGGAGCCGTGCACTTTTAAATCTGAATTGAAAACGAATTTCTTTGCAACTGACTTTTTGTGCTTAGTTTGTTGTCCCTCGCCCACACCTCCGATTATTACGGTTGGTTATTAACGGTGAGAAAGAAGTTCAACATACATACACACATGCGTGTAAGATTGCCAAAGTTTTAGCGAAGCAAAACATTCAGTGAATAGGAGACGCATGAAACATGACGATATTACCAACATTAATCCATTGCTAAAGTTTTAGTTTCTTGAGTAAATGTATTCTTTAAATGTATTTATAATGTAATTATTGTTATGCTGAGTGTCTGCTGCTGCTCATGTGTCCTGTCCAGCGCTTTGAGAACGTTTATGAAAAGCCGCTATATAAATGTAATTGTTATTGTGTGTCTTTATCTTTGACCAATATTTCATCATCACCATCATCACCACTTGCCCTGATTCATCTGCCGCTGGATGAAGTCCTCCCTCGCGGTAGCTTCAAGCTCCTACTGTGCCACGGTCCATCTCGGTCCTGTGCATGGACTTACCCCATCACTTCGTCTGCACGTTGGTTGTCCTATTGGCTGTGTTTCCTCCTTTGGATGCCATCATCTGTTCTAACGGTGGATGTGATGTGTGAAATTATAATGTGTATTTTCTTCTCTCATCCACGTGTTCCCCTTTCTATCTCCAAGTCTAATTCCCAGCGTTGGCCCTCTCCATGCCTCTTTATCGTTTCAGTAAAGTAAGACAAAGAATATGTTTTACCCTTTCTGGCAATAAAACAGGTGTTAATATGGCCAAACACCAAATAGATGCATTTTGCAAGGAATTAAGCCTGCATTAACCACACGTTCTCGTGGTGAACATGCACACAAACATGCTCTGATATAATTTCTGCATTGTCTTTGAAACTGATTGGGCAACACATTTTTTACTGCCAGAAAGAGTTTTCATATAGTTTCAGTTTTTATTCACGCTTTTTTTTGTCAGAATCCATCTTTTTGGTCCATACATCATCACGGTCAATATCTACTGATTGAAAACGTTCCACTTTTGGATGCATTGGTAAGTTACTTTTCATTATCAATTAAAATATCTGATGTCACTGTCAATTCCCTTGATGGGAGGGCGTTTCCTTGACTCCTTTTCGGGTTTTGTTTTGTATTTTGTTAATTTATTCATAACATCTCCAAAACGTTCACAATTGTTGTTCATATTTCTTTCGGATTGAATAGCCTTTGCATGTGGTGGCTGTGCATGCCACGTAAACGTATGCACTCGTTGCCAGCGAATTTGTCAAGCTTAATATTAAACCAGATCCCCAAAAAAAATCGATCGTGGGAGTGAGTCTTAGCAAGTGAACCCGAAATATTGTGTGAGTTAGACCGCTTCGTAAATTCACAGGACAAAATGTGGATATGCAAAGTAAACTGCATAGAGAAATCCTGAATTAATTCAGCATAACGGTTTTGACTAACGCAGTGTAGCTCACATGTTGAAAATGACGCAGAAGTACTTTGACATATGCTAACCATGTTGTGAAGCCAAGTCTCTATGTCTCCGCCAAATAAGCTTAAATGTGCATTGATTTCATTTTAAAAGCATAACCTCAAAGGCATTTTTATAGCAGTAATGTATAGTGCAACCTATGTTGGACATTCCTATAACGTTTTATGGATTGAAAGATGAGAACATGAACATTTGAGAATGTATCTGCAAAGTATGGTCATTACTTTTAATAAACCCCACATAAGTTAATGACTTAAATGCTTCCGAATGGTTTATAATTAATAAACTACGGGGTTTTATTCTCCATTCTTCCTGCCACACATTATTAACTTCACTGTTAATGGTACTTTTTGCAACGGGTTGAATTCTATTCACTGCCATGTCATCGCCTTTAATGTTGGGCTATAATTTGAAATCGGTAGTATTATTCCATGGCCGAGTATATTAACATATACGTGGGGTTTTATTTATTCAATTATTTACAGCCCTTTAATTTTCGATTTAAAGCTTTCGTGACTGCAGGGATTCATCTTCTTGGTTCTTTCGGTGAAGTCACGTGACTTTACCGAAAGAACCAAGAAGATGACAGCCCTTTGTCAATCCACTTCTCAATGTAAGTTTTCTAATGTTTCGGTCGTGGAGGTGCTTGACCATACTTCACCACCAGTGCGGGTTAGGGAAGGGGGAGCCAGAACCGGTTCAGGAATCTAAGCGCACAGATTTTAGCCCATGGCATGTGAGAATCGAACCTAGGCCGCCAGGGTTTACGCATGTATTTTGAACTTCTTTCACACCGTACGTAGCTAACCATGCCAATTGGAGCGTGCGTTTCTAATGCAACACCCTAACAACTCCACCACCAATCACATCCCACATACGTGCAGCATTCGGGGAGATAAGGACAAAAAAATATAATTTTCAAATCGGTCATTTTGAACAATCGCCTTGATTGGCACAACAGCGGTTAGGCTGCACACCTTACCAGCACCTCCAATGAGCATTATTGTTTACGTACGGTGCGAATGGAGTTCAACATACATACGTACGTACGATGCGAAGGTTACAAGTTCACTTCCTAGTCATGGGTGCTCACTCATCTGGCATCGATAAAATGAGTGCCTCATTGGGGCGATTCACTCCCACTCTAGGGATGACGAGCGTCCTGCATTGGGAAGTTCGGCCAGCTCCATTCATGAGTTTCCAGCATGTGGGACGAAACGCGAGTGCCCCACATAAAACGTTACCCCATATGAGGCGAGTAACACCCAAAGCTGAGCACAGATGTATTCAAGAATCCATCGCTCTACTCTCATCTCCACGCCACCTCACAGCACCAACTCACAATACCTTGTACGCAAAATCAGACTTCTATCCAAGGGCCAGCCAGGCTTAAAAAATCCTGATTAGCTTCTGACGAGATTGAGTGCATTCAGATTAGTTTTTAATAATTGACAATACTTTAATTGTTTCATCAAAATTATTGTACGCATGCGTTTTAGCATGGGAAGCGGTGGTTCAGTGGGTCGCATGCTATGAAACCGACGATCCGTGGTCGATTCCCAGCCACGGCTAACATCGGTGATGAGTGACATCTGAACCAGTCTCAGACTTGCCCACCGACCCTTGACCAACCAGCACTGACCTGTATGGTGAATTGTGGTCAGTCAACTCTCACAACCAACACAGTTTGGGGAGGCCTCCACCCAAGAGTTGATTTACAAAGGAATTTAAATTGTCTCAATTTTGTTTCATTGCTAAGAAGCCGACAGTCTGGAACTATGATTTGCATTCGGCCCGATACTGTAAAACATTAACTTGAACGGTTACACGTAGACAATCGTTCAACAACAACAACAAAATCTGATGTTAAAATAACCATTGAAGTGAATTCCAAAGTTAGTATAAATGTGCAACTGCAGGGGCAATGGAAGCCAGGCTATACAACATTTATGATGTTGTGCATTGTTTCATTACCACCATAATCATCAGCAGCAGCCATGGTCAATCCACTGCTGGACGAAGGTCTCCCCAAGCCGCCGCCATCTCCCACCATCCTGTGCTGTAATAATGCCATCAAACACCTGCAACAAAAGCCAATTTCATTGCTCCATCTCTTCCACGTTCTCTTGGACGCATTCTTATTCTTGCATGCAGCTGACCTGAAATAGATTTCGAGTTGTCGGCAGACGCAACGTATTACCCTGGTTTAAATAAAAACAATTACATTTATGTACAACAACACTTCTTGACTGACACATAAAATGAAATGTACACATCTATTGTTATTATTTTACAACTGCATCTACTGTATGTACGACAGACAAAGATCCGCCTTAACAGACTGTTGGGGCAAGGGCTGTTAGCGAGCACCTATAAAGGCCGGAACGGTACACACAAAGGGGTAAAAGGGGGGCCAACACCACGCCCGACCGCCTTTGTCTCCCCAGTGGCGATGTTTACACACCGCACCAGGTACTGATTTAAGGCTGAGTCGACCTAGGGGAGGCCCAGGACCGGTTCAAATAATCGTCACACTGGTGTTGACCATGAGCCGGAATCGAACTCGGGTCGCCGGGTTCGTAGCGCTAAGCGCTGCTACACCACCGTCCACACACACACACAGCCACCTGCGCGTGATGGCACTTGAGCATCACCCACGGCTTGGACGTTCGGTAGCAATATAATTGTTCTTGAAGTTTTGGAACAAGTCCACAGGCCACCTGCTCCCACCTACACCTTCATGTTTATTTAAGCAAAGGAAAATGTATTCACCATTACGTGTTTGTGTTCATATATATTTATATTTTACATATTCTTTTCTATGCGTTGCTGTTCATCATGAAATGATGTGCTCTGGGCTATAAACAATTCATGTATTCCGTTGGAATTATAAACATTAAAAAATGTGTGACGCCCTCTTACCCCTACAGCTAAACAAGGTATCCCAATCACCCTATCTTCGGCATTGTCATAACAATGCCGAGCAATATAATAGTGATTGTTCATATCTTCTGAGCATTACAAAATTAACTGCCATCAGACCTGCACTGACCCTGTGCATGGGAACGACAAAACGCAATGCTACCGGACAGACGACCACGATCTTGTATATTAAATGTGATGCTTACATGGGTCGTTGTTAGGAAGAAAGTATGATTGTGTGCGTGTGTTATTGGTGGATATGTAATAATCCTTCCAGAGACGGTATTCGGAATCGGTCCTTTTATTTCCACTCCACAATACACTTTGCTCACTCACTCTCCGTTGCTGGCAGACAACGGAGAGAGGACAGACCACGCACTAAGTCCCCACCGCGCACGTGGCAATCCCAGCCCCCGTCCGCGCGTGACCCTGCTCTTGTCAGTTTCAGTCTGCTCCCGAACGTTCCCCTCCACTCGCTCTTAATACCTTCGTCACGTGGTTCCCCCAGCCAATCGTACATGGACAGCTTTGACCATTCTCGATGGTTCCCTGTCAATCCCGGGACCACGCCCCTCATCCGGCTCCCCATTGGCTGGGGCCCCGAATGGCTAGGCCAATCACTCCTGATGACCTGTCGTGATGACGCATGGGCCATGGTCCCTATCTCAACCCCTATTGGCTACAAGCAGGACCGGCAAGCCAATCCCCACGTGAACCCTCTATGGCTGTTATTACATAACCCCCCCCGGTGAAAAAAATTTAGCCGTCTCGGCTGGGAAAAGGGTGAAGAACCAATTCCGCAACATCTTATTAGGGCACCAAGGTGCGTTTAACAATTTAAGGGTGAACCGGCGTTCCCGCGCCTAACAACATTTAAAACAGTCACCCATAATAATAAAAAAAATCACAACATACATTAGGGCGCCCCTGCAGCGCGGTAACGACAGGGATCAGCGAAACGATCAAACGTTAACGAAACGGAAGAGATTTCGACCGCGTACGCGACGCGGGACCCTCTCCGCTTCCAGCGCAAGGTCGCTTTGCTTCCGGATGGACAGGAGGTGGCAGGCTCGAAGAAGAAGTCGGTTGTTGGTGCTTGGTCACGTCCAGGGCGGGCCCCGTTGGAGGGGGGGCAGCGGGGGCTTCCTCAGCCCTCAGAACCTGTTCATCTGCAGGAGGCACAACACAGTCCCCCCTGGGATCAACGGGCGTGTCAAGCGGCGTAGTCGGCCCAGCAGAACCCGGCAGGTCAGCTATTGGGGATGAAGGATCGACACGCGCGTCAACATAGGGTTTAAGTCGCGAGGAAAGAACATACCACCGACGTTTGCCGTATTGAACGCGGATACTTTGCGAGTTCCGAACGTCTACGAGCGTCACAGGCCCCCGCCATGGCCTGTGCAGTTTAGGGGATGTGCCCGCCGGTACCTGGGGGCAGTGGAGCCACGCCAGGTCTCCCACTGACCAAGGCATGCGAGTATGCGATCGACGCGCGTACCGTTCGTTCCTTGCCTGAGCATGGGCCGTCGCACACCGGGCAGCCTCTCGCGCTTCCGTTACTCGCTCAAGCGAGTCACGCACGTGGTCAGGCAGGGAGCGGGACGGTTGTTTACTCGGCGTACCCAGTTGCACATCGATGGGTGGAACATTTTCACGGCCATACATAAAAAAAAACGGTGAGTATCCCGTGGACGTGTGCGGAACCATGCGGTATGCCGCCAAGACGCCTGGTATGTGCAAGTCCCAATCGGTTTGCTTTTCACTGACCGTGTGACAAAGCATAGCGGAAAGGGTACGGTTGAATCGTTCCACCATACCATCTGTTTGTGGATGGTATGGGGAGGTGCGAACTTTCTTTGTACCCAGCGCGTCACAAACTTCCCTAAGCAATTTAGAGGAGAAATTCCGGCCTTGATCTGTGAGCAGCCTTTCAGGTGCCCTCTTGTCCATGACATACCCGTTCAAGAAAGCGTCGGTGATGGACGCTGCCGTTTGGTCGGGCAGAGGCCAGGCCATCGGCCATCGAGAAAAATATTCCACCCCGACCAGAAGGTATTTATTGCCCCTAGCCAATGGGGGAAACGGCCCCAGAATGTCGAGAGCCACTAATTCGTTAATACGGGACACTTCAATGGAACGCAACGGTGGTACATAGTGGTTCCGAGGCGGCTTCCTTTTCGCACAGTCATGGCACGAGCGGACAAAATCATTGATGTCCGCCGTCATACCAGCCCAGAAAAAAATCCTTTTGCATCGCGGCCACAGTCTTTTGGACGCCAAGGTGCATCAACTTATCAGCGTGCAGAGCACGGAGCAGGTCGTAGCGAAGCGAAGTAGGCACCACCAAGCGTGGTCGGTCAGACACCCCGTCGGTACACATTAGCAATCCCGACTTACCCCGGAACATCTGCCACTTCCAGCCCGCCAATTGCGATTTCTGTTTCCCAACCAATTTACGTAGTGGAGACAGCGAGGCATCCTGCTCGTGCAACCAGACCGCGTGCGGCAGCCGTAAGGTGTCATCGGTGTCCACCGACACCTGCTGGTCCTCCTCCTTCGCTTTCGCCCCTGCGTCGTCCTCATTCGCTATCGCCCCCATAACCGGGCAGGGCGACGTGGGCGGTGCGGCGCAGCGGTGCGTGCCCGTCAGGCAAGTGCACGGAGGAACTGGCGGCAGCCTTGAGAGCGCATCAGCGTTCGCATGGCGGGCTCCCTTTCGGTACGTTATATCGAAGGAAAATTCCTGTAACGATTCCAACCACCGAGCCAATTGGCCTGACGGCTGATCCAATTTGAGGGAATATTGCAAAGCCGCATGATCAGTGCGGACCAGGAATTTCCGTCCATACAGGTACGGTCGGTACAATCGAACAAAATGGACAATTGCCAAAAGTTCCCGCCTTGTCACGCAATATCGCGTTTCCGCAGGGGACAGAACCCTGCTGCCATACGCCACCACTCTCTCAACCCCATCCTTACGTTGCGACAAAACGGCCCCAATGCCGATATCACTAGCATCCATATCAAGGATGAACGGCTGTGAAAAATCTGGGTAATCTAACGTAGGCGCCGTGGCGAGGTGGTCCCGAAGTGCCATAAAGGAACTTTCTTCCTCCGCCCCCCATTTAAACCTTTGATTTTTGCCAGTCAGAACGTGTAATGGTTTTGCGAACGTCGCAAAGTTCTTAACGAAGCGGCGATAATAGGAAGCGAATCCAATAAACTGCCGAACATCACCCACTGAAGTGGGTGTGGGCCACTCACGTACACACTTCGTTTTCAGAGGGTCAGTGGATACGCCGTCCGAACTGACAATATGACCCAGGTAACGGACGGAGTGTTGCAGGAGGTGGCATTTCCTCGGTTTAAACTTAAGGTCAGCCGCACGCATTCTTTGAAAAACTGTCTCAAGGCGTTGGAGGTGTTCCTCGAACGTGCGGCTAAAGACAATTATATCGTCTAGATATATGAGGCACATTTCCCACTGCAGTCCCGCCAACACCAATTCCATGAGCCGCTGAAACGTGGCCGGAGCCGCGTTCAGGCCCATCGGTAACCGATTAAATTCAAAGAGGCCTTGCGGCGTGCGGAATGCCGTTTTTGGTTTTGACTCGTCATCGAGGGGAAGCTGCCAGAAGCCCGAGGACAGGTCAAGGGTGGAAAAGAATTTAGCACCCGATAAAGCATCCAATGAGTCATCCATCCTCGGTAAGATGTACGCGTCCGCTACCGAGATTTTGTTCAACCGGCGGAAATCAACGCAAAACCTCGTACCACCATCTTTTTTCTTAACCAAAACGACAGGCGCGCCCCAAGGACTATTGGATGGCGGGATAATATCCGCCGCCAGCAATTCATCTACCGCCCCACGCACGTGTTCCCTTTCCGCCGGGCTCATGTGGTGAGGGTGCATACAGATAGGTGGCGATGCACCGGTTTCAGTATGGTGCGACAAAAGCGATGTGCGTCCGAGGTCCAAATCATTCCTGCTGAACACATCAACGTACTGCAGCAACAGCGAACGCAAGGCGTTCCTATGGTCATTTGACAAGGAAGAATTCTCTCCGCATAAATCCGCGATCCAACGTTCTTGTGAACGATCATGCGGAGACCCATCAGCAGGCATCCGAGCGCGCGGCGGTTTTTCACAAGAGGCGAAATCGGTAGTGGCGTGAGCCAGCACCGATCCCTCCGGAACAACAACGCGATCAGGTCCCCCATTCAAGACCTGTATGAAAGGTGCCTGACCTGGGCGCACAATCGTTTGTGTCGCCGCCAAAGAAAAAGATTTCGATACGGAATTCGATGGGGATAATAGCACGCCTTTCGCACCCCTTCCCATTTGAAGCGGTTTTCGGTAACGTAGCGGAATGAGCATTTGCGCTCCCGATGGAACTTCCACCGTAGCCGCAACTACAGCAGTAACTGCGTTACCTGTAGGCGCCTTGGCCAGCAGGGAAGGCAGGAACGCCATCCTACGACCCCCCGGCATTTCCAAACAGTCCTGGTCGACCCGTATTCGCAACGGCATCCGACGCAGGAAATCCGTCCCCAACAAGCATGGAACAGCTAGCGAGCGAGAAATTAACACAGGTCCTGCGGCGGTAATATTTCCGATAGCGATGCGCACATCCACCTGTCCGCAGATACCCATGCTCCCCCCATTGGCGGCAACACACACATCATTAACCTTGTGTATTCTCGACGCAGGAATGGACAACAAATGAAAAATTACATCCGAAATGATGGTAGCCGATGCGCCAGTGTCCACCAAGATACGGACGTCAACGCCGTCGATGGTACCACGTACCGTCGACGAGCCCGACGCCGCAGCCACAATCCTGCGAGCCAGTTTCTTCCACTGTGTAGCAGAGCGTGTCAATGGAGCAGGAGAAGTAAAATCGGCTATAGGAGTGTAAGAATGAGTGCGAGTGGATGAGTGATGTGACACGACCTGCCGGGTATCCGATTTGTGCCGACTCGCCCGAGGTTGTTGCAGTTCCGCGGCAGGTAGAGGAGATGGATGTCCCCTTGGCGGAGGAGGCGACAGCAGAGGTCGGCAGCGGCAGTCACGGGCGAAGTGGCCCCGTCTGCCGCACTTAAAACACGCGGCCGACGTCGGCCGGTGGTCGGACGACCCGGCCCTCGCACGCGGTCGGGCCGTGTAGTCGTCCCGCTGGTCGCGCAGCCGCCGGCCCGGAATCCTATGCGGGACAGCAGCAGCCAGCATGTCGTCGTCGCCCGAGTCGTCGGAGCAGTGGACAACCAGTCGTGGAGACCACCCCAGAGGCGGCCCGTCGATCTCGGGTTTCCCCGTCCACGCCGCCATCTGGTCCCACCGCTTGAGATTAAACTTAGCGTCCAGGCAGCGCGCCACCCACCGCGATGAAAGCGGTTCGTGGCCGCACACTGGTAGAGAGATGTTGAGCTCCTGAGACAACTCCAGCATGCGGGAAAGGATGAGTGGATCCAAATGCTCGGCCGTTGCGTCGAGGTAGGCGGCCATGGCCATCGCCATCAACGCCCCCCGATAGGCCAACGGCGATTCCTCCGGTGCCCGGCGACGCGACATAAATTTTCTGCTGGCCGATGTCGGCGGGTCTTAAAATTCCGCCATCTCTGTGAACGCATCTTGCAGTGTCTTCTTCTTGGACGCTGGAATGGAGCGGAAGACTCCCAGAGACACATCATCGAGCAGCGTAGGTAGCGCTCCCAGTGCTTCTTCCTCCGTCCAGTTGACAGATCTAAAAGCCGACTCGAAGCGCCACGTAAAAGCACTCCAATCGCCCCCGGTGATAAATTCTTTTATTTGTGGAAGGCGATGTCCGCGGTGGCAGGCGCGTGCCGCGGGCGTCTCCGGCCGCCGTTCCCGCTCTCCGCTCGGTGCAGACAAAATGGCGTCCGGCGGCCGCGTGGTAGCAGGCGCGCCCAAAATGGTGGCCGACGACTCCGGCGCAGCCGCCCCACCCAAGACGACGGCGTCCTCCCGCGTGGCAGGAGCAATGGCGGGTCCCGCTTCCATAGCAGGACCCCTTCCCGCGGCGTCCAGCTGATCAGCGATCTGGCGACCCACGGCTGGTGAGGACGCCACCGCGGTCACCAGGCTTAGCAGAATTGCGCGCAACGACTCAATCTGCTCCGCCATCAGCCGCCATTCGTCTCTCGGTCCTGCGGTGGTCGCATCTTCCCGCGGTCGACGCTGAGAGGCGTCGAGGCGAGCGTCGTCAGTCGGCGGCACCAGGGCTGTAGCTCCCAACAGCTCATCTTCCTCCGTCTCGGCCTCTTCCTCCGACAGAGGCACGGGCAGGTTCTTTTTTCTGAGGTGTTTAGACATCTTAACGATCGTCCAAACAGTCGCAGAATTACTTCTGACACCAGTGTAATAATCCTTCCAGAGACGGTATTCAGAATCGGTCCTTTTATTTCCACTCCACAATACACTTTGCTCACTCACTCTCCGTTGCTGGCAGACAACGGAGAGAGGACAGATCACGCACTAAGTCCCCACCGCGCACGTGGCAATCCCAGCCCCCGTCCGCGCGTGACCCTGCTCTTGTCAGTTTCAGTCTGCTCCCGATCGTTCCCCTCCACTCGCTCTTAATACCTTCGTCACGTGGTTCCCCCAGCCAATCGTACATGGACAGCTTTGACCATTCTCGATGGTTACCTGTCAATCCCGGGACCACGCCCCTCATCCGGCTCCCCATTGGCTGGGGCCCCGAATGGCTACGCCAATCACTCCTGATGACCTGTCGTGATGACGCATGGGCCATGGTCCCTATCTCAACCCTTATTGGCTACAAGCAGGACCGGCAAGCCAATCCCCACGTGAACCCTCTATGGCTGTTATTACAGATATATGGCATAATGTAATATTTATGCATACTATATGGTGCAATCTGACCATGGTATTATCTGGGCATTGGCTATTTGCAGCTTTGATAATTTATTTGTTACTCCCGGCAATGGGTTATACATAGCAATTGGTGTTTTTTTTGTCCCCTTCCCATGGCTTTTGAACTATATATGTGCTTTACTTTTTTGTATACACATACCCGAAGAGGAAATAGTTTTATATTCGGACAGTTTACAAAGTTGACAAGAACGGCCCTGCACAGAACCCATCCGTGAGGTTGGTATATGATGATCATCATGATGATGATGGCAATGAGAATATGTATCACTTTTTATTATTATTATTATTATTATTGTTTACCACGTTTGTGAGTTGTGACTAATTCGAGTGACCTTGGAGGAGTTTTAATGACCCGGACAATGTGGTATCAAGGACAAGCAGGGGCAGATCAATTCACACAACTGGCCACTCAATAAAACACAATGGGGCTAAAGCTTACGCTGCATTTACATATTCCCCCAGAGATATTTACTGCACAACATTGCTTCCATTGGATTTGGCAAACATTCACATAATCAATGTTTAATGGTGATGGCTACTGACTATTTATTTGACATTGTTGTCTAATGCTAGCAACTGTGCATTTTGTCAGTGCAAATAAATTCGTCAAACGTATCATCATCATCATCATCATCTTTGCCATGATCAATCCACTGCTGGATAAAGGCCTCCCAAAGTTGTTGTCATCGCTTGCGGTTCCACAATGTAACAGTATATGTGCGTGTGTGTAAAAGAACAAAACAATGGAATAAATTTATATATACACACACCGGAACATGTTTAATTAATTTTATTATTGAATGTTATTGCAAAAAAACATTACATCACCCATGAATTAACAAAACAAACAAGCATAAACAATAAACTAATGCCACATCAAACCTAAGAACGCTCAAATTTAATAATGCACTTCTGCTCCACTTATGTATAAATTAATTGGCATTCGAAGCAAACAAAAATGCACTGGCTGGGAAAATAACACGCCTTTCTTTTTGTTTGGCCTCTTGGAATGATTTTTTCGTGTCTTGCTTTGGCTGCGAGCGAGCTGATGCAATGAGCAGCGGGCGGAGGAATGAGCCGAGTTCACATCGCACCGTGTGTGTCATCTCACGGCGAGTTGGCGCCAGTCGGGGCAAGCGTGCCCGCTCAGTGTTACACTAATCTCGCGTAACAAGCGTGGACGTGGCAGCGGCAACGTTTTGTTTTTGCTTATGGGCATCCCTGCCTGGGGGTTGCCAGTTGGTAGGCCACTTCTTTCATGGATGGGGTTTTTGTTGTTGTTGTTGCGGTTGTAGTTGTTGCGTATAAACAGAGGTGTGTTTGGGAGCTGCTCTCAACCAAGGGCGGAGCGTAATTCCCGCGTGCGGTAATCAGACCCCATTGTACAAGTGGTTAATGTGAGTAAATGGTCAAAGTTTCAGAGCACTTCCTCCGACGGTGTATCAGCAAAAAAAAAGATGTAGTTGTTCCCAGATTGGGCATCAGTGTTGTGGGAGGTAATGACCAAACCATGCAGATTGTACACGCCTCAAATTGAATGTAGGTATAAATTGTGTTTTTGCAAAAAAGTCATACTTCTGAAATGTTGGTGAAATGTTATAAATTTGTAATAAAGCTGCCAGAAAATTTGCATGCTTTTTTTAAGTTGTACAATTTCTGAACTTATGATATATAGCTGTATACACATATAGATGTATAATTTTACTAGAGAAAAAATATATGGCCAATTAGGTCACAAATTATATATATATATTTCTTTACGATAAATCATGGCATATAATGCAAAAAAATATATATTGCATGGATGCATTCATACTTCAGAATTGTGTTGAAACATAACGTCAAGATAAATGCGAAACTTATTGCCAATAACTTTTGCAAGAGCATTGCATCAAAATGACAAAGGAAGGCTTTTGAACAATTTTTGTAATGATGCATAAGTTGACTTTGACCAACAACATGTCAGATGCCATTGCTTGTTAGCCTAAACAGGACGCATTAATGAAATGTGCTGTGGTGCCTTTACGCAAAAAATTATTGAACCCTTTAATGCCTAGACTATGGCTAGAAACGCCATGCTATTCAAGTTGCCAACATAAAATTGGCATGCATCTGCGAGTGTAAATCTTCCAACCAACATTTCTAATCCAGCTCAAAATGTGAAACTACCTTTAAACTTCCCTTTGACGTTCATGGCTGCGTTTATGTTCACTCATCAGTTGGTAGCACAGTTATCTCATTTCACTCTCCACATGTAAATCAGCAACACTGCTTTGCATACACTTGTTAATTGCCTAATTTTGACCATAGGCTAGGACGGGGACAATTACAGTGGATCCCTGAGGTTACTGATGGCAGGAGCCAGCATAATAGGTAAACATCACTGCGGCCAGGCATGGCGTACAGCGGATACATGGACTAGTTGCCGATGCGGTGTAAAAGCAAAATTGTCAGTCTTAACGGGCTCACGTCCAGCGCGACACGTGCAAGCTTGTGAGTGCGCACCGGATCTCTTGCCAATTTACACGCAGGCATCTTGCCGTCAAGCAACACGCTCCTTCGGATACGGGTCATTTTTGTTATTGTTGTTGCTCTCAATCTGGGAAGCGTTCAATCACCGCTCCCTTCTATCGCTCGCCGCTCTGGCAATTTGCAAAGCGCGGGCGGCTCTCGGGCTGGCTGGGGCGGGCGAGGGTTAACAAGGGGCGAAGCGTGAAGGGCAACCGCCACTGCACGGTAAGGTGATGAGCTGCGTCCGCTCAACGGGAGGGAGTGTGCGAGTTGCCGCGTAACGGGAGTAGTGGGCGGAGGGGCGGGCGGGCGGGCCACCCACCCACCCAGAGGCAGACTGGCCACGCCGTGACAGATCCGGCCTGCCAGCGAGCTCACGTCACGTCACGCGGCTCACGGTGAGCGCGGACGTCGGGAATGGGACCTCCTCCCCTTCCATCCTTGACCCCCCCCCCCCACTAGCCTCCCCCCACCACCGCCCCCCCCCCCGCACTTCCCATTGACATTTAACATGATCAGACACAACAGAATATTACCTTCAGGACTGCGAAGGCTCCAATGCCTTCCAGTTAGGCCTGTCAGCTTGACAGATATTCCAGTGGTTCCTTTTTGCTTATTTCCCAATGTGAAAAAAAATGAAAATAGGATGATAATAATAATAGTGGTAATGTACAAAAAAGCCACCGTGCTAAATACATACGTAGAACTTATACGCAAAAAAATGTCTTGCCCTCAGCACTCGGGAGTTGAATAATTTGATGTCTTCTATGATTGTGTTTTTCAGTGGGTTCGAGTGGATCCCTACAGAGAACGTTGCTGCCTGCAGAAGATGCAAAGGAGTGATCAAAGCGTGGATTAGCACTAATCTAAGCCAAATTAACTTTACCAATTACAGGTACAACCATGCCTTGGAATGAGAGGAGATGGCGTTATTTAACATAATTTGGGATAATTACACTTTGTCGTGAACACAGTTCCCTCTACCTGACATAATTTAGAATACGATTTTTTTTCCATTTAATTCTGCACTGCTTCAGAAGGAATACCTCCACTGATCACAATATTTTATTAGCTCCATCATTGCATTGACTTCTCACCGGTATTTTAATATTTCTTACGCGATATTATTCACACCCATTCGTCATACATTTTGACATTCATAAATGACACGCAATGCAGTCGTTTTGAAAGTAGTGTTTTTATCATAAACATTCGCGGACAACTGTAATTTAAGCATTGGATATTTTAAAATGCCAAATTGTTACTCATACGACGACAATTATAAACATTACGCTCTGCTTTTGCCAATTGTTTGTAGTTCTCAGCAAATTCATTAACCCAAAATAAATACAATATGTTTTATACGCAGACACATTCTAAAACCACCAACAAGTTTTGTGGTTGTGAAACATTTCGCCTAATTCAATTGCATGGCTAAAGCAATCAAGAAATAATCTATCCAAATATGAAATTACAGCATTGCATTTAAAGGCATTTCGATTGCACGTTTCTTATTGCTATCATTATTTTAAACGCGGGCAATATATTTGTTTCGTTGGACGTGATGGAAGCTGCTTGGAGACTAAACGATGTACACTCGTTTTAATCGCGTATTTTTAAGTTCGGGGGCGCTGTCATGGTGTAATAGATACATCGCTGGACTTGCAATCCAGAGGTCACCGGTTCAATCTCCGGGCGCGGCAGTTGAATCAATGTTGTAGCTTTCTTAAATATCCACTGCCTCTGTTCAATCAGCAGTGTAAATGGGTTCACAAAATTCATTCAAATGGCAGGGCACATGTGTCAGGATAACACGTATGTCCTGCCAACTCTTGAAAGGGCACATGTATCAGGATCACATGTATGTCCTGCCAACTATTGAAAGGTGTCTGGCCACTGTGAAAGCGTAGAATTTCCATCCAGTGTGGAAGAGTAGGCCAAAAATGCCCTCTAGACTAGATGACCTATCCAGAGCTCCTGCTCGCATAGGCCCTTCTGCCAGCAGTGGCGTGGGCAGGAAACTGCAGGGCTGCACCCGTGACTTGTTGTGTTTTGGCTGCACGCCAATGTGCGGTGATATAAAGCCCACAGTTGCATTAATTTGAAGAGAATCCTCGTGAGATGATTGAGCAGATGGATGTGGATTTCCACGCACAAAGACACACACATTTTAAGTAAACTTCCACACATTTCTAGATCCAAGCTGAAGCTCAGCTTTGCTGGTGTCATAAAGCAGCTGTAGATTTTCCCCGCGCCGGACAAAGTTGTAACAAGCAAGCTTAGGCCCGAGGTCTTTATCGACAGAGTCCAAATGATGTTATGTTTCAAGGGGGTCAACTGTCCAACTTTGATAAATGGACAAATTATTTTGCTACAAGACCATTGTTGTGATGAAGCTCTGTGTATGCGGTGTTAGCGGTGGGTAGAATAATTTTTCTTCTTCTTGCCTAACAACCCCTACGGAAGGAAGCGAATCGGTGTATTCGCGAGTCCACACTCCGCACGCGCAAAAAACGTCGCGCAAAGTTTGTAAACGTCACTTCCGGGAAAACAAATTCACTTAAATGTCCATGCTATGGACAACGCGTCGTTAATTCAAGCTCTAAATAAGCATAGCATGTAAATGACGTATGGAAATTGTAATGATAAAGCATGTAATTATTGCTATTCCTCCAGGCTTGCCTGCAGTATTTTGCAAAGTTAATGTGTGGGGATTGGCAGTTGTTACCTTTCTTAAAGAATAGGTTATTATCCTGTTCATAATGTATGAAGTGTGTTTCAGTTGGTATTAAACAAAAGTAATAAATAAAGTTTGGTTCCTTTTTTTGGTAGTTGCAGGGCATACAGGCTACAATTAATCATACAATGGATAAACTTTGTGCGGAGTAATTTATGGCTCGCGGATATATCGTGAAGATATAAATTACATTCTCCACAATCAACTTGTGCATCATACAACTTTCCCGTGTCAATGTTTCAGACCTGCGTGTCAGTTTAATAAGACCCAGTTGCATGATTAAGTAATTGTGGGTGGCATATCCTTAAGTCGTATGCTTACATTGTTTTTTACTTTCATCTGTAATTCTGAAGTGCTATATTTGTTCTTATTCAGTAAACCGACTAGATGCATGCCTATGGATGTCATACATATATATTATTCTATGCTACAAACATGTATAATCCATTAAAACATCTATTCATGGTTTTCCACACAAACGAACGTATGACGGTGTTCATCTCATCTAAACAGCCCCGAGCCAGTCGTGGCAATTCCACATTCCTATGGCAGGGGAAGATGAAATCAATCAACTACCATTGCCGATGTCCCCTCAGAGTGGCACTCAATTCATAAACCCTGGGGAGATTGAGAATTGAGTTAATGACTTTTCCTGGATTCGGACCAGGGACCATTCTGCCACCTGGTGTGATGTAGAGAATAGTGGTAGATGACCTGTAGATTATTATTAGCCTATGACCGATAGTTAATTAATATACAAGAACATATGACCCGTGCATATAATGGATAAATAGCTATTACCATTTTTTTAAGATTACACAACAACGGCATAACATCTGTTGATGCCACGTAAGTTTATTTTACATCGTAGATTATCTTTATTTCTTATGAAATGCATTACCTTCGGTATTTCACAATTGCATGTAATACAATTTAAAGATTTTTTTTCTTGGTTTGCATTGTTTCCACCAGTGTCCGTGGGAATGGGTACACTTGGCAAACCATGCCATGGTATTTATTTTTTAAAGAAAATAAAAACGCGTCTTTACAGGAAGGGACCAAACTAGGATTATGCAAATTTTGATGGCAAAATGTGAACTACTTCCCCTGGTATACAGGTGGTCCAGGGTTTATCCCGAGCCTGTTGCCTGCTCTATATTTGGAGTTTACATGTTCTCTCCGTGGTCGCGACGACTTTTCTCAGGGTTCTCCGGGTTATTTTTCCCACCACATTTAGAATCCACATGCGTTTGGAGCATTTAGGTGCTATACATGTCCACACGACGAGCCACTTCGTTGAGCTATCCTTTGTGGCCAGGTCGCTTCTGAAAGAGAGCTGCATAGCTCAGTGGACCTCACCTGGTAACATACAAAAAAATTGTTTAATAGAGTAGTCTACTTGCCATAAGGTGTATTATGTTCGTGGACAGTGGTTACCTTTTTTCTACATGCAGTGTAAGTGGGGTGTGTGTGTGCAGCACAAACTGCACGGCTGACAGCGCACACTGACATCCATAATCTCCGCAGACAGCCCCGGAGTGGCGTCCGTGTTATAATTGCCTGGACGTACGGATTTGGACGATAAGCATATCGCCTTGGTAGCACTTTTCTGCAGGTAGAGCTGGGAAAAAATAGAAAAAAGGTGAGCAGGACACAGGGGGGAGCGGGAAGGGAAGGAGAGGTCGGATGGAGAGACTGAGAGATCACATGGAAATATTCAAAGTACTTTGAAACTGATTGACAAGTTGCAGGGAACGAGAAATTGTTGCTCGACCCCTCTCCTTGAAGTAGTGTCGTCATCCGGAGCAGCTTAGCCGGGTGTTTACCCCTCCACGCTCACCCACACTCACCCACTATCACCCGCGTTCATACACGCTCACCCATGCTCGCCTGCTCTCACCCACACTCACCCACTATCACCCACCCACACTCACCCACACTCACCCACACACACCCACACTCACCCACACTCACCCACCCACCCACACTCACCCACACTCACCCACACTCACTCACCCACACTCACCCACTCTCACCCACCCACACTCACCCACACTCACCCACACTCACTCACCCACACTCACCCACACTCACCCACACTCACCCACCCACACTCACCCACTCTCACCCATGCTCGCCCACGACCCCGCACCGCATTCCTCGAGCGCTTTGCGCACGGGTGGCGACACGGGTGACCTGAAGGGGCAGTTGCCGAAGCCACCGTGAAAATTTGTTCATTCGGCATTCCTCAGCCAATCAGCTAATCCTCGGCAGCGCCACCTATTTTTTGTAGTGATGAGGGATCAGCGGAGTCGTTTGTGTCTTAGAGTGTACCTCTTAAAAGTGTTGTACGCGACTCTTGAGCATAAAGGGGCTCATTGATGAGCAGTGAACTGCGCGAGCCACTGCCCCGCCTTTGGTATGCGGTCTCTTGTCATAAACTTACATTGAGGAGGTGAAGAGGCCGCCTGAATCGAGTTCAATCCACAATGAATGGGACGGGCTGTAGTTGTTGTAAATGTGCTCTCTGTCCTGTTTGTAGTGGCCTTTGGCCCCGTGACACCAGCTTGACCCCGCGCTGTGGTGGATCACAGGATCCCTCGCTGGAGGTTGTTGAAGAGGTGGCGTGGATCCTCAACACAAGTTAAAAATAGATGAAAACGCGTTTGAACGTCGCTCGATCGAGTGCGAGTCAAAGTGTTATTCTATCTCTCATGCGTGGAAGACTAATTGTTTGGACAGGCAGTTATGCAATGTGCGTAACAGTGTCGTACAATGCTTTTTGTATTTAAATGTATTAGTAATTTAAATAATTGTAGTATATCGACCTTTTAGGTTCAAAATATAATTTCTGCATGATTGAGGTATGTATTTAACATGTAAATGACATAATAAGAACATTTTCATACTGAACTCTATATTATGGTATAATGGCCAAGACTTGCTTAACGTTTCCCCTAGCTTCTACTATTTTGTGCAATTATTATATCTGGTACCAGGTTTCCAAATAATTAAGAAGCAAGCTGCAACTCGTAAAAAATATATGTTTTAACATTATACATTTTTGGAATGCGTACTGGTTTTATATTCCTCCTAAATACTCATACCGAAAATAAATACATACATTAATAAATAAGCCCTGGCCAGCTACGCATAAATGAACCCAGGTTTGTCTCGTGTTTTGCAGCATTAACCTTTTCAGCGCGAACACCAACGATGCACAGACATCGTGGCCTTGGTGTGAGAGGGACGATATCCATGACGTCTCTCCTAATTTTGACTTTAAACTTTCGTGACTACAGGAATTCATGTTCTTGGTTCTTTCGGTAAATTGATGTAGATTTTTTAAAAATGAATAGAAATAATAAAAGCAAAAAACCCACGACGTTTCGATTGCAACACAAGCGGTCTTCATCAGGCGGATAAAAAAACGTCGTGGGTTTTTTGCTTTTATTATTTCTATTTATTATTTTTAATTTTATTATATTTCGATTGCAGCGTATTTTGTTTACCATAGCAAATGCAACGATGTGAAAGCCTGCCAATGTTTGCGCGGGCGATCTGACTATCTTTATTAACATTACAAACTGATGTTATTCCTATTGTGTCTGCAAATATAGTACTGCATGCGCTCGCGTGCGTGTGCGTGAGTGCTGTATGTGACCATTTATTTATCTCTCTTCCTGATGCCTGTAAACAGAAGCGACCGTCACTTATTTTTCCAGAGTCACTTGATGAATGCAATTTTCAAAAGTAGGGCGCTTAACATCTTCTGGTGTGGAATCCTCTACTTTGGAGCCCTTTCAAACGCCACACCCAGCCATCGCCCGCCGCCAAGATAATGTTTAAGAGGAGTGGAGATGGCTGCGTGGCTCTGTAACTCCCTCCTGCCGCGAGAGCATTTAACATCACAGTGCTCCTGTTTACACAACACGGCCTAAGATGGGGAAGGGGATAATTAAAGAGCGGAGCAGCGTGAACGTCTGCTGTGAATGAAGACAGCCCCACCTTGCCCATTGATTGAGGCAACAGGGGAGCTAGACGGCTCGCCTGCGAGACGCATCGGGAGGCGCAGACGACGACGCGTCTGATGCCCGCCTTTTTCTGCTGGACCTGCTGCGGGATGGGAATTCCCCGCGACTACGGTAGACAAAACACCGGCCTCAGTCGCATCAGGACATTCGACTGAGTGCCGCTCGCATTTCGGAGGTGCCCTCTGCATTGTGTTCCGAAGCCACACGTAGTCTGGCGACAAAGACGCGTTCTTGATTTCACGCACAAAAGGCGTTGCTCTTGTCGTGCGTGTGTGAACTGCGGCACGTGTGAAACGGATTTAGATGCAATCGTGGTTAAATATGCACAATGAGATTATCGTATTTCCATTAATGGGTGTGCCCTCAAACAATTATGCGAATGGCAGTCGCCATCATCATCATCATCAAGCAGCCTTGATCAATCCACTGCTGGATTTTTCCAAATTGTTGCTATAAAAATGAAAAAATGTTTAAGATAAAAAAAATTCTATGGTGGAAATGTAAAGTTGTTGTTATTACTATAATGTGACACTGACACAAACAAAGCAATGCATTAGAAGGGGTAGCTTACTACATGGGAAGGAGATCTTATGGATTTATAATTTTTGGCTTCACCACAACCAGACTAAATATATTCAGTTCCACGACATGAACATCTGTTTTTTGCGTGACACATTTATATAAATGTTGGCATCATATACACATATAATAGCCCAATTACTCATCCTGATCATTTTCCTAAATGTTTGTAGCTAAACTGAGCTATATTCTCACCTGAAAAAAGTTGTAGATGCATTCTAGCTTTTTTTCGCATAGAAAGCCACTGCTATACATTTTGCATTCTTGCTACTGATTTATTCGGTAGTCTGCCGATTTTAAGTCCTTTTAATTCGTACAAATTTTTCGACCAAAAATTACGTCCAATGTTTTTTTGTAATGTTCTGTTTTGTCAAGAAGAGTCGTTAGCTGTGTAAGTGAGCTGTTACAGAGATAACACAATCGTTAACCTACTGCTTAAATCGGTAGGCTTGGCTGTGCGCGTGATGGTGTATGCTCCTTGCCCCAACCACATTTGACTGACAAGTCCAGTCAAACGTGCTCAGTGCAAAAAAAAAACGAAAACAACGAAGCCATTGCTTCGTTGTTCTAGTTTTTTTTCTCGAACACAGAGATGCGGTGAGAAGCCGGAGCAGGACGCACGACAGACAACAGCAGATCGTATCGTTACTCATTCGGTGTAGGGTTTCACGTTTGTTTTAAAGTTTGTTTAATATTGGCTGCCATGCCACCCCCCCCTAATGCCACAAGGTTGTGTGTAGAGCATTCTAGGCACTCGTTTTTTTAATCTCTCTCTCTCTCTTTTGCCCAATTATATTCCAGTTGTGCTAATTGTGTCATGTTGTGACAATAAAAAAAAGTATCATTTGGAAGTTTTTCAGAGAAAAGCGTCGCTTTGCATGTTACAAATTACCCGCAGGAGTATATATGATATGACGTCTTAATTACACCTTCAACTGACCTTATTTATCCTCACACGAGGTGTTGCAGATGTTGCTGCCATATCCTGCTGCAGAGAACTTTTCATCACGTGGCAGTTATATCGACATCTGCTATTCCGAGCTGTAATTCAGCTAAAATAAGTGGAACACACTGACTGCACGCTGTTTAATTACGAGACGCTAAAGGAACGTGAACCATCACGTGAACTCCATTCTCGCAGCAGCGGCTTTTGGCTGGCCATCGACCAAAGATGGTCACCGCATCACGCGCTTTCAGATGCGCTTCTGTGGCCGTCCGAAACGCTCTTCCTTCCAATATTATGAAGCCTCTGGAGCTATGTGCTTTTAAATCTAGGTTGAAAACTCCTTTCTTTAGAGCTGCGTTTTGTGTTAAGTTCGTTGTCCTTTCCCCCACCTCCAAATAGCGCGGTTGGCTGTGTAGGGTGCGAAAGAAGTTCAACATACATACATGTATACATTTGTTTAAAATGGAAACCATGATACTGATTTGTCTTCATTTAGTCTCATCATACAGGTTTGGCCTCTTAAATTAATGCCGCCATGTGCCCTGGCAGGAGCCATCTAACACGGGCCACAGGAATTGAGTTGCTCCAAAAAATGTAAAAACATAGTAAATGTTTGATGCTTCACCAATATGTTTTCTCATTGACCGTTGATAAATCCAGTGCTGGATGAAGGCCTTCCCACGCCATATCAGTCATAGGGGTTGTTTGACCCGCACCTCCGATAAGCACGGATGGCTACATATGGTGCGAAAGAAGTTCAACATACATACACTACCCATGCACTACACATAATGAGTTGATGATCACTACACGCTGTTTAATCCTGAGTGGCTAAATCCAGGGTATGAGTGGTACTGGCTTCACGCTCTGGTCCCCTGAGCCACCTGGCCACTTCTGCTGGTCACCGTTTTGATTTGACTGTGACCTTTCCCAGAGCCAACGATCCCGTAGAGAAGTGTTCAGGCTGAAGATACGCACATACGGCCACTTACTATAGTCCCACTGGAAATGATAATCCATCAGCGCAGGCCAGATGACTTCACAGGGCGGCACCACGTGAGTTGGCATTACTTCAGTGGTTCCAATATATTTATGTGACCAACTGTTGTCAATTATGGGATAACCATTGAAATGAGTGGATTACGAAGTAATTCAATCATATTAGCCATCGGTACTACTCACATTTTTACGATCTGAGGTCGTACCAATGTCAGCTCTGGCCCACGGATTATTACGATCTGCGCACCTTTATTCCAATGGCTTGGGTCTAACAATGTGTCACAGTCGGCCACGTTGTATAGAGGTTGGTGCGCAGCGATGATGACATTCACACCTCTCGGTATGATGGCCCAAATCATTCCTTTTGAACTCTCCAAATACCGAGAAGCCAGTTTAATCCTTTTGCCTTCTTCATCAACTGTGTCCATTGCCAGTGCGAGCTCAATTGTGCATTTGTGTTGGTGTAATGCATTATTAAGTTTCTCCCGACTTAACGTGTCATTTTTTTCCATAGTTTCTAACCACTCTATGACCATCTGCCACTGCACCATATCGTCCTGGGATGTGCGTTGGAAGCAATTGTAATGTGTTTTTAATGCTGTGGGGCTTTAAGTGATTTAATTGCAGTCATCTATACAACTACACATCTCATATTCTTTTTAACTTTCTCAAGAACAAAGGGCACACTGCTCCTGTACGCTTTCAAAGAGGTGCAGAGCGTTTCGCGTGCGCCTGTGTGTGTGTGTGGTGTCTACTGTCCATTAACGATAGAGTAATACAAATACACTCGAAATGTAATGATCAGAAATCAAACTCCGCTTGTGCTGTATATCTAAAACACTGCTTTGGCATTGTTCTAAAAACAATATTAGCTTGCAGCATTTAAAATTCAGTATAATATAAATACGTGTTTATGTACTTATTATTCATATTCTGTACAATACCAAATTACCAAAACACAGTCCACCTTTCTCTGACAGTAAGGAATATACACAATAATTGTTGTTTTAATCATATTTGTCAAATTAACATATGCGATTATAAATGTATCGTTTTGACAGAGAACAGATGGCTTTTCAAATATCACCACCAATTTCTGCAAGTGTTGGTTAGAAGCGTTAACGCCATCTCCAGCGTGTCCCCTATCTTGGTGTTATCTTCACCGTGTCTGCCACCACCATCAGCTGTATGACAACTGCTATTGACATCGTGAGTGCCATCATCAATACTGTTGTCACTATCTATAACACCATATCTACTGTCTCAGATATTGTCTTCATTGTATGTTTTTGTTTGTTACTGGTGAAGCAGTATATTATGAAGTGATAACTTTTCTGTGAGGTGGAGCGGTCGGGCATAGGTTAGTGACCTGCGCTATGAACCCAGCGAGTTTAATTCCTGACCACGGCTAACTAGAGCGACGAGTGACATCTTGACGGGCCTTGCCCCCACCCCCCACTACCCCTCGTCCGCCCCCCCCCCCCCCGATTCATTAACCTCCACTGATCAGCATGGTGAAGTATGGTAAAAACAAACTCCATGATTTGCCCATGATTGACATGATGTGGGTGCACCTTCATCCAGCAGTGGATCGACAACGAGTAGTCAATTATTATACTTGTTAGCAGACTGTAATTTTATCCCTTCAAATAATAGAATGACAGAATGGGAAATCGCGTGCTTAAAACCTTTTATTACATCCTCAACACATCTCTGCTGCAGCTCTCTACGGCATCTAACATTGACAGAGGCGCGGCAAACGAAATGAACGCTATATGATCTAAACGATTAGCATACGTCTTTGTTGAGATTTGTAAAAAGAAAAAAAACATTTCGTCGGATGTAATCTGCTAAATGCCCAACATATTGTGCGAAGAGGGTTTTATTTTCTACACCCCCCCCCCCCCGCAGACAAACACTCCTCCTTTGTGACGGGCTGGAAAAGCCACGTGCCTCATCGATGGGACGGCGATGGCGACTCAAGGGGGCGAGTCGGAGGAGGGCGTGCGTGAGTGAATTAATCCCTCTGTGGGTTTCAATCGCCTGTTTGTCGCACTGAGACCCCGACAATGGCCCACCGGGCGGCTTCAGGGACGGCCCCGTTTAATTCTCCTAATCCGTGGAGAGCGATCGCGCCGTTGGGGTTCACGCGCCGTGACCTCGCGTTGACCAAGCCGGCGGACGAGTCAATGTCCAATTGTCCATTGCGGAGGGGGGGGGGGCAGGTGCGAGGCCTGTTTGGTTTTAAAGAGTCTTAAGCTGTGTCGTTTAGAAAAGTAATAATACTCATAATAAAGATGGGCTTTCTTTTGTTCTTTACCCAATAGAGACTGCCCATTGAAAGAACCTTTTATAAAACAATAAAACAATGGCTCCACATTGAGATGTTTGGTTAATTCCATGAATGCGTCTCTGACAATGTGCGGAGAATTTAAAGAGAAAATGCACGCATGCGAGGGGATAACAATCAAAAGAATCCACACAGATAGATTTAGGAATACACTGTTGAATTGTCATCGCTTGGCCACCTGTGTGAGATGGTAGAATTAGTTTTTTTCACTCCATATTTTGAGTGTTATATAAAGTGACTGCTTTTATATATATATACACGTTGGTATTGTGGTTTATTGTATTTAAAACTATACTATGCATCTTTTAGTTATGGTACAATTCTGTATATCTTATTTTTATGCTGTAGCCTTCTTTCATGTAATATATTTTAGCAAAGTATTTTTTTCGTGGATTATTGTACCTTCTATCCTCATGCTTGGTGCTGCTTCTTATATTTTCTTGAGTCTCATTTGTTTAGATAAATAATGGCTGCCTACATAATAATGGCGGTAAGCGGTGGCACGTTGATAAGTGTGCTCTGCTATCACCCAGGCCACCTGAACTTTAATTCCGATCATGACTAAAATCATTGGCAGGTTGCTGTCTGCACCGGTCCCAGATCCCCTCCCTCTTTCAGCAGCCCACACTGACCAGCGTGGTGAAGTATGGTCAAACAAACTCCACGACTGGAATCGTGTGGAGAAGCCTTTATTCAACACATTATTGACATAGGGCTGTACATTATTATCATCATCATGATATCAATGTATTACCCACAAGTGGAGAATTAAAGTTGACTCACAGTGCAGTGACTGTGGCCACCCGGACCACACATTGGGACCATATCGCGAGCAACTGCATTCTATGCCCTCTCTACGGCGGACCGGACAGCATTTGTCGCGCTACTCCCGAAGCTATCACACGGCTCACAAACCTCAACCTGGACGTATAATGTAGGCGTGCTTGACATTACGCAAGAAGAAGAAAAATTACCGCACCTACTTAATTTAGACATTTTGGAGCACGGTGCACAGTTCATCGCCGCTGTTGTCATTAACACACAGTTGTGCAACAAAAAGTTAGTAGTTCACGTTGTTGTCCCTGCTCTTGCTTATTTTCCCCTGGCATCAGCATTGTTTACTTATTATGCTTTGGATCTTGCGGTAAAGTCACGTAGATAGGTTATAAGAAAATAACAAAAAACTACGACGTTTCGATCGAAACACAAGCGGTTGTCATCTTTTGTTGCCCTTTTTCTGAAGACGACTGCTTGTGTTGCGATCGAACCGTCGTAGTTTTTTTGTTATTTTCTTTGAAACTATCTATGTGGCTTTACCGAAAGACCCAAATAATATTAATTCCTGCAGTCACGAAAGCTGAAAGTCAATGTTTTATTCTTTTAACAGGTAATAAAATAAAAGTGGATTCCAAATGACACGAAGGAAAGGTGGTGGGGGGGATATAGTAATTATTGCACAAGGCCTTTGGGCCTTCATCATGACTAAAATAAAGACAAAATTTGAGTGTGTTTCATCAGTCCTGAGAAAAGCCCTCACGGCCAAATGTAGACTCATTTTTTCCCCATTCCAGCCTCATTCTTAATTGCATTACATTGTTGCTTGTGGGATTGTTGGTTTAGTTTAATTTTGTATCACGCACAGTGCCTTCCTTCCTTTATTACCTTCAAATATTATTCTCCCTTTTGTATAAATTATACGTTTATTTCCGACAATAAAATCTTCGCCTTGCGATTGTTTTGAAACCAGTTCAATGCAATTGCTTTGCAGTGTGTGGAGCGGGAGGGGGGGTATACTTTATAATCTACGCATTGTTGAGGAAAATAAATAACCCTCCACCTGATCAGGTGTATGCAAATTGAATATATGGCTGTTAACCCAGCTTATGGCTCTGTAATGCGCAGTGCCAAACAGCTGGTTAAGTAGCAGATGCAGAGTCCAAACCCACAACTTATCAAAGCCACAAGCTCTATTGGTTTGCTGCTCGGTGCTTTAATCATGCGTTGCATAAGCAAGTCAAAGTTTAAGTGTTTTGAGGCACTACATAAAATGTATGTAAGTACGGATAGTACATATTCACGTTTAATAATTGACCACGTTCATCCACATTCATTCCCTTAATTTAAATATGTTATAATATTAATGTCGGTGATTAATAGAACATGACATGCAATGATTATTGGTGCATTTTTTTTTAAGAATTCATCAGCACCATAAATGTTTGTACAAAACCGATTACTTATTTACGAGCAGAAATACGCGTCATTTGGTTGACGATAACCAGAACACGTGAAAAGTTGCTTTGTTGTTCCTGACTTGATTTTGTCGGCGCACGCTCTTGCTCGCGACCATATGGCGGCGAGCTGAAACGGGATATGCCTTTTTCACCAGCACCGTTTCAGAGGCTGCAGGATGAACTGCGGCCACATCGCACGGGTGTTAACGCACATAATATAACAGCTGTCGTGAGCGAAGGGCGAGCGGGGGGCTGCGAGCGGATGAGGGAGCAGGGTGGTTGAGCATGGGATATAATGAATGCATATTCCCCTGGGATGTGACGTCGGGAGCCATCCGCGGGAGTGTGGCATAAAAATGTGACCTCTCCATTGTGACCCGCGCAAAGTCATTAAGGCGCCCCCCCCGCACGGCGCTGTCTTCGTTGCCCCTCACCCGGAGCGTCGTTTCAGTTGCACTCTGCCATCTAGTGAAGCCCGAAGGACATTACATGACAACGACTGGCCACGCCGATTGCCGGCAGTTGTTCATAACTCATCTCAAACCCCACATTACACCAACACTCGCCACTCGTGCTCACAGTTTCCCGAGACAGTTTTGTTGTATTCGTACCTGGCTGTCTATCTACATATATGTGTACCTAAATACTTTATACATTTCTTCTCCTCCTCCTCCTTTTATTATAATTTGTTCAGCTACAGTAAAATAGATTATACGTTGATCTACCATAATTGTAGGGCTTCAGTTTAGAGCGTTCCAGGCCTCAGGCCAAACGAACAGGACTGTGTGTGTGCTCCCACCGCCCCTTGCTGGTATGTCGGCTCAGCCGGCTATTGAGGTAATTAATGCAGGCATCCCATCAGGAAGCCTGTCTATCATCAATTAGCCACTTACCCAGGCTTATGTGGGCTTTTGGGGCATCCACACTGCCCCCGGGGGGGGGGGGGGGTGTGCGGGCACTTGTTCCAAAAACCACAAAGACACACACAACACCAACAACAACAACGAAAAAAGGGGAACGGGAAAATACATCGTGAAGGTTTCTCCGCGTGATGCATTAAAACGAAGCGAGGATCTCTCCCGCCACGGACGCCGAGCGACGGTGGAAGTGCGGTGCTGTGCTCGTCGTGGCAGAAGTAAAGAAGATTAAACTAACTTTACAAAAAGTCGAGGGGTGAAAGGGTTTGGCCGTTTACATTTTTTGTTGTTGTTTTGAATTGATGGCAAACACGGCTGTAACTGTTTTGTTTTGCGAGTGCAAAGTGGATCAGGTACTTGGCTGAAAAACGCTATACCACGCACGATCGAATCTCTCAACAGGTTTTTGGCAGCAAACAAATACAACAGCGTATTTGGCAAATGTGTACGTGCGTGGAATATGTTAGCGTTCATGTAATTCGCTAATTGCTTCACTTTGGCGGATAACAAAAAAATAGTTGCTTTCACGGCACTATTTGCATCGGCACGAGTAGAGATGTAGAGCTATGAGATGTAATTCAAGTGCGAACGTGGTCTTGTGCAAATGAAGAGCAGGTGCTGTGAAAGTTTGTGTTCCTGTAAATCTCGGCTGGAAGAACATTAAAAAATATATATGTTCATTCATGCTTTCAGTACCATGAAGCAAAAATAATTGCAACAGGGCTGAATATACAGCCAAGGGATGTGCTTTCTCTTTCCTCTTTGCAATATGTTTAAGACCTTGTTCGGAGTGAACAATGTGTGTGCTAGTCGCAGTAGAACTACTTGTATCGCTACAGCATAGTAAACGCCTACACCAAGAGTATTATTATACCAGTCTACCTTGTTAAGGTGCAACAGCAAGTATAGCTAATAGCTGTACAGGAGTGTACAGTTAAAACGCTTGCGCACGGGGCAATTTAATTTGTTTATCTGTGTTGGGTGGTGGAGGGATTCATGACACATTTGTTTAAATAATTTCGTGGCCGAATACAAAAATCAATGGCGAATCGTGATATTGGCGATAAAAAGCCCGCGCATTTAAAGGGGTGTAGTGCAAAGCGTGCAGGAGTTTTCAGTTCTATGTTAATTAATTATCTAATGTCTAAGGGAGAGGGGGGGGTAACACGCTTTGAAATAATTTTACCCTCGTTCCTGTAAAATCTTTATTTTTAAAATTGCACGGTGTCTCCAAGTTGCACCACTAAAACAACATTGGATTGAAGAGCTTCATCTTGTTGCTCTACAAGGGAGAGAAAAGGAATGAGAAAATAATACCCGATGCTTTTTTTTTCTTCCAGCAGCCCACCACCTCAAGGGCAATTGCTCCAGCAGCAGTTTTCGGGACACACGTTGCAATGGAGGACTGTGGGTGGTGCGCAGTCTTCTACAGAGTTCTTCTCGAAAAAGCCATCGGTCAGATCGGAGTCCCACGGAGAGGCATCCATACCACTGCAGCCCGCAAGTGATTGAAGAAACAAGTGACTGCAATACTGCCAGTAAGTGGTTCAAAATCTGTCTCCATTTTTCAACGATAGCAATTTCCTCCGCGGATCTGCTGTTCTCGAGTATTTAGAGGCACAGTTAACTTCTTCCTTTTTCTCTTTCCTCCCACATCTGTGTAAAGTGGGGGCAGAGATGTAGCCGTATGCAGTCTCCTCGTTCATCCAATCCAAGTGAGTTGGGTGTGGGCTTGAATTTCTGTTAGGGTGGTGTCTTGCAATGTTATGGAATCTGTCACTGTAAGATTTGACAGTGTATTAATTATCATTGGATGTGTAACCAAGTTTCTTTATATTGAGAAAATAAAATGAGAGCTTGAAATTTAAATTTTCTTACGCATAAAAAAATTAAACTAGTTTTTTTTCTTCAAAAATCTTTTTTTTTTACTATGTTAATGTATGAGTTGTATGACTAAAAACAATCTGTAACGTTTCTTTATATGTCTAGCGGTAGTGCTACGCGGTTATTTATTTAATTAATAGGCGTCCCATGGGAATAAAGTGTTAGGATTTACTGTGTACCTGACGTGCCGTTGATTATGTAATTATTATTCAGGGCATGCTGCAATTTGTCACAAAGCTCATTTGTTGGGCCGAGTGATTCAGCTTGCTATTACAAGCTAAGGTCACAATAAAAATCCTTACAAAAATACCTACGGGATATCTTCTTTTAAATATGATATTTGAACCAGCTTAGAATGAACAATTTTATCTTATCGTATGGTACATAGACATTATAGAAACAAATAAAATCTAGGTTATTGAACACTTTGTTTGTAATACAGTACTGCATTGGTAGTCTTCTTGGTTCTTTCGGTAAAGTCACGTAGAAGGAAAATAATAAAATCATAAAAATAAAACATAATAAAATACAATTCTCTGCATTGGTAGTGTTGGACATATAACAAAAACTCAACCATTTTACGAGTCACAAACACCACCCTAAAAGGAAAAAAGTATGTCTCATATGTTATGGTTTGAGAAATTCCCTTTAATAATTGTACAGATTATTACACAAATGTAGATTCCAATATGATCTACCATGCTTAACTTTCCCCACAATATGTTTTAGACGGAGGCTTTGTTGTCAATCAAGATTGTGATACACTTTGACGGTTATTACTCAAATATATAACAAAAAAATCTGCGTTTTAATCGGAATATTTGTCGCATCACATGGTTAATATTGTTTAGCATCTGAAGTACTGCTCAACAATTGTATCTGGGTGATAGTGCTACATGAAAACCTAGCAGTGATGAGGGTCTACCGCTGGAATGTAGTTATACCATCAAAATAAACTGAAGCATACGTAAAAATAAAACCCGACAAACTTGTTGGATACCCTCAGTATGACACGATTTTGATTCCTGTTTGGGCATATGCTTATACAATATAGAGCATTGAGACATTCGGGGTTTTTTGTATTCCTCTGCTCATTGTCAGCAAGTTTATTTATTCAACTGCACATGCCCTTAAACGCAACCCTCTGGCCAAGTGTATCCATACATGCATTGCCCACGTAATGAGTTGTCCAAGACGTATTGTTTTGTTGCTGCGTTTGATTGCAGCATTGTCGAATGCAATGTCATTTTTAAATTGAAGTAAAATACATCGAATGCGCACAATTGTCTTGTATATACGTACGTACACGAGGGGGGATGGATCAAACATCTGAGAATGATACCCTACAAAGAGTAGCGCCAAGCTAACCTTGGGCTTCTCTCGAGCGCTCTCCGTGTTTCACATGACAATGAGTGCACCGACGCGAATACTTAATACTTGCGCGGAGTAAATGGGTGAATAAGTCTTTGTTCTCCTGAATTTTAGTGTCTACTTCCCATAACTTATGGACTGCCCCCCCCTCCTTGCCTGTGCGTATTTGTTTTATTTACTTATTAAATACGTGGCTTTAATTTCACTGAAACCATTTTTTTTTCCTTCAGGGCCAAAGGCATGACCGGATGAATGCACCGGAGCATTTGGTTTGTGTAACATCAAGCCTAGGCCTTTTAAAATATAATTCCTGTAGCTCATTGCATTAGACCCCATACCATGCCAGGCGCATTCACAACTCTTACATGTAGCAAATAATAAATGTATTTAAAATAATAAGAGAGCCTCAGGATGTGACTTCATGCTTCCATAATTGTAAGACACTGAAAAGCCCTTTGCAGTAAGTATGCTTGGACATTTGCTGACTGCTACAATTTATGCACATGCATGAAATGTATAGACAACTTAAACAAAATATATATCAGTTCATTAATTGTAAATTGAGATTGTGTTTAACTTGCCATACCAAATAGTTATTTTTAAAATGTATTATAATTTTTGAAATAATTTTAACTCTGTTTCTTTCATTTTATTTTCGTAAATTAGCATTTGTGATGCGAATTTTAAACATGTTTGAAATGTATTGTTTTCATTTATTGATCTAATTTGAATTAATGTTTATATTGTGCACTTATTTTAGTGAATGTGTGCTTTGTTATCATATATATTGAATATGCAACAATGTTCAATTTGTATAATTGATCACATCTATGGTAGGTTATCACTTATATGTAAAATTGGCACGCGTTTTTAACATTTGTATTGATTATGTGCAATTTATTTTAACTTGATTTTCATTATAAATGCAAAACGAGTCAAAATTATCACCAACCATCAATGCAATAAATTATACAAATTAAACATGGCTATGTATTGAATATGTAAAGAAAGCAAACGTCCACTGACAGCAGTGCATGATATCATACGAATTCAAATTATACCATAAAAATGTAAAACTATACTTTTCAAACACGTTTACACAACACACCGTGTATCCGTACATGGTGTGCCGTGTTTTATAAGGTACAAAAGGCAAATCCTAATAAGATTTACTGATAAGCGTGGAAACACATGCGCCATACTGTTCCGCTCAAATCCCTGCTGTACAGTTGTGCATTGCGCCTGCAGCTAATAAACAGGCTCAGAAGGTGGATCAATGCTGTGTGGCTCCAGATTTTCAGCCTAACGGGGTTGTCGGGGAGTGGAAAGAAAAAAAATGACAGCACTAATAAAACACCACGAATAGAATTACCAATGTGCCTCTGAAAAATTCAAACAGGCATTAATTTTAACAATTGTTTACTATGATGTAGTTGGCATTCCTTTTAGGTATTTAGATTTAAAAGAAGGTGAATGTGCAACCGTGCAATTGCTTGCTCATCGTGCTACTCCTGGCGATTTAGATTGTGGGCAAATGTCTTTGTGAAAATTCAAGCGTTTATTATTTTAACTGCAATAACAACTGCCTACCATGGTGCAGTTAGAATCCCAACTGGAATCCAAACTGACAAATAAGTTTCCATTTAAAATGAATGTATGTTAACTTCTTTCGCACCGTACGTAACCAACCGTTCCAATCGAAGGTTAGACAACTTGAAGTACTGGAAAGCTTTGTAGATTTTTTTCAGAGGTCAGGGCGCATCCCTGCAATTGCTTGGTCACGCCACTGTTGGTGATATATAGATGTATTTACTTATTTATGTCGTTAGCAGTGTGGATTAAAAATACCCTTTCACAGGAAGATGGCATGGTTTTAAGTGCCTGTATGGTCGCATTTTTACTTTAAACACTTACCTGAGCAAAATGTAAAGTATTTTTGATAAAAAAAAATGTTTTATTGCAAAACGTATCTTAGTCAGTGTTATTTGTTTAATTATCTATAATTATAAAGTCAATGGAATATGTAATTATTTCGTTTGCGTTAATTTTAAAGATTAAGGCATTGTCCAAGCTGCATTTTGTGTTTTGTCAAAACTGTTTAACGATTAATGTTGTTCAATAACAGCAATAATACAATATTGCTCTTTGTGTATGATTCTTTGCATAATGGAAATTTAATATTGACTTTTTATAACAATTATATTAAATATATACTGTTTGACATTGTTAAACTGTGCACATGCCCTAAGATATATTACCTTTGATTCCTTGTTTAAAGAGTGACAATGAGATGTCCATGTAAAATAAACGTTAAAGGAATCACACCGCACTCAAGGTTTGCGTGTTGTGGCTTTGCATCAAAGGGAATTAATACTATGAAATACTTTTTCCATGAAGAGCACAACGTGACTTTTGGTGCATGACTTGTTTCCTGTTCACGTCCATGTAACAGATCTGGCCCTTATCACAAGCAGTGGGGTATTTAGCAAAAACAAACAAAACCAAACAACAACCGAAATCCCTTCCCCCCCACCACCACCATCACCACCAACCCACCCCTTGCCAAAACAATAAAACATGATGCGTTATCTGTCCCTAAAAGTTGACGCGTGAATTTGTAACAAAGGACGAGATATATATTTTCAATAATGGATTACGTACAGCTCGCCTGTAGTGCCGTGCACTGATGCTGTGGGGCTCCTGAGACATGCAGGAAGCGGCAAATAGCTTCTGATTTCCTAAGGCAATCCGGTTTCCCAGTGAATTATTTGTACGGGCCCACGCTGGTATGTTTGCGGTCCCCATCGGAGGCAATTACGCCTTGTACCATTCTGTGCTTACCATTTCATGTTGCACTCCCAAGTTCGTTCTTTTTGACCCCCCCCCCCCACCGTTTCTTCGTCTTCTTTTTCTCTAAGTCTTTTAAATGTTCATATTGAGAACCTTTAGCACGCTGACAATATAATGAAGCTTGTGGCTTAAAAAAATGTCTACAAGTCTTTGAAGTTGATAAGAGACAAGCAGCATGCAGAGATATTTATTTTATGCAAACATAAATGGTAGTGTGTGATATTTAATGTAAGGCAGAAGGAATAATGCACACAATTGTAGTTAATGGTTTAGACTGAACATTTGCACACATGGCCATTAATTTCTGAACCCAAGTGACGTTTTTTTAATATTAATTCTGAATATAAAAAATAAGAAAAATAAATTCCACCCATTCTCAATCTACTGCTGGACGGAAGCCTCCCCACACCATGTGGATCATGGAGCTTGCTTTAGCCATACTTCACAACGCTGGTCAGTGCTGGTTGGTGAAGGGGCCAGGAGGTAAAGACTCTGTTTTATATCACTCGCCACTGATTTTCACCATGGCCAATAATCAAACTCAGGATTCCGGAATCATAGCACAGCACGCTAACCACTACACTGCAGCTCCACCCTATTTTGTACACAATCCTGATGAATACATTTGAGATGCCTCAACGTGTTAATGTCATTATAACCAATTAAAAAAAGCAACTGTTGTTTCGCGACATAGCAAATAAATCCCCTTTGTGCGAAAGCAGATCATTGATCTGTCGCGCAACGATATACCTGAGGTTAGACGCTGTACATTGACATTCTCCACCTTTGGTAATTCGTTATCTCCAGGAAGTGGGTGTGTGTGTATAACTGTCTTGCCAACACAATGACAACAAAAGGTGGCAAGTATTTTCCAGGTAGCCAAAGAAAGCCACTGCTGTCAGGTTCACCTCAATGAGGGCTGTTGTCGAGACGACATCAGAATATTCCTGTCATAGCAGGTTCCACTGCAGGTGAGCGATTAATCATGTGTGTCTCGTCTGAGACGCGTGAGACCCGAGCATGCACGGTAAGAGAAAGAGAAAGGATGACATTGACTCTGTAAACCTACCTTCCGTCAGACCGTGGCTGACCACCTGACCTGTCGGTCTTGAAAAATTTCCATGGTTGCCACATTGAAGTTTTTTTCGTACCCAGGGAGGGGATTCTGTTTCATATCCTGTGCGGTATGACTGCAGCGGAAACAAGTGTCTAGAAAGTATCAAAGTTCGCCGTGAGTCATTATCTTAGGTTGCATGTTTACAAAGTTGGTCATATTCTGGGAGGTGCTAAAAGGTGTGACACTTTGAGCCAGTCAGTTTGTATTTGTCCACCAACTTTATATACATATGTTAAAATGAGTTGTGTTTTGTATGCTTAATTAATTGATTCCCATTTCTCTGCATAATCACGAACATGCCTGTGCCAGTCAAGATGAATATTGCTACATATAATGCTTGCAATACGTATGTTTTTTCTCTTGCCCATAACAACGGGCAATTCTGCAGTACAGCACTGTAATTGTTGGACAAGTCTGACGATGCTGATGAGACCCAAAAGGTGGGATCCGCTGCAAAGTTTGATTGGTTGAACACATATCTGCTGGATAATATCGTTTTTGTCATCCATGGGATAATGGACCAAAACAAATGTTTAAATGCAGCGTTGAATTGGGTCTGTTGTGTTATATTATTTGATCTCAATACAGGATTCCAGCGAATGGGACTTTAAATGTATTGCAATAAGGTAATGAAACAATGGGAGAGCCATGATTATTATTTTTAAATCCACGTGGGAGAAACACGATATCGAGATACCGAAAAGCCATTCGGGGTTATGTGTTGTCTAAACCTCGTGCAATTTCTGTAATCCTAGACTAAAACCACAATTGCAGAAAACAATTATCAAGAAATGTTGAGCTCATGATCCCATATACACGGCAATTTCCAGAAAGTATTTTTTGTTATTGCATTTATCAACATTGAGGTAATGTAACAAATTTATATTTCGCTTTTGCTATGTTATTAACCCTTTGCAAATGCTCCTACGGAAACACTCGCTCGTGCAATCACGTTCACATTTGACGCGGACCCATTCGTGTCATGTGGATTACCACACAGTGCAGAGGCATCATTTCATAATGAAGCCTTCAATGTGGATCGTATCCTAACCGCTACACAGACTTTAATGGGACATGTATTGTGCTAGGGGTGAGTGGTGCTGCAGTGGTGAGTGCACCATACAATGAACCAGTGACCTTAGTTTGATTCCCGCCCAAAGTTAATATCAGTGGTGAGTGATATCTAAACCGGTCCTGAGTGCCTCCTCTCCCTCTTCAACATCCCATACTGACCTGCGAGGTGAAGTATAGTCAAACTCCGTGGTCATAACGTAACGACATTGGGAGGCCTTCATTTAGCAGTGGAATAAAGAAGGATGAACATTATTACAATTGTAATTTGTTCAGTTGGAATCAACTACTTCAATGTTGACTATATATATAAAACAGCTCAATTAAATTAAAGATTATACAAATTACTTGGTCCACAAAGCGTGTTAGAATTGTAAAAATATATATTTCTTCTCACAACGATTATGTCTCAGAGTATTTTTTTGCCAAACGATCGTGTGTTAGTTTTGTGTATTTTCATGTAAGCTGAAAATAATCGACATATTTAAAACTAATAACATTTAAAGACATTTATATATATGAACATTGATTTAAGCATTGGTGAATGTCCGTAGCCAATGGCTTACAGCTACTTGCCATGCATTCGGTGTGTGCATTTGATTGCTATTAACTATTATTATGACTTTAATGCTCCTTATCGTGATGTCGGATATGGTAATAATTACAATATAAAGTTGAAAAACAATGTACACCTTTTTGTCAATGAAACACCGGTCAATGAAGACTTCCCGATGCCTATCTGACATTAGAATTGTACTTAAATTACAAAATACGATTCCAACCAGTGTAAGTTTCCTTTACATTCATAACGAGCTGAGGAATTGCCGAGAAAAGTCTGCTCTGTATGGAGGCACTGTAATTGTACGTCTGTTTGCCTATGACATGTGCTCCAGCGTCTTCAATTGAAGCTTTTGAATGAGACTCCGGGAACGGCTCAAAAAGGCCACACTTTGTCTGAATTTGGCAACTACCGCTGCATGGACAAATTACGCGTTTGAAGTTATTGATACCCATGGGCCAGAGGCGTTTTGGAGTGGCAGTGAAAGGGGGCTCTTTTCGCCAGGGCCTACGCGTGACTTTATTTACTGGTGCGGCTAAACCTCGTGTCCCCAGCCAGACTGCTTTAGGAATGAAAGGGCTTCTGTGTGAAGAGTCAAAACGACCACTTCAGTCCGTGGCGAGCCTCCCGCTGCTTTGATTTCCAGAACGTCTTTTTTTTTATTCCAGTGTGTGTCACATGGCTTCGGCTGCTGCTGACTATACGAGTGCTATAAAGGGATTCGGGGCGAGAGCCACCAGCTGCACAGCCCCGGGATATAAAGGTTACGGGTCTGGAGGGATGACCTCTGGTTTACTTTTTTCGCTTTTTTTTCTGTACACTGAACCGTAATGGGAACAATTGAATAGATCACCGAGTTAAATATGGAGGTTTCAGTTAATTTTCAACCGTTAAATTAGTGTGTTGAAAAGCATGATTTTTAAAAAATAAATAAATGTATTTATTTTGTTATCAGATATTTACTGTAAAATGCGTAAAGAGACCAATGCTATAACCATCAGTCAAATAGGCATTACTTTTAAATAATGATAATTATTATTTTCCAGCCCTTTGTCAATCCACTGCTGGATAAAGGGTCTCTGCACATGATGTTGGTCGTGGACAATTTATGGCCATACTTCACCATGCGAACCAGTGCAGGCAGGTCGGTGAAGAGGGGACGCAGCATCAATTCGAAAATCACTCGTCACTGATAATAGCGTTGGCAGGGAAGTGAAGTCAGGTTGCCAGGCTCGTTAAACAGTGTGCTAACCATATTATGTATTTGTCTGTTATCATATGTTGTTTGTTCATCTGCACCACTTCAAATATAATGCTTTTACAAGTGATGATATGAATCAGCTTCTACGTGAATTTCAGAATTGTAACGCATTACATTAACTAGCATAACAATTTTGACTTAAAACGTTCGTGACTGCAGGAATTAATATTCTATGGTTCTTTCGATAAAGTCACGTAGATAAAAAAAAAATTATAACAATAAAATAATAAAAATGAAAATAAAGTGAATAAAAAATAATAAAAATATCACATCGTTTTGATCGTAACACAAGCGGTCGTCGTCAGGAACAGGAAGGTTATCCTCTGAGGGCAAGCTGTTAATAAAGGTTTAGAGATGGGCGGGGCAGCTAATGATAATGTGGGAGAGGTCTCGACACCGGCAGTAGGTCTACACCTATCAAAGAGCTGTTTATAAAGGTTTAGAGATGGGTGTGGCAGCTAATGTTAATGTATGAGAAGGCTCCTACACAGGCAAGTAGGTCTACACCAATCAAAGCATTGCACCTCGCACCACACAACCACACTGCTGACGGTGGAGGTGGACAAGAAAATACAAATCAAGTCATGACCCAAAGTGGTTGATGACATGTTTACAATGATTGCTGAGTTTAAAACCGTCGTCTCGGTTGAAATTGTGTCTGTGTCTGTATATATGGAAGGCTTCATGAACGAATCTTTGTTGAGAGCCAGTCGGCTTGCAAAGTACCATCGTCTTAGAGAAATACATTTTTGTGTAGCTGCCATCACTAAGTAGGTCCTGAATTTTGTTATTGTACACGTGTTTGTCCATGATGACCGTGGCATTGCCCTTGTCGGCTGAGAGGATGACGATCTTCCCTTTTTTTTACTCAAACGCTCCTCCTTACTGATGTTGCTGACTAGTATCTTAGCGCTTTTGAGGGTTGATTGCAAAGTTAAACTTTGCAGTCACCCCAAAATACATACCAGTGGATGACATCATTGCCCAGGTCGATATAGCTCTTAAGGGTTTGGGACACATCGCTGCAGACGTAACAAGATCTGAAATCGCTGCAACCCTCAAAAGCACTAAGATACCAGTCAGCAACATCAGTAAGGAGGAGCGCTTTGTGTTATTTCAATAAAAAAAGAGGAAGATATCGTCATCCTCTCAGCCGACAAGGGCAATGCCATGGTCATCATGGACAAAAACGTATCAATAACAAAATTCAGAACCTACTTAATGATGGCAGCTACACAAACATTTAAAGAGATCCCACCAACTGCCTCGTTACAAAAACGAACAGTATTATCACTGATTCAGCTTCATTAATTGAACAGACCAAACGGGTTTCCTTAAAACCTTCTGCTGCTAGACCACTCAGACTATATGGCTTGCCAAAAATCCATAAAGAAGGTACACCCCTTCCTTCCATAATCTCCACCATTGACTCACCCACCTACAAACTGGCCCGATATCTGTCTGGGACCTTGCAGCCATTCACGGCTGAGACCACTTCTTCTATTCTTAACTCAGCTCACCTGGAATTGTCAATTAAAGACATCTCACTGTCCCCAGGTGATTTGCTCTTTAGTTTCAATGTAGTTTCTCTGTTCACCAAAGTTCCTGTGCCCAATACTATTGCAATAATTGAAGATTTGGTCTAACAAAGACTGAATGCTGATGTACAAGCCCTGGTGAGACACTGCCTCATGAATACATACTTCACTTGGAATGGAACATTCTACAAACAAATTGAAGGCACCCCAATGGGTTCTCCCTTATCTACGGTTGTGGCCAACATTTTCATGGAAAAATTTGAGACAGACGCCATCCACTCTACGTCCGTCCTTGTGGAAGAGGTACGTGGATGACACGTTTGTCATCTGGCCACATGGCCGACCGGCTCTGGAACAATTCCTCAACCACATCAATTCCATCCACCCAGCAATCACATTCATCAATGAGGTAGAAAGGATGGCATGCTACCCTTCTTGGATGTCTTAATCAAAAAGAGACCAGATGGCTCAATGAGCCATTCTGTCTACAGGAAAGTAACCAATACTGACACCTACCTAAAACCCGATTCCCACCACCATCCATCCCAAAAGAATTCCCTCATCAAAACGCTACACCATAGAGCTCAATGTATCTCTGACCATGAACACCTGATCAATGAACTCAAACATGTACACCAGGCTCTCAAGGAAAATGGATATTCTGACTACACAATCCGCAAAGCCATCACACCAACCGCGAGAAAGGAGCTATCTGAAGATCCAATCAAAACCATCACCTTACCTTACATAGCAGGGATAACCAAAAATATTTCCAAAATCTTGAACAAACACAAGATCCAGGTCCGATTTAACACAATGCATAAACTTCGTGACCTGATCCCATCTGTGAAGGACAAGATTCATGACATGCAACATCCAGTATCTACAAATTAAGCTGTATCTTTGGCAGCAGTTACACTGGGGAAACCAAACAACATGTCTCGGACAGTGTTCGTGAACATAAGGCAGATCTGAAACACGGCAGGACCAAACTTCTGCCGTGGCTGATCATTACTTTAATGCGGCTGGCTCACATTAAATTGATATCTTTAAGACGATGGTACTTTACAAGCCGACTGGCTATCAACAAAGATTCGTTCACAAAGCCATCCCGAAATACAGACACAATTTCAACCGGGACGACGGTTTTAAACTCAGCAATCATTGGAAACATGTCATCAACCACTTTGGGTCATGACTTGATTTGTGTTTTCTTGTCCACCTCCACCGTCAGCAGTGTGGGTGTGTGGAGCGAGGTGTAATGCTTTGATTGGTGTAGACCTCCTGCCGGTGTCGGAGCCTTCTCCTACATTAACATTAGCTGCCCCACCCATCTCTAAACCTTTATAAACAGCTCGCCCTCAGACGCTAACCTCCCTGTTCTTGATGACGACCGCTTGTGTTGCGATCGAAATGTCGTGATATTTGTATTATTGTGTACTCACTTTATTTTTATTATGTTATTGTTATTTTTTTTTCTATCTACGTGACTTTGCCGAAAGAACCATAGAATAGCATAGCAATGTATAGTGGATTGAAATTGCGGGGGAAGTTAAAAGGAAAACGGAGAACAAATTATCCAAACCACAAAAGACATGCTGATGAAGAGGTAATATTTTAAAAGAGACAAAGTTGCATTTAATGCACAAATCTTAAAATGATTCCATTAAAGAAAAAAACAAATACATCGATTTACCATGCATAATGTATCCATGTCATTGTGCATTTTGAGAGTTTAATCTCACAGTTTATTAACACAAGTTTAGTCGATCAATTCAATAATTAACATTGTCTCTTTGGAATGCATACCCAAAGGCTTTGCCATAGAATAAGCTTGAAGATTAAATGCATGGTGCTGGAAAATGGTGAGCCATATGAGCTCTTCGTTGCACTTGATGAGAGGACTTTAGTTACTTGGGAAATGAGCCACACAGGGGCCTGATACGGCCTTTTTTTAATGGCAGAACTGTCAAATGCACGTCTTCCTCAGAAGAGGAAAAACAGAAAATAATGAGCCTGAACATTGCCGGTGCAAGTGCTCGCAAACCCTTTCCGACGATAGCTGTCGGTATTTTCCAAGGTTTAAATAAAGTAATGTATCTTTGAATTGCAAACGGTAGACGAAAATTTACATAACCTCCGCACGGCATGTGTGTTATTTTGCAAGTTTTACGAAACATTTCATTTCGCGGGGGGAGGGGGGCATAACAGAAATACTTTTGCCCCGGATAGCTCTGCTGTAATCGTACGAGACCAGATGCTACGTTGGGTCGGCCGTTTTTTTTGCCTCCGACCCAAAGTGGCAGAAAGTCACATAACAGAACGGAATAAGCTAATAAAGATAATGATTCTGCCCCGGCCTGTTAGGCTTGATGGGGCAAGTGCCGTTGTTAGAGGAGTTGCCTCGCTCCATGGTGGGCGATGGCACGAGGCTTGGGCTACCCCCCGCCCCTAACACCACCGCCTCCCCTCATCACCCTCGCTTACCAATGTAGTGGGGATGGGGTGGGGGTGGGGTCCTCCTCATGTTTTCGGGCACCCTGCACCTCAGGCATGATGGGAGGATGCCAAAAACCCGATGGACCATGGACAGCCTCTCTTTTCCAGCGAAACCCACGGACGGGTTGCGGAATTGCTCTTTTTTTCTTACGAAGACCCGTCGATCATCGCATGATGTGACCTACGCAGGTTCGGATGTGTGGACTTTGAAAGGCCTACATTTTCTCTATGTGCACCTCTGATTAGAACGGTTGGCTATGTATGGTGCGAAAGAAGTTCAACATGCATGCATACATATGCAAAAAGGCCGATATGGGAGGCACTAGAAAATTAATAGCTAACAGTCGATTGTCTATCCACTGCATAGAAGTGCAGCACTGCCCTCTGCTATTCACCATGCAGCCCCGTAATCTATAACAACTTGCTATGCATGGTGGTTGCCCATTAAAGGCCTTTCCACACCGTGTAATTTATGACAGTTGACTATACTTCACCATACTGGGAGGGGGGGGACGGGGTCAGAACCAGTTCAGCTATCACTCCGCCACTCATGTTGATTGTGGCTGAGAGTCAAACTCAAGTGGTTGGGTTCAGTGATGGTGCAATAACCACTGCGCCATCACGACATCCATTCCAATGATTTGACCAAAACATGTAACTGCTTATGGATTTATTAGCTCGTGTGTGGTGTGGCAATTCCAATAGAAATAAATATTCTGATTCTTCTTCTTGGTTCTTTCGGTAAAGTCACGTAGAAGGGAAGTAATATTATTACTTCCCTTCTACGTGACTTCCCTTCTACGTGACTTTACCGAAAGAACCAAGAAGATGAATCCCTGCAGTCACGAAAGCTTTAAATCAAAATTTATTCTGATTCTGTTGATTGATCATTGCGATGGGTGATGAGATGCGGGGAGGGGTGGGGGTGGTGTTGGGGTGGTAAAATCAACTTGCCCCGTTGCTTCAACTGCCATGCCGAGGGGTCCTTCCGGTGACCTCTGGCTACGCCAGTGTGCTAACCATTGCGCCCAGGGCAGAGAACCCCGTATTAGATTAAAAATGAATTTGAATCTAACGAGCATCGCATTCAATCCCTTTCGGTGCTCGTTTGAAATCTCGATCAGGCCCGGTAACTGCGTATGCACACGGCGCCTGGCAAACGCTTTCCTTTTTATATATTGTAAAAGCACGGCGTAAAATGCCCAGTTTAAATCATTTCATAAACCAGAACAAACAGCAATATCGAAAGTTGTAAAACCCACTCGTTTGTTACATTTGAAACTGCACATGCGCACGTACACAATATATGCGATGATTTACCACCGTTGCTTTTCCCAGTAGGAACATTGGGTCTGAGATGGAGCGCATCTTCCTCATGATGGATATATTTTATTCACAAGTTGCCAAATTGTGTATTGGCCTTGTTGTTCATCCCAGTCCTCTTACCAACGTAACAGTATTTTGGTTGATAGTCCCTTTATCACTTTGTTATTGAGGTAATATGTGGACATTAATAAGATATTAGGAGGGAGTTGTGACTGGATACAGTTCCCACCGGAGCCTGAAAAGCCATGGCCTATACATGACACCAACTGTTCTATCATTTATATAAGGATATAAGGAGTTTTATTATATATCTATATATGATTGATGTATATCTATAACCACCTTCTGTTATTGGCACAAACATACTAGGACTAAGCATGCAACTATGTTCATATCAATGTGTCCCCATGCTGTTATTACGGGGGTGGGAGGGGGTTAAGTGCAATGTTATTTTATATTATATCTTATTCCTTCATTAGAGTGCCGTACATGTAAGCTCAAAGGATTCGTACAATTAAAATGTTAAATGTCCCTGCTCTGCGATGTCACGTGATATACAAAATAAATACAATCTCTCTCCAATCGACGACGTTGATGGCTGTTGGGGTTGTCTGACCATACTGCAACACTCTTGTCAGTGGGAGTTGGCTAAGGTGTTATCATCATCATCAGCAACAGCAGCCAGGGTCACTCCACTGCTGGATGGAGGCCTCCCCAATCCGCTGCTTTCCCTCACGATCCTGCAGTGTCATCAGCAACCTCGTACATCCACTGGAGTTGATTTTATTTATCCATCTCCGTATATAATAGTAATTAATTATATTACTTAAACACTCTATAATCACCATTGTCACCATCGTGAACGCCGTCACGTGACAAATTATCATCATCATCATCATCCATGACAAATTCGCATCAGTGCCACACCATTTTTTGTAGCAGTTTGACTCAGTAGATGGCCAATGCCAAGCATTCATGAAGGGGCAATGTATTGTAGGCCATTGTGCAGCTATATCTATATAAGCTGCATGTTTGTACACCAGTATATATTTATGTGCATCGCGGTGGAGTTTAAACATCAGTGTGAGCGGTGTTCCGGGGGATCGAGGCACCATCAGCTGGGAAGTGTTTTCTGACAGTCACTATCCAGGTTCATTCCCTCAATTGGAACCTGTCCCCCGGTGTCTTGGGGGAGAGTGAGTGCCACTATTAAAACATCTGTCTTTAAGTTGATGGCGAAAAAAGTTATGGTCGATGTCGGGGGGTGGGATACGAACGTGCGAATACGAGAGCCTGAAATGGGTTTTCCCAACCCAGCTCAATGCGCACGTTGTGTTGCGGTCCCAATTCGAGAGAGTGTAGAGATGAAATAGAGGTGTTTTCTGCGAGAAGTCTAAACAAAAAAAACCGAGACAAACTGAAATGGCAGTGTTGGGCTCGGCTCAGTCATTTGGAAAGACACAGCAGAATGTATCGCACCCTTCCCGGAAATCACAGTGGCCTTCGCATGTAGTTTTTTTTTTATATCGCTGAAGGTCATGCTCTCTCTGATCATTTACCATCTTTGGTTACTTCATATATTAAATAACAATTGAATATACAAGGTGGTCCAAAAGTCAGAATGCGCAGGGTTATTATATTTATATTAACGCTGGCATTAGAGCATTTAAACTGTTTATTCTTGAGGTGGATTCTGTATCTATTATCCTTATTGATATCTATTTTTCTTCTTCATTTTTCAGACGACATTAAAAAATGTAAAGAAAAATGACTGAATTGAAACAAAATATGATTGATGAATGTTCAAAGATTACACATATAATCTTTCTAAAAAGTTCTGAGTTAATTGCAAAACAGAATTCATGCATGCATTGATTTGAATGGAAGTCAGTTTGAACGTGTGTTCAAATAAATAAAATCACCCTTTGTGATTTGTTAAAGTAAATATAATAACCCTATGTGTCCTGACTTTTGGGCAACTCCATACAACTCACCCTTTCAATGTTGTACTTAACACAACTTGAATACTTTTAATATCGTATTGCATTCTATGCACATGATAGATACAACATCTGAATAATGGCGGTTCGTGCAGTGATTCAGGTTTAAATATATTTGTTTTTACGTGAGCGGTGGGTGCAGTGGTTTGTGTACTGCACTGTGAACTCATCATCTTCAGTTTGATTTCTAGCCGCTATGGCTAACGTCAGCAGTGAGTGATACATCTGGACCCTCACTGCACCAACCCACAGAGTGGTGAAGTATGGTCAAACAAACCCCGTGTTCGACGCAGAGTAGTGAAGCAGTGGATTGAAAAAGCGTTTTGCATTTTTATTATTTACCATCGCTTAAAGGGCATGCCATTTATTACCCCAGTTTCTGCTTAACTGTAGAATCATTAAACGTGTAATCCCAATAATGTAAATGTTTGAAACATACAAATATAGATCGATGCTGTTAAGCTATGCACACATTAAAAAATATACACAGCTCAACCTATGAGCCAATAAAATATATTTTTTGTATCATAGATTCCCATCAATATGGGTCCAAAAGGGACCTATACTGATGAAGTATTCCTATAAATTATTTCCTCTTGGGTTGCCACAGTATTTGTTTAAATTTCTAGTGTGATCCTATAATGTTTAAAATTGCATGGCCCTCTTTGATTTTCGTTTTTTTAGATAAGGCGTGCTAAGGAATGAAACCAAACTGTTCTTTAGCAAATTATTAGGTAGTTCTTTTGTGCAATTTCCGTCCATGCATAATTCATATCCTCATTAAACAGCAGAGTAATAAGCCAATAGGCGCTGAGTAATGGGTTAAGCATTTAACGCAAAATAATAGTTTAATTGTAGTGTGTGGACCTGTGTTTCTAAGAGGATGGATTTTCCATTTGTAGTGTTTGCCTACTGAGAATTTAACCAAGATGTCATGTTGACTATTATTTGTAACCACGGGAAAAAAAAACATACTTTTACACAGTTAGATTTTATTAAAATTACACATCTTCCATGACTCTAATTTTCTCCCTAATGCATGGTAATGAGACGAGCTTTATTGAACTAAGTTAATTATGCATGTTCCTAATTCACACTCTCAAATCATGGCCATTCTGCAAGCTTCTGTGCTAGTTGTTATTAGCAAATATGGGCAAGCAATTACACTTCCTGATAATAATTGGGACACGTAAAGACTTTGCTCAAGCGTGGACATAAAAATCCATTTATTTACTCATACTAAACGGAACGGTAAACTTTAAATGATTCCTTCCATTAAAATACACATTTTCTGAGCATTATTAATTCTGCTTAATTTGGCATCGAAAATAAATGTTTGTTTTGCCATCATTTAGTGATCTCGTTTATTTCCAATATATTCAAGTGTACAAATATCATATTATCGAAAGCGAACAGAGTGAAAACAGGCACATCAAGGCACGCTCTTTTGGTACAACAGCCCTTTAAAACCCACAGTGCAGCCCTTTTGCTTTTAACACAAAGCACTTTACATGCGAAATTAAAATAACCTGCGCTGCATTGCGGTGTAATTTTGAATTCAAGTCTCCTTGTCAAATAAATGTTATATACACTTATGGTGTGTAAGTTATTGGCCTTCCCCAAATCAAATTGAAGTTCAGATTTACATCCAGCAGCTTCCTAATATGTTAACTGGAAAAGGTTACTGTCTCTAATTTTGTTAATGGCCTCATGAAAGAGCACTAGGCATCTCATTATCTGCCGTCTCCCCCTCCGTCCTACCCACTCTTTTCCATCACCACAATGACATCTCTGGGTGGCACTTGACTCTCAGCATAAGTCCTGCAAGCCAGTTGGGAATTCTGCCAATCCTTTTGTGCTTCAATTGCACATTTGTGCCAAGCAATGCACTCTCTCCACTTACATCATGTTTTAAACCCATACAAGACATCAGAGCAGCTAATTAATTATTGTTCTTTGCCCGCTCCTGCACTGTGTAAATAACTGAGGTATATTCCTGCTAAACCTATTGCATTCTTAGCAGAACAGATGCTTGGGTGCCTCGTACAACCGCTCTGTCAATCCTTTGCTGGATGAGGGCCTCTGTTCCTGACACGGTTTTCTGGCTCGTCCACCTAAATGTGAAATTGTGGTTGCTCCTCTGCGTCTAAATCAGCCGTGCAAAAGAGAGCAGAAGGGCCTCGCCCACGCCTTCCGGGTCGCAGGGGGTCATTTGACTGAACTTCACCGCACAGGTCAGGGCAGCTTGGTCAAGGCATGGAGGATAGGCATGAGAGCTTGCATGCTTATTGTCTGTCATTTTGCTTACAGTTAGCCGAGCAGATTGTGCTGAATATGTCGGTTTCTGTGTACTTTTTCTGGTTGCACATTTTCTGGTTGCCTGATTTTCTCCGATGCTAATGTTGATGTTGACGGTTTTGTTCCACTTTTTATTGCCGTTACTTTTGGCTTTGAAACGTTTATGTACCGATCACAAATCCACGGTGACCAGCATGATGAAGTACTGCCAAACAATGCGCTGATGGCTTCACTGGCTTCCTATGCAATCCCAGATCAATTTTGAGATCGCTCTCACCGTCTCCAAGATCCTCCGTGGACTCGCCCCCCTCTCATCTCACTCTACTCCCCTGCCCACACTCTCTGCTCGAGCTACTCAGGCTTTCTGCAGAAGTCCCCAGTCAACCTTCGATCAGCTGGAGGTCACTCATTCTCCTCTGCTGCCCAATTGTCTGGAATTCCCTTTACCCCCTCGCCACCCGTGCTGCCAACTCTATGCCCTCGTTCGAGTCCAGGCTCAAGACCTTCTTCTATCATTTGCGTAAAAGCTGACTGCTTCTGCAAATTGATTGCATGCAATGTTTCCGTACAGAGTCTTGAGATGCTGTCGAATTTAGACGTTTTACAAATTGCATTGTATTATATTGGCTAGGGCAAGTTAATCCTCTTGGGCGGTTTTGTTTTGTGTGTTGCTTACAAACATCTATGTATCTCACACGTAGTTATCCAGTTTACGTAATTCTCCATTGATGGCATTTAGTGCAGCAATTGTTATTGCCTACTATGAAATTCAGTGTTCAATTAGCCGATTTCAATTAGAGTAATTCATGCCAATTACACAAAGCTATAACAGTGATATTTCCCGCCCCCATAACATAATAACACACAGTGCCGTGCCTTCAATTGCATTTCTTACATTTGTTATAAACACACGATTGCTACGTGCAATTTGTATAGGGTGCCCTTTAAAGTATTGCATTATCTCCCTTAACAAGTTGAATTATCGCCTGTAGATATTCTAAAGGAGCAGTCTAGAAACCACATTTTATTCTTATCATTTTTATTCTAGCATCCTATATCTTATACGGTAGTTTAGAAATCAAAGATGATTTTCTTTTTTTGTATGGGCACAGACCTGCGAAAAATATCCGTTTTTCATTTTTTTCATTATCCCTTAGGTGACTTTCCAATGAATACGGGAGATGTAGCAGGTGTGGTGTGACTCTTTATATGTGAGGTTGCTGCATAAATCTGACGTTGAATAAATGGAATCGGAGTCAACTGCGCATAGGGTTACAGTATTGTACATTATGCCAATTCCATGCATTCCACACCTGATTTATATTGCAGCCTCACATTTCTGGCACCGTGTTAAGTGGCACCAATGGTGCATACACATCTCATGGAATGTGCATTTTATATCGGTGGAGTTTTTTTTGTAGTTGGTAAGCGTTCTAAAATGTGCGACTCTAAACATGTTCTCGAAAATGCCTGTGCGACGATTCGCCAACAGAAAACTACACGCCAGCATCATGTCACAATACACCGCTGTTAGATATTCACAGTAATTTCATTGGGCACAAATTTTGCCAGGCCTGTCTCATGCCAAACATTTGCTTTCTTCTCTTTATTTCCCCGCAATTTCTCCGTCACGGACTGAAATCAAAGGCAGTGCAAGTGGCCAGCGAAAAAGGCGCTGGCAGTCCATTACCTGATAATGAAAAGTGTGGCCACGTTATTGACGTCAGGATGAGGGATGGACCTAATTTACAGCTCCTGTCTACAGACGGGGTTTATACACATGGCGCTCTGTGTTTGTCGACGCTAGCCAGGGGGCACGGAAAACACACCGAGAGGCATCAAAGATAAATATCTCCAATCTGGGCTCTAACGTTCTTGCGGTTCCATTCTATACGCCGCGCGCACCCTTCCCCCCACAGTAGCTGGGATGTGCAATACATTCACGGCAGCGACAACATCTGCTTTGGCCTTTATTTAACCCTGTCCTGCGCAGCTGACTCCAAACAGTTTGCTCTCGTTCAGGCGTCCGCCCAATCACCTGAAGCTGCCCCCCACCCCGCCCCACTTTGTCAATTGAGGCGGTCATTTCTGCCCCGAAACACCCACGGTTACAAATCGGCGGTTAACGCGTTACGTCCGTCCGTCGCGATAGCTTCGAAGGTTCTCTGGCGATCGTCACTTGCAGCCGCCGTCACAGTTTGCACGAGTGCCGGGGTTTTCCCCGAAAAGCACGGGCTGGCTGAGGGTTAAGTTGTAAGTAAAAGTGGCCAAGGACGCTTACAGTTAACGCAGCAAAATGAGTCAAGAAAGCATAGCACGAGCATGTTGATTACTTGCACTCGGCTTGTACCAAGGAGATCCCTGTGCTGCACTGTAAAACATGAGGGCTCCCCTGTGGAAATTGAAAGTGTTCTCCCACATCAGAACATTTCACACAACGCCCAGCTGGTGACCATGGGATGCTGTTACTGCACACAGGACCTCTAAATATCAAGTTCGCGTGGCACCTTGGACGCATCGGTTTTCGTTAACCGTGCACAGCATGCGCAGTATTTTGTGTCACGTGACCGTATTTTGTGTTCTACCTGTTCCATCGCATGGTGTATAATTATTAAGCCGGTTCATGAATAGTTTTAACATGCGAATGAAACAAAAAATGCTGCCTAGCGTAAAATGTCGCCCAACGCGATTGTAAAGTTATGTAAATTGTGCGCAAAACAGCCACGGTTAATATTCATTAATTGCGTGCATTGGAAGGGAGCGAGAGCCCAGCGGCTTGCATCCGAATGCGTTGTGCCTGCTCAGAGTGTCTCGCAGAAGCGTCGCATCCAAAGGATCCGCCAATACATGGATGTCTCCGAATGGGACCGGCGAGCCAGGCAAGTTATGTGCTGTCCCCCATTCTCTTCAACGCTCCCTCTGATGAGGTCTTCAGGAGGTCACTGTGGTGGGAGGGAAAATGGGGAGGGGGGGGTAGAAGGAATTGGTATAAGGATGGGCCAGTGTTTTTGTAAATCACTTGGACTGTGCCCATAGGCACAAATCTCGGATGTGATGTGGTACACATCACATCCTTGCGCCCAGCCTCCTCACTCCCCACCTTTGGCTGAGCTCCGACCAGCGCCTCCCACTTTTGTGCAACCATCTGCTCCTTCTCTCTCCTAAGCTTTGGATCACATAATGGAGCAATGCAACGATGTTGGTAGGTAGTACATAGAGTGACACCCATCTGTGGCTGCTTTGCTGGACTTGAATACACCTGAGAGAAAATGACGCTCGCACATTACACAGAGTCGGGGTTCCCCACGTGACTCGTTCTGGTTTGATATCACCCTGCGTTAATGAAAAGTCATGCGAAGCCAAGTATTAAAGACATGTCAAAATGTTGTTTTGATAAGGGTCGTGCCATGTTTCTGTGTGTGTTCAGTTCGTTGTCCTTCCTCCGCACCTCCGATTAGCACGGTTGGCTACGTACGGTGCGAAACACGTTCACCATGCAAAGGTGGCAACCCACATGCAAAAGAGATTATAATCTGTACAGATAAGGCTATAGTTATCTGAGATGTCTTAGTGATGGAAAAATATTATCTGTTTTTTTCATAAAAAAATATATTTTGTAAGGCTATTTGAAAAGCAGTAATTTAACGTGTGCGGCAGCTACTAGGATAGGGCAACATTTGAAGTAAGTTGAATTTCGTTGACCACTAAAAAAACTGAACTGGAAGCGGGTGAATTAAACGTCACACTTATGCAGAAAAACTAAAAAAAATGTGAAGCTCATTAAGATAGAAAAAATTATCGCGTGGTTTTAATATAATGTATTATTTTGCATTCATATTTTTTTCCAAAGCTTATTGAATTAGGTGTACATCTTACATTCACTCGGTGCGTTGTGGGCGTTGTGTGTGCAGCCTCAGCAGACACACACACAGAGTGAAGGGAGCAGTGCAGTGCAGTGGTCTGCACACTGCTTTATAAACCCAGCACTTGAGTTCAATTCCTGGCCACAGCTTACATCTGTGGTGAGTGATATCAGAACCAGCCCTGGGCCTACCCCTACATCGGCTTAGCCTTAAATGAGTATCTGATGCAGAACTCTATAGTGCCATGAGCAGACCTTAATAGGTGCTTGCAAACATCACTTTCCCCCACAGCCTGTTAAATGCTACAAGGATGATATTTGGCTTCATACATCGTGTATAAAATGTTCACCCTTTAACTGGGCTGTAAGTGAAATAAGAATTGGATGAGATGGCAGGGTTCTCAGGGCCTTAATTGCAGTGAGCGTCTCAAAAGAAGAGCAGCTTAAGATGTCCCACAGACAATTGCAGCATGGTGTCATCACATTGTAATATGTGCCCTTCTTTACCCAATACTTCAATGCACCCCAGCTTAATACCATTAGCCCTGCCTTCCAGGAACCCATTAACTATGCTGTCCCACACTTTTTCTTTTCTCCATTTCAGCTACATGGTTGGTCATCGGTCAATTGGTTGTTGGATGCTGAAGCTTATTTTCCACTTAACGCTCATGCGCTACACATGTGTGTGAGCATATATTTTTTACCGTCCAGCCCAATTCAAATTCAGTCGGCTACAATTATTGTTGGTTATGTTTTCTCGTTGTCCCGCAGTTGCATCCCCGATTGTGCCGTCGGCGCCGCAGCGTGAGACGACGCACCCATTCGGATCTCTCTCAGAGTGCAGTGCCCAACCCGTTTCGAGTTAAGAGGATGGCCTGTGGAAGTGGCTATCACGGAGCTACCTCTGAGATCGTTTTAAGTGGTTGCATTAGTTTACATTTTTTTAAATATTATTCAGTTAAAACTCGTTGCTGTGGTGGGGGTGGGGCGGGGATAAGAGTTCACGTGGACAGGTCACACGGACGGTTTGTGCTCGCATCCTTCAGCCAAAGTGAGATCTGAACTTCTGCTTATGCTTCTGTGCGTTCATGTGTGCGCGTGCGAGTGTGCGCTTGCGTGTGTGCTTGTCGATTCTTTCTCATGGCCAACACCAGTGACGATAATCTGAACCGGTCCTGGGCCTCTCCTAGGTCGACTCAGCCTCAAATAAGTACGTGGTGCCGTGTGTAAACATCACCGCTGGGGAGACAAATGCGGTCAGACGTGGTGCTGGCCACCCACCCCCTCGTGTGCCGTGCCGGCTTTCAGAGGTGCTCGCTAACAGCACTTGCCCCAACCGTCTATAAAAGGCTTCACGGGGGATCTTTGTGTTTGCCTTTGTACATCTCTGATGTGTCAATATGGCCCTGTGTGTAGAGATCACGGGAGGGTGCTTCCGTGTCACCGTGCATAAAGCGCAGTGTACGTTGTTACCGGCTGGCTGAATAGCAGCTACGTGGCATGCAGAAGGTTCGGTTTAATCCAATTATGCAGCACCGACACACATCAAAGGTTGCACGGGCTGGCAGATTAAGCCGGGATGGTTTCGGCTCCTCAAGCCTGCCTAACCCACTGACATAGTGGTCTAATCTAAAAGGAAGCAGAGACGTGAACGATATTCCAAATGGTTAAAGTAAGGGTCTTTCTTATGTTTTTTTTTGGATGGGATACAGAGCGGACATGTGTTGGAGCCAGCACCTCATGTTCTAAAAAGTTCTAAACATGTATGTGTGTTTTTGAACGTGTAAAGAAAATATGATTGATATTACTGAACGAGAAAACCACAGCTGGATTTGCTTATGGCCGATTCACGTCTGCTGCGCGGTCACTTGGATATTTGAGTAAATCATAAAATAATTATTTTCAAGGCTTTGTGAATCCATTGTCGGATGAAGGCCTTCGAATGCCGTATTAGTTATGGAGGATGTTTGACCATACTTCACATTGCTGGGTCGATATTAGGGCGTGGCCCAGGAATGGTTTAATATCACTCGTCACTGCTGTTAGCCTGCATAAGGAATTAAACTCAGATCTAGGTTCAAAGTGCAGTGTGATGAAAATTGCAATCCTGGATATATGATTAGTAATTATAAAATGCTAAGGATTGTTTCACATTAGATTTCCCGCACCTCCGATTAGCACGGTTGGCTACGTATGGTGCAAAATAAGTTCAGCGTACATTCTCTTATATTTATTCAATGAAATTATTCAACTCTATATTAATCCATTAAGTACATGTACAGCCTTTTTCGTCAATCCACTGCTGGTTGAGGGCCTGCCCATGCCATGCAGATCATGGGGGTTCTTTGCCCATACCATGCTGTCCAGTGTGGGCTGGTGATGGTGGGTAACATAAACATTGGAGCATAATACTGCACAACGCGGATTTTATGCACTGCCCTCTGCTGACAACACAGCTCCGTAGAAACCTGCAACACCTGTGTTGTGCACAGTAGTCACCCTGCTAAGCACGCTCCAGGCTCAAGCCTGTGCTTAGCTTCTGAGATATGACGATATCAGATGCATTCTGGGTGATTTAGCCACGAACTCTCAAGGTCCCTTTTCCCAAGGACGCTAATGTTCGGAATGTTTGACCAATTTGCAAGAATTATTTTTTAATTGAGATTCATGATAGTTTCCACAGTGGAGAAATAAGTGCCAAGGTTCTGAGTATGTTTTTTTTTCTTACGTAGTTTGAAATTAATTTCTATTCTTGTGCTTTGCACTATGACATCGACACAACAGGAGTCTATCCTCGTCCGTGATGTATCAACGTCTTGAATATCCAGTTTGAGGGAGGCATGCTTTGGTAATGTGCCATCAATGTGATACAAACTGGGTCAGTGACAAACGCACTCACCCCTTCAATACGCAGGCTGTTCACATTTTTTACCTAGCTTTTTTTTTCTCCTGCATGATTACCATTAAAAAAACATTACATCTATGATGTAATTGTTAATATCCTCGAGCACGTAAATAACATGCATAGCCAAAGTTTACACATTTGAACGTGAATATGCATAACTGGATTTCCCTTTTAATTTACTGTTTAAGACTTAAGGACATTTGCTGTTAATGATGGAGTTTTTTTACGTAATTCTTAAAACCAAATGTTGCCATATGCTGTTAATGCGAGCCTTCTGCTTACATTAAATGCACTCACGGAGCAAGTGCAGAAATGGGTGCAAAGCAAGGGGGGCCCACAGACGCTGGGATTAATGGGATGCGGTGGGAGAGATGCGGAGAACGTTGCGGGAGATGGAGGTCGAGATGGGGAGAGACACAGGGGATGAGAAAAAGAAATCCACATTTCCAACAACAACAGTAAAAAACAATATAGAAGCAGTAGCTTAGATCCACCCACCCCTGCCTTACTCTGCAATTAAAATTTGAAAGAAGTTAATAAAGCTTAATGCCAGCGAGGTTGGTATTAGCATGTTACCGATTAACTGGTTGCCAAGCAAAAAGAGGCAACCTTCTTGCCTCAGGTGATCATTTAAGGGCCCCTCGCATTTTGTATTTAAATCCGCATTGTATTTATCAGAGGGATATTGGAAAGCCGCCTTCAGAAGATGGGATAATAAGGCACTCGCTCCAGGGCTGACAGATTGGACTTGGGGAATCAACAAACAGTCGAGAGTGTGTACAAGCTGATTAGCCCAAGTTGGTGGCGGCACTGCGCTATGCTCCTAATACTTCATGCAAATGGGTGCAGGGGGGGGAAAAGGCGGCTTTATGCTGAATTATTCATTACGGAAATATAGCCCGAGTCCACAACGGGACTATCTGCGCGCCACACATGAACTCTTCATCCCTTGGCGGTAAATGGTTTGAGAATATGCTAAATGCGAGTTCTGCCCGTACGGTTGGAAAATCTAAATAAGAGCCACGCTAGGCCAGTGTGTGTATTCACCTGGCAACGCAACAGGGATTTGTGCATTCGAAAGGTGTCCACATATTCTGTGATAAGGTCACCCGATGTCATGGGCACAGGAGCATTGCTTGCCATGCATCTTCTTCGAAACGCCGCCAGGAGCATGCCCACTGCAGAGATGGAGTGACGACGATGATGACGATGATGATGGTGCTCTTGCAACAAATATGTCACTGATATCATTTATTGAGAAAATGGAAGGGGGAAAAATTTGCAATTAGATGCTTTGCTTAATTTGTTTTTAATGGCTGGGAGGTAGCTCAATTCATTGAATGGAAGGTCCTCCATCGTAATACTCTGCATTCAAATCCTGATTATGGATGGTAAAATGAATACCAATTAGTCAGCTACACCACTCAGCAGAAAATCCACCATGGTATTGCCAAAGAAATCTAGACTTTCTACCACTGACTCATTAACCAAACGCGTCCAAATTCCTTCTTGAGAATTAGAACACTTCAAAAACCTTTACGTATATATTTTGTATTTTGTCCCACTTTTATTCTATTTAGGTTGTCAAAACCTTGCCATGAGATTATGTATACATTGGGAACTCTCGCAAACTAATGCATCACTGTGTTCAAGAATGGTCCGTGGAAGGAGATATCGGAGAACAAATTCTGAGATTCCTTCTTGTGATCTTTTATCCACACTATGAGTGCCACACTCTAGCGCACGCCAAGCTGTTTGAGATCTTCGCCTCACGACGCTCAAGTTGATATTTCATTTGCAATTTTCAGAGTTGAACTTATTTACCCAATTAATTTCAACCCAAGTTTAATAATAAAAGATGTGTTTTTTTACGCAGTCAATGCTGACCAGGCCTTGAGACCATCAAGTTGCTCCACTTGGAAACCTGGTTTAGTCGTGGTCGGTTAAAATCTGTCTTCAACCTCAAGTATCTCAGTGATGTCGGTTCAATGTTTTGACCTCGGAACTAACCGGCCACCTCCCTTTTTTCAAATGAAATAACCTGGAACACTTCTCAATGGCCACATCATACTTTAAAAAAATAAAAGTATTTACTCGATTTGAGTTGTACATTATTGTGTTGAACATTTAACACGCATTTCTATCTTAACCCTAAAATGTATTGTGTATTCTCAGGTGTGTCCCTCCAACTTACCAATTTTGTTAAAGAACAACACTTTTGAATCGGTGTATACTATCTGGGCTGACGTATTGTTCATATTAATTGTATGTATATATGTTTGTTGAACTTCTTTCGCACCGTACGTAGCCAACCATGCTAATCGGAGGTGTGGGGGAAGGAGAACAAGCTAAAGACAAAAAAGCAGTTCTAAAGAAATTAGTTTTCAAAGGCATGGATTGGTGCATGCTTGGATTTACACTCAGGGACAGAAAGAGGAACGCGTGGATCAGAGAACATATATGCCAGTTAGGGACTTCTGATTGACAATCAAGAGCAGTAAGAGGTCTTAGGGGTAGGGTTCGTCGCGACAAGGGATGATGGCTGCCGCCAGGCCAATGATGGAGTGGCAGCCGAAGTAGAGAACGAACCCGAGAGGTCGTCCACTGGAGAGATGGAGCGATGAGGTCACCTCGTGTGCCGGGTCGAGGTCGAATGTTGCAACTCAAGACCATAAAAGATGGTGACAGCTTGAGAAGCCCTTCATTCAACAGTGGATAGACGATGGCTCATAATGCATTGTGTTGTCTAAAAAAACTAATCCGTTTCAATGGTTTTAAACGAATAAAAATACGTGAGCGGTTATATACAATGTGTTAATAATTTGACTTACGTGTAATGAATGATTAAACTATACATATATAGTATGTGGCAGTAACAATAATAATTCACAGACGTGTAAATTCATCGCAGGATGAATGCATCCCCATGCCATATCGATAATGGGCGTAGTTTGGCAATACTTCGCCATGCTGGTCAGTGCAGGTTGATGAAGGTGGAGGGCACAAGGACCACTGTTAACCATGGCTTGAAATTAAACCCAGGTCACAGAGTTCATTGTACAGTGGGCTGACCACTACACCACTGTACACCCAATTATAAACCTAACTTTGCACTAAATGCAGAGTACGACAAGCGATGCATATTACCATATATCTTTTGAAAAGGCATATGCAGAGCGCTGCATTGTGGCTCCAACTTTGGAGTGTTCCAATTTCATGCCGACGTGTACAAAATTACACTCCGGTGCAACAATGGGAATTTCCGCGTGCCACTTTGATTCACGGCCGAAAGAAGCGAGAAAAAAAATACCATGCAGTCAGTGCACTCCACAGTCCCACTAGTCCACAGATATATATTTTTTATTCTTCTTCTTCTTCCTCATCTCATGGGGGGGGGGGGGAGGTAAATGTGTCCGTATTGTTGCGCTTGGGAATTTTGTCATGTTTTGTCCTCTGCAGGGCAGGCAGCTGGGATAATAATAATAATAATGCGGCACGTCGCCCGCAATAGGTAATGCGTGCTACCTGGCGGCGGGGGTTGTCTGGGCCCGAGTGCCGTTTTAAACTGCCGCAATAACGGCGGGGCTTCTCTAAAGAAGACACATGGGCAAGCCGAGGCACCGGGACCCGGCCAGCTCTTCTGGTGTCACTGCATTTTGTCAAATCCGCTCGTGCAAGAATTTGCCCCGGGTGACAGACACGGGTTTGGCCTACATTAGTTAAGTGCGTGCAGCCACTGCTATAATGGAATAATGGCTTTCGATACTTTGTGACCCTCGTCGCGCCGATGTCCCTCAACGCTCATGAAAGAGTGAATGCGCCCGTAACGAATCCGGCAAAATCGGCTCCATCGATTCATTAATTTCCGGCACTTTCTGATCCGTGCGACGGGTATCGCACTGTGACGGTCCGTCCGGGAGTAAGTCCACCTGCGTTCGAGGATCTAATGTTGTAAGTTCAGCGTTGCATTTGTTAAATTGTCAATTTCCCGTCGCGGAACACAATAGCAAAAGCAAATGGTTAAAGGAGCAGCCCAGCAGTATCCTGCTCACACCCACTTGCTAGCGGGAGGGCCTCAACGAGGAGGAACTCCAGAGAGCTCCGCTAGTCTACGGAGTGTTTCCGGCCTCCTCTGCCACACTGGCCAGACGTCTTCAAAGAGGTGGGAGCACCCACACTTCATCCCACCGCACGTGACCTTTCAACTCACCACGGTGCACCTATTTATGCTTCTGGAAATGACAGAAGTATTTGGATTCATGAAACCTTACCGCGAGCTCCAAAATATACAGACCAACCGGACGATCATGTTTGATAAATGAATGTTGTTCATCATTATTGCGAGGAGATCGAATGGATATGACGACCACTCGATTGCGAGTCGAGTGTGCTAACCACGACACCATACAAAAACATTATCCATAAATATGTACACACAGATATATTTTAATTTAAAAGTTATAAAAATATATCTTTATTGGAGTGAACTGAGTTACAAAGCACCCCGCAGCATCATTCCAAAGTCACATTCAAGAACCTCCATATTAATAAATTAAAGGAATTTCGAATTCAAAGCAGTAATTTGCAATTTATAGGCTTCTGTTTTTTGGAAGATGTATATGAGTCAATATCTCACAAGTTATTGTGCTGACAACAGCGTGTGATATATGATTCAGAGTGATGTTGACAAATTACAGGCCGGTACATTCGTCAGTACAAGAATTTACAGAATTATTTGCCGACTGCATGAGATACAATATTGGCCGTGACACCAATTGCATGCTTTCTGTTTATGATTTATGCAGCGACTGCAAATTTGTAAAAAATATTTCTATCATTCCAAAAAGCATCGAGGAGAGATTATTTAAAGCGCAATCCACGACCTGTATCTCAGTGTGCATTTATTAGTGTTTACTGTTCAACATCTTAACTGTTTGGATTACTATTTTGTCTCTGCAAGTTTCAAGTCGAGAGTTCTTGATTAAAAGCATTCCTTTTAAACTTGCCTTTTAGCGCTACAATAATTGTGCTGCTGAGCTGTCCGGCGTTTTCTATTAATTGTTATCACTCGGCAAACATTGTTTTGAAACAATATCTTAATGCACGAACAAAAAAATTGAGGCGTTACCACGTGCGGAATTATTATTATCAGAAATCGTGCAAATGTATTATTCGTTCAACATTAATGGGAAATGTGAATAAAATATGCCGCAAGTGTAATTTGTTCCCAGGTCACATAATTGTAAAAGGCATTTGCTGCTGCACGCTCGCCAAAGATGTATGTGCAGCACCTTGTCTCAATTTCGCCAGGGCTGCTCCGTCCAACGATGATTGCCCAAGGCAGATATTGGAAGAAAAAGGACACCCAAGCAACAGCGTATACACTGGGGGGGGGGGGGGGCTTGCTTTACCACCCTTAGGGTTGGTGGATGGGCAAGCAGGGGTTTGCTCGGACCCTGTTGGGTCAGACCGAGGAATCTGTGCTGTCCACCTGGGTTGGGATAGGTCACCAGCCCGGTAAATCAGGTTAAACTGCTCTCATTCCAGCAGTGCTTGAAACAGCAGCAATGGCCAATAAAGCCTAGCCACAGGCTACTGCAGTATGTTCAGTGGATGCGTATCATTGCTTCATTTTAATTACCAAGGAAAAAAAAGATTTATGGCACACGTAACCCCAGTTTGGAACAGTGCCATGAGAAGGAGTTTTGTTTGGAAAACATGTTGGGGGGTTGGGGGGGGCGCATGCCTTGCATAGTTTGGAGATTCTTTTTCCCCAGACAGCTGGGACATTAAAATGAGGGCAAGTTAAAAAATTATCTCCCAGAATTGCGCATAATGGGCAGAGAGCAGAAATGCCAATCAGAAGGATTAGACTACCATCATCGCTTTATTAAAACCTACCTTGCAGGCAATTGTCAGCATGACGGAAGGCTTGATGGAATATTCATTAAAAATGTCATCCATATTGTTGCATTTGCATAAAAGTGCTAAGTAGTTCTTCTGGTGCATTTTTCTCTCTCTCTCTCTCTCATGTTCGTTTTCCGCTTTCCTCTCATTCCTGGCTTACGCTATTTTTTATCATTGTAACTTATGGTGAAAACACGTGTGCGTTTGGTGGAGTTGCAGTATTAAGGCCATTAAAAAGTTTATTTTCTAATAGTATATTGTAAAAAAAAGATGTAAAAATAAAAGAATAGCTTTGCTGTTTGCAATTTATAAATGCCTTCAGGTAAAATGTCAAGAAAATCTGAACACTTTCTCCAAAAAATACAATAAATTGTGTATCAACATATTACCAATGCTTCACAGTTCTGATTATTTTAGCTTTACCCGCAAGGCCATTATGTGAATCAAAGATTTCCAAAAAGTACACTTTATTCTGCAGTGGAAGTGATACGATTAAAACAAAGGCATGATGTTGCAGGAGAAAGCTCCAGCTTTAAGAAATGCGTAGATTTGATTATAACACATATCTTCATCCCATTCCTGTATTATTTAAGGCAATGAATCAATATTGCACTTTAATCTTGCTCCGTATTGTTTTAATATTTTCTCTGGAGAGAACTCTGGAGGAATTAGCACTCTGTGACAAATGTACCTTAATCACAGCTTCCCCGTTAACTTGATTACGATACTCTGCAAGTGTCCTGCACACGCTGTTTGCTTTGCATAATTGGGCCCACTTCTCCCGCCTCTGGCCCCAGTGCATCTAAAAGATCCTAAGCTAATTAGTTGCACTCAGAACTGGACATATATTTCATCACTGCGTTCGTTTTTTTTTTGACGTGGCCTCACCAGGAAGCCATGCAGCGGGCTGAGTGCCCTTTCATGATACGAGTCGGCGAACCGTTGTGGCCGGGGCACAATTTGTGCGGGTGTTGGTGGTGTGGGGCAGTGACAATGCTTTACCACGCTGATCAGTGTGGGATGGTGAACGTGGGGTGCACGGATGTGGGAGTATATTCCAGTACGACGGTAGATTTCACTGCCACTGCCCTTTGTTGCCCAAGACGTAGCGCCACAACCGATAGCACCATGCGTGTCGGTCACCCATCCAAGCACTATTCGGGCCCAGTTGTGTTTAGCTTGAGAAAATATGATCGCGGCTGATTCGCTCATAAACTGATTGCGTTACGTTTATCATTATTTAACAAAACATGTTATAACATAATTTGTATCTGTATAGCGTCTTTATGGAAACGTGTTTCAGGGTGTTGTACATAAGCAATGGGAATATTTATTGTGGTTTAACTAAATATTGCAACTTGGATTTTTTTTTTGAGATGAGTAAATTTGTTTGCAATTTATGGTGAATAATAACGGCAATAACACGTTAATTTTGAATTGAGATTATTTGCTTCCTCGTAAAGCAAAAATAACCATTTCAAATGTACAATATTACGCATTTCCGAACCATACGTATTGCAAGTAAATCACAGCAATTTATTACCGTGACAATTATTTCGATGCTTTTGTTATCGTTCATAGCAGAAAAGATACAAAAAAACTCGTACATTTAAACAGTAAAAAAAAACAGCAGGTCAAGTATTGCGGTCATATTTTTGCAAACGACGCCGCTGAATTTCGTCGCTTTTCAGAAACAACCAGAAGCTGGATGCCGTTTTTTTTTTCCTCCGCGCTTCGGCATTAACCACAACGGACAACGGCGGCAGTGGTTCGGCGGTGGCGGATGGAGAGTTAGTGAGGAGCGAGCGGTGAAAAGTGGGGCGACCCAACAGAAAGCCTCCCTTATCTGCCGCCTGCTTGTAATTCCTGTATGCGGCTTTGTCCTCCTTGCTGGAGTGGCCTCTGGCGAAATGTTGAGGTTCCTTTGTTGTGTGGCGCCTCTTTGGCCACACATTCACCGTGCGCGCGAGAGATGTGCCGCCGCCGCCGCCACAGAGAGAGAGGGGGGCCCGTCTGCCCGCGGTCTATCGGCTCCACACACGGGGACTCCAATCAGACCTGTCCATCTTTGAACCACTCCCCATCATCATCACCCACCCCCCTGCCCCTTAACGCCTTTCCTACTCCCTCCTTCCCCCCGATTGTCCCGAGGACAAGGCTTATCAGATAAGGAGTGGGGGGGGGGAGCAATTTGAATGCATTACTGAATTGTAAATAGCTCATCAATTCCTTCCATTCTGCACGGCGGATTTTAACGTCCATGGTGCGTTAGGGGAAATTTCACCAAACGCTCCCCCTCAAACAAAAAAAGGGTCTCACATCAAGCCTGCTGTTACACACGATACGGAGCCGAAAATCAGAGTGAATTAACCTTATTTTTTCTGCTTGTTTCAATCCGCTAACAGCTTAACTGAGCAGTCCTGATGTAAGAGGCCAAATCAGGTTTGACCCCTTCACCTTGCCTCGAGTGGAAAGCACCTTTCCATTTCTACTCGGGACAGAAACTAAAAAAAGGGCCTCAGGCCTCCTCACAGCCACGCTGTAAACACGACCACCAGCGAGTCACTTTGCAGCTGTCCGCTGTAGGTGTGCTGCTCATGGAGGTGACAGTGGCTAAAGGACATGCACAATCTTTACTCTTGCATTTCAGCAGTCCTCGCGTAATGTTTGCGCTTTGAGGTCAAAAATGACAGCCACTGACTGCACTTTTATAGCCGCGCCACTCCCCGGCGATGGTTCATGAAAGAAATCGTGTAAAGCCGAGAGAGCATTTAAAGAATAAATTAACGCACGCACGCGTTTTGTTCGTGTACATAAGTTAAATTAAATAAGCAAAATTTTGACCCGATAAATACAAAAATTCAGGCGAAACACTTGCGCGTGTTTTGAGAATGAGATGGGGAAAACCGATGGCCTGTGGAGCCAATTCGTGGGCTTATTTCTCAAGCTGCTACGCGGAGATCCTCTGCACCTCAGTTAAAATTCTGACTCGAGGTAAAAATGCAAATATTGTTGCACTCTTTCTTTTTTTTCATATTCTTCTTCTTTCTTTACGCTCCAAGCCTTTGAAGTGAGGGGATGCGGGGCTGTTTGTTTGAAGTGTCAGCCTCATGCTCTCCGTTACATATAAAAAAAACCCAGAGGTATGGGCCTCCGTTGGCTTGGCTTTTTGCTCCACACCGTACAAAAAAAATCTGCCATCTTCAGTACCCGCGGCCATCGTCCGCGCGTGCTTTAAACCCACTTCCACTGGGCTGAGCCACAAGGAGCTCCACTGGGAGCAGGCCTCGTGGTCACCCTGCAGCTCTCTTCACTAATTGTCTCCCCACTTTGTAAAGAAACCTTCCTCAGGCCTGCAGCTCCACGTGCTGCGAGGCGGTCCCTAGGTTTTGCTTTTTTTTACGCGCCGCAAGCCATTTGCTTTTTGTTTACTAATGATGTTCAGTTTTTTCTTCCTGTCCCGCCGTCTTCCATTCTTCGTGACTTCCTACTGCAGATGTGAGCCCCATGGAGAGTCAACAACGATGGCTCCTTTGCTTACCTTGGCTGGTGAGGATTTGTGCCTTTTCGTCTACTCGACGTGCTGGCAGCTACATTAAGGCAACGTCGGGTTTGTACCTGGATATTGACAGCAATTAATAGACGGATTCATTTCAAACGGGTCTCTCCAGGGTGGAGGACTTAGAAAAGACTGAAACAACCAGCTCACCACATCCAGTGTCCATCTCACTATGACTGTGGTTAACCAGTCACGTGCCACTTTCAGGACATTATTCAGTGAAAAATTAAGCAACGTTTATAGATATATATTTTAATAGTTACTTATGCCGAAATTCTTCAACCTGCATTGTAGATCATGGAAAATATTTAAGCATATATATGTACACATCGAAATCATAATCCATATTTCAGCCAGAATATGCACTTATACTTATTTTGCCTTCACGGATCAATTATTAATTGCATGTGACCAGTAAAATGCAATAATGAGTACAGTATACTGAAAAATGGAAGGAACCGTGGTGCAATCGTTTCCATGCTGTGCTCTGAATCCGGCGACCTGAGTTTGATTCCCGGCCATTGCTAACATCAGTGATATCTGAACTGTTCCTGCTCTCTCCGTCCCGTTCACAAACCTGCCCTGACCAGCAAAGTGAAGTACCACCAATCACTAGTACTGGCACGGCTTGGGGCGGCCTTTCTCCTGAGTGGATTGACAAAAATGCCGTGAATTATGATCATTTCCACATACGATATAAATATAGCATCATGCCTATTTGTACGCGCGTGCGCGAGTGTGTGTGTGTATATATCCATGCCAGTCTTTGGAGAGTCATCAAACATGCGTGATGAAACCAGCACGGCGGGTTAAAGCAACGGATTTGCATAACACCTTCAAATTTGTAATTAAAAACCATGCCATCGGGCACAACTAACCACAGCAGACATTTTCTGGACAAACTGCCAGACAGATGGATCAAAATACACGGACATACACCCGAGGAAATGGCAATCCCTCTTTTTCACAGACCAATGTTGTTCTTTTTTATTTACTTGATATTGAGCGAAAAATATGTTCGTTAAGTAGCCCAAATTAATCAGAATGCGCAATGAGGTCACTTTGAAATAGTAAAAACACTTTTTCGAGAAGCCAGTGTAACACAACAAAAGCAACGCGTTTAAACTCTCCAACGATCGAGATACCGCGAACAACTTTCTTTTTTTAAGAATTGTAATGTCACACACGAGTTATCGACTTTGTTTTTTTTGTCTTGAACCATACTTATAATTAGGGAGCACAGATGTCTTCCCGCTAATTTCTGCTCAGCCATATGTAGCACTTGATTGGATTTTGAGTGTGCGGAATTAGCAGTTCAACTTATTCAATCACCTTTAATGTTCCAGCAACTTAACCGTTTTTTTATGCCATTACCATTTGTCTTAACGCGACACTTCACTCTATCTTGTGTACTGTATTTTGCCGTGGGTGCCGAAATTGGAATGCTTTACTGTAGACTTTGAGAAGAAGGAGAAGGAGAAGAAGGATGAGAAGAAGAAGTAGGTATTACACAAGTGTGTGAAATTGAAAATGTATCAGGGCATGCATTCACATACTTTTCACTTTATAAATATTTGGCTGATTTATTTAGACTTGCGTTTGCAAAAAAAAGAATACACGTCCCTTACTGCCCTGCTACTTGGCTTAAAGTACAGTGTGCCATTTGTGTGAATGCACCAACCTGCTACTTTAAAAAAACAATGAGCCACACAAAATTAAGTGTTCAAGTTTTAGCTTCTTCACCCTTTAACCCCAGTTAATTAACAAACCTCCCAGCATTCTTTGCAAATGCCACCGATTCCAAAGTACGAGGCATGTTTTTTAAGCTGTCAGATAAATGTGTATCCTGAAATTAAAATAAGACTTGTGGAAATAAATTATTAAAATAATTAAAATCTCCAAGCTGACAAGCAGGAATAAAATTTAGCCTACAGACATTTTGCCTTTAATTAGTTAATTAATCCTTACACAAATTATGAAGAATAATTAGTCGTGCAGTGTTCCACCCATGAGGGACTCTTTAAACTTGCGATTCTTCTGCTCAGATTGCCATGCAAATTTCGTGCTGACCCTAAATCTCCGAGACAAAGTTGCTAGCGATGGCCTTACTAAAAGAGAAAACCGAATCATAAACAAATAAAGAACTCAACGAAATAGGTAACGAGGACAGATAACATCACAAGGTAAAAGAAATCACGGTAGATTTGAAGCCCCATCTGTCTTTGCCAAATTAAAAACCAAGGTGGAGAGGCGAGGCGGCCTCCGCGTAGATGGCCGGGCCCTCGCTTCTTTCATTCATAATCCAACCCGGTTCCTTCACAGTAAATCTAATAACGGCAGAAATGATTTTTTGGTCCTGTGTGCCGACTGTGTTTTCCTAAAGTATAAATATTTTGATGCCGCCCGCATCATTTGTTTGATTACTGTGACATGTTCAGGCTTGACTTGCCAAATAGCAGATGAGCAGAGGCTCCAATTTTCTGCTATAATAAGTGACCTCACGATCTTCCCTCTCTGACCCATTATTATGAGATATCATGAGAAATTGGAGAAAATACCCATCTGACACGCACAGGCACACTTCACTCCGCATTAATTTCAGAAAACTTTTTGACTGATTTACTTTCTTCCCCCCCCCCCCCCCCCGAAGCTGACTGTAAAATGTATGAATTAGCTATTTTTGTCAGTGTCTGCACATTTTTTTTATTCTCGTGAAATAAAGTCAAGCTAGGCAACAATATTTTGTTTGGACGTTCATTTCAATTCAACTTTACAAACCTCTACAATGCTGCACGCTCTCAGTTTTTGATCATATATCATGAGTGACTGAGGCACTTTAAATTGTACAATTGTTACTTTATATATAAAGTTTTTGCGTGTTTCTTTTTTCACAGATGAAAGGACATTTTTTATAGCCTATCTTTGACCAGGTTTTAGATAATTTAGTTTACTTTAATGAACATCTAATGCAGGTACCAGAGATACATAAAATGGAGGGAGGGCAGGGGGGGGGGGGAAACAGCAAAATATGAAAGTCACTAACTGTTTGTCTCAGGCGTTGCAAAACTAACTTTTTGTTTGACGTGTATTTTTCAGCAGAATAAATCAGACTATACCTACAGTGATAAAGGCAGCTATGTCCGGAAGCGCCTTGTCTTGATGGATAAAACTGACAGCTTTGCTTCCAGGCGGAAGGCTTTGACAAAGCCGCCGTGCCCGGGATGATTTTCCTCCCACATTTCGCCCCGGCCGCCCCCTCCGCATTTCCCTCTCCACACCCCAGGAGCTCGTCCATCCCATTGTCCGGCACGCCCGTCGTGTCCCGCCGACTTGCAGCACTGGAGGTTTCGCATACTGTATGGATCAGTGGTTTAATTCGGGCCAGTCAGTTTGAATCTGCGATCAGCTCGCTGCTCAGTGCGGAGCTGTCAGTGCCGATCTGCGTCTCTTGTGCCCCCCACCCTCCCTCGATCCTCCACCACAACCCCCTCCCTCCTTGCCTGCTTGCCTCCACCCGACTGCATCCATCCACCCCGTCCCATCCCCTCTCCACCCACCCACCACCTTACTCCCATGCGCCTCCGTCGGCCGCCACCGTTACCCCCCCACCCCCTTCTCCTCTGTTCGCCACACCCTCGGCCCGTGCCTCGTACACCAACCCTCTCCTCCTCCTCCGTAGCCGCTACCGACCTGAGATCGCTGCGTTGCGGACTCTCTCTCTCTTCTCGTCTCTCTCGCTCCGCGGGCTCGCCGGTTCGTCCATCGCGCCAAGATTATCCCCCTCCGTCTGTTTTGAGCACCGCTCTCAGCGCTCCGGATACCGGCACCGCGGTTGGCACGAAATGTGGGAGCTAACATGATTTTTGCCGTCATTTCCCTCAAGAACCGTATCCCTCTCGTCCTTCGAAATTAGCGGCGATGTGGCCGCGGAACAAAATTCGCTTGTTACCAACAGCGGACGACTTTCGCGTTTCACTCGCCCTCTTCTCTGCTCTTCGCATGTCCCCGAATTGGGCGTTTCGGTTTGATGCGGCAACGTGAAGCAACGTTGCTCAACAAAAAAATGATTCCGCCTAAAAGCTTATGGTTAAGGTTAGGGTCATAGTTATGAACAGTTGTCTAATGTTTAATTTTAAATCAAATAAAACCAGGTCTCATGAATAATTCACAAATAGCTTATATATCAATATGTGTAACAGCCATTTTACAGTTTTGGCCCTGACCCTAACCATTACATATTAATGTCTCTTAGCATGAGTTATTGCACACTGTATTCATGACACTGTGCACTAACTGCTTTAAGCTGCCTCTTAAATGTGGGGTGCTATCGCCTATAGTAAAAGGAGTCAAAGGACACTTGGTACCCAGGAATAACCCATTATGCGGTCCTATTCTGTCATCCTTATTGATAGACCTTAATCTTCAATGATTCATGAATTGCGCTACCGAAGCACGATAGGTCTTCTCAGAAAAAAATGTACCAACAACAGATTGCGTAATCCACACGTGTGTGGTGTTTCTTGTTGTTGTTGCTGCTGCAATCGCAGATCCTAAATGGTTGAGGCGCCGGGGCGTACGCCTGAATGTAATGGCACGTGCATGTGTCGCACCGACATTTTTTTTTATTAACGACGTCGAACCTCTTGCGTGGAATTTTGCGTGGGAATTCTTTTTTACCGCGCCACGTAATTTTCAGCAATTTTAATTTATTTCTTCAAAATACATCAGGTGTGTGTTTAAATGAGGGCAATGCCACCCTCGGAATGAGATGTATTGCCGATTACTACAATTTCTAAAGAATATGCCAGAATTGAATGGTCTGCTGATGTATAAAAATGTCCCTTTTAAAGAACCTGTGAAGACTCCTCTTCATAAGGATTCATGAGAGAAACCAACGCAGTGGAAGTTCATAAGCTGTATATATATATTTACACACGATGGGAGAAAAGTAGTGCGGTGTTGGTGTCACTGTGTTATGAATCCGGTCAATTGAGTTCAAATCCAGACGGCGGTAAACTTTGCCGGTGAATGCTATACGAAGTGGTCCTGCAACCCTCTGTCCTCCCCAGGTACCTCCCTCATGAACTCGCACTGACCAAAGTGGTGAAGTATGGTCACGCAATTTCCATGACGACACAGCGCGGGGTGGAGCAGGGCCTTAATCCAGCAGTGGATTGACAAAAGGGCTGGTAAATTATTTAGTGGATTGGTAGTGTTCCATTGATCATGCTCAGGGTGAAATAAAATAGAATCAAATCCGACGTTAATTAAATACTCTTATTATTCTCTTACTGGGAGGGGAAAAAAGTAGATTTTCCAGCTAACGTATCTACATATTTGTATGCAAAACCATTGTTTATTATAGAGACCAATCTATACTCACAGGTGATGTGGCAAATTGTGGCATCCATTCGACACTTTAATTGACCTTTTCCAAGACACAATATGCAAATAATGCACCTATTGGTGGCAATCCGCATTACGAGCAAAGGAAGGACAAAAATGCACCCCCCAGAAATAGCGCGGTGTTCTCAGCAAAGCAGGCTCATTGGCAGGGGCCGGGAAGGCAGGAGTGGACTGGAGCCTCCTGGCCATAAGGTACAGGAGAATAATGTTCCTTCAAATTCCCTCCTGACCGCCCAGAGTTCCATTTAATAGAAAGTAATGGCACGTCGATATCGCATTTCAGGGGAACTGCGGCTTGCAGCGCTTCCATAATCCGCGCATACATCTCGGCCTAGCTCCTAGCGAGATTTTTGTAACATTGTGGCTTTCTGGATTTGCCTTGTCAGTGACTGACAGTGCTATCTGCAAGCGTACAATACAGCGATCCAGCTGAGAATGTTGCTCGCCCTGTTTCAACAGATTATTTTTTACCTGAGGCTACTCATAAATTAAACTCCCAGTTTATGAATATCTTCATGCTGTCCTCTTTTTTTTCCTGCTCCAGCTTTGCTCGCAAGACATTTTAGTATCTGCAGCACTGGTCGAAGGATTTGACTTCCAATTATTAGGATTATGTTACCACTAAAATAACGTTCTGATGATTACTTTAACCCTTTGTGCCCTAGATAGATTTGTAAGACACTTCCTACAATCGCGTTGCTTTGTAGCTATGCAAAACGATAAAAAAAAATGGTTTCATTCGCTTTCATGTGCTTGTACAAAAAAGCAAAAGCCCAAAACATAACTAAGAGGTTTGTAAAGAAAAATAAAACACTGCTCTTTAAAAATATATATCTACGTTTATTATTTTGTAATCTTTGACAAATATTAGCAATTTTCTTCCACGGTTCATTGCTCTCCGTATACCGCGGCCTTAATGCCATCTGGTCCACGTTGGACTTGGTGCAGATTTACCCCGTTAAGTGTTAAATACTGCAAATCTTACAATATTGTAATTTCATAACCCACGCACTAGAAACATCTTTATTACTGCATTAGAAAGAAAAAAAATACAGTGGATGAATTTGGCACAAGTTCTTACCTCGGTTGATACGCGCCAACCTTTTGCATGCTCAAAAAGAAATATAATGAGTCACATGCCTCAACACGCACAGACAAACCCACAGCAGTGTTAACAGCTGACAAGTGCCCTGCCGTACTTGCCTGGCAGTCGGTTAGGGATTGGTATAACATTACATCTGTTAGGGGCATCGTTTTTATTTTATTTTCCAAGGTGGCAAAATAGGACAAGCTCTGGGGTGGCAACTTTTTTATTACATGGCAGCCACGTGGTGATGTCCAATAAGTTTCCTTTACCCGATGCTGTGTGGCAGGTTGGCATGCTCTGATTCATTCCCCGCCCTAAAAATTCGATGCCTCATCACGATTTAGACGCCTGTTTTGATTCAAGAATATTTTATTTTTCTTGGTCACGTTTTTTTACTCTCCTGTTTGCACTGTTGCACATTCATGTTCATCTCGTTTCCTACAGTTGTGTTCGCTCCATTGGCCTAAACATAACATAACGGCATATAATGTGCACGCACTTTTCATACATCACAAATAATACTGTGTAACAAAAAAAAATGTTCCTGGGTAGTAAGTGTTGTTTCCTAATTGCTTATGCCTCAAAAGTACAGAAAATGACTATTATTCCCCACAAACATTGCTGTTGTGACCAGGACAGTGATATTTAGAAATGTACCTATTTTCAATGAGAAAGCGTGTGCATTTGTCTCTTTTGTTCACATAAAGTCCTGGTTACAAAAGCAAAGTTTGTGTGGAATAATAGCCATTTTCTATACTTTTTAGGCATAAGTAATACAAAAATAACACTTAGTACCTAGGAACAAAAGTTGTGTTACACAATGTAATTGATGATTACACGCACCACTCAAGGGATGTATTGTGAGTGTAAGGATACATGTAAATCCATGTACTGATGCATCATTACACACCTAGCCCCTGTTTGGCACCCCTGGGCAACACTGCCACCCTGTATCGTAGCTATCTGCTGGCCCTAGTCATATACCTGCCATTGTTAAATAAGTCTCCACATACATCCGGGATAAACTTTTTTCAAGGGTGGGTGGGCTATTGTCGACATTGCCATGACCATGATGACTGCCCACTGCAAGTAATTTGTCCATCACTGCTTAGAACGAGGCTCTTGAATCAGGTGGAGCTCCTCTGCGGATGATGATCCACAGTGTGGTGCTGTTAATCCCCTTCCTAATGACTGACTTCAAGTGGACTGAATCTAATGCCAAATTCTGTACAAGCCAGCGCATACGCCCATGAATATATGAGCAGCGGCCGTGTAGTGGCTAGCACACTGCACTGTGAACCTGGCAAGCAGTGTTCGATTACACGTCTAACGACCTACAACCAAAGGGAATAACTTAAACGATCCTGGGCCTGCCCGAGGTCGACTCATCCTTAGGTGAGCACCTGGTGTGGCATGTAAACATCAGCACTCGGCAGGATACATAGCCCAATGTTTGTGGGTGGTGCTTGCCTTCATACGTGCTCGCTAAGAGCATTTGCCTCAACAACCTGTGTAGACTATATAGGGATCTCTGTCTTTGTATCCACAAACAGTGCCGGATTATCCTAGTAGCCAAAGTAGCTACATTTACTACGGGCCCGCACTTTCAAGGACCCCGCGCTAAATGCTTTCAAGCTATCAATTCCGGTTAAGTGATTCAGCACTTGCTGTATTACTATAGTACTATACTGTCTTCATCTTTTATGAATGACTGGGTGTTTAACGTTAGCGATTTGTCGTATTATCTGGCTGTATAGCAAATTAAAAAATACAATTACTTTACTATGCAAGTTAAACATTTGTGTTTTAATATTTACGTATTTTTATTATTTGGGGCCCCTTTATAACATCATGCTACAGGCCCGCACTGTGCACAACACGAGACTACTGGTAGTATTTCCTTTGTTGTTCTTACTGAGAGACATTGGATGTTTCAGTGAAGCCATTAAGAGTGATACCAACTGACTCCAAGTCACGGTACACCCTGTGAAGGACCTATACAGTGTGTACCGTGTGAACAAATACAATTTGCAAGCGATGTACTCTTTTGAAGTCCCCGCCAACGCTTAATGATGGCTTCATTAACAACACACGCATACATATTTGTATTTATTAATGTAATATTTCATCAACATTTGCACAGCAGTACGGGATAAACGGCGAGCAAGGTAACAATAGAAGGCCGATAAAACCCCGCAAAGGATGACCTTGATTTAATCGCTTACCTCATCTCCCGCGGTGGCCAGGTGGCTTCAGTAGTCAACTGAGCTGGCAACCGACCACTGAGGATTGGGTTGAAGTCTGGGTTTCAGCCAGCAGTGACTCAATCGGGTTCTCAAAGTGTAGCCAGTCGATCATCTCAGCCAATTCACCAACGACTGCACAGAAGATGCTTGAATACATTTTACTTTTTTTATATTAATTTGGTTAGATTCCAGCCCGTGTGACAAACAATCTTTGAGCAGGGTGGATGGGAAAGTGGCAACCCTATACTAGGTAATGAGAAGAGAGGTAACTTGAAGGATTTTTGAGCGGTCCTGTGTAAATACATCTCTTCATCAGCTGTTCTCTGACATACTGGGAAAACTGTTTTGTGGTATTTCCGAATGGATTCTTCAATTCATTATGAGGTGCTGATGGCGCAATTGGAATACATTGTGGGGAAAATAACAATAAAACCCACCTCTCTTGCCCCGCGAAAATCTAAACGTCCCTAAGTAACATTGGAAGAGTAAATGTACACCATGTTTAATGCCCACAAAAAACTGGACAGATAACATTGATGGTGACATGACTCTGTGTGTCGCTGACAATAATAATCCTAACAAATAGATTTTACCTCAGGAATATCCTCAAGATAAGCATCCCTGGAATATAAATTTCCCTTCAAAGTGAGAAAAAAGTAGCATTGTACTGTGTTGTGGCGTCGCGATAAAAGTTTAAAATTGTACTGCACTTTCTATGCTCCCTACATTCACCAGCCCGCCCCGCCAGCGTCGTGAAGTATGGGTTTTAATACCCACCCGCCCTTCAGGTGACCTTGTAATGTCTTGCCGCGTTATATGGCAGTGTATGCATTGTATTCTTTGGTTCTTTCGGTAAAGTCACCTAGATAGAACATAAAAATAATAAAGTGAATAAAAATAATGAAAAATTATGTTTTCTTTTTGCGTCCATTGTCTTTACTGTTATTATTATTACGGCCAGCACAGCAGGAGGGAGATATCGAGCACTGGACTGACAAAAACGTCGACACGTGTACGTGAATGCGCCACTTCCAGCGGTGCAAGACACTGAAGTGTTGGAAAACATCTCCCCGAGCCTCGCCGCTGCTGCCCAGCCTAAACTCACGTGGGAAACATCGAACTTCGCTTCACCGGTCTTGACAGTTTACCACTGCCGAGCATCGGAAAGGAGTGGGATTTACGCTAATCCAAAGATGCAGAGACCTGTCCTATGCCATTCTTCCAGCCACTTCTTGGACTTCAGAAAAGAGCACTTTAAGCACCATTCGATATGTATTGGATTCACGCGACATCAATGCAGTAGAATTTGAGGAGTGATATATATTTAATTATGTTGTACTTCTTTCGCACCCTATAATGCCAACCGTGCTAATCGGAGGTGTGGGGGAAGGACAACAAACTAAACACAAAAAAAATCAGTTCTCAACGACTGCGTATACAATGCAGATTTTAAAGTGCACAGCTCCCAGTGGCTTTTTCATATCGAAGGAAGAGAGTTCCAGAAGGCCGCAGAAGTGCATCTGAAAGCAGCGCGATGCAGTGCACACGACGCTCCATAGACCCAATTTGTATTCTCAGCTGAGGCGTGGGACAGCTGAATCGGCTCTACGTCCCGCTCTTGACGAATCCACACTGGCGACCAGCGTGGTGAAGAACGAGCCAACAACCTTACGCGACCTACACGGCGCGGGAAACCCATCAACCAGCAGTGATTTGACATGGGGCGTTACATTACACAATCCTAAGTTATCATTAACGAGCAGATTTAGACGGGGCAATGAAATCAGCGTGTGAGCAGGTGCCTCGCAGAATGTGAGATCGCAGGGTCATCAAAGATGCCCGACGGCTAGGGGTTGGCTTCATCCAGCAGTGGATTGGTCATTCCTGATTATGAAGTTACAATAAATTTTTAAATGAAACAGCAACGCAAGAACCATCTACAATATTCAATAATGTGTGGTAATTTGTCAACCATGCGTTAATCCACTGCTGGATGAAGGTCAAACATCATACGTGGCCATTCTCGAATATCCCGTTAAGTGTTGGCTGATTAAAGGTGGTGCCCAGGATAGTTCAGATATCACGCGCCACTGATGCTGGCTGTGGCTGAGAATCAAACTCAGGGTCGCCGGGTTCATAGCGCAACGCACTGACCACTGCACAATCGCTCCAGCCCATTCAAATGTGAACGCCTATGGTTAAATCGACTTTCGAGACACATTTGCAAAGGTCCGCAGCACGCACGCCACTGAAGACGGAGGTGTCAGCACATATTGTGTCCCGCATGTCAGCCTCTCTCCTCCTCATCTTCCTCCTCCTCTACCATGACCAATCCGCTGCTGGATGAAGGCCTCGCGAGCCACCGCGACGCTTCACCGTCCTGCAAAGCAACAATCCTCCCAGCAAGCTGCGCACGAAACGATCTCGTCACTCCGTCTCCACAGCGAACATCCTCTGGCTACCACTCTTAAGTTAGCTGCTTTACATTTACATCTAAAGCAGCACGGTTGGCTACGTACGGTGCGACAGAAGTTTAACAGACATACAATCTTCTTCAGTGGGTATTCAGTGCTGATGATGAAAACCTATTGCCTGAAACATAAACAAAGCAAACAAAAAAAATCCTGCTTCGTATTTATCCGTTTGACTTCAGAAGGCCAGTGATGTATCACAAGATCTCGGGGATGAACAGAGGCTGCACGTGCACTAAGGGTGTGTGTGATGCGTGTTTCACTGCGCGGTGCTGGAAATCACCGCACATTCCTCCAACGATCCCGTGACTGTGGGGGGGGGGATTATTTCCCTTACAATGCATGACTTCTTGTAGGTCACGGTGGGCTCACAAACTTGATTCAACACATAAAACCAGCACGATAAAAAACATACACACGTACTTTTATGAATATGAACAATAAGTAGTAAAGATGGGACTAATGTTTTATTGTGCGTGAAAGATAATGGTACGGACAAAGCCCCCGCAATTGCTTGCTCACGCTACTGCTGGCAGAGGGGCCTAAGTCTGAATATTTGTGAATCTCTCGTGAGGCTTTCTAGAGGGGTAATTTGGCCTACTCTTCCACTTTCTTCCAAACATTACCCACACTTTGCCACACCGCACGTGACCTGCCGCTCGACGAACTCTCGGCAAGGAGCATGGACCGTCAAGCGAACTTCGGTCATCCTCACAGCAGCAGCTTGGGGCAAACAAAGACGGCTACTGCATCGCGCGCTTTCAGATGCGCTTCTGCGACCGTCTGGAACGCTCTCCCGATATTCGGAAGCCACTGGAGCTGTGCACGTTTAAATCTAAATTTAAAACGAAAGATTGCTTTAGAACTGCTTTTTGTGACTAGTTTGTTGTCTTCCCCCCCCCCGCACCTCCAGGTGAACATGGTTGGCTACGTATGGTGCAAAAAAAGTTTAGCATACATACATCTCCAGGGTGGACATCCTTTCAAACCCGGTCTCTTCTTTGGCTGCCACTTTGTTGTTAGCGTTGACCATCGGCTGTTGTTGCTTGTGAGTGACATGTCGAGCCCGAGTCCACTTCCTCTTCTTGAGGGCCCATGCGATGCCTCTACCTCGTGCATGCTCTCTCATTCACGTGTTGCTGCCTTGCCATCAATCGGTGTCGTTCCCAGTGTGCACCGTGCCATACCTTGTTTGCGCACTTTACAGGGTTGGGTTCCATTCTGTTCGTCAAATGCTCGTATTTCTGATTCATATTTCATAACGAGTGTTATCCACGCCGTCGTTATTTAAGAAGTGCTCCGTAGTATGCATGTGAACTTCTTTCGCACCCACTTACTGCTGGCTGGACAGAGGCGGGGAGAGGGGTTGGGGGATTTAAGAAACTTGCACCCGTTGTTTGAAGTGCCGCGATCAAAGATTGACCCAGCGACCCCTGCATTGCAAGTCCAGTGCGCTCATTACTACGCGACGGCACCATCCGTAATGTTTGTAGTTACTTGAGAATAAAAACAAATATTGTGAAAGCTCACATTTGTAAAACAAAATTAGATTCATTCTAAATGGAAAAAAATCCCAGCAGGATTAGAAATGTTAACAAACTTACGGAGCCGAACGACATGTTGATAATTGTTGGTCATTATATATTTGAATATTTCAAAACGTGGTAAATATTCAATTTGGCAAATAAGACTGCATCAATTCATCGATTGACGCAGACTCTTCCACTTATGATATTCTTGGCGAGAGTTTATTTGAAATTCGTGGAAATAATACTTTCAAATTCAGACCATTGTTGGAGGCAGGAACAAGGTAGAAATTGTACAAAGCAGACAGGAAAATTAGGAAGTTGAATCAAATTGTGGCCCCCAAATCATGACAATACGTCAAATTATCTGGGGTTAGATTTAGTTTTTTATTCACTTTTTTGCTTATTTGCCCAATTCATATTCTGATTGTGCTATCAGCATCATGTCAAGCGATTATGAAACTTCCATTCAAAACTCTGCAGCTAACAGTGCAATCACCTTGTGTCAGAAAACAGCCATAAAGGATGACGTCTGATATTGAATTATGGGTTTATTTGTGCCGTCATTGGTGGCAGGGATGAGAGACCATCAATTCATTACACTTTGGGATTGAACCCAGGTTTCTCAGCAGTGACTGCTCAGTGAAGTGATACATGCAGAACACACGTGCGGTATCAGGACGTGAAAAGGAATTCTTCGATATCTGGCACGAATCCAATGAGACAAGACATATGTTCTCCAAGAAGGACGCGCCAAAAGAATAGGAGAGTAGTCATTGTAATTAAAACTTTTTAACATTTAAATGTGAGTATTAACCTCTTGGGCGAAACTACGTGGCGATAAAATAAATGAAAAAGACTCGCAGAAGACTAATAATGATTGAGTTCATAGTCTTCACTAGTTTGAAGTAAAAAATTATAACTTCCCACAACTGGCTGCCTTTTGTTCTCTTTTTAAGTGTACTCTGACAGGCTAAGCTGTCCTTCGGAATGTCTGACAAGGCATACTTTTCCATTTTATCTCCCCCTTAATGGAACTTAGCCAAGCAGAATTAGAGCTGAGATGCAAAACGTCGTTGTCAAACGTTGATAAATGCCTGCACTGTGGTAGCCACACTCACATGCGTACCACAAAGACAAATATACGACAAAGATCCCCCCGTATAGCCTTAACAGACTGTTGGGGCAAGTCACGGCACACGAGGGGGTGTGTAGCCAACATCACGCTCGGCTGCTGGTGTCTCCCCAGGGGCGATGGTTTTTTACACAACGCACCGGGTACTCATTTGAGGCTGAGTAGACGTAGGAGAGTCCCAGGTCCGGTTCAGATAATCGTCGCACAGTGATGGCCGTGAGCGGGAAACGAACTCGGGTCGCCGTGTTCATAGCGCAGCACGCTACCCATTTTACACGCGCGCGAACACGCATCATGTACGCACGCCCGATTTTATTTTGTTGTTTTCAGGATGTAGCCTGAGAAGATATCATCTCGATTACAAATGGCACACATTTTCAAGATATGCTTGTCTCATACCTTGCAGAGCAACACGAAAGGAGATTCAAATCTCTAGTGCAAAATTTGCTGTTTATTTCAACATACGATGCCACCCATCACCGACTGGTGACTTAGCACGAGCAGCAGTTCCCATTTCTTGAATAGGGCTGTAAAGCATGTTTATGGCACTGTATAGAATATAGGTTACTATAAGGTTATGGGTCTATTAGGAATTGGTGCTGTACACATTCCAGAAAGCCTCGACGGATTTCCGAGAGCAGCGGTTCAAAGTTGTAGAGTATATTTTCTGACGGGGATATCATTTGCGATTCCTCCATTTGGTCCGCTTCTCGTGGATTCATAAATTCAGTTGTTCCGTAACACCGGGCAAAGCCTCGTAAAAGACTTCAGGTTGTTGGTTGATGGGAGTGTTTTCTTTGACGGCTTGCTTAAATTGAAGGTGTGTCGATGTTTTACGCGCCCAGGTATTGTTAGAGATCCAAAATAAATAGATGCAACTCAAAACGCCGAGGCAAGATGTGTTGTGTCAATACTTTCGCATGTTTAACTCTGTGATCACTGCATTATTTGTCGATTGACAAAACCAAAACGTGTTTTTTTACCGAAACACACCCTCTAAAATATTTTCGTAGGTAATAACAATATAACAATAATTTCAACTTGTAGCACGCCGCATAATATTCGCTCAATCTCGGTTGTGAGTCGCAATGACATTTGCCCAAGCTCTGCAGTTATCGAGATATCGAGATGTTTGAGACCATTAATCCACGTTTACGTGTGGGAGGAAACCGGAGCACCCAACGGAACGATTTGCAATTATGTATATGAATCGGGGTGGAACAGTGTTGCATTATCAGTTTTATTCCCTGCCTTGGCTAACAAAAGACGGTGAGTATATCACTCACCGTAGTGGGTCCCACCCCTCCTACCTCAACCTCTGCCACCCCTCTCCTCGCCACTAAAGACAAAGATCCCCGATGTAGCTTTAACAAACTGCTGTGGCAAGTGCTGTTCGCCAGCATCTATGATTGGCTGACACGGCACATGAGGGGGTGGGTGGCCAGTATTACGGGCTGAGTCGACCTAGGGGAGTTCCAGGACCGGTTCAGATAATCGTCACTGGTGTTGGCCGTGACGGGGAATCGAACCCGGGTCGCCGGGTTCTTAACGCAGTGCACTAACCACTGCACCACCGCTCTTCACTCCCACCACATTCACCAACCGACATGGTAAAGTAAGGTCAAACAACCCCCATGGGAGACCTTCATCCAGGAGTGGATTGACAGAGGGTTATTAAGTATTCCTCCTATTAATATACACAATTGTATTGCTTACATGTTGTATAAGTAACCTGACAGGGAGTTTAATTTATTCAACATCAACTGCAAACAGGCAAGTGGGTCAACCGTCAACACAAGGTGGTCTCGAATCCAGCAGTGTATTGCCAATGTCTCCTGAAGGTGCGGTTTCTGCTGATGAAATTATATACAATATACTATGGTTGTGAACCCATAAAAACAACTCCTCCAGGGGATTAATATGCCTTTAGGACCCAATCCAATGAAACGCATTTGCGATATAAAACTGTAGGATTTCCCTAAATTCTTTACAGTGTTGAGATCCTATGGAATCGTTAAACGCGGTGGTGCACGAATGTGTTGCGTACAATTCGGCCCCGCGTGGCGGTTAGCAGCGCAGCGCTCCGAATCCGACAGTCTGAGTTCGATTCCCGACCACGCGTCAAACCGTCACGAGCAAATGATATCTGAACCGGTCCTAGGTCCCCCCCCCCACTCCGCCACAGCCCCCCACCCCCACCACCATCTCAAAAATCTGCATTGACCACCGTGGTGAAGTATAGTCAAAACCCCACCGCAATTCAATACGGGGATTATGATGGCATTGAGCGGTGGCGCAGTGGTTAGTGCGTTTCGCTATGAGCCTGGTTACCTGAGCTTGAATCCCGGCCACGGCTAACATCAGCGGCGAGTGATATCTGAACCGGTCCTGGGTCTGTGTCCCCCTCCCACCTTCACGAACACGTATCGACCAGCGTGGTGAAGTATAGTCAAACAACCGCCATGACTTGCCACGGCTTGGAGAAAGACCTTCATCATCCAGCAGTCGACTGACAAAGGGCTGTGCGTCCATGAACGTTCAAATTTGTTGCGGTTTTTTCAGTGCTGTCCAGCTGATTTGGGTTCCGACCTGAGACGGCACGACACAACAAGGCAGCGCCTATCTCAACGGGCTTCTGAACCACACCACTGGGCACCAACCTCTGTCTGTGTGAATCGACTCGTAGTTTAAGCAAGCTGATGCAGTGCACATTAACAACATCAATACCTCTTAAGCTACTTACGAGGGTGGGCTTGTAAGTGAGTCTCTCATGTTTATAGAATTCATTGGCATAAAAAGCACTAACATTGAATCAGCTGAGATATTTCAACGTGCGATGTGGCTACTGTTGTTGGTCACTCGCAGCGCTGGAGAAAATTTATAGGAGTTTCAAGAGGTTAATGGGTTTAACCAGAATCTCCGTGTAGTTTTGCATGGTGGAATGGCAATTATGTGGAATATCAGCTTCGTAGTGCTGTCCATGTATTGGAATAGCATTAGCTATACAGTTAGCAACACGAGGATAGTCGATGTTGTAGAATATAAGCTGAACACATCTTCTGTCTTGTGATTCATTCTTTGGCCTTTTAAATGTCTCGTTTAATAGAACACATTGTAATTCACTTATACGTGTACTAAAAAGATAATCATTTAAGGCCATTAAACCTGGAAGCCATTTATTATCGATTGGGCTGCAGTATACCACATGCGCTCATCACTTATTTTAACCATGGTCCTGGAATCAAACTTCAAACTCAGGTGCGCTGGCTCCCCACTGCCCTACAGCAAGACCCTAAATGCACTACACAGCAGAGGTGGGACAAAGTCATTGTTATGCAAGTCCAAGTCGAGTCGCAAGTCATCAAATTCATGACTCGAGTCTGACTCGAGTCCAAGTCACATGACTCGAGTCCACATCTCATAGGTGGGACAAAGTCATTGTTATGCAAGTCCAAGTCGAGTCGCAAGTCATCAAATTCATGACTCGAGTCTGACTCGAGTCCAAGTCACATGACTCGAGTCCACACCTCTGCTACACAGAGAGTTATACAGAATACGCCATGCACCGTAACACCCCAAATGCAGTACACACAGAGTTATACAGAATATGCCATGGAATGCACTGCAGCATTCAAGAGTGAGATCAAGCTGGCCATCACAAACTAAGCCATCAATACCACTGTCGTTCAAGGTCGTAATTATAATATATATTGGGGGGACAATTTTCAAATATGCTCAGAATGTCCCCCCCCCCAATATATTGCTGTAAAAATATAAAAAGTAATAATCATTGCTATGCTATGTAAATAAAAAGAACAATTTCCTAAACCTTGGCCACAATATCTGGACTTGTCCTTATATAAATAAATGCATAGATTTCTGTTTATATTATTATGGTTTACTTTATTAATCCCTAATCTCAAACATTACATAAAATGAAACAAGGAATGGTAAAAAAAAAGTAAAAACAGAGCAATGTAATACAATACACTATTAGCCATTATTGTAAAAAATAAAATAAAAAGTCTATCCCATGTGTTAGTGATTTTTTTTTTTAGGCAGGAAATTAGTTTTCAAATTTAAATATTTTCTGACTTGGGACCCCCAGACCCCCTGGAAGATTTGGTCCCCCCCCCAATGTTGATTCCATGGCTCCGGCCTTGCTGTAGTGACATCGCGGATGTGACATCGCGGATGTCACTGTGTAATTCCGGCTCTCGAGAGGCACGGCGTGCGATGTACTGACATCGCGGACACCACTTGGATGTGGGTGCAGTACCGGCCCTAGAGGGGCTCGGTGAGCACTGATTGACAGCGCTGGAGGGCACCACGCTCTGCGTGCAGTGCCGACCCCTACAGGATAGGGTGTGAGAGTGCCGGCCATGGGGATGAGGTTACTAAGGGCCATGGCACTCTGGTTGACCCCGAATGACACGTGACCGGTAAAGTCTACACAGGGCCCCCAGGTGGGGGCTAGGGGTGGTCACGTGTCAGGGCCAAGATCCTGCTCGAGGGCTCTCGAAGGTGGTCGTGGCGAAGGGCGGAGCAAGCCACACCACAGAGGATATAATCCGGGTCCCCGAAAAGGGACCAGCTGCTGTTGTTCATCCTGAAGAATCTACGTTCTACATCCGAGAAGAGTCACCAACACGTGGACCTGGACCCAAGCTGGGGTCCTGTCCATTGTAGCTACTCCCAGTGTAACTCATGTTAGGCTAACCAGATACTGTATCCAGATAACAATATCTCAGATAACAATATCTCATTATGAGATATTGTTATCTGGTGAATGGGGCAGTTACCCCTTTGTGTTGGTATCAATAAATTCGTTGCCTCCAAAGAGTACGTCTGCAACTCATTTGAACTCACTACACCACCAATACAGCTTCCCGCACCTCTGATAAGCACAGTTGTCTGCGTACCGCGCAAAAGAAGTTCAACATACATACACTCCTCATTGATGATACATTATAGTCGTCCACGACATCCTCCCACAGCTGCTACTACAGAAGACACTAAACGGACTTCTGCATATAAACAGACAATATTCAGGTGGTTATAAAAAATGTAAAATTAAAAAAACATAACTTGATTCTAAGCAAAGGTTTTTTGTTGTTGTTTAATTATTTCAAGGAAATGTGTTGCACTTGCATTCTCAGTAGGAAAGTGAGGCATGCGATTGATGGCACATGCGCGATTCTGTATTTCCTACGGTTATTTTGAAACTCACGTGGGTGGCGTGCGTTTTACCGAAATTATAACCTTGGTGACAGGGAGCATCTGTGGCGTGGGATTTTTGTGGACGTCATTATGAGATATCGGCTTGCACTTCGAGTACACGAGGTACTCGTGTCAACCGCCCCAACCTCTGCGTAGCACAACAAGACAGATGATGGGCAAAGACAAAAACCCCTATTTAGCCATTTCAGCTGTTGGGTGAGTGCTGTGAGAGATTTTCTCCGGGTTCTCCGGTTTGCCCCTTCACATTTAGAAACGTGCGTTTAGATTATTTGGCTGCTGTAAATGTCCACATGATAAGCCACTTCGTTGTGCTATCGTTCACTTCTGAAAAAGAGCTATATAGCTCAGCGGACCTTACCTGGTTAAATAAAAAAAATTTGTTTAGTGTTCAGTTTAGAGATGATCCATGCATATTCTTGGGTCTTTCGGTAAAGTCACGGAGATAGGTTCAAAGAAAATAACAAAAAATAACAAAAAACGACGACGTTTCGATCGCGACACGACTGCTTGTGATGCGATCGAAGCGTCGTAGTTTTTTTGTTATTTTTTGTTATTTTCTTTGAACCTATCTACGTGACTTTACCGAAAACCCCAAGAATATGAATTCCTGCAGTCGCGAAGGCTTTAAGTCAAGATTTATGATCCATGCAGGTTGGCATAACACATAAGTGAGCAATGGTGGGGTTTGCACCCTACTCAGCCACCGTTGTCTTCCCAGCTCTGATATTGACATACAACACTCGGGCTTGCGTTTAAGGCTGAGTCAGCCTAAGGGAGACCCGATCGGGTTCAGCTATCAATTGGCAACGGTCTGCATAGCGAGCAATTAAACCTGGGGTCGCCACCGCCAACTAACTGCCATGCCGCCAGTTCTCAGTTCCACCACCCGCACACACACATCCACAAACACACACAACACACGCGCATGCGTGTGCGTGGGTGCCTGGTATGTATATGTAAAAATTAAACAACAACAAAAAGTGAACAAAACGAAAAAAAGCAGGTAGAAGCCATCAGCATGCCAGTCACACCCCTCTGGCTTTCTGCTACGTCGCAGATTATTACCCAAACCTGTGCCTGTCAAAATGGGAGTTAAAGATGGATTATGGTCCGCTTCAGAATCTCGGCCTGACATATGGCGGGAGCTGTCATTATTCCCAGTCATTAACTCTGCTTCAACATAAGCCTGGGGTTTGTGGACCAAACCCACCCCCTTCCACCCCCTCCTAGTCCTCCTCCCTCTCATTCTACTCCTACAACCACGAACCCCCCCCCACCTCAAAATTTTGTTTTGCATGGGGAGGCCCTGGATTCATCATCCTGACACGCGCACGCGCTGCCTAACGGATGGTTTTATCGATATGACAGGACGGCTACCTTTGACCGTGGCACAAACAGATAAAGAGCATTGTCCACTGCAGTGCGCAACCACAACTGAGGTTAATTTATTTTAAATTTACCAGCAAAAAAAAGAATAATACAAACTTGCCCGCGGCACTTTTTGGGAAACATTACTTGATCTCTTGCTGCTTTCCAAACTTCCGAAGTGAACTGCTAATTCAATTTAGCATCTCAAGCCACGTTGCAGAAGTCAAACATTTTAAGCTGGCCTCATCCACCTCCACCAAAACATGAAATGTAAACTGTGTTTTTTTCCCCTCCCTTTCTTTCTTCATGAGTGCTGATCGAGGACATTTTCCTGCTGGTTGCATTGATTTTCAAAAGTTATGGGTCAATGCATATGCGGAAGGCATGTAATAATTCACTCCCGCCTCCAGAGATTCGATACATGCTCACGATTCTGGAATAGATTCCATCCAAGAATCTATTCTTTTTTCGTCTCGGCTTTTGCCACCACATTTGTATTATTTTTGGTTGATATTTTTTATGTTTTGCTTGCACAGTTTATTTTGCTGCATGAACCTCAATGTTTAATAAGAGCATGTCATTTTATTGTAAATAATCTACTCTCACATTCACTATCTGTGTATTGATTTTTTTGTATTGGTTGTACAATTTTGTCCACTTATTTTAATATTTGCACGTAATTTTGATAATTTGTGAACAATCAATGCATGTATTGTGAATGTAAAAATACATGTGTTGATTGATTAACTTAATTCGTAGCTTTTCCCAGTTGATATTATCATTCATAATTGAGATTTGGGATAGGTCACATTACGACGTGGCTACTTTATTGCTGGAAGATCCTCCACCGCCGTCGCTCTGACTACCTGGATTTCATTCTGCATTTTCTGAGGTTTTCCTGCAGATGCTTGAAGTAGTTTCAAGCGAAACGTCACATCTTACTGCGAAATTTGGCCATGAGAATTGTTCCTTCAACTTCACCGGTGAATTGACAGAAAAAAATCGCAATCGGCACATTGTTAAATGCTCGGACATTTGTAAACGTAGCTTGTTAGGCAGTGGCCAAATAATAACACAGCCTAACCCCAATTTTGTTTTATTACAAATCGTATTTGAATCGACTTTACATTGCCTTGGATACTTCACATTCTGAAACTATAGGCCACACTTCCTCAATAGCCATGTTTTGTATACTCTGTGCACTATCTTGACAGCCCTTTGAACCTTTAAACATATACAAATGCTGCAGATCATCATTATATCAGCTCTACTTAGGCTGTGCATGCTTCTAAAATATTGCATTAATTTCAAGTTCCTCCTGTATGTGTACTTAGGGGGGGGGGGGAGAAAAAACAGCTCTCAAGTTAGCCGGTCACTTGTAGGCACAATAATTAATGGTTTAATTAATGGTTTAATCAATTAATAATCTCATTATTCATCTCATATGCGGAGCAGTTCCATTAAGCTGAAATCAGCTAATTTGTTACGGGGGTCTCTTTATGGGTGGGGTGGGGGGAGGCGTTTGACAAGTGATTAATGTAGCCAGGACACCGATGCAAATTGCTTCTGTTACGATGCGCAATGGTGGAAGGTTTTAATGTTTGTGCATGGATGGGCTTAGCATCCAGCTGGCTCGTAATGGACACAGCCGCGTGTCCACCGCGCAGGTCTGTGGGCGACGTTGATTTGCGGAGTTGGGTGGAAGGGGAACTTAAAACAAACGCCAATGGCATCCGAAAGGCAAGTGCAGTGCCTCCCAAGCAATCGGGACCATTCTCGGGGCATTGTGTGACGATGTACGTGTCACTGGAGAACCTGGACAACCCTTGCAATTGAGAGGTTCCATGTCGAGGGGAGTATCCTAGTTAAACATCACGTCATTAATTTTGTTAGATATAAAATTATCTGTACAATGCGCGTAATGGAGAGCTGCGGACAAATAATATAATCGATTAATTCTGTCCTTCCCCCTTTAGAAATGGCAACCTCCCGAAGGAGGGAAACCCCCTGTGAGTCACACATGGCAGTGACGCGGCCGATAATGATGGTGATGACGTCTCCAAGCCCCGCCCATCACCTCCCATCCAGCGGCACACGGGAGAACAGAAGGTGAGGCATTCATCCCAACAATTGTTCTTGTAAGTGTAATCAAACCGACAAATTAGTCGAGCAATGTATTACTTGAATCAGATAGTGCAGCTCTAGTTTGATCTCAGACCCGGTAGCCCTGGTCGGTGGATTATGTTTTTTTATGCGTAGGATAGAGTCTGCATCTAAATACTCATGAAACATGGGTTGAAGTTATATGTCTGCTCTACATTTCCACACTTCGTTGAGAAATCATTGGAGGCCAGGCCGCTTCTAAAACATTTACGGAAAGTTCAGTGAACTTAAACTCGTAAAATATAAAAGAACGGATTGTTGTTGTAACTTTCTGACCCGTCCCTGCTGGACATCTGTGAAAAAGAGCTCCGGAGCCCATCGGATTTCTCCAGGATAAATAAAGAGGCTGACTCTGCACAGACTGACTCATACCACTGGATTGTGGCTGCTGGCTTTTACGGAGCACCACACTGCTACTATTGTTTCTCACGCACAAAGCGAAACACACCCAACGAGACGTTGTGAATGAATGCCAACGGGATGCAGCCTAAGCCGATGCTATGCACACAGCAAGGAACACTCTATGCCATGTCCACTGTATCATGTTTCACATCGCAGCTATCCATGGGACGTGAAGATAAACATTGAGTGATAAAGAATAACGTTTATTTTCTAATGCGGCGTCTGCTCGTCATTAGTGAGGGATGCGTTCCAGAGATTCTTGTAGAATAGAAAATTTCACGCATAATGATATTGGCCAACGAATTACCTTACATAAATACGTAAATATGTTGTTAAATACATTACAATTATCATAATAGCACGTATCTTTATGTCATCACTTTATCTCTCGTATCTTTACCTCATAACTTTATCTCATGCCTCGCATCATATTCCCTCTCTCTCATCACTTTCTCTCTAGTGGACAGCAAGTTCGCGAATAACGAAGGAATACCGTCTATGTAAAAAGTGGAAAAAACATAGAGCTTTTAAATCCAAGTGATCATCAGCAGCAGCATCCCATCATCTATCTCCTGCCTGATGACGACCTCCCCAAGCTGCCCCTGTCCACCAGCCATCGTCCCGTCTCTACGTGACATCTCCCGTAAAAAAGCAGAAACGTTGTCCTCAGAAGTCTATACAGCCTATATGTCTCTCCGTTTCGCACGTAGGCTCTCGCGACCAATATTATTCGTAATAAAGTTGTTTATTGGGTAAGATTGTGTAAGTATAGATGTGTCGTAACCCTCCACCACCCGACGCAGCCAATTAGTAAGTGATTTGTCACGTAAACAAAACGCCAATTAGTTACTACTTCAGCGCACTGGTGTGTTGGAGAGTAAATCCACAACATTTACAATTTGAATACGATGTTTCGCTGGTAATTACAACCAGCATTATCGGGCGATTTTCCGGAATTGTGAAGCAATCCCACCTGCTTCCGGTCTTAAATAGAACAGCAGGATGACGTCATCACCGAACCCATCAGGTGCAGAGATCAGAGGCGAAGGAGGAAGGGATGGCGTTATTGTAATTACATAATAGATTAGTAATCAGTTAATTAGTAGTTCCACTATAAGGAATTGTAAGCTGTATTACTTAATAATACGCTTCCAGGCCACACGAAGCCTGTAGCTGTCAGGGCGGTTAAAATTATTTGTATTTTTCTCAATTTCAATGGATTCTCGAAATAGTCTTGGCCAGTAACACTTAGTTTTACACAACACTTTGACGTTGTATGTCTCTCGCTTGTATTCGCTCTCTAATCTGTGTGCTCCTCTCCCTGTCTCTCCAGTGTAAATCCAAGCATGCACCTCTCCATGATGCTCTGCATACTTTTCAACGTTCGTTCTATTTTCTTTCTCATTTTCCATGGTGTCTGTGATCCGTGTCACAAGGAGGTAGCTTAGAGTGACTGAAAACGTTTTCTTGAAGACAGATTTGTATGTTGCTTTTCATTATCGAGTATTTTTTTTCCAAAAGAACCCCAACCTGCTCTCACCCACCTCCAAATCTGTCTTCAATAACCACCAAAGATATTAATACTCTGAAGTGCTTCCCCGTCACGTCCTTACGACAGATAGTTTGCTATTGTTTCATGAGCTTGTGGAATGGGAATTGTTTTTGCTATGCTCGTATTAATCTCGAGCCCAACTTTCCACCCTCCTTTTCGAACGTTCATCAACAATGTCCCATAGTTCTGTTGGCATCGGTGTTCATACAATGGCTACGTCGTCGTCTGCAGTTCTCAAGAGGGTGAACGTGCTCTCCGCTTTTTGTTTTTGTTTTCCAACTTCATTTCTCAAACCCACCATTTTTTTGCGAGTATCTTCTCACGTCGTCGTGATGGGGCCATCGTGGCAAGCCAAATCCCCCAAAAATGCAGTCGAGAATGACAGTCGGTTTGGTACACCCGTGATGTATTGTTCAAAAGTACAACTGGGGTGTGAAAGGGGATATACAGTATAACGCGTGCTATAGAAAGTGAACTTGATTTTGTCTGTCTCTCTCTCCTTTCTCTCTCCGTATTTATATGAATAGAGTAGAAGCATGTCAGCGTGTATACTTATTCATCTCTTCAGTGATGTGTCCACTGTCATTCATACCCCCCGACAGATTATCGCGTCAAGGCCAACCTTTCTAAAGTGAGAGCAAACGCCGGCACCAGGAGGCCAGTCGACCGTGACGCAAGTTTATCCGTGACACCTACAGCCGTTTTGTCAATCGTCTGCATCGGGTGTAGTTTGACCATACTTCACCACGCTGGCCTGCGTTGGTTGGGGAAGATGGGAGACGTTAGAACAGGCCGTAGTACACCGACGGTTTTCGCTGCACTGCTTTGTGCTCAGACAACGTAGTCCCGTGGCAGCAGCAGTAGCAGCCAATGACGATCTGTTTCATGTATGCACATAGCCAAACATGCTAATCAGAGGTGCGTAGCATGTGTTCTTCTTTCTGCCTCTCAATGTAATTCAAAGCGTGCGTCTCTCCTTATCTCTCATGACTCCATGCTTTTTGCGCACTTTTGAATCTGCACATGTCTGTTTAAAAAAGTTTTGAAACGAACAGAAACTAGCACCGGACGAGCAACGATTATACACGTGTATGTGTGTGTGTATACATAATATGTGGTGGTCACCCACTTAAGCACTGTCCAGATTCTGCGATCTGACGAGATCATGGGCATTCTGGGTGATTGGGGTCAGGGCCGAATACCTTAACGATGTAGAAATTCTTCTTCTTGGTTCTTTCGGTAAAGTCACGTAGAAGGGAAGTAATAAAATAATAAAAATAAAGCATAATAAAATAATTCTCACGACGTTTAGGCCACAACGCAAGCATTATGTTTTATTTGTATTATTTTATTACTTCCCTTCTACGTGACTTTACCAAAAGAACCAAGAAGATGAATCCCTGCAGTCACGAAAGCTTTCAATCAAAAGATGTAGAAATTCGCCTGGCCAATCACGTGATCCCACCATGCATGCCCGTTGCTTCTGACGCAGCCTATTAGGAGCTATATAGCCATAATAGAGGTTTTTGGGTTAGATCGCGTAAATATATAAATGTGTCGTTAAACCCGCCAACACCCGACACAGCCAACTAGTAAGGTTTGTCACATAAACAGAACATGGCCAATTCGTCACTAGTACAGCACACCGGTGTGTTGGAGAGCCAAGCCACAACATTTACAAACTGAGTACGACGTTTCGCAAGTAATTACAACCAGCTTCATCAGGCGACAGCCAGATTTGTGCAGAAGTCTTACTGTTTCGTTCCTTATATAGAGGCGTAGATGTGTTGACCACTCTTCAGCGCTCTTACACAATGTGGGGACGGGGGGGATTACTGAAGCAACATACATTATGCATGTGCATTAGGCGAGCCCTTTGAACTTGTCCTTCCTGTCTATTGTTTTTTTAAAATAGCCCTACCAACGGAAATCCCTATTGAAGTACGCTGCCCTTTGTATGCATGCATTTAAATAATGTATTATTTGATGATTCGCTTCCACGCAGCACTAAGACGATAGCTATCCGAACGGTTAAAGTTATTCTGTTCTGTTTACGTGACAACCCTTACTAGTGGGTTGTGTCGGGTGGTGGCGGGTTTTAACGACATATTTATATATTTACGCGATCTAACCCCAAAACCTCTATTGTGGATGATATTGGTCGCGAAAGCCTCCTACGTGTTAATGGAGCTACATACACCCTGGGGGTGGAGTAGCCGTGCAGCAGTTCACTCGTCGAGCTCTGAAGCCAGCAACCTGAGTTCGATTCCTTGCACCGCTACCCACGGGTGGCGGCTGATTTCTGAACTGGACCAGGGTCCTCTCTTCACCAGCCAGCATGGTGAAATATCGTTAAATAAATCCCACAAGTATTAAAGTGCGGTGAGGTCTTTATCCAGCAGTTGATTGAAATAGCCCTGTAATTGTTTGTTTCTTTGATCATATTTGTGAATGGAGGCATGCATTGTGTTAATAGTGGTGGAAACTGGTGATGCTTGATTTTTTTAGACAAAATAATTGCTTTAAACACAATACAAATAATTTATATTGACAAAAATATACCATCAGTAGCAAACATAAGTTTGCGGGGTGTTTTTTTTAATCTTGAAAGGAAAGTTCCCATTTAATTTACCAAAAAGTCAGCATTTACCAAATTGTTTCCTTTGATCAATAACGGCTTTGTTGTTGTCAGAACTATTTGTGAAAATACATATGTTGAAACAAGTCAAATTTCTTATAAAATATAGAACGTCATTTTCCAATTCCGTGCCAAAATAATAAAAAAAATCAAACTATGTCATCATTCAGTTTGAATGTTTTTATTCTGCTTTACTGTGGTTTCCCTGAAGGACAGTAACATTTAAAGCAACACGCAAAAGGGAATCACAGGATTATAAATATCAGAAAAATATTCCAAGAAACTGTAATTACAGCGCTATTTTGCAGGCTACATTGCCAATGGGGCCTATATTTCCAATTTCGTCCAACATTGGTTGCCAAACAAGAATTGTCCCCAAATGACTTTTTTTGATTTGTGTAAAAATACATAAATACCTATTCACAAGTGTAGGATAAAAAAAAATTACGTTGCCACAATTCAAGCCGCTCATTTATTACGCCAGCTGGAAATTGCGTTGTATTTCATCACGCTTAGTTTGAAATGTAAATGTTCAACAATAAAGTGGGTCTCACAGCAATGAGCCGCTATTATCGTTAAAATTGTTTAACGCGTGCTCCCTACATTAACTGCTACAAGCAGTTAATAATAAACAGTGAATGCTTCAATGTGGCATTTGCGATGTTAAGTGCACTAAGCCTTCACCGGAAAGCATTTCCCGCTACATTAGTTGCCCCCTTTGTAAGAACGTATAAAAATCGCGTGACGTACACTTGGCGCTAAAAAAACAATCGACAATCTTTGCCTCAAAGCCACCGAGCAATTAATTAGTACAATCATTGGACGCTGCCCTGCCCGTATACATCTGTCACTGTTTTTTTGTTTGTTTAATGCAGATTCACCAATTTTAAATGAAATATAGGAATGTGAAATCTCAGCCGGAATAATATTTTAGCTGTTTTTCATTAACGGCGGAAAGGTAATTTGTGTAACAGTTGGTGAGCACGTTTGATAGTACTGATGGATTATATTATCTAGTTATTTCTTATTTTATTTTTCACATTCCATTTTTGACCAATGTATATTAAGTGAATATGTTTTAAAAAAATTCACAGCATGATTACAGACTCACTTTACTATTGTAAATTTTACGTGCTTTTATTTGTGGTTGTCTTCCAAACTGTATGCTTTAGGTTTCTTAGCACGAGAGGAAATAACCCTTCATAACCCCCCTCACAGAAACCGGCCCTCGGATGTTGATGTCGTGGAACTGATTCTGAAATCCCTTCAGGTGATGTTCAATTTTTGACATCCACACACTAGGGCAGTGGTTCTTCACCGCTACTGCAGCCTTGCACCCCTAAGGTTCTAAATCGTTAAAAAATGTATCATGTTAATAAATACATATGTTTGATGAAACAAAGTAGTTGCATTTACATGCCTGTGCTTAATTTACATTTCGACGATTTACCTTTAAAAAATCGGGCCATGTCTCGCACCCCCAGAAAGGGCATCTTGCACCCCCAGGGGGTGCAGCGTGCGCCCCAGGTTAAGAAGAAGAACCACTGCGCTTGCGAACTGCCCAGGTTGAAGCTCCAGTCGTGTCAGGTCGGGACTTTGCCCCTTGAGCCACTCATCTACCTCCAGTGTCTCTGTTTTTACCCAATGACAGTAGACATCTGATCCATTCACACTCCTTGGAAGCAAGTCCAGCTGTGCTTATATCCAAAGTTTCCTTGTATTAGAATTTTTTTTTTACCTCCTCCCCCCTCCTACCAGTGTTACGTGAGGGTGCATTTCTTATTTGAGAACTATGCTTCGGTAAAGTGTGCATATAACCAGCATCCTACTGTAGACGCAACATTTTACGTGTAACTCTTTAAATATGGTATTGAATTAAACCGAAATATATTTACGTTCTGATTTTTTCGCGCCGGAATAATTGTATTTATTTATTTTCCTAAAAAGAATGTGCCAGTGACACAAACACGCACACTCGTAGGGTTAGTTTTGCCGCATGTCTAAAAGTTGACTTTCTCATCAATTTGTAAAGCATTTTGTAACACTATACATGTATTATTACGTGCATTGGGAAAAAAATACCATGCAGTAAAAAGGATGCTCTAAAAAAGCCTTGCAACAACTTGTTTGCATACTTTATCTTTTCAGCTACCAGTTGAATTTTTGTAAAAATGTGGTTAGGCCACAGCTTACGGGCGTAGACTTATGTTGACCTATCCTGAACGTTTCACATTTAAACAGGGGCAATCTTTTCAGATTGACAGATTCCAACCAACGTAGCAGGCTTATATTTGAGGCCACACATTTCACCACTCAAACGCAAAATATGGGTAGCAAGTCATCACTTTTTAAGAGAACATCTTCTGATATTTTTTTTCTCTACAAATGTTCCCTACATTTAATGACCCACAATGACCTTGGGTTTTAACATTTTTCTATTCCTTAGACCCTGTGCATTTGACATGTATTTATTGTAATCTTTATGAGGATATAAATGCTGCCTTCTTAGCAAATTGTAGGGTACCACAACATTGTGGCATATCATAAACATTGCACAAGGTCCATTTTTACAAAATGGAAACTGTAGAAATGTCTTACGCGTGAGTCACTTTGTCATTGGCTTGATGCGAATATCTGATGCGCAAAAATAGAAAATTATAAACTCTCCAATGTGCGACTGTGGTCATCCAGAACAGACCATGCAAACATACAACGATGCAATGCCAGTTCCAAGAAGGAGAAATCGCAGCGATAGACAACTCCGCTGCTCCTAACTTGACCACCTGCACGTGAAGTTGCATTCGTTGCACTGCATCTACATCAGCCGTACGAAAGAAGATGATCGGCTCTTCGATGCGTTGTCCGGCTGTAACCGCGCATCGTTCGGCGCGATATCCGACGTTTCACCCCACACGCTGTGATCTTTCAGTTCCCGGAGGAGCTGAAATTTAATTGCAGAGCTATACATCACGATGGCGAAAACTTGCCCAGCCACCGTGTCACGTTCCTACAGTGAACACTTTCCCGCAAGAGGTTTCTCACCAGGAACGATGTTAGCCACGACTCGCGTGAAAAACGGTGTGCCCGTATGCGTGCGTGGTTTGTGCGTGGGGTACGCGTCTGTGTGCGCCTGCTGATGCCTCGACAATCACCTGCGGTTGTACCGTAGCCATGGCTCAGGACACCCATCAATTGTAAGAGCGATGATGGAGACGCGACGCTCTGCGGTTGATTGAGAGCAAAGGGAAAACGCCCTCTGGGAGAGAAAGGACTTCTGGCCGCGCGAAGTCAACACACCTCCAGGCTGAGAGGCGTGCGTGCGTGCTCCACCGGTGCCGAAGTGAGAACCAATTACACCGTCACAAGAACACAACGCTCCGAGAGACGCCATGCAAATGTGTGCGGTTACTTGGCGCTTAGAATGAGCACCGAAAGATGTAATTCTCACATTTTGCTGCACTCGTGACCTTTCCCGAGAGACATAATAACGATAGCCAGGCCGTGTGAGCTGACTGCCGCTGTGATGTCACCCACTTTTGAAAACATCAAGCCCGGCATACTTTTTTGTCATGTTGAAAGTGACTAACTGCAAATTCCACAAATAATAAAGTGGTGTGGTGACAGAGAAAAAAAACATACCCCAAAATAGATTGTTTTAGTCAAATGTTAAGCTCTTTTTTAATAAATATAAAAGCGATGAATAAATTGTATGATGTTACGTTTAAAAAAAGAGAAAATAACCAGTTGCTAAGCCAGCCTAAAGAGCGACTCTCAAATATAATAAAGCCATCTATTATTGTGGCCAACAAACCCAGCATGAGAAGCAGGAGTAAGATTGTTAGTACCTTTTTAGGAGAATGCCTGGGAATATCATGTGTCGTAAGCTTAGGCCATGATATGGTCAGGAGGTGGCAGTACAGAAATTAATTCTTGAATCTGCCCGTGTGGAAAGTGAGTGCCACAGTGGCGAGATGTTAACCGCCTTGCCCGGAATACAGGAGGTCGAGGGTTCTGTATCTATATATATTTGACCAAGTAAGTGGGCCTTACTTGGTCAAATATATATAGTTGAGTTTTTATTTTTTTTTATTTTAATAGTGTGTGTTTTCTCCGGGAACTCTGGTCTCCTGCCACATGCCAAATGATCGTACGTGGAATTTCCCAACATAAAAATTCAGGATCCGACTGAAAAAGAGCCCTGAGATTATACAGGATATTATTATTATTATATACGTATTTAAATATTTCACCAAAATATCAGTCGTTTGCAAGGGTGTCCAATGTTGTTAAATTACACAAATAAAACGTAAATAAACGTTTTAAATCTACGACTCAAACAGTGTGCATTTTGACAATGACTTGTACAACCAGTCATACACGTGAATAAATACATAAATAATTTAATGGACCACATCACCAGTTCATATACAGTGCAATAGAATGTACTCAAGCTGTCACGTAATTATAGCAATTATATTTTCTTTCTGCCATACTCTAATACAGGTATAGCATGAACACTTATATTATTTGCATACGTGCTATACTTGTTGCATATCCGAATTTTTGAATGACAACATATTCCTGACATTCCCAATTAGTATTTTGACTGCGGTATTTATCTATGTTCCTCTGAGTAAATTGTACGTGCAATTAGAATAAATCCCATGCAGACTCATGGATGCTAACTGCTAAGTGTGCAATAGACGACTCAACTCTTGAACTTGTCAGATTCCACTACTGCATTAATACAAGTGGCTTATTCCCTGTTTTTTTATTTTGAGGAAATTCTCCTCTTAATATTATTATTTTCTACTTCCTAAAAAAAATTTGCGCGATTGTACAAACACCGAACGTGTTTAAAAGAAATACGTTCCAACGCATAAAAAACATGCTATTTTAAAATTAACAAAGCAAAATAATGGCTGCTAGTCTTTTATTGCAAGCAAATAATATATACCGTCCTCTGCTCAGCGGGAGACATTTAACACCCAGTGGCTTGTCGTTAATGCACTGCACTTGCAAGTTGCCCCTGAGGGGGGGGGGGGGGGAATTGTTGGCAATACAACATCACCCTAATCCACTTACTTGATCCGAGTACATCAGTACCTCAGGTAGGCCGAAAGGGGTGGCTCAATTTCCAGCAGAAAACTTTCCAATAGCAGGGCTTAAACGTTCCCTTCCAGCAATGGATTTGTCGTCAAAGTTGTAATCCCTGACCACTGCTGAGTATGGAATGCGGTTACCGATAGTGTTTATTTATAAGAATGAGCTATAGCCAGTGCACGCACGTACTCACTCACGCACACGCACGTACGCCGCTCCTGGAGGCAAAGTGTGCTTGCGGCTAGCCGTGGCTCGTTACCTGCCTGACTGTCCTTCACACTAATGTGCCGAGGTTTGCTCCCGGCCCTTGAGCCGGGTTGTAAGTTGGTTATTATGAGGATTATCACCACAGGGGTAAAAGGAGCAGCGGCAGCGATGCGTGGACCCCCCCTCCTCCCCCGCTATAGTTTGATTTGAATTTAACATAAAATATAAAAGTGCATTTCGCGGTATAATAGTCCATATCAGTGTACCGTTAATAGTCGTGTGATGAAATTCTAAGAACAGCGATGAACGGCTGTTCGTTTATACCCAATGTGAATATTCATCGTCAAAACTCTTGTAAATATTTAGCAACAACATTATATATATTTACACGTTCTTTACGGGATTGACCAACATTGACAAACAACACTGCCGCGAGTGAATGTGTTATTAACTTTTTACTGACATCCCATTGCAGTGCAGCATATATATAGGGTGGCCGAAAAGCCAGGACACAAAGGGGCCATTATATTTATTTCAAAACTGACATTAAAACATTTGGTCTATTCTTTAAGTTAATATTTTATCTGTCATCATTATTAACATCTGCTGTTCTTCCTTTTCAGATGGCATTTAAAAATGGAAAAACAATTGACTGAATTGAGACGAAACATAATTGATTAATATGAAAATATTACGCATTGGAATCTTTTTTTAAAGTCCTACATTAATTTAAAAAGACAATTCATGCATGCACTCATGTTAATGGTAGTCAGTTTGAACATGTGTTGAAATAAATTAAATAACCCTCCGCCATTTGTTAAAATAAATATATCCCTATGTGTCCAAACGTCCGGGCCGCCCTACATATATATAGTGAACTTAAAAAATAACTGTCCACGCGCCATTGCTCTGCCTTCACATAGCGTGCTGTAACGATGGATCGACAAGAGCGAGTCGGACCTGCAGAATGCTTACAGATTGCCCGGGCTTATTAATCGCCGTCTCCGATTTCAGCCGTGCCTCGCGGTGAGCTGGCTTCTAGCCATTGTTAGGCATTCAGCTGCCAGCAATGTGACGAGTCCCGTCTTGCACCGGAGTCTCCCTTCGCATTCTGTACCTCCTGCACTCCCACCTTGCCACCGCTCCCACTCGCTCATTACTACGCAAGAAGAAGAAGCGCTCGCTCTCATGCAACGTCCGTGCAATTTTCCTGCTACCTCCAAAGCCAGAGGAAAAGATCCCCCGTATAGCCTGAGGAGACTGTTGGGGCAAGTGCTGTTAGCGAGCACCTGTAAAGGCCAGCTCGGTACACAAGGCGGTGGGTGGCCGATCCCACGGCCGACCGCCTTTGTTTTCCCAGTGGCGATGTTTTTACACATCGCGCCAGGTACTCGGAGTCGACCTATGGGAGGCCCAGGACCGGTTCAGATAATCGTCACTGGTTTTGACCAAGAGCGGGAATCGTGTCGCCAGTTTCGTAGCGCAGCGCTAACCGCTACACCACCACCAACTCCCCCCCCCACCCATATGAGCTGCAGGCACCACACAGAGCTCGCATTAAAAAAAATCTTGAAAAGAAGCGTCATGAGTTAATTTGATAGCTGAAATCCAAAGCCGCTTGGCGCAACTCTTACGCTTACCTGTAAAGTGTTTTGCGAAGGGAATACCGTCAAGAAAGATTGTTGTGTAAATGAAACGCCGAAAACTTCCTGCCTCTAAAGAACAATTCGAGGAACAGCATCGCAAAGTGCAGTCTACGCTCACGCGCTCCGCTACAAAGTGCATCTGTATTTTTCTCAATTCAAACCGACAGATGATCCTTATGGCGGGTACCAAATAATACAAACTGGCCGAGGCAATTAAATATTGTATTTCTGGGACACTATTTTTCCAGGGGTGTACTTAACTCCGCGACTGGGGTACCAATCAATCCCAAATCAGTGCTACTCCGCGATGTCGAAACGCAGCGAGGACGATTGCGCTGAAACCCTGAACGCTCGCGGTACGCACCGTAGTGGTGGTGCATTGTGTACAGCTCGTCGAGGCGAGTCGATTGCCACATCGCCGACCATCAACAGACTAAAAATGACTGCATCACGGACATTATGCGAGAGCCGGGGTACTATGGTACCCCGGGGTACCGCCATGAGGTTCATATGGATTCACCTATAATCGTTTTGCAGAATGTAGGATCGTAATAATTTCAATATGTGGAAAACTTCATTTAGAAATGTGGCACAGACTGGCGGCAGGAGGCCCAAGCCACCCAAGCAAAAACTCAGGCCTCCCAAGTAGCGGCAGGAGCTCCGGAATAATTGAACAAATAAGGGTCCATCAAACTTACGCTCCAATCCATACAATCTAAACACGCTAATTAACATAAATACATCCAACTAATCTCTCTCATATACATCTCTCTTCTGTCATCTCGCAATTTGCCTCATTGTTTTGAAACGTTTCTCATCTCACCTACACCAATATCTCTGGTACATATATCTTCACTTCAAACATCATCTCACGAGCGATTTCATACTTTGAAAGGGAGGGGAGTGTGCTTCCAACAACAATTGCTGTTCAGGGCCCCCCAAATTGGCCCCCATCACCACCACTGGGTGCAAATGCCACGCACGTATCCTCTTTGCGACCCTTGTACGAGCTGCAAGGCAGCAAGAGGCAACGTACCCCTAATCAGATAGGGTCACAGAAGGTATATCAAGATAACGCGGGCACAGTTAATTGTTCGGATTGTAATAATGCCCGGCAATAAAAGAAGGGCGAGGAAAGACAGCTCTTCATTTGTACAACTGTCTTTTTTTTCACCTGAACGCAGAGCAGATGAGCACCTGATTTTAAGTGAGTGGACATTGTTACCAATTAAACGATTTATTCCCCCCCCCCACTGCTCACCCCTCACCTAAAAACACAATTGTGGTTCTAAAAAAAAGTGTCAACTATATGTAAGCCGTCTGTCAAAAGTAAAGCCATAAAACGTGTTTTATAGTATCATCAAAATGCTGTACATAGCTGCGGTTGAAGTAAGCCTGTCCTGAAGCTGGTGTACATTCGCCTTTCGGGACACACGGAGACCCAGCATTGAAACAGATAAGTTACAACTACATCCGAAAAAGTTAATTAAACAGGGCATGAGATTCCCAAACATTATTTTTGCACTGCTGTACTCCATCATGTTTACAATTACTGTACATAATGTATAAGTATCAGTTTTTATTTAGCAATGTGACTAAACTAAACTATTTTTTATTTAATTTTACCAGGTAAGGCCCACTGAGCCATTTAGCTCTTTTTGGAGGAGCGACCTGGCCAGGAGTGATAGCTCAACAATTTGGCTTCTCATGTGGACATTTATTGCAGCCAAACACTCTAAATGCGTGTTTGTCAACGTGGAGGAAAAAACCGGAGGACCCGGAGAAAAATCCACACGACCATGGAAAGAGAGAACATGTGACCTCTAAATATTCAGGCGTCACGGTCGGGATGAAACCCACGACCTCCTGTATACCAGGCGAGGTAGTTATCATCTCTCCACCAAATGCTGTTAGGGAGCAGCTATTTGGGCACACACTATTTTTTGTAGCCAGCGCCGCACCTGGTCACACATTTTTCCCAGGTTGTTGACCACCAGACCACACCAGCAAGCACCTGTCCTTGGATGAGTCAATCTGAGAGGCCCAAGTTGTGGTCAGATACAAATTGCCAATAGTGTGCCTGACAGGGAATTAATCACTCTGCCACCACTCCCCAGTTTAACACACACACACAAAGACAAAGATCTCCTGTATCGCCTGCACAGGTTTTTGGGACAAGTGTTGTTAGGGACAAAGACAAAGATCCCCTATATAGTCTTAACAAACTGGTGGGGAAAGTGTTGTGAGCGACCACTAAGTAAGGCTAGCATCGAGCACGAGGAGTTGTGAGCCCAGCACCATTCCTAGTCGCCTTTGTCTTCTCAGTATTGATGTTCACACCACACCAGGTAATTATTAAAGGCTACGTGAACCTAAGGGTGTGGGGGCAGGCCGGACCAGTTCTGATATCACTCGCCACTGATGTGAGTTGTGGCTGGGAATCACTTACGTCACTTGGGTCATAGCGCAGTGAGCCACCGCTCCCTAAAGGCACAACCACACATTCATGCATGTATGCACACAAAGACAAATATATTCCCCGTATAGCCTTAACAGACTGTTGGGGCAAGTGCTGTTAGCGTACACCTATGAAGGCCGGCATGGCCCACAAGGGAGTGGATAACCATCACCATGCCCGGCCACCTTTGTTTCCTGAGTGGCAATGTTTACACACCGCACCAGGTACTCTTTGTCGTTGAGTCGACCGAGGGGAGGCCCAAGACTGGTTCAGATAATCGTCACTGCTGTTGGCCGTAATCGCGAATTGGGTCGCTGGGTTAATCGCGCAGTGCGCTAACCACTGCGTCACCGCTCCACATACAATTACATTTGCCTCGATTGTTGTCCTTGCCAGGTATTAACACCCTGGCTACTGGGATTGTAGTGCAGAGCAACAACCACCACAATACCGCCCTGATGCAAATATATATATCAACACACACACGCACTGAAGTTTGTGCAAAAAAATAAAACTGTTGCTCAAGGAAGAGGAATTTAAATGTTTTCGGTCGCTGTTGAGCAATATCAGCTCCGTGCTTACCGCTTCGCCTTCCGACAGCAAGACACGTTGGCCGGAATAGACCGAGCATGGTGACAGAAACGCCTCTGGGACATCAAAGGAGGTCTTCAAGTGTCCCTTTTTTTATTTGACAGAAATGCGTAACCTTTATAGAGAATAAAGGATGACAACCTGGTCACAGGAAGCAGCAGCTACAATTGTGTTCACGTCCCCTGGAGTGCACCAGCGACGCGACCGTAAGCGCCGTGGTATGCCAACCGAAGAATCGACGCGCCCTCTCGAACCTGCCGATTCTATTTTCTACGTTCCGACGATACGACACAAATGTCGGCGCTCCGGCTTTCCGTAAACCCCGCGCATGAGCCAAACTCGAGAGGTCGTCAACACGTACGCGCACGAGGAAGTATAAAAGCGACGAAATACAAAAAGAAATAGCAGCGGCGTCGTTTTGCTCTGACGTGTGATTGAGTGGCGATTACGGTTGTTGGGTGGGTGCCTGCGTCCTTGGTGGCATTTTGAAATCACTTTGAAGGACACCACCGCAGAAGTTTTTTCCTCCTCCTGCGTTTTTTTGTGGGGGGGGGGCGAGGGCTGAGCTGACCCAAAAAAAGGCGCAGCTAGTGAAATAAGAGAACACCCATTAGAGTCGCACCGTTTGATACCGTCCGTGAGTGAAGAATAAATGGCCGGCGTGATGTGTACCCTTTCGAGTTCAGAAGTGGTGTGGATATTTTTCGGTGTCAGCGAAAAGCCATGATGGAATGTTTTTAAACAGGGGGCCCCGTGCTGAAGGAATGCAAAGGAAACTGTAGAGGTGGTGTTTTGCTATTTATTTATTTCATATCTTGAGAAGGGTAAAGTCGTGCTATATAAAGACAGGCAGGTTTTCCAAAGGTACATAAATCATCGCATCGCGTCCGCCTCTCTGCTTCATTGTTTTGATCAGAGTCAACCTTCAATAACTACCCTAGTTAGGCATGCACTGATAGGACACTTAGTAAGTATGCTTAATAATGAAAAGCAACAGACCAAAGTGCCTAAGGAAGAACGTTGCAATCAGTGTATATAACCTGCTCTGACATACGACTCAGAAACATGGACAGTGACAAAGAATATGGGACAAAAGCTGATCAGGGTAGAAAGTTACACGGAGAGGTGTATACTTGAATTTACTATTAGAAACAGGGCGAGGAACGGGTGGATTACAGAAGTTACGCACGATAAAAACAACATCATCATATTGACTGCTGAGAAAAGTAAGTGGACATTGGGCAGGGCACACCCACTGGAAGTGATTATGGTAGCCGGTGGTCGAGACGAATGATAGAGTGGCAGCCAAAGGTGTAAAAACACGCCTGTGAATGTGTCCACAGCCGAGCAGGTGGCAGTTGAACAGTCGCATCGCGAGACCCTTTAGAGGCGGTGACGGCTTGGGAAGGCCGTCATCCAGCAGTAGAAACATCACGGCTGATAATTGTAGGCAATAAATGAATGCAATTTTTGCCGCGTTGGTTATTTTCAGTTTGGATTGTTGTATTCTAGGCAACATGTTTTTTCTGATGTGTGTAATTTGCAATGCTATGTTGCTAATTATAATCATGTGGTTGTAATAAACAGAGGGGAGTGACAGTGTAGCATTCGCTGCAATTCACTGTCAACCTTAGCGACCAGAGTTTGATTCCCAACCACGTGAACCCGCACTTTCCAGCGCGGTAAAGTATGGTTAAACAACGCCCGAGACTGCAAGGCATGGTGAAACCTTCACCCAGCAGTGGTTGTATACAGGACCGTGCATTATTATTATTACTACATTGACAGATAATAAACAAGTCCGCGTACCTGTGGCGTATTGTATTTTAAACAATAGGTTCACTATCCTATGAATCAAACTATAATTAATGGGTGAGGTGCAGCGGTGACATCGTGGCACTTAAGTGCACTGTGCTACGAATCCAGCGACCTGAATTTGTCACGGCGAACATCAGTGACGAGCCACGTCCCCACCTGTCCCCCCCCCTCTACCAATCAACTCCTTGACCAATCCACGTTGGCCATGGTGGTAAAGAATGGTCAAGCAGCTCCCAAGACCAACACAGCATGCACGGGGTGGCCTTTGCCGAGGAATACATTGACAAAGCGGCCGTTCATAATTGTGCTTTAATAATTGTTGACTGATATGATATGTCCACCGCTAAAACGAATGACATGTTAAGAAACCACACCCTCTCTGGGAATACGCTCAAAAATATTGGCCGCTGCGTGAGCTATTCACGCTTTTTTGGTTTAAAGGTTATTCCTTTCCCAGGGAGTGTAAAGTGGAGCCACCGTTTTCCCACGAAATGTTATCCAGGTCGTGCCACATCAACACAATGGTGTGAGCGGGCCCCTGTATTCGAGAACGCATGCAGCATCCACCTTTAAAACCTTTGCTTGGGGAGTTGTGTCCAGGTAGAAATAAAAACAAGCGTTGCATAAGAGTGTGCTTTATGGATGTAATAGTACAAACCCACGTCAGGCCTCTAAGAGAAATGCAACTCCATTCACAAGATTAGGTAATATAAGCATGTTGTTCCATCATCAGCATCAGCCACGATTTATCCACTGATGGATGAAGGCCCCCAGAAGTTTCTGTCATCTACAATACATTTGAGCTGCTTTTTGTGCTTAGTTTGTTGTCCTTCCCCCGTACCACCTATGAGCACGCTTGGCTACGTACGGTGCGAAAGAATTTTAGCATGCAGACATCGACCTCCTGTCCACGAGTTGATGTCATTGCTTTGTCTCCAGGGTGGACAACCTTTCAAACACGGTTTCTTCTTTGGCTGCCACTTTGTTGTTAGCGTTGACCATCGGCCGTCGTTGCTTGTGAGTGACATGTCGAGCCCGAGTCCACTTCCTCTTCTTGAGGGCCCATGCGATGCCTCTACCTCGTGCATGCTATCTCTTGCACGTGTTGCTGCCTTGCCATCCCTCGGTGTCGTTCCCAGTGTGCACCGTGCCATACCTTGTTTGCGCACTTTACAGATTTGGGTTCCATTCTGGTCGTCAAATGCTCGTATTTCTGATTCATATTTCATAACAAGTGTTACACACTGGTTAACACCCTTGTCGTCATTTAAGTAGTCATTAGCAGTATGTTGGAACTTCTTTCGTACCGTACGTAACCAACCGTGTTAACTGGAGGTGCAAATTGTTATCAGTCGTGGTTAATTGTTATTATTTATACTTGGAGCTGTGTGCTTCACATTTGAGGCATCATACTAATAAAAATATTTATTTTTACTTACCAAGGCTCTTTTTCAGGAGGTTCCTGTATTGAGACATTCTGCCAATGTATACGTAAGGAGTGATATGCAGAGGAAACCAAGGCACACAAAGGGGATGACACTCAAGAGTCTGTACCGAGGGGTTCACGTCATTCGCAGTGCGATCAACATCTTACTCAAAGGGGTTCAACTCGGCACGAGTCATTTGCAATAATACACAAGCATCCTTACAGACAATTTTCACGTTGGTGTGTGCCGGCTCACACAGTGCAACTGGTATTACCTGTTCAGCAGCAGGGTTTTCATCGGCACAGCACGAGGCAAGACGCCGATTTGCATTGCTCCACTCGCCATTCACCGACATGAAAATGTGCTGATTCAGAAGCCACGTTACCTTGTAACTCAATCAACAAGGAGACACTGTGGCGTGCTCCTTAACCATGTCTGTCCCGTCAACGTGGCCACGGGGCCTTTCTGAGAGCGCATGGCATAACAATGAACCAACCACTCTGGACACTGACTATCTCATCAGTAGAGTCAGGCTCGCTTGAACCAATGCCGGCGAACTGCCAGAAGTTTGCAGGTAACTTCGGAGGAGCTCTCCTGGTGTTATATCGCCACCAGCACGAGCAGGCACACGGGGAGGACGGCTGCGATCGACGTGGCGCATCCGCGTGTGCCCTTTGGCTCTCAAGTTAAAAGTGGAATGATGCACAAAGCAAAATCTTTCAATCAGTATTTCTAGGATGATAATGATGAGGCAATGTTTATAAATGTAAATGTATCGCAGGACGATGTTGATTTACAAAAATAATGCAATTCATCCATTTGTCAATAGGTGTCATATTTTCCAATTTCATCCGAATCGTGCTATCGGTGTCATCTCACAGTGTCCAAATGTCCCAATTCATATTAGAGACAATCCCACGGAAGCAGATATCACAGAGCTACCTCTGAAATCCCTCCAAGTTACCTCTAGCCCACACAATACACGGAGGAATTTTCCTCACCCGTGTGCATATGAGAGAATTGCTCATCACAAGAGATGGGGTTTTTTTCCGTATCGTCATTGATAACCGTACTGAGACCATCAACTCGCGACACTTGAAAATTCAGTTTAATCACAAGCAGTGGCTTGGACTCAAACAGAAGGATCTCAGCTCAGCGCTCTGACCTCCGGGCCACACGACCACTTGTCAACAGGCGTCTCTCTCAAGCGACCACAGCCAATCAGCCACTTCACTCAATGTTGCGGCCCGCTTTCAGGCTCAGGGCATGGCTTCTTGAAAACCAAATTGTAATTTTATCAAATGGTAACTTTATTTCGTTTTTTGGAGCCTTGCTCATCCGCATACAACATTTGATTCCTAATTAATGAGCAAAATTCTTGTATATATTTCAACGATCAAGAGTTGTTTGATTGCTCACTTTCTAGTGTATATATATGTAAGGTTGCAATTGTATCAATTGTGAGGAGACTGGTGATCAGTGCACAACTTAAAGTCCAAACTAATACTCGTGAGCAATAATGTACAACTGTTGTATGTACGTTGCACTTCTTTCGCACCGCACGTAGCCAAACGAGCTCATCAGAGGTGCGGGGGAAGGACAACAAACGAAACACAAAAATGCAGTTCGAAAGAAATGAGTTTTCAATCTCGATGCAGAAGTGCGAAGCTCCAGCAGCTTTCTAATACAAGAAAGAAGAACATCTCAAGGTGCGCGATACAGTGACCGCCTTTGTTCGATGGCTAGCAACAAGTCACTGTGAGGACAACCGCAGTTTGTGTGATGATGCATGCTCCTTTACGAGATCAGCAAGGTATTGTGGTTCATTTGTGGCCAGAACTTTGCGTGCAATGAGTGCCACCTTGTTAATGTCGTCATTCGTTCGGCAAAAACGGAGGATGATGCAGTTTCGTGATCATTGGACGAGCATGGCCGGATCTTGCAGTACCCATCACGACACGTGCCAAAGAATGCTGTATGCGCTGCAGCTTGGTAATGTTAACAGTGTGTCTGTGTGTCTATTTAACCATATCGATGTTGAATATGTCACAAACCGTGTGTGCAGTGACATACGCATGAGATGCGATTGAACAGTTGTACACTTTGAGGTTATACAATTCGGGTGTATGGTCAGAGAAAATAACCTTCGCAAAGAAAATGAGGTGTCTATCATCCGGGCATCCGCGTCCATGAAATGCAGAGGTATGTGCTTGCTATTCCATCCTCACGGTCTAACATATGTGCCTGCTATCTCAAAACTGTAAACACGAATAAGTGCAAGCGAAGAAGAGCAAGCCCCGACGTGCTAATGACGCACAAAACCTGCCGCCCGATGTCAAAGAGACCCAGCGAGTTTCGATCGAGGGTGGAGTCCATCTCAAGATTCCCACAAGCGGGAAACTAAAACTAAACTAAAGCTTTTTACAAATTATTTTACCAGGTCAGGCCCATTGGGCTATATAGCTATTTTTTTCAGAAGCGACCAGGCCACGGGCGATAGTTCAACGAAGTGGCTTATCACGTAGAATTTTAGAACAGACAATTACTCTAAAAGCACGTTCATTCTAAATGTGGAGGGAAAAAACCGGAGGACCCAGAGAAAAATCCGCATGACCACGGGGAGGGAGAGACATGCATACTCTAAATATAGAGGCGTCAGGGACGGGATCGGGATTGAACCCACGACCTCCTGCATACCAGGCGAGGCTGTTAACATCTCGCCACCGTCGGGAGACACTCGTGGCAACACGGAGTAATACATTCTGTGGCAGATGCACAGAGCAGAGATTTGTTTCTTTTTTGGGGGGGGGGGCAGCATCCCCAACGCGTCGGAATGAGCGGGGAGGGCACTTGGGATGGATGAGAGCCAAACAGGTGAAACTCTGAATGTTTCAGATATAATTATTGGTGTGGTTTTTTGCGCTTCTCCAATATGAGCCCGCGCCCGCGAAGGTGACGAATGCCACTGAAGTTGTGAGGTTCCGTTCTTTCTGGTCGCACGATCTTAGAACGTGGTCAAAGCAAGGACATTTTCTTATATTATAGACCATTAAAGATAAAATCGGCGGATGTACAATATCGCTTTGTATTAAGTAACAATAATTGTGTTAAGTAACATGCATTAATCTTCTTTGGATCTTTCGGTAAAGCCACGTAGATAGAAAAAAAAATATCACGACGTTTCGATCGCAACGCATGCAATCGTTGCGTGATATTTTTTCTTATTTTTTCTATCTACGTAACTTTACCGAAAGACCCAATGAATATGAATTCCTTCAGTCACGAAAGCTTTAAGCCACGATTTAACATGCATTCGTTATTAAACGTTTGGCTATAGGCTCTCCGCTGCTATCACGTGACGATGTATTGTGGTGGTTGTTGTTTTCTGTTCCTTTGTCAGTCCACTCCTGGATGAAGGCCACCTCATACCACGTCGGTCATAGGGGTTTGTTTGGCCATACTTCACCATGCGGGTCAATGCTGCTCGATGAAGAGGGTAGGTATACAGCCCAGGACTAATTCAGATGTCACTCAACGCAAATGAGTCTTTCCTGGGTAAGAACTCGGGTCATTGGGTTCATATCAACGTACGCTGACCAATGTGTCACCACTCCTCCCCCTCGTTAATATGCACGATGAATGCCGAAACGTACTTGCGTGCCAAAACAATAAAACAGCTAAACGAGCAACTTCCATATTATAATTAGTCTTGCAGAAAAACTACGTTTCCTTCACGTAGTTCTTTGGAACTGCTTTCTTCTGTTTTGTTTGTTGTCCTTCTCCCGCACCTCCGCTTAGCACGGTTGGCTTTGTACCGTGCGAAAGAAGTTCAGCATACACGCATTTCTCTCCCTCCACATGAACATTTTTTTAGACATCCCATCAGCCACTTTGCCCTTCTGGCATAATTTCAGCAGCATTTGGTTCGAGTCAAGAAAACTGCTGAGTGGTTCCGTACTTCCGGTGTCTGATGAGCAGTGAGGCTCACTCATGGTGGTGGACCACCAGGTGCTTACAGGCAGGGGCCCTCTCCCTAATACCGGGGTCCGATTTCAACGCACCACAGAGTGATCAAAGACGTAACACAACGTAGAAATAAGTGTTTTTTGTGGAGAATATTAGGAACAATGAATAAGCAATCTTGATTGAAGCTTTCGTGACTGCAGAAATCCATATTCTTTGGTTCTTTCGGTAAACTCACGTAGGTAGAAAAATAAAATAAAACTAAAAATAATATATCACGACGTTTCGATCCACTGCTGGATTATTTTTCCGCCTGAGGACGACCGCTTGTGTTGCGATCGAAACGTCGTGATTTATCATTTTTTGTTTTATTTATTTTTTCTAGCTACGTGACTTCACCGAAAGAACCAAAGAGAATGAACAAGCAGACGATATGCTGATTATTTTTACGTTATATACTTGAATACCGCATTGATTTGGTGAAGATAAAGGTGCAGGTCTGCAATTACTTGCTCACAACACTGCTGGTGGAAGTATGTCGGTATACTTGTTGAACTTTTTTCGCACTGTACGTCGCCAACCGTGCTAATCGGAGGTGAAGGGGAAGGACAACAAACTATAAACACAAAAGGCAGCTCTAGAGAAAGAAGTTTTCAATCTAGATTAAAAGTGCTTCGCTTCAGTGACTTCTGCAATGCGGTGACCGCATTTGTTCGATGGTTAGCCAAAAGCCGCTGTCAGGATGACCAGAGTTTGCGTGATGGTTTATGCGCCTTCACGGGATCAGCAAGGTATTGTGGCTCATTCGTGGCAAGCACTGTGTGTGTGGAATGAGTGTGACTCGTTTGGCAACTGGAAAAAGCGAAATAAGGATCCATCACCAAAGAGAGTTCAAAATACCCCGCCTTGCGAGGATAATGTAGCCTCCTCTTTCACGCCGGCGAGACATCTAGACAGTGATGGGAGTACCCACACTTCATCTCACCACGCACGACCTCCTGCCAACCAACTGGCTGGTGTGTCCGTAGATTATACTGCGCGGACAGCGATGGGAGTGTTGGAAAAACTCCCCCCCCTCCCCGATGTTGAAATTAGTCCACAACAAAAATATATATAATTGCATTTGCAGGACTGATGAGGAATTGTGCAGCATCCATCCGGTTCCTTATTAACTTGGACGGAGCAGCTCATTGGACTTCGCAGCTTTGACATGCTGTGCCCCTTTATCTGACTCATGCCTTAACTCACCTGCAGAGGAACATTTTTAATTCTCCACGGCAGGTTGAAACACATCAAACCTGGGCTGGAATATTCATCGTTGTGCACAGTGTTCCATTCTGTGAAGCAGAAACTGCGATGCAACTGTCATACGGCACAGAATGTCTGTGGTCCAGACCAAGCCTTTCACACTCGTGGTATATTTCTCAAAGTGAATTGGAAATTATAACAATTTGTTTTTTGAAATATATAATTATGCTAAATGTTCTACAACGTTATTAATTAACTACATGGTCTGTGCTATCTAGCGTCTGGTAATATTATGCTAACTAACGTTGTGGGGAGCGTTAGTGTACAAGGTAGCGCTACGCTGCACTACGAACCCCGGACACCCGAGTTCGATTCCTGCTCTTGGCCAAAACCAGTGACGATTATCTAAACCGGTGCTGGGCCTCCCTAGGTCAACTCAGCCTCAACTGAGTACCTTTTGAGGTGTGTAAACATCGCTACTCGGGAGACGAAGGCGGTCGGGCGTGATGCTGGCTACAGACCTCTTCGTGCTCCGTGACAGCCTTAATAGGTGCTCGCTGACAGCACTTGCCCTAACATTCTGTTAAGGCTATGCGGGGGAATATTTGTTTTCGAATTTGTGGTAACATTTATTAAATCTCCCTCGCCGATGTCTACCCCAGCCGGTTGAAATAGGACAGCGCAGTTCACCAATTGGCAAGCCGTGTGTGGTGGGGTAAAGTGTGGGTATTACCAAATGCTTTGGCCAGCTTTGAAGAGTAGGCCAAAATCTCCTCGAGAGGGACTCTCCAGAGCTCCCTTCTAGTCAAGGCTCTCCTGCCAGCAGTGGCCTGAGCAGGACATTGCAGAGCTTTACCTTTACCCTGTTTGCCTATTGCTAAGCACAAACCAGCGACTTGTTGTGGGCAGCTTTGACGAAGCTATGGTCCGTGCAACGTTTTGAACGGCGAAATGACTCACCACCAAAATGACAACGTAGCAGAGTGGACTGTTTGACAGTTGCTCACCAATGAATTTGTAATGAGGGAATTCACCACCTGGCACAACATTCTGTGAGATCAGAACACCTGAAATACACGGATGGATTATCACGCTTGAAAGGTTCAAATAATGCGGAGTTAACACGAATCGTAATTAGTGGGGGAGGGGTGGTGGGGGGGATGTAAACAATATAACTCTCAGCCCTCTGTCAATCCACTGCTGGATGACGACATTACCGCACCGTGTCATTCTGTGGGGAATGTCCCACTACGCTGTGCGTGCGTGGTGAGCCAGGACTGCTTAAGACATCGTTCACACGGGATGTTCGCCATGGATAGGAAGCACCGATCATAGCACAGTGAACCCACCACTTCACTACCACACTAACCCATACATTGTATTAAAACTCGTTATCTTAAGGAATTGCTTTTCGTGTTTAGTTTGCTGTCCTTCTCCGCACCTCCGAATAGCACGGCGGGCTACGTGCGGTGCGAAAGAACTTCAACATCCATACATATGGCCTAGATAATTATGACCCCAGCTAGGACATGGACACACTCACATATGATGCATTATATATGCCTTATACGTATAAGTAAAAAGGGTTTATATACCCTATATTATATTTCAGTGCCTTGTTGACAGGTAAAAAAAATTGTATTTTAACGTGAGCAAAAAAATGTCATTCAAAGTAATGCAACCTGCTTCATTATGGAAACAACAAGTCTGTGTGCGCGGTGCATTGCACACAGCATATGTTGCTCATCTCAAACCCTGTCACACTAAGTGAAAACCCCACACACCTGAACAGGTGGCAAATGTAGTTGAGCTGCTGAGATGTGACTCAGACTCGAGCCTTGTTATGCCAAGTGTAAGTCAACGCACAGCTGGCGTTCCCATTAGTTTAATCACCCGTCTACCGCATTGCTACTGTCGAGTGTCGAACATTTGATATTCTTTTTAAAATTCTGAATGCTCTGCGTTCACACTTGAGAAATGGTTGGGGATGATGCCATGCGCTCGACCCCATTCGTGTCCCATAGCAGGTTTAAAAAAGTGCTTAACGTGCGAGTAATATTCGCCCAAATGTTCTTAAACCGCGCTAAGAGGGCAAGCCCGCCTATGTTTCTTATCAGTCAATGTGATTTTTTTTAGTCTTGCATACGAATGCATCATGAGGTCGCGCTTATTATACACAAAGTACTTGCCACAAATGAACCACAATAACCTCGCTGATCTCGTCAAGGAGCATGAACCATCACGTGAACTCCGGTCATCCTCGCAGCGGCGGCTTTTGCTAAGCCATCAAACAAAGACGGCCACCGCATCGCGCGCTTTCAGATGCACTTCTGCGGCCACCTGGAATGCTCTTCCTTCCAATGTTAGGAAGCCACTGGAGCTGTGCACTTTTAAACACAATTTCTTTATAACTGCTTTTTTTGTTTAGTTTGTTGTCCTTCCCGCGCACCTCCACTGAGCACGGTTGCCTACGTACGGTGCGAAACAAGTTCAACATACAAACGCCACACGTGTCTCCCGTGGTCCTTGTGTTCTCCTTCCTCTCTCTCTCTCAGGGGTAATTCCAAGCAAGCACCGCGCCATGCATCTTTGGCAAGTTTGTTTTTTACTTTTGTTTCCAGTGACCATGATTTTGTGATCCATATCCTACAGCAGGTTCCCCTGCCTGAGCAGAGACGATGGCCAATGGCCGAGACGAATGAAGGAGTGCCAGCCAAAGGCGAGATACATGCCCGAAATGGAGCGATGAAATATTATCGCGTGCAGATGCTAGATGGATCATGAACTCATCCAGCAGTGGATAGATTATGGTTAATGATGATGATTCTTCCAATTAAAATACATATTCTGGAATACAAATATTTTGACAATAATATTTTGATGATGAAAAAGGGCAATATCACCTTTATATGTTCTGAAGAATGAGACGTGCATGACTTTATTATATATATGTTTCAGTTACAAGGTAGAGTAGGTTAACGACCACGTTCGTAAGGTATTTACAGCCTTCAGGAAAAGAAAAAAAGACGTAAAATGTGACTTCTTTTTTTAGAACGGTGGAAACTTTTAAACCATTTCAAGCGCATAAAAAGTCCGGGACGGTTTGCGCGTAACATTCTATACATGTGTTTGGTCCGTTGACAAAAGCTACGAAGGAGCAGCAATTACGCACGCGGAGGGCTGCCTGTGTTATCAGCTTAAGTGCACCTCTGTGTTGTTTGCATGCCTCTTCAGAAGACATCACTTTTCTGCATTACATCATCGCCCGCTGTGTTCGCTCTTTGATGTCCCATCGGTTGTCCTGCGTGTTCGTTCCGCACGATGTCTGACGTTTCACTCCGTACCCTGGGACCTAAGCATCAGACACCGTGCTGAACAACGCTCGGCCCACTTTAACGCGCCAGATTTTCGCGACCAACATTATTCCACAATAGAGGATTCTGTTTGGTGAGATCGCGTAAATATAAATACGTCGTTAAACCCGCCACCACCCGACGCAGCCATTTACATTCCCAAAAATGCGATTTATTTGTTCGCTCCCAGCACGTGCGTGTGAAACGTTGGACACCGTGGCGAAACAACACGTGGTGCGATCCCATGGCGTCGGCGAGCCGTGCAGCAACATTCGCGGAAGCCCTACGCAACAGCGCGAAGCTCTCCCGCTCGTAACAACGATCGCTCTCCGTCGCCACTGCGGCTCCGGGAATCGGTGAAATATATTACACGTCTTTTTTTCTCTTCCTTCCAAAACAATCTCTTTCTTCCCCTTGGCGAATAAAAGTTTATAGGCTGACATTGGGATGATCCTGGCGGAAGGTTGGACAAAGTGTCGAGTTTATAAGTCAGTATTTGAGACTTATACCTTCAGGTGTGGCTTTGCTGCTGTACTTATGTTCCACGGCAATTATCTTCGGAGGTGCAGATGGTGTGAAATGGAACTTTAAATTGTGTTCTGAATTAGCACTTATGCGGACAGCGGTAATAACAGTTGTTATGATTTTCCAAGACACATGCGTGCCGTATGTGCAATGCGGTGTTTGGCGGTAACCTTTATAATGCGGGGTGTTTTTCCTTGTCTGATGTACAAAATTGAGCGCGTTTAAGGATAAATTAAAGGTTAAAAAGAAGCAGAGCACTGTTTGGGATTGCCGTGTGAAATATTTATTTAAATAGTGCCACGATGTGAAACAAGTCCACAATTTTCGAATGAGTTTCCATTCATAATAGAGGTTTTTGGGTTATATCGTGTAAATATAAATGTGTCGTTAAACCCGCCAGCACCCGACACAGCCAATTAGTAAGGTTTGTGTCACGTAAAGAAAACGTGCCAATTCGTTATTAGTGTTGGAGAGCAAATCCACAACATTTTCATGGAACGAATTGGCATATTCTGTTTACGTGACAAACCTTACAAATTGGCTGTGTCGGGTAGTGGTGGGTTTAATGACACATTTATAATTACGAGATCTAACCCCAAAAAACGATATTATGGATGATATTGGTCGCAAAAGTCTACGTGTTAAACTGGGCTTCCATTGTCTGAATTATGCTTGATGTCCATGAATGTGTCGTCCATTATTTCAGAATGATAAATTCGATTGAAATTCGTGCCAAGTTGATCAAACTATTCTACGTGAGTTTAATTTGTTTTAATCGGAGTACTTTCATACCCCCCTAAATCTCCAAACATGTAAATGTATCGTGTTTACAAGGGGTAGTTAGAACTATTTAATGAACAATCTGACAATAAAGTCACAACGGCCTAAAATCGGCTTATTATACAGTATGTAGGTACATTGTTGCTGAATATACAGCATATTACGCCTGAAAATCATTCAAATATATTTTACAGCTTGCTGTGGGATGGTGGTGCAGTGGTTACCACACTGCACTAGGAATCTGCGGCTACCTAAGTTCAATTCTGGGCCACAGCTAAAATCAGTGATAAAGTACGGCCATAGAACCTCTGTGACCTCCATGGGTCTTCCTCCAGCAGTGGATTGACAAAGGGCAGACGCAAATTATAATTATTATTTTTTATCAGTGGAGAGATTAAAGCAAAACGTGTAATATGTATTCGTGTAATATTACGTTCAATTGTACACCAATATTTTTTATGATTGCCTACTATTAACACCCAGGAATGTCTGTCCTTAACGCTCGTGACGACACTCCACATCGACCAGCCCCCTTCATTAATATTCATGAGCAGGTGACGTCCTCCAAATGGACACCCCTCCTCTTTAATAATCATGAGCTAGGTGACGTCCTCCAAATGGACACCCCCAATGCATTATTATTACCTACTATAATGAGCCAAGAATGTCTGTGTGCAACGCTTGTGACGTCACTCCACGTCGACCAGCCCCCTTCATTAATAATCATGAACAGGTTACGTCCTGCACATGGACCCCCCCCCCCCCATCAATAATAATTAATCATGAGCAGGTGACGTCACTCCACATGGAGCACTCTTCCCTCTCATTAATAATCATGAGCAGGTGACGTCACTCCACATCAAACAGCTCCCCTCATTAATAATCATGATAAGGTGACGTCCTCCAAATGGATACCCCCCTCCATTCATAATAATTAGCGGCTGACGTCACTCCACATGGGGGGGGGGGCGAGGCGCCTCCTCCCCCCTCTTCAGCATCAACTTACAACCATCACTACAAAGGCAGAACCCTCACGTCACGTGATCTCCGTAACGCTGTTGAGACATCGAAGTAAAAAGGACGTCATGATGAACAAGGAATTATAACCTTAAAATGAAGTAGGTCTGTGTTACTGTGCTCTTACAAATTGAACACGAATGGATGCAATGAATATCACGTCGCGATTTGCTTTTTGCTTGCAAAAGGCTAGTGTATCAATAAACGCCATAAATTTGATTAATTGGGATGGCCCATATCTGCAGCAAGTGAAAAGGATTTTAATATTCAGTTAACCCAGACGCACACAAAAAGCCACGTTATATTATCTTTGTGCACGCTCATTTGGCCAAGTGATTTCCATCTTGTGAGAAATAAAAATAGATACATGACTGTCACGTGCCAAGCAATCTCATAGCAGAGTCTGCGAGAAAGCTTGCCCCCCGCCTGTGCAAAGAACACAAATCGAAAGAGTTAAATGGAAATATCTTCCAGAGGAAGTCCTGCGAGAGAAAAAAATCTCTTCTGCAGCCGATTCCAGAAACACGCAGGGTGACACTGCCTTGCCAGATTTCCAAACCGATTCTTCCTCTTGTGACGTGATGCAGATAGCGCAAAAAATAATAAATCCGTTCACCCATCAATGTGTCAGCTCATGAGAACATCAGCTTTAGGGCATTAAAAGTCCTGGTATACATTCTCAGGTGCAGCGCGTACTGCAATAACGGTTGGTTTGGCTCTTCCGGGCATGATCACACATGTCTGTAATCGATTTATTCTCCTGGGTGGTGGTGGATTACGTAGATTGTTAAACGTCTCCCAAAATCCACTGGCCACGATACGGGAATATCTATGAGTTTTTGTTTTTTGGGGCAGGAGGGAGGTACTCACTCCAGTTTCTTCCCACGTGCAACGCAGCTCTTTATAAAGGAACTTCCCCCCCCCCCCCCCAATGCAGGTCCAAAGTTTTGTCTCTAGACAAGTAAATTGCTTTATTATGAGGTGTTAAAAATGCATGTCGTTCGACAATAATGTCGAAAGCCACGTTGCAGATGCGGAATAAATACGAGGGACGTCTCTTTGTCATTCACTGTGCATTGTTATTAAGGCACCAAAATAGGATTCCTTTCATGATTATGATTTACACGAGAGGTGATATATAGCTGCTAGATCTCAGAATCCATGTCCTTGGAGAGTCTTGCTTTTACAGCTTTTTGCCAATTAACTGCTTAATAAAGGTCTCCCCGTGCCAAGTCGGGCATGGGCAGGGGTTTGGCAATCGAAATATCAAGAAGAGACATTTTCTTCTTCAAATTCGGTAAGAAAAAACTCGATATTTCAAGAGCCACAATGTACGTGAATACGGTTGTAATAACAGCCATAGAGGGTTCACGTGGGGATTGGCTTGCTGGACCCGCTTTGTAGCCAATAAGGGATGAGTCAGGGAGCATGGCCTCGGCGTGATCACAGCATGTTAGCAGGGGTGATTGGCCTGGCCAATCGGGGCCTCAGCTAATGGGGAGCCGGATCAGAGGCGTGGTCCCGGGATTGACAGGGAACCATCGGGAACGGTCAATGCTGTCTATGGAGGATTGGCTGGGGGGTACCACGTGACAGAGGGATTAAGAGAGAGAGAGAGAGCAGTCGAGAGCAGACTTGGGAACGAGAAGAGCAGGAGTCACGCGCGTACGGGGCTCTGGGTGCCACGTGCGCGGTGGGGACTTGGCGGGAAGTTTTCCCTCTCTCCGTTGTCTGTCAGCAACGGGGAGTGTGTGAAGTGTAACTGTGGAAGTTGAAAATAAAAAGGACTGATTCCGGAAGCCGTCTCAAGAAGGTTTATTACACGGTGGTCCTTAATAAATGGCGTCAAGAAGCAGTCCTTAAAGAGCGGCAGGTTGCCGAGCCCTGGGTCATGGACATTTTTGACCATACTTGACCGTGCTGGTTAGCGTTGGTTTGTTAAGTGTTAGGAATCAGTTCAGATATCATTCACCACAGACTGCGTGTTAAACTGACAGACTGCTCGGTTTACAGTGCAGCAACCAAACACTGCCACCTCCTTGCCCGACCCTGAGTATGCTACCAATTTAACAAAAAAATTCCACTTTCCACAACGCACACGTTCACACTAATTTCTAAACATATCCCCGATGTTTGTAAATGTCATTGCCATAGAGAGCACCAGTTAGGTTTTTTTCTTCCACCGCTGGAATATGAAATTGTGTGCAATGCCACGTCACCAACCTGCCATAAAAACACACTCAGGCCATCGACTGCATTATCTATAAAAATTATGCTTCCCTTTCCGGGATTGTGTAGGTACATCACGTTTAGTGGATATAAGGAAATGACCCCCTTCATGGCAGCCTGCAGGCAGAACATGCATTGAGGATCTAACACTCAGCCTAATGTTGTTAAATCATAAGACTTTTATTACAAAGTCATTACGATTTGCATGAAGGCATGAAGACATTGTGTGCGTGTTTATCTCGCATTTGTAGACGTTACACAGTCCCACGGTTGCTGTTCAATGCGGACGGCATTTTCCTTAAATTTAATTGTACATAATATATATAGGAAATGCATGACATGCATCTGTATTGGATTTTGAATTATCATATGCGATAGACACGTACAATGTGTCATTATTGATAGTCTGAAGCAGTCTAACTTAATTTCCTTATCATATTATTGCTCAGCAGGCATCTTTCTGCATCTTGATTAAAATCTATGCTCATTTTTATTTGTTAGCTTATATGAATTGCATTAGCTGTGTTCATTTATACTGGCATGTGTCAACTTAGCTTTAAGAGTCTGGTATATGTCGCTTGGTATACTTTTTACTTTCCCCGTGGCTATGAAGGTTGACAAATCTACACGTTTGTCAAAAATCTATGGAAAGAAGAATTGTATGAGCAGGAGAAACGTTTGGTAATGACGAAATAAACATGAGTCGGCGATGCTGCTATGAAGGCAAAATAGGTGAGTGGGAATGAACAGGACGCGTAATGAGAATGACTGATGGGAAATAAAGTTACCTACGAAGCAGAGGGAATATAGAAAAATCAGCGGAAGGCGACAGCGGAAGAGAGGGGCGAGATGCCGTAAAAATTCGAAGGCTCCTACTTGACAAGGGCAACCGAGGAATGGAGGGAATGTAAGACAATCGTGTGAGGCCTTTGTCTAGGAGTGGTATGTGACAGGCAGACTACGAAGATATGCCAACGTAACTGGTGCATTTACAAGGTAATAGGTGCAGGCTAAGCACTTCTGCGGCCGCCTGTAACGTTCTAAGGAAGCCACTTGAGCAATGGACGTTTACATCTAGATTGAAAACTCATTTCTTTAGAACTGCTTTTTGTGTTTAGTTTGTTGTTCTTCCCCCGCACCTACAATTATCACGGTTGGCGGTGTATAGTGCGAGAGAAGTTCAAAATACGTCCATCAACTGATCTTGCTCACACAAATGCTCGTAGAAGGGCCTCCCCTCAGGGGCGCTCTAGTGAGCTCCTTGGGAGGATATTTGTTTGTTAGCCTCCTCCTTCTATGTCGACGAGACGTCTCTGAAGAGGTCGTAGCAACGCACACCTTACCCCCAATACACACGTGGCCGGACGATGGACTAAGGGGCCATCCATTTAGTAGATAACGCAAAAATCTGTCAAAACTTTACCCCCCCCCCCCTCCCTGTACGCACGCGTACTTTTTACACCCCCCCCCCCCCCGAATCCTATAGAACGGCCGTTATTTAATCCACGCAGATTAAATATCGGCCTAGCTTTACAGGCAACTTCGTACATACAGTTATACTTGGCCGTGTTATTCATCCTGACTGGTTATTCAAAAACACGTCTACTATGATCTTAAAACACAATTAAAACTCGGTGAACTAGTCTCCATATAAAGTGCGTCAACTGACTATCTACTGTAACAGTAGACCGATGCACAGACCAGTGTTAGTACTGAAGTCCGGGGGGGCAGCAGCAGCACGAACAGAGCACCGTGGCAGTCTGCAGTAAGGCCAGATTGAAGGATGTGTGATCATCCATGGGGCAGGCCGCCAGACCGTGTCAGACTCACTGCTGAGCTGCGTGATAGCTGCAGTCAGGAGTACGGTGGTCACACAAGTGACACCTCTCCCACAGTCCTACCTCTCCCGGTAGTTCTTGTCCGACAGCTGAAGAAACTGAACTGTGGCTCATTTGAAGACCAATGCAGACAAATCATTATCGAGGCTTCACACCCACCCCCCGTTTCCTATGCTTACATTGTCATTAGACCCCCCCCCCATACGCAAGCGTACGCATTTGGGTTAACCCCCCCTCCGCCCTCCATGCGTACGTACTAAATGGATGGCCCCTATTCTCAGGTTTTTTCGGTAAAGTCACGTAGGTAAAAACATTAAAATTAATGAAAGTAAAATAAAACAAAACAAAAATAAAATTCACGACGTTTCGGAGGCAACACAAGTCTCCGTCATCAGGTGGGACCGTCACAGCCGAATTAGCTGCATCAAGTGAAGCAATGATTCAAGATGTAATCCCTTATAAGCAAGTTGAAGGGAGGTGGAGAGGGGGGTGGAGAGCTTATCAGGCTGTGGTAGCCAATGAATGGAAACGTATCGGGAGGTAGGAGGAGCGGCGATCAAAGACTGCACGCAGTGCTCAACACAATGAATGGAGACGCGCCGGGACGGAGGGCCCGGCGCGTCTCCATTCATTGTGTAGTGGTGATACGCGCTGGGTGTATATGTCGTGTGCCAGCGCGTATGTACGGGTGTGTGTGCGGTGACGCGCGCTGACGGGGAGGAGCAGGCGTCAGTGCGCGGGTGGGGGTAGTGCTGCTGATTGGCTATGTGCCGGTGACGCGCCCAGAGGGAGTGATCGGGTAGCAGCGCGGTGTGATTGGTTGGGGAGTGGAAACACGCGCTGAGCGGAACCGGATCGTGGGGATAGAGCGTGGGGATTGGGTAACTGAGGAGCGGTGCCGACGTTGAGGTCCGCATCCGCTCCGTCTCCCGGGAAGAAGGGGTATATAAGGTGATGCACAGAGGAGCAGGGGGCAGAAGTGGAACCATCTAAGAATGAAGAGGAAGGTGCAGAGATAGAGCCCGGAGAGGAGAGTAAGGGAGAGTAGAAGCTGAGTGATGTATAGTGTGTAGCCAGCGAGATAGAACGGTCTACACGAGCTGAGTAATGTATAGTGTGTAGCCAGCGAGATAGAACGGTCTACACGAGCTGAGTAATGTATAGTGTGTAGCCAGCGAGATAGAACGGTCTACACGAGCTGAGTAATGTGTAGTGTGTAGCCAGCGAGATAGAACGGTCTACACGAGCTGAGTAATGTGTAGTGTGTAGCCAGCGAGAGAGAACGGTCTGCACGAGCCGAGTATGCATACGGTGTAGCCAGCGAGAGAGGAAGGTCTGCACGAGCCGAGTATGCATACGGTGTAGCCAGCGAGAGCGGTGCAAAGTCTACACGAGGCGAGTGGAGAGTGTAGCAGAGGCGCAGAGTCTACACGAGGCGAGAGAGGAGTGTAGCCGAGGCGCGGAGTCTACACGAGGCACAGAGAGCCGGCAGCACAGAATCCTGAGTCAAGAGAAGTGCAGTGTGAAGAAGAGAGGCCACGCGTTGTATTGTTACAAGTCAAGATTTAATAAAAGAAGTGTGTTCCCGTCAAGGAGTTTCCTGCCGTCATTTTCCAATACTTCATCTGGCGTCAGAAGTGAAACGGGCTTCCAAGTATGGAGACGAGGAAGACCCGTAGGACCCACGGGATTGACCGCGAGGAAGACCTGGACGACTCGGAGCCGCTGGTGGCGGGGGGTGAGGAAGAGGACTTGCCCACGCTGCAGGGTCCGTCGACGGCGCCGGCCGAGCGACCGGGGACAGACGCCGGGCTTCGTGAGGCGCACTCCCGACTGGCGGAGCTGCTGCTCGCCGCCGCGTCCATCTTGGCGGAGATCAGCTCGTCGGGAGGAGCGGGGATGGTGGGGGACATTTTACAAGGTCGCCCCGCAGATTCCCGCCAAAACGAATGGGGGATTCCCGCCATTGCGCCTGGGCCTACTTTTGGCGGGAACGGCGAGCGCCACGTGGTGGTGGGTTCCCAAGCGCGCGCATCGACGTCATCAGCGCGCGAGGGGGTCCGCCATCTTACGTCTGCTGCTGGAGCCGCCATCTTAGACACCGACGGACAGGCGGAGAGGAACCACGAGGCGGATGACTTCATTTTTCAGCAGCGCCTGCCCACGTTGTCAGCCTTCAAGGCGGAAGGCGGAGACTGGGGCCAATTTCAGCGAAGGTTTTTGGCGCATCAAGAGATGTCAGCGTGGTCCGATGCTACAGCGCTGCGGGCATTGCCCGCCATGCTGGACGACGATGCGCTCGCGGCCTTCAGGGCTGCACGGAAGTCGGACCGCTCCACGCTGAAGGATGCGCTGGGTTTGTTGGCCAGGGTCTACGGGCCTCCCTCTACATGCCGCCATCAGTTCTACGCAAGACGGAAAGCGGCCACGGAGACCGCGCTGGCCTATCGCACGGCGTTGCTGGCTCTTGCTGATGCTGCGTTCCCTCGGATGGACGAGGAGGGCCAAGACGCGATGGTTTTGGAGCAGCTGCTCAAGTTGGCGCAGGACCTGGGGGTCCCTATCAACACAGCTGACGACATTGATATTTCTTCTTTGAGAGTCGCCACGAGTATTCAAGCGCACGAGGCCCTACAACGGAAGCAAGGCGTTGGTTGCAACGCTGCTGTCGTCGCAGCCCCGGGGTTGGTGGTCGCCGAACCCCAAGTCGTCAGCCCACGAGAGGAGGCGTTCGCCACGGGACGACCAGGGGACTGGAGGCCGGGGGCCCGGTCGCCTCTGCGATCGGGCCGAAAGTCGGAGCAACCAAGATCTACTCCGACCCTCGTCACGTGCTATAACTGCGGCCTCCGGGGCCACGTGGCGTCCGGGTGCCGCGCTCCGCGGCAGCGCGCCATGGGAGCTCGGCTGGACGACGACCGAGAGCCCAAGTCATCTCTACAATCCCCGGCAAGTCGCGGCACCTCACACGCTCGGCCTGTTTATTCGGCACACATGGGACGCCGCGTTGCGGCGGAGGAGGGCCGGTTAAGGTTCGGGGATTCGGTTCGGCGAGGGGGGTTCGGCCGGGACCAGGGAGACATTGAATGGGCGGAATTGGGGCATAGAATTGTGGCTGCTTCAGCGGGTTCGTCCGTTGTTACGGGATCTATTGATGGGGTTGAGATTAGGGTGTTAGTGGACACGGGGGCATCGGCAACTATTATATCGGACCTCATTTATAATATTCTTCCAGTCCAATGTCGTCCGCTGCTTCCAGTTGATGTGCCATTTTACGCCGCTAATGGGGGATCGTTGGGCATTATCGGTCAGGTTAGGGCGTCCATTTGCATTGGAGATATCAAATTATCGGGACCCGTTTTCGTTTCGTCTTCTTTGGCAGTTCCGTGTCTTTTGGGCACTGACTTTTTGGCTAAAATGCCCATTAAAATTCTTATCGATCAACGATGCATTGAACTGCCATCGGGTCGCCGGATTTCATTTTTGACGGGCCCTACTGACATTCGGACGGCGTGCGCTACGATACAAGCGGTGGCGACGCAGACAGTGCAAGTGCCCCCGGGTTCACAGATGTTGATTCCCCTCCGGTTGCGAAAACCATGGGTGAGGGAGGCTTCGGGACAGAGTATGCTTTTGGGTCCTTCTAACAAGGCTGTCGGGGGTCTTGATTTATCGGTGGCTCACACTTTGGTGCGGGCTGACAGGGATCCGTTTGTGATGGTTTTGAACGCGGGGTCGCGACCAGCTGTCATCCCGCAGGGCACCGTGCTGGCTCACGCGGCGCAGGTTCCTGGGGATGATGGGTTGGTTGCGCAGGTGGGCTCGAGCCCCGCGCGGAACGTTGAGCCAAGGGAAGACCTTGAGTGGGTCCATTCGTTATGTGCCGCCTCGGACGATTTGTCGGCGGCGCAGTTGGGTGCGCTGCGCGAGTTGCTCATTGAATTCTCTGATGTATTCAGTAAACATAAGTATGACATTGGGTGCACGGATTTGTTGCACCATCACATTGAAACGGGCGATGCGGCGCCGGTCAGGCTAAATCCCTTCCGACTGAGTCCCGTGGAGAAGGAACATGTTCAGTCGGCTGTTAACGATATGCTAGAAGCCGATATTATTTCGCCCTCCTCTAGCCCGTGGGGAGCGCCTATTGTGCTGGTTAAGAAGCAGGACGGGTCCCTGCGATTCTGCGTTGATTTCCGTCGCCTGAATAAGATCTCTGTGGCTGACGCGTATCCGCTCCCCAGGATGGATGAGTCCCTCGATGCATTGTCTGGTGCGCGTTATTTTTCGACTCTTGATTTGTTATCGGGGTTTTGGCAGTTGCCGCTCGACGAAGAGTCGAAACCTAAGACAGCATTTCGGACTCCAGGGGGGCTGTTCCAGTTTAACCGGTTACCCATGGGACTTCACTCCTCTCCAGCGACGTTTCAGCGACTTATGGAGCTGGTTTTGTCGGGCTTGCAGTGGGATACATGCTTGATTTATATGGACGATGTCATTGTTTTCAGTAAAACGTTTGAGGAACACCTCCGGCGATTGAGAGGGGTGTTCTTGCGAATGCGATCGGCTAAGTTGAAATTTAAACCGGCCAAATGTCACCTCCTTCGTAGGTCCGTTAGATACTTGGGTCACATTGTCGATTCTTCGGGGATCTCCACCGATCCCGCGAAGACGGATTGTGTCGGTTCGTGGCCGACACCTACGTCCGTTTCCGACGTGCGTAGTTTCATCGGGTTTGCTTCTTATTATCGGCGGTTCGTTGAGCACTTCGCCACTATTGCAAAACCCTTGCACGCTCTAACGGCGAAGGGAGTGAAGTTCAAATGGGGACCAGAGGAGGAGGCCGCGTTTCGCTCCCTCCGGGACGCCTTGGTGGGTGCCCCACCCTTGTGTTATCCCGATTTTGCCAGTCCCTTTTTGCTGGACACGGATGCTAGCAACACGGGCATTGGGGGGGTGCTATCCCAAGTCGTTGGGGGTGTCGAAAGAGTTGTCGCCTACGGTAGTAGGGTGTTGTCTCCGGCGGAGCAGCGCTACTGTGTCACCCGTCGCGAGCTGCTTGCCATTGTTTTTTTTGTGCAACAGTTTAGGCCATATCTTTATGGTCGTCACTTTACAGTCCGAACGGACCACGCGGCGCTACAGTATTCATTGAGGGTCGCCCAGCCCTCGGGCCAGTTGTCGCGTTGGTTGGAAGTCCTCCAGGACTATCAGTTTACGACTACGTACCGTAAGGGGTTGCGACACACGAATGCCGATTGCTTGTCGCGGTTGTTGCCTTGTGATGAATGCGCGTGTTTGTCGGGATCGGCGCGCTGTAAACCGACGCTTGCGGGGGAGATGGGGGCACTGGCTGCGACAGCGGGCGCACCGATCGGGGATGATTCCACTGCCTCTCAGGGTCGGGACTCGCTGCTCTCGCTGTCGCTCAGCGAATGGGGCCGCCTCCAGATGGCGGACAGCTCGCTGCTAGCATTGCGCCGCAAGGTTGGGGGTCCCGAGGGGGACCAGGAGCGTACCGGCTCCTATGTACTTGAGCGGGGCGTGTTATTGAAATGGGACAGTTTGTCCCGGCGGAACGCACTCGTGGTGCCTTCCGCTGTGAGGGGGAGGGTTGTCTTGGCGGCACACGAACGCCTCTTGCACTTGGGAGTTAACAAGACGCTTGCCCTGCTTCAGCGTGACTATTACTGGCCGGGAATGGGAAGTGATGTGGTGCATATTCTGAAGGGGTGCGTTGAGTGCGCCAGGCGTAAACCACCGGCCGTGGCAGCTAATCCACCGCTGCAATCTATTCAGGTCTCGCGTACCAACGAGCTCGTTGCACTCGATATTTTGGGGCCCTTCCCAGTCACGCCGAGAGGGAATAAATATTTGTTAGTGGGGGTCGAATACTTTACCCGATGGCCTATGGCGTGGCCTCTCGCTAACCAGTCGGCAGCGGCTGTGACGGATGCCTTCGTCCAGGGCTATGTCCTGGACAAAGGGGCTCCCGAACGCCTGCTGACCGACCAAGGTAAAAAATTTTCGAGTAAATTGTTGCAAGAGGTGTGCGATCTGTTGGGTACCAAGAAGGTGCGTACCTCCCCGTACCACCCGCAGACTGACGGGATGGTGGAGAGACTCCACAAAACCTTGACTTCCATGCTGTGCCAGCAGGTGTGCGAGGCACATGTAGATTGGGACCTGCAGGTCCCGGGAGTCCTTGCTGCGTATAGAATGGCCCCCCATGCAGCTACGGGGTTTTCCCCATTCTATCTGATGTACGGTCGGGAAGCTGACCCGCCAATAGAAACGCAACTTGGCCTGTCCGCTCCACGAACTAATTCTAATTTGGCAGAACATATTAAGTTTAATATTCACAAGCTGACAGAGGCGAGGGAGGCCGCGCGGCTTAATTCGCGGGCTCGCCAAATTGCTAATGAACGGTTGCGGGCACGGAAGGTGTCCATGCACGAATGGAAACCAGGTGACAGGGCCTGGCTGCATTGCCCTCAGGCGCCCTTGGCTACGTCGCCTAAATTGTTGAGACCGTGGAGGGGACCCGTGGAAGTCGTGCGCGTTGCACGGCCCCAGTGCGTTCAAATAAAGTGGGGAAAGCGCCGGTGGTACGTTCACCCCTCCCGACTGAAACCGTTCTCGCCTCCATATGGCCTCCCCTTGTGTCGTGATGGCCGGGCGTGTGACGTGACCGGCGACCCAGAGGGGGAAATGTCTCTGCCTGATCCACACGTATTTTCGCCTGATCTGCTCCCAGGTGTCTCGGAACTGACAGCTGCCGATCACCGGCGGCCGGATCTCCGCGGCGGGGCCGGCCCTTTCAGGCCCGTTCCGCGCCGTCTGGAGCAGCCGGAACCGCCGGACGGTCGTCAGTGTCCCGCCCCATACGATGGACCAGCCAGACGGACTCGCGCCAGGTCGTGCTACTTTGCATGACCTGCCTCGTGAGGAGTCGGGGCAGTTGGAGCGCCTCGTCACTGCGTGTAGTCGCAGGGACGTGGGGCGCGTTCGTTTCGAATTTGCTCGTATCGTGTTATTGTTGACTTTTCGGGGTCATTGTCAATCTGTACATAGTTATTCTTGTTGTTGTCGTTGTTGTGTTGTGTTACGGGGCACACTCGGGGGGTTACGGGGTTTTTTTTTTTGTTGATTGTCGTTTTATCGTCGCGGTTGGTTGTTGTTAGCAGCCGGGCCGGCTGCGAGCTATGTGGGAGGGGGTGATGTAGTGGTGATACGCGCTGGGTGTATATGTCGTGTGCCAGCGCGTATGTACGGGTGTGTGTGCGGTGACGCGCGCTGACGGGGAGGAGCAGGCGTCAGTGCGCGGGTGGGGGTAGTGCTGCTGATTGGCTGTGTGCCGGTGACGCGCCCAGAGGGAGTGATCGGGTAGCAGCGCGGTGTGATTGGTTGGGGAGTGGAAACACGCGCTGAGCGGAACCGGATCGTGGGGATAGAGCGTGGGGATTGGGTAACTGAGGAGCGGTGCCGACGTTGAGGTCCGCATCCGCTCCGTCTCCCGGGAAGAAGGGGTATATAAGGTGATGCACAGAGGAGCAGGGGGCAGAAGTGGAACCATCTAAGAATGAAGAGGAAGGTGCAGAGATAGAGCCCGGAGAGGAGAGTAAGGGAGAGTAGAAGCTGAGTGATGTATAGTGTGTAGCCAGCGAGATAGAACGGTCTACACGAGCTGAGTAATGTATAGTGTGTAGCCAGCGAGATAGAACGGTCTACACGAGCTGAGTAATGTATAGTGTGTAGCCAGCGAGATAGAACGGTCTACACGAGCTGAGTAATGTGTAGTGTGTAGCCAGCGAGATAGAACGGTCTACACGAGCTGAGTAATGTGTAGTGTGTAGCCAGCGAGAGAGAACGGTCTGCACGAGCCGAGTATGCATACGGTGTAGCCAGCGAGAGAGGAAGGTCTGCACGAGCCGAGTATGCATACGGTGTAGCCAGCGAGAGCGGTGCAAAGTCTACACGAGGCGAGTGGAGAGTGTAGCAGAGGCGCAGAGTCTACACGAGGCGAGAGAGGAGTGTAGCCGAGGCGCGGAGTCTACACGAGGCACAGAGAGCCGGCAGCACAGAATCCTGAGTCAAGAGAAGTGCAGTGTGAAGAAGAGAGGCCACGCGTTGTATTGTTACAAGTCAAGATTTAATAAAAGAAGTGTGTTCCCGTCAAGGAGTTTCCTGCCGTCATTTTCCAATACTTCAATTGTGTTGAGCACTGCGTGCAGTCTTTGATCGCCGCTCCTCCTCCCTCCCGATACGTTTCCATTCATTGGCTACCACAGCCTGATAAGCTCCCCCCCCCTCTCCACCTCCCTTCAACTTGCTTATAAGGGATTACATCTTGAATCATTGCTTCACTTGATGCAGCTAATTCGGCTGTGACGGTCCCACCTGATGACGGAGACTTGTGTTGCCTCCGAAACGTCGTGAATTTTATTTTTGTTTTGTTTTATTTTACTTTCATTAATTTTAATGTTTTTACCTACGTGACTTTACCGAAAAAACCTGAGAATATGAATCATTGCAGTCACGAAAGCTTCAAATCTAGAATGGATGGCCCCTAACTGCGGTGCACCCATGTATACAGCTGGGCGGACAGAAGCTGCGGGGCGGGTGGAGGGGGTGGATTCAAGAAACTTGCCCCATTGTTTCAACTGTCACGCCACGAGCTCGAGCCAAGCGACAGCCTCTTGATCGCAAGTCAAGGGCGCTCACCATTCAGCTCCGGCAATGTCCTCATGAGCACCTGCAGTTTCGTAGAATTTCTACTTTCCCTCATGCTGAAGGAGAAACACTTTGCCATGAGCGTTGAAAAAAAAGTGTGCGGTGCGATGCCACATCACAATTACTCGTCACGGCAAAGTCGCGCGTTGCCAAGGCCAAACGAGAGCCCCCTTACGTGATTGCATATTAATCGCAAGCTAGTATGCTCGCAGCAACAGTGCTCACAGAAGTGCATCCTGTTTTTTGGGCGAAGATGTATCGTTTTGTTGTTGAGTACAAAGTCACCTGGTGTGTTGCCGATGTTTTCAAGCAAGCCTAATGATTTATGGGATGGCTCGGGGCGCTGCGTGTTCATTTTATTATTATTTTTTTCCTGCGCCACAATGGGGTGGGGTGGGGGTGGCCCAGCCACAAAACCGGTTACGGCACAGACGGAAGTTGAATAACAATAAAAATCCGAAACAAAGCAACACAAAAAGTAAGACGACAAAATTCATGAAGGCGAAACCCAACAGATTACCAGCGGCGTCTCGGGAGAGAATTCCCGTGCACGTGGAGGTGACATTAATTAAGGACGCATCTCTTAGCCCTTAATAAGTAGAGCTTTTCGTGATGGCGGATACTCAATTTAAATGTCTAAAACGCACAATTATGAATAGCATTAGTCCCAATAGGTGGGCTTATGCGCTCATGGAAACAACCAAGTAACTCGCGAGAGTAATTAGTTAATTCTGTAAGGCAACTCTGTGCATGTACCTGTGGCATCGGTTTGTCATTCCACTGCTGGTTGAGGGACTCCATACGCCGCGAGGGTCGTGGGAGTTATTGAACCATACTTTATAGCGATGGTCAATGTGGGTTGAATGGGAGGTGGGGGGCAAGGGGAAGGAATGGTTCAGACATCACTCGCCATGAATCGTGCTCAGGTTTCCACCACCTTCGTTTACATGTTTTACACATCACAACTGTCTTGATTCTTTTCAATAATGCGTCAAACTTGTTCGTCAAAGTGACAGCTACGCTTTTGACGCAACGAGGCATACGTTTGAAAAATTGGTCCACATCCATCATACACAATATTTAACTGGAATCCAACAGACGCTTAAATGCTCTCTAAAAATTCCACGGTGGCCCATAAAAGAGCAGTGTTTAGTATCGGAGCGATGGGCCATACAATATTAAGTAGGTGGAAACGTACAATAAGTTGTTGCTTCTCGTTGGTATCACCATCGGGCCTCATATTGACCATATGTGTGTGGATAATTTTGCAGGCAGCTGGGACAGACACAACAATCAAACAATGGGGCCCATGTGCCCTAGCCCATCCACCCCACTCCCTTCCCCAACCCTTCTGCCCGTACGCGTGCACATGTGCACACCCATTCATCGCTGACTCGTCAATATCTCGAACGAATTCTATTCGCGCGCAACAACGCACGCTGGAATCCCCGCAGCCCGGCCGCACACTTTTCTTCAAGATCTTTCCACAAAATATTAGGGGTTAGTTTCCACGTCGCCAGTTCAGTGCTGTAGAGTGGTTGGCACGGTGGCCCTGTCAAATGTCCACTCTCTCTTCGTAGCCCAATGCTTGGGCCTCTTCGGCCAGTGGACCCCTTGTGCATCTGTCCAACGGATAGCTTATCCACTGCTCCAAATCTCACTCGATACGTATGTATAGGCAGTATATTTGTTGAAAATATTTCGAAGCCAACCGTGCTAATTGGAGGTTTTTAGGGGGAAGGACAACACAACTAAACACCAAAAGCAATTCTAAAGAAATTAGTTTTCAATGCGGATGATTTAAATGTGTATAGCTCCCAGTGGTTTCCTAATATCGGAAGGAAGAACGTTCCAGACGGCCGCAGAACCGCATCTGCAAGCGCGCGATGCGTTGACCATATTTGTTCAATGGCTGGCCAAAAACCCCTGCTGTGAGGATGACGGAGTTCGCTTGATGGTTTATGCTCCTTGACGAGAACAGGAAAGTATTGTGGTTCATTTGTATATATCATTACCAGAAGAACTACAGTTTGTTAGGGGTTTTTTTTTCAACAACAAAAATAATACAAATCTGGACTCTTGGCAAAGCGTTGCTAAACATGCAATGTCCACAACGCCCAGCTAACACAGAAAACCCATCAGTTTATCTCCACACCTAAGCACCACTGTTGCGGTGTTATCGCTAAATTGTCATAACAAATGGCTCGTGGCCTTTTGCGCATTGATAATATTATGCTGCCAGGCAACATGCAAATATTGACTCGCTGCTTAGAGCAGAAAGCAATTGACACGGGCACTTATGCCCGTCCGTGTTATGAAATGACCACGTGCAACCAAAACGTGAAACATCGGCACGCGGTGCAATTTATGAGTTTTTTTTTCCCAAAATATTATTCTGCAGAAAATTCAAGCAAAATTAAATCATCTACAAACTGTGGTTGTTTTTAAAATGATCTGCCATGCCTGTCAATGGCCAGCCAAACTTGCCCAGGGCAGCTCAAAGGGTGTGGCTCTGCTTACTTGGAAAGCTGCAACGATTATAAATGCGCAATGCGGTCTAAATCATACAGCAGAGACAGCAGGCTGTCAGATCGGCTGGTAATCAAAGCAAGCTACCCACGCAAGGAACTCGCATCGACGTCAGGTCTCCACACTAAACAACAACGCACAGGGCAAAGCACGCTCGATCATTGCTCAAGAGTTGCCACCTCGGCAGGGGTGAAGAGTATGCAAGTTATATCCGTGCTGTTGGGGGGGGATATATACACTATACGGGTGAGTTTTGGATTTAAAATGTTCATGTTTTTAATGAAAACTGAATTTCTGAAATGGAACACGTCGCAGTCTTCCGTGACCGATGTCATGATTCATAATAGTTTTTTTTTTGGGGGGGGGGCGGGTCAGATCACGTGAGTCGTAAAGTCTGCGTGTCGTAAACCCTCCTCCACCAGACACAAACACTAACTACAGTTGTCACGTGATGGACAGACGTGCCGATGTATTGATTGGCCGTGTCCGGTGGCGGACGGTTTAATACTACACACATATTACTGAGGCTTTCTGGCCCGAAAATCGCTTGTGAATCGAAAACTGCACCCAGTATCCGTTTCAGATTTCCCGGTCGTCGGTTGTGAAGTTCCGTGTCTGAGAGCTCACCCAAGTGACGTCACTCGATGTCACATGACCTCACGTCCGCTTTCAGATGAATGTGAAAACATGTTGGATTTGTTCGAAATGTAATATCTAGACCGGATTTTCGGAATAATATGAAAATTCGGAGCACATCCCTTGTACAGTACTTCTTGGTAGATGTTCGCGATTGTTGCTGTAAGGTTCGCCAATGTTTATTCGGGTTGTACCACGTGTTGTTCGGTATGATGTCCGACGTTTCACTCCGGAAACTTTGAAGTGACCCAGCACGTGGAACGAAATGCCAGACATCATGCCAAACAACACGTTGTTACAAAACGTGGTACTGTATATACGAATTATACATATTTGTCTCAAAGACAATGCATATGCTATCAGAGTATGTTTTTTGTTTGCATTCTGACCACAAGTATTGTGGTTAATGTAGACATGATTCCACGTAAAAGGTTTCAGTTTGGTGTTTTTACATCTTAACACCTGTTTTGTTGCCAGTATAATGGGGACAATCTATTCTCGGATAATGTACTATAACATGATAACAAGTGAAATGTTAATAGCTTCAAAAAGTCAAAGAGTCTCCACTTGTTCGCCATCGTTGTCAATACATGCCTGGAATCTTCTCCAGGTGGTCTCCAGAGCCCGGAGGCACATTTATTGTGGTATTGTTGCAAATTCTCGGAAGTGTTAACATTTTTTTGAAGCACCCTGTATACGAATGGAGGCTGGAGAGCGGTGTTGCAATGGTTTTCTCACTGCGTCACGAACTCCATTCCTGGTCGTGGCTAAATCATTGGCAAGCGACACATGAGCCGTGGTTTCACTCAAATGACAACGATTGCTTTTGTTCTAATAAATTAACATGACATCTTCCGACTGTTTTTTTTTCATGTTGTTGTAGAGATACAGGTCACACTGACCTTGATGGGTCTGCTACCTGCTTTGACGGCTACTCCTCAACCTCAAACACGCAGCGGCACAGTGGAACTCTGGTCACTCACCAGTTTACAACTGGTCCAGCCATTGTGTTCTAAATAATGAACGTTATTTATGCATATTTCTGTACACAGTGGCAGAGTGGTTAGCACACCGTGCTATGAACCTGACGATGTTGGCACCTCGCCTGGTAAACAGGAGGCCGTGGATCCGATCCCGACCCTGGCGCCTGTATATTTGTAGTTTGTATGTCTCTCTCCCCGTGGTCACGTAGATTTTTCTCCGGGTCCTCCGGGTTTCCCCTCCAAATTTAGAATCATGCGTTTTGAGAATGTGGCTGCTATACAATTCCATGTAATAAACCACTTCGTTTAGCTACCATTTGTGCCCAAGTCGCTTGTGAAAAAGATCTATGTGGGTCTTATCTGGTGGGATAAAAAACACATTCCTGCGGAGGGAGCTGGTAGGAACGTTGGGTTGCTCGGTCAATGGCCAGGGTCAACGGCGGCGTGGTGTATTCCGCAAATATGGCCGACTGTGAGGGCGAGCACAAGCCGGCGTGAGTAGGTTAAACGTTGAGTTGTATAAGGACACCACGAGGTGACCAGCCCCACCCTCCCCACCCAGCCCCTTCCCACCCTCCCCTCCCCAACCAGCCCCTCCCCACCCTCCCCAACCCAGCCCCTCCCCACCCTCCCCTCTCCACCCAGCCCCACCCCAATAATCCCCTGTGGGCTTTTGTAACCAGGAGGTTCCTACCAGTAAAAAATTGAAACCACCAGATTTAATGTCGGTAGTGCACAACGTAAAAAATTTCAGTTGCCTGGAGACTGAGGTAAAAGCGTGTCTGTGAAAAGTTTAGATATTTGAACATCTTTAAAAAACAAATTAAGTTACACCATCACGCGCAATACTGCACTGGATGCGGGCGTTTAATTGGTCAGGGGCAAATTTCGATTTAAAGCTTTCGTAACTGCAGGGATTCATCTTCTTGGTTCTTTCGGTAAAGTCACGTAGAAGGGAAGTAATAAAATAATAAAAATAAAACGATAAAATAATTCTCACGACGTTTCGGCCACAACGCAAGCAGCCGTCCTCAGGTGAAGACCAGATCTGTCGGGGAGACAGCGTCTGAATGAAACACCACCACACTTGGAGCGTATATTAAAGCTGGGTTGGAAGGGGGGAAGGGCGCCTTGACAAAATAATTTGCATATCAAGAGGAATTTAGCATATTTATGGGAAATGCAGGTATGTGATTAGTACTACTTGTGAAATGCGCAGGAGGTGTGCGGGGGGGTTTCAGAGTCATATTATGCCCGTGCATTATGCAGGATTAGCAGCATCAATGGGAGGGGATAGGGGTAGCATTAATAAAGGGAAGGAATGTTAATAGTATGTAGCTGCAGTGACTAAACAACCACGTAAAAACTAAAGTATAAACTACATAGTATCATCAGTATACTAAACATACCCTCCAATAAGCTGAGTTACTAACAGTAAGTAATACATTACAATTCTATGTCGTAAAAAATATAATATGCTTCCAGCTAAACTTTGTTCCCTTACATCACACGGGTCTATCCCGTACTATATGCTGCCATAGACAAACCCAACATTAAATTATACACTGTATTACTATACACCACCCATACCTTAGAATAATACATAGTGTAATATTACACTATGTATTATTCTATCCATCCTACTGTATATCACACTGCTGTATATTCACTATACAATTACGATACTATATATTGCCTTATACATTGTATTAAACATTACAATTTTATACTATTTATTATTATACAATCTGCTATACACTATACCATTGACCGTCGAGTGAAAGATACTAAGAGGAAGCAACGAAATATGTCAATGGAAGAGTGGTAGTAGGAGACTTGCAGCGGAGCAAAGAATCCATTCCCTGCGGAGAATACAAGATATATAGTCATGCCAGTGAGTTGACTGCGGTCTTAAAGTCACCGTAAACGTGAACACAATCAGTTAAGATCCGAAATGGTTTATTACGTCCGTCCAATGATTGCTGAGCCAGAATCCATCTTCTCGGTTGAAATTGTCTCTGTGTTTGTATATGTGGATCGCCTCATGAACGAATCTCTCATGGTAGCCAGATGGCTTGCAGAGAACCTCTGTCTTGGAGAAGTCAATGTCATGTGAGCCCACTGAATTGTAACAGTGATCTGCCACGGCTGAGGTGTTTGTCCTACCGTGTTTCAGGTCTGCTTTGTGTTCATGGATGCAGTCCGAGACGTGTCTTTTGGTTCCTCCAATGTAACTGCTACCACAGAGGCAACTTTGTTTGTTGACGCCAGGGTACTGTATGTCTGAAACCACATCTTTTACAGACGGGACAAGATCACGGATTTTATGTACTGTGTTGAATCGGACCTGGATCTTGTGTTTAATCAGGATTTTGGAGATCTTTTTGTGACCCCAGCAATGTAGGGTAAGGTGATGGTTTGAAAGGCTCCTCAACAGGATCCTTCTTGATGGTTGGAGTGATGGCTTTGTGGATTGTGTAGTCGGAGTAACCATTAGCCTTAAGAGCATGGCGTACGTGTTTGAGTTCACTGGCAATGTGTTCCTGGTCGGAGATGCATTGGGCTCTATGGTATAGAGTCTTGATGAGGGAATTCTTATGGGATGGATGGTGGTGGGAATCCGGTTTTAGGTAAACATTTGTATGGGTGGCTTTCCTGTAGACAGAGTGACTCATTGAACCATCAGGTCCCCTTTTAATTAGGACATCCAAAAAGGGTAGCTTGCCATCTTTTTCGACTTCCATGGTGAATCTGATGGCTGGGTGTATGGAATTGATGTGGTCGAGGAATTGGTCTAAAACCGGATTCCCACCACCATCCATCCCAGAAGAATTCCCTCAACAAGACTCTATACCATAGAGCCCAATGCATCTCCGACCAGGAACACATTGCCAGTGAACTCAAACACGTACGCCATGCTCTTAACGCTAATGGTTACTCCGACTACACAATCCACAAAGCCATCACTCCAACCATCAAGAAGGATCCTGTTGAGGAGCCTTTCAAAACCATCACCTTACCCTACATTGCTGGGGTCACAAAAAAGATCTCCAAAATCCTGATTAAACACAAGATCCAGGTCCGATTCAACACAGTACATAAAATCCGTGATCTGGTCCCGTCTGTAAAAGATCTGGTTCCAGACATACAGTACCCTGGCGTCTACAAACTAAGTTGCCTCTGTGGTAGCAGTTATATTGGAGAAACCAAAAGACATGTCTCGGACTGCATCCATGAACATAACGCAGACCTGAAACACGGTAGGACAAACACCTCAGCCATGGCAGATCACTGTTACAATTCAGTGGGCTCACATGACATTGACTTCTCCAAGACAGAGGTTATCTGCAAGCCATCTGGCTACCATGAGAGATTCGTTCATGAGGCGATCCACATATACAAACACAGAGACAATTTCAACCGAGAAGATGGATTCTTGCTCAGCAATCATTGGAAGGACGTAATAAACCATTTCGGATCTTAACTGATTGTGTTCACGTTTACGGTGACTTTCAGACCGCGTTCCACTCACTGGCATGTCTATATATCTTGTATTCTCCGCAGGGAATGGATTCTTTGCTCCGCTGCAAGTCTCCTACTACCACTCTTCCATTGACATATTTCGTTGCTTCCTCTTAGTATCTTTCACTCGACGGTCAATGGTATAGTGTATAGCAGATTGTATAATAATACATAGTATAAAATTGTAATGTTTAATACAATATGTAAGGCAATATATAGTATCGTATATGTATAGTGAATATACAGCAGTGTGATATACAGTAGGGTGGATAGAATAATACATAGTGTAATATTACACTATGTATTATTCTAAGGTATAGGGTGGTGTATAGTAATACAGCATATAATTTAATGTTGGTTTTGTCTATGGCAGCATATAGTACAGGATAGACCCGTGTGATGTAAGGTAAAAAAGTTTAGCTGGAAGCATATTATATTTTTTACGACATAGAATTGTAATGTATTACTTACTGTTAGTAGCTCAGCTTATTGGAGGGTATATTTGGTATACTGATGATACTATGTAGTTTATACTTTAGTTTTTTACGTGGTTGTTTAGTCACTGCAACTACATACTATTAACATTCCTTCCCTTTATTAATGCTACCCCTATCCCCTCCCTTTGATGCTGCTAATCCTGCATAATGCACGGTCATAATATGACTTTGAAACCCCCCCCCCCACCTCCTACGCATTTCACAAGTAATACTAATCACATATTTCCCATAAATCTGCTAAATTCATATTGATATGCAAATTACTTTTGTCAAGGCGCCCTTCCCCCCTTCCAACCCAGCTTAAATATACGCTCCAAGCGTGGTGGTGTTTCATTCAGACGCTGTCTCCCCGACAGACCTGAGGACGGCTGCTTTTGTTGTGGCCGAAACATCGTGAGAATTATTTCATTATGTTTTATTTTTATTATTTTATTACTTCCCTTCTACGTGACTTTACCGAAAGAACCAAGAAGATGGTCAGGGGCAGATATATGACGGTCGGATATATGACGTCGTGCCGCACGTGACAGAGGGGACCACTGGCTGGCGTAAATGTGAGACGTGAAAACTCCCCAGGGTGACCCCAGGATACCCCGCGATTGAACACGCGCAGTTCAAAACACGGCCATAACCTTCGGCGTCCCCGCACAGGTCACAGGCATTGACTGCCTCGCGCACGGCTCAATGCATCGACCAATTTTCATGCCATTAACGACGGTGGTGAATACGTGCAGTGGTTGTGTGGCAGCAACAAAAAGCCACCACTCCATGGGCAATGTTAATTTAGAGTACGGCACTATATAGCTTTTTGCATTAATCTGGGACACGGTGTACTCTGGCGCGTGGAATTTTCCACATTATTAATTTGTTGCAAGTTTTTTTTACGACATATACGCACGTGCCACATTTTACGGGATTTTTTTTCCCGAATTAAAAAGTGGTGTGCGTATAAAATTATTCAACGGGTGATGTACAGTAGTTTTGTGCCTGGTGCAAAGTACATATTGTGCGATCGTTTTGTGAAAGCTGCCAAAGAAGAAATTAAGTTGGTTTCACTTTTATTTCATGTCACAATGGAAGCTCCGAAGTAATCTGGGTAATTGTAAGCCACTTTCAAGACACCGACTATACTTCACCACGTTAGTCAGTGCGGGTTGGTGAAGGTGGGGTGGGGAGGGGGATTCAGACCCAGGACCGGTTCAGATTTCACTCGCCACTGATGTTAGCAGTCTCTGAGATTCAAACTCGGATAAAAGGGCTCATAGCGCAATGCACGAACGCTCAACCCCATAATGACAAAAACATACATTCATTATTCCTTGTGCTCGTCATAGCTCGAGCAATATACCTGCCCATTCTTGTTATTATCATTAAATGTGATCGTGAGTGCGCGTGCTAGAGTGAATATATTCGTATGTAAACCATAAATACGATTGCAAATGTTAGGCGAATGAAAGACATGTGCTCACGCTCGCATATACACGCATAATTGATATGTAAAAAATAAACCTGCTGTTTAGCGAAATAAATATAAAAATAACCCGTACATTTTTATTTTATGTGCACCAGAGGATGCTGACCACTTTCAAGCTCGACATTTAAAGGCATTAAGCTGTGATTGTATGATTGGAGTGTTGGTTTCTAGCTCACCGCTGGAAGATTAGAACCAAACTTTCCATGTACTGCTTAAGAAAGCCCCTGCAGACAGGAAAATTAGAGTACTCTTCATCTGTAAATTATTAAGACTGTGTATTTTAAACCCACAAAAATATGATAGGAAACAGCAAAAAAATACCAAAATAAAACTATTGATTAAAAAAACGTTTATCCATCACTAATAGATGAAAAGTAGAAGTTTGAAACAATATACATCCTGTAATAATAATTTGATTGTCTCAAGGTAGTTTTGGGTAAGACGGAGAATACGTTAAAGACTTAAATAAATGCGTGCAATGTGCGCGATATTCATTATATTTCATACATATGCGCATTCTCGGTCACTGTTGTGGAGAATTAGGATATAATTATTGTACGTAATTAAGTGTGCGTTTGTTTACAAAAAAGCGTACTGCATTGCTTTGTAAATTAATCTACAGAATTTGCAAATTAAATATGCGCCATTGTCTTTATCGTTTTTCTTTTCCTGGAATCAATTGTTTTACAGCGTTTGCATTATGTCAGGGCATTATTGATGCAGTTGATTTGTTTGTATGCATTCGTTTGTATTCCCAAACACAATGGGGGGGGGGGAGCGTGTTTACATTGTAGGAAGTTGAAAGTGTCTTCATATATTTCTTCAGCACTTTAAACTAAATGTAAGTCTCATTTTTGCTTCTAAATTATTATAAAATATATAAATTTCTCCGTGATTTTCTAGACATTGTATCGAATTCACATTGGTTACAACCCCAGGAGCGAAAGCAGAAGCAAATAAAGTATCAGAGCAGTGATTTCGAACTAATTGAAGGTGAGTTAAATGCAGTGCTACAGTGACATGAAGTTAGGTGTTTTATGACATCGTTATGTGCAAGCATCGCTGCCATCAATACAGTACTACAGTGAAATTCAGTGAAGTGTTTGATGACAACGTTTTGTGCAATATTCACTGCCATTAATACAGTGCTACAGTGAAATTCAGTTAAGTGTTTGATGACATCGTTTTGTGCAATATTCACTGCCATTAATACAGTGCTACAGTGAAATTCAGTTAAGTGTTTGATGACATCGTTTTGTGCAATATTCACTGCCATTAATACAGTGCTACAGTGAAATTCAGTTAAGTGTTTGATGACATCGTTTTGTACAAGATTCACTGCCATTAAATTACACAAGATACAATTATACTCTGCTCAATTTTTTCGTAAATATTACAGCTTCCGTCCTAGGACGGGAAATAATCAGATAACCGTTCGGCAGCCATTGGGAACTCTCATATGCAATGTGGTTGAGAAAGAATGCACCGTCATGATCTAAGTGTGGATGCAAAACGCAGTCCGTCTGAGTATGCCCGACATGACGGCATTCATGAGAATTGCCCCCTCCACCTCCGAAATAAATATATTAAATTTGGTGAAATTATTTGAATCACAGTCCATAGGTGGTTGACATCCTATGTACAAGTAGAACGCCACTTCATGGTTAGACGAACGATTACCCACACAAAGCGCCACGGTGGTGAGATGTTAACCACCTCGCCTGGTGTACAGGAGGTTGTGGGGCGCAATCCCGACCCTGATGCCTGTATATTTTGAGTTTGCATGTTCTCCCCGTGGTCGTGTGTATTTTCCCCCGTTTTCCCCCTCCATATTTAGACACGTCCGCTTAGGTTATGTGGCTGCTATAATTTTCCACGTGATAAGCCACTTCGTTGAGCTATCATTTGTGGCCAGGTCGCCTCTGAAAAAGACCCCATCGCTCAGTGAGCTTTAACTGGTAAAATAAAACATTTGTATACATACTTTATTTAAAAAAATAGTTTTCAAGTGCCATGCAATGTACATCTGAAATCGTGGAACTTCCCCTCTTAAGGCAGAACACATTTAATCGGACTTTCCGCAGCATTCATTAAAGCTGTCCACTCCACACACCATGGGGGTTATTTGATCATCCTTGAACCACGCCGCTCAATGTAGGTTAGTGGATGCGGGGAGCATATAAAGTCCACTTACAAACTTACAGTCGTGGATTTACTTGCCTCTCCTCTGCTGCCCACCACGTAGCCCTGCAGCCGACATCAAACCCGTAGTGCACACTTAAGGTCAATCATTGCGTTGCTCTCCGGGCTCAAATTTGCTGAGCTTGCGAGATCTAATCGAGCTAGTGCGAGGTTGCGGGCGATGTGTCTGCTGCTGGGGCGGTGTGAACGCGACGAGCTTTACACGCACAGCAGCGTACATCTATTGCGCGCGTTTATACCCCCTCGGCTAACGTACGGTGCGAAAGAAATTCACCCACACGTGCACACACTCACACGGGGTTGGCTGCATGCACACGCGGCAGAGGCGGTGGCGGGGAATCACACACACACACGGACAGGACAAGGTGTACCATACCATTTGCTGCGACGCACCAATTGTCAGTCTAAGCCAGGGCCACTCGCTGGCTAAAAGCGGGGTACTCGAGGCGCGCTATCTCTTGAGCGCAACACAAACAAAACAGAGGCGGTTAGCGAGCTTCGCAAGCTCTCTTACACCCCCCGCCCCCACCCCACAATTCCCGCCTGCTTTGACGCAGACGCGAAGTGAAAGTGACTTTTGCGACGCCTCCGGCTGCTTCGAGGCCACGCGGTGGAAGCCCTGGGGGGGGGGGGGTGGAAGGATCGCCCGGGGCCCACTGCGTTTATCTGCTCAAACTCTTGCTCTTTTTCGCCACTTAATCCATTAATGCTGAGTTAGCTCGGCTGGATCAGCCGTCGTAGCCAGCTCCAGGGCCTACCGCCCCGCACTGCACGGTCGCTGTGTGCGGCTTACCGGCAAAGTTTAATCTTGTCTCTCAATGTGTTAGCTCATATCAGCAGATTAATTTTATAATCTGTATATCAAGTAAAGTTTTTTTCGTCTTCTTCTTCTTCTTCCAACACCACGCCACCGCTTTGACTTTGTTGTCGCGTTTTTATTTTACAACTTTTTCAATGATGTCCTTCTATTTATACTGCTGTTTTCGACCTTACATACTATTACAATAATACAATGCAGTAATAATACAACCCCCAGCTATTCGCAATCCATGAGTCCACGAAGGCCTGCTCACACCATGTTTTTTTTTACCATACTTCACCACGATGGTCAGTGCTGGTTGTTAAAATTGACAGAGGACAAGACTGGTTCCGATATCCCTCGCCAATGATGTTGGCTTTTTCCAGGAATCGAACTCTGGTCACCGGGTTCATAATACAACACTCACCAATTGACATCTGTTCCACCCCTTGTGTTTTACATAATGAACGTCATGTTTGCATATATACGTACACACAGTGGCACAGTGGTTTGCACACCATGCTACGAACCTGACGATGGTGGCGAGATGTTAACTACCTTGCCTGGTATGCTGGAGGTCGTGGATTCGATCCCAACACCTGACGCCCGTATATGTGGAGTTTGCGTGTCTTTCTTCCCATGGTCGCGTGGATTTTTCTCCGGGTCCTCCGGTTTTTCCCTTCTCATTCAAAGAAACGCGTTTAGAGTATTTGGCGACTGGAAATGTCCACATGATAAGCCACTTCGTTGAGCTATCATTGTGGCCAGTTCGCTTCTCAAACAAAAACGATATTGCTCAGTGAGCCGTACCTGCTGGAAATAAAACATTGTTTTCTCTTAAAATAAAGCATTGCTTATAGTTTTATAGCTTAATGTTTGAGTTTCATTCCCGGCCACGGTTAACATGAAATCTGAATTGGTTGGTGGGGCCTCCATTTCACCAACCTGGGTGTGGTGAAGTATGGTCAAACAGCCCCCCATGACTGGGACCTTCATCCAGCAGTGGATTGCGAAAGGGTTGTCAGAAACATAGTGTATATTTTTGAAATACATGTTATTGAGCTAGGAGAGTGCAGTGGGGATTTAACAGAAATCATTCAATTAGCCGTGATAGTTATGAACAAAATGTTAATTTAAATGACCTCTATAAATAGAGACATTCCATATTCATTCTACTGTATATCTGTTAGGACATTGCCTTTAGTCCAAGTGAGTAGAATTGACTATGAGAGGCTTGGCTCTGCGATTTAAAATGTTGAGTGACAAGGCTTGTTTTTTTTTACTATAGACTGAACTATATATATACACACAAACATGAACCAGTGGAAATATAAGCTTAAACATACACGCGTGGTGAAAACACACACACTGAGATGTGGGATTTAACGATTGCAGTTGGCATTAAATCAATAATCATCGTCGTGGTCAGCCATCATCTATCCACTGCTGGATGGAGGTCTCCCCAAGCTGTCGCCATCCCTCGTGGTCACGTTCACAACACGCGAGCTGATATCGTCGCTACATCTCCGCAGCGGGCAACAATAAATCAAATAAAAGCACGCGAATTACTTCAGCTGAACGATTTGAATGTTATGATAAACGTGTTACCATTCGGACTGCAGTTGTTACGGCAGATGCACTCATTTCCAAGGAATATAAAGGAGTGCCATGTCGCCGAAAAATGCATGCAATGTAATATTAAATTAACATTCACTCATTAAACAATTACATTTATTATATATATAATAATGAATGGAATAGGATAGCAACATTAAACAAAACTGCTCAAATTTGCTGCCCAAAGCGGGCAATTCTCCATCCTTCAAGAAGCCACGACACATTCTGAGAACGGGAAAAATTGCATTTGTGATTATGATGACAATTTCAGCGTTAGTAGTAGTGCCTATATATATATATTTATTTCACTGCAGATGCCAGTGTCTGTAAAAGGCAAGACCAGCCTTTTCTTTCCACATGTATCCCTTTATCACAGTTGGACATGTGTTAGCCTGGAGCAACATAGCCTTGAGGTATCTACACCCCCCCCCCCTACGCCTGCCCTGCATATCTGGCCGGGCCCTGCCGACAGCACACGGCAAAGCGCTTTAATACGACGGTTCGTATTATTATTTTCTACCCCCACTGTTTTAGTCACCCATGCTGAGTAGTGGCAGAAAAAGCTTTTGTTGGCATTTCTAACCGTGAATCCACAAATTACCATGATAATTACGGGCAAAAAAGGGGAGTACAGACACCATTTTGGGTGTCAGCATATTACACTTTTTTCCTGCTCGTTTTTTTCACTGACTCTGTCCCACTCGTTCACATTTAATGCGGTATCGCATTTTTCCGCGCGCGCGTGTGTGTGCGACGACTGGGATAACTGTTTAAGACGATATTAATTGACGTTTTGGGGCGGGATTCTAGCAATATTTCCGAATGTGTGGGCATACAAAAAAAAACAATGAGCAAATTCGTCAATAACACCGTGCCCTTACGACGAAAAATATACAATATGCAACGTTTTGGGCAATAGTCCTTCTTCATAGCACATGAATATATGTATACACAAGCTGAAATAAAAATGCATATCTTTCATTTCTAGTGTGAGCAAGTTTCATGATGGTGTTGTTCTATTAGAAATGCTGGCTTATTTTACGACCAACAATGCGAATCCATGTGATATGCTCACTTTCCATTGGACAGTACGAGAATCCCTCGTCTGTTGTAATATATGTTTGTGTTGTTAAATGAGCTTCGAGGTCTCCACGATAGTAACGATGTTTGAATTATCACAGAACGTGTATTGTTTCGGCACATATCACGTGGACAACGGACAGACAATGTGAGGGATATACATTTCACAAGCACACACCAATTTCCCCTATCACTCATATCCAACCCTCTCCTAAAACCTGTCAATATTATAGGTCTGTTAATACCCCAGAAAATGATGTCATTGTGTCAAATGTACGTGCCGTGTTAGACTCAAACTAACGAGATGAAACGAGATGAGAGGATCATCAGGTAATCATACCATCGATAAAGCTCTCACACTTCATGAATGTGGTATATACGACGGGTAAATAGGTGTTGTTATTAAATGGAAAATTAAATATCTCAACTTGCAGACATTTTGACTGTGATTTGACGATCATGTCACAGCATGCACGATGCAATTCAGCAAGACGTGCGTTCGCTTGGGCATGAACATCACGAGACGGGTCATACTTCTCAGAATATCATAAATATTCTAGCCACAAAAAATATTGCTTCAACATGTATACGTGGACTGCTACAAAACCTGTGCAACAAGAAAACACATTAGAATAAAATGAAAAACCCATACACGAATTAAGTGTCGCTGGTGGTTGAACAGCAACAAAAATTAGATACGTGGAGAATTTGAAAATCTTGCATTAAAACTCCATGTCAACATTGATGGGCTAGCATACTAAGAAATTCTGCACTCGTGTTACCATTGAAAATATGCATCGGGGGTCTCGGTAATTTGATCACATCTGTGTACCTTGAGGGTGCGTCTCTGGTTTGATGGGTTGACCTTAAACCTTGTTCTCCCGAGTGATTATGCAAACTCAACCACTTGCACGCACGGAAAGGGCACAATCATGCATTCCTCTCCACCTTTCACCACCAAGCATGCATTACGCGTAGCAAAACCATACACTACATACAGTACGGTGACATTGCTTCAGGTGATGGGCCACTGGACTATCCCTTGCATGCATGGTTTCCGCGTCTGTGATAAACGTGGTGTATAGCACGATCACCTATCCTACCGCACACAGCGATGTTAACGACAATGATGATGATGGTGGTGGTGCACACTTTTTCAAAGCATTTTTCTACATTTGTGTTTGTTCCATGCTCAAAATTATTTTAGCATTTCAGGATCGTGAGAGGTGACGATGGCCGTCAACCAGCCAGCAGTGGATTGCTCATAGCTGCTGCTGCTGATGACGATGATGATGATTGGTGATTACTATAATTAGCAGGCTTTGTGAGAATTTATGGAAAAAAATATATACTTAAGTCCATTTCATATTACGTGCGTCTATTTGTTTAACAACTCTCTTTTTTTACACTATTTCGTGTGACTGATTTTGAAGTGACATAAAAAAAAACGGTCAAACGGAACCACGGAAGTGACGTGGAACCACGAATTACGTCGCCCTAACGTGGGCAAGGTTTTGTTGGCGTTTGTGACGGTCCACCCACACGGCGGAGAGAAACCACGCGCACGCACGGACTCCGCAATGCCCGTTGTCGCTGGAAGTGTGTAATGCAGGACCGGCAGACGGAGGGAACAGACAGACGGACACTTTCACCCTTTCAACCTTCGCTGGAAAGCTTTTCGTAAAACCATTCGGTACCGACAAGCGGCGTGCAAACTCTAATTCAGATTTTGCTCGTTTTTTTATGTGGGGGGGGGGGGGATCCAGCAGGAACGTTTTTAATCTTCTGAAAACCGCGCGAGATAAAACAATAATAAAGTATTCTCTTTTCAGCAGGAGAAACAGTAGCAGCAGCACAAGTAGATGACGTTGCTGCTGATGTTGAGCGGTGTTACTCACGAACAGCGAAGCCGTGTACCCGTGAGCCATAGCCCCTATTGCTGTGCTGCGTGTTTGTTTAGGAACTGGAGGATGCCCGACGCGTTGGCTTGGCGGCTCCGAGAGCGGCATATGTTGTGCCTCGGGCTGAAAAGACAGAGCGAGAGAGAGCAAACGGGAGAGAAGGGAGACTGCGGGGGGGGGGGGTAGAGAGACGTGAAGTACGGGAGGGGGGGTCGTGGAGAGAAAGACAGAAAAATGTGAGTTACTGTGGAATAGATGGGGGTGGTGATGGGTAGAGGGAGAGAGCGGAGGGGGGGGGGGTACTGGGGGGTAGTGGCTGTAGGCAGACATGCTGGGGACTCGCGCGTTATAGAAAGCCGCTTCTGCTCTCTTCTCAAACACTCAGCAGGACGCCGGCAGCCCGGGCCATGCCACTGCCCCGCACTTACTATTCATTGAGCTGTAATATACCGCGTGGAGCCCATGCAGCCGTGAGTGGTGGTGGTGGTGGAGTGGACGGCGGGGTGTGAATGTGCGGACGCGTGCCCCCCTTGTCAGAGAGGACGGGTCCCCGCTTCTCATTACCTCCTCCAACCCATCCTCCTCCACCCCATGCTCTTCGACCCCATCCTCCACCCCCCATCACCCCGCCCCCCGACCCATCCTCCTGCTCCTCCTAAGTTGGAGCCCGCTGCGCGTTAAAAGTCGCGTTACAACAACAACAGCAAAAAAAGCAAAACGTTAGAGCGAGGTCCCATCGCGCATTGGAAACATGCGGCCCCGCACTAAATTAACCGCTAGCGGAGCGCGTCTGCGAGTCTCTTAATAGCCGCGCCGCGTCTCGCCTCCCCCGCCTGAAGAGACGCACGCGCCGCCGCTGTTTGCTCGCTCGCTGCCGGCAACAATAAAGGGGACACGGCTATCACCGTGCGTCCCCGACACAGAGCGAGATGTTGCCTACGTAGGTAGGTACAATCATACCCCGATTCACGTCTTCCCCACTTCACGTTGGTATACACATTTTTTCACGTTATTTATTTATTCGTTTTCTTTTTTTGCTAAGTAGTGGGGTTTTGTTTTTGCATTATCTGTATAAGGGACTGGCTAATTGATGTGGAGCGTTGTGGGATGCAATTGCATGAATGACGCTATATAAAATGAAATTATTACTATCGTTATATGTAAGTGTTGAACTTCTTTCGCACCGTGCGTAGCCAACCGCGCTTCTCGGCGGTGCGTGGCTAAAGTGACAACAAACTAAAGACAAACAGCAGTTTTAGAAGAAATGAGTTGTCAATTGAGATTATTGAAAAATGCATAGATCCCAGTGGCTTCCGAAGATCGGAAGAAAGAGCGTTCCAGACGGCCACAGAAGCGCATCTGAAAGCGCGATAACAGTGACTGTCTTTGTTCGATGGTTCGCCAAAAGCCGCTGCTGCTGCGAGGATGACGGAGTTCGCGTTGCTAACAGCATCCAGAATAAGAATCACAATATTCATTTTTTACTGGTGGAATCTGATTAGCTAGAAAGATTATTATTTCAAAGATGTCCACTAAATTCGTTCTTTCTCATATCCGTCGCCTCGGCCTTCACCTCCATCTACTCTGTAAATCGCTTTGATTTACGACGTTTCTATATTCGTCATCGCACATTTAAGGAACGCATCCCCGACATAAACCGGGGTATGACTATTTATCTAATTCGTCCAGTGGATTGGATAAATCATCTTGCTTTCTGTCCAATCCTCCCAAATTCGAAAATTACCCACAGATATCCTCAACTGGGATCAGACGTAGCAATCATCGTCCTCCACCACGGCCAGACTAATGCTCGTTTTGCAGGCCAAGTGTTGAGTCGACCTTGTCCTACAAGAGACAGCTGCCACTGGGAGTGCCCTATCAAATGCGTTGAGATGGGACGCGAAACGCTTTGAGACGCCCGGGTGTACACGAGGGCGCTATATCAGAAACAAATCATTACCGACGCAGTACATGCCTGCGTGAGATGGACCCGCAATGTGTTCAGACACGACGTAGAATGATGCGTGGCTGCATAGCTGCACGGGCCCACATAACACACATATATGTCAACATACTCAAGCAATATGAGTAAGTTTCAGCAATACATTTTGAAGTTAAATAATAAACCGGTGTGTTTAATACTATTTCACGGTCGCAATGTGTTTGCCTGCTTTCTGATGGAAGATGTAATTATCGTCAAACTTTGCGGGAGGCAAATTACTTGGTTCATCGATGATAACGGCGAGCCGAAATCATGAGCCTCCGGGTCGTAATTTGTTTGTATGTTTTGTTTTCTAAATCTTTTTGGTTTTATGATTTTGTAAGTTATGAACGTTAGGCTCGACTATATTTGTGCCAAATTTCAGCTTGCTATCCAATCGAGAACTCAATTAGGATTTGCATAATTCAGTCAAGATCGTCTCTCATGTATCCAATCGGACGCTTGTGTAGGTTGGGCCACGTGACGCAATGTATTCATCGCAGTTTTTTCACGTGATCCGTATGTCTGTTGACATTGGTTGTGGTGATTAGGCATGTCCTTCACCCGCACCGCCGATTAGCACGGTTGGCTACGTACGGTGCGAAAGAAGTTCACCATGCAAACACACATCAGCGCAGCAGCGCACGATTAATATCTAACCCCTCCTCTCCTCCAGCTGATTTTAATGACGCGTTGAAAGCAGGCGGCGTTATGTGCTCCGTGGTACTTTATGGGTTTGCCGCGTTCAGTGGATTAATTAAGTGAATGTTTTTTCCCGTTCCTCGTGGCGATATATTCTACCTGTGTGGCTCAAAGCCACGGGCAGAGGAGGAATCTCTCATTCTCAAAACCAGACGGGCGGCTGCATGCCCCCCGCCCCCTCCACGGCCTACGGAAGGCATCCAGTGGAGCGCTGGGATGAATTAAGCCATAGGTCTTTAATAAAACAAGGTTGAACTCAAAGTGGATTAAATAACAACGTCATTTATAGTACCGTATACTGGTACATGTCGATCAGAGAACAAAGTTGAATGAGGAGACACTCATATTAGGGGATGCAAGTAGGATGGTGCAGGACACGCGGCTACAAAAGGGATGACAGCTGATGGTCGAGGCTGGTGACAGACCGCCAGTTAAAGGAGGGATCGCACCCGGTAGAATAACCACAGAGGAAATGGATGATGAGATCAGCTCATGTGCAGGAGTGAGATGGATTGTCGCAGCTGCAACTTGGGTAGGCCTTCTTTCGGTAGTGGGATAGATCAAGGATGATGATGTTTAACGAGGTTGCACAAATGTTAAATGTTTTTCATTTATGGTACATTACAATGAGAAACAGTAATAACAATACGCAATAATGCGAATTATTTAGCCTTAAAAAACTCAATGAATATTGAGAGGTTTTGTCCCCAGGATACTGCATTGGGATATATGACAATTTTTGCGAATACATCTCATTATTGATAACATGCAATGGCTAATGCATTGCATGTATATTATTACAAAATAAAAAAAATCATAACTGCCTGTGCTTATTTCAAGCACATTTGTCGGTGCCCTTTTTGAATTAAATTAACAACATATAAATACGTGACGTACATAAACACACCAAATTGCTGAATAGGCAAATAATCCAATTTTAATACGTGCAACAATATATTCTCTAAAACGAAAACACACATATATTCACAAAGTTTTTGCAACAGACCTTTCCATGTTCATATTTCCATTGGCAGACATAAAATAAAAAAGTATCCAATCGACTCGCTACTCTTGGTGCTCATCAGCAAGCCAGAGTGGCTTACACACGTTGCTAAACGGCTTTGCACAGAAGTAAAAGTCGGCAGCACGATTATGGTGAGGCCTACCAATGTGTGTGTAGGTGGTGGTGGAGACCGGGGACTGGACATCTGTGAAAAAGAGCTTCATAGTTCATTTGATTCCACCAGCGTTAATAAATATCTTGAGTCTTCCGAGCCTCTCACAATCTCCACAACAACAACAACCCCGACACGCCGAACGGTAACACTGCCCTACACAAAACATAAAACGACATCTACAATATGCGCACCTTCTTCATGCCATCTCTCTGCCACGTTTCCTCGCGTCAGAGAGATGCCATGAAGTGCGGTCATTGTCAGAAACGTCGCCCAAATAAAACTATATTTTAATACTTTTTAGAAGCGGCGCTGTTGACGAATATGTTGGAGTTCGTTGTTTTTTTTTTTAGCACGTCGTGCACCACTGGCAACACAGTCTCACAGAAAAATATTTCCTCGACTTTCCTTTCTCCCCCCGAGGCCCGATCCTTAACCCCCCTCAACTCAAAAGCCCCTCCCCAACGCGACCCCCTGACACTCACGCTCTCCAGGCCCCGTCGCATGCGCCCGGGACCCCTGATTTACTGGAGAAGCCAAATAAATTTGTTGCCTAAGCACCGTGGCGATGGTTGGAGGGGGGGGGGTACGGGCAAAGGGGGGAGGGGACTTTGAATGGCGCACAAAAAGTCGCAGCAGCTACGACTGTGAAGCAGATGTTGCCTTTCCCAGACGCCGCCCTTCAACTCAAGCGGAGCGTTATAGCGATGAATAAACACGGGCCCCATTAACCCTTTGAGGACCGCCCTCCGTGCAGAATCAATTTTTACCCCCCACCCCACCACCCCACCACCGCCCTATCCAATACCCCCCCACCTCCTCCTCCTCTCGCACTCACTTCTCCGGGGCGTCCGTAAAATGCCATCCGTTCTGTATCCCTGGACAGGTCATGGACGATTTAACGCTCAAGGAACTCGTATTGCTCCTCTGTGTGCGCGTGAGCGTTTTCTTGTTGTGTTTGTTTCGCAATAGACGCTCCTACATCTGTTTGTTGTACGTGCCGAGTCTACGCTGTGTGCGTGTATGTTGAACTTCTTTCCGTACGTAGCCAACAGTCCGAGGTGCGGGGGAAGGACAACAAACTAAACACGAAAATCAGTTCTAAATAAATGCGTTTTCAATCTAGATTTAAAAGTGCATAGCTCCAGTAGCTTCCTAATATCGTAAGTAAGAGCGTTCCAGACGGTCGTAGAGGCGCATCTGAAAGCGAGCGATGTGGTGACCGTCTTTGTTCGATGGCTGACCCGAGTTGGTAGGATAGCTTATGCTCCTTGACAAAATCAACGTATGTGTGTGTGTTGGATAGAGCGGTTGCGTGATGCTTAGCACCGAACCCTGGCCACCTGAGTTCGACTCGCGTTCACGGATAAATCATTGGCGATTTCTATATGAACCGGTCCCGTGGCTCTCCTAGGTTGACTCGGCCTCAAATCAGTACCTCGTGCTACGTGTAAAATATCAGAGCTTTTAAGATAAGTGCGGACGGATGTGGTGCTGGCCACGCAAATCCACACGTGCCATTGTGCTGGGCCCTTCATAGGCGCTCGCGAACGACACTTGTCCCAACATTCTGTATGACTATACGGGGGGTCTATGTCTTATCGCACCCAACGTGCGTAATCTTACCCGTGTTTGTTATGTCCGTGCGAGTGTCAGTGCAGCTTTACTCTCAAGGCGACTCTGCCACTATAGGGCCTCGTATCTCCAGCGCCGACGCGAGACAATGTCGTCAGTTATAATCTACATGTACGATGCAATGCGATATTGTTCCATACAGCGTCTAAATGCATCTGCACCTCGCTGACACAATCGGATGTCGTTGTCTGCAATAAGCACGTGTGCAACTTGGGCTTGCAGATATACATCATCTTACCGGGCAGAATGTTGTTGATATTAACAAGGCCTTTTATAAGGTGCATTTTACCGTACAGGAATCATACAACAACAACAATACAAATTGCAGTCCTTTGTCAATCAACTGCCGAATCAAGGCCTCCCCACGCAGTGTCGTCTGTGTTGACAGCTGATGGAACTTGCTTCACCGCGACGATTGAGTGCGGGTTGTTGGTGACGGGGATGAGGCGGTAACAATCGCCCTTCAAATATCGCTCGCTATCGAATGACAATTGAACTTATTTTGCCCGGGTTCACGGCGCAGGGCAATAACTGCTGCGCCACCGCTCCGCCAAATAACGCTCTCGGATATTAGTATTCGAGTATAGAGTACAGATATTAGTATTGTCGGTTTTTCTTAATGAAAGGATCGCGTCGTGTTGTGACGGCCTGTCAGGCGAGCTGTGACTCGGTCAGCATCACGTTGTGATCTCGTCCCTTCAATATTTTCCTCCCGCTGGTATTTAACCAATGCAACTTTAAACACGGAAAAGATAACATAATGTATACTTCATATACGATAAATAGACGCGTTGCGTACACAAAAAGAAAGACCGATAGGCGCAGGAAGGAAAACTATCCAATTATATTGAACACATAAATGTTAAGATATACTGTGGATGGCGAAGATAGATAGGCAATAAAAATTGTGTTGGCAAAAAAATTGTGGCAATGTGTGATGCTTAGCCCACAGGTACATCACGGCGTGTGAGGCAGATAAATGCCTTAAGATGTTGGTTTACATGAACACAACTTTCACGTAGACAAACAAACACAGAGAGCTGAATACGTTTTGAGAATGAGATCCCGTCATGAAATAAATTGGGACCGGTGTCTTTTGATGTCCCATCTTTGGCCAACAACTCTGTCGTACAACCATATCCCGTTTCAATTGCACATTGCAACATATGGGAAAATAAAGTACGAGCATCATCATCAGCAGCAGCCATGGTCAATCCACTACTGGATGAAGGTATTTCTCAAGTCGCCACTACCGCTCATGATCTTCTGATGTATAAACATCATAATCCACCTACAAAATAAAGTATAGCATGCGGTCCCACAATTGTTCAGCACAAGGGTGCCAACACCGTCAATAATTTAGTTTCATTGAAATAGAAAAAAAAACAGGCGACTGTCCTTCGTTTATAATACATGCACAATATCGCCGGGCCCTATTCATGTATATGTGGTTGACCTCCTGGACCCGAGCCCAAAAGGCGAAGGGGGGGTTTAATTGTCCGTGTTCAAAAACACACACAATTATATTAGACGCTTTGCGAGGCGCATTGGTTAACCCCTTTGTGTGTGCGTTTCAAGCGATTATCATGGTCTTATACGCGGCTATTGAACTTGAAGTCTGCTCAGCCGGCTGCCCGCACCACTTACATCCACCATCTCCTCCCCACTTCACCAACCACCACCACCACCCTCCCACCACCACAACCACCACTACCAAATGCCTCTCCACCCCTTTTCGTCACACACACGCCCCCGACCATATGCAGCATATATTATCAGCGCGCCTCTATTTATTGGAATGAGTGTCATGCTGAATTATGAGAAGGCTGATTAGCGCCAGGTGCAAGCATCATCGTTGTCCTAATCGGCGTGCGAGAGATGGGGGGGGGTGAGGTTTGGGCGCCTGGCCCGACCTGGTAAAGACAAAAAATCAACAAAAACCAGAAGCGCCGACTCATAATGGCCAACATTCGCCTCAGCGTCGCGGGAATAAATCATTGGGCGAAATAAAGGGATGAAAGAAAATAAAGAGAGAAAGGAAAAAGATTAACTCGGATAAATCCTGACTGGAGTATATTTAATTATTAAGAGGCTTGTGTTCCATTTGAATGAGCACTTTACAAACAAAGAAAGCTGCGATAACTTAGCAGTCATCATCATCGTCGTCGTCGTCAATGCGTTGATGCGATACTTGAGATTGATATGGATTTTAAATAAAAGGTTATTTTTTAAATGAGATAGAAAGCCACCACTTTCACCTTTGCTGTGGACACATTCTAACCTAAGAGCATCCAGTGTGTTAGTACATTTATCAATTATAAATAAAAAATATAAATAGTTAACATACAATAAAATATAAGCCGTAGGCCTACAGATTATAGAGCATGTGTGTGTGTCTTTGTCTTTTGTGTATGGGCGGCGGTAGCGTTATGGTTCGCCGCGATGTGCTTCGAGCCTGGCAGTCCAAGTTGAATTGCCGGCCACGGCTGGCATCAGTTGCGATCATCCGAATCGGTCTTGAACCTTCCCTGTGTCGAGACAGCTTTGAAATGAGTACTGGACATGGTTCACGAGTGTACACATCAGCACTGGGGAGACAAACATGTTCATGGTGTTGTGCTGGCCATGCCGTTTGAGCCTTAATAGGTGCTCGCTCATGAGAACTCACCCAGCAAACCTGTGCGTGTTATACCGGGGATCTATGGTGTAACAGCACGCGTGCTGTTCACGTAAACACATTGTGTGTGTGTGTGGTAATCTCACGCTTTGTCACGGTCAAAAGTAAACTACTGTATTCTGCAGTTCTCATAATAGTATCATTTTAATACAATATTTAAATCTAATTCCTTACAAAACATATTCAAGCGTCACCGTAAGTTTCAAAGAGCACCTCAAGTTCATGCCCTCCCAAATCCCCCCGCCCCTCCCTCGCCACACGCGCGCCCCCTCCTCATCGAGTCCATAAATGGGTTCAAGTGATCGAACATCTGATGCTAATACCTTAACATCGCATCGTATTCCAGAGGAGCCAGAGAATAACAAACCACTACTACCGATCCTTCGCTTAGAAAACAAATCTTGATTTATTTATGTCCGTTTTTAGATGTTGTTGTTTTCCCTTGGGTTTTTTTTAATATAAGCACGTATCATGTATCAAAATTCCGCTCGGTAAAGTCGACGCCTATGGCACTCGTATAGGAGGGGGAAACTGGAACGCAGAGAGCCGCGTTCGTGACATTGAAAAAAGGGGGGTTAATGTTTCCAGTGGGCCACGGACTTTTCGAGAACACGAGAACATGACAGACGGATACGACTGTTGCACCACTTAACCGGACGGTGTACACAATTAGCCTAACACTGAAGAAACACTGTGTGCTCGATTGGAACATTATTCATGTTGTACACGTAAGTATATATATACAGTACAACGTCACGTGGTGTAATGAGAGGCTATTACGCAAGGGGCAAGAAGGAAAATGTCGATGGTGATTAGCAATAGGACATCTTCTCTCAGCAGATTCATGGACGACAAGGTCTTGGAACAACGCATGTGACATTTATTAAACCAATGGCCAAAATTACGAAATCACTTTTTTTGTAGTAAGTCAAATGACAAAATATCATACAGATACAAATTTTCGATAAGCTTAGTCCAATTTGTTGTTGCTGTTGTAGCTGTGTTTGCCTTTATCCCTTTTTTTTGTAATACAGTATTTGTATTTTGATTGTCTTTTATCTACAAATCCCAACAATATACAATACACTGTATCCCGAACAGCCATTCATCTACTCTAATTTCCCAGCACACCATTTAAAATGACACGAAAACATTGATAGTGTTGAACATATTATTATCACGAGAATTCACTGATATACTGTAGCAAATGAAACGTGCACCGTATTTACAATCCCCAATAAAACTGCACATAAATAAATAGACATTCACGTCAAAAAGACTCCCCCCCTCCCGCATCCCCCTCCACCCCTCCCCTCCACCCCCCTCCCCCCACCCCTCCCCTCCCGCCCTCCCTCCCGTCGAAATTATATCCTAAATCGAGCGAAAGAGCCGAAACTCGGACCTGTCCAATGTGCGAGTCGGCACAGCACTGGAGGCTACGACGCACTCAGCTGGAGAATTAACCGCTAACAATTTGGGGCAGTCTGTTTAACACGGGCGACACAATTAGAATGCATTGAGGACCGTTGACCCGTGGCACGGGGGAAATAATAAGGGAGGGGGGGGGGCTGGACGAAGAGAAACCCTCTTCAACAGCGATTGAATCGCGTATTCGTAGGCGGCTCTCTCTCTCCGTGGTCTTCTTCCGCTTATTATTTCGTTCGCTGCCTTTTAGTGGTGTTGTTTTTTCCCCCCTCTCCTAAATTTGAGACAACGCGGCTATAAACTGAAACCACTGGAAGGTGAACAGAGTCCCGGTTTCAGAGCGTCCTTCCTTGCCCGATGTCACGGATAGAGCTTGCTTTGTTTGTGTTATCCTCCTTGCACACGCGACGACGACTTTCATCCTCCACACTCTCCTCCTCCACCACCTCCTTCTCCACCTCCCAGCCCCCTCCAGCATCATCACTTTCGGTGCTTCTCGTCTTTGTCGCTCGCTTTGCCCGAGTTCTCCGCATTACTGTGACTGTTGCTGGAGCTGTTCAGGTACATCTTGTCCATGGCCTTCAGAGACTCGTTCAGGTAGTTCTGCAGGGCGGTCATCGCTGCGCAGATGGCGGGGCTGCCGAAGCCGTGCGTGATGAGGCTGAAGTGCGTTAGGCAGCTCTGAATGCCCGGCTCCAGGATGGGGGGAGGTCGCGTGTTGCCCAGCGGGGAACGGTCCTGTGTCAACAGGTCCATGAACTCTTTACAGATTTGCCTGCGAGTGAAGAGAAAGGTGGTGTTGAGGGGAGGGGGGTAGGGAAACGGGATAGGGGGAGGAGAGTGGCGGGGAGAGAGGGTGAGGTGAGTGCGGTGTTAAGCCGCGAGCTTGTCTCTTTGGCGAGAGTCCGTTTAAATAAATACGGGGCAGTTTTGAGATCAACCTGGCGATGTGCACGTATCAATAATACCTAATTTACACGTCACAGTCATTTGTCAAGCCTCCTGTCGGATCAATCGTGTCGTGTCGGTCACGAGGGCTCTTTGGCCATACTTCGGGTCCAACGAACGGTTGCGTGAAGGGGACCCGTTCAGATATTATAACTCTTGACTAAAAGCTTTTGTGACTGCAGGAATTCATATTCTTTGGATCTTTCGGTAAAGTTACGTAGATAAGTTCAAAGAAAAAAATAACAAAAAAACGACGACGTTTTGATCACAACACAAGCGATCGTCATCAGGAGGAAAGATGATGACGATCGCTTGTGTTGTGATTGAAACGTCGTAGTTTTTTGTATTTTTTTGTTGTTTACTTTGAACCTATCTACGTGACTTTACCGAAAGACCGAAACAATAGACTGTTAGCCATGGCCAGGAATCGAACTCAAGCGGCGCTGGGTTCACGGTGAAGTGTGCTAACCAGTGCGCCACCACTCCCCCCGTGAATTAATAGAGGTCAAACATATTAACTCAACTTCCGTTTTCTGTATCCTCACATTAAAATTAAATATATCTACATATTTTAGTATATTCGCTTTCGTTTTTCCGGCACCACCTTAACCCTTTAGTCACGCGATCTTTGTGCTCATCAGTAGAGTAAACACATTGAAATATGTTAAATATATCCCGTTAAATGTGATATGTCACGAATGTTTTGCGGGGAATTTACATATCGATGTACGGCGTTATTATATGCTGCTGTAGTGTGCAATGATGCATTATTGCAATACGCAAGTCTATTTTCTCATACATTCATCTTAGAACGCAACACAAGTACCTGAGCTGCGTTCGGTATAATTTAGAATAAATGAATTAAACAATTATAATATTATTATCACACACGTGATGGTCACTTGCGAAGCAGTCCTCAATGTAACGAAATCGGGCAAGTAGTTAAACAACAGTAGCAAGCATCACCATACAATACAGTCTACATGCAGTCTACATGCGGTCTACATGCGGTCTACATGCGGTCCACATGCGGTCTACATGCAGTCCACATGCGGTCTACATGAGGTCTACATGCAGTCTACATGCGGTCAACATGCGGTCTACATGCGGTCTACATGCGGTCTACATGCGGTCTACATGCAGTCTACATGCAGTCTACATGCGGTCTACATACGGTCTACAACGCGTTCCAGCGGGTTACTCCCCTTAAACAACGCACGCACGCACAGGCACTAAATTACACTCAGGACATCTTTTAATTGAAAAAATTGAAGCACCGAAACAATTTTTTTTCGTACTTTGCGCTGGCATATTATCGTGTGGGGGGTCCAAATGAATGAAACGTGAATGGACGTTTATATAGCCTCCCTCACACGCGCAACGGTGTCATTGGTTTTTATTGAGCTGGATTCAAGAGAAGGCAAAGCGCCGCATGCAATGACCCGTGTAATGCCGCATATAAACTGTAATTACTTAAGAAATTTTATATATATATATATAATTTTACTGTAGACAAATCGTACAGGTAAACACACGTGGCGATTATTGTTTTTTTAATTTCCGTAATTTTAATAACGCGGACCGTGTGTTTTGTTTTTATCACTATAATCGATACTCATTTATCTTTACGGTAACTCGATACATTCGTCAATACACCCCTCCCCTAATGGGAAACCCCACGGACGAACGTTTCGGGCAATGCTCCCTTCTCCAGCAGCTATGAAGAATGGGCCGCTGTCGAGTTTGTGTTATTGTTCGCGTGTGCACCACCGCCTACACAGCAGACTGTATACAATAAAAGCTTACAATTAAATTACATGTTTTTTCTATTTAAAAAAAACATTCTCGTATTAACAATGTGCTTACACATGAACCTTACATTTACGTAGATACCTATATACCTATTTTTTTAATTATCCAATTCTCAAAACGTGTCGATAGCTCTTCATCGGTAGCCTCATTGCGTGACCTTCGCATTAAGGCGGTCGACAGATCAACATCGACTCTGAGCAGCAATTGCCAATTAACGGCTCCACTCGAACGCTGGATTGCCACGTGCGCCGAGGTGCCGTTTTAATTAACCTCGCAACTGGCGCGCTCCTCAAACGCCAACTGTGGGGAATTGTCGCAAATCGCTTCGCGTCGCTGCCGAGGCCAGCGCCCCCGTGCACGTGACTGTCGTCGAGTGCACAGGCGCTGCAACTGCTCCCGAAGGACGCGCACGACGGGGAGACGAACACGGGGCACGACATCAATCCTCGTGCCAGGCTCGTGCCAACCAACGACGCTACTGCTCTGGACAACGGTGTCCGCTCTATCCCGAACCGCGACCCTATCCGTATGCATCCATGAATGTCGAACTTTTTTCGCACCGTACGTAGCCAACCGCGCTAATCGGAGGTGCGGGAGAAGGAAAACAATGAACTAGGCTATGCGTTAATTGTGTGTTGACCGACCCTCTGTGTTGTATTACATTACATTTCGATATTTTACTAGGTTATTTAATTTTAGTGTGTCTTTCTCCTGATTTTCAGGCTTGCTTGCTGTGCCATCGTACTCGCAGCACCACGTTTTCTTTTGGACCACTCATTGATATGCTAATTTTTTCTAACCCCCCTCCCTCTCTCTGCCTCCGCCCCCCCCTCTGTCTATTTAAGGCCACCCCACAGAGACGATCACCCCTCTCTGTCACCTGTGTTGCTCTCGCTATGTATGTATCTTGTGATATCTGTCTGCTAATATGTCTGTCTATAGTTTTCTGGTTAGATATTATGTCGCTATTTCATTATACCTGATGATGATTGCTTGTGTTGCAATCGAAACGTCGTATTCTATTATTTAATTTAATTTATTATTTTATCTTTAGACGTGACTTAACCGAAAGAACCAAATAATAATTCCTGCAGTCACGAAAGTTCTAAAATTAAGATTGAACCACTTCTACGGGGAAGTTTTAAGCTTATCTTTTTTCTCTCTCTCTGGCGACTTGTTTTATCTGCCTGTGTCCTCTTTAGAATGTTCACACTTAAATTCTAACTTAGCAATCTTTGAAATACGTAATCAACCAGGCTATGCGTTAATTGTGTGTTGACCGACCCTCTGTGTTGTATTACATTACATTTCGATATTTTACTAGGTTATTTAATTTTAGTGTGTCTTTCTCCTGATTTTCAGGCTTGCTTGCTGTGCCATCGTACTCGCAGCACCACGTTTTCTTTTGGACCACTCATTGATATGCTAATTTTTTCTAACCCCCCTCCCTCTCTCTGCCTCCGCCCCCCCTCTGTCTATTTAAGGCCACCCCACAGAGACGATCACCCCTCTCTGTCACCTGTGTTGCTCTCGCTATGTATGTATCTTGTGATATCTGTCTGCTAATATGTCTGTCTATAGTTTTCTGGTTAGATATTATGTCGCTATTTCATTATACCTGATGATGATTGCTTGTGTTGCAATCGAAACGTCGTATTCTATTATTTAATTTAATCTATTATTTTATCTTTAGACGTGACTTAACCGAAATAACCAAATAATAATTCCTGCAGTCACGAAAGTTCTAAAATTAAGAATGAACTATTTTCTTGAGAACTACGTCTTGGACTTTAGTTTTGCTTTCCTTCCCCCGCACCTCCGATTTCTACATGCACACAACGGCCATTGTTCCTAGATCAATTCTGACCGTGGCAGAAGCACGGTGCTTTGTCACTGCATGGCATTAGGGGCCATCCATTTAGCACGAACGCAAAAATATGTTAAAACAGGATCCCTCCCCCCTCCCTGTACGCACGCGGACTTTTTACCCCCCCCCCCCCCCACCTGTGTACGTAGCTTGACGCACCCCCCCCCCCCCCCGAATCCTATAGAACGGCCAATATTTAATCCACGCAGAAACGATCAAGGATGAATAATATTAACGTGTTTAAGAAAACAGACAGTCCACCGCCGGACTATCTAACTCATTTTAAGGCCAATGTAGACAAATTATTATCGAGGCTTCACTCCCCCCCGTTTCCGATGCGTACGCACATTGTCAGTAGACCCCCCATACGCAAGCGAACGCATTTGGGTTAACCCCCCCTCCCCCTCCATGCGTACGAACTAAATGGACGGCCCTTTACCGCTGCTTATTGCTTAGACGCCATGCACACAGTCTTCATGTACAATCACAGTCAAGCATTGCACTGAAGCAAAATAAATACCAAATGATGTGTTCAATATGAAGATGCGTGCACCCCTCTGTCAATCCACTGCTGCGTAAAACAAACAAAAGCCTCTCCCCCATGCCGTGTCAGTCACGAGGGTTCTCGTTCGGCGATATTTCACCCGGCCGGTTCTAGTGCGGGACGGTGAGGATGGTTGGTGCTGGGCAGAACCGATCCGTGCCTCGCTCGACACTCGCGTTAACCGTGGGCACCGGGGGGAGGAGGGGGGGCGGAATCGAACTCGGGTATTGGACGGCTCCAATAACGCAACCACCGCGCTCCCACTCGAACGCATTCAGCGTGAGGAGGCGATATCCTGAAGGCTGGACACGCAGACCTAAGTCGACGACGACGACGACGACTTACGACTCTCGCTCATCAACCGCGCACGCCGCACGCGCTGACAGATGCCCGCGCGATCGCGCTGCGATCAAGCGCCGCCGCCAGAGTGGCGCGCGATTGGCGTCCGCGCGGACGTGGAGTGATCGTTTAATCACCACCGCGCACTGGAACGCGCATAATGAGCAGCGCCATCAGTCAGCGCCGGCACCCGCAGCACAAAGGGGGAGGCCCCGTCTCGAGGGGGATGGGTGATGAGAGCGACGCAACGTGAGGTCCAATCAATGCCGCCTCTGTCACGATCCATTTGCTGTCATAACAACAACAATAAAAAGAAGCACGTCTCCTCTGGACAAGGAACGACGCTGCTCTTAATTTGAACCGTTTGAGACTCGTACTTCGGATGAAGCAGTCTTCCCCTCGCCCCGCGCCCTTACTCGCGTGACGGGGCGCTTTGGTGCCAAGGGGGTTGGTGAATCGCGCAGAGATTGGGCTTCGAAGGTGGCCAGGATGTGGCTGGCAGTAGCGAGAGAAATATGTTTGTTCGCCCGTCTGTGCGGACGTTGGCAGCGTCATCCACTCGTTCGTTCGGTGGGTGTTAGCCGGGTGCTTCGGTCGCCGCAAGGAATTATGGCAGATGGTCAAGAACGCTGACGGGCTGTCAGCGAATGAAAAGAACTGCGTCCAAGAGGACTTCCATCAATAAGGTGGAGCGATGAAGTTATCTCGTGTGCAGGTGCTAGGTTGGTTATTATATCGCGGATTGACGAGGCCTTCATACATCAGTGGGTTGACCATGGCTGCTGCTAATGATGATCATGATGACAGCGACTTCGGTTTCTCCCCACACGCAGAACACTCGGTGCTTTTTCTGGAAGACTTTGCTGTTTTTTCCTGGATTTTTCTGTTTGCGCATAGTCACTTTAATATGTTTCTTGTTCATATTTTCGTTTGTTGCGGTTGCACCCGATTCAAGAGCCGAATGGCTCGCAGGGCTATACCAAATAAATGAAACTGAAACTAGGATTTGGACAAACTCCCCAACGTGAAATTGAAACTTCAAACTCATGGGGACTTTTGCGTATTGAAAAACAAAAGGTTGCATGGTGATTGCAAATGGAGTGAGCCGATCAGCAGGTCGTGTGTCGTGGGGTAGGGTATGAGAACTCCCACCTCTTCCAAGACGTCTGACCAGCGTGGAAGAGTAGGCCAAACACCCTCGTGAGCAGGCAATTGCAGAGCTGCGCCTTTATCGTCCATTGTAAAGAGAAGGGGCAACTGGCCCTGGCAAACAGATGGTGTCCTCATGACAACGTTGTTTTGGATTAGGTCACGTAAATGTAACAGTGTCCTAAACCCACTTCCACACGACACAGCCAATTAGTAATGTTTGTCACGTGAACAGAATGTGCAAATTATTTACTACTTCAGCACCACCGGTGTGTTGGAGAGCAAAACCCACGACATATGTAATTGAGTGCGACGTTTCGCTGGTGATCACAACAACCGGCATCATCAGGCATGTTTGGTATGTTCAGTTCACGTGACCAACCTGACTAATTGGCAGTGTCGGGTGGAGGTGGGAGTACAGCACATTTACATATACGCGATGTTAGCCCCCCCCAAAAAAAGCCTTATCATGAACAACATTGGTCGCCAAAGCCTGCGTTGTTAGATGATGAACCATCGGGAGCGCATCTCGAAATCCGTAACGTCAGCGTTGCAGATGGCGAGCATTGATGAGCACGTCCCAAGGACATGTCCCGGGGGAGGCATTCCTCCTCACGACAAACTCGCCGGTACACATACGACTAAACGATACACATTTTTTTTTATCTTACCAGGTAAGGCCCACCGAGCTAGAGAGCTCTTTGTCAGAAGCGACCTGGACACAAATGGTAGCCCAACAAAGTGGATCATCATCACGTGGAAATTTAGCAGCCAAATACTCTGAGCGCATGTTGATTCTAAATGTAGAGGGAAAAACCGGAGTGCCCGGATGAAAAATCCACACGACCACGGGGAGAGAGGATATACAAACTCTAAATATACAGGCGTCGTTAGGGTCGGGATCGAACCCACGACCTCCTGCATAAAAGGCGAGGGAGTTTACATCTCCTAGAGGCCTTCTCGCCACCGCACATCGTGCAGTACACCACGAACAAGCGGCCACAGATTGCTCCCTTCGTCAACGGTGGAATCGAACCACATCGGTTTGCACTTGTACATACGTACATGTTGTACTTCTTTAGCACCATACGTCGCCAACCGTGCACAATCCGAGGTGCGAGCACGGAGAGCAATACCCCAACTTACGTCCCCCCCCCCCCCCCTTTGCCGTCGTTTCTCAAATACGCCGTCGCTTTACGAGTCCCACTAACCAATTTGCGACGCCTCAACCCCACGCACTCCCGTCATCGATGGCATCGTCCGTCCAACCCACTACTACCACTGACCCTACTACCACTGACCCTGTCAATTGCTTTGATTTGACATCGTTTCAATATTCGTCGTCGCACCTTTCAGAAACGCAATCCCCCCCCCACTCCACCCCCAACGTACACCGGGGCATTACTGTACAGGGTGGTCCAGACGTCTTGTGACCCACAATTAATTTGACCTCTAACATTTTTTCCCCTTTGCATATGCCTTTCTGTTTTAAATAAACCTTGTGGTGCTACATGCTCTTAGCGAGCACCTGTCAAGTCCAGAATGACATCGCAAGATCGTTGAGAGATGGGCGACACTTTGCGGAGACCTTCATCCAGCAGTGGAGTAAGGTCTTGGCTCCGCACGGCGGGGTGGTGTGACCGGTAACCCACGCTCGTCCGCTTTGACCTCCACAGTACTCTCCTGGCGTTCACACACCGCCCCAGGTACTGATTCCAGTCTGAGCCGACCTAGAGGAGGTCCATGACCGGATTAAGATATAACTCAACACCGGTGTTAGCCGTGGTCGGGAATCGAGCTCGGGTTGGCTGTCATCATCAGGGCAGTGCACTAACCACTGCAGGAGCGCCTGCCACCAACCAAAGACAAATATCCCCCATATAGCCTTAAGAGAGTGTTGGGGCAAGTGCTGCTAGCGAGCAACTATGAAGGCCGTCACGGTACACGAGGGCCAACACCACGCCCTGCCGCCTTTGTCTCCCCAGTGGCGATGTTCACACCAGTTACTCATTTGTGGATGAGTCGACCTAGGGGAGGCCCAGGACCGGCTCGGCTAATCGTCACCAGTGTTGGCCGTGAGCAGGAATCGAATCCGGGTCGCCAGGTTCATAGCACAGCACGCTAACCGTTGCACCACCGCTCCCCATGCCAACCAACCAACGCACACACACACACAACCGTCCTACGAGAGAACGCCTATGTGGCCCTGGAGGCGTCACACTTTGAAAGCCAGCGTGCAGCGGGGGACCTACTTTGTGGCCAGGAGCATGTTCTTGCGACTGTGCAGATCTCCTGGGTCCGAGTGCTGGCGATTTAGAAAGTCAGCTGCGGCCTTAGCAGGGAATTCTGTCTCGCAAACAAATCCAAAATCCCGGGCGAGGTGCACCGCTTCTCCTGCTCGAGAATAAAACAAGACACGCGCACACAGACGGACAGACAGGCACGACGATCCCCCATGTAGCCTTTCACAGACTGTTGAAACAAGCGCTGTTAGCGAGCGCCTATTAAGGCCCGAACGGGGCCACCTTTGACCTCTCAACACTCTGCATTGATACTCCCACTCCGCATCAACCGGTTACTCATTTGAGGCTGAGTCGAGCTAGGGGAGGCCCATAACCAGTCCTGTGTGCTCTAGCCACTACACTTACGGACGTGCGCATGCCCGCACATGCGCGCACTAACATCGTCATGCTCGGTCACATAGTGCCTTTTGACAGGATGCCACTTCGAGACAGGCTCCTATGCGCAGGCTGCCCGTTCTGAGCAATCAGGTTTCATTCATGTCCAGGCTAAGACAATCGATCTACGCATCTGCCCGTGCAGACGCGTCTCCTCTGGATTGTGCAAAATATATCCGTGATGCATGCGATGTGTCGGAAATGTGCACGCGAGTCTCCATCCAAAAATGTTTGCGTGCGGTCTTTGAGGTTTGGTGATTCCTTATCCCCCCCCCCCACCCCCCCTAGTGGAGCATGTGAATGTGATTTGTTGTTGTTAAAATTACCAAACGGCTTGCCCCCTGCTTGTCCTCCTGTCGCATACAATAATGAACTCAAGTCCGCCATCTCCGTCGTTTTGAGCTGAGCGGCTACGCAGAGCACTGTGCGGCAGCATATGCGCAATGGTGTACGTCGAACTTCTTTCGCACCGTACGTAGGCCACCGTGCTAACGATGATGGGGTCAGCTTGACACACAAAGGATTCGTCATTTCCTCTTTAATGTGTTACTTAAGAGGCTTTTTTTTTGCACGTGTACAGTATAATGTGACTCGATCTTTTTACGAATTGTTGCACTGTATTTGCTACACTATCTATGCGAGCACTGGTGCTCGTAGGTAGCAAATCGTGAACACTTCTGCTCTCGCCGCTGCCACCGCTGCTGATGTGGATTCTAGTCTGAAGGCGGCGGTTTTAAAAGGCGTGACATAGAAGGCGCTCAGGGCTGAAGCGCTCGACTGCAGCATGTGCGGGATAGAATGGGATTCGGACGTTTCCACAAGGCACAAAACACACGGCGTTTGAGGCTGTCACCGCCGCAGCCCAAATATCGTTCATTGGGGCGACGCGGCGTTTTTAACCGCGTAGGAAATGGGCACTCCGCGCTCGTAATTAGACATCGGGTAATGAATGTAATATTTTATGTGGGCAAACGAAGTGATTAGGCGAAATCTATTTACGCGGAGAGAATTCTCGTTATGCTTAACGAGACGTAATGAACAAATAATGTTATATTATTTTTGCTTTAATGAGGATGCATTCTTTGGATTATATTAAAAAGGGACCGACGATATGGGACGGGGAATGTCTGCTGCCTTGTTGTGCTGTGAGTCGCTCTGCTAATCTATTGTTGGGAGCGAACAAAACCCTAACGACCTCGGCGCTAAATGTAATAACACCATTCCTTTATATTACACGAAATAAATACTCGTTTAACAAGCGAGTGCAAATTTAAATTAACTTCTTCCCTGTTTTTACGATACATCACGTTAATACAATAACGGTGCGGAGACTTTTAATTTCGCTTATCAATTGTAACTAAAAAAAATGTAACATTCGATTCTGTTAGATGACAGCATCGTGTGGCAATTATAAACTCCACATTGTAGTCCGTATGGACTGCTCATTAAGCACACAGGCAGAACTTATGTAACAAATTCAATCGAGACGCTGCAGAGCCACGCATTTGAGTACATGCATTGGCAGGGCTCCATCGCCTGGAAGGGAGTTGATCTCAACAACAACAGCCACGTGGGCAAACTCACGCAGGATTTGTTTAAAGCTACCCTGAACTGCCAAAACCGGTGCAGAGTTGCTTTGCTTAAACAACTGACGCTGTTTAACAGAAGCCCAGAAGGCCGATATGCCGATTGACTTAAAAATAAACGAATTCGTTTGACAGCGGGGACACGGAACGGAAGTCGATTCATATAGGGAAATAATCTGACGACGCTATAAGCGCCCTAAGCTCATATGCAATGCATTGAAGGGGTCACGGTTAAACATGTAAGGGCTGAGAACACGTGCAATATAGGCTACAACGTTGCTTCCACATGTGCTCCCACTGCTAAACGTAAAGGAGCAGCCCTGCAATTGCTCGCTCATGCCCCTGCTGAGGGGGGGGGGGGGCTACCCACACTTTACCCTACCACACGCGACCGAGAGGGGTGGGAGTTTTGGGAGGTGTGCTGGGGAGGGGGTGGAAATCAAAAAGAAAAATGGCTCGCCGGGAGGTTGAATGGAGGCAGTTAACGAATGGTGGACGTCTCCGCAGCAGTGTTAAGTCTGATAAGTGTTGTCTCGGCACAGACAGCAACAACCCAACCAGCGCGGCAGCGTCCCCGTGCCGACTGCGCGACGCAAACGTGTTGACGCCGTTCAACAAAAGAGCATCGTCTGAGTTGGGAGGGAGAGCTTCTCATTGGCAAGGCGCTGCCTTTACCCCCCTCCTCCTCCTTCTAGCCCCCCCAACCCCCACCGCCACAAAAAAAGGTGAGAAAGAGACGCTAATTTAGAGACGCTGCAGCAATTGTTTAAGCACCGGCTTCTATTGCGCGCGGCTTTTAAGTCACTTGAAGAAGGAGGAGAGAGAGAGAGAAAAACACCAGGGAGAGTTTGCTAAGGGGTATAGACGCTAATTATCCGAGTGTAATGAGACGTGAAACTGATTACTGGTTTGACTTTCCATCAAATCGCTCCGGTAAGGGAAGGTTTATAAAGTGGAGCAAAGAAAGATTGAGAGGGGGGAAGAAAGAGAGAGAGAGAGGGGCGGAAGCCACGACAAAGTGACGCGGTAATTGAGACGCGGATTTTCGGCCGTCTTCTTCTTACCCTCCACCAAGGAGGTGAGCAAAGTGACGTTGGCGGCCTTGCGTCGCCCCGCCGGCAGATTCAGACCGATTTTGTCCAATTTTTCCCGTAACGATCTTCCGCCGTTCTTCGACTTTGCCCTGTTGAGAACAGCAACAGCAGCACACCACCACACGCATACGCACACACACACACACGCGCACACACACGCACACATACACACGCGCACACACGCACAACACGGTTTGTTTGTGGCCGCTTACAATTGGGCTCGTGGTGCGCAGGTTTCAATGCTAGTAACACAAACGAGCGCAAACGCATTCGGCCATAAACACTGCCCTAAAAGGAAAGCATACATAGAAGAAGACGTGAGAACATATACAGCATGATGTATGTAACAACGATCTCCCGTATAGCCTGAACAGGCTGCTGGGCCAACTGCTGTTAGCGAGCACCGATGAAGGCCAGCACGGCCTTTGTCTCCCCAGTGGCCATGATTTTACACATCGCACCAGGAGAGGCCCAGGTCCGGTTGAGATAATCGTCACCGGTGTTGGCCGTGAGCGGGAATCGAACCACGGTCGCCAGGTTCGTAGCGCAGCGCGCTAACCACTACTAGACTCTCGCTCACCACATGTCGATTGTATATAAGACACAACACAAAACAAAGTAGGGCTGAGCGATTTCGGGAAAATATCTATTTGCAATTTTTCTGAGCGATTTGAAATCGATTAATCGTTCGGCCCTAATACAAAGTTCCCCACCGCCCCGGACAGCTTTGAACATACTATTGGGACAAGTGCTGTGAGCGAGTATCTTTAAAGGCAGACAATATGCACTGGGTCGTGAGGATAGCAAGTTCCAGCACCCCCCCCCCACACACACACACCCTGATGATCTTTAAAACATTTAAGGCTGAGTCGACCTAAGGGAAATGTTGAAGATCGGTTCAAATATCACTCGCGGACCCGGAATCTCTAACTCTGGGAGCCACGTTAGCTATTCACACGCTGACAGTTTATCATAACATTGTTACAGCCCTTTGTCAGGACAACGTGTCGGTCACGCGCGTTGATTGACCATACTTCAACAAGCTGGTGGGTGGACGTGGTTGAAGAAAGGGGTCACAAGGACTGTCCGGCCCAGATATCACTCGCTATCAATGTCAGCTACGGCCGTGAATTGAACTCAGGTGGCCGGAGTTGTATAACGCAGTACACTAAGCATCGCACCACCACGTGTACAAATACAAAGGTAAAGATCCCCCGTCTAGCCCTTACAGAGGCTGTTGGGGCAGAAAACGGCGCACAAGAGGGCGCAGTGGACAAGCACCACGCCCGGCCGCCTTTGTCTCCCTAGTGGTGATGTTTACACACAGCACCAGGTACTCATTCGAGGCTGAGTCGACCTACGGGGAGGTCCATGACTGGTTCAGATTATTGTCACTGGTGTTGACAGTGAGCGAGAATCGAACTCGGGTCGCCCAGAGGCCCACATTACCACACGTGTCCTAGAAGGGATCACATCTGCGCCCGTGTGTGTGTGTAAGCGACTGTGTAAGCGCGCAAGATTGTGCCCGATTTTATGTGGCACTGTGGCCTGCGCGTAAAGCTAATTGCATGGAACGCTGTCACGTTCAACTTGGGATTTTAATTTCAAACACAAAGTAATTATCGCAATTGTGGAGAGAGCGAATCATTGGTGTCAGCTTAAATATATATTAACGATATAAGCACTTGGTCGAGCAAAATGGCGATTTTTTTTCCACTCTTTAATGGAAGAGCGTTTCAGAACACGCGTTACTCCGCGCGCGTGTGTGAGATAGAGACTTGTGTACGGTGGGAAGTACAGCGGGTGACGAGCATTGCGAGCTGTAGAGACAGACAGAAGCGTGGTCTCTGGTCTACAGGGATGTCTGCCTCGTAGACTCATTGGTGTCCGTATGATGGCTGGTCACTTGGACAGGCAATGCTGCCGCTAAGGAGTTCAGAATGTTTACACTTGTACGTACGTTGAACTTCTTTCGCACCCTACGTGCCCAATCGTATTAATCGGAGGTGCGCGGGAAGGACAACAAACTAAACACAAAAATCACTTCTAAAGATATGAGTTTCCAATCCAGATTTAAAAGCGCTTAGCTCTAGTGGCTTCCTCATATCGGAAGAGCGTTCCAGACGGCCGCAGAAGCGCATCTGAAAGCGCGCGATGCAGTGCCCGTCTTTGTTCAATGGCCAGCCAAGAGCCGCTGCGAGGAGAATCGGAGCTCGCATGATGATTTATGCTCCTTGACGAGATCAACAAGGTGTTGTGGTTATTTTGTGACAAGCACTTGTATGTGTGTATAATGAGTGCGACCTCATCATAATCATGCACAACACATCCCTGAAGCGGTGAGACTACGCGGAGAGGGCAAACTAGGGAACATCGATCACCCCTTCTGCATGGCCATTGATTATATACGTACATCTGCGTCCAGCTGTCGGGTAATGGAAATGAGCGTTGCCAACCCATTTACCCTGCCGCACGCGATCATCGGAACCACACGGACTCCACAGTAGTTAACATTGCGATGTAGACTGACACTGCCGGACGCATAGCGGCGGGTGCGAACGGTTAGCGACGCGACAATGGCCACACGAGTTCACTTCCCCGTCACTATGAACACCAATGGCGAGTGATATCTGCATCGATACTCCCCACTTCAAGAAAGCCGAACCGGAGTGGTGAAGTATGGTCAAAACAACTCTTCACGACCCACACGGCATCGGGAGGCCTTCTTCCAGCAGTAGATTGACAAATACTGGCATACACTTGTTAATGATATTACAGACTGTAAGCGTAGGGATATGTAGGAAACTTTTACGATGTTTAATCCACATTGTCAGGGGAACAGAGATGATGTATGCAGAAGTTATACTGCACTAATGTATCCACCACATGTACTCTGAGTGTGTGCCTTCGAAATGATCTCCTGTCGCATCGTTCCAAACAGGCCATGCACAGGTAGAACATAAATAAAAACACGCCGAATCACTCAGCCACGTTGACCGTAATTTAATTTACGGTTTTCGCGACCTCTTATTTCATTCCGTCGGCGTTGATCGGTGAGGCCTAACGAAATCGCCGTTTTTCGCCGCGCGTAGAAGCGAGACGCCTTGTCGCCGCCGCCGCGTCAAGGAGGCGCTCGGAAAGTCATTTAACAGGGGGGGGGGGGGGGCGTTGTATTCCGCCAGCGCACGTGGCAATCACCACGCACTTGATGCGAACATCGATCGTGCGGCCACTTGGCGCGCGCGCCCACCCGCGCGCTGATCTGCAATTACGGTATCACGTGACCAAATGTTTCCCCCACCTTCCCCCCCAAAAATTCCCCCCACTAGTTACGCCATGAGCTGCTCAGCCAATGAGTGATCGGCAGGTGCCACTTTACAAACGAACCGCGTGCATGTCCAAATCGTCGACGGTTATTGGGGGGAGGGGAGGGGAGGCAGGCGGGCGGGGGGGTGTAGATGGCATTTGGCAAAGATCAGGGCGCCACGGTGTCGAGATGTTAAATACCTCGCCTTGTATACAGAAGGTCGTGGGTTCGATCCCAACCCTGACGCCTGAATATTTATGGTGTTCATGTTCTCCCTGTGGTCGCATGGATTTTTCTCCGGGTCCTCCGGTTTTCCCTCCAAATTTAGAGTGTTTGGCTGCTATACATTTCTCTTTGATAAGCCACTTCGTTGAGCAATCATTTGTGGCCAGGTCGTTTCTTAAAAAAAGCTATATAGCTCAGTGGGCTCAGTGCTCTCCAACACACCGGTGTGCTGTACTAGTAACGAATTGGCATGTTTTGATTACGTGACAAACCTTACTAATTGGCTGTGTCGGGTGGCGGGTTTAACGACACATTTATATTTCCGTGATCTAACCCCCCAAAAATACCTATATCATGGGCCTCACCTGGTAAAATAAAATAAAACATGTTTAGTCTTTAGTTTATAACGTGTGCGCACGGAAGAAGTAGAGGTCATTAAATGATCTCGAGTGAGTCGATGGTGCGACCAGTGGCCGAGGATAATGACGCAGTGGAAGGCAAAGGCGGGAGGGGTTGGGGGATCGAGGACGTACAATCACCGCCGGAGATGGAGCGGTGGAGGCGCGCACGCTTCTTTTTGGATTATTCATTATCATCCAGGATCGCGAGAGATGGTGCCGCCTCGGGGAGGCCTTAATCCCGCAGTGGATTGATTGGTCATAGCTCAGGATGACGACGGCGATGATGATGATAATGATGGAACATGTGTGGAAAAAATGTGTCTGCTAAACAGCAAAATATATACCGGGAATGTCAGCATGCTTTGCATGGCTTGATGTCATCACAAATTCCTCTATCTATAAAACTATAATTATGCATGCAGACACCTACCTCTTACGTAATAGTATATAACCTGTGGCCTTCACTATTCTCGTGCTCCTTAAATAGCGCGTTTGCGTCGAGCGAGATGAAATTTGCATACGTGCGGAGACACGTACGGGCTATCGATGGGTCGTGTTAGCAAATAAAATAAAACGCAATTTCTCTAAACAGAAAGACATTTGTCAACGCGTGTGCAGATGCATCATTCTCCGAGCTGTGTACCTACAGCTTACGGTAGCATTTTATGCAAGAAGCAATTTTATGAAGTGCATTTCCTTATATTGACAGATTAAACACGGGCGACAAACACAATGCGCTTGACGTATGCTCAAGGACGGGGGAATGAAAGAGCACACGCGCTAAATATATATATACATTTGAATTCAAGCCATCTTAAGTGCTTTTAATACATCAAATTATACGGCCTATTTCACTTCTCCGATTGCTGTTAAGCGCCATACAATACCGCCCACTCTTCAATATCTACACTGCATGTGGCCTGCAAACGATAGCCCCTACGTTGCGTGCTATTTTAGAATTAGTCGCTCAATTACTAAATTGCCCGAAAAGCTAAACGCGCAGGTCAATTACTGAACGTCAAAGGTGCCCTGCCCCCCACCCGACCAACACAAAATAAATTCGTTAAATGCAACTGACGATGACGATAGAGCGAAGTTTTGGTGTCGGAGGCGCCCTCCGCCTGTATGGTGAAGCCGAGGTGACGCCGACGCGCCCAAAGAAGCACGAGGCGAGGTTTGTTTCCGTCACGGATAAACCCGCAGCTCTCGGTGCATATTGCAACTGAAATGAGATTCGTCACGCGAGCGCGTCCCTTGCCTCGCTATTTACGCTGGGCAATTGCGCGTGTTGCGCGTGTTTGTCTGTGCGATGTGTTGGTGGTGGTGGTGTTGTGTGTGTTAAAGGAGACAATGGCTTCGATGAAAGGTAAAGATTTGGAAATTGCACTGCCTTGGTGTGCGTGCTTGCGTCTGCTCGCCTGCTCCAGATACAACAACAGCACACACACGCACGCAAATACGCGAGAAATCTGTCCAGGCCTTCCGATGACACTAAAACACCTGCACGACGCTACTTCTAAAAGGGGCTGTCATCAAGTTGCATGTTTAATGTTACAATAACAACAATAGCATGTCTTAGTATCACTTGATTTACAGCGCTTTGTCAATACACAAGTCGGAGTTACATCTGGTCCGGTTCCCGATCAATATTGGTTTAACTTTAGCCGCGCACAATATTTCTACGCTGACAGTCTACAACTACTGTTACTAGGTAATTACAGTCATTGCCAATACACCTCCAGACAAAGACCTATCCACGCCGTGTCATGCGTGGAGGTTGTTTGACCATACTTCACTACCCTGGTCAGTAACGGTATTGATGAAGAGTCATGCCTAGGATCGGTTCGGCTATAACTCGTCGTCGTCGCTGACGAAAGACGTGGTCGAGAATTGAACTCGGTTGGAAACGTGTTGGTATCGTAGTGTGCAAACTACAACGCCACCGCCCCCACCAATATCAATAACAAAATAGCTGCTGGACTGATGTTAGGCGCTACTTGAACGATAATTTAAAGTGAACCCTGAGACATGTGTACACATTGCGTACCCCACGATGTATTCCACATGTCAATTTGCACGCCATCATCCCTATTAAGAAGACGCGCTACAATACTGTTGTATATGTACCACACATATATATGTATCAACTCTGGATTTCAACGTGAATGCAATGGGCTATGCAGAGTACTTTAAAGTCACTCCCTCTCTGGCTGTGGGATTTATGTGCACGAACATTTTTAATTGCGGTACAAATAAACATGCCCGCTTTTTTGCAAGAATGGTGAACACGTAAAGGTTTTTTGTTTTGTTCTTGTTACAACGTTATCAATTATACAAGTAATTAAGCGGGCCCAACAAGCGAACAACAATAAGGCATTTGTAAACGTCTCCTTCGTCACCGGTTGTTCAGGGTGTTCTCTATGTAGCGCGGCAGAAAATGTGTTTATGCAACCCAAGCGCGCTCTTTCAAACACCGGCACACACACACACAGACTCGCACAACGATCCAGTTTCAGCGAAATAAGTTTGTCATTATGGGACAGGTGGTTTCCATAAATAAAAAAGGTATATAGGCTTGAACAATAGTTCAACTGTGCACCCCCCACCCCCGCCTATAAATAATGCAGCGTATATGAGCATGATGACAATAACGGATAAAAGACGCGCAATTAAGAGAGTGGCTCACACTGTCGTGCTAAGAGTCTGCGTGTCTGTGTGTGTGGTTTGTTTGTAAAATACACGGCATGCGTGGATGGCGGCGCCGCAGCAACGCAGAAGAAACCAAGAGCACGAGTGACCAAATAGTTGCTACCCTGGCTAACATGAAACGTATTCGACATGCAGTTCTGTGCCTCCACTCGTAAATAAAACGCCGTGTTGGTGTAGTCAATCGGCCGATTTGCATGGCCTTCCGAACCAATATTTTCCAGCAGCATTTGTATTGCGCACCGGACCGGTTCGGACCACCTAGGTCTCATCCGCAGCGTCAGGCTTGCTAAACAAATGACACTGTGGTTTGCTAATTATTATTGGCATGAGCACCCCAGGTAAATTATGGGGCCGAGATGTTTGTGGATAGATCTGTGTACCTGATCATTGGTGGGAAGCGGTAGTGTAGCGGCTAGTGCGTTGCGCTATGAACCTGGCAGTCCGGGTTCGATTCCCGCCGAGATGTTTCTGGATAGATCTGTGTACCTGATCATTGGTGGGGAGCGGTAGTGTAGCGACTAGTGCGTTGCGCTATGAACCTGGCAGTCCGGGTTCGATTCCCGCTCACGGCCAACACCAGTGACGATTATATGAACAGGTCCTGGGCCTCCCCTAGGTCGACTCAGCCTCAAATGAGTACCTGGTGCGATGTGTAAACATCGTCACTAGGGAGACAAAGGCGGCCGGGCCTGGTGTTAGCCACCCACCCCCTCGTCTGCGGTGCCGGCCTTTATAGGTGCTCGCTAACGCCACTTGCCCCTACAGTCTGTTAAGGCTATACGGGGGGATTTTTTTTGTCTGATCAACGTGATTATTTTTTTTAAAGAGGAGACACCGGAAGGTCAAAGTGATTACATGTTCGTCAAACAAACGATTGAGTTCAAGTCAGCACTCGATGGACAAACCTCCTGCCGCTCGCACGAGCAAGGAGTGCACTCTCCTTGCATGTGCACGCTGAGTATGAGCCTCATGCATGTGCACGCTGAGTATGAGTCTCTCGTTGAAGGCGAGGCAAGGACTCGGTGTGCACGTTTTTGGCTCACAATCGAGCATCGAATGTCCCCGCGGCATTGAGAGTTCGCGTACGTCTGCAGGCCCTTCTGTCAATCCGCTGCTGGATCAGGGGATGCCCCCATGCTGTGGCGGTCGTGGGGGGGGGGGGTAGCGGGGAGGGGCGGCGGGGTTATATGACCATACCTCACCACCCTGGTCTATGCGGCTTGGTGAAGGTGCTGAGGTATAGAACAGCAGTGGCTTTCGATACACCGCCCATTCATTCGAGAGCCCGGGTTGATACATTTACAAGAGCATTTAGATGTCAATAGTGTTGACATGCATCTCATCGCACGGATGCCCTCATATGAGCCTCAAGACTCAGTCCGAGCTGGTATTTAAGATACCTTTGTTCAGGAGATAAATTTGATTGAAACATTTTGCTTTTTGAAAGAAGAATAAAACACACAGATCACCCGGAGAAAACCACACGCATACGAGGAGATAGCACAAATGCAGCACCAGCAGCGACTGAACAACCCTGTCCACTAAGACTGCCATCCTCTGGCTACATCTTATCTGGTGCAGGTGAGTGTCTGACAGTTACATCATCGCTCAAGCAACCCACACGGAAAGGGGAGGATTTCACCCAGCCACTGGATGAGTTGTACATTACAAAGGTAGTATCTAGAGATACAGAGCCTTCTTCTTCTCTATCTCTCTCTACACATACAGTATATATATAAACCAATGTATAGCTCTTTATCAACCATGGATGGGTGAAGGCCATGGAGACAGATTTCGCAGAAATACACACACAAATGCAAAGATCCCCCTATAGCCTTAACAGACTGTAGGGGCAAGTGCTGTTAGCGAGCACCTTTGAAGGCCGACACGGCACGCGAGGGGGTGAGTTGGCAAGCATCGCGACCGGCCGCCTTTGTCTCCCCAGTGGGGATGTTTAGACACCGCACCAGGTACTCATTTGAGGCTGAGTAGACCTAGGGTAGGCCCAGGACCGGTTCAGATAATCGCAACTGGTGTTGACCGTGAGCTTGGATTGGAACTCGGGTCGCCGGGTTTGTAGTTCAGCGCGCTAATTTGCTACACTGCCGCTCCCTACACTCAAAGACAACGAACATGAAGACAAATACAAAGATCCCCCGTATAGCCTTAAGAGACTGTTGGGGAAAGTGCTGTTAGCGCACGCACGCACGCACACACACACACAGAGAGACGCACAACAGAGACACACGCACGTGGGAAGGGAGTAACAAAAAAAAAGCCCCGAGCCGTAGACATTTGTATTGATGTCACGTTTGTGCTGCAACTGTGAGCTACTGCAGCCGCCGCCACTGCTGCTGATACTGCTGCTGCTGTGCATCGAGGATGGAGGAGCAGGAAGATGGAGGATAGAGGAGAATGGAGGAGGAGGAGGATGGAGGAGGATGATGATGATGATGGAGGAGGGTTACCTGCGCAGCACTCCGCCCAAGAGGGACGCGTTGAGGCACTCGGGAGGAGACAGACGACGCTGCACCTCGCCCACGGTGACCTTGTACTTGGACGTGGAGCTGAGCAGTGAGAGACGACCGGGCACCGAGCAGAAGATCTCGTTGGGGTTGGAGATGCTGGGGTTCATGAGGCCGTCCTTGCTGGACACCAGCCCCGCGGGCACCCCCCCGTAGGGTTTGCCCGACGCCACGGACGCTGCGTTCGCAACACCAATCAGCAGCAGCAATGTTGTTCGCTTTAGCCGTGCCCATAGTCAATCACGGTAGTTTAGTCATTTATTATGGTACACTTTGGGTGTTTCGACGCAGGAATGTATGTATAGATGTACTCTGTGTATCCTATGTCATGTAAATGAACGTGTTTCGTTTGTTCAATTTATTGTTGTTGCAACGATTGCGTTCTCTCGCTGGGCGAGGTATAAGATTCGATTTTCCAGTTATTCAGATGGCGCACGAGGGGGTGCCAGTGAAGGGGTAACTTGAGGCTTAGCGGGCTCTATGCGGGCTTCAGCGTCACACTCCACGTGGGACGAATCTCTTGGTGATGGATCGAGGAAGTATATGTGTGTACGTATACAACGTGTTTAGCGTGAGACGTAAAGCCATTTAGAACGATATAAACGTTATCCTGGAATGAGTAAGTCATTCAATTTGCTCTTCCTGTATGCCTGTCCGGAACACTGTTGTAGAATACAGAAGTCGTTCAGGCATCGTCGTTATTACGTTTTAGATGGTACCATATATATGTCGAGTTTGAATGTTGTGTTTCGCGATATGCGTTTAGCCGATATGTTATACTATGCCTACATAGTATAACATATCGGCTGAAAATGTATGCACGAGACACATACTAGCGTTGTTGTATGTAGTACAGAGTTCGAACCACATCGCCTATAGCAGTGGTGCCCTTTCTGAGGGTGCGAAACACGGGCCAGATTTTTTGAGAAGGTAAATCATCGAAACACAAATTGAGCACGGGCACGTAAGTACAACTACTTTGTTCATCGAACCTCTGTATGTATTAACATTACACTTTTTACGATCGAGAAATAAATGAGTGTAAGGCTGCAGTAAAGGTTCAGAACCACTGGTCAAGGTTCAGTCGAGGCCACATTAGCAATTAAACCAAGATTCGTGGCGTGACTAGCGTTGCAGCGTACAACTAAATACCCACTTTGGGTTAAAATAAAACAAACACTAATCTATTGCTATCGTTTAACACAGCGTCCTTACAATGCAGCAAGCGATATTGGTTGAGTTGTTGTCATAGCATGCAGCATTTTTTTACCGTTTCTTTCTTTCAAACATCTGTGTGTAATCAAATTGAGTAGCGCTTGCCGCACGCGTTATAAGCAGGCCGCACGCGTTATAAGCGGGCCGTTGTGATCGCGAGCCAGCCAATTCGCGTCGGCGCCGCAAAGACACGGCAATAGGCTACTTCCATTTGCAAGCTCGGCAGCATGTTACAGAGTTAACCTTTGTCGGTCGCGTAGCGTAGCGCACGCAACGAGCCCCGTTTGCAAACAATGCTCGCCGCAAATGTCGACGCGGACGCGCCTCGTGATTTCAACACGAATGATCGGTGAGGGGTGGGGGGAACAGTTCCGCAAGCATTCCAAACGGTGGAGGTGGTGGGGGGGGAGGTCGTAGGCCCTACGAGGCGCTACTGGAGTGGTGGGTGGTGGTGGTGGTGGTGGGGAGGAGCAATGAGAACGTTATGTGTTCGTCTGATGGTAATGCATTTATGGGACCGACCTAATGACCTTGAGGTTAGAGTGTCCGGGCTGTACTCGGTAGGTCGGGGTTTCGAGTCCCCGGTGCCGGCGCTCTGCACCCAGGCGCTTAAAACAATTGGGTACCAACTGTCCCTTTGCGATGCGCAGGGCACTGTAGGAGTGGAAGTTGTGTTAACAACCCTGCAGTGGCGAGAGTCACCCTGTGCGCACGTGTGCGGGATGCGTGCGCTGAACGCGTTGACAGTGCAGCAGCAGCTTCAATGCTGTTATATTTGCGCGCATGCGTGCGTGCGTGCGCGTGCGTACGTGCATGCATGCATCCTGGTGGCGCGTTGAGCATGGTGAATATATATATACTTAAAGCGATTAGCAAGCTGTGATACGAAAAAACCCGGCGAGCTGAGTTCGATCCCAGGCCATGGCTACGACATAGCACCCGTGGCGATTTCTTTACATTAATCGGTTCCGCGCCTCCGCTGGGTCGACGTTCAATTTGTAACTGGGTGCGATGTGTGGATTGTCAGCACTTGGGAGTCAAAGGCGGACGGGGGTGGTGCTTTCTTTCTCTCCCCCCCCCCCCCATCTTAATAGGTGCTCGCTAACATCACTTACCCCCAAATTCTATGTTGAGGCTATACGGGAGGTCTTTGTGTGTGCGTGTGTGTACACTGCTCTACAGACTGACATCTCGCCTTCGAACGCGAGTCTGCATGCGGTGACATTTGGGCTGTAACAGTGACGGTGGCGGGCTATGTAAGAATGTGTTACCGCTGCCGTTCATGATTCACCATACGGTGTTGTGCCATTGCAATAAAACCCTTTTCACTCGGGCTGTCCGTCGTCTCAATGGACTCGTTATCTCGTCTGAAGTAGACTGTCGTGAAATGTTGAAGAACTTAATTCAAGAAGGATTTGAATTAAAGCGATGGAATTTGTTTTTCTGCTCTTGTAATGCAACAGCGTGAAACGTCAGACGCATTTGAATTTCAATTGGGTGCAAAGTGTAAGAACGTGTACTGACCGCACTCTGACTGTAGACTGACACTACGTTTTAATTAAGCGGGAGCTATATTCGTGTAATGCGTGACAACGCGCCACGCTATATCAAACGTATTAACAGCTGCTATTAAGTATATGTAACAACCCGACTGTACGTATCACATGTTTATATATATACGTACATGTGACATGCTCCATATAACAATAACATATCCAACACCACTACCATTAAATTGTTTCAAAACAGGAATTCGTTTTTCTTTTGGCAGCTAACGTAAAACAAAATACCCATTATATATATTTATTGAGAACAATAACAACAACAGCAGCAGCAGCAACACCATATGTCAAACGCAATATTCGTGATTTATTTACAAATAAGCGCTCGGTGCGTGCCGTGGCATATTTAACACATATATTCTGATGGTGTTACATGTGTAAGTGACAGCGGTGTCAAATATAAAATGACCGCGTCTCTAACTCCGTGTGGCTCGAAACGCGTATATCCCCGTCTGCTCTGAATTCCCATGTGATGGATCGCTTCTTCTGTTGCTGCTGCTGCAGTAGTAGTAGTAGGCCCTACACCGCCATGGCTTGGTCATTCAGAGAGAAGCATCAGGGGCCCTTAGGCATGTACTGTATTATGATTATTATTATTTTTGAGCGAAAGCTATATACATATACATACGTATGTGCGCGTGTGTGTGTGGTCTTGGGCCGAAAGTGTCGTCTTACTGGCAAAACATTCCGTGCAAATATATATACAAACATACATGCGTGCATGCATAATACATACGTACATGCATACCCGCATGTGTGTATTCTTATACGATTGTCCGTATGTATATTTATGTACACAGAGTATAGACATGAAACCGAAGTCGCCCCCCTCCCCATAGCCTTGACGGACTGTTGGGGCATGGTGCTGGCCACCGACTCCCACGTGTGCCGTGCCGGCCTTAATAGGTGCTCACTAACAGCACCTGCCCCAACAGTATGTACACATCCATGGATACACACACATACATACGTACACACACACGCGTACGCATATATATATATACACACAAACGGTGTAAACACGTGCAAAATTGTCTAAATAATACTCATACCATAATAAATTACGCGGATTAATCGCACTAAAACACGGGACAGAATATATCTACGTTATTTATTGTAAGTTCATGCCGCCTCTTAGAATGCACACGCTTCAGGTTCGTCGTGAGTCGCCCCAAGCCGACTTGAGAATCGGGGACTGGGTGCGAGGGGGTAGCTGGCAGTGGGAGGGGGGGGTAGATGGAAGAAGAGGTAGCGGTGAGGGGGGTGGGTTAAATCTCGGGTATTTTGAGAATAAGGCCCCCCTTTGTTAAAAAAATATATAAATAAATAAAGCCATGGAAAGATGGGGGGAGGGGGGGTGGAGAGACACGCTGATGCATAGTCTGGGGAATAGACAATTTTCGTCGATGCTGTGTGCGGAGCGTGGCCAATGAGGACCCCGGCTGCCTCTCGCCTCGGGTGCAGAAGGCGGCTATGGCGAGGCTGGTGAGCGTTTGGCGTTAACCCTACCGGAAATTACACGCGCCGTCCACATTCAGAACCTGCAACCTGGGTCACTCCGTGGCGGGACACGCTTCCATTTATGAACGCGCTAATGCGTGCAGTCGCTCGCTCGCTCGGATATTCTCTCGGTGGGGGCACAACACGGTGGTCGGGTGGCTGGAGAGAGCAACCGCCGCCACTATCGAGGAATGTGCAGTGTTTATTCCTCTGTCTGTGTCTGTGTGTGGAGGGCGGGAAGCGGTAGTGCAACGGTTAGCGCTCTGCGCTACAAACCCGGAGACCCGAGTAAGATTTCTGCTAAACGGTCAAAAACTGTGACGATTATCTGAATTGCTCCTGGTCCTCCCCTAGACCGACTCAGCATAAACTGAGTACCTGGTGCGATGTGTAAACATCGCCACTGGGGAAACAAAGGCGGTCGGGCGTGGTGCTGACCACCCACTCCTTTGTGTGCCGTGCCGGCCTTCATAGGTGCTCGCTCACAGCACTTGCCCCAACGGTCTGTGAATCCTATACGGGAGGTCTTTGTCTTGTGTGCGTGCGTTTATGTCTGTGTGGAGTGAATCAGAGTGCATCTAGCCTGGCACAAGCGCTGCATTGGCGACGCCTTCACTTTGTGGCGAATGGTCGCAGCAGATGTTGTTGGTGCGGTGGTGTTGAGGTTTGCGAACCGCACTGCGAACATATACGATTCGATTATCCGAAACGGTCCTGGGCCTCCTCTAGGTCTACTCAAACTTAAATAGGTACCCGGTACGATGTGTAAAGGTAGTGGGGAGACAAAGGCGGCCGAGCGTGGTGATCGCGAGACCACCCCCCGACCCGAGACAGATTGGTGCTTTTTAGACCAGCGCTTGCCCCAACGTCCTGTGTAGGCTATACGGGCGGGGGTGGCCCCTTTGGCTTTGTGTATATGTTTGTAATAATAGATACAGAGAGAGCAGATTGTCCAGCAATTATGCAATGATTGTAATAATTGAGTTCCCGTTGTTTCAAATTCTCCACTTAGCACGCGGATAATGCCCCTGTCGAGTGAGTTCGTGCAGTGTGATTCACTGGCCGTGCAGATATAACGGCGCACAGTTCCGAGTGCGTCTGTGCGGACGTACGTACACGTGTTTTCGTGTTACTTTGCGTACATCCGTGTGTCTCTGGCTGCGTCTTTGAGTGTGCGCGTTTGTGATCAATTAGCCAGACACGAAGGCGCATATATGCAGAAAGTGTGTCTGTCTGTGTATACGTGTGTGTGTGTTTGTGCGTGTATGTGCTTTTCATAATTGTAATAACACTCTTTGTATATCTTTGCATGGGCCTAGATGCTCTGCGTATTACTTCCAGCTTAGCGCTCAGCCTGGCTGACCTAAATACACCCTAAGCCGTGGTGCCCAGCACAGAGTTGTATCGCCATGTAGCCTATTTCATATATTTATATTAACGGTCACATTTAATTTTAACCAATTAACCGCAAATGTGAACAACCACCGTATTTGATCACTCGCACGCGATTTAGCGCTTAACTCACATCATTCGGTCAGTTAATTGTGTTTACATCGCAGTGCTAAATTAACACGACGCTGCAATCGTTTATTTTTAGTCTTTCTTTTTCACATTTTATAAACTCAAGCGCGTTTTCGATTCTACGCATGGTGTGAATGGAACGTAATTTTCTTTCCGAGATAAGCCGGGTAATTCCGGTTACAAAAGCCCATCTTGTGCGCGTGTCTCTCCCTCTGGTATAACGCGACACGGCTCTATATACCGAGGAGTACGCGTGACTTATTTACATTGGCTCGTACGAAATAATTCACAAAGATAAATGCTGACACCGTAACGAAGACACTTTTTTTGCGAATAGTATAAAATGAAATAAGAAACAACAAAAAACCCCATCAGGGCCAATTTCTATTAAAACCCATTCTTTTTTTTGCGAAACATCAAGAGAAGCCCATTAATTGACACTTAGCTGCTCTCTCGCGGTTTCTTTTGCATTATAAATTAAGGAAAATAAGCATCGGCATCAAATCGTTATCTTAATATAGCCGGTGGACTGTGAACTGCGTATAATCAAATCACCATGTGTCATGTGCGACGCATACGTAATTCGACACGGGTTTACTCGACACACGGATGCGTGGCCTAAATAATAAGGATAATATACAATACTAACAATAAACGGACCAGGAACACAACAGGAGGGGGAGAGAGTTGCGGGCTAGGGGGGGGGGGGCATTCTCCATCCATCCATCCCGTGTGTTCACGCGTTCTCAACTACCACATTTCACTCCGCTCCTCGTCCACCGCTGCTGTTAACTGTGACTCACACAAGAGCAGTCGCGTGGTCGGGGTAGCGGTGTGTGTGGCGTGTGTGTAGCTGGGTGGGATATCCCGTCGCGGTATAACCAGGTCGTCGCAGATGATCGATGGCAGTCGGTATTAATAGCCCAGCAGGGTCTAATACAGGAAATTAGAGACAAATGAGCTCCAGAGAGCTCTAATGAACAGGGCAGAGTTATTATTGCATCACACAGAGGGAGCGAGCGAGGCGCTAGGCTGCCCGACCTGGACGTCGCAAGGCGCTAATCACACACAGTCCCGGGGTGGTCGACGCGAACGCGCACGGGGCCCTTTTCCGTTGCGCTTTATTCGCAAGATTTGTGTGTTTACAGAAAGAAATCACTACGGTTGTGGGCCGCCAGAGGTGGGGAGGATAGAGATGGGGGTAGGCGGTAGTTGGTTGCTCGGCTGGGCTGGGATTACGGGGGAGTGTTGGGGGAGGAGGTGTGGGAGTCGGTTGTGTGTGTGGGTGGGGATATCGCCGGTTCTTTGCCTACGGGCACCGCTAGCCACTGCTGCCTTCCATAAAGCCCAGCGGATTTTCCCGTATCTAGAAAGTCCCCCACCCCCTCCCATCATCAGCATCCTCCTCAGTCTCCTCCTCTCTACGAACAGCCCCCCCCCGGCCCCTACAGACAAAAGCTCCACCCCCCCTCTCCTCCTCGCCCTGCCAGTCTCCCTGCACCTGATTACCGCCAATAATTACATCAAGCCCAAATGACTATTAATCAGCGCCGAGCTGCAAATTAGCAATCGAACAACGAAGTGCAATCATTTTTTTTTGGCATGCGCAGCTCATTAAATGTTTACAAGCAAACGCGAAGTGAGCGGCGATTAACGTCTTGGCTGTGAGCTGCAATCTATCCGTCTGCGGAATGTCACAAAAAAGAACGCATTCGAGTCGGCAAATGCGCCATTTATCAATTACCATAATCGCCGCGCGAGTGAACGCTCGAATGGGAAGTCTCACCTTTTTTAATGACTGACGGCTCCATAATGTTTATGTTATTCGGATCGTCAACCTGCAACGACAACAACAACAATAACAGCAACACGTACACGAACCGCTGCCATCGTCCCCGCACGCTTTAATAGCGACGCGCGCGACGATCCGAGATGACACTTTAATCGAGAACTCGAAAAAAAAAAGTCGCGTGTGTGTGGACTGGCGCGCGCCGAGCATATCATCGGTATACGGATTTGCAATTAACGCCGCAAATGTAAACAAGGCTATTCACATGCTGCCACACACAGTACCCCCCCCCCCGAGCTAATTCGAACAATGCCACCTCTGGCTTTAAAGTTTTACCCCCCTCTATACACACGGCAAACACAAGCGACACAGAGACTATATATATACCTGAGCACTGTTCATGAATGATTCATTGTTCGAGCCACCGTTCAGTGTTCAGAAAGCGGTACGGATTGCAGGTGTACGGTCGGACGGGATGACATCAGGTTGGTGTGTGTGTGTACGTGTGTGTGTGTGCACAGACGGTGATGTAGCGGTTAGCGCGCTGCGCTACGAACCCGGCGACCCAAGTTCGATTCCCGCTCACGGTCGGCACCAGTGACGATTATTATCTGAATCGGTCGCAGGCCTCCCCTAGTTCGACTCTGGTGCGGTGTGTAAACATCGCCACTGAGGAGACAAAGGCGGCCGGGCGTTGTGCTGACCCACCCACTCCCTCGTGTGCCGTGCCGGCCTTCATCAGGTGCTCGCTAACAGCACTTGCCCCAACAGTCTGTTAAGGCTATACGAGGGGGGGGGGTGAATTTTTGTCTTTGTCTTGCACAAACGTAAACGCTGCAACGCTCAAGTGCCCCTAAGATACACTCCCAGATGACCAAAGTGAGCGCACGCGTGCAACGCGAAACGCAGCAGAGCGGGTTGGACAAAGCACGCGCTATTAATTATAATGAGGGTGAGGCAGCACCAACAATAGCGATGCTTTCGCCAGAGATAAGTCCGACAATAGCCACAACGCGATATTGTCATCTTTCAGCCAACCCGCGTTGACCACCGTGGTGAAGTATGGTCAAACGAAAGAACATGATCGACATTTGGCGTGTGACGGCCTTGAATCCATGGGTGGGATTGAGAATATTTGGACTTTCATATTTGTTATCATGATCATAAGAAATAGTGTGCTGATACAACTGAACATATATATGTATATGGTGTATGGCTGTTTTTGTTTGCGGGAGAGAACTTGCGTTCCAACTCAACTTCTTTCTCATTCTCATTTAGGCGTCGAGGGCGGGTATCCCGGGACCGCCGGTCTCGGTTGATTTTTAAGGAAGGACCACAAAAGAACCAATGTGGCTGGCCCTCGTTTGTAAAGTTCAATTGTTGTGTGCACGTGCTGCGACGTCACAGAGCGGCAATTCGACGCGTGTATGTAGCGGCGCACGGAGAGAGGTTTATTATTTTTTTGCAAACAAAGTTTGATGAGGTATATAAATATGTCTTTTTTTTATTAGTAATCTATCGTTTTTGGAGCGTTACGTTCAACATTTCTGGGTTTGTTCCTCGATGGCAAATACTGTGCACGCTTTGGGACATTATTTAACGTCTGACGTGGGAGCACGTGCTGAGAAGTAACAACAACAACAATCATCATCATCATCATACAAAAACCACCCACGGTGTCGTGGCTGTCTCAATTCACGTAAAAAAAATTGGGAGTGATTAACGGCGCTGTTTAAAAAAGAAATCTCGCAGGCATTACCACACGCGCGGCGTACATCAACGACCCACACAATTACGAGACGATTACCACACGTGCGGCTAAATTAATCTGCTTGGCGAGATATCCGATGTGTATATATGCATTATTTAAGAAAAAGGAAATACAAATGTCTGCCCTGATTGCGCTTGCTTGTAGTTAAAGACGATGCATCCCTTGTAGGCGTCTTTCAAAGGCACGCGCTTATCAATTATAAAATATTGCGCTGTATGATTAATGAGGATTTAACAGTGGATTTAAGAAATTATAATCAATAATTGATCTTGTCGTTTCGGCAATTTTATCCCCCAAAATTGTACATATGGGCAGACAGACACCGGATGTGGCTCTTGGTTATGATATCGACTGTGCGCGTTGTTGTTTGTAAGGATTTTTATTTTACAAGCGGCGTTAATGTTCAGGAATATTGAGAAATGGGTGACGAGTTGCCAATTATGCTGGTGCAATTAGATTATCGTAAACGATGATGATGATGATAATGATGATAATGTATTCGTGATGGGGCCTCCTTAAAATTACTTACATCGCATGGCAGTTAATGTCTTGCTAAACATTTGAACTTGGCGAAAAAAATCCCACACCGCTCACAATCATTGGCGATGCGTAACTTCGAAGCGGTGCTGTTGCGCAATGATTAACGCGTTAATAAAAACAAATCTAATTTGACAGTCCTATTAAAACTAAAATTGTGTGACAACTGCGCTTCGCAACTCCGTTGAACGTCAACGAATTGATGCAACGACGCGATCAGCTGTTTGCGGTTTGACACGTGGAGTTTTATTCTGCTGCTTTATCTGCGGTTCGTTACATCGCATTCTCGTCATATGAAGTAATAGGAATTCCAGTGCATTGTATAAGCATGTCACGTTATAATTTCAGAAGGTAATTGGAAAACAAAAACCCCTAAACGTAAATGATATATATTTGTTTACAAACGAAGCCGTCATAAATTACAACAGTTTAAAAAAAGAGGATATCAGTGACACTGTGGATGCAATCTCGCTAGCCACACGACATACGTTATAAATATATGTACATAAAAAAACACCCCACGTTGTTTCTCTCGTTATACATTTCAATATTCTGCCAATTAAACTCTGCAAGGCTTTGCACAAAAATCGCATGAGCAACTGACAATACGATGGACAAATGTCGCGTTATACAAAGTGTTCCATGATGCATCTCGCAGGACGGATGTCAAACTCAGCGAGTGAACACCACACAAAGACACACTCAGAGACACAGACAAAGACCCCCCCCGTATAGCCTTAACAGACTGTTGGGGCAAGTGCTGTTAGCGAGCACCTATCAAAGACGGCACGGCACACGAGGGGGTGCGTGGCCAGCACCACACCGGGCTGCGTTTGTTTCCCGAGTGGCAATGTTTACACACCGTACTAGGTACTCATTTGAGGCTGAATCGACCTAGGGGAGGCCCAGGACCGGTTCAGATACTCATCACTGATATTGGTCGTGAGTGGGAATCGAACCCAGGTGGTCAAGTTCGTAGCGCAGCGTTGCTCACCGGTACACTACCGCTCCCCACAAAGAGACACACACCCAACGACACACTGACACCACACACCCAGAGACACACTGACACACCCAGAGACACACTGACACACACAGAGACACACTGACACCACATACCCAGAGACACACTGACACACACAGAGACACACTGACACCACACACCCAGAGACACACTGACACACACAGAGACACACTAACACCACACACCCAGAGACACACTGACACCACACACACAAAGACACACTGACACACACAGAGACACACTGACATACACAGAGACACACTGACACCACACACACAGAGACACACTGACACACACAGAGACACACTCACACCACACACACAGAGACACACTGACACACACAGAGACACACTGACACACACAGAGACACACTGACACCACACACCCAGAGAAACACTGACACACACAGAGACACACTGACACACCCAGAGACACACTGACACACCCAGAGACACACTGACACACACAGAGACACACTGACACACACAGAGACACACTGACACCACACACCCAGAGACACACTGACACCACACAGAGGCACACTGACACACACAGAGACACACTGACACCACACACCCAGAGACACACTGACACCACACACCCAGAGACACACTGACACATACTGACACACACAAAGACAAACTGACACCCCGAAACACACTGACACACACAGAGACACACTGACACACACAGAGACACACTGACACACACAGAGACACACTGACACCACACACCTAGAGACACACTGACACACACAGAGTCACAGGTGTACAGAGCCGTACACGCACACCACACACAAAGAGACGAACACATACAGAGAAAAAACAATGACACAGACACCCACAGACAAAACAAAATCCACAAAGACGCGGACACATACGCAAAGACAGACACGTTGACACAAACACGAAGACATATACACAGACAAACATATAGACAGATACAAAACAATGACAAAGATTCCCGGTATAGCCTTCATAGACTTTTGGAGCAAGTGCTATTAGCGAGCACCTTTGAAGACCGGCAAGATATACAAAGGGGTGGGTGGCCAGAACCACGCCCGACCGCCTTTGTCTCCCCAGTGGTGATGTTTGCACACAGAACCAGGTACTCGTTTGAGGCTGAGTCGACCGAGGGGATGCCCAGGACCGGTTCAGATAATCATCACTGATGTTGGCCGTCAGTGGGAATTTAACTTGGGTCGCCGGGTTTGTAGTGCAGCGCGCTAACCACTACACTACCTGCTCCCTACAAGATAGATATACACACAGAGACACAGGCACAGAGTAGCATATTCACGTACATACAGAGAAGCAAACACGAATAGATACAACACGCATATAACGACACACACACACACACACAGACACACACACAAATACACACAGACACATACACACAAATACACACATACACACACACACACACAAATACACACATACACACACACACAAATACACACATACACACACAAATACACACATACACACACACAAATACACACATACACACACAAATACACACAGACACACACACAAATACACACAGACAGACACACACACAAATACACACAGACAGACACACACACAAATACACACAGACAGACACACACACAAATACACACAGACAGACACACTCACAAATACACACAGACAGACACACACACAAATACACACAGACAGACACACACACAAATACACACAGACAGACACACACACAAATACACACAGACAGACACACACACAAATACACACATACACACAGACACACACACAAATACACAGAGACACACACACAAATACACACAGACACACACACACAAATACACACATACACACATACACACATACACACACACAAATACACACAGACAGACACACACACAAACACAGACATACACACAGACACACACACAAATACATACAGACACACACACAAAAACGAGTGCCCTTACCGAGCATCGACACACACTCAGGCATCCAAACAGCCACACGCGCACACAAAGACAATGATGTCCCCCTCCGTATCCTGAACACACTGTAGGGGGAAGTGCTGTTTGCGAGCACATATGAAAGCCGGAACGGCACACGAGGGGGTTGGCTGGCCAGCACCACGCCCGGCCGCCTTTGTCTCCCCGAGTGGCGACATTTACACACCCGACGAGGTACGAGGCGCGCGGACACCTCCACCCACCACCACGGCGCTGACGACGGAGCGCGCGCTCCGAGCGTGGTCGCCGGTGCGTACCTGAACCTCGTCGATGCCGTGGTGCCCTAATCCGGCGAGCTGCAAGCCGTCGAGGCCGGACTCCATCGACTGCCCTCCGTGCAGCGCTTCGGGCCGCCGCACCGACGGGAAGTCGCCGCGCCGATGCGGCTCCAGGCCGGCGCTGAGCTGCGGCAGCCCGCGGTGCTGAGCCAAGAGCCCCGAGTCTCCACGCATGTCGCCTCCATGCCGCTGCTGCCAGGGGCTCTGTTGCTGCTGGTGGAGGACGTTCAGGTAGGGGTCGGCCACGTGCGAGTAAGGGTCCTGCGACTGGTGGTAGGGCAGCGGCTGGTAGGGAGGCGGGAAGTAGGGAGGCTGGAACTCCGGGTTGGGAGTGTGAGACAGCGGAGGCGCCTGGTACGGCGACTGGCTGATGGCTCCGAGCTGCGTGAGTCGGCTGGCTCCGTGGCCGCTCGGCACCTCGTGCCGGTCCTGGAAGGGAGAGGTGTCGGGGAGAAGGGCAGAGGGAGTGGAGAGGGAGGGAGCGAGGACGAACGCGAGGTCACTGCGACGGCCGGGGTGGTTGTCGTTGTTGGGGTTAGAGACGGAAGCAGAATCGGATGGAGAGCCGGAGAGAGACGGAGAGAGCCGGAGAGACGGAGATGCGCTGCACGCGAGAGACCGTCGATTCCGATGGTGCGCGCGAACGACAGCGAACCCCTCCCGCCTCCCACCAAAAATATCAAGAAAGTTGCATCCGCTGCGGCGATGATGATGGAGAGCGCAGAACGACTTCCTCGCGTAGCACTTCTGATTTTCTTTACATCCCCCCCCCCCCACTATCCCCATTCACTCCCGCAAACCCCCCCGGCCCTTGTCCGAGAGAAGTAAGACGAGTGCTATACGAGCTCACAACTCACCATGGCTTTGTAACTGTGGACTAACATGTCTCGAGTTGTTAAGTCAATGTCCGCGAAAATTCAACCCAGCAGAGGCTTCGTGCGGAGAGAAGAAGCGTTGAGCGAGCTTGGGGGGGGGACAACCAGAAGGCGAATGTGGCTCTCTTTTTTTTAGTTTGGAGACTTTTGGCCGAAGGGCTACTGTGGTGGCTTCTCTCTCTCTCCCTCTCCTCTCCTCGTCTCGTCGGCGAGTCTCAAGACTCAGAAAGCAAGCAGCTTCTCTCCACCCACCGCCCTCCTACCGACCCACCCACTCCGTTCTCTTTGCTCTCTCCTTCGGGGCGCCTCGACTAAAACCGGCCGACCATCAACTCGGAGCGAGCGGTCATGACTCGCTGTTCGTGTGCGGCTCGAGCGAGCGGAGCTAGAGGAGGCTTTGAGCGCGTTTGGTTGACGATGCTGCTGATGCTGCTGCTGATGATGATGCTGCTGCTGTTTGCTTGCGTGCCCGCGCGCGGACGCCCCGTCGGGAGTGACGCGTCGTGTGCACGACGCTCGCGCTGTCTAATCACAGAGCGAGGCCCTCCGCCGCGTCATGAATAATGAACGAGGCGAGACCGAATTGCCCACCGATTTACAAGAAACCGAGCGATATAAACACTGAAACTGCAATCCCTCCGATGGCGCTTAATTAACTTTCAGCGTCGCCGGGACAAGTACTTTGCGCGTGTGCCGTGAGTCGTGGGCGTACACGTGTGCGCGCGTCTCTGCGTGTGGGAAGCGGCAGGGTAACGGGTTAGCGGTGAGCGTGCTGCGAGACGAGGCCGGCCACCCGAGTTCGAGTGCCGCTCACGGCCAACACCGGTGACGATTATCTGAACCGGTCGTGGGCCTCCCTTGGGTCGACTCAGCCTCGAATGAGTAGCTAGTGTGCGGTGCGTGAACGTCGCCACTCGGGAGACAAAGGCGGCCGGGCGCGATGCTGGTCACCCACCCCCTCGCGCGCCTTTTCGGCCTTCACCGACGCTCGCTAACATCACATGCCCCAACAGTCTGTCACAGGCTGTTTGGGGGATCTTTGTCTGCTGTGTGTGTGTCTGTGCGTCCGTGCTTGTGTGCATTCGTATCCGCGGCTCGTCATTTTTTGTCGTTTTGAGTTTTTGTTGTTCTGTTATCTCGTTGTGTCAGCGCTGCTGTTGCGATGCGCGCGCGTTTTCTTAAGTCGCGTCCCTTTCTAGTCGAGTTGTGTCAGGGCAGCTCTCCCTCTCCTCCCTCTGTAGCCGAGGATTAGAACATTGCATTCAGTACATCGTGCAGTGTTTTAACTTGGCCAATATTAACGACATGGGGATACTTTATCTGTTAACATTCAGAAGCGTTCAGTAGTTGAGTATCTCTCTCTCTCTCTCTGCACGGGGAGCGAGCGCGTCTGATGATGACAATGCACGGTTGGCTATGTACGGTGCTAAAGACGTTCAACATACATAGGAATTAACTTATTGTTTCCCGCTAAAAAATACACTTTTACTAATAATGGCCGACACGGCCTTTCTGAGACATTACTCAATCATATAGACATCAACATCATTATCATCATAGGTCCATTTTCATTTCTCGCGACCAATATTATTGTTTTGAAATAGATATTACGGTTATATATACGCATTATTTTAATACCACGAATTAATTGGCTGCATCTAACCCGTCTGAATATACTTTACGCATTCAAATCATGTTTAGAAATACGTATATTATATATAAAAAAGCAAGTTCGGAACTTATAATTTAAATTAATCGCTCGATAAAAAAGGATATTTAAACAAAAATGTACATGAGCTCGAGTGGCACGGAACGACTGCGATTGTCACTTGAACCTCCTGTCCATGATGCATGCAGTCACAAAGACAAATATCACCGCATAGCATTTAACAGACTGTTGGGGCAAGTGCTGATAGCGATCACCTACGAAGGCCGGAACGGCACACGTGGGGGGGGGGGGGAAACACCACGCCTGAAAGCCTTTGTCTCCCCATTGCTGATTTTTACACACCGCACCAGGTACTAATTTGACGATGAGTCAACTTAGGGGAGGCCCATGACCGGTTTAACATATTCACCACTGATATTCGTTGTGAGTGGGAATCGTGCTCGGGTCGTCGGGTTCTTGTGCTAACCACTAAACTACCATATTTTTTGGTTATTTCAGTAAAGTCACGTAGTGCTAACCACTAAACTACCACTAAAGACTTAACACACACACGTGTAAATACACACGTGTGCATACACATGTCTATGTGGTATGTGAGCATATGCACATTCGCGCACACGTGTCGACATACACACGGCATTTCCAGCTTCCAACAATACACGGAGCTTCCCCAACACATTCATTTTAATTCTGTTGATAATACAAAGCATCTAAATTTCCAAAGCGGCTTGCGAAATGCATCGATATATTTAATATATTACTTCATGCATTACGTTGCATTCTAAGTAATACGTGGTGTTATTGAATCGTGCGTATTGCGTGATAAATGAGTATGCAGTGATTACAATAACGACGAAACTATTATGAGCACGTGACATGCATATAGTCAAATATAATTTAACCCCGTTAAAACGTCTTCTGACATTGCAGCTTCGTTTGTTACACGCGAACACACGCGCAGTGTTTTCTGTGCGTGCATTTTAAACATTGACTTCACACGAAACAGCACTGTTTTTACCATGCAATGTCAGCTAGATTAATCAAACGTACCACATTCTGTATGTTGTTTTTTACGTTCCTAAAGAGGTTTAACCAAACACGAACGGATCACGCTTTACTAATTTTTTTTACATCACGTTATAGTCGCATCATCATATCAGCACCCATTATAAAGATTACTCTGTCGTGTATCTCCACGTATAAATGAAATATACGTTGTGCCCACCAGCGCTTTTTTAGACTTTCCAGAAAAACATTATATTCACCCTCATTCATTTTTTAAGCAAAGGAAACTTGAGAGCGGTTTCGATCCTCTGGGTCTCATCAGCAGCGTCAAGTTTGTTAAACCAAACTCTGACACATTACCGGATGCTGCTGGAATGTCGTAATGCATTCCATACAGGACGACGCGACTCAAAAAAGGCGCAAGTCGCGAATCTGTGTAAATCTACAGACTTCACACGCGCAAGTTTTGTATACGGGGTGCAAGACGGCGCGCTCCGAACGCGACGGGTACGAGGATCGTACGGAGCTCCACACGGCGCGAAATGACTCCGCGGCTACGCTCAACACAAAAGGCAAGAAGTTTCCGCGGGCCGAAACCCAGGGAGTGGCATGGATCATTAGGCGCGGGACAGACAAGCAGCCGCAAAAAAAACAGACGCGGATTAAGCAAGCGCTTTATTGTAGCCCTCCGTCCCACAGGGGATATAGAGAGGAGTAAGTAAGTTGAGAAAGTCAAACGGGAAATCATACCTCGTACACCTCGTCGTACTTCATTCTATCGGTAAGTTTCCACAGCATGGTGGCTTGAAGTCTTGTCCCCCCACGTTGTAGAAGCGACGTGATTGCCTACAGCTACGTCTCGAGTTAGACCTCGTCCTCTAGCTACGTTCAGCGTGCGTAGGGATATCGAGACGACGGCGGCGGAGTGAGTTGGTTTGCGAGTGAAGCAGCAGCAGCAAACAACCGTCGCGTTGCTGTTGCGGACGCGGCCCCGTGAGTAGTCGGCGAAGTAACCAGCAACCAGCGCCGCACGTTCACGGCGACGTGCCCAGATCTCCCTCTCACGGCCACTAAGCCACTTCTCTCCGAGCTGGGATCGTGACAAGCCTCCTCCACGCACACCACCCCACCCCCTCTACGTACCACCCAGTCCCACCGCTTCCCCCCCACCACCACCAACCCCCCCTCCCCACCCCCCCCAATCTCTCGTCCTGCGAGCCCCGCGGCTCAAGGCAGTTTTCCGGGTGAAGGCAAAGAGCGTGTTTGTGTGCTCTCCGCCACCGTGTGCGCACGCGCTCCCAGAGCCGCGTGTGCAACGCGATATACACATTGCAGTCCGCGCATCACCACCATCACCACCATCATCACCATCACCACCATCATCTACTCTGTGATATACACTTCGCAGTCCGTCATCATCACCATCATCATCACCATCATCTACTCTGTGATATACACATCGCAGTCCGTCATCATCACCATCATCATCAATACCATCATATACTCTGTGATATACAGATTGCAGGTCGTCATCATCACCATCATCATTACCACTATCATCTACTCTGTCATATACACATCGCAGTTCGTTATCATCACCATCATCATCATCACCATCATCTACTCTGGCATATACACATTGCAGTTCGTCATCATCACCATCATCATTACCATCATCACCATCACCACCAACACCATCACCTACTCTGTGATATACACATCGCAGTCCGCGCATCATCACCATCATCTACTCTGTGATATACACATCGCAGTCTGCGCATCACCATCACGATCATCATATGTTATAGTCGTTGTTTTAGAAGCCATAACGTATGAATAATCGTTACCATCAAGTATGTCATGATCACCATTATTCTTCTTTTAAATCCATCATCATCGTTATGTTGATCATCATGTATGTCTTACATTATCATAATCGCCATCATTCCATTATGCATTTTATCTGTCATATATCATCATGATCATTCATAAGTCGTTTGTAAATAATCATCAAAATGATCATCAGTCTTCTAAATATAATTTCTCAGCATCATCGTCGTCGTCGTGAGCTGCCATTGCTCACACAGGCCACGTGTGCCTACAGCACTGCGCACAGACACAGCCGCGCGACAGCTCTCGACAGCCAACGCCGCGCGCCCGCCGCCACGACGAGAGCGCGCGCGAGGCTCGCCGCTGCGGGGTCACAGCGAGCGCGCTGCGCGCGAGCATCGTCGGCGGTCGGCGAAAGCGCGCAACGCCAAAACCCCCGGCACACGCGGGGGGCGGGGGGGGGGGGATGGTGGAGGTAGACGTCGCGAGCCGCCGTGTTTAACGCAGTTGTTGCCCCACTGCTTTTGCGCCACGCGAAAGTCTGGGATCGAAGTGCGGCGGTGATGATGATGGTGATGAGAGCTCTAACTGCACCGCCGCTATTAAGTGAAACCGCTCCGGGCACTCCTGTAATTCTGTGGCACGAGCAAACATCTTTCACTCCCCTCTCAGAACCGCAAATCCTCAGACCTTCTATGCTTCACCCTCCCCCCCCCATTCATGCCTTTGCCTGCCACCTCGGCCCCCCCTTAGCAAGCGAGGGAAGCAGACTTCCTTTGTGCGATGCGCGTGGCCGTCGTCGTTTAACGCGCGCGCGTTCGCGCCGTCTCGTCATCGGCACGGCACCCGCGTCGCGGCGGCGCGGCGCACGAAGAGGGCTCGGAACGGAATGAATCGGTCCACGATGTACGACGCGGATGGCTAAGCTAGTCGACAGTGCGTCGTGTCCTCAGTCTCTATTTGTCTCTACCTCGCCGATACTAACAATAATATCACCGTTAGTCGCAAACGCGCTGTCTGCAGTGAGCCGTAGGCGCGTGTTCTCCAATGTGTTTTTCGTTGTTGTGCCGCGTCTCGTGTGTTTGTCTCTACCGGGCCTTTCGCTCCACGTGCTGAAAGCTTCTGCAAAGGCACCCTGAGTAGCTGATTTAAGTCGCACAAATCGTGGCCCCTGTGGCCACGTTCATAGCGCGCCACTGTCGAGCATTCGCATTAACCAAAATTCAGTGTCTGAAGAAGATCCACAAACGAGCACGTGGAAACGAAACGTCGGGCAACACGCGGTACACTCCCCCCCTCCCCCCTATCACAGATCTGTACAGCAGCACATCCTGTGAAGACCTACGACGCAGTAACATCACGAAAGCTTCGTGCACACAACGGGAGTATCGAGATGCGCGTGCATTGTACGCGGCGGGCTTTGTAACCGATATCGCTGTGCGGAGTAATCCGCCTTTGCGCAACTCGCATTGTGTAACTAGCTTACGTAAAGTTCACAAGGACCTCGCCGACGGGCAAGCGGAAGGCAGATTATGAGGTGTCAAAACATCGCTCCGCTGTGCGCAATAGGTAAGCACACCGCATTAAAATCAATTATTAATTTTGGCAATTACGTCGCAGCGTATACAGCGGGCGCGGGGTTTTGACTTGGGCCGGGAAAAAACCCACTCCTATCGACATATTCTCTCTGTGAATGTGCGTTTTGACTTTGACATTGTCGATACATTCGGGGAATTGAACGAGCGGGAGAGTTAAATATGTCACAGGGAATGCGTCGTCGCTGCACGTTGTTAATTAAGTGCAGTTGGCTGTGCGTGAGTGAGCGAATGTGTGTGGGGAGCGGTAGTGTAGCGTTTAGCGCGCTGCGCTACGAACCCGGTGAACCCGAGTTCGATTCCCGCTCACAGCCTAAAAAGCAGTACCTGGTGCAATGTGTAAACATCGCCACTGGGGAGACAAAGGCGGCCGGGCGTGGTGCTGGTCACGCACCCCCTTCATGTTCCGGCCTTCATAGGTGCTCGCTAACAGCACTTGCCCGAACAGTCTGTTCAGGCTATACGGGGGATTTTTGTCTTCTGCGTTGGGGTTCCTTGTTTCGTAAACTCGGCGATCCCGGCAGTTGCGCTGCGACACGCAGAGCGCGCGCGCTGCGGTGATCGAAATGGTGATCGTGACCTTGTCGCCACGCTGGCGACCTGAGGAGTCACGAGCGGCGTTATAGGTCGCGAGTCTGGAGTCTCGCGGCAGGCGTGCATCCAGGCGAGTAATAGAATTTGATGCCGAACGTGCGCCTGGGTTGTGGCTGTAGTGGCGGTAGTGGTGGTGGTGGTAGTGGTGGTGGTGGTAGTGGTGGTGGTAGTGGTGGTGGCGCGAATCGGGGGCTCTCATCTGCTAACCTCATGTAGATAGATATATATTTGTATCTCCTTTGTTAAAAAAAAAACAGCAAAACCTTTTTGATGGATCCCAAAATTACGTACGTTAGTTAAGCTCTGTTGGGAAAATGAGAGCGGTAATGCTTTGTCCAGTACAGTCCATCATTCCACGACTGGTTGAACGCCTCGGATCTCGGAACCAAGTCACGTCGGTCTTGGCTGTTGCCTGACCATACTTCGCCATGCGAGTCAATACTACTTGGTGCAGAAGACGGGGCGGCGGCGGTGGGGGGGGGGTGATCTGGGGAAGGGTGAGGATGGAGGGGAGGGGGCGACCAGGATCGGTTCAGATATCGCGTCACTGATCTTAACCGTGACCGAGAATCGAACTCAGAGGAGTCAGGTTTGGGATACAAAGCTCTCATTCCCGCGCTGCCGAGGCCACTTGTGTATGTTGAACTTCTTTCGCACCGTACGTAGCCGTCCGTGCCAATCGGAGGCCAGTAGCATACGAAACTGGGGTGCCGCAATGCTCAACGCCTGCTTCTTAAAATATCTTACCGCAGCACGTGAACCCATCGTACCCCTTACACGTGTGTGTGAACCTTAGTAACGACGTCTCAGTCTTCAAACTCGATCACCACGCGACTCCACGGGTGTTCAGTAAACGTTCCATGTGATACCGTTGACAAACTAAAGGTAAAGACATTTCACAGCACGGTAGCTTAAACGATTACCTGAGTCGCATATAAGTAATATATTAATAATGTATATAGGCCGACGGAGTAACAATCCATGATGATGATGATGTGATATCCTTAAGAAAAGTGCGGCAAATTGCCACCCACTTATCGTGAACCTATTTTAACATACACTTTCAGTACACCAGTTGTTTTTTGATGCATTTTTTTACACACGAGTATACATGTATATATTGCCTTTAAAGTTCGTGGGGAATATGTCCTCGTTATAAAGGTCTGGACCTCCTGTGGTAAACGACTTTTGAGAATAAGACACGTGACAAAAATCGCCGCAAACTACTCGTGACAATATATCGCTAATTGTTGTGAGCCTCCTCGCGTAGCGATCAGTAGCCATGCATTAGAGTGCACGCAATTACGACGCTGAGTGTTTTTATTGCTAAAGAGAGTTTGCACGTTGTGTACTATCCGCACGTGTACAGACAGGGGTACAACCGCAAGTGGTATAGCAACACGACGTGCGCGTCTTTAATCTCCGCATGGGACCGTTCGTGATAATGATTCGCTGTGTATCATTAGACACCTGCAGTCGCAGTCGACGCTACTATTTCTGCTGGAGTTATGGGACGTGAGTTTGGATTTTATTTAAGTGATGAACACCGCCTTCCACGTCCATCCCTTAAATATATCCCTTAAACACACCCCTTAAACATATCCCTTAAACATATCCCTTAAACATATTCCTTGAACATATCCCTTAAACCAGTGGCTCTTAACCTGGGGTGCACGCACCCCTTGAGGGTGCGAGACGTGGACAGATTTTTTTTTTGTGAGAAGGTAAATCATCGAAAGACAAATTTAGCACGGGCGCGCAAGTACAACGACTTTGTTTCATCAAACCCCTGTGCGTTTATTACCATTATAATTAAAATAAATCAATAATTGAGAACCAAAAGGGGTGCAAGGCTGCAGTAAAGGTTAAGAATCACTGCCGTAAACGCATCCCTTAAACACATGCACCACCGCACGTGTTGCGTGATGTATACCGCACCGGTTAGCCGTGTCCAACGCAGAGGTGCATGGACATGATCCGGTGAAGTTACTCCGTATATTTATATTTTCAGTAGTATTTCATAACAGCAAATTATACTAATAACAAGTATTATACATTCTTTACAGCCGCTGTGTGTCAATCCACTGCTGGATTATGGCCCTCCCACGGCATCTCGATTATGGGTACGAGAGGGGGGGAGGGTGGCGTTGTTTGACCATACTTCACCACGCCGGTCAGTACGTGTTAGTGAATGGGCTTGTGGTGGGGCTCCAGGATTGCTTCAGACATCACTTAGACACTTACAACTAAAGATGTTGACCGTGGCCAAATACACTCGTGTCGCGATACTAACCAAGATAATATCAACTACTGTATATTTATTTCACCAGGTAAGGCCGACTGAGCTACATTCTCTCTCTTTCAGAATCGACCTCGCCACAAATGATAGCTCAACGAAGTTGCATATCACGTAGACATTTATAGCAGCCAAAAAAAACACTTTAAATACTCGAAACTCAGTTTCGCCCAGCCACTACACCCACCGCTCCACACCCGTGCATAACAGCGGCATGCTTCCAACCAGTGGGGGTGCAAACCGATTACTGCTACTTGGAGTCGTCGGTACGAGCCAGCGCGTCCAGTTTGCGCATTGAGCAAACGTTAATGAATTGAACGTTCAAAACGAGACATATGTGGGGCGGGAGGCGTAGTGGCGCGTGGGGGGTGGTGGTGGTGGTGGTGGTTCACTCAGTGGACCAATCGCAACGGAGCTCCCACCTACAGAATCGGTCCCGTCCGTCGACTTTGCGAGCGATACCGGCGTTGGATGGACTCGGCCAGCAGACCACAACGAAGGGAGTTGATTGACAAGTCGTGGGGGGGGGGGGCAGTAAACGCCGTTGTTACAAAGACGTCCGCATCTTAAAAATTACAACAACATCTCCGTTTAAAATGACAATGCGTACATTATGAGTGCGTGTTTGTTTGCATCTTTTGCCACAGTTATGTGTTGCTAATGCAGCCTTAATGCCTTGCAAGAGGTGCGTCTATTTGGTGTTTAAACATCCTAGCACCCGTTTTGTTGCCAGAAAGGGTCAAACATATCCTTATTTATAATATAGGGTTCATTTTTGGTTAGATCGCATAAATGTAAACGTGACGTTAAACCCGCCACCACCCGACACGGCCAACTAGTAAGGGGTTGTCACGTAAACAGAACGTGGCCAATCTGTCACTAGTACAGCACGCCGGTGTGTTGGAGAGCAAATCCACATTTGCAATCCTATTCTTATTGTTTTGTTTTACAAACTACACTTGTTTTTATGAAGCTGTGCTGTTAAGGCTGGCTTGGGAGCAGGGGATTTCCGGCGTAAGGCACTACCACTAGATCACAGTGCACGCCTATACCCGCGTTCGCCGCGTACCACTTGACCACGTGGTTCTTATTTTATCGCCGCACGAGAACAAATTGGCGTGCGGCGGTCGAGAACGCGAGGGCGAGTTGAATGCGACGTCTCTCGTGGGGGGCGTCGCTCGGCAAGCGGCGTCCTGGACTCAAGTGAAGCGTCGCGGCACAAATGGCGCGCGGGCGCCCTCGTCGATCGTGACGGCGCATCGTTGGCCTCGCGTGCGATCCCCCGCTCACACACCCCCCCCCCACCAAAAAAAGCGGCGAACTGAGGATGGGGGTGGGACCAATGAGAGACCTCGTGAGCCACGCGACATCGTAAAAAAACACTCGCAGCCAGTGCCAAGTCCAGCTCAAAGTTCAACATACGTACACCACTATTATTATTATTCATTGTAGTACACGCAAACAAGCATGTTTTGATATCGGAACCCGTCTTGCGGCTCACCGCCAACCCGCGTGGTGAAGTATGGTCTAATAAGCTGGATCACAGGCACGGCGTGGCGAGGCCCTCTCATCCAGCAGTTTGTTTACAAAGAACTGCCATTTGTTGTTGTGTTTTTGTTGTTGTTACCGGTAGTCGTTAATTGCCTATTTCGACAAACACTTTTACATTGAGCGTATGATGCTGACACAATATGAATTGCGAACCTTTCACGTTTTGAATAATGGTGATAGCCATGCACGTTTTAAAATATGTACAAGAATTACTGTGTTTAGTGTGGGGCGAGGGGGGAAGTGGTGGCGCAATGGTTAGCGCACTGCTCATCCGAGCCCCGTAACCAACCTGAGTTTGATTCCTGGCCACGGCTGACATCTGTGACGTTCGATATTTAAACCTGTCCCGGACCCTTTCCCCACTCACCAACACACACTCACCAACCCACTCACCAACCTACTCACCAACCCACACTCACCAACCCACACTCACTAACCCACACTCACCAACCCACACTCACCAACTCACACTCACTAACCCACACTCACTAACCCACACTCACCAACCTACACTCACCAACCCACACCAACCCACACTCACTAACCCACACCAACCTACACTCACCAACCCACTCACCAACCCACTCACCAACCCACACTCACCAACCCACACTCACTAACCCACACTCACCAACCCACTCACCAACCCACACTCACTAACCCACACTCACCAACCCACACTCACCAACCTACACTCACCAACCCACACTCACTAACCCACACTCACCAACCCACACTCACCAACCCACACTCACCAACCCACACTCACTAACCCACTCACCAACCCACACTCACTAACCCACACTCACTAACCCACACTCACCAACCTACACTCACCAACACACACTTACCAACCCACACTCACAAACCCACACCAACCCACACTCACTAACCCACACCAACCTACACTCACCAACCCACACCCACCCACACTCACTAACCCACTCACCAACCCACTCACCAACCCACTCACCAACCCACACTCACCAACCCACACTCACTAACCCACACTCACCAACCCACACCAACCCACACTCACTAACCCACACCAACCCACTCACCAACCCACTCACCAACCCACACTCACCAACCCACACTCACTAACCCACACTCACCAACCCACTCACCAACCCACACTCACTAACCCACACTCACCAACCCACACTCACCAACCTACACTCACCAACCCACACTCACTAACCCACACTCACCAACCCACACTCACCAACCCACACTCACCAACCCACACTCACTAACCCACTCACCAACCCACACTCACTAACCCACACTCACTAACCCACACTCACCAACCTACACTCACCAACACACACTTACCAACCCACACTCACAAACCCACACCAACCCACACTCACTAACCCACACCAACCTACACTCACCAACCCACACCCACCCACACTCACTAACCCACTCACCAACCCACACTCACCAACCCACACTCACCAACCCACATCCACCCACACTCACCAACCCACACCAACCCACACTCACCAACCCACACCAACCCACACTCACTAACCCACACAAACCTACACTCACCAACCCACGCTCACCAACCCACTCACCAACCCACACTCACCTACGTTGTGACGTCATCATCATCATCACGATCCATGTGGCAGATCGCCCGCAGGTGTCCACTGCACATATCGTCACTTGTGTCCACGTGGTGAAGTCTGGTCAATATAACCACTCGCGATGTTGACAAGAGCTCAACATTGTCCGTAATAAAGTAGTTTTTGGGGCGGGAGTGGGATCGCTTTAATATAAATGTGTCGTTAAACCTCCCCACCACCGGGACATAGCCAATTCGTAAGGCTTGCCGGAGAAATGAAGACGTGTCAATTAGTCAAGGCTTGAGCACGCCGGCGTGTTGGAAAGTGAAAACCCAAACGCCGTTGAGAATCCATTGACAGACCGACGCGTCAAGCAGCCCGCGACCCCATTGCGACGTGTCGGGCTTGGCCTGCACGAGCTCGCCTCGGTGGCAACGCCTCACGACAAAGACAGCGCGACGCTTACGGCGACGGAGAATCTCCGTGACGTTCCAACATCAAGTGCCGCACCAGTGAAGTCGGGGAGGGGGGAGGATGTCGTCGTTCTTCTTCTTCGTGCGATGGAGCATCCCCAGCAAGGCGGATAATTCCTCATTTTTTTCCGCGGGGGGAAAAAAAATCGCCCGCGGTGCTTCCCTTTGCGCGTGTTAACGACAGCCGTGGCCCTGCGTGTCCAATAAACAACAACGCAACGCTTGCAAATGCGCTACCTGCGTCGGTGGTTATACCGATAGGGTGAGATGTGAAGACGTGCGGCTGTCTTCGGGATGGGGGGTGAGTGGGGGTGGGGTGCTATTCGCAAAGTTAACACTCGGAATGTTGAAAATATACACGTAGCCACAATGATTGCTTTACAAATAACAACAAAGTTTCCACTGCGTGGTTGGTTTGACCATACTTCACCACGCTGGCCAACGCCGCTTGGTAAGGGAGGGGCCCGAGACCCCGTTCACGTACAGCACTCGCCACTGATGTTAGCCATGGCCGCGAATCGAACTCGGGAAGCCGAATTCACAGTGCAGCGCGCCAACTGCTTCGCCACCGCTGCCTCCTAAGAGTTGCTTCTTCCTTCATCGGTGCCATTTCAGTTGCTCGGCGGCTAAAAGTGATTCTGTATATCAATGCCAATGACTCACTGTGCATTGCTTGATTATACCTGATACGTGTCAATGGGAGGTGATTTAAAATAGCATTAACACGTAGACGTTTTAAATACCTCTATATAAAACGTTACTTTCGCCATCGTAGCTATTCACGTGGTAATGTATCTGCTTCGCGAAGAGAAGGCTCGGTATTGAATTTAGTTTGTTGCGGTCGAATGAGAATATAAACGGTGATTAACTGCCTCCTGCCCATTGCTGTGTAGACAGACATTATTTTGGTTTTGCCTGATCCCACACATAAACAACACGGAACAGGCTTCCTATCAGAGGCAACACACCAACCCATGAGCAATGCTGGACCATGCACGGAGTGGATATCGCTAACAGCGCTGCAACAGATTCAATACAAGTTCTGCCAAAACAAAATACATTTCTCAAACTTCACTTTTGCAAAGTTATCGGTCTGTATATATTTAAAAAGACAATTTAATGTAGGCATATATCACGACTTTTTTGTTGAATTTTAAACATTTATGGGAACTCATGTAACTCACCAAATGGCATTTCGCTTCTGTACAGGCCGCGGGATTATCTTTATGTAAAGAAGCATGCATGTGCTGTGTTATTATTTATCACCTTCCCATTAGTCGGGCCCTGCGATAGTGGCAGCCTTACATCGGTGTAGAAGACAGAAGAGATTTTGTCGTGCATGAACCAAAGTGTTCATTGCAAACCTTAATTAAACAGTGTTATACCTACCTAACGCAGCCTGGCGTGTTTGTGTAAGTTACATTTACGTTGTGTCCGTTTTTGCTGCAATGTGTGCACTATTTTATACATAACACAATTACTATGATTACAATACGTTTGTAACGCTGAATTGACAGCGCCATAGGTACACAAAGCTGAAATCGGTCGTCAATTAAAAACACGCGGGTTTTCATAGCCAACATCATAACTCATCATAGATTTTTTTGGTTACTCCTAAGCCAAATCGATTATAAATCGCACTTGTCAACAACTGCACTAAAAGTAAAAAAAACAACCCAATACCTTAAGAACGGTGACTTCTCGGGTGATGACACATCTTTATATTGTATCTATTTTATGTTAGAATAATGTTACATGTCCAATCCACGTTATTTAATGATAGTGGAAACAAACACATTGTATTTAAAATATAAACAAAAATACCCGCTGATGGGTACGTAAGAAATATTCACGCACTCACCCACAGCTTAATCTTACCGTGGGTTTAAAAAGTACAAATAACGCGTACAATATGAAATGGCAACGTTGATAATATAAGTTAGAGATCCAGCCTGAGTTCCTATGCATTCAACAAGTATCGCTTGCCATAACCTACGCGTGATTAAAATATATAGCGTGTCTGCAACCTACAGCCATATACTAAAATAAACACACTTTCTTTCAGGGAATGACTAAAATATATCTACTATGCCGTACCATGTCTCAAAGACGTCAGCAATCATGACCTCCCTTTCATTTAGCTCTGTCCACTATGTTACAAACTTTGCATTATATACTCTCAGTTGCGTTCAAATGTAAAAAAAATGCTTATTGCGTATCTTAATTCGCTGATTTCCCCGGCTTATAGGTACGAACCTACTACATTATTCCCCGTCAAAACATGATGCTTCGGTCTGTTGTGGTCTAATTACTAAATAAATTGACAAACATACACGTCCTTCCCACGATGTCCATCTCCAGTACGCGTGCGATTAGAGGTCAGCGTCACTGAATGAGAACACGTGTTCAAGGCGATTCATTGCAGTCGTAACACGTGGACGAATTTATAATTCGTTTTTTGAAATTTAGAAGAAGAAAAAGAAGGAATACAAAGTACGTTGCCGAGTATCATCAGGCCAGTCACAACAATTCCACAAGTCTCGTCTATAAACTTGGTTTCATTAATGAGATTATGCGATTATGGAAAGTTTATGAAAGTCCAATTAAGGTAGTAATAGTATTATTATTTATCTAACATTAAATACGATGAAGCCCTTTGTCAATCCACCGCTGGATGAAAGCCTTCATCCCCATGCGGCGTCGATCAATGGGGGTTGTTTGACCATGCTTCACCCTATGATGACAGTACATTTGCCGGCTGATGCACAAAGATTGTCCTGTATGCACACGTATCGCACGATATGTCAACGCAGAAGACAAAGTGAGAGAGGACTTAGCTAGAGTGTTCATTTCCAAATCACTTGGCCACATACACCACACAAAGAAACATCGGATTAGTTGAACTTATATTCTGAACTGTCAAAACCACAAGCAGTCGCTATACAGGTAGTCGTGCCGTGCCCACTGTTGTGTATATGCCATAGAGTACTGTAGAGGTATTGTGCATGACAAATAGAATACCGATCTAAGCGATGTTCACGTACAATGGAGTATACGCATGTAAGCAGTGTGTTACACCATAGAGTGTTGTGTATATACTGTACCATAGTGTATACGTAAAGAAGTATCGTGCATACACCAGAGTCCGTATAGGAGTGATGAGCATGCACCACAGAGTACGTATAGGAGTATTGTGGTAGATCATAGAATACGTCTAGAGGTAGTGTGCTACTCCAAAGGAGTACATACAAACATATATCGTGCACATACCATAGAGTGCGTACAGAGACGTATCGTGCACATACCATATTGCGCGTATACAGGCATTTTGCGGTATCCCTTTGAGTACATATGGAAGAATTGTGCATACATCATGAAGTACAGACGCATTGTGCGAATATCATAGAGAGAGAGAGAGAGCGCATTAGCAGTTGTATCGGTTACTAGTCCTGAAAATAACACAGCCAACAGAATAGTCGGGCAATTGAAGCGTATCGAGTGACCTGGGACGCGCCTTTCCATTTGCGACGAGCGAGGGATTCGTTTAACCAACTCCTCGAAGTGAACGGTGCGCGCCGCCCGTGAACGCGCCGCCGCCTCCACAACGCGACACGTGCCCTCGCGTACACACCGAGGGGACGAGCAAGTGTGTGGTATGTGGTGTGTGTGTTGTGTGTGTGTGTGTTGTGTGTGTGTTGTGTGTGTTGTGTGCTATGTGTGGTATGTGTGGTGTGTGTGTTGTGTGTTGTGTGGTATGTGTGGGTGGTATGTGTGGGTGGTATGTGTGGGTGGTATGTGTGTTGTGTGTGTGTTGTGTGTGTTGTGTGTGTGTGTTATGTGTGGTATGTGTGGTGTGTGTGTTGTGTGTGTTGTGTGTGTTGTGTGTGTTGTGTGGTATGTGTGGGTGGTATGTGTGGGTGGTATGTGTGTTGTGTGTGTGTTGTGTGGTATGTGTGGGTGGTATGTGTGGTGTGTGTGTTGTGTGTGTGTGGTGTGTGTGTGTGTTGTGTGTATTGTGTGTGTGCTGTGTGTGTTGTGTATGTTTGGTATGTGTGGGTGGTATGTGTGGTGTGTGTGTTGTGTGTGTGTGTTGTGTGTGATGTGTATGTGGTATGTGTGGTGTGTTTGTGGAATGTGTGTGGTGCGTGAGCTGTGTGTGTTGTGTGTGTGTTGTGTGTGTGTTGTGTGTGTTGTGTGCGTGTGTTGTGTGTGTTGTGTGTGTGGTATGTGTGTGGTATGTGTGTGTTGTGTGTGTGGTGTATGTGTGTGGTATGTGTGTTGTGTGTGTGTTGCGTATGTGTTGTGTGTGTGATGTGTGTGTGGTATGTGTGGTGTGTTTGTGGTATGTGTGTGGTGCGTGAGTTGTGTGTGTGTGTTGTGTGTGATGTGTGTGTGTGTGTATGTGTGTTATGTGTTGTGTGTGTGTTGTATGTGTGTTGTGTGTGTGTTGTATGTGTGTGGTGTGTGGTGTGTGTTGTGTGGTATGTGTGGGTGGTATGTGTGGTGTGTGTGTGTTATGTGTGGTGTTTGTGTGTGTTATGTGTGGTGTGTTTGTGGTATGTGTGTGGTGCGTGAGTTGTGTGTGTGTTGTGTGTGTGTGTTGTGTGTGATGTGTGTGTGTGTTGTGTGTGTTGTATGTGTGTGGTATGTGTGTGTTGTGTGTGTGGTGTATGTGTGTGGTATGCGTGTTGTGTGTGTTGTGTGTGTTGTGTGTGTGTGTGCTGTGTGTGTTGTATTTGTGGTATATGTGGTATATGTTGTGTGTGGTAAGTGTGTGTGTGGTGTATGTGTTGTGTGTGGTATGTGTGGTGTGTGCGTGGTATGTGTTGTGTGTGGCATGTGTGGTGTGTGCGTGGTATGTGCGTGGTGTGTGTGTGTTGTGTGTGTGTGGTATGTGTGGTACGTGTGGGTGTTGTGTGTGGTATGTGTGTTGTGTGTGTGGTATGTGTGTTGTGTGTGGTATGTGTGGTATGTGCGTGGTATGTATTGTGTGTGGCATGTGTGGTGTGTGTGTGTTATGTGTGGTGTTTGTGTGTGTTATGTGTGGTGTGTTTGTGGTATGTGTGTGGTGCGTGATTTGTGTGTGTGTTGTGTGTGGTGTGTGCGTGTGTTGTGTGTGTTGTGTGTGTGGTATGTGTGTGGTATATGTGTGGTATGTGTGTGTTGTGTGTGTGGTGTATGTGTGTGGTATGTGTGTTGTGTGTGTGTTGCGTATGTGTTGTTTGTGTGTGTTGTGTGTGATGTGTGTGTGGTATGTGTGGTGTGTTTGTGGTATGTGTGTGGTCCGTGAGTTGTGTGTGTGTGTTGTGTGTGATGTGTGTGTGTGTTGTGTGTGTGTTGTGTGTGTGTTGTATGTGTGTGGTGCGTGTGTGTTTTGTGTGGTGTGTGTTGTGTGGTATGTGTGGGTGGTATGTGTGGTGTGTGTGTGTGTTATGTGTGGTGTTTGTGTGTGTATTATGTGTGGTGTGTTTGTGTTTGTGGTATGTGTGTGGTGCGTGAGTTGTGTGTGTGTTGTGTGTGTTGTATGTGTGTGGTATGTGTGTGGTATGTGTGTGTTGTGTGTGTGGTGTTGTGTGTGTGTTGTGTGTGTGTGTTGTGTGTGTGTGCTGTGTGTGTCGTATGTGTGGTATATGTGGTATATGTTGTGTGTGGTACGTGTGTGTGTGGTGTATGTGTTGTGTGTGGTATGTGTGGTGTGTGCGTGGTATGTGTTGTGTGTGGTATGTGTGGTGTGTGTGTGGTATGTGCGTGGTGTGTGTGTGTGTGTTGTGTGTGTGTTGTGTGTGTGTTGCGTGTGTGTGGTATGTGTGGTACGTGTGGGTGTTGTGGGTGTGTTGCGTGTGGTATGTGTGTTATGCGTGTTGTGTGTGGGTGATATGTGTGGTGTGTGTGTGTGTGTTATGTGTGGTGTTTGTGTGTGTTATGTGTGGTGTGTTTGTGGTATGTGTGTGGTTCGTGAGTTGTGTGTGTGTTGTGTGTGGTGTGTGTTGTGTTGTGTGTGTGTGGTGTATGTGTGTGGTATGTGTGTTGTGTGTGTGTTGTGTGTGTGTTGCGTGTGTGTGCTGTCTGTGTTGTATGTGTGGTATATGTGGTATGTCTTGTGTGTGGTAAGTGTGTGTGTGGTGTATGTGTTGTGTGTGGTATGTGTGGTGTGTGCGTGGTATGTGTGTGTTGTGTGTGTGTTGTGTGGTGTGTGTGTGTGTGGTGTGTGTGTGTTGTGTGTGGTGTGTGTGTTGTGTGTGGTGTGTGGTGTATGTGTGTGGTATGTGTGTTGTGTGTGTTGTGTGTGTGTGCTGTGTGTATGGTATGTGTGTGTGGTGTGTGTGGTATGTGTGTTGTGTGTGTGCTGTGTGTGTTGTGTGTGTGCTGTGTGTATGATATGTGTGTGTGGTGTGTGTGTTGTGTGTGATGTGTGTGTGATGTGTGTGTGTTGTGTGTGTGGTATGTGTGTGGTGTGTGTGTGTTTGTGTGGTGTGTGTGTTGTGTGTGTGTGGTATGTGTGTGGTGTGTGTGTGTTGTGTGTGGTGTGTGTGTTGTGTGGGTGTGGTATGTGTAGTGTATGTGTGTGGTATGTGTGTTGTGTGTGTGTGTTGTGTGTGTGTGCTGTGTGTGTGCTGTGTGTGCTGTATGTGTGGTATATGTGGTATGTCTTGTGTGTGGTAAGTGTGTGTGTGGTGTATGTGTTGTGTGTGTTGTGTGTGGTATGTGTGGTGTGTGCGTGGTATGTGTGTGTTGTGTGTGTGTTGTGTGTGTGCGTGGTGTATGTGTGTGGGGTGTGTGTTGTGTGTATGGTATGTGTGTGTTGTGTGTGTGTGGTATGTGTGGTGTATGTGTGTGGTGTGTGTGTGTTGTGTGTGTGTGGTATGTGTGTGGTGCATGAGTTGTGTGTGTGTTGTGTGTGTGTTGTGTGAGTGGTGCGAGTGATGTGTGTGTGCGTGCTGGGGATTCGGCGTTTTGACGCAGCATTCTTAATTCTCTTGTTCAAGCGCCTCCGTTTAGGCGCTATATAAATAACACGAAGATAAGATAACCGACGGCGCGTGAGCACAATTAACAATGAACGCGACACAACTCAAACAACACCACAGGTGCTCAATTACACGGCCACTGTTGCTCGCAGCACTCCACGGTTCAACCAATCAATCAATTAAAAGCACGCCCGTACCTCTGAAGATGTTCAATTCGAGCTACGCTTCGGATTAACCCAACCGACGGCCACTTTCCCCACCGCCTCCCCCCGTCACGCTCAGGGTGTTTTCCTCTGTAGCTTTGTTAATAATGTCAACAATGCAAATGATCGTTCAACAGTGCCTCAGATCACGGGGTGCACGGTGTGTGTGCTGTACAGGGGAAGCGAGGCACCACAGGCGCTATAGGCACTAGCCCTCCGTACATTTACACCAACATCATCACCACCAAAGACAAAGATCCCCCGTATAGCCTTAACAGACTGTTAGGGGAAAGTGCTGTTAGCAAGTAGCACCTATGAAGACCGGCACGGTGCTCGAGAGGGGGTGGGGTGGCCAGCACTACGCCCGAGCGCCTTTGTCTCTCTCAGTGGCGAAGTTTACACCGCGCCAGGTACTCGTTGGAGGCTGAGTCAGCGCTAGGGGAGGACCGGCACCGGTTCGGAATACATCGTCAGCGGCGTCGGCCGTGAGCGAGAATCGAACTCGGGTCACCGGGTTCGTAGCGCAGTGCTAACCGCTGCGCCACCGCTCCCCACGAACATCACCATCACCACCGCCACCACCACCATCGCGTCTGCCGCCACGACTTCTCGCGCTTTATGAACACCTCGCTGGCTCGGATGTAAAACACGGGCGTGAGAGTAGCCGCTGAGTCGTTAGCTGGAACACCCCCCCCCCCCCCCGATCAACCCCCCCCGCCCGTTACCCCCCCCCCCCCCCGATCACCCCCCCCCTCACTCACCACCACCATCGCTGGCGGGGCCAGATTGTTAAGAACCATTACGGGACGAGGTTATTAATTATTTGCCAAATAACCCGAGGAGCCGCCGCCAGTCCAGTCGGCAACTGAGCCTCTGATGCCGCCAGCCTCGCATACTTCCATCTCTCGTCTGTCTCAGCCAGTTGCTCGACTCTTCTTCGCGCTGTTTCCACCAACAACACCGCCAACAACACCACCACCAACAACACCGCCAACAACACCACCAACAACAACACCGCCAACAACACCACCTACAACGACACCACCTGACATACAGAAGAACGAATCAAGAATACGAATCCCGTTGAGCATAATGAGCGCAACATACCTGCCAGCCGTATGAGTGTTTTCCCAGAATTGACATCTCAAATTGATGTTGGGCGATGGGGGGGGGTCTCTTTGTATTATTAACCGCAGCTCGCGCTAAGCAAATGAATGGGGCGAAATGAGAGTACTGTAGCATACGAGGGAGAGAGCAAGAAAGCGAGCAAGGCTGCTAAAAGAGAGAGGGAGGGGAGGGAGAGAGCGTGAAGAGAGAGCGAGGAGGAAGGGGCGGTGGGGTGATGGACGGACGGCGGAGGGAGAATCCGCGCGTATACCTGAAAGGGGGGGGGGTGTTGGTGGCTGAAGGGGGTTGTGTCGGTGGGTCTAGGAGGTGGGGAGGGTATGGGAAGGGTGGATTGGGGGTGCAGGGAGCAGGGAAGAGATTGAGTGAATCGAGAGGCGCTGCAAGGCGACACTCGAGACGCGTTGGGCACGCGATGCGCTTCTGCGACTCTGCGGCCACCAGGCGCTGCAGCCCGCGGCTGTGACGACGGCAAGGAGCTGTTGACAGCACGCGCGGCTTTATCCATTCACAGCCGCCCTCTACAAACCCGTCGCGCCGCTTCGAAACAGGCCGCGCGATGTGGTGGTGGTGTTCGTGTTGTTTGTCTCACTGCCTTCATCATCATCGTCGTCGTCATCAGCTATACCATCAGCCCTCTCTGCTTCAGCACGGCCAAGTGTTTTTCCGATTTGCGCATGCGACACGCACGCGTTAACGGCCCGCAAGCCGCGCATGGGGAATTCTAAACTTGTCTCTAACTTGAGTCACGGGGCATCTCACGATTCGCGTCTCTTTGTTACGCGTGATCTCTTTGTGTTGTTGTCTTCACCCGCGCAACGAGTGGCGAGTGATATCACAGTTCATCGTACAGGGGCTTCCCCCCTTACTTCACTGACCCGCCGCTGACCAGCATGGTGAAGTACGGTCAATGCAAGGTCACTTTCATCCAGCAGTGGAATTGACAGAAAAAGGGCCGTGCATTCTTCACCCAAAATGTCGAGCTGAATCATGTGGTGATTGAACAGAACGCATTCGTTGATTGGTGGACATTACCGATCGCGGCTGTTTGCGTGAACAGCGCTCTCATAAGCTCTCGGCGCAAAAGCGAGGGATGTGCAATACCGAGACGCCGTGCAGCAGTGCGGCTTTGTGATGGCTTATGGAGCCCGCTGCTGGAACCACGTCGGTTTATGGCTGCGGAAAAACAAGTTTTCACATCACTGCGAATTCGATTCTCAGCTGTTGTTTGTCGGGTTTCCACACAACGCCTGCCACATCCTCATCGCCCTGATGTCCGAGAAATGAACTCGACAATTGTGTCTACCAGGTGAAGGCCATTGAGCTATTGGCTCTTTTATAAGAGGCGACCCAGCCACGCATGATAGCTCGTCGAATTGGCTCACATCATCATCATCACACGTGGGGATTTATCGTCGCGGGCAAATAATATAAGCGCGTGTTGATTCTGAATGGGGAGGAGGGGGCAAAAGCGAAGTGATCCGGAGAGAATACAAAGAGACACCGTTAATGTCCGGGATCGAACCCACGACCTCCTCCGTACCAAGATCGGGAGATAACATCTCCTCGCCACATTCAAAACGGTGCTTCAAATACGATATCAACATGACCATCATATCTATCCTGTTTGGGGGGGGGGGGGGTTGACTCAGCCCATCATCCTATCGGGTGTCGATAAAATCAATATCACTTGTGGCACAAGTAAACCGTGGATGTCCTATAAACGAACTTGTCCCCGCCATAGGAATGATGAATTCCCATTACTGGCTCATAATCGCATACTGTATCTCACGTATGTGTGTTGAACTTCTTTCGCACCGGGTGTAAGCCAACCGTGCGAGGGAAGGCCGACACCACGTGATACATCGTGATTGAACGAGTATCGTAGTTAGTCCGTGTGTCTGTACTGACACTGCACGGCTTTGCTGCCCGTTGTAAATTATAACTACTACGACGACACACTTAACCGACAAAATCCGACTACCATATATATATTTTTTTGTTCATATTTGATTCCCTAAAAATTACGACCTGAAAAGGAGGTTACTGTAATTGTTTTTACTAATAGGGCAGATTCAGCCTAAAGTTCTACATTGCATTTAGGTCTCGAGCCAAAAAGTCGACAGATTGGCCATCACCGCCTCCAGTGAGCTGTGACCCCCATAACACGACGAGAAATCGGACATGCAACAGGCAGGCTACTTATACCTAGCGCGCTCTGTAGCGACTCCGTAGCATCACGGGATCATGTTTAATTGTAGCCCTGAACCATATACGCATGTACGCGGTTGGTGCCCTTACTTTGCGTCGCGAATAATGGAGATCGTAATCTGCCCCGACATTTAATGTAAGCTTAAGATTGTACATGCCCTCAATCCATTGAGCTGACGTCGTTGGATTTATGTATGTGCGTTAAACTTACTTCGCACCGTACGTAGCCAACCGCGCTTATCGGAGGTGCGGGATTTATCACGATTTACTGCACAACTTACTCATAACACTTTATTTAAATAATAATGGAAGGTTTTTACCCTTTTAACTGGTACAAAACTGACACCTTTATTCAAGGCATCATGTTTGCAATGACCACAACATTAAAGATACACGGAGAGATGCTTTCGATTTTCAGACGAATGAGACCGATGATTATAGCCTTTAACAGACTGCTGGGCAAGTATAAGTGACCACCAATGAAGGCCGGCACGGCACACAAGGGGGTGAGTGACCAGCACCACGCCCAGGCGCTTTTGTCTCCCAAGTAACGATGCTTACAAATCATACGAGGTACTCATCTGAGATTCAAATAGTCGCCACTGCCACTGGCCGTGACCGGGAATTGAACTTGGCCCGCCGGGTTCGTAACGGAGTGCGTTCACCCTTTGCCGGAAAGACAAATATCAACCGTGTAGCCTTAACAGTTTGCAGGGCCAAGTGCTGTTAGCGAGGACCTATCACCACGCCCGACCATTTCTTATCTCCCCAAGTACTCATTTGAGACAGAGTTGAACTAAGGGAAGCCCAGGAACCGGTTCAAATAATCGTCACTGTTGTCGGAGCAACGGAATCTGTTCACGGGATTGACTGTGGAATCGTGAGACCGTAAGAGATGGCGACTACCTGGGGAAGCCTTTGTTCAGCAGTAGAAGATCAAGCCTGGTGATGATGCGGGACACGTGGAGGTACGTCTTCCAACTTCCCTGGTGTTCTGGTGGTTAACTTCGACTCTCTCAGTGCTGTGGCCTGGGTTCAATTCCCGGTCAGGGAATGAGGCTCTTTGTGTCTTGTTCTAAGCGATTACACTACACTTTATTTGAAGCTTTCGTGACTGCAGGAATTACTCTTTGGTTCTTTTGGTAAAGTCATGGAGAACGAAAATAAATTAAATAGAATACGACGTTTCGATTGCAACACAAGCAAGCAGTCGTCATCAGGTAGAACAAAATTTGAGAGAGAGACAAAACACAGACACACAGACAGACACACAAAGAAAAACACACAACATAGACACACAGAGACCCAATGCTTCTGTGTCGTGGCCTTAAATCGAGAGAGGGGGCAGAGAGAGTGGGGAGGGAGAGGTGGGTCTGCTGCAGCAGAGAAATTAGCATGTCAATGAGAGAGCTGTGTGGAAATCCACCCTGCCGCCGCGAGGTGGATTTTGCTTGCCGCCGCGAGGTGGATTTTCACACAGCTCTCTCATTGACATGCTAATTTCTCTGCTCCAGCAGACCCACCTCTCTCTCTGCCCCGCCCCCTATCTCTCTATTTAAGGCCAGGACACAGAAGTATTGGGTCTCTGTGTGTCTATCTGTGTATCTCTGTGTTGTCTCTCACTGCTTGTCTGTCTCCATGTCTGTGTTTTATCTCTCTCTCAAATTTAGTTCTACCTGATGACGACTGCTTGTGTTGCAATCGAAACGTCGTTCTCTATTTAATTTATTTTCTTTCTACGTGACTTTACTGAAAGAACACAATAACATATGATAATTGGTTAATAAAAAAGAAAAAGTTTTTAATTATGAAAAAAATTGTTCGTTGGCCGGGAATCTAACCCGGGCCGCGGGGATAAAAGCGCTGAATCCTAACCACTAGACCACCAGGGAAGCTGGTTTAGGTGTCTCCACATGTCCTGCTGTCCTGGCACCTCCAACACCGGGAGCTCGCTCGAGAGTTGATGGAGCAATGGAATCTGTTCACGGGATTGACTGTGGAATCGTGATACCGTAAGAGATGGCGACTGCCTGGGGAACACTTCAGTCAGCAATCGAAGTGCAAGCCTGGTGATAATGCGGGACAGCAGGACACGTGGAGGCACAATCACCCATTTCCTTGGTGTGGCAACTGGTTAGGTTTTGGCGCTCCCTCCGCCCCCGCAAGGAATCGAATCCCCGAAAGGGAAATACTATTTTGGATTCATTTTCAAAGCAGTTCCACGAATGCCTCAATGAAAAGTATGTATATTATTGATTAATTCGGTAAAGTCACGTAAATAGAAATACAAAGTAAACATAATGCAAAGGACAATATTTTTTTAAAGTAACAAAAATAAAAAAAATAATGGGAAATCATAAAAGCAAAAAACCATACAATGAAAAAAATACGAGGACAAAATTAAAAATCAATTGAAAATAATAAAAGCAAAAAACCTTCGAATTTTTTATTTTATTTAACTGTGTTTATTGTTGGTTTTTTTCTTTCATAATTTGCAATGCATTTTTATCTTTATTTTATTTTTATTCTTTTTAATTGCATTTTTTTTATTTGTTTTCTATTTACGTGACTTCACCTAACGAACCAAGAATATGAATTCCTGCAGTCACGAAAGTTTTAAGTAAAAAGTGTTCTTTGACAGGGATTTTCACCCAGGCAGCTGCGGTGAAATGGCAAATCCTAACCACTAGACTACCAGTGAAGCTGTTGGAGGTGACTCCACGTGTCCTGCTATCCTGGCACCTCCAACACCGGGAGCTCGCTCGAGAGTTGATGGTGAATTGGAATCTGTTCACAAGATTTACGTGGAATCGTGAAACCATAAGAGATGGCGACTGCCTGGGGAACACTTCAGTCAGCAATCGAAGATCAAGCCTGGTGATGATGCGGGACAGCAGGACACGTGGAGGAATATCTAACAACTTCCCTGGTGGTCTGGTGATTAAAATTCGAAGCTCTCAGTGCTGCGGTCTGGGTTCAGTTCCTGGTCACGGAATGAGGCTCTTGGTGTCTTTTTTTAAGCAGTTAAACTTTTCCGTAAAGAAGAAAATAACGTCTTCTTGGTTCTTTCGGTAAAGTCACGTAGAAGGGAAGTAACAAAAATATAACATAATAAATAATTCTCACGACGTTTCGGCCACAACGCAAGCAGCCGTCCTCAGGTGAAGACCAGGTCTGTCGGGGAGACAGCGTCTGAATGAAACACCACCACGCTTGGAGCGTATATTTAAGCTGGGTTGGAAGGGGAAGAGCGCCTTGACAAAATAATTTGCATATCAAGAGGAATTTAGCATATTTATGGGAAATGCAGATATGTGATTAGTACTACTGTAATAAACGACTGGACCACGATGTCTGGCTCAGTGTCCTTTATTCGGTTCGTGCTGTACACCCACACGGCTGTCTTTACTCTGTAGCTTCTCCACGGTGCTGACTCCAATGTCGGCCCGATCCACAACAGCAGCCCCGCTGCTGTTTCTCTCACACAGCCCCCCTTGGCTGTACTCGCTGCAACTCCTCTCTCTCCACAGCTCTGACAGCCTCGTGCTGTCTCTCTCTCTCTCCGCAGCTCCTCCTGGCAGCCACACCGCTGCCTCTAACACGCAGCCCTTCTGGCTGTCTCCTCTGCAGCTGCACACCACTCCGCAGCTTCCTCTTGTCTTCGGGGTTGGCTCCCGATGGCCGTCGGCGCCCCCCCCTCTTCTCACCCGCCCGCGTGGCCTCACTCTTTTCCGCTCACACCCCGACTGACTTCCCCTTCCGGTTTACCCGCTTAAGGACCCGAACCTTCCACCCACGTCACATGACTCCACCCCCCGTGACGTCACATCCGGAAGGTCGCTTACGCCCGCATTACACCACCCTCCCCCGTAGAAAAATCCCAGCCGACCTCGGCTGACCAATAGCAAATCGTAATGCGGCGAACCGAGCTTCCCCCCCTAAAGGACACTAAGCATACAATGTAACAGCAAGAACAACAACAACAACGCAATTAACATCAACGAACGTACAAAAAGCATGCAATAAATACAACTGTAAGAAAAAAAATAACAAGACAGCAACAATCAACGAAACGTAAGCGATTTGGAACGTGTGCGGGTCGCCGGCCCGTCCCGGACGGTCGGCGGCCCACTCGCAGAACGGGAACGCGATGAAAGTCCCCCTGTCGCAGCTGGAAGTCCACCGACGTCCCGTGTCCCTAAAGAGTTAGTCTTGGGCTTGTCCTGTGACCGTGCCCGCAGCTGGGTCGGAAGGGCTGCAGGGCTCGAAGGTCCCGCAGACCTGGCAGGCGTCCTCCGAGCAGGGCCCCTCGTCCCCCGCAATGTCACGGCCGGCCTGTCTGGAACAGGTACGACAGGCGCTCTAGCAAGATCAATGGGCGCAGGCAGGGGAGAGTCAGCAGCAACAGACCCCGGCAAGGCAACATTGGGGGATGACGCATCATGTAAGGGAGCAACATATGGTTTCAAGCGCGACGTATGCACAATCCAGCGACGAGACCCAATCTGGACGCGTGCTGACTGTGGGTTGGGAACCGCAATGAGGCGTACGGGACCATGCCAGGGTTTGTGCAATTTCGGCGAGGTCCCCGGACGTACCTGTGGACAATGAAGCCAGGCTAGGTCCCCAACCTTCCAAGGGCACTCCCCCTCAGACCGTCGCGCATATCGCTCGTTCCGGGCCTGGGCTTTGGCCGTAGCCACGTGGGCATTCTCCCGCGCCTCCGTGACTCGGCGAACCGTGTCCTGAATGTATTCAGGAAGTGGTTTACGAGGTCCCTTCACCCCAGTTCCCAATTGCACATCCACCGGCGGCACGTTTTCCCGACCATACATAAGGTAAAACGGCGAATATCCTGTAGCCGCATGAGGCGTCATCCTGTACGCCGAAAGCACCCCGGGGATGTGCAGATCCCAATCTGATTGTTGTTCACTCACGGTATGGCAAAGCATGGCAGACAATGTCCTGTTCAGCCGTTCAACCATACCATCCGTCTGCGGATGGTATGGGGATGTCCGTACTTTCTTAGTCCCAAGGCCCGCGCACACTTCCGCCAATAATTTAGAAGAGAAATTCCTGCCCTGGTCCGTGAGGAGTCTCTCAGGCGCCCCCTTATCCATAATATACCCAAACAAAAAGGCGTCGGTAATGGCCGCGGCCGACTGATCGGGCAACGGCCAGGCCATCGGCCAACGGGAGAGGTACTCAACCCCTACCAGCAAATATTTATTACCCCTCGCCGATGGTGGAAAAGGTCCCAATATGTCCAGTGCCACCAATTCATTGACTCGAGACACCTGAATCGACTGGAGAGGCGGCACGTAAGGATGTTTCGGCGGCTTACGTCGTGCACACGCAGGGCACGCGCGCACGTGCCCTACGACATCTGTCGCCATGCCGTGCCAAAAATAATGACGTTGCAACGTCAACAAGGTCTTCTGCACCCCTAAATGTAAGAGAGTGTCACAATGGAGGGTTCTAATCAACTCGAATCGCAAGGACGTTGGTACCACCAGGCGCCAACGTTCCTGGAACCCCTCCCGCCACATAAGCAGACCATCTCGGAGAGCGGTTTGCGGCCCCATAGCCGTACTCGGACTCCCATTGTCCCTAGCAGACCGCTTCCGCAAGGACACCAATGACTCATCCATCATCTGTTCCCGGATCCAGACAGACCGCGGCAGATTCAAAACCCCGTCAGCCGGTCCCGGTTCCATCGGAGTGTCCGACTTCTCGACGGCCAACGTAAGCGGCTGAGGGGGGTTTGGAATCGGCGAACACCTATGCGTCCCCGACTCACATTTGCAAGGGGCGCGCCGCGGTAATCTGGAAAGTGCGTCAGCGTTCGCATGGCGCACTCCCTTCCGATGTTGAATTTGGAAGGAAAATTCCTGTAGCGTGTCCAACCAACATGCCAACTGTCCGGATGGCTGGTCAATTTTAAGGGCATATTGCAAGGCCGCATGATCCGTACGCACAATAAAAGAACGACCGTAGAGGTATGGTCTAAATTGCCGTAGGAAAAAAACAACCGCCAATAGTTCTCTGCGAGTGACACAGTAGCGGGTTTCCGCAGGAGACAAGACTCGGCTACCATACGCCACGACACGCTCCACACCCCCTTTAGACTGTGATAACACCGCCCCAATACCTGTGTCACTCGCGTCCGTATCAAGAATGAATGGGTGATCGAAATCGGGATAATCCAATGTTGGGGCCGTGGCCAATAGATCACGCAGACTCCGAAAGGCCGCCTCCTCCGGCTGTCCCCAAACAAACTTCCGTCCTTTACCCGTAAGGAGATGCAAGGGCCTCGCAATCGTCGCAAAACCCGGCACAAATCTCCGGTAATACGAGGCAAATCCCAAAAACCGCCGAACATCCCCCACGGTGGCCGGAGTCGGCCAATCCCGGACGCACGCCGTCTTTTCCGGATCCGTGGACACTCCCTCGGCACTCACAATGTGCCCCAAATAGCGGACGGACCGTTGCAGTAGGTGACATTTCTTTGGTTTGAATTTCAATTTGGCAGAACGCATCCTCGTGAACACTGTCTCCAGCCGCGTCAAATGTTCATCAAATGTGCGGCTGAAGACAATAATATCGTCCAAATATATAAGACACGTCTCCCACTGCAACCCCGTCAAAACGAGCTCCATCAATCTTTGAAATGTAGCAGGAGCCGCATTCAATCCCATCGGGAGACAGTTGAATTGAAATAACCCCTGCGGCGTACGGAATGCGGTTTTCTCCCGTGAGGACTCGTCAAGGGGAAGCTGCCAAAATCCCGAAGAGAGGTCCAGTGTGGAAAAGAACTTAGCCCCCGACAATGCGTCGAGGGAGTCATCCATACGCGGCAGGGGGTACGCATCTGCCACCGATATCTTATTCAATTTGCGGAAATCAACACAAAATCGCAATTTGCCATCCTTCTTCTTAACCAAGACGACAGGAGCGCCCCATGGGCTGTTAGATGGCGATATAATGTCCGCAGCCAACATGTCTTCCACTGCCCCCCGTACGTGTTCTCGCTCCGCAGGACTCATCCGATGCGAATTTAATCGAATAGGGGCAGCATCGCCCGTCTCAATGTGATGGTAAAGCAACGAACTGCGGCCCAAATCCAAATCATCGGAGCTGAACACATCGGAATATGTCAACAACAATTTACGCAGCGCACCACGTTGCTCCATGGACAGGGAAGAATTTCCGTCACATAAATGAGCAACCCAACGATCATCCGAACTCCTTGGCTCGGAAACCCCAGCAACAACTCCCCGGCTATGTGGACAATCATGGGTCGCAAACGCCGTAGTGGCATGTGCCACAACCGTACCGGCCGGGACACGGACGTTTTCTCCCCCCGCATTAAGCACCTGTAAAAACGGTAATTGATCCGGCCGGACGATGGTCTGTGCCCCCACTAACGCCAACCCGGTTGTTATCGTGGCGGACGGTGACAACAAGACCCCTACTGCTCCTAGCCGATCAGGCAGGGGCTTCCGATACCGCAAGGGTATAAGCATCTGTGTACCAGGTGGGATGTCCACAGATGCGACGGACAGCGCCTGCACTTGTACGGCCGAAGCAGGTCGCCCCCAGGGCGACGGCAGAAACGAGATTTGACGGCCCCCCGGCAGTTCAATACAATTCTCATTGATTTTGATCAAAATGGGCATCTTAGCCAAAAAATCGGTGCCTAACAAACAAGGAACCGCCAAAGATCTCGATATCAACACAACACCCGAGGCCGACACATCCCCAATAGATATCTTAGTATCCACCTGACCCACGATACCCATACTACCCCCGTTCGCAGCGACGCACGACCCATAAACCGGACGCACAGCCCCCTGCGGGATGCCCAACAGATGGAAAATGACATCCGAAATAATAGTCGCAGACGCGCCGGAGTCGACCAAAATGCGTACGTCCACCCCTTGTATAGACCCCGGTACAGTGGACGAGCCCGTAGCGGCCGCGACGACTCTCCGTGCCAACTTGCGCCACTGCGTGACCGAGCGACAAGGCCCCGTCGAAGGGCATGCTTTAACCACAACGTTAGGATGGCGCAACGACGGTGATGGGTGAGGTGTAAAGCCTTGCCGAGTGTCTGGTGCGTGCCGACATGCCTGTTTCGGAGGATCTTTAGCCGACTTGACCGGTGCCGAGGCCTCCTGCTGCGGCGGAGCCGGGAAGCGGGCCCAGCAGTCTCTGGCGTAGTGGCCCCTACGCCCGCAGCGGAAACATTCGGCCTCGTTGCGCCGAAGCGCAGGCCTCGCCTCCTGACGGCCCCGTTCTGGTAGCGCCGCGCGCGGTCTCGGCCCGCCGCGTCCCGTCCATGGAGCGGAGGCGGCCGTCAGTTGTTGAGGGCCCCGGTCATCCGGAACATAGACAGCCTGCGCAGGGTTCCACCCCAGCGCATCCCCTTCTTTGACGGGCCCCCCCGTCCACGCCGTCACTTGTTTCCAGCGACGGAGGTTGAATTGCGCATCGAGACACTTAGCAGCCGTCCGGGAAGTTAGCTTCTCATGCCCACACACAGGCATGGGGATCCCTAGATCCCGAGACAGCTCCAACATTTTCCCTAATATGAGAGGCTCGAGCAGGTCCTGTGGCGTCTCAGGATAAGCTGCCATGGCCAGCTCCAGCACCGCACCCCTGAACGCCACGGGCGACTCCTCTGGTGCTCGTTGTCGTTGAGCGAATCGCCGATGCGCATCATCTGGTGGCTCATAAGCATCGGCCATTTCTTGAAAAACACCACGTAAAGTTGCCTTCTTATCGGTCGTTATGGAACGGAAGAATCGGACAGATTCGTCGTCCAGGAGAGTCGGCAACACCTCCAAAGCCTCCGCATCGGTCCATCTTGCTGTGCGTACCGCCGCCAAGAAGCGGCAGGCGAACGCGCTCCAGTCCCCACCGACGGAAAATTCTTTAACCGTTGTAAGGTGGCGACTCCGACTCCTCTTCCCGCCGTCTTCCAATGGTGGTGGTTGTGATGGCAAATTCAAAATGGCGTCGGCCCGCGGCGTGGCCAAGATGGCGGTTTGGCGCCACGGAGCGCGCAAAATGGCGGCCTCTTGCCGCGTGGGCAATGGCGGCGGCAGGACAGGCAACGTGGCGGCCCGCGGAGCACCAATTGCATCATCCATCGTCCCTGGCGCGACGAGATGGCATAGATGCGCCAGGACGTCCTTAAGTGCCTCCAGTTGTACCGCCATCGCTTGCCATCGTTGATCCGCGTCTGATGATGTTGACGGACCCGCCACCGCGCCAACATCCTCCACTCCCGTTCCCGTGGTCGCCTCAGCCGGGCTCTCCTCCACCACCCCAACAGGATCCGTGGTTGGAGGGAGTTCGTCGTCGTCGGACGAAGAAGCCGATGCAGGCGCCGGATTAACTTTCTTCCTCACTTGTTTCGACATGCCGTTGCACTTCCGACACCAGTGTAATAAACGACTGGACCACGATGTCTGGCTCAGTGTCCTTTATTCGGTTCGTGCTGTACACCCACACGGCTGTCTTTACTCTGTAGCTTCTCCACGGTGCTGACTCCAATGTCGGCCCGATCCACAACAGCAGCCCCGCTGCTGTTTCTCTCACACAGCCCCCCTTGGCTGTACTCGCTGCAACTCCTCTCTCTCCACAGCTCTGACAGCCTCGTGCTGTCTCTCTCTCTCTCCGCAGCTCCTCCTGGCAGCCACACCGCTGCCTCTAACACGCAGCCCTTCTGGCTGTCTCCTCTGCAGCTGCACACCACTCCGCAGCTTCCTCTTGTCTTCGGGGTTGGCTCCCGATGGCCGTCGGCGCCCCCCCCTCTTCTCACCCGCCCGCGTGGCCTCACTCTTTTCCGCTCACACCCCGACTGACTTCCCCTTCCGGTTTACCCGCTTAAGGACCCGAACCTTCCACCCACGTCACATGACTCCACCCCCCGTGACGTCACATCCGGAAGGTCGCTTACGCCCGCATTACACTACTTTGAGGTGGGCGGGGGGTTTCAAGGACATATTATGCCCGTGCATTATGCAGGATTAGCAGCATCAAAGGGAGGAGATAGGGGTAGCATTAATAAAGGGAAGGAATGTTAATAGTATGTAGCTTCAGTAACTAAACAACCACATAAAAAAACTAAAGTATAAACTACATAGTATCATCAGTATACTAAATATACTCTCCAATAAGGTGAGCTACTAACAGTAAGTAATACGCCCGACCTTATGGAAGAGTAACGTAGATGACACTTTTGTCATTTGGCCAAATGGCCGGCCTGCTCTAGACCAATTCCTCGACCACATCAATTCCATACACCCAGCCATCAGATTCACGATGGAAGTCGAAAAAGATGGCAAGCTACCCCTTTTGGATGTCCTAATTTAAAGGAGACCTGATGGTTCAATGAGTAACTCTGTCTACAGGAAAGCCACCCATACGGATGCTTACCTAAAACCTGATTCCCACCACCATCCATCCCAGAAGAATTCCCTCATGAAGACTCTATACCATAGAGCCCAATGCATCTCCGACCAGGAACACATTGCCAGTGAACTCAAACACGTACGCCAAGCTCTTAAGGCTAATGGTTACTCCGACTACACAATCCGCAAAGCCATCACTCCAACCATCAAGAAGGATCCTGTTGAGGAGCCTTTCAAAACAATCACCTTACCCTACATTGCTGGGGTCACAAAAAATATCTCCAAAATCCTGATTAAACACAAGATCCAGGTCCGATTCAACACAGTACATAACATCTGTGATCTGGTCTCATCTGTAAAAGATGTGGTTCCAGACATACAGTACCCTGGCGTCTACAAACTAAGTTGCCTCTGTGGTAGCAGTTACATTGGAGAAACCAAACGACATGTCTCGGACCACATCCGTGAACATAAAGCAGACCTGAAACACGGTAGGACAAACACCTCAGCCGTGGCAGATCACTGTTACAATTCAGTGGGCTCACATGACATTGACTTCTCCAAGACAGAGGTTCTCTGCAAGCCATCTGGCTACCATGAGAGATTCGTTCACGAGGCGATCCACATATACAAACACAGAGACAATTTCAACCGAGAAGATGGATTCTGGCTTAGCGATCATTGGAAGGACGTAATAAACCATTTCGGATCTTAACTGATTGTGTTCACGTTTACGGTGACTTTCAGACCGCAGTCCACTCACTGGCATTGACTATATATCTTGTATTCTCCGCAGGGAATGGATTCTTTGCTCCGCTGAAAGTCTCCTACTACCACTCTCCCATTGACATATTTCGTTGCTTCCTCTTAGTATCTTTCACGCGACGGTCAATGGTATAGTGTATAGCATATTGTATAGTAATAAATAGTATAAAATTGTAATGTTTAATACAATTGTAGGACTTGAAATCACGTGCCACACGTTCTGTTGCTAGGCAAGCGAGCAGAGTACAGTGGGAGCATCTGAGGACACGGTTGTTGTTGTCGTGGCATTAAGGGGGGGTCGTTAAGAGACACGACAGGTGTTAGGGGTGACTGAGGACGCAGGCCGGTGATTGGTCAGGAGGGTGAGTGGTTAATGACCGACGCCGCCCTAGGGGCGAGTAGCAAAGCGGGGGATGAGATAATTGATTGGGACTGATTGGTGCGGGGATATAGGGCACAGCATAACGGCGAGACGGGAGTCTTGGTTGGGATTGAAGCTGGAGCGGTTGGTGCCTGGGAGAGAGATGGAGCAGCAGTGAGCAGGGATAGGAACGATAAGGATAGAGGGAACACAGTGTACGGTAGAGTGGATAGAGAGAACACAGTGTACGGTTAGCAGTGGATAGAGAGAACACAGTGTACGGTAGCAGTGGATAGAGAGAACGCAGTGCACGGTAGTAGTGGATAGAGAGAATACAGTGTACGGTAGAAACGGGGAGACATGGAGTGTTGTTAATGGCGAGTTGTGCATCGGAGCGAACGGAGAGACACGTAGTGATGATGAGGAGGTGTGAACTCTACGCGTGAATAAACGAGATGAGAAAGACAACGAGAGTACGAGTCCTACTACTGGTGTTTGAAGTGATTGAAAGAACTACGCCGATATGTCAAAGAAAGTTATGAAGGAGAAGACCTTGCCGGCGGCATCGTCGGCCGACAGCAGCAATGGGGACGTGATACCTCCATCAGGAGTGGAGGCTCCCGCTTCCCCGGAGGACGCGACTGATGGGGCGCCGCCGTGTGATGAGGGTGACCCGAACGACGAAAATGAGCCGAGCCCGCCTCACATATGGAGAGCTACGCTGGCGGCGTGGGAGGTCAGGATGGCGGCGCTCACGCAAGAATTTGAACAATTTATGCAGACGGTACGGGAGGCACCGACGGGATCGAATCAGCGGCCGCACGACCTCGTTACATCTGCGGGGGCCAGCGGCGTGGCTGGATCTCCCGATTGCGCTAGGTGCACAGCTGGACGCTGTGGAGGAGCCAGAATCGCTGCCTTCGAGCATGCCACACCGACTGCACGTGGAACACTTCGAGGTTACAGTCGGCGACTGGACGGCGTTTACACGACGATTTCGGGCAGCGTATGAGTCGCTCGGGTGGATGGAAGCTGAAGTGCTACGGGCCCTGCCAATGGCCTTGGACAACGACGCGCTGGCGACGTTCTACGGCCTCCCTCGGGGGGTTCACTTGTCGTTGTCAGGGATATTCACGGCGATGCAGGACATTTATGAACCTCGATCGGTCGCCAAGCGCAAGTTTCAGTTGAAACGACGAGCAGTGGGAGAATCTCCCCTCGCGTATCGCAGTGCGCTATTGACCCTCGGCCAAGCGGCTTACCCGGCAATGAATGAGGCTGCCCTTGATTCCTTGGCCCAGGAGAAGCTGTTGCAGATGGCGAAGGAGCTACGAGTCGTCCTCTCACTTCCCAGCGACAGCGACGACGACGGGTCATCTTTGCAGATTGCAAGGAACAACCAGGTCAACCTGGATCATCGCGACGAGCCATCGGCGGTGCCACCACAGCCCCTGGTGGTGGGCGTCGGGGCGGATGGAGGCCTACCGGAGTGGAAGCCGACGTCGCTGAAGGCAGCGGCCGCACGACCGCTGTTGGACCCACCCCGCCGCTCGGGGATGGGCGGACGTGGCGGTCCGCTGACGTGCTACGAGTGCGGGCATCGAGGACACTTCGCACGGGACTGCTGGAGACGGAGAGGCGTCTTCCCGCGATCATCACGAGCCTACAACCGGGGATTTTACCCAGCGCAGGATTATCAGGCGAGTCGCGACACATGCAATACACGACAGTATCCTACACCTCACCCATCCGCAACACCATACACTGTTGATATCCCTTCGTATGATGCACAGGGGAATGCTGTATGGGGTGCGTTGGCTCATCATGTTTTGGGAGCCGCGCTGGGTTCGTCGGATGTGATGGCGCTTGTTCAAGGGGTTCAGGTTCGAGTCATTGTCGATACGGGGGCTTAGGCGACACTTATTTCCTTGCAAACTTCCGATTATTACCAACCTCGCCACATGTTTTGGAACCTGTGGATGGGCCATGTATAGCGGCAAATGGAGGCAGCTTGGGAATTTTGGGTCGAATACTTGCAACGATACAAGTCGGGGAGGTGTGCGTAACTGGATACATTTTGGTTTCATCTGTTTTGGCTGTACCTTGTTTGTTAGGCACGGATTTTTTGCAAAAGATGCCAATTAAGATTTCGATTGAGAAGGGACGATTGGAATTGCCATCTGGGAAGTGCCTAAAATTCTTGGGAACTCCGTCTAAATTTGCTCGTGTCAACGCTGTGGTTCAGGCGGTGGATAGCCGCACGGTGCGCGTTCTGCCTGCGACGCAGATGCTTGTGCCGTTAAGGTTGATACAAGGGCTGTCAGTGGGTAACTTGGAGGAAGGCATTCTGTTGTCGCCCTCAAATGCCGTGGCACGAATGCCCTCTTTGGTGGGTGCTTTTACGATGGTGCCGGCGACGGCTGAACCGTTCATTCAGATTGTGAACACGGGACACGAGCCGGTCGTTATTCAAGAGGGGACTACGTTGGCGCACGCGTTGGTCGCGCGGGGTTCGGAAGGAGATGCGTGTTTGGCAACTGGGGGTGGTGACACGCTGCCACGGGTGGAGGAGGAACCGAGCTGGTTTCGCGATTTGTATCAATGCAACGACGATTTGACACCCGAGCAGCGGACGCGGTTAAGGAAATTACTTTGGGAATTCAGGGACGTTTTTAGCTCAGGAAAGTTTGATGTCGGTCGCACGACCTTATTGTGACATCACATTGATACTAGTGATGCGCCCCCAATTCGATTGAATCCTCACCGTGTGAGCCCGCTGGAAAAGGATTGCAATCTGAAAACGGTTGACGAGATGTTGCAACAGAATATCGTCTCCCCTTCTTCCAGCCCATGGGGAGCTCCGATCGTATTGGTTAAAAAACGAGATGGTTCTCCACGATTTTGTGTGGATTACCGCAAATTGAATAAGGTTTCAGTGGTGGATGCATACCCGCTCCCGCGCATTGACGACTCATTGGACGCATTGTCCGGTGCAAAGTTTTTTCCCACTTTGGATCTCTTGTCTGGCTTTTGGGAATTGCCTTTGGACGAGGAATCTAAACCGAAGACGGCCTTCCGCACGCCGCAAGGGTTGTTCCAATTGAATGTGCTACCAATGGGGCTGCACTCCATGCCAGCCACCTTTCAAAGATTGATGGAACTTGTTTTGTCTGGATTGCAGTGGGAGTCATGTTTGATATATCTTGACGACGTCATCGTGTTCAGTAAGGATTTTGAGGGACATTTGCAGCGGCTACGGGCTGTGTTTGGCAGGGTGCGGGATGACAATTTGAAATTTAAACCCCAAAAATGCCATTTGTTGAGAACGTCTGTTAAATACTTGGGGCATGTGGTCAGTGAAGCGGGGGTCGCCACAGACCCGGAGAAAACCAGTTGTGTACGTGCATGGCCAGTACCTAAGACAGTGTCGGAAGTACGTAGCTTTGTGGGATTTGCATCATACTACCGTCGATTTGTTAAAAACTTTGCCACAATTGCGAGGCCGCTGCACAAGCTGACTGCTAAAGGTAAGAAGTTTCTGTAGGGGTGACGAGGAACAGCGTTCGTTTGAAACGCTCCGGGACGCTTTGGCGGACGCACCGCCGCTCGGATATCCAAATTTTGCGGAAATGTTTATTTTGGACACCGATGCCAGTGATACGGGCATAGGCGCTGTATTGTCGCAAACGATTGACGGAGTTGAAAGGGTCGTTGCGTATGGCAGCTGTGTACTGTCCCTGGCAGAGCAAAGATATTGTGTAACACGCAGGGAATTGTTGGCGATTGTAAACTTTGTGCAGCTGTATCGACCATACTTGTACGGGTGGCAATTTTTGGTCCGCACCGACCACGCGGCACTCCAGTACTCCTTGCGGATCGATCAACCCTCGGGCCAAATGGCCCGCTGGCTTGAGGTCCTGCAGGGATACTCATTCACGGTCCAGCACAGGAAAGGGACGCGTCATGTTAACACTGATGCTCTGTCCCGATTGCCTCAATCATCGGGCTTGTGTAGATGCTCCGAGGGATCGCTGCGCTGTGGGCCGCCGCTGCAGGGCATTCCAGCCATGGCCGCTGCAGCCGATTCAGACCGGGTTGACGAAGCACCGGCTATAGAGCCTGGGTTGCTGGGATTGTCACGGGATCGTTGGGCGCGCTTGCAGGTGGACGATCCTTCGCTTACCAAAATGAGGCTTCGGGCCTCTCGTTCCAAACAGTCGGATGATCGGGCCTTTCTTCGACTCGTTGACGACCTCCTGGTCAGATGGGATGTCGTCTTGCAGAAGTTTTGTATTGTGGTACCACTATGTTTGAGAGGGGAACTTATTCACGACACGCACGAGCGATTGATGCACTTGGGGGAGAAGAAAACGGCTTTGACTCTGAGTAACGATTTCTATTGGTCGGGATTACAGAATGATGTTCATTTGTATGTTAAGGCTTGTCACGAGTGCGCACGGCGGAAGGCGCCAGCACAGCCATATCGGGTACCATTGCAATCGATACGTGTTTCGCGGGTGAACGAGATTGTAGCCCTTGATATTCTGGGACCATTCCCCGTTACCCCGCGGGGTCACAAATACCTGCTTGTGGGGGTCGAGTACCTCACTCGGTGGCCTATGGCATGGCCGTTAGCGGACGAATTGGCAGGATCGATAGTGGAGGCCTTCCTGCAGGGTTCCCTTTTTGACAAAGGTGCCCCGGAGCACCTGCTTACAGACCAGGGTAAAAAAATGTCATCCCGCCTATTGAAGGAAGTGTGTGACACATTGGGTAAAAAGAAAATTCAGACATCCCCATACCACCCACAAACTGACGGGATGGTCGAGCGTCTTCATCGAACATTGACGTCTATGTTGTGCCAACAGGTTAATTCGACTCAGACAGACTGGGATCTCCATGTCCCGGCGGCCTTGGCCACTTATAAATTAACCCCACACGATTCAACAGGGTATTCACCCTTCTATTTGATGTATGGTCGTGAACCAGAAGCCCCGGCCTTGGTCAGGCTGGGGGTGAAATCTAAAGGAAAGTCGCCAACGGTGCCTGTCCCCATGCGTGATGCATTGGATCGGTTGAAAGAGGCCAGGGAGGCCTCGCTGGGAAATACGGAACTAAGGCAGGCAGCTAATGAGCGCCTGCAAGGTACACAGCCTCCACGTGAACCATGGCAGGTGGAGGACAAGGCCTGGTTACATTGTCCGATGGTGCCGGTAGGCACATCACCGAAATTCCATCGGCCCTGGCAGGGGCCCGTTGAGATTGTGGAAGTTCGTCGGGATCAGAGTGTGAGGATTCGATACGGTCGCCGATTATGGCACATTCACCCGTCGCGCTTGAAGAGATATGTGGTGCCTTATGATGCGTCATCTCCCATCCCGGAACGGCCTGTATTGGATGTGTCTGACGAGCGTACTGTGCGGCGACGGAAGGACGCACCTCAGCAGTCTACCCCCCGTGTGTCTGCAGGATCACCATTTTTGAGTCAGGGGACACCCCGGGACACACGAGGTCACGTTAGGGTCTCATCGGGGAATGGCCGGTGTAACGACGTGGGGCGCACGTTTTGGGCAGGACGCTGCCCCGCACCTACGGACAGAGATGCCCTGCCCCCTGTTCAGTCGAGCCGGGGTGACGGACCGGCTGCGGGAACCCGCTCAAGACGATTGACTTTTTCTTAAAACTTTGGGAGTTGGGGATTGTGTACATTCTGTTGTATATTGTGTTTTCCTTGTATGCTGTGTTTCCGCGTGACGCGTTGTGCTTAGCCGGGACGGCTAACTTTTTTCAACAGGGGGGGGGGGGTGATGTAGGACTTGAAATCACGCGCCACGCGTTTTGTTGCTAGGCAAGCGAGCAGAGTACAGTGGAAGCATCTGAGGACATAGTTGTTGTTGTCGTGGCATTAAGGGGGGGGGGGTCGTTAAGAGACGTGACAGGTGTTAGGGGTGACTGAGGACGCAGGCCGGTGATTGGTCAGGAGGGTGAGTGGTTAATGACCGATGCCGGCCTGGTGGCAATAACATGGTCACGTGAGGCTGGGGGCCTGGGGGCGAGTAGCAAAGCGAGGGATGAGATAATTGATTGGGACTGATTGGTGCAGGATATAGGGCACAGCGTAATGGAGAGACGGGAGTCTTGGTTTGGATTGGAGCTGGAGCGGTTGGTGCCCAGGAGAGAGACGGAGCAGCAGTGAGCAGGGTTAGGTACGATAAGGATAGAGAGAACACAGTGTACGGTAGAGTGGATAGAGAGAACACAGTGTACGGTTAGCAGTGGATAGAGAGAACACAGTGTACGGTAGCAGTGGATAGAGAGAACGCAGTGTACGGTAGCAGTGGATAGAGAGAACGCAGTGCACGGTAGTAGTAGATAGAGAGAATACAGTGTACGGTAGAAACGGGAAGACATGGAGTGCTGTTAATGGCGAGTAGTGCATCGGAGAGAATGGAGAGACACGGAGCGATGATGAGGAGGTGTGAACTCTACACGTGAATAAACGAGACGAGAAAGACAACGAGATTACGAGTCCTACACAATGTAAAAGGTAATATAGAGTTTGTAATTGTATAGTGAATATACAGCAGTGTGATATACAGTAGGGCGGATAGAATAATACATAGTGTAATATTACACTATGTATTATTCTAAGGGAAAGGGTGGTTTATAGTAATACAGTATATAATTTAATGTTGGGTTTGTCTATGGCAGCATATAGTACGGGGTAGACCCGTGTGATGTAAGGAAAAAAGTTTAGCTGGAAGCATATTTTATTTTTTGCGACGTAGAATTGTAATATATTACTTACTGTTAGTAGCTAAGCTTATTGGAGAGTATATTTAGTATACTGATGATACTATGTAGTTTATACTTTAGTTTTTTACGTGGTTGTTTAGTTACTGCAGCTACATACTATTAACATTCCTTCCCTTTATTAATGCTACCCCTATCCCCTCCCTTTGATGCTGCTAATCCTGCATAATGCACGGGCATAATATGTATTGGAAACCCCCCGCCCACCTCAAAGTAGTACTAATCACATATCTGCATTTCCCATAAATATGCTAAATTCCTCTTGATATGCAAATTATTTTGTCAAGGCGCTCTTCCCCTTCCAACCCAGCTTAAATATACGCTCCAAGCGTGGTGGTGTTTCAATCAGACGCTGTCTCCCCGACAGACTTGGACTTCACCTGAGGACGGCTGCTTGCGTTGTAGCCAAAACGTCGTGAGAATAATTTTATTGTGTTTTATTTGTATTATTTTATTATTTCCCTTCTACGTGACTTTACCGAAAGAAACAAGAAGATGAATCTCTGCAGTCACGAAAGCTTTAAATCGAAAAAGAAAATAACTTTTTTAATTATATATTTTAAAAATGTTCCCTGACCGGGAATCAAACCCGGGCCGCGGAGAGCGCCGAATCCTAACCACTAGACCACCAGGAAAGCTGGTTGAGATGTCGCCACATGTCCTGCTGTCCTGGCACCTCCAACACCGGGAGAGTTGATGGTGCATTGGAATCGGTTCACGAGATTTACGTGGAATTGTGAGACCATAAGAGTGAAAGATACTAAGAGGAAGCATCGAAATATGTCAATGGGAGAGTAGTGCAGGGGAAACTTGCAGCAGAGCAAATAATCAATTTCTTGCAAAGAATACAATGCCAGTGAGTGGAAAACCGTCTGAAAGTCACCGTAAACGTGAACACAATCAGTTAAGATCCGAAATGGTTTATTACGTCTTTCCAATGATTGCTAAGCCAGAATCCATCTTCTCGGTTGAAATTGTCTCTGTGCTTGTATATGTGGATCGCCTCGTGAACGAATCTCTCATGGTAGCCAGATGGATTGCAGATAACCTCTGTCTTGGAGAAGTCAATATCATGTGAGCCCACTGAATTGTAACAGTGATCTGCCACGGCTGAGGTGTTTGTCCTACCGTGTTTCAAGTCTGCTTTATGTTCACGGATGCGGTCCGAGACATGTCGTTTGGTTTCTCCAATGTAACTGCTACCACAGAGGCAACTTAGTTTGTAGACGCCAGGGTACTGTATGTCTGGAACCACATCTTTTACAGACGGGACCAGATCACGGATTTTATGTACTGTGTTGAATCGGACCTGGATCTTGTGTTTTATCAGGATTTTGGAGATCTTTTTTGTGACCCCAGCAATGTAGGTTAAGGTGATGGTCTTGAAAGGCTCCTCAACAGGATCCTTCTTGATGGTTGGAGTGATGGCTTTGCGGATTGTGTAGTAGGAGTAGCCATTAGCCTTAAGAGCTTGGGGTACGTGTTTGAGTTCACTGGCAATGTGTTCCTGGTCGGAGATGCATTGGGCTCTATGGTATAGAGTCTTGATGAGGGAATTCTTCTGGGATGGATGGTGGTGGGAATCCGGTTTTAGATAAACATTCGTATGGGTGGCTTTCCTGTAGACAGTGTGACTCATTGAACCATCAGGTCTCCTTTTAATTAGGACATCCTACGGCCTTTCACTGGAAAAAGACAGAGGCCTTTCACTGGAAAAAGACAGAGTTTCTCTGCAAGCCATCTGGCTACCATGAGAGATTCGTTCATGAGGCGATCCACATATACAAACACAGAGACAATTTCAACCGAGAAGATGGATTCTGGCTTAGCAATCATTGGAAAGACGTAATAAACCATTTCGGATCTTAACTGATTGTGTTCACGTTTACGGTGACTTTCAGACCGCTTTCCACTCACTGGCATTGTATTCTTTGCAGGGAATGGATTCTTTTCTCTGCTGCAAGTTCCCCACACTACTCTCCCATTGACATATTTTGTTGCTTCCTCTTAGTATCTTTCACACGACGGTCAATGGTACAGTCTATAATAACAAATAGTATAAAATTGATATGCTTAATACAATGTACAAAGTAATATATAGTATCGTAATTGTATAGTGAATATACAGCAGTGTAATATACATTAGGGTGGGTAGAATAATGCATGGTGTAATATTACAATGTATAAAGTTTAGGGTGGTTAATAGCAATACAGTATATAATTTAATGTTGGGTTTGCCTATGGCAGTATATAGTATGGTGAAAACTCGTGTGATGTAAAAGAATAAAGTTTAGATGGAAGCATATTATATTTTTTACGACGTAGAATTGTAATGTATTACTTACTGTTAGTAACTCAGCTTATTGTAGAGTATAGTTAGTATGCTGATGATACTATGTCGTTTATACTTTAGTTGTTTACGTGGTGGTTTTAGTTACTACAGCTACATACTATTAACACTCCTTCCCTTTATTAATGCTACCCCTATCCCCTCCCTTTGATGCTGCTAATCCTGCATAATGCACGGGAATAAGTTGTACTAATCACAAACCTGCATTTCCCATATCCCCTCCCTTTGATGCTGCTCATCCTGCATAATGTACGGGCATAAGTAGTACTAATCACATACCTGCATTTCCTATAAATATGCTAAATTCCTCGTGATATGCAAATTCCTTTGTCAAGGCGCTCTTCCCCCTCCAAACCAGCTTAAAAATACCCTGCCAAGCCTGGTGGTGTTCATTCAGACGTTGTCTTTCTGACAGACCTGCTCTTCATCTGAGGACGGCTAATTGCGTTGTGGCCGAAACGTCGTGAGAATTATTTTATTATGTTTTATTTTTATTCTTTTATTATTTCCATTCTACGTGACTTTACCGAAAGAATCAAGAAGATGAATCCCTGCAGTCATGAAAGCTTTAAATCGAAATCTAACAACTTCCCTGGTGGTTTGGTGATTAAAATTCGAAGCTCTCAATGCTGCGGTCTGAGTTCAGTTCCCGGTCACGGAATGAGGCTCTTGGTGTCTCTTTTAAAGCAGTTACACTTTTCCGTAAAGAAGAAAATAACTTTTTTCATTATTTATAAAAAAAAAATGTTCCCTGACCCGGAATGGAACCATGGCCGCGGCGGTGAGAGTGCCGAATCCTAACCACTAGACCACCAGGGAAGCTGGTTGAGGTGTCTCCACATGTCCTGCTGTCCTGGCACCTCCAACACCGGTAGCTCGCTCGAGAGTTGATGGAGCAATGGAATCTGTTCACGGGATTGACTGTGGAATCGTGATACCGTAAGAGATGGCGACTGCCTGGGAAAACCTTCGGTCAGCAGTAGAAGTTCAAGCCTGGTGATAATGCGGGACAGCAGGACACGTGGAGGCGCAATCACCAATTTCCCTGGTGTGGCAACTGGTTAGGTTTTGGCGCTCCCTCTGCCCCCGCTCGGGATCGAATCCCCGTAAGGGAAATAGTATTTTGGTTTCATTTTAAAAGCAGTTCCACGAATGCCTGAATTGAAAGTATTTATATTATTGATTTATTCGGTAAAGTCACGTAAATAGAAATAAAAAGCAAACAAAATACAAAGGACAATATTTTTTCAAAGTAACAAAACTAAAAAATGAATGGAAAATCATAAAAGCAAAAAAACATACAATAAAAAAATACGAAGACAAAATTAAAAATCAATTGAAAACGATTAAAGCAAAAAACCTTCGAATTTTTTATTCTATTTAACTCTTTTTATTGTTGGTTATTTTCTTTCATAATTTTCAATGCATTTTTATCTTCATTTTATCTTTATTCTTTTTAATAGCATTTTTTTTTATTTTTTGTTTTCAATTTACGTGACTTTACCTAACGAACCAAGAATATGAATTCCTGCAGTCACGAAAGTTTTAAGTAAAAAAATAGTTAACTTTTTTATTTACGTAAAAAGTGTTCTTTTACAGGGATTCTCACGCAGGCTGCTGCGGTGAAATGGCAAATCCTAACCACTAGACTACCAGTGAAGCTGTTGGAGGTGCCTCCACGTGTCTTGCAATCCTGGCACCTCCAACACCGGGAGCTCGCTCGAGAGTTGATGGTGCATTGAAATCTGTTCACGAGATTTACGTGGAATCGTGAGACCATAAGAGATGGCGACTGCCTGGGGAATACTTCAGTCAGCAATCGAAGATCAAGCCTGGTGATGATGCGGGACAGCAGGACACGTGGAGGTACATCTAACAACTTCCCTGGTGGTCTGGTGATTAAAATTCGAAGCTCTCAGTGCTGCGGTCTGGGTTCAGTTCCAGGTCACGGAATGAGGCTCTTGGTGTCTTTTTTAAAGGAGTTAAACTTTTCCGTAAAGAAGAAAATAACTTTTTTTATTGTTTACGAAAATGTGTTCCCTGACCGGGAATCGAACCCGGGCCGCGGCGGTGAGAGCGCCGAATCCTAACCACTAGACCACCAGGGAAGCTGGTTGAGGTGTCTCCACATGTCCTGCTGTCCTGGCACCTCCAACACCGAGAGCTCGCTTGAGTGTTGATGGAGCAATGGAATCTGTTCACGGGATTGACTGTGGAATCGTGATACCGTAAGAGATGGCGACTGCCTGGGAAAACCTTCGGTCAGCAGTAGAAGTTCAAGCCTGGTGATAATGCGGGAAAACAGGACACGTGGCGGCACAATCACCAATTTCGCTGGTGTGGCAACTGGTTAGGTTTTGGCGCTCCCTCCGCCCCAGCTCGGGATCGAATCCCCGTAAGGGAAATAGTATTTTGGTTTCATTTTCAAAGCAGTTCCACGAATGCCTGAATTAAAAATATTCATAGTATTGATTAATTCGGTAAAGTCACGTAAATAGAAATAAAAAGTAAACAAAATACTAATGTTTTTTTTTAAGTAACAAAAATAAAAAATGAATGGAAAATCATTAAAGCAAAAAACCTTCGCATTTTTAATTTTATTTAACTCTTTTTATTATTGGGTTTTTTCTTTCATAATTTTCAATGCATTTTTATCTTTATTTTATTTTTATTCTTTTTAATTGCATTTTTATTATTTTTTGTTTTTTTTATGTACATGACTTTACCTAACGAACCAAGAATGTGAATTCCTGCAGTCACGAAAGTTTTAAGTAAAAAAATAGTTAACTTTTTTTATTTACGTAAAAAGTGTTCTTTGACAGGGATTCTTACCCAGGCCGCTGAGGTGAAATGGCAAATCCTAACCACTAGACTACCAGTGAAGCTGTTGGAGGTGCCTCCACGTGTCCTGCTATCCTGGCACCTCCAACACCGGGAGCTCGCTCGAGAGTTGATGGTGCATTGGAATCTGTTCACGAGATTTACGTGGAATCGTGAGACCATAAGAGATGGCGACTGCCTGGGGAACACTTCAGTCAGCAATCGAAGATCAAGCATGGTGATGATGCGGGACAGCAGGACACGTGGAGGTACATCTAACAACTTCCCTGGTGGTCTGGTGATTAAAATTCGAAGCTCTCAGTGCTGCGGTCTGGGTTCAGTTCCCGGTCACGGAATGAGGCTCTTGGTGTCTTTTTTAAAGGAGTTAAACTTTTCCGTAAAGAAGAAAATAACTTTTTTATTGTTTATGAAAAAGTGTTCCCTGACCGGGAATCGAACCCGGGCCGCGGCGGTGAGAGCGCCGAAGCCTAACCACTAGACCACCAGGGAAGCTGGTTGAGGTGTCTCCACATGTCCTGCTGTCCTGGCACCTCCAACACCGAGAGCTCGCTTGAGTGTTGATGGAGCAATGGAATCTGTTCACGGGATTGACTGTGGAATCGTGATACCGTAAGAGATGGCGACTGCCTGGGAAAACCTTCGGTCAGCAGTAGAAGTTCAAGCCTGGTGATAATGCGGGAAAACAGGACACGTGGCGGCACAATCACCACTTTCGCTGGTGTGGCAACTGGTTAGGTTTTGGCGCTCCCTCCGCCCCCGCTCGGGATCGAATCCCCGTAAGGGAAATAGTATTTTGGTTTCATTTTCAAAGCAGTTCCACGAATGCCTGAATTAAAAATATTCATAGTATTGATTAATTCGGTAAAGTCACGTAAATAGAAATAAAAAGTAAACAAAATACTAATGTTTTTTTTAAGTACCAAAAATAAAAAAATGAATGGAAAATCATAAAAGCAAAAAACCAAACAATAAAAAAATACGAAGACAAAATTTAAAATCAATTGAAAATAATTAAAACAAAAAACATTCGCATTTTTAATTTTATTTAACTCTTTTTATTGTGGGTTTTTTTCTTTCATAATTTTCAATGCATTTTTATCTTTATTTTACTTTTATTCTTTTTAATTGCATTTTTTATTATTTTTGTTTTTTATTTACGTGACTTTACCTAACGAACCAAGAATATGAATTCCTGCAGTCACGAAAGTTTTAAGTAAAAAAATAGTTAACGTTTTTATTTACGTAAAAAGTGTTCTTTGACAGGGATTTTTACCCAGGCCGCTGCGGTGAAATGGGAAATCCTAACCACTAGACTACCAATGAAGCTGTTGGAGGTGCCTCCACGTGTCCTGCTATCCTGGCACCTCCAACACCGGGAGCTCGCTCGAAAGTTGATAGTGCATTGGAATCTGTTCACGAGATTTACGTGGAATCGTGAGACCATAAGTGATGGCCACTGCCTGGGGAACACTTCAGTCAGCAATCGAAGATCAAGCCTGGTGATGATGCGGGACAGCAGTACAACTTATTGGTTCTTTCGGTAAAGTCACGTAGAATGGAAATATTAAAATAATAAAAATAAAACATAATAAAATAATTCTCACGACGTTTCGGCCACAACGCAAGCAACCATCCTCAGGTGAAGAACAGGTCTGTCAGACAGACAGCGTCTGAATGAACACCACCATGCTTGGCAGCATATATTTAAGCTGGGTTGGAGGGGGAAGAGCACCTTGAAAAAGGAATTTGCATATCAAGAGAAATGTAGCATATTCATGGGAAATGCAGGTATGTGATTAGTGCTACTTATGCCCGTGCATTATGCAGGATTAGCAGCATCAAAGGGAGGGGATATGGGAAATGCAGGTATGTGATTAGTACTACTTATGCCCGTGCATTATGCAGGATTAGCAACATCAAAGGGAGGGGATATGGGAAATGCAGGTATGTGATTAGTACTACTTATGCCCGTGCATTATGCAGGATTAGCAGCATCAAAGGGAGGGGATAGGGGTAGCATTAATAAAGGGAAGGAGTGTTAATAGTATGTAGCTGCAGTAACTAAAACCACCACGTAAACAACTAAAGTATAAACTACGTAGTATCATCAGTATACTAAATATACTCTACAATAAGCTGAGTTACTAACAGTAAATAATACATTACAATTCTATGTCGTAAAAAATATAATATGCTTCCATCTAAACTTTATTCATTTACATCACACGAGTTTTCACCATACTATATACTGCCATAGGCAAACCCAACATTAAATTATATACTGTATTGCTATAAACCACCCTAAACTTTATACATTGTAATATTACACCATGTATTATTCTACCCACCCTAATGTATATCACACTGCTGTATATTCACTATACAATTACGATACTATATATTACTTTGTACATTGTATTAAGCATATCAATTTTATACTATTTGTTATTATAGACTGTACCATTGACCGTCGTGTGAAAGATACTAAGAGGAAGCAACAAAATATGTCAATGGGAGAGTAGTGTGGGGAACTTGCAGCACAGCAAAGAATCCATTCCCTGCAAAGAATACAATGCCAGTGAGTGGAAAGCGGTCTGAAAGTCACCGTAAACGTGAACACAATCAGTTAAGATCCGAAATGGTTTATTACGTCCTTCCAATTGTAATAAAATACTCGGACGCTTCTCTCTGTCCTGTGTCCTTTATTTGGGTTTGATCTCTTTCCCTCACGGTACTCCCCTATATACTCTCCACCCCGCAGCCCCAGGCTGCTGTCGCTCCCGTAGCCCACACTCTGCAGCCCCAGGCTGCTGTCGCGCCGTGCAGACCCCTACTGCCGACTCCTCCCTTGCAGACCCGCTGCTCTCTGCAGCCTCCTCGCTGCTCCTCCTGCCCCCGGGCCGGTCACCGTTGGCCGACGGTGCCGATCCTCCTGGCTTGGGTGTGTGGCGACCTCACCACTCTCTCTCACCCTTCGCCCTGCGTGGCCTCTCACTTCTCATAGTCCCCGATCACTCCCGACTGCTTCCGGTTATCCCCCTTATAGACCGTTACCCTCTCCCCCACGTGACGTAACTCCTCCCCCCATGACGTCACTTCCGGAAGGTCGTTTACGCCCGCATTACACAATGATTGCTAAGCCAGAATCCATCTTCTCGGTTGAAATTGTTTCTGTGCTTGTATATGTGGATCGCCTCGTGAACGAATCTCTCATGGTAGCCAGATGGCTTGCAGAGAACCTCTGTCTTGGAGAAGTCAATATCATGTGAGCCCACTGAATTGTAACAGAGATCTGCCACGGCTGAGGTGTTTGTCCTACCGTGTTTCAAGTCTGCTTTATGTTCACGGATGAGGTCCGAGACATGTCGTTTGGTTTCACCAATGTAACTGCTACCACAGAGGCAACTTAGTTTGTAGACGCCAGGGTACTGTATGTCTGGAACCACATCTTTTACAGACGGGACCAGATCACGGATTTTATGTACTGTGTTGAATCGGACCTGGATCTTGTGTTTTATCAGGATTTTGGAGATCTTTTTTGTGACCCCAGCAATGTAGGTTAAGGTGATGGTCTTGAAAGGCTCCTCAACAGGATCCTTCTTGATGGTTGGAGTGATGGCTTTGCGGATTGTGTAGTAGGAGTAGCCATTAGCCTTAAGAGCTTGGGGTACGTGTTTGAGTTCACTGGCAATGTGTTCCTCGTCGGAGATGCATTGGGCTCTATGGTATAGAGACTTGATGAGGGAATTCTTCTGGGATGGATGGTGGTGGGAATCCGGTTTTAGGTAAACATTCGTATGGGTGGCTTTCCTGTAGACAGTGTGACTCATTGAACCATCAGGTCTCCTTTTAATTCGGACATCCTACGGCCTTTCACTGGAAAAAGACAGAGGCCTTTCACTGGAAAAAGACAGAGTTTCTCTGCAAGCCATCTGGCTACCATGAGAGATTCGTTCATGAGGCGATCCACATATACAAACACAGAGACAATTTCAACCGAGAAGATGGATTCTGGCTTAGCAATCATTGGAAGGATGTAATAAACCATTTCGGATCTTAACTGATTGTGTTCACGTTTACGGTGACTTTCAGACGGTTTTCCACTCACTGGCATTGTATTCTTTGCAGGAAATGGATTATTTGCTCTGCTGCAAGTTTCCCCTGCACTACTCTCCCATTGACATATTTCATTGCTTCCTCTTAGTATCTTTCACACGACGGTCAATGGTACAGTGTATAATAACAAATAGTATCAAATTTATATGCTTAATACAATGTGCAAAGTAATATATAGTATCGTAATTGTATAGTGAATATACAGCAGTGTGATATACCTTAGGGTGGGTAGAATAATACATGGTGAAATATTACAATGCATAATGTTTAGGGTGGTTCATGGCGATACAGTATATAATTTAATGTTGGGTTTGTCTATGGCAGTATATAGTACAGTGTAGACTCGTGTGATGTAAGGGAATAAAGTTTAGATGGAAGCATATTATATGTTTTACGACGTAGAATTGTAATGTATTACTTACTGTTAGTAACTCAGCTTATTGTAGAGTATAGTTAGTATGCTGATGATACTATGTCGTTTATACTTTAGTTGTTTACGTGGTGGTTTTAGTTACTACAGCTACATACTATTAACACTCCTTCCCTTTATTAATGCTACCCCTATCCCCTCCCTTTGATGCTGCTAATCCTGCATAATGCACGGGAATAAGTTGTACTAATCACAAACCTGCATTTCCCATATCCCCTCCCTTTGATGATGCTCATCCTGCATAATGCACGGGCATAAGTAGTACTAATCACATACCTGCATTTCCTATAAATATGCTAAATTCCTCGTGATATGCAAATTCCTTTGTCAAGGCGCTCTTCCCCCTCCAAACCAGCTTAAAAATACGCTGCCAAGCCTGGTGGTGTTCATTCAGACGCTGTCTTTCTGACAGACCTGCTCTTCATCTGAGGACGGCTGCTTGCGTTGTGGCCGAAACGTCGTGAGAATTATTTTATTATGTTTTATTTTTATTATTTTATTATTTCCATTCTACGTGACTTTACCGAAAGAATCAAGAAGATGAATCCCTGCAGTCATGAAAGCTTTAAATCGAAATCTAACAACTTCCCTGGTGGTTTGGTGATTAAAATTCGAAGCTCTCAATGCTGCGGTCTGAGTTCAGTTCCCGGTCACGGAATGAGGCTCTTGGTGTCTCTTTTAAAGCAGTTACACTTTTCCGTAAAGAAGAAAATAACTTTTTTCATTATTTATTAAAAAAAAAAATGTTCTCTGACCCGGAATGGAACCATGGCCGCGGCGGTGAGAGTGCCGAATCCTAACCACTAGACCACCAGGGAAGCTGGTTGAGGTGTCTCCACATGTCCTGCTGTCCTGGCACCTCCAACACCTGGAGCTCGCTCGAGAGTTGATGGAGCAATGGAATCTGTTCACGGGATTGACTGTGGAATCGTGATACCGTAAGAGATGGCGACTGCCTGGGAAAACCTTCGGTCAGCAGTAGAAGTTCAAGCCTGGTGATAATGCGGGACAGCAGGACACGTGGAGGCGCAATCACCAATTTCCCTGGTGTGGCAACTGGTTAGGTTTTGGCGCTCCCTCTGCCCCCGCTCGGGATCGAATCCCCGTAAGGGAAATAGTATTTTGGTTTCATTTTAAAAGCAGTTCCACGAATGCCTGAATTGAAAGTATTTATATTATTGATTTATTCGGTAAAGTCACGTAAATAGAAATAAAAAGCAAACAAAATACAAAGGACAATATTTTTTCAAAGTAACAAAACTAAAAAATGAATGGAAAATCATAAAAGCAAAAAACCATGCAATAAAAAAAATACGAAGACAAAATAAAAATCAATTGAAAACGATAAAAGCAAATTTTTATTTTTTATTTTATTTAACTCTTTTTATTGTTGGTTATTTTCTTTCATAATTTTCAATGCATTTTTATCTTTATTTTATCGTTATTCTTTTTAATTGCATTTTTTATTATTATTTCTTTCTATTTACGTGACTTCACCTGACGAACCAAGAATATGAATTCCTGCAGTCACGAAAGTTTTAAGTAAAAAAATAGTTAACTTTTTTATTTACGTAAAAAGTGTTCTTTTACAGGGATTCTCACCCAGGCTGCTGCGGTGAAATGCTAAATCCTAACCACTAGACTACCAGTGAAGCTGTTGGAGGTGCCTCCACGTGTCTTGCAATCCTGGCACCTCCAACACCGGGAGCTCGCTCGAGAGTTGATGGTGCAATGGAATCTGTTCAAGAGATTTACGTGGAATCGTGAGACCATAAGAGATGGCGACTGCCTGGGGAACACTTCAGTCAGCAATCGAAGATCAAGCCTGGTGATGATGCGGGACAGCAGGACACGTGGAGGTACATCTAACAACTTCCCTGGTGGTCTGGTGATTAAAATTCGAAGCTCTCAGTGCTGCGGTCTGGGTTCAGTTCCCGGTCACGGAATGAGGCTCTTGGTGTCTTTTTTAAAGGAGTTAAACTTTTCCGTAAAGAAGAAAATAACTTTTTTTATTGTTTATGAAAAAGTGTTCCCTGACCGGGAATCGAACCCGGGCCGCGGCGGTGAGAGCGCCGAATCCTAACCACTAGAACACCAGGTAAGCTGGTTGAGGTGTCTCCACATGTCCTGCTGTCCTGGCACCTCCAACACCGAGAGCTCGCTTGAGAGTTGATGGAGCAATGGAATCTGTTCACGGGATTGACTGTGGAATCGTGATACCGTAAGAGATGGCGACTGCCTGGGAAAACCTTCGGTCAGCAGTAGAAGTTCAAGCCTGGTGATAATGCGGGAAAACAGGACACGTGGAGGCACAATCACCAATTTCGCTGGTGTGGCAACTGGTTAGGTTTTGGCGCTCCCTCCGCCCCCGCGCGGGATCGAATCCCCGTAAGGGAAATAGTATTTTGGTTTCATTTTCAAAGCAGTTCCACGAATGCCTGAATTAAAAATATTCATAGTATTGATTAATTCGGTAAAGTCACGTAAATAGAAATAAAAAGTAAACAAAATACTAATGTTTTTTTTTAAGTAACAAAAATAAAAAAATGAATGGAAAATCATAAAAGCAAAACACCAAACAATAAAAAAATACGAAGACAAAATTTAAAATCAATTGAAAATAATTAAAACAAAAGACCTTCGCATTTTTAATTGTATTTAACTCTTTTTATTGTTGGTTTTTTTCTTTCATAATTTTCAATGCATTTTTATCTTTATTTTATTTTTATTCTTTTTAATTGCATTTTTTATTATTTTTGTTTTTTTATTTACGTGACTTTACCTAACGAACCAAGAATATGAATTCCTGCAGTCACGAAAGTTTTAAGTAAAAAAATAGTTAACGTTTTTATTTACGTAAAAAGTGTTCTTTGACAGGGATTCTTACCAAGGCCGCTGCGGTGAAATGGGAAATCCTAACCACTAGACTACCAATGAAGCTGTTGGAGGTGCCTCCACGTGTCCTGCTATCCTGGCACCTCCAACACCGGGAGCTCGCTCGAAAGTTGATGGTGCATTGGAATCTGTTCACGAGATTTACGTGGAATCGTGAGACCATAAGTGATGGCGACTGCCTGGGGAACACTTCAGTCAGCAATCGAAGATCAAGCCTGGTGATGATGCGGTACAGCAGTACAACTTCTTGGTTCTTTCGGTAAAGTCACGTAGAATGGAAATATTAAAATAATAAAAATAAAACATGATAAAATAATTCTCACGACGTTTCGGCCACAACGCAAGCAACCATCCTCAGGTGAAGAACAGGTCTGTCAGACAGACAGAGTCTGAATGAACACCACCAGGCTTGGCAGCGTATATTTAAGCTGGGTTGGAGGGGGAAGAGCGCCTTGACAAAGGAATTTGCATATCAAGAGGAATTTAGCATATTCATGGGAAATGCAGGTATGTGATTAGTGCTACTTATGCCCGTGCATTATGCAGGATTAGCAGCATCAAAATGAGGGGATATGGGAAATGCAGGTATGTGATTAGTACTACTTATGCCCGTGCATTATGCAGGATTAGCAACATCAAAGCGAGGGGATATGGGAAATGCAGGTTTGTGATTAGTACAACTTATTCCCGTGCATTATGCAGGATTAGCAGCATCAAAGGGAGGGGATAGGGGTAGCATTAATAAAAGGAAGGAGGGTTAATAGTATGTAGCTGCAGTAACTAAAACCACCACGTAAACAACTAAAGTATAAACTACGTAGTATCATCAGTATACTAAATATACTCTACAATAGGCTGAGTTACTAACAGTAAATAATACATTACAATTCTATGTCGTAAAAAATATAATATGCTTCCATCTAAACTTTATTCATTTACATCACACGAGTTTTCACCATACTATATACTGCCATAGGCAAACCCAACACTAAATTAAATACTGTATTGCTATAAACCACCCTAAACCTTATACATTGTAATATTACACCATGTATTATTCTACCCACCCTAATGTATATCACACTGCTGTATATTCACTATACAATTACGATACTATATATTACTTTGTACATTGTATTAAGCATATCAATTTTATACTATTTGTTATTATAGACTGTACCATTGACCTTCGTGTGAAAGATACTAAGAGGAAGCAACAAAATATGTCAATGGGAGAGTAGTGTGGGGAACTTGCAGCACAGCAAAGAATCCATTTCCTGCAAAGAATACAATGCCAGTGAGTGGAAAGCGGTCTGAAAGTCACCGTAAACGTGAACACAATCAGTTAAGATCCGAAATGGTTTATTACGTCCTTCCAATTGTAATAAAAGACTCGGACGCTTCTCTCTGTCCTGTGTCCTTTATTTGGGTTTGATCTCTTTCCCTCACGGTACTCCCCTATATACTCTCCACCCCGCAGCCCCAGGCTGCTGTCGCTCCCGTAGCCCACACTCTGCAGCCCCAGGCTGCTGTCGCGCCGTGCAGACCCCTGCTGCCGACTCCTCCCTTGCAGACCCGCTGCTTTCTGCAGCCTCCTCGCTGCTCCTCCTGCCCCCGGGCCGGTCACCGTTGGCCGACGGTGCCGATCCTCCTGGCTTGGGTGTGTGGCGACCTCGCCACACTCTCTCACCCTTCGCCCTGCGTGGCCTCTCACTTCTCCTAGTCCCCGATCACTCCCGACTGCTTCCGGTTATCCCCCTTATAGACCGTTACCCTCTCCCCCACGTGACGTAACTCCTCCCCCCATGACGTCACTTCCGTAAGGTCGTTTACGCCCGCATTACACAATGATTGCTAAGCCAGAATCCATCTTCTCGGTTGAAATTGTCTCTGTGCTTGTATATGTGGATCGCCTCGTGAACGAATCTCTCATGGTAGCCAGATGGCTTGCAGAGAACCTCTGTCTTGGAGAAGTCAATATCATGTGAGCCCACTGAATTGTAACAGTGATCTGCCACGGCTGAGGTGTTTGTCCTACCGTGTTTCAAGTCTGCTTTATGTTCACGGATGAGGTCCGAGACATGTCGTTTGGTTTCTCCAATGTAACTGCTACCACAGAGGCAACTTAGTTTGTAGACGCCAGGGTACTGTATGTCTGGAACCACATCTTTTACAGACAGGACCAGATCACGGATTTTATGTACTGTGTTGAATCGGACCTGGATCTTGTGTTTTATCAGGATTTTGGAGATCTTTTTTGTGACCCCAGCAATGTAGGTTAAGGTGATGGTCTTGAAAGGCTCCTCAACAGGATCCTTCTTGATGGTTGGAGTGATGGCTTTGCGGATTGTGTAGTAGGAGTAGCCATTAGCCTTAAGAGCTTGGGGTACGTGTTTGAGTTCACTGGCAATGTGTTCCTGGTCGGAGATGCATTGGGCTCTATGGTATAGAGTCTTGATGAGGGAATTCTTCTGGGATGGATGGTGGTGGGAATCCGGTTTTAGGTAAACATTCGTATGGGTGGCTTTCCTGTAGACAGTGTGACTCATTGAACCATCAGGTCTCCTTTTAATTCGGACATCCTACGGCCTTTCACTGGAAAAAGACAGAGTTTCTCTGCAAGCCATCTGGCTACCATGAGAGATTCGTTCATGAGGCGATCCACATATACAAACACAGAGACAATTTCAACCGAGAAGATGGATTCTGGCTTAGCGATCATTGGAAGGACGTAATAAACCATTTCGGATCTTAACTGATTGTGTTCACGTTTACGGTGACTTTCAGACGGTTTTCCACTCACTGGCATTGTATTCTTTGCAGGAAATTGATTATTTGCTCTGCTGCAAGTTTTCCCTGCACTACTCTCCCATTGACATATTTCATTGCTTCCTCTTAGTATCTTTCACACGACGGTCAATGGTACAGTGTATAATAACAAATAGTATCAAATTTATATGCTTAATACAATGTACAAAGTAATATATAGTATCGTAATTGTATAGTGAATATACAGCAGTGTGATATACCTTAGGGTGGGTAGAATAATACATGGTGTAATATTGCAATGCATAAGGTTTAGGGTGGTTTATGACGATACAGTATATAATTTAATGTTGAGTTTGTCGATGGCAGTATAAAGTACAGTGTAGACTCGTGTGATGTAAATGAATAAAGTTTAGATGGAAGCATATTATATGTTTTACGACGTAGAATTGTAATGTATTACTTACTGTTAGTAACTCAGCTTATTGTAGAGTATAGTTAGTATGCTGATGATACTATGTCGTTTATACTTTAGTTGTTTACGTGGTGGTTTTAGTTACTACAGCTACATATTATTAACACTCCTTCCCTTTATTAATGCTACCCCTATCCCCTCCCTTTGATGCTGCTAATCCTGCATAATGCACGGGAATAAGTTGTACTAATCACAAACCTGCATTTCCCATATCCCCTCCCTTTGATGCTGCTCATCCTGCATAATGCACGGGCATAAGTAGTACTAATCGCATACCTGCATTTCCTATAAATATGCTAAATTCCTCGTGATATGCAAATTCCTTTTTCAAGGCGCTCTTCCCCCTCCAAACCAGCTTAAAAATACGCTGCCAAGCCTGGTGGTGTTCATTCAGACGCTATCTTTCTGACAGACCTGCTCTTCATCTGAGGACGGCTGCTTGCGTTGTGGCCGAAACGTCGTGAGAATTATTTTATTATGTTTTATTTTTATTATTTTATTATTTCCATTCTAAGTGACTATACCGAAAGAATCAAGAAGATGAATCCCTGCAGTCATGAAAGCTTTAAATCGAAATCTAACAACTTCCCTGGTGGTTTGGTGATTAACATTCGAAGCTCTCAATGCTGTGGTCTGAGTTCAGTTCCCGGTCACGGAATGGGGCTCTTGGTGTGTTTTTTAAAGCAGTTACACTTTTCCGTAAAGAAGAAAATAACTTTTTTCATTATTTATAAAAAAAAATGTTCCCTGACCCGGAATGGAACCATGGCCGCGGCGATGAGAGTGCCGAATCCTAACCACTAGAACACCAGTGAAGCTGGTTGAGGTGTCTCCACATGTCCTGCTGTCCTGGCACCTCCAACACCGGGAGCTCGCTCGAGAGTTGATGGAGCAATGGAATCTGTTCACGGGATTGACTGTGGAATCGTGATACCGTAAGAGATGGCGACTGCCTGGGAAAACCTTCGGTCTTCAGTAGAAGTTCAAGCCCAGTGATAATGCGGGACAGCCGGACACGTGGAGCCACAATCACCAATTTCCATGGTGTGGCAACTGGTTAGGTTTTGGCGCTCCCTCCGCCCCCGCTCGGGATCGAATCCCCGTAAGGGAAATAGTATTTTGGTTTCATTTTCAAAGCAGTTCCACGAATGCCTGAATTAAAAGTATTTATATTATTGATTAATTCGGTAAAGTCACGTAAGTAGAAATAAAAAGTAACAAAAATTCAAAAATGAATGGAAAATCATGAAAGCAAAAAAACATACAATAAAAAAATACGAAGACAAAATTAAAAATCAATTGAAAACGATAAAAGCAAAAAAACCGTCGAATTTTTTATTTTATTTAACTCTTTTTATTGTTGGTTATTTTCTTTCATAATTTTCAATGCAGTTTTATCTTCATGTTATCTTTATTCTTTTTAATTGCATTTTTTATTATTTTTTGTTTTCTATTTACGTGACTTTACCTAACGAACCAAGAATATGAATTCCTGCAGTCACGAAAGGTTTAAGTAAAAAAATAGTTAACTTTTTATTTACGTAAAAAGTGTTCTTTTACAGGGATTCTCACCCAGGCTGCTGCGGTGAAATGGCAAATCCTAACCACTAGACTACCAGTGAAGCTGTTGGAGGTGCCTCCACGTGTCTTGCAATCCTGGCACCTCCAACACCGGGAGCACGCTCGAAAGTTGATGGTGCATTGGAATCTGTTCACGAGATTTACGTGGAATCGTGAGACCATGAGTGATGGCGACTGCGTGGGGAACACTTCAGTCAGCAATCGAAGATCAAGCCTGGTGATGATGCGGGACAGCAGGACACGTGGAGGTACATCTAACAACTTCCCTGGTGGTCTGGTGATTAAAATTCGAAGCTCTCAGTGCTGCGGTCTGGGTTCAGTTCCCGGTCACGGAATGAGGCTTTTGGTGTCTTTTTAAAAGTATTTCAACTTTTCCGTAAAGAAGAAAATAACTTTTTTTGTTATTTATAAAAAGTGTTCCCTGACCGGGAATCGAACCCGGGCTGCGGCGGTGAGAGCGCCGAATCCTAACCACTAGACCACCAGGGAAGCTGGTTAAGGTGTCTCCACATGTCCTGCTGTCCTGGCACCTCCAACATCGGGAGCTCGCTCGAGAGTTGATGGAGCAATGTAATCTGTTCACGGGATTGACTGTGGAATCGTGATACCGTAAGAGATGGCGACTGCCTGGGAAAATCTTCGGTCAGCAGTAGAAGTTCAAGCCCAGTGATAATGCGGGAAAACAGGACACGTGGAGGCACAATCATCAATTTCTCTGGTGTGGTAACTGGTTAGGTTTTGGCGCTCCCTCCGCCCCGCTCGGGATCGAATCCCCGTAAGGGAAATAGTATTTTGGTTTCATTTTCAAAGCAGTTCCACGAATGCCTGAATTAAAAGTATTTATGATATTGATTAATTCGGTAAAGTCACATGAATAGAATAAAAAGTAAACAAAATACTAATATTGTTTTTAAGTAACAAAAATAAAAAAATGAATGGAAAATCATGAAAGCAAAAAACCATACAATAAAAAAAATACGAAGACAAAATTCAAAATTAATTGAAAATAATAAAAGCAAAAAACCATCGAATTTATAATTTTATTTAACTTTTTTTTCTTGGTTATTTTCTTTCATAATTTTCAATGCATTTTTATCTTTAATTTATTTTTATTCTTTTTAATTGCATTTTTTTTTATTATTTTTTGTTTTTTATTTACGTGACTTTACCTAACGGACCAAGAATATGAATTCCTGCAGTCACGAAAGTTTTAAGTAAAATATTAGTTAACTTTTTTATTTACGTAAAAAGTGTTCTTTGACAGGGATTCTTACCCAGGCCGCTGCGGTGAAATGGCAAATCCTAACCACTAGACTACCAATGAAGCTGTTGGAGGTGCCTCCACGTGTCCTGCTATCCTGGCACCTCCAACATCGGGGAGCTGGCTCGAGAGTTGATGGTGCATTGGAATCTGTTCACGAGATTTACGTGGAATCGTTAGACCATAAGAGATGGCGACTGCCTGGGGAACACTTCAGTCAGCAATCGAAGATCAAGCCTGGTGATGATGCGGGACAGCAGGACACGTGGAGGTACATCTAACAACTTCCCTGGTGGTCTGGTGATTAAAATTCGAAGCTCTCAGTGCTGCGGTCTGGGTTCAGTTCCCGGTCACGGAATGAGGCTCTTGGTGTCTTTTTAAAGCATTTAAACTTTTCCGTAAAGAAGAAAATAACTATATTCTTAGGTTTTTTCGGTAAAGTCACGTAGGTAAAACATCAAAATTAATGAAAATAAAATAAAATAAAAACAAAAATCACGACGTTTCGGAGGCAACACAAGTCTCCGTCATCAGGTGTGACCGTCACAGCCAGATTACACAGCCAGACGGTCCCACCTGATGACTGAGACTTGTGTTGCCTCCGAAACGTCGTGATTTTTGTTTTTATTTTATTTTATTTTCATTAATTTTGATGTTTTACCTACGTGACTTTACCGAAAAAACCTAAGAATATGATTCCTTGCAGTCAACAAAGCTTCAAATCTAAAAGAAAATAACTTTTTTTATTATTTATTAAAAGTGTTCCCTGACCGGGAATCGTACCCAGGCCACAGCGGTGAGAGCGCCGAATCCTAACCACTAGACCACCAGGGAATCTGGTTGAGGTGTCTCCACATGTCCTGCTGTCCTGGCACCTCCAACATCGGGAGCTCGCTCGAGAGTTGATGGAGCAATGGAATCTGTTCACGGGATTGACTGTGGAATCGTGATACCGTAAGAGATGGCGACTGCCTGGGAAAACCTTCGGTCAGCAGTAGAAGTTCAAGCCCAGTGATAATGCGGGACAGTCGGACACGTGGAGGCACAATCACCAATTTCCATGGTGTGGCAACTGGTTAGGTTTTGGCGCTCCCTCCGCCCCCGCTCGGGATCGAATCCCCGTGAGGGAAATAGTATTTTGGTTTCATTTTCAAAGCAGTTCCACGAATGCCTGAATTAAAAGTATTTATGATATTGATTAATTCGGTAAAGTCACATGAAGAGAAAAAAAAGTAAACAAAATACTAATATTGTTTTTAAGTAACAAAAATAAAAAAATGAATGGAAAATCATAAAAGCAAAAAACCATACAATAAAAAATACGAAGACAAAATTCAAAATTAATTGAAAATAATAAAAGCAAAAAATCATCGAATTTATAATTTTATTTAACTTTTTTTCTTGGTTATTGTCTTTCATAATTTTCAATGCATTTTTATCTTTAATTTATTTTTATTATTTTTAATTGCATTTTTTTATTATTTTTTGTTTTTTTATTTACGTGACTTTACCTAACGGACCAAGAATATGAATTCCTGCAGTCACGAAAGTTTTAAGTAAAAAAATAGTTAACTTTTTTATTTACGTAAAAAGTGTTCTTTGACAGGGATTCTTACCCAGGCCGCTGCGGTGAAATGGCAAATCCTAACCACTAGACTACCAATGAAGCTGTTGGAGGTGCCTCCACGTGTCCTGCTATCCTGGCACCTCCAACATCGGGGAGCTGGCTCGAGAGTTGATGGTGCATTGGAATCTGTTCACGAGATTTACGTGGAATCGTTAGACCATAAAAGATGGCGACTGCCTGGGGAACACTTCAGTCAGCAATCGAAGATCAAGCCTGGTGATGATGCGGGACAGCAGGACACGTGGAGGTACATCTAACAACTTCCCTGGTGGTCTGGTGATTAAAATTCGAAGCTCTCAGTGCTGCGGTCTGGGTTCAGTTCCCGGTCACGGAATGAGGCTCTTGGTGTCTTTTTTAAAGCAGTTAAACTTTTCCGTAAAGAAGAAAATAACTTTTTTTATTGTTTATAAAAAAGTGTTCCCTGACCGGGAATCGAACCCGGGCCGCGGCGGTGAGAGCGCCGAATCCTAACCACTAGACCACCAGGGAAGCTGGTTAAGGTGTCTCCACATGTCCTGCTGTCCTGGCACCTCCAACATCGGGAGCTCGCTCGAGAGTTGATGGAGCAATGGAATCTGTTCACGGGATTGACTGTGGAATCGTGATACCGTAAGAGATGGCGACTGCCTGGGAAAACCTTCGGTCAGCAGTAGAAGTTCAAGCCCAGTGATAATGCGGGACAGCCGGACACGTGGAGGCACAATCACCAATTTCCATGGTGTGGCAACTGGTTAGGTTTTGGCGCTCCCTCCGCCCCCGCTCGGGATCGAATCCCCGTAAGGGAAATAGTATTTTGGTTTCATTTTCAAAGCAGTTCCACGAATGCCTGAATTAAACGTATTTATATTATTGATTAATTCGGTAAAGTCACGTAAGTAGAAATAAAAAGTAAACAAAATCTAATGTTTTTTTTTAAGTAACAAAAATAAAAAAATGAATGGAAAATCATAAAAGCAAAAAACCTTCGCATTTTTAATTTTATTTAACTCTTTTTATAATTGGTTTTTTTTCTTTCATAATTTCCAATGCATTTTTATCTTTATTTTATTTTTATTCTTTTTAATTGCATTTTTATTTTTATTTACGTGACTTTACCTAACGAACCAAGAATGTGAATTCCTGCAGTCACGAAAGTTTTAAGTAAAAAAATAGTTAACTTTTTTATTTACGTAAAAAGTGTTCTTTGACAGGGATTCTTACCCAGGCCGCGGCAGTGAGAGCGCCGAATCCTAACCACTAGACCACCAGGGAAGCTGGTTGAGATGTCTCCACGTGTCCTGCTATCTTGGCACCTCCAACACCGGGAGCTCGCTCGAGAGTTGATGGTGCATTGGAATCTGTTCACGAGATTTACGTGGAATCGTGAGACCATAAGAGATGGCGACTGCCTGGGGAACACTTCAGTCAGCAATCGAAGATCAAGCCTGGTGATGATGCGGGACAGCAGGACACGTGGAGATACATCTTACAACTTCCCTGGTGGTCTGGTGATTAAAATTCGGAGCTCTCAGTGCTGCGGTCTGGGTTCAGTTCCCGGTCACGGAATGAGGCTCTTGGTGTCTTTTTAAAGCATTTAAACTTTTCCGTAAAGAAGAAAATAACTATATTCTTAGGTTTTTTCGGTAAAGTCACGTAGGTAAAACATCAAAATTAATGAAAATAAAATAAAATAAAAACAAAAATCACGACGTTTCGGAGGCAACACAAGTCTCCGTCATCAGGTGGGACCGTCACAGCCAGATTACACAGCCAGACGGTCCCACCTTTTGACGGAGACTTGTGTTGCCTCCGAAACGTCGTGATTTTTGTTTTTATTTTATTTTATTTTCATTAATTTTGATGTTTTACCTACGTGACTTTACCGAAAAACCTAAGAATATGATTCCTTGCAGTCAACAAAGCTTCAAATCTAAAAGAAAATAACTTTTTTTATTATTTATTAAAAGTGTTCCCTGACCGGGAATCGTACCCGGGCCACAGCGGTGAGAGCGCCGAATCCTAACCACTAGACCACCAGGGAATCTGGTTGAGGTGTCTCCACATGTCCTGCTGTCCTGGCACCTCCAACATCGGGAGCTCGCTCGAGAGTTGATGGAGCAATGGAATCTGTTCACGGGATTGACTGTGGAATCGTGATACCGTAGGAGATGGCGACTGCCTGGGAAAACCTTCGGTCAGCAGTAGAAGTTCAAGCCCAGTGATAATGCGGGACAGTCGGACACGTGGAGGCACAATCACCAATTTCCATGGTGTGGCAACTGGTTAGGTTTTGGCGCTCCCTCCGCCCCCGCTCGGGATCGAATCCCCGTGAGGGAAATAGTATTTTGGTTTCATTTTCAAAGCAGTTCCACGAATGCCTGAATTAAAAGTATTTATGATATTGATTAATTCGGTAAAGTCACATGAAGAGAAAAAAAAGTAAACAAAATACTAATATTGTTTTTAAGTAACAAAAATAAAAAAATGAATGGAAAATCATAAAAGCAAAAAACCATACAATAAAAAAATACGAAGACAAAATTCAAAATTAATTGAAAATAATAAAAGCAAAAAATAATCGAATTTATAATTTTATTTAACTTTTTTTCTTGGTTATTGTCTTTCATAATTTTCAATGCATTTTTATCTTTAATTTATTTTTATTCTTTTTAATTGCATTTTTTTATTATTTTTTGTTTTTTATTTACGTGACTTTACCTAACGGACCAAGAATATGAATTCCTGCAGTCACGAAAGTTTTAAGTAAAAAAATAGTTAACTTTTTTATTTACGTAAAAAGTGTTCTTTGACAGGGATTCTTACCCAGGCCGCTGCGGTGAAATGGCAAATCCTAACCACTAGACTACCAATGAAGCTGTTGGAGGTGCCTCCACGTGTCCTGCTATCCTGGCACCTCCAACATCGGGGAGCTGGCTCGAGAGTTGATGGTGCATTGGAATCTGTTCACGAGATTTACGTGGAATCGTTAGACCATAAGAGATGGCGACTGCCTGGGGAACACTTCAGTCAGCAATCGAAGATCAAGCCTGGTGATGATGCGGGACAGCAGGACACGTGGAGGTACATCTAACAACTTCCCTGGTGGTCTGGTGATTAAAATTCGAAGCTCTCAGTGCTGCGGTCTGGGTTCAGTTCCCGGTCACGGAATGACGCTCTTGGTGTCTTTTTTAAAGCAGTTAAACTTTTCCGTAAAGAAGAAAATAACTTTTTTTATTGTTTATAAAAAAGTGTTCCCTGACCGGGAATCGAACATGGGCCGCGGCGGTGAGAGCGCCGAATCCTAACCACTAGACCACCAGGGAAGCTGGTAAAGGTGTCTCCACATGTCCTGCTGTCCTGGCACCTCCAACACCGGGAGCTCGCTCGAGAGTTGATGGAGCAATGGAATCTGTTCACGGTATTGACTGTGCCTGGGAAAACCTTCGGTCAGCAGTAGAAGTTCAAGCCTGGTGATAATGCAGGAAAACAGGACACGTGGAGGCACAATCACCAATTTCTCTGGTGTGGCAACTGGTTAGGTTTTGGCGCTCCCTCCGCGCCCGCTCGGGATCAATTCCCTGTAAGGGAAATAATATTTTGGTTTCATTTTCAAAGCAGTTCCACGAATGCCTGAATTTAAGTATTTATAGTATTGATTAATTCTGTAAAGTCACGTAAATAGAAATAAAAAGTAAACAAAATACTAATGTTTTTTAAAGTAACGAAAATACAAAAAATTAATGGAAAATCATAAAAGCAAAAAAACATACAATAATAAAATACGAAGACAAAATAAAAAATCAATTGAAAATAATAAAAACAAAAAACCTTCGCATTTTTTATTTTATTTAATTATTTTTATTGTTGTTTTTTTTGTTTCATTATTTTCAATGCATTTTTATCTTTATTTTATTTTTATTCTTTTTAATTGCATTTTCATTATTTTTTGTTTTTTTATTTACGTGACTTTACCTAACGAACCGAGAATATGAATTCCTGCAGTCACGAAAGTTTTAAGTAATAAAATAGTTAACTTATTTATTTACGTAAAAAGTGTTCTTTGACAGGGATTCTTACCCAGGCCGCTGCGGTGAAATGGCAAATCCTATCCACTAGACTACTAGTGAAGCTGTTGGAGGTGCCTCCACGTGTCCTGCTATCCTGGCACCTCCAACACCGGGAGCTCGCTCGAGAGTTGATGGTGCATTGGAATCTGTTCACGAGATTTACGTGGAATCGTGAGACCATAAGAGATGGCGACTGCCTGGGGAAGACTTCAGTCAGCAATCGAAGATCAAACCTGGTGATGATGCGGGACAGCAGGACACGTGGAGGTACATCTAACAACTTCCCTGGTGGTCTGGTGATTAAAATTCGAAGCTCTCAGTGCTGCGGTCTGGGTTCAGTTCCCGGTCACGGAATGAGGCTCTTGGTGTCTTTTTAAAGCAGTTAAACTTTTCCATAAAGAATAAAATAACTTTTTTTATTATTTATAAAAAAAAAAGTGTTCCCTGACCGGGAATCGAACCCAGGCCGCGGTGGTGAGAGCGCCGAATCCTAACCATTAGACCACCAGGAAATCTGGTTGAGGTGTCTCCACATGTCCTGCTATCCTGGCACCTCCAACACCGAGAGCTCGCTCGAGAGTTGATGGAGCAATGGAATCTGTTCACGGGATTGACTGTGGAATCGTGATACCGTAAGAGATGGCGACTGCCTGGGAAAACCTTCGGTCAGCAGTAGAAGTTCAAGCCCAGTGATAATGCGGGACAGCCGGACACGTGGAGGCACAATCACCAATTTCCATGGTGTGGCAACTGGTTAGGTTTTGGCGCTCCCTCCGCCCCAGCTCGGGATCGAATCCCCGTAAGGGAAATAGTATTTTGGTTTCATTTTCAAAGCAGTTCCACGAATGCCTGAATTAAAAGTATTTATATTATTGATTAATTCGGTAAAGTCACGTAAGTAGAAATAAAAAGTAAACAAAATACTAATGTTTTTTTTTAAGTAACAAAAATAAAAAAATGAATGGAAAATCATAAAAGCAAAAAACCTTCGCATTTTTAATTTTATTTAACTCTTTTTATTATTGTTTTTTTTCTTTCATAATTTTCAATGCATTTTTATCTTTATTTTATTTTTATTCTTTTTAATTGCATTTTTATTATTTTTTTTATTTACGTGACTTTACCTAACGAACCAAGAATGTGAATTCCTGCAGTCACGAAAGTTTTAAGTAAAAAAATAGTTAACTTTTTTATTTACGTAAAAAGTGTTCTTTGACAGGGATTCTTACCCAGGCGCTGAGGTGAAATGGCAAATCCTAACCACTAGACTACCAGTGAAGCTGTTGGAGGTGCCTCCACGTGTCCTGCTATCCTGGCACCTCCAACACCGGGAGCTCGCTCGAGAGTTGATGGTGCATTGGAATCTGTTCACGAGATTTACGTGGAATCGTGAGACCATAAGAGATGGCGACTGCCTGGGGAACACTTCAGTCAGCAATCGAAGATCAAGCCTGGTGATGATGCGGGACAGCAGGACACGTGGAGGTACATCTTACAACTTCCCTGGTGGTCTGGTGATTAAAATTCGAAGCTCTCAGTGCTGCGGTCTGGGTTCAGTTCCCGGTCATAGAATGAGGCTCTTGGTGTCTTTTTAAAGCAGTTAAACTTTTCCGTAAAGAAGAAAATAACTATATTCTTAGGTTTTTTCGGTAAAGTCACGTAGGTAAAACATCAAAATTAATGAAAATAAAATAAAATAAAAACAAAAATCACGACGTTTCGGAGGCAACACAAGTCTCCGTCATCAGGTGGGACCGTCACAGCCAGATTACACAGCCAGACGGTCCCACCTGATGACGGAGACTTGTGTTGCCTCCGAAACGTCGTGATTTTTGTTTTTATTTTATTTTATTTTCATTAATTTTGATGTTTTACCTACGTGACTTTACCGAAAAAACCTAAGAATATGATTCCTTGCAGTCAATAAAGCTTCAAATCTAAAAGAAAATAACTTTTTTTTATTATTTATTAAAAGTGTTCCCTGACCGGGAATCGAACCCGGGCCGCAGCGGTGAGAGCGCCGAATCCTAACCACTAGACCACCAGGGAATCTGGTTGAGGTGCCTCCACATGTCCTGCTGTCCTGGCACCTCCAACACCGGGAGCTCGCTCGAGAGTTGATGGAGCAATGGAATCTGTTCACGGGATTGACTGTGCCTGGGAAAACCTTCGGTCAGCAGTAGAAGTTCAAGCCTGGTGATAATGCAGGAAAACAGGACACGGGGAGGCACAATCACCAATTTCTCTGGTGTGGCAACTGGTTAGGTTTTGGCGCTCCCTCCGCGCCCGCTCGGGATCAAATCCCTGTAAGGGAAATAATATTTTGGTTTCATTTTCAAAGCAGTTCCACGAATGCCTGAATTAAAAGTATTTATAGTATTGATTAATTCTGTAAAGTCTCGTAAATAGAAATAAAAAGTAAACAAAATACTAATGTTTTTTTAAAGTAACGAAAATACAAAAAATTAATGGAAAATCATGAAAGCAAAAAAACATACAATAAAAAAATACGAAGACAAAATAAAAAATCAATTGAAAATAATAAAAACAAAAAACCTTCGCATTTTTTATTTTATTTAATTCTTTTTATTGTTGTTTTTTTTCTTTCATTATTTTCAATGCATTTTTATCTTTATTTTATTTTTATTCTTTTTAATTGCATTTTCATTATTTTTTGTTTTTTTATTTACGTGACTTTACCTAACGAACCAAGAATATGAATTCCTGCAGTCACGAAAGTTTTAAGTAATAAAATAGTTAACTTATTTATTTACGTAAAAAGTGTTCTTTGACAGGGATTCTTACCCAGGCCGCTGCGGTGAAATGGCAAATCCTAACCACTAGACTACCAGTGAAGCTGTTGGAGGTGCCTCCACGTGTCCTGCTATCCTGGCACCTCCAACACCGGGAGCTCGCTCGAGAGTTGATGGTGCATTGGAATCTGTTCACGAGATTTACGTGGAATCGTGATACCATAAGAGATGGCGACTGCCTGGGGAACACTTCAGTCAGCAATCGAAGATCAAACCTGGTGATGATGCGGGACAGCAGGACACGTGGAGGTACATCTAACAACTTCCCTGGTGGTCTGGTGATTAAAATTCGAAGCTCTCAGTGCTGCGGTCTGGGTTCAGTTCCCGGTCACTGAATGAGGTTCTTGGTGTCTTTTTAAAGCAGTTAAACTTTTCCGTAAAGAAGAAAATAACTTTTTTTATTATTTATAAAAAAAAAAGTGTTCCGTGACCGGGAATCGAACCCGGGCCGCAGTGGTGAGAGCGCCGAATCCTAACCACTAGACCACCAGGAAATCTGGTTGAGGTGTCTCCACATGTCCTGCTGTCCTGGCACCTCCAACACCGGGAGCTCGCTCGAGAGTTGATGGAGCAATGGAATCTGTTCACGGGATTGACTGTGGAATCGTGATACCGTAAGAGATGGCGACTGCCTGGGAAAACCTTCGGTCAGCAGTAGAAGTTCAAGCCTGGTGATAATGCGGGACAGCAGGACACGTGGAGGCACAATCACCAATTTCCATGGTGTGGCAACTGGTTAGGTTTTGGCGCTCCCTCCGCCCCCGCTCGGGATCGAATCCCCGTAAGGGAAATAGTATTTTGGTTTCATTTTCAAAGCAGTTCCACGAATGCCTGAATTAAAAGTATTTATGTTATTGATTAATTCGGTAAAGTCACATGAATAGAAAAAAAAGTAAACAAAATACTAATATTGTTTTAAAGTAACAAAAATAAAAAAATAAATGGAAAATCATAAAAGCAAAAAACCATACAATAAAAAAATACGAAGACAAAATTCAAAATTAATTGAAAATAATAAAAGCAAAAAATCATCGAATTTATAAATTTATTTAACTTTTTTTTCTTGGTTATTGTCTTTCATAATTTTCAATGCATTTTTATCTTTAATTTATTTTTATTCTTTTTAATTGCATTTTTTTATTATTTTTTGTTTTTTATTCACGTGACTTTACCTAACGGACCAAGAATATGAATTCCTGCAGTCACGAAAGTTTTAAGTAAAAAAATAGTTAACTTTTTTATTTACGTAAAAAGTGTTCTTTGACAGGGATTCTTACCCAGGCCGCTGCGATGAAATGGCAAATCCTAACCACTAGACTACCAATGAAGCTGTTGGAGGTGCCTCCACGTGTCCTGCTATCCTGGCACCTCCAACATCGGGGAGCTGGCTCGAGAGTTGATGGTGCATTGGAATCTGTTCACGAGATTTACGTGGAATCGTGAGACCATAAGAGATGGCGACTGCCTGGGGAACACTTCAGTCAGCAATCGAATATCAAGCCTGGTGATGATGCGGGACAGCAGGACACGTGGAGAAACATCTAACAACTTCCATGGTGGTCTGGTGATTAAAATTCGAAGCTCTCAGTGCTGCGGTCTGGGTTCAGTTCCCGGTCACTGAATGAGGTTCTTGGTGTCTTTTTAAAGCAGTTAAACTTTTCCGTAAAGAAGAAAATAACTTTTTTTATTATTTATAAAAAAAAAAGTGTTCCGTGACCGGGAATCGAACCCGGGCCGCAGTGGTGAGAGCGCCGAATCCTAACCACTAGACCACCAGGAAATCTGGTTGAGGTGTCTCCACATGTCCTGCTGTCCTGGCACCTCCAACACCGGGAGCTCGCTCGAGAGTTGATGGAGCAATGGAATCTGTTCACGGGATTGACTGTGGAATCGTGATACCGTAAGAGATGGCGACTGCCTGGGAAAACCTTCGGTCAGCAGTAGAAGTTCAAGCCTGGTGATAATGCGGGACAGCAGGACACGTGGAGGCACAATCACCAATTTCCATGGTGTGGCAACTGGTTAGGTTTTGGCGCTCCCTCCGCCCCCGCTCGGGATCGAATCCCCGTAAGGGAAATAGTATTTTGGTTTCATTTTCAAAGCAGTTCCACGAATGCCTGAATTAAAAGTATTTATGTTATTGATTAATTCGGTAAAGTCACATGAATAGAAAAAAAAGTAAACAAAATACTAATATTGTTTTAAAGTAACAAAAATAAAAAAATAAATGGAAAATCATAAAAGCAAAAAACCATACAATAAAAAAATACGAAGACAAAATTCAAAATTAATTGAAAATAATAAAAGCAAAAAATCATCGAATTTATAAATTTATTTAACTTTTTTTTCTTGGTTATTGTCTTTCATAATTTTCAATGCATTTTTATCTTTAATTTATTTTTATTCTTTTTAATTGCATTTTTTTATTATTTTTTGTTTTTTATTCACGTGACTTTACCTAACGGACCAAGAATATGAATTCCTGCAGTCACGAAAGTTTTAAGTAAAAAAATAGTTAACTTTTTTATTTACGTAAAAAGTGTTCTTTGACAGGGATTCTTACCCAGGCCGCTGCGATGAAATGGCAAATCCTAACCACTAGACTACCAATGAAGCTGTTGGAGGTGCCTCCACGTGTCCTGCTATCCTGGCACCTCCAACATCGGGGAGCTGGCTCGAGAGTTGATGGTGCATTGGAATCTGTTCACGAGATTTACGTGGAATCGTGAGACCATAAGAGATGGCGACTGCCTGGGGAACACTTCAGTCAGCAATCGAATATCAAGCCTGGTGATGATGCGGGACAGCAGGACACGTGGAGAAACATCTAACAACTTCCATGGTGGTCTGGTGATTAAAATTCGAAGCTCTCAGTGCTGCGGTCTGGGTTCAGTTCCCGGTCACTGAATGAGGTTCTTGGTGTCTTTTTAAAGCAGTTAAACTTTTCCGTAAAGAAGAAAATAACTTTTTTTATTATTTATAAAAAAAAAAGTGTTCCGTGACCGGGAATCGAACCCGGGCCGCAGTGGTGAGAGCGCCGAATCCTAACCACTAGACCACCAGGAAATCTGGTTGAGGTGTCTCCACATGTCCTGCTGTCCTGGCACCTCCAACACCGGGAGCTCGCTCGAGAGTTGATGGAGCAATGGAATCTGTTCACGGGATTGACTGTGGAATCGTGATACCGTAAGAGATGGCGACTGCCTGGGAAAACCTTCGGTCAGCAGTAGAAGTTCAAGCCTGGTGATAATGCGGGACAGCAGGACACGTGGAGGCACAATCACCAATTTCCATGGTGTGGCAACTGGTTAGGTTTTGGCGCTCCCTCCGCCCCCGCTCGGGATCGAATCCCCGTAAGGGAAATAGTATTTTGGTTTCATTTTCAAAGCAGTTCCACGAATGCCTGAATTAAAAGTATTTATGTTATTGATTAATTCGGTAAAGTCACATGAATAGAAAAAAAAGTAAACAAAATACTAATATTGTTTTAAAGTAACAAAAATAAAAAAATAAATGGAAAATCATAAAAGCAAAAAACCATACAATAAAAAAATACGAAGACAAAATTCAAAATTAATTGAAAATAATAAAAGCAAAAAATCATCGAATTTATAAATTTATTTAACTTTTTTTTCTTGGTTATTGTCTTTCATAATTTTCAATGCATTTTTATCTTTAATTTATTTTTATTCTTTTTAATTGCATTTTTTTATTATTTTTTGTTTTTTATTCACGTGACTTTACCTAACGGACCAAGAATATGAATTCCTGCAGTCACGAAAGTTTTAAGTAAAAAAATAGTTAACTTTTTTATTTACGTAAAAAGTGTTCTTTGACAGGGATTCTTACCCAGGCCGCTGCGATGAAATGGCAAATCCTAACCACTAGACTACCAATGAAGCTGTTGGAGGTGCCTCCACGTGTCCTGCTATCCTGGCACCTCCAACATCGGGGAGCTGGCTCGAGAGTTGATGGTGCATTGGAATCTGTTCACGAGATTTACGTGGAATCGTGAGACCATAAGAGATGGCGACTGCCTGGGGAACACTTCAGTCAGCAATCGAATATCAAGCCTGGTGATGATGCGGGACAGCAGGACACGTGGAGAAACATCTAACAACTTCCATGGTGGTCTGGTGATTAAAATTCGATGCTCTCAGTGCTGCGGTCTGGGTTCAGTTCCCGGTCACGGAATGAGGCTCTTGGTGTCTTTTTTTTATAGCAGTTAAACTTTTCCGTAAAAAAGAAAATTACTTTTTTTATTGTTTATAAAAAAAGTGTTCTCTGACGGGAATCGAACCCAGGCCGCGGCAGTGAGAGCGCCGAATCCTAACCACTAGACCACCAGGGAAGCTGGTTGAGATGTCTCCACATGTCCTGCTGTCCTGGCACCTCCAACACCGGAAGCTCGCTCGAGAGTTGATGGAGCAATGGAATCTGTTCACGGGATTGACTGTGGAATCGTGATACCGTAAGAGATGGCGACTGCCTGGGAAAACCTTCGGTCAGCAGTAGAAGTTCAAGCCCAGTGATAATGCGGGACAGCCGGACACGTGGAGGCACAATCACCAATTTCCATGGTGTGGCAACTGGTTAGGTTTTGGCGCTCCCTCCGCCCCCGCTCGGGATCGAATCCCCGTAAGGGAAATAGTATTTTGGTTTCATTTTCAAAGCAGTTCCACGAATGCCTGAATTAAAAGTATTTATGTTATTGATTAATTCGGTAAAGTCACATGAATAGAAAAAAAAGTAAACAAAATACTAATATTGTTTTAAAGTAACAAAAATAAAAAAATGAATGGAAAATCATAAAAGCAAAAAACCATACAATAAAAAAATACGAAGACAAAATTCAAAATTAATTGAAAATAATAAAAGCAAAAAATCATCGAATTTATAATTTTATTTAACTTTTTTTTCTTGGTTATTGTCTTTCATAATTTTCAATGCATTTTTATCTTTAATTTATTTTTATTCTTTTTAATTGCATTTTTTTATTATTTTTTGTTTTTTATTCACGTGACTTTACCTAACGGACCAAGAATATGAATTCCTGCAGTCACGAAAGTTTTAAGTAAAAAAATAGTTAACTTTTTTATTTACGTAAAAAGTGTTCTTTGACAGGGATTCTTACCCAGGCCGCTGCGGTGAAATGGCAAATCCTAACCACTAGACTACCAATGAAGCTGTTGGATGTGCCTCCACGTGTCCTACTATCCTGGCACCTCCAACATCGGGGAGCTGGCTCGAGAGTTGATGGTGCATTGGAATCTGTTCACGAGATTTACGTGGAATCGTTAGACCATAAGAGATGGCGACTGCCTGGGGAACACTTCAGTCAGCAATCGAAGATCAAGCCTGGTGATGGTGCGGGACAGCAGGACACGTGGAGGTACATCTAACAACTTCCCTGGTGGTCTGGTGATTAAAATTCGAAGCTCTCAGTGCTGCGGTCTGGGTTCAGTTCCCGGTCACGGAATGACGCTCTTGGTGTCTTTTTTATAGCAGTTAAACTTTTCCGTAAAGAAGAAAATAACTTTTTTTATTGTTTATAAAAAAAAGTGTTCTCTGACGGGAATCGAACCCAGGCCCCGGCAGTGAGAGCGCCGAATCCTAACCACTAGACCACCAGGGAAGCTGGTTGAGATGTCTCCACATGTCCTGCTGTCCTGGCACCTCCAACACCGGAAGCTCGCTCGAAAGTTGATGGAGCAATGGAATCTGTTCACGGGATTGACTGTGGAATCGTGATACCGTAAGAGATGGCGACTGCCTGGGAAAACCTTCGGTCAGCAGTAGAAGTTCAAGCCCAGTGATAATGCGGGACAGCCGGACACGTGGAGGCACAATCACCAATTTCCATGGTGTGGCAACTGGTTAGGTTTTGGCGCTCCCTCCGCCCCCGCTCGGGATCGAATCCCCGTAAGGGAAATAGTATTTTGGTTTCATTTTCAAAGCAGTTCCACGAATGCCTGAATTAAAAGTATTTATGTTATTGATTAATTCGGTAAAGTCACATGAATAGAAAAAAAAGTAAACAAAATACTAATATTGTTTTAAAGTAACAAAAATAAAAAAATGAATGGAAAATCATAAAAGCAAAAAACCATACAATAAAAAAATACGAAGACAAAATTCAAAATTAATTGAAAATAATTAAAGCAAAATATCATCGAATTTATAATTTTATTTAACTTTTTTTTCTTGGTTATTGTCTTTCATAATTTTCAATGCATTTTTTTCTTTAATTTATTTTTATTTTTTTTAATTGCATTTTTTATTATTTTTTGTTTTTTATTCACGTGACTTTACCTAACGGACCAAGAATATGAATTCCTGCAGTCACGAAAGTTTTAAGTAAAAAAATAGTTAACTTTTTTATTTACGTAAAAAGTGTTCTTTGACAGGGATTCTTACCCAGGCCGCTGCGGTGAAATGGCAAATCCTAACCACTAGACTACCAATGAAGCTGTTGGAGGTGCCTCCACGTGTCCTGCTATCCTGGCACCTACAACATCGGGGAGCTGGCTCGAGAGTTGATGGTGCATTGGAATCTGTTCACGAGATTTACGTGGAATCGTTAGACCATAAGAGATGGCGACTGCCTGGGGAACACTTCAGTCAGCAATCGAAGATCAAGCCTGGTGATGGTGCGGGACAGCAGGACACGTGGAGGTACATCTAACAACTTCCCTGGTGGTCTGGTGATTAAAATTCGAAGCTCTCAGTGCTGCGGTCTGGGTTCAGTTCCCGGTCACGGAATGACGCTCTTGGTGTCTTTTTTGAAAGCAGTTAAACTTTTCCGTAAAGAAGAAAATAACTTTTTTAATTGTTTATAAAAAAGTGCTCCCTGACCGGGAATCGAACCCGGGCCGCTGCGGTGAGAGCGCCGAATCCTAACCACTAGACCAACAGGGAAGCTGGTTAAGGTGTCTCAACATGTCCTGCTGTCCTGGCACCTCCAACATCGGGAGCTCGCTCGAGAGTTGATGGAGCAATGGAATCTGTTCACGGGATTGACTGTGGAATCGTGATACCGTAAGAGATGGCGACTGCTTGGGAAAACCTTCGGTCAGCAGTAGAAGTTCAAGCCCAGTGATAATGCGGGACAGCCGGACACGTGGAGGCACAATCACCAATTTCCATGGTGTGGCAACTAGTTAGGTTTTGGCGCTCCCTCCGCCCCCGCTCGGGATCGAATCCCCGTAAGGGAAATAGTATTTGGGTTTCATTTTCAAAGCAGTTCCACGAATGCCTGAATTAAAAGTATTTATATTATTGATTAATTCGGTAAAGTCACGTAAGTAGAAATAAAAAGTAAACAAAATACTAATGTTTTTTTTAAGTAACAAAAATAAAAAAATGAATGGAAAATCATAAAAGCAAAAAACCTTCGCATTTTTAATTTTATTTAACTCTTTTTATTATTGGTTTTTTTCTTTCATAATTTTCAATGCATTTTTATCTTTATTTTATTTTTATTCTTTTTAATTGCATTTTTATTATTTTTTTTACTTACGTGACTTTACCTAACGAACCAAGAATGTGAATTCCTGCAGTCACGAAAGTTTTAAGTAAAAAAATAGTTAACTTTTTTATTTACGTAAAAAGTGTTCTTTGACAGGGATTCTTACCCAGGCCGCTGAGGTGAAATGGCAAATCCTAACCACTAGACTACCAGTGAAGCTGTTGGAGGTGCCTCCACGTGTCCTGCTATCCTGGCACCTCCAACACCGGGAGCTCGCTCGAGAGTTGATGGTGCATTGGAATCTGTTCACGAGATTTACGTGGAATCGTGAGACCATAAGAGATGGCGACTGCCTGGGGAACACTTCAGTCAGCAATCGAAGATCAGCCTGGTGATGATGCGGGACAGCAGGACACGTGGAGGTACATCTTACAACTTCCCTGGTGGTCTGGTTAATTAAAATTCGAAGCTCTCAGTGCTGCGGTCTGGGTTCAGTTCCCGGTCATAGAATGAGGCTCTTGGTGTCTTTTTAAAGCAGTTAAACTTTTCCGTAAAGAAGAAAATAACTATATTCTTAGGTTTTTTCGGTAAAGTCACGTAGGTAAAACATCAAAATTAATGAAAATAAAATAAAATAAAAACAAAAATCACGACGTTTCGGAGGCAACACAAGTCTCCATCATCAGGTGGGACCGTCACAGCCAGATTACACAGCCAGACGGTCCCACCTGATGACGGAGACTTGTGTTGCCTCTGAAACGTCGTGATTTTTGTTTTTATTTTATTTTCATTAATTTTGATGTTTTACCTACGTGACTTTACCGAAAAAACCTAAGAATATGATTCCTTGCAGTCACGAAAGCTTCAAATCTAAAAGAAAAAAAACTTTTTTATTATTTATTAAAAAGTGTTCCCTGACCAGGAATCGAACCCGGGCCGCGGCGGTGAGAGCGCCGAATCCTAACCACTAGACCAACAGGGAAGCTGGTTAAGGTGTCTCCACATGTCCTGCTGTCCTGGCACCTCCAACACCGGGAGCTCGCTCGAGAGTTGATGGAGCACTGGAATCTGTTCACGGGATTGACTGTGCCTGGGAAAACCTTCGGTCAGCAGTAGAAGTTCAAGCCTGGTGATAATGCAGGAAAACAGGACACGTGGAGGCACAATCACCAATTTCTCTGGTGTGGCAACTGGTTAGGTTTTGGCGCTCCCTCCGCGCCCGCTCGGGATCAAATCCCCGTAAGGGAAAAAATATTTTGGTTTCATTTTCAAAGCAGTTCCACGAATGCCTGAATTAAAAGTATTTATAGTATTGATTAATTCTGTAAAGTCACGTGAATAGAAATAAAAAGTAAACAAAATACTAATGTTTTTTTAAAGTAACGAAAATACAAAAAATTAATGGAAAATCATAAAAGCAAAAAACCATACAATAAAAAAATACGAAGACAAAATTAAAAATCAATTGAAAATAATAAAAACAAAAAACCTTCGCATTTTTTAGTTTATTTAATTATTTTTATTGTTGTTTTTTTTCTTTCATTATTTTCAATGCATTTTTATCTTTATTTTATTTTTATTCTTTTTAATTGCATTTTTATTATTTTTTGTTTTTTTATTTACGTGACTTTACCTAACGAACCAAGAATATGAATTCCTGCAGTCACGAAAGTTTTAAGTAATAAAATATTTAACTTTTTTATTTACGTAAAAAGTGTTTTTTGACAGGGATTCTTACCCAGGCCGCTGCGGTGAAATGGCAAATCCTAACCACTAGACTACCAGTGAAGCTGTTGGAGGTGCCTCCACGTGTCCTGCTATCCTGGCACCTCCAACACCGGGAGCTCGCTCGAGAGTTGATGGTGCATTGGAATCTGTTCACGAGATTTACGTAGAATCGTGAGACCATAAGAGATGGCGACTGCCTGGGGAACACTTCAGTCAGCAATCGAAGATCAAACCTGGTGATGATGCGGGACAGCAGGACACGTGGAGGTACATCTAACAACTTCCCTGGTGGTCTGGAGATTAAAATTCGAAGCTCTCAGTGCTGCGGTCTGGGTTCAGTTCCCGGTCACGGAATGAGGCTCTTGGTGTCTTTTTAAAGCAGTTAAACTTTTCCGTAAAGAAGAAAATAACTTTTTTTATTATTTATAAAAAAAAAAGTGTTCTCTGACGGGAATCGAACCCAGGCCGCGGCAGTGAGAGCGCCGAATCCTAACCACTAGACCACCAGGGAAGCTGGTTGAGATGTCTCCACATGTCCTGCTGTCCTGGCACCTCCAACACCGGAAGCTCGCTCGAGAGTTGATGGAGCAATGGAATCTGTTCACGGGATTGACTGTGGAATCGTGATACCGTAAGAGATGGCGACTGCCTGGGAAAACCTTCGGTCAGCAGTAGAAGTTCAAGCCCAGTGATGATGCGGGACAGCCGGACACGTGGAGGCACAATCACCAATTTCCATGGTGTGGCAACTGGTTAGGTTTTGGCGCTCCCTCCGCCCCCGCTCGGGATCGAATCCCCGTAAGGGAAATAGTATTTTGGTTTCATTTTCAAAGCAGTTCCACGAATGCCTGAATTAAAAGTATTTATGTTATTGATTAATTCGGTAAAGTCACATGAATAGAAAAAAAAGTAAACAAAATACTAATATTGTTTTAAAGTAACAAAAATAAAAAAATGAATGGAAAATCATAAAAGCAAAAAACCATACAATAAAAAAATACGAAGACAAAATTCAAAATTAATTGAAAATAATAAAAGCAAAAAATCATCGAATTTATAATTTTATTTAACTTTTTTTTCTTGGTTATTGTCTTTCATAATTTTCAATGCATATTTATCTTTAATTTATTTTTATTCTTTTTAATTGCATTTTTTTATTATTTTTTGTTTTTTATTCACGTGACTTTACCTAACGGACCAAGAATATGAATTCCTGCAGTCACGAAAGTTTTAAGTAAAAAAATAGTTAACTTTTTTATTTACGTAAAAAGTGTTCTTTGACAGGGATTCTTACCCAGGCCGCTGCGGTGAAATGGCAAATCCTAACCACTAGACTACCAATGAAGCTGTTGGAGGTGCCTCCACGTGTCCTGCTATCCTGGCACCTCCAACATCGGGGAGCTGGCTCGAGAGTTGATGGTGCATTGGAATCTGTTCACGAGATTTACGTGGAATCGTTAGACCATAAGAGATGGCGACTGCCTGGGGAACACTTCAGTCAGCAATCGAAGATCAAGCCTGGTGATGGTGCGGGACAGCAGGACACGTGGAGGTACATCTAACAACTTCCCTGGTGGTTTGGTGATTAAAATTCGAAGCTCTCAGTGCTGCGGTCTGGGTTCAGTTCCCGGTCACGGAATGAGGCTCTTGGTGTCTTTTTTATAGCAGTTAAACTTTTCCGTAAAGAAGAAAATAACTTTTTTTATTGTTTATAAAAAAAAGTGTTCTCTGCCGGGAATCGAACCCAGGCCGCGGCAGTGAGAGCGCCGAATCCTAACCACTAGACCACCAGGGAAGCTGGTTGAGATGTCTCCACATGTCCTGCTGTCCTGGCACCTCCAACACCGGAAGCTCGCTCGAGAGTTGATGGAGCAATGGAATCTGTTCACGGGATTGACTGTGGAATCGTGATACCGTAAGAGATGGCGACTGCCTGGGAAAACCTTCGGTCAGCAGTAGAAGTTCAAGCCCAGTGATAATGCGGGACAGCCGGACACGTGGAGGCACAATCACCAATTTCCATGGTGTGGCAACTGGTTAGGTTTTGGCGCTCCCTCCGCCCCCGCTCGGGATCGAATCCCCGTAAGGGAAATAGTATTTTGGTTTCATTTTCAAAGCAGTTCCACGAATGACTGAATTAAAAGTATTTATGTTATTGATTAATTCGGTAAAGTCACATGAATAGAAAAAAAAGTAAACAAAATACTAATATTGTTTTAAAGTAACAAAAATAAAAAAATGAATGGAAAATCATAAAAGCAAAAAACCATACAATAAAAAAATACGAAGACAAAATTCCAAATTAATTGAAAATAATAAAAGCAAAAAATCATCGAATTTATAATTTTATTTAACTTTTTTTTCTTGGTTATTGTCTTTCATAATTTTCAATGCATTTTTATCTTTAATTTATTTTTATTCTTTTTAATTGCATTTTTTTATTATTTTTTGTTTTTTATTCACGTGACTTTACCTAACGGACCAAGAATATGAATTCCTGCAGTCACGAAAGTTTTAAGTAAAAAAATAGTTAACTTTTTTATTTACGTAAAAAGTGTTCTTTGACAGGGATTCTTACCCAGGCCGCTGCGGTGAAATGGCAAATCCTAACCACTAGACTACCAATGAAGCTGTTGGAGGTGCCTCCACGTGTCCTGCTATCCTGGCACCTCCAACATCGGGGAGCTGGCTCGAGAGTTGATGGTGCATTTTAATCTGTTCACGAGATTTACGTGGAATCGTTAGACCATAAGAGATGGCGACTGCCTGGGGAACACTTCAGTCAGCAATCGAAGATCAAGCCTGGTGATGGTGCGGGACAGCAGGACACGTGGAGGTACATCTAACAACTTCCCTGGTGGTCTGGTGATTAAAATTCGAAGCTCTCAGTGCTGCGGTCTGGGTTCAGTTCCCGGTCATAGAATGAGGCTCTTGGTGTCTTTTTAAAGCAGTTAAACTTTTCCGTAAAGAAGAAAATAACTATATTCTTAGTTTTTTTCGGTAAAGTCACGTAGGTAAAACATCTAAATTAATGAAAATAAAATAAAATAAAAACAAAAATCACGACGTTTCGGAGGCAACACAAGTCTCCATCATCAGGTGGGACCGTCACAGCCAGATTACACAGCCAGACGGTCCCACCTGATGACGGAGACTTGTGTTGCCTCTGAAACGTCGTGATTTTTGTTTTTATTTTATTTTCATTAATTTTGATGTTTTACCTACGTGACTTTACCGAAAAAACCTAAGAATATGATTCCTTGCAGTCACGAAAGCTTCAAATCTAAAAGAAAAAAAACTTTTTTTATTATTTATTAAAAAGTGTTCCCTGACCGGGAATCGAACCCGGGCCGCGGCAGTGAGAGCGCCGAATCCTAACCACTAGACCACCAGGGAATCTGGTTGAGGTGTCTCCACATGTCCTGCTGTCCTGGCACCTCCAACACCGGGAGCTCGCTCGAGAGTTGATGGAGCACTGGAATCTGTTCACGGGATTGACTGTGCCTGGGAAAACCTTCGGTCAGCAGTAGAAGTTCAAGCCTGGTGATAATGCAGGAAAACAGGACACGTGGAGGCACAATCACCAATTTCTCTGGTGTGGCAACTGGTTAGGTTTTGGCGCTCCCTCCGCGCCCGCTCGGGATCAAATCCCCGTAAGGGAAAAAATATTTTGGTTTCATTTTCAAAGCAGTTCCACGAATGCCTGAATTAAAAGTATTTATAGTATTGATTAATTCTGTAAAGTCACGTGAATAGAAATAAAAAGTAAACAAAATACTAATGTTTTTTTAAAGTAACGAAAATACAAAAAATTAATGGAAAATCATAAAAGCAAAAAACCATACAATAAAAAAATACGAAGACAAAATTAAAAATCAATTGAAAATAATAAAAACAAAAAACCTTCGCATTTTTTATTTAATTTAATTATTTTTATTGTTGTTTTTTTTCTTTCATTATTTTCAATGCATTTTTATCTTTATTTTATTTTTATTCTTTTTAATTGCATTTTTATTATTTTTTGTTTTTTTATTTACGTGACTTTACCTAACGAACCAAGAATATGAATTCCTGCAGTCACGAAAGTTTTAAGTAATAAAATATTTAACTTTTTTATTTACGTAAAAAGTGTTCTTTGACAGGGATTCTTACCCAGGCCGCTGCGGTGAAATGGCAAATCCTAACCACTAGACTACCAGTGAAGCTGTTGGAGGTGCCTCCACGTGTCCTGCTATCCTGGCACCTCCAACACCGGGAGCTCGCTCGAGAGTTGATGGTGCATTGGAATCTGTTCACGAGATTTACGTGGAATCGTGAGACCATAAGAGATGGCGACTGCCTGGGGAACACTTCAGTCAGCAATCGAAGATCAAACCTGGTGATGATGCGGGACAGCAGGACACGTGGAGGTACATCTAACAACTTCCCTGGTGGTCTGGAGATTAAAATTCGAAGCTCTCAGTGCTGCGGTCTGGGTTCAGTTCCCGGTCACGGAATGAGGCTCTTGGTGTCTTTTTAAAGCAGTTAAACTTTTCCGTAAAGAAGAAAATAACTTTTTTTATTATTCATAAAAAAAAGTGTTCCTTGACCGGGAATCGAACCCGGGTCCGCGGCGGTGAGAGCGCCGAATCCTAACCACTAGACCACCAGGAAATCTGGTTGAAGTGTCTCCACATGTCCTGCTGTCCTGGCACCTCCAACACCGGGAGCTCGCTCGAGAGTTGATGGAGCAATGGAATCTGTTCACGGGATTGACTGTGGAATCGTGATACCGTAAGAGATGGCGACTGCCTGGGAAAACCTTCGGTCAGCAGTAGAAGTTCAAGCCTGGTGATAATGCGGGACAGCAGGACACGTGGAGGGACAATCACCAATTTCCCTGGTGTGGCAACTGGTTAGGTTTTGGCGCTCCCTCCGCCCCCGCTTGGGATCGAATCCCCGTCAGGGAAATAGTATTTTTCGATTAAAAGCTTTCGTGACTGCAGGGATTCATCTTCTTGGTTTTTTCGGTAAAGTCACGTAGAAGGGAAGTAATAAAATAATAAAAATAAAACATAATAAAATGAAACAATTCTCACGACGTTTCGGCCACAACGCAAGCAGCCGTCCTCAGGTGAAGAATGAGACACTCAAGCTAGGAACTTACATATAAGCTGGGTTGGGGGTGGTAGAAGAGCCCTTAACAAAAAGAATGTGCATATCAAGATGAGTTTAGCATATACATGGGAAATGCGCAGGGGGCGGGGGGGCTTCAAAGTCATACCATGTCCACGCACTATGCAGGATCAAGAGCACCAAGGGGGGGTGCAGGGATTAGTATTAACAAAGGAAAGGAATGCCAATGATATGTAGCTGCAGTAACTAAACAACACCGTAGAAAACTAAGGTATAAACTACATACAAAGACTAAAATATAAACTGCATAGCACCATCAGTATACCTACTATACTCTACAATAAGCTGAGTTACTAATAGCAAGTAATACATCACAATTCTACGTCGTAAAAGTTATATAATATGCTTCCCTGTAAGAGAATAAAGTTTAGAGGGAAGCATATTATATAACTTTTACGACGTAGAATTGTAATGTATTACTTGCTGTTAGTAACTCAGCTTATTGTAGAGTATAGTAGGTATACTGATGGTGCTATGCAGTTTATATTTTAGTCTTTGTATGTAGTTTATACCTTAGTTTTCTACGGTGTTGTTTAGTTACTGCAGCTATATATCATTGGCATTCCTTTCCTTTGTTAATGCTAATCCCTGCACCCCCCCTTGGTGCTCTTGATCCTGCATAGTGCGTGGACATGGTATGACTTTGAAGCCCCCCCGCCCCCTGCGCATTTCCCATGTATATGCTAAACTCATCTTGATATGCACATTCTTTTTGTTAAGGCGCTCTTCTACCACCCCCAACCCAGCTTATATGTAAGTTCCTAGCTTGAGTGTCTCATTCTTCACCTGAGGACGGCTGCTTGCGTTGTGGCCGAAACGTCGTGAGAATTGTTTCATTTTATTATGTTTTATTTTTATTATTTTATTACTTCCCTTCTACGTGACTTTACCGAAAAAACCAAGAAGAGGAAATAGTATTTTGGTTTCATTTTCAAAACAGTTCCACGAATACCTGAATTAAAAGTATTTATAGTATTGATTAATTCGGTAAAGTCATGTAAATAGAAATAAAAAGTAAACAAAATACTAATATATTTTTTTTAAGTAACAAAAATAAAAAAATGAATGGAAAATCATAAAAGCAAAAAACCTTCGCATTTTTAATTTTATTTAACTCTTTTTATTATTGTTTTTTTTCTTTCATAATTTTCAATGCATTTTTATCTTTATTTTATTTTTATTCTTTTTAATTGCATTTTCATTATTTTTTGTTTTTTTATTTACGTGACTTTACCTAACGAACCAAGAATGTGAATTCCTGCAGTCACGAAAGTTTTAAGTAAAAAAATAGTTAACTTTTTTATTTACGTAAAAAGTGTTCTTTGACAGGGATTCTTACCCAGGCCGCTGCGGTGAAATGGCAAATCCTAACCACTAGACTACCAGTGAAGCTGTTGGAGGTGCCTCCACGTGTCCTGCTATCCTGGCACCTCCAACACCGGGAGCTCGCTCGAGAGTTGATGGTGCATTGGAATCTGTTCACGAGATTTACGTGGAATCGTGAGACCATAAGAGATGGCGACTGCCTGGGGAACACTTCAGTCAGCAATCGAAGATCAAGCCTGGTGATGATGCGGGACAGCAGGACACGTGGAGGTACATCTTACAACTTCCCTGGTGGTCTGGTGATTAAAATTCGAAGCTCTCAGTGCTGCGGTCTGGGTTCAGTTCCCGGTCATAGAATGAGGCTCTTGGTGTCTTTTTAAAGCAGTTAAACTTTTCCGTAAAGAAGAAAATAACTATATTCTTAGGTTTTTTCGGTAAAGTCACGTAGGTAAAACATCAAAATTAATGAAAATAAAATAAAATAAAAACAAAAATCACGACGTTTCGGAGGCAACACAAGTCTCCGTCATCAGGTGGGACCGTCACAGCCAGATTACACAGCCAGACGGTCCCACCTGATGACGGAGACTTGTGTTGCCTCTGAAACGTCGTGATTTTTGTTTTTATTTTATTTTCATTAATTTTGATGTTTTACCTACGTGACTTTACCGAAAAAACCTAAGAATATGATTCCTTGCAGTCACGAAAGCTTCAAATCTAAAAGAAAATAACTTTTTTTTATTATTTATTAAAAAGTGTTCCCTGACCGGGAATCGAACCCGGCCGCAGCGGTGAGAGCGCCGAATCCTAACCACTAGACCACCAGGGAATCTGGTTGAGGTGTCTCCACATGTCCTGCTGTCCTGGCACCTCCAACACCGGGAGCTCGCTCGAGAGTTGATGGAGCACTGGAATCTGTTCACGGGTTTGAGTGTGCCTGGGAAAACCTTCGGTCAGCAGTAGAAGTTCAAGCCTGGTGATAATGCAGGAAAACAGGACACGTGGAGGCACAATCACCAATTTCTCTGGTGTGGCAACTGGTTAGGTTTTGGCGCTCCCTCCGCGCCCGCTCGGGATCAAATCCCCGTAAGGGAAAAAATATTTTGGTTTCATTTTCAAAGCAGTTCCACGAATGCCTGAATTAAAAGTATTTATAGTATTGATTAATTCTGTATAGTCACGTGAATAGAAATAAAAAGTAAACAAAATACTAATGTTTTTTTAAAGTAACGAAAATACAAAAAATTAATGGAAAATCATAAAAGCAAAAAACCATACAATAAAAAAATACGAAGACAAAATTAAAAATCAATTGAAAATAATAAAACAAAAAACCTTCGCATTTTTTATTTAATTTAATTATTTTTTTGTTGTTTTTTTTCTTTCATTATTTTCAATGCATTTTTATCTTTATTTTATTTTTATTCTTTTTAATTGCATTTTATTATTTTTTGTTTTTTTATTTACGTGACTTTACCTAACGAACCAAGAATATGAATTCCTGCAGTCACGAAAGTTTTAAGTAATAAAATATTTAACTTTTTTATTTACGTAAAAAGTGTTCTTTGACAGGGATTCTTACCCAGGCCGCTGCGGTGAAATGGCAAATCCTAACCACTAGACTACCAGTGAAGCTGTTGGAGGTGCCTCCACGTGTCCTGCTATCCTGGCACCTCCAACACCGGGAGCTCGCTCGAGAGTTGATGGTGCATTGGAATCTGTTCACGAGATTTACGTGGAATCGTGAGACCATAAGAGATGGCGACTGCCTGGGGAACACTTCAGTCAGCAATCGAAGATCAAACCTGGTGATGATGCGGGACAGCAGGACACGTGGAGGTACATCTAACAACTTCCCTGGTGGTCTGGAGATTAAAATTCGAAGCTCTCAGTGCTGCGGTCTGGGTTCAGTTCCCGGTCACGGAATGAGGCTCTTGGTGTCTTTTTAAAGCAGTTAAACTTTTCCGTAAAGAAGAAAATAACTTTTTTTATTATTTATAAAAAAGTGTTCCTTGACCGGGAATCAAACCCGGGTCCGCGGCGGTGAGAGCGCCGAATCCTAACCACTAGACCACCAGGAAATCTGGTTGAAGTGTCTCCACATGTCCTGCTGTCCTGGCACCTCCAACACCGGGAGCTCGCTCGAGAGTTGATGGAGCAATGGAATCTGTTCACGGGATTGACTGTGGAATCGTGATACCGTAAGAGATGGCGACTGCCTGGGAAAACCTTCGGTCAGCAGTAGAAGTTCAAGCCTGGTGATAATGCGGGACAGCAGGACACGTGGAGGGACAATCACCAATTTCCCTGGTGTGGCAACTGGTTAGGTTTTGGCGCTCCCTCCGCCCCCGCTTGGGATCGAATCCCCGTCAGGGAAATAGTATTTTTCGATTTAAAGCTTTCGTGACTGCAGGGATTCATCTTCTTGGTTTTTTCGGTAAAGTCACGTAGAAGGGAAGTAATAAAATAATAAAAATAAAACATAATAAAATGAAACAATTCTCACGACGTTTCGGCCACAACGCAAGCAGCCGTCCTCAGGTGAAGAATGAGACACTCATGCTAGGAACTTACATATAAGCTGGGTTGGGGGTGGTAGAAGAGCCCTTAACAAAAAGAATGTGCATATCAAGATGAGTTTAGCATATACATGGGAAATGCGCAGGTGGCGGGGGGGCTTCAAAGTCATACCATGTCCACGCACTATGCAGGATCAAGAGCACCAAGGGGGGGTGCAGGGATTAGCATTAACAAAGGAAAGGAATGCCAATGATATGTAGCTGCAGTAACTAAACAACACCGTAGAAAACTAAGGTATAAACTACATACAAAGACTAAAATATAAACTGCATAGCACCATCAGTATACCTACTATACTCTACAATAAGCTGAGTTACTAACAGCAAGTAATACATTACAATTCTACGTCGTAAAAGTTATATAATATGCTTCCCTGTAAGAGAATAAAGTTTAGAGGGAAGCATATTATATAACTTTTACGACGTAGAATTGTAATGTATTACTTGCTGTTAGTAACTCAGCTTATTGTAGAGTATAGTAGGTATACTGATGGTGCTATGCAGTTTATATTTTAGTCTTTGTATGTAGTTTATACCTTAGTTTTCTACGGTGTTGTTTAGTTACTGCAGCTATATATCATTGGCATTCCTTTCCTTTGTTAATGCTAATCCCTGCACCCCCCCTTGGTGCTCTTGATCCTGCATAGTGCGTGGACATGGTATGACTTTGAAGCCCCCCCGCCCCCTGCGCATTTCCCATGTATATGCTAAACTCATCTTGATATGCACATTCTTTTTGTTAAGGCGCTCTTCTACCACCCCCAACCCAGCTTATATGTAAGTTCCTAGCTTGAGTGTCTCATTCTTCACCTGAGGACGGCTGCTTGCGTTGTGGCCGAAACGTCGTGAGAATTGTTTCATTTTATTATGTTTTATTTTTATTATTTTATTACTTCCCTTCTACGTGACTTTACCGAAAAAACCAAGAAGAGGAAATAGTATTTTGGTTTCATTTTCAAAACAGTTCCACGAATACCTGAATTAAAAGTATTTATAGTATTGATTAATTCGGTAAAGTCATGTAAATAGAAATAAAAAGTAAACAAAATACTAATATTTTTTTTTAAGTAACAAAAATAAAAAAATGAATGGAAAATCATAAAAGCAAAAAACCTTCGCATTTTTAATTTTATTTAACTCTTTTTATTATTGGTTTTTTTCTTTCATAATTTTCAATGCATTTTTATCTTTATTTTATTTTTATTCTTTTTAATTGCATTTTTATTATTTTTTTTATTTACGTGACTTTACCTAACGAACCAAGAATGTGAATTCCTGCAGTCACGAAAGTTTTAAGTAAAAAAATAGTTAACTTTTTTATTTACGTAAAAAGTGTTCTTTGACAGGGATTCTTACCCAGGCGCTGAGGTGAAATGGCAAATCCTAACCACTAGACTACCAGTGAAGCTGTTGGAGGTGCCTCCACGTGTCCTGCTATCCTGGCACCTCCAACACCGGGAGCTCGCTCGAGAGTTGATGGTGCATTGGAATCTGTTCACGAGATTTACGTGGAATCGTGAGACCATAAGAGATGGCGACTGCCTGGGGAACACTTCAGTCAGCAATCGAAGATCAAGCCTGGTGATGATGCGGGACAGCAGGACACGTGGAGGTACATCTTACAACTTCCCTGGTGGTCTGGTGATTAAAATTCGAAGCTCTCAGTGCTGCGGTCTGGGTTCAGTTCGCGGTCACGGAATGAGGCTCTTGGTGTCTTTTTAAAGCAGTTAAACTTTTCCGTAAAGAAGAAAATAACTATATTCTTAGGTTTTTTCGGTAAAGTCACGTAGGTAAAACATCTAAATTAATGAAAATAAAATAAAATAAAAACAAAAATCACGACGTTTCGGAGGCAACACAAGTCTCCGTCATCAGGTGGGACCGTCACAGCCAGATTACACAGCCAGACGGTCCCACCTGATGACGGAGACTTGTGTTGCCTCTGAAACGTCGTGATTTTTGTTTTTATTTTATTTTATTTTCATTAATTTTGATGTTTTACCTACGTGACTTTACCGAAAAAACCTAAGAATATGATTCCTTGCAGTCAATAAAGCTTCAAATCTAAAAGAAAATAACTTTTTTTATTATTTATTAAAAGTGTTCCCTGACCGGGAATCGAACCCGGGCCGCGGCGGTGAGAGCGCCGAATCCTAACCACTAGACCACCAGGGAATCTGGTTGAGGTGCCTCCACATGTCCTGCTGTCCTGGCACCTCCAACACCGGGAGCTCGCTCGAGAGTTTATGGAGCAATGGAATCTGTTCACGGGATTGACTGTGCCTGGGAAAACCTTCGGTCAGCAGTAGAAGTTCAAGCCTGGTGATAATGCAGGAAAACAGGACACGTGGAGGCACAATCACCAATTTCTCTGGTGTGGCAACTGGTTAGGTTTTAGCGCTCCCTCCGCGCCCGCTCGGGATCAAATCCCCGTAAGGGAAATAATATTTTGGTTTCATTTTCAAAGCAGTTCCACGAATGCCTGAATTAAAAGTATTTATAGTATTGATTAATTCTGTAAAGTCTCGTAAATAGAAATATAAAGTAAACAAAATACTAATGTTTTTTTAAAGTAACGAAAATACAAAAAATTAATGGAAAATCATAAAAGCAAAAAACATACAATAAAAAAATACGAAGACAAAATAAAAAATCAATTGAAAATAATAAAAACAAAAAACCTTCGCATTTTTTATTTAATTTAATTATTTTTATTGTTGTTTTTTTTCTTTCATTATTTTCAATGCATTTTTATCTTTTTTTTATTTTTATTCTTTTTAATTGCATTTTCATTATTTTTTGTTTTTTTATTTACGTGACTTTACCTAACGAACCAAGAATATGAATTCCTGCAGTCACGAAAGTTTTAAGTAATAAAATAGTTAACTTATTTATTTACGTAAAAGTGTTCTTTGACAGGGATTCTTACCCAGGCCGCTGCGGTGAAATGGCAAATCCTAACCACTAGACTACCAGTGAAGCTGTTGGAGGTGCCTCCACGTGTCCTGCTATCCTGGCACCTCCAACACCGGGAGCTCGCTCGAGAGTTGATGGTGCATTGGAATCTGTTCACGAGATTTACGTGGAATCGTGATACCATAAGAGATGGCGACTGCCTGGGGAACACTTCAGTCAGCAATCGAAGATCAAACCTGGTGATGATGCGGGACAGCAGGACACGTGGAGGTACATCTAACAACTTCCCTGGTGGTCTGGTGATTAAAATTCGAAGCTCTCAGTGCTGCGGTCTGGGTTCAGTTCCCGGTCACGGAATGAGGTTCTTGGTGTCTTTTTAAAGCAGTTAAACTTTTCCGTAAAGAAGAAAATAACTTTTTTTATTATTTATAAAAAAAGTGTTCCCTGACCGGGAATCTAACCCGGGCCGCTGTGGTGAGAGCGCCGAATCCTAACCACTAGACCACCAGGAAATCTGGTTGAGGTGTCTCCACATGTCCTGCTGTCCTGGCACCTCCAACACCGGGAGCTCGCTCGAGAGTTGATGGAGCAATGGAATCTGTTCACGGGATTGACTGTGGAATCGTGATACCGTAAGAGATGGCGACTGCCTGGGAAAACCTTCGGTCAGCAGTAGAAGTTCCAGCCTGGTGATAATGCGGGACAGCAGGACACGTGGAGGCACAATCACCAATTTCCATGGTGTGGCAACTGGTTAGGTTTTGGCGCTCCCTCCGCCCCCGCTCGGGATCGAATCCCCGTAAGGGAAATAGTATTTTGGTTTCATTTTCAAAGCAGTTCCACGAATGCCTGAATTAAAAGTATTTATGTTATTGATTAATTCGGTAAAGTCACATGAATAGAAAAAAAAGTAAACAAAATACTAATATTGTTTTAAAGTAACAAAAATAAAAAAATAAATGGAAAATCATAAAAGCAAAAAACCATACAATAAAAAAATACGAAGACAAAATTCAAAATTAATTGAAAATAATAAAAGCAAAAATCATCGAATTTATAATTTTATTTAACTTTTTTTTCTTGGTTATTGTCTTTCATAATTTTCAATGCATTTTTATCTTTAATTTATTTTTATTCTTTTTAATTGCATTTTTTTATTTTTTTTTGTTTTTTATTCACGTGACTTTACCTAACGGACCAAGAATATGAATTCCTGCAGTCACGAAAGTTTTAAGTAAAAAAATAGTTAACTTTTTTATTTACGTAAAAAGTGTTCTTTGACAGGGATTCTTACCCAGGCCGCTGCGGTGAAATGGCAAATCCTAACCACTAGACTACCAATGAAGCTGTTGGAGGTGCCTCCACGTGTCCTGCTATCCTGGCACCTCCAACATCGGGGAGCTGGCTCGAGAGTTGATGGTGCATTGGAATCTGTTCACGAGATTTACGTGGAATCGTGAGACCATAAGAGATGGCGACTGCCTGGGGAACACTTCAGTCAGCAATCGAATATCAAGCCTGGTGATGATGCGGGACAGCAGGACACGTGGAGAAACATCTAACAACTTCCATGGTGGTCTTGTGATTAAAATTCGATGCTCTCAGTGCTGCGGTCTGGGTTCAGTTCTCGGTCACGGAATGAGGCTCTTGGTGTCTTTTTTATAGCAGTTAAACTTTTCCGTAAAGAAGAAAATAACTTTTTTTATTGTTTATAAAAAAAAGTGTTCTCTGACGGGAAGCGAACCCAGGCCGCGGCAGTGAGAGCGCCGAATCCTAACCACTAGACCACCAGGGAAGCTGGTTGAGATGTCTCCACATGTCCTGCTGTCCTGGCACCTCCAACACCGGAAGCTCGCTCGAGAGTTGATGGAGCAATGGAATCTGTTCACGGGATTGACTGTGGAATCGTGATACCGTAAGAGATGGCGACTGCCTGGGAAAACCTTCGGTCAGCAGTAGAAGTTCAAGCCCAGTGATAATGCGGGACAGCCGGACACGTGGAGACACAATCACCAATTTCCATGGTGTGGCAACTGGTTAGGTTTTGGCGCTCCCTCCGCCCCCGCTCGGGATCGAATCCCCGTAAGGGAAATAGTATTTTGGTTTCATTTTCAAAGCAGTTCCACGAATGCCTGAATTAAAAGTATTTATGTTATTGATTAATTCGGTAAAGTCACATGAATAGAAAAAAAAGTAAACAAAATACTAATATTGTTTTAAAGTAACAAAAATAAAAAAATGAATGGAAAATCATAAAAGCAAAAAACCATACAATAAAAAAATACGAAGACAAAATTCAAAATTAATTGAAAATAATAAAAGCAAAAATCATCGAATTTATAATTTTATTTAACTTTTTTTTCTTGGTTATTGTCTTTCATAATTTTCAATGCATTTTTATCTTTAATTTATTTTTATTCTTTTTAATTGCATTTTTTTTTTTATTATTTTTTGTTTTTTATTCACGTGACTTTACCTAACGGACCAAGAATATGAATTCCTGCAGTCACGAAAGTTTTAAGTGAAAAAATAGTTAACTTTTTTATTTACGTAAAAAGTGTTCTTTGACAGGGATTCTTACCCAGGCCGCTGCGGTGAAATGGCAAATCCTAACCACTAGACTGCCAATGAAGCTGTTGGAGGTGCCTCCACGTGTCCTGCTATCCTGGCACCTCAAACATCGGGAGCTGGCTCGAGAGTTGATGGTGCATTGGAATCTGTTCACGAGATTTACGTGGAATCGTGAGACCATAAGAGATGGCGACTGCCTGGGGAACACTTCAGTCAGCAATCGATGATCAAGCCTGGTGATGTTACCGGACAGCAGGACGCGTGGAGGACATCTAACAACTTCCCTGGTGGTCTGGTGATTACAATTCGAAGCTCTCAGTGCTGCGGTCTGGGTTCAGTTCCCGGTCACCGAATGAGGCTCTTTGTGTCTTTTTTAAAGCAGTTAAACTTTTCCGTAAAGAAGAAAATAACTTTTCTTATTGTTTATAAAAAAAATGGTTCCCTGACCAGGAATCGAACCCGGGCCGCGGCGATGAGAGCACCGAATCCTAACCACTAGACCACCAGGTAAGCTGGTTGAGGTGTCTCCACATGTCCTGCTGTCCTGGCACCTCCAACACCGGGAGCTCGCTCGAGAGTTGATGGAGCAATGGAATCTGTTCACGGGATTGACTGTGGAATCGTGATACCGTTAGAGATGGCGACTGCCTGGGAAAACCTTCGGTCAGCAGTAGAAGTTCAAGCCTGGTGATAATGCGGGAAAACATGACACGTGGAGGCACAATCACCAATTTCCCTGGTGTGGCAACTGGTTAGGTTTTGCCGCTCCCTCCGCCCCCGCTTGGGATCGAATCCCCGTAAAGGAAATAGTATTTTGGTATCATTTTCAAAGCAGTTCCACGAATGCCTCAATTAAAAGTATTTATATTATTGATTAATTCGGTAAAGTCACATGAATAGAAAAAAAAGTAAACAAAATACAAATATTGTTTTTAAGAAATAAAAATAAAAAAATGAATGGAAAATAATAAAAGCAAAAAACCATACAATAAAAAATACGAAGACAAAATTTAAAATGAATTGAAAATAATAAAATCAAAAAACTTCGAATTTATAATTTTATTTAACTTTTTTTTGTTGGTTATTTTCTTTCATAATTTTCAATGCATTTTTATCTTTATTTTATTTTTATTCTTTTTAATTGCATTTTTTATTATTTTTTGTTTTTTATTTACGTGACTTTACCTAACGGACCAAGAATATGAATTCCTGCAGTCACGAAAGTTTTAAGCAAAAAAATAGTTAACTTTTATATTTACGTAAAAAGTGTTCTTTCACAGGGATTCTTACCCAGGCCGCTGCGGTGAAATGGCAAATCCTAACCACTAGACTACCAATGAAGCTGTTGGAGGTGCCTCCACGTGTCCTGCTATCCTGGCACCTCCAACATCGGGAGCTGGCTCGAGAGTTGATGGTGCATTGGAATCTGTTCACGAGATTTACGTGGAATCGTGAGACCATAAGAGATGGCGACTGCCTGGGGAACACTTCAGTCAGCAATCGATGATCTAGCCTGGTGATGTTACCGGACAGCAGGACACGTGGAGGACATCTAACAACTTCCCTGGTGGTCTGGTGATTAAAATTCTAAGCTCTCAGTGCTGCGGTCTGGGTTCAGTTCCCGGTCACCGAATGAGGCTCTTTGTGTCTTTTTTAAAGCAGTTAAACTTTTCCGTAAAGAAGAAAATAACTTTTTTTATTGTTTATAAAAAAGTGTTCCCTGACCGGGAATCGAACCCGGGCCGCGGCGGTGAGAGCGCCGAATCCTAACCACTAGACCACCAGGAAATCTGGTTGAGGTGTCTCCACATGTCCTGCTGTCCTGGCACCTCCAACACCGGGAGCTCGCTCCAGAGTTGATGGAGCAATGGAATCTGTTCACGGGATTGACTGTGGAATCGTGATACCGTAAGAGATGGCGACTGCCTGGGAAAACCTTCGGTCAGCAGTAGAAGTTCAAGCCTGGTGATAATGCGGGACAGCAGGACACGTGGAGGGACAATCACCAATTTCCCTGGTGTGGCAACTGGTTAGGTTTTGGCGCTCCCTCCGCCCCCGCTTGGGATCGAATCCCCATAAGGGAAATAGTATTTTGGTTTCATTTTCAAAACAGTTCCACGAATACCTGAATTAAAAGTATTTATAGTATTGATTAATTCGGTAAAGTCATGTAAATAGAAATAAAAAGTAAACAAAATACTAATTTTTGTTTTAAGTAACAAAAATTAAAAAATGAATGGAAAATCATAAAAGCAAAAAACCTTCGCATTTTTTATTTTATATAACTCTTTTAATTGTTGTTTTTTTTCTTTCATAATTTTCAATGCATTTTTATCTTTATTTTATTTTTATTCTTTTTAATTGCATTTTTTTTTATTTTTTGTTTTTAATTTACGTGACTTTACCTAACGGACCAAGAATATGAATTCCTGCAGTCACGAAAGTTTTAAGCAAAAAAATAGTTAACTTTTTTTATTTACGTAAAAAGTGTTCTTTGACAGGGATTCTTACCCAGGCCGCTGCGGTGAAATGGCAAATCCTAACCACTAGACTACCAATGAAGCTGTTGGAGGTGCCTCCACGTGTCCTGCTATCCTGGCACCTCCAACATCGGGAGCTGGTTCGAAAGTTGATGGTGCATTGGAATCTGTGCACGTGATTTACGTGGAATCGTGAGACCATAAGAGATGGCGACTGCCTGGGGAACACTTCAGTCAGCAATCGAAGATCAAGCCTGGTGATGGTGCGGGACAGCAGGACACGTGGAGGTACATCTAACAACTTCCCTGGTGGTCTGGTGATTAAAATTCGAAGCTCTCAGTGCTGCGGTCTGGGTTCAGTTCCCGGTCACGGAATGAGGCTCTTGGTGTCTTTTTTTAAAGCAGTTAAACTTTTCGTAAAGAAGAAAATAACTTTTTTCATTGTTTACAAAAATAGTATTCCCTGACAGGGAATCGAACCGGGGCCGCGGCAGTGAAAGCACCTAATCCTAACCACTAGACCAACTGGGAAACTGGTTGACGTGTCTCCACATGTCCTGCTGTCCTGGCACCTCCAACACCGGGAGCTCGCTCGAGAGTTGATGGAGCAATGGAATCTGTTCACGGGATTGACTGTGGAATCGTGATACCGTAAGAGATGGCGACTGCCTGGGAAAACCTTCGGTCAGCAGTAGAAGTTCAAGCCCAGTGATAATGCGGGACAGCAGGACACGTGGAGGCACAATCACCAATTTACCTGGTGTGGCAACTGGTTAGGTTTTGGCGCTCCCTCCGCCCCCGCTCGGGATCGAATCCCCGTAAGGGAAATAGTATTTTGGATTCATTTTCAAAGCAGTTCCACGAATGCCTGAATTAAAAGTATTTATATTATTGATTAATTCGGTAAAGTCACGTAAATAGAAATAAAAAGCAAACAAAATACAAAAGACAATAATTTTTCAAAGTAACAAAAATAAAAAATGAATGGAAAATCATAAAAGCAAAAAACCAAACAATAAAAAAATACGAAGACAAAATTAAAAATCAATTGAAAATAATGAAAGCAAAAAACCTTCGCATTTTTATTTTTATTTAACTCTTTTTATTGTTGGTTTTTTTCTTTCATAATTTTCAATGCATTTTTTCTTTATTTCATTTTTATTCTTTTTACTGGCATTTTTTATTATTTTTTGTTTTTATTTACGTGACTTTACCTAACGAACCAAGAATATGAATTCCTGCAGTCACGAAAGTTTTAAGTAAAAAAATAGTTAACTTTTTTATTTACGTAAAAAGTGTTCTTTGACAGGGACTCTCACCCAGGCCGCTGCGGTGAAATGGCAAATCCTAACCACTAGACTACCAGTGAAGCTGTTGGAGGTGCCTCCACGTGTCCTGCTATCCTGGCACCTCCAACATCGGGAGCTGGCTCGAGAGTTGATGGTGCATTGGAATCTGTTCACGAGATTTACGTGGAATCGTGAGACCATAAGAGATGGCGACTGCCTGGGGAACACTTCAGTCAGCAATCGATGATCAAGCCTGGTGATGTTACCGGACAGCAGGACACGTGGAGGACATCTAACAACTTCCCTGGTGGTCTGGTGATTAAAATTCGAAGCTCTCAGTGCTGCGGTCTGGGTTCAGTTCCCGGTCACCGAATGAGGCTCTTTGTGTCTTTTTTAAAGCAGTTAAACTTTTCCGTAAAGAAGAAAATAACTTTTTTTTATTGTTTATAAAAAAGTGTTCCCTGACCGGGAATCGAACCCGGGCCGCGGCGGTGAGAGCGCCGAATCCTAACCACTAGACCACCAGGAAATCGGGTTGAGGTGTCTCCACATGTCCTGCTGTCCTGGCACCTCCAACACCGGGAGCTCGCTCGAGAGTTGATGGAGCAATGGAATCTGTTCACGGGATTGACTGTGGAATCGTGATACCGTAAGAGATGGCGACTGCCTGGGAAAACCTTCGGTCAGCAGTAGAAGTTCAAGCCTGGTGATAATGCGGGACAGCAGGACACGTGGAGGGACAATCACCAATTTTCCTGGTGTGGCAACTGGTTAGTTTTTGGCGCTCCCTCCGCCCCCGCTTGGGATCGAATCCCCATAAGGGAAATAGTATTTTGGTTTCATTTTCAAAACAGTTCCACGAATACTTGAATTAAAAGTATTTATAGTATTGATTAATTCGGTAAAGTCATGTAAATAGAAATAAAAAGTAAACAAAATACTAATTTTTTTTTAAGTAACAAAAATAAAAAAATGAATGGAAAATCATAAAAGCAAAAAACCTTCGCATTTTTTATTTTATTTAACTCTTTTAATTGTTGTTTTTTTTCTTTCATAATTTTCTATGCATTTTTATCTTTATTTTATTTTTATTCTTTTTAATTGCATTTTTTTTTATTATTTTTTGTTTTTAATTTACGTGACTTTACCTAACGGACCAAGAATATGAATTCCTGCAGTCACGAAAGTTTTAAGCAAAAAAATAGTTAACTTTTTTTATTTACGTAAAAATTGTTCTTTGACAGGGATTCTTACCCAGGCCGCTGCGGTGAAATGGCAAATCCTAACCACTAGACTACCAATGAAGCTGTTGGAGGTGCCTCCACGTGCCCTGCTATCCTGGCACCTCCAACATCGGGAGCTGGCTCGAAAGTTGATGGTGCATTGGAATCTGTGCACGAGATTTACGTGGAATCGTGAGACCATAAGAGATGGCGACTGCCTGGGGAACACTTCAGTCAGCAATCGAAGATCAAGCCTGGTGATGTTACCGGACAGCAGGACACGTGGAGGTACATCTAACAACTTCCCTGATGGTCTGGCGATTAAAATTCGAAGCTCTCAGTGCTGCGGTCTGGGTTCAGTTCCCGGTCACGGAATGAGGCTCTTGGTGTCTTTTTTAAAGCAGTTAAACTTTTCGTAAAGAAGAAAATAACTTTTTTCATTGTTTACAAAAATAGCATTCCCTGACCAGGAATCGAACCCGGGCCGCAGCGGTGAAAGCACCTAATCCTAACCACTAGACCAACCGGGAAGCTGGTTGACGTGTCTCCACATGTCCTGCTGTCCTGGCACCTCCATCACCGGGAGCTCGCTCGAGAGTTGATGGAGCAATGGAATCTGTTCACGGGATTGACTGTGGAATCGTGATACCGTAAGAGATGGCGACTGCCTGGGAAAACCTTCGGTCAGCAGTAGAAGTTCAAGCCCAGTGATAATGCGGGACAGCAGGACACGTGGAGGCACAATCACCAATTTCCCTGGTGTGGCAACTGGTTAGGTTTTGGCGCTCCCTCTGCCCCCGCTTGGGATCGAATCCCCGTAAGGGAAATAGTATTTTGGATTCATTTTCAAAGCAGTTCCACGAATGCCTGAATTAAAAGTATTTATATTATTGATTTATTCGGTAAAGTCATGTAAATATAAATAAAAAGTAAACAAAATACTAATTTTTTTTAAGTAACAAAAATAAAAAAATGAATGGAAAATCATAAAAGCATAAAACCTTTGCATTTTTTATTTTATTTAACTCTTTTAATTGTTGGTTTTTTTCTTTCATAATTTTCAATGCATTTTTATCTTTATTTTATTTTTATTCTTTTTAATTGCATTTTTTTTTATTTTTTGTTTTTAATTTACGTGACTTTACCTAACGGACCAAGAATATGAATTCCTGCAGTCACGAAAGTTTTAAGCAAAAAAATAGTTAACTTTTTTTATTTACGTAAAAAGTGTTCTTTGACAGGGACTCTTACCCAGGCCGCTGCGGTGAAATGGCAAATCCTAACCACTAGACTACCAATGAAGCTGTTGGAGGTGCCTCCACGTGTCCTGTTATCCTGGCACCTCCAACATCGGGAGCTGGCTCGAGAGTTGATGGTGCATTGGAATCTGTTCACGAGATTTACGTGGAATCGTGAGACCATAAGAGATGGCGACTGCCTGGAGAACACTTCAGTCAGCAATCGAAGATCAAGCCTGGTGATGTTACCGGACAGCAGGACACGTGGAGGTACATCTAACAACTTCCCTGATGGTCTGGCGATTAAAATTCGATGCTCTCAGTGCTGCGGTCTGGGTTCAGTTCCCGGTCACGGAATAAGGCTCTTGGTGTCTTTTTTATAGCAGTTAAACTTTTCCGTAAAGAAGAAAATAACTTTTTTTATTGTTTATAAAAAAAAAAGTGTTCCCTGACGGGAATCGAACCCGGGCCGCGGCAGTCAGAGCACCGAATCCTAACCACTAGACCACCAGGGAAGGTGGTTGAGATGTCTCCACATGTCCTGCTGTCCTGGCACCTCCTACACCGGGAGCTCGCTCGAGAGTTGATGGAGCAATGGAATCTGTTCACGGGATTGACTGTGGAATCGTGATACCGTAAGAGATGGCGACTGCCTGGGAAAACCTTCGGTCAGCAGTAGAAGTTCAAGCCCAGTGATAATGCGGGACAGCAGGACACGTGGAGGCACAATCACCAATTTCCCTGGTGTGGCAAATGGTTAGGTTTTGGCGCTCCCTCCGCCCCCGCTCGGAATCGAATCCCCGTAAGGGAAATAGTATTTTGGTTTCATTTTCAAAGCAGTTCCACGAATGCCTGAATTAAAAGTATTTATATTATTGATTAATTCGATAAAGTCACGTAAATAGAAATAAAAAGCAAACACAACAAAAAGGACAATAATTTTTTCATAGCAACAATAATAAAAAATGAATGGAAAATCATAAAAGCAAAAAACCATACAATAAAAAAATACGAAGACAAAATTAAAAATCAATTGAATATGATAAAAGCAAAAAAACCTTCGCATTTTTAATTTTATTTAACTCTTTTTATTGTTGTTTTTTTTCTTTCATTATTTTCTATGCATTTTTTCTTTATATAATTTTTATTCTTTTTAATTGCATTTTTTATTTTTTTATTTTTTACGTGACTTTACCTAACGAACCAAGAATATGAATTCCTGCAGTCACGAAAGTTTTAAGTAAAAAAATAGTTAACTTTTTTATTTACGTAAAAAGTGTTCTTTGACAGGGATTCTTACCCAGGCCGCTGCGGTGGAATGGCAAATCCTAACCACTAGACTACCAGTGAAGCTGTTGGAGGTGCCTCCACGTGTCCTGCAATCCTGGCACCTCCAACACCGGGAGCTCGCTCAAGAGTTGATGGTGCATTGGAATCTGTTCACGAGATTTACATGGAATCGTGAGACCATAAGAGATGGCGAATGCCTGGGGAACACTTCAGTCAGCAATCGAAGATCAAGCCTGGTGATGATGCGGGACAGCAGGACACGTGGAGGTACATCTAACAACTTCCCTGGTGGTCTGGTGATTAAAATTCGAAGCTCTCAGTGCTGCGGTCAGGGTTTAGTTCCCGGTCACGGAATGAGGCTCTTGGTGTATTTTTTAAAGCAGTTAAACTTTCCGGTATAGAAGAAAATTACTTTTTTATTGTTTATAAAAAAGTGTTCCCTGACCGGGAATCGAACCCGGGCCGCGGCAGTGAGAGCGCCGAATCCTAACCACTAGACCACCAGGGAAGCTGGTTAAGATGTCTCCACATGTCCTGCTGTCCTGGGACCTCCAACATCGGGCGCACGCTCGAGAGTTGATGGAGCAATGGAATCTGTTCACGGGATTGACTTTGGAATCGTGATACCGTAAGAGATGGCGACTGCCTGGGAAAACCTTCGGTCAGCAGTAGAAGTTCAAGCCTGGTGATAATGCGGGACAGCAGGACACGTGGAGGCACAATCACCAATTTCCCTGGTGTGGCAACTGGTTAGGTTTTGGCGCTCCCTCCGCCCCCGCTCGGGATCGAATCCCCATAAGGGAAATAGTATTTTGGTTTCATTTTCAAAGCAGTTCCACGAATGCCTGAATTAAAAGTATTTATGTTATTGATTAATTCGGTAAAGTCACGTAAATATAAATCAAAAGCAAACAAAATACAAAAGACAATATTTTTTCAAAGTAACAAAAATAAAAAATGAATGGAAAATCATAAAAGCAAAAAACCATACAATAAAAAAATACGAAGACAAAATTAAAAATCAATTGAAAATGATAAAAGCAAAAAACCTTCGCATTTTTAATTTTATTTAACTCTTTTTATTGTTGTTTTTGTTCTTTCATTTTTTTCTATGCATTTTTTCTTTATTTTATTTTTATACTTTTTAATTGCATTTTTTTATTATTTTTAGTTTTTTATTTACGTGACTTTACCTAACTAACCAAGAATATGAATTCCTGCAGTCACGAAAGTTTTAAGTAAAAAAATAGTTAACTTTTTTATTTACGTAAAAAGTGTTCTTTGACAGGGATTCTTACCCAGGCCGCTGCGGTGGAATGGCAAATCCTAACCGCTAGACTACCAGTGAAGCTGTTGGAGGTGCCTCCACGTGTCCTGCTATCCTGGCACCTCAAACACCGGGAGCTCGCTCGAGAGTTGATGGTGCATTGGAATCTGTTCACGAGATTTACGTGGAATTGTGAGACCATAAGAGATGGCGAATGCCTGGGGAACACTTCAGTCAGCAATCGAAGATCAAGCCTGGTGATGATGCGGGACAGCAGGACACGTGGAGCTACATCTAACAACTTCCCTGGTGGTCTGGTGATTAAAATTCGAAGCTCTGAGTGCTGCCGTCAGGGTTTAGCTCCCGGTCACGGAATGAGGCTCTTGGTGTATTTTTTAAAGCAGTTAAACTTTTCCGTCAAGAAGAAAATTACTTTTTTCATTGTTTATAAAAAAAGTGTTCCCTGACAGAAATCGAACCCAGGCAGCGGCGGTGAGAGCGCCGAATCCTAACCACTAGACCACCAGGGAAGCTGGTTTAGATGTCTCCACATGTCCTGCTGTCCTGGCAACTCCAACATCGGGAGCTCGCTCGAGAGTTGATGGAGCAATGGAATCTGTTCACGGGATTGACTGTGGAATCGTGATACCGTAAGAGATGGCGACTGTCTGGGAAAACCTTCGGTCAGCAGTAGAAGTTCAAGCCTGGTGATAATGCGGGACAGCTAGACACGTGGAGGCACAATCACCAATTTCCCTGGTGTGGCAACTGGTTAGGTTTTGGCGCTCCCTCCGCCCCCGCTCGGGATCGAATCCCCGTAAGGGAAATAGTATTTTGGTTTCATTTTCAAAGCAGTTCCACGAATGCCTGAATTAAAAGTATTTATGTTATTGATTAATTCGGTAAAGTCACGTAAATATAAATCAAAAGCAAACAAAATACAAAAGACAATATTTTTTCAAAGTAACAAAAATAAAAAATGAATGGAAAATCATAAAAGCAAAAAACCATACAATAAAAAAATACGAAGACAAAATTAAAAATCAATTGAAAATGATAAAAGCAAAAAACCTTCGCATTTTTAATTTTATTTAACTCTTTTTATTGTTGTTTTTGTTCTTTCATTTTTTTCTATGCATTTTTTCTTTATTTTATTTTTATTCTTTTTAATTGCATTTTTTATTATTTTTAGTTTCTTATTTACGTGACTTTACCTAACTAACCAAGAATATGAATTCCTGCAGTCACGAAAGTTTTAAGTAAAAAAATACTTAACTTTTTTATTTACTTAAAAAGTGTTCTTTGACAGGGATTCTTACCCAGGCCGCTGCGGTGGAATGGCAAATCCTAACCACTAGACTACCAGTGAAGCTGTTGGAGGTGCCTCCACGTGTCCTGCTATCCTGGCACCTCCAACACCGGGAGCTCGCTCGAGAGTTGATGGTGCATTGGAATCTATTCACGAGATTTACGTGGAATCGTGAGACCATAAGAGATGGCGAATGCCTGGGGAACACTTCAGTCAGCATTCAAAGATCAAGCCTGGTGATGATGCGGGACAGCAGGACACGTGGAGGTACATCTAACAACTTCCCTGGTGGTCTGGTGATTAAAATTCGAAGCTCTCAGTGCTGCCGTCAGGGTTTAGCTCCCGGTCACGGAATGAGGCTCTTGGTGTATTTTTTAAAGCAGTTAAACTTTTCCGTAAAGAAGAAAATTACTTTTTTATTGTTTATAAAAAAGTGTTCCCTGACTGGGAATCGAACCCGGGCCGCGGCGGTGAGAGCGCCGAATCCTAACCACTAGACATCCAGGGAAGCTTGTTGAGGTGTCTCCACATGTCCTGCTGTCCTGGCACCTCCAACACCGGGAGCTCGCTCGAGAGTTGATTGTGCAATGGAATCTGTTCACGGGATCGACTGTGGAATCGTGATACCGTAAGAGATGGCGACTGCCTGGGAAAACCTTCGGTCAGCAGTAGAAGTTCAAGCCCAGTGATAATGCGGGACAGCAGGACACGTGGAGGCACAATCACCAATTTCCCTGGTGTGGCAAATGGTTAGGTTTTGGCGCTCCCTCCGCCCACGCTCTGGATCGAATCCCTGTAAGGAAAATAGTATTTTGGTTTCATTTTCAAAGCAGTTCCACGAATGCCTGAATTAAAAGTATGTATATTATTGATTAATTCGGTAAAGTCACGTAAATAGAAATAATAAGCAAACAAAATACAAAGGACAATATTTTTTCAAAGTAACAAAAATAAAAAATGAATGGAAAATCATAAAAGCAAAAAACCATACAATAAAAAAATACGAAGACAAAATTAAAAATTAATTGAAAATAATAAAAGCAAAAAACCTTCGCATTTTTCATTTTATTTAACTCTTTTTATGGTTGGTTTTTTTCTTTCCTAATTTTCAATGCATTTTTATTTTAATTTTATTTTTATTCTTTTTAAATGCATTTTTTTTTTATTTTTTGTTTTTTATTTACGTGACTTTACCTAACGAACCAAAAATATGAATTCCTGCAGTCACGAAAGTTTTAAGTAAAAAAATAGTTAACTTTTTTATTTACGTAAAAAGTGTTCATTGACAGGGATTCTTACCCAGGCCGCTGCGGTGGAATGGCAAATCCTAACCACTAAACTACCAGTGAAGTTGTTGGAGGTGCCTCCACGTGTCCTGCTATCCTGGTACCTCCAAAGCCGGGAGCTCGCTCGAGAGTTGATGGAGCAATGGAATCTGTTCACGGGATTGACTGTGGAATCGTGATACCTTAAGAGATGGCGACTGCCTGGGAAAACCTTCGGTCAGCAGTAGAAGTTCAAGCCCAGTGATAATGCGGGACAGCAGGACATGTGGAGGCACAATCACCAATTTCATTGGTGAGGCAAATGGTTAGGTTTTGGCGCTCCCTCCGCCCACGCTCTGGATCGAATCCCCGTAAGGGAAATAGTATTTTGGTTTCATTTTCAAAGCAGTTCCACGAATGCCTGAATTAAAAGTATGTATATTATTGATTAATTCGGTAAAGTCACGTAAATAGAAATAAAAAGCAAACACAACAAAAAGGACAATAATTTTTTCATAGCAACAATAATAAAAAATGAATGGAAAATCATAAAAGCAAAAAACAATACAATAAAAACATACGAAGACAAAATTAAATATTAATTGAAAATAATAAAAGCAAAAAACCTTCGCATTTTTAATTGTATTTAACTGTTTTTATTGTTGGTTTTTTTCTTTCATAATTTTCAATGCATTTTTATATTTATTTGATTTGTATTCTTTTTAAATGCATTTTTTATTATTTTTTGTTTTTTATTTACGTGACTTTACCTAACGAACCAAGAATATGAATTCCTGCAGTCACGAAAGTTTTAAGTAAAAAAATAGTTAACTTTTTTATTTACGTAAAAAGTGTTCTTTGACAGGGATTCTTACCCAGGCCACTGCCGTGAAATGGCAAATCCTAAACACTAGACTACCAGTGAAGCTGTTGGAGGTGCCTCAACGTGTACTGCTATCCTGGCACCTCCAACACCGGGAGCTCGCTCGAGAGTTGATGGAGCAATGGAATCTGTTCACGGGATTGACTGTGGAATCGTGATACCGTAAGAGATGGCGACTGCCTGGGAAAACCTTCGGTCAGCAGTAGAAGTTCAAGCCCAGTGATAATGCGGGACAGCAGGACACGTGGAGGCACAATCACCAATTTCATTGGTGAGGCAAATGGTTAGGTTTTGGCGCTCCCTCCGGCCACGCTCTGGATCGAATCCCCGTAAGGGAAATAGTATTTTGGTTTAATTTTCAAAGCAGTTCCACGAATGCCTGAATTAAAAGTATGTATATTATTGATTAATTCGGAAAGTCACGTAAATAGAAATAAAAAGCAAACAAAATACAAAGGACAATATTTTTTCATAGCAACAATAATAAAAAAATGAATGGAAAATCATAAAAAAAAAACCATACAATTAAAACATACGAAGACAAAATTAAAAATTAATTGAAAATAATAAAATAAAAAACCTTCGCATTTTAATTGTATTTAACTCTTTTTATTGTTGGTTTTTTTCTTTCATAATTTTCAATGCATTTTTATCTTTATTTTATTTTTATTCTCTTTAATTGCATTTTTAATTATTTTTTGTTTTTTTATTTACGTGACTTTACCTAACGAACCAAGAATATGAATTCCTGCAGTCACGAAAGTTTTAAGTAAAAAAATAGTTAACTTTTTTATTTACGTAAAAAGCATTCTTTGACAGGGATTCTCACCCAGGCCGCTGCGGTGAAATGGCAAATCCTAAACACTAGACTACCAGTGAAGCTGTTGGAGGTGCCTCCACGTGTCCTGCTATCCTGGCACCTCCAACACCGGGAGCTCGCTCGAGAGTTGATGGTGCATTGGAATTTGTTCACGAGATTTACGTGGAATCGTGAGACCATAAGAGATGGCGAATGCCTGGGGAACACTTCAGTCAGCAATCGAAGATCAAGCCTGGTGATGATGCGGGACAGCAGGACACGTGGAGGTACATCTAACAACTTCCCTGGTGGTCTGGTGATTAAAATTCGAAGCTCTCAGTGCTGCCGTCAGGGTTTAGTTCCCGGTCACGGAATGAGGCTCTTGGTGTATTTTTTTAAGCAGTTAAACTTTTCCGTAAAGAAGAAAATTACTTTTTTTATTGTTTATAAAAGAAAGTGTTCTCTGACCGGGAATCGAACCCGGGCCGCGGCGGTGAGAGCGCCGAATCCTAACCAATAGACCAAAAGGGAAGCTGGTTAAGATGTCTCCACATGTCCAGCTGTCCTGGCACCTCCAACATCGGGAGCTCGCTCGAGAGTTGATGGAGCAATGGAATCTGTTCACGGGATTGACTGTGGAATCGTGATACCGTAAGAGATGGCGACTGCCTGGGAAAACCTTCGGTCAGCAGTAGAAGTTCAAGCCTGGTGATAATGCGGGACAGCAGGACACGTGGAGGCACAATCACCAATTTCCCTGGTGTGGCAACTGGTTAGGTTTTGGCGCTCCCTCCGCCCCCGCTCGGGATCGAATCCCCATAAGGGAAATAGTATTTTGGTTTCATTTTCAAAGCAGTTCCACGAATGCCTGAATTAAAAGTATTTATGTTATTGATTAATTCGGTAAAGTCACGTAAATATAAATCAAAAGCAAACAAAATACAAAGGACAATATTTTTTCAAAGTAACAAAAATAAAAAATGAATGGAAAATCATAAAACCAAAAAACCATACAATAAAAAAATACGAAGACAAAATTAAAAATCAATTGAAAATAATAAAAGCAAAAAACCTTCGCATTTTTTATTTTATTTAACTATTTTTATTGTTGTTTTTTTTCTTTCAGAATTTTCAATGCATTTTTATCTTTATTTTATTTTTATTCTTTTTAATTGCATTTCTTTTTTTGTTTTTTTTATTTACGTGACTTTACCTAACGAACCAAGAATATGAATTCCTGCAGTCACGAAAGTTTTAAGTAAAAAAATAGTTAACTTTTTTATTTACGTAAAAAGTGTTCTTTGACAGGGATTCTCACCCAGGCCGCTGCGGTGAAATGGCAAATCCTAACCACTAGACTACCAGTAAAGCTGTTGGAGGTGCCTCCACATGTCCTGCTGTCCTGGCACCTCCAACACCGGGAGCTCGCTCGAGAGTTGTTGGAGCAATGGAATCTGTTCACGGGTTTGACTGTGGAATCGTGATACCGTAAGAGATGGCGACTGCCTGGGAAAACCTTCGGTCAGGAGTAGAAGTTCAAGCCTGGCGATAATGCGGGAAAACAGGACACGTGGAGGCACAATCACCAATTTCTCTGGTGTGGCAACTGGTTAGGTTTTGGCGCTCCCTCCGCCCCCGCTCTGGATCGAATCCCCGTAAGGGAAATAGTATTTTGGTTTCATTTTCAAAGCAGTTCCACGAATACCTGAATTTAAAGTATTTATAGTATTGATTAATTCGGTAAAGTATTTATAGTATTGATACTGGTAGGAACGAAGTGGACCAGACCACCAATAGATTAATGTGTCCGTCCGTCCGTCTGTCCGACAAGATGGCCGACCGCGCCCCCTGCGATCTGTGAACTAAACAAGATGGCCGTCGCTTCCGGCGCCTCACGGTGAAACTTTAAACTTCGCTTCAAATTTACTTTACTGAAACGCAGCACGTTTTTTTTTAACACAGAGACAAGATACATTTATTAACACAGAGACGAGATACATTTAATCGCCTTATTTGTGCACGAAAAGCACGGCGCGAGGCCTACTGCAGAGAAGGCTTCGCGAGGCCTACTGCAGGGAAGGCTTCGCGAGGCCTACTGCAGAGGCTTCGCGAGGCCTTGTGCAGAAGGCTTCGCTAAGTCTACTGCAGAGAAGGCTTCGCGAGGCCTAGTGCTGCAGGCTTCGCGAGGCCTAGTGCGGCAGGCTTCGTGAGGCCTAGTGCGGGAGGCTTCGCGAGGCCTAGTGCTAAAGGTGGTGGTCAATTAATCTCAGATGTGATCGTTTGGAAATGAAAGACTGGGAGTCTTTAAATCTCACAGCGTTTCTTGTCAAAACAAACACTTTTAATTAACATTACACTAGACTACAGTAATTTTTTCTTTAACTCTTCTATACCCGGTCGATATCCCTGTACCGGTACTAAGTATTATTCCTAACAGCCCACCCCGCAGGGTCCTGTTTAATTCGGTAAAGTCACGTAAATAGAAATAAAAAGTAAACAAAATACTAATGTTTTTTTTTTAAGTAACAAAAATAAAAAAATGAATGGAAAATCATAAAAGCAAAAAACCTTCGCATTTTTTAATTTTATTTAACTCTTTTTATTGTTGGTTTTTTTCTTTCATAATTTTCAATGCATTTTCATCTTTATTTAATTTTTTTCTTTTGAATTGAATTTTTTAATTATTTTTTAGTTTTTTATTTACGTGACTTTACCTAACGAACCAATAATATGAATTCCTGCAGTCACGAAAGTTTTAAGTAAAACAAATTTAACTTTATTATTTACGTAAAAAGTGTTCTTTGACAGGGATTCTTACCAGGCCGCTTTTTATTTACGTGACTTTACTTAACGAACCAAGAATATGAATTTCTGCAGTCACGAAAGTTTTAAGTAAAAAAAAAATTTACTTTTGTATTTACGTAAAAAGTGTTTTTTGACAGGGACTCTCACCCAGGCCGCTGCGGTGAAATGGCAAATCCTAACCACTAGACTACCAGTGAAGCTGTTGGAGGTGCCTCCACGAGTCCTGCTATCCTGGCACCTCCAACACCGGGAGCTCGCTCGAGAGTTGATGGTGCATTGGAATCTGTTCACGAGATTTACTTGGAATCGTGAGACCATAAGAGATGGCGACTGCCTGGGGAACACTTCAGTCAGCAATCGAAGATCAAGCCTGGTGATGATGCGGGACAGCAGGACACATGGAGGTGCATCTAACAACTTCCCTGGTGGTCTGGTGATTAAAATTCGAAGCTCTCAGTGCTGCTGTCTGGGTTCAGTTCCCGGTCACGGAATGAGGCTCTTGGTGTCTTTTTTAAAGCAGTTAAACGTTTCCGTAAAGAAGAAAATAACTTTTTTTATCATTTATAAAAATTGTTCCCTGACCGAGAATCGAATCCAGGCCGCAGCGGTGAGAGCGCCGAAACCTAACCACTAGACCACCAGGGAAGCTGGTTGAGGTGTCTCCACATGTCCTGCTGTCTTGGCACCTCCAACACCGGGAGCTCGCTCGAGAGTTGTTGGAGCAATGGAATCTGTTCACGGGTTTGACTGTGGAATCGTGATACCGTAAGAGATGGCGACAGCCTGGGAAAACCTTCGGTCAGGAGTAGAAATTCAAGCCTGGTGATAATGCGGGAAAACAGGACACGTGGAGGCACAATCACCAATTTCTCTGGTGTGGCAACTGGTTAGGTTTTGGCGCTCCCTCCACCCCCGCTCTGGATCGAATCCCCGTAAGGGAAATAGTATTTTGGTTTCATTTTCAAAGCAGTTCCACGAATACCTGAATTAAAAGTATTTATAGTATTGATTAATTCGGTAAAGTATTTATAGTATTGATACTGGTAGGATCGAAGTGGACCAGACCACCAATAGATTAATGTGTCCGTCCGTCCGTCTGTCCGACAAGATGGCCGCCCGCGCCCCCTGCGATCTGTGAACTAAAGAAGATGGCCGTCGCTTCCGGCGCCTCACGGTGAAACTTTAAACTTCGCTTCAAATTTACTTTACTGAAATGCAGCACGTTTTTTTAACACAGAGACAAGATACATTTATTAACACAGAGACGAGATACATTTAATCGCCTTATTTGTGCACGAAAAACACGGCGCGAGGCCTAGTGCGGCAGGCTTCGCGAGGCCTAGTGCGGCAGGCTTTGCGAGGCCTACTGCAGAGAAGGCTTCGCGAGGCCTACTGCAGGGAAGGCTTCGCGAGGCCTACTGCAGAGGCTTAGCGAGGCCTAGTGCAGAAGGCTTCGCTAAGTCTACTGCAGAGAAGGCTTCGCGAGGCCTAGTGCAGCAGGCTTCGCGAGGCCTAGTGCGGCAGGCTTCGCGAGGCCTAGTGCGGGAGGCTTCGCGAGGCCTAGTGCAAAAGGTGGTGGTCAATTAATCTCAGATGTGATCGTTTGGAAATGAAAGACTGCGAGTCTTTAAATCTCACAGCGTTTCTTGTCAAAACAAACACTTTTAATTAACATTACACTAGAATACAGTAATTTTTTCTTTAACTCCTCTATACCCGGTTGATATCCCTGTACCGGTACTAAGTGTTATTCCTACCAGCCCACCCCGCAGGGTCCTGTTTAATTCGGTAAAGTCACGTAAATAGAAATAAAAAGTAAACAAAATACTAATGTTTTTTTTTAAGTAACAAAAATAAAAAATGAATGGAAAATCATAAAAGCAAAAAACCTTCGCATTTTTTATTTTATTTAACTCTTTTTATGGTTGGTTTTTTTCTTTCATAATTTTCAATGCATTTTCATCTTTATTTTATTTTTTTACTTTTGAATTGAATTTTTTAATTATTTTTTTGTTTTTTTTATTTACGTGACTTTACCTAACGAACCAATAATATGAATTCCTGCAGTCACGAAAGTTTTAAGTAAAAAAAATTTAACTTTATTATTTACGTAAAAAGTGTTCTTTGACAGGGATTCTTACCCAGGCCGCTTTTTAATTACGTGACTTTACTTAACGAACCAAGAATATGAATTCCTGCAGTCACGAAAGTTTTAAGTAAAAAAAAAATTTACTTTATTATTTACGTAAAAAGTGTTCTTTGACAGGGATTCTTATCCAGGCCGCTTTTTATTTACGTGACTTTACTTAACGAACCAAGAATATGAATTCCTGCAGTCACGAAAGTTTTAAGTTAAAAAAAATGTAACTTTTTTATTTACGTAAAAAGTGTTCTTTGACAGGGATTCTTGCCCAGGCCGCTGCGGTGAAATGGCAAATCCTAACCACTAGACTACCAGTGAAGCTGTTGGAGGTGCCTCCACGTGTCCTGCTATCCTGGCACCTCCAACACCGGGAGCTCGCTCGAGAGTTGATGGTGCATTGGAATCTGTTCACGAGATTTACGTGGAATCGTGAGACCATAAGAGATGGCGAATGCCTGGGGAACACTTCAGTCAGCAATCGAAGATCAAGCCTGGTGATGATGCGGGACAGCAGGACACGTGGAGGTACATCTAACAACTTCCCTGGTGGTATGGTGGTTAAAATTCGAAGCTCTCAGTGCTGCCGTCAGGGTTTAGTTCCCGGTCACGGAATGAGGCTCTTGGTGTATTTTTTAAAGCAGTTAAACTTTTCCGTAAAGAAGAAAATTACTTTTTTATTGTTTATAAAAGTGTTCCCTGATCGGGAATCGAACCCGGGCCGAGGCGGTGAGAGCGCCGAATCCTAACCAGTAGACCACCAGGGAAGCTGGTTGAGGTGTCTCCACATGTCCTGCTGTCCTGGCACCTCCAACACCGAGAGCTCGCTCGAGAGATGATGGGGCAATGGAATCTGTTCACGGGATTGACAGTGGAATCGTGATACCGTAAGAGATGGCGACTGCCTGGGAAAACCTTCGGTCAGCAGTAGAAGTTCAAGCCCAGTGATAATGCGGGACAGCAGGACACGTGGAGGCACAATCACCAATTTCCCTGGTGTGGCAAATGGTTAGGTTTTGGCGCTCCCTCCGCCCCCGCTCGGGATCGAATCCCCGTAAGGGAAATAGTATTTTGGTTTCATTTTCAAAGCAGTTCCACGAATGCCTGAATTAAAAGTATTTATATTATTGATTAATTCGGTAAAGTCACGTAAATAGAAATAAAAAGCCAACAAAATACAAAGGACAATATTTTTTCAAAGTAACAAAAATAAAAAATGAATGGAAAATCATAAAAGCAAAAAACCATACAATAAAAAAATACGAAGACAAAATTAAAAATCAATTGAAAATGATAAAAGCAAAAAAACTTCGCATTTTTAATTTTATTTAACTCTTTTTATTGTTGTTTTTTTTCTTTCATTATTTTCTATGCATTTTTTCTTTATTTTATTTTTATTCTTTTTAATTGCATTTTTTATTATTTTTTGTTTTTTATTTACGTGACTTTACCTAACGAACCAAGAATATGAATTCCTGCAGTCACGAAAGTTTTAAGTAAAAAAATAGTTAACTTTTTTATTTACGTAAAAGTGTTCTTTGACAGGGATTCTTACCCAGGCCGCTGCGGTGGAATGGCAAATCCTAACCACTAGACTACTAGTGAAGCTGTTGGAGGTGCCTCCACGTGTCCTGCAATCCTGGCACCTCCAACACCGGGAGCTCGCTCAAGAGTTGATGGTGCATTGGAATCTGTTCACGAGATTTACATGGAATCGTGAGACCATAAGAGATGGCGACTGCCTGGGGAACACTTCAGTCAGCAATCGAAGATCAAGCCTGGTGATGATGCGGGACAGCAGGACACGTGGAGGTACATCTAGCAACTTCCCTGGTGGTCTGGTGATTAAAATTCGAAGCTCTCAGTGCTGCGGTCTGTGTTCAGTGTTCAGTTCCCGGTCACGGAATGAGGCTCTTGGTGTATTTTTTAAAGCAGTTAAACTTTTCCGTAAAGAAGAAAATTACTTTTTTTATTATTTATAAAAATTGTTCCCTGACCGAGAATCGAATCCGGGCCACGGCGGTGAGAGCGCCGAATCCTAACCACTAGACCACCAGGGGAGCTGGTTGAGGTGTCTCCACATGTCCTGCTGTCCTGGCACCTCCAACACCGAGAGCTCGCTCGAGAGTTGATGGGGCAATGGAATCTGTTCACGGGATTGACTGTGGAATCGTGATACCGTAAGAGATGGCGACTGCCTGGGAAAACCTTCGGTCAGCAGTAGAAGTTCAAGCCCGGTGATAATGCGGGACAGCAGGACACGTGGAGGCACAATCACCAATTTCCCTGGTGTGGCAAATGGTTAGGTTTTGGCGCTCCCTCTGCCCCCGCTCGGGATCGAATCCCCGTAAGGGAAATAGTATTTTGGTTTCATTTTCAAAGCAGTTCCACGAATGCCTGAATTAAAAGTATTTATATTATTGATTAATTCGGTAAAGTCACGTAAATAGAAATAAAAAGCAAATAAAATACAAAGGACAATATTTTTTCAAAGTAACAAAAATAAAAAATGAATGGAAAATCATAAAAGCAAAAAACCATACAATAAAAAAATACGAAGACAAAATTAAAAATCAATTGAAAATGATAAAAGCAAAAAACCTTCGCATTTTTAATTTTATTTAACTCTTTTTATTGTTGTTTTTTTTCTTTCATTATTTTCTATGCATTTTTTCTTTATTTTATTTTTATTCTTTTTAATTGCATTTTTTATTATTATTTTTTCATTTACGTGACTTTACCTAACGAACCAAGAATATGAATTCCTGCAGTCACGAAAGTTTTAAGTAAAAAAATAGTTAACTTTTTTATTTACGTAAAAGTGTTCTTTGACAGGGATTCTTACCCAGGCCGCTGCGGTGGAATGGCAAATCCTAACCACTAGACTACTAATGAAGCTGTTGGAGGTGCCTCCACGTGTCCTGCAATCCTGGCACCTCCAACACCGGGAGCTCGCTCAAGAGTTGATGGTGCATTGGAATCTGTTCACGAGATTTACATGGAATCGTGAGACCATAAGAGTTGGCGACTGCCTGGGGAACACTTCAGTCAGCAATCGAAGATCAAGCCTGGTGATGATGCGGGACAGCAGGACACGTGGAGGTACATCTAGCAACTTCCCTGGTGGTCTGGTGATTAAAATTCCAAGCTCTCAGTGCTGCGGTCTGTGTTCAGTGTTCAGTTCCCGGTCACGGAATGAGGCTCTTGGTGTATTTTTTAAAGCAGTTAAACTTTTCCGTAAAGAAGAAAATTACTTTTTTTATTATTTATAAAAATTGTTCCCTGACCGAGAATCGAATCCGGGCCGCGGCGGTGAGAGCGCCGAATCCTAACCACTAGACCACCAGGGGAGCTGGTTGAGGTGTCTCCACATGTCCTGCTGTCCTGGCACCTCCAACACCGAGAGCTCGCTCGAGAGTTGATGGGGCAATGGAATCTGTTCACGGGATTGACTGTGGAATCGTGATACCGTAAGAGATGGCGACTGCCTGGGAAAACCTTCGGTCAGCAGTAGAAGTTCAAGCCCGGTGATAATGCGGGACAGCAGGACACGTGGAGGCACAATCACCAATTTCCCTGGTGTGGCAAATGGTTAGGTTTTGGCGCTCCCTCTGCCCCCGCTCGGGATCGAATCCCCGTAAGGGAAATAGTATTTTGGTTTCATTTTCAAAGCAGTTCCACGAATGCCTGAATTAAAAGTATTTATATTATTGATTAATTCGGTAAAGTCACGTAAATAGAAATAAAAAGCAAATAAAATACAAAGGACAATATTTTTTCAAAGTAACAAAAATAAAAAATGAATGGAAAATCATAAAAGCAAAAAACCATACAATAAAAAAATACGAAGACAAAATTAAAAATCAATTGAAAATGATAAAAGCAAAAAACCTTCGCATTTTTAATTTTATTTAACTCTTTTTATTGTTGTTTTTTTTCTTTCATTATTTTCTATGCATTTTTTCTTTATTTTATTTTTATTCTTTTTAATTGCATTTTTTATTATTATTTTTTTATTTACGTGACTTTACCTAACGAACCAAGAATATGAATTCCTGCAGTCACGAAAGTTTTAAGTAAAAAAATAGTTAACTTTTTTATTTACGTAAAAGTGTTCTTTGACAGGGATTCTTACCCAGGCCGCTGCGGTGGAATGGCAAATCCTAACCACTAGACTACTAATGAAGCTGTTGGAGGTGCCTCCACGTGTCCTGCAATCCTGGCACCTCCAACACCGGGAGCTCGCTCAAGAGTTGATGGTGCATTGGAATCTGTTCACGAGATTTACATGGAATCGTGAGACCATAAGAGTTGGCGACTGCCTGGGGAACACTTCAGTCAGCAATCGAAGATCAAGCCTGGTGATGATGCGGGACAGCAGGACACGTGGAGGTACATCTAGCAACTTCCCTGGTGGTCTGGTGATTAAAATTCGAAGCTCTCAGTGCTGCGGTCTGTGTTCAGTGTTCAGTTCCCGGTCACGGAATGAGGCTCTTGGTGTATTTTTTAAAGCAGTTAAACTTTTCCGTAAAGAAGAAAATTACTTTTTTTATTATTTATAAAAATTGTTCCCTGACCGAGAATCGAATCCGGGCCGCGGCGGTGAGAGCGCCGAATCCTAACCACTAGACCACCAGGGGAGCTGGTTGAGGTGTCTCCACATGTCCTGCTGTCCTGGCACCTCCAACACCGAGAGCTCGCTCGAGAGTTGATGGGGCAATGGAATCTGTTCACGGGATTGACTGTGGAATCGTGATACCGTAAGAGATGGCGACTGCCTGGGAAAACCTTCGGTCAGCAGTAGAAGTTCAAGCCCGGTGATAATGCGGGACAGCAGGACACGTGGAGGCACAATCACCAATTTCCCTGGTGTGGCAAATGGTTAGGTTTTGGCGCTCCCTCTGCCCCCGCTCGGGATCGAATCCCCGTAAAGGAAATAGTATTTTGGTTTCATTTTCAAAGCAGTTCCACGAATGCCTGAATTAAAAGTATTTATATTATTGATTAATTCGGTAAAGTCACGTAAATAGAAATAAAAAGCAAATAAAATACAAAGGACAATATTTTTCAAAGTAACAAAAATAAAAAATGAATGGAAAATCATAAAAGCAAAAAACCTTACAATAAAAAAATACGAAGACAAAATTAAAAATCAATTGAAAATGATAAAAGCAAAAAACCTTCGCATTTTTAATTTTATTTAACTCTTTTTATTGTTGTTTTTTTTCTATCATTATTTTCTATGCATTTTTTCTTTATTTTATTTTTATTCTTTTTAATTGCGTTTTTTATTATTTTTTGTTTTTTATTTACGTGACTTTACCTAACGAACCAAGAATATGAATTCCTGCAGTCACGAAAGTTTAAAGTAAAAAATAGTTAACTTTTTTATTTACGTAAAAAGTGTTCTTTGACAGGGATTCTTACCCAGGCCGCTGCGGTGGAATGGCAAATCCTAACCACTAGACTACCAGTGAAGCTGTTGGAGGTGCCTCCACGTGTCCTGCTATCCTGGCACCTCCAACACCGGGAGCTCGCTCGAGAGTTGATGGTGCATTGGAATCTATTCACGAGATTTACGTGGAATCGTGAGACCATAAGAGATGGCGAATGCCTGGGGAACACTTCAGTCAGCATTCGAAGATCAAGCCTGGTGATGATGCGGGACAGCAGGACACGTGGAGGTACATCTAACAACTTCCCTGGTGGTCTGGTGATTAAAATTCGAAGCTCTCAGTGCTGCGGTCTGTGTTCAGTTCCCGGTCACGGAATGAGGCTCTTGGTGTACTTTTTTAAAGCAGTTAAACTTTTCCGTAAAGAAGAAAATAACTTGTTTTATTGTTTATAAAAAAGTGTTCTCTGACTGGGAATCGAACCCGGGCCACGGCGGTGAGAGCGCCGAATCCTAACCACTAGACATCCAGGGAAGCTTGTTGAGGTGTCTCCACATGTCCTGCTGTCCTGGCACCTCCAACACCGGGAGCTCGCTCGAGAGTTGATTGTGCAATGGAATCTGTTCACAGGATCGACTGTGGAATCGTGATACCGTAAGAGATGGCGACTGCCTGGGAAAACCTTCGGTCAGCAGTAGAAGTTCAAGCCCAGTGATAATGCGGGACGGCAGGACACGTGGAGGCACAATCACCAATTTCCCTGGTGTGGCAAAGGGTTAGGTTTTCGCGCTCCCTCCGCCCACGCTCTGGATCGAATCCCCGTGAGGGAAATAGTATTTTGGTTTCATTTTCAAAGCAGTTCCACGAATGCCTGAATTAAAAGTATGTATATTATTGATTAATTCGGTAAAGTCACGTAAATAGAAATAAAAAGCAAACAAAATACAAAGGACAATATTTTTTCAAAGTAACAAAAATAAAAAATTGAATGGAAAATCATAAAAGCAAAAAACCATGCAATAAAAAAATACGAAGACAAAATTAAAAATTAATTGAAAATAATAAAAGCAAAAAACCTTCGCATTTTTAATTTTATTTAACTCTTTTTATTGTTGGTTTTTTTCTTTCAGAATTTTCAATGCATTTTTATCTTTATTTTATTTTTATTCTCTTTAATTGCATTTTTTATTATTTTTTGTTTATTATTTACGTGACTTTACCTAACGAACCAAGAATATGAAATCCTGCAGTCACGAAAGTTTTAAGTAAAAAAATAGTTAACTTTTTTATTTACGTAAAAAGTGTTCTTTGACAGGGATTCTTACCCATGCCGCTGCGGTGAAATGGCAAATCCTAACCACTAGACTACCAGTGAAGCTGTTGGAGGTGCCTCCACGTGTTCTGCTATCCTGGCACCTCCAACACCGGGAGCTCGCTCGAGAGTTGATGGTGCATTGGAATCTGTTCACGAGATTTACGTGGAATCGTGAGACCATAAGAGATGGCGAATGCCTGGGGAACAATTCAGTCAGCAATCGAAGATCAAGCCTGGTGATGATGCGGGACAGCAGGACACGTGGAGGTACATCTAACAACTTCCCTGGTGGTCTGGTGATTAAAATTCGAAGCTCTCAGTGCTGCCGTCAGGGTTTAGCTCCCGGTCACGGAATGAGGCTCTTGGTGTATTTTTTAAAGCAGTTAAACTTTTCCGTAAAGAAGAAAATTACTTTTTTTATTGTTTATAAAAAAAAGTGTTCCATGACCGGGAATCGAACCCGGGCTGCGGCGGTGAGAGCGCCGAATCCTAACCACTAGACCACCAGAGAAGCTGGTTTAGATGTCTCCACATGTCCTGCTGTCCTGGCACCTCCAACATCGGGAGCTCGCTCGAGAGTTGATGGAGCAATGGAATCTGTTCACGGGATTGACTGTGGAATCGTGATACCGTAAGAGATGGCGACTGCCTGGGAAAACCTTCGGTCTGCAGTAGAAGTTCAAGCCTGGTGATAATGCGGGACAGCAGGACACGTGGAGGCACAATCACCAATTTCCCTGGTGTGGCAACTGGTTAGGTTTTGGCGCTCACTCCGCCCCCGCTCGGGATCGAATCCCCATAAGGGAAATAGTATTTTGGTTTCATTTTCAAAGCAGTTCCACGAATGCCTGAATTAAAAGTATTCATGTTATTGATTAATTCGGTAAAGTCACGTAAATAGAAATAAAAAGCAAACAAAATACAAAAGACCATATTTTTTCAAAGTAACAAAAATAAAAAGTGAATGGAAAATCATAAAAGCAAAAAACCATACAATAAAAAAATACGAAGACAAAATTAAAAATCAATTGAAAATGATAAAAGCAAAAAACCTTCGCATTTTTTATTTTATTTAACTCTTTTTATTGTTGTTTTTTTTCTTTCATTATTTTCTATGCATTTTTTCTTTATTTTATTTTTATTCTTTTTAATTGCATTTTTTATTATTTTTTTGTTTTTTATTTACGTGACTTTACCTAACGAACCAAGAATATGAATTCCTGCAGTCACGAAAGTTTAAAGTAAAAAATAGTAAACTTTTTTATTTACGTAAAAAGTGTTCTTTGACAGGGATTCTTACCCAGGCCGCTGCAGTGGAATGGCAAATCCTAACCACTAGACTACCAGTAAAGCCGTTGGAGGTGCCTCCACATGTCCTGCTGTCCTGGCACCTCCAACACCGGGAGCTCGCTCGAGAGTTGTTGGAGCAATGGAATCTGTTCACGGGTTTGACTGTGGAATCGTGATACCGTAAGAGATGGCGACTGCCTGGGAAAACCTTCGGTCAGGAGTAGAAGTTCAAGCCTGGTGATAATGCGGGAAAACAGGACACGTGGAAGCACAATCACCAATTTCTCTGGTGTGGCAACTGGTTAGGTTTTGGCGCTCCCTCGGCCCCCGCTCTGGATCGAATCCCCGTAAGAGAAATAGTATTTTGGTTTCATTTTCAAAGCAGTTCCACGAATACCTGAATTAAAAGTATTTATAGTATTGATTAATTCGGTAAAGTATTTATAGTATTGATACTGGTAGGAACGAAGTGGACCAGACCACCAATAGATTAATGTGTCCGTCCGTCCGTCTGTCCGACAAGATGGCCGCCCGCGCCCCCTGCGATCTGTGAACTAAACAAGATGGCCGTCGCTTCCGGCGCCTCACGGTGAAACTTTAAACGTCTCTTCAAATTTAATTTAATGAAACGCAGCACGTTTTTTTAACACAGAGACAAGATACATTTATTAACACAGAGACGAGATACATTTAATCGCCTTATTTGTGCACGAAAAGCACGGCGCGAGGCCTAGTGCGGCAGGCTTCGCGAGGCCTAGTGCGGCAGGCTTTGCGAGGCCTACTGCAGAAAAGGCATCGCGAGGCCTACTGCAGAGAAGGCTTCGCGAGGCCTAGTGCAGCAGGCTTCGCGAGGCCTAGTGCAGCAGGCTTCGCGAGGCCTAGTGCGGGAGGCTTCGCGAGGCCTAGTGCAAAAGGTGGTGGTCAATTAATCTCAGATGTGATCGTTTGGAAATGAAAGACTGGGAGTCTTTAAATCTCACAGCGTTTCTTGTCAAAACAAACACTTTTAATTAACATTACACTAGAATACAGTAATTTTTTTTTTTAACTCCTCTATACCCGGTCGATATCCCTGTACCGGTACTAAGTATTATTCCTACCAGCCCACCCCGCAGGGTCCTGTTTAATTCGGTAAAGTCACGTAAATAGAAATAAAAAGTAAACAAAATACTAATGTTTTTTTTTAAGTAACAAAAATAAAAAAATGAATGGAAAATCATAAAAGCAAAAAACCATACAATAAAAAAATACGAAGACAAAATTAAAAATTAATTGAAAATAATAAAAGCAAAAAACCTTCGCATTTTTAATTGTATTTAACTCTTTTTATTGTTGGTTTTTTTCTTTCATAATTTTCAATGCATTTTTATATTTATTTTATTTTTTTCTTTTGAATTGAAATTTTTTATTATTTTTTTGTTTTTTATTTACGTGACTACCTAACGAACCAAGACTATGAATTCCTGCAGTCACGAAAGTTTTAAGTAAAAAAATAGTTAACTTTTTTATTTACGTAAAAAGTGTTCTTTGACAAGGATTCTCACCCAGGCCGCTGCGGTGAAATGGCAAATCCTAACCACTAGACTACCAGTAAAGCTGTTGGAGGTGCCTCCACAAGTCCTGCTATCCTGGCACCTCCAACACCGGGAGCTCGCTCGAGAGTTGATGGTGCATTGGAATCTGTTCACGAGATTTACGTGGAATCGTGAGACCATAAGAGATGGCGACTGCCTGGGGAACACTTCAGTCAGCAATCGAAGATCAAGCCTGGTGATGATGCGGGACAGCAGGACACGTGGAGGTACATCTAACAACTTCCCTGGTGGTCTGGTGATTAAAATTCGAAGCTCTCAGTGCTGTGGTCTGGATTCAGTTCCCTGTCACGGAATGAGGCTCTTGGTGTCTTTTTTAAAGCAGTTACACTTTTCCGTAAAGAAGAAAATAACTTTTTTTATTGCTTATAAAAAAGAGTTCCCTGACCGGGAATCGAACCCGGGCCGCGGCAGTGAGAGCGCCGAATCCTAACCACTAGACCACCAGGGAAGCTGGTTAAGGTGTCTCCACATGTCCTGCTGTCCTGGCACCTCCAACACCGGGAGCTCGCTCGAGAGTTGATGGATCAATGGAATCTGTTCACGGGATTGACTGTGGAATCGTGATACCATAAGAGATGGCGACTGCCTAGGAACACCTTCGGTCAGCAGTAGAAGTTCAAGCCTGGTGATAATGCGGGACAGCAGGACACGTGGAGGCACAATCACCAATTTCTCTGGTGTGGCAACTGGTTAGGTTTTGGCGCTCCCTCCGCCCCCGCTCGGGATCGAATCCCCGTGAGGGAAATAGTATTTTGGTTTCATTTTCAAAGCAGTTCCACGAATGCCTGAATTAAAAGTATGTATATTATTGATTAATTCGGTAAAGTCACGTAAATAGAAATAAAAAGCAAACAAAATACAAAGGACAATATTTTTTCATAGCAACAAAAATAAAAAATGAATGGAAAATCATAAAAGCAAAAAACCATACAATAAAAACATACGAAGACAAAATTAAAAATTAATTGAAAATAGTAAAGCAAAAAACCTTCGCATTTTTAATTGTATTTAACTCTTTTTATTGTTGGTTTTTTTCTTTCATAATTTTCAATGCATTTTTATATTTATTTTATTTTTATTCTTTTTAAATGCATTTTTTATTATTTTTTGTTTTTTATTTACATGACTTTACCTAACGAACCAAGAATATGAATTCCTGCAGTCACGAAAGTTTTAAGTAAAAAAATAGTTAACTTTTTTATTTACGTAAAAAGTGTTCTTTGACAGGGATTCTTACCCAGGCCGCTGCGGTGAAATGGCAAATCCTAACCACTAGACAACCAGTGAAGCTGTTGGAGGTGCCTCCACGTGTCCTGCTATCCTGGCACCTCCAACACCGGGAGCTCGCTCGAGAGTTGATGGTGCATTGGAATCTGTTCACGAGATTTACGTGGAATCGTGAGACCATAAGAGATGGCGACTGCCTGGGGAACACTTCAGTCAGCAATCGAAGATCAAGCCTGATGATGATGCGGGACAGCAGGACACGTGGAGGTACATCTAACAACTTCCCTGGTGGTCTGGTGATTAAAATTCGAAGCTCTCAGTGCTGCGGTCTGGATTCAGTTCCCTGTCACGGAATGAGGCTCTTGGTGTCTTTTTTAAAGCAGCTACACTTTTCCGTAAAGAAGAAAATAACTTTTTTTATTGCTTATAAAAAAGAGTTCCCTGACCGGGAATCGAACCCGGGCCGCGGCGGTGAGAGCGCCGAATCCTAACCACTAGACCACCAGCGAAGCTGGTTAAGGTGTCTCCACATGTCCTGCTGTCCTGGCACCTCCAACACCGGGAGCTCGCTCGAGAGTTGATGGATCAATGGAATCTGTTCACGGGATTGACTGTGGAATCGTGATACCATAAGAGATGGCGACTGCCTAGGAACACCTTCGGTCAGCAGTAGAAGTTCAAGCCTGGTGATAATGCGGGACAGCAGGACACGTGGAGGCACAATCACCAATTTCTCTGGTGTGGCAACTGGTTAGGTTTTGGCGCTCCCTCCGTCCCCGCTCGGGATCGAATCCCCGTGAGGGAAATAGTATTTTGGTTTCATTTTCAAAGCAGTTCCACGAATGCCTGAATTAAAAGTATGTATATTATTGATTAATTCGGTAAAGTCACGTAAATAGAAATGAAAAGCAAACAAAATACAAAGGACAATATTTTTTCATAGCAACAAAAATAAAAAATGAATGGAAAATCATAAAAGCAAAAAACCATACAATAAAAACATACGAAGACAAAATTAAAAATTAATTGAAAATAATAAAACCAAAAAACCTTCGGATTTTTAATTGTATTTAACTCTTTTTATTGTTGGTTTTTTTCTTTCATAATTTTCAATTCATTTTTATATTTATTTTTATTTTATTCTTTTCAATGCATTTTTTATTATTTTTTGTTTTTTATTAACGTGACTTTACCTAACGAACCAAGAATATGAATTCCTGCAGTCACGAAAGTTTTAAGTAAAAAAATAGTTAACATTTTTATTTACGTAAAAAGTGTTCTTTGACAGGGATTCTTACCCAGGCCACTGCCGTGAAATGGCAAATCCTAAACACTAGACTACCAGTGAAGCTGTTGGAGGTGCCTCCACGTGTCCTGCTATCCTGGCACCTCCAACACCGGGAGCTCGCTCGAGAGTTGATGGTGCATTGGAATCTGTTCACGAGATTTACGTGGAATCGTGAGACCATAAGAGATGGCGAATGCCTGGGGAACACTTCAGTCAGCAATCGAAGATCAAGCCTGGTGATGATGCGGGACAGCAGGACACGTGGAGGTACATCTAACAACTTCCCTGGTGGTCTGGTGATTAAAATTCGAAGCTCTCAGTGCTGCCGTCAGGGTTTAGTTCCCGGTCACGGAATGAGGCTCTTGGTGTATTTTTTAACGCAGTTAAACTTTTCCGTATAGAAGAAAATTACTTTTTTTATTGTTTATAAAAAGTGTTCCCTGATCGATAATCGAACCCGGGCCGCGGCGGTGAGAGCGCCGAATCCTAACCACTAGACCACCAGGGAAGCTGGTTAAGATGTCTCCACATGTCCTGCTGTCCTGGCACCTCCAACATCCGGAGCTCTCTCGAGAGTTGATGGTGCATTGGAATCTGTTCACGAGATTTACGTGGAATCGTGAGACCATAAGAGATGGCGAATGCCTGGGGAACACTTCAGTCAGCAATCGAAGATCAAGCCTGGTGATGATGCGGGACAGCAGGACACGTGGAGGTACATCTAACAACTTCCCTGGTGGTCTGGTGATTAAAATTCGATGCTCTCAGTGCTGCCGTCAGGGTTTAGTTCCCGGTCACGGAATGAGGCTCTTGGTGTATTTTTTAAAGCAGTTAAACTTTTCCGTATAGTAGAAAATTACTTTTTTTATTGTTTATAAAAAGTGTTCCCTGATCGAGAATCGAACCCGGGCCGCGGCGGTGAGAGCGCCGAATCCTAACCACTAGACCACCAGGGAAGCTGGTTAAGGTGTCTCCACATGTCCTGCTGTCCTGGCACCTCCAACACCGGGAGCTCGCTCGAGAGTTGATGGATCAATGGAATCTGTTCACGGGATTGACTGTGGAATCGTGATACCATAAGAGATGGCGACTGCCTAGGAACACCTTCGGTCAGCAGTAGAAGTTCAAGCCTGGTGATAATGCGGGACAGCAGGACACGTGGAGGCACAATCACCAATTTCTCTGGTGTGGCAACTGGTTCGGTTTTGGCGCTCCCTCCGCCCCCGCTCGGGATCGAATCCCCGTGAGGGAAATAGTATTTTGGTTTCATTTTCAAAGCAGTTCCACGAATGCCTGAATTAAAAGTATGTATATTATTGATTAATTCGGTAAAGTCACGTAAATAGAAATGAAAAGCAAACAAAATACAAAGGACAATATTTTTTCATAGCAACAAAAATAAAAAATGAATGGAAAATCATAAAAGCAAAAAACCATACAATAAAAACATACGAAGACAAAATTAAAAATTAATTGAAAATAATAAAAGCAAAAAACCTTCGCATTTTAAATTGTATTTAACTCTTTTTATTGTTGGTTTTTTTCTTTCATAATTTTCAATTCATTTTTATATTTATTTTTATTTTATTCTTTTTCAATGCATTTTTTATTATTTTTTGTTTTTTATTAACATGACTTTACCTAACGAACCAAGAATATGAATTCCTGCAGTCACGAAAGTTTTAAGTAAAAAAATAGTTAACATTTTTATTTACGTAAAAAGTGTTCTTTGACAGGTATTCTTACCCAGGCCACTGCCGTGAAATGGCAAATCCTAAACACTAGACTACCAGTGAAGCTGTTGGAGGTGCCTCCACGTGTCCTGCTATCCTGGCACCTCCAACACCGGGAGCTCGCTCGAGAGTTGATGGTGCATTGGAATCTGTTCACGAGATTTACGTGGAATCGTGAGACCATAAGAGATGGCGAATGCCTGGGGAACACTTCAGTCAGCAATCGAAGATCAAGCCTGGTGATGATGCGGGACAGCAGGACACGTGGAGGTACATCTAACAACTTCCCTGGTGGTCTGGTGATTAAAATTCGAAGCTCTCAGTGCTGCCGTCAGGGTTTAGTTCCCGGTCACGGAATGAGGCTCTTGGTGTATTTTTTAAAGCAGTTAAACTTTTCCGTATAGAAGAAAATTACTTTTTTTATTGTTTATAAAAAGTGTTCCCTGATCGAGAATCGAACCCGGGCCGCGGCGGTGAGAGCGCCGAATCCTAACCACTAGACCACCAGGGAAGCTGGTTAAGATGTCTCCACATGTCCTGCTGTCCTGGCACCTCCAACATCGGGAGCTCGCTCGAGAGTTGATGGTGCATTGGAATCTGTTCACGAGATTTACGTGGAATCGTGAGACCATAAGAGATGGCGAATGCCTGGGGAACACTTCAGTCAGCAATCGAAGATCAAGCCTGGTGATGATGCGGGACAGTAGGACACGTGGAGGTACATCTAACAACTTGCCTGGTGGTCTGGTGATTAAAATTCGAAGCTCTCAGTGCTGCCGTCAGGGTTTAGTTCCCGGTCACGGAATGAGGCTCTTGGTGTATTTTTTAAAGCAGTTAAACTTTTCCGTATAGAAGAAAATTACTTTTTTTATTGTTTATAAAAAGTGTTCCCTGATCGAGAATCGAACCCGGGCCGCGGCGGTGAGAGCGCCGAATCCTAACCACTAGACCACCAGGGAAGCTGGTTAAGATGTCTCCACATGTCCTGCTGTCCTGGCACCTCCAACACCGGGAGCTCGCTCGAGAGTTGATGGATCAATGGAATCTGTTCACGGGATTGACTGTGGAATCGTGATACCATAAGAGATGGCGACTGCCTAGGAACACCTTCGGTCAGCAGTAGAAGTTCAAGCCTGGTGATAATGCGGGACAGCAGGACACGTGGAGGCACAATCACCAATTTCTCTGGTGTGGCAACTGGTTAGGTTTTGGCGCTCCCTCCGCCCCCGCTCGGGATCGAATCCCCGTGAGGGAAATAGTATTTTGGTTTCATTTTCAAAGCAGTTCCACGAATGCCTGAATTAAAAGTATGTATATTATTGATTAATTCGGTAAAGTCACGTAAATAGAAATAAAAAGCAAACAAAATACAAAGGACAATATTTTTTCATAGCAACAAAAATAAAAAATGAATGGAAAATCATAAAAGCAAAAAACCATACAATAAAAACATACGAAGACAAAATTAAAAATTAATTGAAAATAATAAAAGCAAAAAACCTTCGCATTTTTAATTGTATTTAACTCTTTTTATTGTTGGTTTTTTTCTTTCATAATTTTCAATGCATTTTTATATTTATTTTTATTTTATTCTTTTTCAATGCATTTTTTATTATTTTTTGTTTTTGATTAACGTGACTTTACCTAACGAACCAAGAATATGAATTCCTGCAGTCACGAAAGTTTTAAGTAAAAAAATAGTTAACATTTTTATTTACGTAAAAAGTGTTCTTTGACAGGGATTCTTACCCAGGCCACTGCCGTGAAATGGCAAATCCTAAACACTAGACTACCAGTGAAGCTGTTGGAGGTGCCTCCACGTGTCCTGCTATCCTGGCACCTCCAACACCGGGAGCTCGCTCGAGAGTTGATGGTGCATTGGAATCTGTTCACGAGATTTACGTGGAATCGTGAGACCATAAGAGATGGCGAATGCCTGGGGAACACTTCAGTCAGCAATCGAAGATCAAGCCTGGTGATGATGCGGGACAGCAGGACACGTGGAGGTACATCTAACAACTTCCCTGGTGGTCTGGTGATTAAAATTCGAAGCTCTCAGTGCTGCCGTCAGGGTTTAGTTCCCGGTCACGGAATGAGGCTCTTGGTGTATTTTTTAAAGCAGTTAAACTTTTCCGTATAGAAGAAAATTACTTTTTTTATTGTTTATAAAAAGTGTTCCCTGATCGAGAATCGAACCCGGGCCGCGGCGGTGAGAGCGCCGAATCCTAACCACTAGACCACCAGGGAAGCTGGTTAAGATGTCTCCACATGTCCTGCTGTCCTGGCACCTCCAACATCGGGAGCTCGCTCGAGAGTTGATGGTGCATTGGAATCTGTTCACGAGATTTACGTGGAATCGTGAGACCATAAGAGATGGCGAATGCCTGGGGAACACTTCAGTCAGCAATCGAAGATCAAGCCTGGTGATGATGCGGGACAGCAGGACACGTGGAGGTACATCTAACAACTTCCCTGGTGGTCTGGTGATTAAAATTCGAAGCTCTCAGTGCTGCCGTCAGGGTTTAGTTCCCGGTCACGGAATGAGGCTCTTGGTGTATTTTTTAAAGCAGTTAAACTTTTCCGTATAGAAGAAAATTACTTTTTTTATTGTTTATAAAAAGTGTTCCCTGATCGAGAATCGAACCCGGGCCGCGGCGGTGAGAGCGCCGAATCCTAACCACTAGACCACCAGGGAAGCTGTTGGAGGTGCCTCCACGTGTCCTGCTATCCTGGCACCTCCAACACCGGGAGCTCGCTCGAGAGTTGATGGTGCATTGGAATCTGTTCACGAGATTTACGTGGAATCGTGAGACCATAAGAGATGGCGACTGCCTGGGGAACACTTCAGTCAGCAATCGAAGATCAAGCCTGATGATGATGCGGGACAGCAGGACACGTGGAGGTACATCTAACAACTTCCCTGGTGGTCTGGTGATTAAAATTCGAAGCTCTCAGTGCTGCGGTCTGGATTCAGTTCCCTGTCACGGAATGAGGCTCTTGGTGTCTTTTTTAAAGCAGTTACACTTTTCCGTAAAGAAGAAAATAACTTTTTTTTATTGCTTATAAAAAAGAGTTCCCTGACCGGGAATCGAACCCGGGCCACGGCGGTGAGAGCGCCGAATCCTAACCACTAGACCACCAGGGAAGCTGGTTAAGGTGTCTCCACATGTCCTGCTGTCCTGGCACCTCCAACACCGGGAGCTCGCTCGAGAGTTGATGGATCAATGGAATCTGTTCACGGGATTGACTGTGGAATCGTGATGCCATAAGAGATGGCGACTGCCTAGGAACACCTTCGGTCAGCAGTAGAAGTTCAAGCCTGGTGATAATGCGGGACAGCAGGACACGTGGAGGCACAATCACCAATTTCTCTGGTGTGTCAACTGGTTAGGTTTTGGCGCTCCCTCCGCCCCCGCTCGGGATCGAATCCCCGTGAGGGAAATAGTATTTTGGTTTCATTTTCAAAGCAGTTCCACGAATGCCTGAATTAAAAGTATGTATATAATTGATTAATTCGGTAAAGTCACGTAAATAGAAATGAAAAGCAAACAAAATACAAAGGACAATATTTTTTCATAGCAACAAAAATAAAAAATGAATGGAAAATCATAAAAGCAAAAAACCATACAATAAAAACATACGAAGACAAAATTAAAAATTAATTGAAAATAATAAAAGCAAAAAACCTTCGCATTTTTAATTGTATTTAACTCTTTTTATTGTTGGTTTTTTTCTTTCATAATTTTCAATGCATTTTTATATTTATTTTATTTTTATTCTTTTTAAATGCATTTTTTATTATTTTTTGTTTTTTATTTACATGACTTTACCTAACGAACCAAGAATATGAATTCCTGCAGTCACGAAAGTTTTAAGTAAAAAAATAGTTAACTTTTTTATTTACGTAAAAAGTGTTCTTTGACAGGGATTCTTACCCAGGCCGCTGCGGTGAAATGGCAAATCCTAACCACTAGACTACCAGTGAAGCTGTTGGAGGTGCCTCCACGTGTCCTGCTATCCTGGCACCTCCAACACCGGGAGCTCGCTCGAGAGTTGATGGTGCATTGGAATCTGTTCACGAGATTTACGTGGAATCGTGAGACCATAAGAGATGGCGACTGCCTGGGGAACACTTCAGTCAGCAATCGAAGATCAAGCCTGATGATGATGCGGGACAGCAGGACACGTGGAGGTACATCTAACAACTTCCCTGGTGGTCTGGTGATTAAAATTCGAAGCTCTCAGTGCTGCGGTCTGGATTCAGTTCCCTGTCACGGAATGAGGCTCTTGGTGTCTTTTTTAAAGCAGTTACACTTTTCCGTAAAGAAGAAAATAACTTTTTTTTATTGCTTCTAAAAAAGAGTTCCCTGACCGGGAATCGAACCCGGGCCGCGGCGGTGAGAGCGCCGAATCCTAACCACTAGACCACCAGGGAAGCTGGTTAAGGTGTCTCCACATGTCCTGCTGTCCTGGCACCTCCAACACCGGGAGCTCGCTCGAGAGTTGATGGATCAATGGAATCTGTTCACGGGATTGACTGTGGAATCGTGATACCATAAGAGATGGCGACTGCCTAGGAACACCTTCGGTCAGCAGTAGAAGTTCAAGCCTGGTGATAATGCGGGACAGCAGGACACGTGGAGGCACAATCACCAATTTCTCTGGTGTGTCAACTGGTTAGGTTTTGGCGCTCCCTCCGCCCCCGCTCGGGATCGAATCCCCGTGAGGGAAATAGTATTTTGGTTTCATTTTCAAAGCAGTTCCACGAATGCCTGAATTAAAAGTATGTATATAATTGATTAATTCGGTAAAGTCACGTAAATAGAAATGAAAAGCAAACAAAATACAAAGGACAATATTTTTTCATAGCAACAAAAATAAAAAATGAATGGAAAATCATAAAAGCAAAAAACCATACAATAAAAACATACGAAGACAAAATTAAAAATTAATTGAAAATAATAAAAGCAAAAAACCTTCGCATTTTTAATTGTATTTAACTCTTTTTATTGTTGGTTTTTTTCTTTCATAATTTTCAATGCATTTTTATATTTATTTTATTTTTATTCTTTTTAAATGCATTTTTTATTATTTTTTGTTTTTTATTTACATGACTTTACCTAACGAACCAAGAATATGAATTCCTGCAGTCACGAAAGTTTTAAGTAAAAAAATAGTTAACTTTTTTATTTACGTAAAAAGTGTTCTTTGACAGGGATTCTTACCCAGGCCGCTGCGGTGAAATGGCAAATCCTAACCACTAGACTACCAGTGAAGCTGTTGGAGGTGCCTCCACGTGTCCTGCTATCCTGGCACCTCCAACACCGGGAGCTCGCTCGAGAGTTGATGGTGCATTGGAATCTGTTCACGAGATTTACGTGGAATCGTGAGACCATAAGAGATGGCGACTGCCTGGGGAACACTTCAGTCAGCAATCGAAGATCAAGCCTGATGATGATGCGGGACAGCAGGACACGTGGAGGTACATCTAACAACTTCCCTGGTGGTCTGGTGATTAAAATTCGAAGCTCTCAGTGCTGCGGTCTGGATTCAGTTCCCTGTCACGGAATGAGGCTCTTGGTGTCTTTTTTAAAGCAGTTACACTTTTCCGTAAAGAAGAAAATAACTTTTTTTATTGCTTATAAAAAAGAGTTCCCTGACCGGGAATCGAACCCGGGCCGCGGCGGTGAGAGCGCCGAATCCTAACCACTAGACCACCAGGGAAGCTGGTTAAGGTGTCTCCACATGTCCTGCTGTCCTGGCACCTCCAACACCGGGAGCTCGCTCGAGAGTTGATGGATCAATGGAATCTGTTCACGGGATTGACTGTGGAATCGTGATACCATAAGAGATGGCGACTGCCTAGGAACACCTTCGGTCAGCAGTAGAAGTTCAAGCCTGGTGATAATGCGGGACAGCAGGACACGTGGAGGCACAATCACCAATTTCTCTGGTGTGGCAACTGGTTAGGTTTTGGCGCTCCCTCCGCCCCCGCTCGGGATCGAATCCCCGTGAAGGAAATTGTATTTTGGTTTCATTTTCAAAGCAGTTCCACGAATGCCTGAATTAAAAGTATGTATATTATTGATTAATTCGGTAAAGTCACGTAAATAGAAATAAAAAGCAAACAAAATACAAAGGACAATATTTTGTCATAGCAACAAAAATAAAAAATGAATGGAAAATCATAAAAGCAAAAAACCATACAATAAAAACATACGAAGACAAAATTAAAAATTAATTGAAAATAATAAAAGCAAAAAACCTTCGCATTTTTAATTGTATTTAACTCTTTTTATTGTTGGTTTTTTTCTTTCATAATTTTCAATGCATTTTTATATTTATTTTATTTTTATTCTTTTTAAATGCATTTTTTATTATTTTTTGTTTTTTATTTGCATGACTTTACCTAACGAACCAAGAATATGAATTCCTGCAGTCACGAAAGTTTTAAGTAAAAAAATAGTTAACTTTTTTATTTACGTAAAAAGTGTTCTTTGACAGGGATTCTTACCCAGGCCGCTGCGGTGAAATGGCAAATCCTAACCACTAGACTACCAGTGAAGCTGTTGGAGGTGCCTCCACGTGTCCTGCTATCCTGGCACCTCCAACACCGGGAGCTCGCTCGAGAGTTGATGGTGCATTGGAATCTGTTCACGAGATTTACGTGGAATCGTGAGACCATAAGAGATGGCGACTGCCTGGGGAACACTTCAGTCAGCAATCGAAGATCAAGCCTGGTGATGATGCGGGACAGCAGGACACGTGGAGGTACATCTAACAACTTCCCTGGTGGTCTGGTGATTAAAATTCGAAGCTCTCAGTGCTGTGGTCTGGATTCAGTTCCCTGTCACGGAATGAGGCTCTTGGTGTCTTTTTTAAAGCATTTACACTTTTCCGTAAAGAAGAAAATAACTTTTTTTATTGCTTATAAAAAAGAGTTCCCTGACCGGGAATCGAACCCGGGCCGGGGCGGTGAGAGCGCCGAATACTAACCACTAGACCACCAGGGAAGCTGGTTAAGGTGTCTCCACATGTCCTGCTGTCCTCGCACCTCCAACACCGGGAGCTCGCTCGAGAGTTGATGGATCAATGGAATCTGTTCACGGGATTGACTGTGGAATCGTGATACCATAAGAGATGGCGACTGCCTAGGAACACCTTCGGTCAGCAGTAGAAGTTCAAGCCTGGTGATAATGCGGGACAGCAGGACACGTGGAGGCACAATCACCAATTTCTCTGGTGTGGCAACTGGTTAGGTTTTGGCGCTCCCTCCGCCCCCGCTCGGGATCGAATCCCCGTGAGGGAAATAGTATTTTGGTTTCATTTTCAAAGCAGTTCCACGAATGCCTGAATTAAAAGTATGTATATTATTGATTAATTCGGTAAAGTCACGTAAATAGAAATAAAAAGCAAACAAAATACAAAGGACAATATTTTTTCATAGCAACAAAATAAAAAATGAATGGAAAATCATAAAAGCAAAAAACCATACAATAAAAACATACGAAGACAAAATTAAAAATTAATTGAAAATAATAAAAGCAAAAAACCTTCGCATTTTTAATTGTATTTAACTCTTTTTATTGTTGGTTTTTTTCTTTCATAATTTTCAATGCATTTTTATATTTATTTTATTTTTATTCTTTTTAAATGCATTTTTTATTATTTTTTGTTTTTTATTTACATGACTTTACCTAACGAACCAAGAATATGAATTCCTGCAGTCACGAAAGTTTTAAGTAAAAAAATAGTTAAGTTTTTTATTTACGTAAAAAGTGTTCTTTGACAGGGATTCTTGCCCAAGCCGCTGCGGTGAAATGGCAAATCCTAACCACTAGACTACCAGTGAAGCTGTTGGAGGTGCCTCCACGTGTCCTGCTATCCTGGCACCTCCAACACCGGGAGCTCGCTCGAGAGTTGATGGTGCATTGGAATCTGTTCACGAGATTTACGTGGAATCGTGAGACCATGAGAGATGGCGACTGCCTGGGGAACACTTCAGTCAGCAATCGAAGATCAAGCCTGATGATGATGCGGGACAGCAGGACACGTGGAGGTACATCTAACAACTTCCCTGGTGGTATGGTGATTAAAATTCGATGCTCTCAGTGCTGCGGTCTGGATTCAGTTCCCTGTCACGGAATGAGGCTCTTGGTGGCTTTTTTAAAGCAGTTACACTTTTCCGTAAAGAAGAAAATAACTTTTTTTATTGCTTATAAAAAAGAGTTCCCTGACCGGGAATCGAACCCGGGCCGCGGCGGTGAGAGCGCCGAATCCTAACCACTAGACCACCAGGGAAACTGGTTAAGATGTCTCCACATGTCCTGCTGTCCTGGCACCTCCAACACCGGGAGCTCGCTCGAGAGTTGATGGATCAATGGAATCTGTTCACGGGATTGACTGTGGAATCGTGATACCATAAGAGATGGCGACTGCCTAGGAACACCTTCGGTCAGCAGTAGAAGTTCAAGCCTGGTGATAATGCGGGACAGCAGGACACGTGGAGGCACAATCACCAATTTCTCTGGTGTGGCAACTGGTTAGGTTTTGGCGCTCCCTCCGCCCCCGCTCTGGATCGAATCCCCGTGAGGGAAATAGTATTTTGGTTTCATTTTCAAAGCAGTTCCACGAATGCCTGAATTAAAAGTATGTATATAATTGATTAATTCGGTAAAGTCACGTAAATAGAAATGAAAAGCAAACAAAATACAAAGGACAATATTTTTTCATAGCAACAAAAATAAAAAATGAATGGAAAATCATAAAAGCAAAAAACCATACAATAAAAACATACGAAGACAAAATTTAAAATTAATTGAAAATAATAAAAGCAAAAAACCTTCGCATTTTTAATTGTATTTAACTATTTTTATTGTTGGTTTTTTTCTTTCATAATTTTCAATGCATTTTTATATTTATTTTATTTTTATTCTTTTTAAATGCATTTTTTATTATTTTTTGTTTTTTATTTACATGACTTTACCTAACGAACCAAGAATATGAACTCCTGCAGTCACGAAAGTTTTAAGTAAAAAAATTGTTAACTTTTTTATTTACGTAAAAAGTGTTCTTTGACAGGGATTCTTACCCAGGCCGCTGCGGTGAAATGGCAAATCCTAACCACTAGACTACCAGTGAAGCTGTTGGAGGTGCCTCCACGTGTCCTGCTATCCTGGCACCTCCAACACCGGGAGCTCGCTCGAGAGTTGATGGTGCATTGGCATCTGTTCACGAGATTTACGTGGAATCGTGAGACCATAAGAGATGGCGACTGCCTGGGGAACACTTCAGTCAGCAATCGAAGATCAAGCCTGATGATGATGCGGGACAGCAGGACACGTGGAGGTACATCTAACAACTTCCCTGGTGGTCTGGTGATTAAAATTCGAAGCTCTCAGTGCTGCGGTCTGGATTCAGTTCGCTGTCACGGAATGAGGCTCTTGGTGTCTTTTTTAAAGCAGTTACACTTTTCCGTAAAGAAGAAAATAACTTTTTTTATTGCTTATAAAAAAGAGTTCCCTGACCGGGAATCGAACCCGGGCCGCGGCGGTGAGAGCGCCGAATCCTAACCACTAGACCACCAGGGAAGCTGGTTAAGGTGTCTCCACATGTCCTGCTGTCCTGGCACCTCCAACACCGGGAGCTCGCTCGAGAGTTGATGGATCAATGGAATCTGTTCACGGGATTGACTGTGGAATCGTGATACCATAAGAGATGGCGACTGCCTAGGAACACCTTCGGGCAGCAGTAGAAGTTCAAGCCTGGTGATAATGCGGGACAGCAGGACACGTGGAGGCACAATCACCAATTTCTCTGGTGTGGCAACTGGTTAGGTTTTGGCGCTCCCTCCGCCCCCGCTCGGGATCGAATCCCCGTGAGGGAAATAGTATTTTGGTTTCATTTTCAAAGCAGTTCCACGAATGCCTGAATTAAAAGTATGTATATTATTGATTAATTCGGTAAAGTCACGTAAATAGAAATAAAAAGCAAACAAAATACAAAGGACAATATTTTTTCATAGCAACAAAAATAAAAAATGAATGGAAAATCATAAAAGCAAAAAACCATACAATAAAAACATACGAAGACAAAATTAAAAATTAATTGAAAATAATAAAAGCAAAAAACCTTCGCATTTTTAATTGTATTTAACTGTTTTTATTGTTGGTTTTTTTCTTTCATAATTTTCAATGCATTTTTATATTTATTTTATTTTTATTTTTTTGAAATGCATTTTTTATTATTTTTTGTTTTTTATTTACTTGACTTTACCTAACGAACCAAGAATATGAATTCCTGCAGTCACGAAAGTTTTAAGTAAAAAAATAGTTAACTTTTTTATTTACGTAAAAAGTGTTCTTTGACAGGGATTCTTACCCAGGCCGCGGCGGTGAAATGGCAAATCCTAACCACTAGACTACCAGTGAAGCTGTTGGAGGTGCCTCCACGTGTCCTGCTATCCTGGCACCTCCAACACCGGGAGCTCGCTCGAGAGTTGATGGTGCATTGGAATCTGTTCACGAGATTTACGTGGAATCGTGAGACCATAAGAGATGGCGACTGCCTGGGGAACACTTCAGTCAGCAATCGAAGATCAAGCCTGATGATGATGCGGGACAGCAGGACACGTGGAGGTACATCTAACAACTTCCCTGGTGGTCTGGTGATTAAAATTCGAAGCTCTCAGTGCTGCGGTCTGGATTCAGTTCCCTGTCACGGAATGAGGCTCTTGGTGGCTTTTTTAAAGCAGTTACACTTTTCCGTAAAGAAGAAAATAACTTTTTTTATTGCTTATAAAAAAGAGTTCCCTGACCGGGAATCGAACCCGGGCCGCGGCGGTGAGAGCGCCGAATCCTGACCACTAGACCACCAGGGAAGCTGGTTAAGGTGTCTCCACATGTCCTGCTGTCCTGGCACCTCCAACACCGGTAGCTCGCTCGAGAGTTGATGGATCAATGGAATCTGTTCACGGGATTGACTGTGGAATCGTGATACCATAAGAGATGGCGACTGCCTAGGAACACCTTCGGTCAGCAGTAGAAGTTCAAGCCTGGTGATAATGCGGGACAGCAGGACACGTGGAGGCACAATCACCAATTTCTCTGGTGTGTCAACTGGTTAGGTTTTGGCGCTCCCTCCGCCCCCACTCGGGCTCGAATCCCCCGTGAGGGAAATAGTATTTTGGTTTCATTTTCAAAGCAGTTCCACGAATGCCTGAATTAAAAGTATGTATATTATTGATTAATTCGATAAAGTCACGTAAATAGAAATAAAAAGCAAACAAAATACAAAGGACAATATTTTTTCATAGCAACAAAAATAAAAAATCAATGGAAAATCATTAAAGCAAAAAACCATACAATAAAAACATACGAAGACAAAATTAAAAATTAATTGAAAATAATAAAAGCAAAAAACCTTCGCATTTTTAATTGTATTTAACTCTTTTTATTGTTGGTTTTTTTCTTTCATAATTTTCAATGCATTTTTATATTTATTTTATTTTTATTCTTTTTAAATGCATTTTTTATTATTTTTTGTTTTTTATTTACATGACTTTACCTAACGAACCAAGAATATGAACTCCTGCAGTCACGAAAGTTTTAAGTAAAAAAATTGTTAACTTTTTTATTTACGTAAAAAGTGTTCTTTGACAGGGATTCTTACCCAGGCCGCTGCGGTGAAATGGCAAATCCTAACCACTAGACTACCAGTGAAGCTGTTGGAGGTGCCTCCACGTGTCCTGCTATCCTGGCACCTCCAACACCGGGAGCTCGCTCGAGAGTTGATGGTGCATTGGCATCTGTTCACGAGATTTACGTGGAATCGTGAGACCATAAGAGATGGCGACTGCCTGGGGAACACTTCAGTCAGCAATCGAAGATCAAGCCTGATGATGATGCGGGACAGCAGGACACGTGGAGGTACATCTAACAACTTCCCTGGTGGTCTGGTGATTAAAATTCGAAGCTCTCAGTGCTGCGGTCTGGATTCAGTTCGCTGTCACGGAATGAGGCTCTTGGTGTCTTTTTTAAAGCAGTTACACTTTTCCGTAAAGAAGAAAATAACTTTTTTTATTGCTTATAAAAAAGAGTTCCCTGACCGGGAATCGAACCCGGGCCGCGGCGGTGAGAGCGCCGAATCCTAACCACTAGACCACCAGGGAAGCTGGTTAAGGTGTCTCCACATGTCCTGCTGTCCTGGCACCTCCAACACCGGGAGCTCGCTCGAGAGTTGATGGATCAATGGAATCTGTTCACGGGATTGACTGTGGAATCGTGATACCATAAGAGATGGCGACTGCCTAGGAACACCTTCGGGCAGCAGTAGAAGTTCAAGCCTGGTGATAATGCGGGACAGCAGGACACGTGGAGGCACAATCACCAATTTCTCTGGTGTGGCAACTGGTTAGGTTTTGGCGCTCCCTCCGCCCCCGCTCGGGATCGAATCCCCGTGAGGGAAATAGTATTTTGGTTTCATTTTCAAAGCAGTTCCACGAATGCCTGAATTAAAAGTATGTATATTATTGATTAATTCGGTAAAGTCACGTAAATAGAAATAAAAAGCAAACAAAATACAAAGGACAATATTTTTTCATAGCAACAAAAATAAAAAATGAATGGAAAATCATAAAAGCAAAAAACCATACAATAAAAACATACGAAGACAAAATTAAAAATTAATTGAAAATAATAAAAGCAAAAAACCTTCGCATTTTTAATTGTATTTAACTGTTTTTATTGTTGGTTTTTTTCTTTCATAATTTTCAATGCATTTTTATATTTATTTTATTTTTATTTTTTTGAAATGCATTTTTTATTATTTTTTGTTTTTTATTTACTTGACTTTACCTAACGAACCAAGAATATGAATTCCTGCAGTCACGAAAGTTTTAAGTAAAAAAATAGTTAACTTTTTTATTTACGTAAAAAGTGTTCTTTGACAGGGATTCTTACCCAGGCCGCGGCGGTGAAATGGCAAATCCTAACCACTAGACTACCAGTGAAGCTGTTGGAGGTGCCTCCACGTGTCCTGCTATCCTGGCACCTCCAACACCGGGAGCTCGCTCGAGAGTTGATGGTGCATTGGAATCTGTTCACGAGATTTACGTGGAATCGTGAGACCATAAGAGATGGCGACTGCCTGGGGAACACTTCAGTCAGCAATCGAAGATCAAGCCTGATGATGATGCGGGACAGCAGGACACGTGGAGGTACATCTAACAACTTCCCTGGTGGTCTGGTGATTAAAATTCGAAGCTCTCAGTGCTGCGGTCTGGATTCAGTTCCCTGTCACGGAATGAGGCTCTTGGTGGCTTTTTTAAAGCAGTTACACTTTTCCGTAAAGAAGAAAATAACTTTTTTTATTGCTTATAAAAAAGAGTTCCCTGACCGGGAATCGAACCCGGGCCGCGGCGGTGAGAGCGCCGAATCCTGACCACTAGACCACCAGGGAAGCTGGTTAAGGTGTCTCCACATGTCCTGCTGTCCTGGCACCTCCAACACCGGGAGCTCGCTCGAGAGTTGATGGATCAATGGAATCTGTTCACGGGATTGACTGTGGAATCGTGATACCATAAGAGATGGCGACTGCCTAGGAACACCTTCGGTCAGCAGTAGAAGTTCAAGCCTGGTGATAATGCGGGACAGCAGGACACGTGGAGGCACAATCACCAATTTCTCTGGTGTGTCAACTGGTTAGGTTTTGGCGCTCCCTCCGCCCCCACTCGGGCTCGAATCCCCCGTGAGGGAAATAGTATTTTGGTTTCATTTTCAAAGCAGTTCCACGAATGCCTGAATTAAAAGTATGTATATTATTGATTAATTCGATAAAGTCACGTAAATAGAAATAAAAAGCAAACAAAATACAAAGGACAATATTTTTTCATAGCAACAAAAATAAAAAATCAATGGAAAATCATTAAAGCAAAAAACCATACAATAAAAACATACGAAGACAAAATTAAAAATTAATTGAAAATAATAAAAGCAAAAAACCTTCGCATTTTTAATTGTATTTAACTCTTTTTATTGTTGGTTTTTTTCTTTCATAATTTTCAATGCATTTTTATATTTATTTTATTTTTATTCTTTTTAAATGCATTTTTTATTATTTTTTGTTTTTTATTTACATGACTTTACCTAACGAACCAAGAATATGAATTCCTGCAGTCACGAAAGTTTTAAGTAAAAAAATAGTTAACTTTTTTATTTACGTAAAAAGTGTTCTTTGACAGGGATTCTTACCCAGGCCGCGGCGGTGAAATGGCAAATCCTAACCACTAGACTACCAGTGAAGCTGTTGGAGGTGCCTCCACGTGTCCTGCTATCCTGGCACCTCCAACACCGGGAGCTCGCTCGAGAGTTGATGGTGCATTGGAATCTGTTCACGAGATTTACGTGGAATCGTGAGACCATAAGAGATGGCGACTGCCTGGGGAACACTTCAGTCAGCAATCGAAGATCAAGCCTGATGATGATGCGGGACAGCAGGACACGTGGAGGTACATCTAACAACTTCCCTGGTGGTCTGGTGATTAAAATTCGAAGCTCTCAGTGCTGCGGTCTGGATTCAGTTCGCTGTCACGGAATGAGGCTCTTGGTGTCTTTTTAAAAGCAGTTACACTTTTCCGTAAAGAAGAAAATAACTTTTTTTATTGCTTATAAAAAAGAGTTCCCTGACCGGGAATCGAACCCGGGCCGCGGTGGTGAGAGCGCCGAATCCTAACCACTAGACCACCAGGGAAGCTGGTTAAGGTGTCTCCACATGTCCTGCTGTCCTGGCACCTCCAACACCGGGAGCTCGCTCGAGAGTTGATGGATCAATGGAATCTGTTCACGGGATTGACTGTGGAATCGTGATACCATAAGAGATGGCGACTGCCTAGGAACACCTTCGGTCAGCAGTAGAAGTTCAAGCCTGGTGATAATGCGGGACAGCAGGACACGTGGAGGCACAACCACCAATTTCTCTGGTGTGGCAACTGGTTAGGTTTTGGCGCTCCCTCCGCCCCCGCTCGGGATCGAATCCCCGTGAGGGAAATAGTATTTTGGTTTCATTTTCAAAGCAGTTCCACGAATGCCTGAATTAAAAGTATGTATATTATTGATTAATTCGGTAAAGTCACGTAAATAGAAATAAAAAGCAAACAAAATACAAAGGACAATATTTTTTCATAGCAACAAAAATAAAAAATGAATGGAAAATCATAAAAGCAAAAAACCATACAATAAAAACATACGAAGACAAAATTAAAAATTAATTGAAAATAATAAAAGCAAAAAACCTTCGCATTTTTAATTGTATTTAACTCTTTTTATTGTTGGTTTTTTTCTTTCATAATTTTCAATGCATTTTTATATTTATTTTATTTTTATTTTTTTAAAATGCATTTTTTATTATTTTTTGTTTTTTATTTACTTGACTTTACCTAACGAACCAAGAATATGAATTCCTGCAGTCACGAAAGTTTTAAGTAAAAAAATAGTTAACTTTTTTATTTACGTAAAAAGTGTTCTTTGACAGGGATTCTTACCCAGGCCGCGGCGGTGAAATGGCAAATCCTAACCACTAGACTACCAGTGAAGCTGTTGGAGGTGCCTCCACGTGTCCTGCTATCCTGGCACCTCCAACACCGGGAGCTCGCTCGAGAGTTGATGGTGCATTGAAATCTGTTCACGAGATTTACGTGGAATCGTGAGACCATAAGAGATGGCGACTGCCTGGGGAACACTTCAGTCAGCAATCGAAGATCAAGCCTGATGATGATGCGGGACAGCAGGACACGTGGAGGTACATCTAACAACTTCCCTGGTGGTCTGGTGATTAAAATTCGAAGCTCTCAGTGCTGCGGTCTGGATTCAGTTCCCTGTCACGGAATGAGGCTCTTGGTGTCTTTTTTAAAGCAGTTACACTTTTCCGTAAAGAAGAAAATAACTTTTTTTATTGCTTATAAAAAAGAGTTCCCTGACCCGGAATCGAACCCAGGCCGCGGCGGTGAGAGCGCCGAATCCTGACCACTAGACCACCAGGGAAGCTGGTTAAGGTGTCTCCACATGTCCTGCTGTCCTGGCACCTCCAACACCGGGAGCTCGCTCGAGAGTTGATGGATCAATGGAATCTGTTCACGGGATTGACTGTGGAATCGTGATACCATAAGAGATGGCGACTGCCTAGGAACACCTTCGGTCAGCAGTAGAAGTTCAAGCCTGGTGATAATGCGGGACAGCAGGACACGTGGAGGCACAATCACCAATTTCTCTGGTGTGGCAACTGGTTAGGTTTTGGCGCTCCCTCCGCCCCCACTCGGGCTCGAATCCCCGTGAGGGAAATAGTATTTTGGTTTCATTTTCAAAGCAGTTCCACGAATGCCTGAATTAAAAGTATGTATATTATTGATTAATTCGGTAAAGTCACGTAAATAGAAATAAAAAGCAAACAAAATACAAAGGACAATATTTTTTCATAGAAACAAAAATAAAAAATGAATGGAAAATCATAAAAGCAAAAAACCATACAATAAAAACATACGAAGTCAAAATTAAAAATTAATTGAAAATAATAAAAGCAAAAAACCTTCGCATTTTTAATTGTATTTAACTCTTTTTATTGTTGGTTTTTTTCTTTCATAATTTTCAATGCATTTTTATATTTATTTTATTTTTATTCTTTTTAAATGCATTTTTTCTTATTTTTAGTTTTTTATTTACATGACTTTACCTAACGAACCAAGAATATGAATTCCTGCAGTCACGAAAGTTTTAAGTAAAAAAATAGTTAACTTTTTTATTTACGTAAAAAGTGTTCTTTGACAGGGATTCTTACCCAGGCCGCTGCGGTGAAATGGCAAATCCTAACCACTAGACTACCAGTGAAGCTGTTGGAGGTGCCTCCACGTGTCCTGCTATCCTGGCACCTCCAACACCGGGAGCTCGCTCGAGAGTTGATGGTGCATTGGAATCTGTTCACGAGATTTACGTGGAATCGTGAGACCATAAGAGATGGCGACTGCCTGGGGAACACTTCAGTCAGCAATCGAAGATCAAGCCTGATGATGATGCGGGACAGCAGGACACGTGGAGGTACATCTAACAACTTCCCTGGTGGTCTGGTGATTAAAATTCGAAGCTCTCAGTGCTGCGGTCTGGATTCAGTTCGCTGTCACGGAATGAGGCTCTTGGTGTCTTTTTTAAAGCAGTTACACTTTTCCGTAAAGAAGAAAATAACTTTTTTATTGCTTATAAAAAAGAGTTCCCTGACCGGGAATCGAACCCAGGCCGCGGCGGTGAGAGCGCCGAATCCTAACCACTAGACCACCAGGGAAGCTGGTTAAGGTGTCTCCACATGTCCTGCTGTCCTGGCACCTCCAACACCGGGAGCTCGCTCGAGAGTTGATGGATCAATGGAATCTGTTCACGGGATTGACTGTGGAATCGTGATACCATAAGAGATGGCGACTGCCTAGGAACACCTTCGGTCAGCAGTAGAAGTTCAAGCCTGGTGATAATGCGGGACAGCAGGACACGTGGAGGCACAATCACCAATTTCTCTGGTGTGGCAACTGGTTAGGTTTTGGCGCTCCCTCCGCCCCCACTCGGGCTCGAATCCCCGTGAGGGAAATAGTATTTTGGTTTCATTTTCAAAGCAGTTCCACGAATGCCTGAATTAAAAGTATGTATATTATTGATTAATTCGGTAAAGTCACGTAAATAGAAATAAAAAGCAAACAAAATACAAAGGACAATATTTTTTCATAGCAACAAAAATAAAAAATGAATGGAAAATCATTAAAGCAAAAAACCATACAATAAAAACATACGAAGACAAAATTAAAAATTAATTGAAAATAATAAAAGCAAAAAACCTTCGCATTTTTAATTGTATTTAACTCTTTTTATTGTTGGTTTTTTTCTTTCATAATTTTCAATGCATTTTTATATTTATTTTATTTTTATTCTTTTTAAATGCATTTTTTTTTTTATTTACATGACTTTACCTAACGAACCAAGAATATGAATTCCTGCAGTCACGAAAGTTTTAAGTAAAAAAATAGTTAAGTTTTTTATTTACGTAAAAAGTGTTCTTTGACAGGGATTCTTACCCAGGCCGCTGCGGTGAAATGGCAAATCCTAACCACTAGACTACCAGTGAAGCTGTTGGAGGTGCCTCCACGTGTCCTGCTATCCTGGCACCTCCAACACCGGGAGCTCGCTCGAGAGTTGATGGTGCATTGGAATCTGTTCACGAGATTTACGTGGAATCGTGAGACCATAAGAGATGGCGACTGCCTGGGGAACACTTCAGTCAGCAATCGAAGATCAAGCCTGATGATGATGCGGGACAGCAGGACACGTGGAGGTACATCTAACAACTTCCCTGGTGGTCTGGTGATTAAAATTCGAAGCTCTCAGTGCTGCGGTCTGGATTCAGTTCGCTGTCACGGAATGAGGCTCTTGGTGTCTTTTTTAAAGCAGTTACACTTTTCCGTAAAGAAGAAAATAACTTTTTTTATTGCTTATAAAAAAGAGTTCCCTGACCGGGAATCGAACCCGGGCCGCGGCGGTGAGAGCGCCGAATCCTAACCACTAGACCACCAGGGAAGCTGGTTAAGGTGTCTCCACATGTCCTGCTGTCCTGGCACCTCCAACACCGGGAGCTCGCTCGAGAGTTGATGGATCAATGGAATCTGTTCACGGGATTGACTGTGGAATCGTGATACCATAAGAGATGGCGACTGCCTAGGAACACCTTCGGTCAGCAGTAGAAGTTCAAGCCTGGTGATAATGCGGGACAGCAGGACACGTGGAGGCACAATCACCAATTTCTCTGGTGTGGCAACTGGTTAGGTTTTGGCGCTCCCTCCGCCCCCGCTCGGGATCGAATCCCCGTGAGGGAAATAGTATTTTGGTTTCATTTTCAAAGCAGTTCCACGAATGCCTGAATTAAAAGTATGTATATTATTGATTAATTCGGCAAAGTCACGTAAATAGAAATAAAAAGCAAACAAAATGCAAAGGACAATATTTTTTCATAGCAACAAAAATAAAAAATGAATGGAAAATCATAAAAGCAAAAAACCATACAATAAAAACATACGAAGTCAAAATTAAAAATTAATTGAAAATAATAAAAGCAAAAAACCTTCGCATTTTTAATTGTATTTAACTCTTTTTATTGTTGGTTTTTTTCTTTCATAATTTTCAATGCATTTTTATATTTATTTTATTTTTATTCTTTTTAAATGCATTTTTTATTATTTTTTGTTTTTTATTTACATGACTTTACCTAACGAACCAAGAATATGAATTCCTGCAGTCACGAAAGTTTTAAGTAAAAAAATAGTTAACTTTTTTATTTACGTAAAAAGTGTTCTTTGACAGGGATTCTTACCCAGGCCGCTGCGGTGAAATGGCAAATCCTAACCACTAGACTACCAGTGAAGCTGTTGGAGGTGCCTCCACGTGTCCTGCTATCCTGGCACCTCCAACACCGGGAGCTCGCTCGAGAGTTGATGGTGCATTGGAATCTGTTCACGAGATTTACGTGGAATCGTGAGACCATAAGAGATGGCGACTGCCTGGGGAACACTTCAGTCAGCAATCGAAGATCAAGCCTGATGATGATGCGGGACAGCAGGACACGTGGAGGTACATCTAACAACTTCCCTGGTGGTCTGGTGATTAAAATTCGAAGCTCTCAGTGCTGCGGTCTGGATTCAGTTCGCTGTCACGGAATGAGGCTCTTGGTGTCTTTTTTAAAGCAGTTACACTTTTCCGTAAAGAAGAAAATAACTTTTTTATTGCTTATAAAAAAGAGTTCCCTGACCGGGAATCGAACCCGGGCCGCGGCGGTGAGAGCGCCGAATCCTAACCACTAGACCACCAGGGAAGCTGGTTAAGGTGTCTCCACATGTCCTGCTGTCCTGGCACCTCCAACACCGGGAGCTCGCTCGAGAGTTGATGGATCAATGGAATCTGTTCACGGGATTGACTGTGGAATCGTGATACCATAAGAGATGGCGACTGCCTAGGAACACCTTCGGTCAGCAGTAGAAGTTCAAGCCTGGTGATAATGCGGGACAGCAGGACACGTGGAGGCACAATCACCAATTTCTCTGGTGTGGCAACTGGTTAGGTTTTGGCGCTCCCTCCGCCCCCGCTCGGGATCGAATCCCCGTGAGGGAAATAGTATTTTGGTTTCATTTTCAAAGCAGTTCCACGAATGCCTGAATTAAAAGTATGTATATTATTGATTAATTCGGTAAAGTCACGTAAATAGAAATAAAAAGCAAACAAAATACAAAGGACAATATTTTTTCATAGCAACAAAAATAAAAAATGAATGGAAAATCATAAAAGCAAAAAACCATACAATAAAAACATACGAAGACAAAATTAAAAATTAATTGAAAATAATAAAAGCAAAAAACCTTCGCATTTTTAATTGTATTTAACTCTTTTTATTGTTGGTTTTTTTCTTTCATAATTTTCAATGCATTTTTATATTTATTTTATTTTTATTCTTTTTAAATGCATTTTTTATTATTTTTTGTTTTTTTATTTACATGACTTTACCTAACGAACCAAGAATATGAATTCCTGCAGTCACGAAAGTTTTAAGTAAAAAAATAGTTAACTTTTTTATTTACGTAAAAAGTGTTCTTTGACAGGGATTCTTACCCAGGCCGCTGCGGTGAAATGGCAAATCCTCACCACTAGACTACCAGTGAAGCTGTTGGAGGTGCCTCCACGTGCCCTGCTATCCTGGCACCTCCAACACCGGGAGCTCGCTCGAGAGTTGATGGTGCATTGGAATCTGTTCACGAGATTTACGTGGAATCGTGAGACCATAAGAGATGGCGACTGCCTGGGGAACACTTCAGTCAGCAATCGAAGATCAAGCCTGATGATGATGCGGGACAGCAGGACACGTGGAGGTACATCTAACAACTTCCCTGGTGGTCTGGTGATTAAAATTCGAAGCTCTCAGTGCTGCGGTCTGGATTCAGTTCGCTGTCACGGAATGAGGCTCTTGGTGTCTTTTTTAAAGCAGTTACACTTTTCCGTAAAGAAGAAAATAACTTTTTTTATTGCTTATAAAAAAGAGTTCCCTGACCGGGAATCGAACCCGGGCCGCGGCGGTGAGAGCGCCGAATCCTAACCACTAGACCACCAGGGAAGCTGGTTAAGGTGTCTCCACATGTCCTGCTGTCCTGGCACCTCCAACACCGGGAGCTCGCTCGAGAGTTGATGGATCAATGGAATCTGTTCACGGGATTGACTGTGGAATCGTGATACCATAAGAGATGGCGACTGCCTAGGAACACCTTCGGTCAGCAGTAGAAGTTCAATCCTGGTGATAATGCGGGACAGCAGGACACGTGGAGGCACAATCACCAATTTCTCTGGTGTGGCAACTGGTTAGGTTTTGGCGCTCCCTCCGCCCCCGCTCGGGATCGAATCCCCGTGAGGGAAATAGTATTTTGGTTTCATTTTCAAAGAAGTTCCACGAATGCCTGAATTAAAAGTATGTATATTATTGATTAATTCGGTAAAGTCACGTAAATAGAAATAAAAAGCAAACAAAATACAAAGGACAATATTTTTTCATAGCAACAAAAATAAAAAATGAATGGAAAATCATAAAAGCAAAAAACCATACAATAAAAACATACGAAGACAAAATTAAAAATTAATTGAAAATAATAAAAGCAAAAAACCTTCGCATTTTTAATTGTATTTAACTCTTTTTATTGTTGGTTTTTTTCTTTCATAATTTTCAATGCATTTTTATATTTATTTTATTTTTATTTTTTTAAAATGCATTTTTTATTATTTTTTGTTTTTTATTTACTTGACTTTACCTAACGAACCAAGAATATGAATTCCTGCAGTCACGAAAGTTTTAAGTAAAAAAATAGTTAACTTTTTTATTTACGTAAAAAGTGTTCTTTGACAGGGATTCTTACCCAGGCCGCGGCGGTGAAATGGCAAATCCTAACCACTAGACTACCAGTGAAGCTGTTGGAGGTGCCTCCACGTGTCCTGCTATCCTGGCACCTCCAACACCGGGAGCTCGCTCGAGAGTTGATGGTGCATTGGAATCTGTTCACGAGATTTACGTGGAATCGTGAGACCATAAGAGATGGCGACTGCCTGGGGAACACTTCAGTCAGCAATCGAAGATCAAGCCTGATGATGATGCGGGACAGCAGGACACGTGGAGGTACATCTAACAACTTCCCTGGTGGTCTGGTGATTAAAATTCGAAGCTCTCAGTGCTGCGGTCTGGATTCAGTTCCCTGTCACGGAATGAGGCTCTTGGTGGCTTTTTTAAAGCAGTTACACTTTTCCGTAAAGAAGAAAATAACTTTTTTTATTGCTTATAAAAAAGAGTTCCCTGACCGGGAATCGAACCCGGGCCGCGGCGGTGAGAGCGCCGAATCCTAACCACTAGACCACCAGGGAAGCTGGTTAAGGTGTCTCCACATGTCCTGCTGTCCTGGCACCTCCAACACCGGGAGCTCGCTCGAGAGTTGATGGATCAATGGAATCTGTTCACGGGATTGACTGTGGAATCGTGATACCATAAGAGATGGCGACTGCCTAGGAACACCTTCGGTCAGCAGTAGAAGTTCAAGCCTGGTGATAATGCGGGACAGCAGGACACGTGGAGGCACAATCACCAATTTCTCTGGTGTGGCAACTGGTTAGGTTTTGGCGCTCCCTCCGCCCCCACTCGGGCTCGAATCCCCGTGAGGGAAATAGTATTTTGGTTTCATTTTCAAAGCAGTTCCACGAATGCCTGAATTAAAAGTATGTATATTATTGATTAATTCGGTAAAGTCACGTAAATAGAAATAAAAAGCAAACAAAATACAAAGGACAATATTTTTTCATAGCAACAAAAATAAAAAATGAATGGAAAATCATTAAAGCAAAAAACCATACAATAAAAACATACGAAGACAAAATTAAAAATTAATTGAAAATAATAAAAGCAAAAAACCTTCGCATTTTTAATTGTATTTAACTCTTTTTATTGTTGGTTTTTTTCTTTCAAAATTTTCAATGCATTTTTATATTTATTTTATTTTTATTCTTTTTAAATGCATTTTTTATTATTTTTTGTTTTTTATTTACATGACTTTACCTAACGAACCAAGAATATGAATTCCTGCAGTCACGAAAGTTTTAAGTAAAAAAATAGTTAACTTTTTTATTTACGTAAAAAGTGTTATTTGACAGGGATTCTTACCCAGGCCGCTGCGGTGAAATGGCAAATCCTAACCACTAGACTACCAGTGAAGCTGTTGGAGGTGCCTCCACGTGTCCTGCTATCCTGGCACCTCCAACACCGGGAGCTCGCTCGAGAGTTGATGGTGCATTGGAATCTGTTCACGAGATTTACGTGGAATCGTGAGACCATAAGAGATGGCGACTGCCTGGGGAACACTTCAGTCAGCAATCGAAGATCAAGCCTGATGATGATGCGGGACAGCAGGACACGTGGAGGTACATCTAACAACTTCCCTGGTGGTCTGGTGATTAAAATTCGAAGCTCTCAGTGCTGCGGTCTGGATTCAGTTCGCTGTCACGGAATGAGGCTCTTGGTGTCTTTTTTAAGCAGTTACACTTTTCCGTAAAGAAGAAAATAACTTTTTTTATTGCTTATAAAAAAGAGTTCCCTGACCGGGAATCGAACCCGGGCCACGGCGGTGAGAGCACCGAATCCTAACCACTAGACCACCAGGGAAGCTGGTTAAGGTGTCTCCACATGTCCTGCTGTCCTGGCACCTCCAACACCGGGAGCTCGCTCGAGAGTTGATGGATCAATGGAATCTGTTCACGGGATTGACTGTGGAATCGTGATACCATAAGAGATGGCGACTGCCTAGGAACACCTTCGGTCAGCAGTAGAAGTTCAAGCCTGGTGATAATGCGGGACAGCAGGACAAGTGGAGGCACAATCACCAATTTCTCTGGTGTGGCAACTGGTTAGGTTTTGGCGCTCCCTCCGCCCCCGCTCGGGATCGAATCCCCGTGAGGGAAATAGTATTTTGGTTTCATTTTCAAAGCAGTTCCACGAATGCCTGAATTAAAAGTATGTATATTATTGATTAATTCGGTAAAGCCACGTAAATAGAAATAAAAAGCAAACAAAATACAAAGGACAATATTTTTTCATAGCAACAAAAATAAAAAATGAATGGAAAATCATAAAAGCAAAAAACCATACAATAAAAACATACGAAGACAAAATTAAAAATTAATTGAAAATAATAAAAGCAAAAAACCTTCGCATTTTTAATTGTATTTAACTATTTTTATTGTTGGTTTTTTCTTTCATAATTTTCAATGCATTTTTATATTTATTTTATTTTTATTCTTTTTAAATGCATTTTTTTATTATTTTTTGTTTTTTATTTACATGACTTTACCTAACGAACCAAGAATATGAATTCCTGCAGTCACGAAAGTTTTAAGTAAAAAAACAGTTAACTTTTTTATTTACGTAAAAAGTGTTCTTTGACAGGGATTCTTACCCAGGCCGCTGCGGTGAAATGGCAAATCCTAACCACTAGACTACCAGTGAAGCTGTTGGAGGTGCCTCCACGTGTCCTGCTATCCTGGCACCTCCAACACCGGGAGCTCGCTCGAGAGTTGATGGTGCATTGGAATCTGTTCACGAGATTTACGTGGAATCGTGAGACCATAAGAGATGGCGACTGCCTGGGGAACACTTCAGTCAGCAATCGAAGATCAAGCCTGATGTTGATGCGGGACAGCAGGACACGTGGAGGTACATCTAACAACTTCCCTGGTGGTCTGGTGATTAAAATTCGAAGCTCTCAGTGCTGCGGTCTGGATTCAGTTCGCTGTCACGGAATGAGGCTCTTGGTGTCTTTTTTAAAGCAGTTACACTTTTCCGTAAAGAAGAAAATAACTTTTTTTATTGCTTATAAAAAAGAGTTCCCTGACCGGGAATCGAACCCGGGCCGCGGCGGTGAGAGCGCCGAATCCTAACCACTAGACCACCAGGGAAGCTGGTTAAGGTGTCTCCACATGTCCTGCTGTCCTGGCACCTCCAACACCGGGAGCTCGCTCGAGAGTTGATGGATCAATGGAATCTGTTCACGGGATTGACTGTGGAATCGTGATACCATAAGAGATGGCGACTGCCTAGGAACACCTTCGGTCAGCAGTAGAAGTTCAAGCCTGGTGATAATGCGGGACAGCAGGACACGTGGAGGCACAATCACCACTTTCTCTGGTGTGGCAACTGGTTAGGTTTTGGCGCTCCCTCCGCCCCCGCTCGGGATCGAATCCCCGTGAGGGAAATAGTATTTTGGTTTCATTTTCAAAGCAGTTCCACGAATGCCTGAATTAAAAGTATGTATATTATTGATTAATTCGGTAAAGTCACGTAAATAGAAATAAAAAGCAAACAAAATACAAAGGACAATATTTTTTCATAGCAACAAAAATAAAAAATGAATGGAAATCATTAAAGCAAAAAACCATACAATAAAAACATACGAAGACAAAATTAAAAATTAATTGAAAATAATAAAAGCAAAAAACCTTCGCATTTTTAATTGTATTTAACTCTTTTTATTGTTGGTTTTTTTCTTTCATAATTTTCAATGCATTTTTATATTTATTTTATTTTTATTCTTTTTAAATGCATTTTTTATTATTTTTTGTTTTTTATTTACATGACTTTACCTAACGAACCAAGAATATGAATTCCTGCAGTCACGAAAGTTTTAAGTAAAAAAATAGTTAACTTTTTTATTTACGTAAAAAGTGTTCTTTGACAGGGATTCTTACCCAGGCCGCTGCGGTGAAATGGCAAATCCTAACCACTAGACTACCAGTGAAGCTGTTGGAGGTGCCTCCACGTGTCCTGCTATCCTGGCACCTCCAACACCGGGAGCTCGCTCGAGAGTTGATGGTGCATTGGAATCTGTTCACGAGATTTACGTGGAATCGTGAGACCATAAGAGATGGCGACTGCCTGGGGAACACTTCAGTCAGCAATCGAAGATCAAGCCTGATGATGATGCGGGACAGCAGGACACGTGGAGGTACATCTAACAACTTCCCTGGTGATCTGGTGATTAAAATTCGAAGCTCTCAGTGCTGCGGTCTGGATTCAGTTCGCTGTCACGGAATGAGGCTCTTGGTGTCTTTTTTAAAGCAGTTACACTTTTCCGTAAAGAAGAAAATAACTTTTTTTATTGCTTATAAAAAAGAGTTCCCTGACCGGGAATCGAACCCGGGCCGCGGCGGTGAGAGCGCCGAATCCTAACCACTAGACCACCAGGGAAGCTGGTTAAGGTGTCTCCACATGTCCTGCTGTCCTGGCACCTCCAACACCGGGAGCTCGCTCGAGAGTTGATGGATCAATGGAATCTGTTCACGGGATTGACTGTGGAATCGTGATACCATAAGAGATGGCGACTGCCTAGGAACACCTTCGGTCAGCAGTAGAAGTTCAAGCCTGGTGATAATGCGGGACAGCAGGACACGTGGAGGCACAATCACCAATTTCTCTGGTGTGGCAACTGGTTAGGTTTTGGCGCTCCCTCCGCCCCCGCTCGGGATCGAATCCCCGTGAGGGAAATAGTATTTTGGTTTCATTTTCAAAGCAGTTCCACGAATGCCTGAATTAAAAGTATGTATATTATTGATTAATTCGGTAAAGTCACGTAAATAGAAATAAAAAGCAAACAAAATGCAAAGGACAATATTTTTTCATAGCAACAAAAATAAAAAATGAATGGAAAATCATAAAAGCAAAAAACCATACAATAAAAACATACGAAGTCAAAATTAAAAATTAATTGAAAATAATAAAAGCAAAAAACCTTCGCATTTTTAATTGTATTTAACTCTTTTTATTGTTGGTTTTTTTCTTTCATAATTTTCAATGCATTTTTATATTTATTTTATTTTTATTCTTTTTAAATGCATTTTTTATTATTTTTTGTTTTTTATTTACATGACTTTACCTAACGAACCAAGAATATGAATTCCTGCAGTCACGAAAGTTTTAAGTAAAAAAATAGTTAACTTTTTTATTTACGTAAAAAGTGTTCTTTGACAGGGATTCTTACCCAGGCCGCTGCGGTGAAATGGCAAATCCTAACCACTAGACTACCAGTGAAGCTGTTGGAGGTGCCTCCACGTGTCCTGCTATCCTGGCACCTCCAACACCGGGAGCTCGCTCGAGAGTTGATGGTGCATTGGAATCTGTTCACGAGATTTACGTGGAATCGTGAGACCATAAGAGATGGCGACTGCCTGGGGAACACTTCAGTCAGCAATCGAAGATCAAGCCTGATGATGATGCGGGACAGCAGGACACGTGGAGGTACATCTAACAACTTCCCTGGTGGTCTGGTGATTAAAATTCGAAGCTCTCAGTGCTGCGGTCTGGATTCAGTTCGCTGTCACGGAATGAGGCTCTTGGTGTCTTTTTTAAAGCAGTTACACTTTTCCGTAAAGAAGAAAATAACTTTTTTATTGCTTATAAAAAAGAGTTCCCTGACCGGTAATCGAACCCGGGCCGCGGCGGTGAGAGCGCCGAATCCTAACCACTAGACCACCAGGGAAGCTGGTTAAGGTGTCTCCACATGTCCTGCTGTCCTGGCACCTCCAACACCGGGAGCTCGCTCGAGAGTTGATGGATCAATGGAATCTGTTCACGGGATTGACTGTGGAATCGTGATACCATAAGAGATGGCGACTGCCTAGGAACACCTTCGGTCAGCAGTAGAAGTTCAAGCCTGGTGATAATGCGGGACAGCAGGACACGTGGAGGCACAATCACCAATTTCTCTGGTGTGGCAACTGGTTAGGTTTTGGCGCTCCCTCCGCCCCCGCTCGGGATCGAATCCCCGTGAGGGAAATAGTATTTTGGTTTCATTTTCAAAGCAGTTCCACGAATGCCTGAATTAAAAGTATGTATATTATTGATTAATTCGGTAAAGTCACGTAAATAGAAATAAAAAGCAAACAAAATACAAAGGACAATATTTTTTCATAGCAACAAAAATAAAAAATGAATGGAAAATCATAAAAGCAAAAAACCATACAATAAAAACATACGAAGACAAAATTAAAAATTAATTGAAAATAATAAAAGCAAAAAACCTTCGCATTTTTAATTGTATTTAACTCTTTTTATTGTTGGTTTTTTTCTTTCATAATTTTCAATGCATTTTTATATTTATTTTATTTTTATTTTTTTAAAATGCATTTTTTATTATTTTTTGTTTTTTATTTACTTGACTTTACCTAACGAACCAAGAATATGAATTCCTGCAGTCACGAAAGTTTTAAGTAAAAAAATAGTTAACTTTTTTATTTACGTAAAAAGTGTTCTTTGACAGGGATTCTTACCCAGGCCGCGGCGGTGAAATGGCAAATCCTAACCACTAGACTACCAGTGAAGCTGTTGGAGGTGCCTCCACGTGTCCTGCTATCCTGGCACCTCCAACACCGGGAGCTCGCTCGAGAGTTGATGGTGCATTGGAATCTGTTCACGAGATTTACGTGGAATCGTGAGACCATAAGAGATGGCGACTGCCTGGGGAACACTTCAGTCAGCAATCGAAGATCAAGCCTGATGATGATGCGGGACAGCAGGACACGTGGAGGTACATCTAACAACTTCCCTGGTGGTCTGGTGATTAAAATTCGAAGCTCTCAGTGCTGCGGTCTGGATTCAGTTCCCTGTCACGGAATGAGGCTCTTGGTGGCTTTTTTAAAGCAGTTACACTTTTCCGTAAAGAAGAAAATAACTTTTTTTATTGCTTATAAAAAAGAGTTCCCTGACCGGGAATCGAACCCGGGCCGCGGCGGTGAGAGCGCCGAATCCTTACCACTAGACCACCAGGGAAGCTGGTTAAGGTGTCTCCACATGTCCTGCTGTCCTGGCACCTCCAACACCGGGAGCTCGCTCGAGAGTTGATGGATCAATGGAATCTGTTCACGGGATTGACTGTGGAATCGTGATACCATAAGAGATGGCGACTGCCTAGGAACACCTTCGGTCAGCAGTAGAAGTTCAAGCCTGGTGATAATGCGGGACAGCAGGACACGTGGAGGCACAATCACCAATTTCTCTGGTGTGGCAACTGGTTAGGTTTTGGCGCTCCCTCCGCCCCCACTCGGGCTCGAATTCCCGTTGAGGGAAATAGTATTTTGGTTTCATTTTCAAAGCAGTTCCACGAATGCCTGAATTAAAAGTATGTATATTATTGATTAATTCGGTAAAGTCACGTAAATAGAAATAAAAAGCAAACAAAATACAAAGGACAATATTTTTTCATAGCAACAAAAATAAAAAATGAATGGAAAATCATTAAAGCAAAAAACCATACAATAAAAACATACGAAGACAAAATTAAAAATTAATTGAAAATAATAAAAGCAAAAAACCTTCGCATTTTTAATTGTATTTAACTCTTTTTATTGTTGGTTTTTTTCTTTCATAATTTTCAATGCATTTTTATATTTATTTTATTTTTATTTTTTTTAAATGCATTTTTTATTATTTTTTGTTTTTTATTTACTTGACTTTACCTAACGAACCAAGAATATGAATTCCTGCAGTCACGAAAGTTTTAAGTAAAAAAATAGTTAACTTTTTTATTTACGTAAAAAGTGTTCTTTGACAGGGATTCTTACCCAGGCCGCGGCGGTGAAATGGCAAATCCTAACCACTAGACTACCAGTGAAGCTGTTGGAGGTGCCTCCACGTGTCCTGCTATCCTGGCACCTCCAACACCGGGAGCTCGCTCGAGAGTTGATGGTGCATTGGAATCTGTTCACGAGATTTACGTGGAATCGTGAGACCATAAGAGATGGCGACTGCCTGGGGAACACTTCAGTCAGCAATCGAAGATCAAGCCTGATGATGATGCGGGACAGCAGGACACGTGGAGATACATCTAACAACTTCCCTGGTGGTCTGGTGATTAAAATTCGAAGCTCTCAGTGCTGCGGTCTGGATTCAGTTCCCTGTCACGGAATGAGGCTCTTGGTGGCTTTTTTAAAGCAGTTACACTTTTCCGTAAAGAAGAAAATAACTTTTTTTATTGCTTATAAAAAAGAGTTCCCTGACCGGGAATCGAACCCGGGCCGCGGCGGTGAGAGCGCCGAATCCTAACCACTAGACCACCAGGGAAGCTGGTTAAGGTGTCTCCACATGTCCTGCTGTCCTGGCACCTCCAACACCGGGAGCTCGCTCGAGAGTTGATGGATCAATGGAATCTGTTCACGGGATTGACTGTGGAATCGTGATACCATAAGAGATGGCGACTGCCTAGGAACACCTTCGGTCAGCAGTAGAAGTTCAAGCCTGGTGATAATGCGGGACAGCAGGACACGTGGAGGCACAATCACCAATTTCTCTGGTGTGGCAACTGGTTAGTTTTTGGCGCTCCCTCCGCCCCCACTCGGGCTCGAATCCCCGTGAGGGAAATAGTATTTTGGTTTCATTTTCAAAGCAGTTCCACGAATGCCTGAATTAAAAGTATGTATATTATTGATTAATTCGGTAAAGTCACGTAAATAGAAATAAAAAGCAAACAAAATACAAAGGACAATATTTTTTCATAGCAACAAAAATAAAAAATGAATGGAAAATCATTAAAGCAAAAAACCATACAATAAAAACATACGAAGACAAAATTAAAAATTAATTGAAAATAATAAAAGCAAAAAACCTTCGCATTTTTAATTGTATTTAACTCTTTTTATTGTTGGTTTTTTTCTTTCATAATTTTCAATGCATTTTTATATTTATTTTATTTTTATTCTTTTTAAATGCATTTTTTATTATTTTTTGTTTTTTATTTACATGACTTTACCTAACGAACCAAGAATATGAATTCCTGCAGTCACGAAAGTTTTAAGTAAAAAAATAGTTAACTTTTTTATTTACGTAAAAAGTGTTATTTGACAGGGATTCTTACCCAGGCCGCTGCGGTGAAATGGCAAATCCTAACCACTAGACTACCAGTGAAGCTGTTGGAGGTGCCTCCACGTGTCCTGCTATCCTGGCACCTCCAACACCGGGAGCTCGCTCGAGAGTTGATGGTGCATTGGAATCTGTTCACGAGATTTACGTGGAATCGTGAGACCATAAGAGATGGCGACTGCCTGGGGAACACTTCAGTCAGCAATCGAAGATCAAGCCTGATGATGATGCGGGACAGCAGGACACGTGGAGGTACATCTAACAACTTCCCTGGTGGTCTGGTGATTAAAATTCGAAGCTCTCAGTGCTGCGGTCTGGATTCAGTTCGCTGTCACGGAATGAGGCTCTTGGTGTCTTTTTTAAAGCAGTTACACTTTTCCGTAAAGAAGAAAATAACTTTTTTTATTGCTTATAAAAAAGAGTTCCCTGACCGGGAATCGAACCCGGGCCACGGCGGTGAGAGCGCCGAATCCTAACCACTAGACCACCAGGGAAGCTGGTTAAGGTGTCTCCACATGTCCTGCTGTCCTGGCACCTCCAACACCGGGAGCTCGCTCGAGAGTTGATGGATCAATGGAATCTGTTCACGGGATTGACTGTGGAATCGTGATACCATAAGAGATGGCGACTGCCTAGGAACACCTTCGGTCAGCAGTAGAAGTTCAAGCCTGGTGATAATGCGGGACAGCAGGACACGTGGAGGCACAATCACCACTTTCTCTGGTGTGGCAACTGGTTAGGTTTTGGCGCTCCCTCCGCCCCCGCTCGGGATCGAATCCCCGTGAGGGAAATAGTATTTTGGTTTCATTTTCAAAGCAGTTCCACGAATGCCTGAATTAAAAGTATGTATATTATTGATTAATTCGGTAAAGTCACGTAAATAGAAATAAAAAGCAAACAAAATACAAAGGACAATATTTTTTCATAGCAACAAAAATAAAAAATGAATGGAAATCATTAAAGCAAAAAACCATACAATAAAAACATACGAAGACAAAATTAAAAATTAATTGAAAATAATAAAAGCAAAAAACCTTCGCATTTTTAATTGTATTTAACTCTTTTTATTGTTGGTTTTTTTCTTTCATAATTTTCAATGCATTTTTATATTTATTTTATTTTAATTCTTTTTAAATGCATTTTTTATTATTTTTTTGTTTTTTATTTACATGACTTTACCTAACGAACCAAGAATATGAATTCCTGCAGTCACGAAAGTTTTAAGTAAAAAAATAGTTAACTTTTTTATTTACGTAAAAAGTGTTCTTTGACAGGGATTCTTACCCAGGCCGCTGCGGTGAAATGGCAAATCCTAACCACTAGACTACCAGTGAAGCTGTTGGAGGTGCCTCCACGTGTCCTGCTATCCTGGCACCTCCAACACCGGGAGCTCGCTCGAGAGTTGATGGTGCATTGGAATCTGTTCACGAGATTTACGTGGAATCGTGAGACCATAAGAGATGGCGACTGCCTGGGGAACACTTCAGTCAGCAATCGAAGATCAAGCCTGATGATGATGCGGGACAGCAGGACACGTGGAGGTACATCTAACAACTTCCCTGGTGATCTGGTGATTAAAATTCGAAGCTCTCAGTGCTGCGGTCTGGATTCAGTTCGCTGTCACGGAATGAGGCTCTTGGTGTCTTTTTTAAAGCAGTTACACTTTTCCGTAAAGAAGAAAATAACTTTTTTTATTGCTTATAAAAAAGAGTTCCCTGACCGGGAATCGAACCCGGGCCGCGGCGGTGAGAGCGCCGAATCCTAACCACTAGACCACCAGGGAAGCTGGTTAAGGTGTCTCCACATGTCCTGCTGTCCTGGCACCTCCAACACCGGGAGCTCGCTCGAGAGTTGATGGATCAATGGAATCTGTTCACGGGATTGACTGTGGAATCGTGATACCATAAGAGATGGCGACTGCCTAGGAACACCTTCGGTCAGCAGTAGAAGTTCAAGCCTGGTGATAATGCGGGACAGCAGGACACGTGGAGGCACAATCACCAATTTCTCTGGTGTGGCAACTGGTTAGGTTTTGGCGCTCCCTCCGCCCCCGCTCGGGATCGAATCCCCGTGAGGGAAATAGTATTTTGGTTTCATTTTCAAAGCAGTTCCACGAATGCCTGAATTAAAAGTATGTATATTATTGATTAATTCGGTAAAGTCACGTAAATAGAAATAAAAAGCAAACAAAATACAAAGGACAATATTTTTTCATAGCAACAAAAATAAAAAATGAATGGAAAATCATAAAAGCAAAAAACCATACAATAAAAACATACGAAGACAAAATTAAAAATTAATTGAAAATAATAAAAGCAAAAAACCTTCGCATTTTTAATTGTATTTAACTCTTTTTATTGTTGTTTTTTTTCTTTCATAATTTTCAATGCATTTTTATATTTATTTTATTTTTATTTTTTTTAAATGCATTTTTTATTATTTTTTGTTTTTTATTTACATGACTTTACCTAACGAACCAAGAATATGAATTCCTGCAGTCACGAAAGTTTTAAGTAAAAAAATAGTTAACTTTTTTATTTACGTAAAAAGTGTTCTTTGACAGGGATTCTTACCCAGGCCGCTGCGGTGAAATGGCAAATCCTAACCACTAGACTACCAGTGAAGCTGTTGGAGGTGCCTCCACGTGTCCTGCTATCCTGGCACCTCCAACACCGGGAGCTCGCTCGAGAGTTGATGGTGCATTGGAATCTGTTCACGAGATTTACGTGGAATCGTGAGACCATAAGAGATGGCGACTGCCTGGGGAACACTTCAGTCAGCAATCGAAGATCAAGCCTGATGATGATGCGGGACAGCAGGACACGTGGAGGTACATCTAACAACTTCCCTGGTGGTCTGGTGATTAAAATTCGAAGCTCTCAGTGCTGCGGTCTGGATTCAGTTCCCTGTCACGGAATGAGGCTCTTGGTGGCTTTTTTAAAGCAGTTACACTTTTCCGTAAAGAAGAAAATAACTTTTTTTATTGCTTATAAAAAAGAGTTCCCTGACCGGGAATCGAACCCGGGCCGCGGCGGTGAGAGCGCCGAATCCTAACCACTAGACCACCAGGGAAGCTGGATAAGGTGTCTCCACATGTCCTGCTGTCCTGGCACCTCCAACACCGGGAGCTCGCTCGAGAGTTGATGGATCAATGGAATCTGTTCACGGGATTGACTGTGGAATCGTGATACCATAAGAGATGGCGACTGCCTAGGAACACCTTCGGTCAGCAGTAGAAGTTCAAGCCTGGTGATAATGCGGGACAGCAGGACACGTGGAGGCACAATCACCAATTTCTCTGGTGTGGCAACTGGTTAGGTTTTGGCGCTCCCTCCGCCCCCACTCGGGCTCGAATCCCCGTGAGGGAAATAGTATTTTGGTTTCATTTTCAAAGCAGTTCCACGAATGCCTGAATTAAAAGTATGTATATTATTGATTAATTCGGTAAAGTCACGTAAATAGAAATAAAAAGCAAACAAAATACAAAGGACAATATTTTTTCATAGTAACAAAAATAAAAAATGAATGGAAAATCATTAAAGCAAAAAACCATACAATAAAAACATACGAAGACAAAATTAAAAATTAATTGAAAATAATAAAAGCAAAAAACCTTCGCATTTTTTATTGTATTTAACTCTTTTTATTGTTGGTTTTTTTCTTTCATAATTTTCAATGCATTTTTATATTTATTTTATTTTTATTCTTTTTAAATGCATTTTTTATTATTTTTTGTTTTTAATTTACATGACTTTACCTAACGAACCAAGAATATGAATTCCTGCAGTCACGAAAGTTTTAAGTAAAAAAATAGTTAACTTTTTTATTTACGTAAAAAGTGTTCTTTGACAGGGATTCTTACCCAGGCCGCTGCGGTGAAATGGCAAATCCTAACCACTAGACTACCAGTGAAGCTGTTGGAGGTGCCTCCACGTGTCCTGCTATCCTGGCACCTCCAACACCGGGAGCTCGCTCGAGAGTTGATGGTGCATTGGAATCTGTTCACGAGATTTACGTGGAATCGTGAGACCATAAGAGATGGCGACTGCCTGGGGAACACTTCAGTCAGCAATCGAAGATCAAGCCTGATGATGATGCGGGACAGCAGGACACGTGGAGGTACATCTAACAACTTCCCTGGTGGTCTGGTGATTAAAATTCGAAGCTCTCAGTGCTGCGGTCTGGATTCAGTTCCCTGTCACGGAATGAGGCTCTTGGTGGCTTTTTGAAAGCAGTTACACTTTTCCGTAAAGAAGAAAATAACTTTTTTTATTGCTTATAAAAAAGAGTTCCCTGACCGGGAATCGAACCCGGGCCGCGGCGGTGAGAGCGCCGAATCCTAACCACTAGACCACCAGGGAAGCTGGTTAAGGTGTCTCCACATGTCCTGCTGTCCTGGCACCTCCAACACCGGGAGCTCGCTCGAGAGTTGATGGATCAATGGAATCTGTTCACGGGATTGACTGTGGAATCGTGATACCATAAGAGATGGCGACTGCCTAGGAACACCTTCGGTCAGCAGTAGAAGTTCAAGCCTGGTGATAATGCGGGACAGCAGGACACGTGGAGGCACAATCACCAATTTCTCTGGTGTGGCAACTGGTTAGGTTTTGGCGCTCCCTCCGCCCCCACTCGTGCTCGAATCCCCGTGAGGGAAATAGTATTTTGGTTTCATTTTCAAAGCAGTTCCACGAATGCCTGAATTAAAAGTATGTATATTATTGATTAATTCGGTAAAGTCACGTAAATAGAAATAAAAAGCAAACAAAATACAAAGGACAATATTTTTTCATAGCAACAAAAATAAAAAATGAATGGAAAATCATTAAAGCAAAAAACCATACAATAAAAACATACGAAGACAAAATTAAAAATTAATTGAAAATAATAAAAGCAAAAAACCTTCGCATTTTTAATTGTATTTAACTCTTTTTATTGTTGGTTTTTTTCTTTCATAATTTTCAATGCATTTTTATATTTATTTTATTTTTATTCTTTTTAAATGCATTTTTTATTATTTTTTGTTTTTTATTTACATGACTTTACCTAACGAACCAAGAATATGAATTCCTGCAGTCACGAAAGTTTTAAGTAAAAAAATAGTTAACTTTTTTATTTACGTAAAAAGTGTTATTTGACAGGGATTCTTACCCAGGCCGCTGCGGTGAAATGGCAAATCCTAACCACTAGACTACCAGTGAAGCTGTTGGAGGTGCCTCCACGTGTCCTGCTATCCTGGCACCTCCAACACCGGGAGCTCGCTCGAGAGTTGATGGTGCATTGGAATCTGTTCACGAGATTTACGTGGAATCGTGAGACCATAAGAGATGGCGACTGCCTGGGGAACACTTCAGTCAGCAATCGAAGATCAAGCCTGATGATGATGCGGGACAGCAGGACACGTGGAGGTACATCTAACAACTTCCCTGGTGGTCTGGTGATTAAAATTCGAAGCTCTCAGTGCTGCGGTCTGGATTCAGTTCGCTGTCACGGAATGAGGCTCTTGGTGTCTTTTTTAAAGCAGTTACACTTTTCCGTAAAGAAGAAAATAACTTTTTTTATTGCTTATAAAAAAGAGTTCCCTGACCGGGAATCGAACCCGGGCCACGGCGGTGAGAGCGCCGAATCCTAACCACTAGACCACCAGGGAAGCTGGTTAAGGTGTCTCCACATGTCCTGCTGTCCAGGCACCTCCAACACCGGGAGCTCGCTCGAGAGTTGATGGATCAATGGAATCTGTTCACGGGATTGACTGTGGAATCGTGATACCATAAGAGATGGCGACTGCCTAGGAACACCTTCGGTCAGCAGTAGAAGTTCAAGCCTGGTGATAATGCGGGACAGCAGGACAAGTGGAGGCACAATCACCAATTTCTCTGGTGTGGCAACTGGTTAGGTTTTGGCGCTCCCTCCGCCCCCGCTCGGGATCGAATCCCCGTGAGGGAAATAGTATTTTGGTTTCATTTTCAAAGCAGTTCCACGAATGCCTGAATTAAAAGTATGTATATTATTGATTAATTCGGTAAAGCCACGTAAATAGAAATAAAAAGCAAACAAAATACAAAAGACAATATTTTTTCATAGCAACAAAAATAAAAAATGAATGGAAAATCATAAAAGCAAAAAACCATACAATAAAAACATACGAAGACAAAATTAAAAATTAATTGAAAATAATAAAAGCAAAAAACCTTCGCATTTTTAATTGTATTTAACTATTTTTATTGTTGGTTTTTTCTTTCATAATTTTCAATGCATTTTTATATTTATTTTATTTTTATTCTTTTTAAATGCATTTTTTTATTATTTTTTGTTTTTTATTTACATGACTTTACCTAACGAACCAAGAATATGAATTCCTGCAGTCACGAAAGTTTTAAGTAAAAAAATAGTTAACTTTTTTATTTACGTAAAAAGTGTTCTTTGACTGGGATTCTTACCCAGGCCGCTGCGGTGAAATGGCAAATCCTAACCACTAGACTACCAGTGAAGCTGTTGGAGGTGCCTCCACGTGTCCTGCTATCCTGGCACCTCCAACACCGGGAGCTCGCTCGAGAGTTGATGGTGTATTGGAATCTGTTCACGAGATTTACGTGGAATCGTGAGACCATAAGAGATGGCGACTGCCTGGGGAACACTTCAGTCAGCAATCGAAGATCAAGCCTGATGTTGATGCGGGACAGCAGGACACGTGGAGGTACATCTAACAACTTCCCTGGTGGTCTGGTGATTAAAATTCGAAGCTCTCAGTGCTGCGGTCTGGATTCAGTTCGCTGTCACGGAATGAGGCTCTTGGTTTCTTTTTTAAAGCAGTTACACTTTTCCGTAAAGAAGAAAATAACTTTTTTTATTGCTTATAAAAAAGAGTTCCCTGACCGGGAATCGAACCCGGGCCGCGGCGGTGAGAGCGCCGAATCCTAACCACTAGACCACCAGGGAAGCTGGTTAAGGTGTCTCCACATGTCCTGCTGTCCTGGCACCTCCAACACCGGGAGCTCGCTCGAGAGTTGATGGATCAATGGAATCTGTTCACGGGATTGACTGTGGAATCGTGATACCATAAGAGATGGCGACTGCCTAGGAACACCTTCGGTCAGCAGTAGAAGTTCAAGCCTGGTGATAATGCGGGACAGCAGGACACGTGGAGGCACAATCACCAATTTCTCTGGTGTGGCAACTGGTTAGGTTTTGGCGCTCCCTCCGCCCCCACTCGGGCTCGAATCCCCGTGAGGGAAATAGTATTTTGGTTTCATTTTCAAAGCAGTTCCACGAATGCCTGAATTAAAAGTATGTATATTATTGATTAATTCGGTAAAGTCACGTAAATAGAAATAAAAAGCAAACAAAATACAAAGGACAATATTTTTTCATAGTAACAAAAATAAAAAATGAATGGAAAATCATTAAAGCAAAAAACCATACAATAAAAACATACGAAGACAAAATTAAAAATTAATTGAAAATAATAAAAGCAAAAAACCTTCGCATTTTTAATTGTATTTAACTCTTTTTATTGTTGGTTTTTTTCTTTCATAATTTTCAATGCATTTTTATATTTATTTTATTTTTATTCTTTTTAAATGCATTTTTTATTATTTTTTGTTTTTAATTTACATGACTTTACCTAACGAACCAAGAATATGAATTCCTGCAGTCACGAAAGTTTTAAGTAAAAAAATAGTTAACTTTTTTATTTACGTAAAAAGTGTTCTTTGACAGGGATTCTTACCCAGGCCGCTGCGGTGAAATGGCAAATCCTAACCACTAGACTACCAGTGAAGCTGTTGGAGGTGCCTCCACGTGTCCTGCTATCCTGGCACCTCCAACACCGGGAGCTCGCTCGAGAGTTGATGGTGCATTGGAATCTGTTCACGAGATTTACGTGGAATCGTGAGACCATAAGAGATGGCGACTGCCTGGGGAACACTTCAGTCAGCAATCGAAGATCAAGCCTGATGATGATGCGGGACAGCAGGACACGTGGAGGTACATCTAACAACTTCCCTGGTGGTCTGGTGATTAAAATTCGAAGCTCTCAGTGCTGCGGTCTGGATTCAGTTCCCTGTCACGGAATGAGGCTCTTGGTGGCTTTTTGAAAGCAGTTACACTTTTCCGTAAAGAAGAAAATAACTTTTTTTATTGCTTATAAAAAAGAGTTCCCTGACCGGGAATCGAACCCGGGCCGCGGCGGTGAGAGCGCCGAATCCTAACCACTAGACCACCAGGGAAGCTGGTTAAGGTGTCTCCACATGTCCTGCTGTCCTGGCACCTCCAACACCGGGAGCTCGCTCGAGAGTTGATGGATCAATGGAATCTGTTCACGGGATTGACTGTGGAATCGTGATACCATAAGAGATGGCGACTGCCTAGGAACACCTTCGGTCAGCAGTAGAAGTTCAAGCCTGGTGATAATGCGGGACAGCAGGACACGTGGAGGCACAATCACCAATTTCTCTGGTGTGGCAACTGGTTAGGTTTTGGCGCTCCCTCCGCCCCCACTCGTGCTCGAATCCCCGTGAGGGAAATAGTATTTTGGTTTCATTTTCAAAGCAGTTCCACGAATGCCTGAATTAAAAGTATGTATATTATTGATTAATTCGGTAAAGTCACGTAAATAGAAATAAAAAGCAAACAAAATACAAAGGACAATATTTTTTCATAGCAACAAAAATAAAAAATGAATGGAAAATCATTAAAGCAAAAAACCATACAATAAAAACATACGAAGACAAAATTAAAAATTAATTGAAAATAATAAAAGCAAAAAACCTTCGCATTTTTAATTGTATTTAACTCTTTTTATTGTTGGTTTTTTTCTTTCATAATTTTCAATGCATTTTTATATTTATTTTATTTTTATTCTTTTTAAATGCATTTTTTATTATTTTTTGTTTTTTATTTACATGACTTTACCTAACGAACCAAGAATATGAATTCCTGCAGTCACGAAAGTTTTAAGTAAAAAAATAGTTAACTTTTTTATTTACGTAAAAAGTGTTATTTGACAGGGATTCTTACCCAGGCCGCTGCGGTGAAATGGCAAATCCTAACCACTAGACTACCAGTGAAGCTGTTGGAGGTGCCTCCACGTGTCCTGCTATCCTGGCACCTCCAACACCGGGAGCTCGCTCGAGAGTTGATGGTGCATTGGAATCTGTTCACGAGATTTACGTGGAATCGTGAGACCATAAGAGATGGCGACTGCCTGGGGAACACTTCAGTCAGCAATCGAAGATCAAGCCTGATGATGATGCGGGACAGCAGGACACGTGGAGGTACATCTAACAACTTCCCTGGTGGTCTGGTGATTAAAATTCGAAGCTCTCAGTGCTGCGGTCTGGATTCAGTTCGCTGTCACGGAATGAGGCTCTTGGTGTCTTTTTTAAAGCAGTTACACTTTTCCGTAAAGAAGAAAATAACTTTTTTTATTGCTTATAAAAAAGAGTTCCCTGACCGGGAATCGAACCCGGGCCACGGCGGTGAGAGCGCCGAATCCTAACCACTAGACCACCAGGGAAGCTGGTTAAGGTGTCTCCACATGTCCTGCTGTCCAGGCACCTCCAACACCGGGAGCTCGCTCGAGAGTTGATGGATCAATGGAATCTGTTCACGGGATTGACTGTGGAATCGTGATACCATAAGAGATGGCGACTGCCTAGGAACACCTTCGGTCAGCAGTAGAAGTTCAAGCCTGGTGATAATGCGGGACAGCAGGACAAGTGGAGGCACAATCACCAATTTCTCTGGTGTGGCAACTGGTTAGGTTTTGGCGCTCCCTCCGCCCCCGCTCGGGATCGAATCCCCGTGAGGGAAATAGTATTTTGGTTTCATTTTCAAAGCAGTTCCACGAATGCCTGAATTAAAAGTATGTATATTATTGATTAATTCGGTAAAGCCACGTAAATAGAAATAAAAAGCAAACAAAATACAAAAGACAATATTTTTTCATAGCAACAAAAATAAAAAATGAATGGAAAATCATAAAAGCAAAAAACCATACAATAAAAACATACGAAGACAAAATTAAAAATTAATTGAAAATAATAAAAGCAAAAAACCTTCGCATTTTTAATTGTATTTAACTATTTTTATTGTTGGTTTTTTCTTTCATAATTTTCAATGCATTTTTATATTTATTTTATTTTTATTCTTTTTAAATGCATTTTTTTATTATTTTTTGTTTTTTATTTACATGACTTTACCTAACGAACCAAGAATATGAATTCCTGCAGTCACGAAAGTTTTAAGTAAAAAAATAGTTAACTTTTTTATTTACGTAAAAAGTGTTCTTTGACTGGGATTCTTACCCAGGCCGCTGCGTTGAAATGGCAAATCCTAACCACTAGACTACCAGTGAAGCTGTTGGAGGTGCCTCCACGTGTCCTGCTATCCTGGCACCTCCAACACCGGGAGCTCGCTCGAGAGTTGATGGTGTATTGGAATCTGTTCACGAGATTTACGTGGAATCGTGAGACCATAAGAGATGGCGACTGCCTGGGGAACACTTCAGTCAGCAATCGAAGATCAAGCCTGATGTTGATGCGGGACAGCAGGACACGTGGAGGTACATCTAACAACTTCCCTGGTGGTCTGGTGATTAAAATTCGAAGCTCTCAGTGCTGCGGTCTGGATTCAGTTCGCTGTCACGGAATGAGGCTCTTGGTGTCTTTTTTAAAGCAGTTACACTTTTCCGTAAAGAAGAAAATAACTTTTTTTATTGCTTATAAAAAAGAGTTCCCTGACCGGGAATCGAACCCGGGCCGCGGCGGTGAGAGCGCCGAATCCTAACCACTAGACCACCAGGGAAGCTGGTTAAGGTGTCTCCACATGTCCTGCTGTCCTGGCACCTCCAACACCGGGAGCTCGCTCGAGAGTTGATGGATCAATGGAATCTGTTCACGGGATTGACTGTGGAATCGTGATACCATAAGAGATGGCGACTGCCTAGGAACACCTTCGGTCAGCAGTAGAAGTTCAAGCCTGGTGATAATGCGGGACAGCAGGACACGTGGAGGCACAATCACCAATTTCTCTGGTGTGGCAACTGGTTAGGTTTTGGCGCTCTCTCCGCCCCCACTCGGGCTCGAATCCCCGTGAGGGAAATAGTATTTTGGTTTCATTTTCAAAGCAGTTCCACGAATGCCTGAATTAAAAGTATGTATATTATTGATTAATTCGGTAAAGTCACGTAAATAGAAATAAAAAGCAAACAAAATACAAAGGACAATATTTTTTCATAGCAACAAAAATAAAAAATGAATGGAAAATCATTAAAGCAAAAAACCATACAATAAAAACATACGAAGACAAAATTAAAAATTAATTGAAAATAATAAAAGCAAAAAACCTTCGCATTTTTAATTGTATTTAACTCTTTTTATTGTTGGTTTTTTTCTTTCATAATTTTCAATGCATTTTTATATTTATTTTATTTTTATTATTTTTAAATGCATTTTTTATTATTTTTTGTTTTTTATTTACATGACTTTACCTAACGAACCAAGAATATGAATTCCTGCAGTCACGAAAGTTTTAAGTAAAAAAATAGTTAACTTTTTTATTTACGTAAAAAGTGTTATTTGACAGGGATTCTTACCCAGGCCGCTGCGGTGAAATGGCAAATCCTAACCACTAGACTACCAGTGAAGCTGTTGGAGGTGCCTCCACGTGTCCTGCTATCCTGGCACCTCCAACACCGGGAGCTCGCTCGAGAGTTGATGGTGCATTGGAATCTGTTCACGAGATTTACGTGGAATCGTGAGACCATAAGAGATGGCGACTGCCTGGGGAACACTTCAGTCAGCAATCGAAGATCAAGCCTGATGATGATGCGGGACAGCAGGACACGTGGAGGTACATCTAACAACTTCCCTGGTGGTCTGGTGATTAAAATTCGAAGCTCTCAGTGCTGCGGTCTGGATTCAGTTCGCTGTCACGGAATGAGGCTCTTGGTGTCTTTTTTAAAGCAGTTACACTTTTCCGTAAAGAAGAAAATAACTTTTTTTATTGCTTATAAAAAAGAGTTCCCTGACCGGGAATCGAACCCGGGCCACGGCGGTGAGAGCGCCGAATCCTAACCACTAGACCACCAGGGAAGCTGGTTAAGGTGTCTCCACATGTCCTGCTGTCCTGGCACCTCCAACACCGGGAGCTCGCTCGAGAGTTGATGGATCAATGGAATCTGTTCACGGGATTGACTGTGGAATCGTGATACCATAAGAGATGGCGACTGCCTAGGAACACCTTCGGTCAGCAGTAGAAGTTCAAGCCTGGTGATAATGCGGGACAGCAGGACAAGTGGAGGCACAATCACCAATTTCTCTGGTGTGGCAACTGGTTAGGTTTTGGCGCTCCCTCCGCCCCCGCTCGGGATCGAATCCCCGTGAGGGAAATAGTATTTTGGTTTCATTTTCAAAGCAGTTCCACGAATGCCTGAATTAAAAGTATGTATATTATTGATTAATTCGGTAAAGCCACGTAAATAGAAATAAAAAGCAAACAAAATACAAAGGACAATATTTTTTCATAGCAACAAAAATAAAAAATGAATGGAAAATCATAAAAGCAAAAAACCATACAATAAAAACATACGAAGACAAAATTAAAAATTAATTGAAAATAATAAAAGCAAAAAACCTTCGCATTTTTAATTGTATTTAACTATTTTTATTGTTGGTTTTTTCTTTCATAATTTTCAATGCATTTTTATATTTATTTTATTTTTATTCTTTTTAAATGCATTTTTTTATTATTTTTTGTGTTTTATTTACATGACTTTACCTAACGAACCAAGAATATGAATTCCTGCAGTCACGAAAGTTTTAAGTAAAAAAATAGTTAACTTTTTTATTTACGTAAAAAGTGTTCTTTGACAGGGATTCTTACCCAGGCCGCTGCGGTGAAATGGCAAATCCTAACCACTAGACTACCAGTGAAGCTGTTGGAGGTGCCTCCACGTGTCCTGCTATCCTGGCACCTCCAACACCGGGAGCTCGCTCGAGAGTTGATGGTGCATTGGAATCTGTTCACGAGATTTACGTGGAATCGTGAGACCATAAGAGATGGCGACTGCCTGGGGAACACTTCAGTCAGCAATCGAAGATCAAGCCTGATGTTGATGCGGGACAGCAGGACACGTGGAGGTACATCTAACAACTTCCCTGGTGGTCTGGTGATTAAAATTCGAAGCTCTCAGTGCTGCGGTCTGGATTCAGTTCGCTGTCACGGAATGAGGCTCTTGGTGTCTTTTTTAAAGCAGTTACACTTTTCCGTAAAGAAGAAAATAACTTTTTTTATTGCTTATAAAAAAGAGTTCCCTGACCGGGAATCGAACCCGGGCCGCGGCGGTGAGAGCGCCGAATCCTAACCACTAGACCACCAGGGAAGCTGGTTAAGGTGTCTCCACATGTCCTGCTGTCCTGGCACCTCCAACACCGGGAGCTCGCTCGAGAGTTGATGGATCAATGGAATCTGTTCACGGGATTGACTGTGGAATCGTGATACCATAAGAGATGGCGACTGCCTAGGAACACCTTCGGTCAGCAGTAGAAGTTCAAGCCTGGTGATAATGCGGGACAGCAGGACACGTGGAGGCACAATCACCACTTTCTCTGGTGTGGCAACTGGTTAGGTTTTGGCGCTCCCTCCGCCCCCGCTCGGGATCGAATCCCCGTGAGGGAAATAGTATTTTGGTTTCATTTTCAAAGCAGTTCCACGAATGCCTGAATTAAAAGTATGTATATTATTGATTAATTCGGTAAAGTCACGTAAATAGAAATAAAAAGCAAACAAAATACAAAGGACAATATTTTTTCATAGCAACAAAAATAAAAAATGAATGGAAATCATTAAAGCAAAAAACCATACAATAAAAACATACGAAGACAAAATTAAAAATTAATTGAAAATAATAAAAGCAAAAAACCTTCGCATTTTTAATTGTATTTAACTCTTTTTATTGTTGGTTTTTTTCTTTCATAATTTTCAATGCATTTTTATATTTATTTTATTTTTATTCTTTTTAAATGCATTTTTTATTATTTTTTGTTTTTTATTTACATGACTTTACCTAACGAACCAAGAATATGAATTCCTGCAGTCACGAAAGTTTTAAGTAAAAAAATAGTTAACTTTTTTATTTACGTAAAAAGTGTTCTTTGACAGGGATTCTTACCCAGGCCGCTGCGGTGAAATGGCAAATCCTAACCACTAGACTACCAGTGAAGCTGTTGGAGGTGCCTCCACGTGTCCTGCTATCCTGGCACCTCCAACACCGGGAGCTCGCTCGAGAGTTGATGGTGCATTGGAATCTGTTCACGAGATTTACGTGGAATCGTGAGACCATAAGAGATGGCGACTGCCTGGGGAACACTTCAGTCAGCAATCGAAGATCAAGCCTGATGATGATGCGGGACAGCAGGACACGTGGAGGTACATCTAACAACTTCCCTGGTGATCTGGTGATTAAAATTCGAAGCTCTCAGTGCTGCGGTCTGGATTCAGTTCGCTGTCACGGAATGAGGCTCTTGGTGTCTTTTTTAAAGCAGTTACACTTTTCCGTAAAGAAGAAAATAACTTTTTTTATTGCTTATAAAAAAGAGTTCCCTGACCGGGAATCGAACCCGGGCCGCGGCGGTGAGAGCGCCGAATCCTAACCACTAGACCACCAGGGAAGCTGGTTAAGGTGTCTCCACATGTCCTGCTGTCCTGGCACCTCCAACACCGGGAGCTCGCTCGAGAGTTGATGGATCAATGGAATCTGTTCACGGGATTGACTGTGGAATCGTGATACCATAAGAGATGGCGACTGCCTAGGAACACCTTCGGTCAGCAGTAGAAGTTCAAGCCTGGTGATAATGCGGGACAGCAGGACACGTGGAGGCACAATCACCAATTTCTCTGGTGTGGCAACTGGTTAGGTTTTGGCGCTCCCTCCGCCCCCGCTCGGGATCGAATCCCCGTGAGGGAAATAGTATTTTGGTTTCATTTTCAAAGCAGTTCCACGAATGCCTGAATTAAAAGTATGTATATTATTGATTAATTCGGTAAAGTCACGTAAATAGAAATAAAAAGCAAACAAAATACAAAGGACAATATTTTTTCATAGCAACAAAAATAAAAAATGAATGGAAAATCATAAAAGCAAAAAACCATACAATAAAAACATACGAAGACAAAATTAAAAATTAATTGAAAATAATAAAAGCAAAAAACCTTCGCATTTTTAATTGTATTTAACTCTTTTTATTGTTGGTTTTTTTCTTTCATAATTTTCAATGCATTTTTATATTTATTTTATTTTTATTCTTTTTAAATGCATTTTTTATTATTTTTTGTTTTTTATTTACATGACTTTACCTAACGAACCAAGAATATGAATTCCTGCAGTCACGAAAGTTTTAAGTAAAAAAATAGTTAACTTTTTTATTTACGTAAAAAGTGTTCTTTGACAGGGATTCTTACCCAGGTCGCTGCGGTGAAATGGCAAATCCTAACCACTAGACTACCAGTGAAGCTGTTGGAGGTGCCTCCACGTGTCCTGCTATCCTGGCACCTCCAACACCGGGAGCTCGCTCGAGAGTTGATGGTGCATTGGAATCTGTTCACGAGATTTACGTGGAATCGTGAGACCATAAGAGATAGCGACTGCCTGGGGAACACTTCAGTCAGCAATCGAAGATCAAGCCTGATGATGATGCGGGACAGCAGGACACGTGGAGGTACATCTAACAACTTCCCTGGTGGTCTGGTGATTAAAATTCGAAGCTCTCAGTGCTGCGGTCTGGATTCAGTTCCCTGTCACGGAATGAGGTTCTTGGTGGCTTTTTTAAAGCAGTTACACTTTTCCGTAAAGAAGAAAATAACTTTTTTTATTGCTTATAAAAAAGAGTTCCCTGACCGGGAATCGAACCCGGGCCGCGGTGGTGAGAGCGCCGAATCCTAACCACTAGACCACCAGGGAAGCTGGATAAGGTGTCTCCACATATCCTGCTGTCCTGGCACCTCCAACACCGGGAGCTCGCTCGAGAGTTGATGGATCAATGGAATCTGTTCACGGGATTGACTGTGGAATCGTGATACCATAAGAGATGGCGACTGCCTAGGAGCACCTTCGGTCAGCAGTAGAAGTTCAAGCCTGGTGATAATGCGGGACAGCAGGACACGTGGAGGCACAATCACCAATTTCTCTGGTGTGGCAACTGGTTAGGTTTTGGCGCTCCCTCCGCCCCCACTCGGGCTCGAATCCCCGTGAGGGAAATAGTATTTTGGTTTCATTTTCAAAGCAGTTCCACGAATGCCTGAATTAAAAGTATGTATATTATTGATTAATTCGGTAAAGTCACGTAAATAGAAATAAAAAGCAAACAAAATACAAAGGACAATATTTTTTCATAGCAACAAAAATAAAAAATGAATGGAAAATCATTAAAGCAAAAAACCATACAATAAAAACATACGAAGACAAAATTAAAAATTAATTGAAAATAATAAAAGCAAAAAACCTTCGCATTTTTAATTGTATTTAACTCTTTTTATTGTTGGTTTTTTTCTTTCATAATTTTCAATGCATTTTTATATTTATTTTATTTTTATTCTTTTTAAATGCATTTTTTATTATTTTTTGTTTTTTATTTACATGACTTTACCTAACGAACCAAGAATATGAATTCCTGCAGTCACGAAAGTTTTAAGTAAAAAAATAGTTAACTTTTTTATTTACGTAAAAAGTGTTCTTTGACAGGGATTCTTACCCAGGCCGCTGCGGTGAAATGGCAAATCCTAACCACTAGACTACCAGTGAAGCTGTTGGAGGTGCCTCCACGTGTCCTGCTATCCTGGCACCTCTAACACCGGGAGCTCGCTGGAGAGTTGATGGTGCATTGGAATCTGTTCACGAGATTTACGTGGAATCGTGAGACCATAAGAGATGGCGACTGCCTGGGGAACACTTCAGTCAGCAATCGAAGATCAAGCCTGATGATGATGCGGGACAGCAGGACACGTGGAGGTACATCTAACAACTTCCCTGGTGGTCTGGTGATTAAAATTCGAAGCTCTCAGTGCTGCGGTCTGGATTCAGTTCGCTGTCACGGAATGAGGCTCTTGGTGTATTTTTTAAAGCAGTTACACTTTTCCGTAAAGAAGAAAATAACTTTTTTATTGCTTATAAAAAAGAGTTCCCTGACTGGGAATCGAACCCGGGCCGCGGCAGTGAGAGCGCCGAATCCTAACCACTAGACCACCAGGGAAGCTGGTTAAGGTATCTCCACATGTCCTGCTGTCCTGGCACCTCCAACACCGGGAGCTCGCTCGAGAGTTGATGGATCAATGGAATCTGTTCACGGGATTGACTGTGGAATCGTGATACCATAAGAGATGGCGACTGCCTAGGAACACCTTCGGTCAGCAGTAGAAGTTCAAGCCTGGTGATAATGCGGGACAGCAGGACACGTGGAGGCACAATCACCAATTTCTCTGGTGTGGCAACTGGTTAGGTTTTGGCGCTCCCTCCGCCCCCGCTCGGGATCGAATCCCCGTGAGGGAAATAGTATTTTGGTTTCATTTTCAAAGCAGTTCCACGAATGCCTGAATTAAAAGTATGTATATTATTGATTAATTCGGTAAAGTCACGTAAATAGAAATAAAAAGCAAACAAAATACAAAGGACAATATTTTTTCATAGCAACAAAAATAAAAAATGAATGGAAAATCATAAAAGCAAAAAACCATACAATAAAAACATACGAAGACAAAATTAAAAATTAATTGAAAATAATAAAAGCAAAAAACCTTCGCATTTTTAATTGTATTTAACTCTTTTTATTGTTGGTTTTTTTCTTTCATAATTTTCAATGCATTTTTATATTTTTTCATTTTTTTATTTTTTTTAAATGCATTTTTTATTATTTTTTGTTTTTTATTTACATGACTTTACCTAACGAACCAAGAATATGAATTCCTGCAGTCACGAAAGTTTTAAGTATAAAAATAGTTAACTTTTTTATTTACGTAAAAAGTGTTCTTTGACAGGGATTCTTACCCAGGCCGCTGCGGTGAAATGGCAAATCCTAACCACTAGACTACCAGTGAAGCTGTTGGAGGTGCCTCCACGTGTCCTGCTATCCTGGCACCTCCAACACCGGGAGCTCGCTCGAGAGTTGATGGTGCATTGGAATCTGTTCACGAGATTTACGTGGAATCGTGAGACCATAAGAGATTCTTTTCTTTGGTTTTTTCGGTTAAGTCACGTCTAAAAATAAAATAATAAATTAAAATAACATATTACGACGTTTCGATTGCAACACAAGCAATCATCATCAGGTATAAAAGAAATAGCAACAAAAATCTAACTAGAAAACTATAGACAGACATACAAGCAGACAGACATCACAACGGCACACAGAGAGAGGACACAAATCGGCACAAAGAGAGGGGTCGTTTCTGTGACGGTCCCTTAAATATAGAGAGGGGGGGCGGGGACGGAGAGAGGGAGGGGGCAGAGAGAATTAGCATATCAATGAGTGTACGGCAACGTACTGCTGTTGCAAGTAAGATGACAATGTGGAACGGGCACGCAAAATTGAAAACGGGCACGCAAAATTGAAAATTAGGAGACAGGCACACGAAAATTAAATAACCTAGCAAAATATCGAAATGTGATGTAATACAACACAGAGAGTCGGTTAACACACAATTAACGCATAGCCTGGTTGATTACGTGTTTCAAAATTTGCTAAGTTAGAATTTTAAGTGTGAAAATTCCAAAGAGAGGACACAGGCAGAGAGAACAAATAGTCAGAAAGAAAAAGGATAAGCTTAAAACTTCCCCGTAGAAGTGGTTCAATCTTAATTTAGGAGCTTTCGTGACTGCAGGAATTATTCTTTGGTTTTTTTCGGTTAAGTCACGTCTAAAAATAAAATAATAAATTAAAATAACATATTACGACGTTTCGATTGCAACACAAGCAATCATCATCAGGTATAAAAGAAATAGCAACAAAAATCTAACTAGAAAACTATAGACAGACATACAAGCAGACAGACATCACAACGGCACACAGAGAGAGGACACAAATCGGCACAAAGAGAGGGGTCGTTTCTGTGACGGTCCCTTAAATATAGAGAGGGGGGGCGGGGACGGAGAGAGGGAGGGGGCAGAGAGAATTAGCATATCAATGAGTGTACGGCAACGTACTGCTGTTGCAAGTAAGATGACAATGTGGAACGGGCACGCAAAATTGAAAACGGGCACGCAAAATTGAAAATTAGGAGACAGGCACACGAAAATTAAATAACCTAGCAAAATATCGAAATGTGATGTAATACAACACAGAGAGTCGGTTAACACACAATTAACGCATAGCCTGGTTGATTACGTGTTTCAAAATTTGCTAAGTTAGAATTTTAAGTGTGAAAATTCCAAAGAGAGGACACAGGCAGAGAGAACAAATAGTCAGAAAGAAAAAGGATAAGCTTAAAACTTCCCCGTAGAAGTGGTTCAATCTTAATTTAGGAGCTTTCGTGACTGCAGGAATTATTCTTTGGTTTTTTTCGGTTAAGTCACGTCTAAAAATAAAATAATCAATTAAAATAACATATTACGACGTTTCGATTGCAACACAAGCAATCATCATCAGGTATAAAAGAAATAGCAACAAAAATCTAACTAGAAAACTATAGACAGACATACAAGCAGACAGACATCACAACGGCACACAGAGAGAGGACACAAATCGGCACAAAGAGAGGGGTCGTTTCTGTGACGGTCCCTTAAATATAGAGAGGGGGGGCGGGGACGGAGAGAGGGAGGGGGCAGAGAGAATTTGCATATCAATGAGTGTACGGCAACGTACTGCTGTTGCAAGTAAGATGACAATGTGGAACGGGCACGCAAAATTGAAAACGGGCACGCAAAATTGAAAATTAGGAGACCGGCACACGAAAATTAAATAACCTAGCAAAATATCGAAATGTGATGTAATACAACACAGAGAGTCGGTTAACACACAATTAACGCATAGCCTGGTTGATTACGTGTTTCAAAATTTGCTAAGTTAGAATTTTAAGTGTGAAAATTCCAAAGAGAGGACACAGGCAGAGAGAACAAATAGTCAGAAAGAAAAAGGATAAGCTTAAAACTTCCCCGTAGAAGTGGTTCAATCTTAATTTAGGAGCTTTCGTGACTGCAGGAATTATTCTTTGGTTTTTTTCGGTTAAGTCACGTCTAAAAATAAAATAATAAATTAAAATAACATATTACGACGTTTCGATTGCAACACAAGCAATCATCATCAGGTATAAAAGAAATAGCAACAAAAATCTAACTAGAAAACTATAGACAGACATACAAGCAGACAGACATCACAACGGCACACAGAGAGAGGACACAAATCGGCACAAAGAGAGGGGTCGTTTCTGTGACGGTCCCTTAAATATAGAGAGGGGGGGCGGGGACGGAGAGAGGGAGGGGGCAGAGAGAATTTGCATATCAATGAGTGTACGGCAACGTACTGCTGTTGCAAGTAAGATGACAATGTGGAACGGGCACGCAAAATTGAAAACGGGCACGCAAAATTGAAAATTAGGAGACAGGCACACGAAAAATAAATAACCTAGCAAAATATCGAAATGTGATGTAATACAACACAGAGAGTCGGTTAACACACAATTAACACATAGCCTGGTTGATTACGTGTTTCAAAATTTGCTAAGTTAGAATTTTAAGTGTGAAAATTCCAAAGAGAGGACACAGGCAGAGAGAACAAATAGTCAGAAAGAAAAAGGATAAGCTTAAAACTTCCCCGTAGAAGTGGTTCAATCTTAATTTAGGAGCTTTCGTGACTGCAGGAATTATTCTTTGGTTTTTTTTTTCGGTTAAGTCACGTCTAAAAATAAAATAATAAATTAAAATAACATATTACGACGTTTCGATTGCAACACAAGCAATCATCATCAGGTATAAAAGAAATAGCAACAAAAATCTAACTAGAAAACTATAGACAGACATACAAGCAGACAGACATCACAACGGCACACAGAGAGAGGACACAAATCGGCACAAAGAGAGGGGTCGTTTCTGTGACGGTCCCTTAAATATAGAGAGGGGGGGCGGGGACGGAGAGAGGGAGGGGGCAGAGAGAATTAGCATATCAATGAGTGTACGGCAACGTACTGCTGTTGCAAGTAAGATGACAATGTGGAACGGGCACGCAAAATTGAAAACGGGCACGCAAAATTGAAAATTAGGAGACAGGCACACGAAAATTAAATAACCTAGCAAAATATCGAAATGTGATGTAATACAACACAGAGAGTCGGTTAACACACAATTAACGCATAGCCTGGTTGATTACGTGTTTCAAAATTTGCTAAGTTAGAATTTTAAGTGTGAAAATTCCAAGGAGAGGACACAGGCAGAGAGAACAAATAGTCAGAAAGAAACAGGATAAGCTTAAAACTTCCCCGTTGAAGTGGTTCAATCTTAATTTAGGAGCTTTCGTGACTGCAGGAATTATTCTTTGGTTTTTTTTTCGGTTAAGTCACGTCTAAAAATAAAATAATAAATTAAAATAACATATTACGACGTTTCGATTGCAACACAAGCAATCATCAGGTATAAAAGAAATAGCAACAAAAATCTAACTAGAAAACTATAGACAGACATACAAGCAGACAGACATCACAACGGCACACAGAGAGAGGACACAAATCGGCACAAAGAGAGGGGTCGTTTCTGTGACGGTCCCTTAAATATAGAGAGGGGGGGCGGGGACGGAGAGAGGGAGGGGGCAGAGAGAATTAGCATATCAATGAGTGTACGGCAACGTACTGCTGTTGCAAGTAAGATGACAATGTGGAACGGGCACGCAAAATTGAAAACGGGCACGCAAAATTGAAAATTAGGAGACAGGCACACGAAAATTAAATAACCTAGCAAAATATCGAAATGTGATGTAATACAACACAGAGAGTCGGTTAACACACAATTAACGCATAGCCTGGTTGATTACGTGTTTCAAAATTTGCTAAGTTAGAATTTTAAGTGTGAAAATTCCAAAGAGAGGACACAGGCAGAGAGAACAAATAGTCATTTATTATTTTATTTTTAGACGTGACTTAACCGAAAAAAAACAAAGAATAATTCCTGCAGTCACGAAAGCTCCTAAATTAAGATTCAACCACTTCTACGGGGAAGTTTTAAGCTTATCCTTTTTCTTTCTGACTATTTGTTCTCTCTGCCTGTGTCCTCTCTTTGGAATTTTCACACTTAAAATTCTAACTTAGCAAATTTTGAAACACGTAATCAACCAGGCTATGCGTTAATTGTGTGTTAACCGACTCTCTGTGTTGTATTACATCACATTTCGATATTTTGCTAGGTTATTTAATTTTCGTGTGCCTGTCTCCTAATTTTCAATTTTGCGTGCCCGTTTTCAATTTTGCGTGCCCGTTCCACATTGTCATCTTACTTGCAACAGCAGTACGTTGCCGTACACTCATTGATATGCTAATTCTCTCTGCCCCCTCCCTCTCTCCGTCCCCGCCCCCCCTCTCTATATTTAAGGGACCGTCACAGAAACGACCCCTCTCTTTGTGCCGATTTGTGTCCTCTCTCTGTGTGCCGTTGTGATGTCTGTCTGCTTGTATGTCTGTCTATAGTTTTCTAGTTAGATTTTTGTTGCTATTTCTTTTATACCTGATGATGATTGCTTGTGTTGCAATCGAAACGTCGTAATATGTTATTTTAATTTATTATTTTATTTTTAGACGTGACTTAACCGAAAAAAAAACCAAAGAATAATTCCTGCAGTCACGAAAGCTCCTAAATTAAGATTGAACCACTTCTACGGGGAAGTTTTAAGCTTATCCTTTTTCTTTCTGACTATTTGTTCTCTCTGCCTGTGTCCTCTCTTTGGAATTTTCACACTTAAAATTCTAACTTAGCAAATTTTGAAACACGTAATCAACCAGGCTATGCGTTAATTGTGTGTTAACCGACTCTCTGTGTTGTATTACATCACATTTCGATATTTTGCTAGGTTATTTAATTTTCGTGTGCCTGTCTCCTAATTTTCAATTTTGCGTGCCCGTTTTCAATTTTGCGTGCCCGTTCCACATTGTCATCTTACTTGCAACAGCAGTACGTTGCCGTACACTCATTGATATGCTAATTCTCTCTGCCCCCTCCTTCTCTCCGTCCCCGCCCCCCCTCTCTATATTTAAGGGACCGTCACAGAAACGACCCCTCTCTTTGTGCCGATTTGTGTCCTCTCTCTGTGTGCCGTTGTGATGTCTGTCTGCTTGTATGTCTGTCTATAGTTTTCTAGTTAGATTTTTGTTGCTATTTCTTTTATACCTGATGATGATTGCTTGTGTTGCAATCGAAACGTCGTAATATGTTATTTTAATTTATTATTTTATTTTTAGACGTGACTTAACCGAAAAAAAAAAAACAAAGAATAATTCCTGCAGTCACGAAAGCTCCTAAATTAAGATTGAACCACTTCTACGGGGAAGTTTTAAGCTTATCTTTTTTCTTTCTGACTATTTTTTCTCTCTGCCTGTGTCCTCTCTTTGGAATTTTCACACTTAAAATTCTAACTTAGCAAATTTTGAAACACGTAATCAACCAGGCTATGCGTTAATTGTGTGTTAACCGACTCTCTGTGTTGTATTACATCACATTTCGATATTTTGCTAGGTTATTTAATTTTCGTGTGCCTGTCTCCTAATTTTCAATTTTGCGTGCCCGTTTTCAATTTTGCGTGCCCGTTCCACATTGTCATCTTACTTGCAACAGCAGTACGTTGCCGTACACTCATTGATATGCTAATTCTCTCTGCCCCCTCCCTCTCTCCGTCCCCGCCCCCCCTCTCTATATTTAAGGGACCGTCACAGAAACGACCCCTCTCTTTGTGCCGATTTGTGTCCTCTCTCTGTGTGCCGTTGTGATGTCTGTCTGCTTGTATGTCTGTCTATAGTTTTCTAGTTAGATTTTTGTTGCTATTTCTTTTATACCTGATGATGATTGCTTGTGTTGCAATCGAAACGTCGTAATATGTTATTTTAATTGATTATTTTATTTTTAGACGTGACTTAACCGAAAAAAACCAAAGAATAATTCCTGCAGTCACGAAAGCTCCTAAATTAAGATTGAACCATAAGAGATGGCGACTGCCTGGGGAACACTTCAGTCAGCAATCGAAGATCAAGCCTGATGATGATGCGGGACAGCAGGACACGTGGAGGTACATCTAACAACTTCCCTGGTGGTCTGGTGATTAAAATTCGAAGCTCTCAGTGCTGCGGTCTGGATTCAGTTCCCTGTCACGGAATGAGGCTCTTGGTGGCTTTTTTAAAGCAGTTACACTTTTCCGTAAAGAAGAAAATAACTTTTTTTATTGCTTATAAAAAAGAGTTCCCTGACCGGGAATCAAACCCGGGCCGCGGCGGTGAGAGCGCCGAATCCTAACCACTAGACCACCAGGGAAGCTGGTCAAGGTGTCTCCACATGTCCTGCTGTCCTGGCACCTCCAACACCGGGAGCTCGCTCGAGAGTTGATGGATCAATGGAATCTGTTCGCGGGATTGACTGTGGAATCGTGATACCATAAGAGATGGCGACTGCCTAGGAACACCTTCGGTCAGCAGTAGAAGTTCAAGCCTGGTGATAATGCGGGACAGCAGGACACGTGGAGGCACAATCACCAATTTCTCTGGTGTGGCAACTGGTTAGGTTTTGGCGCTCCCTCCGCCCCCGCTCGGGATCGAATCCCCGTGAGGGAAATAGTATTTTGGTTTCATTTTCAAAGCAGTTCCACGAATGCCTGAATTAAAAGTATGTATATTATTGATTAATTCGGTAAAGTCACGTAAATAGAAATAAAAAGCAAACAAAATACAAAGGACAATATTTTTTCATAGCAACAAAAATAAAAAAATGAATGGAAAATCATTAAAGCAAAAAACCATACAATAAAAACATACGAAGACAAAATTAAAAATTAATTGAAAATAATAAAAGCAAAAAACCTTCGCATTTTTAATTGTATTTAACTCTTTTTATTGTTGGTTTTTTTCTTTCATAATTTTCAATGCATTCTTATATTTATTTTATTTTTATTCTTTTTAAATGCATTTTTTATTATTTTTTGTTTTTTATTTACATGACTTTACCTAACGAACCAAGAATATGAATTCCTGCAGTCACGAAAGTTTTAAGTAAAAAAATAGTTAACTTTTTTATTTACGTAAAAAGTGTTCTTTGACAGGGATTCTTACCCAGGCCGCTGCGGTGAAATGGCAAATCCTAACCACTAGACTACCAGTGAAGCTGTTGGAGGTGCCTCCACGTGTCCTGCTATCCTGGCACCTCCAACACCGGGAGCTCGCTCGAGAGTTGATGGTGCATTGGAATCTGTTCACGAGATTTACGTGGAATCGTGAGACCATAAGAGATGGCGACTGCCTGGGGAACACTTCAGTCAGCAATCGAAGATCAAGCCTGATGATGATGCGGGACAGCAGGACACGTGGAGGTACATCTAACAACTTCCCTGGTGGTCTGGTGATTAAAATTCGAAGCTCGCAGTGCTGCGGTCTGGATTCAGTTCGCTGTCACGGAATGAGGCTCTTGGTGTCTTTTTTAAAGCAGTTACACTTTTCCGTAAAGAAGAAAATAACTTTTTTTATTGCTTATAAAAAAGAGTTCCCTGACCGGGAATCGAACCCGGGCCGCGGCGGTGAGAGCGCCGAATCCTAACCACTAGACCACCAGGGAAGCTGGTTAAGGTGTCTCCACATGTCCTGCTGTCCTGGCACCTCCAACACCGGGAGCTCGCTCGAGAGTTGATGGATCAATGGAATCTGTTCACGGGATTGACTGTGGAATCGTGATACCATAAGAGATGGCGATTGCCTAGGAACACCTTCGGTCAGCAGTAGAAGTTCAAGCCTGGTGATAATGCGGGACAGCAGGACACGTGGAGGCACAATCACCAATTTCTCTGGTGTGGCAACTGGTTAGATTTTGGCGCTCCCTCCGCCCCCGCTCGGGATCGAATCCCCGTGAGGGAAATAGTATTTTGGTTTCATTTTCAAAGCAGTTCCACGAATGCCTGAATTAAAAGTATGTATATTATTGATTAATTCGGTAAAGTCACGTAAATAGAAATAAAAAGCAAACAAAATACAAAGGACAATATTTTTTCATAGCAACAAAAATAAAAAATGAATGGAAAATCATAAAAGCAAAAAACCATACAATAAAAACATACGAAGACGAAATTAAAAAGTAATTGAAAATAATAAAAGCAAAAAACCTTCGCATTTTTAATTGTATTTAACTCTTTTTATTGTTGGTTTTTTTCTTTCATAATTTTCAATGCATTTTTATATTTATTTTATTTTTATTTTTTTTAAATGCATTTTTTATTATTTTTTGTTTTTTATTTACATGACTTTACCTAACGAACCAAGAATATGAATTCCTGCAGTCACGAAAGTTTTAAGTAAAAAAATAGTTAACTTTTTTATTTACGTAAAAAGTGTTCTTTGACAGGGATTCTTACCCAGGCCGCTGCGGTGAAATGGCAAATCCTAACCACTAGACTACCAGTGAAGCTGTTGGAGGTGCCTCCACGTGTCCTGCTATCCTGGCACCTCCAACACCGGGAGCTCGCTCGAGAGTTGATGGTGCATTGGAATCTGTTCACGAGATTTACGTGGAATCGTGAGACCATAAGAGATGGCGAATGCCTGGGGAACACTTCAGTCAGCAATCGAAGATCAAGCCTGGTGATGATGCGGGACAGCAGGACACGTGGAGGTACATCTAACAACTTCCCTGGTGGTCTGGTGATTAAAATTCGAAGCTCTCAGTGCTGCCGTCTGGATTCAGTTCCCTGTCACGGAATGAGGCTCTTGGTGTCTTTTTTAAAGCAGTTAAACTTTTCCGTAAAGAAGATAATAACTCTTTTTTATTGCTTATAAAAAAAGAGTTCCCTGACCGGGAATCGAACCCGGGCCGCGGCGGTGAGAGCGCCGCATCCTAACCACTAGACCACCAGGGAAGCTGGTTAAGGTGTCTCCACATGTCCTGCTGTCCTGGCACCTCCAACACCGGGAGCTCGCTCGAGAGTTGATGGATCAATGGAATCTGTTCACGGGATTGACTGTGGAATCGTGATACCATAAGAGATGGCGACTGCCTAGGAACACCTTCGGTCAGCAGTAGAAGTTCAAGCCTGGTGATAATGCGGGACAGCAGGACACGTGGAGGCACAATCACCAATTTCTCTGGTGTGGCAACTGGTTAGGTTTTGGCGCTCCGTCCGCCCCCGCTCGGGATCGAATCCCCGTGAGGGAAATAGTATTTTGGTTTCATTTTCAAAGCAGTTCCACGAATGCCTGAATTAAAAGTATGTATATTATTGATTAATTCGGTAAAGTCACGTAAATAGAAATGAAAAGCAAACAAAATACAAAGGACAATATTTTTTCATAGCAACAAAAATAAAAAATGAATGGAAAATCATAAAAGCAAAAAACCATACAATAAAAACATAAGAAGACAAAATTAAAAATTAATTGAAAATAATAAAAGCAAAAAACCTTCGCATTTTTAATTGTATTTAACTCTTTTTATTGTTGGTTTTTTTCTTTCATAATTTTCAATGCATTTTTATATTTATTTTATTTTTATTCTTTTTAAATGCATTTTTTATTATTTTTTGTTTTTTATTTACGTGACTTTACCTAACGAACCAAGAATATGAATTCCTGCAGTCACGAAAGTTTTAAGTAAAAAAATAGTTAACTTTTTTATTTACGTAAAAAGTGTTCTTTGACAGGGATTCTTACCCAGGCCGCTGCGGTGAAATGGCAAATCCTAACCACTAGACTACCAGTGAAGCTGTTGGAGGTGCCTCCACGTGTCCTGCTATCCTGGCACCTCCAACACCGGGAGCTCGCTCGAGAGTTGATGGTGCATTGGAATCTGTTCACGAGATTTACGTGGAATCGTGAGACCATAAGAAATGGCGACTGCCTGGGGAACACTTCAGTCAGCAATCGAAGATCAAGCCTGGTGATGATGCGGGACAGCAGGACACGTGGAGGTACATCTAACAACTTCCCTGGTGGTCTGGTGATTAAAATTCGAAGCTCTCAGTGCTGCGGTCTGGATTCAGTTCTCTGTCACGGAATGAGGCTCTTGGTGTCTTTTTTAAAGCAGTTAAACTTTTCCGTAAAGAAGAAAATAACTTTTTTTATTGCTTATAAAAAAGAGTTCCCTGACCGGGAATCGAACCCGGGCCGCTGCGGTGAGAGCGCCGAATCCTAACCACTAGACCACCAGGGAAGCTGGTTAAGGTGTCTCCACATGTCCTGCTGTCCTGGCACCTCCAACACCGGGAGCTCGCTCGAGAGTTGATGGATCAATGGAATCTGTTCACGGGATTGACTGTGGAATCGTGATACCATAAGAGATGGCGACTGCCTGGGAAAACCTTCGGTCAGCAGTAGAAGTTCAAGCCTGGTGATAATGCGGGACATCAGGACACGTGGAGGCACAATCACCAATTTCCCTGGTGTGGCAACTGGTTAGGTTTTGGCGCTCCCTCCGCCCCCGCTCGGGATCGAATCCCCGTAAGGGAAATAGTATTTTGGTTTCATTTTCAAAGCAGTTCCACGAATGCCTGAATTAAAAGTATTTATGTTATTGATTAATTCGGTAAAGTCACGTAAATATAAATCAAAAGCAAACAAAATACAAAGGACAATATTTTTTCAAAGTAACAAAAATAAAAAATGAATGGAAAATCATAAAACCAAAAAACCATACAATAAAAAAATACGAAGACAAAATTAAAAATCAATTGAAAATAATAAAAGCAAAAAACCTTCGCATTTTTAATTTTATTAAACTATTTTTATTGTTGTTTTTTTTCTTTCAGAATTTTCAATGCATTTTTATCTTTATTTTATTTTTATTATTTTTTATTGCATTTTTTATTATTTTTTGTTTTTTTATTTACGTGACTTTACCTAACGAACCAAGAATATGAATTCCTGCAGTCACGAAAGTTTTAAGTAAAAAAATAGTTAACTTTTTTATTTACGTAAAAAGTGTTCTTTGACAGGGATTCTCACCCAGGCCGCTGCGGTGAAATGGCAAATCCTAACCACTAGACTACCAGTAAAGCTGTTGGAGGTGCCTCCACGAGTCCTGCTATCCTGACACCTCCAACACCGGGAGCTCGCTCGAGAGTTGATGGTGCATTGGAATCTGTTCACGAGATTTACGTGGAATCGTGAGACCATAAGAGATGGCGACTGCCTGGGGAACACTTCAGTCAGCAATCGAAGATCAAGCCTGGTGATGATGCGGGACAGCAGGACACGTGGAGGTGCATCTAACAACTTCCCTGGTGGTCTGGTGATTAAAATTCGAAGCTCTCAGTGCTGCGGTCTGGGTTCAGTTCCCGGTCACGGAATGAGGCTCTTGGTGTCTTTTTTAAAGCAGTTAAACGTTTCCGTAAAGAAGAAAATAACTTTTTTTATTATTTATAAAAATTGTTCCCTGACCGAGAATCGAATCCAGGCCGCGGCGGTGAGAGCGCCGAATCCTAACCACTAGACCACCAGGGAAGTTGGTTGAGGTGTCTCCACATGTCCTGCTGTCCTGGCACCTCCAACACCGGGAGCTCATTCGAGAGTTGTTGGAGCAATGGAATCTGTTCACAGGTTTGACTGTGGAATCGTGATACCGTAAGAGATGGCGACTGCCTGGGAAAACCTTCGGTCAGGAGTAGAAGTTCAAGCCTGGTGATAATGCGGGAAAACAGGACACGTGGAGGCACAATCACCAATTTCTCTGGTGTGGCAACTGGTTAGGTTTTGGCGCTCCCTACCCCCCGCTCTGGATCGAATCCCCGTAAGGGAAATAGTATTTTGGTTTCATTTTCAAAGGAGTTCCACGAATACCTGAATTAAAAGTATTTATAGTATTGATTAATTCGGTAAAGTATTTATAGTATTGATACTGGTAGGAACGAAGTGGACCAGACCACCAATAGATTAATGTGGCCGTCCGTCTGTCCGACAAGATGGCCGCCCGCACCCCCTGCGATCTGTGAACTAAACAAGATGGCCGTCGCTTCCGGCGCCTCACGGTGAAACTTTAAACTTCGCTTCAAATTTACTTTACTGAAACGCAGCACGTTTTTTTAACACAGAGACAAGATACATTTATTAACACAGAGACGAGACACATTTAATCGCCTTATTTGTGCACGAAAAGCACGGCGCGAGGCCTAGTGCTGCAGGCTTCGCGAGGCCTAGTGCGGCAGGCTTTGCGAGGCCTACTGCAGAAAAGGCATCGCGAGGCCTACTGCAGAGAAGGCTTCGCGAGGCCTACTGCAGGGAAGGCTTCGCGAGGCCTACTGCAGAGGCTTCGCGAGGCCTAGTGCAGAAGGCTTCGCTAAGTCTACTGCAGAGAAGGCTTCGCGAGGCCTAGTGCAGCAGGCTTCGCGAGGCCTAGTGTGGCAGGCTTCGCGAGGCCTAGTGCTTGAGGCTTCGCGAGGCCTAGTGCAAAAGGTGGTGGTCAATTAATATCAGATGTGATCGTTTGGAAATGAAAGACTGCGAGTCTTTAAATCTCACAGCGTTTCTTGTCAAAACAAACACTTTTAATTAACATTACACTAGAATACAGTAATTTTTTCTTTAACTCCTCTATACCCGGTCGATATCCCTGTACCGGTACTAAGTATTATTCCTACCAGCCCACCCCGCAGGGTCCTGTTTAATTCGGTAAAGTCACGTAAATAAAAATAAAAAGTAAACAAAATACTAATGTTTTTTTTAAGTAACAAAAATAAAAAAATGAATGGAAAATCATAAAAGCAAAAAACCTTCGCATTTTTTATTTTATTTAACTCTTTTTATTGTTGGTTTTTTTCTAACATAATTTTCAATGCATTTTCATCTTTATTTTATTTGTTTCTTTTGAAATGAATTTTTTTATTTATTTTTTGTTTTTTATTTACGTGACTTTACCTAACGAACCAAGAATATGAATTCCTGCAGCCACGAAAGTTTTAATTAAAAAATTTTTAACTTTTTTATTTCCGTAAAAAGTGTTCTTTGACAGGGATTCTTACCCAGGCCGCTTTTTATTTACGTGACTTTACTTAACGAACCAAGAATATGAATTCCTGCAGTCACGAAAGTTTTAAGTAAAAAAATAGTTAACTTTTTTATTTACGTAAAAAGCATTCTTTGACAGGGATTCTCACCCAGGCCGCTGCGGTGAAATGGCAAATCCTAACCACTAAACTACCAGTGAAGCTGTTGGAGGTGCCTCCACAAGTCCTGCTATCCTGGCACCTCCAACACCGGGAGCTCGCTCGAGAGTTGATGGTGCATTGGAATCTGTTCACGAGATTTACGTGGAATCGTGAGACCATAAGAGATGGCGACTGCCTGGGGAACACTTCAGTCAGCAATCGAAGATCAAGCCTGGTGATGATGCGGGACAGCAGGACACGTGGAGGTGCATCTAACAACTTCCCTGGTGGTCTGGTGATTAAAATTCGAAGCTCTCAGTGCTGCGGTCTGGGTTCAGTTCCCGGTCACGGAATGAGGCTCTTGGTGTCTTTTTTAAAGCAGTTAAACGTTTCCGTAAAGAAGAAAATAACTTTTTTTATTATTTATGAAAATTGTTCTCTGACCTAGAATCGAATCCGGGCCGCGGCGGTGAGAGCGCCGAATCCTAACCACTAGACCACCAGGGAAGCTGGTTGAGGTGTCTCCACATGTCCTGCTGTCCTGGCACCTCCAACACCGGGAGCTCGCTCGAGAGTTGTTGGAGCAATGGAATCTGTTCACGGGTTTGACTGTGGAATCGTGATACCGTAGGAGATGGCGACTGCCTGGGAAAACCTTCGGTCAGGAGTAGAAGTTCAAGCCTGGTGATAATGCGGGAAAACAGGACACGTGGAAGCACAATCACCAATTTCTCTGGTGTGGCAACTGGTTAGGTTTTGGCGCTCCCTCCGCCCCCGCTCTGGATCGAATCCCCGTAAGGGAAATAGTATTTTGGTTTCATTTTCAAAGCAGTTCCACGAATACCTGAATTAAAAGTATTTATAGTATTGATTAATTCGGTAAAGTATTTATAGTATTGATACTGGTAGGAACGAAGTGGACCAGACCACCAATAGATTAATGTGTCCGTCCGTCCGTCTGTCCGACAAGATGGCCGCCCGCGCCCCCTGCGATCTGTGAACTAAACAAGATGGCCGTCGCTTCCGGCGCCTCACGGTGAAACTTTAAACTTCGCTTCAAATTTACTTTACTGAAACGCAGCACGTTTTTTTAACACAGAGACAAGATACATTTATTAACACAGAGACGGGATACATTTAATCGCCTTATTTGTGCACGAAAAGCACGGCGCGAGGCCTAGTGCGGCAGGCTTCGCGAGGCCTAGTGCGGCAGGCTTTGCGAGGCCTACTGCAGAAAAGGCATCGCGAGGCCTACTGCAGAGAAGGCTTCGCGAGGCCTACTGCAGGGAAGACTTCGCGAGGCCTACTGCAGAGGCTTATCGAGGCCTAGTGCAGAAGGCTTCGCTAAGTCTACTGCAGAGAAGGCTTCGCGAGGCCTAGTGCAGCAGGCTTCGCGAGGCCTAGTGCGGCAGGCTTCGCGAGGCCTAGTGCGGGAGGCTTCGCGAGGCCTAGTGCAAAAGGTGGTGGTCAATTAATCTCAGATGTGATCGTTTGGAAATGAAAGACTGCGAGTCTTTAAATCTCACAGCGTTTCTTGTCAAAACAAACACTTTTAATTAACATTACACTAGAATACAGTAATTTTTTCTTTAACTCCTCTATACCCGGTTGATATCCCTGTACCGGTACTAAGTATTATTCCTACCAGCCCACCCCGCAGGGTCCTGTTTAATTCGGTAAAGTCACGTAAATAAAAATAAAAAGTAAACAAAATACTAATGTTTTTTTTTTAAGTAACAAAAATAAAAAAAAAATGAATGGAAAATCATAAAAGCAAAAAACCTTCGCATTTTTTATTTTATTTAACTCTTTTTATTGTTTGTTTTTTTCTTTCATAATTTTCAATGTATTTTCATCTTTATTTTATTTTTTTCTTTTGAATTGAATTTTTTTATTATTTTTTTGTTTTTTATTTACGTGACTTTACCTAACGAACCAAGAATATGAATTCCTGCAGTCACGAAAGTTTTAAGTAAAAACATTTTTAACTTTATTATTTAGGTAAAAAGTGTTCTTTGACAGGGATTCTTACCCAGGCCGCTTTTTATTTACGTGACTTTACTTAACGAACCAAGAATATGAATTCCTGCAGTCACGAAAGTTTTAAGTAAAAAAAAATGTAACTTTTTTATTTACGTAAAAAGTGTTCTTTGACAGGGATTCTTACCCAGGCCGCTGCGGTGAAATGGCAAATCCTAACCACTAGACTACCAGTGAAGCTGTTGGAGGTGCCTCCACGTGTCCTGCTATCCTGGCACCTCCAACACCGGGAGCTCGCTCGAGAGTTGATGGTGCATTGGAATCTGTTCACGAGATTTACGTGGAATCGTGAGACCATAAGAGATGGCGACTGCCTGGGGAACACTTCAGTCAGCAATCGAAGATCAAGCCTGATGATGATGCGGGGCAGCAGGACACGTGGAGGTACATCTAACAACTTCCCTGGTGGTCTGGTGATTAAAATTCGAAGCTCTCAGTGCTGCGGTCTGGATTCAGTTCCCTGTCACGGAATGAGGCTCTTGGTGTCTTTTTTAAAGCAGTTACACTTTTCCGTAAAGAAGAAAATAACTTTTTTTATTGCTTATAAAAAAGAGTTCCCTGACCGGGAATCGAACCCGGGCCGCGGCGGTGAGAGCGCCGAATCCTAACCACTAGACCACCAGGGAAGCTGGTTAAGGTGTCTCCACATGTCCTGCTGTCCTGGCACCTCCAACACCGGGAGCTCGCTCGAGAGTTGATGGATCAATGGAATCTGTTCACGGGATTGACTGTGGAATCGTGATACCATAAGAGATGGCGACTGCCTAGGAACACCTTCGGTCAGCAGTAGAAGTTCAAGCCTGGTGAGGATGCGGGACAGCAGGACACGTGGAGGTACATCTAACAACTTCCCTGGTGGTCTGGTGATTAAAATTCGAAGCTCTCAGTGCTGCGGTCTGGATTCACTTCCCTGTCACGGAATGAGGCTCTTGGTGTCTTTTTTAAAGCAGTTAAACTTTTCCGTAAAGAAGAAAATAACTTTTTTTATTGTTTATAAAAAAGAGTTCCCTGACCGGGAATCGAACCCGGGCCGCGGCGGTGAGAGCGCCGAATCCTAACCACTAGACCACCAGGGAAGCTGTTGGAGGTGCCTCCACGTGTCCTGCTATCCTGGCACCTCCAACACCGGGAGCTCGCTCGAGAGTTGATGGTGCATTGGAATCTGTTCACGAGATTTACGTGGAATCGTGAGACCATAAGAGATGGCGACTGCCTGGGGAACACTTCAGTCAGCAATCGAAGATCAAGCCTGATGATGATGCGGGGCAGCAGGACACGTGGAGGTACATCTAACAACTTCCCTGGTGGTCTGGTGATTAAAATTCGAAGCTCTCAGTGCTGCGGTCTGGATTCAGTTCCCTGTCACGGAATGAGGCTCTTGGTGTCTTTTTTAAAGCAGTTACACTTTTCCGTAAAGAAGAAAATAACTTTTTTTATTGCTTATAAAAAAGAGTTCCCTGACTGGGAATCGAACCCGGGCCGCGGCGGTGAGAGCGCCGAATCCTAACCACTAGACCACCAGGGAAGCTGGTTAAGGTGTCTCCACATGTCCTGCTGTCCTGGCACCTCCAACACCGGGAGCTCGCTCGAGAGTTGATGGATCAATGGAATCTGTTCACGGGATTGACTGTGGAATCGTGATACCATAAGAGATGGCGACTGCCTAGGAACACCTTCGGTCAGCAGTAGAAGTTCAAGCCTGATGAGGATGCGGGACAGCAGGACACGTGGAGGTACATCTAACAACTTCCCTGGTGGTCTGGTGATTAAAATTCGAAGCTCTCAGTGCTGCGGTCTGGATTCACTTCCCTGTCACGGAATGAGGCTCTTGGTGTCTTTTTTAAAGCAGTTAAACTTTTCCGTATAGAAGAAAATAACTTTTTTTATTGTTTATAAAAAAGAGTTCCCTGACCGGGAATCGAACCCGGGCCGCGGCGGTGAGAGCGCCGAATCCTAACCACTAGACCACCAGGGAAGCTGGTTAAGGTGTCTCCACATGTCCTGCTGTCCTGGCACCTCCAACACCGGGAGCTCGCTCTAGATTTGATGGATCAATGGAATCTGTTCACGGGATTGACTGTGGAATCGTGATACCATAAGAGATGGCGACTGCCTAGGAACACCTTCGGTCAGCAGTAGAAGTTCAAGCCTGGTGATAATGCGGGACAGCAGGACACGTGGAGGCACAATCACCAATTTCTCGGGTGTGGCAACTGGTTAGGTTTTGGCGCTCCCTCCGCCCCCGCTCGGCATCGAATCCCCGTAAGGGAAATAGTATTTTGGTTTCATTTTCAAAGCAGTTCCTCGAATGCCTGAATTAAAAGTATTCATATTATTGATTACTTCGGTAAAGTCACGTAAATAGAAATAAAAAGCAAACAAAATACAAAGGACAATATTTTTTCAAAGTAACAAAAATAAAAAATGAATGGAAAATCATAAAAGCAAAAAACCATACAATAAAAAAATACGAAGACAAAATTAAAAATCAATTGAAAATGATAAAAACAAAAAACCTTCGCATTTTTAATTTTATTTAACTCTTTTTATTGTTGGTTTTTTTCTTTCATAATTTTCAATGCATTTTCATCTATATTTTATTTTTATTCTTTTGAATTGCATTTTTATTATTTTTAGTTTTTTGTTTACGTGACTTTACCTAACAAACCAAAAATATGAATTCCTGCAGTCACGAAAGTTTTAAGTTAAAAAATAGTTAACTTTTTTATTTACGTAAAAGTGTTCTTTGACAGGAATTCTTACCCAGGCCGCTGCGGTGAAATGGCAAATCCTAACCACTAGACTACCAGTGAAGCTGTTGGAGGTGCCTCCACGTGTCCTGCTATCCTGGCACCTCCAACACCGGGAGCTCGCTCGAGAGTTGATGGTGCATTGGAATCTGTTCACGAGATTTACGTGGAATCGTGAGACCATGAGAGATGGCGACTGCCTGGGGAACACTTCAGTCAGCAGTAGAAGTTCAAGCCTGGTGAGGATGCGGGACAGCAGGACACGTGGAGGTACATCTAACAACTTCCCTGGTGGTCTGGTGATTAAAATTCGAAGCTCTCAGTGCTGCGGTCTGGATTCACTTCCCTGTCACGGAATGAGGCTCTTGGTGTCTTTTTTAAAGCAGTTAAACTTTTCCGTAAAGAAGAAAATAACTTTTTTTTATTGTTTATAAAAAAGAGTTCCCTGACCGGGAATCGAACCCGGGCCGCGGCGGTGAGAGCGCCGAATCCTAACCACTAGACCACCAGGGAAGCTGGTTAAGGTGTCTCCACATGTCCTGCTGTCCTGGCACCTCCAACACCGGGAGCTCGCTCTAGATTTGATGGATCAATGGAATCTGTTCACGGGATTGACTGTGGAATCGTGATACCATAAGAGATGGCGACTGCCTAGGAACACCTTCGGTCAGCAGTAGAAGTTCAAGCCTGGTGATAATGCGGGACAGCAGGACACGTGGAGGCACAATCACCAATTTCTCTGGTGTGGCAACTGGTTAGGTTTTGGCGCTCCCTCCGCCCCCGCTCGGCATCGAATCCCCGTAAGGGAAATAGTATTTTGGTTTCATTTTCAAAGCAGTTCCACGAATGCCTGAATTAAAAGTATTCATATTATTGATTACTTCGGTAAAGTCACGTAAATAGAAATAAAAAGCAAACAAAATACAAAGGACAATATTTTTTCAAAGTAACAAAAATAAAAAATGAATGGAAAATCATAAAAGCAAAAAACCATACAATAAAAAAATACGAAGACAAAATTAAAAATCAATTGAAAATGATAAAAACAAAAAACCTTCGCATTTTTAATTTTATTTAACTCTTTTTATTGTTGGTTTTTTTCTTTCATAATTTTCAATGCATTTTCATCTTTATTTTATTTTTATTCTTTTGAATTGCATTTTTATTATTTTTAGTTTTTTGTTTACGTGACTTTACCTAACAAACCAAAAATATGAATTCCTGCAGTCACGAAAGTTTTAAGTTAAAAAATAGTTAACTTTTTTATTTACGTAAAAGTGTTCTTTGACAGGAATTCTTACCCAGGCCGCTGCGGTGAAATGGCAAATCCTAACCACTAGACTACCAGTGAAGCTGTTGGAGGTGCCTCCACGTGTCCTGCTATCCTGGCACCTCCAACACCGGGAGCTCGCTCGAGAGTTGATGGTGCATTGGAATCTGTTCACGAGATTTACGTGGAATCGTGAGACCATGAGAGATGGCGACTGCCTGGGGAACACTTCAGTCAGCAATCGAAGATCAAGCCTGGTGATGATGCGGGACAGCAGGACACGTGGAGGTACATCTAACAACTTCCCTGGTGGTCTGGTGATTAAAATTCGAAGCTCTCAGTGCTGCGGTCTGAGTTCAGTTCCCGGTCACAGAATGAGGCTCTTGGTGTCTTTTTAAAGCAGTTAAACTTTTCCGTAAAGAAGAAAATAACTTTTTTTTATTATTTATAAAAAAGTGTTCCCTGACTAGGAATCGAACCCACGCCGCAGCGGTGAGAGCGCCGAATCCTAACCACTAGACCACCAGGGAAGCTGGTTAAGGTGTCTCCACATGTCCTGCTGTCCTGGCACCTCCAACATCGGGAGCTCGCTCGAGAGTTGATGGAGCAATGGAATCTGTTCACGGGATTGACTGTGGAATCGTGACACCATGAGAGATGGCGACTGCATAGGAAAACATTCGGTCAGCAGTAGAAGTTCAAGCCTGGTGATAATGCGGGACAGCAGGACACGTTGAGGCACAATCACCAATTTCTCTGGTGTGGCAACTGGTTAGGTTTTGGCGCTCCCTCCGCCCCCGCTCTGGATCGAATCCCCGTAAGGGAAATAGTATTTTGGTTTCATTTTCAAAGCAGTTCCACGAATACCTGAATTAAAAGTATTTATAGTATTGATTAATTCGGTAAAGTATTTATAGTATTGATACTGGTAGGAACGAAGTGGACCAGACCACTAATAGATTAATGTGTCCATCCGTCCATCTGTCCGACAAGATGGCCGCCCGCGCCCCCTGCGATCTGTGAACTAAACAAGATGGCCGTCGCTTCCGGCACCTCACGGTGAAACTTTAAACTTCGCTTCAAATTTACTTTACTGAAACGCAGCACGTTTTTATAACACAGAGACAAGATACATTTATTAACACAGAGACGAGATACATTTAATCGCCTTATTTGTGCACGAAAAGCACGGCGCGAGGCCTAGTGTGGCAGGCTTCGCGAGGCCTAGTGCGGCAGGCTTTGCGAGGCCTACTGCAGAAAAGGCATTTCGAGGCCTACTGCAGAGAAGGCTTCGCGAGGCCTACTGCAGGGAAGGCTTCGCGAGGCCTACTGCAGAGGCTTCGCGAGGCCTAGTGCAGAATGCTTCGCTAAGTCTACTGCAGAGAAGGCTTCGCGAGGCCTAGTGCAGCAGGCTTCGCGAGGCCTAGTGCAGCAGGCTTCGCGAGGCCTAGTGCGGGAGGCTTCGCGAGGCCTAGTGCAAAAGGTGGTGGTCAATTAATCTCAGATGTGATCGTTTGGAAATGAAAGACTGCGAGTCTTTAAATCTCACAGCGTTTCTTGTCAAAACAAACACTTTTAATTAACATTACACTAGAATACAGTACTTTTTTCTTTAACTCCTCTATACCCGGTCGATATCCCTGTACCGGTACTAAGTATTATTCCTACCAGCCCACCCCGCAGGGTCCTGTTTAATTCGGTAAAGTCACGTAAATAGAAATTAAAAGTAAACAAAATACTAATGTTTTTTTTGTAGTAACAAAAAAAAATAAATGAATGGAAAATCATGAAAGCAAAAAACCTTCGCATTTTTTATTTTATTTAACTCTTTTTATTGTTGGTTTTTTTCTTTCATAATTTTCAATGCATTTTCATCTTTATTTAATTTTTTTCTTTTGAATTGAATTTTTTTATTATTTTTAGTTTTTTGTTTACATGACTTTACCTAACAAAGCAAAAATATGAATTCCTGCAGTCACGAAAGTTTTAAGTTAAAAAATAGTTAACTTTTTTATTTACGTAAAAAGTGTTCTTTGACAGGGATTCTTACCCAGGCCGCTGCGGTGAAATGGCAAATCCTAACCACTAGACTACCAGTGAAGCTGTTGGAGGTGCCTCCACGTTTCCTGCTATCCTGGCACCTCCAACACCGGGAGCTCGCTCGAGAGTTGATGTTGCATTGGAATCTGTTCACGAGATTTACGTGGAATCGTGAGACCATGAGAGATGGCGACTGCCTGGGGAACACTTCAGTCAGCAATCGAAGATCAAGCCTGGTGATGATGCGGGACAGCAGGACACGTGGAGGTACATCTAACAACTTCCCTTGTGGTCTGGTGATTAAAATTCGAAGCTCTCAGTGCTGCGGTCTGGGTTCAGTTCCCGGTCACGGAATGAGGCTCTTGGTGTCTTTTTTAAGCAGTTAAACGTTTCCGTAAATAAGAAAATAACTTTTTTTATTATTTATAAAAATTGTTCCCTGACCGAGAATCGAATCCGGGCCGCGGCAGTGAGAGCGCCGAATCCTAACCACTAGACCACCAGGGAAGCTGGTTGAGGTGTCTCCACATGTCCTGCTGTCCTGGCACCTCCAACACCGGGAGCTCGCTCGAGAGTTGTTGGAGCAATGGAATCTGTTCACGGGTTTGACTGTGGAATCGTGATACCGTAAGAGATGGCGACTGCCTGGGAAAACCTTCGGTCAGGAGTAGAAGTTCAATCCTGGTGATAATGCGGGAAAACAGGACACGTGGAGGCACAATCACCAATTTCTCTGGTGTGGCAACTGGTTAGGTTTTGGCGCTCCCTCCGCCCCCGCTCTGGATCGAATCCCCGTAAGGGAAATAATATTTTGGTTTCATTTTCAAAGCAGTTCCACGAATACCTGAATTAAAAGTATTTATAGTATTGATTAATTCGGTAAAGTATTTATAGTATTGATACTGGTAGGAACGAAGTGGACCAGACCACCAATAGATTAATGTGTCCGTCCGTCCGTCTGTCCGACAAGATGGCCGCCCGTGCCCCCTGCGATCTGTGAACTAAACAAGATGGCCGTCGCTTCCGGCGCCTCACGGTGAAACTTTAAACTTCGCTTCAAATTTACTTTACTGAAACGCAGCACGTTTTTTTTTAACACAGAGACAAGATACATTTTTTAACACAGAGACGAGATACATTTAATCACCTTATTTGTGCACGAAAAGCACGGCGCGAGGCCTAGTGCGGCAGGCTTCGCGAGGCCTAGTGTGGCAGGCTTTGCGAGGCCTACTGCAGAAAAGGCATTGCGAGGCCTACTGCAGAGAAGGCTTCGCGAGGCCTACTGCAGGGAAGGCTTCGCGAGGCCTACTGCAGAGGCTTCGCGAGGCCTAGTGCAGAAGGCTTCGCTAAGTCTACTGCAGAGAAGGCATCGCGAGGCCTAGTGCAGCAGGCTTCGCGAAGCCTAGTGCGGCAGGCTTCGCGAGGCCTAGTGCGGGAGGCTTCGCGAGGCCTAGTGCAAAAGGTGGTGGTCAATTAATCTCAGATGTGATCGTTTGGAAATGAAAGACTGCGAGTCTTTAAATCTCACAGCGTTTCTTGTCAAAACAAACACTTTTAATTAACATTACACTAGAATACAGTAATTTTTTCTTTAACTCCTCTATACCCGGTTGATATCCCTGTACCGGTACTAAGTATTATTCCTACCAGCCCACCCCGCAGGGTCCTGTTTAATTCGGTAAAGTCACGTAAATAGAAATAAAAATTAAACAAAATACTAATGTTTTTTTTTAAGTAACAAAAATTAAAAAATGAATGGAAAATCATAAAAGCAAAAAAACCTTCGCATTTTTTTTATTTTATTTAACTCTTTTTATTGTTGGTTTTTTTTCTTTCATAATTTTCAATGCATTTTCATCTTTATTTTATTTTTTTCTTTTGAATTGAATTTTTTTATTATTTTTTGGTTTTTTATTTACGTGACTTTACCTAACGAACCAAGAATATTAATTCCTGCAGTCACGAAAGTTTTAAGTAAAAAAATAGTTAACTTTTTTATTTACGTAAAAAGTTTTCTTTGACAGGGATTCTCACCCAGGCCGCTGCGGTGAAATGGCAAATCCTAACCACTAGACTACCAGTAAAGCTGTTGGAGGTGCCTCCACGAGTCCTGCTATCCTGGCACCTCCAACACCGGCAGCTCGCTCGAGAGTTGATGGTGCATTGGAATCTGTTCACGAGATTTACGTGGAATCGTGAGACCATAAGAGATGGCGACTGCCTGGGGAACACTTCAGTCAGCAATCGAAGATCAAGCCTGGTGATGATGCGGGACAGCAGGACACGTGGAGGTGCATCTAACAACTTCCCTGGTGGTCTGGTGATTAAAATTCGACGCTCTCAGTGCAGCGGTCTGGGTTCAGTTCCCGGTCACGGAATGAGGCTCTTGGTGTCTTTTTTAAAGCAGTTAAACGTTTCCGTAAAGAAGAAAATAACTTTTTTATTATTTATAAAAATTGTTCCCTGACCGAGAATCGAATCCAGGCTGCGGCAGTGAGAGCGCCGAATCCTAACCACTAGACCACCAGGGAAGCTGGTTGAGGTGTCTCCACATGTCCTGCTGTCCTGGCACCTCCAACACCGGGAGCTCGCTCGAGAGTTGATGGATCAATGGAATCTGTTCACGGGTTTGACTGTGGAATCGTGATACCGTAAGAGATGGCGACTGCCTGGGAAAACCTTCGGTCAGGAGTAGAAGTTCAAGCCTGGTGATAATGCGGGAAAACAGGACACGTGGAGGCACAATCACCAATTTCTCTGGTGTGGCAACTGGTTAGGTTTTGGCGCTCCCTCCGCCCCCGCTCTGGATCGAATCCCCGTAAGGAAAATAGTATTTTGGTTTCATTTTCAAAGCAGTTCCACGAATACCTGAATTAAAAGTATTTATAGTATTGATTAATTCGGTAAAGTATTTATAGTATTGATATTGGTAGGAACGAAGTGGACCAGACCACCAATAGATTAATGTGTCCGTCCGTCCGTCTGTCCGACAAGATGGCCGCCCGCGCCCCCTGCGATCTGTGAACTAAACAAGATGGCCGTCGCTTCCGGCGCCTCACGGTGAAACTTTAAACTTCGCTTCAAATTTACTTTACTGAAACGCAGCACGTTTTTTTAACACAGAGACAAGATACATTTATTAACACAGAGACGAGATACATTTAATCGCCTTATTTGTGCACGAAAAGCACGGCGCGAGGCCTAGTGTGGCAGGCTTCGCGAGGCCTAGTGCGGCAGGCTTTGCGAGGCCTACTGCAGAAAAGGCATCGCGAGGCCTACTGCAGAGAAGGCTTCGCGAGGCCTACTGCAGGGAAGGCTTCGCGAGGCCTACTGCAGAGGCTTCGCGAGGCCTAGTGCAGAAGGCTTCGCTAAGTCTACTGCAGAGAAGGCATCGCGAGGCCTAGTGCAGCAGGCTTCGCGAGGCCTAGTGCGGCAGGCTTCGCGAGGCCTAGTGCGGGAGGCTTCGCGAGGCCTAGTGCAAAAGGTGGTGGTCAATTAATCTCAGATGTGATCGTTTGGAAATGAAAGACTGCGAGTCTTTAAATCTCACAGCGTTTCTTGTCAAAACAAACACTTTTAATTAACATTACACTAGAATACAGTAATTTTTTCTTTAACTCCTCTATACCCGGTCGATATCCCTGTACCGGTACTAAGTATTATTCCTACCAGCCCACCCCGCAGGGTCCTGTTAAATTCGGTAAAGTCACGTAAATAGAAATAAAAATTAAACAAAATACTAATGTTTTTTTTTAAGTAACAAAAATTAAAAAATGAATGGAAAATCATAAAAGCAAAAAAACCTTCGCATTTTTTATTTTATTTAACTCTTTTTATTGTTGGTTTTTTTTCTTTCATAATTTTCAATGCATTTTCATCTTTATTTTATTTTTTTCTTTTGAATTGAATTTTTTTATTATTTTTTGGTTTTTTATTTACGTGACTTTACCTAACGAACCAAGAATATTAATTCCTGCAGTCACGAAAGTTTTAAGTAAAAAAATAGTTAACTTTTTTATTTACGTAAAAAGTTTTCTTTGACAGGGATTCTCACCCAGGCCGCTGCGGTGAAATGGCAAATCCTAACCACTAGACTACCAGTAAAGCTGTTGGAGGTGCCTCCACGAGTCCTGCTATCCTGGCACCTCCAACACCGGCAGCTCGCTCGAGAGTTGATGGTGCATTGGAATCTGTTCACGAGATTTACGTGGAATCGTGAGACCATAAGAGATGGCGACTGCCTGGGGAACACTTCAGTCAGCAATCGAAGATCAAGCCTGGTGATGATGCGGGACAGCAGGACACGTGGAGGTGCATCTAACAACTTCCCTGGTGGTCTGGTGATTAAAATTCGACGCTCTCAGTGCAGCGGTCTGGGTTCAGTTCCCGGTCACGGAATGAGGCTCTTGGTGTCTTTTTTAAAGCAGTTAAACGTTTCCGTAAAGAAGAAAATAACTTTTTATTATTTATAAAAATTGTTCCCTGACCGAGAATCGAATCCAGGCCGTGGCAGTGAGAGCGCCGAATCCTAACCACTAGACCACCAGGGAAGCTGGTTGAGGTGTCTCCACATGTCCTGCTGTCCTGGCACCTCCAACACCGGGCGCTCGCTCGAGAGTTGATGGATCAATGGAATCTGTTCACGGGTTTGACTGTGGAATCGTGATACCGTAAGAGATGGCGACTGCCTGGGAAAACCTTCGGTCAGGAGTAGAAGTTCAAGCCTGGTGATAATGCGGGAAAACAGGACACGTGGAGGCACAATCACCAATTTCTCTGGTGTGGCAACTGGTTAGGTTTTGGCGCTCCCTCCCCCCCCGCACTTGATCGAATCCCCGTAAGGGAAATAGTATTTTGGTTTCATTTTCAAAGCAGTTCCACGAATACCTGAATTAAAAGTATTTATAGTATTGATTAATTCGGTAAAGTATTTATAGTATTGATAATGGTAGGAACGAAGTGGACCAGACCACCAATAGATTAATGTGTCCGTCCGTCCGTCTGTCCTACAAGATGGCCGCCCGCGCCCCCTGCGATCTGTGAACTAAACAAGATGGCCGTCGCTTCCGGCGCCTCACGGTGAAACTTTAAACTTCGCTTCAAATTTACTTTACTGAAACGCAGCACGTTTTTTTAACACAGAGACAAGATACATTTATTAACACAGAGACGAGATACATTTAATCGCCTTATTTGTGCACGAAAAGCACGGCGCGAGGCCTACTGCAGGGAAGGCTTCGCGAGGCCTAGTGCTGCAGGCTTTGCGAGGCCTACTGCAGAAAAGGCTTCGCGAGGCCTACTGCAAAGGCTTCGCGAGGCCTAGTGCAGAAGGCTTCGCTAAGTCTACTGCGGAGAAGGCTTCGCGAGGCCTAGTGCGGCAGTCTTCGCGAGGCCTAGTGCGGGAGGCTTCGCGAGGCCTAGTGCAAAAGGTGGTGGTCAATTAATCTCAGATGTGATCGTTTGGAAATTAAAGACTGCGAGTCTTTAAATCTCACAGCGTTTCTTGTCAAAACAAACACTTTTAATTAACATTACACTAGAATACAGTATTTTTTTCTTTAACTCCTCTATACCCGGTCGATATCCCTGTACCGGTACTAAGTATTATTCCTACCAGCCCACCCCGCAGGGTCCTGTTTAATTCGGTAAAGTCACGTAAATAGAAATAAAAAGTAAACAAAATACTAATGTTTTTTTTTTAAGTAACAAAAATAAAAAAATGAATGGAAAATCATAAAAGCAAAAAACCTTCGCATTTTTTATTTTACTTAACTCTTTTTATTGTTGGCTTTTGTCTTTCATAATTTTCAATGCATTTACATCTTAATTTTATTTTTATTCTTTTGAATTGCATTTTTATTATTTTTAGTTTTTTGTTTACGTGACTTTACCTCACGAACCAAGAATATGAATTCCTGCAGTCACGAAAGTTTTAAGTAAAAAAAAATTTAACTTTATTATTTACGTAAAAAGTGTTCTTTGACAGGGATTCTTACCCAGGCCGCTTTTTATTTACGTGACTTTACTTAACGAACCAAGAATATGAATTCCTGCAGTCACTAAAGTTTTAAGTAAAAAAATTTTTTAACTTTTTTATTTACGTAAAAAGTGTTCTTTGACAGGGATTCTTACCCAGGCCGCTGCGGTGAAATGGCAAATCCTAACCACTAGACTACCAGTGAAGCTGTTGGAGGTGCCTCCACGTGTCCTGCTATCCTGGCACCTCCAACACCGGGAGCTCGCGCGATAGTTGATGGTGCATTGGAATCTGTTCACGAGATTTACGTGGAATCGTGAGACCATAAGAGATGGCGACTGCCTGGGGAACACTTCAGTCAGCAATCGAAGATCAAGCCTGGTGATGATGCGGGACAGCAGGACACGTGGAGGTACATCTAACAACTTCCCTGATGGTCTGGTGATTAAAATTCGAAGCTCTCAGTGCTGCGGTCTGGATTCAGTTCCCTGTCACGGAATGAGGCTCTTGGTGTCTTTTTTATAGCAGTTAAACTTTTCCGTAAAGAAGAAAATAACTTTTTTTATTGTTTATAAAAAAGAGTTCCCTGACCAGGAATCGAACCTGGGCCGTGGTTTTGAGAGCGCCGAATCCTAACCACTAGACCACCAAGGAAGCTGGTTAAGGTGTCTCCACATGTCCTGCTGTCCTGGCACCTCCAACACCGGGAGCTCGCTCGAGAGTTGATGGATCAATGGAATCTGTTCACGGGTTTGACTGTGGAATCGTGATACCGTAAGAGATGGCGACTGCCTGGGAAAACCTTCGGTCAGGAGTAGAAGTTCAAGCCTGGTGATAATGCGGGAAAACAGGACACGTGGAGGCACAATCACCAATTTCTCTGGTGTGGCAACTGGTTAGGTTTTGGCGCTCCCTCCGCCCCCGCTCTTGATCGAATCCCCGTAAGGGAAATAGTATTTTGGTTTCATTTTCAAAGCAGTTCCACGAATACCTGAATTAAAAGTATTTATAGTATTGATTAATTCGGTAAAGTATTTATAGTATTGATAATGGTAGGAACGAAGTGGACCAGACCACCAATAGATTAATGTGTCCGTCCGTCCGTCTGTCCGACAAGATGGCCGCCCGCGCCCCCTGCGATCTGTGAACTAAACAAGATGACCGTCGCTTCCGGCGCCTCACGGTGAAACTTTAAACTTCGCTTCAAATTTACTTTACTGAAACGCAGCACGTTTTTTTAACACAGAGACAAGATACATTTATTAACACAGAGACGAAATACATTTAATCGCCTTATTTGTGCACCAAAAGCACGGCGCGAGGCCTACTGCAGGGAAGGCTTCGCGAGGCCTACTGCAGAGGCTTCGCGAGGCCTAGTGCAGAAGGCTTCGCTAAGTTTACTGCAGAGAAGGCTTCGCGAGGCCTAGTGCAGCAGGCTTCGCGAGGCCTAGTGCGGCAGGCTTCGCGAGGCCTAGTGCGGGAGGCTTCGCGAGGCCTAGTGCAAAAGGTGGTGGTCAATTAATCTCAGATGTGATCGTTTGGAAATGAAAGACTGCGAGTCTTTAAATCTCAGAGCGTTTCTTGTCAAAACAAACACTTTTAATTAACATTACACTAGAATACAGTATTTTTTTCTTTAACTCCTCTATACCCAGTCGATATCCTTGTACCGGTACTAAGTATTATTCCTACCAGCCCACCCCGCAGGGTCCTGTTTAATTCGGTAAAGTCACGTAAATAGAAATAAAAAGCAAACAAAATACTAATGTTTTTTTTTAAGTAACAAAAAAAAATGAATGGAAAATCATAAAAGCAAAAAACCTTCGCATTTTTTATTTTATTTGACTCTTTTTATTGTTGGTTTTTTTCTTTCATAATTTTCAATGCATTTTCATCTTTATTTTATTTTTTTCTTTTGAATTGAATTTTTTTATTATTTTTTTGTTTTTTATTTACGTGACTTTACCTAACGAACCAAGAATATTAATTCCTGCAGTCACGAAAGTTTTAAGTAAAAAAATAGTTAACTTTTTTATTTACGTAAAAAGTGTTCTTTGACAGGGATTCTCACCCAGGCCGCTGCGGTGAAATGGCAAATCCTAACCACTAGACTACCAGTAAAGCTGTTGGAGGTGCCTCCACGAGTCCTGCTATCCTGGCACCTCCAACACCGGCAGCTCGCTCGAGAGTTGATGGTGCATTGGAATCTGTTCACGAGATTTACGTGGAATCGTGAGACCATAAGAGATGGCGACTGCCTGGGGAACACTTCAGTCAGCAATCGAAGATTAAGCCTGGTGATGATGCGGGACAGCAGGACACGTGGAGGTGCATCTAACAACTTCCCTGGTGGTCTGGTGATTAAAATTCGAAGCTCTCAGTGCTGCGGTCTGGGTTCAGTTCCCGGTCATGGAATGAGGCTCTTGGTGTCTTTTTTAAAGCAGTTAAACGTTTCCGTAAAGAAGAAAATAACTTTTTTTATTATTTATAAAAATTGTTCCCTGACCGAGAATCGAATCCAGGCCGCGGCAGTGAGAGCGCCGAATCCTAACCACTAGACCACCACGGAAGCTGGTTGAGGTGTCTCCACATGTCCTGCTGTCCTGGCACCTCCAACACCGGGAGCTCGCTCGAGAGTTGTTGGAGCAATGGAATCTGTTCACGGGTTTGACTGTGGAATCGTGATACCGTAAGAGATGGCGACTGCCTGGGAAAACCTTCGGTCAGGAGTAGAAGTTCAAGCCTGGTGATAATGCGGGTAAACAGGACACGTGGAGGCACAATCACCAATTTCTCTGGTGTGGCAACTGGTTAGGTTTTGGCGCTCCCTCCGCCCCCGATCTTGATCGAATCCCCGTAAGGGAAATAGTATTTGGTTTCATTTTCAAAGCAGTTCCACGAATACCTGAATTAAAAGTATTTATAGTATTGAATAATTCGGTAAAGTATTTATAGTATTGATAATGGTAGGAACGAAGTGGACCAGACCACCAATAGATTAATGTGTCCGTCCGTCCGTCTGTCCTACAAGATGGCCGCCCGCGCCCCCTGCGATCTGTGAACTAAACAAGATGACCGTCGCTTCCGGCGCCTCACGGTGAAACTTTAAACTTCGCTTCAAATTTACTTTACTGAAACGCAGCACGTTTTTTTAACACAGAGACAAGATACATTTATTAACACAGAGACGAGATACATTTAATCGCCTTATTTGTGCCCGAAAAGCACGGCGCGAGGCCTACTGCAGGGAAGGCTTCGCGAGGCCTACTGCAGAGGCTTCGCGAGGCCTAGTGCAGAAGGCTTCGCTAAGTCTACTGCAGAGAAGGCTTCGCGAGGCCTAGTGCAGCAGGCTTCGCGAGGCCTAGTGCGGCAGGCTTCGCAAGGCCTAGTGCGGGAGGCTTCGCGAGGCCTAGTGCAAAAGGTGGTGGTCAATTAATCTCAGATGTGATCGTTTGGAAATGAAAGACTGCGAGTCTTTAAATCTCACAGCGTTTCTTGTCAAAACAAACACTTTTAATTAACATTACACTAGAATACAGTATTTTTTTCTTTAACTCCTCTATACCCGGTCGATATCCCTGTACCGGTACTAAGTATTATTCCTACCAGCCCACCCCGCAGGGTCCTGTTAAATTCGGTAAAGTCACGTAAATAGAAATAAAAAGTAAACAAAATACTAATGTTTTTTTTTAAGTAACAAAAATAAAAAAATGAATGGAAAATCATAAAAGCAAAAAACCTTCGCATTTTTTATTTTATTTAACTCTTTTTATTGTTGTTTTTTTTCTTTCATAATTTGCAATGCATTTTCATCTTTATTTTATTTTTTTCTTTTGAATTGAATTTTTTTATTATTATTTTTTATTTACGTGACTTTACCTAACGAACCAAGAATATGAATTCCTGCAGTCACGAAAGTTTTAAGTAATAAAATAGTTAACTTTTATTTACGTAAAAAGTGTTCTTTGACAGGGATTCTTACCCAGGCCGATTTTTATTTAAGTGACTTTACTTAACGAACCAAGAATATGAATTCCTGCAGTCACGAAAGTTTTAAGTAAAAAAAAAAAATTACTTTTTTATTTACGTAAAAAGTGTTCTTTGACAGGGATTCTTACCCAGGCCGCTGCGGTGAAATGGCAAATCCTAACCACTAGACTACCAGTGAAGCTGTTGGAGGTGCCTCCACGTGTCCTGCTATCCTGGCACCTCCAACACCGGGAGCTCGCGCGAGAGTTGATTGTGCATTGGAATCTGTTCACGAGATTTATGTGGAATCGTGAGACCATAAGAGATGGCGACTGCCTGGGGAACACTTCAGTCAGCAATCGAAGATCAAGCCTGGTGATGATGCGGGACAGCAGGACACGTGGAGGTACATCTAACAACTTCCCTGGTGGTCTGGTGATTAAAATTCGAAGCTCTCAGTGCTGCAGTCTGGATTCAGTTCCCTGTCACGGAATGAGGCTCTTGGTGTCTTTTTTATAGCAGTTAAACTTTTCCGTAAAGAAGAAAATAACTTTTTTTATTGTTTATAAAAAAGAGTTCCCTGACCGGGAATCGAACCCGGGCCGCGGCAGTGAGAGCGCCGAAACCAAACCACTAGACCACCAAGGAGGCTGGTTAAGGTGTCTCCACATGTCCTGCTGTCCTGGCACCTCCAACACCGGGAGCTCGCTCGAGAGTTGATGGATCAATGGAATCTGTTCACGGGATTGACTGTGGAATCGTGATACCATAAGAGATGGCGACTGCCTAGGAACACCTTCGATCAGCAGTAGAAGTTCAAGCCTGGTGATAATGCGGGACAGCAGGACACGTGGAGCCACAATCACCAATTTCTCTGGTGTAGCAACTGGTTAGGTTTTGGCGCTCCCTCCGCCCCCGCTCGTGATCGAATCCCCGTAAGGGAAATAGTATTTTGGTTTCATTTTCAAAGCAGTTCCACGAATGCCTGAATTAAAAGTATTCATATTATTGATTACTTCGGTAAAGTCACGTAAATAGAAATAAAAAGCAAACAAAATACCAAGGACAATATTTTTTCAAAGTAACAAAAATAAAAAATGAATGGAAAATCATAAAAGCAAAAAACCATACAATAAAAAAATACGAAGACAAAATTAAAAATCAATTGAAAATAATAAAAAGAAAAAACCTTCGCATTTTTAATTTTATTTAACTCTTTTTATTGTTGGGTTTTTTCTTTCATAATTTTCAATGCATTTTTATCTTTATTTTATTTTTATTCTTTTCAATTGCATTTTTATTATTTTTAGTTTTTTGTTTACATGACTTTACCTAACAAACCAAGAACATGAATTCCTGCAGTCACGAAAGTTTTAAGTAAAAAAATAGTTAACTTTTTTATTTACGTAAAAAGCATTCTTTGACAGGGATTCTCACCCAGGCCCCTGCGGTGAAATGGCAAATCCTAACCACTAGACTACCAGTAAAGCTGTTGGAGGTGCCTCCACGTGTCCTGCTATCCTGGCACCTCCATCACCGGGAGCTCGCTCGAGAGTTGATGGTGCATTGGAATCTGTTCACGAGATTTACGTGGAATCGTGAGACCATAAGAGATGGAGACTGCCTGGGGAACACTTCAGTCAGCAATCGAAGATCAAGCCTGGTGATGATGCGGGACAGCAGGACACATGGAGGTACATCTTACAACTTCCCTGGTGGTCTGGTGATTAAAATTCGAAGCTCTCAGTGCTGCGGTCTGGGTTCAGTTCCCGGTCACGGAATGAGGCTCTTGGTGTCTTTTTTAAAGAAGTTAAACTTTTCCGTAAAGAAGAAAATAACTCTTTTTTATTATTTATAAAAATTGTTCCCTGACCGGGAATCGAACACGGGCCACGGCGGTGAGAGCGCCGAATCCTAACCACTTGACCACCAGGGAAACTGGTTGAGGTGTCTCCACATGTCCTGACGTCCTGGCACCTCCAACACCGGGAGCTCGCTCGAGAGTTGTTGGAGCAATGGAATCTGTTCACAGGTTTGACTGTGGAATCGTGATACCGTAAGAGATGGCGACTGCCTGGGAAAACCTTCGGTCAGCAGTAGAAGTTCAAGCCTGGTGATAATGCGGGAAAACAGGACACGTGGAGGCACAATCACCAATTTCTCTGGTGTGGAAACTGGTTAGGTTTTGGCGCTCCCTCCGCCCCCGCTCAGGATCGAATCCCCGTAAGGGAAATAGTATTTTGGTTTCATTTTCAAAGCAGTTACACGAATACCTGAATTAAAAGTATTTAGAGTATTGATTAATTCGGTAAAGTATTTATAGTATTGATACTGGTAGGAACGAAGTGGACCAGACCACCAATAGATTAATGTGCCCGTCCATCCGTCTGTCCGACAAGATGGCCGCCCGCGCCCCCTGCGATCTGTGAACTAAAGAAGATGGCCGTCGCTTCCGGCGCCTCACGGTGAAACTTTAAACTTCGTTTCAAATTTACTTTACTGAAACGCAGCACGTTTTTTTAAATACAGAGACAAGATACATTTATTAACACAGAGACGAGATACATTTAATGGCCTTTTTTGTGCACGAAAAGCACGGCGCGAGGCCTAGTGCGGCAGGCTTCGCGAGGCCTAGTGCGGCAGGCTTTGCGAGGCCTACTGCAGAAAAGGCATCGAGAGGCCTACTGCAGAGAAGGCTTCGCGAGGCCTACTGCAGGGAAGGCTTCGCGAGGCCTACTGCAGAGGCTTCGCGAGGCCTAGTGCAGAAGGCTTCGCTAAGTCTACTGCAGATAAGGCTTCACGAGGCCTAGTGCAGCAGGCTTCGCGAGGCCTAGTGCGGCAGGCTTCGCGAGGCCTAGTGCGGGAGGCTTCGCGAGGCCTAGTGCAAAAGGTGGTGGTCAATTAATCTCAGCTGTGATCGTTTGGAAATGAAAGACTGCGAGTCTTTAAATCTCACAGCGTTTTTTTCTAAACAAACACTTTTAATTAACATTACACTAGAATACAGTAATTTTTTCTTTAACTCCTCTATACCCGGTCGATATCCCTGTACCGGTACTTAGTATTATTCCTACCAGCCCACCCCGCAGGGTCCTGTTTAATTCGGTAAAGTCACGTAAATAGAAATAAAAAGTAAACAAAATACTAATTTTTTTTTTTTAAGTAACAAAAAAAAATGAATGGAAAATCATAAAAGCAAAAAACCTTCGCATTTTTTATTTTATTTAACTCTTTTTATTGTTGTTTTTTTTCTTTCATAATTTTCAATGCATTTTTATCTTTATTTTATTTGTATTCTTTTTAATTGCATTTTTTATTATTTTTTATTTACGTGACTTTACCTAACGAACCAAAAATATGAATGCCTGCAGCCACGAAAGTTTTAAGTAAAAAAATAGTTAACTTTTTTATTTACGTAAAAAGTGTTCTTTGACAGGGATTCTTACCCAGGCCGCTGCGGTGAAATGGCAAATCCTAACCACTAGACTACCAGTGAAGCTGTTGGAGGTGCCTCCACGTGTCCTGCTATCCTGGCACCTCCAACACCGGGAGCTCGCTCGAGAGTTGATGGTGCATTGGAATCTGTTCACGAGATTTACGTGGAATCGTGAGACCATAAGAGATGGCGACTGCCTGGGGAACACTTCAGTCAGCAATCGAAGATCAAGCCTGGTGATGATGCGGGACAGCAGGACACGTGGAGGTACATCTAACAACTTCCCTGGTCGTCTGGTGATTAAAATTCGAAGCTCTCAGTGCTGCGGTCTGGATTCAGTTCCCGGTCACGGAATGAGGCTCATGTTGTCTTTTTTAAAGCAGTTAAACTTTTCCGTAAAGAAGAAAATAACTTTTTTCATTGTTTATAAAAAAGAGTTCTCTGACCGGGAATCGAACCCAGGCCGCGGCGGTGAGAGCGCCGAATCCTAACCACTAGACCACCAGGGAAGCTGATTAAGGTGTCTCCACATGTCCTGCTGTCCTGGCACCTCCAACACCGGGAGCTCGCTCGAGAGTTGATGGAGCAATGAAATCTGTTCACGGGATTGACTGTGGAATCGTGATACCATAAGAGATGGCGACTGCCTAGGAACACCTTCGGTCAGCAGTAGAAGTTCAAGCCTGGTGATAATGCGGGACAGCAGGACACGTGGAGGCACAATCACCAATTTCTCTGGTGTGGCAACTGGCTAGGTTTTGGCGCTCCCTCCGCCCCTGCTCGGGATCGAATCCCCGTAAGGGAAATAGTATTTTGGTTTCATTTTCAAAGTAGTTCCACGAATACCTGAATTAAAAGTATTATAGTATTGATTAATTCGGTAAAGTATTTATAGTATTGATACTGGTAGGAACCAAGTGGACCAGACCACCAATAGATTAATGTGTCCGTCCGTCTGTCCGACAAGATGGCCGCCCGCGCCCCCTGCGATCTGTGAACTAAACAAGATGGCCGTCGCTTCCGGCGCCTCATAGCGAAACTTTAAACTTCGCTTCAAATTTACTTCACTGAAACGCAGCACGTTTTTTTTTAACACAGAGACAAGATACATTTATCAACACAGAGACGAGATACATTTAATTGCCTTATTTGTGCACGAAAAGCACGGTGCGAGGCCTAGTGCGGCAGGCTTCGCGAGGCCTAGTGCGGCAGGCTTTGCGAGGCCTACTGCAGAAGAGGCATCGCGAGGCCTACTGCAGGGAAGGCTTCGCGAGGACTACTGCAGAGGCTTCACGAGGCCTAGTGCAGAAGGCTTCGCTAAGTCTACTGCAGAGAAGGCTTCGCGAGGCCTAGTGCAGCAGGCTTCGCGAGGCCTAGTGCGGCAGGCTTCGCGAGGCCTAGTGCGGGAGGCTTCGCGAGGCCTAGTGCAAAAGGTGGTGGTCAATTAATCTCAGATGTGATCGTTTGGAAATGAAAGACTGCGAGTCTTTAAATCTCACAGCGTTTCTTGTCAAAACAAACACTTTTAATTAACATTACACTAGAATACAGTAATTTTTTCTTTAACTCCTCTATACCCGGTCGATATCACTGTACCGGTACTAAGTATTATTCCTACCAGCCCACCCCGCAGGGTCCTGTTTAATTCGGTAAAGTCACGTAAATAGAAATAAAAAGTAAACAAAATACTAATGTTTTTTTTTTAAGTAACAAAAATAAAAAAAATGAATGGAAAATCATAAAAGCAAAAAACATTCGCATTTTTTTATTTTATTTAACTCTTTTCATTGTTGGTTTTTTTCTTTCATAATTTTCAATGCATTTTTATCTTTATTTTATTTTTATTCTTTTTAATTGCATTTTCTATTATTTTTGGTTTTTTTATTTACGTGACTTTACCTAACGAACCAAGAATATGAATTCCTGCAGTCACGAAAGTTTTAAGTAAAAAAATAGTTAACTTTTTTATTTACGTAAGAAATATTCTTTGACAGGGATTCTTAACCACTAGACTACCAGTGAAGCTGTTGGAGGTGCCTCCACGTGTCCTGCTATCCTGGCACCTCCAACACCGGGAGCTCGCTCGAGAGTTGATGGTGCATTGGAATCTGTTCACGAGATTTACGTGGAATCGTGAGACCATAAGAGATGGCGACTTCCTGGGGAACACTTCAGTCAGCAATCGAAGATCAAGCCTGGTGATGATGCGGGACAGCAGGACATGTGGAAGTACATCTCACAACTTCCCTGGTGGTCTGTTGATTAAAATTCGAAGCTCTCAGTGCTGCGGTCGGGGTTTAGTTCCCGGTCACGGAATGAGGCTCTTGGTGTCTTTTTTAAAGCAGTTAAACTTTTCCGTAAAGAAGAAAATAACTTTTTTATTATTTATAAAAAAAAGTGTTCCCTGACCGGGAATCGAACCCGGGCCGCGGCGGTGAGAGCGCCGAATCCTAACCACTAGACCACCAGGGAAGCTGGTTAAGGTGTCTCCACATGTTCTGCTGTCCTGGCACCTCCAACATCTGGAGCTCGCTCGAGAGTTGATGGAGCAATGGAATCTGTTCACGGGATTGACTGTGGAATCGTGATACCGTAAGAGATGGCGACTGCCTGGGACAACCTTCGGTCAGCAGTAGAAGTTCAAGCCTGGTGATAATGCGGGAAAACAGGACACGTGGAGGCACATACACCAATTTCCCTGGTGTGGCAACTGGTTAGTTTTTGGCGCTCCCTCCGCCCCCTCTCGGGATCGAATCCCCGGAAGGGAAATAGTATTTTGGTTTCATTTTCAAAGCAGTTCCACGAATGCCTAAATTAAAAGTATTTATGTTATTGATTAATTCCGTAAAGTCACGTAAATATAAATCAAAAGCAAACAAAATACAAAGGACAATATTTTTTCAAAGTAACAAAAATAAAAAATGAATGGAAAATCATAAAAGCAAAACACCATACAATAAAAAAATACGAAGACAAAATTAAAAATCAATTGAAAATAATAAAAGCAAAAAACCTTCGCATTTTTAATTGTATTTAACTATTTTTATTGTTGGTTTTTTCTTTCAGAATTTTCAATGCATTTTAATCTTTATTTTATTTTTATTCTTTTTAATTGCATTTTTTATTATTTTTTGTTTTTTATTTACGTGACTTTACCTAACGAACCAAGAATATGAATTCCTGCAGTCACGAAAGTTTTAAGTAAAAAAATAGTTAACTTTTTTATTTACGTAAAAAGCATTCTTTGACAGGGATTCTCACCCAGGCCGCTGCGGTGAAATGGCAAATCCTAACCACTAGACTACCAGTGAAGCTGTTGGAGGTGCCTCCACGTGTCCTGCTATCCTGGCACCTCCAACACCGGGAGCTCGCTCGAGAGTTGATGGTGCATTGGAATCTGTTCACGAGATTTACGTGGAATCGTGAGACCATAAGAGATGGCGACTGCCTGGGGAACACTTCAGTCAGCAATCGAAGATCAAGCCTGGTGATGATGCGGGACAGCAGGACACGTGGAGGTGCATCTAACAACTTCCCTGGTGGTCTGGTGATTAAAATTCGAAGCTCTCAGTGCTGCGGTCTGGGTTCAGTTCCCGGTCACGGAATGAGGCTCTTGGTGTCTTTTTTAAAGAAGTTAAACTTTTCCGTAAAGAAGAAAATCACTTTTTTTATTATTTATAAAAATTGTTCCCTGACCGGGAATCGAACCCGGGCCACGGCGGTGAGAGCACCGAATCCTAACCACTAGACCACCAGAAAAGCTGGTTGAGGTGTCTCCACATGTCCTGCTGTCCTGGCACCTCCAACACTGGGAGCTCGCTCGAGAGTTGTTGGAGCAATGGAATCTGTTCACAGGTTTGACTGTGGAATCGTGATACCGTAAGAGATGGCGACTGCCTGGGAAAACCTTCGGTCAGCAGTAGAAGTTCAAGCCTGGTGATAATGCGGGAAAACAGGACACGTGGAGGCACAATCACCAATTTCTCTGGTGTGGAAACTGGTTAGTTTGGGCGCTCCCTCCGCCCCCGCTCAGGATCGAATCCCCGTAAGGGAAATAGTATTTTGGTTTCATTTTCAAAGCAGTTCCACGAATACCTGAATTAAAAGTATTTATAGTATTGATTAATTCGGTAAAGTATTTATAGTATTGATACTGGTAGGAACGAAGTGGACCAGACCACCAATAGATTAATGTGTCCGTCCGTCCGTCTGTCCGACAAGATGGCCACCCGCGCCCCCTGCGATCTGTGAACTAAACAAGATAGCCGTCGCTTCCGGCGCCTCACGGTGAAACTTTAAACTTCGCTTCAAATTTACTTTACTGAAACGCAGCACGTTTTTTTAATACAGAGACAAGATACATTTATTAACACAGAGACGAGATACATTTATTCGCCTTATTTGTGCACGAAAAGCATGGCGCGAGGCCTAGTGCGGCAGGCTTCGCGAGGCCTAGTGCGGCAGGCTTTGCGAGGCCTACTGCAGAAAAGGCATCGCGAGGCCTACTGCAGAGAAGGCTTCGCGAGGCCTATTGCAGGGAAGGCTTCGCGAGGCCTACTGCAGAGGCTTCGCGAGGCCTAGTGCAGAAGGCTTCGCTAAGTCTACTGCAGAGAAGGCTTCACGAGGCCTAGTGCAGCAGGCTTCGCGAGGCCTAGTGCGGCAGGCTTCGCGAGGCCTAGTGCGGGAGGCTTCGCGAGGCCTAGTGCAAAAGGTGGTGGTCAATTGATCTCAGATGTGATCGTTTGGAAATGAAAGACTGCGAGTCTTTAAATCTCACAGCGTTTCTTGTCAAAACAAACACTTTTAATTAACATTACACTAGAATACAGTAATTTTTTCTTTAATTCCTCTGTAATGCGGGCGAAAGCGACCTTCCGGATGTGACGTCACGAGGAGGCGGAGCCAGGTGACGTGGGTGAAAGGTAGGGGGTCCTTAAGCGGGTAAACCGGAAGGAGAAGGCAGTCGGGGTGTGAATGGAAAGGTGTGGGGCCACGCGGGCGTACGAGCCGAGGGGGCACCGTCAGAAGCGGGAGCCAACCCTGGGAACAGTAGGGAGCTACTGGGAGGTGTAAAGCTGCAGATAGAGATAGGCAGTGAGGCTGTGTGTGAGGAGCAGCGGGGTGGCTGCCAAGAGTCGCAGGAGCGACGAGAAGGAGACAGCACGAGGCTGTCAGAGCTGCAGCAGGAACAGCCAAGAGAGCTGTGTGAGAGTACAGCAGCGGAGCTGCTGTGGGGCTGCAAGAGCGACAAGAACAGCAGCGGGGCTGCTGATGTGGACTGGAGTGACATCGGAACCAGCACAGAGAGAATAAGAGAGACAGCCGTGTGGGAACGCAGTACGGACCGAATAAAGGACAGTGAGCCAGAAACCGTGGTCAAGTCTTTTATTACACTGGGGTCAGAAGTGAAACGGCATGTCTAAGCAAGTAAGGAAGAAAATTCCCCCGGCGCCAGCATCGGCTTCTTCGTCCGACGACGACGAATTCCCTCCGACCACGGATTTTGCTGGGGTGGTGGAGGAGAGCCCTGCTGAGGCGAGCACGGGGACGGGCGTGGAAGATGTCGGCGCGATGGCGGGTCCGTCAACAACATCGGACGCTGAGCAAAGATGGCAACAGGTGGCAGAACAACTGGAGACACTCAAGGACGTCCTGGCGCATCTGTGTCACCTCGTTACGCCAAGGACGACGATGGAACGAGAAGGTGCTCCACGGGCCGCCACGTTGCCTGCCCTGCCGCCGCCATTGGCCACGCGGCAAGAAGACGCCATCTTGCGCGCTCCGGGGCGCCAAACCGCCATCTTGGCCACGCCGCGGGCCGACGCCATTTTGAATTTACCTCCACAACAACCATCATTGGAAGACGGCGTAAAGAGGAGTCGGAGTCGCCACCTTACTACAGTTAAGGAATTCTCTATCGGGGGCGATTGGAGCGCTTTCGCCTGCCGATTTTTGGCGGCGGTTCGTTCAGCAAGATGGACCGATGCGGAGGCCTTGGAAGTGTTGCCGACTCTACTGGACGACGAATCTGTTCGATTTTTCCGTTCCATAACGGCCGATAAGAAGAAGACTTTATGTGGAGTTTTTGAGGAAATGGCCGACGCCTATGAGCCACCTGACGACGCGCATCGGCGATTCGCTCAACGACAACGAGCACCCGAAGAATCGCCCGTGGGGTTCAGGGGTGCGGTGTTGGAGCTGGCCATGGCAGCATATCCTGACACGCCACAGGATCTGCTCGAGCCCCTCATATTGGGAAAAATGCTGGAGCTGTCTCGGGATCTGGGGATCCCCATGCCTGTGTGTGGGCATGAGAAGCTCACGTCCCGGGCGGCAGCAAAGTGTCTGGATGCGCAGTTTAATCTCCGTCGCTGGAAGCAAGTGGCGGCATGGACGGGTGGGCCCGTCAAGGAAGGAGGCGCGATGGGGTGGGACCCCACAAGGGCGATCTATGTGCCGGATGAGCGGGGTCCACAGGAGCTGACGGCTGCCTCCTCTCCATGGCCGGGACGCGGAAGGCCGGGGCCGCGCGCTACGCCATCGGGACGGGGCCGCCGGGATGCAGGACCTGCGCTTCGGCGCAACGAGGCCGATTGCTTCCGCTGCGGCCGTAGGGGCCATTACGCCAAAGATTGCTGGGCCCGCTTCCCGGGTCCGCCGCAGCAGGAGCCCACAACACCGGACAAGCCGACCAAGGAACCTCCGAAACAGGCATGTCGGCACGCACCAGACACTCGGCAAGGCTTTACACCTCACCCACCACCTGTGTTGCGCGATCCTATTGTTGTTGTTAAAGAAAGGCCATCGACGGGGCCTTGTCATTCAGTTACGCAGTGGCGCAAATTGGCACGGAGAGTTGTCGCGGCCGCTACGGGTTCGTCCACTGTACCGGGGTCCATACAAGGTGTGGACGTGCGCATTTTGGTCGACTCGGGAGCGTCTGCGACTATTATATCGGATGTCATTTTCCATCTGTTGGGCATTCCGCCGGGGGCTGTGCGTCCGGTTTATGGGTCTTGCGTCGCTGCAAACGGGGGTAGTATGGGGATTGTGGGCCAGGTGGATGCTAAGATATCTATAGGGGATGTGTCGGCTTCGGGCGTTGTGTTAATATCGAGATCTTTGGCGGTTCCTTGCTTACTAGGCACGGATTTTTTGGCTAAGATGCCCATTTTGATTAAAATCAATGAAAATTGTATTGAATTGCCGGGGGGCCGTCGAATCTCGTTTCTGCCGTCGCCCTGGGGGCGACCTGCTTCGGCCGTACAGGTGCAGGCGCTGTCCGTCGCATCTGTGGACATCCCACCTGGTTCACAGATGCTTATACCCTTGCGGTATCGGAAGCCCCTGCCCAATCGGCTAGGAGCATTAGGGGTCTTGTTGTCACCATCCGCCACGATAACAACGGGATTGGCGTTAGTTGGGGCACAGACCATCGTCCGGCCGGATCAATTACCGGTTTTACAGGTGCTTAATGCGGGGGTGGAAAACATCCGTGTTCCGGCCGGTACGGTTGTGGCACATGCCACTACGGCGTTCGCGACGCACGATTGTCCGCATCGCCGAGGAGTGGTCGCTGGTGTTTCCGAGCCAAGGGGTTCGGATAATCGTTGGATCGCTACCTTATGTGACGAAAATTCTTCCCTGTCCGTGGGGCAACGTGATGCGCTGCGTAAATTGTTGCTGACGTATTCGGATGTGTTCAGCTCCGACGATTTGGATTTGGGACGCACATCGTTGCTTTCCCATCACATTGAGACGGGCGACGCTGCCCCTATTCGGTTAAATTCGCATCGGATGAGTCCAGCGGAGCGAGAACACGTTCGGGGGGCGGTGGAAGACATGTTGGCTGCGGACATTATATCGCCATCTAACAGCCCATGGGGCGCTCCTGTGGTCTTGGTTAAGAAAAAGGATGGCAACTTGAGATTTTGTGTCGATTTCCGGAAATTGAATAAGATATCGGTGGCAGATGCGTACCCCCTGCCGCGTATGGACGACTCCCTTGACGCATTGTCGGGGGCTAAGTTCTTTTCCACACTGGACCTCTCTTCGGGATTTTGGCAGCTTCCCCTTGACGAGTCCTCACGGGAGAAAACCGCATTCCGTACGCCGCAGGGGTTATTTCAATTCAACTGCCTCCCGATGGGATTGAATGCGGCCCCTGCTACGTTTCAAAGATTGATGGAGCTCGTTTTGACGGGGTTGCAGTGGGAGACGTGTCTTATATATTTGGACGATATTATTGTGTTCAGCCGCACATTTGGGGAACATTTGACGCGGCTGGAGACAGTGTTCACGAGGATGCGCTCTGCCAATTTGAAATTCAAACCAAAGAAATGCCACCTACTGCAACGGTCCGTCCGTTATTTGGGGCACATTGTGAGTGCCGAGGGGGTGTCCACGGACCCGGAAAAGACGGCGTGTGTCCGGGATTGGCCGACTCCGGCCTCTGTGGGGGATGTTCGACGGTTTTTGGGATTTGCCTCGTATTACCGAAGATTTGTGCCGGGGTTTGCGACGATTGCGAGGCCCTTGCATCTCCTTACGGGTAAAGGACGGAAATTTGTTTGGGGAGAGCCGGAAGAGGCGGCCTTTCGGAGTCTGCGTGATCTATTGGCTACGGCCCCGACATTGGATTATCCCGATTTTGATCGCCCTTTCATTCTCGATACGGACGCGAGTGACACAGGTATTGGGGCGGTATTATCACAGTCTAAAGGGGGCGTAGAGCGCGTCGTGGCGTATGGTAGCCGAGTCTTGTCGCCTGCGGAAACACGCTACTGTGTCACTCGTAGAGAACTTTTGGCGGTTGTTTTTTTCCTACGGCAATTTCGACCGTACCTTTACGGTCGTTCTTTTATTGTGCGTACGGATCATGCGGCCTTGCAATATGCACTTAAAATGGACCAGCCATCGGGACAGTGGGCACGTTGGTTGGACACGCTGCAGGAGTTTTCCTTCCAAATTCAACATCGGAAGGGAGTGCGCCATGCGAACGCTGACGCACTTTCCAGATTACCAGGGCGCGCCCCTTGTAAATGTGCGTCGGGGACGCATAGGTGTTCGCCGATTCTCAACCCCCCTCAGCCGCTCACGTTGGCCGTCGGGAAGTCGGGTACTCCGATGGAACCGGGACCGACTGATGGGGTTTTGAATCTGCCGCGGTCTGTCTGGATTCGGGAACAGATGATGGACGAGTCGTTGTTGTCCATGCGGAAGCGGTCTATGAGGGACAAGGGGAGTCCGAGTTCGGCTGTGGGGCCGCGAACCGCTCTCCGAGATGGTCTGCTTATGTGGCAAGAAAGGTTCCAGGAAAGCTGGCGTGTGGTGGTACCAACGTCCTTGCGATTTGAGTTGATTAGAACTCTCCATTGTGACACACTATTGCATTTAGGGGTGCAGAAGACCTTGTTGACGTTGCAACGTCATTATTTTTGGCACGGCATGGCGACAGATGTCGTAGGGCACGTGCGCGCGTGCCCTGAATGCGCCCGGCGTAAGCCGCCTAAACATCCTTACGTGCCGCCTCTCAAGTCGATTCAGGTGTCTCGAGTCAATGAATTGGTGGCACTGGACATATTGGGACCCTTCCCACCATCGGCGAGGGGAAATAAATATTTGCTGGTAGGGGTCGAGTATCTCTCCCGTTGGCCGATGGCCTGGCCGTTGCCCGATCAGTCGGCCGCGGCCATCACCGACGCCTTTTTGTTTGGGTACATTATGGACAAGGGGGCGCCGGAGAGACTCCTCACGGACCAGGGCCGAAATTTCTCTTCTAAATTGTTGGCTGAAGTGTGCGCAGGCCTTGGGACTAAGAAGATACGGACATCTCCATACCATCCGCAGACGGATGGTATGGTTGAGCGGCTGAACAGGACATTGTCTGCCATGCTTTGCCATACTGTGAGTGAGCAGCAATCGGATTGGGATCTGCACATCCCCGGGGTGCTTTCGGCGTACAGGATGACGCCCCATGCGGCTACAGGATATTCGCCGTTTTACCTTATGTATGGTCGGGAAAACGTGCCTCCGGTGGATGTGCAATTGGGTACTGGGGTGAAGGGACCTCGTAAACCACTCCCTGAATACATTCAGGACACGGTTCGCCGGGTTACGGAGGCGCGGGAAAACGCCCGCGTGGCTACGGCCAAAGCCCAGGCCCGGAACGAGCGGTATGCTCGGCGGTCTGAGGGGGAGTGCCCCTGGAAGGTGGGAGACCTGGCCTGGCTCCATTGCCCGCAGGTGCGGCCGGGGACCTCTCCTAAATTGCACAAACCTTGGCATGGTCCTGTGCGCCTCATTGAGGTTCCCAATCCACAGTCGGCGCGCGTTCAGTTTGGTTCTCGCCGTTGGTTTGTTCATACGTCGCGGTTGAAACCATATGTTGCTCCCCTACGTGATGCGTCATCTCCCAATGTTGCCTTGCCGGGGTCTGTTGCTGCTGACTCTGACTCTTCCCCGCCTGCGTCCATTGATCTTGCTAGAGCGCCTGTCGTACCTGTTCCAGACAGGCCGACCGTGACACCGCGGGGGAGGAGTGGGCCTGCTCGGAGGGCGCCTGCCAAGGCTGCGGGACCTTCAAGCCCGGCGACCCTTCCGACCCCGCTGCAGGCGCATTCGCCGAATATGACCAAGACTGATTCGTCAGGGACACGAGATGTCGGTGGACTTCCAATCGCAGCAGGGGAATTACCCCCTGTCATTTCTCGTGTTCCATCGCGTCCCCGTTCTACAAGTGGGCCGCCGACCGTCCGGGACGGGCCGGCGACCCGCACTCGTTCCAAATCGCTTACGTTTCGTTGATTGTATGTTGTTATTGTTCTTGTTCTTGCCGTCGTATTTATCGCATGCTTTCGTACGTTCGTCGATGTTACTTGTGTGTTGTTCTTGTTGTTATATTGCATGCTTAGTGTCCTTTAAGGGGGAAGGTCGGTTCACCGCATTACGCTTTGGTGTTGTTCAGCCGAGGTCGGCTGGGTTTTTTCTATGGGGGAGGGTGGTGTAATGCGGGCGAAAGCGACCTTCCGGATGTGACGTCACGAGGAGGCGGAGCCAGGTGACGTGGGTGAAAGGTAGGGGGTCCTTAAGCGGGTAAACCGGAAGGAGAAGGCAGTCGGGGTGTGAATGGAAAGGTGTGGGGCCACGCGGGCGTACGAGCCGAGGGGGCACCGTCAGAAGCGGGAGCCAACCCTGGGAACAGTAGGGAGCTACTGGGAGGTGTAAAGCTGCAGATAGAGATAGGCAGTGAGGCTGTGTGTGAGGAGCAGCGGGGTGGCTGCCAAGAGTCGCAGGAGCGACGAGAAGGAGACAGCACGAGGCTGTCAGAGCTGCAGCAGGAACAGCCAAGAGAGCTGTGTGAGAGTACAGCAGCGGAGCTGCTGTGGGGCTGCAAGAGCGACAAGAACAGCAGCGGGGCTGCTGATGTGGACTGGAGTGACATCGGAACCAGCACAGAGAGAATAAGAGAGACAGCCGTGTGGGAACGCAGTACGGACCGAATAAAGGACACTGAGCCAGAAACCGTGGTCAAGTCTTTTATTACACCTCTATACCCGGTCGATATCCCTGTACCGGTACTTAGTATTATTCCCACCAGCCCACACCGCAGGGTCCTGTTTAATTCGGTAAAGTCACGTGAATAGAAATAAAAAGTAAACAAAATACTAATGTTTTTTTTAAGTAACAAAAATAAAAAAATGAATGGAAAATCATAAAAGCAAAAAACCTTCGCATTTTTTATTTTATTTAACTCTTTTTATCGTTGGTTTTTTTCTTTCATAATTTTCAATGCATTTTCATCTTTATTTTATTTGTATTATTTTTTATTGCATTTTCTATTATTTTTTGTTTTTTTATTTACGTGACTTTACCTAACGAACCAAGAATATGAATTCCTGCAGCCACGAAAGTTTTAAGTAAAAAAATAGTTAACTTTTTTTTTACGTAAAAAGTGTTCTTTGACAGGGATTCTTACCCAGGCCGCTGCGGTGAAATGGCAAATCCTAACCACTAGACTACCAGTGAAGCTGTTGGAGGTGCCTCCACGTGTCCTGCTATCCTGGCACCTCCATCACCGGGAGCTCGCTCGAGAGTTGATGGTGCATTGGAATCTGTTCACGAGATTTACGTGGAATCGTGAGACCATAAGAGATGGCGACTGCCTGGGGAACACTTCAGTCAGCAATCGAAGATCAAGCCTGGTGATGATGCGGGACAGCAGGACACGTGGAGGTACATCTCACAACTTCCCTGGTGGTCTGGTGATTAAAATTCGAAGCTCTCAGTGCTGCGGTCTGGATTCAGTTCCCGGTCACAGAATGAGGCTCATGGTGTCTTTTTTAAAGCAGTTAAACTTTTCCGTAAAGAAGAAAATAACTTTTTTTATTGTTTATAAAAAAGAGTTCCCTGACCGGGAATCGAACCCGGGCCGCGGCGGTGAGAGCGCCGAATCCTAACCACTAGACCACCAGGGAAGCTGGTGAAGGTGTCTCCACATGTCCTGCTGTCCTGGCACCTCCAACATCGGGAGCTCGCTCGAGAGTTGATGGAGCAATGGAATCTGTTCACGGGATTGACTGTGGAATCGTGATACCGTAAGAGATGGCGACTGCCTGGGACAACCTTCGGTCAGCAGTAGAAGTTCAAGCCTGGTGATAATGCGGGAAAACAGGACACGTGGAGGCACACACACCAATTTCCCTGGTGTGGCAACTGGTTAGGTTTTGGCGCTCCCTCCGCCCCCTCTCGGGATCGAATCCCCGGAAGGGAAATAGTATTTTGGTTTCATTTTCAAAGCAGTTCCACGAATGCCTAAATTAATAGTATTTATGTTATTGATTAATTCGGTAAAGTAACGTAAATATAAATCAAAAGCAAACAAAATACAAAGGACAATATTTTTTCAAAGTAACAAAAATAAAAAATGAATGGAAAATCATAAAAGCAAAAAACCATACAATAAAAAAATACGAAGACAAAATTAAAAATCAATTGAAAATAATAAAAACAGAAAACCTTCGCATTTTTAATTGTATTTAACTCTTTTTATTGTTGTTTTTTTTCTTTCATAATTTTCAATGCATTTTTATCTTTATTTTATTTTTATTCTTTTTAATTGCATTTTTATTATTTTTTGTTTTTTATTTACGTGACTTTACCTAACGAACCAAGAACATGAATTCCTGCAGTCACGAAAGTTTTAAGTAAAAATATAGTTAACTTTTTTATTTACATAAAAAGTGTTCTTTGACAGGGATTCTTACACAGGCCGCTGCCGTGAAATGGCAAATCCTAACCACTAGACTACCAATGAAGCTGTTGGAGGTGCCTCCACGTCGCTCCCTCCGCCCCCGCTCGGGATCGCATCCCCTTAAGGGAAATAGTATTTTGGTTTCATTTTCAAGGCAGTTCCACGAATGCCTGAATTAAAAGTATTCATATTATTGATTAATTCGGTAAAGTCACGAAAATATAAATAAAAAGCAAACAAAATACAAAGGACAATATTTTCTCAAAGTAACAAAAATAAAAAATGAATGGAAAATCATAAAAGCAAAAAACCATACAATAAAAAAATACGAAGACAAAATTAAAAATCAATTGAAAATAATAAAAACAGAAAACCTTCGCATTTTTAATTGTATTTAACTCTTTTTATTGTTGTTTTTTTTCTTTCATAATTTTCAATGCATTTTTATCTTTATTTTATTTTTATTCTTTTTAATTGCATTTTTATTATTTCTTGTTTTTTTGTTACGTGACTTTACCTAACGAACCAAGAATATGAATTCCTGCTGTCACGAAAGTTTTAAGTAAAAAAAGTAGTTAACTTTATTATTTATGTAAAAAGTGTTCTTTGACAGCGATTCTTACCCAAGCCACTGCCGTGAAATGGCAAATCCTCACCACTAGACTACCAGTGAAGATGTTGGAGGTGCCTCCACGTCGCTCCCTCCGCCCCCGCTCGGGATCGAATCCCCGTAAGGGAAATCGTATTTTGGTTTCATTTTCAAAGCAGTTCCACGAATGCCTGAATTAAAAGTATTCATATTATTGATTAATTCGGTAAAGTCACGTAAATATAAATAAAAAGCAAACAAAATACAAAGGACAATATTTTCTCAAAGTAACAAAAATAAAAAATGAATGGAAAATCATAAAAGCAGAAAACCATACAATAAAAAAATACGAAGACAAAATTAAAAATCAATTGAAAATAATAAAAACAAAAAACCTTCGCATATTTAATTTTATTTAACTATTTTTATTGTTGGTTTTTTTCTTTCATAATTTTCAATGCATTTTTATCTTTATTTTATTTTTATTCTTTTCAATTGCATTTTTTTTTTATTATTTTTTGTTTTTTATTTACGTGACTTTACCTAACGAACCAAGAATATGAATTCCTGCAGTCACGAAAGTTTTAAGTATAAAAATAGTTAACTTTTATTTACGTAAAAAGTGTTCTTTGACAGGGATTCTTACCCAGGCCGCTGTGGTGAAATGGCAAATCCTAACCACTAGACTACCAGTGAAGCTGTTGGAGGTGCCTCCACATGTCCTGCTGTCCTGGCACCTCCAACACCGGGAGCTCGCTCGAGAGTTGATGGAGCAATGAAATCGGTTCACGGGATTGACTGTGGAATCGTGATACCGTAAGAGATGGCGACTGCCTGGGGAACACTTCAGTCAGCAATCGAAGATCAAGCCTGGTGATGATGCGGGACAGCAGGACATGTGGAGGCACAACCACCAATTTCCCTGGTGTGGCAACGGGTTAGGTTTTGGCGCTCCCTCCGCCCCCGCTCGGGATCGAATCCCCTTAAGGGAAATAGTATTTTGGTTTCATTTTCAAAAGAGTTCCACGAATGCCTGAATTAAAAGTATTTATATTATTGATTCATTCGGTAAAGTCACGTAAATAGAAATAAAAAGTAAACAAAATACTAATGTTTTTTTTAAAGTAACAAAAAAAAAATTAATTTAATAGAAAATCATAAAAGCAAAAAACCATACAATAAAAAAATACGAAGACAAAATTAAAAATCAATTGAAAATAATAAAAACAGAAAACCTTCGCATTTTTAATTGTATTTAACTCTTTTTATTGTTGTTTTTTTTCTTTCATAATTTTCAATGCATTTTTATCTTTATTTTATTTTTATTCTTTTTAATTGCATTTTTATTATTTTTTGTTTTTTATTTACGTGACTTTACCTAACGAACCAAGAACATGAATTCCTGCAGTCACGAAAGTTTTAAGTAAAAATATAGTTAACTTTTTTATTTACATAAAAAGTGTTCTTTGACAGGGATTCTTACACAGGCCGCTGCCGTGAAATGGCAAATCCTAACCACTAGACTACCAGTGAAGCTGTTGGAGGTGCCTCCACGTCGCTCCCTCCGCCCCCGCTCGGGATCGAATCCCCTTAAGGGAAATAGTATTTTGGTTTCATTTTCAAGGCAGTTCCACGAATGCCTGAATTAAAAGTATTTATATTATTGATTAATTCGGTAAAGTCACGTAAATAGAAATAAAAAGCAAACAAAACACAAAGGACAATATTTTTTCAAAGTAACAAAAGTAAAAAATGAATAGAAAATCATAAAAGCAAAAAACCATACAATAAAAAAATACGAGGACGAAATTAAAAATCAATTGAAAATAATAAAAGCAAAAACCTTCGCATTTTTAATTGTATTTAACTCTTTTTATTGTTCTTCTTGGTTCTTTCGGTAAAGTCACGTAGAAGGGAAGTAATAAAATAATAAAAATAAAACATAATAAAATTATTCTCACGACGTTTCGGCCACAACGCAAGCAGCCGTCCTCAGGTGAAAACCAGGTCCGTTGAGGCGACAGAGTCTGAATGAAACAGCACACGAGCTTGGAGCATATATATAAGCTGGGCGCCTTGACAAAGGAATTTGCATATCAAGAGGAATTCAGCATATTTATGGGAAATGCAGGAATGTGATTAGTACTACATATGCATGTGCATTATGCAGGATTATCAGCATCAAAGAGAGCTGCAGTTGATGCTGCTGCTGCAGTTGCTGCTGCTGCAGTTGCTGCTGCTGCAGTTTCTGCTGCTGCTGCAGTTTCTGCTACTGCTGCAGTTTCTGCTGCTGCTGCAGTTTCTGCTGCTGCAGTTGCTGCTGCTGCTGCAGTTGCTGCTGCTGCAGTTGCTGCCTTATCCATTTTAATATAACACTATGTATTATTCTACCCACCCTAATGTGTATCACACTGCTATATATTTACTATACAATTACGACACCATACATTATTCTGCAAACTGCACCATGCCAGTGAGTGGAACGAGGTCTGAAAGTCACCGTAAACGTGAACACAATCAGTTAAGATCCGAAATGGTTTATTACGTCCTTCCAATTGTTGTATGTGTCGGGTTATGAAATTTTGATGAAAATAATAAAAATTAATAATTTTCCGAAAAATGCGCAAATCGCATTAATTATGTTAATGCGTGAGTTAATATGCATAACTTATGATAATGTGAGTAATTATATGCATACATTATGATAATCACGGAGATAATCGTAGTAATTTATGCGGATGCTTGCGATTATGTTAATGTGTGCAGTTATGATAATTAGGCTCAGCTTCGTTTATCCAGAGTTATCAATCAGGATAACACGATTATCATCGATTAAACGTTTACCGATTATCCTAGTGTGTGTTATGATATTTTAGGTCTCCATTTTCATATCTCATCACAGGATACAGTTATCAAGAATAAGATAGTTTTGCATGGACTTGGAAGGAACACTCGATATGCTTCTGTGATAACAATTTTATTCTAACAAGCATGTGACATTCTATCATGCAGGTTAAACATGCGTCCATAATTCATGAGCAAAATTATGCAATTAACGAACATGGATAACTAAAAATACTTCTTCATTTGCGAGACTATGCATTTAACTAAAATGAATGAATAAACACTTATGCATTTGCGAGACTATGCATTTACTAAATTGAATAACTCAAAACTCTTATGCATTTGCGATATTGTGCATTTAACGAACTGAATGGCTAAAACCCTCCTAACAATCGTAACCTCTACCTTTCCACCAGGCATCTCATTAGTTCGTTTTTGTATCGATCACAATCGGTGACTGGCCGAGTTTGAAAACAAGCATGACACACTTTATTTTGCGGTAATAAAAAGCACTTATTGTATCCCAGAGGCGAAAGTATATGTCAATAGATTCATCGGCAAGTATAAAATCCTTTTAACGGAATGTTTGATATAATGGTGGGTGAGGGCGTGTGTGTGGGAGAGCGAATCTGGCTCTGTTTTAATTAATTCTTCGGCGAGACTCTATGACAAAGGGAGCTGGTTTGACAAGATTTTCTCTGTGCTTCCTTGAGTCTGGATGTGGGGAGCGATACGACCTCTGTCCGTGCGAGTTGCAGCCGAGACTTTCTCCGCAGTGAGGTGAGCGGCGGCGCTTGGCGGTCCTTGGATGCTGACGGCGCTCGTTCGGAAGACTTTGACTCTCTTTCTCCACGGCGGGATGACGAGTCTGTTTTGGTTAATGCTGGTCGATCTGGGTGTCGCTCGGTGTCGCTCGGTGTCGCTCGGTGTCGCTCGGTGTCGCTCGGTGTCGCTCGGTGGCGCTCGGTGGCGCTCGGTGGCGCTCGGTGGCGCTCGGTGGCGCTCGGTGGCTCTCGGTGGCGCTCGGTGGCGCTCGGTGGCGCTCGGTGGCGCTCGGTGGCGCTCGGTGGCGCTCGGTGGCGCTCGGTGGCGCTCGGTGGCGCTCGGTGGCGCTCGGTGGCGCTCGGTGGCGCTCGGTGGCGCTCGGTGGTGCTCGGTGGCGATCTCCGCCTTTCCTGCGGGTTGTTCGCTGGTCGTCACTCTGACGAGGAGCGATGCTTCGTTCGTGGCAGGGTGGACGTTGGCGTCTTTGTTGGCTTCACTCGCAGCTCGGCGACTCAGGGTAGCGATTCTTCTCAGGTGGTGCAGACCTCGGCTTGTAGCGGCACGTCGCTACCCCGCGAACCTCGTCATTCTGGATGACGAAAACTTCTTGACGATCTCTGGTGGGGCCCGTGGCCCGGACGATCTGTTTTGGATGGATTTTCCTTTGGCTTATATCTGGGAATTCCACTCAGTTTCCCGAGTTGTTCAAAGTCTGTCATAAAACATTCCTTGTGGGTGTGAACCATCTGCGTCCGTGTGTGTGTCGTGTGCGTGTCCGTCCGTGTGTTTCGCGTGCGTGTTTGTCCGTGTGTTTATTAGCTTTGAAGACACAGCTGTGTGTCGTTCTGGAAGAAGGGGTGGAGGGGGGGCCTCGTGACGGCGCCACCTAAGTTATCCATTAATCAGCCCGATGATTCGCGTCGAGTTATATATATATAAAAATATTCGAATCCATGTTTTTGTTACTGAATAATATTTGTCGCGAAAACCTACGCGTTAAGCGAGCTTAATTATTCCCCCCCTTGCTCGGGGATCATATATTTTGTCTCACACAGCTTAAGTTGTTTTTGGTTTGGAAGTTAAAATGCGATTTATTTCCATTATGCCCAAGTTATGCCGAAACCGTGTTCACGATGTTTCATCATGACCTGATCTCCCATGGAAATGTTATTTGCTCGTGTGTGCAATTTTTGCTGTCCGTGTTGCGGGGAGACAAAGACGGTTGTTTCCACGGTGAAAGCACCCGGCGCATGCGCTTATTTATTATCTTCGGAGGCATGTGTTCCAACCTTTATTGGGGCAATTTCCTGGCTTTGTGCTGCGTGTGGAGATCCTCTCGGAAAGACAAAGACGGCCGTGTTGCTCGCTTCCCATGGGGTGTTGTGTTTGGTTAATTTTGAGAGGCTTCTCCGCCCTTAGCTCCTCTAGGATATCCACTTTAATTCCGTACTCATCATTTGACTTCTTGTGATTATTTAATCTGATATCCCGGCTAGGAATTTTGTTTTGGAGCGAAATAGATGCCATAATTATTCTTTGATGCGTAGAAATAATTTAAGGTAAATCATGTCCGTATTTAATTAACAATTGATGAATCGCGACTCTGGTGCAGACTGTAGTCTGGTTTTCAATTGGAGTGAGGATGGATACTGTTTGCTTACTTCATGGCTAAGTTGGTAACTTTGTGTATCTAACATGGTTCAAAGACCCGTCTGTGCTTTTTGTCGTCAATGCTGTTTCTTTGTTAAGAATATAACTATCTCTTCCTCCGTGGTGCCTGGTTTTGTAAGGCTTTTTAACGAAAGGGTGTCATTCTAACCCCCCCCCCCCCCCCCCCGCCTGCAATTCTCCCCTCTCTTGTTCCTCTTGTGTGAAATTCGGGGAGTTTTTATGACCTTGATTGCCCTCTTTCATGCCCTCTTTCCTTTGAAATGAGGTATGCGCGCATCTGTGGAAGTGTGGGGGCGTGTTCGTTCCACGTTGCCCCGTGTCTATTAAAAAACGATATTATATATGTTGTCAGAATAATTCTTAAAAAAAATAATATAAAATAAAAATAAAAAGGGGGCATATACACAACACAATGATTGCGAAGCCAGAATCCATCTTCTCGGTTGAAATTGTCTCTGTGTTTGTATATGTGGATCGCCTCATGAACGAATCTCTCATGATAGCCAGATGGCTTACAGAGAACCTCTGTCTTGGAGAAGTCAATGTCATGTGAGCCCACTGAATTGTAACAGTGATCTGCCACGGCTGAGGTGTTTGTCCTACCGTGTTTCAGGTCTGCTTTATGTTCACGGATGCGGTCCGAGACATGTCGTTTGGTTTCTCCAATGTAACTGCTACCACAGAGGCAACTTAGTTTGTAGACGCCAGGGTACTGTATGTCTGGAACCAAATCTTTTACAGACGGGACCAGATCACGGATGTTATGTACTATGTTGAATCGGACCTGGATCTTGTGTTTAATCAGGATTTTGGAGATCTTTTTTGTGACCCCAGCAATGTAGGGTAAGGTGATGGTCTTGAAAGGCTCCTCAACAGGATCCTTCTTGATGGTTGGAGTGATGGCCTTGCGGATTGTGTAGTCGGAGTAACCATTAGCCTTAGGAGCTTGGCGTACGTGTTTGAGTTCACTGCCAATGTGTTCCTGGTCGGAAATGCATTGGGCTCTATGGTATAGAGTCTTGATGAGGGAATTCTTCTGGGATGGATGGTGGTGGGAATCCGGTTTTAGGTAAGCATCCGTATGGGTGGCTTTCCTGTAGACAGAGTGGCTCATTGAACCATCAGGTCTCCTTTTAATTAGGACATCCAAAAAGGGTAGCTTGCCATCTTTTTCGACTTCCATGGTGAATCTGATGGCTGGGTGTATGGAATTGATGTGGTCGAGAAATTGGTCTAGAGCAGGCCGGCCATGTGGCCAGATGACAAAAGTGTCATCTACGTACCTCTTCCATAAGGTCGGGCGTAGAGTGGCAGTCTTGATGGCGTCAGTCTCAAATTTCTCTATGAAGATGTTGGCTACAACCGGAGATAGGGGGGAGCCCATTGGGGTGCCCTCAGTTTGCTTGTAGAAAGTTCCATTCCAGGTGAAGTATGTGTTGGTTAAGCAGTGTCTCACCAGGGGGGGTACCCCAGCATTCAGTCCTTGATGAACCAAGTCTTCAATGATTGCGATGGTGTCAGGTACAGGAACTTTGGTGAATAAGGAAACCACATCAAAACTGACAAGCAGGTCGTCTTGGGACAGGGCAATCCCATTAATTGTCGATACCAGGTCAGTAGAGTTTAGTACAGCAGAGGTGGTTTTTCCAGTGAAAGGCCGTAGGATTTCAGACAAAAAACGAGCCAGTTTATAGGTGGGGGAGTTGATAGCAGAGACAATGGGACGAAGAGGTGTATCTTCTTTATGTATCTTTGGCAAGCCGTATAATCTTGGTGGCCTGGCTGCAGAAGGTTTCAACGAGAATTGTTTGGTCTGATCAATTAATGCGGTTGAATCAGAAATGATTTGCTTGGTTTTAGAGACGAGGCTGTTGGTGGGGTCTCTTTTTATTTTTGTATAGCTGCCATCGTTGAGTAGTTCTTGGATTTTGTTGTTGTATTTCGATTTAAAGCTTTCGTGACTGCAGGGATTCATCTTCTTGGTTTTTTCGGTAAAGTCACGTAGAAGGGAAGTAATAAAATAATAAAAATAAAACATAATAAAATGAAACAATTCTCACGACGTTTCGGCCACAACGCAAGCAGCCGTCCTCAGGTGAAGAATGAGACACTCAAGCTAGGAACTTACATATAAGCTGGGTTGGGGGTGGTAGAAGAGCCCTTAACAAAAAGAATGTGCATATCAAGATGAGTTTAGCATATACATGGGAAATGCGCAGGGGGCGGGGGGGCTTCAAAGTCATACCATGTCCACGCACTATGCAGGATCAAGAGCACCAAGGAGGGGTGCAGGGATTAGCATTAACAAAGAAAAGGAATGCCAATGATATGTAGCTGCAGTTACTAAACAACACCGTAGAAAACTAAAGTATAAACTACATACAAAAAACTAAAATATAAACTGCATAGCACCATCAGTATACTTACTATACTCTACAATAAGCTGAGTTACTAACAGCAAGTAATACATTACAATTCTACGTCGTAAAAGTTATATAATATGCTTCCATCTAAACTTTATTCTCTTACATCAACCGAGCATATACCGTACTATATACTGCCATAGATAAACCCAACATTAAATTATATACTGTATTGCAATAGACCACATTTCAACATAACACTATGTATTATTCTACCTACCCTAATGTGTATCAAAATGGTTTATTACGTCCTTCCAATGATTGCTAAGCCAGAATCCATCTTCTCGATTAAAATTGTCTCTGTGTTTGTATATGTGGATCGCCTCATGAACGAATCTCTCATGATAGCCAGGTGGCTTGCAGAGAACCTCTGTCTTGGAGAAGTCAATGTCATGTGAGCCCACTGAGTTGTAACAGTGATCTGCCACGGCTGAGGTGTTTGTCCTACCGTGTGTCAGGTCAGCTTTATGTTCACGGATGCGGTCCGAGACATGTCGTTTGGTTTGTCCAATGTAACTGCTACCACAGAGGCAACTTAGTTTGTAGACACCAGGGTGCTGTATGTCTGGAACCACATCTTTAACAGACGGTACCAGATCACGGATTTTATGTACTGTGCTGAATCGGACCTGGATCTTGTGTTTAATCAGGATTTTGGAGATCTTTTTTGTGACCCCAGCAATGTAAGGTAAGGTGATGGTCTTGTATATGCTAAATTCCTCTTGATATGCACATTCTTTTTGTTAAGGCGCTCTTCTCCCACCCTCAACCCAGCTTATATGTAAGCTCCTAGCTTGGATTGTCTCATTCTTCACCTGAGGATGGCTGCTTGCGTTGTGGCCGAAACGTCGTGAGAATTGTTTCATTTTATTATGTTTTATTTTTATTATTTTATTACTTCCCTTCTACGTGACTTTACCGAAAAAAAACCAAGAAGATGAATCCCTGCAGTCACGAAAGCTTTAAATCGAAATTTAACCGCCTCTACGGGGAGGGTTTCCACATAACATTGAGATCCTTCAACAAGCTCCGTGATAAGAAGGCTCAGCTAATCGAGTCTCTCACCTTTCTGAAGAGATGCCGCGACTCTAAGGTAATACCGAACGCATTTACACTAACATCTGCTGCTGTAACTTCTTCTAATGCGAAACGAATTCTGTCTAGAACTAGCTTAGCTCTTATCTCAGAGAAAATCAGACTTACGCGCACCGAACTAGATCAGTTAGACAAGACACTCTACAAATCACACTTATCTTTGAGTGCAACAATGTCCACATCGGATTGGGAACATGTAGAAAAAATGACTGCCTCTTCAGCTGCCGCTATGTCGACTAAATGTAAGGACAACTTGATTTCCAAATTCAACCGCCTCTCAAACAAGAAACCGGACCCACACATTGAAAAGCTAGATGTTAACAAAGTCGTAATTAATCGCAGTAACAAGCCTATTTCTGAAGGTTTGAAATCCGTTTTAGCTAAAGGACTAAACTTTGCAGTCACACCTAGACACATACCAGTTAATGATATAATTACTCGAGTAGATGTAGCTCTCAAGGGCTTGAGTCACATCGCTGCAGACGTAGCTAGATCCGAAATCTCTGCAACCCTCAAAAACGCCAAGATGCCAGCTAGCAACATCAGCAAAGATGAGCGTTTTGAATTAGCTCAATTAAAAAAGAGGGATGACATTGTCATCCTCTCAGCCGACAAAGGCAATGCCACTGTCATCATGGACAAAATAGAATACAACAACAAAATTCAAGAACTACTCAACGATGGCAGCTATACAAAAATAAAAAGAGACCCCACCAACAGCCTTGTCACTAAAACCAACAATATCATTTCTGATTCAACCGCTTTATTTGATCAGACCAAACAGTTCTCGTTGAAACCTTCTGCAGCCAGGCCACCAAGATTATACGGCTTACCAAAGATACATAAAGAAGATACACCTCTTTGTCCCATTGTCTCTACTATCAACTCCCCCACCTATAAATTGGCTCGTTTTTTGTCTGAAATCCTACGGCCTTTCACTGGAAAAACCACCTCTGCGGTACTAAACTCTACTGACCTGGTATCGACAATCAAGGGGATTGCCCTGTCCCCAGACGACCTGCTTGTCAGTTTTGATGTGGTTTCCTTATTCACCAAGGTTCCTGTACCTGACACCATCGCAATCATTGAAGACTTGGTTCATCAGGGACTGAATGCTGGGGTACCCCCCCTGGTGAGACACTGCTTAACCAATACATACTTCACCTGGAACAAAACTTTCTACAAGCAAATTGAGGGCACCCCAATGGGCTCCCCCCTATCTCCGGTTGTAGCTAACATCTTCATGGAGAAATTTGAGACGGACGCCATCCAGACTGCCACTCTACGCCCGACCTTATGGAAGAGGTACGTAGACGACACTTTTGTCATCTGGCCACATGGCCGACCTGTTCTAGACCAATTTCTTGACCACATCAATTCCATACACCCAGCCATCAGATTCACCATGGAAGTCGAAAAAGATGGCAAGCTACCCTTTTTGGATGTCCTAATCAAAAGGAGACCTGATGGTTCAATGAGCCACTCTGTCTACAGGAAATCCACCCATACGGACGCTTATCTAAAACCGGATTCCCACCACCATCCATCCCAGAAGAATTCCCTCATCAAGACTCTATATCATAGAGCCCAATGCATATCCGACCATGAACACATTTCCAGTGAACTCAAACACGTACGCCAAGCTCTTAAGGCTAATGGTTACTCCGACTACACAATCCGCAAAGCCATCTCTCCAACCATCAAGAAGGATCCTGTTGAGGAGCCTTTCAAGACCATCACCTTACCTTACATTGCTGGGGTCACAAAAAAGATCTCTAAAATCCTGATTAAACACAAGATCCAGGTCCGATTCAACACAGTACATAAATCCGTGATCTGGTACCGTCTGTAAAAGATGTGGTTCCAGACATACAGCACCCTGGTGTCTACAAACTAAGTTGCCTCTGTGGTAGCAGTTACATTGGACAAACCAAACGACATGTCTCGGACCGCATCCGTGAACATAAAGCTGACCTGAAACACGGTAGGACAAATACCTCAGCCGTGGCAGATCACTGTTACAACTCAGTGGGCTCACATGACATTGACTTCTCCAAGACGGAGGTTCTCTGCAAGCCACCTGGCTATCATGAGAGATTCGTTCATGAGGCGATCCACATATACAAACACAGAGACAATTTTAATCGAGAAGATGGATTCTGGCTTAGCAATCATTGGAAGGACGTAATAAACCATTTTGATACACATTAGGGTAGGTAGAATAATACATAGTGTTATGTTGAAATGTGGTTTATTGCAATACAGTATATAATTTAATGTTGGGTTTATCTATGGCAGTATATAGTACGGTATATGCTCGGTTGATGTAAGAGAATAAAGTTTAGATGGAAGCATATTATATAACTTTTACGACGTAGAATTGTAATGTATTACTTGCTGTTAGTAACTCAGCTTATTGTAGAGTATAGTAAGTATACTGATGGTGCTATGCAGTTTATATTTTAGTTTTTTGTATGTAGTTTATACTTTAGTTTTCTACGGTGTTGTTTAGTAACTGCAGCTACATATCATTGGCATTCCTTTCCTTTGTTAATGCTAATCCCTGCACCCCCCCTTGGTGCTCTTGATCCTGCATAGTGCGTGGGCATGGTATGACTTTGAAGCCCCCCCGCCCCCTGCGCATTTCCCATGTATATGCTAAATTCCTCTTGATATGCACATTCTTTTTGTTAAGGCGCTCTTCTCCCACCCCCAACCCAGCTTATATGTAAGCTCCTAGCTTGGATTGTCTCATTCTTCACCTGAGGACGGCTGCTTGCGTTGTGGCCGAAACGTCGTGAGAATTGTTTCATTTTATTATGTTTTATTTTTATTATTTTATTACTTCCCTTCTACGTGACTTTACCGAAAAAACCAAGAAGAAGATTTTGTTGTTGTATTCTGTTTTGTCCATGATGACAGTGGCATTGCCTTTGTCGGCTGAGAGGATGACAATGTCATCCCTCTTTTTTAATTGAGCTAATTCAAAACGCTCATCTTTGCTGATGTTGCTAGCTGGCATCTTAGCGTTTTTGAGGGTTGCAGAGATTTCAGATCTTGCTACGTCTGCAGCGATGTGACTCAGGCCCTTGAGAGCTACATCTACTCTAGCAATTATATCATTAACTGGTATGTGTCTAGGTGTGACTGCAAAGTTTAGTCCTTTAGCTAAAACGGATTTCAGGCCTTCAGAAATAGAACTGTTACTGCGATTAATTACGACTTTGTTAACATCTAGCTTTTCAATGTGTGGGTCCGGTTTCTTATTTGAGAGGCGATCGAATTTGGAAATCAAGTTGTCCTTACATTTGGTCGACATAACGGCAGCTGAAGAGGCAGTCATTTTATCTACATGTTCCCAATCCGATGTGGACATTGTTGCACTCAAAGATAAGTGTGATTTGTAGAGTGTCTTGTCTAACTGATCTAGATCGGTGCGCGTAAGTCTGATTTTCTCTGAGATAAGAGCTAAGCTAGTTCTAGACAGAATTCGTTTAGCATTAGAAGAAGTTACAGCGTTGTGGCCGAAACGTCGTGAGAATAATTTTATTATGTTTTATTTTTATTATTTTATTACTTCCCTTCTACGTGACTTTACCGAAAGAACCAAGAAGATGAATCCCTGCAGTCACGAAAGCTTTAAATCGAAATTTAACCGCCTCTACGGGGAGGGTTTCCACATAACTTTGAGATCCTTTAACAAGCTCCGGGATAAGAAGGCTCAGCTAATCGAGTCTCTCACCTTTCTGAAGAGATGCCGCGACTCTAAGGTAATACCAAACGCATTTACACTAACATCTGCTGCTGTAACTTCTTCTAATGCTAAACGAATTCTGTCTAGAACTAGCTTAGCTCTTATCTCAGAGAAAATCAGACTTACGCGCACCGATCTAGATCAGTTAGACAAGACACTCTACAAATCACACTTATCTTTGAGTGCAAAAATGTCCACATCGGATTGGGAACATGTAGATAAAATGACTGCCTCTTTAGCTGCCGCTATGTCGACCAAATGTAAGGACAACTTGATTTCCAAATTCGATCGCCTCTCAAATAAGAAACCGGACCCACACATTGAAAAGCTAGATGTTAACAAAGTCGTAATTAATCGCAGTAACAGTTCTATTTCTGAAGGCCTGAAATCCGTTTTAGCTAAAGGACTAAACTTTGCAGTCACACCTAGACACATACCAGTTAATGATATAATTGCTAGAGTAGATGTAGCTCTCAAGGGCCTGAGTCACATCGCTGCAGACGTAGCAAGATCTGACATCTCCGCAACCCTCAAAAACGCTAAGATGCCAGCTAGCAACATCAGCAAAGATGAGCGTTTTGAATTAGCTCAATTAAAAAAGAGGGATGACATTGTCATCCTCTCAGCCGACAAAGGCAATGCCACTGTCATCATGGACAAAACAGAATACAACAACAAATCCAAGAACTACTCAACGATGGCAGCTATGCAAAAATAAAAAGAGACCCCACCAACAGCCTCGTCTATAAAACCAAGCAAATCATTTCTGATTCATCCGCATTAATTGATCAGACCAAACAGTTCTCGTTGAAACCTTCTGCAGCCAGGCCACCAAGATTATACGGCTTGCCAAAGATACATAAAGAAGATACACCTCTTCGTCCCATTGTCTCTACTATCAACTCCCCCACCTATATACTGGCTCGTTTTTTGCCTGAAATCCTACGGCCTTTCACTGGAAAAACCACCTCTGCGGTACTAAACTCTACTGACCTGGTATCGACAATAAAGGGATTGCCCTGTCCCCAGACGACCTGCTTGTCAGTTTTGATGTGGTTTCCTTATTCACCAAAGTTCCTGTACCTGACACCATCGCAATGATTGAAGACTTGGTTCATCAAGGACTGAATGCTGGGGTACCCCCCCTGGTGAGACACTGCTTAACCAATACATACTTCACCTGGAATGGAACTTTCTACAAGCAAACTGAGGGCACCCCAATGGGCTCCCCCCTATCTCCGGTTGTAGCCAACATCTTCATGGAGAAATTTGAGACTGACGCCATCAAGACTGCCACTCTACGCCCGACCTTATGGAAGAGGTACGTAGATGACACTTTTGTCATCTGGCCACATGGCCGGCCTGCTCTAGACCAATTTCTCGACCACATCAATTCCATACACCCAGCCATCAGATTCACCATGGAAGTCGAAAAAGATGGCAAGCTACCCTTTTTGGATGTCCTAATTAAAAGGAGACCTGATGGTTCAATGAGCCACTCTGTCTACAGGAAAGCCACCCATACGGATGCTTACCTAAAACCGGATTCCCACCACCATCCATCCCAGAAGAATTTCCTCATCAAGACTCTATACCATAGAGCCCAATGCATTTCCGACCAGGAACACATTGGCAGTGAACTCAAACACGTACGCCAAGCTCTTAAGGCTAATGGTTACTCCGACTACACAATCCGCAAGGCCATCACTCCAACCATCAAGAAGGATCCTGTTGAGGAGCCTTTCAAGACCATCACCTTACCCTACATTGCTGGGGTCACAAAAAAGATCTCCAGAATCCTGATTAAACACAAGATCCAGGTCCGATTCAACACAGTACATAAAATCCGTGATCTGGTCCCGTCTGTAAAAGATTTGGTTCCAGACATACAGTACCCTGGCGTCTACAAACTAAGTTGCCTCTGTGGTAGCAGTTACATTGGAGAAACCAAACGACATGTCTCGGACCGCATCCGTGAACATAAAGCAGACCTGAAACACGGTAGGACAAACACCTCAGCCGTGGCAGATCACTGTTACAATTCAGTGGGCTCACATGACATTGACTTCTCCAAGACAGAGGTTCTCTGCAAGCCATCTGGCTATCATGAGAGATTCGTTCATGAGGCGATCCACATATACAAACACAGAGACAATTTCAACCGAGATGATGGATTCTGGCTTAGCAATCATTGGAAGGACGTAATAAACCATTTCGGATCTTAACTGATTGTGTTCACGTTTACGGTGACTTTCAGACCGCGTTCCACTCACTGGCATGGTGCAGTGTGCAGAGTAATGTATGGTGTCGTAATTGTATAGTAAATATATAGCAGTGTTATACACATTAGGGTGGGTAGAATAATACATAGTGTTATATTAAAATGGATAAGGCAGCAACTGCAGCAGCAGCAACTGCAGCAGCAACTGCAGCAGCAGCAACTGCAGCAGCAGCAGCAACAGCAGCAGCAGCAACTGCAGCAGCAGCAACTGCAGCAGCAACTGCAGCAGCAGCAGCAACTGCAGCAGCAGCAGCAACTGCAGCAGCAGAAACTGCAGCAGCAGCAGAAACTGCAGCAGCAGCAGAAACTGCAGCAGCAGCAACTGCAGCAGCAGCAACTGCAGCAGCAGCATCAACTGCAGCTCCCTTTGATGCTGTTAATCCTACATAATGCACATGCATATGTAGTACTAATCAGATTCCTGCATTTCCCATAAATATGCTAAATTCCTCTTCATATGCAAATTCCGTTGTCAAGGCGCCCAGCTTATATATATGCTCCAAGCTCGTGTGCTGTTTCATTCAGACTCTGTCGCCTCGACGGACCTGGTTTTCACCTGAGGACGGCTGCTTGCTTCCCTTCTACGTGACTTTACCAAAAGAACCAAGAAGATGAATCCCTGCAGTCACGAAAGCTTTAAATCGAAATCTTTTTATTGTTGTTTTTTTCTTTCATAATTTTCAATGCATTTTTATATTTATTTTATTTTTATTCTTTTTAATTGCATGTTTTATTATTTTTTGTTTTTTATTTACATGACTTTACATAACGAACCAAGAATATGAATTCCTGCAGTCACGAAAGTTTTAAGTAAAAAAATAGTTAACTTTTATATTTACGTAAAAAGTGTTCTTTGACAGGGATTCTTACCCAGGCCGCTGCCGTGAAATGGCAAATCCTAACCACTAGACTACCCGTGAAGCTGTTGGAGGTGCCTCCACGTGTCCTGCTATCCTTGCACCTCCAACACCGGGAGCTCGCTCGAGAGTTGATGGTGCATTGGAATCTGTTCACGAGATTTACGTGGAATCGTGAGAGCATGAGAGATGGAGACTGCCTGGGAAAACCTTCGGTCAGCAGTAGAAGTTCAAGCCCAGTGATAATGCGGGACAGCAGGACACGTGGAGGCACAATCACCAATTTCCATGGTGTGGCAACTGGTTAGGTTTTGGCGCTCCCTCCGCCCCCGCTCAGATTCGAATCCTGGTAAGGGAAATAGTCTTTTGGTTTCATTTTCAAAGCCGTTCCACGAACGCGTGAATGAAAAGTATTCATATTATTGGTTAATTTGGTAAAGTCACGTATATAAAAATAAAAAAAATGTTAGAAAATATTTTTTTAAGGTAATAAAAATGAAATGAGACAAAAAATAATAAAGGGAAAATCATAAAAGCAAAAAACCTACAATAAAATTTTAAAATAAAAATATGAAAATACTAAAAATCAATTAAAAATAATTAAAGCAAAAAACCTATGAATTTTTACGTTTATTTAACTATTTTTATTGTTGTTGTTTTTCTTTTATCATTCAAAAAAAGAAAAATTCTATTTTTGTTCTTTTTCATTAAATTTTATTAAAAATTTTCTTTGTTTTCTATCTATGTGACTTTACAGAACGAACCAAGAATATGAATTCCTGCAGTCACGAAAGTTTTAATTATTTAAGTAAAAAGTGTTCTGTGACCGGGACTCAAATCCGGTGAAAAAAATGCGGTGAAATGGCAAATCCTCACCACTAGACTACCAGTGAAGCTGTTGGAGGTGCCTCCACGTGTCCTGCTATCCTGGCACCTCCAACACCGGGAGCTCGCTCGAGAGTTGATGGTGCATTTGAATCTGTTCACGCGATTTACGTGGAATCGTGAGACCATAAGAGATGGCGACTGCCTGGGGAACACTTCAGTCAACAATCGAAGATCAAGCCTGGTGATGATGCGGGACAGCAGGACACGTGGAGGTACATCTTCCAACTTCCCTGGTGGTCTGGTGATTAAAATTCGAAGCTCTCAATGCTGCGATCTGGGTTCAGTTCCCGGTCACGGAATGAGGCTCTTGGTGTCTTTTTTAAAGCAGTTAAACTTTTCCGTAAAGAAGAAAATAACTTTTTAAATTATATATAAAAAAGTGTTCTGTGACCGGGACTCTAACCCAGGCCGCTGCGGTGAAAGGGCCAAATCCTAACCACTAGACCACCAGGGAAGCTGGTTGAGATGTCTCCACATGTCCTGCTGTCCTGGCACCTCCAACACCGGGAGCTCGCTCGAGGGTTGATGGAGCAATGTAATCTGTTCACGAGATTTACGTGGAATCGTGAGACCATAAGAGATGGCGACTGCCTGGGGAACACTTCAGTCAACAATCGAAGATCAAGCCTGGTGATGATTCGGGACAGCAGGAAACGTGGAGGTACATCTTCCAACTTCCCTGGTGGTCTGGTGATTAAAATTCGAAGCTCTCAGTGCTGCGGTCTGGGTTCAGTTCCCGTCACGGAATGAGACTCTTGATGTCTTTTTTAAAGCAGTTAAACTTTTCCGTATTGAAGAAAATAACGTTTTTAATTATATATAAAAAAAAGTGTTCTCTAACAGGAAATCAAACCCGGGCCGCGGCGGTGAGAGCGCCGAATCCTAACCACTAGACCACCAGGGAAGCTGGTTGAGATGTCTTCTAATGGCCTGCTGTCCTAGCACCTCCAACACCGGGAGCTCGCTCGAGAGTTGATGGAGCAATGTAATCTGTTCACGGGATTGACTGTGGAATCGTGAAACCACAAGAGATGGCGACTGCCTGGGGAACATTTCGTTCAACAGTAGAAGTTCAAGCCTGGTGATGATGCGGGACGGCAGGACACGTGGAGGCACAATCACCAATTTCCATGGTGTGGCAACTGGTTAGGTTTTGGCGCTCCCTCCGTCCCCGCTCAGATTCGAATCCTGGTAAGGGAAATAGTCTTTTGGTTTCATTTTCAAAGCCGTTCCACGATGCGTGAATTAAAAGTATTTATATAATTGGTTAATTTGGTAAAGTCACGTAAATAAAAATACTATTTTTTAAGAAAATACAAATACACTTTTTTAAGGTAATAAAAATAGAATAAGATAAAGTAATGAATGGAAAATCATAAAAGCAAAAAACCTACAATAAAATTTTAAAATAAAAATATGAAAATAATACTAAAAATCAATTGAAAATAATAAAAGCAAAAAACCTACGAATTTGTACTTTTATTTAACTAATTTTATTGTTGTTGTTTTTCTTTTATCATTTAAAAAACAGAAAAATTAAATTTCTGTTCTTTTTTTATTTACGTGACATTACAGAACGAACCAAGAATATGAATTCCTGCAGTCACGAAAGTTTTAATTATTTACGTTAAAAGTGTTCTGTGAACAGGACTCTAACCCAGGCCGCTGCGGTGAAAGGGCCAAATCCTAACCACTAGACTACCAGTGAAGCTGGTGGAGGGTGTCTCCACGTGTCCTGCTGTCCTGGCACCTCCAACACCGGGAGCTCGCTCGAGAGTTGATGGTGCATTGGAATCTTTCACGAGATTTACGTGGAATCGTGAGACCATAAGAGATGGCGACTGCCTGGGGAACACTTCAGTCAGCAATCGAAGATCAAGCCTGGTGATGATGCGGGACAGCAGGACACGTGGAGGTACATCTTCCAACTTCTCTGGTGGTCTGGTGATTTAAATTCGAAGCTCTCAGTGCTGCGGTATGGGTTCAGTTCCCGTCACGGAATGAGGCTCTTGGTGTCTTTTTAAAGCAGTTAAACTTTTCCGTAAAGAAGAAGATAACTTTTTTTATTATATATAAAAAAGTGTTCCCTGGCCGGGAATCGAACCTGGGCCGCGGCGGTGAGAGCGCCGAATCCTAACCACTAGGCCACCAGGGAAGCTGGTTGAAGTATCTCCACATGTCCTGCTGTCCTGGCACCTCCAACACCGGGAGTTCGATCGAGATTGATGGAGCAACGTAATCTGTTCACGGGATTGACTGTGGAATCGTGAGACCGTAAGAGATGGCGACTGCCTGGGGAACATTTCGTTCAACAATAGAAGATCAAGCCTGGTGATTATGCGGGACAGCAGGACACGAGGAGGCACAATCACCAATTTCCCTGGTGTGGCCTGGGACTCCCACCCATCTTTAACATCAGCACTGGGGAGACAAAGGCGGCCATGGGTCACATGGATGCACGCGAATGATACTCGCCACAACAGTCGATGGGGCGAACCGGCGAGCCCAATTTTTATGTTCGTGTCCGTGTGTTTCTGTCTGTAGGTGTTTACGTGTATGAACGGGTCCTAAGGCCTCCCCTAGGTCGACTCAGCCTCAAATGAGTACCTGGTGCGGTGTGTAAACATCGCCACTGGGGAGACAAAGGCGGTCGGGCGTGGTGCTAGCCACTCATCCCCTCGTGCGCTGTCTTCATAGGTGCTACTCATTAACAGCACTAGATGGTGCAATACAGTGCTATTTTACTTCCAATTAAAATGTAACCAAATGTTGTTCCGGTGCATTGCCAAATGGCATAATTGAGCAATGTCGATAACTAAGTTCACTTCAGTGGACGCACTGCACTGCTGTGAGCGCGGACACTGGAGTTCGATCCCCGGCCATGGCTAACAAACCAGTGGTAACAGTCACTAAATATCTCGCCAAAAGCGGTCTTGGAACATGCTTCGACCAGCCGGCACCCGCAGGCATGGGTGAAGTATGGTCAAGCAACCCCCAAAACCGCAATGGGTGCGGAATGTATTCATGCAGCAGTGGGTTGATACAAAACGATAGCTTTACTCATAACGAGCGCTACCCAACACACTGGACTGCTAGCGACGGCTCAAGTTAGACTGTCAGAACGTTATTTGTTCAGAAAGTTGACTTACATTTCATGTATATGTCGGCAACTTTATTTTGAAATTAAAATACACTTTTTTTTGTGGACTAGGTTGTCATACCAAGTGCGACTCTGTGGATGCTTTATTTGTGAAGTTTGACAGGTAGGAACAATATGTTTCACACTGCCCACCAGGGATTTTTTGTCTGTCTGTCATGCATAAATAAATATATAATATAAACAGCTCTTTGATTGGTGGAGACCTTCTGCTGGGTTCGGAGAGGGGAGGTGCCTAAGGGAGGAGGGTCAGGGGAGGGGCCTAAGGAAGGTGGGAGTTAGGAGAGGGGCCTGAGTGGGGGGTCAGAGGAGGTGCCTGAGGGGGAGGGGTCAGAGGAGGGGTCTAAGGGAGGGGGTCAAGGGAGGGGCCTAAGGATATTGGGGGGGGGTGGTCAGGGGAGGGGCCTAAGGGAAGGTCGGTCAGGAGAGGGGCCAAAAGATATGGGGGGTGGTCAGGGGAGGGGCCTAAGTATATGGGGGGGGGGGGGGTCAGGGGAGGGGCCTAAGGGAGGAGGCGTCAGCGTAGGCCTCGGCAAGGTAAGGTAAAGATGTCGACATGCCAAGGGGTAAGGTAAAGGGTAGGGTAAAGGTAGCTCGGAAGAATTACCCGGTAGGGTAAAGGTAGCGCAAAGTATTACCCAGTAAATATGGTACCTTGTTTACCGCTAAAAGCTCCGTGGCACAGTCCGTGGCCTCCATTTAATAAGTAATATTAAAACAAACTTTCTTAAAAACACGCTTTTATGAAATGTACGAGTAATAACAGAACTCTACGACTCCAGGAAGTGGCCCTGAAGTTCGCCATAACGTAAGTGGCCGTGGTGATTTACAGCCAATGTCAGTTGACCGTGGACAATTAGACCCAAGCCGTAACATAACATCTAAAAAAAGATTTAATGGTAGAATATACAGTAGTGTTGTCATCAGTATGACATAAGTATACCAAGTTTGCAGTCGATACCACATTAGGAAGTGGGTAAAAATTTAGTTACAAGATTTGAGGATACGACGACGACAACAACGACAACAATGACAACGACGACAACAACAGCGACAACAATGACAACAACAACAAGCGTGTAAAATTGGAATCATCGAGAGTATTTTATATGAATAAGGCGCTCTACCTAGCATTTACCGATATAAACCTTGTTCATGTGTAGTTCCCTAGTAATTACCCTGTAATTGGGTAATTTGTATGGGGTAAGGGTAAAAGGTAGGGTAAAAGGTAGGCTCGTTGCTTTTTACCTTTTACCTTACCTGCTAAAGGGTAAGAGGTAGGGTAGAGTGATTGTATTGTGGTAAGGTAAAAGGTAGGGTAAAAATAGGCTCGTTTTTACCTTTTAACTTTTACCTTACCTTGCCGAGGCCTACGTCAGCGGAGGGGCCTGAGGGAGGGGGGGAGGGGCCTAAGGTAAGGGGGTTGGGGGGAGGGGCCTAAGGGAGGGGGGGTAAGGGGAGGGGCCGATAGTTAAGGGGGTTGGCTACCTGCCTGGCTGCCAGCGTGGTGTGGATGTAGCTCAGTGCGAGAGTGCAAGCTTTGCATGTGCGAGGGGCCGGGTTCAATCCCCAGCATCTCCATGTTGGAAGCTTTTATTTAATTTATGTTTCCAACAATGGTTGATTTCCAAAATTAATTGGCTGTGTCGATGTCCCTGTAATCGGGGTGCACGTGAACTCTCGTAAATATTACCCGATATGAACGATACCTTCGGATGAATTTGTCTTGATTTCCGGAACTTGCTGTTTGTATAACTAGCGATGCACACAGTGATCAAATGGTTTACTTAAACATTTGGAGATGAAAACAAGTGCTTAGAAGTGTCCAAAACACTTTTTATTTCCGAATTAAAAATTTCCAAGAATAAATAAATTGGGAAAGCATTATAGTATCCATCCACATGTATTCTTGTTATTTCTTTTTGTTTCAAAGAAATACATTTTGCTTGGACTCTGTGCAAACACGATGTGTACAAGGCCCAGGGCCAACAGCAGAGTGAGTGGGGTGACAAGGGAGAGGAAGAAGCTGATGACGAAGTTTCACCCCGTACCGAGGTGGAACTGCGCCCAGGTTGAACCGGAATGGGGATGTAGCTCAGTGGTAGAGCGCATGCTTCGCATGTGTGAGGCCCCGGGTTCAATCCTCGGCATCCCCACGAGGTGACGTTTTGTCAGTGGCCAATTTTACTCAAAGGAATATGCGTGGCCTGGACAAAACGCCTGCTTGTTTTCATTCGTTATGGTTGCTGAGCACAGATCCCAGAAGACCAACATGTCATACGGTCAGCAATGAACAGCACTACAACCAAAGTTGTAGTAGTTAAGAGTTAACATATTTATGGAAATTAGAAAGATTATTAGACTTGATGTCGTTGCATGGACTTCCAAATTCGAGCAGTGCGTGGAAGAAGCCGATAGAAAAGTGTTGTGACCTGCCGAGTGGTGGTTTAGACGAAAATCAGTCTGGAGAACTCAACGAGTGGAATTATATCAGGATACTTGGGAAATTTTATTGAAAAGAGTAGAGGTAAATTATGCCTAGGTAATTTAATGGGAAATCAAATTGGAATTTTAAGAAGAAATAAGATCGTTGAATTTTTAACAAAACACTAAAGACCCAGATGGGACTCAAACCCACAATCCCCCAGCTACCGGAAGCTGGTGCCTTAGACATTAGGCCACTGGGCCATATTCATCTAGCCGTGTGTTCTTTGTGATGACCCCTAATTTGGATGAGATGTCACTTTCATGGTCCTCGGAAGTAGCCCAGGTAATGCTTGCTTCCAAGTGCCGCTATCTAACAACCGGGAAAAAGAACAGATCTGCGAGATTTCCGAGTAGATTCTTCAAATCAGGCCATGACCCCGATAGCCCCCTTACACAACGAGGTCACATTACTGGGTTCAGACTGACCCAGTGTGGTGGGAATGTAGCTCAGTGGTAGAGCACCCGCTTCGGATGTGTGAGGCCCCGGGTTCAATCCCTGGCATCTCCATGTTGGAACCTTTTAGTTAATTTATGTTTCCAACAAAGGTTAATTTCTAAAATCAATTGGCTGTGTCAATGTCCCTGTAATCGGGGTGCACAATAACTTTCGTAAATAGTACCCTAAATGAACTATACCTTTCGGATGCATTTATGTTGATTTCAGGAACTTTTTATTTGTATAACTAGGGATGCACACAGTTATCAAATGGCTTATTTAAAAATTTGGAGATGAAAACAAGTGCTTAAAAGTATCCAAAACACTTTTTTTTTATTTCCGAATTTAACACATTCCTACGGAGGGAGCTGGTAGGAACGTTGGGTTGCTCGTTCAATGGCCAGGGTCAACGGCGGCGTGGTGTATTCCGCAAGTATGGCCGACTGTGAGGGCTGGCACAAGCCGGCGTGAGTAGGTTAAACGTTGAGTTTTATCAGGGCACCACGGGCTGACCAGCCCCTCCCCACCCAGCCCCACCCCTACCATCCCCCACCCAGCCCCACCCAGTCCCTCCCCACCCAGGCCCTCCCCACCCTCCCCACCCAGCCCCTCCCCACCCTCCCCTCTCCACCCAGCCCCACCCCTCCAATTTTTGTATGCACGATGAACGGACGGACACAATAATCCCCTGTGGGCTGGTGTAACCAGGAGGTTCCTACCAGTAATATTTCCAAGAATAAATTGGGAAAGCATTATAGGATCCATCCACATGTATTATTGTTATTTATTTTTGTTTAAAATATATATATTTTGCTTGGACTTTGTGCAGACTCGATGGGTTCAGGGCCCAGGGCCAACAGGAGAGTGAGTGGGGTGACGAGGGAGAGGAAGAAGCTGTTGACGAAATTTCACCCCGTACCTAGGTGGAACTGCACCCAGATAGAACCACCATGAGGATGTACCTACGTTGTAGAGCGCACGTTTCGCATGTGGGAGGTCCTGGGTTCAATCCCCGGCATCTCCACGAGGTGATATTTTGCCAGTGGACAATTTTACTCGAAGGAATATGCGTGGCTTGTTTTCATTCGTTATGGTTGCTGAGCACAGATCCAGAAGACCAACATGTCATCGGGTCAGCAATGAACAGCACTACAATCAAAGTTGTAGTCGATAAGAGTTAACATATCACAGGTAGGAACAACAGTTCAACACTACCCACCAGGGATTATTTGTCTGTTTGTCGTGCATAGCCACGCCCTCGATTTGTATTTCATAGAGCGCTTCGGGCGGGCTCAGCACCACTTGACGCGCCGCCCCACGCAGCTTGCGCCGCGTGACACGGATCGCACGAATGCGCTGTCCAACCAAGTTCCTACCTGCCCACTCCGAAGGAACGTGTTTAAATCACCTAAACGCCGTTCCGGACACCGCAACTACTTGATTTATTTATGCTGCATTAGTGTACGTCGGGGGTGCGTTCCCGAAAGGTGCAAACGACGAATATCGAAACGACGTTAAAGCAAGGCGACTTACAACAGGTGGTGGTGGAGGCGAAGGCTGATAGGCGACGATGCTGTGCGCGACGTGAGTGTGTGGGTTTGAATGGACGCAGGTCGGGCAGTGGCGTTATCAATACAGCTACGACGTATTTGCGAAACGACGTAAAGGGAGGGAGACGCAGCACCAGGGTGTGACTGTTTAAGAGTTGTAACGTGAAGCCCAGTCCAGCTCTTTATTATGAATACTCTTGTGGATGAGGCCTTTCCCCCTCCCTCCCTCCAAACTGTGTTCGACCATACTTCACCACCCTGACCAGTGCTATTTGAAAAGCGGGACGTCCATGACCACCGATTCAGATATCACTTGCCACCGATGACAGCCGTGGCCAGGATGCCGCCCAGCGCAATGCGCTAACCGGCTATGCACAGCTGTTGTTTCCATTCGGCTAAACACGTAAGCTGTACGTCCATTATATAGATGTACAAGCGGAACTTTCTTTTGCCTTTGGGATGTAAACAATATCTACTGATTGTCCTGGTGGCCACGAAGTTACCGGTAAAGTTCAACGTGAGTTCGTGATGCTCTTGGTCTGCTCCTCCTGTGCCCAGAACACCTGCGTGGGTTCTCAACTGCTCTGTAGCTCTGCGCTGTGTTTTTTTGTTGTTCTGGTTGAACCGCGTGCTGTCCCCGATGATGGTAACGGTGTCTCAACGCGTTGCCGCTTCGCCGGCTCTGGTACTTGCAAATAGCTTCCTCTTACGCTCGTGAAGAATTCCTGAAGCTCCCAGCACGTGCAGCGTAAACGTCGTGACAATCGCCAATTCGGTTCCTGAAGAAGCTCCCAACACGAAACGTCGGACACCACACCGAACAGCAGTGCATTGCAATATGAACGGCAACATGGGGGTCGTCATGCACGATGAGCGCGACCACGAACCCAAACTTTGTGCTCAGCGCCACTCGGAGTTGGAGCGCGCGCGCCGCACACTGGCCACGTAGTGAACTGCAGCTGCGAGTTACGACGGTGGTGGTGGTAGGTAGTGGTTGGTGGTGGTGGTCGGTAGTGGTTGGTAGTGGTTGGTGGTGGTGGTCATGAGCGCACTGCGCTACGGACCCGCAAGACACTCGAGTTCCATTCCCGCTCACGGTCAACATCAGTGATGAATATCGGAACCCCTCGTGAGCCTTCCTTGGGTCGCTGGTGCGTGAGCAGCGGCCCTGGGGAAACAAAGGCGGCCCGGGCGTGGTGTTGGCAGACATCTTCCTCGTGTGCCGTTCCGGCCTTCATAGGTGCTCGCAAACAGCGCGTGCTCCTACAGTCTTTTTAAAGATATACGGGGGATCTTTGTCTATGTTGTTTGATCACCGATTATAGTTGGCATAGTTGCTGTATGTTGAACTTCTTTGGCACCGTACGTAGCCAGCCGTGCTAATGGGAGGTGCGGTGGTGAGTTCAGTGGTAGTCAATTATGATGATGCTGGTTTTGGAGATATTTCGTTATGAATCACTGATGACAGTGGTCGTGACGCCCGGTGTGATTCATTACTGACGATGCCGATGACGGTGGTGGCAGCGTTAATAACGGTGACAGTGAGGGCAATGATGGTGGCTAAGGCAATGTCATCGTGAGCCCCCCAACCATGAGAAGACCGCAATCGCTTCTAGTATCTTGTTTGCGAGGCACCCACCTAATTAGGGGCCATCCATAAATGACGTCACGCGATTTTGGACGATTTTTACCCCCCTTCGTCACACGACGTCACAAATAGTCAGACCCCCCCCCCTTAAATATGACGTCACAAAGCTCTGCCCCCCCCCCCCCACAAAATTTAAACATGCTTCAATTGGCTTCAAACTATTGTCATTGTAGCGCGTATTTAATGTCCCGCTGTACTCTGATGTTGTAGGAGAAAACATGTATCAAAAGCCTTATTTAATTAAGTAGAACGTGTTGCCTATATCTATTTAAAGTTGCGCATTTTACGTGACGTCACATTTCTCAAACTCCCCCTAACTTCGTCAGACATCGTCACAAATGTCTGACCCCCCCCCCCCCCCCCAGGTGCGTGACGTCATTCTTGGACGGCCCCTTATGCATTTCGCGAGGCTGCTCCACTCGGGGCCGTGAGAGTTCCGAGTTCATCACCAACACGCGACTGTAGACCATGTAGATGTGTACGACCGCTTATTTCCTTCCCACGAAATGAAGGTGTTGTCAAGCTCCCATCCATCTCCACTCTGAGCCCACCTACAATTAAGCATGTGTAAATCTCATCGGCCATCCTCTATTCACTGCTGGATGGATCGCGATCCTCCGGTCTCCGCAACAAGGGGTGGCCCGAGACGGGTTCACGTCTCACCGCTGACGTTGGCCACGACCGGGAGTCGAACTTCAGTGGCCGAGTTTAAAGTGCAAAGCTCTCGACCCCCCACTCCCAACCACGCCCACCTGCTCCCCCTGCACGTTGGATATTAAACAGCCGTGGGTGGCAGATATCACGCAACTCATCGCATCAACCTGCCCACCAAGATCTGTTGCAGACACGCTTCATCTACCCACTTGACGTCGTCTTGGGAAGCCAGAGTGAATCGCCATTGTAAGCTTCTCCCTTGTATGTATGCACCCTCTCCTCTGTTGAACTTCTTTCGCACCGTACGTAGCCAACCATGCTAAGCGGAGGACATGAGTAAACATACAATTGTTGAGAAATTGCCATCAGCGTTTGTTTCCCGATTTTTTCTGGACATGAGTTTGCTTTTGAAATGTATAAGTAACATATTTAACAAAAACAAAGTATTGTTTACCCACGTACATTGCGGCTGACGATGGAGAGCGTGTCATTTGGAGTCGCCGCGTTTTCATCGGTTAACTTGCGAAAGCTTTTTGCGTCCAAGTGACCACCGCGACCCACGGACGAGTGAGGAGCAGCTGATTAGGCGAGCGCGGGCGTCCAAATATAATGCATTACTTTTGCAAGCACGCTTAATCTGCGAAACCAGATCATACCATCTCGCCCCCTATGTCTTAACGTTAACCGCTCGGTTAAAACAACAACAAAAACACAATTACACCACTGACTTCAGCCCAAACGGCTTGTGTGCAAGACACTAAACTTGGCATTGCGATGCTGCATGCAGTTTTTGGAAAGATTTAAGGACAAACACCGACATCAAGGACAGGGCACGTCCGGTGAAAACTTTGTGTATATATATTTTAATCTGTCGGGTGGAAACTGCCTCCTGCATATATAGATAAGTTCTTCGTTGAATCACCCAAATGCGCGAGCTGGCTGTGACCATCCTCGCAGTCATCTTCAGAAGGGACATTTCAAGGGCCCTGGCAAGTCACCTTGAAGAGTGAGTGCTGGCAAAGCCGTGAAAACGCACTTGAATCAGCTGGCGGTTCGTATCGCTCACGGAGTTGGGCATTGGTTTTCAGGTTGTGGTCTGGGAGAAAAAAAAATCGATGCTGCCAAGCAAACTTTAATTCGCAATTACATTTAGAAGTCTATGTCACGAGCATTAAAATCGGTTTAATCCAGTCGACGTATGTGTAGTGGAGTAACGCGCGTGGGGTTTTGCCAACAGTGTGCATGCACTTGTGAGCCGCGGACAGTGAGGTCACATCAGGGCGAAGAGGTGCTGCGAGAGAAAGCAACGCGAGAGAGACGGACAATTAAGATGCATAGCCGTGATTGGTTGGCTGCAAATGCAGGCGTGGAGTAGGCGCCTCTGAGTCTGCAGATTGAGGCGATAGCAGCGGACGCCACGTGCGGGAGGCGACAGGAGGATGCCAGCTTAATTAGGGCGTTTAATGAGCAGCAGGATAAATACGGAACGGGTGAGGCAGGGAGTTGAGTTGGTTGGAGTGAAGAGAAGAGTGAACACAAGAGAAGTTCGGGGCCGCGCACTCCACACCTCGCCCTCTACAGCGGTGATGGCTGATCCCCCACTGGAGGCAAGGGTGAGATTGGAAAAGTGAGGGCAGACAAGCTAGCAGTAGAGGCTAGTGGAATCCTAAGCGTAAGTGCGCGAAGACTAGCAGTAGAGAGGCAAGCAGTGTACATAGCGGAAGGCTAGCAGTGGAGAAGCTAGCAGAGTATATAGCGGAAGGCTAGCAGTGGAGAAGCTAGCAGAGTGTATAGCGGAAGGCTAGCAGTGGAGAAGCTAGCAGAGTGTATAGCGGAAGGCTAGCAGTAGAGAAGCTAGCAGAAGATATAGTGAGAGGCTAGCAGAGTGTACGGTAACAGGCTAGCAGTGGAGAGGCTAGGAGAGAGAGAGAGCAGGCTAGCAGTGGAGAGGTTGAGAGAAAGCGGAATGAGCGACAATTGATGAGGACTGCGTGAGGAGTGGTGGCGGCTTGGGGAGGCCTTCATCCAGCAGTTGACTGACAATGGCTGTCGATGATGATCACAATGATGAAGACGCAAAGATGTCGAACGAAACTTGTAAACACATAGGCTTTCGCGACCAATATTATACATGAGGTGTTTGGGTTATATCGCGTCAATATAAATGTTTAGTTGAACCTGCCACCAACCGTTTAACTCCCAGGGTTTACTCTCCAACACACCGGTGTACTGTACTAGTAACAAATAGGCATGTTTTGTTTACGTGACAAACCTTACTAATTGGCTGTGTCGGGTGGTGGCAGGTTTAACGACATTTATATTTATACGCGATCTAACCCCAAAAAAATATATTATGGGGAACTTGTAAACGGTTGATGCCATTCCAGATTAATACGTTTCACATCCGTGTCATCTATTCTCATATCTATAAAAGGGAAATTTGTAATCGTGTCTGTTCAAAATGTTTAGCGTACTTCCCGGCATGCAACAAACTTGACATTTGCCGTGTGGGTACTTCCCAGACTGTACACCATGCAAAAATCATAAAAATACACTTTTGTATGTTTTTTTTTTGGGGGGGGCGCAATATTGCAGATATTTTGCACGGCAAGTGAGCTGTGACGTCACATCTGTCATATGATCCGTGTGCGGAAGCGTAACGGAGTGTGCCTGCTGATCGCGGGTAAAGTGAAATACAAATGTGTTGCAGGTCTCAAGCGTTCTTTGCGCAGCATTGCTTTATTTCAGTCGTTTACTGCCGTACGCACCATGAAAGTTGTGTCTGCAGCAAGCGCGTGTATGTGTACCTATGGACGCGCGCGCGTGTGTGGAGGGAGCAGTAGTGTCGTGGTTAGCGTGCTGCGATACGAACCCGGCGATGCGAGTTCGATTCCCGCTCACGGCCACCACCGGTGACGATTATTTGAACCGGTCCTGGGCCTCCCCTAGGTCGACTCAGCCTCAAACGAGTAACAGGTGTGGTGTGAACATCGCCACTGGGGAGACAAAGGCGGCTGGGCGTGGTGAATCCAAGTCCCGGGCGAAGCCGAGTAATAAAGCTCGTAGTCATTATACTGTATATTTAAACCATGCCGGATTCCAAATGCCAGCGAGTTATGAGCATTCAGGCGAAGCCTAAGACAGAATGATTTGAGTTTCTGAAATTATGATTTGCTGTTTGCATTTGACTTGGAAGGCCACTCTTCACAATTCGTCATGCCTCACAATCGTGGCACAAGCGAGAGCTTTATCCTCCTGTGCTCTAGAGGCTTTGGCGAAGCCTCTGCAACTTGTACCAGGTGCAACGGCGTTGGCAATGACCAGAGACCAACAATTACCGATCAAACTCTTTTGTTGACAGGAACAAGAAGAAAAAAACAACTCGAGCAAGTGTAGGATTTTTTTTTACAAGCAACGGGTTGCTACATGCGTTGTATGCTTACATTAAAAGCATCTGTTTAAAACGGTCCCGTTTATTTTATTGTATTCAACTGACGATAAATAACGAAATCCTTCAGGAGAAAAAAAAATGCAAAGTGAGAGACACAGAGCAACTGGAATGATGTGATTTGTGAGTTAAAAGTAGTCTTTGGTGAACATTTAAAAGTAAAATACAAGCAGATAAATAACGCAAACGACTAAGACTGACCCTGTAACGACAGCATATTATGCACATGTTTGCTAGCCAGTATTAAAATTAACAATGTACAACTATAATACATCATTAAAAGCATTTTATATCTACCGTCATGTGTGTTGGTACGTAAAGGCTACAGTAAGGGAAAAAAAAATGTTATAAATTGATTTGCATTTTAATGAGGGAAATAAGTATTTGACCCCTCTGCAAAACATGACTTAGTACTTGGTGGCAAAACCCTTGTTGGCAATCACAGAGGTCAGACGTTTATTGTAGTTGGCCACCAGGTTTGCACACATCTCAGGAAGGATTTTGTCCCACTCCTCTTTGCAGATCTTCTCCAAGTCATTAAGGTTTCGAGGCTGACGTTTGGCAATTCGAATCTTCAGCTCCCTTCACGGATTTTCTATGGGATTAAGGTCTGGAGACTGGCTAGGCCACTCCAGGACCTTAATGTGCTTCTTCTTGAGCCACTCCTTTGTTGCCTTGGCCGTGTGTTTTGGGTCACTGTCATGCTGGAATAACCATCCACGACCCATTTTCAATGCGCTGGCTGAGGGAAGAAGGTTCTCACCCAAGATTTGACGGTACATCGCCCCGTCCATCGTCCCTTTGATGCGGTGAAGTTATCCTGTCCCCTGAGCAGAAAAACACCCCCAAAGCATAATGTTTCCACCTCCATGTTTGACGGCGGGGATAGTGTTCTTGGGGTCATAGGCAGCATTCCTCCTCCAAACACGGCGAGTTGAGTTGATGCCAAAGAGCTCCATTTTGGTCTCATCTGACAACACTTTCACCCACTTGTCCTCGGAATCATTCAGATGTTCATTGGCAAACTTCAGACGGGCATGTATATCGGCTTTCTTGAGCAGGGGGACCTTGCGGGCGCTGCAGGATTTCAGTCCTTCACGGCGTAGTGTGTTACCAACTATTTTCTTGGTGACTATGGTCCCAGCTGCCTTGAGATCATTGACAAGATCCTCCCGTGTAGTTATGGGCTGATTCCTCACCGTTCTCATGATCATTGCAACTCCACGAGGTGAGATCTTGGATGGAGCCCCAGGCCGAGGGAGATTGACAGTTCTTTTGTGTTTCTTCCATTTGCGAATAATCGCACCAACTGTTGTCACCTTCTCACCAAGCTGCTTGGCGATGGTCTTGTAGCCCATTCCAGCCTTGTGTAGGTCTACAATCTTGTCCCTGACATCCTTGGAGAGCTCTTTGGTCTTGGCCATGGTGGAGAGTTATGAAAATTATTGATTTATTGCTTCTGTGAACAGGTGTCTTTTATACAGGTAACGAGCTGAGATTAGGAGCACACTCTTAAAGGGAGTGCTCCTAATCTCAGCTTGTTACCTGTGTAGAGGTGTAATTGTGTATGGGCGCGGATGGCTAACAAACACAGGGGGCGTGGTTAGGGCCGTACACAGAGGAGGTGCTCACACCGACGTCCGCACCTGCATCCCCCACGGGCCCCTCCCGGGGGCCGAGTACTATAAAAGGTGGTGAGCCGGAGGGCTCGAGGTCGGGGGTATCAGCTTTAACCAGCGAAGACCGAAGACCAGCTAGCATAGGCCCCGGAGCTCCCCTGGCTCGCTGTCCTTGTCAGGGCCGACCAGGGCAAGCCGGTGGCGTGGCCCCGAGAGCCCAGACTCAGGGTGCCGGGATCCCAGCTTGACCAGGGCTGGGATAGGTAGCCTCCCTTAGCTCCGTAGTGGAGGACTTGGGCTTAGGTTAGCGGGGTTAGATGTTGTGTCTCCCTGTTAGCCGAGTAAAGGGGACGTTAACCCCTTAAGTACTGTGTGTACCCGCTACTGTACACAAGTTGGTGTTAATAAATAAGTGTGCCTCCGATCCCGTCGTCAAGCCTCCTGAATACTTACTACACCTGTATAAAAGACACCTGTTCACAGAAGCAATTAATCAATCATTTTCCTAAGATTTCTGGCTCCCAGGTGTCTTTTATACAGATAACGAGCTGAGATTAGGAGCACACTCTTAAAGGGAGTGCTCCTAATCTCAGCTTGTTACCTGTATAAAAGACACCTGGGAGCCAGAAATCGTTCTGATTGAGAGGGGGTCAAATACTTATTTCCCTCATTAAAATGCAAATAAATTTATAACATTTTTGACATGCGTTTTTCGGGATTGTTGTGTTGTTATTGTCTCTCACTGTTTAAATAAACCTACCATTAAAATTATAGACTGATCATTTCTTTGTCAGTGGGCAAACGTACAATATCAGCAGGGGATCAAATACTTTTTTCCCTCACTGTACATACACTGTGTAATGGATATATGTCCACACTATGTATTTGTTACATAATTGGTTCATATTTCGAAAGTGAGTATATACAATAATATATGCACACATATACAGGACCAGTTGGGGAAACGGTGGCACAGTGGTTGGCACACCGCACTTCCAACCCAGCAACCTCAGTTCGATTCCCAGCCACGAATACACATCAGTCAAAAGAAAACAATATAATATTTGTATTCAACAGGTAAAGCCCACAGAGCTATTAAGCTCCGATTCAGAGGTGACCTGGCCACACCTGATAGCTCATGGAAGTGGCATCACATGCAGAAATGTATCGGATCCAATTCATCTAAATAATCCAGATAATTACATTTTCTCCACCGGTCCTGCCCACCCATCCATCCACTAACCCACACTGACCAGCGTGGTGAGGTATCGACAGATAACCCTGATGGCCGATACTGTTTAATTAGGCCTTAATCCATCAATGGATTTGAAAGAGTGCTCCATTAATCTATTTTATATTCATATTTTTTTAATACATGAACAGCCACTATGTTTGTCTTGCTTTGTACATTATAAGTGATACTCAAATATTCGGAACAGGTTGTTTTTTGTCCTTTGCCCGCACCTCCAATTAGCATGGTTGGCTACGTACCGTGCAAAAGAAGTTCAACAAACATACACACACAAACTCACATGTTTTGTTCTAAACAGCGTAAGCCTGGACATCAATTCACGTGCCTTATCCACGGTTGAATTAATTTTGCAAGATTAAATTAAGGACAAACACACTGGAAAAAAGGGACCGATCGCCCTTCACAAACACTGCTGCTAGTTCATATATTATGCAACTGCAGAATGTATTTCTGCTCGTGATGGTGCTATTGAACGACGTTTTACATGGGGCATTTTCCATAAATTGTATATCGCTTGGGTTTATAAAAACGTTAGTAACGTTAGTAACGTCATACCTTTCATCACTCGACCTCGAAAAACACAATCACGGAGGATGTTGAATCTACGCGGAGTTGTTGACGGACAACAATTTGCCTGAACATGAAACGAAAAGAAAACCCTTCTAAATGAACTTGTTTCGTAAACAAAACGATGTGATCCATTTGTTTTGTTTGCGTTTGCATTGTGGCCATGACATTTTCTGTTGCTGCCCCACTGTGTTCCCACTCAACCATGGAATGTCCACGACTGAACGGTGGGAAAGGCATTGCTCGTGGTTCCAAAGGCAATTGTCGCGCGTGTCTTGGGCATCCGATTCCTAGCTGCTTCGCACGTTACTCCCCCGTTGGCGGAGCGCCAGTCCCACTTGTGTTCGATAAAAAATGAAACGACACGCGGGTTACATGTAAGTTACACCGTGTGGTGGTGCAATGTGCAGGTTTTACTCCCATCGTTTTCAAAACATCTGGCCAAAGTAGAACAGCAGGACAAAATACCCTCTATAGTTCCATTTCGTGGGAGGTCCTTCCGCCAGCAGTGACGTGATCAAGCAATTGCAGGGCTGAACCTTCCCCCCGCCCCTTTATCCACCTTTCACTCCACATAAAAGCGTCTGCAAGGAACACACTTGCTGATCTTTAGATATACATATATTTTTTGCCTTCACCATCCCGATCAGCATTTTCCTCTCCGGTTTGGCGCGTTGTTAAAAAAACGATGCCAAAACAGCGACGGTCGATTCAGAACACGGGTTTTTTTTTGTATCGTGGACGCGCACTCGTTAAATGAATCGGCGACAGAGAGGGCCCACCCCTCAACACCCCCCCGCCCCGTAACTGTGTGCGTACGTGGGGCAGGCGGCTAGTTGGCCTTGCCACCACGATTGTCCTTTTCGCTGGCGTCTCCCGCCTTCCTAAGTGAGCCCTTGTCGTTAGGGAGGGCGGGAGCTGGCGTCGACGCAAGGCTGGCGGCTTTGCTCTGCAGGTGCTTCTCTTGGTAAGCCAGCATCTCACCCAGCACCGTCTGGAACGTGCTCAAGGCTGCACAGAGGGCGGGCGTGCCGAAGCCGTGGGTAATGAGGCTGAAAATCACCGCGCCACGAGCGTTAACAACTTCTAACCACCCAACAACGTCTTCGCCATCCTCATCACACGACACCGAAGACAAACATCATTCTGCAACAGACTGTCAGGGCAAGTGCTGTTAGCGAGCACCTATGAAGGCCGGCACGGCACACAAGGGGTTTGGTGGCCAGCACCACGCCCGGCCGCTTTTGTCTCCCAGTGGCGATGTTTTTACACACCGCAACAGGTACTCAATTGAGGCTCAGTCGACCTAGGGGAGGCCCAGGACCGGTTCAGATATTCTTCACTGGTTTTGGCCGTGAGCAGGACTGGAACTTGGGTCGCCTGGTTCGTAGCGCAGCCCACTAACTGCTACACTACCGCTCCCCACACACCACAACCCCCACCACTCATAAAAACACTCGAAATGCAAACTCTTCACACTGGCGATCGTGCACAAATCTCCCCGTCCAACCGTTCCCCGATTGCCGTATTCTCTTCATACAGAACAAGAAAAAAAAACACCAAACATCGTAACCGGTATTGGCCAAGTCTCCCAATGCTGAAAAACAATACCTGCAAATCAGTCGATTTGGGATTACACATAGCAGCAACACACACCCGTTGAGTATCGATAGTAACAATTTCTGTGTGTTACTTTATTGAGGGACTGTTTATTGTCTTGGTGTGGCCTGTTGTTTTGTTGCCTTGCCCAAGCTTGCATTTGGTGTTGAAGGGTCGGCAGGAATGTATCTACTTATGCAATTAAGTACTAATATGCTTTGTGTCTTTATTTTAGTAACTTGGTTACCCTTTCTCTATGTTGCACTCCTATCGTATTTTGTATAGCTTGTAACTTGCCAACCCACCCCGACTGGACGTCTGTGAAAAAGAGCTTCATAGTTCTTCGGATTCCTCCAAGATAAATAAACATTGATTCTGAACCCCCCTTCCCCCGACAGTGAAACACGTGGCAAGACCCTGCTGAAAAAAAAACACGTGTTCATGTAGTATCTATTGAAAAGTGTGATAAATAGTCTTAAATAAGTATCTGTAATCTTGAGTCTATAACACCTGTTATGCATGTTGGTTGTCCACCCAAACACTGTCAGGGGTTTCATTCCTACTTTGTTGCAGAGTTATGGATGACATCGGGCACATTACAGGGGATCTGGCCATAGGTGGTCACAGCTGCTATATGCTGCTGGTGGTGGGGGGGTGTATGTTGTGGCCAGCAGAGCGCATTGCAGCAATATCCATAAAATTGTACTTCACTTCTACGCTCCTTCAATTCGCCAACCCGTACTGGCCAGAGTGCTGAGCTATGTGGTAAAGTCACGTAGATAGAAAAATAATAATAAAATTAATAAAAATAAAATAAGAACCACGACGTTTCGATCGCAACACAAGCGGTCGTCATCAGGAAAAGGGGCTTTTCCTGCGAGGCTGCCCTTACCTGATGACGACCGCTTGTGTTGCGATCGAAATGTCATTTTTATTATTTGTATTCACTTCATTATTATTTTTCCATCTATGTGACTTTACCGAAAGAACCAAAGAAAATGAAGTTCTACGTACATATGTAAGGCCCACTGAGCTAGAAATCTATTTTTCAGAAGAGACCTGGCCACAAATGATAGCTCAACGAAGTGGCTTATCACGTGGGCAAGTATAGCATGCAAATATACTCAAAAAACATGTTGATTCTAAATATGGAGGGAAAAAAACGGAGGATCCTGAGGAAAAAATCTACATGACTATGAGGAGAGAGAACATGCCAACTCCAAATATACAGCGGGCATCAGGGTCGGGATCGAGCCCAAAATATATACAGCGGTACCTCGGTATACGTCGTTAATTCGTTCCAGAAGGTAGGACTTATACCAAAAATGACGTACACCAAACGAATTTTTCCCATAAGAAATAAAGGGAAAGGAAATAATCCGTTCCAGAGTATGAGAAATTATATTTATATGGCATATTATACATTCTAGATTTGAAGCTTTCGTGACTGCAAGGATTCATATTCTTAGGTTTTTTCGGTAAAGTCACGTAGGTAAAACATTAAATTAATAAAAGTAAAATAAAATAAAAATCACGATGTTTCGGAGGCAACACAAGCTTCCGTCTTCAGGTGGAACCGTCACAGCCACGACAGCTGTATCAAGTAAATGAGAGATTACAAGAGCTACCACTCCGTGTATATAATGGTTGGAGAGGGGGGAAGGCCCAAGTACGGCACACTTTTTATTAATATGGTAAGGTGAGGCTTAAGAGGCTGAGCCTTTGTTATGGGGAGGTACGGTTTGTGACTAAGCCTGGCCTACATAACAATAGTGTGAAAAAAGAAACAACTAAACATGGTAAAACAAGCCTGGCTGTCTATCAATAACCTGTAATAGTTGTATGTCAAATAAGATGGTCCAAATAAGTGTAGTTAAATCTTTTTTGCATGGTTAATCACATCTTTCCAATGATTACTCAGTTTGTAACCATCATCACGGTGGAAATTATGTCTGTGTTTGTATATTTGTATGTTTGTACACGAAGCCATACAAATATACAAACACAGACATAATTTCAACCGTGATGATGGTTACAAACTGAGTAATCATTGGAACGATGTGATTAACCATGCAAAAAAGATTTAACTACACTTATTTGGACCATCTTATTTGACAGACAACTATTACAGGTTATTGATAGACAGCCAGGCTTGTTTTACCATGTTTAGTTGTTTCTTTTTTCACACTATTGTTATTTAGGCCAGGTTTAGTCACAAACCGTACCTCCCCATAACAAAGGCTCAGCCTCTCAAGCCTCACCTTACCATATTAATAAAAAGTGTGCCGTACTTGGCCCTTCCCCCCTCTCCAACCATTATATATACGGAGTGGTAGCTCTTGTAATCTCTCATTTACTTGATACAGCTGTCGTGGCTGTGACGGTTCCACCTGAAGACGGAAGCTTGTGTTGCCTCCGAAACGTCGTGATTTTTATTTTATTTTACTTTTATTAATTTTAATGTTTTACCTACGTGACTTTACCGAAAAAAAACCTAAGAATATATATTATACATTAATAGGGTTGTATAAAATAATATAGACACTACTTATTACTAAAATGCATACATAAATTAAAATAAATAAATTGAAATAAAATGTAACATCACTTTACCTTGCTGAGAGGAGTTGATAGCCTACGAAGATGGTGGTGAGGAAGGGGAGGAGTCGTGAACGGGGTCTACGCGGTGACTCATCCCGACCCATACAAGTTCTAGCAAGCGCGTCGTATCCCAAGCAAGACGTCGTATCCCAAGACATTTTTTTCTCGTTAAAACACGACGTATACCAAATTCTACGTATTCCAAAGCGGTCGTATACCGAGGTATGACTGTATACCAGGCGGTGTAGTTAGCATCTCACCACCATAGTAGCCCAACTGACAGTGAACTGACTGGCCAAGAGGACTGTATGTGTACATGTGTAGGACTTGAAATCACGCGCCACGCGTTCTGTTGCTAGGCAAGCGAGCAGAGTACAGTGGGAGCATCTGAGGACACGATTGTTGTTGTCGTGGCATTAAGGGGGGGGTCGTTAAGAGACACGACAGGTGTTAGGGGTGACTGAGGACGCAGGCCGGTGATTGGTCAGGAGGGTGAGTGGTTAATGACCGACGCCGGCCTGGCGGCAATAACATGGTCACGTGAGGCTGGGGGCCTGGGGGCGAGTAGCAAAGCGGGGGATGAGATAATTGATTGGGACTGATTGGTGCAGGGATATAGGGCACAGCGTAACGGAGAGACGGGAGTCTTGGTTGGGATTGGAGCTGGAGTGGTTGGTGCCCGGGAGAGAGACGGAGCAGCAGTGAGCAGGGATAGGTACGGTAGAGTGGATAGAGAGAACACAGTGTACGGTTAGCAGTGGATAGAGAGAACACAGTGTACAGTAGCAGTGGATAGAGAGAACACAGTGTACGGTAGCAGTGGATAGAGAGAACACAGTGTACGGTAGTAGTGGATAGAGAGAATACAGTGTACAGTAGGAACGGAGAGACATGGAGTGTTGTTAATGGCGAGTTGTGCATCGGAGCGAACGGAGACATGGAGCGATGATGAGGAGGTGTGAACTCTACGCGTGAATAAACGAGACGAGAAAGACAGCGAGAGTACGAGTCCTACACATGTACCTGAAGTGCGTGAGGTGACGCTGAACCTCTGGGTCCAGCACAGGTGTTGGCCGTGAGCTGCCAAGGGGAGAGCGGTCCTGGCTCAGGAAGTCCTGGAACTCCTTGCAGATCTGTCTGTCGAGAGCATGGTGGGTGGGTGGGTGGGTATGGAGCACCACGGTACCTCAACACCTGGGCGCACTCACAAGTGCGACCTTACAAGGTCCCACTCATCACACAAAGTTCTTGCCACAAATCACAAATGGGCCATGCCACGTTGCTGATCTCATCAAAGAGCATGAACCATCACGTGAGCTCCAGTCAGCCTCACGGCAGTGGCTTCTGTCCAGCCTTCGAACAAAGACGGTTACCGCATTGTGCGCGCTTTCAAATGTGCTTCTACGGCCGTCTGGAACGCTCTTCCTTTCTATATTAGGAAGCCACTGCAGCTATGCACTTTTAAATCATCTAGATTATAAACGAAATTATTTTATAACTTATTTTTGTGTTTTGTTTGTTGTCCTTCCCCCACACCTCCGATTAAAATGGTTGGCCAAGCACGGTGCGAAGGAAGTTCAACATAAGTACATACATACCAGGAACCATCCTGGGACGGTCAAGTGAACATATTGCATAGGGCGTTAAGCTCTTTGCTTATTGGACACATGTGACTATTCACTGCTCCGCGATTCAATTAAAGAGTGATGGCCAAATTCAGGAATCGCTTTGTTTATTTCGCAGTCGTGGCATGTGCAGAATCTGTAGCACGTGGACGGGGGAATTCTTTCCTTACTGAGGGGCGGATAGGACTGTCAAATGCCTGGCTGCCACACTTTAGTCAACACCATGATCACACCGAGACGGTACACACATTGACTGTGTGATCACAACTACATGAAAGACCCCAGCTGTCAAGGGCAATTGCCCTTCCTCAGAGAAGCGAAGAATGGCCATTGCTGCATTCTTCGATATTAGGAAGCCACTGGAGCTTTGCACCATCAAATCTAGATAAAAACGAATTTCTTTAGAACAGTTTTTCTGTGTTTAGTTTGTTCTTCCTCCACACCTCCGATGATGAGCGTAGTTGGCTACATCGGTGCAAAATAAGTTCTACATACATACAACACTGGTTGTTGTTGTCGGAAGGAAGAGCGTTCCAGATGGCCGCAAAAGCGGGCCTGAAAGCGCACGATGCGGTGACCGTCTTTGTTCGATGGCTAGCCAAAAGCCGCTGCTGTGAGGATGGCCAGAGATTTAGGTTCCTCAACGAGATCAGCCAGGTATTGTGGTTCAATTGTGACAAGCGCCTTTCCCAGAGCGCTGCTCACTTCATCAACAGCAGAGAAGATGACACGCGCCGAGTGAATCCCCACAACAAGGATGTGAAACTGCTACCCTGACGCCAATCCAGGGCGGTGTTGTTGGGGCCGCTGCTACTTATCATCTTGCATCGCTTACTTTTCATTATTGCATCAGTAATTTCACTTATCATAATTAATCTTGTATGATTACCTTATCATGATTATCTTACTTATGATTATGATTATTTTACTTATCATCTTGCATGATAATCACTTTGGCGAATGACAATATTGTGTAATAAATACTTCATCTTGTATCGCTTACTTATATTTTATCGCTAACTTGGTGGTGAGTATCATCTCACTTTGTGGTATCATCTCACTTGGTGGTGAGTATCATCTTACTTGGTGGTATCATCTCACTTGGTGGTGGTATCATCTCACTTGGTGGTGGTATCATCTCACTTGGTGGTATCATCTTACTTGGTGGTGAGTATCATCTCACTTGGTGGTATCATCTCACTTGGTGGTGAGTATCATCTCACTTGGTGGTATCATCTTACTTGGTGGTGAGTATCATCTCACTTGGTGGTATCATCTCACTTGGTGGTGAGTATCATCTCACTTGGTGGTATCATCTTACTTGGTGGTGAGTATCATCTCACTTGGTGGTATCATCTCACTTGGTGGTGAGTATCATCTCACTTGGTGGTATCAGCTTACTTGGTGGTGAGTATCATCTCACTTGGTGGTATCATCTTACTTGGTGGTATCATCTCACTTGGTGGTATCATCTTACTTGGTTGTGAGTATCATCTCACTTGGTGGTGAGTATCATCTCACTTGGTGGTGAGTATCATCTCACTTGGTGGTGGTATCATCTTACTTGGCGGTGAGTATCATCTCACTTGGTGGTATCATCTTACTTGGTGGCGAGTATCATCTTACTTGGTGGTATCATCTTACTTGGTGGTATCATCTCACTTGGTGGTGAGTATCATCTTACTTGGTGGTGAGTATCATCTCACTTGGTGGTATCATCTCACTTGGTGGTATCATCTTGGTGGTATCATCTTACTTGGTGGTATCATCTCACTTGGTGGTGAGTATCATCTTACTTGGTGGCGAGTATCATCTCACTTGGTGGTGAGTATCATCTCACTTGGTGGTATCATCGCACTTGGTGGTGAGTATCATCTTGGTGGTATCATCTTACTTGGTGAGTATCATCTTACTTGGTGGTATCATCTTACTTGGTGGTATCATCTTACTTGGTGGTATCATCTTGGTGGTATCATCTTACTTGGTGAGTATCATCTTACTTGGTGAGTATCATCTTACTTGGTGGTGAGTATCATCTTACTTGGTGGTAAGTATCATCTCACTTGGTGATATCATCTTACTTGGTGGTATCATCTTATTTGGTGGTGAGTATCATCTCACTTAGTGGTATCATCTTATTTGGTGGTGAGTATCATCTTACTTGGTGGTGAGTATCATCTTACTTGGTGGCGAGTATCATCTTGCGTCGTGTCTGCTGCTCTTTGGGCTCTGCGTGCTGCTTCGCCAGGTGCTCGCCCACCGCCTTGCCGGGGAACTCCGTCTCGCACGTGTAGCCAAAGTCACGCGCCAGGTGAAGGGCCTCGCCTGCGGGAGAGCGGACGATAAAGGCACCCCCAGGTAGCTGTGTGGCCTTAACGGGCTGCTGGGTCGACTTGCTATCGAAGCAAGCACCTACGAAGGTCGGCACGGTGCACTAAGCGGTTGGTGGTGGTCGGGATCGAGCCCATGACCTCGTGCATACCTGGCGAGGTAGTTAACATCTCGCCACCGTGGCACCCCAAATAGAGTGAAGGCACCCCAGAAGGCATCCACCACGGAGATGGAGTGATGGAATCAGCTCGTACTCAGGTGCTAACCCTTTTTTACATTCACTGATCCTAATAAATTGACAATGACCTGGTCAATGGTCCTAATTCAGGCCTCCCAGAGTTGTGTATTTTGTGTTTTGAAACAAAAGAGCGGGAAGTAAATGATCTTCTTCGGGAAAGGCAATGGCGTTAAATTGCATCGACAGTTTCAGCGCGTCAAAGCGTATTAAGGTGAACTCAACACTTTGGCAAAACATTTAAAACGAAAAACAAGAAAACAAATCCAATCATACAGGTTACAGACACATGGCTTTGTACAGCAGTATTACACTTGCCTGGAATTCACACTCATAATGAATCACTGCCCTAATTGGCATCACAGTACAGTATTGTTATTATTGTCATCTTCTTGGTTCTTTCGGTAAAGTCACGTAGAAGGGAAGTAATAAAATAATAAAAATAAAACATAATTAAACAATTCTCACGACGTTTCGGCCACAACGCAAGCAGCCGTCCTCAGGTGAAAACCAGGTCTGTCGAGGCGACAGCGTCTGAATGAAACAGCACACGTGCTTGGAGCATATATATAAGCTGGGTTGGAAGGGGGGAAAAGGGGCGCCTTGACAAAATAATATGCATATCAAGAGGCATTTAGCATATTTATGGGAAATGCAGATATGTGATTAGTACTACTTATGCCCGTACATTATGCAGGATTAGCAGCATCAAAGGGAAGGGATATGGGAAATGCAGGTATGTGATTAGCAGAGGTGTGGACTCGAGTCATGTGACTTGGACTCGAGTCAGACTCGAGTCATGAATTTGATGACTTGCGACTCGACTTGGACTTGCATAACAATGACTTTGTCCCACCTATGAGATGTGGACCCGAGTCATGTGACTTGGACTCGAGTCAGACTCGAGTCATGAATTTGATGACTTGCGACTCGACTTGGACTTGCATAACAATGACTTTGTCCCACCTCTGGTGATTAGTACTACTTATGCCCATGCATTATGCAGGATTAGCAGCATCAAAGGGAGGGGATATGGGAAATGCAGGTATGTGAATAGTACTACTTATGCCCGTGCATTATGCAGGATTAGCAGCATCAAAGGGAGGGGATAGGGGTAGCATTAATAAAGGGAAGGAGTGTTAATAGTATAAAGCTGCAGTAACTAAAACCACCATGTAAACAACTAAAGTATAAACTACATAGTATCATCAGTATACTAAATGCACTCTACAATAAGCTGAGTTACTAACAGTAAGTAATGCTTAATACAATGTACAAAGTAATATATAGTATAGTAATTGTATAGTCAATATACAGCAGTGTGATATACATTAGGGTGGGTAGAATAATACATAGTGTAATATTACAATGTATAAGGTTTAGGGTGGTTTATGACAATACAGTATATAATTTAATGTTGGGTTTGTCTATGGCAGTATATAGTACAGTGTAGACTCGTGTGATGTAAGAGAATAAACTTTAGATGGGAAAATATTATATGTTTTACGACGTAGAATTGTAATGTATTACTTACTGTTAGTAACTCAGCTTATTCTAGAGTGCATTTAGTATACTGATGATACTATGTAGTTTATACTTTAGTTGTTTACATGGTGGTTTTAGTTACTGCAGCTACATACTATTAACACTCCTTCCCTTTATTAATGCTACCCCTATCCCCTCCCTTTGATGCTGCTAATCCTGCATAGTGCACGGGCATAAGTAGTACTAATCACATACCTGCATTTCCCATATCCCTTCCCTTTGATGCTGCTAATCCTGCATAATGCACGGGCATAAGTAGTACTAATCACATACCTGCATTTCCCATAAATATGTTAAATGCCTCTTTATATGCATATTCTTTTGTCAAGGCGCCCTTTTCCCCCCTTCCAACTCAGCTTATATAAATGCTCCAAGCACGTGTGCTGTTTCATTCAGACGCTGTCGCCTCGACAGTCCTGGTTTTCACCTGAGGACGGCTGCTTGCGTTGTGGCTGATACGTCGTGAGAATTACCCTTTGGTTCTTTCGGTAAAGTCACGTATAAAGATAAAATAATAAATTAAATAATAGCATACGACGTTTCGATTGCAACACAAGCAATCATCATAAGGTATAAATGAAATAGCAACAAAAATCTAACCAGAAAACTATAGACAGACATATAAGCGGACAGATATCACCAAGATACATAGAGAGAGTAACACAGGCACAGAGAGGGAGATCGTCTCTGTGGCGAGGCCTTAAATAGACAGAGGGGGGGGGGCGGGGGCGGAGAGAGGGAGGGGTTAGAGAAAAAACTAACATGTCAATGAGTGCGGCGACGCGTGGTCAATTACGCAAGCTTGAACATTAGGAAAGAGGGAGAAAGAACACACTCAATTAAATAACTTAGCAAAATATCGAAATGTTATGTAATACAACACAGAGAGTCGGTCAACACACAATTAACGCATAGCCTGGTCGATTACGTATTTCAAAGATTTCTAAGTTATAATTTAAGTGTGAAAATTCCAAAGAGAGACAAAACATAAAAACAAGAGGAACGGAGACACACAGACAGAGCAGAACATAAGAACGACAAAAAACGAGTGGAGACAGAAAAAATACACTAAATACACAGGCAGAGAGAGAAAACAAAAAACCCAGAGAGAGAGAAAAAGATAAACTTGAAACTTCCCCGTAGAAGTGGTTCGATCTTTTTACCGCATAGCCTGGTCGATTACGTATTTCAAAGATTGCTAAGTTAGAATTTAAGTGTGAAAATTCTTGCTTGTGTTGCAATGGAAACGTCGTATGCTATTATTTAATTTATTATTTTATCTTTATACGTGACTTTACCGAAAGAACCAAAGAGTAATTCCTGCAGTCACGGAAGCTCCAAATTTAAGTTCGTGAGAATTGTTTTATTATGTTTTATTTTTATTATTTTATTACTTCCCTTCTACGTGACTTTACCGAAAGAACCAATACGATGAATCCCTGCAGTCACGAAAGCTTTAAATAGAAAATTATTGTCATCATCACACGGTTAATAGCAAAACTGATTAGACTGGGGCTACATTCGAAACTAGGGAGTTATACATTATTGTGGAAGAAGAGAGTTCCGTACTGTATACACTATTTACTGTATGTGTAGTGACATAAGAGGGGAGGGGCTGCTGGGGGCTCTGGGTTCCCAGGCAACCCAGACGCTTAAGCCCCTTGGCGCCAGGCGCTAGGTTCCCAGGCAACCCAGACGCTTAAGCCCCTTGGCGCCACCAACGGGGGGGGGGGGCTGTGTGTGCTCTGTGGGATATCTGGGGGCGCACACAACCCCACCCCTCGTTGGGGACGAGACATAAAAGGGCAGCTCCCTGGACGATCGAGGCCAGTTGTAGCTCAAGACCCAAGACCAGCCATCTCAGGACCCTGGGACGATGTGAGGGCCAGTGGTGGGACTCTGGAACTCCCGGCTCTACGTCCTTGTGAGGGCGAGTTCCAGAGCGTAGCCAGAGTAGTGTATCTAGGCTGTGTACCTAGGCTGTGTACCTAGGCTGTAACAGAGTATCAGGACTGTTGGAGTGTTGGATAGTAATAAAGAAGTTACCTCTACAAGTGCCTCCGGAACCCGTTACATATGTATTTATTAATTACAATACTGTATTGCACAGTAAAATGTAAAGTTAAACAACACGATAAAGACTTAGCCTACCTAATTGAACTGTGCGAAATTACAAATATTTTACAATTTTGTCGTATCGCTATGGCCATCGTAAGATCGAAATATCGTAAGTCGGACCATCGTAACTCGGGGACTATCTGTATTTACATCTTTAAGCTCATCATCAGGAATGCATTGGCGGTAAGCGACTGTGCTGGCAAAAACTATTGAAAAAAAACTCGGCACATGCATAATTAACATTGCGACACAACAAACAATATCGAATATGCCAACGCTTTGTGCAAAGACCCTTCATCAGAGTAGTTTTTTGTTTGGTATTTAAATGATGAACTGTAGATGTATATGCTAAGTGTTCCTCTGCGCCCTGCACTGACCGGCGTGGTGAAGTATGGTCAACCCTCTTGTACCATTCCCATTCTGTTGTCACGTGCAGCACTGCTGTCTACTTTATAGAGGGCGATATTGGCATGTAAAATAATGATTGATTGGATTGACAAAGGACTGAAAATGTGTTAATTACCAATTCCATTGTTCTTAAAAAGCGCACGGTGCTCTATTCGCTGTTGGTGCAATGTATGCAATTGCTGTGCATGTCAGAGATTAGTGTGTGTGGGGGGGGGCAAGGCTGGATTATGGACCGGGCTAGTGGGACCAGTGCCCCAGGGCCTCGGACTGGCAGGGGGCCTCCAAGCCTCAGGCCGCGCGCGGTGCGTGGCCCAAGACTTCCTAAGGCCCCTTGGTGTTTAATATGTGAGCTAACCACTAGGGCCCCCCAAACACCTCAGCTCTTACAATGTGAGGACCCCAGACCCCTTGGTGTTTAAAACGTGAGCTAACCACTAGGGCCCCCCAGACCCCTCAGCGCTTACAATGTGAGGGCCCCCAGACCCCTTGGTGTTTAAAACGTGAGCTCACCACTAGGGCCCCCCAGACCCCTCAGCGCTTACAATGTGAGGGCCCCTAGACCCCTTGGTGTTTAAAACGTGAGCTAACCACTAGGGCCCCCGGGCACCGCAGCGCTTACAGTGTGAGGCCCCTAGGTGCTTACAGTGCGAGTTGACTACTAGGGCCCCCAGGCCTCTCGGTGCTTACATTGAGCGTAACACCTGGGCCCCTTGGTACATACAGTGCATGTTTAAAACGAGAGCCTCTAGGAGAGTGCAGTGCTTCTGTACAACTGAGCCACTGGTTGGCATGCTATAATATGCTGTGACATGATACAATATTCACCAACATAGTCAGTTCATTCTGCATAACAGGACAGTTTAAAGGTGGTCATATTATGGCAAGCCGTTCGTTATTTGATTTACCGTAACTCGCTATCCCTTTATTTTAGCTAGCTGCCCATTTTACCTAGATAGTTGCCCAGATGAATCAGCTTGTTAACAGAAATTAGTTAGCTAGCTGCCATTTTTGCCAGCTAGCTGCCCTTAAACCAAATTAGCTGCACTAAAAAGCCAGCTTTGCTCTTCATCCACACAGAGATGGGCGAAAGTCTTTCGGAAGACAGATGTCAGACTGACATTAAAATCGCTGTCCAGTACTCGGTGGAGTGCTCGGACAGAATCAACCAAGGCACTGTGGAGAAATTACACCCACATTAGAGAGGCCTTCGGTGGTATGTGCAATGATGATAATGAAAAAAGAGATACTCGAATTGAGGCCGCTGGACTATGTGCTAAATTTGACACCTTAGAGATGGTGTTCATGGCACATTTCTGGGACGTCATACTTGACCGGTTCCACGCTACAAGCATGCACCTACAGAAAAGTGACATTGACATATCTGTAGCAGCATAGCTTTTGTCTTCGTTAAATTATTTTGTGGTGGGACAGCCAGACCAGTTTGAGGCCTTTAAAAGGGCAGCCTTAAATGTGACAGGTGTCTCTCAGTCATATAAGCAGAGGAAACACAAAACATTTGTAGATGAGAAATCAGAGCCAGGTGTCACACTTCAGGGGAGGGAGAAGTTCAAAATAGAAACATTTTATGTGGTCATTGATAAGCTCGTGGCATGCCTTGAACATCGCTTGGACGCTTACAAGCGTTTGACCAGTCTCTTTGGAGTTATGTTTATGTAAGATCAGGTGTCTAACAGTGATGTCATAGTGAAAAGGTAAATGCACTCTCTGCTGCATATCCATCAGACTTGGACATTAACTTTTCCAACGAACTCATCCAATTCAAGTCTTTTATGTCTGACTCTAAGGGTGAGAAGTGCCAAACTAAATTGCTAGAGACGTTGCAGGCACTTAATCTGCAGTCAGTGTTCCACAATGTTTTCGTGGCACTTCGGATTTTTCTAACTTTGCCAGTGACAAACTGCCAGGGTTCACGGACATTTTCTCTTTTAGGCAGAATAAAAAATGAGCTGCGGAGTAGCATGTTGCCAAACATGTCTCAGCTCATTGTCACTTATGCCCAGGGGCCTCACGGGACCATGCTCCGGCCCTGTGTGGGGGGAAGCGGGAGTGCAACGGTTAGCACGCTGCACTACCAACCCGAGTTTGATTCTCGCTCACGGCCACCAACACCAGTGACGATTATCTGAACCAGTGCTGGGCCTCCCCTCTAGGCCGACTCGGCCTCAAACATCGCCGCTGGGGAGACAAAGGCGGCCGGGCGTGGTTGTTGGCTACCTACCCCCTCGTGTGCCGTGCCGGCCTTCATTAGGTGCTCGCTAACGGCACTCGCTAACGGCACTTGCCCCAACAGCCTGTGAAGGCTACACGGGGCATCTTCATCTTTGTGCGTGCCCTACTACGCCTGTCACGTGTTCGGGGAGAGGCACGGAGGTGCCGACGCGGTGGATTCTCTTTGTCCGTCGTGCAGTTCAACGGGGTGTCAGCAGAGAGCGACAACGCACAAATGTCTGGCGAAGGCATTGCCACTCCAAACCACCAGCAAGCAGCGGGACACCTTCGATCTAAAGCCCCAGGGAGATCGGGATCAACGGCGCTTTGTATGAAACAATCGGGGATTCATTTCCGCTGGGTCTGTCCGGGTCGCCGACCCAGGCAAATATTTCCCCACCCGGCACACTGCATCCAGTATACCCCTTGCCTAATGCTAGCCAGGTGCCTCCTGCGGTCTACCAGAGAAATGAAGCCCTGCATATCATGCAAAGCACTGGATACAATTCACACACATTTTCGATTTTCACATGCAGTGACAACACGGTAAATGAAAACGCATTCCGTTGTTTTATTGTGCTCGAACGTTCGTCGTGACTTAGAATAAAGTCGTTGTTATTTCACAAACACTGCATGCGTAAATTATTTGCTTTAAAGAGAGTGGTGGGTGCTGTGAACACGGCGGCCGAGGTTGGTTCCCCAGCCACAGCCATTATCAGTGGCACGTGATATGTGCATCATATAGTCTTAAGCAGCCCATTCACCAACCCGTACGGAACAGAGTGGTGAAGTATGGTCAGATGCCCGTGAGACGCAACATTGTGGGGGGGGAGCTTCTTTCGGCAGTGGACTTAGGAAGAAAAGTGACCAAACAGAAACATCCCAATGCAGGCCCCCTCTTGAGACAAAGTGTCTCAGGATTCGGCGAGGCTATTCTGTGGTAAATAGGCGGGGGGGGGGGGTGCTTGGGGCTGGGGGGCATGAATGGTATCATCTGAGAACAGACATAACGTCATTAAAAATCTCTTTGAGAAGGACTTTCCAGTGCGCTTGACTTTTTTGGGGGGGACGGGAACGCAGCGTAAAGAGCCCTTGTTTCCGCTTCCCAACGAAACAGGTCACCAGGACACGACAAGGGGATTAGGGGCTGGCTTAGCCGTGCTTGTGTGTCACAAGTCAGAGACTGGTTTGTTGCACAGAGGATCCAATTTTTTCTTCCTACGCGACAATGTGCCGTGTTTTTTATTTTAAAGCTTCGCCGCCACAGAATCATAATAAACAAGTTTTTATTTTATTTTAACAGGGAAGGCCCAATGAGCTGTGTAGCTGCTTTTAAGAAGCGGCCTGGCCATAAATGATAGCTCAACGAAGTGGCTCATCACGTGGAAAATTTATAACAGCCAAGTAGTCTCAAAGCACGTTTCTAAATGTGGAAGGGGAAACCGGAGGACCCAGAGAAAAATCCACGCGACCACGGGGAGAGAGACACACAAACTCCAAATATACAGCAAGCGTCAGGGTCGGGATCGAACGCACGACCTCCTGTATACAAGGCGAGGTAGTCAACATCTCACCACCGTGGCACTCCTCAATCTTTTTATTTATCATGGAGAAAATTCCGATGAGCGATGAAGCTCTTTTTTTTTGCAGATGTCCAATAAGGGGGGGGGTCAGAAAGTTACAAAAACAAACAATACAAAAACCATAGAAGTGCAAAGTAAAGTAAAGGTTAGCAAATTACTAAATATTATATCTTTTTTAAGTACGTAAGTTTGAATTGTATAAGTACACCAATTCCTCAGGCTTGGGCAAGGCAGAAAAACAACGTTAAAAACAGCCCGAGACCACACCAAGACAAAACACAATAAAATTGCACGTACAAATTTGGAACTATCCATACATGGATGGATGAAAGTAAGGAATAACGTTACAAAATCAAGAGACTTTGTGCAGAGGACATCGGTAATTACCATAGGGAATAGATGGTAACCAACGGTGGAGCCGCCCTGCGATTGTTTACTCGTGCAACTGCCGGCAGAAGAGCCTCTCCCTCCTCTCCCAGAGCCCCTGAGGAAGGTAGTTGGACATACTCTTCCATGGCGGCCAGACTTTACCCCACCACACGCAACTTGCCGATCGACTGCGGCGAAACCCAATGACGCAGCTGGGGTGGACAGAGGGCACCGGGAGGGGAATTGATTTAAGAAACCTGCCCCCATCGTTTCAATTGCCATGCAGGTCGGGTGAGCTAACCGTTACACCATTGCAGCACCCCAATTCTACCTCAAACTAAAACAATATATACGGCATATATATAAATCATACTTCCATCTAAAGCCAAAACATGCACCCTCCGTTTCTATTATTTAATTACGGGCATGTTGCGCAGTCCGTTCTCCTTAGTGGGTCGGCATCACGCAAGAACTAACAGCACCGTAAATCCACAGTGGCAGGGCTGCTGGCGAGGCAGCAACTTCACGACACGGTGACGTTAAAAGCCAAATTGATTTGTCTTATTGAGAGCGTCATCGTTTGACGGTGCGCTCGGCGATGCGCAAAAATGGGATCTTGCTGCCGAAATAGAAAACACTTATACGTGCGCGGAGGATATATACGCGCACCTGGCTACACGCGGCGTCATATTGGCCATTCAAGTAAATAGGATCATCAGGATACAGGCAATGGGTGACCGCAGCTAAATATTGCACGTGGCACCCAACATCCCTATAACCTTCAGTTGCATCTCAGTACCCTTTTGAAATGAAACTAAAACTAAACTTTTTATTTTACCAGGTAAGACCCCTCCTGAGCTCTGTAGCTCTTTTTCCAGAGCGACCTGCCCACAAATGATAGCCCAACAAAGTGCTTTTAAACATGGAGGGGAAAATCCACGTGACCACGGGGAGAAGACATTAAAACTCCAAATATACAGCAGATGCCAGGGGTCTCGATAGATCCCACGACCTCCTGTATCCCAGACGAGGTAGTCAAGATCTCGCCAACGCGGCGCCCTGTATATTATTAAACATATTGACCATGATCAAAGAATAATATTTACAAGTGTAAATAGTTAAAGCCCTTTTGTGAATGCACTTCTTGTATAAAGGCATCCCCATGATGAAGGCTTCTGTCTAGCAAACACTCCTATGCCAGGAATCAAACCATATTGTTTTGCAAACAAGGGAGCAAGTTCCAGATGTCAAACTTGAAGAAGTAAACACTGCCCTTCGCAGTGTGAAAGAGATGGACCAGATGAAATAACTATGGACAGAATGAAGAAAATTGTACCAGCTGCTGGAAAAAAATTGCCAGAAGTATTTACTAAATATTTATACAGAAATGTAGCACTGTATTTTTAGTCACTGAATGATGCCTCGAACTGAATTTGAAAAGCTACAAACCCATCTGCCTCCTATAACATGAATGCAATTAATCACGAAGATCATTGAGAACGGAATAAATAATGGATCAGAAACATGGAGAGTCCCAAAGAAAATTTAACAAAAAAGAGTATGCAACGGAACGTGGAGAGATGCGTAATTGTATTTACACTGACAGACGGAAAAAAAATTAGTTAAGAAAAATAAGTGCAATGCAATCGAGGGACTTGTCTTGGTGTGGTCTAGGACTGTTGTTGTTTTTATACCTTGCCCAAGCTTCCATTTGGTGTTGATAAATTGACAGGAATTCATCTAAGAGTGAAATTAGTACTCCTATGCGTTACTTATGTTTATTGATTTGTGACTTTCTCACCTTTTCTCTACCTTACATCGTTTTTCCTTTTGTCTGTTGATGTACCACTTTCTGACACCCAACCCCGACCCTTCCGGACACGTCTGTGAAAAAAATCTTCATAGCACATTGATTCCTCCACTCTTAATAAAGATTTTGATGCTGAAGCGGCCTCGGGCAGGAAACGTTGCAAGAGGACATGGTGGCCGCCGGTGGAGACTAGTGAAGCCGTGTCAGCCAAAGGAGTGTACAACGCTCCGAGTGGACGACCTCCGGGGAGATGGAGCCTTTTGGATCGACTTGTGAGAATGAGACCGGTTGAATTGTTGTGTTACGAGGTCATGGGCGACTGCGGCAACTTTGCCGATGCCTTCGTCGCGCATTGGATAAATCATGGCTACTACTGCTGATGATGATGTGTGGATGCATGGAGAAGTTATTTTACATTGTACGTAGACAACCGTGCTATTTGGAGATGCGGGGAAAGGACAAATAAACTAAACAATCAGTTCGAAATAAATGAGTTTTAAATCTAGAATCATGATGAAGATGATGATGACAGTGATGCAAAAATATCCCTCCATGGACAGACACAACTCAGCTGGGAGACAAGCAGAGATACATTCAAACTATCACAATCACAATCGTGAGATTGTGAATTAAAACCTCACACAGGCGTCACTCGACAACCACCGTCCCGTCGAGGGTCGCAGCATCGCCCAGAGGGGCCTATCCAGCAGTTGGGTTCAAGCTACCAGTGGTTGTCCTATTTACAGACTACTCACTTGTTACTTAGTCCTTCCCATGCGTCAACAGAACACAGGGCATCGCAGCTTCTCCACAATTCTGATCTTCTTGCCATTTTGCCTGATTCATCCTACGTCGTTTCAATGAACTAAACTGGCATTTTTTTTACACCAGGAAAATTCCATTATTTCAAAGCAGTCGAGATAGTTGTCTCCCCAATTCTCTATCGGTCTTCCTCCTCTTTCCCTCGCTTTTTTCTTTCTTCCAAATCCAACTGCCTTGCCTGTGCCCCAAATCATTCACAAACTGGTTCTCCCTAAACATAAGCGATTATTTTTTCCAACACCGGCTGCGTACCGAGCAAATCGAGATGAAGGCGATCCAATACTCATTTCAGCATTGGGACGGGGAGGCGGGGGTGCTTTGACATTTGTGTAGTGAGTTCTCAGTGAGTCAGACGACGTAGTTGAGGCACACTCTTTTATTTAACCAAAGGCGGTAACAATACTTGAAGGGGTAACGGCCCCTTCACACGTACTCAATGGGAAACACCCCTAGCACTATTCCCTGACTGTCCTATTCCGAGTCCTCCGCTATGAGTGCTAGGGGAGACTATCTGATCCGGCCCTGGTCAAGCACGGATCCCGGCACCCAGCTAACCAGACCGTGCTCTTACAAGAGCAGCGGTCCTGAAGCTCTTGGGGCCGCACCACTGGCTTTCCCTGCTCGGCCCTGAGAAGGACAGCGAGCCAGGGGAGTCCCAGGACCTATTCTGCCGGTCTTCAGTCTTCTCTGGTAAGCTTCTAACACACTGGCCCCGAGACCTCTGGCTCCCCGCCTTTTATAGAAATATCTCCGAGGGGTGGGACTATGGGGGATCACAGCACCCCCCATGGCCCCCCAGGGTTAACCGATGCGGGCGTGGATGTAGACACCCGTGTGTGGGTGCAGACACCCTTGTGTTTCTGTCCACCTTTCTCCCCGTAATAACCCCTACATCACCCCCCCCCCCCCCTGTACAGCCCGCAGCCATCCCGGCTGCAAAAAAAAAACCCCAAAAGCCAACAACAATAAAGACGTAACACAATCAACATGTGTGTGCCTCGTAACAATAACAAGGGTAACAAAAACAACTGACGGTCCCCTATAAATACCCCAACCCCAACATGCAAAAACATATGTACAGAGTGTGATTTCCCACCCCCTCCCAAAAGGTGAGTGAGCCCCTCGGCAGCGGAACACGCACGGGAATCAACTCACAACAACCGGCGCGTCTTGGCGCGTGTCCGTGCAGCGGGCCCGTCACAAGGGCCTGACCCGGTCGGGCCGGCAGTGGGTGTTGAAAGTTCAGGTGCACGGCCCTCCGGCTTCTCGGACGAGCTTGCGCTGACCCCCTCGGGGGAGGCTGGCGGCCGAGAGGGCGTCAGTCTCTGGACCCCTGAAGGCGGAACAGTTAGCAGCGGATCAGAGGCTGGTGGTGAACCCGCCCTCCAGGAGTAAGTGGACCCCCCACATGTTCGGCCATAGTTGTGAGGAGAGGAAGCATGTGGCGCAAAGAACGGCTTCAACCATGAAGGGTGGACGAACCACCGGCACTTCCCCAACTTAATGCGAACACATTGGGGCCGCAGAACCTGCACAATTTCCACGGGGCCCCTCCATGGTCGCAACTGCTTAGACAAGGTAGCCAATGGCACCTGGGGACAGTGTAGCCACGTGTGCGACCGGCGCAATCTCAACCTTTCATTCGCCTTCTGGCGAGAGTCAGAGTTTTGAATAGCCGCCTCCCGTGCCTCAGCCAACTTGAGGATATTAAATTTAACATGGTCAGCCAATTTGGACTTAGCATGCAGTGTGGAAACGCGCAGCTGGGTCGCGACAGGTGGGTCAACTTTGCGGCCATACATTTTAAAAAATGGCGAGAATCCGGTCGCCGCGTGAGGAGCCATCCTGTAGGCTGCCAGAACCCCTGGGATTTGAAGGTCCCAATTGGTTTGGGACTCAGATACCTGGTGGGACAGCATGGACGTAATAGTCCTATGCAGGCGTTCTACCATCCCATCCATTTGTGGGCGGTATGGGGAGGTACGAATTTTCTTCGTACCGAAAAGCTCGCACAACTCGTGTAAAAGGGAACTAGTGAAGTTCTTTCCCTGATCAGTCAACAACCGTTCCGGAGCGCCCTTGTCGAGGACATAGCCCTGGACAAAAGCCTCCGCAATGGCTGCTGCCGACTGGTTGGCGAGGGGCCAAGCCATAGGCCATCGCGTGAAATATTCCACGCCAACCAGTAGGTACTTATTACCCCTAGGCGTGGAAGGAAACGGCCCCAAAATATCAAGAGCGACGAGCTCATTAACCTGGGTGACCGAAATAGACTGGAGCGGTGGGCTGGCTCCCCTTGCTGGTCGCTTCCGTTGAGCACACTGGGTACAGGACTGCAAGAGATCGTCCACATCCCTTGCCATGCTCGGCCAAAAGAAATTAAGCTGGAGCATGGCAAGGGTTTTGTGGGTGCCCACGTGCAGGAGCCACTCATGAGCAGCCCACACAGCCTTACCCCTCAACGTGGAAGGCACCACCAGCCTGTGGCGGCGGATCGTCCCGTCCCAATGCATGAGGAGGCCCTGGCACAACCCCCCCCATGAGTCAATGCCCGACCTACCCTGACCGGATTCCCCTGCACGATGCCGTAGCGCCAGGAGGGAAGTATCCTCCATTTGGAGGCGCCCCCACTCCGCACCTGACAACCCCAGTAGGGAATCCTTCCCTCCCATTTCAATAGGGCCAACACTCGAAGGTGCCTCAGCGGCGGCAGCAAGGACCCGATCATGGCTGTCGCTCGTAGATTTGCAGCGCCCCGAGCCCAGGAGACAAGTGCAATCCGAAGTGGCCGGCAGGCGCGACAAGGCATCGGCATTAGTGTGGCGAATCCCCTTGCGATATGTTATTTCAAAATCGAAATCCTGAATGATCTCCAGCCATCGGGGCAATTATCCCGCAAGGCATACTGCAATGCCGCATGATCTGTACGGACGGTGAAATGCCGACCGTACAGATATGGCCAGTACTGTTGAATAAAGAACACAATAGCCAACAGTTCACGGCAGGTGACGCAGTATCTTTGCTCGGCAGGAAACAATAATCTACTACCATAAGCCACTACGCGCTCCACGCCTCCAACAACTTGGGAAAGCATGCCCCCAATCCCCGTATTGCTCGCGTCCGTGTCGAGCAAGAAAGGTTTAGAAAAATCGGGGTAACTCAACAGTGGGGCCCCCACCAAGGCGTCCCGAAGAGAGTTAAAGGCGGCCTCCTCTTCCGGCCCCCAATGAAACTTCACCCCCTTTGCGTTAGGGCATGTAACGGCTTAGCGATGGAACGAACTCTGCGACAAACCGCCGGTAATATGGAGCAAAACCGATGAAACTCCTAACCTCCCCCACCGAGGTGGGAGTCGGCCAGAAGCTGACACAACACGTTTTGGCGGGATTGGTTGAGATACCTGACCGTCCGACGATGTGACCCAAATATCTCACAGATTCGCGGAACAAATGGCACTTTTGTGGTTTAAACTTCAAATTAGCGGCGCGCATTTTGAGAAAGACAGCCCGAAGCCTATCAAATTGTTCCTCGAATGTCCTACTAAATACGATCACGTCGTCTAGGTAAATCAAACAGACGTCCCATTGCAAGCCAGCGAGAACCAATTCCATTAGGCGCTGGAACGTTGCAGGAGTTGAGTGAAGCCCCATAGGCAAACTATTAAATTGGAAGAGGCCGTGCAGCATTCGAAAAGCTGTTTTCGGCTTTGATTCGTCATTCAAAGGGAGTTGCCAAAACCTTGACAGCAAATCCAAGGTGGAGAAGAATCGTGATCCAGTCAGAGCATCCAGAGATTCGTCCATTCGAGGAAGCGGGTAAGCATCGGCCACCGAGATTTTATTTAAACACTGAAAATCAACGCAGAACCTTTGGGACCCATTGTGCTTTTTGACTAACACTATGGATGCACCCCAAGGGCTGGTTGAGGGCGAAATAATGTCAGAAGCCAGCATGTCATCTACAGTCGATTTGACATGATCCTTTTCGGCGGGACTTAAATGAAAAGGATTTTGGCAGATAGGAGCGTTGTCACCGGTGTCAATATGGTGGCGCAGCAATTTTGTACATCCGATATCATATTTGTTCATACTAAAGACATCCGAAAATTCTCGCAAAAGGGTAAGCAATTTAGCACGTTGTGAGTCAGATAGGTCAGGTGTCTCAGCACAAAGTGCCTCCAGTCAACTCTTCGTCATGGTCTGACGGCAGTTGCGGCTGAGAAGCGGTGGCCACCTGGCCAATGATCGGCATTTCCGCAGGTACCGGAATCGCGTGTGTGAACACGGTTCCATGGGAAACCACAGCCGTCCGTGTCCCGACATTGAGGACCGCGATGAACGGGTCCTCATCCCCCTTACCAATTGTCTGGGCCGCCACCAAATCTGGGCCATTCACCCTGGCCCTAGACGGTCCCAGCAAAATGCCCTGGTCCAAAACCCCCTTAGCGAATGGTCGACGCAACTGCAGAGGCACGAGCATCTGTGCCCCTGGGGGTACGCGCACCGTTCGAGCAACGAGCGCCTGTACTGTTGCACAGGCTGTACGCAAGGCAGGGGTGGAGGGCAAGAACGTCATACGTCGGCCCGAGGGAAGTTCGATGCATCCCTGGTCAATCAAAATTTTAACAGGCATTTTGGCCAAGAAGTCTGTCCCCAACAGGCACGGAACTGCCAGAGAGTAGGAGACCAACACCGGCCCAGATCATTTAATATCCCCGATAGAAATTTGCGCTCGAATTTGGCCGATGATACCTAACAAGCCCCTGTTTGCAGCGTAACAAGGTATGTCGACGGGGAGCAACGGGCGACTCTGAACGGGCAGGATATTATAGATCAAATTGGAAACAATCGTGGCCGATGCTCCCGTGTCGATCAATATCCGTACCTCCACCCCATCAATGTGCCCCATGACAACGGACAACCCCACCGATGCAGCCACAACCCGGTGAGCCAACTGGGAACATTGGCCCGGTTGGAGCACCCTCCCCATCAAGCCGCGACCCGACGCACCAGCACCCGAACCCCGAGAATCGTGTGTAGGGGTATGTGAGAGAGAAGTGGGTGTGCGTGCAGGCCGAACATGTGGGGTGCCACGACTTGCCGGAGGTTGTTGTGGAGGCTTTGGAAGAAGGCCGTCCTCAACCCGAGTTCCCGCCCACGCTGTCGGGGAGCCCGGTATCCCGAGGCCACAGTTGAAGCACATGATGAGCGCTCCTAAAGACTTGGGCTACTCTCGGTGGCTCGGTGCGTCCCGAGCCGGTCGGCCGCCAGACCGCCATTCCGCTGGACGGCCCGCAGCGAAGACCTCCTCGCATGCGGAGGTGGTTGCCGCCACAGTGTGTCCCGCAGCTGCCTTGTTGGCCTTCCTCCGTTGGGACAGCAGGTTGGCATGGATGTGCCTCGCAGCCCGCAACGAAGACATGTCCGCATCATCCTGCGCCAGGATGACGATGTTCAAGTCGTCAGCCAACAGCAGGATCTTCTCGGCCACCATCGCGTCCACCCCTTCCTCGTCCATGCGCGGGAAGGCCGCCTTCACCAACACCAACAGGGCCGTACGGTATGCGAGTGGTGACTCCTTGTCGCACCTCTGCTGCTCGTAGAAAAGCTGGCGACAGTCGGAAGGCGAGCCATAAACCGTGGCCAGCAGTTGAAGCGCCGACCTAAGTGTGGAGCGCGCCGACTTGGGTGAAGCTGTGAGGGTGCCGAGGGGTCGCTATCCAGCGTCGCTGGGAGAGCACGCAGCGCCTCATTGTCCGTCCACGCAGCCATCTATTGGTGGGCGAGGAAACGGCGCTCAAACGCTCCCCAATCGCTGCCGCTTGATACGAATTCTTGCAGGACCGGCAGGCATTGCTGAAATGTCGGCTCCGTCCCCCGACGATCGCCCAGCACCGGTCCCGTCTCCATGGACAGTATGGAGAGCAATGGCGGACCCAAATGGAGGTCGTGCCGTTTGTGACGCGCTGGCTACGGCTTGGTGCTCAGTGCCGTTGTCCGCTGTTGATGACGCGGCGACCGCTGATAGGTAGCCACTGCTCGCTGGTTGGCCCCCGTCGCCCGCGTGATGTGCTGGGGCCCCTCCCTCGGCTCCTACTGTACTCGTAGCGGAAAATTCGAGCCGTGGCCCGTCGTAACGGCGGGAGTTTCGGCCGGGTTCTGTCCGTCTTTGCGGCGCGCCACTCCTCCCAGCCCCAGGCGGGTTATCTGCTTCAGCGTGGTGACCGCTGCATATAGGAGCTCCGCCAATCGGGAGTACATCGGCGGCAACCTCATGCACCTCCTCTTCCAAGCTGTAATCCTCTCCAGGGTCTTGGGTACGAGTTGTCCGTCTCGTATCGATTCTTTCTACCACTTCTGACCCCAGATATAGTGAGTTCTCAGTGAGTCAGACGACGTAGTTGAGGCACACTCTTTTATTTAACCAAAGGCGGTACTCAATGGGAAATACCCCTAGCACTATTCCCTGACTGTCCTATTCCCAGTCCTCTGCTATGAGTGCTAGGGGAGGCTATCTGATCCGTCCCTGGTAAAGCACGGATCCCGGCACCCAGCTAACCAGACCGTGCTCTTACAAGAGCAGCGGTCCTGAAGCTCTTGGGGACGCGCCACTGGCTTGCCCTGCTCGGCCCTGAGAAGGACAGCGAGCCATGGGAGTCCCAGGGCCTATTCTGCCTGTCTTCAGTCTTCTCTGATAAGCTTCTAACACACTGACCCCGAGCCCTCTGGCTCCCCGCCTTTTATAGGAATCCTCTCCGAGGGGTGGGGCTATGGGGGATCACAGCGCCCCCCATGGCCCCCCAGGGTTAACCGATGCGGACGTGGATGTAGACACCCGTGTGTGGGTGCAGACACCCTTGTGTTTCTGTCCGCCTTTCTCCCCGTAATAACCCCTACATCTGTACGTTCCTGGGCATAGGTTGATGCACTCATCTACAGCTTAGTTCCCAACCCTTCACTCCACCCCATTCTTTCTTTCCCCATAAGGCCAAAACAAAGACCGTAACTTGCACCTGCACCTAACCTTTTGCTCCCACATGTTTTCACCGTTCCTTTTCGATCTGCGCGTGTTTATGTCACCGTTAGACTGACGTGTAGGGTCTTAGTTGCATCTGTACCTCAATTTCCCTGGCGCCTCTTTGCTCTCACATTATATTTCCACCATTTGGACGATTCCCGGGTGTTTAGTTCACGACCATTAAACGCCTCGTTCGCTATTCCTTCAGGACCCTTCTGTACCGGTTTCTCTGCAGTGTTGATGTTTTTGTTTGCGTTGTTGAAGCTGCTGTGCCCAACACACCACAGATCTCCCTTGTAAAATAATCAACAGCTGACAAGACTGGATCATCCGTGTAACAAATCAAAATAAACTGTGAAGTAAACTATAAACAAATGTTGCTTTATGCCTTATTGCAACAACACAAGTCTCTAGCCCACCCCTTCCCTCTCCTTCCCCAAAAACACCACGTTCCTGATCATTGCCCCTACGTGAGTAGGGGGGGCATAATGGTCTCAACCACCTTCCCTTTCCCCTTACCCATGGGCACCTGGCCTCGGGCTTGCCATCTGCGGAATAACTTTACGCCTATCCCCTACCACTCGTGCGTTGTAAGAAGAGGCTCTTGTTCAACAAAAAAATAAAGAATGTCTCTACCCGTGGACCGTGGAATTGCTTTGTGTGTATGCAAAACGTCTTTCGCACGATTAAGTAGCCAACCACGCTAATCGGACGGTGTTTTTTAAAACACCACCAATTAGTCAACCACGCGCCACAGGGCCGATCCGTACGCGTCGACAAACCGACGGGGGATGTGGTCCAGGGTGATGTCGTGCTCGCTTTATTAATTTGCCGCGAACGCGAGCGAGTGTAAATAAATTACGTTAACGCAGCGACGGAATCACTTTCAAGGGCGATGCAGGCACCGGCATTCGCGGGGAGTTTTTATTAGATTTTTTAAAAGCGATTACGCACATAGATGGGGATACTTTCTCCTTTGCGATCTCTCTCCACTGCATCATGGAGTCCCCCTTTCCGTGGCTGCCACTGCCCAGAAATATTTCCTGTTTCTGAGGCGGCAGCAGCAACGTTTTTGTGGCTGCGAAGCTCGTACATATGTAGTGGTGATACGCGCTGGGTGTATATGTCGTGTGCCAGCGCGTATGTACGGGTGTGTGTGTGGTGACGCGCGCTGACGGGGAGGAGCAGGCGTCAGTGCGCGGGTGGGGGTAGTGCTGCTGATTGGCTGTGTGCCGGTGACGCGCCCAGAGGGAGTGATCGGGTAGCAGCGCGGTGTGATTGGTCGGGGAGTGGAAACACGCGCTGAGCGGAACCGGATCGTAGGGATAGCGCGTGGGGATTGGGTAACTGAGGAGCGGTGCCGACGTTGAGGTCCGCATCCGCTCCGTCTCCCGGGAAGAAGAGGTATATAAGGTGATGCACAGAGGAGCAGGGGGCAGAAGTGGAACCATCTAAGAATGAAGACGAAGGTGCAGAGATAGAGCCCGGAGAGGAGAGTAATGGAGAGTAGAGGAGAGTAATGGAGAATAGAGGAGAGTAAGGTATAAGTGTGTAGCCAGTGAGAGAGAACGGTCTACACGAGCTGAGTAATGTATAGTGTGTAGCCAGCGAGAGAGAACGGTCTACACGAGCTGAGTAATGTATAGTGTGTAGCCAGAGAGAGAGAACGGTCTACACGAGCTGAGTGATGTATAGTGTGTAGCCAGCGAGAGAGAACGGTCTACACGAGCCGAGTATGCATACGGTGTAGCCAGAGAGAGAGGAAGGTCTACACGAGCCGAGTATGCATACGGTGTAGCCAGAGAGAGAGATGCAAAGTCTACACGAGGCGAGTGGAGAGTGTAGCAGAGGCGCAGAGTCTACACGAGGCGAGAGAAGAGTGTAGCCGAGGCGCGGAGTCTACACGAGGCACAGAGAGCCAGCAGCACAGAATCCAGAGAGTCAAGAGAAGCGTAGGGTCAGAATCCAGAGAGTCAAGAGAAGCGTAGGGTGAAGAAGAAGAGGTCACGAGTTGTACCGTTGTATGGTGACCGCATTGTGAAGAAGAGAGGCCACGCGTTGTATTGTTACAAGTCAAGATTTAATAAAAGAAGTGTGTTCCCGTCAAGGAGTTTCCTGCCGTCATTTTCCAATACTTCATCTGGCGTCAGAAGTGAAACGGGCTTCCAAGTATGGAGACAAGGAAGACCCGTAGGACCCACGGGATTGACCGCGAGGAAGACCTGGACGACTCGGGGCCGCTGGTGGCGGGGGGTGAGGAAGAGGACTTGCCCACGCTACAGGGTCCGTCGACGGCGCCGGCCGAGCGACCGGGGACCGACGCCGGGCTTCGTGAGGCGCACTCCCGACTGGCGGAGCTGCTGCTCGCCGCCGCGTCCATCTTGGCGGAGATCAGCTCGTCGGGAGGAGCGGGGACGGTGGGGGACATTTTACAAGGTCGCCCCGCAGATTCCCGCCAAAACGAATGGGGGATTCCCGCCATTGCGCCTGGGCCTACTTTTGGCGGGAACGGCGAGCGCCACGTGGTGGTGGGTTCCCAAGCGCGCGCATCGACGTCATCAGCGCGCGAGGGGGTCCGCCATCTTACGTCTGCTGCTGGAGCCGCCATCTTAGACACCGACGGACAGGCGGAGAGGAACCACGAGGCGGATGACTTCATTTTTCAGCAGCGCCTGCCCACGTTGTCAGCCTTCAAGGCGGAAGGCGGAGACTGGGGCCAATTTCAGTGAAGGTTTTTGGCGCATCAAGAGATGTCAGCGTGGTCCGATGCTACGGCGCTGCGGGCATTGCCCGCCATGCTGGACGACGATGCGCTCGCGGCCTTCAGGGCTGCACGGAAGTCGGACCGCTCCACGCTGAAGGATGCGCTGGGTTTGTTGGCCAGGGTCTACGGACCTCCCTCTACGTGCCGCCATCAGTTCTACGCAAGACGGAAAGCGGCCACGGAGACCGCGCTGGCCTATCGCACGGCGTTGCTGGCTCTTGCTGATGCTGCGTTCCCTCGGATGGACGAGGAGGGCCAAGACGCGATGGTTTTGGAGCAGCTGCTCAAGTTGGCGCAGGACCTGGGGGTCCCTATCAACACAGCTGACGAGATTGATATTTCTTCTTTGAGAGTCGCCACGAGTATTCAAGCGCACGAGGCCCTACAACGGAAGCAAGGCGTTGGTTGCAACGCTGCTGTCGTCGCAGCCCCGGGTTTGGTGGTCGCCGAACCCCAAGTCGTCAGCCCACGAGAGGAGGCGTTCGCCACGGGACGACCAGGGGACTGGAGGCCGGGGGCCCGGTCGCCTCTGCGATCGGGCCGAAAGTCGGAGCAACCAAGATCTACTCCGACCCTCGTCACGTGCTATAACTGCGGCCTCCGGGGCCACGTGGCGTCCGGGTGCCGCGCTCCGCGGCAGCGCGCCATGGGAGCTTGGCTGGACGACGACCGAGAGCCCAAGTCATCTCTACAATCCCCGGCAAGTCGCGGCACCTCACACGCTCGGCCTGTTTATTCGGCACACATGGGACGCCGCGTTGCGGCGGAGGAGGGCCGGTTAAGGTTCGGGGATTCGGTTCGGCGAGGGGGGTTCGGCCGGGACCAGGGAGACATTGAATGGGCGGAATTGGGGCATAGAATTGTGGCTGCTTCGGCGGGTTCGTCCGTTGTTACGGGATCTATTGATGGGGTTGAGATTAGGGTGTTAGTGGACACGGGGGCATCGGCAACTATTATATCGGACCTCATTTATAATATTCTTCCGGTCCAATGTCGTCCGCTGCTTCCAGTGGATGTGCCATTTTACGCCGCTAATGGGGGATCGTTGGGCATTATCGGTCAGGTTAGGGCGTCCATTTGCATTGGAGATATCAAATTGTCGGGACCCGTTTTCGTTTCGTCTTCTTTGGCAGTTCCGTGTCTTTTGGGCACTGATTTTTTGGCTAAAATGCCTATTAAAATTCTTATCGATCAGCGATGCATTGAACTGCCATCGGGTCGCCGGATTTCATTTTTGACGGGCCCTACTGACATTCGGACGGCGTGCGCTACGATACAAGCGGTGGCGACGCAGACAGTGCAAGTGCCCCCGGGTTCACAGATGTTGATTCCCCTCCGGTTGCGGAAACCATGGGTGAGGGAGGCTTCGGGACAGAGTATGCTTTTGGGTCCTTCTAACAAGGCTGTCGGGGGTCTTGATTTATCGGTGGCTCACACTTTGGTGCGGGCTGACAGGGATCCGTTTGTGATGGTTTTGAACGCGGGGTCGCGACCAGCGGTCATTCCGCAGGGCACCGTGCTGGCTCACGCGGCGCAGGTCCCTGGGGATGATGGGTTGGTTGCGCAGGTGGGCTCGAGCCCCGCGCGGAACGTTGAGCCAAGGGAAGACCTTGAGTGGGTCCATTCGCTATGTGCCGCCTCGGACGATTTGTCGGCGGCGCAGTTGGGTGCGCTGCGCGAGTTGCTCATTGAATTCTCTGATGTATTCAGTAAACATAAGTATGACATTGGGTGCACGGATTTGTTGCACCATCACATTGAAACGGGCGATGCGGCGCCGGTCAGGCTAAATCCCTTCCGACTGAGTCCCGTGGAGAAGGAACATGTTCAGTCGGCTGTTAACGATATGCTAGAAGCCGATATTATTTCGCCCTCCTCTAGCCCGTGGGGAGCGCCTATTGTGCTGGTTGAGAAGCAGGACGGGTCCCTGCGATTCTGCGTTGATTTCCGTCGCCTGAATAAGATCTCTGTGGCTGACGCGTATCCGCTCCCCAGGATGGATGAGTCCCTCGATGCATTGTCTGGTGCGCGATATTTTTCGACTCTTGATTTGTTATCGGGGTTTTGGCAGTTGCCGCTCGACGAAGAGTCGAAACCTAAGACAGCATTTCGGACTCCAGGGGGGCTGTTCCAGTTTAACCGGTTACCCATGGGACTTCACTCCTCTCCAGCGACGTTTCAGCGACTTATGGAGCTGGTTTTGTCGGGCTTGCAGTGGGATACATGCTTGATTTATATGGACGATGTCATTGTTTTCAGTAAAACGTTTGAAGAACACCTCCGGCGATTGAGAGGGGTGTTCTTGCGAATGCGATCGGCTAAGTTGAAATTTAAACCGGCCAAATGTCACCTCCTTCGTAGGTCCGTTAGATACTTGGGTCACATTGTCGATTCTTCGGGGATCTCCACCGATCCCGCGAAGACGGATTGTGTCGGTTCGTGGCCGACACCTACGTCCGTTTCCGACGTGCATAGTTTCATCGGGTTTGCTTCTTATTATCGGCGGTTCGTCGAGCACTTCGCCACTATTGCAAAACCCTTGCACGCTCTAACGGCGAAGGGAGTGAAGTTCAAATGGGGATCGGAGGAGGAGGCCGCGTTTCGCTCCCTCCGGGACGCCTTGGTGGGTGCCCCACCCTTGTGTTATCCCGATTTTGCCAGTCCCTTTTTGCTGGACACGGATGCTAGCAACACGGGCATTGGGGGGGTGCTATCCCAAGTCGTTGGGGGTGTCGAAAGAGTTGTCGCCTACGGTAGTAGGGTGTTGTCTCCGGCGGAGCAGCGCTACTGTGTCACCCGTCGCGAGCTGCTTGCCATTGTTTTTTTTGTGCAGCAGTTTAGGCCATATCTCTATGGTCGTCACTTTACAGTCCGAACGGACCACGCGGCGCTACAGTATTCATTGAGGGTCGCCCAGCCCTCGGGCCAGTTGTCGCGTTGGTTGGAAGTCCTCCAGGACTATCAGTTTACGACTACGTACCGTAAGGGGTTGCGACACACGAATGCCGATTGCTTGTCGCGGTTGTTGCCTTGTGATGAATGCGCGTGTTTGTCGGGATCGGCGCGCTGTAAACCGACGCTTGCGGGGGAGATGGGGGCACTGGCTGCGACAGCGGGCGCACCGATCGGGGATGATTCCACTGCCTCTCAGGGTCGGGACTCGCTGCTCTCGCTGTCGCTCAGCGAATGGGGCCGCCTCCAGATGGCGGACAGCTCGCTGCTAGCATTGCGCCGCAAGGTTGGGGGTCCCGAGGGGGACCAGGAGCGTACCGGCTCCTATGTACTTGAGCAGGGCGTGTTATTGAGATGGGACAGTTTGTCCCGGCGGAACGCACTCGTGGTGCCTTCCGCTGTGAGGGGGAGGGTTGTCTTGGTGGCACACGAACGCCTCTTGCACTTGGGAGTTAACAAGACGCTTGCCCTGCTTCAGCGTGACTATTACTGGCCGGGAATGGGAAGTGATGTGGTACATATTCTGAAGGGGTGCGTTGAGTGCGCCAGGCGTAAACCACCGGCCGTGGCAGCTAATCCACCGCTGCAATCTATTCAGGTCTCGCGTACCAACGAGCTCGTTGCACTCGATATTTTGGGGCCCTTCCCAGTCACGCCGAGAGGGAATAAATATTTGTTAGTGGGGGTCGAATACTTTACCCGATGGCCTATGGCGTGGCCTCTCGCTAACCAGTCGGCAGCGGCTGTGACGGATGCCTTCGTCCAGGGCTATGTCCTGGACAAGGGGGCTCCCGAACGCCTGCTGACCGACCAAGGTAAAAAAATTTCGAGTAAATTGTTGCAAGAGGTGTGCGATCTGTTGGGTACCAAGAAGGTGCGTACCTCCCCGTACCACCCGCAGACTGACGGGATGGTGGAGAGACTCCACAAAACTTTGACTTCCATGCTGTGCCAGCAGGTGTGCGAGGCACATGTAGATTGGGACCTGCAGGTCCCGGGAGTCCTTGCCGCGTATAGAATGGCCCCCCATGCAGCTACGGGGTTTTCCCCATTCTATTTGATGTACGGTCGGGAAGCTGACCCGCCAATGGAAACGCAACTTGGCCTGTCCGCTCCACGAACTAATTCTAATTTGGCAGAACATATTAAGTTTAATATTCACAAGCTGACAGAGGCGAGGGAGGCCGCACGGCTTAATTCGCGGGCTCGCCAAATGGCTAATGAACGGTTGCGGGCACGGAAGGTGTCCATGCACGAATGGAAACCAGGTGACAGGGCCTGGCTGCATTGCCCTCAGGCACCCTTGGCTACGTCGCCTAAATTGTTGAGACCGTGGAGGGGACCCGTGGAGGTCGTGCGCGTTGCACGGCCCCAGTGCGTTCAGATAAAGTGGGGAAAGCGCCGTTGGTACGTTCACCCCTCCCGACTGAAACCGTTCTCGCCTCCATATGGCCTCCCCTTGTGTCGTGATGGCCGGGCGTGTGACGTGACCGGCGACCCAGAGGGGGAAATGTCTCTGCCTGATCCACACGTATTTTCGCCTGATCTGCTCCCAGGTGTCTCGGAACTGACAGCTGCCGATCACCGGCGGCCGGATCTCCGCGGCGGGGCCGGCCCTTTCAGGCCCGTTCCGCGCCGTCTGGAGCAGCCGGAACCGCCGGACGGTCGTCAGTGTCCCGCCCCATACGATGGACCAGCCAGACGGACTCGCGCCAGGTCGTGCTACTTTGCATGACCTGCCTCGTGAGGAGTCGGGGCAGTTGGAGCGCCTCGTCACTGCGTGTAGTCGCAGGGACGTGGGGCGCGTTCGTTTTCGAATTTGCTCGTATCGTGTTATTGTTGACTTTTCGTGTTCATTGTCAATCTGTACATAGTTATTCTTGTTGTTGTTGTTGTTGTGTTATGTTACGGGGCACACTCGGGGGGTTACGGGGTTTTTTTTGTTGGTTGTCGTTTTATCGTCGCGGTTGGTTGTTGTTAGCAGCCGGGCCGGCTGCGAGCTATGTGGGAGGGGGTGATGTAGTGGTGATACGCGCTGGGTGTATATGTCGTGTGCCAGCGCGTATGTACGGGTGTGTGTGTGGTGACGCGCGCTGACGGGGAGGAGCAGGCGTCAGTGCGCGGGTGGGGGTAGTGCTGCTGATTGGCTGTGTGCCGGTGACGCGCCCAGAGGGAGTGATCGGGTAGCAGCGCGGTGTGATTGGTCGGGGAGTGGAAACACGCGCTGAGCGGAACCGGATCGTAGGGATAGCGCGTGGGGATTGGGTAACTGAGGAGCGGTGCCGACGTTGAGGTCCGCATCCGCTCCGTCTCCCGGGAAGAAGAGGTATATAAGGTGATGCACAGAGGAGCAGGGGGCAGAAGTGGAACCATCTAAGAATGAAGACGAAGGTGCAGAGATAGAGCCCGGAGAGGAGAGTAATGGAGAGTAGAGGAGAGTAATGGAGAATAGAGGAGAGTAAGGTATAAGTGTGTAGCCAGCGAGAGAGAACGGTCTACACGAGCTGAGTAATGTATAGTGTGTAGCCAGCGAGAGAGAACGGTCTACACGAGCTGAGTAATGTATAGTGTGTAGCCAGAGAGAGAGAACGGTCTACACGAGCTGAGTGATGTATAGTGTGTAGCCAGCGAGAGAGAACGGTCTACACGAGCCGAGTATGCATACGGTGTAGCCAGAGAGAGAGGAAGGTCTACACGAGCCGAGTATGCATACGGTGTAGCCAGAGAGAGAGATGCAAAGTCTACACGAGGCGAGTGGAGAGTGTAGCAGAGGCGCAGAGTCTACACGAGGCGAGAGAAGAGTGTAGCCGAGGCGCGGAGTCTACACGAGGCACAGAGAGCCAGCAGCACAGAATCCAGAGAGTCAAGAGAAGCGTAGGGTCAGAATCCAGAGAGTCAAGAGAAGCGTAGGGTGAAGAAGAAGAGGTCACGAGTTGTACCGTTGTATGGTGACCGCATTGTGAAGAAGAGAGGCCACGCGTTGTATTGTTACAAGTCAAGATTTAATAAAAGAAGTGTGTTCCCGTCAAGGAGTTTCCTGCCGTCATTTTCCAATACTTCACATACATTACTGGCCTTTGATCAAATTGCCCAAACTGTGCCTTATCTCATCCGATTTCAGTATCCAAGCAGTGTTGGTGGTCCGGTCACGTAGGTTCTCGCGGTTGTGCCCTACAGGATCTCCCGATGCATTTTCTTTGGATTAGCGCAGTTGGCTACCTACGGTGCGATACAAGTTCGACGTACAGTACGTGCCGCACGTTGTTCGGCGCGGTGTCCAACTTTTCGTTCCACATGCCGGGAGCTTCTTCAGAAACTGAAAGCTAGAGTTGAGTATGTACATGTTTTTTGTTTGCATGTTCACCACAAGTACGTGTGGTTAATGCAGACAGGATTCCTTGAAAAAGGATTCTGTTTGGTGTTTTAACATCTTAACACAGCTGTTTTATTGCCAAAAAGGGTAAAACCAATTTTTATATTTTGATACTGGCAAGAAAGGTCACATATTGTGTAGAACATCCTTCGCACCGTATGTTGTCGACCGTGCTAATCGGAGGTCCGGGGGAAGGACAACAAACTAAACACAAAAAAGCACTTCTAAAAGAAGTGAGTGTGGTCAGTGCTCAAAGATGAGAATGGATGGCAATACGAGACATTACAGTCTCGGGCTGTGGCCATGAGATGGCAGTACAACAAATGTATTCTTGAATCCATCTGTGTCGACCTTCGACTGTTATATCCCCTCCTACACGCCAAACACTCAACGGTGGAAATGGCCAAAATATTCCAATGGCAAAGCCCTCGTGAATTTTGCCTCAAGGCTCGAGGCTTCTCTAGGAAAAAAACAAAACAAATGGCATCATTATTATTAATTCAGTACTGCATTTTCTCACACCAATGTTTGTAACAGAAAAAAACATTACAAAACATCCATGCCTGACGCATGCGATCTCGACTCGCGTGATGGCTGCCCAAGTAGATCTTGGATAAGTTGTAGGTTTGATCTAACCTTGCTCCGATCTAGCTCGTCTATTTTCTGGAGTCATTGTTTTGCTCAACCATCCTCACGTATTTTTATTTTATGGGGAGCGGGAGCATAGTAACGGTTAGCGTGATGTGCAATGAACCCGGCGATCCGAGTTCAATTCCTGCTCACGGCCAACATCGGGTGACGAATATCTGAACCACTCCTGGGCCTCTCCTTGGTCGACTCAGCCTCAATTGAGTACCTGGTGTAGTGTGTAAACATCGCCAACAGGGAGACAAAGGTGCCCGAGCGTGGTGCTGGCCACCCACCCCTCGTGTGCCATACCGGCCTTCCTCCGCACCTGCGATTAGTATAGTTGGCTATGTACAGTGTGAAAGAAGTTCGACATACATACGTACATACACACAAAAAATACGGTGATACAGGGCATGGCGGTGAACCCAGCGACCAAAGTTTGATTCCTGGCCATGACTGGCTTCAGTTGTGGGTGATATATTAATCAGTCCCCTACCCATCCCAATCCCCCCCCCCTTCACTAACTCACACTGATCAGCACTGTGATATACGCTCAAAAAGTTCCCATCCAGCTGTGACATTGGGATGTAGGAATTGAACAGCACGCACAGTGAACTCCAACGTGCACTCCGTTTGCCCCCGGATACCACGCATCTCTGCGTTCAAAATCCTCGGATACAACCACTGCTCGATTGCCTGCTGTACACTCGCTGCCCTGCCCCCAAAGTCATTTAACCTTTCGCCTTGGTTTGAAACGGGCTCCGAACACAGAACGGTTGGAGCGGATGTGGCTGATTGCCCAATGGAGGCAGACAAAGCACTTATAATAATACATCTACGACGAATACTACGCCAGATTAGGACCAGGTTTTTTTTTCTTTTTTATTTGCTCGCACACGCACACACGCGCAAAGACAAAGATCCCCCCCATAGCCCTAATACACTTTTGGCGCAAGTGCTGGTAGCGAGCAACCTATGAAAATCGGCACACGAGGGGGGCAGGTTGCGAGCACCACGCCCAGCCACCTTTGTCTCCCTAGAGGTGATGTTTACACACCAGACCAGGTACACGTTTGAGGCCGGGTCGACCTCGAGGAGGCCCATGGCTTGTTCAGATAATTGTCACCGGTGTTGGCCGTGAGCGGCAAACAAACTCGGGTCGCCGGGTTTTTAGGGCAGCGCACTAACCGCTGCACTACCGCTCCACCGCACACACACACACACAGACTTCGCCTCATGCTGCCGCGCATCCCCCCCCCCCCCGCCGTAAGGCAGCAAGGGGCCGGGGCTCACGCGACGGCGTGGCGAGTGAGCGGAACTAATGGCCTTTACCTTCCACCAGCGAGGTGAGCAAGGTGACGTTGGCTGCTTTCCTGCGCCCCGCGGGGAGGTTTAACCCCAGCCGGTCGAGTTTCTCGCGCAGGCACCGGCCACCGTTCTTCGACTTGGCTCTGAGCGGTGGTGGTGGCGGTCACGATCGGAAGTATGGGAAACAACACAAGGCGTGCGCACTGGTGAGTTCCACTCAATCGATGAGTTCACGATGATGATGATGATCATCATCAGCAAAGATTCATTTCAGCAAGGTCATCATAATCATCGTCAGCAAAGATTCATTTCAGCTAGGTCATCATAATCATCATCATCATCAGGGATTAATTTCAGTTGGGTCATCATTATCATCATCATCATCAGGGATTCATTTCAGTCAGGTTATCATAGGCATCATCAAGGATTCATTACAGCGCTTGTGAGAAGGATAACATTGTTGGAAGGACATACATTTTTTGCCTATGACCAAATCACCCAGAATGCACTTGATTCTGTTGGGCCTTGCTAGCTAAGCTGATTTGGGCCTAGAGAGTACCTTAGATGGGTGGCCACCTTGTCAAAAAACAGCATAACTAGGCAGTGAGAAACAGAGGGCATTGTGGCAAAATCCACCGTGATTCTGTACTCCCTGCAACCTTCACCAATCTGACCAACGTGGTGAGGCATGGGCAGGTAACCCTCATGGCCTGCGTGGTGTGGAGAGGCCCTCATCCAACACTAGATTGCCATGTGGGCTGTGTATATGTAGATACATTCATACCCATCCTATTGATTTTTCCACAACAACTTTTATTTGAATACACACTACTTGTTAAAAAAAAATGTTTAAGTGAAACGAAAAGCCACTCTCTGACCAACAACAACCACAAACGTGCACTACTCACTATGCCGTATCGATTCCCCTTGCTTAACTTTGCACTGGAACCATCCAGAACGCAGTTCCGAAAATTATTTTGGCTATCCTACATCCATCCATCCATCCATCTCGCCTAGTTTTTTTCTTACGACAACCGTGAGCCACCACCATTTAATTTGTATAATCCTGTTCATAGAGTTATAGGAATGTAGTAAATAATGATTATGGATAGTACTTTGTGCTCTAGTGGTAGTGCTTTCCACCAACAAGACCTGCTCCAAGCTGGCCTAGCCGCGTTGCGGAAAATATCGAGTGAGATGTTAACCTATTTACTAAACTAAAATTAAACTTTGTTTATTTTACCAGGTAAGGTCGACTGAGGATTATAGCTCTTTTCCGTAGCGACCTCGCCACAAATGATAGCTCAACGAAGTGGCTTATCACGTGGAAATATGCAGCAGCCAAATACTCTAACTGCACTTTCTAAATGTGGAGGGAAAAACCGAATGCCCTGGAGAAAAATTATATGTGACCACGAGGAGAAAATATACTGGCATCAGGGTCAGGATCGAACGCCTGCAACTCCTGCATACCAGGCGAGGTAGTTAACATCTCGCCTAAACCACAGCGAGAACAAGCGCATCCCAAGCAAAACAAACACTCTCACAGTCACTTAGCCTCACCGGCATTAGCAACAAACTAAGGACTGCAGAGCTTCAACAGCGATGTGTAGAAGAAGGTCAGGCTTATTACTGCGATACCCCGTGAACTTTACAAAGGAATGAATGTCAGATGGAGCACTCTCATCTCGCATGAATTACCATTCAAATATACAGGAAGTTTTAAAATAATGGACCCAATTTCTAAGCAGTATACTTCACGATGGCAACATGTTACAATTACACGAAAAGTTACAAAAGGTTTAATGAGTTCTCAAGTTTTACTAACCATTTGAAAAATGCTCTATGTGCCCTCCACCTGCTGTACGGACAACATCGAGACGATAGTTGAGTTCGTCCCAAACGCCTTTCTTCTCACGTTTTCCTCTGAGGTGTGTGGTCACCCTGTTCTCTTCCCCTTACATAAACAGCCTGTTTCCTCAAATTGTCGTTACCAACGACGAATGCTCTTTGACATTGGAGGATCAATGCCAAAACTCCGTTGAAACGCACGCTGCACCGCAATTACGGATTCAGTCTTACTGAGCTGCAGAACGCAAAACGCCTTGTGTTGCGGGGTTGCCATCTTGCGAATGACTGTGGCTAGGGGCTGTTTGTGCACTGGGAGAGGCATCTAGCGGTAATCATTTGAAACGTTATTCCCTGCCCTTTCAAGTGTTAAGAGTTTCATTCATGGGCGGTTCGTGGTTGCAGAGATATAGCGATTTCAAATCGGGTCCATCTTTTTAAAACACCCTGTATATCTCTCCCCCGCGCATTGTCCCCCCTTCTATGAGAGTCTGAACTTCTCTGCGCATCCTTGCCTTTCCCTCCCCGAGACACCCAACCCATCCGAAATATGTACGCGTGTTTAATTTGATCGTAGCCTTCAGTAAAATGTGCTGAGCAAAGTCTGAACGCAAGCGCATTCTTGCGCCGAAATGCGCGGCTTTTTACGAGTGATTAACATATAAATATGTAAAGAGTTACAAGACAATACCATTAACAAGACGGCAAGCATTCTACCGACGTTACCGTCAAACGCCGCTCCGCGCGAGAGTGCGCGGGATGCCGCGCGCATTTCGCCGGCGTGACCTATTTAAGAAAAGGTGTTGGACTAATTGTGCTCAGCACGCCCGGTCGCGAGCGTAGTTGTCAAAAAAATAAACACGGCCGCTATTTGCAAAGCTCTATCGACCGAATCAATCCTCAAACCTGTGATTAAAGTAGGGTGAGAAGCAATTACAGTATCTTTGCATTATTTCCTTAGCTAGGGACATTGGTATCATTGCTGTTGTTGTTAGTGACATGAGTTAAAATTTCTGGACCAGTAGACAGGTGACCTTTATGGTCAGTTGGAGGCCCACTAAAAAAGCAGGGCACTCTGTCAAAGTGAGATCTAATTTGAGATTTTGCCGACGACACGCAAAAAAAAAACCTTCCATCTTGCGAATAGTGCCAAAGGGTCTTCAACATTTTTACTTCATGCGCTTTGTTAATACCCAACAAGAAAAAAATTACCAGGTGGGCAAGAGATTCCGTGCAGTGGCTCTGCACAAACACGTTCAGCGGTGAGCGAGTTGACCGCGCGTGTAGACTGCGGGTTTAGCGATGTCAGAAATGTCAAACTCAAATATGCTACTTAACATCCCTGCAGCTAAATAAAACAACAGGTTTTCACAAATCGTTTTTTTCTTTCCCCACACTGTAAATATGGTCACACATTTTGGGGACAAATGCTGCTTTACGCAATGCGCTGTCCATCATCGTCATCGTCAGCCATGATCAATCCACTGCTGGATGAAGGCCACCCTGAAACGTTCTCATCTCTCACGGTCCTCATGCCTGCGCTGTTGAGATCCGAGGTTCAAATTCAGGTTTGAGAGCCACCCATGATTTTAAGCGGGTTCTCAAGTGCCATGTATTGATGGTCTCAGTAGAGTCACCAACGACTGCATGCATGAGTTGAGTATTTGGCTGATATGGATTTCCACGCGAAAAGCCACTTCTCGTTGAGCAATCATTTGTGGCCAGGTCACTTCTGATAAAAGAGCTATATAGCGCAATGGGCCTTACCTGGTAAAAAAAAGAGATTTCGTTTGAAAAAATCTTCGTATTAAACTCCATTCGTAATTTATTTTACTTATTAAAGCTACCCAATAGAAAACAAACGTTTGACTTCCACGAAACAAACACTCTGTAGAGGGAATATGAGCAACACATTGTGACACAAAATGTCAGCATTATCAGTGTGATTATTTTTGTGTGTGTTCGATGTTCTAATACGGTAATTACTGCACAAGTCGACAATAAAATCGTGTAATTGCTCCTCTAGGCGATGTGGAAATGTATTTTAAGCTTCCCACAGTTACAACTTGAATGGGGATGTCACATTAGCCTCCGCGCGTGTGTGTGTGCGTGTAGCTGCACGCAGTCCACGGGGCTGCACGCCACTCGTCACGGCCCGGTGCGAGATGTGGCGACGGAGCGGACAAACGCGTGCCGTTACGCAACGTGCGCTGCGACAACCTCCCAAGTGACACGACAAACTTGCGCTACACAGGCACAGCCAGCCGGCTCCGGTGGGGGGGGGGGGACTAATACCAGAACGACGAGACATTGTAAAACACCTCCTTTGTTCCCCTGAATATTGGTACCCACAGGGAGAATGGATTTTTGTTCTAACCAGCAAGCATGGTTAGATTGAGGATTAAGGTTCGGGTTGGGTTAGGTTACGGTTTTGATTCGGTAAGTTGGAGGGTTAGGTAGGCTAGTGGTATGGTAAGAGATACGATTAGGTTATTGTGAGGTTAAGGTTAAGATTAGGTTAGGATTAGGATTAGTTTACAGTTGGTTTTGGGTTAAGTGCCATGTCAGATTTGGTTCATTTAACGTGAATGCATGTTTCACAAATAGCTTTGGAAAAGTGGTACCTAAAATAGCATATGTTTTGTTGAATAGGCATGTATATAGGCTTACGTTCAAAACCTGAGTAGCCAAGTGGACTTTAACAGACCGCACTGTTGAAGAATGTGTAATAGACCAAAGTTCATGTTCTTTAATTGGGCAATGATATAAGGTTTTGGGAAAACGAGACGGTGGGAGAGAATGACAGTGTCGAGTAATGTGAGAAGACAGAGGAAAGTAGGGGGGTGCCATGGTGGCGAGATGTCAACTACCTCGCCTGGTATACAAGGAGGTCGTGGGTTCGATCTTGACCCTGACGCCTGTATTTTTGGAGTTCGCGTGTTCGCTCCCCGTGGTCACGTGGAATTTCCCTCCGGGTCCTCCGTTTTTTTCTCCCCACATTTTCAATCGGCACGTGTTTAGCATATTTAGCTACTAGAAATGCCCACGTGATAAGCCACTTCGTCCAGCTACCATCACGTGAGGCCAGGTCGCTTCTGAAAAAGAGCTGTGTAGCTCAGTGGGCCTTACCTGTTAAAAATATACATATTTTAGTTTAGTGTTGTGACCTGCAATGTGGTGGTTGAACCCAGGGTGGATGAGATGAAATGGATCAGTTTAATCTCATCGATGCTGTTAGAAGAAATCATTGAGGGAAATTCATAGGAATAGTAGCCATGGTAGTAGCGATTTAAGAGTGATGAGGAGACTGACCACCAGTAAGTCAGTGACTGGAGTCAATCACTGAGTGCTGGATCATAAATCAACGCTGACTGGTGTCAATATCTATCCCTCCCCGTCAATTGCAAGGCCTTCTCGTGGGAGTGCATGATTTCAACAGCATTGGTTCAATGCAATCAAACTCTGGACAGGTTTCGACATACAATTTGCCATCAACAGATTCTGACTTGCTTGAACTAATGCTGCAGAACTTTCCAGATATTTTAGGCAAGGGCCCTCTCTTTAATATATGGATCCTTTTTTTATGCAACGTCATAAAAATGCATACCGCTAAGTATTAATTAGCGTAGTTGTGGAGGACGCAAGCAACAACATAAATAAGCGAACACCATATCCCCTTCATATATTTGAACACGGGGAGCACAAACAAACATACTTTCATTTTGTTGACGTAGAGGGACAGATATATAAAGTAGTTAACGAGGTAGAGTCTGCTTATTTATCTTCTCCACAACGACGCTCATCATAATTCCGTGCTATGTATTCAGGTATAATGGTTGATGCAGTGTACCAGGTGGGACAATATTTACCAGGACACCCTCCAGCTACGGGCTGAGCCCCAGCTGAAATTAATCCATGGTTTCACCTCAGCATCTACCCCCTGCCTCCCCCCACACCACACCTCACCTTCTATTAAATTATTAGTTTTTACCAGGTAAGGCCCACTGAGCTACATAGCTCTTTTTCAGAAGCGACCAGGCCACAAATGATAGCAGAACGAAGTAGCTTATCACGTGGAAATGTACAGCAGCCAAATTCTCTAAAGGTATGTTGATTCTAAATGTAAAAAGGAAAAACCGGAAGACCCGGATAAAAATCCACGCGACCACGGGAAAAACATGCAAACTCAATTCCTCGGTTAACAGTGACATCGGTTAACGATTTTTCGGTTAACGTTCCGCCTCCAATAGGACCCCCATTGTTTTGACTAACGTTAACATTTTTATTAACGGTACGTTTATGTTATGCAATTTCGGCCAATCCGAGTACTCGTAAGTGAGGCTGAGCCATGCCCTCAGCCAATCAGGGACGCCCATTTATGAGCCGTTTAGACCTCAACTGGCTTTGTTTACATTACGTTTTCTGTTTTCGATTAATGCTTTTAAAATGGAATTCCTATATTCGATTAACAGTTATTTCGATTAACGGTAGCTTTTTTTGTGGAATGGATAAAAAAACGTTAACCGAGGGACTACTGTATACAGCCATCAGGGTCGGGATCGAACCCCACGACCTCTATGTACACCAGGCGAGGTAGTTAATATCTCGCCACCACGGCACCCCTTGACAAAGCGCAGCAGTAGCGGGCGTAGTCGCTCACCTCCTGAGGATGCCGCCCAGGAGGGACGCGTTGAGACATTCTGGGGGAGACAGTCGCCGCTTCACCTCTGCAATGGTCACCTTGTACTTGGACGTCGAGCTGAGGAGGGACAGCCGGCCGGGCACCGAGCAGAAGAGGTCAGTGGGGTTGACCGCTGCGGATCCACCTGCGAACCGCATGGGGAGGCACGGCGCACGATTAGGCGCCGCAAAAGCTGGGCCCGCACGCGCGTCTCCTTCACGCATCTGACCCTCCACGTTAATGCGCGTCCCATCGGTCACACGCACACACACACACCACTGCAGCATTGGTTCAACAGAAGCAAACTCTGGACCGGTTTTTGGGCTTTCCGAAACTTTGCACTCCTATCGTTTTTGTTTGTTTGTTGTCGTACCTTTATGACCTGCCCCCCTTACTGGACGTGTGGGGGGGGGGGGGAAAGAGGTTCACAACTCGTCAGATTTCTTCAGGATAAATAAAGATTTTGACGATTCTGGTCAGTGTCTCATCAGCGGTGTAAGAGGCTTGCTGGTGAACTACCAAATGTTTAGAGACGAAGACACGAGTCCTAGTTCAACGCAAACAGGCTCAAATTTAGACTTAAAACTTCCGTGACTGCAAGAATTAATATTCTTGGTTCTTTCGGTAAAGTCACGTAGATAGAAAACAAAAATCTAAATTAAAAGCAAAAAAAACCACGACGTTTTATCGGTGAAAGTGCCCCCTCTGAAAATTAGTCAAGAACACTGGACTAGAGAATGTGGCAATTGTTAGAACGATCTTATCGGCTCCCGAAAATGTAAAGCGAGGGTAAGAAACGTCGCTGGAAGGGATGAACGATGGCCGATGGATCAAGCAGGATGGCGGAATGGCAGCCGAAGAACGGAACATTGTCCAAGAGTACGTTCAAGGACATGGAGCGAAATCGGCTGTTGTGCAGGAGCTAGAGGTGGGTGTTTTACTTTGCAGGATCGTGAGAGGAGGCTATCGCGCTCGGAGTCGGGAGAAACTCATCCAGCAGTGGATTGACAAAGGCCCGTAAAATAAGTATTAATAACGTTCTTTAAGGGAAGATGCACTGAGTACTCTAAGGTTAAACTCTTTTTTGTGATACTGTGTTGGCAGTGGTGAATAGGCACGCTTATCAAAATATTGACCATGCATCAATAACCCTTACCTAAGAATTTAAACATATAAATAGGCAACGTGTCTGCCAATGGGCCCTTCTTCATAGCGCGACTGGCATGAGGCTACATAGAACCACCCATAACAGACTATAGGGGCAAGTGCTGTAAGAGAGCAGCACCTATGAAGGCCGGCGCAGCCCCGGCACGGCAAACGAGGAGGGTGGGTGGGTGGCCAGCACCACGCCCGGCCGCCTTTGCCCTCCCCAGTAGCGATGCTTACACACCACACCGGGCACTCATTTTGCGGCCGAGTTGTCCTAGGAGAGGGCCCAGGACCGGTTTAGCTCACAGGGCATTTCTAAAGAAACTCTTCTAAATTGTTCTGTTCCATGGCATAGCGCGCCTACCACTGTGCCATCGCCCCCCCCCACCGCCCCCCACCGCGAGGTAAGATTTGACCCGCGGTGAACTGCACGGAGTGGGAGAGCGCCCAGCCACCTGTTACTGACGCGTCACTCGCACGGGGAAGGGATTCATCCGCCGCACTCGTTGATGGAGTGCACACAGGGGGGGGGGGGGTCGCGCAGTTCGTCTGCCAAGTGGCTCGCGCGCTCGGTTGTAACCCTAATGAGCGAGGTTGAGGGCCTTTAGAGACAATGAGCATGGAGAGAGCCTCCGGAGCGCTCTGATGCTAACCCCAAGCCCAAGCGATATCGGTCAGCTGTGCCCCTAACGTAGTGCATATATATTATAGACCCAACTAGTATCGCCTTTGATTCCTCTAACATTGTTATCGGGATCTTCAATCAAACATGTTAGATATTTCCATATCATTACGAGGCATAATCAATCCACTGCTGGATGAAGGCCTCCCCCCAAGTCGTTGCATCTCTCAACAAACCACCTCTAACACCTGCGCACACCGACCATTATTCCTGAGTGGTGTGTTCTGCCTATAAATCCACTTCTTTTGTACAATTCGAAGCATGTATTTAACCTGCATATTTACGTGTTGGCTTCATTGCTTTGTTGAACTCTACTATGCTTCAACGTATATGCTCCCCACCTTAATTTCCCCCCACTGACCAATGTGGTGAAGTATGGTCGAATACTCCGTAAGACCCGCATGGAGTGGGGGGGGGGGGCGTTTTATTCAGCACTGGATGAACAAAGCGTTGACTGAGCATGTACGACTAACACTATATTTGGTATGTTAATGACTGCATTTACTGAAGTATAATATAAATGCAGCGTGAGCAAAAAATATGCGTGTAATCAGATATATTTTCATATGTGAGGCCTGCATCAAGCACCGAATCACTTAAGTGTGTAAGAATCGATAATATTTGATTGACGCGAGCAAACATGCCAAAGTTACTTTTAAGGTAAGTGTGAGAGAAAAATGTACAAAACACTGCTCAAGCGAAATAGTTTGCAATGCAAAATGGCTAAAGGAGGCGGATAAAGCGAGGCCAAAAAAATTCCATTTATAAATATATATATATAAAATAATCGCGGCCTGGCATCACGATTTCATCAATTCTCGGGGAGGAGGATGAAGGTGAATATTTGCTCCCAGTGCCAAAATATTTCCAATTGTCATCACCTGCGTCTACCCGTGTCTGAAATTGCAAGTTAAAAGACAGGATTTGATTATTACGACGATTCGTTGCCAGTCGTGCACAAGCACAATTACCAAAAACCAGAACCCCGCACTCACACTGCCGCAACATGTGCTATGAAAGTAGGCCCATTGCCCGAAACGTTGCCAACGATTATTATACATTTTCTGTTAAGGCAGTGTGTTGTTGACCGCGAGTTTGTAAAGTGGTTTCTTTTTTTTCCCCACGTGCATGTTCTGCGGTGGAGCAATATTCCAAGATGATGCAAATCGGGATCGCATTGTGTGTGAACAATTGCAGCCATTGGTTGGAATCATTCTCAACAGATGCTAATTATCAGAGGATTTTGACTCAAAGCTTTCGTGACGTAAAGTCATGTAGATAGGTTCAAATTAATAATGATGACGATCGCTCGTGTTGTGATAGAAATGTCGTGGTTTTTGTTTATGTTATTTTTATTAATTTGAACCTATCTACGTGACTTTAACGAAAGACCCAAAGAATATCAGGGGATTGTATAATATCGTGTGGCATGTCAATCGGCTGCTGGATGATGGCCTGCCTCTGTCGTGCAGGGTCGTGGCGGTTATTCGGCCATACTCAACCATGCTGGTCAGTGCGGGTTGTAGGACGAAATTTGAGAGCATGTCTACTCCCTTGAGTAAAACAATAAGGGTGCTTAGGTGTGCAGTAAAATAATTGAGGTTCGTTTGTATGTGTAATGCGAGCAAGGACAGGGTGGGCGCTGCCTCCGCACCACTCACACGGGCCGGAGTATTGGGGAGGCGGAGCCTGGTCGACGGGGCGTGTGGGAGGAGCCACTGCTCACCTCGGCTCCAATGGGAGTCGGGGTGAGTGGGGGCGGAGACAGGGGAAGTGTGGGAAGGAGGAGTCAGGGTCACGTGAGAAGGAGGATATAGGGAGAGAGCCGGAAGAGATCTGTGAGTCGGGAGAGCATGGAAATAGGGGAGAGCCACGCTGGGTGGTGGCGGAAGAGTGGCGCTATTTGCCACGTGGTCGGAGTCACGGCACCGTCGGCCAGTGGTGTACGTGGGATAGCAGTAGCTAGCGGAGTGTGTGGAGCTAGCGGGGTGTGAGGAGATAGAAGCGTGTGCGGGGCACACAGGGGGCAGCGGTGTGGCTGCAGAGTGTGCGGGGCACACGGAGCAGCGGTGTGGCTGCAGGGTGTGCGGGGCACACGGAACAGCGGTGTGGCTGCGGGGTGTGTGGAGCACACGACGCGTGCGCGGGGCGCACGACAGAAGAGGCGCGGGTCCAACACGCGGACATCGCGGGGTGCGAGACAAGAACCCAATAAAGGACAAACGGAGACCTACATCGCCTAAAGAGTCCTTTATTACATATGTATCCTGCTAAATATACTGTACTAGCGGGAAGTACCCGGCGTTTCCCGGGAAAAAAATACAGACACACACATCGACCTATACACACTTACAGACATTGACCCACACACACACAAAGACATCGACTTACACACACACACATATGGACTCACACACACAGACATCGACTTTAGATACACACACATGGAGCCACACACAGACATATCGACTCTCACACACACGCACATGGACCCCCACACAAAACACATCGACTGACACAGACAGACACATCGACTCACAACAACCGCCATTCACCACTAAGTGGCGGTGACGTCACCATGACGCTTGTGCCAGGCCATGTGCACCTTGAGGCCACGTGAAGTGTCGAACGCCCGCTCGCAGGAGGTGACGGGGCAGACCCAGGTGCCACGGGTCGACTGACTGAGATGACCGAGATGACTGGCTGATGCACCACCTGTGCCCCCTACTGTGCCAACTTGCTGTGCTTTAGCCACCCGGCGCTCCGCTCGTTTTTGTGAGCATCGCTCCTCCGCCCTCCGTTGTTGTTGGACGGTGACTGCCTCCAACTGCCCAGTAGCGTCCTTCACGAGCCTCCTCCACATAGGCCGATCTTGACACCGCTGGTACCAGTCATTGGCAAGTCCACTCAGCTCCACGTCCTCCTGTACCACATCACTCCATCTCTTCTCTAGCCCGTACCGTGCGCGTTTAGCCCCCTCGATCCGGCCGAACAAAAGCTGTTTAGGCATGCGGTGGCTGGGCATGCGGGCTACATGACCCAGCCAACGCAGCCTTGCCTGCCGGAGGAGCTCACAGATGGGACTTGCCCAGATCTTTCAAGGATTTGTGAGCTCCTCACACAATCCAGCCTGGTTAAACCCAGGATGGATCGTAGGCAGGCCAGCCTAAATGTATCTAACCGGCGAAGATGCTCCATTAGGGGGGTACACGTTTTGCAAGCGTAGAGAAGGGAGGGAATGACTGGCCAAGAAGACCTGAAGCTTCGTGCGGAGCAACAGACCAGGTAGCTCCCACACAGCATTACGCAACCGATGAAAAGATATTGCCGCTCGACTGATTCAGAGTGAGACCTCTGCTGTTAAACTGGAGCCGGTCATAAGCACACTGCCCAGGTATGGGAAACTCTCCACTGTCTCCACAACTGCCCCATCACCGATTGGGAGTTGTGGGGGTGGAGTGTTCAATGGTACAAAATACCCAGGCAGGTGCTTAGTTTTGGTGGGGCTGATGGTAAGGCCCCACCTCTTAGTGGCACGCTCCAGTTCTCAGCAGCATCTCCAACTCCTCCTCTGAATGAGCAGATATTACCAAATCATCGGCATACATAACGTGGTTGACCAATAGGGAGCCATCCCTTGATCGCACCCGGGCATCGATCAGCCTCCTATCATATCTGTACCAAATGGAAATTCCCCCCGGTACAGCTATTGAAGGCTTCACGAACTACGTGGTCAAAATAGATGTTACATAATGTGGGAGCCAGAGGACATCTCTGTCGCACCCCAAGGTGTACAGGGAATGGCTCCGACTCCCGGCCACGTAGTTTTACCCGGGCCCACTCACCATCATTAAGGTCCTTAATGATCGTGAGCAGAGCGTCAGGGACTCCGAAAGCACGAAGAACAACCCAGAGCCCAGGCCTACTGATGGTATCATAGGCCTTGACCAGGTCAATAAAACAGAGATGTAGGTCTTGTAGGAATTCCCTACACCTCTGCTGTAGCAGACGTACAGAAAATATGGCATCTGTGCAGGACCGCCCTTTCCTGAAACCGCATTGGGGCTCCGCAAGCCTCTCCTCAGCGTGCCTAGCAAGGTGATGTTGAATAATCCTTGCCAGGACCTTTCCCGGCAAACTGAGGAGTGAGATGCCCCTGTAATTGTTACAGTCTGTGCGGTCCCCCTTCTTAAAGAGGGGGACCACCAGAGCATCCTTCCAATCCTGCGGAACCTGTCCAGTGGTCCAGACTGTTGTTATGATGTCATATAGGGCAGTTTGTGCACAAACGCCACCCTCCCTCAGCATTTCGCTTGGGAGATCATCTCTGCCCGGTGCCTTTTCTGGTCTCAGACTCCGGATCGCTTTCAGTACTTCCTCAACAGATGGCACCTCAGCCAGCCACTCACAGGGGGTGACTTCTTCTAATATATGAGGCACCGCAGCCTCAGCAGGGTCATCACCACTTTGTGCCATGATGTTTTCCTGGCTGAGGGATTTCCCCTCCCCCAGGACCTCACAGAAATGCTCAGCAAATCTGCAAACCTGTTCCTGGGGGTCGGAGATTGGATCACCGTTTTTTCCCCTAATGATGGTAATAGGTGTGGCGCTGCAGGTTACTTTTTTGATGGAGTTAAATAGTTGTCCACTGAGGCAGACTCCATCTCCTCAGCAACCCGTGACCACCACCCATCCTTGCAGCGCCTTACGGCTCTCCGAACCTCCGAGCGAAGGCTGCGGTAAGCCTCTAACATTCTCTGACGTGGGATGCTGTAGCCGATGAGAGTGGGCCTGTCGCTTTTTCTCAATTAACCTGAACACCTCCTCCATCAGCCAGGGTTTCTGGGGAGGTCTGGACCGCGTACCCAAAGCAGCCATTGCAGCTGCATGAGTCACAGTCTTAAACCTCGCCTATTTACCCTCGACATCAGGTGGAATGGGGGACGATGCCAACCCCAGCTGCAAGCAATGATGAAATTCTCGCTTGCAACTTTCATCAGCTAACTGAGACCAGGCCACTTTTGGTTGGAATGGGATCCTGGGTGTACACCCACCACCGGAGTGGAAGAATGGCAGGCGCATCTTACAGATGACTAGTCGATGGTCAGAGGTCAGATCAGCTCCACGGTAGGCCCTGGTGTCAAGGACATGGGCTCGCATCCGCTGGTCCGTCACTATGTAGTCCAGCAGATGTTCTTGCTTGGACCCGGCATGTATCCATGATGTTGTGTGGATGCGCCGATGCCAGAAGAGCGTGTTGGTAATTACAAGCCCATGGGCTGCACAAAAATCTAGCAGCCTCCTACCGTTATTATTGAGCTGATCTGGCCCATGCCTTCCAATCACTCCAGACCAGGTGCCAGCATCATGACCAACTCGGGCATTGAAGTCACCCAACAAGATGACTCTGTCCCGAGTGGCCACTTTAGCCAGCACCTGTGACAGGAGGTCATAGAAAGCGTCTGACTCATCGGCTTTGCCTGCATCCCTCCACGGATGTTCGTCTTCGGTGGGGGCATAAGTAACCACGACCACCACTCCTCGCCTCTGGTTGATGGGAAGGCGAGCCCAAAGTATCCTGGGGCTTACAGCTTCCCACACCTCACCGCCACGCTCCCACGCCCCCTTCATTCTTTTGTTCAGAAGAAGAGCCACACCCTGTTGTTTGGCAGTCTCCTGCCCCGAGTAGAGGACTGTCCACCCCTCATGGTGGCAGGATCCACCGGACCTCCTGAATGCCACAGAGATCCAGGCGGTACCGGTCCAGCTCCCGACAGAGGAGTGGCAGCCTCTCCTCCGCAGTGAGCGTTCGAACATTCCACGTGGCCATCCGCAATGGTTTTTCGTTGTTTCTGGAGGAGCCCCGAGGGTGAAAATTCAATCTCCTGGCTCCGCCAAATGGGGTTTGGCCAGGAGACGTCATAAAAGCCTGACCCCCCGGGGCCTCCGGCACAAGCTTATTAATTACAGGTTTATGTTTAATTCGTAGTTTAGTGGTGATTAATTGAAGGTGGAGGGGTTACCAGCCCCTCGCACCCGTCCAGAGCCCCCGTTTAGCCACTGTGGTGGTCACAGACGCCATGAGGGGAGAGGCCAATGGGCATTGGCCCTCCCCCCACAGCACTGCCCACGACAGTGTTGCCCGTCCGGCACCGCGAGGAGGTAGGAGGTTGTTTTGCCGGACACACACACACATGCACCTACACACACACACACAAAGAAATGGACTTACACACTCACATGGAGCCACATACACACAGACTCACACACACACATCGACTCACACACACAGACAGGTACCCTCACACACACATACATCGACTCACACACACAGACACGTCGACTCACACACACACATCGACACAGACAGGCACATAAAATCACATGCACACATGGACTTAGACACACACGTAAATAAAATAAAAAATACTAACTTAATTTCCAAATTTTAGTTGTCTATGCACACACACAAACTACGCACACACATTGACTAACACACACACATCGACGGACAAATACACATATCGACTCATATACACACACGAAAGGACTCACACACACACATATCGACTTACACACACGCACAAAGACTTACACACATACATAGACTCATACACATAGATTTGCACGCACACACAATAGATGTTTTAGTTGCATTTGCACACATACATACATCGACTCACACAGACACATGCACCTACACACACAAAGAAATGGACGTACACACTCACATGGAGACACGCACACACATCGACTGACACACACACATGGACTCACACATGGACTCACACACACACATAGACTCACACACACAGACACATCAACTCACACGCACACATGGACTTAGACACACACATATATATTAGGAAATGTCAATTTTTTTTAAAAATAATTAGTTGTCTACAGACACAGACCACGCACACACATCGACGGACACACAGATATATCAACTCATGCACACACACATCGACTCGCACACACATGGACTGATACACACACACACGGACGTAGACACCCACACATAGTGGAAGACACACACATGGACTCGCACGCACACAAGGCCGTAGACACAATAAAAAAGATAATAACATTCACCAAGTAAATTTAGAAATCTTTGTTGTGAACACACAAACATTATGAATGTAATATTTGCAAGGTAAGTCTTTAAAAATCAGGTTTCTATCAGCGTGAGTTGACACAATAATAATAATATTATAAATGACTATGGTAATTTAAAAATATTAGTTGTGAGCAGACAAAAAAATAGTTGTCTGCACATAAACATAGTTAATGTAATATTAGCAAGGTGAATATAAAAAAATGGGTTTCTATAAACGTGAATATAAGGAAAGAAGCAAGGAAATAGTACTTAACATTGCCGTGGTGAGGCCTTGTCCCGTGCAGAGCCCCTTGCAGACGTCGCAAACGGGTTTTGATTCCTTACCCGTACCCGGCCGCACCAGGGCCATACCCGTACCCTACCCGAAATGAGTGACAAACGGCTACTCACCAGTGACTCATGGCCTACCAGTACCCGTACCCGGCCGCACCAGGGTCGCAAACAGCTACCCGTACCCGTACCCGGCCGGGTATGGGTAGCCGGGTATCGGGTAGGGTACGGGTATCGGTTACCCGATTGCGACCTGTGGACCCTGGCTTCGCCTAGATTGCCCAGCCAGCGAGGTGTCACCTTGGCAGGGTGTGGGCTGGACCGCTCCCCCCGGCCGTGCTACATTAATACTATCTAAGCGCAGTAATATTAATATCTACGGACTCTATAGTAGCAACAGGACGCATTGGGGTGGAGTGGGGAGAAGAGGACATCTCACTATGAAGAATTAAGCTCAGCGTTGTGTGTTTTGTTGCATTTTTAACGCGAATGCAAATGTGTGCCGATCGTGTGTGCGTTGCTAGGGGCAACCCCTGTCAGCAGTGCAAAGTGTAATTTTACAAATGCATATCATAGTAATGTGTGCAACGTACCTTGTAGAGTGTGAAGGAGAATAAAAAAGCCGGCACACCTCCGGCGATGGTGCGTGAGAGTTTGTGGGGGCTAACCGTGATGAGCGTTGTGCGCATGTGCAGCTGTGCGCGTTGTCCCGCCCCGACCGGCGAAGGGAAATAAATATATAATAGCGGAACTACATCTTTTCATAAAAATAAATCGCAAAAAATACGCTATTTTAACTATTTTAAAGGTGAGTGACGGGAAAACTGAATAGTGCTTGCCCACCGCGATGCTTGCGGCGTGGTACCAGGCAAATTTTATTTCACGTAAACCCCACCGTTTGAGAGTCAAATCCCTCGCAAGCGCAATTGCGCAGACAGAGACAGACGGACAGACAGACAAAAATTTCATTTTATAGGTAAGAGATGTATAGCAAAGACCCCCCGATATAGCCAGCAGACTGTTTGGGCAAATGCTGTTAGTGAGCACAAATTAAAGCCGACACGACACACGAGGGGCCGAGTGACAAGAGACCACGCCCGGCTGCCTTTGTCTCCCCACTGCTTATGCATACATCAGGTACTCATTTTAGGCTTAGTCCACCTAGGGGAAGGCCCAAGGCTGATTCATTTATACGTTAGTGGTGTCGTCCGCAAGCTGCAATCGCCACCTGGGGTTTGTCAGCCGCAGTGCGCTAACCACCGTTCTCCTTCTAACTACCGACACACTTTACATTTAAAATACACACATGCATCATAATACACGACACACAGGGCGCCGATAATAGGTGGCAATACGGTGGGCGTTCTTGCGTCAATGCGAACTGCCGTTTACTGGACACGGGCTACGAAGAGCTTCGTAGCCCGTCGGATTTCTCCAGGACAACAAAAAAAATAATTCCGATTCGGCGAATACCTAGGCGCGCACGCTTCGCACGATGGCACGCATCTCCTCCGTGCCACGTGGCTTTTGTTTGGTGGGGTGGTGGGGTAGGGAGAGAAATCGCTATGAAAGATGCTAATTGGGGCTTCGGCTACGATTGGCGAGAGGGGCTCTAGCCCTTTTAGGGTTGTGACATATACAAATTATCTCATGAAGGCGCCTCTCGACGCGCCGAGATCGGTTGGGTGGGAGGCAGGCAACGTTACAAGCAAAGCGATATGTGCGGTGCCGTTTCGTTCATATTAATGTTGAAAATGTTTTGATTCAAAAGCAGTTTGTAGTTTCTGTCGCCGACGGCAAAAAAAAGCGAGGGTGGAATCCGCAAAAAAAAAGAGAGAGAGCGCCCGTCTACAATACACCCTCCCCTCCACCCACCACCCCACCATCCCTCCCCCAGCTCTACTTCTCTCCCCCCTCCTCCCCTCTTTTTTTGCGCCCTGGGCGAAAGTCTCGGTTAGGCTGTGGGGGTCGCCCGCGGCGAGCGGAGGAGCGGATCACACGCAACGTCAGACGGCGACGCGCTGAGCGAGCAGCGGTGCGCACGCACGCCGCCTCCGCCTCCTCCACCGCTCACAGACCACGCGTGTCGATAGCGCTTGGCCGTGTGTTAAGTGAGAGTATGATAGTGTGTTGTGTGTGTGTGAGGTAGTGGTAATATAGCGGTCAGCGCACTGCGCTCCGAACCCGGCAATCCGGGTTCGATTGCCGCTCACGGCCAACACCAGTGACGATTATCTGAACCGGTCATGGACCTGTTCGAGTTCGGCCTCAAAGGAGTACCTGGTGGCGATGTGTGTGTGTAAACATCGCCACTCGGGAGACAAAGGCGGCCGGGCGTGGTGTTGGCCACCCACCCCTTCGTGTGCCATGGTAGCCTTCATAGGTGCTCGCTAACGGCACTTGCCCCACCAGTCTGTTCTGGATATATGGGCAGAATCTTTGTCTTGGAGTGTGCGCGAATGTGAGATTATAACTCAAACACTTTGTATGTATGTTGAACTTCTTTCGCACCGTACATAGCCAACCGTGATAATAATCGAAGGTGCAGGGAAAGGACTTTAACAATCTCTCACTCGTACACACAGAAAGACAAAAATCCCCCCCCCACCCGTATATCATGTTTTGGCAATAGTGCAATAAAGCCAGCACCTATAAAGGCCATCACGGCACACGAGGGGGTCTGTGGCCAGCATCACGTCCGGCCGTCCTTTGTCTCCCCAGTGCACCAGGTACTCATTTGAGGTCGAGTCGACCTAGGGGAGGCCCAGGACAGATTCAAACAATCGTAACTGTTGTTGGCCGTAAGCGGGACTTGAACTCAGGTTCGCCGCGCTAACAGCTACACTACCGCTCCCCACACACGCAATACACAAATACAAATATCCCCCTGTTGGGGCAAGTGCTGTTAGCGAGCACCAATCAGAATATGTATTCATGCTGGAGGAATCCGATAGACTGTAAAGCTTTTTTTCACAGATGTCCAATAGACACCGGACAGTCACCGGCGGGGGAATCCACCGCCACGTCAAACTGCCTTTGTTTCTCCATTGTTAATTGGAATGTGTTATTTCGCAGAATAACAGTCCATGGTCAATCCACTGCTTGATGAAAGGCATCAACCAAGCCGTTTCCACACGGGTCGTGGAAGCTGTTTTAACAAACTTCACCACGTTGCTTTGGCCAATGCAGGTTGGTCAAGACCGGGAAGAAGGGTGGGGGTAGAGGTACTTGAGATCGGTTCAGATATCAGTCGCCACTGATGTGAGCAGCTGTTGCCGTGAATCAAAATCCGGTCGTCGGGTTTTTAGTGTACAGTGCACTAACCACTGGGCCACCGCTCCGCCACTCTGATTACTCCCGTTGTAGATATAATGTACTGGTACTCTAGTCACATTTAGCAAACACTTACTTCGACACACGGGGTAAAGTTTCTGAAAGCGGGTTAGGGGTTTGTGATAATGGCACACCATTATCTTGCTCTTACAAACTACACTACAATCTACAGCGCCCGCTATAATTTGACGAATACAATACTGCAGCTGGTGGTAGCTCTAAGCCGGAATCGAACCATCGGTTTACAGTACAACCGAGCTCAGCAGTGAGATCTTCTGTCACGATAGACTATTAATGGACTAACGGGAGGCTTGAATACCTATACAGGAAATCACGTGGGCCAAAGGATACCCCCACCGATTTCGAATAACCATAATTGCCCTCAACAGGCGATTGACTCCTGTGAAAGCTATAGCTCAGTGTGTATATATGTACACATATCCAGATTATACAATGCAGGATTGGTACACGTTCACTCCTGCATGTTTGCCTCTGGGCCATTTTATGCTGTATTTGAATGATTCTCACCTGGGCTCCGTAAAAAAAACGCTACTGGGTATTAGACAGAACATGCTTCCTGTTTCAGCAGGGGTTTTAAGATTGTATTATTATTAGCCATACAAAGTGGGTTTTAAAGAATCAGTTACACAGATTACGTGGCCCAAATGCAAAGTCCCTAATATATCCACAACTGAATTGAGATTGAAAAAAAACAAGAATGTGTTTTGTTATTCTTTGCATACACGTAGCAGGTCTGCACATCTCTCTTGCAAAGTACCGTAGATCGTTACTGTAATTATTTCACATTCACAAAAAAAATCATCAATTGTAAATTAATGATTGCTACAAGTTTATAAATTTAATAACATTTAAACAAATACATGCGCCAATGGCTTATGACAGGAATGCGAATCTTAACGTTTTTGGCATTGCGCTTAATTAATATACTGTAGAGCACACCTATGCCAAGTAATTTTCCATGGTGATTACCAAAGTGCGCAACTATCTCTAAAATGGGACATTAAAAACCCAATGGTATCGTAACGGAACGACGGTGCAAGGCAGTGTTTAAAGATGTATAGTATCTGTAAAAATATGTGTACTTATTTATATCAATTAACCTTGCACAATAGTGGATTGTCAATGGGTTGGGCACGTGGATTACATTAACAATATCAAGCAATTAATATATTTTTCCCATAGTGTAAGGTCATGTACATAACAACTGGTACACAAATGTATTCTCGATAATTCACATCGTATTATTATTCAGTGCATGACAGGTGGCAGTCAAAGAAATTGTACAATTGGATGGTTACACTGACGCAGTAAATCACTGCAAACATTTAATGATTAATTCATACTTAATACACGACAGTCAGCCTCGTTATATAGAGGGTGATGCATTTAGAAATTCCCCACGGACATCTAACGACCATTTACTTTCCTCAGACGATTTAATTACTGTGGAAGTGATGGCTCCTTATCTTACAACGTGTTGAAACAACAGTAACAATCATAATACGTGTATTGAGATCGGTGGGTCGACGTGTGGAGATTCAAAATAAAATGTTTCGTTTCTCTCCAATTCATCCATACGATTTAAAGCGAGGTACCTTACAAATCGATCGCTCAGTGCACGAACTATGATCAAAGTCAGCAGTGACCAACAACAACCCTCGGCTACACTTTGGTCATTGCTCCATTATGAACGACAATGTTTACCATCAGCCAAGAAGGAAACCTATTTGTTTATGACCGAGGTGTTTTTACTGTGTCCTGAGCTCAACAAAACATGCAGCGATCCCACCGCTGGTCGAAGCTCACCACTACTGCATTGTGTATAGCCTACAGTATATGCAGTACATGTACTATTTTGCTTGTGTGTGTATATGTGTAGGGCTTGTATGCTGCTGTATGCCTGCACGCTATATATATGCGTATACATTTTAAGCAGTCAAGCAGCTGTATAAACAAACGAACAAAACTCGTGTGCAGACGTGACACACTTTGGCAATGTGTGCACAGCCATGGTCCCGAATGTCTTACCCCTCCTTATGACACCGCCTGGGCCATTGATGAGCAATCCACTTGGTCCTTCAAGGCAGCCCTGGGCAAATGGAAACACGAAGGGAGATTTTTTTTTTTAAACACATTGTGCACAGCGGTTGCGTCGCCTTACGCAATCCCTATATGCAAAGATTAAGGGCCTTTTCACGATTCCTCTGCATCCCATTAGCGTAATGAATCATCGTCGCCACCACCACGTGTTATCTACATTACACCAAACGAGCGCGCGCAATTTACAACCACGATTTGATGATTGTACTAAAATTGCAACAAAAAAACACATGCCCACGTTGCAAATGTGTAGGGGGAAAAAACATGTGAAACCTAATTCACACAAATTAATTGTTTGAGCCCGTGAAGCTGAACACAATGAATGCACATCCATCGGTAGAGGCGAATCTGTAGGATCTAAGTCAATGTCCTACTGTGAGCACATTAGATGGTACACACGGATGCGCATTCAGAGAGGCAAGGCCTCGTTTTGTTTCATGGTGAAGGTAATGGGGCTAAGCACAATACGAATTTATAATCTGCATTATCCAACATCCACCGGGCAAACGGAACAATGAAATCAGCTCGCGTGCAAGGTGGCGATCGATGGGATCGTTGTTATTACTTTCGCAGGATCGTCGCAGGTAGCGACGGCATCGGGGAGAGGCCTTCGTCCAGCTTTGGATTGACCAAGACTCACAATAAATGACGAATTTACATATAAACACACGCATGCGTGGACTATATAGGTGTACGTGGGCGTATACATATATGTGTGTATGGTACAGTGGTCTGAAGTGTGAGTGTGTCGTGCAGGCCTTCGCTAACAGCAGCACTTGCCCCAAAAAGTATGTTAAAGGCTACACACGGGAGAGATCTTTGTATTTTTGTCGGTGCGTGACACGGTTAAAAGACACGCCGGTAGGATGGGATTTTTTTTAGCACGATCTAGCGAGCGAGCGAAATGTGTGTGGGGGGTGGGGGGCAACTGTTGTAAGCAAAATGAAAGTGCGCCTCTCTCCGTCAGCCTTGTCAGCGCCGCCTCCTGTGATTCGGGCTTTTAAGCAGGGACCGGGGTGGGTGGGTGGGTGCCCCGTGACTGACACTCGAGGCTGTGGGCGCGTGACGGCGAGGAGAGGTTGTGACAGCTCCCATTATCCGCCACGGCAAATCTCTTCATAGGGCCGCACGCTCTCGAGGAGTTTCAGCGCCAGAGCCGCTGCTCCGTAGGCGCTGTGGCTGTACAAAAAATGGGGGGGGGGAGGAGGCCGCTTCCTCCTCTCGCATCCATCTGCCAGTGCCAAGAAAGCTTTATACATCTTTTAAACACCCACCACGCGAAGTAGACTGCAGGGTGGAAGGTGAATAAAGCGTTTAAAGTAAAGCGCCACCACCACGTTTTCCCCTTCCTTAACATATCCATTATCCCAACACCGTGTTTGCTTTGAGGTGCCCCCGTTTTTAGCGAGCTGCCTATTAATTTATTTCTTTATTGAGCCAGGCGAGCGAGCCGGGGTTTTTTTGTTCGTGTTTTAACTCGCCCTTTCTCTGCCGCTAATTTTATAAGCTCTGAAGCACTTAAATCCGTCGTCTGCCGCCCCCAGGCCGCCTTTTGTCGGTGGTGGCCTACGAAATGCGGGAAGAGTTAAAGGAGGAGGAACAGGAAGACGAAGAAGAAAACAAAAAAAACCCGACGGCGTCTGTTGCTGCTGGTGTCGCTGTACAATAACGGCGTTAAAGTCCCACAATTGGATAAACTCTGAAGCGTTACTTTTAATCGGCGAGGCTGATCGGCCCGTCCGAGAGCCCCCCCCCACCCCCCCTAGTTTTGTTCCAAGAGGGATCAGCTCCACGGACAATGCTGGACCAGTTGGGAGTGCGCGCGAGCACTCCATCATCGTCATCATCATTTTAATAGCAACACAATGTAAAATGTTAATGCTTTACAAGGGCCTTGTAAATCCACTGCTGGATGAAGCCCCCGCCCTCCCACCACTCCCCTACCCCACCACGTCGCCACCTGCACGATCCTGCGATGTGATGAGAAGAATCCACATTGGCACCTTGCACCGATAACGGATCGATTTCATCCTCGAACGCGTTCCCATTCCTTGACTCTTACGTCGGCTAATAACTGTTACAGTAGTAATAATTCACAACCTTTCATAAACCCACTGCTGGATTGGGTTTTAAGTCTCCCCCCCTCCACACTGAAAAATTATCATGGGGTGGGGGTTGTTTGACCATACTTCACCGCGAAAAGTATAATTACGCACAGATATCAAATCACATAAGGTCACACCGAGATGTTGAAACCTTTTCAAACGACATTGCCGACAGACGCACAGTACGCGTCTGTGCGAGGTGTCAACCTACGGGAGTGCTCACGCACGATTTTGCACACTTGATGCTAATTGTAAGTAACACACACAAAGACCCCCCCCCCCCTTATAGCCTTTAACAGACTGTTGGAGCGCGTGCTGTTTGCGAGCACACGAGGGGGTGGGTGGTCAGCACCATGCCCGGCCGCCTTTGTATCCCCCCCCCAGTGCTGATGTTCACATCGCACCAGGTGCTCAACTTAGGCTGAGTCGACCTAGGGGAGGCCCAGGACGGACAACGAAAATCGGAATTCGAATCGCCGAGTTCGAATCGCAGCGTGCCAACTGCTGCACAAGCAAATACAAATATCTCCCCGAAAGCCTCAACAGAGTGTTGGGGAAAGTGCTGTTAGCGAGCACCGATGAAGGCCGGCATGGCACACATACGACCGCACGCACTCTCTGACACGTGCAGTATATGTGTGTGTCAGTGGTACATTCGGCTCGACCCAGAATAATCAGACTGCACTCGCACGCAATCACAAGCAGCGGCTGGTCGCTAGATTTTGGGGGGTGGGGGGCGTGAAAAATGTGCCCCCCAACCCCCATACGCGCCACTCCCCCCACATCTGTGTGGACTTCATGGCGTCAATGCGATCGAGTGGTTGAGCCAGAGTCACTCGTGGCAGATGCGAGAGGTCACCACCGAATAATGTTCTCAACTATTCTTGTTTTATGTTTCGACCCACCAAATCCCCCCACTCCTCCGTTTTTTTGTATTGTGACTTATTTAAATTATAATGTTTTTGTCGTTGTTGATAAGCGGAGTTTGATATAAACATTGTTGCGGTATTTGAATAAAACTGGACGGAAGGTAACATATTCGATGTCGAATTGGGACCCTGTTTTAAAGGTTCATTATAATATATATGTAGAACACCGTTCTATAATCCCCATCTATAAATACAAACTTCGTTTTATTCCAACGGCTTTCGAGATCAATATCATTCAACAGCATTCGTCTAAGCAAGCAAACAGTGGTTCGATTTCTCCTGCGTGTATAGTGGCCTTTTTTAAATTAGCCTCTGAATAATGGTTAATTGTGGATTTTTTTACATGCAACAGTAAGACGGTTGCAGACATTGATAATCATAATAATTATTATACGTTTCTGGAGACACGTTCCAGATTGTGACACCGATACAAACAATAATCCTATCGCAGCATAAGTACATACATATTCTTATTAAAATAAATACTGCACTCAAAAAATATATTGAAGGCATCCTCATAGTTCGCGTATGTCCATCAGCAACACAGGCTATTCGGTTTGCGGATGCGTCGAAGTATCCTCCTTGGAATTTAATTCTATACACAGTACTATATACTGTATCGTTGTTTTAAAAAAAATGTTATTTTCACCGTCATGGTCAATCCACTGCTGGATGAAAAAGCATTTCCATATCCACCGCCATCCCTCGCGATGTAGTAACGATCCACGCAGCAGCAGCATCATCTGTGGTTGTTGTTGTTGTGGTTGTTGTTGTTGGTGTAACGCGTGGCGATTTCCCCCACGGCCACATTCCTTCCATTCCTTGCGCTGCCACTCCGCACTACTCTCGACCATCACCACCATCATCATCGTCCCTTCCAGCGTGGGTTTACTCTCCAACACACAAGCGATGTGCTGAAGTAATAACTCAATTGTCACCTTTTGTTTTACGTGACAAACCAAACAATTGCCTGCGTCGGGTGGTGGCGGGTTTAACGACGCAATTTATATTTACGCGATCTAACCCCAAAAAATACCTTTATTATGGATAATATTGGTCGCGAAAGCCGACGTGTTAAACTGCCCAAACCAAATTACTAATCTCGACAGTTCAAATTGTGTACTCATTTGAATTGTTTCATTGTATTAAATACTATATATGCAATTACACAAAATATTGAACAAATTCAGATCGATGAAGTTACGTCTGCAACATACGCGCACGGTGTGCAAACAGCAGCACTGGGAAGACGAAGACGGCCGGGCGCGGAGCTTTCCACACCACTCGCACCAACGTGCGTCGTTCCGGCATTCATAGCTACACAATTTAATAAAGGGTGTCCCACCAGCCTGGCAATCAGCTATCACGGGGACTCTTTCGTGTGTTGACGATTGTCTATTGTTGGGGAGCGGTGGCGTCACGGTTAGCGCACTGCGCCACGGTCCCAGCCACCCAGGTTCGATTCTCACTCACGGTCCACGCTAGTGACGATTATCTGAACCGGTCCTGGGTCTCCCCTAGGTCGACTCGGCCTCAAATGAGTACTTGGTGTGGTGTGTAAACATCGCCACTAGGGAGACAAAGGCGGCCCGGCGTGGCGCTGGCGGCCCATCTCATCGTGTGCTGTTCCGCCCTTGATAGGTGTTCGCGAACAGCACTTACTTCTACAGACAGTTAAGGCTCTACGGGGGAGGGGGGTTCTTTGCATCCTGATATCTTTGCGAATATGATCCCGTTCGCATTGTTTAGGAAGTGTAAGTGGCGCGTGTTTACATGGCACGCGAGTCGCTGCCATGATCAGCGGGCATAGCCGCATCGTAGCGCCGGTCCGCACGCGTCAGCTGCGGTGGGACAGCAGCGTTCAGTCTGTGCGATATAACGGAGTGTTACACGCCGATGTGCTTTAACACGGCTTTGAAATGAAATTATTAAACGTATTTTGTGTGTCTATATATTACGAGTGGCACGTCACCCCGTTCGTACGACGGGCTGCCCACGAAATAGTTCAAAGCATTTCCACCCGCTTACCAGAGAATCAAATCGTTTGGACTCTGAACGTGTACACACGTACCACGTGGTAGTAGTAGTTGTCGTCTGAACGTGTACACACGTACCACGTGGTAGTAGTAGTAGTTTTTGTAGTCTGCCGAGCTGACTACATACTCTAATGCAGATCAGATGACCCACAAGATTGAGAGCCATAAAAAAGTCGTAATTTGTGTTTTTTTTTAGCAAGATCTAATTGTGTTTTTAGGTTTCTCTTTGGATAAAATCTACACACCTGTGAGAACCGAGTCTGCAGTTAAATTAGGTTAATTAATTACAACAGCACCATTGTATGCACGTACATCACCCACGGCATGCGCGTACAGAGAAAGTATCACACACACGTAATGTAGAGCGAGTGGGGTCGTCAGCTCTCTCATGCATCGCGCTATAATTAACGCTCGTTTATTTTGCTCGTGTTATAATGAACTAAATTATTGCGTGAATTGTCGAGTGCACATTAAATATTTCGCATTACAAAATGTGCCGCTTTGCATGCGAGGCAAAACACGACAATTATAATGCTTTATTGCATTTTAATTCCAAACCACCCCACCTCGAGTCGTGAGCGATTCAAATGTTTAACTGTAAACAATTAACAATGCGCCGCATTTGTACCAAATTAACGATCGGCTGCCTTTGTACTTTATCTTAGCGCTCGACAAATTAAAAATAAATCCTCGCATTAATTAATTTGAAGAAAAAAACACATTTTGCTCGTGATTTAATTATGATGAATATACTACGGAGAAATGTATACTGTATTACAGTACTGATTACTACACAACATTGCTTGCAGCATTGAAAATACACAACGCGTGTGTGTGTGTGTTAGGACAGAGTACACACATTGTGTTGTTCACAAGCTGTGGCAATCACGCGTCGGAGTTAATGTTACTCTAGTAATGCGAGTCAATGTTACTCTAGTAATGCGAGTCAATGTTACTGCTGCTGGATGCATTCACAGAGGACTCGTGCAAATCGAGTTACACAGACAAACACGATTTAACCCAATTGCTCAGTTAGCGTGATCATTTAACTCGTCGTTAAATCTGTGCGATTGCAGAGGCGCGGGTCACAGATACAGATTGCAGGTTTCCCTCGTACTATGCGGGTTCCGTTTGAACAATTTCGCCCCGTATATGCGGCTAACCCTTTTATACCAAACAAATCGCTATATGCGGTGTGAATTCTCTCATATGCGGCTTTTGCGGTCAGACGTAGGAGAACATTGTTTGTGTACTGTGTGCGCTGCTCGCGCGATTTCGCTTTGTGCGCCCCCCCCCCCCTTTTTTTTGAAACGCATCTACTACCGCGTAAAGCGAGGCAACCCTTTACATTGATTTCTGCTGAATGTTTCGCCAGCACTAAATTAAATCACGATCTGTTAACTTGCGCGTGTACCTAAATGCTCGTTGAATCTTCACGTTGCAAGTTGTTCAACAAATGCATTTAATTCAAATTCAAAATGAACTGCTAGCGATTGTTAAATTCATTATAAAAACTCGACGCTTCTCTTAAAGACGATATATTCGAGCAATAACTCCTCGTACGAGAGATCACGAATAAATGCTAATTTGAAGGGTGATTTCCCGAAACGTTGGACAATTTTGACTAATGTTGAGTTTGTCATTTGTGCTTATGCACCATGTGCCAACGCAATGTCAAACGTAGTTAATTTTTTTCTAAATTGGTTAATTCCGTTATAAATTATGGATTTGTATCGTTACGTTAAAACTGTACAATATTTATAACATTATAAGCGAATAAAATATTGCGGTCACCGATATACAGATTCAAAATTGCAATGGACCAATGCAAATATGTACCAAACTACAAAATTATCTCTCCTTGTAAGCCTAAATATTTTCTGAATAAGACCAGTTGGCCGAATGTGTCGTATCTGCTCCACTTTACATCCGAATTATAGCTGTTCAATGCAAAACATATTTGTGTTGTATTGTGATTTTGATAGCGTTGTATTACATTGGACACTTTGCATGAAAACTATGCTATATGCAGTCCCCCATTGATGTAGGTGTGTAAAAATAAGTTCAATGTCATTACCGATAAAACTAAACCATCAAAACTTACTCCCGATAATAATCTCAATATTTAACACTAGATTATCAAGTTGCTGCTTTATTGAAATTGCTCTATACACAACATGACAAGTCCATTTAAATACGAGGTTTTTCCTGGTATTGAGAAAGAAAAAACGTTCGACGTTTCAGTTAACTAGCCTTCAAGGAACGTTTCCTTCAACAATCGCTCTGTTTTTATTTTACCTGTACATAATACTTCACGTACACACTTTACGCTATATTGTTTTCCGGGCTCACTTTCAGGACACAGTTCAGCGATCACAATTACTGCTTTGCTAATTGGCCACTTAACAAATAGTGACGCCGCATTGGTCAGACGGCTCAACTCGGTGGTCGTCTAAACTCTCAATACAATTTACACGATCTACAACAACAACAACAACCTCGCCCGCTCAACTCGCCACACTTCACAAGAACATTCCCCCCACCGCCAAGTACAAGGAGGGGTAGAGGAAGTGGTGGGCACGAGGGTGGGGGGGCTGCTGCTGTTGTTGTTGAGGGGCGGTGGGAGTCGCGTGGAGGGGAAGGAGGTTCCGATCGCCAGTGGAGGCATCTTACCGGACTGTCTTCTCCTCCGTGCGCGGCCAGGCCGAGGGGGGGACCCGGCAGAAACAGCTGATCGGGGTGCACCCCGAACTGTCCTCCCGCGTGGCCCATGAGCGAGATGTCGTGGCGGCGGTGGTACGCCTCGAAGCATGCCAGGTCGCGCCTCTGCTGCTCCTCGAGCCCCGACGCGGGCTTGAGGGCCCTGCACGCCCCGGCCAGCCCGGCGTGGAGACCCGCGTGGAGCTCCGTCGCCTGCTCGCTCGACGAGTGCCCGTGGTGTAACTGGGAGTAGTACTGCTGCGACGGATGCAGAGGCGTGAGCGGGTACGCGTCGGCAGCCACGGCCGCCGTGTGCGCCGCGGCGCCCTGGTGGTGGAAGTCGTAGTGGAAGGCTTGCGCGTGGTGGTGGTGGTGCAGGGCATTGTACTGCGGCGTGCCCGAGAAGTAGGCCGATCCGAAGTCCGGCGCCGCCGCCGCCGCCGCGGCCGGATAGGCGAGGGGAGACGGCGATGACTCGAGGCAGCCCAGCTGCATCAGTCGGTAGCTGTTGGAGCCGTCAGCTCGCATCTGGGTCGGGGTTGCGAGCGGTGGTGGTGGGGGGGTTAAAAGAGGTGGTGGTGGTGGGGGGAGGTGATGGTGGTGTTCGTGAGGTTGCGTTGGTGCTGGTGGGGGGGAGAGACTTGGAGCCGCTGCCGCCGCGCCCGCCACATTAAACGGCTCGCCTAGAGGGGCAATTGGGAGGGGAGCTTTTAAACAAAATGACTCGGTTCAAAAGTGGAAACTGTGAAGAACAAGAAGAAGAAAAATAAATTACCAACAGACATCCGCGTCAGTGGCTCGTTCAGCCGGTGCACGAGAGCTTAATGAAAACTCGCAGTTTGCGTTAATCTGGGAGGTAATTGGAGGGTGGGTTTGTCAGGGAAAATAAAGACCCAAGATGTTAGCAGCGACTCGGGTGGTTTTGTGTTGTTGCGGTGCGGGAGTCGGCGCAACGGACTCCTCCCGCGGGCGACAGACGTCTCACGATGCACGAGAGCACAAGCCCGAGCCCATCTCGTCAACTCTGACGGTCAAACACCCCCCCCCCCTACTCTCTCTCTCCTCGCAACACTCGCCCTCCGCATCGCTCCAAAATAATAAAACCCCTCCACAACCACAAAAGCACCGAGCAATTGCTCTCGCCTACCTCAGCCTCATGCATGAGCCCCGGAAAAGGCGCTGACATCGTGGCCTGCCTGCCGCCTCACGCGTGCCTGCAGGGGACGAGATGCGAAGGGGAGGAAAGAACAAATCGAGGAGGAGGAGGTTGGAGGAGGAGGAGGTTGGAGGAGGAGGAGGCTTTGTGTTGTTTTGTATTCGGGAGTGGCCTGCGCAGCCGCGGTCGTGTCTGTTGCTCTGCCCGTGCCGAGCCTCTTCTACGCTCGCGGCTGCACCTGTCGGGGAGGCGTCTTGTGATGCGCGAGGTCCCTTGGCAATAGCGGCGCTCCGGAGCTCCCCGCTCGGAATAAAGAAGAGGGGCAGCGAGCCGAGAGCCAGCGAGGCAAAGAGCCAGCGAGCCAGCGAGCCAGAGAGCCAGCGAGCCAGAGAGCCAGCAAGCCGAGAGAGCCAGCGAGCCCGAGAGCCAGCGAGCAAGCGAGCCGAGAGAGCCAGCGAGCCGAGAGAGCCAGCGAGCCCAAGAGCCAGCGAGCCCAAGAGCCAGAGAGCCGAGAGAGCCAGCGAGCCAGCGAGCCGAGAGTGCCGAGAGAGCCGAGAGAGCCAGCGAGCCAGAGAGCCAGCGAGCCGTTGCCACGTCCGCCGCTCGTGGATTTTTGACGTTGTTTGTGTTGATTCTATTTTTTTAAAGATTGTTCCGGCTTGTTTCGTTTGTTATAAAAGTACGTGCGAGAGGGGTGGGGGGGGTGAGCTATTTATGAACGATTGCTCTCCAAATGCCCACATGCGTTGCAGCGTGCCGTCTTCTTAGCCGATAGAGGCTTTCGCCGGATTGTGGTATTTATCCACGTGTATCGTTATCGGAACGAGTTGTATTTAACGCGTTCGGCCAAGACAACGCGTTAACGAAGGGAACATCTTTCGTTTACAAACCGCAACGTCAACGAAGCATTCGGCAAAAGCTCCGCACATCCCCGTAGCATCGCTGTAGATTCTTTGTGCAGCATCGGGCGTCGCATTCACTCGGACGAGCAAAACACATTTTGGCAGCCGAAGAACATTACGAAGAATACGCTGTGGTCGATAATTTCGTTAAATACATTGCTTTCTTTCTCAAAAACAAAAAACATTAGCGCCGAGTTATACGAGATTAGCCGTACATATGCGTGCGTATGTATATATACATATACTGCGCGATCACGCCTGTGTGTCATTGAAGTGACCACGGGCACGCATACACGTTGTTGCCGAGGAGCACCGATCCACATATCCCAACTGATAACACAACGTGTACACAGTACAGCATTCTAAGCGAATTCCACTAAAAACAGCATACGTACACGATACACGGCACACGCTTTTACCAAGCCGTGGTGCATGTGTTACGTTGGATGATGTGCGCTGTTTTGCCGTGCCCGCACGCCACGCATTGAGAGCCGGTTGGGTTATAAGTGGGTGGGTGGTGGTGGATGATGCCACGGGAAACCTGGGGTACACAAGTGTGGCGAGGGATGGGGGGCGAAGGAAGAAGTGCAGCAAGGCAAGTAGGAGAGGGGGCACATTTACCACGCTACATTGCTAATGGCATATCACTGTGCGGTCGTAGACAGTTGTGGGTGCGTGGTATCGTAGCAGCGAGGGTAGGTATCATTGTGTGCACTTGCGTTCAACGCCGCGATGGTAAACGAGGAGGGGGGCGAGACGCGATCCACCCACGGTCACGTCCCCTCCCCCGGTATATTTTAAACGGAGTGCTCTTACCAATACCATATTTTTTTTCTAATTCAGCAGCATTTGTTTATAACGAGCCTAACTATAAGCCGATGAGATCCAGTGGATCCAAACCGGTCCAGAATGTTACTTGCTCGGATAAATGTTGCTTTCATAGTATTGGTCCTGAAGGCCGATCATCTGATGGACTTTTAGTTGTGTGCACGACAGAACGCAGTTATGCTTACATTTTCCCACAGCGACGCTTACAATTGTATATAACACGCAAGATTACCTCTAGTCGCCACGCATTGGCTGAAACATCTCTGAGCTTGGGCAATCGTCTGCGCCGGCTTGTCTGTGGTTCCTCACGCCTACGAGCCCTTATGTTTCCAAGCGAGCGAATACTGCGCAAGTTAAAAGTATGATCTTATCATTATGCTGGACTTTTCCAAATACCCCTCTACATTAATTAAACAAATATTACTTCCATTTCGGGGGGGGGGGCGATTGCGTAGTAGCTTCGACGCTCAAAGATCAGGAATCTAAATAGATGACGCAACATAGCCGGACACGCTTTTGGAGCGAAGGCCTTCAATTTCCAGTGACTCATTGTATATTGTATTGTACTGCAGATTTTTTTTGTATGCACCAACTATGCGATAACGCAATTTTAAAATATCGTTTGCAATGCAGATATGGGAAATCTCTATATATATATTCTGTATAAGAGCAAAGCATTTGCGCAAATGCAATCATGTTAATTGGAATAAACGGTGTGATGTTTAAGCATCGCTTCTCTTCGCGCCACGTGCTTGCTTCGTTCCTAATTAGGAACAACAGCGAGCTCAGCCTGTAGTTAATTACCTGAGTGAAGTTCCTCATCTGATGTAGCTTATACGCGATTACGCATCGTGTCGCCTACGAAAGAAAATAATAACCCACCAGATTAGCTCTGAACATACATTTTAACTGTACGTTCACGCAGCTAATGTTAATGTGTATTATTCTGTTTTCACTCTATTTAATTACAGTCCATTTACACACTTGATGGGTCATTTGCTTATAACGATACAATAGGGTTGTCTGCGCTTATGTTTATTTAAACGTCGTATACACATCCATATTGTCTGTATATTACAACAGTTGTATACTATTGGCACGAGTAGTGTATTTAAAGTCAGATATAATTTCATTAATGCACGTATGTCATTTCATAAAGTTTCATAAGCGCAATGCAATAACGCTACTATAATGGCCAAATGTATATCTGAATTGTTTTCGTTTGTATATACATTTACAAATCATGATTCAGAATATTCACAATGATTTGTCTACAAAGTTAGATATTTATACATTGATATCAATGATAATATAATTTACAGACCTGTGTAAATTCACCGCTTGAAATCCCCCCCCCCCCACTCACGCCGTGTCAACCCGTGTGGATTGTTTGAACATACTTCACCACGCCGGTCATTGTGGGTTATTGGTTAATCTGGTTACCCAGGACCGGGCTCGGTTCACATTTCACTCGCGGCTTATGCGAGCCGTGGCCTGGAATCGAACTCGGGTTAGGCCGGGTTCGTAGCGCAGTACGCTAACCGCAGCACCACCGCTCGAACCGTCGCATTAAATATTGAATACAAAACATCACCTCATCCCTTCTCAAGGCACGCAGCTGTAATGAATTACAATTAATAGATTCCTGTACTGTGACATAATGCGCTCACGTGGGTGATTCAATTAATTCAATTATTTTCACTGACTAAATACAGTATATGTATAGTATAGACTGTATATGTGACTGGATGGAGATGGATCGGTGGTACCGTGGTTAGCGCGCTGTGCTATAAGCCCGGCGACCTGAGTTCGACTCCTGACCACGGCCAAAACCGCTGAGCAAGCGATGTCAACACCAGCCCTTGGGTTATCCTTGTTGGCAATCCGCTCTGACCGGCATGGTGAAGTATGGATAGAAAAACAAATCCCTGATTAACCCACATTACACTTGGAGGCCTTTGTCATATGTAAGAATTGAGACTGCATATTCATATCTAGATATATTTAACTACTATTATAAGATTGGACGATTGTCGACCGACAAAGCAATAGATGATGATAATGACGATGATGATTATGAAGCGCCGTTATCGTTAATAACAACGGAGTTACTCGGGAAAAATTCCGTCTACCCATCGCTGTCATCTGTAAAAGAGAAACAAGTAGCAGTAGCAACAGCAGCAGCAACAACAACGGTCAATCATTACCATCGTCTATACCGGCGCAGGGCAGGCGGTCTGTCGCGCGTCACACAAGAAAACTCCGCTCAGGAGACGCGGGAGGGGGGGGAGCGAGAGAGTTCGTTGATCAACGGACGCGCGGTTCTGTCTGGTTGTGGGAATTGCTTCATTTCGGAAGAGGGCGAAAACAGAGGGGTTTGGCGTGGCGCGCGCCCTTCAAGCTGTTGCTGCAGTGGCACAATCACACGTGTACAGAGAGGAGAGTGCGTGTGTACATACACAAAGGCAAAGATCCCCCTTATAGCTTAACAGACTGCTGGGGGGTGGCAAGTGCTGTGAGCGAGCACCAACGAAGGCCGGCACGGTACACGAGGGGGCGGGTGGCCAACACATACGCACGCACGCACTCACTCGCGAGCACGCACACGCCCGCAGCGAACGGACGGCTACATATGTCGAGACGGCGACATGTGTCGAGACGGCGACATATGTAGTGGCTTGGGTGGGAGGTGGGAGGCTGGGTCGGTGGGAGAATCCTAACGGGATGGTGGCGACGGCTTGGAGGAAGGCCCTCCTCATCCAGCAGTGGATAGACCATGGCTGGGATTATGATGATTTTATGCTGGGTTATAAATCATGTATATAGTATATTGAACTTCTTTCGCACCGTCCGTAACCAACCGCGCTAATCGGATGTCCATGTGAAGATACGGCACTTGTCACGCTCTAAAGATAAACGCTTTAGAACAGCGGTCGACAGCCAAAATAACAAGAAGATATGTTTTTGTCGATTTCGGCAAAACAACCACCCCCCTCCTCAATATTCCAAGAGCCGCAATGCGCGTCAATACGAGACGGTGGGGCTTAAATAAATAAATAACGGTGTAACGAAGCAGAGTCCCTTAAAGAGCCGCATGCGGCTCTGGAGCCACAGGTGACCGACCCCTGCTCTGGAAGATTTCTGGTATCGAGCGGAGTGAAGATCCCACCCCAATGTGCCGCCATCTCGCACGTTACCAGTGTGGTGAAGTATGGTCAAACAAGCCCCTCGATCTATACAGCTTGGGGAAGCCGTCGTCCAGCAGTGGAGTGATAAAATCGCTCTACCAGAATCTCCTCATTGTTTATCTCTTGAACATCACAACAAATTTGCATGATTTACAGTGCAGAATATAATGCCAGCAGTGGATTGACAAAGGGCTGTATTATATATAAAGATAATTATAATGACCCGTGTTCTATTCTGAAGAAAGCAATGACACACTGAACGTGTGAACTGTTCACATTGGCCAATGGGTATTTTTTTCCCCACCCCGTTATGGTTCTGTACCTACTGCTCAGTCAACCGTGGCGAGACGCGGGGATACACGAAGGCTCCGCTATTTATTTTTGCTATTAACAATCTCCGCAACGACGCTGCAGTGATTATAGTGAACACTCATTGCTTTAGAACTGCTTTTTCGTGTCTAGTTTGTTGTCCTTCCCCCGCATCTCTAATTAGCACGGTTGGCTACGTACGGTGTGAAGGAAGTTCAACGTACTTGTTGTGCAACATGCCTCGACCTAGGGCCCATTTATCACAGAAAAATGCCTTCGTCTATAAACATCGCGCAGTTCACCGGCGATGTGGTTGAAACAAGCCCGATGCTTGTGACGAGATGCTGAACGAACATTGCAGCCGAGGTCCGCAGTGTTGCTTGCATTGAACCAATGCTGCTGATGAAATGCACCGAGATGAACATCGCAGAATGCTGTGTGGCCGATTATTCTCTGTTGTAGGTGCGGAGCCGTTATTTGTTCTTGATATTAGCACTTCCACAACGACGCTTCGTGATGAGTTTGCCTTATCGGCCACGGTGTACTGCAAACCATCCATAGTACTGTATCAGCCTCCATGCATACATTGATGGCATTGCTATTGACATTCTATGAAGGTAACACCGCCTCAATTATATGAACCGTATGCATATTTGTAGCTCCTGTCGTTTGCATTATATGCAATTTCCTTTTATTTTACATATATACGTTAAATTGTCCCAATAAATGTTTAATACGTGGTTGTAATTAAGGCTAAATAATTCACAATATAAACAAAAGTTGCGGGGAATACGCCGTGCTGTAATGCGGTTGTATATTACAATTGTAAGGACACAAATGTGACATGCCAAGAGCGCCCAAGGGGACTTTTGGTTGCACATACAAACATTTGGAATGTATCCACGCAATATACAACACAATAGTCTCCTACTCTAGGGATGACTTCGGATATAACTTCGTCGGACTGTTAGGACTCATTTCGGATTTTTCTCCGTATTTATTTACTAAACGCACTTTCATGAAATTGGAATAACTCGTTGTGATGTTCTTTTTTGACATTTGGAACTGAATATAAAATCGGTAAATTTAAAATGTTTAATGCTACAAAAATTTCACGTAAAAAAAAATGTAAACAACAGTGACGTAACGCATTGTGCAAAATTACGCCAGTTAACGTATCGGTGCTAAATACCTCTGACGCCACCTCATTTCGCGGGACGTAACATTTTTGACAATTCCAGCCGTGCTCTGCAACTGCTGTACTCATGTCGCCGAGTTGAACAGCGCGCAGCGGGAACGCAGTGCGCTGTGACACTCCGGACGCAGTGCGTTAAGGGGCCGTCCATAAATAACGTCACACGATTTTTTACCCCACCCCCTCGTCACACGGCGTCACAAAAAGTCAGACCCCCCCCCCCCCTGAAATATGACGTCAGAAAGCTCTGCCCCCCCCAAAAAAATTAAACATGCTTCAAATCGCTTGAAACTATTGTCATTGTAGTGCGTATTTAATGTGGCGCTGCACTCTGATGTTGTAGGAGAAAACATTTATTTAAAAAAAGTATATTTAATTAAGTAGAACGTGTTGTCGATATCCATTTAAAGTTGCGCATTTTGATGTGACGTCACATTTCTCAACCCCCCTTCCCCTCGTCACACATCGTCACAAATGTCAGACACCCCCCCCCCCTAGGTGCGTGACGTCATTTATGGACGGCCCCTAACCACTGCGCCACCGCTCCACATTTGTTTTCGTGATACAAGCATACCCCCGATCTTTGTCAACATCGCAAACAGTTTAAACACCGCGCATTATTTAAACCCACTGTCGTGCATTCTAGACTACAAATGAAGTATTGGAAAATGACGGCAGGAAACTCCTTGACGGGAACACACTTCTTTTATTAAATCTTGACTTGTAACAATACAACGCGTGGCCTCTCTTCTTCACAATGCGCTTCTCTTGACTCTGGATTCTGTGCTGCCGGCTCTCTGTGCCTCGTGTAGACTCCGCGCCTCGGCTACACTCCTCTCTCGCCTCGTGTAGACTCTGCGCCTCTGCTACACTCTCCACTCGCCTCGTGTAGACTTTGCATCTCTCTCTCTGGCTACACCGTATGCATACTCGGCTCGTGTAGACCTTCCTCTCTCTCTGGCTACACCGTATGCATACTCGGCTCGTGTAGACCGTTCTCTCTCGCTGGCTACACACTATACATTACTCAGCTCGTGTAGACCGTTCTCTCTCGCTGGCTACACACTATACGTTACTCAGCTCGTGTAGACCGTTCTCTCTCGCTGGCTACACACTATACATTACTCAGCTCGTGTAGACCGTTCTCTCTCGCTGGCTACACACTATACATTACTCAGCTCGTGTAGACCGTTCTCTCTCGCTGGCTACACACTATACATTACTCAGCTCGTGTAGACCGTTCTCTCTCGCTGGCTACACACTTATACCTTACTCTCCTCTACTCTCCATTACTCTCCATTACTCTCCTCTCCGGGCTCTATCTCTGCACCTTCGTCTTCCTTTCTTAGATGGTTCCACTTCTGCCCCTGCTCCTCTGTGCATCACCTTATATACCCCTTCTTCCCGGGAGACGGAGCGGATGCGGACCTCAACGTCGGCACCGCTCCTCAGTTACCCAATCCCCACGCGCTATCCCTACGATCCGGTTCCGCTCAGCGCGTGTTTCCACTCCCCGACCAATCACACCGCGCTGCTACCCGATCACTCCCTCTGGGCGCGTCACCGGCACACAGCCAATCAGCAGCACTACCCCCACCCGCGCACTGACGCCTGCTCCTCCCCGTCAGCGCGCGTCACCACACACACACCCGTACATACGCGCTGGCACACGACATATACACCCAGCGCGTATCACCACTACATCACCCCCTCCCACATAGCTCGCAGCCGGCCCGGCTGCTAACAACAACCAACCGCGACGATAAAACGACAACCAACAAAAAAAAACCCCGTAACCCCCCGAGTGTGCCCCGTAACATAACACAACAACAACAACAACAAGAATAACTATGTACAGATTGACAATGAACCCGAAAAGTCAACAATAACACGATACGAGCAAATTCGAAACGAACGCGCCCCACGTCCCTGCGACTACACGCAGTGACGAGGCGCTCCAACTGCCCCGACTCCTCACGAGGCAGGTCATGCAAAGTAGCACGACCTGGCGCGAGTCCGTCTGGCTGGTCCATCGTATGGGGCGGGACACTGACGACCGTCCGGCGGTTCCGGCTGCTCCAGACGGCGCGGAACGGGCCTGAAAGGGCCGGCCCCGCCGCGGAGATCCGGCCGCCGGTGATCGGCAGCTGTCAGTTCCGAGACACCTGGGAGCAGATCAGGCGAAAATACGTGTGGATCAGGCAGAGACATTTCCCCCTCTGGGTCGCCGGTCACGTCACACGCCCGGCCATCACGACACAAGGGGAGGCCATATGGAGGCGAGAACGGTTTCAGTCGGGAGGGGTGAACGTACCACCGGCGCTTTCCCCACTTTATCTGAACGCACTGGGGCCGTGCAACGCGCACGACCTCCACGGGTCCCCTCCACGGTCTCAACAATTTAGGCGACGTAGCCAAGGGTGCCTGAGGGCAATGCAGCCAGGCCCTGTCACCTGGTTTCCATTCGTGCATGGACACCTTCCGTGCCCGCAACCGTTCATTAGCAATTTGGCGAGCCCGCGAATTAAGCCGCGCGGCCTCCCTCGCCTCTGTCAGCTTGTGAATATTAAACTTAATATGTTCTGCCAAATTAGAATTAGTTCGTGGAGCGGACAGGCCAAGTTGCGTTTCTATTGGCGGGTCAGCTTCCCGACCGTACATCAAATAGAATGGGGAAAACCCCGTAGCTGCATGGGGGGCCATTCTATACGCGGCAAGGACTCCCGGGACCTGCAGGTCCCAATCTACATGTGCCTCGCACACCTGCTGGCCCAGCATGGAAGTCAAGGTTTTGTGGAGTCTCTCCACCATCCCGTCAGTCTGCGGGTGGTACGGGGAGGTACGCACCTTCTTGGTACCCAACAGATCGCACACCTCTTGCAACAATTTACTCGAAAATTTTTTACCTTGGTCGGTCAGCAGGCGTTCGGGAGCCCCCTTGTCCAGGACATAGCCCTGGACGAAGGCATCCGTCACAGCCGCTGCCGACTGGTTAGCGAGAGGCCACGCCATAGGCCATCGGGTAAAGTATTCGACCCCCACTAACAAATATTTATTCCCTCTCGGCGTGACTGGGAAGGGCCCCAAAATATCGAGTGCAACGAGCTCGTTGGTACGCGAGACCTGAATAGATTGCAGCGGTGGATTAGCTGCCACGGCCGGTGGTTTACGCCTGGCGCACTCAACGCACCCCTTCAGAATATGCACCACATCACTTCCCATTCCCGGCCAGTAATAGTCACGCTGAAGCAGGGCAAGCGTCTTGTTAACTCCCAAGTGCAAGAGGCGTTCGTGTGCCGCCAAGACAACCCTCCCCCTCACAGCGGAAGGCACCACGAGTGCGTTCCGCCGGGACAAACTGTCCCATTTCAATAACACGCCCCGCTCAAGTACATAGGAGCCGGTACGCTCCTGGTCCCCCTCGGGACCCCCAACCTTGCGGCGCAATGCTAGCAGCGAGCTGTCCGCCATCTGGAGGCGGCCCCATTCGCTGAGCGACAGCGAGAGCAGCGAGTCCCGACCCTGAGAGGCAGTGGAATCATCCCCGATCGGTGCGCCCGCTGTCGCAGCCAGTGCCCCCATCTCCCCAGCAAGCGTCGGTTTACAGCGCGCCGATCCCGACAAACACGCGCATTCATCACAAGGCAACAACCGCGACAAGCAATCGGCATTCGTGTGTCGCAACCCCTTACGGTACGTAGTCGTAAACTGATAGTCCTGGAGGACTTCCAACCAACGCGACAACTGGCCCGAGGGCTGGGCGACCCTCAATGAATACTGTAGCGCCGCGTGGTCCGTTCGGACTGTAAAGTGACGACCATAAAGATATGGCCTAAACTGCTGCACAAAAAAACAATGGCAAGCAGCTCGCGACGGGTGACACAGTAGCGCTGCTCCGCCGGAGACAACACCCTACTACCGTAGGCGACAACTCTTTCGACACCCCCAACGACTTGGGATAGCACCCCCCCAATGCCCGTGTTGCTAGCATCCGTGTCCAGCAAAAAGGGACTGGCAAAATCGGGATAACACAAGGGTGGGGCACCCACCAAGGCGTCCCGGAGGGAGCGAAACGCGGCCTCCTCCTCCGGTCCCCATTTGAACTTCACTCCCTTCGCCGTTAGAGCGTGCAAGGGTTTTGCAATAGTGGCGAAGTGCTCAACGAACCGCCGATAATAAGAAGCAAACCCGATGAAACTACGCACGTCGGAAACGGACGTAGGTGTCGGCCACGAACCGACACAATCCGTCTTCGCGGGATCGGTGGAGATCCCCGAAGAATCGACAATGTGACCCAAGTATCTAACGGACCTACGAAGGAGGTGACATTTGGCCGGTTTAAATTTCAACTTAGCCGATCGCATTCGCAAGAACACCCCTCTCAATCGCCGGAGGTGTTCCTCAAACGTTTTACTGAAAACAATGACATCGTCCATATAAATCAAGCATGTATCCCACTGTAAGCCCGACAAAACCAACTCCATAAGTCGCTGAAACGTCGCTGGAGAGGAGTGAAGTCCCATGGGTAACCGGTTAAACTGGAACAGCCCCCCTGGAGTCCGAAATGCTGTCTTAGGTTTCGACTCTTCGTCGAGCGGCAACTGCCAAAACCCCGATAACAAATCAAGAGTCGAAAAATATCGCGCACCAGACAATGCATCGAGGGACTCATCCATCCTGGGGAGCGGATACGCGTCAGCCACAGAGATCTTATTCAGGCGACGGAAATCAACGCAGAATCGCAGGGACCCGTCCTGCTTCTTAACCAGCACAATAGGCGCTCCCCACGGGCTAGAGGAGGGCGAAATAATATCGGCTTCTAGCATATCGTTAACAGCCGACTGAACATGTTCCTTCTCCACGGGACTCAGTCGGAAGGGATTTAGCCTGACCGGCGCCGCATCGCCCGTTTCAATGTGATGGTGCAACAAATCCGTGCACCCAATGTCATACTTATGTTTACTGAATACATCAGAGAATTCAATGAGCAACTCGCGCAGCGCACCCAACTGCGCCGCCGACAAATCGTCCGAGGCGGCACATAACGAATGGACCCACTCAAGGTCTTCCCTTGGCTCAACGTTCCGCGCGGGGCTCGAGCCCACCTGCGCAACCAACCCATCATCCCCAGGGACCTGCGCTGCGTGAGCCAGCACGGTGCCCTGCGGAATGACAGCTGGTCGCGACCCCGCGTTCAAAACCATCACAAACGGATCCCTGTCAGCCCGCACCAAAGTGTGAGCCACCGATAAATCAAGACCCCCGACAGCCTTGTTAGAAGGACCCAAAAGCATACTCTGTCCCGAAGCCTCCCTCACCCATGGTTTTCGCAACCGGAGGGGAATCAACATCTGTGAACCCGGGGGCACTTGCACTGTCTGCGTCGCCACCGCTTGTATCGTAGCGCACGCCGTCCGAATGTCAGTAGGGCCCGTCAAAAATGAAATCCGGCGACCCGATGGCAGTTCAAGGCATCGTTGATCGATAAGAATTTTAATGGGCATTTTAGCCAAAAAGTCAGTGCCCAAAAGACACGGAACTGCCAAAGAAGACGAAACGAAAACGGGTCCCGACAATTTGATATCTCCAATGCAAATGGACGTCCTAACCTGACCGATAATGCCCAACGATCCCCCATTAGCGGCGTAAAATGGCACATCCACTGGAAGCAGCGGACGACATTGGACCGGAAGAATATTATAAATGAGGTCCGATATAATAGTTGCCGATGCCCCCGTGTCCACTAACACCCTAATCTCAACCCCATCAATAGATCCCGTAACAACGGACGAACCCGCCGAAGCAGCCACAATTCTATGCCCCAATTCCGCCCATTCAATGTCTCCCTGGTCCCGGCCGAACCCCCCTCGCCGAACCGAATCCCCGAACCTTAACCGGCCCTCCTCCGCCGCAACGCGGCGTCCCATGTGTGCCGAATAAACAGGCCGAGCGTGTGAGGTGCCGCGACTTGCCGGGGATTGTAGAGATGACTTGGGCTCTCGGTCGTCGTCCAGCCGAGCTCCCATGGCGCGCTGCCGCGGAGCGCGGCACCCGGACGCCACGTGGCCCCGGAGGCCGCAGTTATAGCACGTGACGAGGGTCGGAGTAGATCTTGGTTGCTCCGACTTTCGGCCCGATCGTAGAGGCGACCGGGCCCCCGGCCTCCAGTCCCCTGGTCGTCCCGTGGCGAACGCCTCCTCTCGTGGGCTGACGACTTGGGGTTCGGCGACCACCAAACCCGGGGCTGCGACGACAGCAGCGTTGCAACCAACGCCTTGCTTCCGTTGTAGGGCCTCGTGCGCTTGAATACTCGTGGCGACTCTCAAAGAAGAAATATCAATCTCGTCAGCTGTGTTGATAGGGACCCCCAGGTCCTGCGCCAACTTGAGCAGCTGCTCCAAAACCATCGCGTCTTGGCCCTCCTCGTCCATCCGAGGGAACGCAGCATCAGCAAGAGCCAGCAACGCCGTGCGATAGGCCAGCGCGGTCTCCGTGGCCGCTTTCCGTCTTGCGTAGAACTGATGGCGGCACGTAGAGGGAGGCCCGTAGACCCTGGCCAACAAACCCAGCGCATCCTTCAGCGTGGAGCGGTCCGACTTCCGTGCAGCCCTGAAGGCCGCGAGCGCATCGTCGTCCAGCATGGCGGGCAATGCCCGCAGCGCCGTAGCATCGGACCACGCTGACATCTCTTGATGCGCCAAAAACCTTCGCTGAAATTGGCCCCAGTCTCCGCCTTCCGCCTTGAAGGCTGACAACGTGGGCAGGCGCTGCTGAAAAATGAAGTCATCCGCCTCGTGGTTCCTCTCCGCCTGTCCGTCCGTGTCTAAGATGGCGGCTCCAGCAGCAGACGTAAGATGGCGGACCCCCTCGCGCGCTGATGACGTCGATGCGCGCGCTTGGGAACCCACCACCACGTGGCGCTCGCCGTTCCCGCCAAAAGTAGGCCCAGGCGCAATGGCGGGAATCCCCCATTCGTTTTGGCGGGAATCTGCGGGGCGACCTTGTAAAATGTCCCCCACCGTCCCCGCTCCTCCCGACGAGCTGATCTCCGCCAAGATGGACGCGGCGGCGAGCAGCAGCTCCGCCAGTCGGGAGTGCGCCTCACGAAGCCCGGCGTCTGTCCCCGGTCGCTCGGCCGGCGCCGTCGACGGACCCTGCAGCGTGGGCAAGTCCTCTTCCTCACCCCCCGCCACCAGCGGCCCCGAGTCGTCCAGGTCTTCCTCGCGGTCAATCCCGTGGGTCCTACGGGTCTTCCTCGTCTCCATACTTGGAAGCCCGTTTCACTTCTGACGCCAGATGAAGTATTGGAAAATGACGGCAGGAAACTCCTTGACGGGAACACACTTCTTTTATTAAATCTTGACTTGTAACAATACAACGCGTGGCCTCTCTTCTTCACAATGCGCTTCTCTTGACTCTGGATTCTGTGCTGCCGGCTCTCTGTGCCTCGTGTAGACTCCGCGCCTCGGCTACACTCCTCTCTCGCCTCGTGTAGACTCTGCGCCTCTGCTACACTCTCCACTCGCCTCGTGTAGACTTTGCATCTCTCTCTCTGGCTACACCGTATGCATACTCGGCTCGTGTAGACCTTCCTCTCTCTCTGGCTACACCGTATGCATACTCGGCTCGTGTAGACCGTTCTCTCTCGCTGGCTACACACTATACATTACTCAGCTCGTGTAGACCGTTCTCTCTCGCTGGCTACACACTATACGTTACTCAGCTCGTGTAGACCGTTCTCTCTCGCTGGCTACACACTATACATTACTCAGCTCGTGTAGACCGTTCTCTCTCGCTGGCTACACACTATACATTACTCAGCTCGTGTAGACCGTTCTCTCTCGCTGGCTACACACTATACATTACTCAGCTCGTGTAGACCGTTCTCTCTCGCTGGCTACACACTTATACCTTACTCTCCTCTACTCTCCATTACTCTCCATTACTCTCCTCTCCGGGCTCTATCTCTGCACCTTCGTCTTCCTTTCTTAGATGGTTCCACTTCTGCCCCTGCTCCTCTGTGCATCACCTTATATACCCCTTCTTCCCGGGAGACGGAGCGGATGCGGACCTCAACGTCGGCACCGCTCCTCAGTTACCCAATCCCCACGCGCTATCCCTACGATCCGGTTCCGCTCAGCGCGTGTTTCCACTCCCCGACCAATCACACCGCGCTGCTACCCGATCACTCCCTCTGGGCGCGTCACCGGCACACAGCCAATCAGCAGCACTACCCCCACCCGCGCACTGACGCCTGCTCCTCCCCGTCAGCGCGCGTCACCACACACACACCCGTACATACGCGCTGGCACACGACATATACACCCAGCGCGTATCACCACTACACATATACTACACGAGTTAGTTTGCAGAGTAAATATTAATCACGCACACAAAATACTAAGATACCCCGTATAGCGTTAACAGACTGTTGGGACAATTCCTGTTTACCGAGCACTTATGAAAGCCGACACGGCACTCAAGGGGGTGGGTGACCAGCACAACGCCCCGTCCGCCTTTGTCTCCCCAGTACTGATGTTCATGCGCCGTGTCCAGCACGTACCCATTTAAGGCTGAGTCGACCAAGGAGAGGCCTAAGGACCGGTTCATATATTCGCCACTGCCATTGGCCGTGAGCGGAAATCGAACTCGGGGGTCGGCGGTTTCGCAGCGCAGTGCGGCACCTAACCACTGCGCCACCGCTCCCCAAGCACATGTGCTCAAACTTGCAACTGTCACCCCCTAACTCCAACGCGTTTGCTTTTTTTTACTAAGGGACCGTCCATAAATGACGTCACGCGATTTTGGACAATTTTTGACCCCCCACTCGTCACACGGCGTCACAAAAAGTCAGGCCCCCCCTCAAATATGACGTCACAAAGCTGTGCGCCCCCCCCCCCCAAAAAAAAAACACATGCTTAAATCGCTTTAAACTATTGTCATTGTAGTGTGTATTTAATGTGACGCTGTACTCTGATGTTGTAGGAGAAAACATTTATTCAAAAGTCTATTTAATTAAGTAGAACGTGTTATCTATATTTATTTAAAGTTGCGCATTTTGATGTGACGTCACATTTCTCAAACCCCCCCTCCTCGTCACACATCGTCACAAATGTCTGACCCCCCCCCCTAGGTGCGTGACGTCATTTATGGACGGCCCCTAAGGGTTGGCACACCCATACAGACAACGTCTTACGTAGGTCATCACAATTGTACTGGTAGGAACCTCCTGGTTACACCAGCCCACAGGGAATTATTGTGTCCGTCCGTCGTGCAGGGGCTGGGTGGGGAGGGGCTGGGTGGGGAGGGGCTGGGTGGGGAGGGGCTGGGTGGGGAGGGTGGAGAGGGGCTGGTCACCCCGTGGTGCCCTTATAAAACTCAACGTTTAACCTACTCACGCCGGCTTGTGCCCGCCCTCACAGTCGGCCATATTTGCGGAATACTCCACGCCGCCGTTGACCCTGGCCATTGACCAACGTTCCTACCAACTCCCTCAGCAGGAATGTGTTTATTCTGCACATCGCAATGTGTGTACAATGCACACATATATATATAACTGCGTTGGATATTTGTGATAGTGTGCACATTCCACGTGATCTGGATAGAATATAAATATTGTATGGTGCAGGACTACGGCCAATTTTGTGGGCAGCAGAGGGCATTGGAACACAATCTCAAGTTGTGCTGCACTTGCATACTACGTCTACGCTCCGTTCATAAACCCGCACTTACCAGCCTGGTGAAGTATGCTCAAAAAGGAGGCCGTCATACAACAGTGGGCATGGAAAACGCGGCTGTATATGTACGATCGTCTCGCTTCTTGCCAGACGCCGTGAGAGAATCCGCATTGTGTTGTGGTTAGACAAAGAGGAACCGCAACTTCACCACTCTGGGCAAGAGTTAATTGGCTGACAAGAAACGCGATGGACGAGTCTTTATTTTTTTGATAGCCGTGTATTGGCGGAACCGTTCATATCCAAGTGTCCAATAACCGTACATCGAAACAAATAACAACGGAAAGGAAAATCAATGACGATGCCGAAGAATGCTGTGGGCCATTTTTCAACGATTGCTCAACTTTTGTGCGGGTTAAAGTAAATTAATTGTGTGGTTGTTTCGGGGTGACGGGATCGCACAGCAGAGCGCGCACAGTCCGAACTAGCAGCCACGGCAGCTGCAGCGGGCTACCTGCAGCAGCAGCAGGCTACTTGCAGCAACAGCAGCAGGCTACCTGCAGCAGCAGCAGTAGCAGGCTACTTGCAGCAACAGCAGCAGCAGGCTACTTGCAGCAGCAGCAGGCTACTTGCAGCAGCAGCGGGCTACTTGCAGCAACAGCAGCAGGCTACTTGTAGCAGCTGCAGGCTACCTGCAGCAGCAGGCTACCTGCAGCAGCATCAGCAGGCTACCTGCAGCAGCAGCAGTAGGCTACCTGCAGCAGCAGCAGTAGGCTACCTGCAGCAGCAGGCTACCTGCAGCAGCAGCAGGCTACTTGCAGCAACAGCAGGCTACTTGCAGCAACAGCAGCAGCAGGCTACCTGCAGTAGCAGCAGCAGGCTACCTGCAGCAGCAGCAGGCTACCTGCAGCAGCAGCAGTAGGCTACCTGCAGAAGCAGGCTACCTGCAGCAGCAGCAGGCTACCTGCAGCAGCAGCAGGCTACTTGCAGCAACAGCAGCAGCAGGCTACTTGCAGTAGCAGCAGGCTACCTGCAGCAGCAGCAAGCTACCTGCAGCAACAGCAGCAGCAGGCAACTTGCAGCAGCAGTAGCAGCAGGCTACCTGCAGCAGCAGCAGGCTACTTTCAGCAGCAGCAGGCTACCTGCAGCAGCAGCAGGCTACCTGCAGCAACAGCAGCAGCAGGCTACTTGCAGCAGCAGTAGCAGCAGGCTACCTGTAGCAGCAGTAGCAGCAGGCTACCTGCAGCAGCAACAGGCTACTTGCAGCAGCAGGCTACCTGCAGCAGCAGGAGCAGCAGGCTACTTGCAGCAGTAGCAGCAGGCTACTTGCAGCAACAGCAGCAGCAGGCTATTTGCAGCAGTAGCAGCAGGCTACTTGCAGCAGCAGGCTACTTGCAGCAGCAGCAGGCTACCTGCAGCAGCAGCAACAGTAAGTAATCCATTCTTTGCGAAACCAGAGATTAATTTACCTTGTAACTGTCCCGGGGCTGAACTCGTGTTCGGGTCGCTCACCGGCTACCTGGGCCACAATGGTGAAACAACACCAACAACAATGACGTAAAGATCGCCCGGAGCGATAGCGGGACAGTCTGGTTCCCCGGGACCATGGTTAGTTACTAATGGACGTACTGATGATGATTGACGGAACAAGCGTTGACAGGGTCACGTGAGGCGGAGCACGGGAAAGGGAGGTGAGTGACCGAGGCAGGTGGGCGAGGAGAGTTCGAGAAAAGGGGCGTGACCGGAGCAGGCGAGGTATAAGAGGCGGCGCGAACCGGACCTGGGGGCTGTTGGTGTGGGGAATCGCCGTCGTCTTCGTCGTCTTCGAGATTTCTTGAGACTAGAAGCTATGTTGTGTCAGAATAGAGTCGTCTAACTTCCCAAGTGTATATAGTCACTCGTGGTTACTCGTTGAGTTGTCTGTGGACTTTATTCAGAATAAATATACAGAAAGACAAGACGGTGTCTCTGAGAGCTACATTACAATAATAATAGGCTTTACCCTTCCTGTAAATAAGACAGGAACTGTTAAAGATATTCAAACACCAAATAGATACCTTTTTGCTAGGCATCTAGTCTGCATTAAACGCACGTACTTGTGGCAAAACATGCAAACACGCGTGCCCCTACAATGATATACGCGTTGTCTTTGGGCCACAATACCGAACAAAGTCCTCTCTAGCCCACGCCGTGTCGGCAGTGGTCGTGGGGGTGTTTGGCCATACTTCACCACGCTGGTTAGTGCCCTCCCGCGCTGCCCCCCCCCCACCGCCTTCCTGCCACTGCTGCCTCTCGCTTCCCCATTCCCTTTGTCGCCACTGAAAATACTTTGTGAGAGGTTAAGCCCTGGGTGTAACTAATAGTGTACAAACCGCTGTAGTTTGAAAAAGAGTTGTAAATGAATGTATTAATACGCACCAACATACACCTATCTTTAAACGGAAGCTGATTTCATTGCAAACATGTTTTGATTGAGTATAATATATCGGAACTTGATGATGCAGTGTTGTCTTAAACTATACAATATGTATTTATTTTAAACATTTAAGCACAACAAAGTTTCAGAGCGCTGGTCTTGCCGAAAGGTGATTCTGAACTACAAATTAAATCGTGAGAATTCTTGCATGGCTTTTAAAAGCCATGAGCTCGGAGGATGATATTGAATCATATTGAATCTGACTTAAAACACTTGGCAAATTGTTTTCCATCAAGACACACCTAAAATAGTTGCGTTGTCTACAATTGCAGGCAACTCGTAAATTTCTCCCAACACGCAGAGCACAACACAAGTTGTGAGAGTCTCGCTACAAGGGGCATATCTTTAGCCTCACTGAACACAAAAATCTTAATTGGTGATGTTTTCCATCTGCTCACTCGCAGGTTTGAGCAACATGGAACAAATCCTCACGTCGTTTTCACAGCACCCGACTATATTGTTCCTTTGATTAGCCAGTAACAATGTAAAGTAACAATGCCAAGTTGGCACCAAACGTCAAGTGTGTCTATATATGTGTGTATGTGTGTCGAGGGTGCGATTAAACGTGTTGGAAGAATTCGTTCTTATATGTCTGAATTTGGCCCCAAAAAATATTCTCAACCTCTCCATTAGCTGCAACAGTGGAGCAAAGTTGCCGATGGGATGATGCATTTTAGAAAGTTTCACCAACGCATTCATCTTCCCCCTTCGTCTTTATTGCAGCAGAGTGAGAAACTCATTTACAGGGGAAAGAAAACGATTGGTTTTACTTTTTTTCAACGATTAAATAAAATCGAGCTAAATATGGAGGAGACAATTATTAATTTGGGTGTTTCTAAGAAGGAATCCATGTGGTTTGTGCTTTAATTTGCAATAAAAAGACGAAGACAAGTCAAAGATCCCCCATATAGCTTAAACAGGCTGTTGGGGCAAGTGCTGTTAGCGATCACCTATGAAGGCCAGCATGGTACATGAAAGGGTGGGTGGCCAATATCACGCCCAGCCGCCTTTGTCTCCCCAGTGGCACCAGGTACTAATTTGAAGCTGAGTCGACCTAGGGGAGGACCAGGACCGGTTCATGTAATCATCACTGGTGGTGACCGTGGGCGGGAATCGACCTCGGGTCACCGGCTTCGTAGTGCAGCGCGCACACAACAACAACGACAGCCGTCGTTCATCACGAAGTGGCCGTGACGTCAACCACGACGCTTGTGCCATGCTGGGTGCACTTTGAGGTCACACACACAATCCAGATTTAAATATAATTTCTTCAGAACTGCTTTTTGCGTTTAGTATGTTGTCCTTACCCCGCACTTCTGATGAGCACGGTTGGCTACGTACGGTGCGAAAGAAGTTCAACGTACGGACATACAAACAGTCCGTGTATGCCAACGTGGAAGCAGCGGGTTGAGAGGAAAGAGCGGAATGAGGACGGATCTGTGCCGGAGACTACACAGTCAGAGAGAAGCTCACGGAGGATGGAGTGAGTGCTCTATGATTCTGACTTGTAAGTTAGTGACTCGCCGCGTACATTTTGTTTCTGTTATAAATCCAAAATTATTATTATCATCGTTGTTATGGTGTCAACAGCAACATGGGAGAATTGAATGGCTGATGATCAAGATAACTCTCTTTTTCAAAAGCGACCTGGCCACACATGATAGCTCAACGAAGTGGCCTGTCACGTGGAAATGTACAGCAGCCATATACTCTTAAGTGCGTGCTTGTAAATGTGGAGGGAAAAGTCGGAGGATCCGGAGAAAATCCACGCGACCACGGGGGAGAGAAAACATGCAAACTCCAAATATGACAGACATCGTCAGGGTAGGGATCGGACCGACGACCTCTTGCATACCAGGCGAGGCAATTAACATCTCGCCACCGTGGCATTGCCAAACAGTAACAAACAGTGATATGAGAGAAAAAAAATAACGACTACAAACAGGGCACATGATGCTGCTTGGTGCCTTCAATGCACAGTCGCCGTGGCCAAGCAGTGCATGTGACAGCGTGCCTGATCCTCGCAAAGCGATATGTTTTTTTGCCTGAGCGCGCTGATGCGAGCGGGCGGTGCGCCAAGCCGCGCAACAAACTGCCTCGTAGCGTTGACAGCTGCGAGAGAGGAGGGCTGGGGCGAGGGAGGCAACGCCGGTCGCCCCGCTTGTCACGGACCCGGAAGCGAGCTGCGGAGCTCGCCGATGCATGCAGACGTCGCAAGAAGCCTGCCACCTTGGCACCTCTGATCTGTCCGTCCGACCGGCAGCGGTAGAAGCGGTAGCCGTTTGCGCGCCGCAGGCGGAACACGCGGGGCTCCGCGTGCGCGCTTCGCGTCCTCCTCGTCTTCGGGCGCCGCAGTGGCGAAATGTGACCGACCTCGGCTTGTATGCAGGGCGGTCCTGGGTTCGATCCACGATCCTGACGCCTGCTGTATATTTGGAGTTTGCATGTTCTCTCTCTCTCCCCGTGGTCGCGTGGATGTCTTTTCTCCTGGATCCTTCGGTTTTTCCCCTCCGCATTTAGAAACACGCGTTCAGTGTATTTGGCTGCTATCCATTTTCACGTGATGAGCCACTTCGTGAGAGATATCATATGTGGCCAGGTCGCTTCGTCTTATCCCCATGTGCAATGAGTAATAAGGCAGTGCTAATCTCACCCCTAATGGATATTCGAGGTAGCGGTGGAACAATGCATCTATTTACATCAATTAATGTTAATTCTCAAGATAATGCACGCATCAAATATCCGAAACAATCAATATTTTTCGATTCGTAAATGTATTGCGATGGGTTCACGTGACTCCGACACCCACTGGAAGTGCCACCATTCAGCAAAATGTTATTCAATCACCACCTTGAAGTCTTAAGTTGTCCGATGCTGGGAATTAAATCCACAGTCCTCGCCTATATGAAATAATAATAATGTACATTTATTGTATCTATATAGCATACGTGCAAGCCAGGGGCCTATGGGATGTACATTAAAATGCTATCCATATTTTAACAGTACGGTATTACGTTAAGTAATCTTCATTGTGTGGCATCGACAGTGCAGAAGCTGCGGGATCTGAAAGAGGGTGAAACGCATTGGTAGCGAGGTGTGGTGGCATCTACCACTTTGGCCATGAGGCAATGTCGAACTTGATCTTATATAGATTTATGTAGCGCCTTAATCCAAGCCGCTTTACAACAATTATAACATTGTACATAAGATGACAGTGGTTAAAATAAAGAGTTTGTGGTTATTCAAAGTGATGGTTGTAGTTATGGTGACAGGGGGACAGGTGGGAGTGGTTTAGGAGGGGTTGGGGTAGTGATAGGGATTCGGGTAGTGGTAGGGGTAGTGATAGGGGTAGTGGTAGTGATAGGAGTAGTGGTAGTGATAGGGGTAGTGATAGGGGTAGTGGTAGGGGTAGTGATAGGGATTGGGGTAATGGTAGGGGTAGTGATAGGGATTGGGGTAGTGGTAGGGGTAGTGATAGTGGTAGTGATAGGGGTAGTAGTAGGGGTAGTGGTAGGGGTAGTGATAGGGTTTGGGGTAGTGGTAGGGGTAGTGATAGTGGTAGTGATAGGGGTAGTGGTAGGGGTAGTGGTAGGCGTAGTGGTCGTGATAGGGGTAGTGATAGGGGTAGTGATAGGGGTAGGGGTAGTGATAGGGGTAGTGGTAGGGGTAGTGGTAGTGATAGGGGTAGTGGTAGTGATAGGAGTAGTGGTACTGATAGGGGTAGTGGTAGTGATAGGGGTAGTGGTAGGGGTAGTGGTAGGGGTAGTGATAGGGGTTGTGGTAGGGGTAGTGGTAGTGCTAAAGGTAGTGGTAGTGATAGGAGCAGTGGTAGTGATAGGGGTAGTGGTAGGGGTAGTGGTAGTGATAGGGATTGGGGTAGTGGTAGGGGTAGTGGTAGGCGTAGTGGTCGTGATAGGGGTAGTGATAGGGGTAGGATAGTGATAGGGGTAGTGTTAGTGATAATGGTAGTGATAGGTGTAGTGATAGGGGTAGTGGTAGGGGTAGTGATAGGGGTAGTGGTAGGGGTAGTGGTAGGGGTCGTTATAGGGATAGTGGTAGTGGGTAGTGGTAGGGGTAGTGATAGGGGTAGTGGTAGGGGTAGTAATAGGGGTAGTGATAGGGGTAGTGGTAGTGATAGGGGTAGTGGTAGTTCTGTTTGTAGCTGGGGGTCGGGGGCAGGGAGTATCAGGATGATGGGCGAGTGAGAAGAGATGGATTGTTTTTTTCTTCCCCCCACTCCCTCTTTCTTTCTAAAGTAGGTTGTAACCCTCGCCCTCCACTTCCCACGTACAAAAGTTCACATCGCCCGCTCGCCGTCCCCACTCGACGGGGCAGCGAGCCCAATCACCACCCCACCACCCACCCAGTTGTCTCATTCAGGTGCACTGCGTTTGGGACTTTGTGTTCGCGGAGTGTCAGTACCCCCACTCCGCCTCCTATGTCGCGATTTGTGCTCTGTACGGGGCTCCTATTTAAATACAAAAACAAAATATGAAACAGAAAATACGTGCAAATAGTTGTGGGCAGGAGATGGCAGTGCAGCAAAGTCCATCGTTGTACTCTACATCCATGTGCCCACGCTGCCCGCCTTCACCGACCCGCACTGAAGTATGGTCAAATGCAAACTCCAAATATCAAAGACATCGTCAGGGTAAGGATCGGACCGACGACCTCTTGCATACCAGGCGAGGCAGTTAACATCTCGCCACCGTGACATCCCCAAACAATAACAAACAGTGATATGAGAGAGAAAAATAACAACAAACAGGGCACGTGATGCGGCTTGGTGCCTTCAATGCACAGTCGCCGTGGCCAAGCAGTGCATGTGCCAGCGTGCCCCAACGACCTGCAGGACATGCGGAGACCCAGACAAAGGCACCCAGCACATAACGTACACGTATAGCAACTTAGATCATTCTACGCGTTGAATGTTTGCCAAAGGAAGTTGGATATAAAAAAGCGGTTGCGTGAATTATAATCAGAAATAAAAAAAATAACCCGTAAAAACAAAGTTTTTCACTATAAATCCTTTATATGCGTGGCGGCTAGAGTCCTCTCGTCCTCTGGCTTGAGATAGCTGCCACCTATGGGTCAGATGATTGCCTGCCACCATTAAGCAATTGGTAATTAAATATTACTATTTTTTTCCTAAAAAGTGTAAAATTTTGGAAAAAAAATTCACGAAAATACATTGTCACGCACAACGAGTCTGTGTGCAAAATGTCAGCTCGATTGGATCACGGGAAGTGGGTTAAAAAACGACCGAAAGATTTGCACGGTCGTAAGCGCGCAAGCAAGCAAGCAAGTGAACGTAATATAAAGGATTTAAAAAAGAGAGCTTCGATAAAAGTTTAACCCACACGACTTTCTCGTCTGGTACAAAGCTATTAGGACGGCCACTCAATAGGTCAACGGCAAAGGGAGGTGCATTGTCAGCGTTGTTGGTCAAGTTTTTGACGGAGCTGCAATTAATTGTTACGCATTACTTCACGTGCTACGCCAGAGTAAATACAACGCACACACAAAATACAATCCAAACATAATTTACAAGTTGTGTAACACATTCGGTATCGCTGTACCTGGCTCTGTGGCTACGTGAGCTTCACGTCCACTCGCTTAACAAAGACAAAATACAAAGGTCCCCCGAATAACCTGAACAGACTGTCGGGGGCAAGTGCTGTTAGCGAGCACCTATGACGGCAGGCACGGGACACGAGGGGGCGGGTGGCCAACACCACGCCCGACCGCCTTTAACTCCCTAGTGGCGATGTTTACACACCGCACCAGGTACTCATTTGAGGCTGAGTTGACCTAGGGGAGGCCCATGACCGGTTAAAATAAATATAATCGTCACTGGCGTTGGCCGTGAATGTGAATCGAACTCGGGTCGCCGGGTTCGTAGCGCAGCGCGCTAACCGCGACAACTACCGCTCCCATACATACATATGCATTCCTTTAATTACTTCTCTCCCTTGTTGCATCGGATGCTTTAACTGTCTAGAAGTCACGCGTAACAAAAAAAAGGCCTTCGTCAAATAAATAAATAAATCTCTGCACCTGAATTTCCCCCCCCCCCCACCTTGAGAGATTTTGCGCGAGAAGAAGAGAAACCGACACATCTCTCAACTTGGGCCGTCGCGCACGCACCCGACCACGCACCCAGTCCACGCACCCGCGTGTCACGTGACGATCTCGTCGTCGTTGTCATGTGTCACGTGATGACGACGATCTCGTCGACGTTGTCCTGTGTCACGTGACAACGACGATAGTTGTCGCTGCTGCTGCTACTGCAGCGCGAGCCGGCATGGCGCGCATGCGGTCATTCTCCAGCGACAGAGGGCCACTTTTCTTCCCTCCCATTGGAAGCGTTTCCTACTTTGCTCCGTGACAGATTGGCTTAACGCCACCCACGGCCACAAAAGCAAAAAAACGAGCGCGGCGGAAAGCTAATCGTGCCCCACGCGAGGCGGCCTGCAAAGAAAAAAACCCTCCGCCAAAGTTTGAGCCAACAGAAGTGTGTCAAGATTTTTTTTGTGTTTTGTTGTCGTTTGTTACAAAGCTAATTCGCCTGGGCCTACCGCTGACCCTAAGCGTGCTGGAGACCTCTCGGGCCTGACCGCCAGACGACGGGGCCGAGTGGGCAACAAAGAGACGGGCAGACGCGTCCCACACAATGGCCTCCCGTTTACCCGGCCGGCCTTGGCCTCGGCACCTGGGTAGGATTACAGGCCTTTCATTTCAGGCGACGCGTTAAGCGTTAATCAGAGAGCTGGGGGGGGGGGAGCCAGATTGGCCACTCCTTCCCTCATTATTTTTTTTGTTTTAATCTGCACTGTCTCCTAAATTGACCGTGACAAGCCCCATTGAAATACCGTCCAGGGGCTCAGACTCACGTTCAAGTGTGAAGCCCGTGGAAATCTGACAAATCTCTGATGTGACCAGATCTGCTAAGCCGCTACATTTTAATCCCATTATTTCGCCTACTGCTGCAGGAGAGAGCTCCCATTCACTCTGCCCGCTCCTTCACTTTCTTCCGTTCGGCTTCTCCCGAGCCGCATTTATATGCGCATTCACGAGAGTGGACTTCAATAAAAAAAAAACCTGCGGTGTTCGCGGCCATCGCCGGCCAGACTGCGCGGGCGGTTTATGGCCAGCTTGTGGTGGAGTACAAAAGGTGTTTTATGTTCCACGGCCGCAAATCCCATTTTTTTTTTAAAGTTTATCACATTACAGCGCTGAGCAATGGCCAGAAGCGTTGGCGAATGACGTTACTTTCCACGGGTGCGTGTTATCCAGGCACTGGGTTTCGTACCAGCATGGGTTCGAGCGAACGGACCTGTTTATGTCACCTATATATATGGGCATGTGAATGAGTGCCAACTGAACAATGTTTGTGGAAGATCATTATTTTGGAAGCGAATAATATATTCTGCAGAGGCCCAGTTATGGATATATTATTTGGTTCTTTCGGTAAAGTCACGTACATGTAGATAGCATTTTTTTAAATTAAGTTAATAAAAAACACAATAAAATAAAATAAATATTAAAAACACTGTAGACTACAGCCTGGTTCTTAATCGGAGTGGGTGCACTGGCAATCTCTCATGTGGACTGTAGCCTGGTTATTAAGTTTGGTGAGTGTACTGGCAGTCTATAATGTAGACTGTAGCCTGTTTTTTAAGCTGGTGAGCGTATTGTCAGTCTATAATGTCGACTGTAGCCTGGTTCTTAACCTGAGTGAGCGCACTGGAAGTCTATAATGTAGACCTATTCTGGTTCTTTCAGTAATAAAAAGAAGAATAAAAGTAAGAAAAACCACGACGTTTCGATCGCAACACAAGCGGTCGTCATCAGGAAAAAGGGGGTTAGCCTCTAAAGGCAAACTGTTTATGAAGGTTTAGGGATGGGCGTAGCCTAAGTGTGTCAGCAGCATGGGCTTTATTATTAAATCCTTTATATTAAGTTCACTTGCTTGCTTGCTTGCACGCTTACGACCGTGCAAATCTTTCAGTCGTTTTTTAACCCACTTCCCGTGATCCAATCGAGCTGACATTTTGCACACAGACTCGTTGTGCGTGACAATTTCTTTTCGTGAAAAAAGAATTTCCAAAATTTTCAACATTTTAGGAAAAAATTTTTCTATTTAATTACCAATTGCTTAATGGTGGCAGGCAATCATCTGACCCATAGGTGGCAGCCATCTCAAGCCAGAGGACTAGAGGACTCTAGCCGCCCGTTTCAAAGACCAATGTGGGCTGGGTTGTGGCCCATTGAACACGTACTGTAATTTATTAAATCCTTTATATTAAGTTAACTTGCTTGCGCGCTTACGACCGTGCAAATCTTTCGGTCGTTTTTTAACCCACTTCCCGTGATCCAATCGAGCTGGCATTTTGCACACAGACTCGTTGTGCGTGGCAATTTATTTTCGTGAAAAAAAATTCCACTTTTAGGGAAAACGTTTTTTCATATTTAATTTAAAATACCAATGTGATAAAAATGAAACTCTTACTCAAGAAAAACAGAAATGAATAATAAAATAAAACCGATGCACGCATATAAAGGATTTATAGTGAAAAACTTAGTTTTTACGGGTTAATTTTTTACAGTTTAAACCATAAAAGTGAGTTTCAACAAGCAGCTGGTTTAAGTTATTCATTCCTTGTGTATCTCAATTACAATATTACCATATCATATTATGCACTTTTTTATTATTATTCAGCCAAGTCAAATTGTATTTTTCGCTGTAAGCTTTAATTTCGTTACAAAAACGAAATGCAAAACATCGTCATCATCCACCATTGTTTATCCACTGCTAGATGTAAGTCTCCCTACACAATTGCCACCCCTCATGATCCTGTAATGCCATACTCCATCTCACTCCTCACATCCACCAATCTAATCTCTCCATCTCTGCAGCAGTCAAGATTTTGGACACATTCTTACCCCTTTCCCAAAGTTCAGATATTTATAATAATACGCCTTAAAAACATGAAACCGAAGTGAAATGTTTGTCAAATGCTATATAAAACAAGCAGGTGAACTATAGTGGTTCAGGCCCTACATACATGCAGTGGTGGCACAATGGTAAGTGCGCTGCACCTGTCAACTTGATTGTGGTGGCGTGGATTAAACTCCAGTGTTTTCCTACACATTTAAAAACACGCATTTAGAGTCTTTGGCTGCTAAAAATTTCCCCATGATAAACCACTTCGATGAGCTATCATTTGTGGCCATGTCGCTTCTGAAAATGAGCTACATAGCTCAGTGGGCCTTACCTATTAAATAAAAAAAACTTGAGTTTAATATCAGTCACGGCTAACATCAATGGTGGGTGATTTCTAAACCGGTCCTGGCTCCCAACTTAACATATGTGGTGCCACAGCGACGGGGCCGCTCTGCCGAGCCAGGGAGCCGCCCGGCTTCCACCACCGCACTGCCCCCCATCACCCCCTCCACATAAGCACGCACCCGCACCCACGTAGGGCCTCGTGGTCGGGTCACCTACCCTGAGTTTTCACCCGAGGGCCCCCTCGGGGGGTTACCCCACGGTTTCTCAGGGCCAGGGAATTGGACAGGACCCTTCCCAGGCCAAGTAACACTGCGGCGCCGTGGGCGGATTTGAGATCGCACGACCACGGCGAGCTCAGAGAGCCCCGCAGTTAGAAACGCATACAAACACAAACACGGGTCAGCAGGGCAGATAGCTGGGATCAGGACCCGGGGCGACTGATTGGTCGAAAGGTCAAAGGCCGGCGGGATCGCAAAAGAGCGGGAAATCCTAGGCTCAGGATTGGTCGAGAGACCAAGGCGGTCGGGACAGGGGCGCCTAGCCTTTGATGTGAATAGTTTAAAAGAAAACGCAGGGGCAGTAGGGAACTCTCTTCTTCTGGAGTTTTGACACAGAGTCAGCGACGAAGGAGTCATCGGGCGAGCCGCTAGATTGTCTGCAGGACGATCTGAGCGCCGCAAGGTCACCAAGGTCTACAGACGGTATCGTATTACGCGCCTTACAACACCTCAGAGCGGAGAGTAGGATCCGTAGGAGAGGGTTAGTTCGGGGTAAGGACGAGAGGAAAGCGGTTTAACAGAGAGCGCAGCATAGAATAGGGCTGCACGCCACCAGAGTGTGGGTTAGAAGCGCCTTGCTGGCCCGCACACACACACGGGTGGCTCGGTTGGTTAACAAGGGCTAATACAATCTCGAGCGTAGTAATAAAACCGTGTTGTTGGGTATTTTTGCACGTGGTATTAGCGTGCACTGCATTCGCGGGTGTGTGGTCGTTGTATGCGTAAAGGCCGTGGTCTCTGTACGATGGTGCGGGTACGGAGGTGTGTGTGTTAACGCCCGGGGAGCGCACAGTGTATTTGTATAAACGCGCGGCCGCGCAAGAGGGGGGTTTTACGTGCTCTCGCTCGAGCGTGGGCGTCGCTCGCGTGTGTGCACGCCGCGCTCGGTAAAACCCGCAAGCCGCACACGGTGAACCCGCGAGCCGCGGCGCCGGAGCACGCTGTGATCGCACGGCCGGGGGGAGCGAGAAGAGGAGGAGGGAGAGTACTTTTGTGTGTTTGCGTGCCTACGCAGCCGTGTGAGAGGAGAATCGTCCTTGTACGATACTTGTGTTGACGTACACGCGCGAGTGCGGGAGGGGACGAGTCGTTGTGTCGGCGTGTGCCCCGCTCGCGTGTGCGAAACCGCTGTGCGCATTGAAGCTGTTAGCTTTGTGCGATCGTGCGCGTGCTCGTTACCTGCGTAAAGTGCGGCGCGGTGGTGGGCCCCTGACCCCCAACCCCGCGGCTCGAGCGCGTAATCGGCTGCGCATTGTTGTACGGTATATCTCGCGCGCACGGCGGCGGCAACTTGAGTCGTTGTGTCGGCGTGTGCCCCGCTTGCGTGTGCTCGTTACTTGCGTAAGTGCGGCGCGGTGGTGAGCCCCTGACCCCCAACCCCGCGGCTCGAGCGCGTAATCGGCTGCGCATTGCTGTACTGTTTATCTCGCGCGCACGGCGGCGGCAACTTGCGCTCCGCGGCCAACCTTAGCGCAGGGGGAGCATGCACACACGATCCGCAGCACTCACGGGGGTACAGGATAGGGAGCAGATGGGGGACGAAAGTCCGGACCCCACCAGACAGCCAGGGGGTAATGATACGGAGGGGACGATGGAGACAGAGGCGAGCAGCCTCCACACATACACTGATCAATATGGTGAAGTATAGTCAACCCCCCCTCCTTCCTTCATGCCAGACATGGTGTGAGATGGCCTCCATTCAGATTGGCATGAATGTCCGACTCGAAGAATAGAGTAATATCTGTCGATATCCAGTGAACCTAGGTAACATTCTCAGCTATTCTCATGAATAAGATAAATCAACTTAAATAATTTTTGTGTTGCTCGTAAACTTCATGGTCAAGGTGTGGGAAAAATCATTCACAGAATGATCACGAAATATGGTGGGGGTATGCTCCCCGCCTCCTCCCCCAACACATTTCCAAGATTTCCCAAACTTAGTTGAAGTTCACGATATCCGTGACTACAGTGACCTCTGTGCCAAATTGGCAGCCTTACTCGAGAACAATATTTCGTGTTTTTTCCCCATAGGTTCCCTACGAGTACCCTTCCTGTGTTTTAGCACAGATTTAAACTCATGTATTTAGAACTGCGTTTTTATGCTTAGTTTGTTGTCCTTCTCTCGCCCCTCCGATTAGCATGGTTGGCTACGTACGGTGCGAAAGAAGTTCAGCATACATACAGTACACACAAGAAAGCCACTGCCGGCTATAGATACCCAGATAATTTCAAAGTGGCCCTCTTGTGAAATAATGTTATAACAGCGTCTGCCCCACAGTTCGCAGAGGAGAGTGTTTGAAGATTTTAGCACGCATATTGACATTAGTAGGAGACATTATTTTAGTGGGCTAGCCAGGGTTCGATTTCTCTGGTGGTGGTGGGTATGCACATGGCCTGTAATCCAGCACTGCGTAGAGGAGGCGGTGAGGCTTTGGTGGATCATCGCAGAAATGTTGTGAAGCTACCTTCCCATAGGCGTGGAGGAGGTGGTGCCATACCCTGGCTCGCCCAGCAGAAGGCAGTACAGCAAGTGGCCAAATCGCCTTCTTGTTTCCATCCGTACTGGAATAGAGTGTTGTTGCCCTCTTTGCGCAAGGCGTGGGTTTTTTCCCCACTTGCTCCGGTTTCCTCCCACTTGAATAATGAACACAACTCATCACTGATTGGCTGAAAACATCTCTCAAACATAAAACAAACACAACAAACGTAACAGGACCCTCCTCAAAAACTGCCAGCGTGGCTCTTCTGGATAAACAATAAAAAGTGAAGATCTCACTCGATATTTTCCGTAACGCCACTAGGCTGGCTTGGAGTAGAGATTATCAGTGTAAGGCACTTCCACGAAAGTACATGGTATGCCTATCAATAATACGTTTACCCAATATTCCCATAAACCGATGGAACATGTTTTTTAAAATATATATTTAAAAGGACAAACTCGATGGATTGTCGCGTTCACTGAGTAAATGGATATACTGTAAATGTATATCAACTGTTCTCATGCCAGCAAGAGTTTCCCAATAGCTCTATAGTACTTCATTAAACATAAGCCATGCCTTTAAGTGCATTCACTTTGTCCTTTCTTTGAAGCGCTCAAAAGAGCAGCACACAAGTGCTTGAAAAAAGCAGGTGGTTTTTCATGTGCAACTCGTGCATTTTGCAACTGGGCGAAAACAAATGCACAAGTTGTGTGGTGCGTTATCCTGCGTACATAGTGGCTCATTGCCTTGTGGGCTTAAAAAAACATTCAAACTCGTTCAAAGTGGTTTCTGGTTCAACTGATCATGAAATAATGTTCCTCTCCACATTCCTACGACACGAATGAATCTAATATTAATAATAATCATCATCAGCCATCATCGGTCCACTGCTACGGATGAAGGCCTCCCCAAGCCACCGCCATCTGTCACGTACCCTGCGGTGTAACACTCCACCCGGCACCATCATATAGGCCAGGGGTCGGCAACCTGCGGCTCCGGAGCCGCATGCGGCTCTTTTGAACCTTGACCGCGGCTCCGGGGCGGATGCTAGCGAGGGGAGGAGGCGCACTGTGACACCTGCTCTGGCGTTGCCGCTGCTGACAGGTCGCCGCTCCGCTCCACACTGCCCGCCCGGTGACAGGCAATAACGTTGCCGTTGCTTTGTCACATGTTTGGAAGAAGTAAAAACCTTCCTGGGCAGCAAAGAGCTCACCTTTGCTGAGCTGGAACAGCCAGAGTGGCTGGAAAAATTACATTTTATGGTAGACATGACAGCACATCTAAACACGCTAAATACAACCCTTCAGGGGAAAGGAGGCACAGCCCTGCACATGCTGGAGGAGGTTTTGGCATTCGAGCGCAAGTTGACAGTGTTTGTCAAAGATTTACAGAGAGGTACACTGTCTCACTTTCCCTCTTTGAGAGAGTTCAAACAAAGTCATGATACGATAAATTTGGAATATTTCAAGTCTGCAATCACCACAATGCAAAGTTCGTTTGGGAAACGATTCTGTGAGTTCAGAGAGGAAAAAACGACATTATCCTTCCCTGTCACTCCCCTGGCGATCGATCCATCCCTATTGAATATGACTGCATTTGCAGGTGTAAGTCAACCTGATCTTGAGATGGAACTGGCCGATATAGCCGACAAAGATATATGGGTGTCCAAGTTCAAATGCTTGACCGCTACTCTTGAGGATGTTGCCCGTCAGAAGGCCATTCTGGCTCAGAATCATAAATGGAGTGATATTGAAAACCTTCCCAAACAGGACAAACTTGTATTCGAAACATGGAATGCCACCCCCAACACTTATATAAACATGAAAAAGTATGCATTTGGAGTCCTGTCGATCTTCGGCTCCACATATGTATGTGAGCAGGTCTTCTCCAACATGAACTATATTAAAAACAAACATCGATCACGCCTCACAGATGACAGCTTGCAAGCCTGTGTGAAAATGAAGGTGAAGTCTTACAGCCCTGATGTGCAGACACTGTGCACTGAGGTTCAGGAGCAAAAATCCCATTAACCAGGTAATTTAGCTATTAATTTGCAAAAATATATTTTACATTGTTAAGTGAAAAAGTCCTTTTTTTATTCAGATTGGCAGCTGACTGCACGATCCTGTATATAGCAATAAGGTAAGAAACAATATATGCAGTGTTATATTTGTTTTAAATGTTGCAATGGTTTTGCGGCTCCCAGTTTATTTTTTCCTTCGGAAACGGGTCCAAGTGGCTCTTTATGTCTTAAAGGTTGCAGACCCCTGATATAGGCTGATGGTGTGGCTCCATTTCCGCGGCAGTCACTCCTTTCAGGCGCGTTACCTCCCTCAGCTGCCACTTCCGTCATTAAGAGTCAGAATCTTTATTTAGGCTGTAAGAGGAATCCGATGAGATATGAATCTCTTTTTCACAGATGCCCAGTAGGGGCTGGTCAGTCTTGATCATCAGCCATTTAATTATCGTAGACCTTTCTATTGCTGTTAACACCATAACAATCATAATAATGTTGGATTTATAACCGACAGAAAATGTATGCAGCGAATCACTAACACAACTCAGAATCAAAAAGCAGTCACTCCATCCTTCGTGAGCTTCTCTGTGACTGTGTAGTCGTCTCCGACACAGTTTTTCTCTCATCCAGTTGCTTCCACATTGTCATACTAGGACTGTTGAACTTATTTCGCACTGTACGTAGTCAACCGCGCTAATCGGAGGTGCGGGGGAAGGACAACAAACTAAACACAAAAAATACTTCTAAAGAAACGAGTTTTCAATATAGATTTAAAAGTCATCCAGTGGCTTCCTAATATCGAAAGGAAGAGCCTTCCAGACGGCCACAGAAGCGCATCTGAAAGCGTGCGGTGACCGTCTTTGTTCGATGGCCAGCCGAAAACCGCTGCTAAAAAGATGACCGGAGTCGCCATCAGCTCAGAAACCCCTATGCTATGGTGTCATGCAAGACTTCATCATTACCCCCCCCCTTCCTGCTCTTCTCAACATATCTTCTCCTGGCAAGATAATTTGCAGTTTGAACGCCGAATCTCAGTTATATGTTGTTGATTGACATACCATCGACTCCAAGAACCCAACGTCACTGTCCACTCTCACATCCTGCCTTGATCTGGTCTCTTCTTACACTGGTTATGCCTTCCTCCGGCGAAATGTTGACAAAAACGGAAGTCCTCGTCAGCAAAAAAAAACCCTTACAGCATCCATAAAGCTCCAGTGCTTGTTTGCACCTCCTGAATGTTTGACATTGCGCTGGCAAAGAAAGGCATCTGTGCTGTCGACTACCTGCCCCTGCTCAGGTCCACGGCCAGAACCTTCCTCTTCTCCTCTGCCTGGTTTTTTTTATCAAATAAATATTCCAATTGTTTCGCATCAGCGTCTTAACGTGTTTACATTTAGACGCCTCATTAATCTAAATTACATTCTATTCTGATACGTTATTGTGTTTTACATAAATTAAAGCAGTTAATAAGGGATTATGCAATTCCCATGCTTATTTTTATTTCAAGATTTCTCCAAATTTGTACAGCATCGGAGCGTGAAGTCCTCTTGTTTTTATTTTATATTTTTCTTTTATATGTTTATACCAATCGGTACGACCAAGTTCATTTTCAAATTAGGCCTGGGAAGGCCATCACCTTGGGTTTTTATACATTCCCACGCCCAAAAAAGGGCCGTAATCTAATAAAAGTGGATTTTGACGAATACTTATTATTAACTAAAAAAAACAAAGGTCCACAAATGAAAACATGTACTCTCAAAACATATAAATGTGCGTACATTACCATCATTTAGCATTTTAATCGGAGTTGTCACACATATCCACAACAAACCAAATTCAGATGTTGTTGCCCCGAGGGTTTGAGCCAATTCATTGCCACTGCATGATGGGGGGGCCGGGGAGTCGACGCCAGGCCGCGCACGTCCCGTCGCAGCCACACGGGGGCACCCTAACCCGCTTTTACAGGAGCACACAGAGGCTGGCCGAACATCGTATCAAATAATGATCGCGTTTAAACGTGTTTTTTTACCACGGGAGAAACTTCACATATTATATGCATCATGTCATCGTTTTATTCAGCAATGATACGCTGTAGCTGGAGGTTCTGGTGAAACAAAGGATGCTTGTCTCATTGGGCTAACACTAAAGTCTGTAAAAGGGTCAGTGATTGATCGGCTCATTGACTTGACACCAAGCCTTGCCTCCAGCGTGAATGTAGAGTTACAATGCGAAGGCTCTATGAGCTTGACGAACCTGAGTGTGATTTCCCGGCCACAGTTAACATCAGCGGTGAGTAGGCGGGTATCTGGATGAACCCGGGATTGAGCTCTCCTTCGCTCATCAACCTATACTGACCAGCCGGGTGAAGTATGGTCAAACGACATGGTGTCAGAAGGCTATCACCCAGCAGTGGATTGATAGAGGGCTCACAATGACAATGTCAATTATTACTGTGCACGATTCACTCGCTGCTGTTGCCAGGTTTCCCTAACATCACGATGCACAGAATTAAGGGTACCAACGAAATATGCAAGCAGTGGGAACGTGTCCAAGATTACGTCCGTGGAGGACATAGAGTAAATATATAATTCAGTGTGCAGGTGCAGGGTGCATTATTATTACATCGCAGAATCGTGAGAGGCGGTGACGGCTTGCGGAGGCCTTGATCCACCAGTGGATTGACCACGTCTGCTGCTTTTGCTGACTATGATGGTGTTCAAAAGACTAATCATAGGACCTCCTTTGCCAGTACCAAAATATGAGAATAGGTTTTCCCCTTTTTTCTGGCAACAAAACAGGTGTTAAGATGTTAAAACACTAAACTGAAATCTTTTACAAGGAATCATGTCTGCATTAACCACAATACTTGTGGTCAAAATGCAAAAAAACATACTCTGATAGCGTTTTAACATCTTAACACCTGTTTTGTTGCCAGAAAAGAGGGGGAAACCTATTCTCAAGTGGACTAATCGTCATCTGTTTCCCTCTGTATGGGTGGGGTTTATCCGGCTGTTCAGCTTTCCTCTCATGTGGTGTAAATGCTCATTAATTGGCTGAGAACATTTTAAAATATTTAAAAAAAATCGAATACATGACCCTGCTGGGCTCGGCGTGGCTATCCTGGATAAAGAAGTACTAAGTAAAGTTCTCGCTCGATATGTCCCGGAACGCGACTAAGTCAGCTTGGAGTATGGATTGTCAGCGTAAGGCACTGCCACCAGAGTACAAAGGTACGCCTACCAGTAATAATCAACACTATACAGTCTTACAACCCCATGAACATGTTTTAAACCGCAATGCAAGAGGAACCTGATGAAAAAGAGTCCGACAACTCAGTGTGTCTCCCTGCATAAATAAGTACACATTATTTGTTCAAAACGTATTGTTCCAAGTAAACACAGTGTTTGTGGTGACCGTTCATCAATGTCGCGGGCGCTGTGACGTCGCGGCAATGCGCCCGCAACCCGCGGGCTTCGCTAAGTAACCGTTGACAAGTGACGGGCAGTGTGAACGCAAGGAGGTTTCTTGGAAAAGCAACCCCGTACGTACCCAGAGGGGGGGGAGGACTGAGATCCTGTTTTAGCCGCCCTGCGTGACACGCAGCACACTAAATTAAATATCCCACACATGCGCCGCCGTGTGCTGCTTTATGCAGGCGGGTTGTTGCCAGTCTGCCACTTTCCACCGCTGGGCAAATGCCTCCCTAATTTTTTTCGGCTTCCTTCCTTCGCTGTAGTTTGCTCTCGGCCAGTGCTGCGCTGACCTCCGTTGATTTTTGTCTGTCGGAGTTAATTCCTTCTCTCATCTCTTTGTCAGTTGTTCTCGCGACGCGTCCTGCCCAGTCCCACTTAATTTATTTTGCTTTAACCACAGCATCGGTGACCCCTGTTCTCTGCCTTATTTCTGCAGGCGGGTAGGTACCGGTTATTTAATTTGCAGCGTCTCATATTGTACAGGATGACACGGAGAGCAGGACGATCCCTCTGGGCATCAGCTGCAAACGAACACCTTAGCACTGTGGCTTTTGTAGAATAAAAACCCAGCATTTAATCCCAGTTGGCATATGCACAGTTCTTCTCTGAATCAATATGTGTGTGTGGGGGGAGGGTATCTTTGCATATATTTTTTTGTTGAAATTGTCAATCAAAATCCAGCCGACCTACATAAAATAACCTGCACATTGTCAGAATAATGGTGTGAATTCGGCAGGTTTTGGGGGAATTAAGTGTGTGCAGATATCTGGCACATCTTTTGGGAAATCTCAAATTAGTTTGACCTTGCTCTTCACACTCGTGGAGAATGTCATCAGTTCAGGGCAGTCCCACGTGGCACATCGTAACGGTGGTGATCTTGTGGCTCTCCAGACAATGGGTACTGAGCCACCACGACCAAGATCTTGGGCCCTCGGTCTCAGGGTGGACAAGATAACAATACATGCTATTTTCCAAATCACTGCAGGGTTGAGACGATCTCATATTGTCTGTGACAAAAGGAAAGGCGTATGCTATGTCAGTTATTTATAATATGGAAATATGTACTCAGAAAACGTAACTTTTGTCTCAATACACTGAGGTCTGAGACCTCCAAGAAGCCACAATCAGGATACAGCCTATGGGTACTCTGCAGGACACCCCATCACTATCACTATTGGATGGCATCTCAAACAACGCAAAGACGATGATGTATTAATCACAATAATGGTGTATTATTGGGTCTTTCAGTAAATTCACGTAGATAGGTTCAAACAAAATAACAAAAAACTATGACGTTTCGATCACAGCACAAGCGGTCGTCATCAGAAAAAGGGGGGGTTAGTTTCTAAAGACAACTGCTTATAAATGTTTGAAATGGGCGTAGCCCAAATGTCAACAGCCAATGCCAATGCAAGTGGTGGGCAGCGACAGCAGCGGTGGTGGGCTTTCCACCAATCAAAGGGCTGGCAGGCAAAAAATAGCATATCAATGCAAGATCGCCGCGCAGAGTGCGCCAACGTGGCTATGTTAATGTGACAGATTAGCATGTTAATGGCAGATCGCCGACCATCCTCCGGGGCGAGCATGCCAAGGTGGCTATGTTAATGTAAGAGATCAGCATGTTAATGGGAGATCGTGAAACAGCAGCCTCGAGAATGGCGCGCGAGGTAGCTGTGTTAGTGAGAAATTTAATCTGTTAATGTAAAAAAATCAGAGAGCCGAAAATAACAACTAACATAAAAAGGTGTTAGGCTGGGAACATCACAGCCAGTTATGACTTAAACTGGTTAATAACATCCTTCCAATGATTGCTCAGTTTGTACCCATCTTCTCGGTTGAAATTGTGTCTGTGTCTATATATATGGATGGCTTCATGAACGAATATTTGTTGACAGCCAGTGGGTTTGCAAAGTACCTTCGTCATAGAGAAATCTATTTCGTGTGAGCGCACCGCATTGAAACAATGATCAGCCATGGCCGAGGTATTGGTCCTACCGTGTTTCAGATGTGCCTTATTTTCATGAACACGGTCCGAGACATGTAACTTCATTTTCCTGATGTAACTACTGCCACAGACACAGCTTAGTTTGTAGACGCCGGGGTATTGCATGTCAGGGATCACATCCTTCACAGATGGGATCAGATCACGAATGTTATGTACTGTATTAAATCGAACCTGGATCTTGTGCTTGTTCATGATTTTGGAAATCTTTTGGTGACCCCTGTTATGTATGGCAAGGTGATGGTTTTGATTGGGTCCTCAGATGGTTCTTTCTCACTGGTTGGGGTGATAGCTTTATGGAATGTGTAGTCTCAATATCCATTCATCTTGAGAGCTTGGCGTACGTGTTCCAGTTCACGGGCTAGGTGATGATGGTCAGACATAAATCGAGCTCTATAGTGTAGAGTTTTGATGAAGGAATTCTTCTGGGATGGATGGTGGTGGGAGTCAGGTTTTAGGTAGACATCTGTATGGGTGGCTTTCCTGTAGACAGAGTGTCCCATTGTGCCATCTAGTCTCTTTTAGATTAAAACATCCAAGAATGGTAACTTGCCATCCTTTTCCACCTCCATGGTGAATTTGATGACTAGGTGTATGGAATTGATGTGGTTGAGGAATTGGTTCAGAGCTGGTCGGCCATGTGGCCAGATGACGAACGTGTCATCTACGTACCTCTTCCACAAGGAGGGACGTAGAGTGGATGCCTGGATGGCATCTGTCTAAAACATTTCCATGAAAACATTGGCTCCAACTGGAGATAAGGGAGAACCCATTGGGGTACCTTCAACTTGTTTGTAGAATGTTCCATTCCAGGTGAAGTAAGTGTTGGGGAGGCAGTGTCTCACCAGGGCCGGTACATTAGCATTCAGTCCTTGATTCTAGATTTGAAGTTTTCGTGACTGCAAGGATCCATACTCGTTGGTTCTTTTGGTAAAGTCATTTAGAAAGAAAATAAATGAAATAGAATACGACGTTTCGATTGCAACACAAGCAGTCGTCATCAGGTGTAACTAAATTTGAGAGAGAGACAAAACACAGACACACATACAGACACACAAGCAGAGAGAGACAACACAGAGACACACAGGGGGAGACACACAACATTGACACACAGAGATTTAATCTTTACCCTCGGGGCTCCTCCAGAAACAACAAAAAGCCACTGCGGATGGCCACATGGAATGTTCGAACGCTCACTGTGGATGAGAGGCTGCCACTCCTCTGTCAGGAGTTGGACCGGTACCGCCTGGATCTCTGTGGCATTCAGGAGGTCCGGTAGACCGGCTCTGGCTCCTGCCACCATGAGGAGTGGACAGTCCTCTACTCAGGGCAGGAGACTGCCAAACAACAGGGTGTGGCTCTTTTTCTGAACAAAAGAATGAAGGGGACGTGGAAGCATGGCGGTGAGGTGTGGTAAGCTGTAAGCCCCAGGCTACTTTGGGCTCGCCTTCCCATCAACCGGAGGCGAGGAGTAGTGGTCATGGTTACTTATGCCCCCACTGAAGACGAACATCTGTGGAAGGATGCAGGCAAGGCCGATGAGTCAGATGGATTCTATGACCTCCTGTCACAGGTGCTGGCTAAAGTGGCCCCTTGGAATCATGTCATCTTGTTGGGTGACTTCAATGCCCGAGTTGGTCATGATGCTGGCACCTGGTCTGGAGTGATTGGAAGGCATGGGCCAGATCAGCTAAATAACAACGGTAGGAGGCTGCTAGATTTTTGTGCAGCCCATGGGCTTGTAATTACCAACATGCTGTTCCGGCATCGGCACATTCACACAACATCATGGATGCATGCCGGGTCCAAGCAAGAACATCTACTGGACTACATAGTGACGGACCAGCGGATGCGAGCCAATGTCTTTGACACCAGGACCTACCGTGGAGCTGATCTGCCCTCTGACCATCGTCTTGTCATCTGTAAGATGCGCCTGCCATTCTTCCACTCCGGTGGTGGGTGTACACCCAGGACCCCATTCCAACCTCCGGTGGCCTGGTCTCAGCTAGCTGATGGAAGTTGCAAGTGAGAATTTCATCATCGCTTGCGGCTGGGATTGGCATCGTCCCCCACTCCTCCTGATGTCGAGTGTAAATGGGCGAGGTTTAGGACTGTGACTCATGCAGCTGCAATGGCTGCTTTGGGTACGCGGCCCAGACCTCACCAGAGACCCTGGCTGACAGAGGAGGTGTTCAGGATGGTTGAGAAAAGCGACAGGCCCACTCTAATCGTCTACAGCATCCCACATCAAAGAATGAGGAAGCTTACCGCAGCCTTCGCTCAGAGGTTTGGAGAGCTGTGAGGCGCTGCCAGGATGGGTGGTGGTAGCGGGTTGCTGAGGAGATGGAGTCTGCCTCAATGGCCCATGATCACAAATCCCTATTTAACTCCATCAAAAAAGTAACCTGCAGCGCCACACCTATTACCATCATTAGGGGAAAAAACGGTGATCCAATCTCCGACCCCCAGGAACAGGTTTACGGATTTACTGAGCATTTTTGTGAGGTCCTGGGGGAGGGGAAATCCCTCAGCCTGGAAAACATCATGGGACAAAGTGGGGATGACCCTGCTGGGGCTGCGGTGGCTCAAATATTGGAGGAGGAAGTCGCCCCCTGTGAGTGGCTGGCTGAGGTGCCATCTGTTGAGGAAGTACTGAAGGTGATCCAGAGTCTGAGACCAGGAAAGGCACAGCGCAGAGATGATCTCCCAAACAAAATGCTGAGGGTGGGTGGAGTTTGTGTGCAGACTGCCCTACATGACATCATAGCACCAGTCTGGGCCACTGGACGGGTTCCGCAGGATTGGAAGGATGCCCTGGTGGTCCCCCTCTTTAGGAAGGGGGACCGCACAGACTGTAACAACTACAAGGGCATCTCACTCCTCAGTGTGCTGGGAAAGGTCCTGGCAAGTATTATTCAACATCGCCTTGATAGGCACGCTGAGGAGAGGCTTGCGGAGCCCCAATGCGGTTTCAGGAAAGGGCGGTCCTGCACAGATGCCATATTTTCTATCCGTCTGCTACAGCACAGCTGTAGGGAATTCCAACAAGACCTACATCTCTGCTTTATTGACCTGGTCAAGGCCTATGATACCATCAGTAGGCCTGGGCTCTGGGTTGTTCTTCGTGCTTTCGGAGTCCCTGAACCTCTGCTCATGCTCTATAAGTACCTTCATGATGGTGAGCGAGCCCGGGTAAAACTACTTGGCCGGGAGTCAGAACCATTCCCTGTACACCTTGGGGTGCGACAGGGATGTCCTCTGGCTCCCACATTATTTAACATCTATTTTGACCACGTAGTTAGTGAAGCCTTCAATAGCTGTACTGGAGGAATTTCCATTTGGTACAGATATAATGGGAGGCTAATCGATGCCTGGATGTGGGCAAGGGATCGCTCCCTATTGCCCAACCACGTTATGTATGCCGATGATCTGGTAATCACTGCTCACACAGAGGAGAAGTTGGAGGCGCTGCTGCTGAACATGGAGCTTGCCACCAAGAGGTGGGGCCTTACCATCAGCCTCACCAAAACTAAGCACCAGCCTGGGTATTTTGCACCATCGGACACTCCACCCCCACAACTCCCAATTGGTGATAGGGCAGTTGTGGAGAGAATGGAGAGTTTCCCATACCTTGAAAGTGTGCTCATGACCAGCTCCGGTTTAACAGCAGAGGTCTCACTCCGAATCAGTCGAGCGGCATTATCTTTTCATCGGTTGCGTAACACTGTGTGGAAGCTACCTGGTCTGTCGCTCCGCACGAAGCTTCGGTTCTTCTCAGCCACAGTAATTCCCTCCCTTTTCTATGCTTGCGAAACGTGAACCCCCCTAATGGAACATCTTCGTCGGTTAGAAACATTTAGGCTGGCCTGCCTACAATGAATCCTGGGTTTAACCAGGCTGGATTGTGTGAAGAGCTCACAAATACTCGAAAGATCTAGACAAAGTCCCATCGGTGAGCTCCTCCAGCAGACAAGGCTGCGTTGGCTGGGCCATGTAGCTCGCATGCCCAATCACAGCATGCCCAAACAGCTTTTGTTTGGCCGGATCGAGGGGGCTAAACGGGCGCGGCATGGGCTAGAAAAGAGATGGAGTGATGTGGTACAGGAGGATGTGGAGCTGAGTGGACTTGCTGATGACTGGTGCCAGCGGTGTCAAAATCGGCCTCTGTGGAGGAGGCTTGTGAAGGATGCTACTGGGCAGTTGGAGGCAGTCGCCCTCAACCAACAACGGAGGGCGGAGGAGCGATGCTCACAACAACGATCAGAGCGCCGGGTGGCTAAAGCACAGCAAGTTGGCACAATAGGGGGCACAGGTGGTGCATCAGCCAGTCATCTCAGTCAGTCGACCCGTGGCATCTGGGTCTGTCCCGTGACCTCCTGCCAGCGGGCGTTCAACCCTTCACGTGGCCTCAAGGTGCGCATAGCCTGGCACAAGCGTCATGGTGACGTCACCGCCACTTAGTGGCGAATGACAGTTGTTGTTGTTGTGTCTCCGTGTCTGTGTTTTGTCTCTCTCTAAAATGTATTTCTATCTGATGACGACTGCTTGTGTTGCAATCGAAATGTCGTATCCTACTATTTAATTTATTTTCTTTCTACGTGACTTTAACGAAAGAACGAAAGAGTAATTCCTGCAGTTACGAAAGCTTCAAATCACTTGGTATCGTTAATTAAGGACATCTCACTATCTCCAGGTGATTTTCTCGTTAGTTTCGATGTGGTCTCTTTGTTTACCAAAGTTCCTGTGCCTGACACCATTGCAATTATTGAAGATTTGATCCAACAAGGACTGAATGCTGATGCACATACTTAACCTAGAATGCAACATTCTACAAAGAAGTTGAAGGTACCCCAATGGGTTCTCCCTTATCTCCAGTTGTAGCCAATGTTTAAATGGAAAATTTTGAGACAGATGCCATCCAGTCATCCACTCTACGTTCGTCCTTGTAGAAGAGGTACGTAGATGACACGTTCGTCATCTGGCCACATGGCCGACCAGCTCTGAACCAATTTCTCAACCACATTAATTCCATACACCCAGCAATCAAGTTCAACATGGAGGTGGAAAACGATGGCATGTTACCATTCTTGGATGTTTAATAGAAAAGAGACCAGATGGCTCAATGGGATACTGTCTACAGGAAAGCCACCCATACGGATGCCTACCTAAAATCTGACTCCCTCCACCATCCATCCCAGAACAATTCTCTCATCAATACTCTACACTATAGAGCTCAATGTATTTCTGACCATCATCACCTAGCCAGTGAATTGGAACGCATACACCAAGCTCTCAAGATGAATAGATATTCAGAATACACAATCCGTAAAGCTATCACCCCAACCAGTGGGAAAGAACCATCTGAGGACCCAATCAAAACCATCACCTTTCCATACATAGCTGGGGTCACCAAAATATTTCCAAAACCATGAATAAGCACAAGATCCAGGTTCGATTTAACACAGTACATAAAATTTGTGATCTGATTCCATCTGTGAAGGATGTGATCCCTGACATGCAATACCCCGGCGTCTACAAACTAAGCTGTGTCTGTGGCAGTCGTTACATTGGGGAAATGAAGTGACATGTCTCGGACCGTGTTTGTGAATATAAGGCACATCTGAAACACGGTAGGACCAATACCTCGGCCATGGCTGATCATTGTTTTAATGCGGTGGGCTCATACGAAATAAAAAAAAATTAAGACGAAGGTACTTTGCAAACCCACTGGCTATCAACAAAGATTCGTTCATGAAGCCATACATATATATAGACACAGACATAATTTCAACCGATAAGATGGGTACAAACTGAGCAATCATTGGAATGACATTATTAACCAGTTTAAATCATAACTGGCTGTGATGTTCCCAGCCTAACACATTCCGATGTTAGTTGTTATTTTTGGCTCTCTGATTTTTTACATTTACAGATTAAATTTCTCACTAACACAGCTACCTTGCACGCCATCCTCGAGGCTGCTACTTCACAATCTTGCATTAACATGCTAATCTCTTACATTAATATAGCCACCTTGGCATGCTCGCCATGAAGGATGCTCGGCGATCTTGCATTGACATGTTAATTGTTGCCTGGCAGCCCTTTGATTGGTGGAAAGCCCACCACCACTGCGGTCGCTGCCCACCACTTGCATTGGAATTGGCTACTAACATTTGGGCCATTTCAAACCTTTATAAGCAGTTGTCTTTAGAAGCTAACCCTCCCTTTTCCTGATGACGACCACTTGTGTTGCCATTGAAACGTCGTTGTTTTTTGTTATTTTCTTTCAACCTATCTACGTAACCGTTAATTTAAGCAAGCAACGAATACCGGCCTCCATATGTTATGTGAGTCACAGGGGATATTTGACCATATTTAACCACGCTGCTAGGTTGGGGGGGGGTAAATGTCTTACGAATTGCAGTCAATTAGCATAATTATGACTCTGTTTACATGGAGGTGCGTGTTGGGGCAGGGAAGTTGTCATGGAATGTAGAAAAACAGAGTTGGAGTCGTTCTCCAACGTTGTAGTGTATTTTTTCGAGCATCAGTAACAAAATGTATTCATATTTTTTCACGATTCCTTGTGTTCTCTGAATCTGCAATTCCTCTTTGAAGTTGTTTCTGCTTGGGGTTTACAGGTGCGCTGAGCATTAAACTTTAACCTGAGATTTTTTTTGTATCATTGGTGAAAGTTTTTATTTTGTTTTCGCTATGCATTTTCCAGACTTACATTTTGAAAGGGATATTGCACTGGTGATTATAATCGCACCCCGGCATTTATTCTTTTCCTTTCCAAGTGTAATAACAGCCACAGAGGGTTCACGTGGGGATTGGCTTGCCGGTCCTGCTTGTAGCCAATAAGGGTTGAGATAGGGACCATGGCCCATGCGTCATCATGACAGGCCGTCAGGGGGATGGGCTTAGCCATTCGGGGCCCCAGCTAATGGGGAGCCGGATGAGGGGCGTGGTCCCGGGATTGACAGGGAACCATCGAGAATGGTCGGAGCTGTCCATGGATGATTGGCTGGGGGAACCACGTGACGAAGGTGTTAAGAGCGAGGGGAGGAGAACGATCGGGAGCAGACTGGAGCAGGAGGAGAGCAGGGTCACGCGCGGACGGGGCCGGGGGTTGCCACGTGCGCGGCGGGGACTTAGTGGGTGGTCTGTCCTCTCTCCGTTGTCTGCCAGCAACGGAGAGTGAGTGAGCAAGGTGTATCGTGAAGTGAAAATAAAAAGGACCGATTCCAAAGCCGTCTCCTGAAGGATTATTACATTGGTGTCAGAAGTGATTCTGTGACTGTTTGGACGATCGTCAAGATGTCTAAACACCTCAGAAAAAAGAACCTGCCCGTGCCTCTGTCGGAGGAAGAGGCGGAGACGGACGAAGATGAGCTGTTGGGAGCTACAGCCCTGGTGCCGCCGGCCGACGATGCTCGCCTCGACGCCTCTCAGCGCCGACTGGGAGAAGATGCGGCTACTGCGGGATCGAGAGACGAATGGCGGCTGATGGCGGAGCAGATTGAGTCGCTGTGCGCAATTCTGCTCAGTTTGGTGACCGCGGTGGCGTCCTCACCAGCCGTTGGTCGCCAGATCGCCGATCAACTGGACGCCGCGGGAAAGGGTCCTACTAAGGAATCGGGCCCCGCCATTGCTCCTGCCACGCGGGAGGACACCGTCGTCTTGGGTGGGGCGGCTGCGTCGGAGTCGTCAGCCGCCATTTTAGGCGCGCCTGCTACCACGCGGCCGCCGGACGCCATTTTGCCTGCACCGAGCGGAGAGCGGGAACGGCGGCCGGAGACACCCGCGGCGCGCGCCTGCCACCGTGGACATCGCCTTCCACACATAAAAGAATTCACCGCCGGAGGTGATTGGAGTGCTTTTACGTGGTGCTTCGAGTCGGCATTTAGATCTGTCAACTGGACGGAGGAAGAAGCGCTGGCAGCGCTACCTACGCTGCTCGATGATGTGTCTCTGGGGGTCTTCCGCGCTATCCCGGCGTCCAAGAAGAAGACACTGCGGGATGCGTTCACAGAGATGGCAGAATTTTACGACCCGCCGACATCGGCCACCAGGAAATTCATGTCGCGTCGCCGGGCACCGGAGGAATCGCCGTTGGCCTATCGGGGGGCGTTGATGGCGATGGCCATGGCTGCCTACCCCGACGCAATGGCCGAGCATTTGGATCCACTCATTCTTTCCCGCATGCTGGAGTTGTCTCAGGAGCTCAACATCTCGCTACCAGTGTGCGGCCACGAACCGCTTTCATCGCGGTGGGTGGCGCGCTGCCTGGACGCTAAGTTTAATATCAAGCGATGGGACCAGATGGCGGCGTGGACGGGGAAACCCGAGATCGACGGGCCGCCGCTGGGGTGGTCTCCGCGACTGGTGGTCCACTGCTCCGACGACTCGGGCGACGACGACATGTTGGCAGCGGCTGTTCCGCGTAGGATTCCAGGCCGCCGGCTGCGCGACCAGCGGGGCGACTACACGGGCCGACCGCGTGCGAGGGCCGGGTCGTCCGCCGGCCGACGTCGGCCGCGTGTTTCAAGTGCGGTAGACGGGGCCACTTCGCCCGTGATTTCCGCTGCCGACCTCTGCTATCGCCTCCTCTGCCAAGGGGACCTCCATCTCCTCTACCTGCCGCGGAGCTGCAACAACCTCGGGCGAGTCGGCACAATACGGGCACCCGGCAGGTCGTGTCACATCATTCATCCACTTGCACTCATTCGTACACTCCTAGAGCCAATTTTACTTCTGCTCCATTGACACGCTCCACGACACAGTGGAAGAAATTGGCTCGCAGGATTGTGGCTGCGGCGTCGGGCTCGTCGACGGTACGTGGTACCATCGACGGCGTTGACGTCCGTATCTTGGTGGACACTGGCGCGTCGGCTACCATCATTTCGGATGTGATTTTCCATTTGTTGTCCATTCCTGCGTCGAGGATACGCAAGGTTAATGATGCGTGTGTTGCCGCCAATGGTGGGAGTATGGGTATCTGCGGACAGGTGGATGTGAGCATAGCTATTGGAAATATCACCGCCGCAGGACCTGTATTGATTTCTCGCTCGCTAGCTGTTCCATGCTTGTTGGGGACAGATTTCCTGCGCCGGATGCCGTTGCGAATACGGGTCGACCAGGACTGTTTGGAAATGCCGGGGGGTCGTAGGATGGCGTTCCTGCCTTCCCTGCTGGCCAAGGCGCCTACAGGTAACGCAGTTACTGCTGTAGTTGCGGCTACCGTGGAAGTTCCATCGGGAGCGCAAATGCTCATTCCGCTACGTTACCGAAAACCGCTTCAAATGGGAAGGGGTGCGAAAGGCGTGCTGCTATCCCCATCGAATTCCGTATCGAAATCTTTTTCTTTGGCGGCGGCACAAACGATTGTGCGCCTGGGTCAGGCACCTTTCATGCAAGTCTTGAATGGGGGACCTGATCGCGTTGTTTTTCCCGAGGGATCGGTGCTGGCTCACGCCACTACCGATTTCGCCTCTTGTGAGAAACCGCCGCGCATGCAGATGCCTGCTCATGGATCTTCGCATGATCGTTCACAAGAACGCTGGATCGCGGATTTATGCGGAGAGAATTCGTCCTTGTCTAATGAACAGAGGAACACCTTGCGTTCGCTGTTACTGCAGTACGCTGATGTGTTCAGCAGGAATGATTTGGACCTCGGACGCACATCGCTTTTGTCGCACCATATTGAAACCGGTGCATCGCCACCTGTCTGTATGCACCCTCACCGCATGAGCCCCGCGGAAAGGGAACACGTGCGTGGGGCGGTAGATGAATTACTGGCGGCGGATATTATCTCGCCATCCAATAGCCCTTGGGGCGCGCCTGTCGTCTTGGTTAAGAAGAAAGATGGTAGTACGAGGTTTTGCGTTGATTTCCGCCGGTTGAATAAAATCTCGGTGGCAGACGCATACCCCTTACCGAGGATGGATGACTCATTGGATGCGTTATCGGGTGCTAAATTCTTTTCCACCCTTGACCTGTCCTCGGGCTTTTGGCAGCTTCCCCTCGATGACGAGTCAAAACCCAAAACGGCATTCCGCACACCGCAAGGCCTCTTTGAATTTAATCGGCTGCCGATGGGCCTGAACGCGGCCCCGGCCACGTTTCAGCGGCTAATGGAACTGGTGTTGGCGGGACTGCAGTGGGAAACGTGCCTCATATATCTGGACGATATAATTGTCTTTAGCCGCACGTTCGAGGAACATCTCCAAAGACTTGAGACAGTTTTTCAAAGAATGCGTGCGGCTGACCTTAAGTTTAAACCGAGGAAGTGCCACCTCTTGCAACACTCCGTCCGTTACCTGGGTCATATTGTCAGCTCGGACGGTGTATCTACTGACCCTCTGAAAACAAAGTGTGTACGTGAGTGGCCCACACCCACTTCAGTGGGTGATGTTCGGCGGTTTATTGGATTCGCTTCCTATTATCGCCGCTTCGTTAAGAACTTTGCGACGTTGGCAAAACCATTACACGTTCTGACTGGTAAAAATCAAAGGTTTAAATGGGGGGCGGAGGAAGAAAATTCCTTTAAGGCACTTCGGGAACACCTCGCCACGGCACCTACGTTAGATTACCCTGATTTTTCACAGCCGTTCATCCTTGATACGGATGCTAGTGATATCGGCATAGGGGCCGTTTTGTCGCAGCGCAAAGACGGGGTTGAGAGGGTGGTGGCGTATGGCAGCAGGGTTCTGTCCCCTGCGGAAACGCGATATTGCGTGACAAGGCGGGAACTTTTGGCAATTTTTCATTTTGTTCGATTGTACCGACCGTACCTGTATGGACGGAAATTCTTAGTCCGCACTGATCATGCGGCTTTGCAATATTCCCTCAAATTGGATCAGCCGTCAGGCCAATTGGCCCGGTGGTTGGAATCGTTACAGGAATTCTCCTTCGATATAACGTACCGAAAGGGAGCCCGTCATGCGAATGCTGATGCGCTCTCAAGGCTGCCACCGGCTCCTCCTTGCACTTGCCTGACGGGCACGCACCGCTGCGCCATACCGCCCACATCGCCCTGCCCGGTTATGGGGGCGATAGCGAATGAGGACGACGCAGGGGCGAAAGCGAAAGAGAAGGACCAGCAGGTGTCGGTGGACACCGATGACACCTTACGGTTGCCGCACGCGGTCTGGTTGCGCGAGCAGGAGGCCGACGCCTCGCTGTCTCCACTACGTAAATTGGTTGGGAAACAGAAATCGCGATTGGGAGGCTGGAAGTGGCAGATGTTTCGGGGTAAGTCGGGATTGCTAATGTGCACCGACGGGGTGTCTGACCGACCACGCTTGGTGGTGCCTACTTCGCTTCGCTACGACCTGCTCCGTGCTCTGCACGCTGACAAATTGATGCACCTCGGTGTCCAAAAGACTGTGGCCGCGATGCAAAAGGATTTTTTCTGGGCCGGTCTGACAGCGGACATCAATGATTTTGTCCGCTCGTGCCATGACTGTGCGAAAAGGAAACCGCCTCGGAACCACTATGTACCACCGTTGCGTTCCATTGAAGTGTCCCGTATTAACGAATTAGTGGCTCTCGACATTCTGGGGCCGTTTCCCCCGTCGGCTAGGGGCAATAAGTACCTTCTGGTCGGGGTGGAATATTTTTCTTGATGGCCGATGGCCTGGCCTCTGCCCGACCAAACGGCGGCGTCCATCACCGACGCTTTCTTGAACGGGTATGTCATGGACAAGGGGGCACCTGAAAGGCTGCTCACAGATCAAGGCCGGAACTTCTCCTCTAAATTGCTTAGGGAAGTTTGTGACGCGCTGGGTACAAAGAAGGTTCGCACTTCCCCATACCATCCACAAACAGATGGTATGGTGGAACGATTCAACCGTACCCTTTCCGCTATGCTTTGTCACACGGTCAGTGAAAAGCAAACTGATTGGGACTTGCACATACCAGGCGTCTTGGCGGCATACCGCATGGTTCTGCACACGTCCACGGGATACTCACCGTTTTTTTTGATGTATGGCCGTGAAAATGTTCCACCCATCGATGTGCAACTGGGTACGCCGGCTAAACAATCGTCCCGCTCCCTGCCTGACCACATGCGTGACTCGCTTGAACGAGTAACGGCGGCGCGAGAGGCCGCCCGGTGTGCGACGGGCCGTGCTCAGGCAAGGAACGAATGGTACGTGCGTCGATCGCACACTCGCATGCCTTGGTCGGTGGGAGACCTGGCGTGGCTCCACTGCCCCCAAGTACCGGCGGGCACGTCCCCTAAACTGCACAGGCCATGGCGGGGGCCTGTGACGCTCGTAGATATTCGGAACTCGCAAAGTATCCGTGTTCAATACGGCAAACGTCGGTGATACGTTCATTCCTCGCGACTTAAACCCTATGTTGATGCGCGCGTCGGTCCTTCATCCCCAATAGCTGACCTGCCGGGTTCTGCTGGGCCGACTACGCCGCGTGATACGCCCGTTGATCCCAGGGGGGATTGTGTTGTGCCTCCTGCAGATGAACAGGTTCTGAGGGCTGAGGAAGCCCCGCTGCCCCCCCTCCAACGGGGCCCGCCCTGGACGCGACCGAGCACCAACAACCGACTTCTTCTTTGAGCCTGCCACCTCCTGTCCATCCGGAGGCAAAGCGACCTTGCGCTGGGAGCGGAGAGGGTCCCGCGTCGCGTACGCGGTCGAGATCTCTTCCGTTTCGTTAACGTCTGATCGTTTTGCTAATTCCCTGTCGTTACCGCGCTGCAGGGGCGCCCTAATGTATGTTGTGATTTTTTTTTATTATTATGGGTGACTGTTGAATGTTGTTAGGCGCGGAAACGCTGGTTCACCCTCAAATTGTTAAATGCACCTTGGTGCCCTAATAAGATTTTACGGAATTGGTTCTTCACCCCTTTTCCAGCCGAGACGGCTAAATTTTTTTCACCGGGGGGAGGGTGATGTAATAACAGCCACAGAGGGTTCACGTGGGGATTGGCTTGCCGGTCCTGCTTGTAGCCAATAAGGGTTGAGATAGGGACCATGGCCCATGCGTCATCATGACAGGCCGTCAGGTGTATGGGCTTAGCCATTCGGGGCCCCAGCTAATGGGGAGCCGGATGAGGGGCGTGGTCCCGGGATTGACAGGGAACCATCGAGAATGGTCGGAGCTGTCCATGGATGATTGGCTGGGGGAACCACGTGACGAAGGTGTTAAGAGCGAGGGGAGGAGAACGATCGGGAGCAGACTGGAGCAGGAGGAGAGCAGGGTGACGCGCGGACGGGGCCGGGGGTTGCCACGTGCGCGGCGGGGACTTAGTGGGTGGTCTGTCCTCTCTCCGTTGTCTGCCAGCAACGGAGAGTGAGTGAGCAAGGTGTATCGTGAAGTGAAAATAAAAAGGACCGATTCCGAAGCCGTCTCCTGAAGGATTATTACACAAGCATGAAATGGCTATTCAAAATAATCATTAGAGGTTATAACCTTTTGCCAGGCCATCTGCGTCTTCGAGCAACGCTAAAATAAATAATAGGCAAATCTAACTATTAAAAAAATAAATTGCCTTCAAAGAGCCTTTCAAATGGGTTTTTGTTATCGTTGTTGAATATTTATCTTCACGTTGTAACATTTAGTTTAATTTTAAACGTATACATTTGTCTAATAAACACAGTTGTAGTACTGCATGCATACGTTTTTTAATCAATGTTCGATGGAACTCTCTCACTGATAACTGTTAGAGCGTGTCTACCTTGACTGTGGATGTGCGGTATAATCAGCAGCATATGTAAATGGTAAGCTACTTCCCGCTGTGTTATTTCTAAGTTCAAATATCAATCTTGCATGCCCATGGGAACATGGCAACAGCGTTACATTTCATCAAAACACACCTGCAGAACATGGGTTCCATGTTTATGTTTTGATGTATTGTATGTGTATGTTTTTTGTTTGTTTTATCCAAGTGGCTCAATGTTCGAGTGGTTAGTAGGTTGGAAGTTGAAATCCTCGCTGGCGGTTGACTAAGCCCCATCATTCCTGCAGGATTGACATAATGAATCACCACTTTTGTCGGCACGAGTGAACGGTAGTTTACGCATATATGGCTGGACTCGTCCTCAGCATAGTGATGTGGAATTTCCACCGAACGTCTCGGCGCTGCAAACAGATGAGCACCGCCCCCGATGCTCTGGCCACGATGCCGGACGAACAGCCACTGTGCACGACACGTCGCCGGCGACCGTTAAGCCCGGTTATCAGATTTACTATTTACGATCACTGTCATCCGCACGGCTCAAATGAGTCCCAATGAGTGTTCACGTTGGCCTCAAGTCATATAGCGATGAACAGCACAAGTCCTCTTGGCTGTCGTCTCTCTCTCTATCTGCCTACCATCTCGCACGCGCTCCTTCTCCTCCCACGCGCCAGAGCCTGCGCCGTTACCGCGAAACGTCGCCTCTCAACTTTTACAATTGCGGCCCGTTTCGCCGAGCGTGTGCGCAACATCTGGCTGTGAAAAAGAAGCAGGAGCCGGCTTTGAGGGGGGGGGTAGGGGGGCCTAAAACGCGTTGGGTAGGGACCAATAAGCCTTTGAAATCAATCCTCAAAATGACTGAGCGGAGATGCCGCGGCACCCCCGGCCCGCCGAGCCGGTGACAGCAAGACGTGACAGCACCCCCCTCCCCCCTCTCTCTTTCTCCATCCTTTCATGCCTCTCGTACCCTCCCCTGGCGTTGTCACATCCCATTTTCGGCGGCGTGGGCCGAACACAGGCCGGCAGGGTAGCTCGGCGCCTCGGGCTGTTTGCCTCCAGTATAAAAGCCTTGGCTCAGTTCAAGTAAATCCATTGGAGGCCCTATCGGTTGTGAAGGCTTGCCAAGGGGAAGGGCGCGGGGCTTTGCGGGTGGCGGTGAAGGATGCGAGCTGGCAAGGGCGGCCTGGGTTTGGAGGTACAGGCAGAGAAGGGCGTCCGACGCTCGGACCTGGTGGAGTTACCCAGAGAGTCGTGCACCATGGGCCCCAGTACCCACTGCTCGGATTCACTCAACTGAACTATTTTTTTCGTATTATTATTATTATTATTTGACGAGGTATAAGGCCCACTGAGCTATGCAAGAATTTGTTTTGTTTTGTTTAGAAGCGACCTGGCCACAGCCCAACGAAGTGGATTATCGTGTGGACATTTATAGCAGCCATATTTTCTAACCGCCTGATGTTGATTCTGAATGTGTAGGGAATAACAACTGGAGGATCCGGAGAAAAAAAATCTCACGCGACCACGGAGAGAGAGAGAACATGCAAACTCCAAATATACAGGCGTCGTCAGGGTCGGGGTCGGACCCACGACCTCCTGTATACCAGGCGAAGTAGTTAACATCTCGCCACCGCAGCGCCATTCACAGTCGATGAGCATGACCGCAGACGTTGACCAGCACAACAACAGCAAACTAAACACAGGAGAAAATAATGCTTACATGTTTTGGTATTTCCTTCATCCCAACCGAATGTGGATGTGATGCAGTTTGTTGTCCTTCCCCCGCACCTCCGATTAGCATGGTTGACTGCGTACGGTGCGAAAGAAGTTCAACATACATATATAAATGTACTTGTACCCACACATTTACGTAGGCGCGGGTACATTAGCCTGAGTAGGCTGTTGGGAAAAGTTCTGCTGCTGAGCAAAAAGTATATTATATATACCCCCCCCCCCCGTTGATTATGATTATTTATGAAGACATTGTATAATAAAAGTATGCACAAGCAAATAAATATTTAATATGCCCATAGTTAATATTGTGTAATTGGGTACGCACACCGGGACGAAAGATAAAGCCATGAGATTGGCGAGGACATGGGGGACTTTCATCATCACCACCTCCGATTAGCACGGTTGGTTACGTACGGTGCAAAGGAAGTTCAACATACATACTGCATTCATTTATATGCAACACGATGCATATGTAGTGAGTCCAACTGAGTCGCAGACGTTTTTCTTTAGAGGCAACACTTTTATTGTAACACGTATATACAAAGGGGTAACTGCCCCTTTACCAGATACAGCCTGGGATGGTGACCACCCAGCTAACTACACTATAGGTAGGAGTTACAGCTACGAAGGGTCGGACCCTCACTCGGGTCCCCAGCCACGTGTTGATGCCTCGTAGGACGTAGAGCTTCCAGCTTGTAGAACGAAGCAACACTGGTCCCTCTCAGGGATCCACTTTATATTCTCCCGGGTTGGGGCCGGCTCCGCCTTCGGCCCCACCCGCTTTCTCGAGCATTCTAGCTCCCTCTCGATCCCTCTCGAGAGCTCTCCCTGGACACGTGATCACCCCCTAGCCCCCCCACCTGGGGCCTTCTCTGTGGACACTCCAGATTACGTGTCTACGGGGTCAACCAGAGTGCCATGGCCCGGGGCAACCCTGTCCCCGTTCTGACACTTTCCCGCTCCCCCTTGTGGGAGCCTGCACTACACGCTATGCGTGGTACCCGTGCTATCCCAGCGCTCACCAAGCCCCGCTAGGGCTGGTACTACACCCCCCTATGGGGTGTACGCGATGACGGTGCATCGCACACCGTGCTGTGCCTCACACAGCAACCCACACGGTGCTCTCCGCGATGTAAGTACATTGCACGCCACGGCCCTCTCGGGCCGGCACCATACAGTGACATCCCCGATGTCACTACATCATCCCCCCCACCTCCTTTGTAGCATTCAGCCGTACTGGCTGTCAACTCCCCCTCCAAACGAACAAATTATTGAAATGCAAGAAAAAAACAGTGTGCCTCAACTATAACAAGAACAGCAATAAATACCCTAACCCACCTGTACAAAATTAACACTATCCACAAATGTAAAAAACCTCGATTTAAAGCTTTCGTGACTGCAGGGATTCATCTTCTTGGTTCTTTCGGTAAAGTCACGTATAAGGGAAATAATAAAATAATAAAAATAAAACATAATACATTTATTCTCACGACGTTTCGGCCACAACGCAAGCAGGCGTCTTCAGGTGAAAAACAGGTCTGTCGGAAAGACAGCGTCTGAATGAACACCACCACGCTTGGCAGCATATATTTAAGCTGGGTTGGAGGGCAAAGAGCGCCTTGACAAAGGAATTTGCATATCAAGAGGAATTTAGCATATTTATGGGAAATGCAGATATGGGATTAGTCACTACTTGTGGAATGCGTAGGAGGTGGGCGGGGGGTTTCAAAGTCATATAATGCCCGTGCATTATGCAGTATGCAGGATTAGCAGAAACAAAGGGAGAGAGTAGGGTTAGCATTAATAAAGGGAAGGAATGTTAATAGTATGGAGCTGCAGCAGCTAAACCACCACGTAAAAAACTAAAATATAAACTACATCAGTATCATCAATATACTAAATATACTCTCCAATAAGCTGAGCTACTTACTGTTAGTAGCTATAGATATACATCATCTGGTCGAAAGCCTGCGTGAGGGTGGACCTCTCCAGCGGCGGGATAGTGAGGAACGCCACAAGGGTGTCGTCGTCGAGGGCGGCAGGCAACGCCCACAGTGCCTCCGCCTCAGTCCATCCAGCCAAGTCGGCATTCATGAAGAATCGCCGCTTGAAGGCAACCCCCCAGTCGCCACTGGTAGCCGCGAACTCTTTAATAAAGGAAGCCGACGTCACGTCTTTAAGTTTGGCCGGCTGCGCGCTCCATGCCAGCGACAAAATGGCGGCCGAATAAGAGGGCTGCGCCACCGAATTTCCATCCTGCTGCGAAGCAGCTGCAGAGTCGTCGTCCAGGAGCGGCATCGCCGCTCCCTCCTTCACTGGTGAAAGTGTGGGACTGAGGAGTGAAGCTGCAGCATGGAGGAACTCCACGAGGTGACCGTGTGCCTCCCGGAGGGTCGCCTCCACCGATGGCGAAGCGTCACACACCCAGATGGCGCCCTGCTCTGCTGGCAGCTGTAGGCGGCACGAGGTCCTCGTCCTCACTGTCCGACGTCCTGGTACGTGGTCTGCGACATGTAGACATAGTCTACTGCTAGCTGTATAGACTAGCGTGTTGGCCACTTCCGACACCAGTTGTAGTGAGTCCAACTGAGTCGCAGACATTATTCTTTAGAGGCCACACATTTATTGTAACACGTGTAGTGGCATGGTTGGCCACGATCGCCACTACTCATAGCCGGCAGTACTAGCTCAGGCCAGTAAAGGGCAGGAGGGAGGCCGGACCTGCTCAAGATTAATGATGGGCGGTTGGCCCTAGGCAATCCCTGGGAGGAGCATCGGGACCAACAGTTGGGACCCCAGGCCCCCAGAAAGGGGCTGGGGGATTAGGTCATTTTCCAGGGCCTTTCTCCCTTCTGTATATAAGCCAGGGCCCTGAACGGCTCAGCTCAGTATCGTCCGGCTGAAGACTGAAGATCAACCTAGAGTTTTAGATTTCAAGCTTTCGTGACTGCAAGGATTCATACTCTTAGGTTTTTTCGGTAAAGTCACGTAGGTAAAAAAATAAAATTAAAATTAATAAAAGTAAAATAAAAAATCACGACGTTTAGGAGGCAACACAAGTTTCCGTCTTCAGGTGGAACCGTCACAGCACGATTGCTGTATTTACTTGATACCGTCTTCAGGTGGAATCGTCACAGCACGATTGCTATATTTACTTGATACAGAAATCGTGCTGTGACGGTTCCACCTGAAGACGGAAGCTTGTGTTGCCTCCGAAACGTCGTGATTTTTTTTATTTTACTTTTATTAATTTTAATTTTATTTTTTAACTACGTGACTTTACCGAAAAAACCCAAGAGTATCAACCTAGAGCCCTGAAGATAGAAGAGCCCTTTGGGCAAAGCCGAACCCCTGGCTAGGATGAGGCTTGAGCTGTACCAGTGAAGCTCCGAGCTTATAACCAGTGAAGACTTCAGAAAAGACTCAAGCAGTGTAGGCATAGTGATAGCCGAAAGAGGCGAGCTCGCCGGCTACGTAGGACATCGGGTGGAAGGGGCTGTTACCCTTTTGTATTGTAGTTTGATAAGTTGTAATGAACGTGTTGCCTCAAGCAAGCTTCCTCCAGTTTATTACCCACTACACACGTATATACAAAGGGGTAACTATCTCTTTAACAGATACAGCCTGGGGTGGTGACCACCCAGCTAACTACACTATACGTAGGAGTTACAGCTACGAAAGGTCAGACCCTCACTCGAATTCCCAGCCACGTGTTGATGCCTCGTAGGACGTAGAGCTTCCAGCTTGTAGAACGAAGCGACCCCGGTCCCTCTCAGGGACCCACTTTATATCCTCCCGGGTCGGGGCCGGCTCCACCCTCGGCCCCGCCCGCCTTCTCGAGCATTCTAGCTCCCTCTCGATCCCTCTCGAGAGCTCTCCCTGGACACGTGATCACTCCCTAGCCCCCCCCCCCCCCCACCTGAGGCCTTCTTTGTGAACACTCCAGATCACGTGTCTACGGGGTCAACCAGAGTGCCATGGCCTGGGGCAACCCTGTCCCTGGGCGGACACTCTCCCGCTCCCCCTTGTGGGAGCCCGCACTACACGCTATGCGTGGTGCCCATGCTATCCCAGCGCTCACCAAGCCCCGCTAGGGCTGGTACTACACCCCCCTAGGAGGTGTATGCGATGACGGTGCATCGCACGCCATGCTGTGCTGGAGCCGGCCTCACACAGGAACACACACGGTGCTGTCCGCGACGTAAGTACATCGCACGCCACGGCCCTCCCGGGCCGGCACCATACAGTGACATCCCTGATGTCACTACACATACATAGGTCACTATGTGTACACACGTACCACGTGCATGAGAGACCCATTATGAACCTAGCCCAGAAGATATATAGAACCAACTGCGTACTCGTAACGAGCGTACTTGATTTTCTAATTTCTAACGGGTATAAACAATACACATAAATGTCGGAGAAAAAAGTACTCTCGGGAGGTGGAGCAATAGAATCAGCTGGCGTGAAGGTGCTGGGTGGAATAATTAATCGCAGGATCGCAATAAATTATGGTGGTGGCTTCTGGGAGGCCTTCACGCAGCAGTGGATTGATCATGGCTTATGATGATACTGGACGAATGCTGTGAATTTTTTCAAAATATGAATATTTATTTATACTGGAGGAATCCGACGAGCTATAAAGCTCTTTTTCACGTGTAATCTTTTTTAAACAATCATTCTATAGATACATGAAACATATAATGAATTTTCATCGTAAGTATAATATGAAGTTATAATACTAAATAAGGGTTATATTACGTTTGCTTTAAGTTATAAAATGTGTAGTGAGTCCAACTAAGTCGCAGACATTGTCTTGGGAGCAACACGTTTTATTAAACTCTTAGCACAACATACTCCAAGCTATTAACACAACATATTCTCGGGTGGTGACCACCCAACTAACCACGCTACGGCGGAACTAGACACGGTTCCGCTATCCCGGTCCGGACCACAACCTGGGTTCCCGGACCACATGGCTGGAGGCTTCTCTCAAGCTTGACGTGGATCTCCTGCCTCTCCAACAGTAAGAACCCCGAGCCCCTCTCAGGGCCCCCCTTTTTCGGGCCAGGCTGGGGCTGGCTCCACCTCTCACCCCGCCCACCTTCTCGATCTCTCTCGTCCTTGCCCAAAGACTCTCGAGAGTTATTCTTGGACCATGTGACCACCCATTGGCCCCCTCCACTGGTGGTCCCCCTCCAGTATCATTCGGTCACATGTCCATAGGTCAGCCAGATTATCATGCCCCCAACATAACCCTAGCTGGCTGACACTCTCTGGCTCTCTCAACGAGAGCTGTGCGTGGTGCCATCGCGCTTAACCAGTGCTCACCCAAGCCCCCACTAGGGCTGGTACTACACCCCATGTCCGGGGTGTACACACAGCAGTATACATCCCGCCGTGGCCTCGCAGGCCCGGCACCACACAGTGACATTCCCAGTCACTACAAATGTAATATTGTTGAAAGTAGATATCATGCAGACATATGTAGTAAGATAAAATAAGATAGGTCTGAGCCGATAGTAGCATTGTATGTAATGGTACATGAGGGGTCATTGTGTCCAGTACCACATCCAACTGCCTTTGTCTTCGCAATGTTTACACATCGTACCAGGCACTCATTGAAGGCTGAGTCAATCTACGCAAGGCCCTACTGATGTTAGTCATGGTCTGTAATCACGCACCTAGGGGGAGGGGCAGTAATTTGTGACGATGTGTGACGAGGGGGGCGGTTTGAGAAATGTGACGTCACATCAAAATGCGCAACTTTAAATAAATATAGACAACACGTTCTACTTAATTAAATATACTTTTTAATAAATGTTTCTCCTACAACATCAGAGTGCAGCGGCACATTACATGACAATAGTTTAAAGCGATTAGAAGCATATTTTATTTGGGGGGGGGGGGGCAGAACTTTGTGACGTCATATTTGAGGGGGGGGGTCTGACTTCGTGACGCCGTGTGACGAGGGGGGGTCAAAAATCTTCCAAAATCGCGTGACGTCATTTATGGACGGCCCCTTAGTAGGACAAGTACGCTAAATAGTAAGTCACCGCTACACACACACACGTGCGCACTGCGCAAAGATCCCCCGTATGCCTTAAACAGAGTGTTGGGGCAAGTGCTGTGAGCGAGTAGCACCTGTGAAGGCCGGCACGGCACGCGAGGGGGTAGGTGACTAGTGCCACGCCCGGCCGCCTTTGTGTTCCGAGTCGCGATTTTATACACACCGTACCAGTGACTCATTTGAGGCTGAGTCGACCTTGGGGAGGCTCGTGACCGGTTCAGTTAATCGTCACTGCTGTTGGCCGTGAGCGGGAATCGAACTCGGGTCTGTAGCGCAGCGTAGCGCTTACCGCTACACCACCGCTCCCCACCACACACGCACGCACACACACAGACACACACACGTACACACACACAGACACACACGCAGACACATCAACAACACCTTGAATCATATTTGTGAAATCCCCGCACTCCCCTGCCCCCACCACCCCCCCATCAGAATCAACCAAGCACAGACCTATTAAATAATGGATTACACATTGCTGCAATTCATTTGTGTATATACTGTTAAATAAGCAAATAATCTGCAACACTATAGATATATTTGTGATTGTGTTGCTCTACAACGTCTCTCCCCTACTCTCCAAGCGCACACTTTCATCCCCGGATTCCGCGTGCCCAGCCCCAGTCCCGGGTCCCCCGATCCAAGTGCCCGCCGCAGCAACTGCCGCGGGTCTCATCCCGTGGCTTTAGGTGGTTGTGACCGCGGTGGCATCCTCCACGAGAGTGATGGGGGGGAGCTCATTGTCCCACCGGCCCTTCTCTCACCCAGCCCCCACAACTTCCACGGCTGTCTCAGCAGCGCGCTTCTTCTGACTGGCGCTGCGCTACGAACCCTAGCGACCCAGGTTCGATTCCCGCTCACGGCCAATAACAGTGACGATTATCTGAACCGGTCCAGGGCCTCCCCTAGGTCGACTCAGCCTCAAATTAGTACCTGGTGCGGTGTGTAAACATCGTCACTAGGGAGACAAAGGCGGCCGGCCGTGGTGTTGGCCACTTGTGTGCCATGTCGGCCTTTATATAGGTGCTCGCTAACAGCACTTTCCCCAACAGTCTGTTAAGGCTACACGGGGGATTTTTGTCTTTTTTGTAAAAAAATAAAATAAATTCTGATCATCTGTGGAACTCATGAAATTCTTATGGCCCCCACAGTCGTGCGGCGCCCTCTTAACATCCACGGTGCTGCAGCCCGAGCCACCTCCCCTCACACGCGGCTCCCTCATCCCCCAAACCATCCCTCCCCTACCCATGCACCCCCCGGCCCCTCGGGGTTTTGAGCTTAAGAAGGAGGGGGGGGGTATCTGCTGGGAGAAAGAGAGGGAGGGAGAGAGAGAGGAGATGAACCCTGAATTTATATTGCGAGAGTACCCTTTGTCTGCGCAGTGAAAGCAGCCTTCAGGAGCAATGCTTTGCAAATGATTTAACCCTTTATTCTTTTGCAAAATGAGAGCTTATCCGGGTCCCGCGAAGCTTGTTCAACTCTTGAGTGGCAAATTAACAGGTTTAGCGGAAGCCTTTGGGTGGCGGACGCTATACGAAGTGCTCACGAGGAGATATTCGAGAAGCCCTGTTTTGGGAGTCAAGGTGGCATTTAATTCAGTGCATACAGCGAAGCATTAGTATAATTCAATGGGTGCAGCACATTATAGCGTAAATAAAGATAAAGTTTGAGATACGTCCAAACGTAAATTTGGCGTCTACATAAGCATGTATTTCACGACGCCGCTTCTCAATTTGGCATTGTATTAATAATTTGTACTTTCGTGCCCGCGAAAGATACAGACGCAACTACGGCTAGCGACTTGAATCACTCACTGCCCACGTTGTTATTATTGTTATGCAGCTCTCCCAGCATGTTGCCCACTGTTTAATAATGCACCACGAGAAACACACTGTTGGTGCTAATGCAGATAGAAAACAAGGAACGGTTTAGCGCCAGATGGGCAGGAATTGGTTAAAATCCCCTACTGCTCCCAGGCAGTATTTAGCTATGCAGCCAAGTCTCTCCCTCCCTCCCTCTCTGCACCCGCCCGGACGTGTGTGTGCAACTAACGAGAAAACAGTGTTTGGAATGCAAAATATGAGGATTCGCAGCAACAATGATATATTACCATCCCCGTAGACACCATGAAGCCAATACCATATGGCAGTATACCATTTCATAAGAGTAGTAGTAGTACTGATGTAGGTGTACAGGACAGTTGTATATCTACTGCTGAGTGAGGAACACCATTCCGTGCAGGTCTTGACGCTTAATTGACCAATCTTCACCACGCCGGACAGTGTGAGTTTGGTATAGGCGTGGGAGCATAGAGTACAGGAAGCCACTGGAGCTGTATACTGTACTTATAAATCATCTATATTGCACACTAATTTCTAAAGAACAGCTTTTTGTGTTTAGTTGGTTCTCCTTCCCCCGCACTTCCAATTAGCACGGTTAGCTACGTACAGTGCGAAAGAAGTTCAACATACATATGCACGGCACAAAGATAGAGTACAGTTCACCTGCGGTGGATGGATTTCACCCATCCAAGAACTATCAATGAATGCAATTCGTATTTATTTATTCTTAGTGACTTACCTTTTCCTTATTTTCCACACCTACATTGAAGGAAAAAGTATTTGATCCCCTGCTGATTGTGTACGTTTGCCCACTGACAAAAAAATGATCAGTCTATAATTTTAATGGTAGGTTTATTTGAACAGTGAGAGACAGAATAGCAACAACAAAAAATCCAGAAAAACGCATGTCAAAAATGTTATAAGTTGATTTGCATTTTAATGAGGGAAATAAGTATTTGACCCGTCTGCAAAACATGACTTAGTATTTGGTGGCAAACCCCTTGTTGGCAATAACAGAGGTCAGACGTTTCTTGTAGTTGGCCACCAGGTTTGCACACATCTCAGGAGGAATTTTGTCCCACTCCTCTTTGCAGATCTTCTCTACGTCATTAAGGTTTCGAGGCTGACGTTTGGCAACTCGAACCTTCAGCTCCCTCCACAGATTTTCTATGGGATTAAGGTCTGGAGACTGGCTAGGCCACTCCAGGACCTTAATGTGATTCTTCTTGAGCCACTCCTCTGTTGCCTTGGCCGTGTGTTTTGGGTCATTGTCATGCTGGAATACCCATCCACGACCCATTTTCAATGCCCTGGCTGAGGGAAGGAGGTTCTCACCCAAGATTTGGCGGTACATCGCCCCGTCCATCGTCCCTTTGATGCGGTGAAGTTGTCCTGTCCCCTTAGCAGAAAAACACCCCCAAAGCATAATGTTTCCACCTCCATGTTTGACGGTGGGGATGGTGTTCTTGGGGTCATAGGCAGCATTCTTCCTCCTCCAAACACGGCGAGTTGAGTTGATGCCAAAGAGCTCCATTTTGGTCTCATCTGACCACAACACTTTCACCCAGTTGTCCTCTGAATCATTCAGATGTTCATTGGAAAACTTCAGACGGGCATGTATATGTGCTTTCTTGAGCAGTGGAACCTTGCGGGCGCTGCAGGATTTCAGTCCTTCACGGCGTAGTGTGTTACCAACTGTTTTCTTGGAGACTATGGTCCCAGCTGCCTTGAGATCATTGACAAGATCCTCCCGTGTAGTTCTGGGCTGATTCCTCACCGTTCTCATGATCATTGCAACTCTACGAGGTGAGATCTTGCATGGAGCCCCAGGCCGAGGGTGATTGACAGTTCTTTTGTGTTTCTTTCATTTTCGAATAATCGCACCAACTGTTGTCACCTTCTCACCAAGCTGCTTGGCGATGGTCTTGTAGCCCATTCAAGCCTTGTGAAGGTCTACAATCTTGTCTCTGACATCCTTGGAGAGCTCTTTGGTCTTGGCCATGGTGGAGAGTTTGTAATCTGATTGATTGATAGATTGCTTCTGTGAACAGGTGTCTTTTATACAGGTAGCAAGCTGAGATTAGGAACACTCCCTTTAAGAGGGTGCTCCTAATCTCAGCTCGTTACCTGTATAAAAGACACCTGGGAGCCAGAAATATTTCTGATTGAGTGGGGGTCAAATACTTATGTCCCTCATTAAAATGCAAATCAATTTTTTACATTTTTTACATGCGTTTTTCTGGATTTTGTTGTTGTTATTCTGTCTCTCACTGTTCAAATAAACCTACCATTAAAATTATAGACTGATAATTTTTTTGTCAGTGGGCAAACGTACAAAATCAGTAGGGGATCAAACACTTTTTTCCCTCACTGTATCGTTTGTTGTATTGTTGGTTGTTGTAACTTGCTGACCCACCCCTACTGGACATCTGTGCAAAAGAGCTTCAGATCTCATCGGATTCCTCCAGGCTAATTCAAGATTCTGATATCTGTGTAAACGTGATAATCCTGTCGGGTGGTGGAGGGTGCATGACATAAACGTTGGCATAAAACTACCACCACGTGGCCCAACGCAGAAACAAACACGGATTATTCCATTGGCCACGAATACCTCTATTTTAAATTAATATACAATATAACCTTTTAACTATTCATGGCCACCGTACTCTATATTAAATGTCCTAAATGTGTGACGTGCAGCTGCTAGACAATGGCTTATACCCTGACTAAACAGCAATGGGAATTGCCACTGAGACGCAACTAGGCTAATATCCACAAATTAAATCTTTAATGCTCTAAAATAAAAACAGTGGTTATTTTCTACAATGCATTTAAATCATGCACGATTAACATTTTGGAAAGCATCCGCAATAAATTTCACGTAAATTAAATGTGCGTCTTTTTTATTTATATTACACTGTTGCTGCTAATGGAGAAATGTATTTAAAAGACAACAGAAGTAGATTTAAGGATAAAACAAATTTAAATGTCAGGCCTTGCAGAAAATCATAATGCTCCGTAAACGGAACGGATTATGACGATTACGTAAGTAAAACCACGGCATGTAAATAAATAACCAAATGTGTATATGCTGGTTGTTGTGGTTTTGGAATAAAATCCATCGCATTTGTCTTCGGTTGGCTGATATCGATGTAGATCAACAACTATAATTTAACATTGAGGTGGTTGAGCCAGGTAATTGCGTCAGGAGTAGCGGGAGTGGTGCATCATCGCCGTGATGACGTCCCTACTACCTTCGTATTTGTGAATCGGGCATCGAGTCGCTCCATATTATATCCCATGGTTCTATTCTGGGTGATCACAGTCACCGCGACTCCGGCACGTTTTCTTTTGTTCCATTTGTGCACCCGGCCACGATTTGTGCAAGACGCGCTTCAAGGTTTGCACCATGGCATTAGTGTTGTGCCACATGCTCGACACCAAAAACACAAACGCATCGGTATTGAAGAACATGCCTCGGCATCCGTGCTGAATATAAACTACCAGGCCATCGGTGAGAAATAATTGAGGGCCTATGAGACCGCTCCGCTAAAACTGCATGCAGATGCAACAGAAGGAGTATCGCACAAAAATGAAATTCAGAGCAAACAAAAGCATCGTCAGAGCACGGCGAGAGAAGACACCTTCATTTTAATTGGCGCGTGTTTCTAACGTTAATGCGTCCGTCTTTGTTTTGTTGTTATTGTTGCTGCTCTTCGCACACTTTTCGGGGAGGGTCAGGATCTTGATATATTTTTTTTGTTAAAACCTCACGCAAAGACCACGCAATTAGAGCATTCAAATGCACACGGTGCCCGAGGCACGACACAAAGCTAACGTATAAGCCCCTCCATTTTGCCGAACGCCACACTTCACTTCAAAGATATTTATACCTGAAGTCGTAATTGTGCCCCCTGGTCAAATCTGATAATAAGAAAAAGGAATCGTTTTGCATGTTTCGGAGATTTTTTTAAGCGTTGCTGCACAAAGAACGTTGCAGCAAATGGTCGGGGTGGGGGTGGGTCAATGGGGGGGGGGGGTTATTCAAGGTGTGCAGACGAGTGCAGTTGTTTAATTTAGACCGGCGCTCTCCTGGCAGGGCTGTCAAATTAGTGACAGGCGGCTTGATACTTGGGAATTAACGAGCATACGATGGAAGGCAAGAGGGATGGACATGGTTTGTTCGTCTGGTAGGGCAGTGTGAGCAATTGAATGGGGTTCTCCAGAGCGTCTGTCATTGAATTGCAAGCCACAGTTATGAGGATGACACTGGATAGATGAAGTGCTGAAAAAAAGAATAACTTTCGATTTAAAGCTTTCGTGACTGCAGGGATTAATCTTCTTGAAAATATTTATTTTATTATTATGTTGTATTTTTATTATTTTTTTATTTCCCTTCTATGTGACTTTATCGAAAGAACCAAGAAAAAGAATAACGTTATTTAATTCCGAGCTTCTGGGAATCTCTCACATGCATGTTTTTTTATACAAATGACGGTTTTAAAAAAGATTACAAGTCTGTTCACCCAACCTAATTTACCAAATCGACGAATCAATCTTGAATTTATAATGGTAGAAAACCCCGTTGGTGTACAATATTATAGCGATTTTGCATTGTTTGCATGAAAGCTTTAGTAATATGCGAGTTTTTTCAGCATTTTTACCCCCTCAATTAAGCCTCCGAGCGAGAAAAAATATTTGCATCAATGCAATAATCGATCAAAATATCCCTGACAAGTGGCAAACAATTCCCGATTTAATTGTGAAGTACAAATCAGGCTGGGATAATTCATAGATAATATTCCACTTGGGGCATTATCACCATCATCAGCCATGGTCAATGCACTGCTGGATTAAAGCATTTCCCCAAGCTGCTGTCATCTCTCACAATCCTGCAATGCTAATCGGTTGTCGGTTGGAGGACATTAAGCTTATATATAATCCATATATGTTGATCACTAAGTACACATTATTTTTGTCGAAACAATCAGATATTAATCAAATTTGCACAAATGTTGTCTGTCATATCCAGCCAATGTGGATTTTTTTTCCCGAAGAAAATAATGGTTACTTAAAACAAAATATCTTCTTAGCAGGCAGCAGGGGAATAGTCAAGTGCGTATGATATTACCACTGCCTTAAGCCAACGTACTGAAACCATGACATTATTTCAGAATTTTCAAGTAAAGCTCCCCATTAAATATTATCTCCCACTTTGGCCTCTCACTCTCTCTTTAACAAAGCAAAGCGACTGTTATCTTAATAGTGAACGCAGATTAATGGGTACATTTCCATCTTCCCGTGTGGCAGTGGAAACATTTTCTTGAGTCTCCTGTATCTCTTGTCCACCCAGCAGTATGCGTGGGTACGCCTGAGTTATTCCATCGGCAGTTTAGATTATTTAGATTATTTTGTTGCTATACATTTCCACGTAGTTGAGCGATAATTTGTGATAGCCAGGTCGCTTTTGGAAAAAGAAGCAGATAACTCAGTGGGTTTTAGCTGGTAAGATAAAACATCATTTAGTTCCATTTGTATATTTTTAAGTGATTTGTTTACCTTTGCTATACTTTCCACTCCTGTCGTGTTTTCTATTGTTTGCTGTTGTAACGTTCTGACTTTCCTCTGCTAGACATCTGTGAAAACAAGCTTATAAGATAATCGGATTTCTCCAGTATGAATACAATTTCTGATTCTGAAGTGTGATATCCTGCCAGCATGGAAGAGTAGGCCAAATTCCCCTCTGCAGGAGCCTCTCTTGAGATTCCTTGAGTGGAAACCATTCCTCCGGTAATGGAAACGCTTTTTTATTGCCAAATAAGATTTTGCACCAATATTTTATACCAATCTTAGTAATTGCCAGAGTAAAAAAACTGCCGTTCTCACACTTACTGTGAGCCGTTGCAGGTGTTTTATATTTTTCATCGTGTCTGTATAAAAATGAAAAGCATGTCCTATCTCTCACTTATGCATCTCGGCTATAGATTCTATGAAAATTAATTATTTAGCGACACAAATTACGAAGCAGGCATATGCGAATATTTATAAACATAAACAACTGGGTCGATTTCCTCGGCATTCTTAAACCGGATAAAATAAAGCACATAATGAAGGGTGTTAAAGGGTATTCTTGATGTGCTTTGTATACCATCGTTTTGGAAAATTAATGTCTATTTTAAGAAAAAAGAGGGATTTTCAACCCATGGGAGCAGTGCATGGGAGTGTAGGTTGCAGCCTTCCAGGTACAGGCTTTTTCTCTTCTCTCTTTCAAGGGAATTTCTTTGAAGCCAAATGTGTTTGATCATTCGCTTCATTATTCAGAGGATTCTGCAGAGTATACAATTCTAAATTTATGTTGCAGAAGCCGTTGTGTGTTATTATTGTCGCCGTAAATGTAACGGTTCCATGTGCCTTTCCTCGCTGCAAACGTTTGCAATTTAATGTGTTGCTTCTGCGTAATATAAACTCACAAGCAAACAACAGGACCAAAAAGCCAAAAAACCCTGCTTATATTATGGCTTCACAGCAGACTCAGGGTCAATGAAACCTCCAGACCTTCCACACAGTGGTTAAGAGGCCTGAAGGCTATGGCTCGGAACACCATCTCGCTCGTCTAAACTTTAAAAGCCGTAATGATAGCCTTAATTTTTTTAAAGAAGCAGCTTAAGTGGTAGACCATGGATAGTCAGCATGCGGAAGGATCAGCCTTGCCTTTTGCTCTATGGGGCTCCCAAAAGATGGAGGTACATTTAAAAAATCATCACATCTAAGCGGTTTGGCTAGAATGCCAGAGGCAGCCTGATGGGTAAAGCAATAATCGCTCACATCAAGACATTAACCTGCTTCTCTGGCAGAGGTACACGGGAAAACACTCCTCTTATCCAGTGCGAGTGGTGCCTCCCTGCGGCACTGGTCACCGGTTTTTCAGGGTTTCGCCAGTCACATCGCACGCACCCCATTTGGCCGAGCAATAGCCACAGACGCAGGTCAGACTCCAAAGTGGACATGAGCTCAAGTTGTGGGAGCACTAGCAGTCGATGTCTCTCTCCCTCGTCCAGCCACATCACGGAGGTTGCCGGGGTCCATTAACTTCTGTCAGCAGCAGCAGTAGTTATTCAATATCTACATGCTAAGCAGGGCACTTCGTTGAGCTATCATTAGTGGCCAGGTCGCGTCTGCAAAAACAATAAGCTAATAGCTCAGTGGACTTTACCTGGTAAGATAAAACATAGTTTAGGTGTATTTGTATATATATTTTAAGCGATTGGTTTACCTTTCCTATACTTTGCACTCCTATTGTGTTTTTTGGTACTGTTTGTTGTTGTAACTTGCTGACCTGTCCCTACTGGACATCTGTGGAAAAAAAGCTGTTTTGCTCATCGGATTCCTCCAGAATTGATACATATTCTGATCCTGATTAACTGTTGGAGGTCTTCACCATCATAATCCATCTGTTGCTGATGTTTCCATCGTCATTCCTCTCTGCTCCGGTGCCTCCTCCTAACGCAATCAAGTCTATCTTTTCCTCAGAATCAGAATCAGTATGAGAAACGGTTTTAATCGCCATGTAAGTTTGCACAAACAAGGAATTCACTATGGCGGGACGGTGCATACATTGAACAAGTAGGAATCTTAACTTATATAAAAGGTATACACTCTAACTATACTAACGTTACAAAGTATAAGTAATACTAAAGGGCTAAAATTTTTAAAATTATGAATAAGTAGACCTTATAAAATGCGAAATGTAAAATGTTAATTAGCCGTATTAAACAATCTTAAAATACAAAAATACAAATAAGATTACACGTTGTAAGTAGGGAAAGGTGTAATTATGTAGATAAAATGTTATAGTAAGTGTAACAGTCATTTTAAGTGTAAAAGTCATTTTAAGCCCTTGGCCTTGTTGAGGAGGCCAACAGCGGATGGGAAAAACTGTTTTTATGACGTGAGGTTTTGGTTTTGATGGACCGCAGCCTTCTGCCGGAGGGGAGTAGCTGGAACAGAGAGTATCCAGGGTGCGAGGAATCGTCCGCAATCTTCCTCGCTCGCCTCAGGGTCCTCAACGTGTGCAGGTCCATGTCCTCAAGGGTTGGTAGATTACAGCCAATCACCTTCTCAGCAGTGCGGATGATACGCTGCAGTCTGCTCTTGTCCTTGGCAATGGCAGCAGCGTACCAGACGGTGATGGAGGAGGTGAGGATGGACTCAATGATGGCTGTATAGAAGCACACCATCATTGTCTTTGGCAGATTAAATTTCTTCAGCTGCCGTAGGAAGTACATTCTCTGTTGAGCTCTCTTGATAAGGGAGCTGATGTTCAGTTCCCACTTGAGGTCCTGGGAAAGAATAGTGCCCAGGAAGCGGAAGGACTCAACATTGGTGACTGGGGAGTCGCACAGGGTGATGGGGGTGAGTGAGGCTGTATTCTTCCTGAAGTCCACAACCATCTCCACGGTCTTAAGAGCATTAAGCTCCAGGTTGTTCTGGCTACACCAGGTCACCAGGCTGTCAGCTTCCCTCCTATAGTCAGACTCATCCCCATCAGAGATTAGCCCGATGAGGGTGGTGTCGTCCACAAACTTCAAGAGTTTGACGGACTGGTGACTGGAGGTGCAGCTGTTGGTGTACAGGGTGAATAGCAGGGGTGAAAGGACGCAGCCCTGAGGAGATCCGATGCTGATTGACCTGGCGGCAGAAACTTGTGATCCCAGTTTGACACACTGCTTCCTGTCAGACAGGAAGTCTGTGATCCATCTGCAGGTGGAGTCTGGCACGTTCAGCAGGGAGAGCTTGTCCTGAAGCAGGCTAGGAATGATGGTGTTAAAAGCCGAACTAAAGTCCACAAACAGGATCCTGGCGTAGGATGCTGTGGAGTCCAGATGCTGTAGGGTGAAGTGGAGGGCCATGTTAACTGCGTCATCCACAGACCTGTTGGCTCTGTAGGCAAACTGAAGGGGGTCCAGTAGAGGGTCTGTGATGGCTTTGAGGTGTGCCAGGACCAGGCGCTCAAAAGACTTCATTACCACAGAGGTAAGGGCGATGGGTCTGTAATCATTTAATCCTGTTGGCCTTCGCTTTTTGGGCACTGGAATGATGATGGAGGACTTGAGACAGGCTGGTACATGACATGTCTCCATGGAGGTGGTAAAGATGTTGGTGAACACTGGAGACAGCTGGTCCGCGCAGTGCCTGAGGGTGGCTGGAGAGACAGAGTCCGGCCCAGCTGCTTTGTGTGGGTTCTGCCTCTTGAAAAGTTTTTTAACTTCTCCCTCCTGAATGGAGATAGTTGTCTCTGTAGTGTGGGGTGGGATAGGGGCCTCTTGGGTGGGAAGGGGTAGTTCAGGACAGTCCAATTGTCTTTCAAATCTGCAGTAGAACTCGTTCAGGTCGTTGGCTAGGCGGGAGTCGTTAGTGGTGTGGGGGGCTCTGGGCTTGTAGTTGGTGATCTGCCTGAGCCCTCTCCAGACAGAAGCAGTCGTTAGCAGAGAACTGGTGTTTTAGTCTCTCTGAGTACAATCGTTTAGCCTCTCTCACCGCCTTGCTAAACCTGTTCTTCAACTCATTGAATCTGTCTTATCCCCACTCCTAAACGCTTCCTCATTTTCCAGCCTCAACCTTCTGAGTCGCCCTTTGCCTCTGTTTCCTTCCGCTTGCGTCGTGGTTGCAGTGGATGTACGTTGAGTTTTCCTCGTCCTACAATGGCATTATCGTAGGCCCCTGCATGCGTTTTGCAATAGGTTTCAAATCAGCGACTCGGAAGGTTGAAATTGGTGGATCACACAGAGATAGAGCTGGCGTCATACAAACTGGCCTGCCTGAATGGGCAATGAGATAACGGTGTCGGACGCATGAAAGTAGAGAGGTTTGTGACAGGTTGCCGGAATGTTTAGTATTTTTCTTTTGTTTCGGGGGGTGTGATTTCGTGTTGTGCCGTGAGTGACGTCTTGCCAAACAACACGCGGTGCAACCTGAAAATACATCAACGAGTTATCTGGCACTTCCACAAAACCTACAAAGTTGAACTCATAAAGCATTCCTGAGCAGGCCTCTGCTTAAAAATAAGTTCTCAGCAAAGGATGAGAAAAAAACATTATTCAGAGCGAGAAGAAAAAACCCCACAGATAGTAATACAGTATATGCAAGTGTTTGCATTATTTAGAAACAGCTTTTTATATTACTACTATAATGAGCCAAGAATTTATGTTTGTGTGTCCCGCGCGTGACGTCACTCCACATGCCGCACCGCCCCCCCGTCATTAATATTCATAAGCGGATGGATTTTTACGCTCACGCAGAAGGTCGAGCGGAAATATTTTTTTTCGCAAATTCGCTTTAAGTTTGACGTTTCTTTATTGAAAGTGAATCTAATACATAATTATACGCAGCAAAAAAGTGGATTTGGTGTCGTTATTTATTTCTTCAGCACTTGAGACAAAAGGTAAGTCTAATTTATGCTTCTACATTATGGTAAAATAGACATTTCTCGGTTCGATTTCCAATTTATTTCAACCCCAGCGACCGAAAGCAGAAGAGAAGAAAGTATCAAAGCAGTGAATTTGAACAAATTGAAGGTCAGTTATATAAAGTGCTACAGTGAACTGCAGTGAAGTGTTTTGTCACGTAGTTTTGTGCAAGAATCACTGCCATTAATGCAGTGCTACAGTCAACTGCAGTAAAGTGTTTAATGAATTAGTTTCGTGGAAGATTCACTGCCATGAATACAGTGCTACAGTGAACTGCAGTGAAGTGTTTGTTGACATACTTTCGTGCAAGATTCACTGCCATTAAATTTACACAAGATACAGTGACACTCTGCTCAGTTTTTTCGTAAATATTACAGCTTCCGTCCTAGGACGGGCAAAGAAGATAGTTTTAATATAATGATGTTTTGCATGACATTACTAAGCCCCAGACAACACATTTTTACTTTATTAAACATGCCTAAATTTCAATGCACACAATGCTTCTCCCAATAATGGATAAACCCTGACTTCCAGCTCACTGGAGGATGCGAGGGGGGGCGAAGAGTACCCTGGAGAATCTCGCAGCCGTCGTTCGTCTTTCAGATTGTCTCACCTATTGCGTTGGCCTGCAAATGTCTCAGCACTCTACCGCTCGCTCGGCACACTAATACCGCGTTTCCACTTGCCACAACCAAGTCGTGCCAGCACGGGGTCAAGTGGCACGGATGGTTTTTTTTTATTTCCAGAGCTGAGCCATAACCGAAACCACGTTACGCGAGCCTCACAGGATACCTGAATCTGGCTAATCATACGTGTAACAGAATCATCGGTATTATAGTGAAACAATCCTTTGAGCTCTAAAGTTATTTTTCACCGATGTCCAGTAGGGGCGGGTCATAAAGTTACAACTAACAAATAATACAAAACACGATATGAGAGCAACTTATAGGAAAGGTAAGAAAATAACGAACAAAATTAAACTAAACTATATTTTATTTCACCTGGTAGAGCCCACAGATTATGTTTCAGAAGCTACCCATTTGAGGATGTTCAATAGTTAAAATATTCGCCACTGGTATTGGTTCGCGAGCGAGGGATCGAACTCGGGTCGCCGGGTTCGAAGCGCAGTGCACTAACCGCCACACTACCTCTCCCCCACAATCGTGCATTCGATATGTAGACACAGACACACATTGTTTTGCATGGTAAAGCTGGACTACTCTGTAACACCAGAGCGTAACTTCTGTCCTGAGGGTAAATTGTCAGCGTCAGCGCACAGCAGCGTGCAGCAACGACGACTTTAAAGCCCCGGCCGTTTCAGTCGTGGCCCACGTAAAAAAAATTGGAACCGCCACCGCCGCGTATTCCGCTTGTCCCACATTGTAACCATGCGCTCGACAAAACACACACGTGACTTTTTGTGTGTGTCCCCCACCCCCCTTTGCCATCCTCCTACCCCTCAACCAACTCCAGCCCCCTTTCCATACCCGAACCCAAAAAGACAAAGATCCCCCGTATAGCCTTAACCCTTAACATACTGTTTGGGCAAGTGCTGTTAGCGAATATGACCTATGAAGGTCGGCACGGCACACGAGGCGGTGGGTGAGCAGTCAGTGCCACGCCCGCCTTTGTCTCTCCAGTGGCGATGTTTTTATTTTATTTTACACACTGCACCAATTATTCATTCGAGCCTGAGACGTCCGGGGGGAGGCGCCGGACCGGTTCAGATAATCGTCACTGGTGTTGGCCATGAGCGGGAATCGAATTCGGGTCGCCGGGGTTCGTAGCGCAGCGTAGCGCTAACCGCGACTACACTACCGCTCCCCCACACCCCTTTACCCGAACCCACACATCCACACACACACACCGGCTCACCCCACCGCCACCCTACTACTCTCAACTCGCGCTGCGCGTGCAGCATGAGTAACGGGGCGGAAAGTGGCAGGGGCTGACGCGGGATTGCGGGCGTGGGGCAGCGCCCGCAGATACGATGTGGCAGGCGTGCGCTGGTGACGGCGAGCCGAGCTGACACGGACGGGCCCTTACACTCCCAGCACCGCTCGCTCGCCCGCTCGCTCGTCCGCCCGCTCGCTCGTCCACCTTCCCGCTCGCCCGCTCACTCGCCCGCTGGCTCGTCTATCCACTCACCCGCTTGCTCATCCACCCACCCGCTTGCTCATCCAACCACCCGCTTGCTCATCCACGCACCCACTCGCCCACTCGTCCATCCGCCCGCTTTAACCCGGCGCGTGGCCCGCATCGTGGACGGCCACTTACGCGCATCCACGGCCCTAAGCGGTTTCCTCGAATAACCTTGCGCTATTGTTGTATCGTCATTTTTTCGTGTTCATTCTTGGCGTTTGCCAAACACAACGACGACACCAACTGCCGGTGCTGACTAGAGGAAGTTTAACGCGGAGGCTTTCGCGACCAGTATTATTCATAATAAAGGTTTTTCAGTTAGAACGCGATCTAACCAAAGCAACCTTTATTATGAATGACTGGAGACAGACCGCGCGTGCTCATTTTGGTACGTTTGTGAATGTTATATCAGAGAGTGGTTAGTTACATCTGAATCTTTATTTATACAGGAGGAATCCGATGAGCTATAAAGCTCTTTCCCCCCCACAGATGTCTGGGAGACGTTTCTTAGCGAACGGCGGCGCAGATACCTCTTTAAGCAGCACGCCACTCGCACCGCTCGAGGCAGAACACATCCACAGAAGGGTTAAAGAGTATCTTTCACCAATATGTTTTTAATTGTAATTGGCAACAGAGCTTGTGCCTCTTTTTTTCGGTTACAATCTTTTTAGTTTTCCCCCTTCCCAGACGTAGAATTTGCCCGAAGGACGGCGAGCACGTGTTAGTCCATTAGACAGAGGAGAAACCCTGTGCACTGCAACAGCAGCTTCCACATCCCTCAGGCAAAGCCCCCCCCTCCTCCTTGCTCCCCTCTCATTCCACCGCCAAGCTGGTCAATAAGCATTTACTCGGGCCAATACGGCAATGGGTTAGGTGCGGGCCGATCCAAATTAAAACCAGCGTGAAGCAAGCTCCATTTGCCCAAACACAAAGAGAGAGAGTGGGAGAAATGAGCGCTTGAGGCAACGAGTGTGGGCTCTGCAATCGATGGCATTTGATAACGACTTTTTTCTGAGCGTGCAGTCTATTACGAGGAATGCAGACGACTTCGAATGTTGTCCACCGCTTTCTTTTTTGCTCGCCCTAACTGCGTACTTAACAAATTGACGGCGCTCATCCTGCCACGGCTTGGTGGCTTCATCAATGCTTTGTGCGAAACACGAGGGGGGTGGGGGGGTTTGCAGCTTTGTCTCACGCTCAAGTGAGCCATCTTATCTTAGCGGAATGTAGGTAGCGCCTGAACTAAGGCACGCTTTCCAAAGCATTAACGGTACAACGTATGCATGTAATGTGGGGAGATGAGGTGAATGAAATAGATGAGAGGAAGCAATGGGGACAAATGTGTGATGTGTGAATTCGGTGAATACGAAATTGATGACAATAAATGATGATTGGAATGAATTAATGAATGGGGAAGGAAGTGGGAACATCTAAGCTGTACCTTTCATTCGCAGTTCGCCACGCATCTCAACATTTCCCCTTCTCCATGAATTGATAGGATGCCTCTTTTGTCATTCCATTATTTTTAATATGTATAATTCTTCTTCTTTCGTATGGCGAAATGTGATGCAGAGAAACAACCACGATTTCACATTCAGGTGGTCAAGCCAGATCACCGTGTCAGGAGCAGCGGAGTGTATCATCGCTGTGATGTCTCCTTTGTATTTGTGGATCGGGAATTGCGTGGTTATATGTTGGTACGCTCTGTTCTGGATGAGCACAGTCGCACAATGGAGAGTTTTCCATTTTCCATGTGTACATCAGGTATTAAGCATCTACTGCCATGGTTTGTGCGGATGCGGCTTAGGATGGACCAGGCTCAGATCAGCTTAGCTTTTGACATCTGATGAGACGGGGAGGGGGGGCATTCCGGGTAATCTGATCATGGGCCTCTTTATGAAGGGTAACAAACCTAATCTTGACTTACTAGGTCAGCTGTTAGTAAAAAGCCATAATCACTGTTTAATAAACATAACCGTGTAAAATGCGTCTTGTTATGTATGTTACAGTACATGTAAAATAATGCGTTTAGTATTCAAGAGTTATGCATTTCATATTTGTGTAGCTAATGCAATGCCACGTCTGATGTAAGGAATTAAATACTGTGCACACGTGTTCCTGATGGACAAGTTGATCTAGAGGTCGCCGCCGGTTCGTTTCGACCTCGTGGCGTAGCAGTTGAAAAAATAGTGCAAGTTTAATCAATTCCGGCCCGCCTCCGTCCACCCAACAGTAAGTGGACACCACAGTTAGTCGATTGCCAGCTGGGCAGTCGGCCAGCCAGCCAGCCAACCTAACTTCAAAATGGTGTGAAGTTGTACGTATGTATGTTGAACTTCCTTCACAACGTACGTCGCTAACCACGCTAATCGGTGGTGCGGTGGAAGGACAAACTAAACATAGAGAGATATTCATATCTATTCAGAAAGTTTCGTTTTAATTTCAAAAGTCTCACTAACGTGCTCTAGTCCGTGTATTATGTCTGTGATATTACTTTCGTTGACCGAAATTAAATGAAATCCACAGCTTCATTTCCAGTAGCCAGCTATGTCCATCGCGCGATTGAGATGATGGCAACAATGATAATCATATCAGAGAAAACAGCAACGGCGACTATTTAATCACACGGTGCTCACACAGTTAAAACATTTTTTTTATGAAAATGGATGGTACGGAACAAGGTGGCAATAAAAATAACAATGTGCTGCTGAAGGGTTTTTAAAAGGAATAAAAAAAAACCTCCCATCTTTTTCAGGCTTCTCGATTAATGAGAGGAAAGCGAATTTGGGAAACTCCCATCTCTTATGGCAGAGGCTTATGCAAGAATATTGCCTGGAGCATGGCCCTGAAACTTCTGACAATAGCTGTCTAGCCGGCTTGCCTGCGCCTTAGATACACTTGCCCGGGGCTGTAATTAGAATAGAATTAACTAAATTAGTAAGAAGTCAAAAACCTAAAACGCTTGAAACAAGGGTAGGAAGGAGTTGGAACAGCGTTAGATGTATCGGCAGCCCCTGTGAACCTCTCTTCAGATGGACGTTTTCTATAACTGCAACTGCTCACTCTGGGAAGGAGACATGTTAACAGCTGAAGGAAGGGGAGGGAAACTAGAATGGATGCAAGCCTTGTAAGTAAATTTTGAATAGTTTTACATATTTCGAATTAAACAACGCGCGCGTGCGCGCGTGTCTGTGTGTGTGCTCGCGCGCGCGCAAAACCCTTCTTGACTATGCAGCTAATGCAGTGAAGCTACATTTTAATTGGTAGCGCAGTGGTTAGCATCCCGCGCGACGAACGTGTAGGCCTGAGTTCGTTTTTAAATATGGTTGATGATTGCATGGAATGCTGCTGTTTTGCTTTTATTGGAGTAAGATGATCTTCTTATGTCTTATAGTGAATTTAAATGTCAATTTACCCCCCCCCCCCACGGCCGTGGCCCTCTCAAAATATATATTACTCTGCAAAAGGCTTACGATGCCTGCATTCTCTCAAATAAAATAAATGAAAACATTTAATTGATTTGATTTTTTCACCTACGTGACTTTACCGAAAAAAACAAAGAGTATGAATCCTTGCAGTCACGAAAGCTTCAAATCTAGAATTGATGCCTGCATTGCCAATCAATCGCCCTTCTGCGGCGGTGATCAGACGTAGCGGCGGCGCCGCTTTCGCCGCTGGTGTTGCAGAGGCTCACGCTTCGAATCCAGCGGCCGCCCTGATTGTTAACCATGGCAAAGGTACGGTGCAAACACTACAAGTACAACATACGTACACAATGTGCAATGCCACGCTTCGCATTACGCGTTAAAGATCGCCTGGCGTCATTCGCAAGAGTTAGGCCATTGGGTGCCGGAGTCAGGTTCCACATTTTACAAATTCGAAAATGTCCCGCCAAGTTACTCAAGTGAGATCATGCACAGCGAGGCATCGCCCCCTACTCACAGAGGACTAATAATACCCCAGCCCTCTTTCGAATATGAGATTCATCCGGGCCTCTTGATGTCTCACCCGGTTACACAAATGACACTTTAAACCTGGTGACCTCGGTAATTTTTGTGTGGTATTATAATATTCTTCTCATCCTCATTCATTGCCCAATCGTTTTACAGAGTTCTTTGTTCAGGATTATTCATGGCTGATTATAATTCACTATGTAACACGATTTTTGTTCTTGGGTAGTGTTATTTTCTCATTGCTTTTGCCTCAAAAGTATAGAAAATGGCTATTATTCCCAACAAACGTTGCTTTTATGACCAGGACTTTACGTGAAGGAATGACACAAATGCACACGTTTTTTCTCATTGAAATTAGGTAAATTTCAAAATATCACTGTCCTGGTCACAAAAGCAAAGTTTGTGAGGAATAATAGCCATGTTCTGTACTTTTGAGGCATAAGCAATTAGGAAATAACACTTACTAACCCAGAAACAAAGCATTTTTTTGTTACACAGTGTAACGTAACGGAATTTAAGTGTCGTCATTAGCTTCGGTAAGATTGGACAGTTGCAGTGTTGTTTTCGCAGACAGTTATCCAACAACAACTATGGCAATTTTAAATAGACTTGTCGTTTGAATTTGAATATCAGGATATATTGAGAGGAATCAAACTTTGATACATGAATCATACTCTTTGGTTATTTCGGTAAAGTCACGTAGGTGATAATTATAAAATAAAAATGAAAACAACTAAATTAAATCACAACGTTTTGGACACAACACAAGCGTCCTTCATCAGGTGGGGACCACCACAGCGAAAACAATCGCTGAAGTATGTCAAAGAGATGGCTGTAACAAGAGATTATATAGCTGAGGGGGCGGGGGGGAGCCAGGGTGAGTGTGGGAGCGGGGAGAGCGGCAAGGATGTTCGAACTAAAGCTGTGCTAGTACGTTGGGTGGGGGGGGGCGGCAAATCTGCACGATCGAAACACTGCACGTCAAATTTCCTATTGATGGTAGTGTGCAAGACTGGGAGAAAAAGACTGGAGATGTGGGGATGAATATAAACTATAAGGCAGCTAAGGTTGAACTTGTTTAATAACATGCTTCCAATGATTGCTCAATTTGAATCCATCTTCTCGGTTGAGGTTACGTCTATGTTTGTATATCTGGATGGCTTCATGGACAAATCTTTGGTGGTATCCAGACGGCTTGCAGAGCACTTTGGTATCGGAGAAAACAATATCATGAGAGCCCACCGCGTTGTAGCGGTGGTCAGCCACGGCAGAGGAGTTCGTCCTGCCGTGTTTCATATCTGACTTGTGCTCGCGAATGCGGTCAGATACATGTCGTTTCGTTTCCCCAATGTAACAATCACCACAAATGCAACTCAGTTTGTAGACTCCAGGGTACTGAAAGTCAGGAATGACATCCTTTACGGATGGGATCAGATCACGGATTTTGTGTACTGTACTGAATCGGACAAGGATCTTGTGTTTGATTAGGATTTTGGAAATCTTTTTGGTAACGCCTGCTATGTATGGTAACGTGATGGTTTTGATCGGAATCTCAAGGGTTTGTTTCTCCATGGTTGGAGAAACAGCAAAATCCTCGTCGAGGAGGCCACTCTACTTCTCCTTCTTTTCTACAGTTACATGCTTATTTCTCACTTTAACATCATGCTAATCCCTCACATTAACATATCCACTTTCGTGCCCTCGTTTAGGAGGCCGCTCTTCTTTCTTACAGTTACATGCTAATTTCTCACATTAACATCACTAGCCCCAGCCACTTCTTTATAACCCTTCAGCTACACCCATTTCATACCTTTTAAAACAGTCTGCCTCAGCACCAGACTATGCTTTCCCACCTGATGACGGACGCTTGTGTTGCACCCGAAACGTCGTAATTTATTTTATTTCATTTTATACCTACGTGACTTTACCGAAAGAACCAAAGAATATGGATTCCTACAGTCACGAAAGCTTCAAATAAAAAAATACATGTGTAGTAGTGTAGTGGTTCACACAAGGGAGACGAAGGCTTCTTTGGAGGCAGCACAAGTTTATTTAACAATTCCGCCCTAAACACAAAGAGGTATCTCCCCTTTAACAGATATGCTAGGGAGGTAGTCCCTCTGGGATAGCCAAACCCTAACACACACTGGGGAGGCTATATTAGACCGGACCCCGGTCCAGGTCTTGTAGTTAGGGCTCTTCTCCCGGGTGACGACTTGGAGTCTTCATTCGTACAACAGCAGGGCTCCGGCTTACATTGTCAGTGGCGGACTCGTTCTGCCACTAGCCACGCCCACCTTCTGGAAGCTCCCAGAAGGATCTCCCTCTTTGGAGGCCCCTCCAGTCGGTACCTCCGGTCACGTGTGCCGCGGGTTCACTCAGAGTGCCATGGCCCCTTGTGAACCCCGCACCGCCCCCTAACCTCTGTGAGCTGGCACTGCACGTGCAGTGCAGTGCCATCCATCCCTGACAGTTGATCTCAGCTGGGCCCCGCTAGGGCCGGTACTGCATCCACAGTGCAGGGCTGACGGTACTGTGCACGCTGTATATCTCGTACCTCACACAGGCCGGCTCACACCACATGCAGTGGCATCCCACGATGCCACTACAGTAGTTCTAATCAGGCGCACACCAAGACTGGGAGGCAACACATTTTATTCTTTAATACAACCAACACTATTCAACGTTTCAAGGTTAACTATGTACATTCCGAGCGAATATGTACATTACAGGTTAACTATGTAAGGTGGTGGCCACCGTTCCTAATCACTTGAACGAAATCCCGAAATGGTTGAGTTACAACAGCCGACACGCCGTCGTGTCGTCGTGTACGGAGACTGAAGAGCGAAGATCGAAGAAGATGACTTCTTACCCGGGTTGAACAGCCACACTCCCTCTCAGAGCTCGGCTTATATTTCCCTTCTCGATCCTTCGCGAAGAGTCTGGGTCCACATCACCTGGCCCGCTCACCCCCTTCTGGGGGTCCCCGTGCGTGCCCCCTCATCCGGTCACGTGATCTCACGGGTTCACCCAGATTGTCATATCCTGACCCGACCTCCATGACATCCGAAATCTGCCCTCTAGTGAGCCCTTGTGTATAGTACACCCACTGTCGCCATAGAAGGGCCCATTTATGCCGTTACCCATGTGTAGTTAGTCCAACTGAGTCGCAGACGTTATCTTGGGAGCAACACTATTTATGACATCAACTCAGCACAACATAACGTAACCTACACTCGGGTGTTGAACGCCCATCTAACCACGCTACAGCAAAACTAGACACGGTTCGCTATCCGGGTCCTGAGTCCTGGACCGCATGGCTAGAGGCTTCTTCAATCCGACGTGGATCTTCTTCAGCAACAACCCGAAGAACCATGAGCCCCCTCATGGGGCCCCCGTTATGACGGCCTGGGCTGGGACTGGCTCCGCCCCTCGCCCCGCCCACCTTCTAGATCTCTCGAGCTTTTTCCCGAAGGCTCCCGAGAGCTCCTCTATACCACGTGACCACCCAGTGGCCCCGGTCCACCGGTGACCCCCTTCCAATATCATCCAATCACGTGTCGGCAGGTCAACCAGTGTATCATGCTCCAACGTAACCCTGGCTTGCTGACACTCTCTCGCTCCTTCACCGGGAGCCCGCACCGCACACTATACGTGGTGCCTCTGCGCTAACCAGCGCTCACCCAAGCCCCGCTAGGGCTGGTACTACGGCCCAGTAACCCGGCTGCACACAATGACAACATATTATCTGCCGTGGCCTCGCAAGCCCGGTACCACACAGTGACATTCACAGTCACTACACATGTATCAATCCATCTAATGCTCACTTCTAAATTACTGCATGGACTTTGACGAGGAAAACTCACGTCAAACATTGCAACCCCATACGAAATAATATATGACACTTTTCACATACACTGAATATAAAAATAAAATGCTATTCAGATATCACTACAGACAAACATCATCCTCTGCCCTGATTATAATAATTATTAGACACGCTTTATGTGAGGTATATGGATGAACCAGACCCGTCTTTCACACGCCTCATCTCATCTAATTAGTACTGCGATTATTTTTGTTTGCAAATATCCTGGTCAGCTAGTAATTGACTATGTGTGTGCGGTGCGGTAGTGTCGCGGTTAGCGCGCTGCGCTATGAACCTGGCGAGCCGAGTTAGATTCCTGCTCACGGACGACACCATTGACAATTATCTGAACCGGTCCTGGGCCTCCCCTAAGTCGACTCAGCCTAAAATGAGTACCTAGTATGGTGTGTAAATATCGCCACTAGGGAGACAAAGGCGACTGCGCGTGGTGTCGGCCACTCACCCCCTCGTGTGTCGTGCCGGCCTTCATAGGTGCTCACGAACAGCAATTGCCCCAACATTCTTTCCAGGCTATACGGGGATCTTTCTATTTGATGTGCACGCACAAGTATGGTTTCCAGTGTGTACGTGGAGGGCGGTTGTGGATGTTCTGCCAATGTCTCCTGACATTGCTTGCACGTTAGAAAACATAAACCAACGGTGGGGTTTTGCCATTGTTAAACAGACAAAATTGTGCACTTAGTGCAAGGTCGTACTTCCCTGCTGACCTACGTGTAGTCTGGAATTCCCTTTCCCTTGCTACCCACTCACTGCCTCTGTTAGAGTCCCATACCTGTCCACCCATACGGTTTGCCTGTACAGTATTCTTGTACAGGGGAATTGAGTTTTCAGGTCTATACGGCGTACAGCCGTTTCAATACGGGCAAAACATTTTTTTTGTATATTTGTTTGTGTTTCTTCCTTGTGATGGGCCCATTGTGATGGTGGTTAATTTCAGACGCCTATTGAAATCCAACGTCGTTGTTGCGTTGCAAAGTGGATTCTGCCTCCGTTTAAGCATTTCTAGCCATTTGCTTTGCACTGTAATTAATTAGTTGCTTTGCCTCTAATATGTACGCAAATTTCAAGAGGCGCATTGTGTTGGTGTACCCAGTGGACTTGATGCCTAAAGTCAAATGGAGAGAATGTGGAAAGCCGACAGAGCTGATGCCTGACAAAGCCGAGGAGCAAAAGTGAATTTTTCCACATTATCGCCTGCACTTGCTAAGCTTCAAGCCGTGCCACTGGGCTCACGGAGTGATGCCCCCTTTTAGCTAAAGTCAGTCCGGGTGCCTTTATTTAACCAGAAGATGAGACGCGCGTAAACACGTGAAGCGTTTCACCCCCTTGTTGCAAGGGCGACCCCTGAGGTCACATCAAGACCTTATGAGTACAAGGGACATATTAACATGTGTGATTAATCTCGACTTACGTTTAACAATTATTGAATGCAAAGTTCGAGGAAGGCTAAGTGACAGAGGTAAATTTGCACCTTTGAGTGTTTAAATATACAATAAATATATACAACGTAATTTCTGGTAAGGGAATTGACTTAAGATGAGGCGAGTAGGAGGATGGAGAAAATTTGTACAAAATGGCTTTAGGCAACTGGAAAACAAAGTGTGGACATTCATGCGGTTTAAACCAGAAATTATTTCCAGGTTTCCCTTGCTCGCTCTATGTGGTGGTAGTAGTAGTAGATGTGGTAGTAGATGTGGTGATAGTAGTAGTAGATGTGGTAGTAGATGCGGTGGTAGTAGTAGATGCGGAAGTAGTAGTAGATGTAGGAGTAGATGTGTTACAAATAAATGGCACGTAAAGTGAAACCGAACGAATATCGCATACAGTACACACACGATGCATTCAGTATATACAGTGCATACAGTACACATAGTGCATACAGTACAAACAGTGCATATTGCATACTGCACACACGAAGTGCGTACAGTACACGCAGTGCACACGACGTATACAGTACACAGTGCGTATACAGTACACGCAATGTTATTCCACGTCCGACTGCATAGGGGCATGTAGAGTGAATTCAAACCGCGTAATATAGGGGGGGGGGGTGTTTAGGAAGAGCTTAGCCGGGTAATACAGCACAAAATCGCACGAACGGAACCCGCATAGGCCGAGGGAAACTTCTACTAGGTTTTCGTCGATTGATTAAATTTACCTCAAAACTTTGCCGTGGACATACAAGATGCAAAGTAGTAGGCACGTAGCAATGAATCCATCGATTAAACTCGATTTGTATGTCCATGACAGTTGCATCAAATTGTGCATCAATTATGCGAGTTGTGTGTAAATGCTGTTATAAACTAAGCTAAGCTATATACTGAGCTATATAGTTAATTTTCAGAAGAGACCTGGCCACAAATGATGGCTCAATGAAGCGGCTTATGGTGTTGAAATTTATAGCAACCAAATACTCCAAACGCATGTTTCTAAATGTGGAGGTAAAACACAATGGAGGACCCGGAGAAAGGTCCACGCGACCACGGGTAGAGAGACATACAAACTACAAATATACATCAGGTGTAAGGTGTCGTGATCAAAGCCACGACCACCTGTATACCCGGCGAGGCAGTTAACATCTCGCCACCGTGGCACTTAATATCACACATGGGCCAATAGAGCTAATGACGCTAAACAAATAAGACAAAAACAAACAAAAACAGCCCAAGAGGTAACAATACAAACGAGATGGAAAGGAAAAGCACACAAAAGAAATACTTATTGAATAGAATAACGGTTGTGAATGTGACAATTCATTGAATCGCTGGAGGGGAGAGGCATCGCATGTGTTCTAATTACTCTGTGACGCATATTAGCCATTAGGTTTTGTAAAGAGGTTCATTTCTGTGCGTTGCCCCCACTCTCTGCAGAATGAGTAAGCACCAAGTAAGCACAAACATAAATGACATTTCCATCGGAAAAGCTGTTCGCAAGAAAAAATCACATGTCCCACTGAGATGCATTAGGTCCATGCTTAAATCCAACAGCAACACTTAAAGACGGGTGTTTTCCATATATTTAGCTTTGGGCAAATATTATAAGTTTTCCGACAAACAAATCCCATTACGGTTCATTTCACTCCATCACAAATGGTAAGACAATTGTGCAACGTTCATTTGTCATCGGTTAAAGTTCTGCCTCGATTTAAATAAAACAAATTTGCAATAAAAACACCCCCATAATCCCTCCGTCTTGTGCTAAAGTTCGATGAAAGTTTTAGGCAATAAATGTATTCCGAACTATTTGATCCGTTTTTAAACTCCTTCCGAAAGGTCAGTAAACTATCCCAGACTTACCCCTTCTTTATTTATTTTTGTAAGATAATCCGACTCAGCCATTCCGCTTGGGATCTGACCTAGATTTTGAAATCTATTTCTATCTCTTTTGAGTGACAGCAGGAGAGTCATTATGAAGCAATTCTCAGGTAACTTATAATGCAGGTACCATGCCCAAGCTATCACTGACTGACAGCTTCATACCTTTATGAAAAAGACAATATATAAAATTAAAAACATCCCAATATATATTTTAAGATGACATAGGAAATGTAGTATTTATGTATATGGATGACCTATTGTACTCATAATGACAACAACGTGAAAATATTGTAAATATGTAAAAACTTTTACAATTAATAATTGCTTTTAATTCAATGGTTTTGTTTTACTAAAGCATGCATGATTACTTTCCGGATTTGCATGTTGGGTCATATATATTTATTGAAATTAAATATTCAATGAATCGTATTAAAAGTCTATTTGTATATTTAAATGTTTCAAATTCCGACTCTTTCCTATGTACCGTCTCTGGAGACACTGGATGTGACCTATAAACCCTGACCAAGACTGTGTATTAAGCAAGTGCCTGTAGCTTACTTTTTTTCCAAAGCAGCGTCAACCGAGCGATATTAGCTTGCAGCTACCGAGATAGAATAATGGGCGCCACTGTGGCGATATGTTAACTACCTCGCCTGGTATACAGGAGAGCGAGGGTTGGATACCGACTCCTGACGCCTCTTTATATTTTGAGTTTTTGCATGTTCTCCTCGTGGTCGCGTGGATATTTCTCCGGGACGTCCGGTTTTCCCTCCACATTTAGAAACCTACATTGAAAGTATTTGGCTGTTGGAAATTCCACGTGATAAACCACTTCGTTGAGCTATCATTTGTGGTCAGGTCGCTTCTGGAAAAGAGCTACATAGCTCAGTGGGCCTTACCTGGTAAAAAAAATAATAGTTACATTTTATTGTACTGCATGCACTTTAATACAGAAAAAGCACGTATGCTAAATCGTGAGCCCCGAGTGATTTTAATGCCGAATCTTGTAGGGTTTAACCACAGCACCGCTCAGAAACCAAACTGCTGCCTGGCACGCTTTTTACAGTGGCTTGGGCTTGGCGTTTCAACGCGAGTCACCAACTGTGTGCCTGTCTCTTCCTCTCGGGGTATTTTTTTTTTAAAGACGCACTAAGTGTTCACGCAGATCAGCTGTCATCAATGGGAAGCGGACTCCATGCAGCCCGAGGCAAAGGGAAACCAATACTTTCAACAGATCGGAACTGATGTAGCAGAAACGGCGGTGCGTTTTCATTGTGCTCGCCGCCTCGCAATTTGCCAATGTCTCTCTGCTGCCTTGCCTCGCTTTGCCACATACTTAAGGCATATCCATGAAGAAGAAGAAAACCCCAACCCATTCCGATGGCAGGAAGCGTTGCAATTAATGCTACACGACACACATTTTACCCGACTAAAAATGCAGTTATTCCCATTTCGTCTTCATGCAAACAAATAAATATAAGGCATGGTCACACAGCGTATCAGACGATCTCACATCGGACGCCTTTTTACAATTGCAAACGGTTACTTTGAATTGTAAGCAAGTCTGTGAACTTGTCTACGTACATATTTACGTCGGCCAGAAACCCAAGGGAAACGCTGGATAGGAAATCAGCTCGTGTCCAAGCGCTGGGTGGCTTTCTTCATCGCAACACCGTAAGAGACAGTGACGGCTTGGAGAGGCCTTCATCCAACGACGATGATGATGATGCAAGAATGAGGATGTATTGTGAAGGGAAGCTTGAGTACACTTTTATTTTTCTGAAATCTTAATCTTGCACAGAGGGTGGATAATTAAACAGCACGTTGCATTTCCAATTTCAAGAATGCATTCCAAGCGCTTCGGGGAAGAGAAATTGGACCGCTCTTAATCACGTACGTGTACTCGAACTGAGCCAGAAGCAATGTTGACTGGTAGGGGGGTAGTGGGAGCCAACGCAAGCAGTAATAACAAACGACTCCTGTGGAACACGGTCACATGGTTCCAATGGTTTGCCATATAGCTTTGCCTCTGAAGGACTGTCAACAACTTAGTTCGAATGCAATATTAATCAGACATTTTCTCCCGTTGTTTATCTTGCACACAATGCCGATATCGCGTTCGCCGGTATAACATTTCAAAAGCGATGTATGTTATTGTTGTTGCTTCACGTGAATAACATTGCCATCGCAATGTATATTTGTGATTCTGAATGTCAGTTGCTCAGCTCATGGATTGCTGACTGTTGAAAATTAAATAGTAACGTGTACGATTATCTTAACGAAATGCAGATGTATTTACAGTGTATGCATATTGAAGGATTATGCATGTATGTTGAACTTGATAATAGTTTTTTTACCCTTTTATCTGGCAACAAAACTGACACCTTTTTACAAGGAGTCATGTTTGCATAGACCACAATACCTGCAGTCATAATGCAAACAAAAAACATAACTCTGATAATGTATGCACTGTCCTTGAAGTTGATTGGTCCACACCCGAGACAGCTTTCCTTAGAGCCTAGTCTCACATGGTGTTGGACCAGATGACGCCAAAAGGCGCACAACTCAAAGACAATGCACCATCACAGTATGAGAGCTCGGGGTAAGCATTTACACCATTGGAACCTAAAAAAAAATAAGGTGTCAGTTTTGTTGCCAGATAAAAGGGTACAAAACCAATTATCATGTTTTTTACTGGCAAATGAGGTTCCAATGGTATGTTGAACTTATTTTGCACCGTACTAATCAGAATGCGGGGAAGGACAGTGGTTGGGGCTTGGCGTTTTGCCATCGGAATGGAGAGTTTATTTATTCATTTTTCTTTTCTGGAGAGATCTTAATTTATAACTCGTTGTTTTGCCACTGGTGAAATAAGTACTCCCTATTCCGTATCAGTCGTGGGGGTTGTATTGTTTGACCATACTTCACAAGACTCGCCACCAAAGTTAGGAATCAAGACTCAGGTTGTCACATTCATCGCGCCGTGTGCTCATTCGTGAGTGAATTTAAATGCAAGATAATGAGGCCCGAAGAGTGACCAACGTAAGTAGTAAGAAAAACGGTTGTATATAGAAGACAATATGCAAAGCAGTGACCAGAAGGGAGGAACTGCCACTATTTGGACACAGGAATTTAAAAAGTGTGTTGTTCGGAAAAATGTAAGAAAGCGGAATGTAAAGATGACCAAACAGACAATGACTTGACGACATGAACTATTAGTGCCAGAATGGTGTGCATTACTTGAGCATATTAGCACAAGACACAGCAGATTGAAAACAAATGACGAAATGTGTAGTGGGCACCTACCGGTGATCTGCCCATGGATCGTGGTGATGATGATGATGAGGCTCTGTGGAGTTTGTGGGCATTGGACACGTTCTATTGTAATACAGTGCTGACAATAGTCACAATGGCGAAGATTTTAGATGTTAACTGAGATTTCATTCTGCTAAAATGTTGGGATGCATAAAGTCATATCTCATTGGGCTCTAATTAATCATTCGTTTCTCTCAGGTTAGATTGTGGAGATACGATTTAAATGTTGGAACTATCACCCTCCACCACCTGACGGAGCCAATCAAATGGAGTTCACGCAAACACTGCATCGTGCGCTTTCAGATGCGCTTCTGAAGGCCGTCTGGAACGCACTTCCTATTAGGAAGCTACTCGAGCTATGTACTTTTAAGTCTAGATTGGAAACTCATTCCTTTAAAACTGCTTTTTGTGTTTATTGTCCTTCCCCTGCACCTCCGATTAGCACGGTTGGCTACGTACAGCGTCTTTCCGACGGACCTGTTCTTCACCTGAAGACGGCTGTTTGCGTTGTGGCCGAAACGTCGTGAGAATTATTTTATTAGTTTTTATTTTTATTATTTTATTATTTCTCTTCTACGTGACTTTACCGAAAGAACCAAGAAGAGTTGGTGCGATTATTCGCAAATGGAAGAAACACAAAAGAACTGTCAATCGTCCTCGGCCTGGAACTCAATGCAAGATCTCACCTCGTGGAGTTGCAGTGATCATGAGAACGGTGAGGAATGAGCCCAGAACTACACGGGAGGATCTTGTCAATGATCTCAAAGCAGCTGGGACCATAGTCACCAAGAAAACAGTTGGTAACACACTACACCGTGAAGGATTGAAATCCTGCAGCGCCCGCAAGGTTCCCCTGCTCAATAAAGCACATATGCATGCCCGTCTGAAGTTTGCCAATGAACATCTGAATGATTCAAAGGACAACTGGGTGAAAGTTTTGTGGTCAGATGAGACCAAAATGGAGCTCTTTGGCATCAACTCAACTCGCCGTGTTTGGAGGAGGAGGAATGCTGCCTATGATCCCAAGAACACCATCCCCACCGTCAAACATGGAGGTGGAAAAATTATGCTTTGGGGGTGTTTTTTTGCTAAGGGGACAGGACAACTTCATCGCATCAAAGGGACGATGGACGGGGCCATGTACCGTCAAATTTTGGGTGAGAACCTCCTTCCTTCAGCCAGGGCATTGAAAATGGGTCGTGGATGGGTATTCCAGCATGACAATGACCCAAAACACACGGCCAAGGCAACAAAGGAGTGGCTCAAGAAGAAGCACATTAAGGTCCTGGAGTGGCCTATCCAGTCTCCAGACCTTAATCCCATAGAACATCTGTGGAGGGAGCTGAAGGTTCGAGTTGCCAAATGTCAGCCTCGAAACCTTAATGACTTTGAGAAGATCTGCTAAGAGGAGTGGGACAAAATCCCTCCTGAGATGTGTGCAAACCTGGTGGCCAACTACAAGAAACGTCTGACCTCTGTGATTGCCAACAAGGGTTTTGCCACCAAGTACTAAGTCATGTTTTGCAGAGGCGTCAAATACTTATTTCCCTCATTAAATGCAAATAAATTTATAACATTTTTGACATGCATTTTTCTAGATTTTTTTGTTGTTATTCTGTCTCTCACTGTTCAAATAAACCTACCATTAAAATTATAGACTGATCATTTCTTTGTCAGTGGGCAAACGTACAAAATCAGCAGGGGATCAAATACGTTTTTCCCTCTGTACGTGCGTACGAGATGCAAACAAAATTTTAACGATTTTATACGACTTTTTGCAGTAAATTACATGCCACCTCATGAGGTATGGACAAATACTCAGCTGTCTCCGAAGGTTCTCCTGCGCATAAAGCTCAGTCAATAAATGTTGCTGAAAAAATATATATATCATCCAATGTAATTGTATGTGCCATTTTGAATTGAACACGCAAAGGATGGCTCGCGACCAATTCAATTAAAACTAATTCTGTGCCATTCAAATCACACACTGACACATTTTATACCTATCATTGGTTATAATTAAAACAGTGGGGAAAAAATAAACAGAAATGCAGAAAAAATATATCCTTAAGGGTTGTTCCACATGATTGCAATTTGTTAATGTGCATTCTAAGGCCAAAATAAAATAAATAAAATAATGGGCCTCGATACAATGTCACAAATGATTATGCTAATTAATAGTAAATTATTCTCGTAATCTTGCTATGCCATTATGCATAATTAACTAATTAAGTCTCACATCGAAAAATAACAACTTGCTAAGTTTGCGATGTACCTGTGTCTGGCTGTACGAATAGAAAGGCAAAAAGGATTACGCTCGAACATGCAAATATATCGTGGGTGTTCTTTCTGCATGATTTTGCATCGAAAACTGAAAATGCAGTGTATTCTTTTGAGGATGAATTGTAGTTTGCAATAATGAACTGTACTCATATACGTAATATACAGGGCGCCGCGGTGGCGAGATGTTAACTACCTCGCCTGGTATACAGGAGGTCGTGGGTTTGATCCGACACCTGACACCTGTATATTTGGAGTTTGCGTGTCTCTCTCCCCGTGCTCACGTAGATTTTTCTCCGGGTCCTCCGGTTTTTCTTTTCACATTTAGAAACTTGCGTTTAGAGTATTTGGCTGCTATAAATGTACACACGATAAGCCACTTTGTTGAGCTATCATTTGTGGCCAAGTCTCTTCTGAAAAAAGTTATATAGCTCAGTGGACCTTACCTGGTCAAATCAAACGAAAAGTTGAGTTTTTAGTTTAGTAATCCTCATCCGTCTTTGCCAACCTGCACTGCCCACTGTGGTGAAGTATTGTCAGGTAATCCCCATGACCTGCACGGCATGGGGAGGCCAGCATCCAGCAGCGCATTGACACAAGGGCTGTGTGTTGCCAATTGGTGGTGGCTACGCACGGCTGTGATCCAGCAATTGGCACACCTTCTCACGCTTTGTACGTATGTAGGTTGAACTTCTTTCACACCGTAAGTAGCCAACCGAGCTAATCGGAGGTGCGGATGGAAGGACATGTAAGCACTCATTAATTGGCCGATAATATCTTAACATAAAGCGGTTCACAAAGCTTGGAGGGGAATTGGGTGGCAGCTCATCGCGTGGCTGCCTTCCTGCTCGTCTGTCGCTCCTTGTGCCTCTGAGTTGTGAGCGAATACTCTGTGGCATGTTATATTATAACGATTTAATTGTAACATTACATGCGGTATGAATGTATTTTCAAGGTCAAGAGGTCACCAGAGCCAGTGCCGCTGATTTCGCCAAACCACATCATCACTTCTTTCCTTCTGCTAGATCCTGAAGGTTGTTGTGTAGGTAACACCCATCCTTCAAGGTATGTAAACATGTTTTCCCTTACGTATTTTTTGTTCTAAGCAAAATTTTATTAACAGCCATTACAAGAGCTTTTGGGTAGCTGTTGTGTAAATACATTACATTTATTATTTCTTTGTACACAAATGAACATTCAAAAATCCAACCGAGAGGAAATGGAACAATGACATTAGCTGACACGCAGGTTCTAGATGGGAAGTTGTGTCGTAGGATCGTGGCTGACGACCACGATCATTGACACAGCATGTTGTGTACCAGCAAATGTTACATGTCGCAGAAAGTGTCCATGCTCGGGGTCAGTATGTGGCGTGCCAACCACTGAAGTGTTCGTAAATGAATAACACAATCTCGCGTGTAAATTCCTTGGTGCCATTAGCATATCGGAAAGGCACGCAGGTTTCAAATCCCCGATGTGCGCTCACACGCACACACCTCCCTGGCCTCGGCAGTGGGGCTCAGTTAAATGTCACATTCTGGCAGATGCTGCGAGCTGGCCAACCCTCCGACACATCACCCAAGTTCATTAGCTGTCAAGCCAAGCGGTGCGCGGTATTAGCCAAACTTGAGCAATTACTCTGGAGAGGCAACCTTTTTCCTTGGCCTTGCCTGGGTAATGTGGCGGCTTGGCTGTATGCTAATTAACCAACCGAGCCTTTTTGCATCAAAATCCCTTTGCCTTTTGATCGTCATCAGCGCAACACCGTTCCGGCATCACAGTGATGTACTCCACATGCGCTACGTGCTTCATCATCGTCCATCTGTCGATCCACTGCTGGATGACTGCCTCCCGAATGCGCCACCGTCGGCTCATTATCCTGTGATGTAATAATTATCCATATGGTTCACCTGCCCACTTGATTATTCCATCGCTGTATCTCCTTGGCCAATGACCCTCGGAAGCGTTCCGCGAAATTAATACGAACGGCACTTGACGGTGCTGCGCACTGAAACTATGGGATGCAGGGATGTCCAGTCGGTGGTCAAGAATGACGATGGAGTGGCAGCCGAGGGAAGCCCGGCAGCGCGTCCACCACAGAGACAGAGCGGTGAACTTACACCACAAACCACAGGATCGTGAGAGATGACGAGAGATTTGGGAGGCTTTCATCCAGCAGTGAATTTATCGTGGTTACTGATCGTGATGACGACGACGGCGACGGTGGTGCTTGTTTACTGCAATAAAAAATAATACTTTGTTATCATTCAATATTAAGCCCCGTAATATTTGTCTTATTGAATGTGTAAACCCGCAGGGGGGCGACAGAATTCGTTGTTAACGAGTGAATGGAGCAGTAAACTAGCTTTAGAAGTAGATGCGTAAAAGGTTGTACAAACCCATCATCCGATGGCTCAGTAGGCCAACTAACGGTACAAACTAATAATGCGTGCGCCTCCGTTAAAGTAGAATGATATCACACCACTCATGCCTGCGTGATGCAATTTAAATAAGACATCTCTGCTTTCGGGATAATCATGAGTATCCATCATGCACATCTCCAAGTGAGTGTCCATGCTGGCGTGTAGCTTGCACGTGGCGTTGCGCGATGTGTTCACGCTATGCCCGTGCCAGCTAAGCGCATGTGGATCCTCCCTGGCTGTCTTCTCTTCGTGTGTATTTGCATAATGACACGGCACATTGGCAGGCTCTTGAGAAGGAATGCTCACCATGCCATGTGTTCTTTCCGCAAATGCTGCTGCACTTGATTGGGCTAATCTGTAGCTCTGAGAGTTCAATGTTGGTTTCACTGTCGTGCGACAAGCATTGCTTCTCCTGCGGCAGAGCGGGTGAGAAAGAAAGCGCCAGCCTCGTATGCGTTGACTCGAGATCACTCGAAGCGATCTCAGAGGTAGCTCTGTGATATCCACTTCAGTGGGCCGCTGTCTAACAGGAAGGGTTTCAGTGCTCTGTGAGAGATCCGTGTGGACACTTTTTATCATGACACCATGCCAACAGCACAATCCAGATAAAATTGTGGGAAAATAACAGCAACATTTGATGTAAAAAGTGTTTATGGGATCAACTTATGTCGTGCTATAATAATAACAACAAGATTAAATCTGTATGCTAAACATGCATTATGAAAATCAATTAACAATTAATTAACACAGGCTGCACATAAATACTAATGTTTGAATTGTCAAGCTCACCATCACCGAACAGTGTGATACAATAGTATAATTGGAGTCATACTGAGAGATCGTAGCGTGTGTTTGCCAAAGTATATATTTATTTTACTCCCGCAATATATCAAGAATATATTAGAATAGTATTGGCTAAAACACTTTCAATACTTCTGACCAACTTAATATAATTTTTTTGGTGGGGGGGGGTGGTTTGTGCCGTGGTTGTCAGAAAAACACTAATCATGTTTATGAAAATATTCACATTCTTAAGAATTTGGATATTCTTGAATATTTAGAGCAATTAATTACAGCAGTACACAACATGTCGTGGGATTTTCAACTATGGTTAGGTTCATTTAAATGCCCTCTCTCAACTAATTTTGAAAGCAATCCATTAACAACCACCTACACAAATTAAAAACGATTGGTGCACAACCCAGTTTCAATCTACTGATGGATGAAGGCGTTCACTTAACAGGCTGGGCTTGTGGTGACCACACATCACCGTGCTGGTCAGTGCAAGTTGGTGAAGGGTGAGCGGGTGGATGAGCGGTTAATTGCAGATATCATTCCTCACTGATGTTAGCCGTCGGCAGGAATCAAACTCAGGTCGCCGGATGCAGAGTGCGTTGTGCTAAACGCTGCGACATCACTCAGCACATGTACAATGACACGCGAATTCAAAACGACTCCTAAATAAGTAATGAGGTTTACATGAAGGCTACAATCTGTACACATCATTGCACGCTCCTTTGAATGCCACAATCTCACAGATATAGTTTCTAACTTCAAACAATTAGCTTCCCCCACTGTATGGTCTCATTAGTATTCACAATAAGATGAGCTGCGAGATCTGATGTTTATAAATAGTCTTTTTAGGAAGCGTGCAGAAATATCCCGACTCCACAGCAATTAGTGCCCCCACCCCCAACACACGCACAAAAAGGCTCAGTTCAGTTTTTTTTGGTCTGTTGTTGACACAAACCTTAAATATTAACATTTATAAACGTATCAATATTTGAGATGCAATCAAAGCAATTTTCTCAAAGGAGGAGTAAAAAAAGTCAAGTTTCACAAACAACAACAACAAAAAGTTGCTGAATGTAAATAATATAAAAACCAACGTTTGTTTTCAATAATTATAATTTTTGGACAGATGGCTGGAGTAGAAATGGATGGGGAGGGGAGGTGCGCACAGCAACTCGCACTGTGCACACGTCTCAGGCAGCGAGAGTTGAAGACAACAGTCGCCCCCCCCCTTGCAAACCTAACGAGCGTCGCCTCTTACTCACCAGACATCGTAATTGGCGGTGCACAGCACCACAACACGCCCGATGAATGGATGCACGAACACGCATAGCACCACGCTATCTCCAGATTACAAGAAGCACTTTCCCCCATCCCACACAGTGTTATAAAGCAAGAGTTAATGGGGGGGGGGGCTATAGAACTTGTATAACATCTGGCCAGACGGCCCCGGCGGTAGAGCGAGCGGTTCGCAAGAGGCAGGCTGCAAGTTGAAATCCTGGTTGGGGCTTCATTGAGCCCGTCATCCTCGTGGGGTCGCTAAAGTGGATACCACTTTGTGGGGAAGTCTACAGTGATTGTGCCGTGGATAGGCATTTCCACCGCTATCTCAGGGACTGTGAAGTGGAAATGAGCCGCGCTCATTTTGACGTTCAGGTGCCAGATTTATGTTTGCTTAGTAGGGTGAGAACTCAGCATTTCGGGGTAGAGTTGTCACCCACGAGATTGACATGGGTCACCAAAATCTCAAAACGCATCACAAATAAACAAAGTTACAGCAGCGATGCACGTACGTATGTTGAACTTATTACGCACCGTACGGACCCAACCGCGCTCATCGAGGTAAATAACAATCAGACTTGACTTGAATTCATTAACACCGGGCAAAGGTTTGGGGGCGCGGCGGGTGGGGGGTCTTACTTTTCCGAACATCATACAACCTTAGAGAATGCGGTGATGCATAATCCACATTTTCTCACTGAACCCGGTTCTTCTCACCTTGCCGTTATTGCAGCAGCAACACTTTATACAACAGGAGCACGCGACTCCCCGTATTACCTCCCCCTATCAATACCTCTTCTCCAACCACCAACACTCAACAGGGGTAAAAAAAAAGTAGCGGGGGGGGGGGGCTGGAGAAGCCGATCGGCAGGCTGGCTTTTGGGACTCATTAATGGGGCCCGTGCAGGCAGGCGCAAGCAATGCCACTGGCAATGCGCCGCAGTGAGGCGTGCGCGTGTGTCTGCGGTGTGTCGGTGTGTGTATGTGCAGGGTCAGGAAAACATCAATAGGAGGGGTGCGGGTTGTGAAATGACTCGGAGGAGCTGGGACGGGGCTGTGTGTTGCTATAACAAGAGCTCAATCCCCACCGAGTGCTCTGCGGCCGGGGCTGCCGGTCCCGTCTGCTTGCTCAGCTGCGGGCGAACACTCTTCTGAAGGCTTTAATGGGATTTTGCCTCGGGCAATTTTATAAAGACGTCGGTTTCCACTCTCCGAGCAGCTGAAACCATCCCCATCAGCTGGGTCCCGACAATGAACTGAATTACATGCTTCAATTAGCAAGGAGCCCGGGCCGCACCGCCTCGCTGAGTTTAATGCCGCAGAAAGAGAGAGAGCGAGAAAAAACCCCAACCCCACCCCGGCCACATGCAAGGGAGGTAAAGTCGGGCACACGCGATATTGCACACGCTGCGGTACACGCTGCGCGCGCGCACGCAGCGCAAGGCACACAACGTGGACGCGCGCATGGGGTGCATGGGTAATACGTGAGCGTTGAGCTGTGTGAGTTCAAGGAGGCACGCCGAGTGAGAGAGCGAGTGAGTGTGTGTGTATGCTGGGGGGTGTGTGTCTGTGCTGGGGGTGTGTGTGTACAACTGCGCTGGCACCCACATACAAACAAACACGCCGCACTTTTAATGCGCACGGGGTTAAGCGTGTCTTTTAAGTCTTCACCGTCAGCAGTGCGTGATGCAGTAATGTGTGATGCAGTAATGTGTGATGCAGTAATGTGTGATGATCATGATAGTGGTGGTCGCGGGGGTTAATGATACTCTTTGGTTATTTCGATAAAGTCACGTAAGTAGAAAAATAAAAAATAAATTACGACGTTTCGATCGCAACACAAGCGGTCGTCCTCACCTGATGACGATTGCTTGCGATCGAAACGTCGTGATTTATTATTTATGTTTCTAACTACGTGACTTTACCGAAAGAACCAAAGAGTATGGATATCTGCAGTCACGAAAGCTTCAAATCAAGATTGGGATTAATGATGAAATATGATGTTGACAATAGTCATGAAAATGTATAATAATGAAAATTCTTGATGATAATTGACGATGTGATAAAGCATGATGATCAATAATTCAGGATAATAGTGATTTGTCGTAATGGTGATAATCGTTCGTGATGATAGTTGCGAAGAATGATTTCAGGGCAATGATAATACTTTGAAATTCATGATCATGATTTAGGTGGTTCATGATGATGATAATAATAGGTCATGATAATAATCATAATAGTAATTCATGACGATGCTACATGATGATGATTTTTCATGATTATCGCTCCTATATAATAATCCATGATGATAAAAAAAACCACCGTGGCTATCAAAACAGAAACGCAGAGAAAAACGCTATAACAATAACAATTTCTTTGTTAAGGGCTTAAAATTAAACAGGAACTGCAAACAACAGCTGGTAAATCCAATTTAATCCATTAATTATTGATAGAGCGCCTTGCCTGCCTTGTGAATTACGAAGCCTCTTCTCATTACGACCGTGCCGTTAACTAGTGCGCTTGCAGACGCTGTTCTGATCTTCTCGATAAGGTATGAGGGAATTCTCATCCCCAACACTCGCCAGCCTAGGTGCACGCGTGGACGATTTACAGAGCAAAGTTGATCTTTGCGGCTTCGCGCTGGCGTTAAAGGTTTTCGGTCGACGGTCGGGGCCTGGACCGAGGGCTGCTTGCGACCGCTCTTTTTTCTCTCCCGCGCTTTGGAGCATTGCCAGCTGTCATTAGGCTCTTAGCAGTAATTAGCTTTGGATGGAGGGAAGCCACTACGTTCATAAGAGGCTAGCTTCCCAGTGCGTCCCGTGTTGGTGTGTTCGATGGCCCGTGAGCTGGTCCACCCCGGTTCGATTCACAGTCACACACGTGTGTGTGTCTATGTGTCTGTATGTATGTCGAGGTTGACTCAGCCTCAAATGAGTATATGATATATGTGGCGCGGTGTGTAAACATCGCCACTGGGGAGACAAAGGCGGCCGGGCGTGGTGTTGGCCACCCACCCCCTCGTGTGCCGTGCCGGCCTTTATAGGTGCTCGCTAACAGCACTTGCCCCAACAATCTGTGGTGGTTATACGGGGGATCTTTGTTTTGTCTGTATATGTATATATGCCTGCGTGTATCCCGAACCTTGTAAAGGTCTTACCCGGCAAAATAAAATAAGAGTTTAGTTTAAAACAGTCCTCCTCCATGTGCACTCATCCTTAAATGACTGCTGCGCCTGTTATACTGGCAGCCAGGAAGACAAAGACGGTCGTGCGCGGGTGTTGCGCTTCACGCGCCGCACTGAACTTAATAGGTCGTCGCTAGCAGCACTTGCCATACCAAATGTACAGAATATAAAGCAGGAGGATCATCACCAGTGGCGAGTGGTATTTGAACTTTGAACCTGTCCTGACCACCACTGCCCCCCCACCCCCGCATTGAAAAGCGTTGTGAAATATAACGCAAAAATAAATCATTTATCAATACATTATTTGCCCTACCTTCCCAGATATCCACAATCCATCACAAGTCGAAGCTGCGATGACGTATAGGACGTGTTCACGTGTGTGGGTGTGGAGAGCGGTAGCGCACCGGTTAGCGCTACGCTGCGCTACGAACCTCGGAGACCCGAGCTTGATTCCCGCTCACGGCCAACACCGGTGACGATTATCTGAGCCGGTCCTGGGCATCCCCTAGGTCGACTCAGCCTCGAAATGAGTACCTGGTGCGGTGTGTAGAATCATCGCCACAAGGGAGACAAAGGCGGTCGGCTGTGGTGCTGGCCACCCACCCGTACAGAGATGCTCGCTAACAGCACTTGTCCCAACAGTCTGTTAGGGCTATAGGGGAGACATTTGTTTTCCTGAGGTTGTGCAGTGGTTTGCAACTTCTTAAATTCACGGCCACCATCAGCGGCGAGTGCATAACTGAATTCCTCCTGGGTTTCCTATAGGTTGACTGAGCCTTAAATTATACCTCGTGCGATGTGTAAACAGCGGGAATTGGGAAGACAAAGGCGGCCGGGCGTGTGTCTGACCACCACATCATCACTCTCTTCCTACGCGTCGACATTAATAGCTGCTCAAAGCATTTGCCCTCACGGTCTGATAAATGCTCTGAAGGAAAACGTTGTATTTTTGAATGTGTGTGTGTGTGATATTTACCACTTTCTTCGAAAACAATATCACCTTTGATGATATAAACAAGCATTGTAATTTAGTTATGATCATGATATACAGTACTATTTCACCTTGCTATAGAGGAATATCGGGGCCGTGAGAGATGGCGATGGCTTGGGGAGGCCTACATCAAGCAGTGGATCGATCATGGCTCATGATGATTGTCGTGGTTAGTGATGATAAAGGATTCATCATCACGCGCCGCGTCGGACTTCGATAGGTGCTTGCGAACAGCACTTGCCCCAACAGTCTATAATGACTACATGTGAACAACAAGCCCATTCAATGGACCCTTTCTTCAATGTTTGAGTAAAAGGGCCGTTGTCCGAAACGTCGCCCTTATATGTTGTCCTTTTAAGGCAGCGATATTGAGGAACGCGTTGAGTTTCTGTGACTTGTCCATAATACAGATTTTTTTTGGGTTAGATCACGTAAATATAAATATGTCGTTAAACCCGCCACCACCCGATGCAGCCAATTAGCAAAGTTTGTCAGGCAAACAGAACATGACAATTCGTTACGATTATAGATTTGAAGCTTTCGTGATTGCAAAGATTTCTATTCTTAGGTTTTTTCGGTAAAGTCACGTAGGTAAAAAATTAAAATTAAAATTAATAAAAGTAAAATAAAATAAAAATCACGACGTTTCGGAGGCAACACAAGCTTCCGTCTTCAGGTGGAACCGTCACAGCCCGTAAGCTGTATCAAGTAAATGAGAGATTACAAGAGATACCACTCCGTATATATAATGGTTGAGGGGGGGGGGGAAGGGCCAGGAACGGCACACTTTTTATTATTATGGTAAGGTGCGGCTTGAGACTATGAATAGACTGCATAACAAATGACTGAGCCTTTATTATGGAGAGGTGCGGTTTGTGACTACGCCTAGCCTACATAACAAAATGCTGCAAATGAGAACGAGCCTCTGCCATGTAGATGGTAATAGACTGCATAACAAATGACTGAGTCTTTATTATGGAGAGGTTCGGTTTGTGACTACGCTTAGCCTACATAACAAAAGTGTGAAAAAAGAAGCTAAACCTGGTAAAACAAAACTGTCTGTCTATCAGTAACCTGTAATAATTGTCTGTCAAATAAGATGGTCCAAATAAGTGTAGTTAAATCTTTTTTGCATGGTTAATCACATCTTTCCAATGATTACTCAGTTTGTAACCATCATCACGGTTGAAATTATGTCAACCGTGATGATGGTTACAAATTATGTGTGTGTTGTCTCCGAAACGTCGTGATTTTTATTTTATTTTACTTTTATTAATTTAAATTTTTTACCTACGTGACTTTAGCGAAAAAAACCTAAGAATATAATTCGTTACGAGTACAGCACACCGGTGTGTTGGAGAGTAAATCCACAACATTTACAATATCATGGATGATATTGGTCGCAATAACCTCCTACGCGTTCAACTAACTTATGTTGCATCAGCGTGCCAACGCGGCTATCACAGACACGTGCTGTTGTCGTATGCATCTCGAGATCGTTGTCTTTGTGACGTTGCTTGCTCAAACGATCGCTTAAATGGCGTGACCCCCCCCCCCCATACCTAAAAGTAAGACGGTGTATTTGACTTGTTCGGGCGATGATACGCCCTAACAATCACCAACTGCTCGAAGCGTCTCTCAAGCCCCCTTAGCTTCATTCAATTCTGTGAGTGTGCTCATTTAACGTAAGAGGGTGTTTACCCACCGCCTCCTTCCCCCCTCCCCCCCAAAAAATGTAGAAAGCATAGCCTTGTACAAACCATGACCTGCAGGGAAAGGACCCTTTGGTATTTACGGTACCGTAAGGCCTCTTTGCATGAGGCTGTATCAATGTGAGGTTTTATACATATATGAAATATTTAACCTTGGGGCTTTAGCACATAGTCGACTACCGTTTGCATTGTTCCCCGCAGAGATGTATGCAGGTAAAACGATATCAATTATAATTTTTATAATGGGTCACATGGGCGCTGAGAGTGTGCGCTATTCGAATTTCGGTCCTCTTGCGATAACTGAAGCTGATCACAGCGAGTTATATTCTGGTGCAGACCCCGCAATTTCCTGCTCTTGCCACTGCTGTCAGAAGGGCCTCCACCAGGGAAAGGTCTGAAGAACCCCTCTAGAAGAAAGGATTTTTTTTTTATCCTAATCGTCAACTCTTGTGAGACATCTTGCAAGCGGTTGGTGGTAACCACTCTTTGACCCAATCACACGTGACTTGCCGATCGACTAACTCTGGCGTGTTCCCATTTAGTTCGGGACATTTAGTACGGGACATTTATTACGGGATATTTAGTACGGGACATTCAGTTCGGGACATTCAGTACGGGAAATTTAGTACGGGACATTTAGTTCGGGACATTTAGTACGGGACATTTAGTTCGGGACATTTAGTACGGGACATTTAGTACGGGACATTTAGTATGGGACATTTAGTACGGAACATTTAGTACGGGACATTTAGTATGGGACATTTAGTATGGGACATTCAGTACGGGACATTTAGTACGGGACATTTAGTATGGGACATTTAGTATGGGACATTCAGTACGGGATATTTAGTACGGGACATTTAGTATGGGACATTTAGTACGGGACATTTAGTACGGGACATTCAGTACGGGACATTTAGTATGGGACATTTAGTACAGGACATTTAGTACGGGACATTTATTACGGGATATTTAGTACGGGACATTCAGTTCGGGACATTCAGTACGGGAAATTTAGTACGGGACATTTAGTTCGGGACATTTAGTACGGGACATTTAGTTCGGGACATTTAGTACGGGACATTTAGTATGGGACATTTAGTATGGGACATTTAGTACGGGACATTTAGTACGGGACACTTAGTATGGGACATTTAGTATGGGACATTCAGTATGGGACATTTAGTACGGGACATTTAGTATGGGACATTTAGTATGGGACATTCAGTACGGGACATTTAGTACGGAACATTTAGTATGAGACATTTAGTACGGGACATTTAGTACGGGACATTCAGTACGGGACATTTAGTACGGGACATTTAGTACAGGACATTTAGTACGGGACATTTATTACGGGATATTTAGTACGGGACATTCAGTTCGGGACATTCAGTACGGGAAATTTAGTACGGGACATTTAGTTCGGGACATTTAGTACGGGACATTTAGTTCGGGACATTTAGTACGGGACATTTAGTATGGGACATTTAGTATGGGACATTTAGTACGGGACATTTAGTACGGGACACTTAGTATGGGACATTTAGTATGGGACATTCAGTACGGGACATTTAGTACGGGACATTTAGTATGGGACATTTAGTATGGGACATTCAGTACGGGACATTTAGTACGGAACATTTAGTATGAGACATTTAGTACGGGACATTTAGTACGGGACATTCAGTACGGGACATTTAGTACGGGACATTTAGTACGGGACATTTAGTATGGGACATTTAGTTCGGGACATTTAGTACGGGACATTTAGTACGGGACATTTAGTATGGGACATTTAGTATGGGGCATTTAGTATGGGACATTTAGTATGGGACATTTAGTATGGGACATTTAGTATGGGACATTCAGTTCGGGACATTTAGTATGGGACATTCAGTACGGGACATTCAGTTCGGGACATTTAGTATGGGACATTCAGTACGGGACATTTAGTACGGGACATTCAGTACGGGACATTTAGTATGGGACATTCAGTACGGGACATTCAGTTCGGGACATTTAGTATGGGACATTCAGTACGGGACATTTAGTACGGGACATTTAGTACGGGACATTTAGTACGGGACATTTAGTATGGGACATTTAGTATGGGATATTTAGTTCGGGACATTTAGTAAGGGACATTTAGTACGGGACATTTAGTATGGGACATTTAGTACGGGACATTTAGTTCGGGACATTTAGTACGGGACATTTAGTACGGGACATTTAGTACGGGACATTTAGTATGGGACATTTAGTATGGGACATTTAGTTCGGGACATTTAGTACGGGACATTTAGTACGGGACATTTAGTACGGGACATTTAGTTCGGGACATTTAGTATGGGACATTTAGTACGGGACATTTAGTACGGGACATTTAGTACGGGACATTTAGTACGGGACATTTAGTATGGGACATTTAGTTCGGGACATTTAGTACGGGACATTTAGTATGGGACATTTAGTACGGGACATTTAGTTCGGGACATTTAGTACGGGACATTTATTACAGGACTGCCGGGTGGACGGAGGTGGTGGGATCGATTTAAGAAACTTGTACCAATTGTTCCAACTGCCGTGCTGGGCAGAACTGACGGATGGATGGTGTTCATTTCAGCGGTAAGGGCCCAATGAGCTGCTATTGCTCTCTTTCATGAGCATCCTGCGACAGTACACAGTGGAGAGATGGTAACGAACTCGCCTGGTATGCAGGAGGTCCTGGGTTCGATCCCAACCCAGACGCCTGCTGTGATGTGGATTTTTCTTTGGGTCCTCCGGTTTTTCCCTATACTTTTAAGAAACAACACGCGTTTCGAATATTTGGATGCGATACCTTTCCACGCAATAAGCCTCTTTGTTGAGCTCTCATTTGGGCCAGGCCGCTCCTGAAAAAGAGATATATAGCTCAGTGGACCTCACCTGGTAAAATAACAATATATAGTTTAGTAGAGATGTTATACACAGTGCAGATATGTATCTTACCTATATATGCTAACTATTATACCGCGGCAGCATCCCGATAGTAATGACCAACCAACATTTTCTTAAAATACCAGACCAGCGCAAATTGGGTCTTCACACATAGCTACGGACGGCAGTTGTGGTGGTCACGTGTAAACACCAGGGATAGGAGGCAACATTACTCAGCTTTTAAATGAACACGATTCATTGTTGTTGTAATTGAATTTCAAACAGGCTTGATAATGGTTATGTGTGGACGTTTTTACAAGGCGAGCGAGATTAAACGAATTACCACATGGCTATCCACGGATACCAGTTTGTAGCGGATGCCTTGCGGGGTTTAAATACATGTTGAACACACTGTGTGCCCATCCCGTCACGGTTCTTATAACTTACACAAATACGTACCTTATTTATACATATGTGAGCAATGCTTTGAACTGGCGTTGTGACGATATGTGCAGTAGCTTGTCATACAGCGCATTATTGTATTGTAAAATATGGTGGGGAGTGGTGGTGCAGTGGTTAGGCGGAGGCACGAAGTTTGATGCCGTGAACCAGGCATCTTGAGTTTCATTCCCAGCAATGGCTCTGTCAGAGTGGACTGGTCGGCCCTCCCCCCACCTCGCAACTTAATCAACCCACGCTGATTGGCGTGGTGAAGTATGGTGAAGCAAACCCCCCACGAACTATCCACGTCTTGGGGAAGCATTCACATCCTGCAGTGGATGAACAAGGTCATTTGATATTCTTTGGGTCTTTCGCTAAAGTCACGTAGATAGGTTCAAATAAAATAACAAAAAACTACGACGTTTCGATCGCAACACAAGCGTTCGTCGTCCTCTTCCTGATGACGAACGTTTGTTTTGCGATCGAAACGTAGTTTTTTGTTATTTTCTTTGAACCTATCGACGTGACTTTACCGAAAGACCCATAGAATATGAATTACTGCAGTCCTGCAGTCAAGATTTAAGGACATTTGAATGACAGCATTCACGTCGTATGAATGTGTACACGTACACATATAGCCCTGTGTTAATTCACTTCTGCCCAAGGGTATCCCTACGCCTTGCGACAGTTGTTTTGTATCACACTTCACCAGTCTGGTCAGTGCACAATATGACATATAGTTTTTCAATACGCGGGTGTTCATTAATTTAATAGATTCGCCTACAGACTAGTTTCGCTTGCACTTCAAAAGTCGCCTTTTAATTCGACATCGGTTTGAGAGTGATGACGTGCAGTGGCATCGCCGTGATTGTGGATAATTACCCTTAATTCCCGTGTGGATTAGGCGAATCAATACGGCGGAGCTCCCCGAGCCAATCTCGTCTCCTTACGCTCATCAGGCCAGCCAAGGTCAGCGCAGCCCGGCAGGGTTCAATACCAGCTACAGCCCATGCCACCTAATCGCTTTTTCAGTCTCCTGCACGAACTCGCCTCTCCACTACAACGTGTAACAGATAAATGGACAGGCAGACAATGTCTCCTTCACATATATATATTTGTCCACGTAAAAACATAAAAGTATTTCTTACACAGCCCATCTTGTGTGTACAATCCATTTAACACTCCGGTTATTGTTTTAAGGCTGCTGAACAACAGCTATGATGATACAGAATCATATGTAGCTTTTTGTTAATCCATTGTTGTATTAAGGGCTTCCTACACACACCGTGTTGGTCATGGGCGTTGTTTGACCATACTTCACCGCTCTGGTTAGCGTGAGCTGATGAAGCGGAGGAGTGCGGGTGGTCAGATATCACGCGCACTGTTGCAGATATCACTTGCTCCTATGCTATTCTTGGATATGGCAATCTTTTCAAGAGCTAAATCCTTAAACTTGTTACAGACACTTTCCGTGGCCAGAAATCGAACTCGACGTCGCTGGGTTCATATGCTGTTTTAAGAAGAAGAATAAAAAGATAGCCCTTGTCAATTCGCCGCTGTATGTCTTGGTCATGGGGGTTGTGCGACCGTACTTTGGTGCACTCGACAGCATGGGGCGGTGAAGAAGGGGGGGCCTTATATTCAGATATGATGTTCGCCGCGGCCGAGAGTCAATCCCATGTGACTGGACTCATAGGACAGTGCCCGAAACCACTGTGCCACTGCTTATCGTAATACATAATATCGTCATGCTACGATATATAATAATAATCCATATCAGGGTGCATTTTAGCCGATATAATGTGTAATCCGCTAGCACAGCGGGGTCTATGCCTGCTGCATTATACTTGTTATAAAGCAGAAATATGTCTTGTAGGTCTATACATTGTAATAATTATCGACATCATCATCAAGCCATGATTTATCCACTGTTGGATGCAAGAGGCCTCCAAACGCTGTTACCATCCATCAGGGTCCTAGAATGCCATAATATATCTGACTCCTGCAGTGAGCTCACCATAGGTGTAAGTATACACGGGGGAAATATTAACGAAAAAATCCCCTTAACAATCAGAATGTACAAATCCAAATGCAATATTGAGGAAAGACTGCCGCTCAGAATTTGTTTTCGAGCCCACACTGCCGGTGAGAATCGAATAAAAAATTGTCAACATTTTTCTTGCTTTTCAAAATCCCAGTTTGCTGAAAAAAAACAAGTAAATGTAGCATATTTACCCACGTGACAACTTGATTTAATCGGCTCTGTCGGGTGGTGGAGGGTTATATATAGATTTTTAAAAAATTCCAGTCGATCGGCTAGTTGTTTGTGGTGGTTTGAAGTGTGGGTACTCCCACTCTTCCTCGAAGGCGTCAAAGAGTGGGCCACCAATACCCTACAGACGTGCTCTCTAGTCTATAGCACCCTCTAGTTGAGATCTTTCCACCAGCAATGGACAGAGCAAGCAATTTCAGGGCTGCACCTTCGCCTTTACTAAAGGAATGTGTGAAATAATGCAGGACATCAATTTGCTCATCATAACCGCAATTAAACATACTAAACACTATTTATAAGTTATTTATTACCAGGTAAGGCCCGCTGAACTATATAGCTTTTTTCAGAAGCAACCTTGCCACAAATGATAGCTCAACGAAGTGGCTTATCACGTGGACATTTATAGCAGTCAAATACCTTAAACGCATGTTGATTCTAAATGTGGAGGGAAAAGCCGGATGATCCGGAGAAAAATCCACGCGCGGAGAACACCCAAACTCCAAATATACTGGCATCGTCAGGGTGGAGATCAAACCCACAACCTCTTGTATACCAGGCGAGGTAGTCACCATCTCGTGCCACCATTAATAAAATTCATGGTGGCACATGCTGTCGCCGAGAGCTGACGCTCCAGATACAATCTGCGAAGCTTAATAGCCCCGCTCATTAGCTAAGAGTGATATTGTTCTTCTTGGGTTTTTCGGTAAAGTCACGTAGAAGGGAAGTAATAAAATAATAAAAATAAAACATAAAACATGAGAATTATTTTATTATGTTTTATTTTTATTATTTTATTACGTTCCTTCTACGTGGCTTTACCGAAAAAACCAAGAAGATGAATCCCTGCAGTCACGAAAGCTTTAAAGTGATATTGTTCTCAGCCAGCTACAATGATGGGCTAAGATACTGCATTTGAAATACAATTTCTTGCAAGTGTATTGAATATATTGATTGGAATTCAGATTCTACGTGCTATTCATTTTTTCGCGTACATATTTGTGCGTATGTTAGAGCACAATGGAAACTCCCGATGATGCTTGGACAACCAAATGGAGTCCACAGGAAGTTACAAACTCCTCGCAAAAGACCCGACGGAGAAGATCTCTCCCGGACCTTGACGCAGTTTACTCACAGCATCCACACAAACCATGGCAGCAGATACGGATACTCTATGGTCAGTGTGGCGGAGTCTGTGGTCACCCAAAACAGACCATGGAAAGTATGTACTGTATGCTGAACTTCTTTCGCACCACTCGTAGCAAACCGTGCTAATGGGAGGTGCGAAATGAACGACTTTAACGACGCAATTATCTGGCTCAACCACCGCAACGTCAAAATCAGCAGCCATGCAAAGAAAAAGACGATGGAAACTCCTACGGAGGTGAAGAATTCTAGTAAACAGCTGTCGCAAAGCACCAAGAGCAGTCCTAGCAAGTAATAGCGTCTGTGGAATGAAAATGGTGGCTCGAATGACAACTCCACGGGTGTGCACACTCTGCCAGTGCAATGCCAGGATCTATTTTTTCTCTCCAATACTCGTATATATATATTTTTACGAATGATAGAAACCGCCAATAGTTTTAATAATTGAGATTGTAACTCTATAAAGTTCAGGAAGGCGTGCAATGCACACTAAATTCGATATTTGAAAACAATATTCCGAAGCGGTGATTTTTTTTTCTGATGCATTATATGGCTGAAGAATCAGTTCTTATCCATAGATATTACGTTAGCTTGATATGTAGATGGTTTAAACGAAACACCACGCGTAAAATGCGTACGATAAACAGTCCAAACTAGACAAATAATAATGTTATTTTCTGAGACGGGTGAGTGTTTTATCACGAGGTAGTATTTTGGAGTATCTGTCATAAACACCGTCATGTCTGTGACACGTAAACCATGGCCCCCAGTTCCCAGCAGCTTTCCCTTCGTCTGTGTTCAACTCCACGGGAGGCAAACGAAATTACTCACTGATCGTGCGACGCGTCTGCTGTATTCGCAAGTGTTTAGCATTGCATGGGGACTGAAGGCAGTTTGAAACTTTAGGTTTACCTTGAAACTAAATATTCCCATTGGCTGTAATTTTGGGAAAGCCGAATTTGAAATTGTTGATTTTTTTTATTTTTCTCGACGTTAGTGCACGGAGGCTATATTTGTCCCAAATGTTTACTTTCAAAGCCTTTCCAGTCGAATGTGAATGTTAATATAATTGCAACACATAGACCTCGTCCGTGTCATTAAAATCAGCTCTGAGATTATTAAGCCAATGCTGCCACCTTCTGCTAAATGTGGGTGCACAGGCTGGAAACGAATGCACACAATTATGGCCTTATTCCGTGTGCAATTCTAATGAATAAAGATCGGCATCAGCCACACTCAATCCACTGCCGAATGAACGATCGCCTTTGTGGCCGGCTGGAACGCTCTTCATTCCAATATTAGGAAGCCACTGGAGCTATGCACGTTTAAATCCAGATTGAAAACGAATTTCTTTAGCGCTGCTTTTTATGTTTAGTTTGTCTCCTCCCGCACCTCCGATTAGCACGGTTGGCTACGGACGGTGCGAACAAAGTTCAACATACATCTCCCATGGTTCTGCGATTTAACAATCACATATTGATACACTGCACTACAAATCTCATATTTTCTAAGCACCAGATTGAAGTGGTTTATTAACAAGTAAACAATGATTTTTTTTATAGCAAAGGAACGATATGCACAGCAGTATGGCTGGGTATCTATACTACATTTACGTTGGGAGTAAAATAATGTTTTATCGAACTGGTAGAATTGGTACATAACCACACTTTAGCTATATATGTCGGTTGCTATTGACATTAACAATTTTACAGACGCTACAGGCCTCCTTTTCTCAATCCACTGCTGGATGGTCTCCAGAGCCACTCCGTGTCGTGAATGGTGTATTTGACCATACTTCACCCTAGTGGTCAGTGCAGGTTGGTTAAGGGTATGTTGGCTCTGGACTGGTCCAGACATATCAATCGCCACTGGTGATAGCCGTGGTTGGGAATTGAACTCGCGTAACAGGAGCTTGTTGCGCAGTGTGTGAATCAGTCCACTACGCCACCCAACATCAACAATGCAGAGCAATAAACGTGATGGGGCTTACTTCGGGTCTCACCTAATGCGCCTATTCATTGCATATATTGTACAATTGGACCTGTATGTACATATTCTGGCTGTCAAAGGAAACCCTCAAATGAAATGGAGTGCTAAGCTTTTATCGAACTGGCAGAATAGGGAGATGTTTTTTTAGTTTTAAGGATTTACGTAAAACTACTTTTAGACGTCACCGCGACTCTCTCCGTTGAATACGGTGAACTCTTTATATATTCAAAAAACGCTGCCATCCGCGTCACAAATTACACCGCAACAACGTTACAGGGCACACAAAATTATACACAACGGATAGTTGTTATAATGACAGTGTCATCGGTAAATCTGAGATGGTTCCTCCACTCGTGTGTATGCTTTTTGTTTTACCAATGCAAAGTTCACAAATGGTCATCTCACGTCGCTGTGAATAACCTTGGCGACATGAGTCTCCTAGTCTCACTTGTCTTCTGATGCACTTCTCACTTACTCCTCTTCATCCCGCATGGGATTCATAATCGTCTTGTTTTTGTGCGTGTCGTAAACCCTCCACCACCCGACGCGGCAAATAAATAAAAGTGTCACGTGAATAAAACGTGGCCAATTGCATAACTGCTTGAGCAGCACACCACTGGTGTTGTTGTTGGAGAGGAATCTTAAAATACTTAAATGCGTAACGAAATTTCGCTGGAGATTACATCCAGCATCACCACGTTGCTAACAGGAGCTCAGACGCAGAGTAAAATAATTTCCCAGATCCGGGCCTTTAAGTAGTAGACATGACGTCATCGGTAGTCATGCGCGTGATCTAATTTAATAATTCGTCGATTCCGGGTTAATTGGCTGTGACTTGGCAGGTTCGGTTACATGGCCTGACCCAAAATAAACCAATTATGAGTCATAGTGGCCGTGAAAGCCCACGTATAGATTAACTTTTCAATGTATTAATGCAATTCCATTTTAGATATTCTATTTTTTGTTTTTCTTTTGTATATGCATGTGGTTCATCAAAGACGCGGCACAAGTTGGCACACTCTTAGCAAACCTACTTTCTAAGGTTTACACAGAGATGAAGTAATGTACCTCAATAACTGCTCAACGCGAAAGAGGTGATGCAACGGCATTGACGATTGACAGACCTCTTAATTGCACACATCTGGGAGCAGAATAAGGGGGCATTTACGGGGCCAACCAACGACATAAGCAAGCCAGTCGTCACACACAATAAGATTCTGATAGAAAAAAAAAACCTCGTGAATATCAAATGCAATTGTGGCTAAGGTTTGCAAACTATGGAAGAGCAATTGACTTCAGACATTGATGCCGTCATCCCAAGTACGCGCAAACCAAAGTCTACATAAAATATATTGCCATTTATACTTTTGTGCTTTTAAAAAATGATCAGTCTGCAATGTTTAAATATTTTGTTCTTCTACCGTTTGCGAGATCTCGGTGGTTTTCTTCCGTCGCATAGACAAGGGTTCAAATGAAATGGCAAGAGGGGAGAGACATGGGGAAGAAATAAGTGGATTTATGAACGTGGATTGTATTATTCTTTTCTCACATGTCTCCCCCAAAAGCTCAGGAATCAAGAATACTGGAACAATGCTGTGATGGGTATGCCTTTCATTTCATTCTAAGCTGTAGCCTATACAAGCCCATGGGATTATATTCTACATTTGTACAAATTAAGCCGAGGGGAACTGCTGGTTAAAATGGTTACTGATCGAGTTAATTACTCTTTCCTGCATTGCAAATGTAATGGCTTACATATTAGCTTTTATATAAGAAAATCAGCATTCAAATAAAAATTTAGCTTTCTAATGCATTTTTTGGGAACAATCATTTTCGGAAGAATCTCCCAGCATACTCGGACATTGCGCCAGGATACCGGGGTACAACCTCAAACACATCAGAGACCTATACAACACAACTGCAAACGTCTACACAGTGGCTAAAATAAATATTATTATTCGCACTGAACGATCAGGCGACTGCTGTTGCGGACAGAGCCAACATGGGTCGGAGAGGCGAACAGCATAGATGCGACCGATATTTCTCAGAGCTACGATGTGGAATTTTCATTCGGTGCACAAAGTGGATTGAACAATCGTCCCTCTCAAGGATTGAAGTGCTCTTCGTTTCACCGACTTGTGCAAATGACACACTCGCTTGGAAAACTAGAATTCGCATAGAGAAATCGACAAACGAAAACCGACAGTAATTATCTGTTTATTTTGTTTAAGCATGCAGGAACACACCGCACTAACAAGAATGCAACATCAACTTTGGACGAGTTATTCAATTGCTTTTCGTACACTTACAGGCCTTTCAGTTCATGATATAAGATGTCGAACACGTGTGCTTTTACAAACCAAGGCAATGAGGCCAGTTCAGTAAGCTAAAATAACATCTAGTGCTGGATATCCAAAGTTGCTTGTGCTATGTCATTGTTAAGGGGAAGGAGATTATATGATTTAGTCTATAACACCTCTGCCAAGCCTTCCTAAAATCCCCTCTACCGTAAAAAGGCATCTATAAAAGCAGGCACATCTACTGATAAGGCACACACTACCATAATCCATGGAAAGTTCTCCCAAACAACTGTCATACGGTAACATTTTCATCATCATCATCATAATCTTCTTAATAACATACAAAGCCAATGCTGGTTGTGCATATACTTATCATAAGTACATTGGACATCGAATAAAATTAAAGGAATACAATAAATTTTATTGTGGCCAATGTAGAAGAATAAAAATGTTTCCATTGTCGATCACAAATGTTTTAAGATCGCCAAACGACATGCAATTATTAATCCTGGCAAAGTAAGCCTGAAAGGAATCGATTAGAATTTAACCCATTACACAGTTAATAGTTAGTAGATACAAATGGTAAAAAAATCCACACACACCCCTTTGTTTGAAATTGATATATGATTATCTCGGGACATCACAGATACCACGCATATGATGGTGATGTCAAATAAAAAAACGTGTGTATAGAAAACTGGGGCCAATCCTGATGAATGTTGTTATTATTTCTCGAACGTGACTGAGAAAAAAATGATGGATATTTAAATGATTTAAACTGTTGTTTACGGAGGAACTCTCATTCACTATAGTCAATATACCCCCCCCCCCCCCACACTTATAACAGTTAAACGGTTGAATGTATTATTTTACTTTACACACCGTCAATCCAAATTGTGCTGTCGAAATCTTGAAACTAATATGGCCATTCATACTCGCATTCGGCACAGCCTCATATCACGTCGGGGAAAGAATAAGAAAAAAAAATATCGGAAATGTTTAAATCGTGCCAGTGGAACGGTGGTTATTAAACTACAGTAAGTATGCAGAGGCCAATCTCCTCCCCCCCCACCTCTTAGCTGAGGAGTGCAGCGTTTGGGGACTTTTGTCCAGGGAGTATCTGTGTGACCCCCCCCCCCCGCCACTACTTCGCGGTTGGTCATCTGTCCTGTACCGGGCTATTATAATAAAGACTTTTAAGAAAAGAAAACAATAGGGTATGCAACCGTCGCCCCATTTTCATAACGATCCTGGCTTCGCGAAAGCGCAGGCAGTCCTCCCGACGTGAGCAGCCACTTTCATTAATCTCAGCACCCCCCCCCCCACCCCGCGGCCAATCCGTTAGGGACAAGCTAGTACGTCTCCTTCTCGCGCACCACCTGCTCGCGCTCGCCCTGCCAGTTGGCGAGCTCCACGAACTTCTCCTCGGAGATGAGGCCGTTCTTGAACGCGTCGACGAGCCCCATCTCCTCGCCATCGACCATGATGCGAACCTGCCGCTTGATCTTCTGCAGGCGGATCGTCTCGCGCTCGCGTAGACGGTTCTGCAGCTCAGCCACGAGCGTCACCTGCTGCGCCAGCATGGAGCTCAGCCCCGACATGCGGTTCTGGAGCTCCAGGAACTGGTGTGTGTGTGTAGAGGCGGAAGCAGAGATGGCGGGGGGGGGGGGAGTTAAATACGAAGCAATAATAGAGAACTCGTTGGTGGGAGCATACCAACTGATTCATTATCGTTATAAATTAATGCTTTTGTTTGCATGGAACAGCGTCCCCTGTTATTCAGATGGAGTGCTCTCACCAATAATATATGGTTACGCAGCAGTATATATTTTTTTAATAAGCCTGACTTGGCTGATGAGACCCAAATGGTTGAAGCTGCCACAGATTAATGCAGCTGGACAAGATTGGGATGGACTGATATAATTTTTTAGTTTTTTCATAATATGTGCAGACACATAATTAAGTTCTGCTTACGTCTGCTTTATTATTGTGGTAAAAAGGGCAATTCCACACGTTAGCCAAAGGTTTGGCTGTATACAATACATGGATAATTTCTTTGACGAAATAAATATTCACGGACTTAATTTTGCTTGGGATTTTTTTTTATCAAACCCGTAAATAGTGTTGAAACAAGTTAGAAGTGGAGTGGGCCAGAATAAAAATAATCATATTTACAGTCTGATAAAATAAAATATATGATTCAAATAAAAATGGATAGCAATTGTATTTGTTTCTGAGATGTTTCCTTTGATAAAAATCAAATTTAGTTCACTGAAGTAAGCCATACTAGATGAGAAAATGTCATGCCTAAAACCGATCATCACCTGTGGGAAACATGTCTCCACTGAATAACATGTTACTAATAATTTTACTTGTATTTTGTGATGTCTATTTAATGAAATATATGCTCTAAAAAAATCAAGTTCCTGGTAAAGTTAATTGATGGTAAAAAATAAATAACAAATAAACAAATCAGTTGCAATCTATTGTCAATTATAAATACAACTGTTGCCAAGATAAAAAAAAACACATTAATCAACAGAAAGGTACAAAAAGCAACATGTTAAATTACTTGCACTCTTGTTATTCGCAGTGCAGCTGCATTTAGTCACTATATGACCCAAAATGTGTTCTTGAATTATAATGCATTATATGAGTTTGTATATTTAAATTGCAAAATTTCTCAGTACGCGTAAATTTAATGTTATGAGTCCCTTGCAAAAAAATCTTACAGAAACGGTCACGTTAATCACGATATTCCATTGAAATAAAAAACAATACTAAAATATGAAAGAGAAGAGAATAAAAAAAATGGTCTTATCTCTCGGGAGATAATCAAAACCTTTAAAGGAACTTGTTGAATATTAGACATTCTGTAGGATTTCCTTGCAAAGGCTCAGAGAGTGTATAACTTATATTGTTATATTGACATGAAGTAGAAGAGACAATAAGTTTGGTTATTTATGAATGCATACACACACAGCCAAAGAAAATGTTAAGCCAATTATCAACAAATTAAAATATGAATTGTGATAACGCTTAACCTTGCTTTCTGTCAAGTAAATAACACAACCTATTTCACAAATCGCATATGACAAAGATGTGAATTTATCATGCAATATAAACAGCACACACATTATTGCATTGGTGTTGCTGTTGTTTGTAAATACACAACAGAAAGCAGGGTTAGAAACACAGGGGTTAAACTTGAATTGTAAGGGTGCGGCAGATGTGGAACCAGGATTTCAACGTGGGGGAAACAACTGTATATCTTACTTCGTATATGTTAGTCATAACAACACTTGAATATACATATTCTTTGGGTCTTTCGGTAAAGTCACGTAGATAGGTTCAAAGAAAATAACAAAAAACAAAAACTACGACGTTTTGATCGCAACACAAGCTGTCGTCTTTATAAAAAAAAAGACGACCTCTTGTCTTGCGATCGAAACGTCGTAGTTTTTGCTTTTTGCTATTTTCTTTGAACCTATCTACGTGACTTTACCGAAAGACCCAAAGAATATGAATTCCTGCAGTCTCGAAAGCTTTAAGTCAAGATTTGAATAGACATGTTATAGACTAACAATTATATCACGCATGGGTTTCCACTGGAGGCCACTGAGATAATCCTGGATCCACAACTGCCCTTTTACCGTGAGTAAAACATCACACGTTAATAAAATGTAATGAATAAATGCCCACCTGACACGACAAGGTTTGTCTCAATTGCTCTTGCTAATGAAGAATAAAACAAAACCAGAACATTCAGCATTCTGCCGCCAACTCGCGTTGCATCACCACTGTCAAGTCGAGCACTAAAAACAGGTCACGGCTCTCGTTGAAATTGATGCTGGGTGGATCAATCGGAATTTTACAACGGGGCCACACCTGCCTTCTGACTGACAACAGCGTTCAGTGTGGCCTGTTGTTGTTACCGGGGTTTCCATTTGCCGTTGCATCGAATAAGTGCTGTTTATTCGAATCAAAGTTTCTTTGGAAAAACATTTTTTATAAAGATGAATGAAAATGCATCTAAGTATCCTACCATAACACTTATCCAGAATATAAAAGAATATATATTGTGGAATAATTGGCATATTTTGGGGTGGTTGATGAGTTTTACATAGAAATAAGCTACCTGTGATGCTTTATAATCAGGACACATAATTCAATTGTATGGATGTATGTTTAACTTCCTTCACACCGTACACAGCCAACTGTGCTAATCGGAGGTGCGGGGAAGGGACAATAAACTAAACACAAAAAGTAGTTTTAAAGAAATTAGTTCATGTAGCGCTTGGGTCATTTGTTTATTTTTAATGAGGGCCTTTCTTGTGAGTTTTAAGTCAAAATGAGCAATGTGTTATGTTTTATAATCAGGGCACAGCTCTAAGTAAATGACTGAAAATGAGAGAGACAACTGCATGTAGGCAAATTTAAACAGATAATTTAGTGGTATTCCGTTGTGCACAAGCATGAATAACAAAAACTCACATTCATGAGTAATGCTGCTGGCTTAAAAGGAAAATAATATATAATAAGAAATATTCGTGCTTTGGGTTATTTATTTAATTTCAACACTGGCATTAAAACATTTAAATTGTTTATTCTTTATATAGAATGCTATTTTTAAATCCTTTATATTAAGTTCGCGTGCTTGCTTGCTTGCGTGCTTGCTTGCTTGCTTAGGACCGTGCAAATCTTTCGGTCGTTTTTTAACCCACTTCCCGTGATCCAATCGAGCTGACATTTTCCACACAGACTCGTTGTGCCAGACAATTATTGTTCGTGAAAAAAAATTCCCAAAATTTTACACTTTTTAGGCAAAAAAATTATTTTACATATATTCAAATAGAACGCATTCATGGCTTTGGCTGAACGTCAGAGTGTAAGAGCCCAGAGCGTAACCCCTCCACAGGCCGTGGCGGAGTAGCGCAGTTGGTAGCGCCCTCGCTTCCCATGCCAAAGGTCGCGGGATCGATCCCCGCGTCCTCCACAGGCGAATATATTTTAAAATCCTTTATATTAAGTTTGCTTGCTTGCTTAGGACCGTGCAAATCTTTTGGTCGTTTTTTAACCCACTTCCCGTGATCCAATCGAGCTGACATTTTCCACACAGACTCGTTGTGTGTGACAATTAATTTTCCTGAAAAAAAATCCAAAATTTTACACTGTTTATGGAAAACAAATTAAATATTTAATTACCAATTGCTTAATGGTGGCAGACAATCATCTGACCCATAAGTGGCAGCCATCTCAAGCCAGAGGACGAGAGGACTCTAGCCGCCACGCATATAAAGGATTTATAGTGAAAAACTTTGTTTTTACGGGTTTACTTGTTCATCTTCTTTTTTAGATGCCATTTAAAAATGGAATGAAAATTGACAAAAGACGAACAAATTCAATTCGTTTCTATGTACGCTAAACAAGGCAACTGTAATATTTAAAAAAAGTGCTAAATAAGTTTCAAAGGATAATTCGCGCATGCATTAATGTTAACGGACGTCAGTTTAGACATTTGGTAAAATAAATAAAATAACCATGTGTGATTTGTTAAATTAAACATAATAACCCTGTGCGCCCTGACTTTTGGGCCACTCTGTATATAGTTTCCATTTGAAGGTAGTTAATTTATTTTTGAGAAAAAAAACAACAGTGGGCTTTACCTGGTAAGATACAAATAGTTTAGTTTTCTCTGTTTATTTTTTTAAGTGACTTGTTTACCTTTCCTATACTTTTAACTCCTACCGTGTTTTTGTACTGTTTGTTGTTGTAACATTCTGACCCGCCCTCACTTGACGTCTGTGAAAAAGAGCTTTATAGCTCATCGGATTCCTCCAGTAAAAATAAAGATTCTGATTCTGTCTTGCACGAATATATTTTTAATAAAACAAGCCGAGCTAATACTCCAACATTGCATGGGAGATGTTTGACCACCCTTTACCGACTGTAACGAGAGCAACAGTTATCGCCACTGAGTTTTAATTTCAAAGCGGTGGAGACATGAAATAGCCAATGGAGAACCACTTGCATTTCAAACCGGGTACGCACGCTCGACAGCAAATGATTTACAACCGACCGTTAATGCATTGCGGACGGAAAAAAAATCATCGCACTTCACATTCTGTTCGTATATCATTTCATCATAACAAATAATACACATCATATATCACAAGTTCGATATGAGCACATCCCTTAGGAGCAGGTGCAGCTGTACTTATATCCGAAGTCGTGTGCTTATATCAGAAGTTGTCATTTGCTTCCCACACAACCAGTGTGTTTCTTATATCAGAGCTGTTCCTACATTAGGAGTGCTTATAAGCAGATTCTACTGTATATACCAGCAGGTAACAAAAACACGTGCTCTGATCTAGTACCATTTTAAAAGTGTGTGTTTTTGTGCAGTATATGGACGGAAAATATCAAATGAAATCTATGAACCTGTAATTCATGCAGTTCTATTCTTCTGTTGATTGATTACAAAAATGGAAATCATTACGTTTGATTTCAATAACAAAATGTCTAAGAAAGTTACCCCCTTTCACGAAAATTCACCTTTAGATTGTGCAAGCCGCAACGGAACCGAAAGCGGCCCTGCCCTGCGTCTGAAGAGCGAGCGCCTTGCCAAATCCTTCCTGGCAGCTTTAGCCAAATAAGGCGAAGGTGCAGCCCTGAAATGTCTTTGCTCACGCCACTGCTGGTGGAAAAGGCCTCGCACCGGAGCAGGGGTCTGCAACCTGCGACTCCGGAGCCCCTCACACGCGGCTCTATAAGGACCGCGTCTCGTGACGTTATTTATTAAGGACCACCGTCTCGTGCTCACACTCCACTGCGGCTCTTGAAATGTTGCGTTTTGTACAGACTTCGAAAAAAATGGCCCTCCTCGTTATTTTGGTTGCCGACCCCGTGCACTAGGGGGAGGACTAGAGGGTATTTGGCCTACTCTTCCATGCTGACCAGATGTGTTGGAAGTGGTGGGAGCACCTAAACTTTACCCCACCATACCACGACCTGCCATTCAACTTAACTGCGGTGTACTCATTTACACTGCTGGGCAGGCAGTCGCACGCATGCACGTATGCATGTTGAACTTCTTTCGCACCGTACGTAGCCAACTGTGCTAATCAGTCAACTGCTGGGACAACACGTGGAACGAAACTGGGGAACAGAACCTTGACCTCTGAAATTGCAAGGCCAATGCGCTGACCATTACTCCATGGCAGCTCCCCCACTCCATCTCCCCAGCGGACGAAGTCCTCTCGGACACGTCCCACTCCTTTGCTGCCACTCTTGACCATCGTCCATCATTGTTTTGATCAACGTGTCCTGCCCAAGCCCCACTCACTTTCCTCAATCGTTCGGATGATGACATTCACCTGGGACAAATTCTCCAATGCGTGCGTGTTTCTCTTTCTGTCCCTTGGTGTATATCCAAGCGTGTGTGTGTATGCTTTGTTGAACTTCTTTCGCACCGTACATAGCCAACCGTGCTAAGCCCATGTGCATCTCTCCGCGTTTCTCTGAACACGTTTCAGTGTTTGTTCACAACAGACACTTAGCTTTCAAATACAGCTGCACGGACGTGCGTCCACAATATAAATAGGTGCCTTCACTAACGCGGCATAATTCGCAGGGTGATTTGAATGTAGTTCAGTGTCGGAGGTATCACTCACGTCCTGTTTGAAGCTTTCCATGGATGCTGTTTGCTGAGGAGGGAGGTATGTATAGCTGGTCTCAATCTGGCTTCTGTACTTAAGCAGCAGTGAATCATAGTTCTGTGTTTTTACAAAAGGGACAAAAACACATCTTAAATTTCAAAACAACAAGACAATGTAAAACTATACAACAGACGTTTTCTTGCACATGCACATCGTTAGCAAACGTAACATTCAACCGCAACTGACGTAATACATAAATGATTGCATTTTAACCAGAGCTGAAATTCCATATTTAATGTTGTGTATTTTTAGCACAAAGGTGAGGTCACATTTATAAATAATTTCCACGTTTTTTTAATTATAAAGAATTTACCTTCATTGCCCCCGTCAACTCTTCTGAGTTCCTCTGGTAATCGCCGAGCTTCTGGGCGTTATTGGTTATTTCCATCCGGATTTTCTGTATCAATCACAATCACAAAAAAACAGTTTTCAATCGTCATGTGTGTATGCTTCGTAACGTATGTTTGTATGTATGTACGTTGATCTTCTTTCAGACCGCACTTAGCCACCCGTATTAATCGGAGGTGTTAGAACAAAAGCAATGTCAAGTTGTCACAGTACACAGACACAGATGCATTCCATTCACGTGGAAGGTGTGAGCAGTGTTTGGGTCACGCATTGGGGACATTCGGCCAATTCCTTATCAACGTGCGAACCATTGTGCGGCTGCGGATGAAGGCCTCCCCGTAGCATGTCGCTCATTCAGGGTGCGTGACCAAACTTCACAAGGAGGGGTCAGTGCCGGTTGGTGAAACAAGCACCCACGACCGGTTTGGGGTGCCACGGTGGCAAGATGTTCACTCCCTCGCCTGGTATGCAGGAGGACATGGGTTCGATCCCGATCCCGATCCTGAAGCCTATATTATTGGAGTTTGCGTGTCTCTCTCTCCCCGTGGTCGCGTGGATTTTTCTCCGGGTCCTCCGGTCTTTCCCTCCACATTTAGATTCAACGTGCGTTTAAGAGCATTTTCCTGCTATAAAATTCCAAGTGATAACCCACTTTGTTGAGCTACCAATTGTGGCCAGGTTGCTTCTGAAAATAACTATATAGCTCAGAGGGCCTTCTCCGGTAAAAAAAAATAGTTTAGTTTGTAGTTGAGTTCAGATATCACTCGCCACTGATATCTGCCGTGTTCAGGAATACAATTCAGGTTGCTCTTTTATAAGTCCAGTAAAGGCTAAAATCTGAGTAACGTGACTTTTTTGTATTGTTGGTCATTACTTCGTTCAACATTCTCCACTAATGGGTCACACCAGTTTGGGTCCTCAAGAAGCTCATCGACACATGGAGCAAAGCGCGTGTCGGACATCACGCCAGACAGCTCACGGTGCAATCCGCGAAAAAAAACACATTGGAGAGTTCTCCTGGACATCTGTGAAAAGAGCTTTATAGCTCATCAGATTCCTCCAGTGTAAATAAAAGAAATATTACTTTGATGTGGATTGCACCCACCTCCAGCTGGCTGAGCAGCAGAGCGATTTCCTCATTGCTCTCCCCCTTGGCCTCTTGCAGCTTCTGCAGTTGTGAGGTGGCCTGGTCGAACCAGCTCATGAAGAATGTGCGCAGGTCAAAGTACTGCTGCATCAGCTGCCGTAGATTCTCCAGTTGCTGGACCCTTCGTCGGCAACACAAATCGTCGGGAAAATACAGAAACATCAATGCGCATCGAATAGACTCAGCCGTATCGTGCCACTCATTGGTGTGGCAGAGGGGCAGTACAATGAACTGCATTGTTGAACTGTGCTATGACACGCCCTCGTCTATGCTGCTCACCTTCACCAAAGCGCATGTCCAGCCTGGTTGAAGTATGGCCAAATAATGCCCCCCACGATCTGATATCCGAGTTTATTCCCGTAAATTTCCCCTGTTATCCGTCCGTGGAAAAATGGATAATAGGATTAATTTTCAGCCACTTCTGGGCGACTGATCTTGTCTATGAGCAAGCGCTGATAATGAGATGAATTATAGCGCCTCCGGGAGACTGTTTCCATGGTGACTCATTTACAGATAAAGTGCGGATAACAGGAAGAATCGACACGCGGATGATAACACTTTACGTGGATCAATTCAGATAACAGGGACGCAGATAAGAGGAATGTTACTGAATATGGATAAACAGGGTGGGTTCCTACTTCGCAGGTTTTCACGGTTGTTTGTACAGCTCTCTGCGACATATTGCGTGCATGCACGTATGTTGAACTTCTTTTGCACCGTACGTAGCCAACCATGCTAATCGGGTCCGTACCGTACATAGATTGTTACACGTATGTCCGACGTTTCACTCCAGCGGTTCCAAACAAACTCCCGGCCACTTTGGGGGTAAAAACGTCAGACACCGCGCCGAACAACCACGCGGCAACGACCCGAAATCGCAATCGGGCGAGGGCGGCTTCGCGTGCGTCGACATTTTGGACCCGGGCGACACCAAAGTTTTACCGCATCTTGCTGTGACTGCCCACTCTGCCCCAGCGATCCAGCAGCTGCTGCACCCGCGCCTGGTGGGCGTCCAGGTTGGCGTCGCGCTCCCGGTGGGCGCTCGCCAGCCGATCGTTGGCGGCGCGCGTCGCCTGCAGCTGCTGTTCCAGCGCGGAAAACGCATGCTTCTTCTGCTGCAACTCGGCCTGCCAGCGCTGGTGGGTGAGGCAAGAGGAGAGCCATAAATGTATGCGACGTTACGCTCTTTGTCCGGCTATGGCTCAAGGTGGGGGGGGGGGGGGGCGGTTTAAATACAGCATAAAGCACAGAACCTGATAATTACCTAAATGTTCTTCTGCAGCAGGCTGATGCAATATACAGAAGTGTAAATTTCATCAATGCCTCCTATATTCCTGCATTGCCCTTGTAATTCTATTGCAATGGAATTACCCAGTTATTTTTTAAATATATGTCCTGAATTTTTTCCTACAAAAACACATTCAGGGAGTATGAAATAGGACGAACGAAAAATCTTAAATTTTGTACCTTTCTTTTTTCACATGACGTATTTTTCCCTACTCATAATCATAAATGCAGTTGGTGAGTGAGCAAGTGTGGGGTGTCAAACAAAGATGATCACTACATTGCGCGCAAGTGCGCTTATGCAGCCGTGTGGAGCTATGCACTTTTAAATCTAGATGGAAAACAAATTTATTTTGAACTGCATTTTGTATTTAGTTTGTTGTCCTTCCCACGCACGTCCGATTAGCACGGTTGGCTATGTGCGGTGCGAAATAAGTTCAACATACTTACAAAAACATAGACCGCTAGTGGCAGTTAGATTAGGATGAGTGCAGCTTTGCCCGGGATGTTACCTTGAGGTTGCTTATGAGGTTATCGATGCCCTTGATGTCCCCAGGCACAGAGGCTCCATCGCACAGCTTCGTCTCATACTCCCGCACAATGTCTTCGGCTTGCTTGGCACTCCTCACCAGCCCGTCCATGCTCTTCAGCCTAATCCACAGCAAGAGGCACAGGATCCACACCACAGGGTCAAAGCGACGTACAGAAAACCTCTGTTATCCGTCATCCGTGGGGAACGGAGGTTGCAGCTTAATCAGATGTGCCGGTTATCCGAGAGTCATATTTATGGTTCACCAATTTTTTTTCAAGTACATAAAACTTTACAAGAAGGAAACTAAGCCCACATTTTCACGATGATGGAAGAAATAATATACTCCTTTACAGAGGTGCCCACCGGTCAGTTGTAGAGCATTCTAAGAAGCCGTGGGGCTGTTTAGAGTACAGTATACAAAAGTACAGTACTGCATACAGTAGTACAGTGATGTACACAGTAGTACAGTGATGTATACAGTAGTACAGTATTGTTTGTACGGACTTCCCTGAGCGCCACCACTCGGCAGCATCCAGAAGCTCCTGTAAACAAAGATCTATGATAAGTGCACGGTAAGAAGGAAGATTTGTATTGCAATCTAGGACAGATACCGGTGAATAGAGCAATCGGGATGGTAAAGTGATGAACAAACAGAGCTCTTTGTTATAATATTATTTAGTAAAGGTGATGTTAACAAGTACAGCCCTGCCATCGTTTGCTGATGCCACTTCTGGCAGAGAGGCCTCGGCTCAAGGAAGCTCAAAGAAAACCCCTCTGGAGGGTACGGGAAATACTCTTCCACACCGGTCAGATGTCTTAAAATAGGTGGGAGTACCCACACTTTACCCAACCACACACGACCTGCCTATTGGTGATAACTTTGGTGCAGCGAGTCGGCAGCACGGACAGCCGTGGGAAGGAAATTACAGACATTTAGCACAACGGCAGAGAATAAGCGACTTCCCACTGAATAGATAGAGGTTGATCGGGGCATTCACCAGAAGGCCTTTGTTGAACGTGCACGCTTAATACAACACGACCTTCTGATTTGTATCGTTGCTTGCTTGTCCATGCGGCGGATATTCGCCTACCGTGCGTGCTGCGCATATGCAGGTGTGTATCATACTCATCCAATGCCATGGAGGAGTAGTTGTTGAGGAGTCCCATCCTCTGGTTGGCTCCCTGGAAGCCGGCTTGGAGGGTCGGTTGGGAGGCCACGATGCTGGCGCTCTGCTGGTTGATGCGGCCCAGGTCACCCTGCAGCTTCACCACCTCTCCGTGCAATTTCTGTGTGGACAACACATGTGGCCGAAGGGACATTGAGTGGGGCCTACTTATCATCAACAACAACACCCGCCAATCGCCACTAAGTGGCGGTGACGTCGCCACGGGGCCTGTGCCAGGACAAGTGCATTTTGAGGCCACGTGAAGTGTAGCAGTGACGGGACAGACCCAGGAGCCATGGGTTGACTGCCAGAGATGACTGGCAGTTGCACTACCTGTGCACCCTACTGTGCCAACCTGCTGTATTTTAGCTGCCCGGTGCTCCGCCCGTTGCTGTGCCCAGTAGCTTCCTTCACGAGCCTTCTCTATATCATCAAGCAGGGCCATACCTGCTTTCTTCTAGGTATCAATCAATGGATTTAACATTTGGTGTTATCCTTATGTGACCTGTGTCACACTGTGCGTTTACAAATCCAATTGTTTACAATTTGCATGTGTGCACGTGCACAAATTTGTCAATCCACTGATGGACAATGGCCTCACGAAGCACAGTGAGTCGTGGGGGATAAATAATTCGACAAGATTTCACTGCTCCGAGCGAGTAGGTGTTGGGTGTCGTGGTAATTGGTTCATGTCACGACTGCAGCCCACTGGAAATGCTACATTCTCTATAGTATGAACAAAAGTGTTTTTTTGTATCGACTCATGATATTGAATTTTGGCGATTTGTTGAATCGTGAGTGCAACGCAGCTCTGCGTGAGAATTCTGCTATCGGGCAAATTAACCCATTCCCATTCCGAGACATCTAAAGGTTGCAGGGTGTGGGGTCCCGGTCACTGCTGAATCGCGGAACGCTTAAGCGGTTCACGTTAATTATATTTAGAGAGGCATAGCGCCGTTGTTTGTACTCAATGCAGAGAACTGTAGTGACTTGACCGCACTCAATAATAGCTGGCGCCAAACTGTGCCACACGTCCTCCTGCATGGCTTTGTGGGAGCCTTTGTACCAAATATGTTATTTTATTTTAGTTTTTCTTCCGATTCCGTATATGTACGTCATCGGAATGTAATCAGAAGAAAAAACTATGACGTACGAGTACATCATTGGACGTGCATCATCCTACAAGTACGTCATCGGAATGGGAAAGGTTTAAGGATATACATTTCTAAGGGCTGAAAAGTTAGATGAGGATCTACCACGCATCGCCCGATTGATCGTCGCATCGCTCCAGCGTGAGAGATAACGGCAGCTTTGGGGAGACCTTCATCCAGCAGGCGGATGTTTCATTGCTGATGACGGCCACAGTCATAATCATCATGATGATGACGACAATTTATCTAATTCCAAATAGAAATTAATTCAGGCCTTCTTCTCTCACGTACAAAAATAAAGCTGTGACCATCGGAGGGACGGTCGACGGACACCGAGATTGTGCATCGTGCAGGGGAGGGGTTGGTGGAGGGGTGACCTGCTGCTGTCCAATGCGTTTGCTGTTGTCCTGCACGTGGTCACGCTCCAGCAGCGTGCGCAGAATGAGGGTGATCTCCCGCTCCAGATCTTCGACGCGCGGAGTGAACGTCTGCAGCTGGGAATGCAGTCCGGCCATCGCGTTCTCCTGCTGGCTCTCTGAAGTGCGGGGGTGGGTGGGTAGGTTGGGTGGGGATCGGGCAGCATAGAAAGAGATGCACGGAAAATGTTACGGAGTAGCACTGCATATTCTGGCTCGTGCCACTTCTGGCAGAAGGACCTCCACTAAGGGCGCTCTAGAGGGTAATGCTAGGAATGGAATATATATATAGGGTGGGAAGGGGGCGCTACTACAGTTAACAAACCATCTCAGCTGTAACAGCTATGAATCTCAAGGCTTTTATAAAAGTAACCTCATGAAACCCTCTGTTATCCAGAATGTTAATGTTTCTTGATCATTCGTTTGATATTTTGGAGCATTTTGCATGCACCGCTGATGCTTTCGCACCTCTGATTAGTGCGGTATGCACGGTGTGAAATAAGTTGAATATACGTACATACGCACGTACAGAGCCATAATATGACTGAAAATAAATATTATAGGATTTCACAACCCTCCCGCGTGGTCGCATGAACCGCACGGTCATCCCCACACACGCAACCACCCCAGCTACACATGCAATGTCTCGCTTCCATCTCTGTTCGCGGCGGAGAGCTCGTCATGTTTAACACCGTTGGCCCTCTCCGTGTCTATTCATCACAAAAACAATCCCACCCCCACCATCATCCCCCCCCGCTGCCCCCCGTCTCTCTGTCAGAGGCGCTCGTAATGCCGCCCGGCGTGACTCTTGGCGAATACATTTCCACACTCGGCGCGTCTCAACGGGGCGCGGAGAAGCTCCAACGTGAGAGAAGCCTTTGTTCTTCCATCCATCGATTTCCCATCACACCAAGCACCCATGCAGTCCAGTGGCAGCAGGGCTCACCTCTAACACTAAAAGTTCACCGGTTTAAGCAAGAATCCCTCCCTCCCTCCTTAGGTGCAAAAGTGCATTATTAAAAGGCTCACGGCCCTTCAGGAGATGATGGCGTCCAGCGCATGACGTTCTGAGTTCTTGCTCACGGGGACGCAAAGGGGCTACGTGACACCCTTCAAGATAAAGGGCGAATAAAGCGTCGGAATTCCACAAGCGGGGCGGAACGAACGCTCACCCTAGCCGAGCGAGTCGTGTACATTATCCCCATTCGGGTCAATCGCTCGGAGGCTAATATGGCTTTCTCGAGAAAAAAAATTCACCAGCGAGAACTCGGTCCGGGCCAGCGATTGGTCCGTCATCACAGTGACAAAATAGGAGATGTGAACGTTAACAGGCGAGTCGTCCCAAGATACTTGACACACGTCCCTAAGTCCACAACAGCAGCCGAGGAGTCGTGGTGGAACACTTGGCGGGCACAGTCGGCAGCCCAGACAGTGCCAACAATGAAAGCCAACAACCGACAGAAACGAAACTAAAAACTCAACTATTTTTTATTTTACTAGGTAAGGCCCACTGAGCTATATAGCTGTTTTTCAGAAGCGACCTGGGCCACAAATGATAACTCAACAAAGTGGCTTATCGTCACGTGGGAATTTATTGCAGCCAAATATTCTAAACGCATGCCGATTATAAATGTGGAGGGAAAAACCGAAGGACCCAGAGAAAAATCCACACGCCCATAGGGAGAACATGCAAACTCCAATTATACAGCAGGCGTCAGGGCCGTGATCAAACTCACGCCCTCCTGTGTACCAGACGAGGTAATTAACATCTCGCCCCCGTGGCGCCGAACACTCGCGAGCACACGGCGCTTCATGATACCCCCCCGGTACCTTTGGAGATTCTCTCCAGCAGCTCCTTGTAATACTTGCGGCAGGCCATGACGTCTCTCTCGCTCTGCGCGTGGTCGGCCGCGTTGATGGAAGACCCGGCCTGTGCCTTGAAGCGGGTCAGCTCCCTGTAATGAGTCTCCATGCGCTCCAGGCCACATTCCGTCTCCGTGCGTGGCGCCAATTTCACCTTACAGAGGGCACGCATCGCACACGCGTTGGCGAGGTCGGCCGTGAGCGAGTGGCAGAAGGATGACTGCCCAGTCAATAGAACCTGTCGGTGTGAAGATTCGTGGCCTACAGCTCTCCGATGTGTTTTCCACTTGGACCGCGTTGTTGTTCAGGCTTTCGCAATCAATATTATCCGTAATAGTTTTTTTTTAAGTTAGATTACGTATGTATAAATGTGTCGTTAAACCCGCCGCCACCCGACACAGCCAATTAGTAAGATTTGTCGCGTAAACAAAAGGTGCCAATTAATTACTGCTTCAGCACACCGGTGTGTTGGAGAGTAAACCCACAACTGATTGGCTGTGTCTTGTGGTGGCGGGTTTAACGGCACGTTGATATTTATGCGACCTAAACAAAAAAACACATTATTCTGGTTGTTCAGAATGCCTGACATTTGGCTCAAATTGCCGGGAGCTTCAGCTCGAGCTGACGAAAGTTTCAGCTCAGTTCCTAAAGGATTCACCCATCAAGTGAAGCGAAGCAACGGACATCGTGCCGAACAGCCTGGAAACACAACGGAGAGCTAAACAGCACTAAACAGCAAGCCCGCGAACACCTAGGCAGTGGCAATCTCTTTCTAATTCCACTGGGGTTCGCATAGCTGGAGGTCACTCATTCTCCTATGCTGGCCCCAAAGTCTAGAACTCCCCCCAGTCATGCATGCTGTCGACTCCCTTTCCCTCTTCAAGTCCTGTATTCTTTTGCCTATGAACGGCTACTATATATACATGAGAGTGCACAGTGAGCAAGACGTGTAATATTGGCATGAATCCATCAAGGAAAGCCTCGCTGAGATGGTCTTACACAGGTATGTTTGCCAAATTATGTTGTATGTATGTACGTTGAACTTCTTTCGCACCGTACATAGCCAACCAACCGTGCTAATCAGAGGTGCGAAGAACTGCCTTTAAGGATTGCCTTTAGGAAAGGCAAATAAATTAAATTGAGAGCTCTTATTCGGTCGTAATATTTGAGGTTCACATGGCCAAACTTCGGTACCTGTAGGATTTTTATGGTTAAGAATGTATGCACGAGGGCGTATGGAGCCAGATTAAGACTCCATTAGGCAAATTTTCCAAGTTTTACTTTTTTCACTTTTACATAAAGCAGTAGTTGCGAACGAGAGCATAGAAACAGAGCGTGACATTGAGCCTCACCGAATCCGCCGTCCAAGACTTGATGGTGTCCGTGTCTTGGCGCAGGCGCTGCCAGGCCGTCACGCTCTGCAGGTTGCCTTGCAGCGAGTTCCACAGTGTCCACACCTCCGCATAGAGCTGCTCCAGCCTGCGCGCACGGCCATGCAAAAACCGGGTGCCAGCAAACACGCACAAGCCAAAATGGGGGGGGGGGGGGGGCGGGGGGTTAAATGCAAAGCCCTTCCCCACGGCCTGTCACTCAGTCGTCGAAAGCCAACTTTTTAAAAACCGGCGCAAAGAAATCCCGTGGGGAGTTTACCGCTGGGTATTTACGTTTCGGTCAAATCACCCTGCAAGGCACCCGGTCTCGTCAGATCTCGTGAAGCTAAGCAGCGTTGAGCCGGGACAGTGTTCTGATGGGTGATCGCCGTTTACGACAGATTGCTATAGGCTGCTGCGGGATAATATGGTCGGTAGCAAAAGCCAGTGCAGCAAAGTTAATTGTTTATGTGTATGTATACGCTCCCATGCCTATGCTCAATGCTTCTGCCAACCCACACTCATCAGCGTGGTGAGGTATGGTCACATAACCCAGCAAGATCCGCATAATGTGTGTGGTCCATACATATTTATTTTTTATTTAGTGTGCATTGTGAAGAAAACATTTCGGTTTTAAACATAGACAATAATTGATTAACATCAGTATGCATGAATAACCGATTACTACAATGTTAACATGACGCTGATCAATGTTTGTTTGACGAATTACTCCCAGTGCCAATCAGGTACAAGGAACCATAACTTCACTGGAGGGTCTCCGTTCTAACACACATTTTCATTACAGCGCTTTGCAATGTAGAGGAGAGAAAGCAACATCCTTGCCTCTTAGCAGTTTCAGCATCAGATTGAGTTTTAGCCTTTCCAGACAGGTTGGAGACTTTCGCCTTGTACTCCGTAAACTTTGCCTTCTCCGACTGAGAAACAACAAGATTCAGAGTGAGGTTAATGCAGCACACAGGTAACAAGAATACAAGTTAAAGACTACACATCAAAGAACATTCAGCACTGGTGAGACACAAGTTACCAAAGTTGATGTTGCACGTAGTCTTGGCCATCATAGTTTGTTACTAACAGCACACAACCTGGAAGCCTATACGGCTTTGCATCTCTATCCGTGTGCATGTTAATGTGAGCGATGCATATTAGTGGTGGCTATGGATGTGGCCTGTAATCCAGGACCGTAGTAGCGAGGGTTGGAGGATCGTACTGTGTTATGCAACTCCCTACCGCTGGGAATCGAGGTGCAATACCCTGGCTCGCCAGGAGACGGCGGTACAGCAAAAAGGTGGATTCCACCTTTTCCGTCTGTATGGGATAGAGTATTCCCCCTTCGCACGTGTGGATTTTCTCTGGGTAATCTAGTTCCATCCCACATTAATTGACCAATAACACCTTAATACACGGAGGAGCGCAGAACTTGGGTAATTGTTGACACCAGCTCATCATGTGGCTGCCTTCCCCACTCGTCTGAGGTTCCTTGCTCCTCTTGGGGGTTCTCTCTCTGCGAGTTTGAACTGTGTGGAACGCTACAGGTTTAAATAATAATACTAATTGTTATCATTCATGCTAGGATACCTCAGCATCCTCAGTGATAGTCTCTACGCGAGAGAAACTGGTCGACTTGTCCACGGAATACTTCTCCTTGATGGACTCCTGCAGGATCTTCAAAGTAATCTCAAGCTTGCCAGCCTCCTTAGCGAACTGAAATGACAATGGAACACACCCCCAACCAGCATACTCGTACAGTGACCAACCGATTCACACGATATCCGGCATTTAAAGCACAGGCAAGAGGCCACTGAGCTAACACGTGTGTCTTTTTCAAGTCTACATTGGGGGAAAATACAGGCAAAGAAGGTGGCGCTTAGAAAATAAAACCCATAAAATAGATTCATCGTGTTTAGCACCAACAACATCCAACTTACTGAACGTGGAAAGCAGTGATATGTAGCTTAAAATACAGTACGGTTAGAATGGCAAACTTTAAAAGGTATCTGTTCAAAATTGTGGATCGTATTTAGAAACAAAGGTAATTAATGTAAAGCGTCTAACCCAACCCCCCCCCCCCCTATAGAGACACGGAGAGAGACAGTCGACCATAGGCAGAGAAGAAGAGGAGGATCTTGAGAATAATGGACTTGAGTAGCAGTTGAAGGGGAGGGGCGTGAGAATAATCTCATTTAAGGAAAAATACACTGAGAGACTCATACCCGTTAACCCCTTATCAGTGCCTACCTTATTACAGACCAATTTAGACCTCATTGATCACCGCGTGCCCTTATACATCTCAACGTTCATCCTATAAAGTCCCATCACAAGGGAGAAACACAAACAAAGAGACAAAACAATGTTTGCCCGTATTGAAACGGCTGTACACCGTATGGACTTGAAAACTCAATTTCCCCTGTACAAGAATACGGGGTAAACCGTGCGGGTTGACGGGCATTGAGGATCGAATTTCCCCTCTAGAGCTCCGTGGTTTGTGAGATCGCGTCGCTCAAGAGGCAGCGGCGCGCCCGCGTACGGAACGGCGGCACGGCTGTGGCACAGCCACCGCCGCTCGCCACGCTCACCTCGTCGTCCTTCTGGCGGCTCATGTTGGTGGTGATGAAGCGCAGGAAGTGACGCATCATGGTGAGCAGCGTGGAGTAGCGCGTGCGCAGATCCACGTACTACGCGCCCAATGGGGTTGACAACGTCGACGGGGGGGAGTGGGGGGGGTGTGGGGGGTGGGGAGGGTCACGTGATAAGCCACTTCGTTAAGCTATCGTTTGTGGCCAGGCTGCTTCTGATAAGGAACTAATAGCTCAGTGGGCCTTACTTGGTGATTACAACCAGCTTCATCAGGCGATTTTCCATAATTGTGCAAAAGTCTTCCTGTTTCGGTCTTATAAATACAAACGTCATACTCAAATTGTAAATGTTGTGGATTTACTCTCCAACACACCGGTGTGCTGAAATAGTAATTGGCATGTATTGTTTACTTGACAAACCTTACTAATTGGCTGTTTCGGGTGGTGGCGAATTTAACGACATAATTATTGTTACGCGATCTAACCCTTGAAAAAACCTTCATTATGTCTATACTCAGGTTGCCACCTCTGAGGTATTTAATGAGAAAAAACGGGGATCTTCATGGGAAGATAAACATGTCACAGCTCCAGAGGAGGGGTAAAACTCTTCATGTAAATGCACGGGACCAGCTCACCTCGTTGGTGACGATGTCCGACGCAGAGTGGTGAATGCCCTTTCTCTGCGGAAGCCTGTGGTACTTCTCCACCTGACCTCGGAAAGTCATGAGCAGCACCTCGTAGTCCTGCAGAGAAACGAATGTGTTCGCGCCGCTCGGTCATGATACGTTGAGGGACGTTATTTTGAACATGTGCGCGTACGGCTGTTTCATCAATCTACTGCTGGATGAGGGACTCCGTGACGTTGTGCGGGTCATAGGGGTAACTTGAGTTCATCACACTGGTCGGTGTGAGTTAGTGAAGGCTGAGGGCACAGACATGTGAGCATAAAAATTGCGGGACCATGAATCTTGCTGTGCCCCCTCTGTTGATGACAATGGAGCCTGCCTAGCTGCAGCCTATAACACCTGTGTTAATAATACTACTGTACTTTCATTTAATATAGCGCCATTCGTGCTAAAAGTTTATTTGAACAGTGAAAGACAGATTGACAACAACAAAATCCAGAAAAACACATGTCAAAAATGTTATATATTGCTTTGCATTTTAATGAGGGAAATAAATATTTGAACCCCTCTCAATCAGAAAGATTTCTGGCTCCCAGGTGTCTTTTATACAGGTAACGAGCTGAGATGAGGAGCACACTATTAAAGGAAGTTCTCCTAATCTCAGTTTGTTACCTGTATAAAAGACACCTGTTCATAGAAGAAATCAATCAGATTCCAAACTCTCCACCATGGCCAAGACCAAAGAGCTCTCCAAGGATGTCAGGGACAAGATTGTAGACCTACACAAGGCTGGAATGGGCTACAAGACCATCGCTAAGCAGCTTGGTGAGAAGGTGACAACAGTTGGTGCGATTATTCGCAAATGGAAGAAACACAAAAGAACTGTCAATCTCCCTTGGCCTGGGGCTCCATGCAAGATCTCACCTCGTGGAGTTGCAATGATCATGAGAACGGTGAGGAATCAGCCCAGAACTACACGGGAGGATCTTGTCAATGATCTCAAGACAGCTGGGACCATAGTCACCAAGAAAACAGTTGGTAACACACTACGCCGTGAAGGACTGAAATCCTGCAGCGCCCGCAAGGTCCCCCTGCTCAAGAAAGCACATATACATGCCCGTCTGAAGTTTGCCAATGACCATCTGAATGATTCAGAGGACAACTGGGTGAACGTGTTGTGGTCAGATGAGACCAAAATGGAGCTCTTTGGCATCAACTCAACTCGCCGTGTTTGGAGGAGAAGGAATGCTGCCTATGACCCCAAGAACACCATCCCCACCGTAAAACATGGAGGTGGAAACATTATGCTTTGAGGGTGTTTATATGCTAAGGGGACAGGACAACTTCACCGCATCAAAGGGACAATGGACGGGGCCATGTACCGTCAAATCTTCGGTGAGAACCTCCTTCCCTCAGCCAGGGCATTGAAAATGGGTCGTGGAAGGGTATTCCAGCATGACAATGACTCAAAACACACAGCCAAGGCAACACAGGAGTGGCTCAAGTAGAAGCACATTAAGGTCCTGGAGTGGCCTAGCCATTCTCCAGACCTTAATCCCATAGCAAATCTGTGGATGGAGCTGAAGGTTCGAGTTGCCAAACGTCAGCCTCGAAACCTTAATGACTTGGAGAAAATCTGCAAAAAAGAGTGGGACAAAATCCCTCCTGAGATGTGTGCAAACCTGGTGGCCAACTACAAGAAACGTCTGACCTCTGTGATTGCCAACAAGGGTTTTGCCACCAAGAACTAAGTCATGTTTTGCAGAGGGGTCAAATACTTATCTCCCTCATTCAAATGCAAATCAATTTATAACATTTTTGACATGCGTTTTTCTGGATTTTGTTGTTGTTATTCTGTCTCTCACTGTTCAAATAAACCTACCATTAAAATTATAGACTGATAATTTCTTTGTCAGTGGGCAAACGTACAAAATCAGCAGGGGATCAAATACTTTTTTCCCTCACTACATATAAGGGACCAAATCCCATATACAGCCACTACAAGCAAAATCTAAAATGAATAAACAAATGAAGAATTGGCACCAAAACAAAAAAGTGCATTCTTTACACAGACAAATTCACAGCTGAACTACATTTTGCATTAAATACTTTAAATTGTGTTTCGAGTTTTGACGGCAAGTCCGACTTTTTTAGGGTTATGAATGTAAACGCTGTTGAACTATGCCTTGTACTTGCATTTTAAAATGAATACAACCTGTATTTTAGTCAAATCTAAAGGACTCTTTAAAAGTGTATTTCTTTTCAATGCTTAACATTCTCATATCATACAGGATTATGTATTATTGATCCTTTATCACGTTTGATATATCGCTATGTGGTCCTCTCTTGAAAATTATGTGGCTACTCTCAATGGGCTCTCGTATGGTTATAAATCATTTATACGAATAAAATGAATCACACATTATGGACTGAATATTTGTACAGCTCAGTGTAAGTCATACATTCAAATTGCCCAGTAACATGTGCTTCTGCTAAATTGAATGTCAGTCCACACTTCATACTGTCTGTGTGTATTACCTGAATAAAAAAAAACTAAATCGCATTGCGTATTAATAAACAGGTCATTAAAATTGTGAATTGTAAAATTGCACACGTCATAAAGTGAGCAACATTTCCAATTGCAAAGTTGTTTAATGATCTATTCCAGCAATTACGGAACTTTTGCACGTTAACTCTGCATGAATATTTCACGATGTAATTTCATTTCAGTTCCTCTCCACGTGTGTCCTGGGGGAAACGTTAGTCAACAAAGGCAGCCGGACATCACATATTTTTATTCTAAAGTTAGATTTAGGATTCTTTTTTTCTTCCCCAGACTAAACAAATAATCTCTCGCACTGCGACAAAAGCAGAATGACCCAAGTGTGAGATGTGTAAATGTTTAGATAAAACAAAACAATTGTCTTAATCGTTCAACTTAATTGCTTTACATTGGTATGCATGACAATGACCCACGCCTCATTAGGTATGTAAAGGAAGTGCTGAGTCCCAGTGCTGTAAATGGTGCAGCCCTGCAATTGCTTGCTTACGCCACTGCTGGCAAAAGGGCCTCTGCCAGATAGAGCTCGAGAGAGTTCCCACAGAGATATTGTTTAGCCGGCTCTTCCACACCGGCCAGACGTATTGGAAAAAGAGGTGGCAGCACTCACACTTTAGCCCCGCCGTACACGACATGCCGGTCGCCACAGTGTGGCGCAACACTAGCGAGATGTTAACTACTTCATCTGGTATACAGGAGGTCATCGGTTCTATCCCGACCCTGGCGCTTGTATATTTGGAGTTTGCATGTTCTCTCTGTGGTCGCGTGGATTTGTATCTGAGCCCTCTGGTTTCCCCTCCATATTTAGAAATATGCACTATTTGCCTGCTACCAATTCCAAGTCGTAAGCCACCTCGTTGAAATATCATTTGTAGCCAGGTCGCTTCTGAAAAAATAACTAATAGCTCAGTGGGCCTTACCTGATGAAATAAAAAAAATTGGTTGTAATAAGTTTTAACAGTGTGGTATACTTCTGGGTGGACAGAGGTGGAGGGTATTTAAGAAACGTACACCACTGTTTGAACAGACGCACCAGGAGATGGGAACCGGTTGACCTCGGCCTCGCAAGTCGAGGGTGCTGACCATTACTCCAAGGACGGCATCCGTCCCCAGTGCTGCACTTGTTAATGTGTTTACCTTTACTCCGGATGCGAACTCTTCCGAGTACCTCTGGCACTCGTTGACTTTGCAGTCGTTCAGCTCAACCTCCTCCGCAAGTTTCTGCCGACATAAATGGAATAAGACAGGGAGAAAAATGGCATCATATTCCCGTTAAAATACAGATATGTTAAGGGCAGGAATCCGAGAATGATTCTGAGAGAGCGAGCGCTGCTTGGTGCACGTGATTCGCTGCAGTGAGGTTTGCTATACTGTGACCCGTGACGGAAGATCATGAGGTGGTTTCCACCACCAACAAGGAAAGTTGACCGCAAAAGGCATTGTGGAGAGGGGGGTGGTGTGGGGGGTAAGAAAGTGGGGAGGGGGTGGTGTGGGGGGATGAATTTGGGGAGAGGGTGGTGTGGGGGGATGAATGTGGGGAGAGGGGTAGTGTGGGGGGTACGAATGTGGGGAGGAGGTGGTGTGGAGGGTAAGAAAGTGGGGAGGGGGGTGGTGTGGGGGGATGAATGTGGGGAGAGGGTGGTGTGGGGGGGTATGAATTTGGGGAGGGGGGGTGGTGTGGGGGGGGTACGAATGTGGGGAGGGGGTGGTGTGGGGGGTAAGAATGTGGGGAGGGGGTGGGGGGTAAGAATGTGGGGAGGGGGTGGTGTGGGGGGTAAGAATGTGGGGAGGGGGTGGTGTGGGGGTTACGAATGTGGGGAGGGGGTGGTGTGGGGGGTAAGAATGTGGGGAGGGGGTGGTGTGGGGGGGTAAGAATGTGGGGAGGGGGTGGTGTGGGGGGTAAGAATGTGGGGAGGGGGTGGTGTGGGGGGTAAGAAAGTGGAAAGGGGGTGGTGTGGGGGGTACGAATGTGGGGAGGGGGTGGTGTGGGGGATAAGAAAGTGGGGAGGGGGTGGTGTGGGGGGTAAGAAAGTGGGGAGGGGGGTGGTGTGGGGGGTAATAAAGTGGGGAGAGGGTGGTGTGGGGGGATGAATTTGGGGAGAGGGTGGTGTGGGGGGATGAATGTGGGGAGGGGGTGGTGTGCAGGGTACGAATGTGGGGAGGGGGTGGTGTGGGGGGTAAGAATGTGGGGAGGGGGTGGTGTGGGGGGTAAGAATGTGGGGAGAGGGTGGTGTGGTGGGATGAATGTGGGGAGGGGGTGGTGTGGAGGGTACGAATGTGGGGAGGGGGTGGTGTGGGGGGTAATAAAGTGGGGAGAGGGTGGTGTGGGGGGATGAATGTGGGGAGGGGGTGGTGTGGAGGGTACGAATGTGGGGAGGGGGTGGTGTGGGGGGTAAGAAAGTGGGGAGGGGGTGGTGTGGGGGGTACGAAAGTGGGGAGGGGGTGGTGTGGGGGGTAAGAATGTGGGGAGGGGGTGGTGTGGGGGGTAAGAATGTGGGGAGGGGGTGGTGTGGAGGGTACGAATGTAGGGAGGGGGTGGTGTGGAGGGTACGAATGTGGGGAGGGGGGTGGTGTGGGGGGTAAGAAAGTGGGGAGGGGGTGGTGTGGAGGGTACGAATGTGGGGAGGGGGTGGTGTGGGGGGTAAGAATGTGGGGAGGGGGGTGGTGTGGGGGGTACGAATGTGGGGAGGGGGTGGTGTGCAGGGTACGAATGTGGGGAGGGGGTGGTGTGGGGTGTAAGAATGTGGGGAGGGGGGTGGTGTGGGGGTAAGAATGTGGGGAGAGGGTGGTGTGGGGGGATGAATGTGGGGAGGGGGTGGTGTGCAGGGTACGAATGTGGGGAGGGGGTGGTGTGGGGGGTAAGAATGTAGGGAGGGGGTGGTGTGCAGGGTACGAATGTGGGGAGGGGGTGGTGTGGGGGGGTAAGAATGTGGGGAGGGGGTGGTGTGTAGGGTACGAATGTGGGGAGGGGGTGGTGTGGGGGGGTAAGAATGTGGGGAGGGGGGTGGTGTGTAGGGTACGAAAGTGAAGAGGGGGGTGGTGTGCAGGGTACGAATGTGGGGAGGGGGTGGTGTGGAGGGTACGAATGTGGGGAGGGGGTGGTGTGGGGGGTACGAATGTGGGGAGGGGGGTGGTGTGGAGGGTACGAATGTGGGGAGGGGGTGGTGTGGAGGGTACGAATGTGGGGAGGGGGTGGTGTGGGGGGTAATAATGTGGGGAGGGGGTGGTGTGGGAGGTACGAATGTGGGGAGGGGGGTGGTGTGGAGGGTACGAATGTGGGGAGGGGGTGGTGTGGGGGGTAAGAATGTGGGGAGGGGGTGGTGTGGGGGGTACGAATGTGGGGAGGGGGTGGTGTGGGGGGTACGAATGTGGGGAGGGGGTGGTGTGCAGGGTACGAATGTGGGGAGGGGGGGTGGTGTGGGGGGTACGAATGTGGGGAGGGGGTGGTGTGGGGGGTACGAATGTGGGGAGGGGGGTGGTGTGCAGGGTACGAATGTGGGGAGGGGGTGGTGTGGGGGGTAAGAATGTGGGGAGAGGGTGGTGTGGGGGGATGAATGTGGGGAGGGGGGTGTTGTGCTGGGTACGAATGTGGGGAGGGGGTGGTGTGGAGGGTACGAATGTGGGGAGGGGGTGGTGTGGGGGGTACGAATGTGGGGAGGGGGTGGTGTGGAGGGTACGAATGTGGGGAGGGGGTGGTGTGGAGGGTACGAATGTGGGGAGGGGGTGGTGTGGGGGGTAATAATGTGGGGAGGGGGTGGTGTGGGAGGTACGAATGTGGGGAGGGGGTGGTGTGGAGGGTAGGAATGTGGGGAGGGGGTGGTGTGGGGGGGTAAGAATGTGGGGAGGGGGTGGTGTGGGGGGTACGAATGTGGGGAGGGGGTGGTGTGGGGGGTACGAATGTGGGGAGGGGGTGGTGTGCAGGGTACGAATGTGGGGGAGGGGGTGGTGTGGGGGGTAAGAATGTGGGGAGAGGGTGGTGTGGGGGGATGAATGTGGGGAGGGGGTGTTGTGCTGGGTACGAATGTGGGGAGGGGGTGGTGTGGGGGGGTAAGAATGTGGGGAGGGGGGTGGTGTGGGGGGTAAGAATGTGGGGAGAGGGTGGTGTGGGGGGATGAATGTGGGGAGGGGGGTGGTGTGGGGGGTAAGAATGTGGGGAGGGGGTGGTGTGGGGGGTACGAATGTGGGGAGGGGGTGGTGTGGGGGGTAAGAAAGTGGGGAGGGGGGTGGTGTGGAGGGTACGAATGTGGGGAGGGGGTGGTGTGGGGGGTAAGAATGTGGGGAGGGGGTGGTGTGGGGGGTACGAATGTGGGGAGGGGGTGGTGTGCAGGGTACGAATGTGGGGAGGGGGTGGTGTGGGGGGTAAGAATGTGGGGAGGGGGTGGTGTGCAGGGTACGAATGTGGGGAGGGGGTGGTGTGGGGGGTAAGAAAGTGGGGAAGGGGTGGTGTGGGGGGTAAGAATGTGGGGAGAGGGTGGTGTGGGGGGATGAATGTGGGGAGGGGGTGGTGTGGAGGGTACGAATGTGGGGAGGGGGGTGATGAGGGGGGTAAGAAAGTGGGGAGGGGGTGGTGTGGGGGGTACGAAAGTGGGGAGGGGGGTGGTGTGGGGGTTAAGAATGTGGGGAGGGGGTGGTGTGGGGGGTAAGAATGTGGGGAGGGGGTGGTGTGGAGGGTACGAATGTGGGGAGGGGGTGGTGTGGAGGGTACGAATGTGGGGAGGGGGTGGTGTGGGGGGTAAGAAAGTGGGGAGGGGGTGGTGTGGAGGGTACGAATGTGGGGAGGGGGTGGTGTGGGGGGGTAAGAATGTGGGGAGGGGGTGGTGTGGGGGGTACGAATGTGGGGAGGGGGTGGTGTGCAGGGTACGAATGTGGGGAGGGGGTGGTGTGGGGTGTAAGAATGTGGGGAGGGGGTGGTGTGTGGGGGGTAAGAATGTGGGGAGAGGGTGGTGTGGGGGGATGAATGTGGGGAGGGGGTGGTGTGCAGGGTACGAATGTGGGGAGGGGGTGGTGTGGGGGGTAAGAATGTGGGGAGGGGGTGGTGTGCAGGGTACGAATGTGGGGAGGGGGTGGTGTGGGGTGTAAGAATGTGGGGAGGGGGTGGTGTGCAGGGTACGAATGTGGGGAGGGGGGTGGTGTGGGGGGTAAGAATGTGGGGAGGGGGATGGTGTGGAGGGTACGAATGTGGGGAGGGGGTGGTGTGGGGGGTACGAATGTGGGGAGGGGGGTGGTGTGGAGGGTACGAATGTGGGGAGGGGGGTGGTGTGGAGGGTACGAATGTGGGGAGGGGGTGGTGTGGGGGGTAAGAATGTGGGGAGGGGGTGGTGTGGGAGGTACGAATGTGGGGAGGGGGTGGTGTGCAGGGTACGAATGTGGGGAGGGGGTGGTGTGGGGGGTAAGAATGTGGGGAGGGGGGTGGTGTGGGGGGTACGAATGTGGGGAGGGGGTGGTGTGGGGGGTACGAATGTGGGGAGGGGGTGGTGTGCAGGGTACGAATGTGGGGAGGGGGTGGTGTGGGGGGTAAGAATGTAGGGAGAGGGTGGTGTGGGGGGATGAATGTGGGGAGGGGGTGGTGTGCAGGGTACGAATGTGGGGAGGGGGGTGGTGTGGGGGGGTAAGAATGTGGGGAGGGGGTGGTGTGGGGGGTAAGAATGTGGGGAGAGGGTGGTGTGGGGGGATGAATGTGGGGAGGGGGGTGGTGTGGAGGGTACGAATGTGGGGAGGGGGGTGGTGTGGGGGGTAAGAAAGTGGGGAGGGGGTGGTGTGGGGGGTACGAAAGTGGGGAGGGGGTGGTGTGGGAGGTAAGAATGTGGGGAGGGGGGTGGTGTGGGGGGTAAGAATGTGGGGAGAGGGTGGTGTGGGGGGATGAATGTGGGGAGGGGGGTGGTGTGGAGGGTACGAATGTGGGGAGGGGGTGGTGTGGGGGGTACGAAAGTGGGGAGGGGGTGGTGTGGGGGGTAAGAATGTGGGGAGGGGGTGGTGTGGAGGGTACGAATGTGGGGAGGGGGTGGTGTGGGGGGTAAGAATGTGGGGGAGGGGGTGGTGTGGGGGGTACGAATGTGGGGAGGGGGGTGGTGTGGGGGGTAAGAAAGTGGGGAGGGGGTGGTTGGTGTGGAGGGTACGAATGTGGGGAGGGGGGTGGTGTGGGGGGTAAGAATGTGGGGAGGGGGTGGTGTGGGGGGTACGAATGTGGGGAGGGGGGTGGTGTGCAGGGTACGAATGTGGGGAGGGGGTGGTGTGGGGGGTAAGAATGTGGGGAGAGGGTGGTGTGGGGGGATAAATGTGGGAGGGGGGGGGGGGGGGGAGGGGGGAGGGGTGGTGGGGGGGAGGGGGAGGGGGTGGTGTGGGGGGTACGATGTGGGGAGGGGGGTGGGGGGAGGGGGGGAGGGGGGAGAAGTGGGGAGGGGGGTGGGTGTGGGGGGTACGAAGTGGGGAGGGGGGTGGTGTGGGGAGGGTAGGATGTGGGGGGGAGGGGGTGGTGGTGGGGGGGTAAGAATGTGGGGAGGGGGGGTGGGTGTGGGGGGTAGAATGTGGGGAGGGGGGTGGTGTGGAGGGTACGAAAGTGGGGAGGGGGGTGGTGTGGGGGGTAAGAATGTGGGGAGGGGGTGGTGTGGGGGGTAGAATGTGGGGAGGGGGGTGGTGTGGGGGGTAAGAATGTGGGGAGGGGGTGGTGTGGGGGTAAGAATGTGGGGAGGGGGTGGTGTGCGGGGGTACGAATGTGGGGAGGGGGGTGGTGTGGGGGGGAAGAAGTGGGGGAGGGGGTGGTGTGCAGGGTAGAATGTGGGGAGGGGGGGGTGTGGGGGGGGTAAGAATGTGGGGAGGGGGTGGTGTGCAGGGTACGAATGTGGGGAGGGGGTGGTGTGGGGGGGTACGAAGTGGGGGAGGGGGTGGTGTGGCAGGGTACGAATGTGGGGAGGGGGTGGTGTGGGGGGGTAGATGTGGGGGGGGGTGGTGTGGGGGGTAGATGTGGGGAGGGGGTGGTGTGAGGGTACGAATGTGGGGAGGGGGGTGGTGTGGGGGGTACGAATGTGGGGAGGGGGTGGTGTGGAGGGTACGAATGTGGGGAGGGGGTGGTGTGGGGGGTAGAATGTGGGGAGGGGGTGGTGTGGGGGGTACGAATGTGGGGAGGGGGTGGTGTGGGGGTACGAATGTGGGGAGGGGGGTGGTGTGGGGGGTACGAATGTGGGGAGGGGGTGGTGTGGGGGTCGAGAGTGGGGAGGGGGGGTGGTGTGGGGGGTAAGAATGTGGGAGGGGGTGGTGTGGGGGGTACGAATGTGGGGAGGGGGTGGTGTGGGGGGTACGAATGTGGGGAGGGGGTGGTGTGGGGGGTAAGAATGTGGGGACGGGGGTGGTGT